>NC_069658.1:70257500-72757500 GCF_027244095.1 Hemicordylus capensis
GATGTCACCTGATGCCAGGACTGAATCTTGGCTTCACATTATATTCACTAGCCTTGGGCATGGACTTCCCCCTCCATTCGTGCACATGGGAAGAAGTGATTGTACCTCTGATCCTGCCTTAGAACAAGCTAGGATCTGTCATAACATAGGAACGGAGTGATTCTACCTTATTCTAGCCAAAGTTTCCAGATAAATCAGGATCTGAAACTGAGATACAATCAGATATAATCAGATGGAGACTGACATACTGCACAAACTTTGGTGCACGTTGCAACATACCTGTAATGTTCACACAGTTGCACAAGTGCACTCCTACATACATGTAAAATTTGCACCGATGTGGTTGTGTGATAGTTCTCAGTGGTTGTACTATCATGCAACTGCACTTGGACATTTTTTGCATGTATACAAGAGTACAATTGCAGTGTCTTTCTGTGCTTTTTTATTATGCAAAACACAGAGCAATTTGCCAATGTGGGTGGGAAATTCTGGCTTTGTAGAACAGCAGGTGTGGGATTTTTTCCCCTGTAGAACCTGTCAATAATACTTTTATGGTTCTGGTTAAGTGTAAGGATTTTTTTAAAAACCCACATTTAACTTGGATATATCAGATAATATCTTTCAAACACATTCTTTTCCAGTTATATAAGAACTTAAGAATGGGTCAGTTAGAGTTTCATTCCATCCTTAATCTAATAATAAAATTTTATATTTCAAGTTTATTAACAACTTTTATAGACCAAATATCTTTCACACTTAATCTGAATTACTTTTGATTTTCATATTTTCATCCAAGTATTTTAAAATGTAGCACTTTCTTCTGCATTTTATTCAACTTTTAATCAGGACTGGTTTCATATTTCTGATGTTGACTCACTAGAAATCTAGTGCCACTTTCAGTAATACAGTCTATAGTTTCATGAGGGTTACATCAGCTATTTGGTCATGCATTTCACTCACTCTGTCCTTTTTGGCATTCTGAAATGTGTTTGGATTACAAGTTTCTGTACTCCTTAATTTCTGTTTTTTAATTGGTATTGTTTTTAGTAAGTGATAGTCATGATGGCTCTGTGTGCTCCAAATTCAGAGGCCCTATGCTTCCAGGTTCAGAATGCCAGTTGCTAGGAAGCAGCAGGAGGAGAGGGCTATTTGCTTCTCAGAGCCAATGCTTTGGCCAATATAGGGGGCAAGATGCATAGACTAGATGGTCTTTGGCTTGATTCTGCAGAGCTCTTCTTAAGTGTTTATATCAGCATGATCTGGTGTTTACATTATGCATACAACAGAAGCAGTAGCCCTTTTCATTCGTTATGTTCAGTGCATGTTACAGTCTGTATGCATGGACAAATCTGTGCAATTATGCACACGTTAAAGGTATCCATACATGCAGCTTAACCCAGGCTAGGGCAGCCCAGCCTGGGTTAGGCTGCCTATATCAAGTGCTGGGATCCATGTGGATCCCAGTGCTGCCCACCCACCTGGCCCAGCTTTTTACTCAGCCTTTAGCCGAGGTTAAGGACATGAGGGCACGCTTAACAATGGTACTGGGTTTGTGTGTGTGCTCAGGGTGCTTGCAGCCCAAGCACACACAGAGATGGGTGCCTAGAGTGCCCATCACACAGAGGTATCCCACAGTGCACCACAATCATTCCATGGTGCATTGTGGGATACATGGAGGCCGAGAGAATAAGTCCTGACCTCCAATGATCCACACTGCACAGAGCAGCGGAGATTGTTGGGGCACATGGCGGCACACTGAAGATTCAGCAGAAGATCATCTGGGACGAATGCTTCCTATTTTTTATTTGGAGGGTTCTGTATCCAGGTTCACTTTTTAAATGAATGCATGCATAGTCATTCACAAGAACATGTACATATGTACAGACACCTGTATGGACCTATGTAAATGTCTGAATATAGTGCTAGTGTGCATGCAAATGACTATCCGATCAAGCTGCTCAAGGAGACAATGGGACATTCATCATAGGCTCAGCACTAGACACACTCAATGCGTGCAGACAGACCAGCAGAGTGCTCAGATGCACAGAGGATTTGCAGAACTGTATGAGCATATGGATGGCCATACATACCCCGCAGCATCTCACCATTGATGTTATAGATCTGAATATGATCCCCGTCTAAATGGGAACCCCCTCCTCAGAGAGACTTATGCAGCACCTTTGCTCTGAAGTTCCAGATGCAAGGTCCATGCTTTATTATCTGCCCAAGCATTTCAGATGATTTGATGGCAATGCCAGAAAAAAAAAAATAATTTTTTTCCTGCTAGTTGTAACTGTATGGTCCCTCCCCCCTGGCATTATTTTATTCTGTTTTACTTTATTTTGCTGTCTTAATGTTCAGTTTAAACAGTTTTCTTATTATCCAATTATTGGGAGCTTAATTGTTCATATATTTATTGTCGTTGTTATTGTTATTATTTAAAGAGTGTCTTCCCAAATTGAAAAATGACCTTCAAACATTTTCTATACATTAAGAGGAGGTCATTTTTGCATGCTGTGTGTATTTTCTACTGCCCCACCCCCGCCCAGTAATGCCTTCTTGTATGCAAACATTACTGAATTGAGTAGAGGAGTGCATTATTAACGTTCTCTTTCATTTCTGTGTCAGTTCACATGCATGCAAAGATTTCCCATGGAATGATGTTTCAACCTTTATCGTTGTTCAGCCCCACAACCATAAGAAGCCAGAGAGGCAGCTTGCTGGTAAAAACTGCTCACCACCCCACTGTGGGCTGATCAAAGGAGAAAGGGAATTCTTCTCCTTTCAAGAAATTGCCAGGAGTCAAAGGTGGAGGTAAGGGATGCATCAGGCAGCACTGTGTTTGGTTGCTGACTGACTAGCTGCCTCCTCATGTCTGCAGGCTGCTGATATCACTGAGTGTACAAGGCAAAAAAGGGGGGGGGAAAGAAGAGGGGATTCCTCAAATTCCTCCAAATTTGTCCTTTATTCAAGACTAATTATTAAGACCTCAATGGTAATTGAGTTTAGCTACAAAAAGCAGGGCATGTCTTTTTCTAGTCTCTTTCAATTGTCAATACATATTTGAATAAGAGCCCTTGATTAAGGCTTTCACCAAAATACATTGGTCCATTAATAAAGACTCCTTTTCCTTTTTTTCTTTTTTGCCTGTTTTGATGTGGTACATGGGAATCTGCTTTCTACTGAGTCAGACCACTGGTCCATCTAGCTCAGTATTGTCTACACAGACGGGAGGTTTCTCCAGGGTTACAGGCTGAAGGCTCTCTCAGCCCTTTCAAGAAATGCCAGGGAGGGAACTTGGAATCTTGTGCATGCATGCTCTTCCCAGAGTGTCCCTATCTCCTAATTTCTTACTGAGCTCACATGTAGTCTCCATTCAAATGCAAAACCAGGATGGACCCTGCTTAGCAAAGGGGACAATTCATGATTGCTACCATAAGACCATCTCCCCTCCCATAGACCAGCACTCCTCCCATATCAGCCATTCATCAACTCAATGCTTACATTTACAGAGGCACCTCTATAAGGCCCTTCCCTTTCCCCATGATATTATTTTCTGCTCAGGATGGAAATTTGCATCCCCCTTTGGCCATCCTGTAGCAATTGGTGAGCACTTCCTGCTAGTGAACTGCTCCTACGCTGTTCACAACTATTTGTAGATTAGTCCTCTGTGCATTTTAAAGAATGGAAAATGGAAACATGAGTGACTTGCTCGGAGTGACTTAATGTATTAATGGTAGGGTTGGTGGAGCCCACTTGGTTCACTTTTCATTCATTCCAAACTCAACTCTAATGGTAGTGAATGAGTAATGCATCACTTTTATTCCCTCCCTCTCTCTCTCCCAATGTTTTTTTTTAAACAACAGGTTTTTTTGCTGTTGCCTCTGCCTGCCTCAAATATAGAGCTTTGCTACCCTCTGATGACAGCCATATTTTCCCCGAATGCCCTTCCATGGCATTGTTCAGGGGCATTCTGGGGGGAAATGGCAGCCAACACACACAAAAAATTATGTTACCCACTGAGAAATGACATCCCCCCCCCCAGAATAACATGGAATTAATCCCAGAATCATCAATCAGGCCAAGCAAGACTGTCTTAACTACATAGCCTGCGCCAGAGCCAGTTTGAAATGGGTCTAAATAATCCATTTCCACCAACACTACTTGAAGCTGGTTAGCCACTATGCTCTCAATCACCTTACCCATCCATGGGAGATTGGAGACTGGCTTATAGTTATCCATCACCAAAGGAACTAGGCAGTGGCGTAGCAAGAATGCCAGTGGCCCCTGTGCAACCTACCACCACCAGCCCCTGCCACCCCAGCCAAACTCCTGCATATGACATCAGACTACCTTGGGATTGTTTTAATGAAAGGCGGTATATAAATTTAGCAATAAGAATAACAATAATAACAGATGCACAGGGGACGTGGTCATGTTCGCAAACGGGGCCACACATCCTGTTTGTGAGTGAATGACAGGCTGCTCCGTGTTTGCAGTGGTGGCTGGGAGTCCTTTCCCTGCTTGCTGAAAACCCAGTGCTGGCTGAAGCTTCTCAAAAAATGGATCCAGAGCACCCCACAGGCCACTGAGGCCCTTGGCGGTGGTAAGTCAATCTTTTTTTCTTTTTTAAAAAAACCATTTAATTTTTTTAAAAAAAATTAATGACGCTTGCCACCCTCAAGCTGAACCCGAACCAGTCTGAGAAGCTTGGTCCAACTTCAAGGTCGAGGCCTTGAACCGAACTGTTTTGAGTGTGAACCAGCTCAATTTTGAGCCAGTTTGCACATCCCTATCTAAGCCTAAAAGAGGGTTAGACACCCCCATAACTGACCTTGTAGGAATAGTGGTGTCGAAGTCGGTCTGAATGCAAGATATTTTATCTACCAAAATCTCATTGAACTTGTCACACTGAGATTTTGTTTCTGGGAACAGATTTGAAATAGATCAGGCATGAATTAGACCATGGAATAGATCAGGCTTGAAGAATCACAACCCGGAACAGCTCTGGATGTGAACTTGCAGAGATAATATGTGCAGAATGAAATCACTTCTTTGCTGCACATATTGCCACAGCATAGGCTTTCAAATGGGCTCTATGCTGTGTCTTATTGATTTAGATATGAGTCTTCTTCCATTTGCAGTTGTCTGTCTTGCCACTCCATATACCATGAAACTAATTTCAAAGTAGGTTGGAGAGGTCACTTAAGAGTGATTGTGTCTACTGCCCTGGTGAGTTCCCTGTTCCAGGTATCCACCTGGGCGTCAACAGAATCACTGGCAAAACCAATGATAAAACCCTCCAAGCCCGCTTGGAATCTCACTGGATCCAGCATCTTTCTCGGGTGGAACATCCTAATAAGGCCACCACCTCTGCAGAGGTATTCTAGAATTACTAACTAAACAGGAATGACTGGAATATTAACATTATGTTTTTCTCTTGCAATCCTAGTTATGATCCATAGTCAACATATAATGAAGTGCTAACCATGTGAATTTCAGTGGATAGTAGAGTGAACTCAAGAGGCTTGGAGGCCTATGCACGTATAACATTTCTAGTACATTTTTCATTGTTAGCTTTTTATTTTGTTTCTCTCAGATGCACTGCTGATTAAAAACAGGGCTAAAAAGCAATTCTCTATGCTAATGGAACTAGGAAGCAAACAAAACAAAAATCCTCTAGCCATTAATAGTAGTTTCCTAGAGATCTTCCAGTATAGATCCATGAATATTTTGGCATGCCAATGTGTTGGGGCAGGAGTTAATGTTATTTTAAGTACTTGCTTTGTACATTTGCAGAAGTTCCACTATGTCTCTGCAGGCATATAGCTGCAGGCACAGTCTTTCTATCATCACTTTATTCATCTCTCCTTTACTTAACTGAGCGAGGGGGGTGGGAAGAGAGTGAGAGTGTGTTTCAGTTATTTAAGATTCCTGCATGCATTCCACATAGATTTGCTACAATTTATTTATTTGTTGCGCTTATTATGGTGAGAGCTGCTAAATAGATAATCTATCTGCCTCATTATAGGATTCCATACTTGGTGGGGGAAAGAGGTTTCACAATAATATGAAATAAAAAACACAAAAATGATTAAAAACAAACAAAAAACCTTTCCATGGGCGGAGACAAAGTATATTTAAAGCAAATAAAGCAAAGCAAACTTCCCAAGTTTTGCATTAATGGAATTGGTATTCCATTAAGGAAAGGGGAGAGGTAAAATTATGCTAAAGCTGACCAAATATATGTATATTCTAGTTCAGCTGTAATGGCAAACCATATTTGTCAGTTGAGCAAACCTCAGGCTTCCATGCATTCTCCTCCACATCCTTCCATTCTCCTTTTCTCTGAGTTCCTCCTACACATTCTAAACAAATCATAGTTTGTTGTTTCATCTGAACTGGCCAAGCTATGGTTTGCCTGCAAATCAAAATTAGAAACTATGAGCGACTGTAGTTTTTTGGTTTAGAGAGAAATTATTAGGGATGCCATACCCATGTACAACGATCCAAAAATGCATCTGCTAGCCTCACTCAGAAGCCTCACCCCCATGCTTATGACATTTGTTGGCAGAGACAAAAATTGTAAGCATGAAGAAATTCTTTCTGTGATCAGAAGGCTGGGATGCCCCAGCATTCCAATCACTGGCAGTATCTGCCCAAGGGTACAACAATTGTGTCTGCGAAAATGCTGTAAATGTGTTCAGCATGCGGGGGTGGGAGTGGGGAGCACAGTGAGGATTCTATGTGCATAAGTACTGGGTCAGGGCTAGCAGGCATTCTCTATACCTTGAGATGCTTTACAGTGTGCCCGCCCCCCAAACCCCCACAACTGGTTTATTGCCCTTTGCAGATCTTGAGTTCAGGGTTCTCAGACATGTTGGACTACAGCTCCCATCATCCCCAGTCTCATTGGCCAAAGTTGTAGTCCAACAATATCTGGGGACCCAAGTTTGAGAAATCTTGTCTTAACTGGACCCATTAAGTGGAAGTGGAAGTGGATGACACATACCCAACTACACATGTGATATAAAGTCTGAAAAGGCCCGCTTATATATAACTGTGTGTAGAGGGCTTGCTGCATACTATAGGGAAATCTGTGTTATCAGACTTCTTTCAGTCTTTATGCCAAACTCATAGAGATCAGGTATGCATGACAAGGTTATCATCCCACTCCATATGTTCAGATAAAAGGGCTTACGGAAGGAGGGCTTGAGGGGGAGAAGGAACGGGAGTCATGCATGCACGTATGAATTATACCGTAATTAGGGTGGAATGAATGTATTATTTCCTCCTTAGTATGATTTTTAAAACCGTCTTACATTGAGTTCATCCAGCATACCAAATACTAACTGGGAACAAACAGTATTTGGCATACCAAATACTAGCTGGGAACATTTCTTCAGGATCTCAAGGGTCTCAAACAAAGGTCTTTCTCAGTCCTTCTTGTGATCTTTTAACTCAGTCCTGCGACACTTGAGGACCATCAAGAAAATGGCAACCCATCAAGTGAACGGCAGCCCATCAACCATATACCGTATCAAGGTCCATGAGGGGCACAATAAATCTTTGTTTTTTGTCTAGGAGCAGCAAAAATGGGGCTGAGGCTGTCAGGCATTTCATGGTGAGCTTACATGGTCTAGCAGAAAGGTTAAGACAATACAGTAATATCATGCCGTTTCTATTTTGCATGCCTTCTAAAGACATAGTGCCCTTGGGGAAGCACATACCTTGAGGCCACAATGCACAGATAGAGCATTAAACATGGTTGGTTGCAAGTTGTATTGACTTGTGTTGACTGGAGTTGGCAGGGGTTAAACGTATGGCTTCAAACTTGCATAGCATATCAGTAATTACTGATCTATGGCTCCTTGAACATTCTCCCTTGTCCATTATGCCGAATACTTATGTCTATCTAAAGGAGAATTTATCTACAACCTTATTTCATAGTCAGCCCAGTCCCGATAGCCAGCTTCGCGCTGCACCTTAAGGGCATGAATTAATCAACAATATTACTCTCTTCCTTTTCAGTCCATTTCCCATTTCAGGTTCATAGTGAGGAGAAAAACACAACTCATTCTAATAACAGAGATTGTTGACACTCCCAACTGTGCTTTATGCATCTCTAAGAGAAATTCTGTCTCCATCTCAAGCTATCCCTCATAGATCTCTCCATGAGAAGCGGTAACTATTTATTGCTTCTAATGCTGATGAAGGCTTTTAAGATGCTATTTGGCTCATAATGTTTAAAGAAGAGCCAAAAAGAAACCTTGAATATCCTCATCCCTATAGGAAATTGTTGGGGGAAATGAGCTGCAAAAATTTTAAAAAGCCAGAAAATATAATTCTTTCATTTAAAATGAATTATAGTTTAAGAAAGACTAGTTTGAAAAACCAATAGTACAATGAAAACAAACATGAGAGACCATTCTTTGATCTTCCTTAAAAACTTGAGTGGAAATGTTTTGAAAAATAATCATGAGATCCAATAAAAATGTTCTTTGTCCAAATTAGTCAATGAAGCAGCCCACAAAAATGTTTTTAAAAAATCAGTGGAAAAGATGGGTGGAATAAGGAATTTAAAAAATATGGCACTATCACACAGAAATACATGAAAAGAATAATAAAAATACCACTATTTCAGAATCATCTGCAGAAACAGATGATTCTCCCACTGTTTCAGTTCCCTCTTAAAACTATTAAGACAGAGGTAATTTCACATAAATGGTAAAAAGGGTAATGAGGGTATTCTTGTTTTATTTATTTAAACAATTCAATATATTTATTGCTTGACAGTATCACTGTTTTATTTATTTAAAATATGTATACCCAAACTTTTCATTGATAAGCATTCATACAGCGGCTTAACAACATAAGGCCTGCTCAAATTTCTCCCTCCTATAGATGTTGGCCTACAACTCCCATAATGCATGGCTATTGGCTACTGTGGCTGGGGATATTGGGAGTTGTAATCCAAAAACAGTTGTGGGGGGCCTAAGTTGAGGAGGCTTGCCTTAGGGACTGCCAGGTTTATCAGCTTTCCTGCTTCTGTTTATCTTTTTTATTGCTTTGGGGGTTTTTTTTAGTGCTTTCTGGTTTTTATTGTTTAACTGATTTCAAGGTTTTAAATGTGGTTTTTATGAAATTCTATTAAATTTTAACTTTTGTAAACCACCTTGGGATGCCTTATTAAAGGCTGTATAAAAACTGAACAATGAATAAACAAACAGAAACCATGGTTAGAAAAGAATTTGGAATATTGTCTGAACAGTAATCTAATCTACCGATTAAGGGGAGACAATGGCCCTTACCCAAAACCAGTAATCAAAAAGGGTTTCAGTTAAGGAAAGGTAACAGATGCATGTGTAATGGATGTATTCAGATCTTTGCCTTTTAACAACTGACAACGGGAGCCAAATGTAGGTGTAATTTTTCAGGTTATGGTCAATATATATATTTTTGGACCACTTGTAATTACATGAACGTTTGCAAGTTTTTTTTGTATAGGCACGCTAGTTTAACTAACATAGTTTGCTCAGAAAAGCCATCTCATTCAGGAAACAAACTCCCACTTTTAATTTAAGTTATTGTTTGGCAACAATTCTAATGTGGGGATGAGGTTCTGCCCGTGCCAGCAAGGACCAGGCACAGCCCCACCACTGAAGGCCAAGCAGAGGAGCCAATGAGAGATAGGTGGCAATGATACAAGTGCCAGCTGATCTTCTGACAGAGGGATGGGCTACCACAGTGCAGCCAATGGGTGTTGAAGCTTGGCCGATCCTACACATTGGGTAGCAGGCCTGCCAAGTGCTCAGTACGCTCAGTGACACAATTGCATTGGTCACTCGTCTGTGTGTGTGTGTTGTGTGTGTGTGTTGGTGGGGAGCTTAACATATCATAAGACTTCCCCTAATGGCCGAGAGCCAGCCAATGATGACAGGAGATAGGAGGGTCTGGATGGCTAAGAGCCTGTGAAGGAACAAAAGCAAGCAGACAAGCCAGAGAGAGGGAGGGAAGGAAGGAAGTTTCCTAAACCTTCCCACTCTCCAAACCCTTTTCTCTGCTGAGGCTATACATAGGCAAGGAATCATGGCACTGCTCTTGCCCCTGGAACCTACACCTAGATGTGATGGGAAAGTTTGCATTTATAAAAATTCTGACTTATTACATTTACCTCTTCTGTGCCAATGAAACAATGAAACATGTAAGTATGTCCAGGAAGATTGGTAGCCCACATGTTCATGTCTTTGCTGAATGCATGGTATATGACACACTACTGATTAACAATCTGAAGGGGAGGGAAGGAGTAGAATCTATAGAACTGAGTCAGCATATCAATTGCTTTTATTTTGGAATCAAATCTGCAGATGCTGGGTTTTGGAGACTGTTCATATGCGGATTGCTGACTGGAATGAGACACTCACACAAATCAAAACTGGCACATGTCACTTTCAAAACATGATTTTTCTGAAGATCAGTTGAGCCAAAACAATGCTTCCTTCAGCCAAGTCAGGATTTGCCATTAATCTAAGGTCAAGATAAACTGATCCTTTGCAAGAGCTGGAGTCCACAACATGTGACTGCCTATCCAGATGAACTTGAGTCTTTGAATTATTTTACAAAACAAAAGCAGGCCTGCTTTCAAACTTGACTCTGATTAATATGGGAAGGGGTTTAGCGACAGGGCCACAGAGTGTTCCGCCTAATGATTACGTTCAAAAAGGCCACATTCACCACCCCGGGGGAAAAAAAAGCAGCTTTGAATATTTAAAATACCATTTTTAAACACTCCTGGAGATAATGGATACTTAGGAAAGAAAGGCTGCCGGAGGTAACAGATTACTTCTCTTTGTGCTCGTTTTCATTTTGTATGCTACTTGAGAGAGACTAGAAATCTGTGACTTTTCAACAAGAGGTCATTCTCTAGAGAAAGTCCTAATTGTTTCAATTATTTTGCCAGTTTGTATGTACAACTGCCCCTCAAACCTTAGATTACGAACATATGCAGGTGGTTAAAGTCTCTTCACCTCTGTTGCCCAGCAGGTTCTGCGATACTGAAGCACTTATAACAAGACAGATCTTTTTCAACAGAGCATGTAAATGTGACTCCTAGTGGGTGGTGTTCCTTCAATACCTGATAAGAATCACTAAATCAAGCAGTGGAATCGGGAAGATTAATGGAGTAAAAATCCATCCCGGTGATGTAAATGCAAACAGATGGTTGTCTATGATCTTTTTGGAAGAAACAAACTCCTGTAGTCTTTCAGGGGGGAACTAACACACCTGTGTGCACGCACATACACACATACACACATGCACACACTTACTTTTATTATAAGATTTGGATGTTGGTTTTATCAGTAAGTAACTTTATAGACCCAATCCCCTTTGTGGCCAATGTAATTAAACTAAAAGTTGTCATATCTGAATTAGAAATCCTAATACAACCAAATGGTGTTAACCTTGCAAATGAAAGTGGAGGGGGGATCAAGTTCTTAATTTCTAAGTTTTGACCGTCAAACGTTGCCATTCAGCATGGATTTTGAGTTCCAAGTTGCAATGTCTTAAATAAAACTTTAACTTCAAATGGCGCAGTGGGGAAATGACTTGATTAGCAAGCCAGAGGTTGCTGTTTCAAATCCCTGCTGGGATGAGACTATGGGAAACACCATATCAGGCAGCAGCGATATAGGAAGATGCTGAAAGGCATCATCTCATAGTGCACAGAAGATGGCAATGGTAAATCCCTTCTGTATTCTACCGAATACAACCACAGGGCTCTGTGGTTGCCCAGAGTTGACACCAACTTGATGGCAAGCTTTACCTTACCCATACCATGATGACCATGATACTATTATGATTAATATTTATTAATATTATAATATTTATTATTTCTCTATGTAAACCGCTCTGAGCCAATTTTGGAAGGGCAGTATAGGAATTGAATTATTTTTAATAATAAAATAATAATAATAATAAGTAGTAGTAGTAGTAGTAGTGCCAGTGAGGCACTACCTTGACGTGGTTGTGGGGCTTGTGTGCTCTGATGAAGGTGAGAGCTATGCCAGAGGTCGAACCATACTAGACAGGTCTCACCAGAGGAGCCAGACAAAGAGTGCCTCTCCCATCAACAATATGGTGAGACGTAACTTTAATAAATCTATACCGGATCGGTCGTCACCCGGGTCAACAAGGACTGCACCAGGTGCTATAGTCCCTGGGCATCTGGTGGCAAGAGGGCTACAGGACTCAGGATCTTCAGTTGAGCAACCAGGGCTGGAGACAACAAAGCTACTGGAAGAAACGTTGCTTAACCAGAAAAAATATACAAAAAATGCCAACAAGGAAATAATGATCTGCTATTACAAGTCTAGTCCAACTAGAAGAGGTTATTTAAAAAGAATGTACCAAATTTGGAAAGAGAAGCATCCAGATACAGAAATAACAGAACAAGGCTAGCAGACCAGAGAAGATTCATAATAAGAAATAAAGTATTCACAGGAGTTGAGCTGGAAGAACTGCAAAGAGCAACACAGGCTCAAGATATGGAAGAAGAATTACCACCAACTGAAGCAGTTGCTCAGGCGCAGATGGAGGAGGTGTTGGAAACAGAGGATACCACTGTTGCTGAACTGTTTCAAAATCAAAACCAGGCAACCTCCCCTTTGCCTTCACCTCAAAAACCCAAATGCCGTTTAACAGAAAAGCAACAAGAACTAAAGCAAAAAATAACTGAGCACATGAACCAAACAGTTCAATCACATTATGAAAGGCGGTGATATTGAACAATGGCTAACAACTGGGAAAACTCATCTCATTATGAAAGACCCAGCAAAAGGTGCAGTTCCAAGTAATTATAGACCGTTAACCTGCCTGCCAACCATGTTCAAATTATTAACTGGAATAATAGCAGATTAAGTAAAGCAAAACTTATTAACTTATAAGCAGCTTCCAGTTGAACAGAAAGGAAATTGCCCGAACACCAGAGGCACAAAAGACCAGCTGCTGATTGACAAAATGATTTTAGAAAACTGCAAGAGAAGAAAAACAAATCTAAGTGTTGCATGGATTGACTACAAGAAAGCCTTCGATTCATTGCCTCACACATGGATACTAAAATGTTTAGAAACAACTGGTGTCAGCAAAAACATTCAGATATTTATTAAAAAAGCAATGAGCATGGGGAGTACACAGTTAACAATCAATGGCGAGGCACTTGGACAGGTTAGCATTAGAAGAGGCATTTTCCAAGGGGACTCACTATCCCCTCTATTGTTTGTAATCGCCATGACCCCACTTTCACAAATACTAAACAAAACAAGCCTCGGATACCAAACATCTAAAACATCCAGTAAAATCAACCATCTGCTGTACATGGACGATCTGAAGTTGTATGGAAAGTCCCAGTCAGAAATCGAATCACTGCTAAACACTGCCCGTATATTCAGTAGCGATATAGCAATGGAGTTTGGACTAGACAACTGTGCTGCATTAATAATGAACAGAGGAAAAATAACAAAAACAGAAGGAATAGAACTGCCCAATGGAAGCAAGATCAAGAACCTGGAAGAGAAAGAACCTTACAAATACTTGCGCATTCTCCAGGCTGATAACATTGCACACACTGAAGTTAAAAGGAAAATTGGAAGTGAATACATCAGGAGAGTCAGAAAAATCCTAAAGTCCAAACTCAATGGCGGGAACACCATACAAGCCATAAACACCTGGGCTATACCTGTTATTAGATACACTGCAGGAATAATAGACTGGACCCAGGCAGAGCTAGAGACGCTAGATCGTAAGACCAGGAAAATCATGACCATCAATCATGCTCTGCACCCCCGCAGTGATGTAGATAGGCGATACCTCCCTCGCAGCTCAGGTGGAAGAGGAATGCTGCAAGCCCATCAAACAGTAGAGGTGGAGAAAAGAGGCCTTGAAGAATATATAAGGGACAGTGAAGAAGATGCACTTCAAATGGTCAAGAACACAAAACTATTCAACACCAATGAAACAAAACAGGCCTACAAGAAAGAACAAGTCAAGAACTGAGCAGAAAAATGGAGAAATAAGCCCCTGCATGGTCAATATTTACACAATATAAGTGGAAAATCAGATATCACCAAGACCTGGCAATGGCTTAAGAATGGCAACTTGAAGATAGAAACAGAGGGTTTAATACTGGCTGCACAAGAACAGGCACTAAGAACAAATGCAATAAGAGCCAAAGTCGAAAAATCCACAACAAACAGCAAGTGCCGCCTTTCTAAAGAAGCAGATGAAACAGTGCACCACCTGATCAGCTGTTGTAAGAAGATCGCACAGACTGACTACAAACAAAGGCATGACAAGGTAGCAGGGATGATACACTGGAACATCTGCAAAAAATACAAGCTACCTGTAGCCAAGAATTGGTGGGACCATAAAATTGAAAAAGTTGAAGAAAATGAAGATGTAAAAATATTATGGGACTTCCGACTACAAACAGACAGACATCTGCCACACAATACACCAGATATCACTGTAGTCAAGAAGAAAGAAAAACAAGTCAAAATAATCGACATAGCAATACCAGGGGATAGCAGAATAGAAGAAAAAGAAATAGAAAAAATCACCAAATACAAAGATCTACAAATTCAAATTGAAAGGCTGTGGCAGAAGAAGACCAAAATAATCCCAGTGGTAATTGGCGCCCTGGGTGCAGTTCCAAAAGACCTTGAAGAGCACCTCAACACCATAGGGGCCACAGAAATCACCATCAGCCAATTACAAAAAGCAGCTTTACTGGGAACAGCCTATATTCTGCGACAATATCTATAACCATTGACAATAAAATTCTGGCATCCCAGGTCCTTGGGAAGGACTTGATGTCTGGATAAAACAAACCAGTCAATAACACCTGTCTGACTGTGTAAACAAGAAATAATATTTATCTACCACTTTTCAACAAATACGTTCTTAAAGTAGTTAACATAGAAAATAATAATAATAAAGAGAATGGTTCCCTGTTCCCAAAGGATGCTCCATCTAAAAAGACACACAAAGACACCAGCAATAGCTTCTCATAGGACACTGCTAGGGTTGAATAGGGACAGTTCTCCCTGTGCTAAACATGAGAATCACCACTTTGAAAGTTGATACAGAAAGGTAGTTCCACATCAGAAGTTATCTTGTGCATTTCCTTTTCAATAGCTTTCATACACATACACAGAACACCCACTACAATATAATGCTTTTCCATTTTGTGCTTACAAGCATTTTGTGAAAGCTCATTGAAAACAGCTCTGAAAGACACAAGTTAAACCAAATTTTCAGTGTACATCCAGCTGTGCATCATGGCCCATCTCGGTAACATTTTAACCAAATCACGATCTCTTCTCTCTTCTTTAAGCATGACATAGCAAAAAACAAAGTTTACACATTTAGAGAGACTTTATTCCCTAGTTTTGTTTTATTTCTAAACTAAACAATACACTTAATTGCTTGCCATTATTCATCCAATGATATTTCTCTTAATTTGTGTGCCAAGTGAGACAATGCAGCTCAATAATTGCTCCAGGTTCTTTAATATTATTTTGCGTTCAATTAAATATGTGGAATTAATACACCAGCTCTGATCATGGTTGACCTTACTTTTTTAAAAAACAAACCCTGCATTTGGTTTTTAGTTATAAACATCTTCTAATTATTCAATATAAATGCAGAGCATAATTCTGTAGATGCACTAATAGTAGAATAACATTTGCAATTATTAGCATATTTTAACCTGCATTTAGAAGAATGAGTATCCCATGCTGTGCTTGCATTTCTAGTCCTCATAAAGCTATGCTAAGTAGTGTGTTTTGCCAGAAAGAAGCTGAGCTCTTTGAACGCCAGTATCTATTTAAAAATAAATGGCTTATACATAGTAATAAATCCAGTAAATAAATGGAGCAAAAAAGTTAATGTTTCATTTTTACGCACCATTCTTTTCAAAAGCCAAATAACAGCAGGGCAGTCTAATGTGTTTTTTCCCATGTCAGATTGTCCAGTCCACCATATTTCCCATATGGTATCCTGCAAACCTAAATCATGAAAAGACAAATCATTATTTGAACTAAAGATCTCATTTGAGCTCTTTTTAAAAGCCATTCTAAGCTCAAAGCTATACTGATTAAGCAATAAAGATAATAATAAGCCATGTCCTCATATCTAGAGCAATGAAATATCGTAAAGAGTGCTTTTTCCTACAAGTGGCAATTAAAATAACCATATGCAAAGTGATAGGCTATACAAAATGGTAATATTCTCTTGATATTAATTATGGTTGATAGACAAAGACATTACGATAATAACTGATGATGATGATGATGATGATGATGATGATGATGATGGAGTTAAGAAAAGTTTAAGCCTTGAAAATGTCCTCACTATATTTTTCAGTAAAGCTTTCTCAACAATCAAATGAAACAACACTGTCCTCACCAAATGCTAGTGGCTGTGTATGTATATAAGTGTATGTGTGTGAACACACACTTTCCCCACTCTGCCTAACGTTAGTTATTGAACTTCAAAATAAAAGGAGTATTCTTCATGAAATCCAGAGAATTTCTCCCTCCTAATTGAGTAAAGAGGCACCTTTTTGGTGATTCTCTTTATTGAGCAAGAGGAGAGCAACTGACCCTATCCAGCCCCAGCACAGCATCGCTCCAGTGGCTGTTGCTGGTGGCATGTTTCTTTTTAGATTGTGAACCCTTTGGGGACAGGGAGCCATCTTTATTTATTTTTATTTCTCTATGTAAACTGCTTTGGGAACTTTTGTTGGAAAGCAGTATATAAATAATATTATTATTATTATTATTATTATTATTATTATTATTATTATTATTAGAAGTAGTAGTAGTAGTAGTAGTAGTAGTATTAGGGACTGCAATATTCAATGACCAGGTGGTAGAGTGAACTGAACACATCCAGAATTTAATGAAGACCTTTTAGATTTGCACACAACAAGCCCCATAACCTGCTTGTTCTGTATCTGCTCCACATGCGCTCTAACACTAACCTAAAGCATTCCTTAAAAGCTGGCCTGGATCAAGGAATGGACTTCTAGCAAGCACCACACTTATCATCTTATCCTTATTGCCAGTAGCCAACACTCTGCACAACAAAATGTTGATATTAGGAACTTGCTGGGTTTGCTACATAGCTTGGCAGGCACCCTTACAGGAGGGTGCAAACAGGTTCAAACTAGAACTGGTTCGGTCCAATGGTTCTAATTCGAACCTAACAGGCCTTTGAATTGACAATTTGAATTTGAATTGACAATACCTAATCAAGCTCAAACTGAACCAAACCAGGTTTGATTTGAACTCGAACGAAGGTTCTAGCCTCCATTTTAGGCACCGGTAGCCATTTTGAGTCATTTGTGTCACTTTAATTGATGAGCCGAACTCCATCTTCCCTGACTGGCCAGATATGTCTGGCCCTTTGGTAGGCTTGGGAAGGTTGCCAGTCATGGGGAACTATCACCCAATTGGCTGGGGGGAGGAACAAGGGGGAGCTCCATAGGAGGGAGTTTCAACTTGTATTTAGAGGCAAGCCCCTGGCCTTGCAAATTCACTCTGTGTCTGCAGACTGGAGAGAGACAGAGAGATTGAGAGCTCTGCTGCCTGCCTTGCCTGCTGTGGCAAGTCTGTCTCTGTCTCTGCTGCTTTTCCAGGTCTGTCTTGCTATCCTGTCCCCTTTTCCTTTTTAGTGATTTTTCCCTGGCTGGCAGTCCCCTTTAAAAAAAACCAACAAGACCCCAACTCCAAATTAATTGGGCATTTGTGTGATTTTTAATAATTTAAAAAAGATTTTTTCCATCATTTCAGCCATAGGGAACAATGGGAATTTGAGGCAGCCCAACTGGCCCATTTTTCCCCTTGGGGTGTGTGTAGGCAAAGAGAGTTTTGGGGTAAGGCTCATTGGACAACAACTCCCCCCTCAAATCCCTAGCTGGTGGGGTGTATGGTGTTTCTTGTTTGAGGAATTTTTTTAGCTTCTGGCCTGTTTGGCAGTTCTCTCAATGAATCCCTATGAAGAATGTATATAGCACCCAAGAATCCCAACACAAAGTGGATTCTTGGAGCCTGCCAAGGGGGTAAATGGGGACACCTCAAATCCCCATTATTCCCTATGGCAGAAATGATGAGAATTGAAACATCTTTTTAAAAAATCATTAAAAACACATGAGTGCCCAGTTGCTTTGGGATTTGGGTGGCATTTGTCATCCATGGGTGCCTACCACACAACCTGGTTCTGTGCTCAATCGTAGCCGGTGAGCTGCAAAGCCTCTAAGGGCTGAAGGTCTACTCACCCTTTCTAAGGGTGCTCACTGATAATAACTGCTCTAATTATCCACTCAGCCCACACTGCAGCTGCCAAGTTGCAACCTAACCACTTACCAACAAAGTAGGAAGACAGCATGGAGTAGGTGAAAAAACTCCCCAACCAAGCCAATCAGTTGGAGAGACAAAAATTCCTAATTGGCCCCCAAAAGGACAACCAGCAATGCCCATTCTCTACCCCTGGGAGGGAAGGTGGGAAAGCCCAAAGTGCAGCGAACGGAGAGGGGAGGTGCACAATGGACATGTGGTCCACCAATGCCAGCCCCTTCCACACCTTCCACCAATCAGGGCCTATTTTGCAGCTGCATAAGCAAGAGTGAAGTAAACAGCCAGCCCCCAGCATGAGGCTGTGGGCATGCCCCTTAGTGCAAACATGTTATCGTGGTGCACAGATGTTGCACTAGCTAGTTCAACTAAGCTGGAAGCTTGCATTCCAAACTACTGCTCTCCTAGTGTAATGGTGCACTTCCTCAGTTCATATATGTTGCAAAATGCAGAGCTATTGGTTATCTTTGTTGCAGAAGCACAATGTTTGTGTGAGCGGACTGAGAGTGCAAGTGATTGTGCGACTCTGAGCGTCCCTTCAGCTCTGCAATCTTCCTATGTGTATGCATTTTTGTTCATTGAACTAGTGCAGTGTTTGCTTCAACGTCTGCCACAGTTTTCCAGGTGTCTCTGAAAGATCGGATTGTTTATAGAATCCAGTATTTGGGCCAGCTGCTATGTATTCTGTAACACATTTATGTTCATTTTGCCTGCTATCAAGTAAAGCACAACAACCAGGTACATCTCTACTGAGGACATTTCTGGGCTAAAACTTGATATCTTCTCCTTCACCTGTTAACATGAATCCTTGCATTTCCTTGCAGATATGTGCAGGTTTCATTTTAACTGCATGGTGAGAAAATATTTCAATATTGACAATAATATTTTTTAAAATCATGTTAATTGAATGGTATGCATATGTTTCTTTTATATTTATATGAGAACTGTGTGCTTGAATGCACTGCTACCTTTATGTTTTGCATTCCATTAGTGAAAAATTCATAGGAATATGCAGTCATGGGAAAAGATGAGAAACAAACATGAAAAGTTCAAGGGGAAGAAATAAAGACAGAAAACTAGCCTTGAAGAATAAATTCTCTCACAGTGCCTGCAACCGGGAGTTAGATTCAGTAAGACCGGGTTTGACAGAAAATAGGAACATGGAATACTAAGGGAGATGGTTATATTTCCAAATAATGACTCTTAAAATTGAAATCTGGATCTTAGAGATAATGGAGAGAGAGCCGTGTGTGTGTGTTCTTTCTTTAAAATAAGAATTGGTAAAATGTGGGGGAATCCACAGCAATCCAAACTAGTTGGAAGGCATGGTATTTTTTATTTTAAATAAAGTGGCGAGGAATTCTTGTGAGTCATCAGAGCAGGAGTGCACTGGAGGGGCAGGGTAAACATATTTTAAATAATAAATAAATTATCCCCCAAGTTCACCACAGTGAACTTTCCCTTCTGCATACAGAGTTGGGGCCAAGAAAGCAGGAGATGTCATTATGGTTTGAAGATAGTTTGCAAACCAGTTTGTGTTAAATGTGGTTTGTTGTTAATATCTGAAGTCACAGAGCATTGACACACCACACTTAGGGCTTTTACTCCATCTCAAGAGGGCTATGGCACTATGGAAATGGCTATAAACTTGAGAGCTTATGAAGCTAAGACCTGACTGGATGGGAAACAAAAGTAGAACGCAGTTCCATAGCAATGTTTCCCTTTTGTATAACTGGAAGCACAAGTGAAGATGCAGGTTCTTAATGTCAGGGTCTGGCCAACTGCCAGGGAAGATCACGGGACAAAACGGAGCTGCTGCAACTGGATATGGCTCAGAAAGTTCGTCTTGACCAGACTTGGCTGCACGCTGTCGACACAGCGGTTGACAAATGTTGCTTTTCAGCAGTGAGTAGAAAGCTGGTGACGTAATTTATAGTGCAAGCCGAGAGCTCCCAGCTGGCAGGAATTCAAGGCTTATCAGCCCTCTTCAAGAGGCGTTTGCTCCTCCTAATAGTCTCTAATTGAGTCCTGCGTCTCGTGACATGCCGCTGTTGTGGAGTCAGTGGAGGTTGATTGCATAGCTCCTCTTCGGATTGGTCCTTCACGATTTCTGCTGTCTCAGGTTGTTGTGCCTGCTCTGAATCATTAGCTGGATCTACCACAGCCGTTTCATGAACACTGACAGCTGGGTTCTGCCCCTCAGACACTTCTGCATCAGCTGGAAAGTTGACAGCTTCCCCTTCCTCCTCACTGTCTGAGATTGAGGGCATGACACTTAATAGGCATGCTTGAATCGCCAATCCAGAGGCCACCTGGATGCTTTGGAGAGAACCCCAATTTGATGTGATAGTTTGGGGAAACAGTCCAATTTGCTTCTAGTTCAAAGAAGTAGCTTTGAATTGGGCCCAAGCATTGGCGTGCCCTCAACTCAACTCTGACCCATGTCTGTAGTTTACCAGGCAGTATCAGGATACATGTTCCTTCTTTCCCTGCAGTCCTGAGAAAGGAACAAGCTATTTTGAGGACCATCGTTTTTCTCAGAGGCTACTGCAGCAATAGCTTGCTTAGTCTGGATGTTGCCCATTGTCTGGAAAAAATGGAAATGGATGCAATATTTTGTAAAGCAGATACATTTTGTGTCAGTTTATAGGGTTGTGCACCATTGCAACATCCAAATCGGATCTGAATCTGAGATCGATATCAGTTGTGGGTCCTTTGGACCCATCAAAAATTTTTCTTGGATTTCATATCAAATTTCTTTCCAGAAATCCACCCTGCCCGGCAAAACCCCAGATAGAAGTCTATGGGAAAAGTTTAAAAATCACCCCCCAAATGGCCAAAAAAGATAAGAGAAAAGAGAGAAATGGCTCTGAAAGTTAGCACACAAGTAGGATGGCAGTGCTCTGTGTATTTAATTACAAGTGAGTCTGACCATTAACTGTTTTTTTTTAAAAATAATTTTCTTAAGTAACCCAGAAATTGTACTTGTATCTGAGAATCATGGAAGAAAAGTGATTTAATATCTAAGAATCACAGGGGAAGTGATGAAGCATCCGAGAATCGACCACTTCATTTTTTAATTTGTAAGTAAAATAATAAGTGAAATAAAGAAATAAATGCATGGGCAGGCAGGCAAATAGATGGCAGAAGAAGGCTTCCCCCCACCCCCACGCCAGTCATGATCTCATGATTGGGGGGAAAGATACCATTCAGAACTTCCACGATTTAGAATTCCAGAATGCTGATAATTGCTCCAGAATGCTCTGGAAATCCCTAAGACCATTTTGGATAATTTCAGATTGAAATAGGTTTCCCCATTCTGTATTGGAGTTATCAATTTTATGCTCCGTAATGGCCCATATCAGGGCATTTCCAAAATCCCAGATCTAATATTGCAAAACCCTATCAGTTTGTACAAACATACAGTATATTTGCATCAACCCAGTGTCCAGGATATATACATTTTTAAAAATCATGCAATGGGAAAATAGTAAAATATCTCATTATGAGACATAATAGTTGTTTAAAAGTTTAAAAAACATTAACATTCTGCTACAGAGGGAATCTATTGCTTTTTCACAACTCCAATTGGTTCATATTTTATCTAAATGACTGCTAATTTTCCTGCTGCATTAAGTTCTAGAATCTGTAGTCCCTTTTGTCTTAGAAATAGATACTAGAGTTAATCTTAATATCTGCTTTCCAAACAATGAGCAAAACTTCAAAATACTACCAAAAAACCTTAGTCTCGATTACAAATAGAGTCGTTTCTCGTAAACATGGAAGATGCATTTCCCTAAATGTAGTAATTGCTAACAATTTGCCACAATCATATTACCTTTAATATTAAATTGGCAAATCAGAAGTTTCACTAATCAACTTTTTAATGCTTAACCAAAAGACACTATGAGCTGTGGATAGTGTTGGCTAATTGCTTATTATTCTAGCTGTTCCTATAGAAGATTCTATGCATATGTACAGATGATCCCATGAACACGGGGGATATGCAAATATAATTGTCCAGCTTTGTCTGAAACATGGTTTTGAAGAGACTCCATTGCTATGCAGCAACTGGTATTCAGTAGCATAAATGAACATGAATATTCCAGACAGCCACAGGTAGACCAAGTCTCTATGAATTTGTCAAATAAAGCCATCTGTCCTACTGACCATCATTACCTTTTATGGCAGTGAATTCCATAAACTAATGACGAGTTTTGTGAAAAGTGGTTTTTTTGTTTGTTCCAAATCTACTCCCAGCCAAATTAACTAGACATTCCTAATGGGATCATATTTGTAGATATTACCATATTTTATGAAGGCCAGACTTCTTATTAAAGCAAAGTATAAGTCTGGCCTTCTCTATATACTTCAAATATCTATCTATCTATCTATCTATCTATCTATCAAATCTGTACACCGCCCCCAACTTTCGTCTCTGGGTGATTAACAATAGCATAAAACAAGTTAAAATATATACAAAAACTTAAAACAATTTAACAATTTAAAAATCACCTACAAATTAAAACCTTAAAATTTTAAAGAACTGAAAAAGCTTGGGTGAAGAGGTGCGTTTTCAAATGCTTTTAAAAAATTGCCGGAGATGGGGAGGATCTATGTGTAGGATATATGTTTTGAATTACTATCGCAATGGTTGACTTGTATAGTTAATGAATTGGTGAGTGGGAAGTCAATATTTACTTAATTAGATGTAACGGGATTGTTAAGATATTGTAAAAACCAATAAAAAAATTTAAAAGAAAAAGAAAAAAGAGAGAGAGAGAGATGGGGAGGATCGTATCTCAGTAGGGAGCGCATTCCACAGTCTCAGGGCAGCAACTGAGAAAGCCGGTCCCTGTGTGGCCACCAGCCGAGCTGGCGGCAACTGGAGACGGATCTCTCCGGACTTTAATAGCGTGAATTATTTGTCATCTGTACCACATTCAGTCCCACTAGCTGAGCCAACCCCCCCCCTCCACGCCCTTTCCCACAAGTGACAATTAAAAAAAAAAATCAATTTCCGCTTCAGTGGAGAGAGATAATGTTTGGAGATTTTTGACTGAAGGAGCAGCATATCAGTGGCAACAATGCCAGGCATCTTCTCACTTTGGTGGTTGTGGGGGAACTCCACCCCACTGCAGCAGTGTTCCCTCTAACAGGGATTCCCAGTTGTTGTTGACTACAACTCCCAGAATCCCCAAGCAAAAGCCATTGCAGTATAGCAGCAGCAGAACTTGAAGGCACCTGGCTTTTGCAAACAACATGTTGGCATACAGACTAAGTTACCCGTGACTAGTAATGGGATGAGTTGCATACCATGAATAAGAAGAGTTCTTTAAAAATCCGCAAATGTTTACCTTCTTATGGTGACTAGTTGGAAATGGTGGTCACCAACTGACATCTGTTGGAAGTTGTGCTGCACTGCCAAAGGTAAGTTCACTCTCCAGCCTCTCCAGTCATCAAACTGCCTTCCACCTTTTGCCACCCATGATTTTTTGTTGTTGTATTTTTGTTTGAGGGGGAGGGGTGTGTGCATCCTTTAAGTCTGTGAGTCAGTGATGGCCAGCTGGTGGCCTACTGGTTGCATCTGGTCCCAGCCCTTTTTTTCTGCAGGATTCCTCCCACCTTGCCTGAGAGGGATGCTCTGGCTTCTGTCAGAGAAGGGAAGCATTTATTCTGCTGTGGCTCTTCCCTGCGCCCTGGTGCCTTCTTCTTGTGGTGTAATGAGAAGAAGCTCTAGAGCAGGACTGAACAACTTAGGCACTCACGCTGCTGCTGGACTTAACTCCAGCACTGTGTTGTCAGCCACAGTGGCCAATAGTCAGGGAGGATGGGAGTTGCTTGTAGGCCAAAGTTGTGCAGCCCTGCTCTAGAGCTTCTGAAACATCACATATGCTTATTAATTTCTCTTCAGTTTCACCTGTGTTCCTTGTTAAGAAATGATGCGTTGTGCAGGGCATTCCTTTTAACCCATTAAGCACTTGGTGCAAAATGACAGGAGCATTAATGTAATCATGTCAGGAGCACCACTTCAGACAGTGCTTTGCAGAGCATAGTTAAAGCGAAGGTATATATTTGGTCTTGAGGATTATAACTGAAGCTCCAGAATATTCTGTCAAAGGAATGGCATCCTGAACAAAAGGAGAGATGAAGAGGCACTTAGAGGGCATGTTCACACATAACACATCAGATAAAGCAGCCATGAACAGCCAGTTCCTTGAGTCCATGCAAGAGCCCAACTTCTCATGTTGGGAAGGTTATGCCAGCATTGGGCGTGTTGTCCAGACTTGCCACATATTCTTTCCTACATGCAGACTCCAAACTCAGCATCTGTAACCAAGATTTGACATTGGTTGCAAATGCCCGGTTTAGAACCACAAGTAGGAGAGAATATGCTGACGTTAATGGATTCAGATATACCAAATATCAGTATAGCCTTCCAGAAAATGGAAATTGGGCTCCCGCACTCTGGGAAACAGTGGTTTACAGCAACTTTACTTGCTGCATTATGTGTGAACCTGCCCATAGGAAATGGGAATGTGTGGGAAAGTGGCAAAAGCAGTAGGTGGCACAAGTGGGAGGAGAAATCAGAGGGAAATAAGTTGAAGACAGCAAAATGACAGAAGTTGCTGCAAGATGTGAGGGACTATGGCCAAGAGGAGGGATTTATTGTAAAGGAATATTTGAGAAAGGTACTGATAAAGGAATATTTGGTGGATTTTAAAATAGATTTTCCAATGTATTGGGAGGAATATTAAAGATGAATATTTGGAGAAAGGCACTAGTTCTGCAGAATGGGTGGAAATGTAGCCAGGAGTCTGAGGCCTGAGTCATTTGGAAAGGCTGACATTTTAAGACTTGAAAGTGCTGGCTGCAGATTTTTAAAGGGGGCTAATAAAAATTCTCAGGTTAATTTCCAGACCGGGTTAAAATGGTGTCAAGCTCTGTTTCAAACCATTTTTCTCTTGTCAAGGAGCCACACAGTTTAAGTGATATCACACCTCTTGTTAGGGCTGAAAAGCCTCTTGGTACTCATCAGGTAACCTTTACATTTCCCTCTTTAAATAAGTGCAGTATTTTCAGTTTCAGCACTGTGAACCACTTATTGACTCAGCACTATTTATAGGCAACCCAGGGATTACTTGTTAATAAAATACAGGTATACAGTACACATTTACATTCTATATGGCATTTGTAAGTCATGTTTAGAATCTGTGAGTTTTTAGGGGAGTATACACTTGGGGAGAATGAAACACTGAAAAAATTCAATTACTTATCAAGGAAAAATGAAATGAAAGTAAATTTTTCCATATTCATCTGAAACTTCACAAGAAATGCTTTTTTGATTTAGAATCTTTTTCTTCTAAATTAAGTATATGCTAACTTGTGGCTAGATCAATTGTATGCCTTACCAAGAATACAAAAGTGATGGTGTGCGCCCTACTTTTAATTAAGCTAAAGAAAATCTGTAGAACTCTTTTCTTTTTTTCTTTTTTTAAAGACTTACAGTAGATATTGGGATCTCTAGCACTATTGGTATAAAACTTTCTGGAAGACTGTTTGGTAATATGCTTTTCACATTCACTTTGCACATCTGTTTTTCCTCAAGTTCTAGTTTCTCTGTCAGCAAATTTATTTCTTAGCAGCAATCACCTTTTTGAAGTTTTCTGTCTTTTATGTAGAGTATCTTCACATAATTGATGTGTCCATAAACCTATTTAGTCAATCTATTATACAGCAATCCAGAGTCACTTAGTTCATCCAGTTCAGCTGAGGCAAGATAAAACAGCTATATCAATCCTCAACTTCTGTATCAACATCTCTTTGCTCTTCCTTCAGTTATGACTCTGAAATCATTTCTTTCTCCTTCAGATGTGTATGTGTCTGTATTTCTTATCAAGCAGCTGAAAGTGATAGCTGTTCTGCTTTAGTTTCATTTCAAACTTTCAGAATCTTAGATAGCTCCATCCCAGTGAATAAAAATGTACATTTTATCATCTGCATTTAATGTGAAATAACTAATTTGTTGGAGTAATCTTGTAGCAACATAGGTTTCTACAATGATGAGGTGCATCACTAACAATGATCTCACTTGAATTCGTGTCAAGGACTTTTCTCAAATTTCTGTCATCTTCAAATATCTATAAAATGCATGATTTTCCAAGAGAAATTTTTATTTAACGTGCAGCAACAAATAAAATATAATGTCAGCTTGAATACACTTCAGAAAATAATGTTCCTACTTGTGCTAATCACACACTATGGCATCCTGCTTTTCATCTAGAAACGCTAAACTCAAACAGATCTACACCGTCAGAATACGTTATTGCAATGAGTACTTCCTTTAAAAACACTATATTGCTATTTTCTTTTGTTTTACTGGACATTTGAGGTTTTACATATCTATTATACTACTTCCTCATTTTCAGTTGTATCTGACCCTTTGAGACACATCAACAACAAAATTGACTTTGAAAGAAGAACAATTCTGAAATGAGGTACCATACAGATAGTTGTTCTATCGCTTCTAAACCCTGGCCTAACTAATTCTGCATGTTCTGTAATCCAGAAACAAATTAATGGATCTCAAATGTGTTTCAGAAACTGTTTCCTCTCCTGGAGAGGTGACAGTATGTGCATTTGAGTATAATTAGCCTTCTTTCCAAATGACTGGAAATGGCTCATAATATATCATTATACACAATCTGCTGTTGCCTTGTCTTTTTAAAGGAGAGAGTGACCAAAGTAAAGTGTGATGTACATAATCTCATACAGTGTCAAAACCCAGCAAAGATCTCCTTTTTACCTTTCCCTGATTACTCAAGGTGGTCATCCCTGCCTCCTCATCCTAAATGTTTTGCTCAGCGGTTCCCAACCTGGGGGTCCTCCAGATGTTGCTGAACTACAACTCTCACCAGCTCCAGCTACAATTTATTGTGGCTGGGGATGATGGGAGTTATAGTTCAGCAACATCTGGAGGACGCCCAGGTTGGGGACCATTGGTTTAGCTGATGATGCCATTATAAACAATATATCATCTAGATCAGGCTTCCACAACCTGCGGCCCTCCAGATGTTGCTGAACTACAACTTCCAGTATCCCTAGCCACAATTTATTGTGGCTGGGTATGCTGGGAGTTGTAGTTCAGCAACATCTGGAGGGCCGCAGGTTGAGGAAGCCTGATCTATATACCTAGGCCCCAAAATATGATGAGCAAGTCCCAACAGAAATTTGAATACTATTTGAACTTTTTTTAGGTTCTGTATATGCTAATGCAAAAAGTGTTGTCTTGTATTTAAACATGAGGGTCGTCCACGTCAAGTAACTTTAATGAAAGCTTAGTTAATTGTGTGTTTTGCTGCTTCCATGAATTGTGACCCAAATGAGGCTGCTGAAACACATAATTGCAACTAGGCCACGTTATTTCACTGTAAAGATATTAAGAAATTCATTACAATATACAAAACTAACCAGGCTTTGGGTTCTATTTAAAGCTCATTCTGATTAAACACATTCAGCTTAGCCCCACAAAGGCTGCTTCTTTCATTTGCTTTGCTTATTCTGGTTTAGATATTAGATAGTAATGAAACCTAGACTATGATGCAATTATTATATGCTAATTGTAATCAAGTTTTTTTGTAGCTCTGTGAGGATTGGGTATTTGCATTAATACAAGATTTTATGATGAATTACTTTTGCATATTCCATATCCCCATATGACATCCCTTTTACTATCTATTAATAGAATGCCAATAACACATTTTAGTTGTCTTAGACAAAAGTTGAAGGATAAAATGGAATCCATTCATTAGTGCTGAAATGTTTTTAATTACAGCTTCTTATTTCTTAAAATACTTGTAACCTACTTTTTGACTAAAAATATCCAAGGTAGCTAGGAGAACATATCTGAAAGAACAGTTAAAAAAAATACTCAGTTTCATATACACTGCCTGACATCCAGACTGCTGCTGCAATAGTGCAACGAGAGACACTGCACACACTCAAGAAGCTTGTGTTAATTTATAAAAACATTTTTTTTTGCTGAAGGCCAGTGTAGAGAGCATTACAGTAGTCTAATGTAAATATGACTAAAACATAGCAACACTGTGAGGCTATTCCCACAAGCACTGGAAAGTGGGCTAAGGAAGACCCCCAGCCGGGAAGCTGCAAACAGCCTCCTGGGCTTGGGGTTCTCTCCAGGATGTCCTGCACACTCACACGGAGCATCCTGGGACATCCAGGCGTCAAGTGGCCCCCGATCGCTGCAGTTCCCACCATTTCCGTGACGGAACCAGCAGTCGTGTGGGTGACCGATCCAGCCACCAAGGGCTCTGCCACCCATCATCTGCAAGGAGAGCGGACTAAGCCCACTCTCCCCACAGACCTCGTTGAGGCACTTCACAGCAATCGTGTAAAGGGCCTCTGTAACTTGGTCATTTCTCTCAAACAAAAATAATTAAACATGAAAAGTTATAAGTTTGCCAGTATGCATGATGCTCCCCAGAAACACTTATAGCTTTGTTTCATGAGCTACAAAAGGCTACAAACCATCCCTTTTGTGTCCATGGCAGTGGCACCATTCAGTATGGTGAACAGTATTTGGTATCTATTGTGTAGGCCAGAGCTATAGGTACTCCTTAAAATCAACACACAGGTGTACCTCACCATTCGCGGACACATCATCCACGGTTCTGCATATACACAGTCAGGTAATTGACACCCGACCTCAACTTATGTGTGTGTGGGAAAGGGTTTTAAAGGGTTAGTTTCCATGTATCTGTGGTTTCAGGGTGGCCAGAAAGGACCTCCAAGGTAATTTCTGGCCAACATTTTAAGGAAAGGAGCCATTTTGTGGCTCTTTTTTAAAAAATCCATGCAAAATTGTGGGAAAATGACAGATTTTTGGATGGGGGGGCATTGCGGGACAGCTGCAGAGCATGGTAGGGCACTTTGTTTCTATTATTTCCACCCTTTAGTGTCACCTTCCCCCTGTTTTTTTGGTATCCTCCAGGAACCTGACCCAATCGACCCTAATTCTCATCAGTGTAATGCCCCATTATCTGCATTTCCATTATCTGTGCTTGTAGTGGAGAACAGAACCGCCCACAATGAAGGGGGTTTGCCTACAATGCACTTTTAAACATGCAGAGGCAACTCTGCCCTAAATGAAATGACTCCTCTAACTCACACATTTCTTAAAACTAGGGGTGTAGCAAGGTTGAAGTGAACATTGGGACAGGAAATGAAGATGGGCCCCTGGGCCTCTTGCCTCTTTCTCTCCCTATCTTGTGCCTCTTCTGTAGACGAACTCCATGGACATGATGAAAACCAAAACATTATCAGCATGCCCTTTCTCTCTCTCCTATGCACATAATATCACACACTCTTCACATTCTGTCCAGGAGCCAGCAGCTTGTCAAGGAGGTGGGAGGGACGAACGAAGAATGGTGTTTTTTTCCTGCCAATACCCTCACACACATGGGCCCAAGGACATTTGTTCCCCCTCTTATACAGTTGCAGCTATGCCCATGGGTAAAACTCAGGCTATTTGTCTGGGGGAAGCAACATTGTATTTGCCTTTTGGAGTCCATAGAAACTCTGAAAACAACATCAGTCATGAATGAATGCTCCCTCAGGTCCTCCCCTTTACCTGTTGAAAGTGATCGTGTCAAAGAGAACGTTTCTAACCTAACGTAGGTTTTCCATGTGCAAGGAGACTTACACAGGGGAACTTTAATGTTTGATTTCCTATTTACATTCTAAAGTGGTACAGGCCAAAAATAACTGTTTTTTCAGATTTTCCAATGAGCTTTATGTTACTCTGCAAGAGGGTGGCTATCAAATTCCTGTTGTCCAAAAGCTATTCCAAAATTACAGGCCTTCCCAGATGTCATTTGCGCCACTATATATGATGTATTATATCCAACTTCATTTGACCCATTTAAAATGCACTCTCAGGTGAATGTTAATTAAAACATTTCAAAATGATCATTTTATTCTCAGTTGTTCACAGAATAACATGATGAAGAATTTCTGTCCTTTAATCTTCATAATTATTCTGGCAAACCCTCTCTATCTTTTCCCTCTCTCTTTCCATGCAGTTTAATTCAGGATTATAGGCAGTTCCTTATTGCTAATTCCATTGTTACTGTATGGATTACACAGTTATTGTAATTGCCCTGAACGTGGTATTGATTCATTTTCCCAAGTCACAGAACTACAATGGCATGATTAGAATAATAAACCCAGTTGTAGCTGAGAACATTGGGCAGCTCCACACAGTTATTTATTTATTTATTTATTATATAGTTATTAAAATTTTCTTATATACTGCCTCCTCCAAATACACACACACACACACACATATTTAAGGGCAAACGCCTGGCAAAATAGATAGGTCTTAAGAAGGGCCTTAAAAGTAGCTAGGGAGGGAGGTGAACACATCTGTGGGGGGGGGGAAGTGTTCCAAAGAAGAGGGGCAGCCACAGAGAAGGCCCTCCTATGAGCCCAGGCACCACACACTACACCAGGGCCCAGGACACTAAGGAGAGCCAGCTGAGAAGACCTCATAGGATGGAATACAGCCAGCCAAGAGAGGCGATCCCAGATATATACAGATGCTAAACCCATAAGGGTTCTGTAGGTGAGAAACAGCACTTTGAATTGAACCTGGAATTGAACAGGCAACCAGTGCAGTGAGCATAAAAGAGGTGTGACACTATCAAATCTACAGTCACCCATGAGGAGGCGGGCCGCTGCATTCTGGACTAGTTGAAGCTTCTGAATTATTTTCAAAGGCAACCCTAGGTAGGGCACATTACAGTAATCCAAACAAGAGGTACCAAAGGCATGAGTTACTGTTGCCAGGGCCTACCAGTCTAGAAAAGGCCATAACTGGCAAACCAGCTCAGCTGGGCAAAGGCACCCCTGGCCACAGCCTCCACCTGCTGTTCAAGCAGGAGCCGTGAGTACAGAAGGATGCCCAGATCACGAACCGTCTCTCTCAAGGGAAGCACAACCCCATCAAGAGATAAACTCACACATGGCAATTGGCCAGATTGCAAACTGAACAAGAGCAACTTGGTCTTGGAGGGATTCAGCAAGAGCTTGTTTTGAAGCATCCAGGTCCTGACACTGAGCCAGCACATGGACTGCATCACCTATTTGGCCAGGGTAGAGATATAAAGCTTAGTATCATCAGCATATTGAGGAAAACTCACCCCCAACCGATGGATGACCAGACCCAGTGGCTTCATGTAGATGTTAAAAAGAATGGGAGCAAGGACTGAGCCCTGTGGAACCCCACAGGAAGGGGGCCAGGGTACAGATCACTCACCCCCAATTGACACCAACTGGAATCACCCAGTGAGATAGGACCAGAACCTCTGAAGAACAGTGCCCCCAAGGCCCAGCCCACTTAAGTGCTCCAGAAGAGTAGCATGGTCGATGGTATCAAAGTCCATATATACATAACAGGAAGCAGAAGAAATGCAAGCAAAAGCTGTTGTGCAATCACTTATGAAGTATAACATCTGAAGGGGAAACTTGCATTGAAAGAATCGTGAGCATGAAAGAATCGTGGGCATGAGATATATATTTCTGTTACACCAGAATTGAAAACAAAAATATATAAGCAACTCACTTGTGTATCTGAATGGTAAGATCTATAGGCTCTATGAATAATCTATCATCATTTTAGAATTTGTATAGAATTAAGACCCATAGAATCAGAATAATAGAATTTTGGAGTTGGAAGAGAACTGGGAATGTGGTGGGCAACCTGGAATTGGGACCACCAGCAGCTCTGCAGTTCCAAAAAGCAAAACTTAGGCCTGTGTCAAAAATGGCTGGTTTGCAAGAGACTGAAGTGTGAACTTTGGTTCTGCTGAGCCAAAGTAATTGAATGGAATTGTTTACTCTGTAGTCAAGGCCTGATGAGAAGGGAAATTTACCTTGTCCCACCTTGGAGGAGTTGTTTTGTATTGTGATATGCTAATGTCAATCATGAGGACCAGCTTGAAACTTGCTGTGGTAATCACAGTCAGAAGGTCTTAGAAAACCACATTTTAGATATCAGCACATACATGCATTTGGAATACATACTTTCACACAGTAACTGTGGAATTGCTTTTATGAGATATCACTTGATAACATTTCGTATATGCTATTTTCTAATAACAATTCTTTGCATGCTATCTCTAAATTAAATTTCTTGGAATTGAAGGCCCCAACGAAACTTTGGGAACTGACTATAGACTGGTCCAGCTAGGCATAAACAGGATTGTTGCCATCTAAATTCAGTAAACATGTTAGTCGGAACCCACTAGCATGAAGGGTGGGAGAGGAAAAAAAATGTTTACTTTAGAATGGTGACACTTAAGAGTTTATGTGATGGTCTTTGATGGGAGCTATGACAAACAGGAGGCTGAGGAGAGTTTATAAAACGGGCATACACACCCCTCCCACAGGCAAGTGGAAACAGCAGAGGAACAAGCAGGGAAGGGAAGCAACTCAGAACCCCAGGGAGGCACATCCTCTGGCCCCTGGACTAGTATGTGAGCCTTAGCCTGTAAAGGCAAATCTGTGCCTCACAGATTGCCATGGCATTCACCTTCCTAAGCTGCCTGGACAGTTTCCAGCCCTTCCAGTGTTTTTCCTCAAGGCCTCTTGAGCAAGATATAGATGGCTTGGACTGGTAAATATTATATCTAGAGACTGCCTTCAACCTAGATTTTTCCAGTACTGACGTACCTTTCTGATCCTGTCTCCTCCCTTTCCACCTGTGGAATCATTCTTCCCCCTCTGCTTTCTAGCTGCATCCTTGCCTCCGCAGACCGTCGTTTCTCTTCCCCCTCTGTTCCCATCCCTCCTCCTCTCTCTCACTCTCTGCTCTTGGCACACAATCATCACGTCAGTGAGGAGCTCTTAGCTTCTCCCTCACCTCTCAAGCCTGGCTGTTCGGCCCATGGATTGTGCATGGCTTTCTCACTCTGTCTGCGCTGTGGATGAAATGTTTTGCATTTTTGTGGTGAGAACAGGGAGATAAGACCTTGTTGCTAAGAGACAGAGCTTGCTAGCAGACTCTGAGTGAGATAGGAAAATGTTTTTATTCCTAGCCAGTGAGAGAAAATATGCTGTCAGCTGTTAGCTCATTTCCAGTGAGAGAGAAGAGTGGTTTTAATGCTGTTCTGTTGGGTGAAAAAAATGATTATAATTGCTGTTGGACCTATACATTATAATGAGACATGTGATTGATTGTGCTTGTTTGTTAAATTGCTTCAATGTAATCATGTAGCCTTCAATAAAGCTTTTAAACTGTAGTTTTATGTTTGGGGATGTCTTCATTCTTCCCCCTCCTTTTCCCCGAATGCACATGATCTCATGGATAATGAATCTGAAGTAGCCTGACTGGCTACATTTGTGTTAGTGACAGCCAGGCTGTTCACAACAGGAAGTCTTCTAGAACAGCTCAGTGAAGGAGGCTGCTACAGAATCTTTGATGAATGGCTTTCTAGGAGTGTGCGCAGAACCATTTTCTGCAGTTCAGTTCAAATTAGAACTGAATTCAAATTGGACCACAGATTTGTGACCTGGTTCAGTCAAACTGATAGAGTGGTCCAGTCCATTCAATGAACCAACTCAAAGTGGTTCAAATCTGTTTGCTTATAGGGAATAATGGGGAACTCGAACCACTCCATTATTCCAATGGGGTAGTTCAAATCCCCATTATTCCCTATGAGCAAACAGATTTGAACTGGTTTGAGGCAACAGACATTTGATCGCCATACTCTTGCAGAGAAACTTAAAGCTCACCAGCATATCTGATAAACAGTTCTTTTTGGCCTGTACCACTTCTGAATGTAAACAGGAAATCACACATGACACCCTGTGTAAGTCTTCTTGCACATGGAAAACCTACGTTAGGTTAGAAACATTCTCTTTGACATTATCACATTCCACAGATAAAGGGTAGGACCTGAGGGAGCATTCATTCATGACTGACATTGCTTTCAGAGTTTCTATGGACTTCAAAAGACAAATACAATATTGCTTCCCTCAGACACATAGCCTGAGTTTTACTCATGGGTGTAGCTGCAAATGTGTAAATTTGTGGGTTTTCTTTTTTCAGCACTGATTATAATATGCTTGTTGTGCTTGTTGTTGTAACTGTCTGATTTTGCTGGATCTCAGATGGACAAAGGCAGAACTTGGGTGCCAGGCTGCCTTCTTTGAACTGTTGTGGTTTGGTCTGTTGTGAGATGGTGTCATGGTGAGAAATTGACAGTGGCAGATCAGCTCTCTCTACTGTGTGTAATATTTTCTTGATGATTGCTGTGAGATAAGCAGCACTAGTGGTTTGGGGGTTGGCCAGTGTGTGGCAAGCTGACAGTGGGGTTTCAGTGGGTGGGGTTGGTCATGAGTCAATTACCCTCCATGCCCAACCCAGGATTGCCCAGGAGAGGGAAGTTGGCCTTCAGGAAGACCAGCTGCTCCACCAAGCCAGCATCCAAGTGTGCTTGATGGGGTGTTACCACATCCCTGACCCTCTCTCTCTCTCTGGACACTGGTTGGTAAGCCTGAGAGGTACGATCCGGCATCCTCTGGCAAGACTAGTCAGACCTGGTTATGCGTTGCCCAAAACTGGACCAGATCGATCTCCAGGTCTGCCACCAGCTACTGCAGGTACTGCAGAACAGACTGTTCTACACTGTCACAGGGCTCGTGGGCTTCTCCCACACCCTTGGCAAGGACCCCATTTGATCCACTGGGTGGAACACCCAGGTGGAATTGCCAGCTGCATTGGTGCTGCCAGGGACACCACACTGCTGGCCCAAGAAGCGTTGCTGCTGCTGCTGCTGCTGCTGCTGCTACTGCTACTGCTGGAGTGCACACTAGAAGTAGGTGCTTCAGCACACTACTCCTGATTCAGACCCAGCCTCTTCTCCTGGGCCTGCCTAACCTCTAGAACCAGGAGGTCCCTCCACCTGAGCAGCTGGGCAGGTGGGATGGCATTGCCTTTCATCATTGGGTGGCATAGGCATTACGGAACATTGATTGATCCAATATGTTGATGAGCCGCTCCACCACTCCAGTCCTCAGATGACCTTCCAGGGTGCATGCTTACCCAATAGTCAGTGAGGTCTAGAGCTCACCCATCATCTTCTCCAAGAGAAGAGTGGCGGGCAAGCCTGACTCAGTGTCAAGATAGAGTGTCAAGATAGCCTTGGAAATGAGCTTCCAGTCCACATTGGATAGGTTTCATACTCCTCCTTGCCACATCATGGACGGCTATCACTTGCTCTTGCAGGTGCTGGAGCAAGAGAAATGTGGAGTTCCATTGGGTCAGAATATCCTGAGGGATCAGGTGTTGAAGTAGGCAGAGCTCATGCTGCCTCTCCCTGAGGATCCTCCTACCCTTTTCGCTCCATTGGAATTTGGCTGCTATCTTGCAGCACTGTTCCACAAGAGCAGCCGTGGTGGCAGCAGGGCCTTCAGCAGAGAGGCCTTGCTGTTGCATGGCTTGAGCCTCATTCAGGCCAAGCACACCCGACATGAGCAGGTGCAGAATGTGTGCCATACAATGGATAGAGACAAACTGCAGCTGACGGGCTGCCCTCAACATGTTGACACCATGGTTGGTGAAAACCTCAGTAAAGGTCTTGCTGCCCGGACAGCTATTCCTCCACATGGCATTTGATGGCCACCAACAGCTCATCCACCATGTGGCCAGTGTGCATCAACTCCACATGCAGCACAGTCCACCTAGGCTTTACTGTATTGGAGGGGCTGGCCATGCCACCAGCAACAGATATCCTGCCTCTCTCTTCCCCCCACCAGTGTGCCATGCGGGACAGCAAAGCAGCGTGCACCCCACTATGCCTGGTCCACACATTCCATAGTGAAGTGCACACTGGTGACAGACCTCCTGATTCCAAAAGCCCAGACATGACCTCCCCGCATGCCTGGTACTGAAGGTGGTGCATAAGGGGGTGTTCTAATGGGGTCGAGCAGCTGGTGGAAGCTGGTGTTCTCCACCACTTGGAATGTCTGGTTGTCCACAACCATTATCTCTCCAATGGTCTGGGTGATGAGACAAAACTCTGGCTGACCATACCACTTGCCCACTAATTGCACCCACTGTGCAACTGGCAATGTCTCCTGCTTGGGAGCAGGAGCATGTGCCTTGCCACTGCTAGTTGAGGGAACACCAGGTGGCCTAGCACTGCCAGCAGGAGCAAGGACCCCCAGGTGATGCCATTACAGGTGCCTCAGCATGGCCAATGTACCAAGGTACTTAGGGTCCTTACCCCTGCTGGCCTGTGCCCTGAAGTGGGTGCAGGCAACATGTGTAGGGTCAACTTGGTGGAGCTCAACTGGTGGTGGTAACTAGGGCTGCTGGTTCCGGCTGGGGGCCACCACTATCGCCACCCTCACTCCAGGGCTGAGAAAGTCCAGGAACAACCAGAATGACTTCCTATTGCTTTTCCTCAGCCTCAGACCAGGGGGTCACACCAGCAATGGAGACTGGGGAGGAGGATGGAGAGTACAATCTGGCTGCTGGGCTAGCAGCCAATGACACCTCCTCCACCACTGCCACAGGAAGAGCTTCTTCCCTGATGGGGGGTGGGGTCCTCTCCAACTTCTACCTCAGCTGCCACAGGTGGCTGCGCTGCATGTGGCACTTCTGGATAGGTGAGCCTGTGCTCAGTGACCTCTAAGTGGATGGTGCCAATTTGGGAGTAGTCCCTTGTGCCGCCTTTGCCCTCCAAGACCCTCCTCCCTCTGCCTAGTTCCTAGCTCTGTCCTGCACCCTCCCGGAGAACTTCTTGTGGGATCTAAATTAAAGCTCTAGCTCTGTCATGGGGAGAAAAAGCACTATTAGGGGGTGTGGGGATGGGGTAGTCTATTTATTATGTGGTGTGTGTCACACATGGTGCGATCTATAGCACTGTAGTGCACATCCAGAAGCCACAAAAATTAAATCCCCACCAAAAAAGGAGGCTTTATTGGGGGGGAAGGCTTTTTTGGGGAGAGTAAGCAACAATGGGGTATGTCTAAGGGGAGGGAGGGAGAGGAGATAACTGTGGCCTAAGCCAACCCAGTACCCTCCTCCCTCTGCTGTCTAGTCCTAGTACTTAGCTACTTAAATCCCTTCCCCCAAATCAGGCCTCATTTAAAAGAAAAAACTCTAAATTAGCCAGGGGTGGGGTGGGGGTTGTGAGTGGGGCTCACCAATCCAATGTCATCTTCTTTTGGCATCTTCAGCTGCAGTCTGTCTGGCCAGCAGCTCCAGGCAATCAGGCTGAGCACATGCTGGCATTCAACAGACAAGATGGGGACTGACTGACAGGCAGGCCACCCTCCCTCCCACCCACTCCCCAAATCAGAAAAGAACAGGGGGGAGGGGACAAACACCAACAACCATTTAAATTCCCTGGAATACTGGTATCTTAGCATTTGGTATTGCAAAATAAAAAATAAAAAATGAGAGAGACTGATAAGCCTCTGTCTCTCTACACCAGCAGAGGGTTCAGCAGAGCACTGCTGCTACAGTGCACTGCAGAGTGATTCAGCTCAGTGATTCAGCAGCAGGCAGCAGGCACAGCAGGCAGCGGACACAGCAAGGCCGCTGGGGGAGGGGGAACCACTGGAGACCCCCAGTGGCCATGGCTGCACACACACTCCGGAGGCAGTGAATGTTTTTTCTTTCTTTTAAAATTCTATTTTAGCTGAGCTGGGGGGTTCTGTTCACTGGGGCTGGGGGAGTGTTCCAGACTCGAACTGAACCAGGCAAACCATTCTTGTGCACACCCTAACTGGAGGTGGCCTATAGCCATTAGACTCATAGCCATTGATAGACTCTGTGCTCCATGGATTTGTCTAAGCCCCTTTTAAAGCCATCCAAGTTAGTGGCTATCAACATATCCCGTGGCAGAGAATTCCATAGATTAATTATGTGCTGTGCGAAAAAATACTTCCTTTTGTTGGTTCTAAATTTCCTGGCCTTCAGTATCATGGGGTGACCCTTGGTTCTAGTGGGAGGGAAAGGACAAAAAAATATTTTTTGTCCACTCTCTCTGCTCCAGGCATAATTTTATACAACTCTATCTTGTCAGTCGCCTCTTTTCCAAATTAAAAAGCCCCAGCTTTGCCTCATAAGGAAGGTGCTCCAGGCCTCTGATCACCTTTGTAGCGCTCTTCTACACCTTCTCCAGTTATACAATGTAAGAGATGGTAACCAGAACTGTACGCAGTACTCCACATGTGGCCAAACCATAGATTTGTATAAGGGCATTTTAATATCAACACTTTTATTTTCAATCCCCTTCCTAATTATCCCTAACATGGAATTTGCCTTTTTCACTGCTTGAACTTGGTGGTACCTTTCCTCCTTCTTGGTATACATTCCAACTGAGTGTTTATAATCACATTAGCTATCACACTAGCTTTTTCAGCAGCTGCATTGCTCTGCTGGCTCGTGTTTAGCTTGCAGCCCACTAAGACACCTTGTGCTATTGATTTTTCTTATCCCAAATGCAGAATTTGCTTTTGTCTCTGTGGAACTTCTTCCCATTCCTATTGGCCCAATATGCCTGTTCAGAACAGATTGAGTTTTGATTCTGTCTTCTAGGTGTCTGCTATTCTCACGAACTTCATGTCATCTGCAAATCTGATAAGAACCCCTTCTACTCCTTCTTTCAAGTCAACACTGAACAGCACAGGCCTTAGGAGACATTATAGTCCTTTGAATCTGGAACAGTTGTAATCAAGGCTGTGAAACCTCGACTGAACACTGTTTCATACCCTGGTTTAACTGAGGATTATAAAGAACAATTTCAGTTTAATATACATGGAGATGTTTATAATAATTATGATTTCAGCATCAAACTTCTGCACCCGGATGGGGAGGAACAAGCGGACTTGGGCAGAGGGGCTGCAAGCTATGATGTGGTGACACACACTAGATATGCAGGAATATACTAGCAAAGTAATTATTTTGATGTTCTATAATGGTGATTGTTTCAAACATAATTCTTGAAGTGTTATAACCTAGCATAGTTGCACCTATGGCAATCATAGTGCTATTTTAAAAGAGAACAATAATTATGATCAACAGTAAGGTAGCTTTCTAATTTAGTTCAAGTCACTTTTATTTTATTTACCATGGGCTATTGAATGAAGCACACACATTACAGCTAAGAATCAGGCAAGAATTATTGTAGTACATATAACATGAGACCAATTAGCCACCTAAAAGTTTATTCAAAGCTGTTCCTTGAATTCCTTTTGCTGCTAGTGCAAAAGGGTGCTCTCTCTCTCTCTCTCTCTCTCTCTATATATATATATATATATAGAGAGAGAGAGAGAGAGAGAGAGAGAGAGAGAGAGAGTATACCTTCTAACTTAGCCCCTCACTTTATTGCACATTAACTTCATAATGAACATCCTTTGTGGAAGCTGTGAGTGGGAAAAAGATGGCTTTGTTTAAATTGACTTTGTTCTTTGTGTTGAGTCTGTTATATTTCATTCATGCCATGAAGGACTGTCTATGTTTCAAAAGATAAATTGTTCATGCAACCCTGACTCTAAATATTTTGGGGATGCCCCATGTGAATGAATCATGGAACAGAACATTTCACCATGTCAGCTGATTCCTACAATCACTATGAGTAGAACGCTTGTTCCATCTGGTAAAACTATCTGCATCTGGTAAAACTAAAATCACATATGGGTTAGTGTAGTAATAATGCTCAATCCCAAGTATTTTAAAACTATGTATGGGTATTTCCAGGTTCTGGTGTGGTCTTGTGGTAGCAAGCATGAATTGTCCCCTTTGCTAAGCACAGTCTGAACTGGTTTGTATTTGAATGAGAGACATGTGTGAGCACTGAACATCTGCATGCTTACATGTAGAAGGTTACAAGTCCCCTCCCTGGCTTCTCCAAAATAGGGCTGAGAGAGATTCCTGCCTGCAACCTTGGTGAAACCTCTGCCACTCTGTTTAGACAATACTGAGCTAGATGGACCAATAGTCTGACTCGATATATGACAGCTTCCTATGGTCCTATATTCCTATGTTCCTATTTTATTTGTCTCAAGACATTTGAAGGTATGGTCCTGCTCATAGTTACACAGTTGCAGAATGCAGAATTAAGAACTCTCCAAAGTCCATGGTTCAAATATCAGGGAACCAAGGTTTGTCCCACTTAGTTTAGGAGGTGCTAGAACAGGGGCCAGATTCTGCCCCCATGGACTATTTTACTGCCCACCAGGTATCCTGTAGCAACACAGGAGCTGGAAACTGCCTTATAGCACCATTATGTGCATGTTTTCTCAGAAATATGTTCCATAGTGTACCCAGTGAGGCTTACTCCCATGTAAGCATGCCTAAGATTGCAGCCTGGAAACAACAATAATTTATAGAGAGGAGAGGACTTGGCATTTGTTTGGGGCTGGCATGCACTCCAGGGGACCCACTGATTTTGCAGGGAAAGGACCTATTTTCTGGCCACTATTCTTGGTTAAAACTATGGGTTCATTGACAGGGAGAATAGATTCACAAGTTTTAATTTTAATGTAATAATGTGCCAGAAATTGACCTCAGCCCCTCCACGCCCAGTTGTGGATGGTTCCAGCCCACCAGGGCATTTGCCACCAGGGCATTTGAGGTTGTGAAGCCCTGTGCTAGAAGAATTATTTTATTAATTATTTCCAAGCCTCTATATAAGTGTAAACGGCTTTACATCCATTCTTTAACTATCTTTAGATGCAGAGAATTAATTTTCCCATTTTAACTTTAGGAAACACTGAGGCTGTTCTCACGAGCAGCCAAGAATGGGCAAGGGAAGCCAAGACTGGGCTTGGCCGCCCATGAGAACCGCAGGGAACTGCATGGCTCCTGGTGGCACCTCGGCGGTTAACCTGCCTAGGGAGCCCATCGATTAGCCAAAGCTAAGGGCTTGGCTGCCCATAAGAACTGCCAGGAGCTGCATGGCTCCCAGCAGCACCTCAACGCAAACCGCCTAGGGAGCCCGCTGGTTAGCCAAGGTGAAGGGTGCATGCACCAACACAGGAGCAGGCTACTGGCCATTGCTGGGGGAATCCCCACAAAGCACTATCACTCACATGGTGCATTATGAGCTTTCCAGGGCCCAGATGACATGTCCCAGCCCCTGAACCTCCATGCTGCGCAGCGGCTCATCTGGGCACACAATCAATGTGCCCAGCAACCCTTCTGGAATGTGTTTGGGGAAGGTGCTGCAACCTTCCCTGTTGCCCACCCTCAGCCCACTCAGAGGATCATGAGAAATGGTTCATTGGCTGTTGTCCTGACTCTAAAGATACTTGCATGAAAGCAAGCCCTAATTCCATTCGATATATTTGAGTTAAGGGTGCCATCCTAAGCACCCTTTCGGATGTCCAGGCAAGATGGCACCCAATCCAGAGATGATAGATAGTCCTGACGACAATAAATCCAGAATAGGGGATGAATCTGAGACCCAAGGAAGAAGATGTCCACACCCACAGCTGACACCCACTTTTGAAGGATAACAGGGAGTGCCTGCGAAGAGTTGGAGTTCCAGTGACGATCACAACTCTAGAGTGTCAAGGGCATCCAAGCTGTGAATTGCACTCTTGGAGAAGACTCTTTATTATTACTGGTTTGTCCCTTGGCTACAGGCAATCCAGTAAGGCAAGTATTAAGATAGGGTTAAACATTGTCGAATCTGCTCGATTGATGTTGTGAAAGAATGCCTGATTATTTGCAGTGGGCAGCTTTTGCACTGGCTTTGGGGTTGTTTCTGTCTATTTCACTCTGTATTAAGAAGGTATATGCAAGTTGTATTGCAATCTTGGAACATAGGAAGCTGCCATATACTGAGTTAGTCAATTGGTCTATCTAGCTCAGTATTGTCTACACAGACTGGCAGTGGCTTCTCCAAGGTTGCAGGCAGGAATCTCTCTCAGCCCTTTCTTGGAGATGCCAGGGAGGGAACTTGGAGCCTTCGACTCTTCCCAGAGCAACTCCATCCCCTGAGGAGAATATCTTACAGTGCTCACATGTGGTCTCCCATTCAAATACAACCAGGGTGGATCCTGCTTAGCTAAGGGGACAAGTCATGCTTGCTACCACAAGACCAGCTCTCCTCTGGTAGACCAGCTCTCCTCTGGTGTAATACACAGTAAAGGGTGTGTGTACAAAGAAAGCTTGTTTCCTTGAGTCTTTGGGTGCCTGTGGTTCATCATGAAGGGAATTATCAGTTATATGGCTCAGTGAGAGGTATACAAGCACTGTGAATGCCCAAGCCTCATGCATTAGAATTTAGTCAGGGAATTCAAGTTCCATGAGGCCACATGGTGGTCAGCAGTTGAGGGCCATAAGACTGGAACTTCCTACCATAAGCATTGGACTCCTTTCTAGGCATGGGCAGATTCAAACAAGTCTTCCAGCTATTCCATAAATTTGGCATAGAGTAGGTGTAACCCATATCACCCCCTACTGCCCATAACAAGTCCATTAGAGGTTGTGTCTAAGTCAAACCAGCCCAGTTTGATTGGTCAAAGTTGATTGGCCCAAAAGTGGGTGACTCCCGGTCCAAGTTCAAACTGGACCGGCCCCAGTTTGAACAGAACCAATCCAAACCAGTTTGGGGAAACACTTGTAAAGAGGAACCACTGAGGATTCCCCTTTAGAAGCAAAGGGGGATTCCCCACTGTCTTGCCACTGCCAGGAAAGTAAGTTCCCCTCTCTACCGCCACCCCCTTAGAGAAGCCCACTTTGCTTGTAAAGAGGAATTCTTAGCAGATTCCCGTTACAAGCATTGCCCCAAACTGGTCTGTGGACCAGTCCCGCCTGTTATCAGGACCAGTTTGGATCAGTGTGAATTCCAGCCAATCCAGCCATACCGGTTACATTCATATACCTACAGTCTATGTCGGTTAGTTGTGTTTTTAAGCAGGACATCTGAATAGACCCAGAAACAGAATATTTTTCCACCTCATGAGCTTTGTTTCCATAGAAAGCTTTTGAAGGAACAATCCTGCAAAACTTTGTACACTTTCTTAAGAATAAGTGCTGGGGGTGTGCACAAAACCAGGTTGCCTAGTTCAATTTGAGTCCACACTGGACTCGAACTGTGCAGGGCATGCTCGATTTTGCCACCCCCGAAACACACAGCCCCCTCAGTGCTGTTTGGGTTTGAGGGGTTCATTATTTTTTTAACCTTCTGAAAAATGTAATTAAAGTCACCACTACTCAGTCTGGGGGCTTCTGCATGGCTGCAGGGAGGTCTCCAGAGGTTCTCCCTCCCCCCACTGGCCTCCATTTAATTCCAAATAGCCTGGTTCGGGTGGTCTTCGGCACATTCCAGGACTGTCCTTCATGGTGGTGGTCATCTTGGAGGTTGACGTGCATACCCAATGGGCTTCTGCATGGCCTGCTAATGACTGGCTCTTGAAATGTTCATAGCCAAGTCACTAGCTCAGCTCCAATATGGTGGGCCCCTTCCCCAACATTGCAACCCTGGAACTTGTACAATCTAAATTCCTGATGGCAGCACTCCAAGTACCGAGATGTGTCTCCAGTGCCACACTGCGTCTGAAGACAGGCCTGCTCAAGTTAGAGTTTAGGGTGTGGGAAGCCATTCTCTGTTATTGGCTCAGATTATCCTTTTACCCAATAAGTCTTGCCCCCCTAACCCTACATGATGAATCTAGCTGGATTCAGACAATTGAGGCCAAAATAGCTACTCTGGGTCTTTCCCCCTTGACCTTGCTCAACATGGGCTAAAATCAGGCAAAAGCAACCATCAAGCAACGCATTATAGACATTGAGCACCAGACTGATCTCAACAGTGTCTCAAAATTTCATATCAGTGACAGTCTTAGATATTCTGCTTATCCAGCAGCATACCTCATCCAACTGGAGGTTCCAGAGAACAGAAGGGTGTTCACTTTGGTTCACTGTCATGGCCTCCCTTCAGCAGTGCTAGAAAGCCATTATAGAAGGACCCCACTTGCAGAGCGACTATGCCCCTGTGGCTTAGGGTAGATCGAAGCTCCTGGGCATCTTCTCCTATACTGCTCATTCTATAGAGACATCCGTGCCTCTCTTATCCTTCAACTGCTAAGCAAGTATCCAGGTTGTCTGAGCCAATTCTACAGCTCTTTGCTACTCTCTAACTCTAAGCCTGCCATTACATATAGCGTTGCCAGGTACTGTGTGGCTGCAATCTGCATTCGTCGGCAGATGATGGGCAATGAGCCCTATCAGCCTTAATCTGATTATCTGTGACTCTGGGCAGGCCCTGCAATTGCTTATGTGCCTCTCTTTCTACGGCTCCTTATAACCTTCAGTCTGGCTGTTTACTAGTTTTACTACTCAGGATTTTATATATTTCTGTTTTCTTATGTCTTTTAAACTCATAATTTTATGCTCTCCTTTTTATGACTTTTACTATTTCTCTGGCATTTTGGCCTTCATGCATTTGGTGTATTATTTTTAAGGACTTCATAATGCATTTCCTCCCTCTTTCTATGATGTTCCTAAGTTTATTTCTACTCCTGATTATTTCATTTTTTAATATAGTTTTTTAGTTTATGCTTGTGTTGTAATGTACCCACAGGCTTTTAATATTTACTCTTTTATAACCATAGTTTTATTTTGAATTTTATTTCTAGTTTTGGTCCCTTTTGTCCTTAAGATAGGTTTGTATCTTGTACTTAGTCATTTATCAACAGGCTTTTAATATTTGTTATTTTATGTAATCTCCATTTTACTTCATGCTGGTCTAAGACCGTAATAATATTGATTGATTGATTTAAGGCACTTATTAGGGATGTGCATGTGATGTTTGGTCTCTATACAACTTGAAGAAGACTGAATATTCAGTGATATAGCTGACCCAATCAGTCCACCTCTACAAAACAGTAAAGTGCACTAGGCTGCACCTGCATTGTCAAGCATATTAAGAAGAAACTGAAAAAGCTAGTTTCTAAAAAGCAATTAAAACAAGTGATTAGAACCCACATCAATAGCAAATCAGCAGCCATGACAAAATAAAAAGATATACACGAAGCCTAAATACTGCACCTGTTATATGAATAGATGTTCTGCCTGAAATCAGAAAGCTTTCATTTTTTTCACATTTCATTTTCCACATGGTCCAATCTATCTATATGGTTTGGCAGTGAATCTGGCAGCAGGAAAAAACCACATGAGTCTTCACCTGCAGGAAGTGTGACTTTGGATGAAGGAATTCCTTTCATCTTGGGGCCTAAAGAGAGGATTGAGTTGGTCTTAACAGAGGTGCACCTAAAGTTACATACTGCTTCTCCTGTTCTTCCATTCCTTTTGAAACAGGATTCCCCTTCATTATCTGAAGCACTGAGGTGAGAACAATTGGCCTTAAAGGATGAGCCTTTAGTCCACCTCTAAAACATTAATGTGTGCACCTTCAGGTGCATGCAAGGTTTGGTAGCAGCAAGCACCACACAGCCATGAACCTTCACTTGCAGAAGTGTGATTCTGGCTGAAAGTGTTCCCTTACTTTCAGCCTTCAAAAGGGGAATGCCCAAGATTATGGGGGAGAATAATTGAAGAAGGCTTAGAAGCACCCAACAGCACACTTAATTTGATTCTAATTTGACTGCCCAAGGATACTGTCTGGCGAGGCCAGCTTTCCATACCCGCAAGGATGGAGTGGTGGTGAGGCCTGAGGAGACAGGGACAGGTGGCAGCTGGGGAGAAGGGGAAGAAAGACAGCCAATGGGCAGGGACTCAGATCCAGCAGAGGAGAGGCAGAGCCCTGAAAGAGCCGTAGGGGAAGCGCACAAGGATAACATCAGCAGCACGCGCCAAAGGGGGGGGTCTGAGCAGATGGAGGGAGGAGGGGGAAAGACATTGGCAGCAGCTTAAAGGGTAGATAATTACACGGAATAAAGGGGGGCATTGGCCCAATAATTGAGGGTGGGCGATTCATGGCTTGTGAGGAGGCATATAAGGAGCTGGCTAGGGATGAGAGGCTGGCTGGTGGTGAGTGTCAGGGGCCCCTAGAAAGGGGTAGGCACAAGCAGCAAGCAGCCTGGATGGAGGAAGCACAAGGTGATGCTCAACCCCCTTCCCGTCCCTGCTCTGAGGCCAGCCCCGGTAAGCATAGCCTAGATCGGTAAAGGGGACAGGTATCTGTAGCCAGACAGATACTTTAAACATAAGGAGAAAAATTGGTCTTGGGAAAAAATGCCTAGAGGTGTATTAAGGAATACCTTTTCACACTTCATTGTTAAGGATTTGTGACACAGTTTGCATTCTACCAGTATAAATATAATGCAGGTGAATGAATGAATACTTTATTCTGGTCTTTACCCAACAACACAAAAACAGTGCAGAACATAATATAAGTTGTACAGATAGAGCCAGCATGGTGTAGTGGTTAGAGTGCTGGACTAGGACCGGGGAGACCTGAGTTCAAATCCCTATTCAGCCATGATACTTGCTGGGTGACTCTGGGCCAGTCACTTCTCTCTCAGCCTAACCTATTTCACAAGGTTGTTGTGAGGAGAAACAAGTATGTAGTACACTGCTCTGGGCTCTTTGGAGGAAGAGCGGGATATAAAATGTAATAATAATAATAATAATAATAGTAATAGTACATTTTTTAAAAATAACCTCTTCTAGTTGGACTAGACATGTAATAGCAGATCATTATTTCCTTTTTGGCATTTTTCGTATATTTTTTCCAGTTAAGCAACGTTTCTTCCAGTAACCCTGAAGTCTCCAGCCCTGGTTGCTCAACTGAAGATCCTCTAGCCCACTTCCCACCAGATGTCCAGAGACTCCGGCACCTGGCTCGGTTCTTGTTGACCCGGGCGACAGCCAATCCGGTATAGATTTATTAAAGTTATATCTCACCATATGGTTGATAGGAGAGGCACTCTTCACCTGTCTCCTCTGGTGAGACCTGTCCAGTATGGTTGGACCTCTGGCATAGCTCTCACTTTACTCAGAGCACGCAAGCCCCACAACCATGCCAAGGTAGTGCCTCACTGAAGGCCAAGGTAGTGCTTCACTGGGGGAAGAGGAAGCAACATCAATGGAAGCAACATCAAGAACCTGGAAGAGAAAGAACATTACAAATACTTGGGCATTCTCCAGGCTGATAACATCACACACACACAAGTTAAAAGAAAAATAGGAAGTGAATACATCAGGAGAGTTAGAAAAATCCTAAAGTCCAAGCTCAATGGCGGGAACGCAATACAAGCCATGAACACCTGGGCTATACCTATAATCAGATACACTGCAGGAATAATAGACTGGACCCAGGCAGAGCTAGAGACGCTAGATCATAACACCAGGAAAATCATGACCATCAATCATGCTCTGCACCCCCGCAGTGATGTAGATAGGCTATACCTCCCTCGCAGCTCAGGTGGAAGAGGAATGCTGCAAGTCCATCAAACAGTAGAGGAGGAGAAAAGAGGCCTTGAAGAATATATAAGGGACAGTGAAGAAGATGCACTTCAAATGGTCAATAACGAGAAACTATTCAACACCAATGAAACAAAGCAGGCCTACAAGAAAGAACAAGTCAAGAACTGAGCAGAAAAATGGAAAAAGAAGCCCCTGAATGGTCAATATTTGCACACTATGAATGGAAAATAAAATATCACCAAGAACTGGCAATGACTTAAGAATGGCAACTTGAAGAAAGAAACAGAGGGTTTAATACTGGCTGCACAAGAACAGGCACTAAGAACAAATGCAATAAGAGCAAAAGTCAAAAAATCCACAACAAACAGCAAGTGCCGCCTTTGTAAAGAAGCAGATGAAACCGTGGACCACCTAATCAGCTGTTGTAAAAAGATCGCACAGACTGACTACAAACAAAGGCATGACAAGGTAGCAAGGAATATATACTGGAACATCTGCAAAAAATACAAGCTACCTGTCGCCAGAAATTGGTGGGACCATCAAATTGAAAAAGTGGTAGAAAATGAAGATGCAAAAATATGATGGGACTTCCGACTACAAACAGACAAACATCTGCCACACAATACACCAGATATAACTGTAGTTGAGAAGAAAGAAAAACAAGTGAAAATAATCGACATAGCAATACCAGGGGATAGCAGAATAGAAGAAAAAGAAATAGAAAAAATCACCAAATACAAAGATCTACAAATTGAAATTGAAAGGCTGTGGCAGAAAAAGACCAAAATAATCCCAGTGGTAATTGGCATCCTAGGTGCAATTCCAAAACTATTTGAAGAGCACCTCAGCACCATACGGGCCACAGAAATCACCATCAGCTAATTACAAAAAGCAACATTACTGGGAACACCCTGTATTCTGCGATAATATCTATAATAATAACAGCAACATTGATAATATAATTCAGCCATCCCAGGTCCTTGGGAAGGACTCGATGTCTTGATAAAACAAACCAGTCAATAGCACCTGTCTGTGTAAACAACAACAATAATATTACAAATACATAATATCAGAGACTCCATAGTACTACTAAGTATAACTCAAGCCAGCTTAGACCTAACCTTACAAGCAGCCACACAGTGGGGTTCTACACACAATCCATGCATAGAGACTAGGGATGTGTGAACCGGTTCGAATTTGAACCGGCCCGGTTCGATGGTTCGAATTCGAACCAGACCGGGCTCTTCCGAATCCGAACCGGTTCGAATTAGATCTGAATCCGAACCGGTTCGATCCGAACCAGTCCGGATCGTTTCAAACCGGTCCGGATGTGCCATAGGGCTCTATAGGGCCTGTAGTAATTGAATAGTTTGTCATCCATTTTGTGGCTCCTTTTTTCAACTTTTGCTCCTGGCATCCATTTTGTGAGGCTATTTTTCAGGCAGTGCATTGGCTGCGCTGTTGATCCTTTGATTGGCCAGAATGAGTCTTGCACTCTGGTAGGCTGTTGGCTGTTGCACTGTTGAGAGCTGGCATCCTGTTGGCCGGGTGTGTGTGTGTGTGTGTGCAAAGGTGGGGGCTCCCAAAGGAGGGAGTTTCAAACCTATTTAAACCAAGCCTCTTGCCTGGAAAATTTTCTTTGGCTGCAGTTGTGGGATCATCATCTGAGACCCTTGCTTCATTTGCTGCTGGTGTCTGTGTGAGTTCCTTGACTGTGTGTCCTTAGTGTCTGTCTGTGTGTGTACCACCTTGTGCTGTGCTCTTTCTTTTGTCCATATGCCCTGTGTCTTCTCTGTTACTTTACTTACTTTACTTTTTTCTTAACTTTCCCCATATTCCTGTTGTTTTTCTTCTGTTGTCCTCCTTTCCCCACCCTCCATTTTTTTCATTCCTCCATTATCATTTGGCTTCCCCTCCCCCACCCCCATCCATCTGCATTATTTTCATTTATTGCTGTTTCATTATTTGTGCCTTGTTTTTGTTCCACCTTGGATTTTCATTCATTTGGATTATTACTTCTTCTGCTGCTGTTAATTTATATATTTTCTGCTTTGGTTGAATTGTTAATTAATTTGTGTGTCTATTGACTGGGCCTGCTGCCCCTGCTGCCCCCTCTGCTCCTGCCCTCCCCTCTCCCATCCAGATTCCCCACCCCCACTCTCCCACCCACCCTCCCTGCTGTTGCTGCCTGCCTGAGTTGGGCTTTTCTTCTAAGGATTCTGATGCTGCTGATTATTATCAGTTAATTATTTTATTCATTGTGGTCTTTTGTTCCTGAGATTTTTGCCCATTTGGTTTGCTTCTGCACATTGATTTTCTGGGGTTTCTGTTGTTGAATCTTGCTCCCTTTCCTTTCGTTGTGCCCCTTGGGTCCTGCCCCCCCACTCCTGCTGCTGCCCCCTCTGCTCCTGCCCTCCCCCCTCCCATCCAGATTCTCCACCCCCACCAGTGGGGGTGGAGGAGACTGTTGGTGTGGGAGAGCAGGTAGAGGGCGGTGAGGATCTTACGGCTGGCATCGATGCAGCCAGGTTCTCCCTCCCTCTTGGGGCCCTTCCCCCAATCCTTTCGTCACTCAGTGGGTCCCCCCTCGTGAAGCCCACCACTCTGAGGAACGGTCTGTCGAGGTGTTGGAGGAGAGGCCTGCCTCCCCTCTGCCAGTGGAGCCGGGCCCTTCCTCTCGCGTGGAGGGCAGAAGGGGCGGGTTGGGTGGCAGCAGTGGGCAGGCAGTGGTGGCTGCACCCCCCAGGACTGCAACCACCCAGCCAAAAGATGCCTAAGAGAGCGCCCAGGGCGCAGGAGGCCAAGGGCAGCGGAGCATTCTGAGGTCCCTGAAAATGCCCCAAACCATGCCCGCTGTGTCCACTGCAGGGTGCAGGTCAGCCGTGGCAAGGATGCGAGGCACCTGGGTACGACACCCATGTGGAGGCACATGGTGCGTCACCACCCAGGTCTCCTTGGCCAGGCTGGCAGCTCTAGTGCGCCTTGTGCACCTGCCACTAGGGCGGACAAGGGCAGTGTGCCTGCGCCAGCCAAAAAGCAGGCTACACTGCCAGTCGAGCGGTGGACACAGGTGTCAGGCAGCAAGCGTACTGTTCGTGTGGATCATCATCACCTCACCCGCCTCATAGGGGAGATGATTTCCACCGATGACCAGCCGTTTCAGGTGGTTGAGAACTCCGGCTTCTGCCGGATACCCCAGTACCTTGTGCCCGAATACATCATCCCCTCAAAGACCACGTTTAGCCGGAACGTGGTTCCCTCCCTGTACCGCCAGTGCAGGGATCTCGTGTCGGCCGGGCTGCGTGCAGCTCTGCCTGCCACCAGCGTGCATTTCACGACTGACCTCTGGACCAGTGTCAGTGGGATGCACGCTGCTTACCTGGCCCTTACTGCCCACTGGTGGGGCCCGGAGAGTGAGGGGACCTCCTTGGGCGATGCTTCCGGGTCCAGCACAGCTCCCGCTGCACTAAAGCACAGGTGGGCCATTCTGTACGTGGAGACGATGGACACGAGGCACACCATGGAGGAGGTGGCGGCCGTACTCGACCTCCAGATAGAGGAGTGGATTGGCGGGTGTCCACACCTCTCCAGGGGATTCATTGTCACTGACAATGGATCCAATGTTACCGCTGCTGTCGAGACTGTCATGGGCTGTGTGAACATACGGTGTATGGCACACACGCTCCATCTGACTGTCAGGGAAACCCTCGACCTTAAGGAGCTGAAGGTGTCCCAGGAGAAGGGCCGCCCCCCCCCCCCCCCAAGGTGCTGCTGCTGCCATAGCCACGCTTGTCGAGAAGGCTCACAAGCTGGCCACCCACTTCCACCGCAGCGAGAGGTCCAGGAGACTGCTTCGCCAGAAGCAGGATGACCTTGGGCTTCCTTGCCATCTCATCCCAACGGATGTGGAGACGCGGTGGAACTCCACCTTCCTCCTGTTCCAGCGCCTGTGGGAGCAGGAGAGAGCCCTTGGCGCCCTGGCAAGGGACGAGTCCTTGGCCGTCTGCGACCTCTCGAAAGCTGAGTGGAAGCAGATGTCCGAGGCGGTGTCGGCACTCGAACCCTTCCAGCTTGCCATGAAGGGCTTGTGTGCCAACACCACTCCCTTGAGCCAGGTGCTGCCCACAGCTCTGGGTCTGGAGAAGCTGATGGGTGAACTCCAGACTTCTCTGACCATGCCAGAGGGTCGTGCTCTGGCTGGGAGGCTGAAGTATAGGGTGGCCAAATGGCTCGTTGGTGAGTTGAGAAGCAGGGAGGAGTATGTCCTCGCTTGTCTCTGCAACCCAGCCATCAAGGGCAATGTTGTTAGTGCCGGCGACTTGCCCGGGTGGAGGGACCTCCTGGTACAGAAGGTGAGGCAGGAGGAGGCCGCTAGAGCCCGCAAAGACCAGGAGGTTTGTAGTGGTGTGGGGGCAGCCCCCACCACCCAACCCGCACCCAGCAGCAGCGTGGGCGGCCAGGCAGCGTCACCTTCCCCTTCCCCTTCCTCTTCCCAGTCCAGCAGCGTGGCATCCCAGGCAGTGCCAACGCAGCAGCCAGTTGCTCCCGCTGTGAAATCCACCCAGTGGTTTCAGCGGGTGTGCTTTGGCTCCTTGCCTGGCGTGCGGGAGGCTCGATCTGCCAGGCCCCTCTCCAGTGTTGAGCAATGTGTTGCATAGTACTTGGAGGAGCCTGTGGAGGAAGACAGCATGGACTGCGCACAGTTCTGGGTGACCCACCGCCAAGTCTGGCCAGACCTGGCGGTGGTTGCTGTGCACCTCCTCTCCTGCCCCCCAACCAGTGTCCAGAGCGAGCGGGTGTTCTCACGTGCCGGGGACGTGGTGACACCCTCTTGCTCCCGCTTGGATGCTGGTCTGGTGGAGCAGTTGGTCTTCATCAAGATCAACCTCCCCCTGCTGGGCTACCCCGAGCTTGAGCTTGAGCTGGGTGAGTGATTACAATGGTTGCCCCATGGTTGGTCACCTGCCTGGCTCATCCTCTGTGCTCATCCCTACCCTCCCCCCTTCCACCTCTAGCTGAGCTGACGTGATGGATGCTGAGCCGTGCCAGACAAGTCGCAGCGTGCAGTGCCCACACACCAGAAGTTCAAGTAGTAGTAGTGCTGCAACTGGCCAAACGTTTACAATGCCCACCTAAAAAGAAACCCAATGCTGACTATTAACTATCTCTCTCAGAGCTTGCTGGCTTTACCTTTCACCCACTGACACACATTCTATTCTTTCCAATTAGATATTATTTAATGCCTTAGGAAATCTTAATAAAAAACCCATCACTCCTATCCATCCGGGGATGCTTGGGAGGGACTGAGGCCATTTTTGCCATGGCCCCAGACCCACTTTGGGGGTGCTGCCACCCCACAGAGGCGGGTCCAGGGCTACCCCAAATCCCCATTCTATCCAATGGGAAATTTTTTTTTCAAAAATTCACCAACAATACTAGGAGCAACCAATTGCCTTGGGATTTTTGGGGTGGAGGACACACATGGGTGCCTAACACCCACCCCAGCTTTTTTCCCCTAAGTGCTCCACATAGGGAGTTATGGGCAAAACTTGAAAATATTTTATAAATTTGTAAAAAATCAGAGGGAGGTCCAATCGATTTGAGGTTTGGGTGGTAGGTGTCACACAAGGTTATCTTTCATCCTAGCTACTTTTTGAGGTTCGAGCCAGTTCGAACCAGTTCGGTTTGAATTCGAACCAATTCGAATTCGAACCGAACCAGGGGGTGTTTCGGACAAAACCAAAACCGAACCACCCTCTCCTGGTTCGTACCCGGTTCGAATTCGAACCGAACCGGGTGAACCGGTTTTGTGCACATCCCTAATAGAGACTAACTGGGCTCTGCAGGGAGAGCTGGCTTAGCCCACTCTCCTCACAGAAGAGCAGGGAGCCGTCTCTGAGCAGTTGGATCAGCTTCCCACACAACTACCGGCTCTGTTTGGTAGGGGCGGCAGGGATTGGGGGGCTCCTGGCCCCCGTAAGTCCCAAGATACCCTGAGCAAGTGCACAGGGCATTCTGGGGAGACCCCCAAGGATGAGAGGCTTGTATGACCCTTCTGTTCAGGGGTCTTCCTGTGAGTTGCCACGGTATGGAGCCTCACCATGGCAACTCATGATTGGTGAAATGGGGTTAGTGGATCACTTGCTTCACTAACCTCATTTAAGGATGGGGTCAGTTAATTTATTTATTAGATTTATTAGATTTATTAGTTAAGGAGGTTTGCTGCTGGGAGCCACACAGCTCCCATTGCAGCACACGGCCTCCAAAAACCAGGGTGGGATCCCCTAGCCCGGTTTTTGGGGGTCGTGAGGATAGCCTCAGAATTTGGCCACACAAAGTGTTATGGGCACATAGGAATCACCTAAAATAAAAGAGGTGTAGACATCATCCATTCTATAATGCATGTTCTTTAAGAGAGGCAAAATAAGAGAAGAACAAATGTCCCTATAAAATGAACAATATAAAAGAACATGATACACAGAGCCAGGTCTCACGATCAGTGAGACCCGGTTTTGGAGAGTGCGCGGGGAGGGAGCAGGGAGGGAGCCCTGGGCGGCTGGATAGGCTGCCAACATGATTGTCGGCTCCGTGATGGAGCTGGCGCAGGCTGGGGAGCTTGGGGGCTGCGTGGCCCCCAGAAGTTACAGTATTATTATTATTATTTATTTACACAGACAGACAGGTGTTATTGACTGGTTTGTTTTATCCAGGCATCGAGTCCTTACCAAGGACCTGGGATGCCAGAATTTTATTGTCAATGTTGTTGTTATAGATATTGTCGCAGAATATAGGCTGTTCCCAGTAAAGTTGCTTTTTGTAATTGGCTGGTGGTGATTTCTGTGGCCCCTATGGTGTTGAGGTGCTCTTCAAGGTCTTTTGGAACTGCACCCAGGGCACCAATTACCACTGGGATTATTTGGGTCTTTTTCTGCCACAGCCTTTCAATTTGAATTTGTAGATCTTTGTATTTTGTGATTTTTTTCTATTTCTTTTTCTTCTATTCTGCTATCCCCTGGTATTGCTATGTTGATTATTTTCACTTGTTTTTCTTTCTTCTCGACTACAGTTATATCTGGCGTATTGTGTGGCAGATGTTTGTCTGTTACTACTATTATTATTATTATTTGATTTGTATACCAAAATGGTATACAAATGGCTTCCGAAATGGCTCAGGGCAGTATACAATTAAAGAAACCACTAAAACAGTAAAGAGCTAAAACAAATTAAAAAACAACATAAAAATTAACAATTTAAAAACATTTTAAAAAACAATTTAAAATTACAGTGATTAAAAACCAAAAAATTGGGTTTTTAATTTTAAAATAAACCAGATATTTAAACCCCCCAAATTTAGGAAGCTGAGAAAGCTTGTGTGAAAAGATGGGTTTTCAGGTGTTTTTTGAAAATTGCTAGAAATGGGGAGGATCGTATCTCAGCAGGAAGCGCATCCCACAATCTCGTGGCAGCGACTGAGAAGGCTCGTCTCTATGTAGCCAACAAATGAGTTGGCGGTAACTGGAGACGGACCTCCTCAAGTGACCTCAATGGTCAGTGGGGCTCATAGTGAAGAAGACGCTCTCTTAAATACCCAGGGCCTAAGCCATTTAGGGCTCTGTAAGTTATAACTAGCACTTTCTATTTTGACCGGGAACCTATTCACAGCCAGTGCAACTCCATCAGTAAAGGAGTAACATGGTCGCTCTGAGATGACCCAGAGACCAACCTGGCTGCCGCGTTCTGAACCAACTGAAGTTTCCGGACTACGTACAAAGGCAGCACCACGTAGAGCGCATTACAAAAGTCAAGTCTGGAGGTTACCAACAGATATACCACAGTTTTGAGGTCATTGATCTCAAGAAACGGGCGCAGCTGGCATATCAGCCGGAGCTGATAGAAAGCACCCCGGCCACCATCTCAACCTGAGAAACCAGGGAGAGGTGTGAATCCAGAAGTACTCCCAGACTGTGAATCTGTTCCTTTTGGGGAAGTGTGACCCCATCTAGAACAGGCAGATCAAAATCATCTCTTGAGTTCTGACCCCGCACAATAAGTATCTCCGTCTTATCTGGATTCAGCTTCAGTTTATTCTCCCTCATCCAGCCCATTACTGCTTCCAGGCAAGCATTTAGGGAGGATATGTCAGCTCATGAAGAAGTTGACGTGGAGAAGTAGATCTGGGTGTCATCGGCATATTGGTAACACCCAGCTCCAAATCCCCTGATGATCTCTCCCAGCGGTTTCATGTAGATGTTAAAAAGCATTGGAGAAATATGGAGCCTTGAGGGACACCATACTTAAGCTCAGATTTTGAAGAGCAACAGTCTCCAATCAATACCATCTGGAATCTATCTGAGAGGTAGGTGTAGAACCACTGTAAAACAGTGCCTCCCAACCCCAACCCCCTCAGACATTCCAGAAGGATACTATGGTCGATAGTATCGAAAGCCTCCGAGAGATCCAAAAGGACCAACAGAGTCACAGTTCCTCTGTCAATTGCCAATTGGAGATCATCCATCAGGTCGACTAAAGCAGTCTCCACCCCATATCCCACCCCAAAACCAGTTTGAAATGGGTCTAGATAATCAGTTTTCTCTAAGACCGCTTGGAGCTTAGAGGCCACCACCCTCTCAATTACCTTGCCCAGCCATGGAAAGTTGGAAACAGGCCTATAATTGCTCAACTCTGAGGGATCTAATGCAAGGTTCTTTAGAAGAGGTCTAACAATTGCCACCTTAAGACAAGGAGGCATCGTGCCCTCCCTCAGAGAAGCATTTCTGATTTCCACCAGGCTGTCTACAACAACCTCCCTGCTAGATCAAACAAGCCATGTTGGACAAGGGTCAAGAGAACACGTGGTAGGCCTCACCGCTCCAAGCAGCTTGTCCACATCCTCAGGAGTCACAAGCAACCGCGCAGGGCATACTGGGGAGACCCCCAGAGGCAGGAGGCAGCTTACCACCTCCACTTGGGGGGGTCTACTCATGAGTAACTGCGGTGCGGAGTCATGCTGTGGCTACTCACGATCTTTAAACCAGGTTTGCGGAGCAGGGATAATTAGGCAGGTTACCTGCCTAGGAACCACCAGGCTCACAGCCAAGCCCAGTGGTTCACATGATGGGGCAAAATTGGGTGCCCCATCGTGTGAATAGCCTCACAGTCTGAATGACCTGTGGCCTGTGAACATGAATCACAGAGGCATATCTGGCTGTTAAAGGGGATCCTTTGATACCTGCCTGCCAACACCAAAGATGGAAGCTCATTGAATCGTGCAAGGGAAAAGGCCCTTCTCTGGGACAGAATATTTAACCTCATTAAATAATATGCTGGACTAAGCTACCAAAAAAATTTCTAGCAGAGCTCAGTCCCAAATTACTCTGCTTTTCAATATCCATAATGTGTTTTTTTAATAAATCTTTTAGTAGCATTGAATCCCAATGGCATTAAAAATTGGAATGAAAACCCATGCTTGCCCAAAGGATCATAAAGGCATTTACACCAGCTGGATTGGAAACTATCTTCCAAAACAAGAGAAGCTAGGCCTTTCAGGCAAAAAATAAATTTAAGCCAAAAGTTCAATACAGGCAACCAAACCTTGGCCTCTACTCTTGTTAGGCCAGCCTCCAACCATAAAATGACATTGAGCACATATCCAGGGACCGAGAATATGGCAAGCAGTAATTTGGATTGGACTGTCTCCATTGTTTTAAAATTATGAATAACACAGAAAGCAGCACCATACAGCAGTTGAGAAAGCACTTTATTTAATTTTAATTTTATTTTTTTATTTAAAATAAATAAGACCTGGGGCCTTACCCAACAGGCCTGTAGCCAGCCAAAAAGTCTTGGTGGGGGAATCACAGTTGGGATGGGCCAGGTTATATGGCAACAGTCAAAGAGCCGAGGCTGCCCACACCAGAGGATCAGCCACACCATTGTACATTCTGTACATACATCCACACATACACTCTCTCTCTTGCATGTCAGGACAAAGATTACACTAATGAATGTGGGGGGAAACCCCCCCCCCTTTTTAAGCATTTATATCCCGCTCCTCCTCCGAGGAGCTCAGAGAGGTGTACATGGTTATTTTTAACCTCAAAACAACCCTGTGAAGTAGGTTAGGCTGAGGGAGACATGCCCAGAGTCACCCAGTGAGTTTCATGGTTGAAAGGGGATTTGAACTCAGATATTCCCATCCGGACTGCCGCAAACCTCCGTCTCTGGAATGGTTTACAACAACATAAAAGAGATTTAAAATGATGACCTTAACACAATTTAAAACCACAGTCCAGTTAAAAAGCTTAGGTGAAAAAACAAGTCCTTAAAGACTTTCAGAAGGTTGTCAGAGATGAAGAGGCTCTTATTTAAGAAAGGAGTGCATTTCAGAGACTTGGGGCTGCAATAGAGAAGGCCGATTCCTGCATAGCCACCAGATACAGAAGAACCTCTCCAGATGATCTCAGTGGGTGGTTGAACTCATGGTGAAGAAGATGTTCTCTTAAATACCCAGGGCCTAAGCTGCTTAGGGTTTTATAGGTTATAACCAGCACCTTCTGTTTTACCTGGAAACTTATTAGTAGCCAATGTAGTTCTTTTAGTATAATATGGTCTCTCCAAGAAGACTCAGAGACCAACCTGGCTGCCACATTCTGTAACAAATGCAGTTTAAGGACTATGTACAAAGGCAGCCCCACATAGAATGCATTGCAGTAGTCAAGTCTGGAGGTTACCAGCATATATACCACTGTTCTGAGGTCATTTATCTCAAGAAATGGATGCAGCTGGTGGATCAGCTGAAGCTGATAGAAAGCACCTCTGGCCACTGCCTCAACCAGGGCCAGCAGGGAGAGGTTAGGATCCAGTAGTACCCCCAGATTGCTTACCTGTTCCTTCTGGGAAAATGTGACTCCATCCAGAACTGGCAGATTAAAATCATCTGCTAAGTTCCAACCCTGCACAATAAGTACCTCCATCTTATTTGGATTCAGTCTCAGTTAGTTATCCCTCATCCAGCCCATCACTCCCTCCAGGCAGGCATTTAAGGGCAAAAATGGGTTTTTATGCCCTTTCCTGATGATGTTGACATGAAGAAATAGATTTGGGTTTTTTTACCCCCAGGGGTTTTATAGCTTTTTGCCTGTTCTTGTTCAAAACTTATTTTGGGAACAGTTTTTCCAATGCCGGGACCATTTTTACTTACAGAATCCAGAATCCAATTTATTTAATCATACAAAATGAACTTAACTCAAGTAACTATTTGAGTTACTCAAGTAACTCAAGGAGCAAGTGCTCTCTAGAAGGTGCTCAACAAACCCACTGCTGTGAGAGGTTGTCCCTTTATTTCATCTACCTGTGTAAGACTGTCAGCTTGATTTTGAATGTGGGAATTGCTTAATAAGGGGGACTGAGAAATTGCCCAATGAGGGAGACACAGTGAGCCCTTTTTCACAATCACGTAAAAGGGCTTCAGGATGGATGTCAGGGAAGGAAGCAGAAGCTTGCCTTTCACACAGATGATCTGGCTGCCGGGTCTGAGAGGGTCAGGGCACATGATCCCACATGCCCAGATGCTCCGCTGCTTCCCTTGGCAGCACAGAGGTATGGGGGCCAGGACAGGTCATGTTGTCCCAGCCCCTGGATCTGAGCATGGATCAGGTCATTGAAAACCTCTTCTCCATTTTGCCAGTCCTAAAAGGGGTCAAGGAGCTTTGGAAAGGCTTACATCCATCCGCAAGCCATTCAGCCTTTGAATTTGGTAGACCCTCCAAAGCAGAGATGAATCCTAATTTGAGAGCCACCAACTTTGAGAGCCACCAACTCGCAAAGGCCAGGTTGAGCATCCCCCCTGTTAAAAGCAGCCCAGGGGTGCTCATCAAAAATTCAACCCTGCTCAGTCCATACTTCACCTGCCTAATTTGACCCAACCTGGTATGAACAGAATGGTGTAGGTGAGGGACTCCTTCCCAACCCAGGCCAATATTGCCAGGAGGCAAAACAATTCTTCCTAAGCTGAGAAAATGTCAACCAGCAAAATCCATGCTGTGGGGAGGGAGGGGAGCTGCTCAGGCAAAGACTGAGGCACTTGTGAGGAGAACACATGGGTTGCCAGTGTGGAGGGTACATACACCAGCAGTTAGCTCTGCCCTACTGCCCAGCCATTCTAGTCTGCCTTGTGCCTTCCCCTAATAGTAGATGTGCACCACACCAGCATGAAGCAGGGATTTGTTGACATTTTCGGCATTCATACTTGGCCAATTTTATTTTTTACATTATTAATTTGAAGAAGAAAAAATCCCAGATTCCTGCAGTCGTTGCCTTTCATTTAGTTAACTTAGATATTTCAGATCAAGAGTGGCCCAAATTGGATGAATCGCTTGATTCCTTTGCCATTATATTTCTCTCATGATCAGAGGGGGAAAAAAGGTTAAATGATATTTAATCTGATTGAAGCCAGGCTGTAATTTTGGCACTTGTTTTGTATTCTAGGTCCATTTTAATGAACAAATATAAAAATTTTGGCTATTTTCCACTTTGTGAGTAAAATGGACACTAGAAGCAAAAGAAAATGTTTGGCAAAAGTCAAACTTTATATTCATAATGAAAATATTTTTCAACTGCTAGATGAGTCAGAGCTCTGGTAATTAGATATTGAGTCCTTCACCTCTCAGTTTCTACTTGGAATCTGTCCCTTGTGGGCAGTTTCAGCAAGAACTGAATAGTCATGGATACAGAATTATAGTCTCTCACTAAAAGCACAATGGCAAAATATTAGACAACATTTCCCCCAGTATTCTTTTTACACCATTTCTGATTATTGAATACAAGAGTAAAGTTACTGTCCTAACATAGTCTGAATAAAAGTGAGAACCAGATTAATAAAGCCAAAGAGATAAATATATTGCCAAGAAATGTGCACATCACACACATTTTATTTATTCCAAATACGTCTATACTGTTTTTGAAGCACGAAGTGGTATTCAGGCTCACAGACATGTATTCAATGATAGTGCAGAATTGATCCAATAGCAGGTAATACCAACCCTCAAAAGCAGCAGTGAAAAGAACCTTATCAGCATCCATGGAAACAAGTCATAGCTAAAACCAAATACACCCTTTATTTTATTTTATTTATTTGTTTATCTGATTTATTATTATACCGCTTTTCAATGAAAAAGTTCTCAAAGCAGTTTATTATTAATAATAAATAATAATGATTAATAATTAACAATAACAACTTTAATTGTTAGCTGCTGCTTTACAAATTGTCCTCTGGGTGGCTTACAACACAAGATTAAAACACGAGATAAAAACTCACATTAAATCATAACAGACCAAAAAAAAGGGAGGGGGGAGAAAATACAACACAAAAACAATTTTTAAAACGTTTTTTAAAAAAATGGTTACAATCACATAAAAAATGTTAAAGAATTTAAATGTAAAAGGCACATATGATTTCACATATAAAAAATAAAATGAAGATGGTTTCCTACACTCAAAAGGATCACAAATAATAGTTTTTTTGTTTTTAAACAACAACACCAAGGTAGACTCCTGCAATAGGATTGCTTTTTCCTGAAATTGAAAATATAGTAGGTTAGATCTCCCTGTGCTTGTGAGCTTTGCCCCAAAGTGCATCATTGCCCCTGTGAAAGGAGTTCAAAGCAGGACTTCCAAACAGTTTTTGCATTGGTCAAGAAAATTGGTCCTACAGCAGCACACTTAGCAGCCAGCAAGCATAGCCATAGACTTAACTACAGCAATGGCTCCAGCCATATTTTGACTGAGTACACCTTGCAAAGCAGAATGCAGATTGCAGAACAATGACTGAAGAACAAGTTACTCTTAAGGCCAGACACGGTGCTCATCTCTTACCTAAGAAGATGTTCGGCTCCAAGCAGGGGAAGTTGCTTGTGCGGTGCAGGCAAGGAATAAAATTCCAAGCAGCACCCAGTTAAAGACTGGGGGCTGCTGGTAAAATTTAAATGAAATTGGGGGGTGGGGGATCAGAGCACCCTAGTAATCAAAGGGGGCTGGCTACAAACAATGAGAGAGAGAGAGAGAGAGAGAGAGCGCAACCACACAAGGAAGTAAATTTCAAGCAGCACCCAGTTTAGCCACTGGGGCTGCTGTTTAAAAAGAAAAGAAAAGAAAATCAGTCCCTTCATTTAAGGGGAGATTCAATTTGTGGGTGAATCTGCAAATTTTCCCCTCCCCCATTTGTCATGAATCGAATTGTACATCCTTAATTGTGAATTGAAACTGAAAAGCACCTTGCTTCTTCACCATTGTCAGCAGATGTCACAGCAGATGTCACAGAAATCTACAGCAGATAAAGTGACAGCAGATGTAGTGGCAATGTCCACAGTTTTCAACTCAGGGTGCATATTCATCTGCTGGACTGTAGTGCAGGAGTAGAACTGTTATTTATTTGTTTATTTGATTAACTTGATTTATATACTACCTTCCAAAAATTTCTCAAGGCAATTTACATTAAAAACACACACACAATTAACATCAAAACTAAATCAATTAAACAATTAAAATCATTTAAACACTAAAAACATTAACATTGACATCATTTAAAATCAACATTAAAAATGGTAAACTATAAATCTAATTAAGAGCCTGGCTGAATAAATGTGTCTTCAGTGCCTTTTTAAAAGTTGCCAGAGATTGGGGGAGTCTTGTTTCAACAGGGAGCACATTCCAAAGTCTAGGGGCAGCAACGGAGAAGGCTCGTTCCCGAGTAGATACCAAACAAGTTGGCAGCAACCACAGACAGACCTCTCCAGATGATCTTAACAGGCATTGGGGTTCATGGTGAAGAAGACTTTCTCTTAAATACCCAGCGCCAAAGCTGTTTAGGCCTTTATAGGTAATAACCAAAATCTTGTATTTTGCCCGGAAACGTATCGACAGCTCATGTAGTTCTTGTGTAGTTCAGTGTAGTTCTCAGTGTAGTTCTTGTAATTTAGTAACCTTTTGATCATTCTTCCACGTAGCTCTATGAAAGATAAAAAATATAGTGATGCACTTAACAAGCACAGCAGAAGCTCCACAATACTACAATGTTTAAGAACCACTTGTCTGCTTTGGTATTGAATAATAACAGCAGTGAGACTGATGTGCCTTTTACTTGTGACACATACTTAGGAAACCATTTACAAGCTTTTGGGTAGGATGAAGAAATGAAATCTACAAGAGAGGTTGAGGCACTTAAAACAGAATGTGAAAGGAATAGTGAGTTATTATGGAATTGTTTTTCTGCTGTTCTCAACATCCTCGAGATAGATTTCAGTTTGAGAACTAAAAAAAAAGTTCCACTGTTATAAAAACTAGACAAGGAAAATTGTATTCTCGGCAATTTGTATTTCTGAAATTTTATATTGCAATATCAAAAGGCCCTATACTTAATGGATGATTGATCATGTTTGGTGCATAATAACAACCTTAAATGTGCAAACTGTTATGTTTTCTGAAATGTGGACACTTTACTGTCAGTCAGTCAACATACCATTTTTTTGCTTTAATACTAAAGCACTTTTTACAATGATCATGACTTGCAAGATTATTACAGTAGTCAGAATATGGTTCAATGCCATCTCTGATTTTCAACTATTTCAGTTACTCTTGCCAGACTAGAAATATCTGATGCACAGGAAAAGCAATTTACTGTAAAATCAACCGAAACAAGATAGTCTCCTAACTACTGATGTGTGAACCTAAAAAGGCTCCATACTTCCATTCATTTTGGATAAACATCCTTAAGTTTGGATGCTTATCTTAAGCTTACATAAATTTATCTTGCTGAACTTCTTTGATTGAACAATCTGGTTGGCAATCTTTCAAAAATGTTAGTTTTCTAGCAAGGTTTCTAATACTTTCTGGTTTCACCCTTGTCAAAAACAAACCATGAGAAAAGCTTATCTTGAGTAACATTAACCTTCCCATATCTAACTTTTGGAAACTATTAGGAAGTTCAAGTAATTTAATTTTAAAATTTAATACTTTTTGGTTTGGCTTTCATTTTCGTTCGAGACATAGGTTTGTCTTGGTTTTTATTTTGTTATACATCTGCTTTCTGATCTCTGCAGTTAGAATCTTTGAACTCTGCTGTTACCAGTCTGGCGTGTATGAGCATTACTGGTTTTTCACCCTGTCCCTCAGATACAGCAAAAACTTTGACCATGAGCCAAAAAAGAACCACACCCTCTTGCTATATAAACTACTCTATGAAGATTTTTTGGTTGAAAAGCTGGTGTAACATTCTGTGCAGAATATTCCAATGGAAGTACAGGCACACCCCGAGTTCCAAACATTCATCCATACAAACAAAGCTCCATAATATATTAAGGTCATTCTCACGACCACAATAGGAGCAGGGAGGGTGGATGTGGGGGAGGGAAGGCAGGGATGGATCTATCTTCCCTGCAGATGATCGGTGATGTCTGCTTCGGTGCAACATTGTGTGCCCACATAGTCCATGCTGCTCCATGTAGCGTAGATCTCTGTAGGCCAGGACTCATTATCCTGGCCTCTAGGAATCCGACAATGCACCGTGCAATGCATATGGTACATTGGGGGACTCCCCCAGAAGTTGGATGCCTTAGGCACCCTACTCTGTGTATGCTTGGGCTGCGTACTCATGACCATGAACCTCACTTAAATTCCTGGTGGAGGCAGGGTAGGGATTGCCTGTGATCCCAGCACTGCACACTAGCAGCCAAATCCAGGCAGGGCTGCTCACGCCTGGGTTTGGCTGCTCGTGTGCACAGCCTCAGCCTCTTTACCCTAAGGAAATCCCCAACTTACAAATGCCATAACAAACAAGTTGTGACTCTTGGGAACTATATGCATGCTGAGTTATGAATATCCAACTTACAAACAAACTTTTGGAACACAACCAGGTTGTAAGTTGGGGACTTCCTATCATCATGCAAGTGTGATTACTCTATCTATCTATCTATCTATCTATCTATAAAATACACTAAGATCGTACGTGGCAAGCCCCACCCACACAGTGCTTTACCAATCTGAGGTAACAGCACAGAAGCACTGTGGTGACTAGGCAGTGGGGATTCCATATGCAGATAGGGAAGAGTAGCAGGCAGAGAGTGATTGAATAAGTGAGCGGCAGGGAAGGGGGGAGTGAGTGAGCAGGTGGGGAGGGGGCAGTCAAGTGAGCAAGGAGCGGGCAGGTGAGTGAGTGGCAGGGAGGGGGTGAGCAAGTGAGCGAGTGGCGGGGAGGGGGGAAGTGGGGAGGGGGTGAGCAAGTGAGCGAGCAGCGGGGAGGGGGCAAGTGGCAGGAAGGGAGCGGGTGAGCAAGCAAGCGGTGAGGAGGGGGTGAGTGAGTGAGCGAGTGATGGGAAGGGGGAAAGTGAGCGAGCAAGTGGCAGGGAGGGGGAGGAAGTGAGTGAGAAGGGACTGAGCAAGCGAGTGGCAGGGAGCGGCTTAGGGTTAATACTAAGCACATGACGTATTTTGTATGTCGTAGGTGGTGATGGGGACTTGTATTTCTTAAACAGTGTTACACCAACTGGAAGTTTCAAGAAAAATGGCATAGCAGGAGGTGTTGAAAATAAGAAAAGTAAGAAAATCATTGAGCTTCCCTCAAGCTCTTTAGAATGCTTACATTGAATGTCTGGAAGGAAATGATACCTCCCATTTTCCTAGAAATCTTTCCATAGATTCAATTACAAAGTATAGATGTCAGGAAATCAATATCTGGATATGCAAATATGGTTACCCTGGCTTTGAGAACTCCTGCATTACATAGTCAATGGTTGGGAAATGGGCCAAATAAAGAAGCCAGTTAAAGTCCTTTGATCTAACTACAAACTAGTGTTATTTTTGGGAACTCGTTTATTTATTCATCCATCTATTCGTTCATTCATTCATTCATTCAGTTTATATACCACGCTTCCTAAAGTGGCTCAGGGCGGTTTACATTAAATTCAAAAACACATAATAAAACAATTAAAACATTTAAACCAAATTAAAATTAAAATTAGAATGAGATATTAAAACTCAGGCTAAAAAGATAGGTCTTTAGTTTCATTTAAAAAAAGACAGATGCTACATGAACATTATCACATCTTCTGTGGCTATCAGTAAATGGCTTATAGAGCTGGAAACATTTATCAGTAGATTAATCAATGAACACTTTAGTAGTTTAATTGGTGGGGACCAGTTTCAGTCTACAAGGGCAACTTTTAACTGGTGAGGCTAAGGGCACACTTCACTTGTTTGTACACTGAACCTTGGAAGACTTTGGCATGTGGAGTAGAGACTCTTCTGCTATTTGATATTACAGTCTCTCTGCCCATATCAAATGTATTCTAATTCATTATAGTAAAAATCTGATAAAATTATCTGAGTGACTAAATAGCCAGTGCTTTTATTTTAGAATGAACTTAAATGACTGAGGCTTAGACGTGAACACCTGATGTCAAGAAATTAATGTGCCACATCCCCAGTTAAAAACTCTCTTTTTTTTTCATGGTACATGCACCAGGGCAATCCTATAGCTCTACACCCATAGCCACTAAATTTAGTATAATATCATTGGGATCCTATGTGCTCAGCAGCAAAGTTAAAAGCAAAATGTTATCATTTTAAACCCAGAGATAACATAAAACACAACATAATGCAACACCATCAAGGGACACTTCTACAGGATCCCTGACAACACTGCTCACACCAATCAATCACAACTACACTCTGATGGCCCCATTACCCATGCACAGAAGAAGCAAATTGATGCACAGCAGTGGCAGAAATGAAAATAGTCCATATTCACCAGTAAAGGTGGTTTTGCTCTTCATCATTTTCACCCATGAGGGGCTTAATCCATTTGAGGTTTCATGACGAACAGGACCCAGAAGCTTGCACACAGAATGCTTCAAGTGGACTCTCGTGTGTCTGTGTTTGGGGGAGGGTTTTTTATCCATATTCCTTCCCCCAGAAGCACTCACACAACCCTCAATGACATAATTTTGTGTGGCACGGAGTGCTTCCAGGGAAAGGAGAGGTATGCAAAAATAGTCCACCCATGTGGAAACAGCCATGTTGCTAAAGGCTGGCCACAGCTGCTACATACATGCTTCTTTTGCCCGGACACACACAGGATTAATCAGGATGTTAGCCACTGCTGCTACCTGGTGCGTGAAGCAGGATCATTATAGCCAGCATATGTTCCCTTTATATTAGGGAGAAGAGGCACTGGAGATTTGCTTACCTGAATTGGATGCCTTGCCTGTGACTCTCCAGTTGTAGCAATGGCACTGAGGAATAAGCAAAGTTCTTATAAGGTTTCTGAGAAGACAAGTGCTAGCAATATGTATCTATGTATCTATGTAACTATGTATCTACAGTGGTCCCTCGACTTAAGTAATTAATCCGTTCCGAACACACGTTCGGAGGTCGAAATTTTCGTAAGTCGAAGAGCGCACCACGGAAGTCTGGAAACATTCGTAAGTCGATGAAACCTCATCTAAAAATTTGTAGGTCGAGTAAGCTGAATCTAAACCGGCAACTACTTCTGGTCATTTTTGTCGCTCGTAACTCGAAAACATTGGATGTCGAGTAGTTTGTAGGTCGAGGGACCACTGTATGTATTTAGTACATTTATTTATCAGCCCAAACAAAAAGGTCCCTGGGCGGGTCACAATAGAAAACCAATTAAACCATTAACATAATTAAAACAAATTAAAATACAATAAGAACTCTAAAACTGAAGCTTTAAAACTATAAACTAAAACCCTGAGTAAATTGTGTAATTGTGTTTGACTCTCTGCTAGGTTTAATGGAAACCCTCTATGAGAAGGATTTCAATGTTGTTGTGCGAGACTATTTTGACTTTTCTCATCTCTTTTGACATTTCTGGAAGCAGAGATTGTTTTCACAGCTTTCTGTGTGGTGACATAGTTTGTATAGCAAGACCTGAACTCTTCTCCACACATGGTTTCTCCACAGGCCTCCAAACTGATGGAGTTTGCTGCTAGAATGACAGTCTTTTATTCCTCTACTCTGCCCCTAGCTGTTTTCCTGGCAAAAAAGGTGGTACTTAGCATGTTTCTGCTATATTTTGCCAGGAGATTCATACACTTGTTTGAGCTATGTAATAGGCTTGCAGATGCCTATTGCTGCCCTGAACGTATGCAGCAGAAGGTGCTCTATTGTGGTTGGTCCTCTCTGCATGGGTAATGTTATTGTTGGTATACAATACTGTCATTTGGTGTGTGGTGGTAGTAGTAATGCAAGTGTTACTGCATTATCTCTTGTTTCTATCTGCTGAGGATATTTTGCTTTCTATGCTGTTGGATCAGACCACACCGACATTGCACTAACATAATGCTGGCTTAACCGTAGCACAGAAGTCACTGGTGTAGTAGTGCAACCATAGCGCAAGGCTGCCCATGTTGCATTTAGATTGTTTAGAATATGTAATACCTCTTGCCGCAGAAGTGTTACCAAAAAAGCAGATATATCCCACAGCCACTGTGGAAAGGCCAATTCCATGCTTGGAATCACGAGGAAGCAGACAGAAAATAAAATTGCTAATATTATAATGCCCTTATACAAAACTATGATGTGGCCACATTTGGGGTACTGTGCACAGTTCTGATCACCATAGCTCAGAAAGGACATTATAGAACTCGAGAAGCAACAAGATGAGAGGGTGACCAAGGTGCCTGGAGCACCTTTCTTATGATACAAGGCTAGAACACATGGGGGGTTCTAGTTTAGAAAAAAGACAACTGAGAGAAAGCATGATAGAGGTCTATAAAATCATGCATGGTGTGGAGAAAGAGAAAGTTTTATCCCTCTCTCATATTACTGGAACCAGTGGTCATCCCAGGAAACTGATTGCCAGGAGATTTAGGACAGACAAAATGAAGTTCTTTTTCACACAATGCATAATTAACCTATGGAATTCTCTGCCACAAGATGTGGTGACAGCAAGCAGCCTGGATGCTTTAAGAGGGGTTTAGATAAAATGATGGAGGAAAGGTCTGTCAATGGCTGCTAGTCCGAGGGCTATAGACGAGCCTTGGAGGCAATATGCGTCTAAATACCAGTTGCAGAGGATTAATAGCAGGAGAGAGTACATGTCCTCTACTCTTGCCTGTGGGCTTCCCAGAGCGATCTGGTGGGCCTCTGTGTGAAACAGGATGCTGGACTAGATAGGACTTGGGCATGATCCAGCAGGGCTGTTCTTATGTTGTAAGATGTAAGATCCACCACAATTGGATCTTTATTATTATTGTTTTTGTTTACACCAGTCAGACAGGTGTTATTGACTGGTTTGTTTTATCTAGACACGAGTCCTTCCCAAGGACCTGGGATGCCAGAATTTTATTATCAGTGTTCTTGCTGTTGTTATTATTATTATAGATATCGTGACAAAATATAGGCTGTTCCCAGTAATATTGCTTTTTGTAATTGGCGGATGGTGATTTCTGTGGCCCCTATGGTGTTGATGTGCTCTTCAAGTTGTTTTGGAATTGCACCTAGGGTGCCAGTTACCACTGGGATTATTTTGGTTTTTTTCTGCCACAGCCTTTCAATCTCAATTTGTAGATCTTTGTATTTTGTTATTTTTTCTATTTCTTTTTCTTATATTCTGCTATCCCCTGATATTGCTATGTCGATTATTTTGACTTGTTTTTCTTTCTTCTTGACTACAGTCATATCTGGTGTATTGTGTGGCAGATGTTTGTCTGTTCATAGTCGGAAGTCCCATAATATTTTTGCATCTTCATTTTCTACAACTTTTTCAATTTTATGGTCCCACCAATCTTTGGCTACAGGTAGCTTGTATTCTTTGCAGATGTTCCAGTATATATTCCCTGCTACCTTGTCATGCCTTTGTTTGTAGTCAGTCCATGCAATATTTTTCAACAGCTGATTAGGTGCCATGGTATCATCTGCTTCTTTACAAAGGCGGCACTTGCTGTTTGTTGTGGATTTTTCTACTTTTGCTCTTGATGCATTTGTTCTTAGTGCCTGTTCTTTTGCAGCCAGTATTAAACCCTCAGTTTCTTTCTTCAAGTTGCCATTCTTAAGCCATTGCCAGGTCTTGGTGATGTCTGATTTTCCACTTATATTGTGCAGATATTGACCATGAAATGGTTTATTTTTCCATTTTTCTGCTCGGTTATTGATGTGTTCTTTCTTGTAGGCCTACTTTGTTTCATTGGTGTTGGTTTCTCGTTATTGACCATTTGAAGTGCATCTTCTTCAATGTCGCTTAGATATTCTTCAAGGCCTATTTCCCCCCCCCCTACTGTTTGATGGACTTGCAGCATTCCTCTTCCACCTGAGCTGCGAGGGAGGTATAGCCTATCTACATCACTATGGGGGTGCAGAGCATGATTGATGGTCATTATTTTCCTGGTCTTATGATCTAGCATCTCTAGCTGTGCCTGGGTCCAGTCTATTATTCCTGCAGTGTATCTGATAATTGGTATAGCCCAGGTATTTATGGCTTGTATGGTGTTCCCGCCATTAAGTTTGGACTTGAGGATTTTTCTAACTCTCCTGATGTATTTACTTTCTATTTTTCTTTTAACTTCAGTGTGTTCGATGTTATCAGCCTGGAGAATGCCCAGGGATTTGTAATGTTCTTTCTCTTCCAGGTTCTTGGTGTGGCTTCCATTGGGCAGTTCTATTCCTTCTTTTTTTCTTATTTTCCCTCTGTTCATTATTAATGCAGCACACTTGTCTAGTCCTAACTCCATTGCTATATCGCTACTGAAAATACAGACAGTGTTTAGCAGTGATTCAATTTCTGACTGGGACTTTCCATACAACTTCAGATCGTCCATGTACAGCAGATGGTTGATTTTACTGGATGTTTCAGATGTTTGGTATCCGAGGCCTGTTTTGTTTAGTATTTGTGAAAGTGGAGTCATGGCGATTACAAACAACAGAGGGGATAGTGAGTCCCCTTGGAAAATACCTCTTCTAATGCTAACCTGTCCAAGTGTCTCACCATTAATTGTTAACTGTACTCCACATGCTCATTGCTTTTTAAATGCATATCTGAATGTTTTGCTGACACCAGTTGTTTCTAAACATTTTAGTATCCATGTGTGAGGCAATGAGTCGAAGGCCTTCTTGTAGTCAATCCATGCAACACTTAGATTTGTTTTTCTTCTCTTGCAATTTTCTAAAATCATTTTGTCAATCAGCAGCTGGTCTTTTGTGCCTCTGGTGTTCGGGCAGTTTCCTTTCTGTTCAACTGGAAGCTGCTTATAAGTTAATAAGTTTTGCTTTACTTAATCTGCTATTATTCCAGTTAATAATTTGAACATGGTTGGCAGGCAGGTTATTGGCCTATAATTACTTGGAAGGCACCTTTTGCTGTGTCTTTCACTATGAGATGGGTTTTCCCAGTTGTTAGCCATTGTTCAATATCACCTCCTTGCAAAATGTGATTGAACTGTTTTGATAGTTGTTTATGAAGGCTTGTTAGGTGTTTAAGCCAGAAGCCATGCAGTTCATCGTCGCCTGGTGCAGTCCAGTTTTTAATTTTCTTTGCTCTTTCACTTATTAATTCTGGTGTTTTTATTAGATCTTGCATTTGTTGCATACATTTTTCGTCCTCTTTTACCCAGCCTGCTTTTTTATTATAATCTATTGGATTGTCCCATAATTTCCCCCAGAATTGCACTGTTTCTTCTTTATTTGGTGTTTCTACATTACTTAAAGTTTCTCCTTCTATGCTCTGGTAGAAATGTCTCTGATTCGACTGAAATTGGAGATTCTGCCTGTATTGTGTAATTCTGGCTTCGCATCTGCTAATCTTCTTTGACACTACTGTTATTTGCTGCTTTATTATTTCCAGGACTTCTCTAATTTTCCTTGAATCTAGGTGGTATTTTTGGATCAGATACTGTTTGATGTTTTCATTCTTCAGCTTCTTGTCTTTCATATCTTTCAATTTACTAGCATCTGATCTGAGCCTGGCAATTTTATTTTCTAATCTAATCTTCCATTTAGGTGATGTACTGCTTTCTTTTTTTACAGGTCCACTGATCTTATATCCGAGCTCTTGTGTTGTTATTGTTGCTGCACTGTATCTTAGTTGGTTTGTTTCTTGGAAAAAATTTGGTTGTTATTTCTGCAAGTGCAGCATTGACATCTTTTAATGCCTGAGCAAGTTGCTTTTTTGGAAACTGTTTTTAGAGCTGGAGGTCGAACCCTGGTGGTTGTTTGGTTCATGTGCTCAGTTATTTTTTGTTTTAGTTCTTGTTGCTTTTCTGTTAAATGGCATTCAGGTTTTTGAGGTGAAGGCAAAAGGGAGGTTGCCTGGTTTTGATTTTGAAACAGTTCAGCAACAGTGGCATCCTCTGTTTTCAACACCTCCTCCATCTGCGCCTGGGCAACTTCTTCAGTTGGTGGTAATTCTTCTTCCATATCTTGAGCCTGTGTTGCTCTTTGCAGTTCTTCCAGCTCAACTCCTGTGAATACTTTATTTCTTATTATCAATCTTCTCTGGTCTGCTAGCCTTTGTTCTGTTATTTCTTTATCTGGATGCTTCTCTTTCCAAATTTGGTACATGCTTTTAAAATAACCTCTTCTAGTTGGACTAGACTTGTAATAGCAGATCATTATTTCCTTGTTGGTATTTTTCATATATTTTTTCCAGTTAAGCAACGTTTCTTCCAGTAACCTTGCAGTCTCCAGCCCTGGTTGCTCAACTGAAGATCCTGAGTCCTGTAGCCCTCTTGTCCAGGGAGTCCAGCATCTGGTGCGGACCTTGTTGACCCGGGCGATGACCGATCCGGTATAGATTTATTAAAGTTACGTCTCACCATATTGTTGATGGGAGAGGCACTCTTCATCTGGCTCCTCTGGTGAGACCTGTCCAGTATGGTTGGACCTCTGGCATAGCTCTCACCTTCCTCAGAGCACACATGCCCCACAACCACGCCAAGGTAGTGCCTCACTGGGTGTTGTTGTTGTTGTTAATTTGATTTCTACACTGCCCTTCCAAAAATGGCTCTGGGCAGTTTATGCCACTTAAAAGACCCTGTCATCTGGAAAGGCCACTGTATAATCCGAAAACCAGCAGGAAATAATATTGAAATAATTTTGCAGTAGGTTTACATAGGGCATATGCTGTATTTTATGATCTTGCCACAGACAGACTTTCTGAAGTCAAGGAAGGGTCCGTGACAAATAATCCTGTGCATTAAAAAGTGTTGGAGGAACAAAAATATCAAAAAAACTCTTAGCTTTATTAGGTTATACATTATTGATAGAAAGGTATGATATACAATTCATATCAGAAATCTGAGTTTCCATTTTTCTCTTTTGCCAAGCTTAACTGAATTGAATTTGTGTTGTCTACACCCGAGAAAGGCATGATCAAGGAATCCAAAACAGGAAAATGCTAACAATAATTTCAAAGGTGATAAGAAACAGCAATACTTTCCAATGTGGACTATTCATAAGTGAGAACGGGGGTAGTGCATTTTGAAAAGGTCTTATCTCTGGCTGCAGTGGCAGAATAAAAAACCTCAAAGAACCAAAGCGGAGCATTTGCAAACAGAATCTTTCATTTTATAGAAGACTAAAAGACTACTCTGTTGTCCGCATGAAAACTTCTATGTGCCTTGATCCTATCCCCTCCCATCACCTGGTTTTAATCTCCTTCTTCTCCACCACATCAGCAAGCTCTCTCTCCTCTGACTACTGATTTCAAACATGCTGCTGTCTCCCCTATCTTTTTTTTTTTAAGTCCCTTGTCCCACCACCCTAACTATCACCCGGCCAGTCTCCCTTCTGTCTACAAATGGCTGGTGAAACCTCTCCTGACACCTGTTGAAAAGCACCATGCATATAGATGGTGCTATATAATTAATTAATTAACTAATTAGAATATAAGATAGAAGACTCTCCTTACCCCATATACATTGTGGCTGCCCCATCAAAATCAATGGGAGATTATTTATTTCAATATGAACAGGATTGCAGTCTATCTCTGTAAATGGACAAGAAAAAGCCCATAAAACATGTCCTTGTTAGAATGAATAAAATTGCTTCCAAATTAGGTTTTTCTTTCAGGTGTAAGGTTTTTATTGTATATTCTCCATTCTACCATGCATGCCTAGCAAATGCAGGGAATATGAGCTGTGCTCATTGGCAGATTCTAACACACACATTTTGTACTGGGTGGCAGCAAACCCCCACAATTTCTTATATTTTCTTTGCCCTGTTTTCTGCATTTGGCTATGCACTAAAACAGAAGATGTACAGAAAACATCTGTACCAATGCATCCTGAGAGGCTTGGGCACGTTAACAATTCAGTAAAATGAAAACTGTTAATCTTAGTCCTACTTTTAAAAATGTCTATTTTAAGATATATATTTTTGGTGACATAATCAATTTCAAAACACATGTCCCTTCAGGAGCCATCAGACAGATCAACAAACTAAACCATTCAAGAAATAAAATGCCCACTGCTTTGGTCAAATATAACCATGTGTGCAATATGTCTCTGTTTCAGTGTGTCTGGATTGTTTATCGCTAAGAATGTGCCAAATATTCTCTGAATGTTTTCAGTTTGAAAGCAGTGTCGATTAGGCCTGTGTGCATTCAGAAATATTGGATTTGGATTTGACCTTATCTGAATTTCACAATATTGGATTCAGATTCTATGGGCACTGGTGCTATTGGATATAGGATTAGATTCAGAATTCAAATACGAATTCCAACTTAAATTAGGATTTTCTCTCATAGTGATCAATGGGGAAATCGAGAAAATCACCAACCATCACTAATTGGCCCTACAGCCTTGAACCATGCCAATACATGTGGGGACAGAGGACAGAGAACCATGTAGTGAATCTGAAGATAGTTGGTCAATGCCCTGATCTTTGGTGTATTTTTGCAAAAAATTTGTTTAAAAAATGGCTAAAAATGGTGAAATCTGGTTTGTTTCAAGCCAGAACTTTATCAAAACTTCTGAAAATGAAGACCCTCCTTGGATCATCATTTCACAAGCTTGTGGAGGCATCTTCCCTTTGCCTTAATGAAAAGAGGTAACAGCATATCTCTTTGGTTCACCTCTTTTATATTTCTAGAAAGGATGAGTTTTGAAATCTGGCACACATAGCCAGGAATCTGTGTAATTTTTTTCCAAGCTATGGGTGAGTCTGCTTATTTTTGGTGAATTTCTGATATTTTTATTTTAAAATGGCTTAAAATGGTAAAGCCTGGCTTGTTTCAAGCCAGAACTTTACAAAAAGTTCTGGTTCTGAAGCCCCAACTGGTAGACCAGCCCTCTGCTCCAGACAGTGCACCGGCCCACCTCGGAGGATGGTTTACTCACTGACCCCAACTGGTAGAATTGGGGTAGAATTTTTCTCTCCCTAGAAAAACAGGCCTCAAAATGGCACTCAAAATGTTTCAAGATTGATTCTTCAAAACAGCCAGCTTCACCACTGTTTTGACAAATCGATTTGAGGATTTTGTAATTTGTTTCAAGCTCAAAATGAATTGCAAAATCTGTTTCGTACACATCTCTACCTTTTGGGATTGTGAGGGGAACCTCTGGAGGTAGGGTGGGGAAAAGCCAAGTGCATATAAAAATAACATTTGAGTAATGATCACTGTTTTATTCTGTACCTTTGTGATTTTACCTAAAATCTGCTCCCTTCTTTTGCCTGTAAATTTTGCTGATCTTACCCTATTTGTTGGTACTCAACTGCTGGGAAGCCATAGCCCTTTACAATATGATGAAGGAGAAATGCAGCTAGGATTCTCACATGCAAAGCATGTGGGCCTTATACTTCTTTTCTGTGGCATTCTTCTGGAATGTAGAGTATTGCTTCTGTGAATGAATGTGCCAGGCAGACTGAGAAACATTACCTTGGAATTCAGAAACGAACTCATAGGGAAGACAAACAAGGTCTGCACACTTATTGCATCAACACTGTGGCTATTCATGTAATCTGTATTCAATAAACCTTGCTGGACATTACCTGCTGTGCCTCAGCAACCTGACACAACAAGCAGATGCTACCTTTCTGCTCCAAAGCAGTGGGTAAGCATGTTTTCTTTTTCCTGGTAGCCACCATTAATTAGAAACACATCCAATCTTATCCGAGCAGTGAGAGTAATTGAAGACTTACCTAGCCATTTTTTAAAGGAAAGGATACAGGTGGATTCCGAAGTAGAACGACATTTTTTTCTGTTGGTTTGATACTTTATAGCTATGACAAAATAGCAATAGCTTTCTCTTCAACTCTCCAATGGACAAGAATTCCCAGTGGCAAATAATGCATGTGCAAGGATACCTTAAGGCTATTCACATGAGGAGCCTAGCCTAGGGTAGGGCAGCCCGACATGGGCTAGGCTGCTAGTGTAAAGCACTGGGATCTGCGCAGGGGTGGAGGGAGGCCAGTGGCGGCCTGGGTTCTGCCGCCACTGTGGCCCCTCTAGCCCCACCCCCTGCATCTGATGTCAGATGCAGGGAGCATTTAGCCACACCCCCATATGATGTCAGATGATGTCAGATGCCAGGGCAAGGTTTAGCTCCCAAAGAGGATCACGCTGCCCCATTTGGGAACTAAACCGGCCAGCACTGCATCTGCCTTTTAAAGGAAGGGAGAGCCACTCTGGTCATGCTGCGAATGCAGTGCAGGCTGATCTAACTCCCAAATGGGGCCTTGTGGCCCCATTTGGGAGCTAACTCAGCCAGCACTGTGTTTGCAACACGGTCAGGAGCATCTCTCCCTGCCTTTAAAAGGCAGAAAGAGTCACTCCAGCTGGCCGTGTTAGCTCAAAAACACAGCCCCTGTTTGGGAGCTAAATCAGCCCCCCCCCCACACACACACATCTGACACGGCATGTATGTCTGGCATCCCCTGAAAGGTAGTTCTTTAAACCTGTCTGCTCACTGGTGGCTCTGCCCCTGGATCTGCATGCATACTTTTAATGTTTTAGATTCTGAAATATTAAAAGAAACTAATTGATTCAAAAACAGGAAACAAAAACATGAAATGGACATGGCTATGTCTGTTCTTGTTTCTATAGAAAAGAAACAACAACAAAAAATTGGCAGAAGAAAGATGAGTTTCTCCTTATCTTGCATCTCTCTATTCATTGGAATACTGGCTGACATCCTGACAAGCAAAGTACTGGTGCAATGGGAGAAACACAGGTATAACACCAGTGCTTCTGAAGACTTCTAGACTAACACTACACCAATGCTAGCATGTGTATTGGGGGAAGGATTTCAATGACCCACCTCTTCTACTGGAAGCCTTCTGTATCACCTGAAAATATGTACCTGAAGGACCCATGACCCTCAGGTACATATTATCAGGCGGCACAGAGAACCTGGGAAGAGGAAATCATTGAAATGTACCCCCTCAGCTAAGCCTTCAGTGAAGCTGAGTTAGTTGAACTTTTCAGAAGCACTTATTCTTCTCTTACTGCAGTGATACTTCAGTAGTCAGGATGTCAGTCATTGAAAGTAGCTCCTCAGCCTAAAATTCTGAATATGAAGAAGCTGGGTTTTTTAGGTTTTGTTCTTTTCATTATACTGTTTTGGTCACATCACTGAAGTACATGTGGACAGAGAGAATTAGGTGTGTGTGTTTCATTTCATATACAAAACGTTTTGTGCCCCAAACAGGCCATTTTGGCTGTTTTGTAGCCGAAACAAAACACCCAATGCTCAAAACAGAAAATTTTGTAGCCGAAACAAAACATATCTGTTTCAGATTCAAAATGTCTTGTTGTTTCGGCTAACTCCATTTTGTAATCATGCAAAGTCTTTCTCCTTCAGTTTCCATTTTGAGTTTTGACATCTGTTTGAATTTCTGGCCCTTCCAGCCTGCAGATTGGCCAGCAAAAGCATGGGCTGATCTGCTGGCAATTGCCTCCTTATTCCTTTTAAGGAAATGTAAGGGTAAAATTTAGCCTCATTGGCCAGTGTGGCAGTGTGCATTTACACTCATTGGCCAGTGGGGCAGTGTGCATTTCATTTTTGTTATTTCACACTGTTGTGTGTAGATCAATTGCATTTTGGGGGGTGGGATGTGGATGTGTGTGACCTTTGGAAATCTGCCTGGTTCTTTGCAAGGCTCTGTTGTTATTGTTGATGTGTGATGTTGATGTTATTTGAGGTGGAAACAGAGCAGAAGAGTGGGTCAGGTGGTAGTGCCCCAATGGGTGCCTGTTCCACCCAGATTCCAAAGGAATAGGGAAAAGGACTAATTTTTAAAGAATTTCTGAAGTTTACATGTCTTTGGGGCAGATTTGGGGCAGAAAGGGGGCCTGAGGGGCAAAACAGTGGGTTGGGTGGCAGTGCCCCAAGACCCCTTGGGGCTGCTGTCTTCCATAACCCAGATTCCAAAGGAATAAGGCAATGACAAACCATGAATCCACTCTCATATGCTACCAGAGAATCTACACTCAAAACATCTCAGAAACAACAGAACCCAGTACCTCATGGGTTATCAACCCATGGGGGTGATTGGCACCCTATGAGCTCTACACCACTACTCGCTCTGGGCCACCCTGGTTCCCCACAAGTGCAGTTATGAGACTACTGAAACCTCCATCATTCCTTATGGGGAAAAACCTTAAAGACGCGTAAACTCCATTAAATCTTTTAACGTCAGCCCTCTGCCCAATTCCTTTGAAATAATTCTGGCAGCTTCCTTGCCCCCACTGCGTACTACCAACTACCCCACTCTGCTCTGGGCCACCCCTTTCCCCCCGGCATGAAGCTACACTTTTGCTGAAACCTCCATTATTCCCTATGGGAAAAATCTTAAACTTCAATAATTTACCAAAAACCAGCCCTTTACCCAATTCCTGTGAAATTTGGGTGGTAGCTTCCACCCATTGGGCACTACCACCCCCACCCACTGCTTTTGCCTCGAGGCCATTTTTTTAAATCCAAAACATTTCAGATTCGGATTTTGCAATTTCAAACAAAGAACAAAATTTGAGTGTTTCAGATTGGCTGATTTCAAACAAAGAACAAAATGGGGGTGTTTCAGATTTGGGCCAAAAACAAAGCAGAAAAAAACCCAAAATGCGCAACCCTAGAGAGAATGTATAGTATCAGTATTGTATTTGAAGCGTTAATATGACCCATTAACTACTCAGAGCAGTAACACAACAGTCAAATCAGAACAGCATTATTTCTGGAGAAAAGATGTGTTGCTGGTACTTAAAAATGGCATGCATGGTCATTGGCTAGACAAGAATACACTTTTCAGTAGGACTAGTCTATGGTTTATTTTAGCCATTTAAAAAAATCCCTTACTTTTAATAGGGATGTGCATGGAACTGGTTCCGTGCACTCCTGAGCAGTGGGCGGGGGGGTTGCTTTAAGGAATGGGGAGGGTGTCCGTACCTCCCCCACCGTGTTTCCCCTGCCAGTGCTGCTGCCAAAACCGCAACACAGGGCAGCTGAGTAACTTCTTGCTGCCCTGGTCAGCATCATACTGGAAGTGGCCTGTCTGCGTGTGCATGTCACACACGCACATGTCATGAACGCACACATGCATCGGCCACTTCTGGTATTACGCTGACAGGGGTGGCAAGAAAGTACTCAGTTGCTCTGCATCAGCAGTTCTGGCAGCAGTGTTTGCAGGGGAAACACGGTAGGGGAGGTAAGGACACCCTCTCTGCACCTTGAAGCAACCACCGCCCACCTCCGAACCGTCTTGAATTCCTGCATTTCAAACTGGTTCGGCACTCCAGAAAAGGAGTGCCAAGCTGGTTCCATGCAGATCTCTAACTTCTAAATACAGTTTATGTAATGCTGAATTAGAGCAAATAGATTCTAGAAATTCTGCATTATGATTATATATTCATAGTCTAAATAAAAGAAATCATTTGCTGCTTCATGGCTATTTGTTCTCATAACAGGTATGCCTTAGAAACATATCTCCATTTCCATCCCCCATTGTGTTTTCCCATCACTGGCCTGCTGGGTGCCTAAATCAAGTACCAATCTCACAAGTAAACCAAATAGCAACCTTTGAATTTTTAATTTTACAGTCCCTGAAGCTTTGAAGAACCAATGCACATGTAATCAATTTTAATTTAACTCTGAGCCCACTGCTGTGTTTACTGTAAATGGCCTTTATAGGGGCTGAATCTATCGTAATTTCTCCACTATCTTTTTTTCACAGGGGATGCTATGTGTTCTGCCCAACTTGTTAACACAAAGAAATTGAGATAAGTAGTACTTATGTCAAATGAGAAATCACTATTCTGTTTTGTTAGTAGGAATTAAAATGCATAGGACATAAAGAAGGCCGATATGTTTCATTATCTGACAATCTATAGGTTTGTTCATATTTCAGCTGTTGCGAGTGGTCTTACCTGTCTTCCTATATCCAACAACAGTTGATGAGAAGTGTGCAATTACTGAAGGCTCTTTCTGATGTCTCTTCAATGACTGTGGTAGTTTTGGTCATGATGACACCAATTGTACTTTGGCATGACAGGAGGTAGAATATGGGGACACATTTATGAGACATCTCTAGTATTTCATTATCACCAGCAGATCCACACCACACCCTGAAATAAAGTAGCACCACAGAGTTCCAGGAGACTAGCTCTGAGTCACACTTACAAAGCACCTGCGTATGTCATCTTAGTTAGGTCAAGTTGTCCAGCTTGTTATAAATTGTGAGTGGATATCTGAAAGCTCCTTGAGATATGTTCTCATACACTTCAAGCACTTGAATTGCAAAATTCTATACGGGAATAAAATCTGTTACTATTGAAGAGGCAGAAAAATACATTAGCTATTCACTTGTCCACATTCTGAAAATTTTAAACAATTGGAATAGATGCTGGAGAATGAGTAAACATTCCACTTCCACCCTCAAAGGTTAGGAGAGTAGCTACCATAAAGAGGGCTTTTTCAGTGGCAGCCACTACTTTATGGAACCTCCTCCACAGACATGTTTTTCCAGAATTTCTATTATCTTTTAGGAGTCTGCCAAAGTTCATCCTCTCATACGTTTAATGGCTTTGAATGGTGTGGCCAGTAAGAACTGATAAAGAATCAATGGTGGTACACTCTCTGTACAGATAGCTTTTTCACTGAGAGGGGAAGAAAGTACCTGACTTGTTCCGGGCACTTCAATGAATAAATGAATTTATTATTAGTCAGTGACCAGCAATCAAAAAATAAAATGGAAAATAAAATTAAAGTAAAATAAAATCAAGAACAGGACTGGGTAATAGAGTATCAAACCATATATATACAGAGGTCTCAATTACAATTAATAAACTGCTCCCATCTCAGTTTGCATGCTGTGGCACAGAATCTTGCTACCCCTGCTATAATTGCTGTATACTGGTCTGCCAGAAGAAAGGAAGTATAATACTCTTCTGATCGACCTGGCATGTTTTTTATATGAGGTTCAATCCAGCAATGTGAATGTCCCTATAATACACAGTATAAAAGGACATGTGAGATCAACTCAATATTGCCCGAACCACATGGATATAGCTGGTTCCTGGGCAGTAGTCTCTTAAATCTGCCATCCAAGATGGCAGAAGGCAGAGCATTAAACCACACCAGCAAGAACACTCTCCTCTGATTTAGAGTGGCCAAATGTGTAAGGTACGCCGCTGAGTGAGGGTAGTATGAGAAGCCACCTGGAATGTTACTATGGTTAACAAGACTTAAATCAGATTGCTTCTCCATATCCATAATACATTGTTTAATAGTTTCTTTGGTGGCGTCATGCCCCAATGAAAGTAGATATTTCAGAGAGAGGCCATATCTGCCCAATTTATCATGAAGGCTCGTATACCAATTAGAATGGAACTCATCTTTAAATACCACTGGGCCAGGCCTCCAGGCACTTCACATACTGCTAGTTGTACTTCATTCAACATTGCTCAAGAAAGGTTTTTAAGTGGCTGTAGAGGATTACTGTCTTTTATACAGAGGGCACCATGTCTACATAGGAATATCATTAGATAGGTCACAGACATTTGACATTATCTCTGCAGATAAATCTTTTCATTTTAATCCAGAAAAATGAATAACTTCTGAACAAGTTCTGCATGCAGATGAGCAAACTACACAAGCTGCACATATTACAAGATGTAACTTCTACACCTCTGTGTGAAAAATATCTTTGTTTTTCATTGTACAAAGAAAGAAGGTACTCTGCACAACAGAAGCAGACCCTGAATGGGTCTAGAGTATGGATTCTGTATGGATTTTTCTTTCACTTCTTTGATCTTTTTGGCCTGTACCCTTACTTCTTGGGCTGTTCACGCCATCTCATTCCAACAGTATGGGCAGCTCATTTTCATCGCGGCTTAGTTCCCTTCCTCTCTAAATGTATTTAGACTTCCAGTTCATGGCCCTGATGAGATTTTGTTGTTCATTCACATCTGGGATTCCAGGACCCCCAATCAATAGACTTGAAGCAAGTTCTTTCACCTGTTCTGCTATACAAAAACCTGGGCAGAAGTTAATGTTTTCACACATTGCAGACTGAATAAAATGTCCTCTAATAATACTATCAGTTGGTTTCCTAAGAAAGGCACTTTGCTTGGAGTTCTGGATGCACAGTGATTGCATTGTTTCCATATATCATGATGCACATTGTAAATCACACTTAATTTGGCAATGGAAACCGTTAAACCTGGCTAAAGAAACAGAAAATGATCTGAATTTTGCAGGTAGCTGGAAAAAATATTTTTTGAGGAGCAGCTGTTATTTTCATGGGAAATTAAATATGGCACCAGAAAAATGGGGGGGGGGAGAAGGGGCAAAATGCATTTCTGGGTTGGTGAGTCATGTCCCACAAGTTACATTTCTGAAATGTAAGTGGGGGAGAATGCTACTTGTCTGAGGGGGCATTTGCCCACCTTTGGTCCCTCTCTGGAACCACCCACGGGCAGATTATATTTTTAAGATTAGTACTTAAGTAGGGGGTAGCCTACACTGGCTATAGGCCACCTCCAGCCTCAAAGGCTCTGAATACCAGTTGCAAGGGAGAAAGAGGATGCCCTCATCAACTTGCCTGTGAGCTTTTCAGAGAGGCATCTGGTGGGCCACTGTATGTTACAGGATGCTGGACTAGATAGGCCTTGGGGCCTGGTCCAGCAGAGCTGTTCTTATGATCTTATGTACTACCTCCCTGCTACCCCAGGCTCAACTTATATCTTTATAAATGATCTGTAAAAGACCAATACTTCTTGAATACTCTCTTCTTGCAAGCAAACTTCCTGTGAAGGAGACAACTTAGGGAACATTCTATATTTAAGTGAAATGAAGAGGAGAAAAAGAGTATTCAGAGAACCGTGAATGTGTACGCTCAAGAATATTAAGGTATGAGTATATGCTGAATATCACTGATTGGCATTTGCTGTCTAAAAATGTTCTTTCGAAAGCAAAATAAATACTGCGGATCAACCACTAGATTGCTCACATTTCCCTAAGGCATGTACACCATTCTCATGTTTGATTTTCCAGATATATGCCTAGTGATTGATATTGCAAATAACATAAAACCCAAATGACAAAGTTATATGTAAGCTAAGTAAAATGAGTGCAGTGTGGTAGACAGCATAACAGATAGATAAGGGGCTCCCCACCTGTGGTCCTCCAGATGTTGTTGAACTACAACTTCTGGTGCCACAGGTACACCTAGGTAGGTAATTTTGGAGCCTGGACCTAAAGGCCTTTTGCGCCCACCCCCTGGCAAGATAAACTGCAATTTTTTTTTTACACCAGAACATGCTCAGGGAAAGCTGGAAACTTCTTTTTTTATTTGTTCAAAAAAATTCTGAATAAGATATTTTCTACTGACTTGCAGTTACAACAATTTGCGTGGACAATCCTGCTCCTTCAGTTAGCTGAATGCACTACTCACTCACTGTTACCTGTTGCTTATCTCTTTCTCCTCTCACTTCTGTATTCATTGTTCAGCCGGGGGGGGAGTGGGCTCTCTCTCTCTCTCTCTCTCTCTCTCTCTCTCTCTCTCTCTCTGTCTCTGTCGCAGCAGCTGCTGCTAGGGCTGATGCCTGTGCTACTCCTTCAGATCTCCCTTGCAGAAGCCTCCATGTGCACTGCCCTGCCTCGCCTCATGCAACACGTGTGCCGAGCATGCCCTCACATCATGTCACATGTGTCAGTGCTCTCTGGCAGTGACTGTGAACATAGGAACATAGGAAGCTGCCATATACTGAGTCAGACCATTGGTCTATCTAGCTCAGTATTGTTTTCACAGACTGGCAGCGGCTTCTCCAAGGTTGCAGGCAGGAATCTCTCTCAGCCCGATCTTGGAGAAGGCTGGGAGGGAACTTGAAACCTTCTGCTCTTCCCAGAGCAGCTTCATCCCCTGAGGGGAATATCTTGCAGTGCTCACACATCAAGTCTCCCATTCCTATGCAACCAGGGCAGACCCTGCTTAGCTATGGGGACAAGTCATGCTTGCTACCACAAGACCAGCTCTCCTCTCCATGTGCTGACACAGGCAGGCACTGTGCTGGCACAGGCAGGCCTAACTGCACTCGGCCCTCAGCGCCCCTTCCCCCGCTGTGCAACAGAGGAGATCAGGCAGGGAGACTGCTAGTGGGGTGCCTAGTAGTGTCTCAGAATAGGCCAGTGATGCGGCTACCACCAAGGTGTCCGGCAGGACATCCCCCCACCCCATGGCAGAGGACTGAGCTTCAGTCCCAAAATGCATAATTGTCTGGAGATTACAGCTCCCATAAATTGTGGCTGGGGATCATGGGAGATGTAGATCAGTAACAAGACCAGAAGCCTTGAAGGGAGGAAGACACCTTAACATCTGCTTCCCAGAGATGGCTGCTGCCCAGCAGTGAGAGCCTGTGTTGCTGTCATCTGCTGTTGTCAGCCTGCCTGTGTGCCTCCTAACTGTGGGGCTGTGACTGCTGCCCAGTGGGTGAGTATGTGCAGGATTGGGGCCAGGGGGAATGAGTCAGCAATTCCTGAGGATCATCTGTCCACACTAGCCATCTTTCTGGGCTTATAAAAGGGCTGCTAGCCTGTGGTGACAGGCCCACCACCGGCAGGGTCACAATTGAAGGGGCTACACCAAAAGGGGTCACCCCTTCAGGGGAACCACTTCAGGGGACAATGAGGGTGAGGGCCAGGTGGTATTATTTTGGCTTCTGTACAGTTTAGGTTCTGGGTGTTTCAGATATGTCTTGGTTTGTCTGGGGACAGTGGGGCATGTCCACTGAGTGGCTATTCTGGTGGTGGGGAATAGAAGAAGTAAAGTTGGCAGGTCAGTGAGTCATTACAAGGGAAGAGAAGTCAGAAATCAATTAGCTGTTTCCCCTTCTGGCTGCCCTGCCAGCTCTTTGACCTTGGGGAGCAGTGCCAACCTCCCACAGACCCTCATCTTGCTCCTCTGTAATGCCAGATCTGTCCAGAATAAGTCAGAAACCATCCATTTGAAGATCTATGTTCTGGCAATATGGGTGGCAAAGAACCAATTCTTTTCAGCCCATATTGCATTCTCAAGTTCACGACCAGCGGAGTTGTTCAGGGTTGTGAGAGGGCTAGTAAGTGCCCCTTCTCACTTAAATCAGAACTTGGAACCATCTATTACCTGCTGTAACATGTTTAATGAGTTTTTTGTGGATAAAATCTCTCGTATTCAGGACAATTTGGATTTAGATCCCACAATTACTGTAGTCTGAATCAGAGGTGTCCAGTGACTCCTTTTATGTGGTCAGGCTGGATCAGTCCCAGTTTCTGCCTCATGAGGATATTGACAAGAATGGAATGGCGCAGCTTACCACCTGTTCTCTTGAGCTTTGCCTAACCCAGCTTATATGATCTGGCAGGGGGGTTGTTGTAGAAAGCCTAGTAAAGATCATAAATGCTTCTCTGAGGAAAGGCAGGATGGTTCCTTAAGGAGGCAATTATTATACTTTTTTTGAAGAAGCCTGCATTGGATCCCTCAGAGTTAAGCAACTATAAGTCTATAAGTCTCTAACTTTCCATGGTTGGGCAAGGTAATTGAGAAGGTGTTGGAATCTCAACTCTGAATTATCTAGACCCATTTCAGACTGTCTTTGGGGTGGGCTATGGGGTGGAGACTGCTTTGGTCAGTCTGATGGATGATCTGCAATTGGGAATTGTCAGGGGAAGTGGGGCTCTGTTGGTCCTTTTGGACCTCCTGGTGGCTTTCGATACTATTGACCATAGTATCCTTCGGGAGCATCTGAAGGGGTTGGGGGTGGGAGGCACTGCTTTGCAGTGGTTCCACTCCTACCTCTTGGTCAGATTCCAGATGGTGTCCCTCAGGGTCTATTGTTCTTCAAAATCTGAACTTCAGTATCGTGTCCCTCAGGGCTCCATATTGTCTCTGATGTTGTTTAACATCTACATGAAACCACTGGGAGAGATCATCAGGAGATTTGGTGCAGGCTGTTATCAGTATGCTGATGACACCCAAATCTTTTTCTCCGTGTCAACATCAGGTGAAGGCATAACCTCCATAAATGTCTGCCTGGAGGAGTTGATGGGCTGGATGAGACATAACAGACTGAATCCAGCTAAGATGGAGAGACTTGTTGTGTGGGGTTGGAACTCAGGAGATTATTATGCTCTGCCTGTTCTGGATGGGGTCACACTTCTCCAGAAGGAATAAGTATGCCATCTGGGGGTGCTTCTGGAGGTTGCTTTTCTCAGCTTCCGCTGATATGCCAGTTGAGCCCGTTTCTTGAGATAAATGACCTCAGAACAGTAGTGCATCTGCTGGTCACCTCCAGACTTGACTAATGCAATACACTCTATGTGGGGCTGTCTTTGTATGTAGTCCAGAATTTGCAATTGGTCCACAATGCGGCAGCAAGGTTGGTCTCTGAGTCATCTCGGTGAGATATATCACTCTTATCTTAAAAGAACTACATAGACTGCCGATAAGTTTCTGGGCAAAATACAAGGTCTTGGTTATAACCTATAAAGTCCTAAACATCTTAGGCTGTGGATAGTTAAGAGAACATCTTTGCTATGAGCCCCACTGCCCATTAAGATTATCAGGAGAAGTTCATCTGCAGGTGCCACCAGCTCGTCTGGTGGTTACTTGGGAACAGGTCTTCCCCGTTGCTGCCCCGAGACTTAGGAATTTGCTCCCTGCTGAAATAAGAGCCTCCCCATCTCTGAAAATGTTTTTAAAGTCTTTAAAGATGCATCTATTCAGCCAGGCTTTGTCAAGGTCTGGCCAGCTGCTAGGGAAGTTCACAAAGCAAGCGGAGCTGCTGAAATCGGATATGGCTTGGCTGAACGCTGTCGACAAGGAATGTTGACAAACGTTGATTCTCAGCCATGAGTAGGAGGCTGGAGATGTGATTTATAGAGCAAGCCAAGAGCTCCCAGCTGGTAGGAATTCAAGGCTTGTCAGCCCTCAGCAACAGGCATTTGCTCCTCCTAACAGCCTCTAATTGCATCCTACATCTCGTGATCCTGCGCTGTTGTGAAGTCAGTGGTGTTTCATTGCATAGCTCTCCTTCGGATTGGTTCCTCATGCTTTCTGCTGACTCAGGTTGTTGTGCCTGCTCTAAATCATTAGTTGGATCTACCACAGCCGTTTCCTGAACGCTGATAGTCGGGCTCTGCCCCTCAGACACTCCTGAATCGGCAGGAAAGTTGACAGCTTCCCCTTCCTCCTCGCTGTCGGAGCTCAAGGGCGTGACAGGCTTTTAATTAGATACTGTTTTAATAGTTTGATTATATTTAATAGTTTTGTTTTAAGTTTTAAATTGTTAGGTTTTAACCTTTTTACTTGTTTTTATTGTTTTGTTGTAAACTGCCCAGAGACTTGCGTTTTTGGGCAGTATAAAAATAGGTTAAATAAGCAAACAAATTAAATAACATCTGGAGGACCACAGGTTGGAAACCCCTGAGATATTCAGTAATGTACTACAATAATTCATCTAAATTAGTGGGCTAAATTAGATTTTATTTTTGACTAAATATGAAATTTGGTAATTTTAAATACATTTTTATAAATATCAACAGTATAAAGCTAAAATCCCATGGGCTTTTATAATCCCTCATGTCAATTAATGCACATCATTCCCATTCACAAGTTAGGATTTTGTTGCTTTTCTTGGATAGAATACAATCCTTTATATGTGCCTGCCAGGGATGTGGGCCCATACTGCTGTGGGACTAGATTTAGATGCAATCTTCTCTTGATGAGCTTGGCAACCATTTGCCAGTCCCCTTGTTTGTGCATTATCTGCCTGTCCAATCCATTGCCATTCCCTCCAGTCTCCTTCCCCTCTCTAGTTTCAGATGAAACTGACATGGTCAAAGAGAGCCAGCATGGTGTAGTGGTTAGAGTGCTGGACTAGGACTGGGGAGACCCGAGTTCAAATCCCCATTCAGCCATGAAACCAGCTGGGTGACTCTGGGCCAGTCAGTTCTCTCTCAGCCTAACCTACTTCACAGGGTTGTGAAAGAGAAACTCAAGTATGTAGTACACCACTCTGGGCTCCTTGGAGGAAGAGCAGGATATAAATGTAATAATAAAAATAATACACTGCAGGAATAATAGACTGGACCCAGGCAGAGCTAGAGACGCTAGATCGTAAGACCAGGAAAATCATGACTCTCAATCATGCTCTGCACCCCCGCAGTGATGTAAATAGGCTATACCTCCCTCGCACCTCAGGTGGAAGAGGAATGCTGCAAGTCCATCAAACAGTAGAGGAGGAGAAAAGAGGACTTGAAGAATATATCAAGGAGGTGAGGTGAGTGGCGGACGCGATTCCCCGCCGCAGGGGCTGCTGGGCAGCACGGAGCACTGGCTCCGTTTACCTTAAAGAAGCCGCCCACTGCCCTCCCAGAGGAGAGTTCACCAGCCGCGCCTGACTGTAGTCAAGAAGAAAGAAAAACAAGTCAAATTAATCGACATAGCAATACCAAGAGATAGCAGAATAGAAGAAAAAGAAATAGAAAAAATTCACAAAATTCAAAGATCTACAAATTGAAATTGAAAGGCTGTGGCAGAAAAAGACCAAAATAATCCCAGTGGTAATTGGTGCCCTGGGTGCAGTTCCAAAAGACCTTGAAGAGTACCTCAACACCATAGGGGCCACAGAAATCACCACCAGCCAATTACAAAAAGCAGCTTTACTGGGAACAGCCTATATTCTGCGACGATATCTATAACAATTGACAATAAAATTCTGGCATCCCAGGTCCTTGGGAAGGACTCGATGTCTGGATAAAACAAACCAGTCAATAACACCTGTCTGACTGTGTAAATAAATAAATAAGTAACAATAACAATAATAATGGTCAAGAAAAAGCCTTGGCACTGCTGGGCCTGTATATGTAGACTTCTGTTTACATATCAACAATATATATCAGTTGTAAAAATATCCACTGGCCTTGTCCCATGTGGATAGCATGAAATGTTTTCATGTGACCAGGCAGAGAATTATGTAAAGGGGAAGAGAATGTTGTTATTTTCATGTCATTCTATCAATGATATGAATATGATGAATATTGATATACTGCTTTTCAACAGATGTTCCCAAAGCGGTTTACATAAAATGGCTCCCTATCCCCAAAGGGCTCACAGTCTAAAAAGAATCATAAAATAGACACCAGCAACAGCCATTGGAGGGATACTGTGCTGGGGATGGATAGAACCACTTGCTCTCCCCCTGCTAAATGAAGAGAATCACCGCTACAGACGATTTTGTTCAGTTATGATGAGCATAGTATGTAACCCTGATAAAGTGTTGTGGATTAGTAACTTTTCTGGACTTATTTTCTGGCTGGTGTGTGGATTTTAGAAAGATTGTGAAGGATAGAGAAATAAAATGGCATTTGAATGTCAGGGCTATAAACGAGTATGTCTAATTTGAATATAACAGTATAGACCACATCACATCTTAAAGACAAAGCAGTGTGGCTTGACTGCTAAACCATTGAATCAGGGCTTCTGGACAGTGGGCATCTGCTCTTCCCAGGTGATCCTTCTACTTTCTACACTACAATTTAGCAGCACTTGATTTTTTCATCTCAGCTTGAAGCTATTATATCCCATTTACAAAAGAAAAGGAAGAAACCCGGTCCCCCACCATCACCCATCTCTAATACCGTGCAGTAAAAAGATGCAAAATACAGAGGTGAAACAATTGAAACTTCATTTCTAAACAGATCAGCATGTCATGAGAAAAAATCCAACAAGTTCCCAGCTGGGAAAACTTGTAATTGCAACCAGCCAGAACACTGATATAGAGATAGCAAAGCCACTAACCGGGGAGAAAGTAAATGTAGGAGACAAATAAAGGAAATATTGTCATATGTAAGACAGGAGCTCCAGTTAATATGATAAAATGTTCATCAGCTACTGAATGTTAAAACTGGCATGAAAGAAGTTGATTACTACAGGATCTGACTAAAATCTGTATTCAAAAAATTGAGAGGAAGGGCATATTTAAGGGAAAGTGTAAATCAACAAAGAAAAATTGCTTAAAGCTGTGGCTCTAGAATGCTACCCTTCAACAAAGACAATCAAGACTAATAGGAATATTAACATAGCAACGGAAGAGCAGACAGTGCTCCAGGGAGAAGTGCATATTGTTCCCTGCATGCAACAACAGCTCCACTCCATTCAGTGTGTGTGGTATCCGGAAAGCTGAAATCTGAACATTAGTATCTATTACTGCAGAAAGAGATATGTTCAGACTGTAAATTCTTTGCTAAGGGTTTATTTGTATTGTAAAATTAGATGTTTAAGTCCATACATGGTAGGAGAAGATGATAAAGAATAATGCCCAACTTTCCGCACAGATTTCACATCAGTATTAGGGAGCTATGGAAGGGAGCTCTGAGTGTGTGGCAGAAGAGCACTCTTGCATAGATACCCCAGATAGCCCACACACAGTTGTGAAGTGGTTCTTCCATTGTTTCCAGTGGAAGTAGTGATGTGCAACCACACATGAGCTCTTTTAACTATTTGTGCATAGTCATGCACAGTAGGGGTGTGCAATTCGGGTTTTGGGTGATTCGGTTCGGGACCCGAACCGAATCACCCCCGATCTGTTCTGTGCCTGAATCTGGGCCACCCGAATCACCCCTGATTCGGTTCGGATTCGGATTAAATCCGAATCTGAATCGATTCGGGAAGGAATGAGATCTCATTAGCTATCATAGAATCCACACTCAGAATACCTCTGAAACAACAGAACCGTGTACCCCATGGGTTAGAAACCCATGGGGGTGGTTGGCACCCTATGTGCACTACACTACCACTCGCTCTGGGCCACCCCAGCACCCCCCAAGTGCACTTATGGGGCTGCTGACACCTCAATGCTTCTCTATGGGGAAAAACCTTAAAGACGCATAAAATTTAACAATTCCCCCAAAATCAGCCCTCTGCCCAAATCGTTTGAAAAAATTCAGATAGCTTCCTTGACCCTACCTGGCACTACCACCAACCCCACACTGCTCTAGGCCACCCCTTTGCCCCCCGCGTGAAGCTATCCATTTGCTGACACCTCAATGCTTTTCTATGGGGGGAAACCTTACAGATGCGTAAACTTCAACAATTCCCCAAAAATCAGTCCTCTGCCCCATCACTCTGAAATTGGGGTGGTAGCCTTCACCCATTAGGCACTACCACCCCACCCCACTCTTTTTGCCCAGATCCCACTCTATGCCCCCAAACTGCCCCAAAGACACTAAAACATCAAATATTTCCCCAAAATAAGCCCTTTGCCCAATTCCCCTGAAATTTGGGTGGTAGCCTCCAACCATTAGGCGCTACCATCCCACCCCACTATTTTGCCCCCGGGACCCAAAATTCGGGCTGACATCACTTCAGACCTTTTTGCATTCAAATCAATGGATGCAAAAAGGCGGGAAATTCAAAGAGATGTCATCCTGAATCATCCGAATTTTTCAGGCCCGAAATTCGGGTGATTCGGCTCGGCCCCGAAAAATATCAGGGGACATCAGGGGTGATTCGGTTCGGATCCAAATCACCCAAAATTGCTTGTTTCGGGCACAGATCGTTCTGTGCCCGAAATTTTTTGCACATCCCTCATGCACAGTACTCCCAGGGTTGGCTTCTACAATATGTGCAGCAGCCTTGGTAGGTCCTTAACGCTCTCCTGAATGGTGGCCATATTAATTTTTTAAAAGGACAGCCATAAATAGTGTCATTAAAATAGATCCATCCTACCCCATCTACCAGATCATCTGCTCATCTTCAGACACACATAGAAGTGGAACGAAAAGAAAAGGCAGCTGTTCCCTTCTTCCTAGTGAAATGTGAAGTGATTTGCAGTCCTTATGTAATGTGTCCTCAGATCAAAGCATTCACTGGCTATCAATATACCCATTTCACAGAGAAGAGAACTGACTCCAACTTGGTGAACTATGAACGAGCCAGGAATTTGAGTTCAGGTCATCAAATTCCATTGTATATGCCTTGGCTCAGAACTAACATGAGTCAGATCTGGTCTCAAGACAAATTTATCGTGTTCCTTGTGGCTGTATCAACATTTTCACCAAGCTATGAGTTTAAAAATGCCCACAATTTCACTTCTAAGAAAACATATTAATTGACATTTTGAACCAGCTTGTGGCCTGATTATGGGATGGAAATTTATTCAGTGGCTTGGAGGATGATCTTTGTCCAGAGAGCAACAGGTTAAATTCTTCCCTGTTGATCTTGCTGGACCTCTCAGGTAGGGGAGACCACATGGTTAAAAAAAAACCATGTACAACATATGGCTGGTGACAGAGGCCAATATTCAAACTGATGCTGTAAACCAGGGATTCTCAAACTTGGGTCCTCAGGTGTTATTGGACTTCAGCTCCCATAATCCCCAGCCTCAGTGGCCTTTGGTTGGGGATTATGGGAGTTGAAGTCCAATAACACCTGAGGACCCAAGTTTGAGAATCACTGCTGTAAACAATCTAGAGACTTCGGTAGTGGGTGGTATACACATTAAATAGATAGATAAATAAATAAATAAATAAGCAAGCAAGCACTGGTGCTTGTGAAATGCGCTGGTGCTGTGGACAAATTCCTAACACAGCACTTATGCTCACAGGGAGGGACAAATTTCATGACCTCCCCTTCCCCCAGAAGTCCTCTGTATCACCATAAGATATGTCTCTGAGGGCTACACAACCCTCAGGGACATATTTCAGATGACATAGAGGAATTTTGGGGAAAGGGGAGGTCATCAACATTCCCACATCCCCTTGAGTAAATGCCGGTGCTGTATTAGACAAACCCATCAGCAGCACTGGCACATTGTTAGTTAGGATGTTGGCTGTTCATTGAATCCCAATGGCTTCTTTCTGCACAGTAGAAAATAGAAGGTGATGAATGGAGATACCATGTAACCTTCTCAGGACCTTCTTATAGGTTTGTGTCAAAGGGCTTGGATTTATCTCTAGTGCTCTTTAACATCAATAGAAAGCTTATGAGTGAGCTCATCAATAACTCTGGGTTGTTTTTCATCAAGATGATGACGACGATATCCTACTCTATATTCCTTTAACTAAATATCCTGAAAAGGCCATCTCTGTGCTCAACCAGTGCTTGGAAGCTGTGGTACAACTGATGAGCACGAACATTAAAGTTGAATCCAAGGAAGACAAAAAGGCAATTTACATGAGCAGACCTACCCAGGCTTGGGCAGCCCTACCTGGTTAGGGCTGTTCATGTGAAGCACCAGGTGCTTTCTGCCCCGGCTTTTACTTGGGTTGAAGGGCACGAGCATGCCCTTTACCCCAGGTCCGGGGTTGTGTGAACGATAGGGCTGCAGGTAGCCCAAGCAGTCAAAGAGGTGGGCTGCTCACACGGTGCATTTTTGGATTCCTGGAGCCCAGGACTCATATTCCCACCCTCCAGAGATACGCACTGCTCAAAGCAGCATGGATCGTGTAGGTGCATTAGTCAGGACGATCAAATGTTTGTCTGGGGGGGGGGAGGTAGGTTCGACCGCGCATTCCTGCTGCCACCCTCCTGCCCCAGGGATGGTCATGAGAACTACCTTGAAGTGGTACTAATGAAATTCCTGTAGAGAATTCATTGCCTGTGACAGAAGAGGTCAGTATTACTCTGTCTAAACAGATAAAGAGCATGAGGGTATTACTGGACCCAGGCTGGGGCTTTTTCATGGAGTGCCTCTTTCCATCTGCACTTGCACAGAGGATTTCTCCTCTTTTGGATAGATCAAACATTGCTATGCTTCAGATAATGGGAATATACAATTATATCCATTGCAGGAAGTCTCTAGGCCTGTGGTGGAGAGCCATTTCCCATGTTATCATGCAAGTGACAGGAATGCTACCGATGAATCAGTTCCATACCCCTCTATCTGTCCAGGAGTAGACAGTTAAATACATATTTTCGGAATTGCTGTTTTAATTCCATGAACGACAACTTTTTAAAAAATCAGTTTCAATCACAATTTTTAGAAAAATTAAATTTAAGAGGCCTGAGTGAACAAAAAGTTCTTTACCTGGCATCTAATAGAACAAAGCAATGAAGCCAGGTGAACTTCACTGGGGACGCTATTTTATAAGTGAGGTGCAACCACCAAAAAGGACCTCTCCCTAGTAGCTACCCGCCTCACCTTGTTTGGCAGGGGCACCTGGAGGACAGCCTCTGAAGAAGATCTTAAGGACTGGGTTGGGGCATATGGGGCAAGGCGCTTCTTCAGGTAACCTGGTCCCAAGCATTTTAGGCTTTAAAGGTTAAAACCAGCACTTTGAGAGCCAGTGCAGCTGATGAAGCACAGACATAATATGCCCAAAACATTCAGTCCCAGCTAATAACCTTGCAGCCCTATTTCGTACCAGCTGCAATTTCTGGATCATTTTCAAAGGCAGCCCCACGTACAATGCATTGCAGTAATCTAAGCAAGAGGTTACCAGAGCATGAATAACTGTGGCCAAGTTGTCTCTGTCCATGTACGGTCACACTTGGCATATCAGCTGAAGCTGATAAAAAGTGCTCTGAGCCACAGAGGCCACTTGAGTCTCTAGTGACAATGCTGTATCAATGAGACCCCCCCAAACTGCGAACCTGGTCCTTCAGGGGGAAAGCAACCCCATCTAGAACAGGCTGAGCATAATTCACCCAGGCAGAAGAACCACTCACAAACTGTACTTCTGTCTTGTCTGGATTGTGTTTCAGCTTATTCACCCTCATCTAATACATTTCTGCATCCAAGCACCTATGCAGTCACCACTTCACCTGTTTCTGATGAAGTTTCTGTTTAGATTGTGAGTCCTTTGGGGACAGGGATCCATCTTATTGTTTTGTTATTTCTCTGTGTAAACCGCCCTGAGCCATTTTTGGAAGGGTGGTATAGAAATCAAATGAATGAATGAATGAATGAATGAAAAGAGAGATACTGCTGTGTGTCATCTGCATATTGATGACACTCATCAATATGAGTGTCAAATTTCAGGATAAATACCTGGATGACCTCTCCCAGCGATCTCATGTAGATGTTAAACAGCACTGAGGAAATAAAAGAACCCTGCAGAACCCCATGGCATAAATGCCAAGGGGTTGAACAGTAATCCCCTAGCACTATCTTTTGGGAACAGGCCTCGAAGTATAAGTGGACCACCTCCAAGCAGTGAATGGCCCCCACCTCCCCTAAAGAGTGAACCAGAAGTGAACCCTGTCTTGACTGACAAGCAGTGACCTCTAGGGATCAGCCACTCAGCACACAGTCGGCAGGACCTAGAGGGCCTTGCAGCAGGAAGAGGAGGGGTTCTTCATTCTCAGTTGGAATCAGGCAGGGCTAACAACAGATTGGCTGGCCAGGCAATGGCTGCAACCAGGAAAACTGCAACCCTGGGAAGTTAGGATTGCAGGTGCTTGAAGTCTCTACCATGGATTTGGTGAGTTCAGGAAAGAAGTCAGGCCTTTGGCTTCGGGGGAAGGTTTAGTCTAGGGAATAGTTTGTTAGTTAGCTCGTGTTAGACTTCTTATTTTACTTTGGTGTGCTTTGCAAATCCTTACAACAGGTCTATTGTGTTTTATCTGTAACATGACCAGCTAAGAAACACCAGCCTGCACCCAACTCTGCAACTAGAGTGTTGCAAAAGTCTCTGTAAACTCTCAAAGGTGCTTTTTGTATTTTATTACATCTTTGTTCTATACAACTGGGTAACTACAATTTTTAAAGTATGCTGCCCCAATATCATCTGAGGGTGCTTTTTGAAGTATTCTTGCAACTACTGAGTGTTTCATTTACCTGTAACTAAAAGCTGAGAAAGCCTCAGATGAAAACTGTCTGTAGTATTTTGAATAAAATTTATTTTTCCCTTTTTTTTTTGTTCTTTGCAACTCTTAATCAGACTCTTGAGTGGATTTTTAACTCAGGAAAGGAGGGCCAAAAGGGGCTTTTACTCTGGTGCAACACGTCTCAATTTGATTGCTCAGCAACTCTACCAAGTTTTATCACCACATGTAGGCTTGCACGTGGAGGTTTTTGTGTACTCTTCTGATAGTAAAAAGAAGGAGAGTTCCTTGGGATTCACCAGGGTGGGATTGTGGGATTAAACTCTGTTAAAAAGTGGGTGTGGGCACAAGGATTGAGCTACTAAAGGAATGGTTTAAATTTAAAGGAACAGCCTCTCTGTGTTAAAGCAAGAGAGTCGATGATTCAGCATTTTTCTTCTCCTCACATGAGCTTGATCTGAGACAAAGTCAGGGTTAAATCTGCTGCAGCTTCCCACACCCAATTCAGCCAGCCTATCTAAAAGGATACCATGGTCAATAGTATAGAAAGCCACTGAGAGATCCAAGAGAATTAACAGGGTTGCACTCCCCCCACCTCTAAATAAGTCATCCCACTGGGCCACCAAAGCAATTCCTGTTCCAAAACCAGGTCTGAAGCCTGATTGAAAAGGATCTAGATAGTTTGTTTTCTCTAAGGGTGTCTGGAGCTGGTCAGCCATGACATGCTGAAGCACATTGCCCAGGAAGGGATTATTGACCACAGGCTTATAGCTGTTTATATCCTCTGGTCCAGACTGAGTTTCTTTAGGAGTGGCCGAATAATAGCTTCCTTCATTGAAGCTGTGGCCATTCCTCCTCTCAATCAGGTATTTAAAACCTGCAGGATACAGCTAAAAATTCCCTCCCTACTACATTTAATAAGCCGTGAAGGGCAAGAGTTGAACATACGCATGGTCGGCCGAACCAGACTAAACACATTGTCCATGTTTTCGGGGATCAATAATTGAAACTCCTCCAACAAAACTGGACCAGATTTTACTCTTTGGGACCTCCCGGAGTTATCTTGCATCAACTGTAGTGTACAACTCATGGCAAATACAAGCAACTTTACCTTCAAAGTGCTGTGCATATGCGTCACAGTGTGCTACCGAGGGTTCTAATACATCCTGCTGAGGACCAGATTTCAAAAGGCCCTACACCACCTGGAAAAGCCCCGCTGGACAACACTGAGAGGATACAATAGTGGATGAAAAGAAGCATTTCTTCTGCCCCATCACTGCCACAGAGTAGGGTCAATAATGAGCTCTAACCTGTGTTGACTCAGACTCACCCTGAGTTTTCTTCCACTTACATTCCAGCCATCTCTTAGCTTGCTTCATAACCCTCAGCTCAGGTGTGTATCAAGGTGCTGCATGGGCTCTGCTTTGTGGGAGGGGGCTCTTGGGAGTGATTGTGTCAACCGCCCGAATCACCTCTTCATTCCAGAGAGCAACTAGAGCTTCAACAGGAGCATCTGCCATACCAGCTGGAAAATCCCCCAGAGCCCTCAGGAATCCATGAGAGTCCATCAGTCTCTGAGGGCAGGCCATTTTTATAGGTCCTTCACCCTTGCCGAGATGTGTAGCTGCTAAGATTCTAAATCTCAGAAGTAAGTGATCCGACCATGACAAGGGCATAGATGACATATTCCCCACTTTCAAATCACCAACCTCCTGTCCAGTAAAACAAACAAACAAACGATGACAACAACAACAACAACAGATCCAGAGTGTTCCCACTCTGGCCCAATTCATGTGTTGGGCCAACAACATGTTGGGACAGCCCCATGGATGTCATGGTGGCCATGAAATCCTGAGCCACCCCAGACATGGCAGCCTCACCCAGAACAATCATTCTGAGAGTCCTCAACACCAAATCCAAGACCACCTCCATGAGCTCCATGACCTCCATGAGCAGGGAGACAGCTGGGCAGTGGGATGGGTGGTACACCAACCGAGTCCCCACTCTGTCCTGAGAGCCCAACACCAGGTACTAATACTATGAATCAGCACAGGGGGCCTAGAGAGGAAAATAGAGCTTTTATAAATTACAGCAACACCCACTCTCGGCCCTCTAATCTAGGCTGATGCTGCACTAAATATCCAGGTGGACACAGCTGGGAAAGACTAATCTCTGCCAGTTCTCCCACCCAGGTCTCCGTAGTAAAAACCAGGTCATCCCCTTCCTCCACAGTTAAATCATGGATAATAGAGATTTTATTCTTCTTTCTTTATTTAGACTGACCTGGCATTAAACAGCAGCACCAGCAGGCCAAAGGTAAAGCATCCAGAAACCCTCCCATTATGGGAACATCCAGAAGAAAGAATGGGACCAGTCTACCCCTCTTGTGATGTAAGTAAGACCCCATACCATATCTCCCCCTACCCGTAATCACTCTAATTGTACTTCACAGAAGATTTATATACTCTATTCCATTGTTTTTAAGGTTGTGCCAAAATGTGATTCAGAAGCTGAGCTGTGAGTCACCACCCTTTAAAAATATGGGCCTCCCCAGACACTTTAAAGCAAAGGACAGCACGCCTCTGATTGCCACCATTGCTGTATTCTCAGTGTTCCCTCCAGTATTAACTGTGCGCTGGTGGGGCATCTCCCAGCTGCCCTTGTGCCTGACACCAGCACGCACATGGTCTCTGTGCATGTGTGCCAGCCATTTGCGTGGTCAGTGACCATGCAAATGGCCATCTCATGTGCACAGAGACCATCCCTAATTATCTGAGAAAGAACACTGGAACAGATGGACCATGCTCTGATTCATTAAGACCATTTATATGTTAAAGGAACACAGTATGGGCTTGCAGGGCTCCAGCACACATTGGCATATAATTCCTCTTATATTATTGCAGCTGCTTGTTATTACTCTATTAATTTATGCAGCTGCTTGTTATTACTCTATTAATTCAAGCCATAGAAATAAAAGTGTATATGAAAAGCCATAGATTTTTGTTCCATTTTGTTTCCTTTCCTCCAAGGATCAGAATTCAGTCATTCAATACAGCTCTTAGTCTTACTGAGAGTACTGTCAATTTAAATTATTATTGGGTGAACCTCAGAGTTCAGATGTTCAGCTCCGATAAGCAAGGAGCAGTATGGTGGTTACTTATCCGAACCAAACCAGTTTCTCTGAATGTCCTGTTTTTGCTAATGTGGGGATCATAGCCATGAAAATAACCTTTGCTATGTTGTTTTTACTAACTGTGATTAATTTTTATATGCAAGTATATGTCAATGCTAGTCTGCATCTTTTTTCTTCTTCTCACTTCCCTTCCACATTGCCAAATTGCAGAGATGACAGCAAAACCACCACAGAGGAACCGAATAGACTGACAGTCACCATTACATTTTGAGCAGATAAATTTGCTGCCACTGATAATTGTTTATACATGCAACAAGGAGTTAGGGAACAGGGAACTCTACTTGAATGTTAATTTCAAGGAGAAAACTGTAATCAAGGAAATCAAGGAGTACAAGAACAGAATAAATCTGACAGAATGAGCTCACTGAAAAATTGAAAGAACACCAGAAAAAAGACTGTAGAGGTATAATCCAGAGCAGGTCAAGGCCACTTAAGTCCCAGGCATGTCAGGAGGGAGGGCATGTGAGGAACAGGTGTTGAAGATGAAAAGTGAGGGAAAGGAAGGGACTTCCGCAATTATTTGTAAATGGCACATTTAGTAAATAGGGTTGGAGGTGAAAAAAGGAAGAGTGAAGATGGTAGTTAAGCAGGATGAGAAGGTCAAATGTTGCCCTCTGTAGTGATATCCAAAAGCTTTTCAATGAGGACATTCAAAAATAAAGAAGAAAGAAGAAAAGGAGACATCAGGTCTCAAAACAGGGTGCAAGGTTACAGGCTGGTGTGAATGAGTGAGGGCAAAGCAAGTCTTAAACTATGCCACCTATCTGAATAAATCTTGATCAATAATTGTATGGGTTGGGATTCATTAATCAATTAAATCTTCATAAGTGTGAATAGTATAGAGGAAAAACATAAATATTTTATGCTCTTCGTTGGTGAGTGTATGTGTCACAGCAGGAATGATCTTAAGTGAAGCATTTGCTCCTCAGAGAGTGAAGGGGGAATGACTTCATCTAAGTCGTCGCCTGCCACCTGCAGTTGTTATAGATATTTTTTATTTAAAAGAATTAATATATTTTAGATGAAATATGTTTCCCAGTTTGTTGGAGGTCTAATTTTACTCAGTCAAAAGATGATTAACACATTAGTCTGGATAATTAATTAACAAAAATGTAATTGGTTGGTGTTTTTTTTAAAAAAAAAAACTTTTTTAAAAAACGTGTTTCCAAATTAGAGTGTTTCATTTCCATCAATAAAATATTTTAATTTGATTAATCTAATTAATTAAATACAATTTGGAACTCTATAAAACCCCAAATATTGTATTAAAGTCCACTATTAATGTAACATACTACTATGCAATGTTTCCATTGTGTAAGGGTGCATACTATACATTTATAAGGATACAATTTTCCTTATTGTGTGAATAGATTTATGCGATTAATTTTGTTGACATAATCATGTAATACACCACATTCCAATATCACGTTTCCTATGTCTTACTCACAAGCTGCATGTTGTCCTAAAAATAAATAGGGCTGATTCAGGTGACCAGTCAAACACTTGAAAAACTTTGAAGGGCTTTTTAAGTGTCCTATCAAATATCAGCATGAATAGGACTTCTTCTGTCATTGTCAGCCTGGGATAGAAAGGGTTCATTTCCACAATCCCTGACTGCAAATGATGCTTTGCTTCCCTTTGCCACCTCCTCTTCCTCCTCTGACTGCCCCCCTACTACTGCCTAACTTGATGGTGACAGCAGACAAAGTATGCAGGGAGCGGGTCCATTCCCCTCCTCATTCAGAGTGCTTTTATTTGAAAAGCAGGGGGACTGAGTACTGGAAAGGAAGTGTAGAGGACAGCACAATTCATGAGAGTGGAGTGAGAAGACTAACCGGGACTTGGAAAGGGATGGGTCATGGTTATTATATGATATAAAGCGATTCCAAACAACATAGCAGGTTTCAGTTTGACCAAGCCTTTGGCGATCCAGGTATGATGGATGGGTCAATTTCTCAGGGAGAGGTAGGTGCCATAGAAATGAGTGTACATATACAAGGGTATTTAATGAGGGAATGTTGTGCACATGACTCTTAGCCTAGAGTGGTGTGTGTGTGTGTGGGGGGGGGGGGTCAAATAGGAGGTCCTTGGAGAGGGATTATGGGTGTGGCTTTCATCCCCCATCAGGGGTGTAGCTATAATTGAGCAGATGGGTAAAAGAACCCAGGGCCCCCAGATCCTGAGGGACCCCCAGATCCACCCCTCCTTATTTTTTCCATTATCTCCTTCACTCCAAGTGGCTGCCGGGGAGAGGGGCGAACATGGGCCCTCTCTTCCCTAGCTACGCCCTGGCGTTTCCCTCCTCAGAAAAGGCTATTTGTGTGATTGGAAATTAACTGACGGGGCTGAACTAGAGCTAGAATAACTGACTAGCTGATGACCACAGGGGGAATTAGCTGCTGGACTGCAATGCTTATTAGATCCTTGTGTACTTTATCAAAGGACTTGAGCATGTATGAAGAGTGAGTCTATTTAAGTCTATATTTCAAACATTTCATGTGCATGATACATTTCATTCTGTGATAAAGCTCTCTAATAACAATTCAGACCTGGGGTTCCCAAGCTTGTTTCCCCACATGTTGGATCCCATGTCTCATCATCCCCAGTAATAATGACTGACATAGACACTAAAAAGAGATGTCCAAGAAAATGGAGAAATGTTTCCCTTTCTTTTCTTTGCATCTAGAAGGCATTATAATAAAGAAAGCAAGACATTGCTATATTCATTTTTAAAATACAATTCAAAAAGTCTTCTTCCTCCTGGGTAAAGTTTGAGCCTCGATACGTGTGAATTATTTCTTGTATGTTGCCAGTTCCTTAAGCACTGCCCAAGCAAATGCATTTTGTTCTATATGATACAGATGTGGAGTTATGACACAGATGTGCTACACTAGCCCAGCAAAATTATGAAAACATTTGGAGATTTTTCTGAGTGCCAGCTGTAGGGCAACCTTGATGAAACAATAATGTAGAGTTGACAATATGTTGAAAATGTAAATGGGGAGGGTTTTGTGCTTCCTTCCATGGTAGGGACATAATTGCTGCAGTTGGCATGAATCTTCTAACCCTAATTGAATCAAGGTAAATAGTGCCAGGCCTCCATTCATAACTGTTTTTAAGATAAGAAAACATTCCTGTCTTTGCACTCCATTAAAAACACATTGCATTCTGTAATACTAGATACTAAGCTAGCTGAATGAGACCCAGTTGAGTCTACAGGAAAAGGGGGGCATTTTCCTTAAATATTAAAAAAAAAGTTTATGTAGAGTTTTGTATTTTTCATTTTATTCTGTATTGAAAGGAACCAAGTGGTGGTGCAGGAATTTTGTGTGTATAGACAGAAGTGTGTGGCAGACAATGGATCCATTGTAGTGTTACTGTGTGTACTACTTGTGGCTATTTACATGGAAACCTACAGCTCTTGATAATGTGCAAATCTTCCTGAGAGGAGCTGTGCCACAGCAAAATCACTGAAGCAGAGAAATTCAATTTGCCTACTGTAAAATCTGTCATAGCAAACTCTAATTCAATTCAAAATTGCTTTCGAGGTTCAACCAAAGCAACCAAGGAAGGGTGTCCAGCATCTGACACAAATTTGAAGTCCCCGAGTTAAAGGGCCAGAAAGAATCAATTGTTACTTATCTGGAGGCCTCTTTTCCCCTCAGAACGGCTGTCTGTTTTTATTGATTGACTGTTCAATTTTTATACCGCCTTTCATTAAGCATCTCAAGGCAGTTTACAACAGTTAAAAGACAATAAAATTCCGTAAAAGTAATGTTTAAAACTTTAAAATCAGTTATACAAAACCATCAAATACCAAGAAACAATTAAAAAGAAACAAATGTGAGAAATCTGAGAAATCTGGCAGCCTCTAGAAGGTAAAAGCCTGAGTAAATAAAAAGGTCTTGAGTAGTGTTTTAAAATCAGCCATAGCTGACACAGAGTGAACATTCACTGGGATTCCAGAGTCTGGGGGCATTCCAGAGTCTGGGGGCAACAACAGAGAAGGCCCTGTCCCGTGTGCAGAGGTGCACCTAGGTAATTTTGGAGCCTGGACCTAAAGGCCTTTGGAGCACACACACACACACACCGCAAATTAAGCATCATAATGCTCGGCCGGGCTCCCACACCACCCAAGACAGACTAAAAAGGATTTGGGGAGGGGCAAGGGCTGTGAAGGCCCTGGACTTCAGCCCTAATGTCCAGGGGCAAGAGCGCCTCTGCCCGTGTGCACAGCAATCTAGCCTTTCTCATTGTTGGCACATGGAACAAAGGCCCCCCTTCCTTTTTATCTCAGGAAGGAAGAACTCAGATTTCTTTCTAGTGCTCTCAGCCAGGACCACTTGGCAGCTGTTTGCCATCCTGAACATAATGACAGGATGAGTTTTGTCTCTGCTTTAAACTGTTGTTTTAAAAATAATTTTGATGACTGTGTATTTCAGTAGAGCACCAAATGAGCCAGATCAGTCATATTATATTTTAGGTGTGGGCTATGATGCTTTACTCTGCACATGGGTGAGCATTTAGTCAGAAAGGTTTTCACTATGGAATTACACCCTGGAACCATCATTTTAGTGAAATATATATATTTAATGCTACTTGAGACATTTGCTAAACAAACAGTACATAACATGAGGGTTCCAAAAAGAAAACTGAACATCCTAGTTCATCTTGGGTGGGTCCAAACAATACTAGCCCAGCACATGTGAAGAAAGAGGGGCTGTGTTGAGAATGTGCCCATTGTGATGTCCTCCATGGATGCCCCAACGTCCTTCTGGCAAATCTCTTAATCACGTGTCGGACCTGTTAATTGTTTTTTAAACCACACAATTTAAAAACTTTATTTTAGAAGTGAGCAAGGTAAGCAGGAGAACATGTAAAACCAAATCAAACAGCAGCCCCAAAATTATTAATGCAAACTAAAACCATTTTAAACAGATTGGTCTCAAATGACCCCAAAGCAGTTAACAGAAGGGGCAGAATGGATCTTCCCAAGGCAAGGTATTCCAGAGCTTGGGTGTTGCTTTCCTGAAGGCCCTCTCATGCATATTCACCAAATGCTCATCAGAAAGCAGTGGGAGAAGCAACAAGGCCTATCCAGTAGGGGTGTGCAAACAGGTTTGAATCCAAAATGGTTCAATATCGAACTAGTTTGGTTTGAAGGTCAGGGGTTGAGCTGAACCACCCCAGTTAAGGTCAACCCCAGACCGAACACACACACACACACACACACACACACACACACACACACACACACGGATCGGGGGTTCGTTGATCCATTTATTTAAAAAAAGAAGTAAGCAAGTTCACAAAGGGAAATAGCAAGGGGGATAATGAGAAACGTATCAGAATTTCCTTGGTTCCTTGACTGTCATATCTGATGGGTAAGACTGTGCATATTGATAACCTTCCATACTTTATTTTCTGTCTGTGTTAATCGATAGGGTAAGTCCTGTTCATTTCCTGGCATGCTGTTTTGGCTGCAAATGGTAAGCTAAAAAAGAAGTCTTTATTTAGGTTTAGCAAGTGATGTTCATTAGGTTTCTTTTTAAAACCACACTGCAGGGTCTCTTTCCATTTATCTAACCCCAAACTCCATTTATCTAACCCTGAAATGTGTTGTACTACAACACATTTTTACCAGCTATGAAAGAAAGTACCTATCTACCCACTTTGATATCATTGTTTGGGGCTATATTGTTTGTGAATCTGATGTTCCATCTGCACAGCCATTCATACTGCATACTTCTGCTACGTGACCCTCAAGAACTTATTTCTGAAAGGTGAATAGCAGCGAAGATCATTCACCACTCCCCGCATGTGCTCAGCAGTACTCTGGCTGAATTAAGAACAGCATCTCTGCATAAGGATACAGCTCTGCTGCATCCACCAATCGCTGCTCTGGATGCTAGCCACTAGTACCAAAGTCAACCTGAGGGAAATTCCAAGCATATACGTTCTTGGTGAGGCATCTGCAGAATCAGGGTGTACTCATCCAAGTGTACGCATCCCTTGGCTCTGGAGCAGTGTTCTCTCTAATTTTTTTCATTTGTGTGCAGAATAATTTGTGGTCTGGGCGGTATCAAAGCAGTGTGTACTCATGTGCATTCAGAGTGGGGACTTCCTGATTCAACCAGAGAAGGATCTAAAATTAACTGAGCGGACATCTACAATTTTTAAATTTGAATGTGTTTTTATCTATTATGACTTTTATATTTTTATGAATTTTAAATGTTTTATATTTTATATATTAGGTTTTAATTCTGTACACCATCTAGAGATTTCAATATTAGGTGCTATATAAAATAAATAAATAAATAAATGTGAGTGCGCACATGAACACGCCTTAGAGGGAACACTGGAACCTCATAAATCATTCCCAGGACCTCAATGTCAACAAGCGCAGGCCAAAACATGGACTGGAAAGCACAGTGTTTGCCTGGCAGCATGAGATAAACATCATGGAAAAGTAGCTACAGCATAGCCAGGGAATTTTGTCTGGCTTCATAGAATAGTAGAATAACATTTGATGAGCCCTTCAGACAAAATCCTGAAGTTGAAAGGGACCTTGGAAGTCTTTATGCAAACCTGCTTCTTATGCAAACCAGCTACGTATTCTGGATCAACGCTGACCTTTAGAAATTTTGGGCCATGCAAAGCTGGAATAGGAAAGGAGGCCCGAAAAACAGAGGTGTAAACGCAGAACATCATATACATTTGGATTGTGGCCATTGTTCATGGTCAAGAAAGCTGAGTTTCCTATAACGCAAAACTGAAATATGTGAATGGCCTTCCCACTCACTTTTCCTTCTAAGCATAAAACCATATTTTTACTTTGTTCTTAAAATTCTTTGTTGTTTCCTTTTGGTGATCAAATGTCCACTAAAAGAAATAAAGGTTTCTTCAGAATGTGAATGAATGTACAGTATATGTGCATCATTTTTTCTCTGCTCTAGGCTAAGAACTGGGGAAGGAAATGTAGATTTTAACTCAACATTCCAACTCATGAGATTTTCAAGGGTCAAACCAAGCACTGTGAACATCTCAAGGGAATCCTAAAACCATGTATTATTGTGATTTTGTGCAATAACCATACACAATAATAGACTGCTTGCTGAAAAACATTCTCAGTAACCTTCCTGGTCATTACCCTTTTTAACTTTACTTTGAAATGTATAGGCCAAAAGCATTTAGATGAATGCTTTGATATATTTTAATGCATTTAAGCATTTTATGCGCTAACATTTGTGAAAGGTCAACTCATACGAAGGCCATGGTTTTGTTTTTCTTGTTTAGATTCTTACATTATTTATTTTATTGTTGCTTTGTGATTTTCATTTTCCTTCTTGATGCTGGTCTTTTTTGTGGGAGGGATGGGGGAAAATATTTTTTTCAAGCAATATACAGATTTATTATGAAGGACCTAGACTGCATCACATTCCTTCTGTACTGAAAATAATCCCTAGCAGGGAAAATACCTACCAGTGCAAAATGTTTCTTAATTTTTGAATAGATAAATTGTGAATGTTCAATGCTATTGAGCTGAGGATTGTCTTTCCAGTTTGAATGCTGCACTAATTTTATTGTGAATTACATAAAACGTTCTGAATGGCGGAATTTGGTCACTGTGAGGAAAAAAACAAAAGAAAATCTGTATGAAAAAGAGATTTTTAAAAGTTTCACTTTTTCTGGAAAGGAAAAGCACTATTCAATCAGTGACATATTCAGGCAAAACTGTTTCAGCCTGAAAGGTAAATCTGAATGCAAATGTGTAAAAGTCTTATTTGGAAGTTGTTCTCCTGTCCTTATGCTTTCTCTTCTAATTTCAAGAGACTTTTGGAAATGTCTTATAGTAGGAGTGCAGAGAACTCAATCTGGACACTTGTTTGGACTGCAAATAATGGAACTATTGAGATTATGGGGAAGGTAACAGGGGGAGCAGGGCCATTCCATCTGCCTTGCTGGGACTCACCATCTAGCCCCTCTGCCTCCTGTGGACATTCCAGCACAGACGGAGTGCAGCCTGCTTGTCGGCTGCCAAGTTCCAGCTGGCTGGTTGCCAGCCTCCCAGATTGCTGAAGATTGCTGAAGTTCTACCACCTGCTGCCTGTCCTGGGAGCTGCTTGTGCAGGGAGTGGCTTCTTGGGCTTGCAAGCTTAAAAGCAAGGAGGCTCGCCAAAGGCGTTGGCGTGGCTGTTAGGCCGCCAGTAGGCGGCTGCCGAAGCCGGCCGGCCTTTGGGGCCAGGCCTTTGGGGGTGGGACTGAGGGCTGGGGGGTTGAATTGGGCCAGGCCTTTTGCAGACATGTGCTTGGGCTCTCTTGAGTGAAATGGTGCTGGGGGTGCGCCCGGCATTTCGGGAGCAGCTATTACTGTAGTGGTGGGGAATAAAAGAATTGGCGCTGGCAGAGCAGCTGGCCATTACAGGGGAAGGGACATCAGTAATTTAGTTACTGTTTCCACTTCCAACTGTTCTGTCAACTCTTCGGCCTCGGGGAGCAGCTCCAGCGACCCACAGAATCTGGCCTTGCTGCTCTGCAATGCCAGGTAAGTTCAGAATAAGACCGAAATTGTCCACGATTTGATCATGGATGAGGGAGCTGACCTGGCATGTATAACTGAGACCTGGTTGCAGGAGGGGAGTGGTCCAGTGTGGGCTCTGCTTCTCCTACCAGGTTATTCTTGTCATGCAGCAGGCCTGGGGAAGTGGGCAGGGTGGGTGGGGTGGAGTGGCTGTGGTCCATAAGAATACCATTTCCTTTACTAGGGCCCCTGTGAGACAGCTGACTTATACTGCATGTTTATGAGGCTGGGAACTAGGGATAGATTGGGGATTCTGTTGGTTTACCGTCCACCCCGCTGCTCAACTGACTCCCTAACTGAGCTGACGGAGCTGATCGTGGAGTTGGTGTTGGAGTCTCCTAGACTTTTGGTGCTGGGGGACTTCAATATCCACTTTGGGGCTGGCTTGTCTGGTGCTGCTCAGGAGTTCATAGTGGCCATGACAACTATGGGCCTATTCCAATTAGTTTCTGAACCAACTCATGTTGGTTGCACTCATGTCGAGTGCCATGCACTCGATTTGGTCTTTTGTTCAGATCAGGGGGGTGTACTGTGGGTGGGGGATCCAGTGGTTTCCCCATTGTCATGGACGGACCACTACCTGGTTAAGGTTGGTTTCACAGCTGCAATTCACCCCTGCAGGGGTGATGGACCTATTAGGATGGTCCATCTAAAAAGGCTGCTGGATCCAGTGGATTTCAAAAGGCCTTGGAGGATTTTGACGTTGGTGCAGCCGGTGATTCTGTCGATGCCCTGGTAGGAACCTGGAACAGGGAACTCAACAGGGCAGTAGACACGATTGCTCCTAAGTGTTCCTTCCGACTTGCTGCAAAAATGGCCCCTTGGTATACTGAAGAGCTGCGGGGGCTGAAGCGGTTGGGTAGGCGACTAGAGTGCAAGTGGAGGAGAACTCGGTTCTAATTTGACAGGATTCAGCATGTGACCCATTTGAAGGCTTATGCGGTGGCAGTGTGTGCAGCGAAAAAGAGATTCTGGTCTGCATGCATTGCTGCTGCAGGTTCATGCTCGGCAGAGCTATCCCGGGTTGTGAGGAGTTTGGTTTCTGCTCCTTCTACTTTCAATCATTCCCCATGGTTGCTGTGCTGTGATGCCTTTAATGGGTTTTTTGCGAATAAGATCTCTTGTATTTGGACCGACTTGGACTCCACAATTTCTGCAAGGCCTATGGAGGAGCTGTCCAGCAATCCCTCTTGCAGTATTAGATAGGATCAGTTTCAATCTGTGACTCCTGAGGATGTGGACAAGCTGCTTGGGGTGGTGTGGCCTACCACTGGTTCTTTGGATCCTTGCTCAACTTGGCTGCTTCTATCTAGCAGGGAGATTGTTGGAGGTGGCCTAGTTAATATTGTAAATGCATCGCTGAGGGAGGGTAGGGTGCCCCCCTGCCTGGAAGAGGCAATGGTTAGACCACTAATAAAGAAGCCTTCCCTGGACCCCTTAGCAATGGACAGCTACAAGCCAATTTCCCTTGGTTGGGCAAGGTAATTGAGAGGGTGGTGGCCGACCAGCTCCAGGCAGTCTGGGAGGAAACTGATTATCTAGACCCATTTCAAACTGGCTTTAGAGCTGGCTATGGGGTTGAGACAGCCTTGGTCGGCCTGATGGATGACCTTTACTGGGGAATTGACAGAGGGAGTGTGACTCTGCTGGTTCTTCTGGATCTCTCGGTGGCATTCGATACCATCGACCATGGTATCCTTCTGGATTGCCTGGGGGAGTTGGGGATAGGGAGCACTGCCTTGCAGTGGTTCTGTTCCTCTCTCTTGGGTAGATTCCAGATTGTGGAGCTTGGTGACAGTTGCTCCACAAAACAGGAGCTGTTATATGGAGTCCCGCAGGGCTCCATTCTGTCACCAATGCTTTTTAACATCTACATGAAACCACTGGGTGAGGTCATCAGGAGGTTTGGTGCTGAGTGTTATCAGTATGTTGATGACACCCAAATCTACTTCTCCTTTTCATCTTCAGGAAATGGCACTCATTCTCTAAATGCCTTCCTACAGGCAGTAATGGGCTGGATGAGGGATAACAAATTGAAGCTAAATCCAAGCAAGACGGAGGTGCTCATTGTGGGGGCTCTTTTCCCAGTGTATTGAGCTGACCACCAAAACAATAACAACAAAACAAAATTCAGCTCACTGTATTCATGCTGAATTACCCATACACCCACATTATGTGGGCAAATAACCTGAGAGACGTAACCCAGTTTGTGTTCAATCCAAGTAGAGGGTTTGGTTTTTTTTGTTTTTGTTTTTTGCTACAGTTCTCAAATTTTTCCTGTTTTACTATACAACATTTGTACCACACAAAATGCCATGTTCTGGTTAAGAGAAAGTAACAAGCCTGACACATGCCCTTTTCCTCTTCATGCAGCAAAAGCAAGAGGCTTTCAAGGGTGGAGATTTGGGAACAGGGGAAGGGTCATAGCACAGCAGTACCCAGAGGATAATAGCGCAGCTGGATGCCTGGCCATGGAAAGCATGGGTGGCTGGGGGGAAAGAGTGAGAGAGAATGTGACCAGATCCACTCCCTCCCTCCCATCTCTCCCTCACTGCCTTTCTCATCTACAGATCTCCCAGTTGCTCTTCTGGACAGCTGGGGGATTAAATAGCAGATTGGGTCACCACAGATCTTCAGTTTAACAGCCCTGATGCTCATAAAATTAAGTAGCCAGAAAACACATGAGGGATGGAAGGTGGCAAAGAGCTGGGGATCCAGTAGCAGCAGTAGCAGATGAGTTAATGCCCATGGGTGATGAGGGTGTGGTGAGTGCCCATGCTCACTGCCCTAGGGCATCGTTGCTGCCTGAGGGCATCACCTCATCTTGTCTCATTGGTCAGCTGCTCTGCCTCTATAGCTCAATGCTAGAGCACGTGTTTTGTAGATAGATCTTGTAGGTTCTGTCCTTGGCATCTTTGATTAAAAGGTCATAAAGCACTTAGGCTAGCAACGACCTCTGCCTCAGACCTTATGAGAACTATTGTTAGTCAGAATGGCAGCACCGATCTAGATGCACCAGTGATCTGGCTTAGTGTAATGTAGATTCATATGAAAAAAAAACTCTGGAAACAGCCCTATGTGTAGTTATCATTTCCTTTGTGAATGAATAGACACCTCCCCAATTCCCCTTCCTATCACTTATCACTTGGTGACTCTGTAAGTTCCTTGTGGAGGAATTGGTGTAACATCAGGAGTCTGTGTGGATTCCACAGGTGAGATTACATCCACAAATGAGGTTACATCCACAGGTGAGGTCACATGAAGGCCTCAGCTATCCCATAAAGGTGAGTTTTACATTTCCATGATGCCTCTTTGGTCCAGTTTGTCCATCCTCACTTGAACAGTTAAAATCCCATCTGCCCAGCCAATGACAACAACCATTTTCTATAATGCAAAATGTACAATGTTGAAGGAAGAACCAGAAGAACAAATAGAAAATTGCTTGCTGGCTGGAGACAGACAAGGAAAGCTACATGGTAGTAGTGTATTACAACTGGCATCTTACTGGTACTTTGGGCATATCTGTGAATTTAATAAAGTTAGCTCTGTACAGTCCATAGTGGGTATCTATGGTGGATATCCCTTTTTCCCACACTTCCATATTACTATCCGTAGAGGATGTTCCTTATTCCTACACTTCCATAAATGGAAGTTCTACTCCATTCTAAGTAGAGAATGATTGTCCCTTATTTCTGGCCTAGTTCATTTTGTGTACACTATTACCACCTTTTCTGCAGAGGACATTGAAAATAAAATAAAAAAGAAGCTCAGCTCCGCTGTTACTTGTTTCCAAAGTGATTGGTGAAATAGGATGTTTAGTACTTCGCCATGGAAAGAAGATCCCCTGGCTTGTACCAATGGCCCTTTTACATTGATGACTATGGAATCCTGCTGTCACTGAATCAGTGCACTGCTGACTACTGTGTGGCCAGTAGGTATGTGCAAATTGATTTGGGTACAAATCGATTTGTACCCAAAGCTAGCTGATTCAGGTGATTTGGAGACAAAACAAATCACCCCTGTGGTCCATTGGCTAAATTCAGGTACAAATCGAATTACGCCTGATTCTATTTGAATCGATTCAAGATTCGGATCCCTCCTATTAATTTCCCCATATTACCAGCTTTCATTTAAAAAAAAAAGTTAAGCTCTAGACCTTGTAGAAGTGGAGTTATGGAGCAAAATATGTGGTCACTGTTTTTTAACTGTTTGGATTCTTCAGTGTATGTCTTTCCCTCAATGAATCCCTATGAGGATTCATTACACACCTTCATTTCTTCTATTCATTTGGACTGTCTTTTTGACAGTGCCAACTGTCAACTGCCATGTGCCAACTACACCCCACTTCCACCCGCAAGGCAGTGGGGTACTACTCAGTTTATGTTCTAGGATTTTTTTCAAGAGTGTAGGCTCTTTGGTTTCCACATAATGAATCCCTATGGGGATTCATTACACACCAAAGTGTCTAAACAGCTCAAAAAATCCTAAAATATAAACTGAGTACTCAGTGGCTTGTGGGTTGCAGGGTAGTTGGAACATGGGATGACACTAATTCCCCACCCGCAAAGCAGTGGGGTCAAAATGAACAGAAGAAATGAAGGTGTGTAATGAAGACACCAAAGAATCTAAACACTTCAAAAATACCTAAAAAGTAAACTGGGTACTCCTGTGTGTGTGTGTGTGTGTGTGTGTGTGTGTGTGTGTGTGTGTAGTTGACACATGGCAGTTGACAATTGGCACTGTCCAATGATAGTCAAAATGAACAGAAGAAATGAAGGCATATAATGAATCCTCACAGGGATATATTATGAAGAAATGTTATTAGACAGCAAAGAAGCTAAACATTTCAATATTCCTAAAAATTAAAAGGAGTACCCCACTGCCTTGAAGGTGGGAGGGAGGAGTGTAGTTGGCACATGGCAGTTGACAGTTGGCACTGTCCAGTGAAAGTAAAAATGAACAGAAGAAATGAAGGTGTGCAATGAATCCTCACAGGGATTCATTATGAGGAAAAGTTATTATACATCAAAGAATCCAAACTCTTGAAAAAATAATGACTGCACATTTTGATCCATAATTCTACTTCTACAAGGGCTCAGCATTTTTTTTTAAAGCTGGGGATCCTTTTTAGGGTTAGGATGTGGCAACTTCAAATCCCCATTGTTTCCTATGGTGGAAACGTTCAAAATCAGTAAAAACTAAAAGAAATGCATTAAAAATCAACCATAATATATCCCTGTCTTGAAATTTGGGTGGTAGGTGGCACCCATGGGGAACTATCCACCACCCAAATTTGGTGACCTAGGACCTTGTTAAGTGGTCCTAATCAGTCTGAATATGAATCAAAGCAAAGCAAATACAAATAGAATCTGGGGTGATTTGGAGGGGATACAGGTTGTAGATTTGGATACAAAACAAATCAGGGGTGATTTGTTTGGGGCACAGATCAAATTAAAAAAATCTATTTGTGCACAGCCATAGTGGCCAGTCCAGTGATAAAGAACAAATGAAACAAAACAGGAGAGAGACATGGCGGGGGGGGGGGGGGACTAAGTGTGATAAACCAGGCCGTAAGTACTCCTACAGGTATCCAGCACTGTCATCCTCTACATAGAAAGCAGATTTCCTTCATGGCAGGGATTCTCATTTTCATCCAATTGCCCTATATTGTTTGATGCTAGTAAATGCATTGAAAGGTAGGTTATTTTGGATGCTCTTAGAAGGCAAATCCCAGCAGGCACATTTTACATCATTTGGATTAGTCACAATGGTTTAATGGCAGAAAATTTCAGCTGTTATACCTTTTTTCAAAAAAGGAGAAGGGGGGGAAATGAAGCCGCTTTGTGTGCATAGAAATGGTGATAATATTATCTGGCAGATGTTACCTAAATGTATCCCTGCTTCAAAATGTTGCATGATCACAGCTATTCCATAATGGTAAATAATCATTTCAATGTGTGCATGCTAATGAGATGAATATTGACTGTTTCCACCCTAATGTACAGTTTTCGCTATTCGTTTGATGATGATGGTGCTTCATTTTAATGGTTGGTGATAGCATCATTAGGTATGTTGTGTATATAGTGAAATCTTGCTTTTAATCATTTAGCAATTATTTTGCTGGTTTCAGCTTCCATAAGTAGAGTAAATGGAGATGCTTCTTTTTTTCCTCCACTGTTTCAGTTCTGTTATGATCAAACAGTGTACAACACAGGGCATGATCCAACCATCTGTTTACGTGGATCTCTTCCCATTAAAATGGCCTGATTTTGGCTCTCTGCTTCTGCTTGGAAGCAGCTACAAAAGAGAATGGAATGAAGCCTAAAAGGGGCAAGAGGGAACATATTAAAATACATATCTAGAGTAGAGAAAGAAAACAAAGATTTCTTTTACAGCTTCAAACCTTCTGTTGGTGGAAAAGCATACTCGCTATTCATATAACCAGAACTTTGCCAAGCAGAACAGCAGGACTATTTATTAATGTAATACCCTTTGGTATCCTGATCTTCTAATTGTGTATAGCCATAGTGACACAGAGGGTGTTCAGATATTACCAGAATGAAGTCTTCGTATTCTCATTCTGCCTACAGCTAATGCATGATGCAGGCTATAATCATGAAACATTCAAATGATATTTTCCCTAAACAAGAAAAAAGGTTGTGATGTTTCAGTAAACTTGAATACCAGAGTTGAGTATGGTGTTTTGCAGTCCTGTTGCTGTGACATTATCAGTTAACCGGTTAGCAGCCCATAAGAAATTGAGCCTATTCTGTGAGTGCCTACTTGAGGCTATTCTGGATGGAGTTGCATGGGACATAGATAGCTGCCTTTATACTGAGCCAGACCATTGGTCCATTGGCTCAGTATTGTCTATGCAGAGGCTGTTCACAGTTTCAGGCAGGAGTCTTTCCCAGTCCTACTGGGAGATGCCGTTGACTGAACTAAGGACCTTCTGCATGCAAAGCAGGTGCTCTACCACTCAGAGTAACAAACCACAGCTTTCATGTGTGGTGAGATTCAGTCTTTTATTTATTTATTTATTTAGTTAGTTAGTTAGTTAGTTCTATTTTACATATTTTTATACCACCCCAAACTTATGTCTCTAAGATACTTTAGTCAAGTCTCTTAGGTAGCTCAGATTTTAAAAACCAATTTGGGCTGATACCCCAGCCTGTAATGGCCAGTGAGCACCACTCCAGGGGTGGTAGTAAAACCAGGAAAAAAAATCTCCCTAACCAGCTGCAAATTTACTCACTGCTGGTACCCAGAATGCTGTGCAGGGTGGGGCTGCCCAACCGGGTATCTTGCATTACCAACTGAGCAGCAAGGTGGGGCAACCTCCCCACAGGATGCCAGGACAGGCACCTCTACCCAGGGGCATAGCTATAATTGAGCAAAAGGGTTCAAAGAACACTGGCCCCCAGCTCCTGAGGGCCCTCCAGCTCCACCCCTCCCTATTTTCTTCATTATCTCCCTCACTCTGGGGGGGCCGCCAGAGAAAGGGATGAACACGGGCCCCCTCTCCCCTAGCGATGTCCCTGCCTCTACCCCACATAGCTTTTTGAGTACCAGTGGCGGGTATGTTTATGGCTGGTTAAAGAGATATTTTACCACCCTCACTGCCTCCCCCTAGAACGGTACTCACACGCCACTACTGAAACCAGCTGTAGCCTAGACTTGGCCACAGATATCCAAGTCCTGAAAATATCTAGATTTGGATTGCTGCAATGCTCTTGAAGTGGGACTGCCCCTGGAGGCTGTGTGGAAACTTCATTTAGCTCAGAATAGAGGAGAGCTGGTCTTGTGGTAGCAAGCATGACTTGTCCCCATAGCTAAGCTGGGTCTGCCCTGGTTGCATAGGAATGGGAGACTTGATGTGTGAGCACTGCAAGATATTCCCCTCAGGGGAAGGAGCCGCTCTGGGAAGAGCAGAAGGTTTCAAGTTCCCTCCCTGGCTTCTCCAAGATAGGGCTGAGAGAGATTCCTGCCTGTAAGCTTGGACAAGCCACTGCCAGTCTGTGAAGACAATACTGAGCTAGATGGACCAAAGGTCTGACTCAGTATATGGCATCTTCCTATGTTCCTAAGTCTGTTAATTCCCTGTCTCTGATAGCTTTTGTGTGCCAACTGAAGACACTGGGTAGTATCCAGAATAAATTACCCCTGGGTAGTCCTACTGACATTAAGTAGTCCTATAGAGTAACTCCCAAGTAGTACTGTAGAGTAACTTATCTGGATGGTGCTCACTGTTCTTTGCACAGACCTTCAATGCTCCTCAACTGAATTTCTCCTGCTCTTTGAAATGCTGTTTTGAAGCTGTTTGCAAACTGTTTAGCATGCTATCATTTCTTGTTTGATGCCCCTTTTCTGTTCTCCCACCACTCTCCCCCCCCCTTTTCTTTTTATTAAAAAATGTACGTTGAGCAGTTCAGCTGCTTTATATAGAATTGGTTTTATTTATATTGTAAGCTGTCTCAGAAATCACAACTGAGAATCAGGGAAAGTATATGCATTTTGTTTTATCTAGACACTTTTGGTGATTTATTTAAGAGATTTTCTCAGAAGTCTCTTTAAGAGTCAGCTACATCAGCCCGTCTTCATAAGAAGCTGGCAATCAAAAGGGGAGGGAGACCACAAAGGCTTCATCTGGAAATTCTGTACTGCTTACTCCCATGGATAGCTGCTCTATGGAATGGGTTTTACTGTCACCACCTCATCAGTGTCCAGCTGAAATGTTTTTTGCCAGTCAGACTACCGAAAGGCAATTACCCCGATGCCCCCACCCCCGCGCACACACACCCATCAAAGACGACATGAAGCCACAGACTGGGAAGAAAGGGGCCACCACTTTTCTGGGAAGAAAAGGGCCAGCCAAACAGGCAAACGGAGGGACGCAACAGGCTCCCCACCTCACAGTGTGGGAGCTAACAACTCAGGGCCAACAAGAAGTTTCTCAAACGATTGAGTGATTACTGCCCCACTCACAGCAGAATCCCAACCCTAAGGCTGACCTCCCGTCCTCTGGCAAGCCCAAAAGGGCTGGCATATTTGTAAAAAGCATTGCTCCTCTCAGACCATTTCATCTTTAAGGCTGATGATGCGCCCACGTTAAGAAAACTTTGAAGACAGCCTCCCAAGCTGCCCAGCCTCTAGAGAATGACTGCAACCTCTTTACACATTTAGCACATGCTCACCATTAACCATCCTATGCGACCTGATTCTCACACTGTAAGGTTGTTCACATGACCTTTTTAGCCAGGTGGGGAGGGCTGGGGGGAGGAAGGAACATTCCTCCCCTCCCCAATGATCTTCTTATCTTTGTCGGCCATGCTGCTTGTGCACCCACAAAAATTGCACTGCTCCAGGTAGCATGGGCATCCTGGAGGCCAGGAAAATTCAGCCCAGTCTCCAGAGATCCCTAAATGGATTCAGCCCGGCCTCCAGAGATCACCCAGGCTTTTAATTAGATACTGCTTTAATAGTCTGATGATTTTTTAATAGTTTTAACATTGTTTTAAGTTTTAAATTGTTGTAATATTTTAACCTTTTTACTTGTTCTTTTTTAAATTTTATTTTGTAAACCGCCCGGAGACTTGCGTTTTGGGCGGTATACATATACAGTATGTTAAATAAAATAATAAATATTAAATGCAAGGAGCATGGTGCATTGAGGGATTCCCCCCACAGCTTGAGCAGTCACATGACTGGGGACCCAGGAGAAAGGCTGCACTCGTGCCCTTAAACCTTGTTAAAAAGCTCAAGTAAACATTGTGCATCTGAACCTAACTACAATGAGGCAAAAAGTTCTCCAATCATGGACAAATCAGACAGGGGGTCAATAATCCCCACTTTGTCCCAAATACAAAAAAGAGAGAGAGATGACCAGCTAAAGTCCTCACTACTCCCTAGGGTAAGTGGATGCAATGCCTCAAAGACGCTGAGTGATTGGTCAGGTGGGTGCATACCCTAATGGCTGAAACACTATGGCCATCTGTCCTTCATGATCAATCAACATGCCACCTTGCCTCATGCTTCTTAAGGGTGGAGCAAAGGTTTTGCACCTGAGACTAGCTCCTCAAGTGAGCAGTGGCAGCTTTCTTTTGTGTAGGCTTCATTTCCATCTCTGTTCAATGGACAGAGCCTTGATCAACCTTCTCCTGTCCCCCAGTGCAGAATTCTTTCCCACTGAGCTACTGGGCAGTTCAAATAGATCCTGTAAGCTTGCTTTTATAGTTTTTTTCCTTGCTTGTGCATGTGGCTTCCTTCCCATACTCTGCAAAAGGCTTGTTTTCCTACAGTAATGCAAACATCCAGGAAACTGTCTGCCACAAAGACTCAAATACTTCTTGCAGAACAAAATGATATTAATTAGTGTTCTCCAAACACCAGACCAAAGATGTTTGTGCCAGGGCAAGTCCCGTTGCTACATTCTGGCTGCTTAGTTGAGCATCTGGGAAGTTCTTTTCAGTGGCTGTGTGCTGATTGCTCTCTTCAACAATCCCTATTGCATGGATGCTGGCAAAGAGGAACATTGTGATTGGTCAGTGTGAGTCAATGGGTGTGTCTAGTGTTGCTACCATGTTTTATGATCCTCCAGCTGTTCTTGTAATGTTGCCGCAGCTGCTGTTGCCTATTTAAGCATGATTGTACCCAAGTACAGGGTGAATGGAACCACAATAGTTAATGGTAGTCTTCTGCTAGCACACATAGACCCATCCCCAACCTTCTCCCAAATACAGGCCTTATCTGCAGAAGTAAACACTATATCCGAGTTAGCTCCTCCCTGTGATCTGAAACATTGACCCCAACTGACCAATATAATATCAAAAAAGGGCTTCTGAGTGCATAGGATCATGACAGCACTGAGTGCCGTTGAGTCAATGTTGACTCCTGGTGACCACAGTGCCCTGTGGTTTTTCTTTGGTAGAATACAGGAGGGGTTTACCATTGCCATCTCCCACACAGTATGAGATGATGCCTTTCAGCCTATATCGCTGCTGCCCAGTATAGGCGTTTCCCATAGTCTGGGAAACATTCCAGCGAGGATTCAAACCCACAACCTTTGGCTTGCTGTTCAAGTCATTTCCCCACTGTGCCATTAGTTGGCTGCACTACACCAACATTATCCCTCATGTGAAATCTTGAGCTGGGCATAGGTTAGATCCGTAAGTAAGTAACTCTGTTGAGTTTTACTTTTTATTTTTACTTTTGATGTCTTGTTTTCTGAATGGTTTATATATTACTTGCCTGCTAAATGTTGCACAGTAATGCTTGGCTTTATTGTACCAGCAGAGGTTTCTTACCTGTTGTCTCATCAGCTCTCATAACCCCCTTTTCTTTGTGCCATTCTAACTAGATTATTTCTGTGCATAACAATGTCTGTTGCCTACAAAAGCACATGTCACAACATACTAATTAATCACTAAATAATATCATTTTGCCTTAACTTTTTGATAGATGGATAAATAGGCATATTCTATTCCTCTGCAAGTAATCTTTACCTAGGTAATCCTAAAATAGACACACCATGTGTCCTCTTTTTGCAAAAGCACCATAATTGAAAAAGGTGGGACACAGAGGCAGTCTAAAGAGCCATTTGTAAATTTTTGTAAATGTAGCTAGAAAACTGCAGAAGACAATTTTTCTAAGCCTGTATTTTGTGATGAATGTTCCTTGCCAGCTTCCATTGTACTGTGTCAAGTGCGTCCCACATTAACCGGATGACCGTTTGTACTTTTCTTTTAGAAACCACATTGAAGTAAGAGCTTGTGCACTCACTGTGAGTGCACATACAACATATAAATAAAATGACATTTACTTTGGCATTTATTTTCTTTAATGTAGCTTTCTGAAGAGGAAGTGCTATTCTTTTAATCTGTGGCATTCTTCAGGAATACTTTGAAGTAGTGAGATACTCTAAAGGTGGATCATATATAGGTTGTTTGTTCCTGCAGCTTCCATCTTTTTTGAAAGTTCAAAAGTTCAAACATTTTGGTCTTCCATTTCAAGGAAGTATACAACTATTTGTCAAGCTAGGATTGACATAGCTAATTCCTTACAGAGAGTGGCTTACTAGTGAACAATACTTTAGAAATCATATCCATTCTCAAAATACGTTTATGGGTTAAGCCATTAAATATTTTTCATTTTATAGATGAGACACTGAAAAATAGTTAAGTTGTCCAAAACCATCAATTAATGTATTGTAGAAGCTGGATGGGAATCCAAGTCTCTGTGTCCCAGTTTAAGAACTAAAACAGATGAGGAGAAGCCCCATGTGATATATCTGTTGCTGGCCTGTTCTATTCCAGATTGCAGTTGGGGTATCAAATGTTTCCGTGCTCCCAGCTCAAACATAACTAGTATGTCAGAGAAGAGACCCTGGGCTAGCCTTTTTCATAGCATGATCACTTTGCATGTGTAAAGTAAATGAGTAAACATAATTACACTTGATCACCCATTTGTGGTAAGAAATGTCACAGCTTAACAAGTGGTATATAATAAGGCATTGCTGCCTGTCTGTTTTACAATTCTTGGGGATGGTGAATTTCCTGGGGCATTTTTTGCATATATACATCCTGAAAATGCAGACTGTTATTTCACCATATGCCCCGTCATATGGAGCAGGAGCAGCATTGCAGCAATACTGAGATGACGGACAATTTTGTCCTGTGGCAATTGCCTTGAGAACTCTGTCAGACTCTGAAAAGGAGACCTTGTTTGTTACTTGGGTGCAGGGAAGATTCCAAGATTTTGTTACAGACCTGCAGTTTCTGACTGAAACAGACCACATGCCTCTGGTTCCAATTTTTACTAGTAAACATTTGGATGATCCCGTCCCTTAGTTACAAATATTTTGAATGAGAATGATGCAATATTCCTTTGAGATCATATATGTCCGTGGGAAGAAGCTGACTGTTGCAGATGCACTCTTCAGACAACCATTGGAAGCATGGGGGCAGAGATCTTAGAACTAGAAATAACCGAATATGTTGAGTCTGTTGTAGTCAATTTTCCTGCCTCTGACCAATGGCTATAGAACAGCTGGATCAGCCAGCAGGAGGATGGTATGTTGTGTAAAATTGCACAGGAGGAACAATGGCCAGAAAAAAATGAAGTTATTTGACAGTATCTTAAATCTTGGCAGGTGCATCGTGAAAATATGGCGCCAGATGGGTTATTGATAAGAGGGAACTGCCTAATCATCTGCACACACAGACATTCTTTCCTGAATCCATAGTGGGCTTCCCCAAGTGTTAAACCTGGGCAAGGGAATTGGTCTGGTGGCCAAGGATCTCAACTGAGATCAAAGTGATGGTGAAACGGCATTGGATTTGCATTCAAGAGGCAGGCAACTGCCACGGATGATTATCACAATAAGTGGCTAGTATCCTATCCATTGCCTAGAAAATTGGGACATTTTAGTTTCAGATTGTTTTTTCCTGCTTCTCTGAAATTCCCAGATTGGAGCACCTAGATGCTCCTACTGTTATTTCACACTGTACATCTATTTGCTAGGCATGGAGTCCCTGAACTGATCTAGAGCAGGGCTGCTCAACTTCGGCCCTCCTGCAGATGTTGGCCTACAACTCCCATAATTCCTGGCTATTATCCAATGTGACTGGGGATTATGGGAGTTGTAGTCCAAAAACAGCTGGGGGGCCTAAGTTGAGCAGGTCTGATCTAGAGTGACAAAGGGCCTCAATTTCTCAACACATACACATACACACACACACGAGCACACATACACAAATTTAAATGTGTTATTAGATGGGCCAGACTAAGTTACTCACTGGCTTCCATCCAATGCATTTAACATTTAAGTGAGTTAAATGTTATATTTATGAGATGGGCTACTCACTGGCTTCCATCCAGACTAAGTTACTCATGAGTAGTTCCATTGAAGTTAATGAGACAAGTCAACTTGTCCCATTAATTTCAATAAGACTGTGAATGGGCAACTTGATCTGGATGGAACCAGTGAGTGGAGTAGTTCATCCCATAACTGTAATATTTAAATTTATGTGTGCATATATATACACATATATACGTTAGAACACAAATTTAAATGTTACCATTAGGGAGACAGGCTACTCCAGTCTGTCACATCTGCACTAAGTTACTAATAAGAAGCCTTATTGAAATTAATGGGACAAGTTGACTTGTTCTATTTCAGTGGAACTACTCAGTGCTAATTTTCTGAAAATTGACAGTCAGGGAGTACAATAAATTTCAGCACATTGTCAGCCAATCAGGAGCAGAGTCTTCATCTAGTTAGCGAGGGCTATAAACTGTCGGGTTATAAAGACTACTGTTTGTTTTTGAAGGACCTTCTGAATTATTTTATTCTCTGAATTATGTTTTGCCCAATCCAATAACACAGCTGCTATCAATACTGTATTGGATAATTTTATAATAGGTAATCCATTGAACTGAAAGCCTACAAGGCTTTGTGGGGCATATGAAGGTTAAAAGAAACCTTCAGGGAGAAGCCAGATCTGGGAATGTTACTAATGCTCTCTAATCCACCTGTGCTACCTACTTTCAGAAGGTGGGCTCACACAATCCCAGCAAGTTAGCACCAAACCATGAGTGATGGGTAAGTTGCTAATACCCTTCTTGTTTTCCTAAAAGCAGCCAAGGATAGGATTTGGATTAGGGATGTGGTAGGGGTCACATTTAGGGATGTGCAAACGTTAAGACTTTGAATTGTTTAGACTTGAAACAGGCCATTTTGAGTGTTTCGACTATGAAACAAAACACCCTTTAAATAAAGGGGCTGTTTCAAGCTCAGAACAAAACAACACCATTTTTATCAAAATGTTTTCATCATAGGATCCTATCGGAGTATGGGGGAAAGCTATTAAAAATGTGTTAAAAATTGCCTGCTTGTCATTTCTTTTATGGGTTAGGTAGCACCCATCATGTCCTACCACACAACCCACTTTGGTGACTCTAGGAGCTACCTATGGGGAACAATAGGGTGTTTTGAGTTTCTCCATTATTCCCTATGGCCAAAGCACTCAAAATGTTTCATGTTGTGTTTTGTTGAAATGACTGATTCAATTATTGTTTTGACAAAATGTTTCAGCCATCTGCATTTTGTTTTGAGCTTGAAACAAAATGCAAAATCCGTTTCATGCCGATCCTTAGCCACTTTCCCCAGTGCTAATTCCCGAACTGAAATGATTTGTCTGAATCTGCTACTAGTTGTGGATGAAAACAACATACAGGTACTTATTTTCCGTATTTTGAAACTTCTGGGGATGGCAATTTTCACTGGGAAAATGTCATGAGGCAAGGGTTAATATCCTTCTCCTCCTCATGTTCCTTCCTCTCATCCTTCCTCATTCACACACAGAGAGACACTCCTCCACAGCTGCTTTTAGGAAAATAAGAAGATGTTGGGAAATCTGATCACATGTAGATCGATACTTAGTGCTTTTTGCCTTTTCTTTTCTTTTTTTTTGCTGTAGGGCTACAAAACAGCAAAAAACTAGGTTAATTTGCAACTTGTACTAAGAAAGGATATTGATTTTAAAAAAAGAATACTATGAATGACTTTAAACCATGCACTAGAAGAATACTTTATACTACCCTAATTATAGAGTTGGTTTCTAATATAATACTGACTTGTATTTTCTAAGGCTAGTTCGTGATGGTAGCATATTCTTCTTAGAAGAAAAAAAGGTTATTGGGGGAAATTTTAAAAAGTCTCATAAAGCGGGGAGGAGGAAAAAAAAATCCCTGTAATGTTGTGCCAAAACAAATGATTTCAACTTGCTTAAAAATATATATGGGGGCTTCTTCAAATATCACCAGGGATAAGTCATTACAGGTTGCAGGTTCATACATCACTGCTCTTTGCTGTCACAATGAAAAATAGGACTTTTTGTTTACTTAAAAATTTGAAATGCCATGAAACTGTTCTTGAAAAATGAGGCAGGGGAAAAAAAAAATCAAGTGTCATCCTATTTTGGAAAAAAATGTTATTTTTATTAGTGCAAGTGGAAAGGAGGAGGACAAGAAGATCATGTGCACTCATGGAAAAAGACTGATTAGTATTTACACAAGAATAATAATCATAATCATGGGAGATAAAAAATGCAGCAGTGGAAGAGGGAAATGATGACAGTAGGAACAAAGAATAAGGGATTAGACCTTCAAATGACCCACTATAGGGTCCCAACAGATATCTAATGAATAAAAGAAAGGTGAACTAAGGACCATATTTCATGGAAGAATGAGAGTCCCCAGTAGGAATCCATCTGTTTATAATAAAAATGTACCCTTAGGAATAGGTGTTTAATAGTTTTTCTTCATGATTTAAAGAGTAGATCACTGCAATAAATCAGTGCTATGATTTTAGGGGGTTCACTTTATGAAATATTATACATTTTTCTGGCAATTCATTTACCAAGGAACCATTTTAAAAAAAATATTAATCTTCATTTATTAAACTTCTGGTTATGCAACTAATTTGCTTGTAGTGATGAGATCAGAGATTACTCTGATAGATGCATTTTGAAAATCTGTATAATAGTATGTGCATACACTCAACTTCAAAGCCCATCCTGTAAAAATACACTGCACATACCATGTGTAGGCTCCACTATACTGAATATGTATGCATTTAAGAGCATTTTTGGACAGGTCAATAGATAAATAGTTTTTATTTATTTATATTCCACTCTATCCCATAGGCTCAGAGTGACTGACAACATTTCATCTGAATAATATATGTACATAATAACACGTTGCAAGCCTTATTCTATAATAATTTCCTAGGATGGGCTATTAATTAATACTTAATTAATAATTAAATCTAACTAGACGGAAAAGTGTGTCCCTGTTGGTTCTGCTGGACCTCTCGATGGCATTCAATACCATTGACCATGGTATCCTTCTGGACCGCCTCTTGAGTATGGGAATTGAAGGTACTGTGTTGGAGTGGCTCCGTTCCTTTCTTGGGGGGACAGTCCAGAAGGTGGGGCTGGTGGCCATTGGCCTGTGGGGTCCCGCGGGGTTCGGTTTTGTCCCCTATGCTGTTTAACATCTACATGAAGCCGCTGGGAGAGGTCATCTGGAGACTTGGACTGAGTTGTCAGCAATATGCAGATGACACTCAGCTCTATCTCTCCTTGTCACATGATCCTAGGGAGGCGGTGGATGTCCTGTATTGGGGATTGGAGGCCGTGATGGGTTGGATGTGGGCTAATAAACTGAGACTGCATCCGGACAAGACAGAGGTAAAGTTGGCCAGTAGGAGAGCCAATCGGGATGAAGTGATTCTATCTGTTCTAGATAGGGTTGCACTCCCCTTGAAGGAGCAAGTATGCAGCTTGGGGGTATTACTGGACCCGGCTCTGCTTTTGGAAGCTCAGATGGAGGTGGGGGTGAGGGGTGCCTTTGCACGATCATATCACACCTACTTTTAAAGAGCTGAACTGGCTGCCAGTGTGTTTCCAGGTCCAATTCAAGGTGTTGTTTTTGACCTTTAAAGCCCTTAACGGTTTGAGCCCTGGATATCTGAGGGACTGCCTGCTCCCAAGGATTGTTGCCCGCTTGACAAGATCATCTGAGGGGGCTCTGCTCTGGGTGCCAACAATGAGGGAGGCTTGGTTGTCATGCACGCGGGACAGGGCCTCCTCTGTTGCTGCCCCCAGGCTTTGGAATGCTCTCCCAGTGGCCATTTGCTCCTCAGACTCCATCACAGTTTTTACAAAGCTTGTTAAATCATGGCTTTTTATCCAGGCCTTTATATGATTGTTTTATTGCTGCTTCTGTGTGTTTTTATCCATGTACAGTTTTTATGTTTGCATTTTCTATATTTTAAATCAGATTTGTTGTCATATTTTTAGCTTAATACTTTTAACTGTCATTTTTTATTATGTTTTTTAATTTTAAATAATAAACCTCCTTGGGATTGTTTTAATGACAGGTGATATATAAATGTAAGAATAAATCAATCAACCAATCAATCAACCAATCAATAAAATAAAAATAATAAACCTTCAGATTAAAAAGTAAAACATTAATTAAAAACAAAAGCAAAACAAAAACTTAAAAGCAAGAAATGTAAAACACAATTTAAAAATTTTAAAACAATATTCTAAAAACAACATTCAAAACAATCAAAACAATATCAGTTAAAAGCCTGGGTGAAGAAATGCGTCTTTAAGGACTTTAAGGATGTCAGAGATGGGGAGGCTCTTATTGCACTAGGGAGCCTCAGGGCAGCAATGGAGAAGGCTCGTTCCTGAGTAGCCACCAGACGAGCTGGTGGCAAATGCAGACGGACCTCTCCTGATGATCTCAATGAGCGGCAGGATTCATTACGAAGAAGCCGTTCTCTTAAAAACCCAGGGCCCAAGCTGTTTAGGGCTTTATAGGTTATGACGAACACCTTGTATTTTGCCCAGAAACATATTGGCAGCCAGTGTAACTCCTTCAATAAGGGAGTAATATGTTCTCTCCTAGATGACCCAGAGATGAGCCTGGCTGCCACATTCTGGACCAACTGTAGTTTCCGGACTATGTACAAGGGCAGCCCCACATAGTGCACATTGCAGTAATCCAGTCTGGAGGTTACCAGCAGATGTACCACTGTTTTGAGGTTGTCTAACTCAAGAAATGGACACAGCTGGCATATCAGCCGAAGCTGATAGAAGGCACCTCTTTGACAATGGAAAGAAATCTTCCTACCTAAATGTTCTTTTGCCATTTCATTTCCCCCATTTTCTGAAACATTCATATGAAGAACATTTCATAACTTATACAAACATTATCTTACTGACAAAATGCTCTTATGTAGTAACTGCCCCTGATGTTTAACCACTCACTGTAGAGCCTAAAGGAACAACTCCAGTATGTATCAAAGCCAGATTCTTTCACTCAGTTATTTCTGCACCCCAGCCCAGTGCTTTGTTTGCAGAAGCCCTTACCTTCTATAATAGGTCTATACACAAGGTTGCTGTATATGCAGCTTAGAGTACAACTAACTAGTAAATCATTTAAATGTAGGGGGATGAACAGTGTGCGTGCGGATCTTCTTGCAAAGCAATGCATATAAAGTAGAGATGTGCAAAAGATTTCAACATCTACTCAAAATGGGATGTTTCAAGGGTTTTGAGCTCAAAACAAAATGTCATTTAAATAAACAAAGGGACTTGGAATAAAACTACCCTGTTTCAATGTTTTGAGCACCATTTTGGAGGCCAGTTTCCCCCTTGTTGATTGGTTTTCTTGCACTGGTTTCCATTTGGCTTGCAGTCTCCTTGGTTGGCTTGTTATCATACAAATCAAGTGTTGTCATGGGCAAATGTGCCCACATTGGCTGCGGGCAGGAGGAGGGAACACAAAAGGAAGAAGATTCAAAATGTATTCAAAGGGACTGGGAGGCAGAGAGAGCCCTTATAGTGTGCCTCTCCTGAAGAGGATACGTTAGGAGAGGAGGAAGGAAGGTTTGATTTTGTGGTTTTCTTTTCTCAGCACTGAGTATAATATGTTGTGCTATTGCTGATCTCAGTTGACAAAGGCAGAACTTAGGTACCTGCCTTCCTTGAGCTGTGGTTTGTTTAGTTTGTGAGATAGTGTTATAGCAATAAATAAGCAGTGGCAGGTGTGTGTGTGTGTGTGTGTGTGTGTGTGTGTGTGTGTGTGATATTTCTTGGTGATGGCTTTGATGAGCTCCATGTCTGGCCTTAAGACTAACTTGTGCTTCATTCACTGCTCTGCTCTGCTCTGCAATCTGCCTTGCAAGGTGTACTCAGTCAAAATGTGGCTGAAGTTGCTCTAGTTGAGCTTATGGCTATGCTTGCTGCTAAGGGAGCTGCGGTGGCAGCTGTTGCAATGATAGGAAGTAAGGAGTCATAATAGTATGTGACAGTCACATACTAGCTGGGTCATGACTCAGGCCACGCAGGGTCCCACTGTGCAGGCACGATGGCCTCGAAAATGGCTGCCCAGAAATGGCCATAGACAGCCTGAACTGGGTGATATTTGCATAATGGAAGGCAGGCGGGGGAGGGAGAACAGACCCCACCACCACCACTTCAGAGAAGCCCTCCAGAGGGGGTAAATTAAAAAGGGGGGAAATGGAAATAAGTTTGATGAACCCCTCCAAACCAAACCAGTCGGGGGGGTCAATTGGGGGCAAAACCAAACTGGCTCCATCCAGTTCGGGTCTGGTTCGAACTCAAACTGAACCAGGCCAGGAGTTTTTGTGTGCACCCCTAGCTGGGGCCTTCCATTCCTGATGGCCTGGTATACCATCAGCAAAGTCTCGGAGTTGCTCATGAGAGGTGAGGCTCTGGGTTTCTGGGGCATAAAATGAAGGAGGCATGGCTAGCAGTGTGGCCAGTTGTGGGTGGCCAGCCCATAGGTGACCACTGAAGCTAACTGTTAAAGGGGGCCATTCATTGATGCCAGTCCTTTGGTGTGGGACTGAGGGCTGGAGAAGGGTATGTTCTTTTATGGCTGTTTTTGAAAGTTGAAGCGATAGCTTATATAGCTTATATAGTTTCTGTTGTATGAGTCTTGGGTGAGATTAGTCTACAATGTGTCTAGGTTTGTCTGGAGATTGGGAGAGTCCATTGATTATGCAGCAGCTATTCCAGTGTTGGTAGGAATAGAAGAAACAACATTGACAGGTTAGCAAGCCATTACAGGGGAAGGGAAAAGAGAAATCTAATAGGTGTTTCCTGTTCCGGCTGTCCTGCCAGCTATTTGACCTTGGTGAGCAGTGACAACTATCTTGGTGAGCAGTGCCTCACCTTGCCCCTTTGTAATGCCAGTTTGGTCCAGTATAAATCAGAAATCATCCATGATCTGATTATGGATGAAAGGGCCAACCTGGTATGTATCAGAGACTTGGTTGGGGGAGGCTGGTGGCCCAGTCTGGTCCCAACTTCTCCCTATAGGGTACCCTGTTTAGGAGCAGGTGAGAGGCATCCCACATATTTCTTTCCCCACTCCCCCATCTCTAAAGCACCTGGCACAGGTCACAATCACACTCAGCTGCCTGGTGCAGTGCGGGCTAGCAGTGCGGGCTAGTTACCACACCACCCAACAGACTAAAGAGGATTTGGGTGGCCCCAGGGGGTGTGGAAGCCCTGGACCTTGGCCACAAAGTCCAGGGGTAAGGGCACCACTGGGTAACCTCCAGACTTGACTACTATAATGCACTCTATGTTGGGCTGCCTTTGTACATAGTCCAGAAACTGCAGCTGTACAAAATGTGGCAGCCAGGTTGGTCTCTGGGTCATCTCGAAGAAACCATATTAGTCCTATGTTAAAAGAAGTACACTGGCTACCAATAAGTTTCTGGACAAAATACAAGGTACTGGTTATAACCTATAAAGCCCTAAAGAGCTTCAAGTAAAGTGTGCCATCAAGTCGATTTCAATTCCTGGCGCCCACAGAGCACTGTGGTTTTCTTTTGGTAGAATACAGAAGGGGTGTACCATTGCCTCCTCCCACACAATGTGAGATGATGCCTTTCAGCATCTTCCTATATCGCTGCTGCCCGCTATAGTACCAGTGGGGATTCGAACCAGCAACCTTCCGCTTGTTAGTCAAGCATTTCCCCACTGCGCCATTTAAGGTGACTCCTAAAGAGCTTAGGCCCAGGATATTTAAGAGAATGTCTTCTTCACTATGAGCCCCATCACCTATTGAGATCATTCAGAGAGGTTCTTGTGCAGTTGCCACCATCTCGTCTGGTGGCTACACAGGTACGGGCCTTTTCTGTTGCTGCCCCGAGACACTAGAATGCACTCCCTGCTGAAATAAGAGCCTCTCATCTCTGCCCATTTTTAAAAAGTCTTTAAAAACACATTTATTCACCCAAGCTTTTAACTAGACTTGTGGTTTTAAATTGTTTTAAGATATTATTTCCTTTTTTAATTTGTTTTATGTTGATGTAAGCCACCCAAAGATGAATGTTTGGGGTGGAATACCTAGACAGATGCAGAGGCTGTCATGCTGTGCAGTGCTAGGGAGCTGTAATGCTGTGCCCCAGGGCTGCTGAGGACTTGTAAGGCTTCCATTAAAGAAAGGTGTGGTTGCAGAAGCATTTAAGAGAATGAAGCTATTCTCACGATCACTGGAAAGTGGGCTAAGGGAGCTTAGCCCACTTTCCAGAGATTGTGGGAACCACTGGGCTAGCAGGCGAGCCCGGTGCTCCCAAGGCGGCTAGCCCACCTAACAACCCTTCCCCTAAGATGAGGTTAACAGAGTGAGCACTCCGTTGGCCTCATCTTTTTGCTTGTGTGTTGCCGTGTTGTGCGGCCCACACATGAGTAGACCCCTGACTGGGTGGCTGCTAGCAGCCTCCCAAACTCGCGGGTCTCTCCAAAATGCCCCACACGCTTATGCGGGGCATCTTGAAACTTCCAGGGGCCGTGCGGCTCCTAATCCCTGCTGCCCCCTATCCCCATCGCCCAGCTATGAGCGGCTGCTCGGCTGCGGGGAGAGTGGGCTTAGCCCGCTCTCCCTGCAGTTAGCCCCAAAGCTCTTCTCACTGATTGTGAGAAGAGCTTCAATGTCTTCTTCACTATGAGCCCCATGACCTATTGAGATCATCTGGTGAAGTGTGTCTGCAGTTGCCACCAGCTTGACTATCGTCTATAGTTTATCCCACTGTCACAAAAGAGGACTGCGGCAATGCTGCTTGTGCAACCACTTATTTTTAACAGAATTGGGGCTGTTCGATTCTGTTTAACAGAGCAATTTTAATAGAATTGGGGCTGTTTAACAGAACTGGGGCAGTAACACTTATGGGTGTTACTGTTCTGCACAGTGTAACTGTTCCGTACCATTGCACTTCATGTCAGCCAGCATTTAAAACATTTCTCTCAGTCTTCAAGCATCTTAGAAAGCATACAAAGTCTTTACCCTCCATTTTATCCTCGCAACTACACTGTGAAGTAAGTTAGGCTTAGATATATATTTATTATTCTTTTATTCTTTTTATTTGTATACCGCCTTTCATCTGAAGACCCCAGGCTTGTATATTAGGCTTGTTCATATCATGAGAAATAGGGTAGGATAAGCATCCTACTCAGTCGGTACCTTCCCACTTGCTGTGTCCATCCTACCCAGCAGTTGTACCCAGCCCTCCTAACCAGTGAAAGGCTAGCTGACAATCACTGCTAATGCCTCTTACCTTGTGTGTGTTTTTAAACTAGCAATGATCAGGAATCAGAAGTGCACACAGCTCCCAAATTTTGTTTGGATGCTTGCTCTACCCCATTTCTCATCATGTGAGTGAGCCTATTGACTGCCCAGGGTCAACTAGTGAATTTTCAAGTGGTGGGGTTTGAAGCACAAGTAATGCTAGAGCTATACACTAAAGCTGTTGTACAAGTTCACTGAAATAAATTCCGGTTGTACAGGAGTCAGTGATCAGGGCACAGCACCTATATTTCATCTATATCATTGCTTCTTTAATTCTCCTATAAGACCTATGCGACATGTGCATCTTTCCAGTGTGCAATTAACTAGCTCTCTCAAAACCATATATGAGATTTCTCATATCTACAATATAACCATTGGGCATTGGTTGTTAATTATGAAGTTTCTCATAATCTCATTTTTCATTAGTTTGGAAATGCACCTTGTGAAATCATTATTAGACATTCATTCATCAGCTCTGAAGGTGGATATGATTATTTCCTAAACATGTTGTTCTTCCTGACTTTCTGCAATGGAATACACTAAAGCAAATTTGTACTTCCATCCCTTTTATGAGGTACTACACTGCTGAAGCCTAGGTTTGGTTAATTAAGGATTTTATGACACACTAAAAGATACAAAGCAAAGCAAACAAACAATGAGAGACACACAAAGGGAACAGCTGCATAAACACACATACCAGCTCTATGGCTCTTCCTTTATAAGTGCTGGAAAATGCGTTTAACAATTATTCCATTCTGCTCACACAGTGACTGCACAATGACCTTGGTCAGCAGTTTCAAGAGTAATGCATCAATGTATGATGAAATTTATGAATTGATGTTTGTGGCTGAGACCATCTTTTGGTTATAAACAACCATTTATTCATCTCTGCTATGGTACCCATTCATTAGGATGCATTCTGCATAGTAATAAGTCAGGGTGGAAACTGATATATTAATTTTACCAGTTTTTATCTACTTAGCAGTTTTACAGCTATATCCAAAGATTTTAGATATGATACATTTATTGCATATAAAGTATTTTCTAATCAAGTGAAATTAAGAGAATCAATCAAGTGTATTGCTCATAATGAAATTAACATAGTTGGCAGTATGTTACAGTTTGATATTTCCCCCAGTGCTAGTGTGGAACACTAGGACTCTATTTGCTGATCCTATCAGATACTCCATCAGTAAATAAGTACAGGATCCAGCACAAAGATCAGATGGAGCAAAGCAGCAGTGTTCCTAATGATCACACAGCATGGGAAGAGTACAAAAATAAGGATGGATGTGCAATATTTTTTTCTTTCATTACTCCATTAATTTTCATTATTAGAAACCAAGTTTATTTAGTATTTCCTTTATTATGGCTATCATTCATTTTGTAAGCAGTGGATGTTTTCATCACCCGCTTAGTTTTCTAAGTGGAGAGAGAGGCTTACCTTCTGCACAGCAGGCTTCTATATATATATTTTAACTATTTAAAGTTGAAAAGAAGTCTTTTGGGAGGTCATCTCTGGTGGCAGCCATTTCTTCACACAATGTCCAGGCACTGCATTTTCCCAGGAATTGTGCTTTTTTAAAAAAAGGGTGTTGCTACAAAAACATGGTGGCCAGCACAAAATCCAGAGTACAAGAATGTGTAGAAAGCCACTTTTGAGTGGCCATCCTCGATCATGAAAATTCCTTCCCTATGTTGAACTCTAAGCTTTCGCAAGAGGCTGGTTGAAATGCCTTTTCAGGGTTATCTGCATGTGGGGGGTAGAGAGGAAATGTCAGTTAAGATTTACAGCAAATTTCAGTGGCTGACATTCTGACTCACAAAGCACTGGTGCAAAGGGAGAAGCTTCAGTGCTTCTGAAAAATTCAACTAATTCAGCTCACTGCTGGCTCAGAAGTGAGGGCAAATTTCAACCACCTTTCCTTCCCCAGAGAGTACTTTGTGGTACATCAAAATAATATGTCCCTGAGGGCCAAAAAGCCCTCAGGGATACATCTTCAGGATACACGCATTGTTTCAGGGAAAGGAGAGTCAGTGAAATTCTCCCATCCATACATTAACACTGATTAGTTTGTACAGTAGCAAGCATAATTTGTCCCCTTAGCTAAGCAGGGTCTGCCCTGGTTGCATATGAAAGGGAGACTAGAAATATGAGTACTGTAAGGTATTCCTCTTAGGGGATGGAGCTGCTCTGGGAAGAGTATCTAGGTTCAAAGTTCCCTTCCTGGCATCTACAAGATAGGGCTGAGAGAGATACCTGCCTGCAACCTTGGAGAAGCTGCTGCCTGTCTGTGTAGACAATACTGGACAATACTGTGTAGACAATACATAGATGGACCTATGGAGCCATGTCTCACGATCGGTGAGACCAGGTTTCTTAGAGTGAGTGGGGAGAGCGGTCTAAGCACACGAGCGGGCAGGGAGCCCTGGGCGGCCGGATTGCGCGCCCACACAATTGCTGGCTCCGTGATGGAGCCGGCGGGGGCTGGGGGGGAGCAGGGGCTGATCAGCCCCCGCAAGCTCCAGAATGCCCTGCATGAGTGCGCAGGGCATGCTGGCGAGACCTCCGGAGCCAGTAGGTGGCTTTTTGCCTCCCCTCTGGGGGTCTCCCTAACCACGCTGTGGCTACTCATGATCCAATAGCCTGGGTTTGTGGCGCGCTTGCTCCGCAAGCCCGGGCTAAGGGGCAGGCTACTTGAGTGGGTTAGCCGCTCAAGAACCACCAGGCTCGCAGCTCAGCCCAGTGGTTCTCACGATTGAAGAAAATCGGGCTAGCAGAGGCTAGCCCGATTTTCTTCAATTGTGCGAATAGCCTCTCGGTCTGACTCAGTATATGGTAGCTTCCTATGTTATCCTGTGTTCTATGCACACTAATCACAATAGCATATGACAAAAATACACTTTGTAACTCCTCAGGTGTCAGCATTCTCAAACCTAAAGAAAGGCACTATCCTCTTGTTCTTCCTAAACAAGTAGCCATTGGGTAGCTGAAAGTAAGACAGTAAAGTGCTATTTTAATAAATGCTTTTCTTTATTGCATTTTTAGAGCAAGTTATTGCTTAAGTGTAAAGCAATGTAATATTTGATGCCATGATCACATAAAATGTGGATGGTTAGGGAGTATTGGTGGAAGGAATAGAGTGAAAGAGGGGTTCAGGCTTGCATGCAGATAGTACTAATGGATGTGCTCAGCTATAGCAGTTTTCTCATAAGTTGCATTCAGTTATTATGGAATCTAGGATGCTCTATGCATGTACACCACCTTGAGAGAATGCCAGCAAGCCCCATTTCATGCTGACTTGCTCTGAAACCCCATGCCTACCACGACTACATTTGTTTCCAGAGAAAATGCTGTACTTAGAGAGAGATGTTTGAGATGGCCAGAATTCCAGTCACAAGGGGAGGGGGGATCTGTCCACAAGGTTTCAGAGTGTGTCAGCATAAGGACTGGGCTTGTGGGTAAAGTAGAGATGCAAAGAAGGGGGGATTCAGCAGGTGCAGCTTGTCATGCAGGAGAAATAAAATTGGCACCTGCTGAAATTCCCTCTTCTTTGCATTGATTCAAGGTACAGGAGAGCTTTCCTCTTTTCCATATGATAACCCTATGTAGACACTCTCTCAAAGGCTCTGTATGTGAGTACAGCATCCTCAGATTCCATAATGACTGAATAGGAACTGTTCATTTCAGATGTCCTTGAAATGTTAGGTATTTAGCCATGTGTAAAAAACTAAAGTGCTTTATGTCTAATATATCCCATCTTTAAAGAATTTGACAGAATAGAAATGGCCTTCTCAAACATAAAGGGCTATGCTGAGGTAAAATTGGTCACTCATTCACCCAGCATTGCTACATACAATGCACATTCTTCTCACCAATTCTAAACAATGGCACTCTCAAATGCAACAATTAAGTTCAATTCATCCTAGCCCTGCCAATAGGCTGCATTTTATCTTGAACACACTGAAAAATAACTATGTGGAGGCTCACAAGTTCATCGGGAAGTATCTCCTTTTTATGCTGTTCAAGCATTCCATTTAGAATGCTACTTTCAATGATTTGAGGAGATGAGAGAAACAATAATTAAGACAAATTTCCTTTAAATAGCCATTGGCCTCTTTACGAAGCTTAATTTTGTGCTGTTGGAGTCTTGGTGAAAAGTAAAGATTGCAATTTCATTGGTAATGATCTCACCACTGTATTATTTTCCACTTTGTAATTGTTAAAGGGTGAGACAGCCTAAGCCATGCCTTCTGTGATCATTACCACTTGCTGTCTGTGCCTGCATGTTGTGCATGGTAAGAGACTTAGAAGTAGTTCTCATGGAGGTAATCCTGATCTGTACCTCTACAGGCTGCAGCTGGGGAATGACATGATTAAATGCTGCTTCATTCCAAGGAAGCTTTCTTCTACATAAACTTCAGGAAGTTAGAATCAAGCCTCAAGTTTTCTGTGTTGACAAAATTTTTCATATGGAAGCATGTTCAATCATGTCAAGTCTCTGATTCAGTCTCAACTGATATATCACAGACAGAGGTTTACTACTTCACTGAGAACTTGGGTTTGATGTCCACCTGATGTCCAAAGTGTACTCTTTTAAGCTAAAACAAATATTCCCACTGAATGAGTACATTTGAATTAGAAACCACAATGTAAAATCCAGTGAAGTGCTTCTCTTCTCTTTGTTGTGTTACACATTTATTTTAATGGACGAACATGTCAAATGTGTCCACAAATATTCATGAATCCAGAAGAATGTGTGTATAAATCAGGCGAGTGTTCAAGCAACAGACAGGAAACCAAATCTTCAAATTGCTGCACTCATAAAAGCGCTACTAAATAAGTCCTTGGGAGACATTTCCCTACAAATTTGCAAACAGTTACTTATCTGGCTCACTAGGCCTGATATTTATTGAGGTGAGACCTGTACTTTATATTGACATGTTAACTACATACTGTCTGGGTTCTGACCAGATTGAACTTTAATATAACTATGTACAGTATTGAGTTCTAGCACAACAGATTGGCCTTAGTGTATTTCCATACGTAAGTGTTGCCAGAAATTATTTGCTGACATGCTAAGGTTAAAGAGATGGCAGTCTCTGCCTATAATAGACATAAAGGGCCAAAATCAAGGCAAGATAATTAGATGAAGAGGTCTTAGAATGTATATGCTAAACAAGTCTATATGGGAGCCCCATTATTTGTGTTTACATATTTAAGAGTACTCATCTGTTGCCCCATCTTCCTTGCTAGATATTTCTGAAGCTTGTGTCGGCCCTAATGACCAGAACTATATCGCGTATATTATATGGTTGTGCATGTACACTTATCAAAATGAAAACAGAAAACATGACATCACCTGTATTCTGTTCTCTGATGATGCTGAACACTAGGGATGTGCAAAACATTTCGGGGACAGAATGATCTGTACCTGAATCTGCCTGTTTCAGGTTATTTGTATACAAAACAAATTGCCCCTCTGCAAGCCCGGAAAGATTTGGGTCCAAAACAAATCACGTGAATTTTTGAGCCAAATGTTTTATTGTTTTGGACTTCCATTAGACTACGGTAATCTCCGTGTAGTCTCCATTTTGTGTTTGACGTTGATTTGTATTTCCTGCACTTCCAAGCTTCAGATCGGTGAACAAAAACATGGGCTGATCTGCTGACGATTCCCTCCTGGTTCCAGATTGATTCTTTTGGCTCTTGCCACTCCTGACTGACCCCACATTGGGCAGGGGAAGGGTCAAAGAAGCGGCACACTACATACACACGTCTCTGGAATTGTGTATTATTGGGGGGGTTTCCTGTTTGGAGGGAGGTTTGGGGTTGCAATTGAATTTTAAAAGTTGTGTGTTGTTTAGTTTAGAAGAGTTTAAACAGGGGCTCTGTCTTTGGGAGGGTTCCCCGTTAGCTAGTACTAGTAGGTGGTTAGAAGAGTAGCATAGCTTCATAGGTTTTTTTTAAAAAAAACACACAATGTCTTTCTTCCAATTCCAAAGATTTTTTTTTTGCATTTTTAAAAAACAGAAGCCTGTCCTCCAGCCCTCTGTGCCCATAATATATCAGTCTTAATATTATTCTCTGCCCAGCAGCCAACAGGCTCTGAATGGGCAGGAAGGCACAGACTCTAGCCTCCTCCCCGCACCCATTAACCCCCCACCCCCAACTACAGCATTCTGAGGTCATGGCAAAAATTAACATTAAACCCGCTAACCGTTTCGCAGAGCACACACAAACACACAGAGGTATACTATGCTCCCCCTCCACATAATCTCAAGTCTAGCAGTGTGTGTGTGTGTGTGTGTGTGTGTGTGTGTATGTGTGTGTGTGTGTGTGTAATGCAATTCAAATGCCTTGAATGTTTGTTGTTGTGCCTGCATTTTGGGAACCTCATGGAGGGACACCGGACAGGTTCTCATTCTCTCTCTCTCTCTCTCTCTCTCTCTCTCTCTCTCTCTCTCTCACACACACACACACACACACACACACACACACACACACACAACTTCTTTGCAATGAAGATTGGGTCATATTGTGACTTCTAGCATCATCATCATCATCATCATCATCATCATTTTTATTCAAACTAGATTGCTTGCATCTACAATAGTTTGGGCTGGTGCCACAGGCTCTGTTCCATTGCAGAAATGTTAAAAAAAAAAAAAAAAAGCACCAAAAATTGTGTGCCGTTGTTGTCATCATCATTCTTCTACTTGTGTAGGTGGGAGGGGGGGCCAAACCTTGCTGTTCCATTGGCAGAATGTTTTTTTGCATCCTTTCTTACTTAACCTGCTTTTATGGCCAGGTGCCACAGATGTAGCTGTATCTGTTGCTTGTGGATGAAAAATGCTTGGGGGAGGGAGGGCAGGGCACATTTGAAGCTGTTGTTAGCTCTAGTCTGCTGCTTTAGTCTGCTGGGTCTGTGATATCACACTTATCTATTTGATTACTTGCTTTTTGCTGGCTGCTGCTGTTACCCTGCATTAGGAGGAGACATGTGGGGCAGTGCATTTCATTGTTGTTGTTTCACACTAGGGATATGCATGGAACCATGGAGGTGTGGTCCGGCACTGGGGGGAGTGTGTCTTTAAGGGGGGATAGCACTTCCCCCCCCCCCCGGTGCTGGACTTTCTTAAAAAATTCTTGGGGCAGCAGAGTTCCTCCCTGCCGCCCCTGCCCCTGTCGTCGTCCAGCACCGGAGGGGGAAGAACGGCGGGGGGGGGAGTGCTATCCCCCCCTTAAAGACAAACTCCCCCCCCCCCGCTGAACTGCCAGCCCGGCCAAATTCCGGACCAGTCCAGAGGCCTTTTGTATGGCCCCGGACCGGTCCGTGCACACTCCTATTTCACACTGTTGTGTGTAGATAGATTGCATTTCTGTTGCGGGGGATGGTGGGACCCAGTGGATGTGATGAGTGACACAGTGGATGTGAGTGACCTTTGGAAACCTTGCTCTTTGCAAAGCTCTGTTGTTGAGGTGTGCTGCATCCACCCTATGGGACAATGGGGACAGACAGTGCCCATTTCTGCCTGTGGGTGCCTGCTACCACTCATGTTTCAGAGTGACTGGGCAAAGGGTTGATTTTTAAAGAATTTCTGAAGTTTGCACATCTTTGGGGCAGATTTAGTACAGAAAGGGGGCTTTGGGGGCAGAACAGAGGGTTGGGTGGTAGTGCCCCACTGGGTGCCTGCTACCATCCAGATTTCAAAGAAATTGGTTAAAGCGGTGATTTTTAAAGAATGTCTGAAGTTTGTGTGTCTTTAAGCTTTTCCCCCAATAGGGAATAACTGGGATTTCAGCAGCCCCATAACTCCACTTGGGGGGCATCTGGGTGGCCCAGAGTGAGTGGTGGTGTAGTGCATATAGGGTGCCAGCCACCCTCATACCCACAAGCCCATGGGGTAATGGGTTTTGTTGTTTCTGAGGTATTCTGAGAGTAGATTCATTGGTAGCAAATGAGAGTGGATTCATTTTCAATGATAAACAATGAATCCATTCTCATTTGCTACTAGAGAATTTACTCTCAGAACAACTCAGAAACAACAAAACAATCACCCCTTTCACCAATTTCTTTGAAATCTAGATGGTAGCAGGCACCCATTGGGGCACTACCGCCTAACCCACTCTTCTGTCCCAGAAACCCTCTTTCTGCTCCGAATCTGCCCCAAAGACATGCCAACTTCAAAACTCCTCTAAAAATCAGCCCTTTGCCCAATTCCTTTGAAATCTGGGTGGTAGCTTCCTTGTACCCATTAGGCACTACCACCTACCACACCCTGCTCTGGGCCACCCCGTGCCACCCATGTGGAGCTATACGTTTGTTCAGATCCCCATTATTCCCTATGGGGAAAAGCTTAAAGATGAATAAACTTCAAAAATTCTTTAAAATCACCCCTTTGCCCAATTTCTTTGAAATTTATGTGGTAGCTTCCACCCATTGGTCACCACCCTCCCACACACACCCACTCTTTTGGCCCTGGGACACTTAAAAAAAAAACCTGAATCAATTCAGATTTGGAAAATGTGGGGGTGTTTCAATTCAGGTGAAATGAAATGAAAAAACTGATTCATGCACATCCCTAGTGAGCACATGAAAGTCGAATAGTGATACACAGAAACATAGTGTCCAGATTACAAGAAGTAATCATATCACTCACTTGGAATACTACGTCCAGTTCTGAGTATTTTAATAAGGCTATTGAGGAATTGGAATTGATTCAGAAGAGGTCAACAAAGATGATGTGGCATCTGGAACAGGTGCGTAGGGAGCTTTCTCTGGAAAGGAGTTTCCTTCCAGCAATTCCACCAACTGCTGACCAGGGAAATGAGGAAATGAAACTATGCCAGGGCTGTGATAGTCCCATTCTCTGCACTGGCCCTGCCCCCTTGTAACTGAAGTCAAATGCATAGGAGGGGCCAATGCCTGGTGGGGGAGGCAAGTCCATCCCTCCCCAGCCAGTGTAAAATTGTGGCTGGAGAGGAGAGGGTCTTTAAAGTTAGCAAGCCGAAAAAGCTGGAGCCACGCATGTGCCCTTCACAGCGCGCACTCGCCGCCGCTGCTGGTGCGCTCATGCTCCCAGCTGGTGAGCACTTTGCTTGCAGCTGGGTGCAGGAGGGATAAAAGGGGTGATGTGGCAGAGGGTGAGCCTTGGGGGCCCCCAGACCCTTGGTTCCCAGGGACAATTGTCCCCCCTTGCTCAATAGTTGCTACGTCCCTGGTCTGGAAACCAGTCCTATGAAGCACTGTTAAAGGAGCTGGGCATTAGGGATGTGTGAACGGGCTCAAGGTCGAGCTGGTTTGCCATCAAACTGGGCCTGTTTGATGGCTCGCCCTTGGACCAAGCAGGGCCCAGTTTGGTTTGGTTCAGCTTAACCTTGAGCCGACCCACCCAGGCCTGCTCGGGGCTTTTCAATTTTTTTAAAAAAAAGAAAACTTTGACCACCCAGTCTGGTGGTATCTGGGGTGTGTGTGCTGCTGTGGCAGCGGGTGTGTGTGTGTGTGTTTCTCCAACAGTTCTCTCATACCCACGTCATGACTCAGGCATGCAAATGGCCAGTGCACATGTGCGGCAGCCTTCAAAATAGCCACCGCAAGCAGGGAGAGGGCCGAAAAGGCCTGTAAATGGGTCAAACCAGCCCTAAAAGACTGGGGGAGGCTGGAGGGGAGCAGGAATCCATTGGACACTCCCCTGCAGTGACATCAGCACCCCCCCCCCCCAAGACTGCCAGACTGGGCATTAAATTTTCTTTAAAAAAATATATTTCGCACACACCCCTTCTAACCAAACGGGGGCCTGGCTCAACATGCATGGAACCAAACCAGGTTTCCCAGTTCTATGCACACCCCTACTGGGCATATTTAGCTTGGAGAAGACTAACGAAGGCATGATTGATGCTTACGAATATCTGAATTGCTGACACACAGAGGAAGGAGACTTGGTCTATGCTGTTTCTGAGGATATAATTAGACCCAATTAATTGGAATCATAAGGAAGCAGATTCAGGCTAGACATTAGGAGGAATGATGAGAGCTGTTCAACAATGAAACTACCCACCCTGCAGACTTGTGAGTTCCCCTTCACGGAGGTTTTCAAACAGAGGCTGACAGGGATAGTGCAGCAGTCAGTGTCACAGATTTTTTTCTTTTCAGCAATGAGTTAAGAGGTAAAGTGAGGAGGAAAGAAAGAACTAAACATTTGTGACTTTTGCATGATTACATGCAATAACATTTGAAAAAGCAGAAAAGAATTTTTATTTCAGTGGCTTATAGTTCTAGAGGAAATAACATAAAAAAGGAAATACAAGATAAAATCTATGCCTATCTCATAACCCTCCTGGGTAAGTTTATCTAAATATAAGCCACCAGCTAGCACTTCTCTATAGGAATCTGGTTTCTGGTAAGCCAGATCATTAGTCTATTTAGTTCAGTATTATAACCACCTTTCATAAAAGCTGATCCCAAGACAGTTTACAAAAGTTAACACAATAACATAATTAAAGTCACATTAACATGTTAAAATCAATTAAAAACAATAAGAACCATAAATAGACATTGCATTAGAAGATATGTTCTTTTAAACAAGATACTTCAAAAGTAAATAATTAAAATTTCATATTTGATTGTTTGTTCTGTATGATGTCTAAATAATTGGCCTCAACATGGCTGCTTGAAATCACTCATATAAAATGTTTAAAATAATAGGTATTTTATATCCTTTCATAATGTTTATTCAACCTGAAATATAGATTTTTCTAAGATTTTAGAAGGGAAAGTAGCTATTTATTTGTGTAGGCTTTTTTTAAATAATGGAAACTCTTTAAAGTTTCCACTTTTCGTCATTTGCGTATTGCTTTTATGACAAATAGTTTCATCATACACAGATCATTACATTATTTTTTTCAAATACTCATAGCGCTAATAACATCTTTCACTACATAATGCAGCCATTTCTTTTAGACTGTAATTCTGTATATTTCGTCCTCACTTGGGCCCCAAAGCACAAGCACTTGAGTATGTGCTTAACATTTAACTGGTGCTCAGTACTTCACTTTGGCTCAGTTTAAAGCCACTTCATACAATACCTTTTCCAAATAAGGGTATTACCCCAGTGTAAGAAAGTATGTGTAAAAGGTGTACATAATCATCAGTGACACTATGGATGTGAAAGCTGGACTTTGAAGAAGCAAGATAGAAAAAGCATTGAACTTTGGTGCTGGTGAAGACTTCTGAGGATACCATGGACAACCAGGAAAACAAACAAATGGATCATAGAACAAATCAATCAAGAATTTTCACTCGAGACACAAATGACCAGGCTCAAACTATCATACTTCAGACACATTATGCAAAGATCCAGCTCCCTTGAGAAGTCCATAATGCTGGGAAAAGTTGGAGGAAACAGAAGAAGAAGATGACCAGCAGCAAAGTGGATGGACTCAATTACAACAGCAATGAATGCACCATTGAGATAACTTAAAGGCCGAGTTGAAGACAGATAATCCTGGAGAGAATCTATCTGTGTGATGGCTAAGAGTCGACACCGACTTGAAGGCACTTAATCAGTCAATCAATCATTATATCACTTTTCAACAAAAAAATTAGACATTTGTATTTATTTATTTATTCGTTTTTTATACCGCCCTTCCGAAATGGCTCAGGGCAGTTTACAATTAAAACAGAAATATAAAGATAAACACCAATAAACAATTAAAACATCATAAACAATTAAATAATCAGAACAATTAAAACCCTGAAAACCAGGTTACAGTATTAAAATTAATTAAAAACCCTGGAAGGCCAGGCCAAACAGATACGTATTAAGGGCTCTCTTGTAGGTCAATAAAGAATTAAGATTGCAGATTTCTGCTGGAAGTGCATTCCACAGCCCGAGAGCAGCTACAGAGAAGGCCCGCCTCTGAGTCACCACCAAACAAACCGGTGGTAACTGGAGACGGATCTCCTCAGATGACCTTAACGTGCAGTGGGGATCATGTAGAAGGCGGCGCTCTCTAAGATAACTCGGACCCAAGCCATTCAGGGCTTTAAAGGTAATAACCAGCACTTTGTATTTTGCCTGGAAACATATTAGTAGCCAGTATAACTGTTTCAAAACAGGAAAAATATGGTCTCTCCAGGTTGCTCCAGAGACCAATCTGGCTGCCGCATTCTGAACTAACTGAAGTTTCTGGACTACGTACAAAGGCAGCCCCACGTAGAGTGCATTACAATAGTCAAGTTGGGAGGTTACCAGCTGATGCGCCACTGTTTTGAGGCCATCCTCTTCAAGGAATGGGCACAGCTGTTGAATCAGCCGAAACTGACAGAAAACACTCCTGGCCATGGCCTCCATCTGAGATACCAGGGTGAGGCCTCGTTCCAGGAGTATTCCCAAGCTGCGTACCTGCTCCTTCTGGGGGAGTGTAACCCCATCCAGCACAGGAAGATCTAACACACCCCTCAGATTCTGAGCCCCCACAATGAGCACCTCCGTCTTGCTTGGATTCAGCTTCAATTTGTTATTCCTCATTCAGCCCATTACTGCTTGTAGGAAGGCATTTAGAGAATGAGTGCCCATTCCTGAAGAAGAAAAGGAGAAGTAGATTTGGGGGTCATCAGCATACTGATAACATCCAGCACCAGACCTCCTGATGACCTCACCCAGCGGTTTCATGTAGATGTTAAAAAGCATTGGTGACAGAATGGAGCCCTGGGGGACTTCATATAACAGCTCCTGTTTTGAGGAGCAACTGTCACCAAGCTCCTCCATCTTGAATCTGCCCAAGAGCTAGGAATGGAACCACTGCAAGGCAGTGCTCCCTATCCCCAACTCCCCCAGGCAATCCAGAAGGATACCATGGTTGATGATATCGAATGCCGTCGAGAGATCCAGAAGAACCAACAAAGTCACACTCCCTCTGTCAATTTCCTGGTAAAGCTCATCCATCAGGCCAACCAAGGCTGTCTCAACCCCATAGCCAGCTCTAAAGCCAGTTTGAAATGGGTCTAGATAATCAGTTTCCTCCCAGACTGCCTGGAGCTCGTTGGCCACCACCCTCTCAAATCAGTTAATTCAGCAATACCTCTGCTTCATTCATAAAACTGAACAATATACATACACTCTCTGCTTATTTAGTGAAATTGAGAAAACCTTTTGGGTTTACTGACTCTAGCAAACAAGCAAAGTGTATGCCTGATTCTAGCTAATGTTATCCTTCTTTGGAACAGCTGCATTATGCTTGTATACTGGAAACCATTCAGATAAAATTGCTGAGTGGTATGTTTGAAAGGCCTTATGTTATTTTCTGGTTCCACCACCAATTTTGTGTAGCTCTTTGATTTAGTTTAGTTCTGGTCTAGCTAACCTCATGAGTTAGCAGCTCAAACGTATATCAGAGAGGGACCCTGGTAAGTCACTCAGCCATGATATAATTTAGCTTTGCTAAGAACCACTGCTATACTAAAATCAAATCCCTGTGATGGTCAAGCTATCTGTCTAGAAGGTAGAAACAGTACTTATCCAGTTCAGTGATAAAAGGTCAGAGATAATCATCTGCTTCTATATTCTTAATGGAAAAATGTGCCTCAAAGGGTAGAGGGTTGCAAGGCAAAAGGTTTTATCATCCCGGGCACGTTATTCATACCACATCACTTATGAAATCCTTTATACCAGTTGCAGGCATCTGCTGTGCGTTCTAAAATAATCTCACCACCCTGCCTTCAGTACACTGCACTCGTTTTTATGATTATTAAATTGTGTGGAACAACATTTCCACCCCCAAGGAATGCCTTTATTATACCATTTTAAAACATTTTAATAAACTAGATGAGAATTCTTCCTAAAGAGGATGTGGTGGCGTGGTGTTTTTTTTGGGTTTTTTGTTTAGTAAATATGGAACAAATTGAGTATTAGTATACAGGGAGAAAGTAAGATTGATGATCTGACAAAACATTAATTAAAAAAAGAATGTTGCCAAGACTTACTTGTATAATTCCACTGCACATAATTCAAAGGCAAAATTAATTTACTTTTCCTTATTTGACAACAAAGCAACTTTCTATCGATTATGCTTTCCTTTCCTTTTTCACCAGTTCAAATAAGATATATTTAAACTGCCCAGTAAGAAATGGTGTTACTGAATCTCTGTGCTTGGAATTTAAAATTCAAGAGCTCCACAGAGATAGCAGAAACATTAACTCTCTGCTGAAACTATTTTGCAGTATACTGGTTTGCAAACTCTGTATCAGAATTGCTTTAATTAAAGGAAATAAAATAATTGGCATAGTTTTGTTGGGAGCAATTTGCAATGTCCCTATGCCCTGTGCACACTGTATATTTTATTTTAAATGATTTATTGCAATACATACTTATGTCAGACAATATTTTGCATTACAGTTACTTGTTAATTGTAAGCAATCTTGAAGATGAAATATTATTACACATTCAAATGCCAAGTGTATACACACAATCCCTACAAAGTCTTTGATAATTACATTATATGGTGCCTGTAGACCGCAGAGTCTGTTCCTGCACAAATCTTTTACTTATACTTGCTTGGAATGGTCTAGTAATCTTTAAATCTGCCTTGAAAATAATACATGTTCTTCTGTAGGCAATAAGAAACTGTAAATACAGCTCTGGGTATTCACAGGATAAATTGTTACTATGCAAATGACAGCAGAGCCTGCAAACTCAGACAGAGCAAGAAAACAATAAAGTCTTGATCTGCAAGATTGCACATGTGAAATCCTTGTGAACAACAAGGTTTTCACAGCCATTGCTTTTTCAGCATCTCCATCTGTTGCACTTCTCAACCATGTTCTGATCTGAAAATATTTAGTAAGAAAAACAATTAAGAAGGGTTTGCTTGCAATCTGCTTGAGGGAGTGGCTGTATTGGTTTGCAATCCAGTGAGTTTAGTATGACGCAGTTCATATTTAAAGAGAGAGGAGAGCTTGTCTTGTGGTAGCAAGCATGACTTATCCCCATAGCTAAGCAGGGTCTGCCCTGGTTGCATATGAATGGGACACTAGAAGTGTGAGCACTGTAAGATATTCCCCTCAGGGGATGGAGCCACTCTGGGAAGAGTTTCAAGTTCTCTCCCTGGCATCTCCAAGAGAGTGCTGAGAGAGATCCCTGCCTGCAGCCTTGGAGAAGCCGCTGCCAGTCTGTCAAGACAATACTGAGCTAGATAGACCAATGGTCTCTGACTCAGTATATGGCAGCTTCCTATGTTCCTATATATGGCCCCATGGGAACTCAAGTGCATGCTGGTTAGCCACTCAAATAAATTGTGTGGAGATGCCAATTATATAAAATAAATGTTTCACTGAAGGCCTATATATGTATATATGGTTGCTATGATTTGCATTATTACAGGTGCTTGGGAAATCACACAAACTGCAGATTGTATGTTTATTTGTTTATATACCATCTGACTCCAAAGGCTCTAGGCCATAGCGGCTGGTTTAGCCAGTAGCTGTAAGAAGCCACCTATATTGTGGGAAATTGGTTGTCATGATCTGAGTAGAAAATATATGTGCCTGGGGTGGGCAAGAAGAAGAGGAAATATAATTTGGCCAGATAAATGTTTAGAGAATGGAGACTGAAAAATGCTTCCATTTCTTGTTGAGGACTAGTGCTGCTTTAGGGTTAGCTTGCCTACTTATAAACCTATTTGCTTTCTACCTATAAAGTATGTATTATTCATTCATTCAGTATATTTATATACCGTCCAAACAAAAAGGTCCCTGGTGGTTCACAATATGAATAAAGAAATGTGTCATGAACCCTGTCACCTGTTATTTTCTTCTGGAGATGTCCTGTTATGGTTGCCACCACCAGCTTGTTTGGTGGCAATCCAGGACCTGGCTTTCTCTGTGGCTGCCCCAGGGCTTTGGAATATGCTCTCTCAAGACTCACCTGTTTTCACAGGCTCTTAATTAGAATTAATTTTAATAATTTGATTTAATAATTGTTTTATGCTACTGTTTTAATTCCAAATATAGGAACATGGGAAGCTGCCATATACTGAGTCAGACCATTGGTCTATCTAGCTCAGTATTGTATTCACAGACTGGCAGCAGCTTCTCCAAGGTCACAGGCAGGAATCTTTCTCAGCCCAGACATGGCTCCCAGAGGATGAGCAAGAGTGTCCTAAAATCACCTGCAAACAGAAAGCTAGTGACCTAGGCAAGACATTCAGGGAAACCCACTCACATTTCTTAAAAGAGTGTGTGGTAGCCAAAAGAGTGTGGCAGGGAGTAAGCAAGTTGTTAGAGTGGCCTGATTTGGAAAAAACAGACTTGGGAAGAACTAACCTCGGGTTTGAGCGATAGAACCTCTTTTCGAGGTCCCAGAAAGAAACCTTCAAGGAAACGGGACGGGACGGAACGGGTGCCCTCATACTAGGGAATTGGAGTGTTCCCCTTCTCGTAATCAGGTTAGTAAACCTGTATATCATTTATGCAATGCTCCTGCATAGGAATAGGGAGGGAAGACGCGACCAAGAGGTTCACGCAGATGAGACAGTAAATCTCTTCTGGAAAAGTTTGTATGGTTATGTGCAAAAAGACAAGAGTATCTCTTCTAAACAGCAATGGGACAAATTGTGGAAATGGACGTTGGACGTAAACCCCCCCCCCCATTACCCGATGTGCCTTGTAATCCCCTATCCCCGGGTTACAGTACTACCTGCATATACCTCATAACCTTGTGGGTTTCCAAATCCTTGTGTGTAAATCTTTGTAGATATTTATTTATTTTTATTTATTTTTTACATTTATATCCCACTCTTCCTCCAAGGAGCCCAGAGCGGTGTACTACATACTTGAGTTTCTCTTTCACAACAACCCTGTGAAGTAGGTTAGGCTGAGAGAGAAGTGACTGGCCCAGAGTCACCCAGCTAGTTTTATGGCTGAATGGGGATTTGAACTCGGGTCTCCCCATTCCTAGTCCAGCACTCTAACCACTACACCACGCTGGCTCTCATGTACATGTACAAACAGCCACTTTGTATATAATTGTGCTTTGGCAACGTACTGTATGCTTTGGTAGTTTGTTGGTTCAATTAAAAAATCTTGTCCTATCTTTGAGATGCCAGGGAGGAAACTTGAAACCTTTTGCTCTTCCCAGAGCAGCTCCATCCCCTGAGAGGAATATCTTACTGTGCTCACACATCAAGTCTTCCATTCATATTCAACCAGGGCCTGCTTAGCTAAGGGGTCAAGTCATGCTTGCTACCACAAGACCAGATCATGCTAGTATAAGGTAGCCCCTTATACTGATAGAGCACAAGAAAAAGCACAACGTAACAGGCGTATGCTATGTGAGTTAAATAAAATATTTAGAAACTTCTGATAAGGCTGATGCACAAGTGCTCTGTTCACAAAATGCTGCTAATGACAGGTTTATATTTAGAACTTCAATAAGCACTTGGCTGCTCCTAGGCCAAGAACTGTATTCCTGTCTCTTTATGTTAAATCAGTCCCACCTTACTCTTTTTCTTATCTGGCCAAACTGAAAATGTAGGAAGTCTTAATTAATTGGAATAAAATAGTTCAAACTCCTAATTCTCTCACCATTTAGTCAAATAGCAACATTATATGAAAGTAGCCCCATATACCACATTGTACTCCAATTTGTCTAAGATTTTTCTTTAAGACTGTATTTCTCACCTTTAACACTGAAGCAAGCTCAAGAAAACTCACAAGATCAAAATCATATAATAAAATATAGTAAAACAGTAAAAGTAGTGTAGAATCCAAGGGAAAGAGTTGTGGTATGCAAGGACAAGGCAGTGGAGTGGAATCAGGAATATTAATGAAACAGATATTATGTATAGAGAGGCAAGTGCAGGCTGCTTTTCAGTTCTCTTACTGCTGGCTGTTTGTTAGCCCTGCTTCTACTCCAAGACTAGAATACAAGTAAGTAAAAGGTAAAGTTGTTCCGTTGAGTCAGTGTCGACTCCTGGAGCCCATAGAGCCCTGTGGTTTTCTTTGGTAGAATACAGGAGGGGTTTACCATATCATCCTGTGCAGTATGAGATGATGCTTTTCAGCATCTTCCTATATGGCTGTTGCCCAATATAGGTATTTAACATAGTCTGGGAAACATACCAGTGGTGATTTGAACTAGAAACCTTTTGCTCCCTAGGCAAGCTACTTCCCTAAAGCCCCATTCAAAAGCTGGCCTAGATCAAGGAATAGATTAACCAAAAACATCACAAACAGCATTCAAACAATGTATACAATCACAAAAATCTACAATCAAAAAGCAAAATCCAAGAGCTGGAATGCCAAAGCTCATAAAATAACCAAGGAAGACTACCAGAAGAGGAGAGTCTTTCTGTTGTCTAAAAGCAGGTAAGAATGGGACCATCTGGCTCTCTTGGAGAAGAGAATTCCAAGGGACAGGGGTCCCATTCATCCCTGCTGCCAACTGCTCCTCAAAGTGGTGGGATGTGCAGGAGAGCCTCTATGAATGATCTTACTGGCCAGACAGCTTCATGTGTAAGCACTGCGATGCCTTTGGGTATTTAGATACTAAAATATTTAGAACTTTAAAGGTAACAACCAGCAACCTAGAAACACAGTGGTAACCACTGCAGCTGATGCAGTACTGGGTTGATGTGGTCTGAGCACCTAGCACCCATCAGGACCTTCACTCTGAAACACATTCACTCCAGTTTAAGTAAATGTTCAGTTAACAGAACACTTCAGAACATTATCCTGTTGTTTTGAATCAACTATTAGGACCCATTCTTAAGTTACTTTCCCCAGTCTAGTAAACGATCAGTGTCAGGGGAAATGGAGAAAAAAATATCTGCCATAGCGAGAAGATAGTCAGGTTTTTCTATACTTTACTGTTGACACATCAAAAACTCTGGATGCTGCCCATTAAATCTCAGCCATTAATAGAAAGATGCAAGGTAAATGTTTGTCTTTTCCTGCTTTCTCAAGCTTGAGAACTGCTGCTAAGCATCTCAGTCATTTAATGGGTCAAGATAAAGTCCTTGATAGAGACAGTCAGTACTCACTGGGGCAGGAGGGTGGTGAGCAAGGTGAGTTACATCTTTATAATGGTAAGTTTCCCTGCTACCATAGCTGCCCACCCACCACTCAGCTGGCTGAAGTGCAGGCACAGTGGCCACTTGAGGGTTGTACCTGATGAAATGTGAGGGTTTTTTTTTTTTTTTTAGTGTGTACAACCCTTAAATGGTGCTGCTCCTTGGCCAGTTGATTAGTGGTAGCAGCAGGGGTGGGCAGACAGCTACAATGGCAGGGGAAATAGCCATTTAAAAGCATAACATGCCTTGCTCACCATCTCTCTGGCCCCAGTGAGCATCAGCCCCCACAGGTTCTTGGTGAAGGGAAATTGTGGAAAATAAAAGCACACATAGAATGTATGAATGATATCAGGGACAGTATCAGGATGCCACCTTACCTGGTTGCCTGTGTGGCCCTGTGGGGTTCAGCAGAGAGTGTGGCATTCCTCCTTCCCCCGAAGGGAGAGGGGGTGAAATGGTTCCAGGTTGGTTGAATCCCAGTGAGGTTGAGCAGGCGAGACAGGGAGAGCTGCAGGAAACTGCTCCAGTGGTGTAACCATGTTGGGTGTGGCAGGAAGTGAGACCAAAGAGAGGGTGGGGCTTGGAGTAGGCTTTAAGCCCTGTTAGCTCCATACTGGGGCATTTAAAGCCAAGGCAGCCAATGATGAGGGCTCCTCTTGGGCATGGGAATCGGACATCCCCCTAGAGAAGGAGCTGGCTGGATTCAGCAAGTCAGGAACTGGACTGAGATGATGAAGTAATCTCCTACTCTGAGGCTAACCTTATCTGTTTCCATCCTGTGATTCTGGGTTCAAGAAAGGCTAGGAACACTTCTCCTTGGAACCTTAAAGACAGCTGAAACGTAACTTTTACTTATTTCTTTTGGGTGTGGCTGTGATTTTTCTAATGAATCAATATCTTGATCCAGGCCGGCTCGTGAATAATGCTTTAGATTAGTTACAGTTTAATCTCATCCTAGACTGGGGGCAAGGCAGCTACAGAATGAGCAGGAGGCCTGAAAAGCGGTCCTGTGCTGAAGGACTAAAAGATTTTATTCATGAAATTCTTAATTGTTTTCCACTGCCTGTTCTTTGTATGTAATGGCCCTTCATCCTCTGAGTTCTACACTGGCCACATGAGAACTGTTCCTTACCTGCTCCATCTATTAAACAGTTTTCTGTCCTTCTGCCTTAAATTCTTGGGTTGTACTTTTAAAATTGGAATCAGAAGCTGTTAGCACTGCTAGTGGAGCCTCTTTGCCAACCCCGCACTGCACTAAATCATCAGAACACCCAGAATATAAGTGACACATGTTGTCAAGCAATCTGTTGAACATGCAAATTGCTCAAGGTAGATGGCTTGGCTGCAACCACATTTAAAACGGCCTTCCTCCTTTCAAATATCCCTCAACTTTAAGTCTACCAGCTCAAAATTAAAAGTAGGAGGCCTTAACCTTATGTGTGTTTGATTTAGCCTTTTGCTGTATATGTGTACTTGAATTAACAGAGAAATCATTCGACAGGAAAATTTTGAGGCTGTTCTCATGCACAAACAAAAGTGAGCTAACAAAGCCAAGCCCTGTCTGTGCATGAGAACTGCCGGGATTGTGTCCCGTCCCAGCGGTGCCTCAGCAGCAAACCCACCAAGCCAGTCACCCTCTTAAGCTAGTGCTCTCTTAGCCCCATTTTTTAAAAATTCATCTGTCATGATTAAAAGACTGTGTGGGAGACTGTGGCTCCCAGCTGGCATCAGGGAATCCCCATAATGCAATGCACACTTGCATGGTGCATTATGGGAGTTCTGGGCCCTGGAATGAAGAGTCCTAGCCCCCAACACTCCATGTTGATGGTGACTGCCAGCAATAATGTGGAAGGGTGATCCACCTGCCCAGGGAGAAGAAGAGGGATCATCTGTAGGGAGGTAAGAGCAAGTGGCCTTCCTCCCCACTCTCCCTCAAGCCTTTTCTCACCAATCATGCTCATTCTATATTTTTGCTATATAGTATGCCTAAGTGGTACAAAAACAAGGTAAACATAATGACATAAAAGCAGATTGGCTTGTGAAAATATTCTCACTGATTTTTAATTTAGACTTTGGGTGATCCAGGAGAAACTTCAAATTCAGGGAGATATCTCATTCCAATTTTTAGCAGACATACCTTTAAGATTATCCAAAAGAAATTTACTTGTTAATAAATTTAACATTTGCTGACCATGCAAATGTCTGGCCGCACATGTGCAGAGGCCATGTGCATGCCTGTGAAGGGCAGCTGGGGAGAGCACCAGCAGCACACTTGTTTCTCTTCATTCTCTATTAGTCTTTTTTGCTTCAGAACATAAGATAGTCCAAGTGTATTCAGCAACATCTTCACTCTGAAGAACCATCTTCTGTATTTCGTTTCATTGAGCAGTTCAACAGTGGGATGCCTCCCCACAGAGGCAAAAGCCGTCATCTTGTCTGGGTTTCTTGCCTACAAACTCTTTGTTCTCACAACTTATTGCTTCACAACTGGGCCCATAACCCATAAGTAATTACTTATCTTGTATATGTGATTACACAGGAAGTCAACTTTAAATATGAAACAAGAGTTTGGTATTTATTACTAAATAAACATAGGCTAAGAATGGTTGGTTATTACCTATAAGGCCCTCAACGGCTTAGGTCCAGAGTACTTAAGAGAGAGCCTTCTCTCTCGTGAACCCTGTCGCCTATTAAGATCATCTGGAGAGGTCCGGTTATGGTTGCTGCCAACTCGTTTGCCCCAGGGATTCGGAAAGCGCTCCCTGCTGAAATGAGAGCATCGCCTTCTCCTTTTGCTTTTAGGAGGACCCTGAAGACGTACCTGTTTTCCCAGGCTTTAAACTGAAATTTAAATTTTAAAGTGTGTTTTTATCTACTGTGAGTTTTATCTGTTTTTATAAATTTTAAATGTTATTATATTATGTTTTAATCTGTACACTGCCTAGAGATTTCTATCCTAGGTGGTATAGGAATGCAATGAATCAATCAATCAATCAATCAATCAGTTAAGAACAGAATTAGAAAATAATGAACAGACTAAGTCTCTTATGCAGAGAGAGGGAGAACCTCCCAGTTTGAATTCAAGGCAAGAAATAAGGAGCAGACAAACAAACCATGACACCACCCCCTCCAAGAAGAGGGGGGGGGAATATATACATAAGAACATGTATATGGACCGTGTATATAATCTATAGAGAAGTTACACACCATAAAACAATATCATATTGCCAGAAAACCATAGTATTAAAAAACAGCCATACAAACAATTTTCTTACACATCTGTGATAATTTTCACAATGGACAATTGTATGGACATGTTAACAGTGAAAAAGCACACAATGGCAAAGAGAGAGTCTCAAGGGTGTGGCTGAAGGGTCAGAAGGTGATCAAAAGTTCAATTCAGATGTATAATGCATCAAAAGCTTCCTGTAATATGTCACAGGATCAGTTCTTATGTTTACTCAATCTTGCTACTGCTCCAAAAGTTCCATTCTTGCTGTTATTCGCTGTAAATGCTCTGCCCATATTATTGTTTCTATATTCTGTGGTCTGTAGCGCCATGGAACATGCTACCCAATGACTGCACTGAAAGAAACCTTTGGGTTCAACAACATTCCTGCGAGGCAGGCTGTCTGCTCTAAAGAGAAGATCTTTTAAGCTCGAACTTTTTTGAAGGGCTTTTAAAGGGGGATTACTACAACCTGGTAAATCTGATAGTAGTCTCCAATGTCGTCTAATGCTGTTTTTGATTTTATAGCTCAGAAATGAAAATTGCATTGACCATGTCACTCAAGATTTATTTTTGTTAACATGTGATGTTGTCCCTAGTAAAGATTGCCTATCATGACACTGTGACCTACATCTGGCTTTTTGTATGACTTGAGTAGGATAACGCCTTACTTTTAATTGAGAACTCAGTTTATCTGCTGCCGATTCAAAATCCCATGAAAATGAAGAATTTCTTTTTAAGTCACAAAAATTGACTATATGGTAAAGAATTTTTCAATTGTGAAGGATGAAAAGAAGAATAATGTGAAAAAACATTTTTGTCAGTAGGTTTAGTATACAACGTGAAGTATATTCTGTTAAATTCACTAATATCCACCATAGTGTCAAGAAATGAAATAGATCTACAATGTACTTGACAGGTGAATTTAATAGTGGGATGTATGGTATTCAACCACTCTGTAAACTTATAAAAATTGTCCGGATTTTTGAAAATAAAATAAAAATCGTCCAAATATATTTTAAAGAAGAAAATTTCATCAAAAAAAGGATTCTGAAGGGGATTTAGTATGGTGCCATCTTCCAAGTCTGACATAAATAAATTGGCCAAATTGGGTGCAACTTTGTTGCCCATGGCTATCCCTTTTATTTGCAAATAAAATTGGGTCTTGAAACGAAAATAACTGTGCTCAGATATAATATCTATAAGCTCCATTAGAAAGTATGAAGGAGGGTTTAAATCTGATCTGCTATCAAAAGCCTCTTGGATAACCAAATGTGCCTCCTCTAGAGGTATGTTGGTATATAATGAGTTAACATCAAGAGTCACCAGCAGCGAATTCTTAGGAACCAGCATCCCTTCTACCTTAGTTACAAAATCCTGAGTATCTTTAATATATGTTTGTACTTGAAGAACCAAAGGTTTCAAAAATGTAGGATATGTAGGATGTCATGGGCTCAAAAACCAAATTAGAACCAGATACTATAGGACGACCTGGTGGATTGGTCAAATTTTTATGTATCTTGGGAAGAGTATAAAAGATAGGAACCCTGGGATGTGCATTAATAAAAAAAATTAGCTAATCTATCTGAAATAACACCCATCATTTGAGCTTCATTGACTACAATTTTAATAAGTCTCTGAACCTTTAAGGTGGGATCATGATCAATGGGAACATATGTAGACCGATCTGCCAACTGAGTGTTAACTTCTAAATCATACTTATCCCGGTCCTGAATAACCAAGGCTCCCCCTTTGTCCGCGGGCTTAATAATTATGCGGTCATTGTGTAGCATGTCCCATGGCGCTACAGACCACAGAATATAGAAACAATAATATGGGCAGAGCATTTACAGCGAATAACAGCAAGAATGTAATTTTTGGAGCAGTAGCAAGATTGAGTAAATATAAGAACTGATCCCGTGACAGGAAGCTTTTGATTCATTAAACATTTGAATGGAACTTTTGATCACCTTCTGACCTTTCAGCCACACCCTTGGGACTCTCTCTTTGCCATTGTGTGCTTTTTCACTGTTAACATGTCCATACAATTGTCCATTGTGAAAATTATCACAGATGTGTAAGAAAATTGTTTGTATGGCATTTTTTTTGATACTATGGTTTTCTGGCAATATGATATTGTCTTATGGTGTGTAACTTCTCTATAGATTATATACATGGTTTATATACATGTTCTTATGTATATGGTTCCCCCCCTCTTCATGACCCGTGTGTCCTCCTTTTTTTTCTTTCCACCCCCTCCAAGCCAGTACATAGAGACTGTCATATAGAGAAGCATGTCCCATACAAAGAACTGAGATGCCTATGGCAAAATCCCAATTCACACACTTGAAGGTGAAACAGAGAGAAGAAGGGGTGAGAGGAGGGCTCTACTCAACTCTGTGCTAACCTTCCTATCTACCCAGCCTATTCAAAAGCAAGATGGACTGTGCCTGTGTTGAAAACCCTACACTTCAGCATGCTGTAAGTTCTATCCACAGCATTTTTTCCTTTCACTGTTCAGGAACTTTCATCTAAAAGTTTTAGCCTTTGTGTATATGCCACACTAATTGAAACACCTGAAGGATTGTGAAACAGTCTGCATTGTTATGAATGTTGAAGGATCTCTTGACGTCAAATCTCTGTTGCCATACGCTATAGGGGTTAAGAGAGCAATTCTTAAAATAAAACACATTTATAAAAGCCCATATTCTACCAAGGTTAACATTTTGCTGCTAAAAACAAAATGCTGGCAAAAACAGTGAATGTTATATGAGCCAACATATGGCAGAACTCAACAAAACCAATGCCAGATTGAAAAGCATATTAAAGCCACAGGTTATCAAATAAGTGCAGATACTGCAAATAACAAACACCGGTGGAACACTGAAGATTGACTGTGAGAAGGAAGTTTTGATTGTATATGTTTGGAGATAAAGTTTGTGGAACAAAATAACATTTTGAAAGTTCTCCTTTTTTGCCTTGGAGGTATGCATTAAAGCCCAGAACCCCATGGAACCAGAGACTTATTTATTTCACTAATGTATTTATGTTGCTGGAGTGTGTCCTTAAATGGGTTTTGCCCACACCATCAGGAAAACATCCAAACACTATACAGAAAGGGGGAGGGGGAGGGAGGGAGAGATTTAAATGTGAAAAGGAAATCAATGGTGCAGATAGCCCATTGGGTATAAAATCCAGATGACTCCTTCCTTAATAATATTATACTGAATAATCATTAATTTATATAGGTGTAGTCTATGAGGCTATTCCCACGATCAATGGAAAGTGGGCTAAGGTAGCTTAGCCTGCATTCTGTGGAGTGTGGGAACCACCGAGCTCATGGGCGAGCCCAGTACTCCCAAGGTGGCTAGCCCGCCTAGAACACCCTCCCCTTAAATGAGATAAATGGAGCAAGCACTCCATTAACCTCATTTATTTGCTCGTGTGTTGCTGCGGCGCATGGTGACACATGTGTGGACCCCTGACCAGGAGGCTGCAAGCCTCCTCCACCATGTTGAGCTACAAGCAGTCTCCCAGGCTCGGGGGTCTTCTCCAGGATGCCCTGCATGCTCATATGGGGCATCCTAGAACTTCCAGGGGCCACACAGCCCCCAATCCCCACAGCCCCCGCCAGCTCCATGACATGTGGGCAGCCAATCCAGCCTCCCAGGGCTGCACTCTGACCGTCTGCAGGGAGAGCAGGCTTAGCAGAAGCCTGACAGAAGCTCTTCTCATGAATTGTGAGAAGAGCTTCTATATTTATCCACATTAATGCTTGACTAACAAGCAGAAGGTTGCTAGTTTGGATCCCCACTACTACTATATTGGGAAGCAGCGATATTGGAAGATGCTGATAGGCAGGGCATCATCTCATACTGCACAGGAAGAGGCAATGGTAAACCCCTCCTGTATTCTACCAAAAGAAAACCACAGGGCTCTGTGTGTGCTATGAGTCGAAATCAACTTGAGGACACACTTTACTTTACTTTAGTCTATATTTGGGGGTGTTGTTGGAATTTCACTATGAGGGGTATGAATATGGTGCCATTTGGTTCCTTTGTATTTGGTCCGAAATAAATGCCAGTTGAAACACTTTCATTCTTGTTTTGTTGCTGTTGTTGTTTTTTCCAGGGTCTGTGGCATCAGCACTCACTTTCTAGTTGCCATCTGGCATCTATTTTTTACCTAGAATGCTGAGACATTGTATCATTCTGGGGAAAGAGATAGCAGTCACTGCAGAGAGAAGAAGAAGAAGAAGAAGAAGAAGAAGAAGAAGAAGAAGAAGAAGAAGAAGAAGAAGAAGAAGAAGAAGAAGAAGAAGAAGAAGAAGAAGAAGAAGAAGAAGAAGAAGAAGAATCCCGCCACTGGTGGATTTTCATTTTCCCCAGGATGCTCAAAACAACACAATGTCCAGCTACACAAGGAAAATAAATGGCCACTGGGAGACAGCTGTCAAAATAAACCTCACTGCTGTTATCACAGGTATTAGGGGGGGAAAGCTTGTGTTTTTAAATGAAATAAATGAAACCACCTGAATGTGTGTTTAATGAAGCAATGACAACATGGATGATGTTTCATTAATAACAAAAACAAAGAAATAATTAAATTGATTGTTTTCCTTGCTCATCCATGGTCACCAGGCATCAGATCACAGATCCCTCTATTAGAGGATCTCATGTAACATTTCTGAAGTTTGTTGGTCATACATTTGTTGTAGTAGGTCTTTTTGTGTTCATTAAACATACTAATCTTTATTCTTTCTTCCTTGTCTTTTTAAAAAAGTAGTGGAATTTCTTAAGTCCTCCCCACCACATGATTTCACTGTTTGTTCACTCCCTGATGTTTCCTCATTAGCCTGATTCAGACATTATGATGTACAAGTGTACAAATGAATGAATGTACTTGGGTTCATTTTAAAAGTGAACCTGGATACAAGCCTTTCAAATGCATGGTATGGAGAGGAAGTGTACTTCTGTATCTGCATTCAATGTAACATGTGTATGACTGTACTTGTGTACACCGTACACTCATTGTAGGAGTGTTGAACATAACATGTGAATGGGCCTAGTGTTGTGTCTCAAATATTGCACTATTCTGATCAGGGAAGCGTCTTTTAAAAGAACCTTTGGACTGGCTAGGCCTTGTAGAATAACCCATTACTTGAAAAGCCTGATTATATTGACATGAAACGTAAACCTAGAGATGCTCCCCTGGAGATGCTGGTTTGGATGATACCACTGTGACTTTCCAATGCCACAATGAGGAGTATGTGCACTCACTGTGCGTTTCCTGCCTCCAACCTCGCTCCGATGGGCCACCCATCTCAATTAACGAATGAATTCTCTTCCAACATTTTTCTCTTTGGAGAGCAATAGTTATTACAAATGAACTGTAGGTTATTTCTAGTTATTTAGACTAGTGATTCAGAGAATGCTTTGACACATAATCAGACTTTTGGTGCACATATCTCCCTCAAGTTCATGTGATAACAGGCTTGTTGGCAAATGCTTGCTAAAATGTAAGCAAAAATTCCTGTAGTGAGCTATTAAATCCACGAGAGGAAAAGTTTTAGCATCAAAAAGATGAAAAGATAAGAATAATGAGAGAGGATAATTTGGATCCCGAAGGAAAACTTTTGTTTTAAAATGAGTAATTGTTAAAGTTACTATCTTCTTTAGTTATTTAATTAGACACACAGACTAGATTTATAAATTGGATAATCTTTTTCCTAAGAGGGATTTGCTCATTAGGTCATTTTCAAATCTTCTAACAGAGCTTGAGTTTCTCCCCCACAGCCCCACTGAAATACTTATTATTAGTCAATGGATATAAGATATTTAGTTCATCTCTCCACTATTTCAGTATATTTTATAGGGTGGGAGAGGGTGAATTATTTATTCTCCAGTCTATTTTAGCTCTACACATCCTTTTCTTTTTTTTAACAACTATGAGGCTATTCCTTGAGGCCTCAAGATCTTTAGGAGCCAAAATGGCTCTTTCACAACAAAGATTATATTCATCATACTATCTACAGTTGTCAGGAGTCTGAGCTGTAAAGCTGCAGACCATCTTGTTGTTGAAGTATCCAAATGCTAAGAGGCAAATCAGTCACCTCTGCCTTTTTCAGTGGACTTCCAATGGCATTCAGTTAATCTATATGCAAATATACATGCACCATCTTTCCATATTTCAACAGGGAAAGTAACTGGGTTTCACGTTAATTTTATTACTTCTGGAGAACAGTTATGAGTAACAGACATCCCCAGTTCTATGTTTTTTATATAAAATAATAACAATCCAAATAATAGTTGAACATTCTGACTGAAACACTTTTAAGTGGCCAGTTGAGCTCTAATGTGTAAGAAAATATTATGACATAAACCCAATATGGTGTCAGAACCCATCTATTCCAGACCCTAATGAGGCCTCCACTAGCATTAACTAGGATCCTGTTGCAATCCAGCCCCAACAGACAGCTAAAGCTCACATCCCATGGAGGTTCTTCCTGATGGATCTGAGAACAGGAAAAAGAATCTCTTTTTTTCCCTTTCAGTTTCAATTTCTTTCAGTTTATAAGTGCTATGGAAAGTCCTTCCTACTTCTCCCTTCTGATCTTGACCCTGGGCCTATTCTAGGCCTCCTTCATCATCTCCAGAAACCCAAGAGCAACAGTGAGGCGAAGTCAGGGCATTGCCTTGCTGCCCAAGGAATTCCTTCCTACTCCTTGCCTACTCAGGAGGAGGAGGAAGATGCAAGCCTCAGAACAAGCCCTGAATTGGGTCCCATCTAAGTCTAGGAAGGGGTGGGGCTTCTGGTTTGTTTCTTGGTATCAGCCAGGCACTTGCTGGTGCAACAGCTCTATGCCAAGAAACTTATGAACTCTTCTAGTACCAGCTCCCAGTTTTCTTCCTGGAACTCCTGCTCCATGTCCCATTTATGTGTTCCTGCTATCCTGCTCTCCAGTTCTAGGTGCTGTCATGTTCTTGCTCCAGCCTCAATCTCCAAATTGGACACACATCCAGAACTGTGAGCAGCTCACTTTGCCACCTTCTGGCCATAAGTCGAAACATTCAGGCATTCAGATCACATGGATACTGAAAAGTATATTTACCAAGAGAGGAAGTTTCTATTACATATCCATCCAAACACCGAGAAAAAGGTCTGCACATAAAGTTCTATGAGCAGAGGACTTTATTCACAAGATCATGTCTTTGCATGTTTCCTGATTGTAGGGATGTGTAAACTGGCTCAAAATCGAGCCGGTTTGCACTCGAGCCAACTCGACTTGAACGCATGCCCTTGAGCCAAACTGGGGGAGGGGACCTGGTCTGAGGGCGAGTTGAGCAAGGCCCCCAGTTGTGAGCTGGTTCAACAAGGGGAAAATACAGGCAGGGCTGCAGGGTGGGGGGGCTGTGAAAGAAAGTTCTTATTCTTTTTTAAATTATGTTTTTAAAAGTGCTGTTATGCAGCGCAGAATGAAGAATAAAGAGCGTCCGGTGGCCTTAATGGACATGAAGATGGTGGTTGTGAGGACTCCTTCCTTCATCCTGCCGGCCTCCCAACTGTCAGCTCTGGCTGGCTGCTGCCCATTTCGGGCTTCTCTGCATGTCATTTGGGAGGGAGGAGGAATGGGAGTTCCCACCACCACCTCTGCCACCATCTCTGGGATGGTGGAGGTGGCGGTGGAAGCTCTGCGTGCTGGCAAAGAGACCCAAAATGGGCCACACCCAGCTGGAGCTGTCATTTGGGAGGATGGAGGCATAGGAAAAAGGAGCTCCCACCTCCACCATCTCGGGGGTGGCAGAGGTGGCAGCAATAGCTCCTTTCTCCCATCCCTCCACCCTTCCAAATGATAGCTGTGGCCCATTTCGGGCCTTTCTGTGCAAACACAGAGTGGCCTGAAATGGGCCACAGCTGGCTGGAGCTCTTATTTGGGAGGGTGGAGGGATGGGACTTTGGCTGCCACCTCCACCACCCCATCCCCAGACCAGAAGTCTCTGCCACCTCCACCTCTGAAATATGCAGCAGTCAGCCCAGACTCTCATTTGGGAAGCTGCCCGGATAAGGGAAGGAGTCCCCACAGTCTGCCGCTGCCTCCCTCGTTATCCTTGCTGCCACTAAGGCTGCCAGCTACTCTTTATTCTTCATTCTGTGCTGCACAGTTGCACTTTTTTCAAAGGTAATTTCAAAAAGACTAAGAACCCCACAGCCCTCCTCCCTATTCTTGTAAAGGGGAATCCTTGCCAGATCTCCCTTTACAAGAATAGCCATAGAGCCCCTCAAGCTGGCTTGATGGCCAGGCCAGGCTGGGCTTGATAAAGCCTGAGCTCTCTGGGGCAGCTCAAATCTGCTCTGGATTCAAGCCGAACTGGGCCAGCCGGTTTTGTGCACATCCCTACCTGATTGCATTCAGAAAGTGTGTGTCAATCAGCTGTGTGTACTGCTGTAATGTGGGGGCCTTGTACATAGTTCAGAATATGGCAGCAAGGTTGATCTCTGGGACAACATGAAGGAACTGCATCACACTAATTCTGAAAGAATTGCACTGGCTACTGATATGTTTCCAAGCAAAATACAAAGTGCTGATCACTACCTATAAACCCCTGAACAGCATAGGTCCAGGGTATTTAAGAGAAACCTGCTGCCTATTAAAATCATCTGGTTATGGTTGCAGCTGGCTTGTCTGGAGGCAACTCACAGCCAGGCCTTCTCTGCGGCTGCCCCAGGGCTTTGGAATATGCTCCCTGTCAAAATAAGTCCTTCTCTGTCTCTGATTGCTTTTAAAAAGACCCTTAAGACACCTGTTTTCTCGGGCTTTTAATTAAAATTATTTTTAAACTGTTAAATTGTCTTTATCCTGGAAAATTATTTTAATTGTTTCACTCTGTGAATTGTTTTTAATTGTTTTTATTAGGTGAAAGTGTTTTAATTGTTTTCATTTTTATATTGTAATTTGGATTGTGTACATCACCTAGTATATATCAGGCGGCATATAAATATGATAAATAAATAAATACAGCTGTACACAAAGTTTCCCTTTCACACATTTGGAGTAAGCTGCATAGATTGGGCGGGTGGAACATTTTCCTGGAATTATATGTATTCATTATCTATGTGACCTGAATAGGGCTTTCTCCTCAGTAGCTGCTAGGTGGGGATGTTTTGCAACAGGGGACAATAAGAGATACAGGACTTGGGTGGAGTTATGAGTTAATTGCTGGATAGTGGATAGCAACTAGATTCTCTTGAGATTAAGTGCAAGAGATGGAGAATAGGGGTCTATATGGGATGGCCATTTTAGGTTACTGCAGTAGGAGTTAGAGCAGGTCTCAACCCAACCCACCCTTTATTACTATTTCCTAGGCTGAACTGATAGTCCTTTAATTAATGGGGGGCTATGAGGGACTATTGTCCTCTAGTCTGATTGGCCTTGAATGAGGATGTTTGCCCTAAATGGGGTGATATGATGTGGTTAATTAATTTGTTACTGTATTGCATTGTCACAACTCTGCTGTGTATTTGTATTGCATGAAGTAAATTGAGCTGTAGGCTGTGGGGTAGGGTTCAGGAGCTTTGGAGGGGGCATCTGCTCTAAGGATGGTGCTTGATTAAGATTGGGATGGCTTCACACAAGGCACTTAGCAGGTGAGAGGTCTAGGACAAATTGCAGTTGGATGGCTGGGTTGCTATGGTTATGTCATTGTGCTGCTCTTCGGATTCTTGGCCTAGGAGTCCTGTTTTAATTTTTTTTTTTTTTTACAGAATCTATGATATTGAGATATAATATATCTATATATTGTTGAGATATAATATATTTATATATTATTGCTAGTCCATGACTAACAAAATTGACTTTTTGTTAGGACTGACTTCAGGGGTGTAGCTAGGGGAGAGGGGGCCGTGTCCAACCCTCTTCCTAGCGGCCCTTCAGAGAGAGGGCGATAATGAAGAAAATAGGTAGGGATAAAGCTGGGGGGCCCTCAAGAGCTCGGGGGCCCAGGTTCTTTGAACCCATCTGCTCAATTATAGCTTCAACCCTGACTGGCTTATATGTTATGAAATGTTCAGCTTATGGTGTCTAAAAGCAATGGGCAGCATCCAACTAATTACATCATTTCATACTTTATAATGTTATGGTTTCATACAAAACATGCTTTCATAGGCCATTTTAGAATTGTGGTGAACAATTGAAAAATCAGGGAAGTTTTAAAAGCACTTTGTGATATGGTAGTTGGAGGGTGGGACTCTTGTTCAAAGCAAAGATATTTGAAAAGTTACACTGAATGCATGCAAGTCCTTTAGACATGTCAAAAGTAGCTCTTAGGACCCCAGCCAATATACTGTTGAGCACTCCCAACTTTCCTGAGTGGTAAGAAGTCTAGAGAGGTCACTGGATGAGAAAGAACAATGGAACAGTGTTTTAAAAATACCTATTTTAAAATATATAAGCACAAAAGCTCTAACGGTTCCTATTTACCAGGAACAGTCCCTATTTTCTGGAATCTGTCCCCTGATCAGTCAGGAATCTTCCCGGTAAAGCTGTCCCTATGTTGAGGATGCTTTTGAGGATACCTATGTTGAGGATCCTCTTGAGGATGCCTTATTCGCTCTCCTCGCCCCGTGTTGTCATTGCATAAGATTCTGCTGACTCCTCAGAATCTCTAGATATTAAATTACCAAGTGGGTGGGGAGATACAGTTGACCTCTAATGAATCTACCTGTAAATGAGTGCACAACACTAATGAATGATACAGTCACAAATTTGGGGGGGGGGCATATTCTAAAAATATTTTAAAAATCTGATATTAAAATATACAATATACAAAAACTATACATAGATAAAAACACTCAGAAGCAGCAGTAAAACAATCATGTAAAGGCCTGGATAAAAAGCCAAGATTTAACCAGCTTCCTAAAAACTGTGATGGAGTCTGAGGAGTGAATGGCCACTGGGAGAGCATTCCAAAGCCTGGGGGCAACAACAGAGGAGGCCCTGTCCTGAGTGCATGACAACCTAGCCTCCCTCATTGTTGGCACCCGGAGCAGAGCCCCCTCAGATGATCTCATCGAGCGGGCAGAAACCTTTGGAAGCAGACAGTCCCTCAAATACCCCGGGCCCAAACTGTTAAGGACTTTAAATGTCAAAACCAGCACCTTGAATTGGTCCCAGAAAGACACTGGTAACCAGTGCAGCTCTTTCAAAATAGGTGTGATGTGATCACACTGGGCAGCTCCAGATAGAACCCTAGATTCTGCATTTTGTACAAGCTGCAGTTTCCGGATATTCTTCAAGGGCAGCCCCACGTAGAGCGCATTGCCGTAATCCAGCCGTGACGTGACTAAGGCATGGGTAACTGTAGCCAGATCTGCCTTCTCGAAAAAGGGACGCAGCTGGTGCACTAGCCGAAGCTGTACAAAGGCACCCCTGGCCACCGCCTCCACCTGAGCTTCCAAAAACAAAGCCAGGTCCAGTAATACCCCCAAGCTGCGTACTTGCTCCTTCAAGGGGAGTACAACCCCATCCAGAACTGGTAAAATCTTCTCATCTCGATTGGCTCTCCTACTGACCAACATTACCTCCGTCTTGTCTGGATTCAATCTCAGTTTATTAGCCCACATCCAGCCCATCACGGCCTCCAATCCCCGATTCAGGACATCCACCGTGTCATCGGCATATTGCTGACAACTCAGTCCAAATCTCTGGATGACCTCTCCCAGTAGCTTCATGTAGATGTTAAACAGCATGGGGGACAAAACCGAACCCTGCAGGACCTCACAGGCCAATGGCCACTGGGCCAAGCAGTAGTCCCCCAGTACCACCTTCTGGACGCTCTTCCCAAGAAAGGAATGGAGCCACTCCAACAGAAGTACCTCCAATTCCCATACTCAAGACACGGTCCAGAAAGATACCATGGTCAATGGTATCAAATGCTGCTGAGAGGTCTAGCAGAACCAACAGGTTCTGAGAGGTCTAGCAGAACCAACAGAGGTCTAACAGAACCAACGCACTCCCCCTGTCTAGCTCCCGGCAAAGGTCATCCACTAGAACGACCAAGGCAGTTTCATTCCCATATCCGGGGCAGAAGCCAGATTGAAAAGGGTCCAGATAATCCATATCATCGAAGACCCTCTGCAGCTGGGACGCCACCACACGCTCTGTCACCTTGACCAAAAAGGCAAGGTTAGATACAGGTCTATAGTTGTCCAGGTTGGAGGGATCAAGGCAGGGCTTTTTTTAATAGTGGTCTTACCACCGCCTCCTTGAGGCACGATGGCATCCTGCCATCCCTTAATGAAGTATTAATGATCACCTCCAACCATCTACCTGTTCCCTCCCTGGCAGCTTTTATTAGCCATGAAGGGCAAGGGTCAAGAGCACATGAAGTCACCCACACACTGCCCAGGATCTTGTCCACATCCTCAGGCTGCACCAACTGAAAAGAATCCAACACAATGGGACCAGATGGTACCAAAGGCACGTCTGCCGGAACTACCAAAACTCTGGAGTCCAGGTCAGCACGGAAGCGAGCAACTTTATCTGCAAAGTGGCAAGCAAACTGATCCCAATGGGCTGTAGATGATTCCTCCCCCATTACCTGGGGGATGTGTGGAGCAATGTTTTTACCACACGAAACAGTTCTGTTTGTCTGCACTGAGCAGATGCAATGGAGGCGGAGAAAAAACATTTCTTTGCCGCCGCCCCCCGCCCACCACAGAGTAGTCCCTAAAATGGGCTCTAGCCCGTGTTCGATCAGATTCGGCACGACTCTTCCTCCAGCATCATTCTAGTGTCGTCCAAGTTGTTTCATCGCCCTAAGCTCCAAGGAAAACCAAGGAGCTGAACGGGCTCCACCAAGCCGGAGAGGGCATTTAGGAGCAACCGTGTCAACAGCCCGGGCTGTCTCTCCATTCCAGAGATCAACCAGAGCCTCAACAGGGTCACCAGCTCTGGACACTGGAAACTAGGGATGTGCAAAATGTTTCGGGCACAGAACGATCTGTGCCCGAAACGACCAATTTCGGGTGATTCAGAGCCGAACTGAATCACCCCTGACGATTCCCGAAAAATATCGGACCCGAAATGAATCACCCCTGTTTCAGGTCCGCATTTTTCGGGTGTCTCCTTTTTGTGCCCCAGAAGAGTGCAAGCCTTGTCTTCTTCTTCCCCCTCCGTTTTCAGTTTGACGTCTCTTTGAATTGCCCGCCTTTTTGCCTCCATTGATTTCAATGCAGAAATTGCTTTCCTGTCACTTTAATTGAAAAGGTCCTGGGGCCAAAAGAGTGGGGTGGGGTGGTAGTGCCCAATGGGTGGAGGCTACCACCCCATTTACAGAGTGATTGGGCAGAGGGCTGATTTTTGGTGATTTTTGAGAGTTTTAGTGTCTATGGGGCAGAAAGTGGGATCTGGGGCAGAAGAGTGGGGTGGGGTGGTAGTGCCCAATGGGTGGAGGGTACCACCCGAATTCCAGGGGGATAGGGCAGAGGGCTGATTTTTGGTGAATTTCTGAAGTTAAAGCGTTTTTAAGGTTTTCCCCCTTTAGGTATAATCGCTTCAGGTCGGGGGGAAAGGGGTGGCCTAGAGTGGGGTGGGCTTGGTGGTGGTGCAGGGTAGGGTCAAGGAAGCTACCTTAATTTTTTCAAAGGATTTAGGCAGAGGGCTGATTTTTGGTGATTTTATTTGTTGGAGTTTTGTTGCTTCTGAGGTGTTCTGAGTGTGGATTCTGTGATAGCAAATGAGATTTTCAATGACACACCATGAATCCACTCTCATCTGCTATCATAGAATCTAAACCTTAAAGACATGTGAACTTCAACAATTAACCAAAAATCAGCCCTCTGCCCAAATCCTTTGAAAAAATTCAGGTAGCTTCCTTGCCCCTACCTGGCACTACCACCAACCCCACACCACTCTAGGCCACCCCTTTCCCCCCGACGTGAAGCGATACACCCTCCAATATACCTAATGGGGGAAAACCTTAAAAACGCGTTAACTTCAGAAATTCACCAAAAATCAGCCCTCTGCCCAATCACTCTGCAATTGGGGTGGTAGCCTCCACCCATTAGGCACTACCACCCCACCCCACTCTTCTGGCCCCAATCCCACTTTCTGACCCCGATCTGCCCCCCAAAGTCACTAAAACTTCAAAAATTCCCCAAAAATCAGCCCTTTGCCCAATCCCCCTGAAATTTGGGTGGTAGCCTCCACCCATTGGGCACTAACACCCCACCCCACTCTTTTGGCCCCAGGACCCCTTTTTCTAATCCGAATCGATTTGGATTTGGATTAATTCAGCTCCGAACCGAATCAGGGGTGATTCGGCTGGGCAAAATTCAGGCACAGAACAGAACAGTGGTGTTTCGGTTCAGGTCCAAACCGAAACACCGAAAAATCCAAATTGCACACCCCTACTGGAAACTCCCCGAGGGCCATCTGGAATCCAAGCGTATCCGTAAGCCTTCGGAGCTAACCATTCTAATCGGTCCACCACCCCTGCAGAGGGCAGACGGAGCAGTCAAACTAAACCCCACCAGATGATGATCTGTCCATGACAAGGGAGTTATCTCAAACTTCCCCACCTCCAGATCATTTATTCCTTGGTCGGCAAAACCAGATCCAGAGTGTGTCCTGCCATGTGGGTAGGGCCCAGTACCAGCTGAGACAGGCCCATGATTGCCATGGAGACCATGAAATCCCGAGCCAAACCCACTAGGGGGGCCTCAGCATGGACATTGAAATCCCCCCCAAACAATAAGTTTGGGGAAACCCAAGGCCACCTCTGAGACCACCCCCACCAGCTCAGGTAGGGAGACTGAAGCGCAGCAGGGTGGTCGGTACACCAGCAGAATCCCCAGCCTGTCTCAGAGGCCCACCCTCAAGGACAAACACTCGAAATTCTAAGATTGCCTGACCGGGCACCTGGAAATGGGGAAGGTCTCTTGATAGATGACAGCAATGCCCTCTTCACGACCCTCCAGGTGGGGCTGCTGCACACTCAGGAAACCTGGAGGACAGAGCTGAGAGAGACCAACCCCACTCAGCTCATCCAACCAGGTCTCCGTCACACATATCAGGTCAGCATGCTCATCGACAATCAGATCATGGATGAAAGATGTTTTAGCATTAACCAACCTGGCATTCAACAGCAGCACCCTAATCATTTTCTATTTATGCCATGCTTGTAGTCTGATTTGTATGTCACACCTCCCAGGTTGCTTGGCCACAGCCACTACACATTCACAAGCATGTCCCTATTTTCATTGATGAAATGTTGGAGGTTATATAAGCAGAGCCTTAAAAACAAACAAACCCAAAAACCTAGTAGACTCCTCAAAAGCGGGAGCACAACCACCAATTCTGCTTCACATCCTGCAAAGTAATTATACTTCAACGATGCTTCAGTTCTAGCCAACTCCTAATAAAAATGATCTGTCTCCTTCCCTTTTTAATTTCAGCATGCCTAAAAGCTGTTTCTTTCTCCTCTCTACTACTTGAAGGCAGAGGAAAGGGATTTCCAGTCACCCAGGAACGTTAATATCCTTTCTTTAACTCTCCCACCACCTATTAGTTGCCTAGTGATAGGCCAATTCACAGTAATCAAGACAACCAAAGGGAAATGCTAAAAGCACTATGTAATATGAGATGTAGGGAATAATGCTTAAAAAGGTGCTTTTTAAAATCCTACTGGTTGCATGTAAGTGCTCAAGCATAACAAAAGTATCTTTTAAGATCCATATGATCTACCTTATGCACATAAGCATATGCTCTAATGCCGAAAAAGTCTCTAATATGAGATGAAGTTTGTAAAAAGAATCCTTAGACAATACAGTGTCATCAATGAAAGATACAAATGGTATTAGTATTCCAGTTAATCGCCTAATCTTTGTATGTGCTTCTCATTAACATGGATTTAATTAGTGATTTTTCAGGGATCTCCATCTTCATCTAGCATCCCCAATAGTTTTCCTTATGCTTGGGAGATGTGAATAAGTAAAGTATAAGCCTGTTCATAAAAGTACAAGTTTTTTGTGTGAATGACTAACCCTGCATTTACTTTAAAAGTGCACCAGGCTGCAGAGGGTGTGGTTCAAGTGTAGAACATAATGTGTAAATACTGTAGATGTGTGTGTGTATATCTGTACATGCATACACTGTACACAGATTGTAAATGCATTGAACATAGTGAGGTAATTCACATGCGCAAGCAAAACCAGGCTAAGGGAGCCCAGCCTGGTTTTGCACATGTGTGTGAATGGCCAGGATCCTGACAGCACCACGGTGACAAACTAACCTATGAAGCCTCCCTTTAAAATGAAGTTAAGGGAGTGAGCACTCCCTTAACCTCATTTCACCAATCATCTGTCAACTGCAGCTGCAAGCAGCCATGGCTAGTAGACTGGGGGGGGGGGAGGGGGATCCCCATAATGCACTGCATGTGCAGTGCATTGTTGGAGCTCCTGGCGGGGCGATTCGGGGTGAAACGGAGCAATGCGCTCTGGCACCTTGGCCCTAGGAGCAGCCAGCAGCAGCCAGTGATCATCTGGGCAGGCAATCCACCTGCCCATAAGCAAGGATCTGCTCATCTGCAGGGGAGGTAAGCTTTCTCAGGCTTCTTCTGCTCACCCCATCAGAGCCCTTCTCTGCTCATGATAAAGGCTCAATGTGTGAATAGGACTGCAATCTAATCTGTAATATTAATATTTTTTAGGGATGAGCTAAACGTTCTCACCAGAACTCTCAGTTTGAAGTGGTGTGTGTGTGTGAAATTTTCTATCAGTATTTATCTCTGCTACATTTCTTAGACAGCCCAGAGTAACTAACCCTCAGGCTCTACATTGTTTCTCTTAACCATTTACCACAGGAAATCTAAAAGCAATTATCTTACATAGTTTGATTGGGGATGATGTACTGATGCTTGTGGAACCCAGTGTGCTCCTTAAATACACTGAAGCTTTTTAAAGCTGAAATGAATTACTTACTTGAAAGAACATGCTTAATGATTTCAACAAGTTTAAAAACATATTACTTGTAATGTTGAAAACTATAATGTACTTTCTGTAAACTGAGACTCCCCAAAGTCTTAACCAATATACAATAAACTATTTTTTTTCTTAGAAAAGTACGGCCAATATACTCAAAAAGCTATTAACAAAATGAAAAAAGAGTAAAAAGAGAGTAAAATGTGCAACTGTGACTTAAATATTGTGGATATACATGTATTAAATTGCTTTCTGCATTGCCTAAAAATATCTGATGAAAATAATATAAAGAGATATGGGCTCTGAATGATTTTGGCTACTTTTTTTGTTAGGCAGATTCCAGACTAATAGTCCAGGAGGCCGAGTCCTTAATAGCCAGTAGATATTGCCTAATGGTAGTTAATGGGTGTTGCAAGGCGGGGGAACCCACCAGAGCTGGGGGAAGGGGCTGGTGTAAAGTGTGTAAGTCAGGGGCATAGTTAGGGGAGAGGGAGCTCATGTTTGCCCTCTTCTCAGTGGCCCTTCAGAGTGAGGGAGATAATCAAGAAAATAGGGAAGGCTGGAGCTGGGTGGCCCTCAGGAACTGGGGGCTGAGTTATTTGTACCGATCCACTCAATACACCCCTGGTGTAAATGTAAATAAACTACAGTTTTCAACTTCTAGAAAGAAAAGGGCAGCCTGAATGGGAGACAGAGCTGACTGAGAAGCACGTGATAGCACCTGATTCTGTCTTGGAGATTTGGTATGAGGTATGAGACTACCAGTCTGGCAGGAGCGCATACCATTTGTTTGAGGCTTAACCTATATGTCTCAAAGAGAGTGCCTATCAGTTGTGGAGTCAGCCGAATGGTGGCTTGTGTCTGGCCTCGCCTCTAGTGATGCCCCATACGCATGGTGTCACATGCACAGGGGTGTGGCTCAGGATCTGGAGAGCCCTGCGTGAGCTATCCCTTGCCCATGCGTGGGCTCTGAAAAGCCCTGAATGAGCTCTCCCCCATCCATTTCAGGCAGTGTTTCCTGCCTGACAGCCTTTATTTCCCTTTCTCTCCATCCAGTGAGGGAGAGAAAGAGAAATAAATGTGTGAGAGAGAAAGAAATGGATGGCGGAGAGCTCACTTGGGTTCTCTGGAGCCCGGGCCATGCCCCCTTGCACGTGATGTCACTTGCTGCCTGACAGAATTTATTTCTCTTTCTCTCCCTCACTGGAAAAAATGCTGCCAGGCAGCAAATGCTGCCTTAAATGGACGGGGGAGAGCGCGCTTGAGGGTCTCTGGAGCCCAAGTGTCACCTCCTATGGGCTTCGGTGGTCTTTCTCATTGGCGGCCTGGGGTCTTTGAACCCATACACACAATGGTGGTTCCACCCCTGGCACTTATTTGTTCATCCACCTAGTACCAACTATTCTCTCATCAAATCCCACCATATTTTAACACATTATTTTAAGATTATGAATATCTGTTTCCCCAATTTACTTCTGTTCTTGTACAGATTACCATAATAGAGTGCAAACTTCAGCCCCCCACCCAAAAAATGCAGCTTGCAGAAATGACAGTTTATGCAGCCTTTAGACCAGAAAGTTAACAATGTATTGATACTGACTGAAAACACATGCATGTGCAAAGTCATCAAGAGATATGAATAAGTGTAAAACATTCAGAAAGTCTAGAAAGATCAAGCTCTTGCACTAAAGGACCAACTTTGATTTGCACACTGGATGTTCCTTGGAAATCCCTTGCTAGGAGATGAGGGTGGTGGGGTCAGGGAGTGAACAAAAAATGGAATTCCTCCACACAATGTCACATAATCTCTACCCAACACATTGAAGTTTAACAAAACATTACTTTGTTTTAGCATATAGAAAACTTCAACATCAACGGTTGAACATCAAAAGTTTGAATACATATGAAGAAAAGAAGCAGAGAACCTATAACAGCATGCATAGTAGGATGCATCAGGTGTGTGAGAGGCAAGTTCCCCAAAAGCACCTGCAAGCCTCCAATTCATTTTGTTTTTGTGTGTGCAGCCATAGAAAACTTTTCTGAGACTTTAAGGATTGATTGATTGATTAAGTGCCATCAAGTCGGTGTTGACTCTTAGCAACCACATAGATAGATTCTCTCCAGGATGATCTGTCTTCAACTTGGCCTTTAAGGTCTCTCAGTGGTGCATTCATTGCTGTCGTAATCAAGCCCATCCTGCTGGTCATCCTCTTCTTCTCTTTCCTTCAACTTTTCCCAGCATTATGGACTTCTTAAAGAAGCTGGGTTTTGCTGTAATGTGTCCGAAATATGATAGTTTGAGCCTCAAGTGAAAATTCTGAATTGATGTGTTCTATGATCCATGTGTCTGTTTTCCTGGCTGTGCGTGGTATCTTCAAAAGCCTTCTCCAGCACCAAAGTTCAAAAGCGTAAATACTTTTTCTATCTTGCTTCTTCAAAGTCCAGCTTTTGCATCCATAGATTGTCACAGGAAAAACCATTGTCTGAATAATTCTAATCTTTGTAGTTATAGATATGTCACAGCATGTAAATATCCTTTCCAAGGCCTTCATTGCAACCCTACCAAGTGCTAGTCTACAGCTTATTTCTTGACTGCTGGATCTTTTACTGTTGATCCTAAAGGGCAGAAGCTATCCACCTCTTCAATGTCTTCATTATCAGTTCTGAGGCTGGTTGCTGTACCCGTTGTCATTAGTTTAGTCTTCTTTACATTTAGTCATAGTACTATTTTTTCACTGACTTACTAGAGCTTGCAGGTTATCCGCATTCTCAGCTATCAGAGTGGTGTCATCAGCATATCACAGGTTATTGATGTTTCTTCCTCCAACTTTAAAACCACGCTCATCTTCTTCCAATCCAGCTTCTCTCAGTATATGTTCAGCATATTAGTTGAATAAAGAAGGAAAAAGTAGACAGCCTTGTCTTACTCCTTTGCCAATCTGGAACCAGTGTGTTTCACCATGTTCTATCTGGACTGTGACTTCCACTCCTGTATAGGTTTCTCATGAGAACGATGAGGCTCTACATACAATCTGTGTGTAGAGCGAGGGAGGGTTCTGCAGAAAGAGTGGGCTCAGCCCACTCTCCCTGCAGATGAGCAGTTGTGCAGCCCTGGGTGGCCGGATTGGCCGCCCACACCACTACCAGCTCCGTCACAGAGCCAGTGGGGGCTGTGGGCATCAGGGGCCGCTCGGCCCCCGGAAGTCCCAGGATTCCCCACATAAGTGCACAGGGCATTCTGGGGGGACCCCTGATACTGGGAGGCTTTTTGTAGCTTCCCAGTCAGAGTTCTACTCATGTGTTGCCACGTGTTGCAGTGTCACATGAGCAGGAAAACAAGGTTAATGGAGTGCCCACTCCATTAACCTCGTTTAAGGGGAGGGTGTTTTAGGTGGGCTAGCCACCTTGGAAGCACCAAGCCCGCCTGTGAGCCCGGTGGTTCCCACAATTTCTGGAAAGTGGGTTAAGCTTCCTCAAGTTCCACAACTTGACATGGTCGATGCAAAATTTTAAGGATACTATCCCTAAAAAACTAAATAAGGGTTACATAGTATGAATGTCCCCCATTCAGAGTGCTCAGGGTGGAGTGTAAGTGTAAGATATTCTTGAGCTAAGATGGAGATCTGTGTTCCATCACACAGGCATAAACCTATCTTATTCCATCTGTAGTTTTAATCATCAAACTTGCAGCAATATTATTCTTCATATTTCTTTTCTTTAACATAATCTGAAAGTGGGACGCTGATCACAGTATCTATCCAGGATGAGGTATGGAACTGAATCAGACATTCTGGTACATATTCTAAGAAAAATGGCTGGTGCTTCTTATTCTAAAGAACACCACAGCCCACACAAAATAATGAATGTCCCTTTCAGTATACTGTATCTTCAGGGAGCAGTATCATGGCTCTGTATTCACCTATTATCCAAGTTTTAATGGGTCATCCTTAGCCACAGATAAAGAGGAAGAATCAGACAGTTTAGAATGGGAAAGGATTGAGCCAGGCCAGTATAGTATTATAGTTATTTCTTTTTTGAACACCAAGAAAAATGTTGCTTAAACAAAACATTTTAGCCAAGACTTGATATTAGATCTTATTCCGAATACTGTGCAGAGTTGCAAGTGCCACAATTGTTGACACACTGGAAATAATTCTGAGAAAACCAATGATAAAGGTATGGACAGGAAGGCCACTTGAAAGAAACCTGTTTAACCTAGAGAAAAGAAATATACGAGTTACAGAAAAAGAAACAGTGGATATAAATTACAGGAGGGTACAACTAATATAAACAATTTTTGAAATAGCCTGGTGTGAGAGTAGTGTCCTTGGGCCACCAGACTGCTTTTAATTTAAAATCTTATATGTGCCTAATTTAAAATGGCAAACCTACCCTGGAATTATATGGCAGCATGTCCACCTGAAATGAACAGAACCCAGTTTATCATAAAGAATATACCCAGCAATTTCACCTTGGGTTAACTGTTTGTAAATTACCAGATATTCATTTGGTCTACCTGTAGCTAAATAGAAATCAAAATGTGACCATTATAAATTATCAGACTCCTTAGGGCAGGTGTCAAGAAAGAATAAAAATATACCAGATGAAAATATATATCAGTCAGAGGATGTAGACTTCTATTCCTCAACTCTATGATTATAGCCATTAAGGTCAAATAGGACTGTTCCAAAGTAAGTTTTGTACATAATGTACTGTTTAATTGATTATGTGGGATTTAGTATAAATAAGTTTATAAAGTCTTCTCTAATCCAACACCTTCAGCAAATATCGTATGAAGATGACCCTGCGTAGGGCTTTGTGCTGCTGTATTTAAAACTGAGCTTCTATTAACTCTCACTTCTGTTCAGCAGGTTATGTATAGGTGTTGCACTAATATCTCTGTGCTGCTTTGTATGTCACGGAAAATACACATTTTCCATGACATACTGAGTTACTGATATGCAAACGGTCCAAATCCATAAGTATTAGTGAATTCTCTGGAGCTGGGAGATACATCATCATCTTGGAAATTTCCTTGGAAAAGCTCTCTGCCACATCTTATTTACTTCATACTTATCAATGTTTATATGAGTTACTACGAGTTACTATTGCAAGTTATTCACCCAGCCAATCCAAACAAAAAGGCAGAAGCCAATAAGGTGTATTGAAAAGTTTGTGCCTATTGAATTTCTGCCTCAATGCATCCCACCCCAGCCCAATGTCAGACAGAAAGACCAAGGCAAAGACTAAGGGTATTCACAGGAGAAAGGGAGGACGGGGAGGTAGCAGAAAGGCTGAGCTACACTTAACTTCTCCACAGACAAGTCCCCAATGTTGGTGGGAAGCATGGACAGTGCTCCCACATGATCCAGACTCCTGCATACAGTGTGGAACTCTGGAGGCCGGGACAATGCATCCCAGCCTCCATATATCCCACAATGCACCATACACCAAGTGCAGTGCATTGGGGGATACCTGTGTAAGATGGGCTCTCTAGGCGCCCTTCTCTGTGTGCACTCGGGATGCATGCAGCCCGAACGCACACATGATACTGGTGCCGAGTGTGTTTATGCCCTTGGCATTGGCTAAAGGCCAGGCTTAAGTAGCCTAAACCAGGTTGGGCTGCCATAGCCTGGGTTAGACTGCTTGTGAGAACAGTCTTACATTGTGTGTGTGTGTCCTAATTTGTAAAGCCAGCATCATATAAGAGACAGTATAAAATATTTTCTGCTTAGATAGGAAGTTGTGATCTACTGAGTAAGACCATTGTTCCATCTAGCTCAGAGTTGTCTACTCTGACTCTTCAAGCAGGAATTTTTCTCAGCCCCACCTGGAGAAGTAAGGGATTGAACGTGAGACTTTCAACATGCTAAGCAGATTCTCTGTATGGGTGTGCATGGAACCAGCTGGTCCGGTTCGGTCCGGCACCCCTTAACACCCCCCCTTCAGTTCAGTCCGGGGGCGTTCGTGGACAATTTTTTAAAATTAAAAATATTTTTTTTACTTACCCACTATGGGGGAGTTGTTGGAAGTATTAGGGGGTGTCTGCAGAGGTCCCCCCTCCTCGCGCTGGCCTCCCTTACTGCCACCAACGGCCATTCGGCCGGCTCTTCAGTGCATTCAGGCCTTCCCCCTCTGGTGTTGTGGCCTTTTTGGAGGCTGCCGTGCCTGTGCAATTGGCCTCTGCATGGCCCAGTTCACACAGAGGCCAATTGAACAGGCACGGCAGCCTCCAAAATGGCCAACATGCTAGAGGGGGAAGGTCTGAACGGGCCAAAACAATAAGGGAGGCCAGCGGGGGGGAGGAGAAATCTCTGCAGACGCCCCCGCCCCCACCATCTCCAACAACTCCCCTGAGGTGGGTAAGTAATAATTTTTTAAAAAAGAAAATCTACGAAGCCCCCGAACAGTCAGTGGGTGTTTGGTCTGGGGTCGGACCGAACAGGGAATGGTTCGGTTCAACCCCAAATGGTCAAACCAAACAGTTTCGATATCAAACACGTTTGATGTCAAACCTAATTCTCTGCCATAGAGCTACACCCCTATCTCCTAACTTATGTTGACTTTTATACAAATGCATGTGCCTGAACACACACACACACACACACACACACACACTTTACAAAAATGCAAAATTGTAACCAACCAAACTAGAAAGTGGTAACTTGATACTAAGCAGATGTTCCATGTGAAGAATCTCTGTGAATATGGATCTAAGTTAAAGAAAGAAACATGTTTTTTCCTTTAGCATCATTAGGATTTGCAACCCACAGAGGAATAAATGAAATGGCTTTGGAAAGAGTTAGCAATGAATTATATTTTTATCATATAATCTTAACATTTGATAGTGACAGTAATACAGGAGGTCTTCAACATGTGGCAATAGTTAGAAAAATGCCTATTTAAGAGCTTTTAACTTAAGATGGATGGGAATGCTTTGGCCAGAAGAACAATAAGGGGGAAAGATGAATTCCTTCCAAAGCAGCAATGGTAATAACTTCCATTTCTTGGCTTGTTTTCTTTTGAAGGACAGATACTTTTAGGATTTGAAATATTATGTGAGTACTAAATACTAAATGTATTTGCACAAATGACATTATTTCACAGACAGGAGGCAGGGTAGAAGATGTTAATAATATTTTGAAACTCCAGGAAGATATAAGTCAAAGCTTGCATGCTTTAATGGAGATGCCTGCCAAACCTCTTCCCCAAGAAGCCTATTAGCGATGACAGTCTAATGATTCATCTGAGCACATGTGATATGAAGTATGGTCATTGTGTTCAAGAACGGGGCTTACAACATTTGACTTTAAGAATGCTTCTGAAACAGACTGCACTAAAATCCAGGAAGTGCATGAACTTAGGCCTAACTTTGTGTGGGTTGTTAATTAATAAACCAAGGTCTGGTCCTTCATAATTTATGAATGGACAGTCACTATCACAGGGGAGAATGCTTACATGTCTACCTGAGAAGGTAACCAAATTCCAATGACCACCAGCATTACTAGAAACCAATTACTGGGTTGAAAAGAAGGATGGGAAAGAGCCCAATCCTGTAGTAAAATGTTGGGCCATTGTGATACTGCTAGCTGTCAGCTTTAGCATCTCTCCCTATCTGAAAGGAGCATCCACAACAATAATAATACTTAACTTACAGCAAGGTTCTCAGACCTAGTCCTCAGATGCTGCTGGACTATGACTCCCGTCATTCTCAGACACAATAGTATTTGGCCATTGTGGTTGGGATTGATGGCAGCTGTAGTCCAACAGCATCTATGGACCCCAGTTTCAGAATCCCTACCTTACAGGGTTGTAAGGATTGCAAGAAGGTAATACATATAATGGGCTCTGGATGCTCAGGAGTAGGGTTGTGTGTGAAACCACCCACGGCGGTTCTGTTTGAATGTGAAATGGTGGGGTAGTTCAGTTTGTGCACATGAACCGGGTTCAGGTGGCTTGTAAAGGGGAATCCAGTAAGGATTCCCCATTACAAGCATTGGGGATCCCTAGTGACTAAATTTGGGTTGAAAGCGGCAGGGAGTGGGTGGGATGTTATTTTACCTGAGGTGGAGAGCTGGTGGCAACTCCTCTAGGCCCCACTGGTGCTCCCTCCCATCAGCGCAGGCCGGTAGGAGTCTTCTCTAATGGTGGGTGGCAGGGTGTAGAGGAGTCACCACTGGCCCACCACCATACAGCCGCCATGGGTAAGGTGACCTACTGCCCACCTGCACTGCACTTTTCAACCCAAATTTAGCTGCTAGGGATCCCCGATGCTTGTAAAGGGGAATCCTTAGCAGATTCCCCTTTACAAGCATCCCAAACCAGACCAAACTGGCTCAACCTGAACCAAGCCTGGTCTGGTTCAAGTTAGATTTGAACCAGTTCTGCACACCTCTACTCAGGAGAGTTATACAAATGTTTACATATAGGAATATATAGGAATATAGGAAGCTGCCGTATACTGAGTCAGACCACAGGTCCATCTAGCTCAGTATTGTCTATAGAGACTGGCAACGGCTTCTCCAAGGTTGCAGGGCAGGCAGGAATCTCTCTCAGCCCTATCTTGGAGATGCCAAGGAGGGAACTTGGAACCTTCTGCTCTTCCCAGAGTGGCTCCATCCCCTGAGGGGAATATCTTGCAGGGCTCACACATCAAGTCTCCCATTCATATGCAACCAGGGTGGACCCTGCTTAGCTAAGGGGACAAGTCATGCTTGCTACCACAAGACTAGCTCTCCTCCTCCTCCTCCTCCTCCTATATACATGCAAATAAATATATAAGTTGTGTTGCTATATGCAATAACATGTCTTAAGGAAAGTGTAAGAGAAACAACTAAGATAAATACAATAATCTAATGATCAGTGGGACTTTACTCTGGAAGGCAACTTGCCATGCCTGGGCTATAAATCTAGCAGCTGGCCATGTGGATCTTCCTAATTGCATGGGAAGCTTTCATGTGTGCATGGAAACTGAGAGAAGAATCCAAGTTAGACATTACAGCTAGAGGGTGCAGAGCCTTTATGGAAAAGAAGCCTCCTACCAGTATAAGGTAATATGTGGATCGACTTTAACAGTGTTTCTACAACATCACTGGTGTATCTCCAAGTGGACAAAATATAGCAATTAAAAAGCACTAGTAAGAACAATTCACTGCATGCTTTTGACATATTCAAGGTTTATATTCTGGTGTAGAATTACTCTACAGTGAGTGGTTTGGGAAATCCAGCATGTAAATGAAATCCCCAGTCAATTATTAAATTTCCATTGGTTCCAGTGCAGTATGGTTTCAGATTGATGTTCCTTTTGCAACTGGGTAGCTTTTCAAAGCTTTCAATCTTTGTTTCCATTGGATATCTGTCTACATTATCAGAGAAATTGGCATGGTTTGTCCATTGGGCAAAAAGGGAAACCAGACTGGCACATCCATCAGAGGAAAACAGTTTTGGCCTGGCAGATGCCTGAAGGAGAAGCCTGTACAACACCTGTGTGAGCTACAGCTGATTCTAATCAATTGCATTTGTCCCTCATTATACTCACTCCTCCCCCCCCCACTATTTTTTAAAGAAAGTACAAGCCAAGAATGTTAAAAGTTCTCTTGCAAAGACTGGAAAATGTTATATGAAATAGGCCATTTCTGGACTCAGGCACAGGAGCATTGGCAACCATTGTGTGTTGATTGGATTACAAGGAATGCAGTTTCAAAATTCCAGATCAGCCATATGCAGCACATGAGCCCAAGAAGCAAATTATCCCTTTTAAAGCGCAAATATGCTGGCATACTTTGACTGAAATCCATCACAGAATAGCACATTAAATAGCACAACTTGCTTGGAATGGTACATCAGCACCCTGTTTTGAGGTAAGGTTTTCATTTACCTGTTTTTCTAATTACCATTACATGAATAGTGAACTATTGAATGAAATAAACAAACATATCTCTGCAAATCTCAGCAGGATCAGAATGGGATCTCCATCCATCACCCTGGAGAATTTTTGTGCAGGATTGGATTTGTGTGCCTTTATTAGCCTTGAACTGAAGAATAAAATTTGCTCCTTATCTAAAATGGTGCCAAATTAGATGGTAGGAAGGGCATTTGGATCAGCATTTGAATGTCATGATCTATGAATGTTGTTATTTCCATATCCTGAGCACACCACTTTTGCCCTTCCTATGATTCTTCATTGCATTATCATTCTTCATTGCATTCCAATTCAAGCACATTACCATAAGAAATGGCCAAAGCCAGAGCAGGATGATATGTGGGAAAATATGTGCTAGTGGGTGGCTAGGAGGTCCTCACAATTGGGGTATACTAGTAACCATGTTTCTTGTTGGTTTGGCATATGTGGGCAGGAGTGTCAGCCGGAGCCTGTCCAGAAAACTGAAAGGCAGTTTCTGCACTAGCCCAGCCCACGTCTGGCTAAACTTAGCGTAAATAACAGCAACAGAAAGAGGCTTGACCCAGAGGTTCAACATGCCATTAGCATTTCCTCTGAGGGTGAAGCTGAACCTTGTTCTGATTGCTAAACTAGAATTTCTAAACAATAAAAACGTGTAATCAACAAACTGTTTTCATTTTGGCATTTTAATGTTTTATTTGTTTTATTTTGTACTCTACCTAGAGATTTATTGTTATGTGGTATACATAAATAAATAATGTAAGTAAACAAACTATGCTGGGCACTGCTAGTGAAACTTGACAGCCACGGACCTCTGTAGTGCTGCTGAACTAGCAACCTCCATGTTTTCACCATCCCATAACAACCTTCAGGATGGCTATTGGATTGCCCAATACCCCTCAGCAACAAAACTCTTTTACTGCTGGAACTCACAACAGCTAAGACTATTCCTTTCTTTATATCCTAAGGTAATGCCTCAGAGCACTCCATCTCATCTCATCTCATCTCATCAGGGTCATCCTTCATGGGTGGCAAATTGGGGTATCCACCTGAGCCCTGTGCCTTCCTGACCACCCACAACCACCTAGGAAAAGCCCTGCTGAGGAGAGGGCTCTGACCAGGCAAGGGTGTTTACAGAATGGCAGCGGACAAGCATGGATGCACAGGCACAATAGTAATTTTGTGCCTGACTATTTGTTAATCGGGATTTCTTCACTCCTGCACTTCTCCTCCCCTTTCCCTGCCAGCTAAGATGTACCCACAGAGTCATCCAGGCAGACGGAGCAAGCTGAGGCCTCACACTGAAGCCACACACGCTATTAATCCAGGGAGCCTTGCCCTTGTACATGCCAGATGGAAGCCCAATGGCAGAGAATAAACTGGCCATTTGGAGGCCCTCCCGGGCCTTGGAGGCCACAGACTGGGGCCCCAAGGTTCGGGGGTTAGAGCACCTCTGCTCCCGGTACACATGAGGTACAACTTTGAACACCAGTTTCAAGAGAATAATGGCAGCAGGGGGAATATGCCTTCATCTCCTGCTTGTGGGCTTCCCAGACACATCTGGTTGGCCATTGTGGGTAACAGGATTATGGACTAGATAGGCCAAGGTCTCATCATCTTCTTGTTCATTTTTATTACCACTTCTTCCACACACACAATTGTGGAGCCTCCTTTTTTCCTGAGATGTCAGAATACATTAGGATCTCCTGGGTGACTTTTTAAAATTCTTTGTCTGTTTTGGCATTTAATAACTGAATGCTAATTGGGAGTGTTTGTGTATTGTGTTTTTAGCATTCGATTTCTTTTAATTTTAATGAGATTTAACTAGGTTGTTACTTGCCGCAGCCTAAGGGATGTGGCCAGGATAAAATATTTAAATAAATATTTAAGGAAATAAATAAATCCTTACCCAGTTTTGTTTAATGATACTTCTAGTATAAAGTAATCTCTTCTGATCCAGATAAGGAGATCCCTGAATGGAAGCAGGGGCGGGTGGTGGGGATGAAAAAAATGACTGAACGTCTACTTTCTTAGGAGAATTTTAATAAGAATAGATGATAGTAAGCTCATGACATTGCTTTCATAAGCTAACTGCTCCCTTCCCAGAAACTTGTTTTGAATGCATCCTTAAGCAATTTAATAACAGGTAGTGCTGTATCCCACAAATTATCCACTGACATGTGAATTAACAGTATCAAGACTCATTGTTGCTTTTTAGTGCTAATTGTTGCTACTGTTTGCACTTGTGGGGCATGCAGTCTCGGCAAAACAAATTTTAATGAGGCCATTGGTCTTTTTAATACTATGTTCTTAATTTGCTTCTACATTGGTTAAAACTCTAATCAACATCACTTACAAAACTGCTTTTGGAGTGAAATAATTATGTGCTCCTTGCCACCAGCAAAGCTATTAGATATATCTCTTTGATTTGTAGTGTATAATTCACATAGCAGGGACATCATAATGAAATGTTCATGTGCATATGTGTGCCAACTTGCAAAAGTCAATGGGGCATGAGGCAAGAAAATGTATCTGTGACACACAGAGAGGACTATATTTCATTTCTATGTCATACATATAGCTTTCTCAAGTTCACAGACCTCTGTAGCTGGTGTTCTAGCCTGCCAGCACCATTAGAAGGGTGGGGCTGGGCAGATAATTAAGAAACCATACAGTCTGAAAATTAATATTTATTTAGCAGATAAATGTCACCACTGCTCCAAAATCCTGGTGGATGCATTGTCAGGAGTGGTTGGCATCTCAGATATGCATTCTCAGAGTGTATACCCAAGCCCCCTTCAGACATTATATCTTCACTCTACCGTAGCTGTGTACAGTACGGCAAAGGAAGTCCCACCCCACCCACCCCCCCGCATCACTCATCCATGTGCCTGCCACACACGGTTATGATGGGGCTTGTCTGAAGAGGGCAGAGACCTTCCTATGATGGTGGGCGCTCCCATGATTGTGAGATTGGATTGATCCAATCTTGCAGTCATGGGAGTGCCTGTCATCACTGGAAAGGCTCTGCCCTTTTCAGAAAAGCCCCACTGTAACCAGGAATGGAGGGGCGGCACATGTGAGTGATATGGCAGAGGTGGGGTTTTCTCTCCCTTTGACCTACTTTACACAGCTACAGTGGGGTGAAGTTATAACATCTGAAGCTGCCTTAGCTTGCCTTCACATCAGCCCTTTTCTCTAGAATTGTCATCCATTCACTTTTTAAGGAGCTTCCAAACTATGAAATGACTGCAGTCCAATATTCTATGTGCTAATATGTTCTGGTTTTTCAGACCTGATTTGTGACTACTTTCCATAATCGGACATAATACACCACCAACATATCTAACTAGACACACGAAGTTTGATTATGGCTTTTCAGGGCTCCTGTGCCTTAAGTTAAAGTTGTTCTGTTTGCAGAGGCAATCAATTTTTTAAAAAAATTGATTCCAGTTGGGGAGATGAGTGATGAATATCTTGTCTTAATGCCCCAGTGCAAGTTTCTGTTACTACGAGGAACACACAATAAGGTTTTAATGACTGAGTTTTTGGGAATTATTTTTTCTTGTTTTATTGCAAAATAGTTATGTTCATTTAAGAGCAAAACAGAACAAAAAGAATGAAAAGAGATCTCTAATTAAAGCCTCTCTTCCTCACCTCACAAAGGAGCAGAAACTGACATAGGAGCAATTAAGGAAGACTATTCAGCCAACAAGTAAGGGACAATTCATCCATAATTCTGCTACTCTAATCAACAGGAAGTAATAAAACATGTTGCATCTGCAAAAAATACAATTTTAAGTGAGTTACGTGAAGTTACTAGTGACTTTTGCTAAATAGGATTACTAACAAGTGAGTAAACATTTTAGGAGGAAGATGTTCAAGAGGAAGGACATTATTGGATAATATAGCATTATATTAATATTAATACAATGCCATATATTTAGTATATTAATATTAAAACCTCAACTTTAATATTGCTTCCAGATAATTGTGGAAAAGCAATGCCTCGGCAATGCTGAAGGGCTCTAGAGTTGAAACTAAAACCTTGTGCTAAGCCATAGGAAGTGGGTAAGTGAGTGTGGGCAATATTATTTAGCAAAGCTATTCCTTCTAGGGATGTGCAAATCAATTTGGGTACAAAATGATTTGTACCCAAATCTGGCTGATTCGAGTGATTTTAGACAGAACAAATCACCCCTGTGCTCAATTGCCCAGATCCGGGTACAAAACAAATCACACCAGATTCAGACCCAAAAAATTTAGAGATTCGGACCGCCATTTTGTGGGCAGAGTGGGTTGGGTAGTAGTGCCCAATGGATGGAAGCTACCACCCAAATTTCAAAGAAATTGGGAAAATGAGTGATTTTCTTTGTTTGAAGTTGACACTTTTTAAAGCTTTTCCCCATAGGGAATAACGGGGATTTCAGAAGACTTATAGCTCCACGTGGGGGTGGGGGCAGCAGGATGGTCCAGAGCAGGTTGTGGTGGGTGGTAGTGCTCAATGAGTGTAAGGAAGCTACCACCCAGATTTCAAAGAAATTGGGCAAAGGGTTGATTTTTAAAAGGTTTTTGAAGTTCATGTGTCTTTAAGCTTTTTCTCATAGGGAATAATGGGGATTTCATCAGCCTTAGTTATAACTCATAGGAACATAGGAAACTGCCATATACTGAGTCAGACCATTGGTCTATCTAGCTAACAGACTGGCAGCGGCTTCTCCAAGGTTGCAGGCAGGAATCTCTCTCAGCCCTATCTTGGAGAAGCCAGGGAGGGAACTTGAAAACTTCTGCTCTTCCCAGAGCGGCTTCATCCTCTGAGGGAAATATCTTGCAGTGCTCACACATCAAGTCTCCCATTCATATGCAACCAGGGCAGACCCTGCTTAGCTGTGGGGACAAGTCATGCTTGCTACCACAAGACCAGCTCTCCTCTCCTAACTCCCCGGAGGGGGCACCAGGGTGGCCCAGAGCAGGTTGTGGTGGGTGGTAGTGGCCAATGGGTGGAAGGAAGCTACCACCATATTTCATAGAAATTGTGCAAAGGGATGTTTTGTGTGTTTGTTTTTTTAAATTAAGTTGGCATGTCTTTGTGGCAGATTCAGGGCAGAAAAGATGTTTCAGGGGCAGAAGAGTGGGTCAAGTGGTAGTGCCCCAATGGGTGCCTGCTACCACCCAGATTTCAAAAAAATTGGTGAAAGGGGTGATGTTTAATTTTTTTTCTGAAGTTTGCACGTCTTTAAGCTTTCTTCCCATAGGGAATAATTGGGAATTTCAGCAGCCCCATAAGGCTTTGCTGAGGTTTTGCCGCTGAAGTGTTATGCCTGACTGCTGATTTGCCGTAACCACGGTTTTGTGCCTTTCCCAAATAGCAACCATAGAGGAGGCAGCTCTGTGGCTTTCACTAGCTGCCTCTCAGAGATTCAGCCTCACCCCTCATATCTTTCCCTCTCTTCCCTGTTCCCACAGCTGAGGTGTGCCGTGAAATTTAGAGACACAAACCTCCTGCTAATTCCTGCTGCAAGACGCTTTTGTTTCCCAGTAAAGTAAAACCATTCTTTCTACATCCGCTCCCACTTTCTCACCTGGGCAGTGGCAGGAAGGGAGGCGGAGGTGGGGAGTGTGACCACCTGGGCTCCCTCTCCATGCCCTGGACTGCTCCATTCTTTGCTTGCTATCTTTTACTGCTGCTGCTACCACTTGGAGGATGAGAGGAGGCACTATATATGCTTCCCGCATTTCATGCGGTGTTGGGGCTGTCACCCAGGTGCCCTGCACCCAGACTGAGCTCCGAGGGAAGGGCTGAGGGAGAGAGAAATGAGGAAAAGAAGAGAAAGAAAAGTTTACTGCCTTGCAGTAAACAAAGAGGAGAACACAAAGTGGGTGGGGGAAAGGACTGGATTGAACAGCTCTGTAAGTGTGTGCTCTGCTGTGGTCTCCTTAAAAAACAAAACAAAATAGCCAGAAGAACACGAGGAAAAGAGGAGAGACTAGGAAAAATTAACTGCTTTTCAGAGAATCAGGAGAGGACCTTGTATGTCATGTTTGCCCCCCCTTCCCAATCCTCCTCTCTGCACTTTGTGTAACAGAGCAAAGCAGGAGCCCTGGACTCATGTGTGATTTGCCTTGAGCCCCACACTCCCATAGGGATGGCCCTGCTGGAGGATGTGCCCCTCTGCTACCAAATATTAGTCCCACGATCCACTGCATTGCAGAAAATTTATTAGAATAACATAGTTAGGAGCAGAGTGAGGAAAGTGTTAAGCTGTCATCTGCCCAAGAAGTTAGTGGAGCATGAAGGACTTGCCCCCTTTGAGTTAGTGGCCAATTGTGGCCACTTTGCTTTGCCGGACAGCCCAGCGTTGGAGCTCGCTGAGATGTCCTGGAACTGGAGTTTTGCAGGCCACAGTTTGGTGAATGTCTGTGGCACGATTTGGAATTACAAACTGAAACCATGGCCATGCTTAACTCCAGTTAACTCGTACGTATGAATGGGGCCAATGTTTATATCGGCTACTTCCTGTGTTTTCTTTCGGGAGAATGCTAGGGGTCGTAAACTCAAGTTTTAAAAATGCAAGTATCTTATTTACAAAATTGGTAGCAGTGCAGGAATGTGAGCACAATCGGAATGGAGGTCTGCAATTCGGACAGTATACAGTTTCTTTCTACAAAGCTCATTTTTTAAAAACTTCAGTAGGGAATACGAAGGTTGAATATTACATGCGGTCCAGAATTGTCTTTGCTCTGATTGCCTACACTATCTTGGGTATTACAGACACATTTCAGTCCTACTCTGTTTGATTTGTTATATGAACTAGAATAATAACTGAATTCAAACAAAAGACAAGTGCAGAGAAAGTGGCATAAGAATAAAGAAAGTGTCAAAAGCATTTTCTAAAGAAAAGGAGGGAGTATCTAAAAATCTCTCAACTTCTTTTCAGATCAATGAAAAGGGTAAGTGAGCATTCATTGTCTGTAACATTTCAGACATGAGGTTGGACTATATGACCTTCAGGTCCATTCAGGTATCAGTCTCTAAGATTTCATTTGCCTAAAGAGAAATGTACCACAGCCCTGCCATTTAAAATTACCATTATAAATAAAATGCACAAGGAAGGCATTAGGCATACTTAAATCTATTGAAATAATGGAAAGGAAGAGTTGAACTATGTTCTCAAATCAATGAGATTTAAGTACAGTTAATACTTGTTATTGTCTGCAAGGCCAGATTCCAGACAATCCGTTCTCAAGAAGGATCTGACTGTCAGTCAAAGTGGGCAAAATTAGGAGGCACAGTACAAAACAGAAAGGGTTAAGGAACCAAGGCGGCAGCTAAGCGAGACCAGAAGCAGGTAGGTAGGCAAAACCAGTTAGGAATCAAGATCCAAAGCAGGAATCAGGGAGAGGGAGCTGAGGCAGGGTTACCACATATGAGGTGAATTGCTCAGATGAGAAGCAAGCTCTGAGGCTCAGGCTATATAGGGGTTGGTAGGGAGGGACTGATCTCTGAGATCAGTGACTGAGTCTTCAGGTAGGCAAGCACTTCAGCCAAGATAGTGGAAGTATGCTGGCTTGGGAGAAGAAACACTTCCTGCACCGGTGGTCTCCCACACCCTGATGTTGCAGCTAAAATGTGGTTGTGGTGGTGGTGACGATGAGGACGATGACGATGACAACAACAACAACAAATTGTGGTGCTTTGGATTATCATTGTCCAAGGCTAAAGTTGGGGAAGTTAACTCAAACTGGGGCAAATGTGCATACAGCTAAGTTATTTAATAAGGTAATTAGGACAGCTGGCCACAGGCAGAGACACTACAATATTAGGGTTCTCAAGAGGGAGCTATGGAGTCAAGGCAATTTCCTTGAAAGCCGAGGCTAAGTTTATTGCAGAACAGAAATATACAAGACAAAGCAATGGTTAGTGATCTCCTGGGGAACTGCTGGCAGAGGTTTCACTCCCAAGAGGCTAAATCTCTGAGAATAGCACTGAATTGCCTGAACTCCTGAATACATATTCAGGAGTTCAGCAGAGAGGGAAAGGGGATAGAGTTAAGGGGTGATGGGGAAAGGGAGAGAGGGAGCGAGGGAAGTCATGATTGTTGGAGATGCAGCTCCTGATGGCATCGACTCTTAGAACCAACAAATCTATCTATCTGTTCGACTGATAGTCTATTGACCACTAGGGGCATTAGGGGTAGAAACAGGGCATTCCCCCCTCTGACCATTTTTCCTCTACTCTGATTCCCCTTTGTTCGACTGATAGTCTCAGGTTTCATTCACCTAAGAGTCTCCCTTCCCTCTTCCTGTATGAAGCTAGCAACCAAGCATGCAACCAAGCATCTTATCTATTTCCCTGATGGATTTCCCAAACAAACTTACTTGGAACTTTAACTCAATGTCTCCAGATCACATCAATTAGTTGTGCTCCCTTACCTGTGCACTCCTCCCTGAGCTCTCTAACAATGACCATATACCTGTTGTACAGAGCAAAGGAATCTTATACCCAAATGTTGACCTGGGAAATGACAAAGAGTTCATCCATCCCAGCAAGGACCTTAAATATTCCTAAACAAAAGATTTTGATGAGCTGTTCTTTGATTCTGTTGGACTGCTAGCTCTTTTCAAGTATTTCCTTGATGTTCTCTAGAGCGTTGAAAAGTGTTTTCTACACAGGGGGTTTAGGCAATGGGGGAGTGACTCTCAGCATGACTCACTGAGACCTTGAATGTTCTCGGTGTTCCATAGTACTTGCTTGTTGAAAAGTCTTCCTCATAGTCTAATTGGAGGGGAAATCAATCTACCCTGATACATTCTACCTGAAGGCAGAAAATAGCTAAAGTGGTTCCTCCTGATCCATTGCCATCTTGTTATTGATCTTAAGGCATCAGGAATGTGCCCAGTTCATAATGACTAATGATCTTCTTATTGATTGGGGAGATGTGCATGTCATGGTGTTCCCTCTACCAGCAAAGAGAGTCAGTGTATGTAATTACTATGGAAGAGCCAAAAATCATGTTATGGAGGGGGGTGCAGCCAAATAAGGGGTGCACAGCCAAGTCAGGCAGGGAGGGCAAAACTCTTGTATGCCAGGAGTGGGGAATGACATGTGTGCTTATGGCACATGTAGTGGATCACACAGACTATGATCGGGCTTGGCTGCACATGAGAACTGACAGCAGCTGCTGCCGGCAGTGCCTCAGCAGCAAACCCGCCAAAGAGGTCCACTTGTTAGCCAGCATTAACAGTTTAAGTGAACCCTTAACCCAGGCTAAATGCTTGTGTGTCTGCACTGCATAGCGCCAACACAGGAGAGGCCAGTGCCGGAAAGATCCCCAAACTCGTGTGGAGCATTATGGGATTTTCGAGGGCCAGGATGATACGTCCTGGCCCCTGACACTCCTCACTGCTGGGGTCAGCTGGGGTCCATCAGGGAGTGCAACATGCATGCCCAACACGGAGCCAATGATCATCTGTGGGAAAGGTAAGGTTCAGTAGCCTTCGTCCCCGCATGTCCGGTAGCCCTTCTCACTGATCATAAGAAAGGGCCCAGTGTCTCTGCTTGTGTAGAACTCTGACAGCTCTCTTCCAGTGGCTATCACTACAGGCAGGGGTAGTTGGTGAGGCTCAGAGTGCCCAGATATTCATCACCATTCCCCTTTTGTGCCCTGCCTGGACTGCCCCTGCAGCAGATGGTGAAGCACACAGAATGAATCTCTGTTCCCAGATGGAATGAGTCATTTCTGCTGGCCAGGATATTTACTAGAAGTTGGGAGAAGGAAGAGCTGGAAATGAGAGTGTTGCTCTTTGCATGATCTTTCTCTTCCCGTCTATTCTTTCTAAGATCCATGATGCCATTGCTGCTGTTCCTGAACAGCATCCCACTTCCTAAAACTAAACCCAGCTAAAGCGAAACACTTCCCCCTTCCCATGCTTCTCCTCCTCCTCCTCCATTTGCTTTCCTTAATATTGCCTCTTCTTCTTGTCAAGCCCACAGTCATGAGGTTATCTTCAATTCCATGCTTACTTTCTCCTAACAGCTGCTAAATCTTCTTCTTTTACCTCTGTAATGTGACCGTAAGAATGCCCCATCCTGCACCCTCGTGCTGGGGGATGGGTCTTTGTCCCACCCCCTCAGCAGATAGCTGCAGGGAGTGCCCTGATTGGGCAGGGCAGGAGGGGAGGCAGGGCTTGCACTCTATCGAGGCTGTCCCTCACCTCCTCTCTTCAGTTGTGCTTAGTTTGGCTTCAGGAAGGGAGCTCTGTTTAGCTCTGCTTCCCAGCCATGTGGCCTGTCAGGCCAAACAGGATCTAGGAGCAGCAGAGGAGCCTGTTGGGAGGTCCAGGTATGGCCTGGATCCCAGCAGCACTTGCCGCGATGGTTTGGTGTGGGGGCAGAAGTCCCAAGATGCAGGGGGAGTGTGTTTGGACCCACTGGAGTGCGTCAGGGCAGCCGGGACTCCAGTGGCCCTTGCCACAGTAGGTGGTTTATCAGGGTCCCTGACCCTGGAATGGGGGGAGCATTTTTGGCCTGCGTTCAAGGGAGCCAGGTGCGGGGAAAGGGCCAGATGTGACCAGGAGCCCAGCGCCCTACACCACAGAGAATTTGCTCTTTCATCTGATGGCAGGGGCAGTGCAGCTCAGAAGCAACTGAGGCAGCTCATCATGCCTATTTTTGAGCCCACCCCCTTCTCTAGGGCAGCCCTGTAGGCCCTCCTTGTTCTTGAGTCCCCCCGCCTTCTGGGCTTTGGGTCTTAGTCCAGTGGTAAAGAACCAGCTTTATGTGTGGAAGGTCCTAGGTTCATTCCTTGGCAGTATCTCCAGGCTGGGCTGGACAAGACTCTAGCCTGAGACTTTGGGGAGCCTCTGCTAGTCTAGATAGCCAATACTGAGATAGTAATGAACCCATACCTGGCTCTATATGTTCCTAGGACCTCCTTGGCATGGCAAAGGAATAGGGGCCATGCTGCAGATTGGGGAGAACTGGTCTTGTGGTGGCAAATATGAATTGTCCCCTTGGCTAAGCAGGGTCTGCCCTTGTTTTCTTTTTAATGGGAAACTACATGTGTGAACATGGTGTAATATTTCCCTTAGGAGATGGATCCATAGCTCAGGGGAAGTGCATCTGCAGGATTGTATGCATAAGGTTCCAGGTTCCCTCCCAGGATGTTTTTTACAACTGGCCAGTTGGTTCAGAGGTTAGAATGTGGTGCTTATAATACCAAGGTCATGGGTTTGATCCCTGTATGGGCCAAGTCTTCTGGGATTTTCTCAAAGAGTTTTCAGTCTTGCTGCCTAATTTCATGATGCACACCTTTGCAGACCCCTGCTCAGATCCTTCTTCAGGGGAGGGTTGGTCTGGTGGCTACAAGCATGAATTGTTCCCCTTACTAAATGGAGTCCACTCTGGTTGCATTTTACATTGTGAGGGGGCTACTTTGGGCCTTTCTGGGGCCTTTGGGTGGGCTTAACCTGACAAATAGTTACATAGGAATAGGGGTGTGCATTTTGGAATTTTCTCATTTTGATTTGTATCCAAATCGAAACACCCCTGTTTTGTTTTGTACCCAAATTTTCTGAATCCGAATCAGCCCTGTTTAGTTTTGTAGCCAAATTTTCAGAATCTGAATCCGAATTGATTTGGATTTTTAAAAGGGGTTCCAGGGCAAAAAGAGTGGGTGGTGGTCGTAGCGTCCAATGGGTTGAAGCTACCACCCAAATTTCAAAGGAATTGGGCAAAGGGCTGATTTTTTGTGAATGTTTTAAGATTACACATCTTTAAGAATTTTCCCATAGGGAATAATAGAGATTCCAGCAAATGTATTGCTTCACATTGAGGGGAAAGGGGTGGCCCAGAGCAGTGTGTGGTGGGTGGTAGTGCCCAATGGGGGCAAGGAAGCTACTAGAATTATTTCAAAGGAATTGAGCAATGGGCTGATTTTTTGTGATTTGTTGAAGTTTATGTGTCTTTATGATTTCTCCCATAGGGAATAATGGAGGTTTCAGTAGCTCCATAATTCCACTGGGGGGGGGGGTACTGGGGTTGCCCAAGGGGTTGTGTAGTGCACATAGGGTACCAACCACGCCCAGACCCACAAGCCCGTGGGGTACTGGGTTTTGTTGTTTCTGAGGTGTTCATTGTAGATTCTCTGGTAGCATATGGGATTTTCAATGAAAAACAAGAATCCACTCTCATATGCTACCAGAGAATCTACACTCAGAACACTAGAGAAACAACAGAACCCAGCACCCCATGGGTTAGCAACCCTTCCCCTGGCCAATGTAGGGTCAGTAAAGAGTGGCAAGAAGCAAAAGAGTTATGGGGAACAAGGAGGGAATTGTCAGCAGGTCAGCCCATGCTTTAGGTCACCGATTGGAAGGCTGGAAGGGCAGGAAATTCAAAGAGATGTCAAACACAAAATGGAGACTGACTCAGAGATCACCACAAAATGGAGGTCCGAAACAACAAAACGTTTTGTAGCCGAAACAGGGACGTTTTGTTTTGTATACAAAACTTTTGGATTTGGAAAATTGGTGTTTTGTCTACAAAACACCCAAAATGGGCTGTTTTGGGTACAAAACGTTTTATATCTGAAACGTTTCGCACATCCCTACATAGGAACCTAGGAAGCTGCCATATACTGAGTCAGACTATTGGTCTATCTACCTCAGTATTGTCTTCACAGACTGGCAGTGTGTTGCAGGCAGGAATCTCTCTCAGCCCTATCTTGGAGAGGCCAGAGAGGGAACTTGGAACCTTTTGCTCTTCCCAGAGCAGCTTCAGCCCCTGAGGGGAATATCTTATAGTGCTCACACTTCTGGTCTCCGATTCATATGTAACCAGGGCAGACCCTGCTTAGCTAAGGGGACAAGTCATGCTTGCTACCACAAGACCAGCTCTCCTTTCCTAGTTCTGTGGTTGCCTTAGGCTCTTGCCATGCCTCCTAAGAACGCTCTAGGGAAAATGGGGGGTTGCCCCCATTTGAAACCTCAGGAGCCCTCTCCATCATTCATTCTCGTCAGGGGTGGTGGATTATATGGACGGATAAGCACATAACTTCACTGGATGGGGCTGCTTGTATGGGCAAAAAAGGCTCCACTGCAGTTGGGTATGCACAAAAGCAGGAAGTGCACAAGGGGGGCAGCACGTGCAGAATTATTGAAAGCCTTGTCCAACAGGTTGACCTCCTGGGAGAAGGACGAAGAGGAGCCTGCACTGGTTTCGGCTGCTCCAGTGGACTGCCTGTACCCAGTGGAGCCACCTGTGCCTTTTGTCCTTCAGTGTCTGCAGTCTAACATTCTTTTTGTAGTGTGACATATTCTGGGGCTCTAAAATGTCATCACTGACACCCTATCTCGCTTTCAAGTAACAAGGTTCAGGGAGTTGGTTCTAAAAGCTGATTTAGAACTGGGAATGATGCCAGAGGCTTTGTGGAGGTATGGCAGATGGAAGTCCGTTGGGTTGTTAATGAATATTTGGCCTCCACCTCCAAGGCTAGTGAGGTATAGGGGTGTGCACAGAACCGTCTGGCCCAGTTCAGTTTGAGGCTGGATTGGCCTTGAACGGAACTGGGCCAGTTCGGTCCGGCCCCCATTGAACCCCCTCCCCGGTCCGGTCCAGTCCCAGACCAGTCCATGAACTTTTTTTAAAAAAAATTAAAATGTTAAAGGAACTACCTGTAGCCACTTCAGGGGGCTTGCTGTAAGTCACAGGGGGGTCTGCGCGGGTTCCCTCTCCCCCCACTGGCCTTCGTCATCACCACCGCCGCTGGGTAAACATAGCCTTTTTGGCCCTTTCAGGCCTCTGTAAAAGCGAGCGGCCGCCATTTTGGCAGCCGCCGTGCATGCGCAAATGCCCTCTGCGAGGCCATGGCCACCCCCTCAAGAACAGGATATCTCATCACTTCATGGACTCAATAGCCCCTGACACACACCACCTCCGACTTATCTGGATTAATTTTCAATTTCTTGGTCCACATCCGGCTCATTACCTCCTCCAGGTATCACGCACCTCAACTGCCTCTCCTGATTGAGATGGAATATAGAGCTGGGCATCATCAGCATCCTGGTGGCACTTCACTCGAAACCACTTGATGACCTCTCCCAGCAGTTTCATATAGATGTTAAAAAGTATAGGGGATAAGATTGACCCCTGGGGAACCCCACAGGTCAACTCACAGGAAGCTGAACAAAATTCCCCCATAGCAACACTTTGATATTAACCCTGGAGATACGAGCGAAACCACCGCAGTGCAGTGCCTCCAACCCTCAACTCCCGAAGCCTTTCCAAAAGGATATCATTGTCAATGGTATCAAAAGCCGCTGAGAGATTGAGGAGAACAAGCAGGGTAGAACTGCCCCTCTCCCTCTCCTGGTAAAGTTCATCAACCAGGGTGACCAAGGCCATTTTGTTCTCATGACCAGGCCTGAAGCTGGACTGGAATGGATCCAAATAATCAGCTTCCTCCAAGCATGCCTGAAGCTGAGTCACCACCACCTTCTCCAATACCTTGCCAAGGAAGGTATATTAGCAACCAGGTGATAGTTATTCAATATGTCTGGGTCTAGGGAGGAACTCTTAAGGAGGGACTGCACCACCACCTCTTTAAGAGCCAGTGGAACAACCCCCTCCTGGAATGAGGCATTAACCACTCCCACGACCCACCCAGCTAAAGCCCTTCTACCAGGTCTTATCAGCCATAACAGGCAAGGAACCAGGAGACACGTGGTTGGCTGGACCCCTACAATCAGCCTGTCCACATCCTCAGACCGCAACAATTGAAACTGAACCATAGTAACTGTACCAGACGGTTCTCTGGACACCTGCAACAGACCATTCTGAGACATGGCCCTGAATCTCATGTGGATCTGTATGATTTTTACCTTCAAAGTGCCTCACAAATTTATCACAGCAGGCCTCCGAGGGCACAATACCATCCCTTTTCTGTCCTGATGTCACGAGGCCATTCACCACCCAGAAAAGCTCTGCTGGATGGCTACTTGAGGATGCAATTGTGGTGGAGAAAAAGTTGTTTTTTGCCGCCATCACCACCACATGGTAGGCACGATAATGTGCTCTAACCCATGCCCAATCAGACTTGCATCGGGAAGTGCGCCACCTGCGTTCTAGCCGTCGGCCCTCCTGTTTCATTACCTGGAGCTCTATGGCAGACCAGGGTGCTCTACAGGTCCAATAAGAATGTTGAGGACATTTGGGAGCAATCGTGTCAATGGCCCTAGTCATCTCATGATTCCATAGAGACACCAGGGCATCAGCAGGACCACCATCCATGCAAACTGGTAATTCCCCCAGAGCATTCAGGAATCGCTTGGATTCCATAAGTCTCTGTGGGTGGACCATCTCAATGGGTCCCTCATCTCTATGGAGGGGAACCACCACTGTGATTCCAAATCTTACCAGTGAATCATCTGTCCATGACAATGGGTTCACGACCAACCCACCTATCAATGGATTCTCACCAACCTGCTCCGTAGCAAAGACCAAGTCAAGGGTGTATCCCACTGTATGAGTTGGGCCAATAACATATTGCTATAGCAGGACATGACACCTTATGCCCGATTCGGGCTTTGTGGAGATGTATTGCACTATAGTCGCCCACTGGAGGGTGCTTATTTGGGCATAACAGTGGCACACTTCTGATGCAATTTCAGCTATGGGGCTTTTTCCACAAAGCGCTTATTAACCCGGGTGGACCTGCTCACCTCCTTAGCTTGTATTGCTTCTGGAATGGGGCTGCCACAGCAGCCTGTCCAATGTGCTTTGATGATGCTGAACATAATTGTATGGGATGTTGGAAGTCCAAAGCAATTATGCATTATGTGTGTGAAGCTATGTGTGTTACTCCCTGGCCTGTGGCTGGGTGTTTAAATCCTTCTGTTCCTTTGGCAGGTGCTGGTGAAGCAGCGGCTCTTGTGTGTGTTCTGATTGGTGTCCATCCCATTGTTTTCTTGGCCTACAAATGAGCCAGCACCTCACAAGTGGATACCCAATTTGGTTTGGGGAAGTGTGCCAGCATGGGATGGTTGGGCAGCCAGGATATGCTGGGGAGCCAGTTGCACCCAGCATTGTGGGAATATTTAGTAGTTAGTGCCCCTCCTGAGACTGATGTGCACCTGGGGAAATGATTTTGGTTAGCAAAATGGGCTCTCCTTGAGTCAAAAAGCCATGGCCGATTTTGCCCACAGAGGGGAGAAATTTGTACGTGGCTAATCTGTGGCATAGGCTTGTTGAAACCTGGGATGGTGATAGGGGAGGAAGGCCAAGCTAGGCTCATCTCCCTCTGTGGCAGGTACAGTGCAGGCTGGGTGGAGGTGTAGAAGGGTTTGAGATCAGTGTGCACCCTTGGACATTTTGAAAGCATGGATTAGTCATTCGGTCCTTAGAGGCTTCGCAGATGAAAGATTTCTATTCACCATGACATGTGCTTCAGGGCTTCACAAACCTTGAAGGCTGTGCGGCTTGTGGGATGGAAAGCCCTAGAAGTTGCCCTGACCTTTGGGGTTGGCAGTGATGGAGATGAGACAGGTTTGCACTGCTACTATCCTTGTGTCAGGATGTGTCACCATTTCAAGGCATGGGCAAGGACATAAATGTCTGAACTCAGTCCTTGGTAGGCCGACACTGTTGGGGGGTGGAGTTTGTTCCACACTCAGTTCACTAATTTAATTATTTAATAAAGTTGTAGCCCTTTTACCCAAATTGAAATGTGTCTGTGTTTTCCTTGCGGCTGGAGTATGGGGGCAATGTGTTCATGTATTTCCTGTCAGGCAAACTGAAGCACCTGCTAACTTCCTTAATGTTTCTTCCACAGAATATTGTAACCCCTTTCTACTTAGATTTCAGATTTCCTATTTCTTCGTTGAACAATGTCATTTCACTCTTGAGCTGTTCTGCTTGTCACTTTGTTCACATCCACTCTATTGTTTGGTTTGCATAAGCCACACTGTCATAGGACAGACAAAATGGAGTATCTCTCACGTGGAGGTAGTTTCAAACTGCTTACATATGGTGACCCTACTGTGTGAATCAGCCCTTAAACAGAAGGCCTTGTGTGTAGGAACGATGGCATGCAAAAACCGTATTTCTTTCCCTATGTTACTAGATGACAATAGTGACAGCAGGATATTGTAGCTAATATCTAAATGTATTACTTTTCTCAAGCAGTGCATCTAGAGAAGCGATCTTATTGTAGCCAAATGAATTTATAATTCCTGATTGCAGTGACACTATTCATCCCCTACTGCATAGTTATCCTCATTGGAATTGATATTTTTCCATTGCTCTTCTATGGAGTGTAAGTATTCCTATTGATTACCTCTTAAAACACTTTTTGCTTCACTAACTTGGTTACATTTTTCATCTCATACTCAGCTGAACTTCCTTGGGTGTCTTTAGTTTGATGGTCATTAGTTCTTTTTATCTGTAATAGAGCTTCTTGGATTTTATTTCCTTTCTATAGATTTACTTCCTCACTTTATAATCTTCAACAGCCACCACTGATCTTTTGTTTTAGCTGTAATTTTTCAAATGTTGGTTATTAACAGCAACCAGCTTATTGAAATTGGCCAACCACCCAAGCTGTAAATCTTGTGGTGTTTAGTTTAATGCTGCGATAACTGCAGAGCAGAAAGTTTTGGAGAATATTATTATTAAAAAGATGTATAATATTGCCAATATACTTTTAGTATACAGCCAGGTAGCACAGCTTCAGCAGCTCAGTTAGAAGATCTGTTGTTCCCTTATCATCAACAAAATGGCTTTTCAACTATTTGTAATGTCCTGATCGTTTCCATATAAAGGAAATATTCATGCCTTTAAACACACACACACACACACACACACACACACACACACACACACACACACACTTACTTTACTATAAACAAGTGCTTTGCAGTTACACCCACGCTGTAACACATACTTTGTCCTTGTGTATCAAATTATGCAGTTGCTATTAAAACAATGCCATTTTCTTTCTCTCTTCCACAGCTGCAGTTAATGCTCACTTTGGACCCTCACTGGAAGTCATCAGTGTGTATTCTTGATTTAAAGAATGGTTTAGGGGTGTGCAATTCGGGTTTTTGGGTGATTCGGCTCGGACCCGAACCGAATCACCCGTTCTGTTTTGTGCCCGAATCTGGGTCTTTTGATTCGGTTCGGATCTAGATTTAATCTGAATCTGAATCCGAATCAATTTGGGGGGGTAAAAAGGGGCCCAGGGGCAAAATTTTGGGGTGGGGTGGTAGTGCCCAATGGGTAGAGTCTACCACCCCAATTTCAGGGGGATTGAGCAAAGTCCTGATTTTTGGCGAATTTTTGAAGTTTTAGTGACTTTGGGGCAGTTCGGGGGCATAGCATGGGATCTGGGCAAAAGGAGTGGGGTGGGGTGGTAGTGCCTAATGGGTGCAGGCTACCATCCCAATTTCAGGGGGATTGGGCAAAGGGCTGATTTTTGGTAAATTTCTGAAATTTTCATGTCTTTGGGGTAGATTGGAGCAGATTGGGGCAGAAAGTGGGGCCTGGGGCAGAATAGTGGGGTGGGGTGGTAGTGCCTAATGGGTGGAGGCTACCACCCCAATTTCAGGGGGATTGGGCAGAGGGCTGATTTTTTGGGAATATTTGAAGTTTGGGTGTCTTTGGGGCAGATTGGTGGCAGAAAGTGGATCTGCCCCAAAGGAGTGGGGTGGGCTGGTAGATAGTGCCTAATGGGTGGAGGCTACCACCCATCCCCAATTTAAGAGTGATTGGGCAGAGGGGTGAATTTTGGTGAATTTATTTTTATGAGGTTTGTCTTCATAAGGTGAAGTGTGCTAAATTGATTACTTCCTCATATTATTCATAGTAATAGAGAGTGTGAAAAAGTGAAAGTGGGGTCATGAGAGTTGTCTAATTGAAAAAAAAAATCTCATTTGCTATGATACAATGAGAATTCACACCTCAGAAGTTTTTTCTGAGGCCCCGAATCACCCGAAATTGTTCATTTCAGGCACAGATCGTTCTGTGCCCAAAATTTTTTGCACATCCCTAGAATGGTTATCTGATCAAGGAGGTACACCAAAGCTTTGCAAATTATATTTGCAAATTATTACACATCTTATATGAAACATTTTTTTTTAACAAATTATATATAAAACATATTTGAGAGGCAGTTTTGACATACTGTTTCCAAGAGATAAATTTCCAAATGTATCTCTTGGAAACAGTAAAGAACAAAATTTTATATCTAGAGCTTATTGTTGCTTCAGATGTAGGGAGACCAGACACTTATGGTTTGGTATATCATGAACCTAGTGAATTTGCAGAACTTGCTAAACTGCATTTAAATCAAGATTTAAAATATTGCAGTACTTGTCTTCCTCCCCTGTCAGAAGTTCTTATGTAATATCCTGCTTCCCATCTCTCCATGATTTAGTGTCAATTCCAATTAAAACCTGGGCAGTATATTTTATAGCCCATCTTTAGTACCATCCTATGTGAAATATCTTCCGACTGCTATCATAAGTCACTGCACAGGTTTCTTATCACCATGGCAGGGAGAACATGTAATGTGTGTGAGTACAACAAATGCTACACAACAAAGGAATTCAGACTAAGTTTTCTGTAGCCATGCTCCTTTTAGTCAATATTCATATACTTGCTTAAAATTAATTCAGCATTCTACGGCCTAACAGTTGTTTTTGTCTATAAGAAGAGGTTAGATTTGTATCAATGCTGATGGGGATATAATAGAGCTATATGGACTGACAGCCAGGCTATTATTGCTACTAAAGAAGAATTCAAGAGCAGGAGAAGATAATAAGCAACAGCTTTTTATAGATGAAGAATAATGGTAAAAAAGAAGCAGTGGTCAAAGAAATATAGATCTTATGCTTTATTCTGAATCTGGGATGGGAAAGGCAAATAAATTTTGCCAGATGATCTTTGAATTTATTTATTTATTTATTTATTTACTTACTTACTTACTTACTTATTTATTTATTAAATTTATACCCCGCCCAAATGTATGTCTCTGGGTGGCTAACAACAATTAAAACACATATAAAAGTTAGAACAATACAATAATTTAAAAACCATAAAATTAAACAAACAGTATTTTTTAATTAAAAGCCTGAGAAAGCTTGGGTTAAAAAAAGGGTTTTCAAATGTTTTTTAAAAATAGCCAGAGATGGAGAGGATCGTAACTCATCAGGGAGCGCATTCCACCATCTCGGGGCAGCAGCCGAGATGGCCTGTTTCTGTGTGACCACCAAACGAGTTGGCGGTAACTGGAGACGGACCTCCTCAGATGACCTCAATGGGCAGTGGGGTTCGTAGCGAAGAAGACGCTCTCTTAAATACCCAGGACCTAAGCCATTTAGGGCTTTATAAGTTATAATTAGCACTTTGTATTTTGCCTGGAAACCTATCGGCAGCCAGTGTGACTCCATCAGCAAAGGAGTAATGTGGTCTCTCCAAGATGACCCAGAGACCAACCTGGCTGCCGCATTCTGAACCAATTGAAGTTTCCGGACTACATACAAAGGCAGCCCCACGTAGAGCGCATTACAAAAGTCAAGTCCGGAGGTTACCAACAAATGTACCACAGTTTTGAGTTCATTGATCTTGAGAAACGGGCGCAGCTGGCGTATCAGTTGGAGCTGATAGAAAGCACTTCTGGCCACTGCCTCAACCTGAGAAACCAAGGAGAGGTGTGGATCCAGAAGGATGCCCAGACTGCGGACCTGTTCCTTTTGGGGAAGTGTGACCCCATCCAGAACAGGTAGATCAAAATCTTCTCTGGAGTTCTGATCCAGCACAACAAGTACCTCCATCTTATCTGGATTCAGCTTCAGTTTATTCTCCCTCATCCAGCACATTACTGCTTCCAGGCAGGCATTTAGGGAGGATATGCCATCTCCTGAAGAAGTTGACATGGAGAAGCAGATCTGGGTGTCATCAGCATACTGATAACACCCCGCTCCAAACCCCCTGATTATCTCTCCCAGCGGTTTCATGTAAATGTTAAAGAGCATTGGAGAGAGTATGGAGCCTTGAGAGACACCATACTTAAGCTCAGATTTTGAAGAGTAACAGTCTCTAACTGACACCATCTGAAATCTGTCCAAGAGTTAGGAGCGGAACCACTGTAAAACAGTGCCTCCCACCCCGAACACTCTCAGATGTTCCAGAAGGATACTATGGTTGATAGTATCAAAAGCCACCGAGAGGTCCAAAAGGACCAACAGAGTCACACTTCCTCTGTCAATTCCCAATTAGAGATCATTCATCAGGCTGACCAAAGCAGTCTCCACCCCATAGCCCACCCAAAAGCCAGTTTGAAATGAGTCTAGATAATCAGTTTCTTCCAAGACCACCTGGAGCTGAGAGGCCACCACCCTCTCAATTACCTTGCCCAGCCATGTGAGGTTGGAAACAGGTACTAATGTTAAAAAGCATTGGAGAGAGTATGGAGCCTTGAGGGACACCATACCTAACCTCAGATTTTGAAGAGCAACAATCTTTTTCACACAACGCATAATCCACTTGTGGAATTCTCTGCCACAAGATGTGGTGACAGCCAACAACCTGGATGGCTTTAAGAAGGGTTTGGATAACTTCATGGAGGAGAGGTCTACCAATGGCTACTAATCGGAGGGCTGTGGGCCACCTCCAGCCTCAAAGGCAGGATGCTTCTGAGTACCAGTTGCAGAGGAGTAACAGCAGGAGAGAGGGCATGCCCTCAACTCCTGCCTGTGGCTTCCAGCGGCATCTGGTGGGCCACTGTGCGAAACAGGATGCTGAACTAGATGGGCCTTGGGCCTGATCCAGCAGGGCTGTTCTTATGTTCTTATGGGGAAGCAACCTTCCTAGAAAGCTATTGGTTTGAATCCCTGCTTGTGTGTTTCCTATAATATGGGAAACTCCTATATCATGCAGCAGCGATATAGGAAGGTGCTGAAAGGCATCATCTCATATTGTATGGGAGAAGACAGTGGTAAACCACTCCTGTATTCTACCAAGAAAACCACATCACTCTGTGGTCACCAGGAGTTGACACCGACTTGTCGGCACAACCTTTCCTTCCCTTTTCCTTTTAAAGCAGAGATCCTATACTTTCCCTTAACCATTGTAGTGGGTTACACACCTTTGTCTCAGAGTAAGCCCATGTGAGGGGAAGAAATATTTTGAGTCATCCCCTTTATGCTTTCCAAACAAAGGCTTCTCCCAAAATGTTCCTGTAATATTTGTAGTTCTAAGGCTGCCTGTCATAAATCTGTCAGGCTAGCCAGATGGAGCATAAAACAGGCAGAGGCAGAAGTAGAAGTAGAGGAGGGGCTGATCAGGGACTGATCAGATCACTTCAACCATTTCCAGGTACCTCAAAGGAGAAGTCCCAGAACTCATAGTGGCACATGCTTCCCATACATGAAGCCCCAGATTCTAGGCCTGTTCACAGAAGGAAAAGTTACATCCAATCCAAAATTGTCTAATTTGGTATTATGCTCCCTCCCAGACTGTTGGATTTGGATTGTGTCAATTTTTAGTTGGAAATATCTCACTTAAATTAGATGCTCCAAAGGGATTGTTAGCAGGTCCAAAATTGGGTGCTCAGGTACACCTGCCTTCACCTCTATAGAGGCACATAGTCTAGACTTGCCTACCCATAGGAGAGTCCAGGAATCAATCCTCCTCCTCCTCCTCCTCCTCCTCCTCCTCATCATCATCATCATCATATAATAGTAATAATAATCAGTGTTTATTGCTGTAGCTGGGAGCAGCCTAGAGAGCGAACTAAGAGAGTAGTATAGCTGCAGCTCCCTGCCCCATGGAAGCCCAAACGTGGCATCCTGACACCCCAAAAGAGCTTCCTTTATGGATACTCTTAAGTGCTCCTGGGACCTCCTCCCTCGAGCATGACTACTTTCTGTTCACTCACCTTTTCACACTCCGGATCTCTGCTTTGAAGCCAGATCATGTTCATCAGATGATTCTAAATACCCATAATTAACAATCAATAATTTACATCCCCTTCAGGAACACTATAGAATTAACAGAATTAATTAATCTATGGAATTCTTTGCCAGGGGATGTGGTGATGGCCACCAGCTTGGATGCCTTTAAAAGGAGCTTAGACAAATTCATGGAGGACAGACCTATCAATGGCTACTAATCTGGTGGCTCTGGGCCACCTCCAGCCTCAGAGGCATGATCCCTCTCAATACCAGTTGCAGGGGAGCAACAATAGGAGAGAGGGCATGCACATACCTCTTGCCTGAGGGGTTCCCCAGAGGCATCTGGTGGGCCACTGTATGAAACAGGATGCTGCTCTAGATAGGACTTGGGACTGATCCAGCAGGGCTGTTCTTATGTTCTTATATAATCTTAATCCAAAGAATAAACATTCCTGTCAGCATTCCCATTCTTCTTAGGAAATTAAAACCTTTAAATAATGTCTAGCTCCCTTGAAACCCATTAGTTCCTACCAGGAGCCATCCCCAGTAACCATTTACCAGAGAGCCCCTCTGCTGCAAATATACAAAGCACCCTTTTCCCTTATGAAAATGGCCCGCCATAAGGCCCCAAAACTGTACAGCCTCTGGGATCCCTCCCAAAGTGTGTTGCCCTCTGCTTTTCCATCATCACACTCCATCTTCTCTGCAGAGGACCCAGCTTCCCCTCCCTTCATGTCAGATAGGTTGTACAGAGTGAATCCTCCCTTTCTTTTCTCCCTGGAATTTCTCTTTTTATTCCCCCCCCAATCCCCCCACCTTCCTTCCCTGGATACGAGTTTGTGTGTGAGTGCTTGTGGTGTCACCAGACTTCACAAGAAGGTTTTCCCTCATTTAGATCTGTGTTTAGTCAGGTAAAGCAGGGAGGATGGTCAACCCCTCACCAGATTTTAAAAGGTAGCCCCCACAGGGACCAGGGACCCCATAGGATCAGACAAACTGACAGCAGGCTATTTTCAGATTGAAGCTGTGCTCAGACATAGTGCATAATGGGAAAGCTAAGCTCCCTTGTACAGAGCCTATGCACATACAGAACCTTTGTTTGGAACACAGAAAGATGTTCCAAACATACTGAGTCAGACTATCTAGCTCAGTATTGTTTATACAGACTGGCAGCAGTTTCTCCAAAGTTGCAGACAGGAGTCTCTCTCTGCCCTATCTTGGAGATGCCAGGGAGGGAACTTGGAACCTGCTGCATGGAAACATGAAGATGCTCTTCCCAGAGTAGCCCCATCCCCTAAGGGAAATATCTTATAGTGCTCACACACATAGTCTCCCATTCAACTGCAAACCAGGGTTCATGCTTGCTAGCACAAGACCAGTTCATATAGTACAGAGCCTATGCACATACACTTTCTACATGTGTGGGCTCTTGATTGTGCAGAGAAGACAGGAGTGAGGAAAGTGGGCATAATCCCACTCCATCCACTATCTATGTGGATGAAGAGGACTATAGTGTTTTGCCCAGAGCTCCCCAAAGAGCTTCATACCTAAGAATGGATTTAGGTTTCCTACATTGGTGAACTCAGTGCTGTACCCATTTCTGCACAAAAGGGATGTACGTGAGTTTGAACTGTGGTTTGAGCACATTTTGGGAGCGGGGCCCAGAAGCTTTAAAGAAGAGGAGAGCAAGTCCTTACCTGCTCTCTGCCACCCCACGCAGCTTCTTGCTGGGGCAGCATGCATGCCTAGAAGCCCCGTGTGGCATCAGCAGGCAGGCACATGACATGTGTTGTTGCATGTGTAGGCACCTTTTCAGTGGTCAGCATGGTGTCGCTGATCACGCAAATGGCACCCATGCATTCGCAGACGCCATGTGCATTCTGACGCGATTCATGCATATCCCTACTGTACAACAATGATCAATTATAGTGGACTCAGAGCTCACAATGTGTCATTTCTGTATACTTCTTTATTACTTTTAGTATTTAGTACTTAGTATTCAGTGTTTACTATTTAGCATTCACCTGTATTGGGCAGCAGTGATATAGAAAGGTGCTGGAGGTGGATGCTTACTTTGGTGACAACGGCAAAGGCATCATCTGCTCAGGAGAAAGGCAATGGCAGACCACTCCTGTATTCTACCAAGAAAACCACATGGTTCTGTGGTCGCCAGGAGTCAACACCGATTCAATGGCACAATCTTTCTCCTCCCCCCCCTTTCCTATTTAGCATTAGTATTTAGTATTAGTATTAGCAATATTGAATGATCACAATAAGGAATTTAAAAAGAATTCTTTGTTGCCCCTGCTGGTATGGGGCCAGTGTACTTAGTAACTAGGATGAAAGCACCATATGACTGAGTTAACTAATAAGTGCTTTAAAAAGTTCCATTCACCTGCTTGAGAATTAGCTACCAAGGTGACAGGTGTCCTAGAAAAAGCAAAAGAAGAGAGAAGTGAAAGAGTTTAAATATGTATTATAAAATAGCACTAGAATTAATGCCTCTTCCGCACGCTTTTCTTTAAACTGATAGCTTTATTTAACATTCAGGTCACTTATTGCATGCTATTGTAAACAATGCTGTTTAATTTCATTATTCTTGTTATAGTCACACACAGAGAAGCTTATCCTAATCTCACTTCATATGGTGTCAAGGATACAAACACCACTTAACATTTTTCGACTACCAGAACTGCTAGTCCTGAGTATTAAGTCACTCATTTGTATTTCAGACAATTCTTGGTAATCGTGGCCCACATAATCTGCTGGAAGCTTGGCATGAATTTAGCATCAAGGAGCTGTCTTTTCATTTTACTCCAATCCACTGTGCTGTAGGTTATGTGGCAGTTTCAGATATGGTTTAAAACAGGGGCTTATACTTGAATTAAATATGAAATTAATAATACAATCAGAAGGGATGGCCCTTCTGTTATTAAACTCATTTTTGTACTGTCCCTACAGGCCTAATTTTAAATTTACTGCAGAACTATTAACCAATGACACATAAGAACAGAGTGGACATTTTCTGGAAAAAGCCAAATTTTGATATACTTTGGTAGGAAAGAATTATGGCATTTATGAGTCAGCTAAAGGCTAACAACTGGTTAAAAAAAAATCAAAGTAGCTAAGCATTTGATGAATCTTAAGAATTAGAAGACATTGAGTGGTACTGGATAAGCTGCTCATACATTTGGCTTCTTTTTATTTTTATTTGTTTTTATTTAGTATATTTGTACACTGATCCAAACTCATGTAACTATCTGGGTGGTTTACAACAAATATCACACAAATTAACAGAAATTAAAACTGTTTAAAACCACAATTCTAGTTAAAACCACAATTCTAGTTAAAAAGCTTGGGTGAATAAATTTTACCTCATAAAAGCTGTCCAAAAACGGGGATGCTTTTATTTCGACAGTGAGCTCGTTCCGTTCCAAAGCCTTGGGGCAACAACAGAGAAGGGTCGACCCTGAGTAGCCACCAGACTTCACAGTGGCTGACATCCTGTGGAAGAATTCTAGACTATATCAATTCAGTCTGCAAGTGGGAATCATATTAGGGATGTGCACAAACCACGATTTGAGCACATTTTGGGAGTGGGGCCCAGGAGTTTTAAGAAAGAGGAGTGCAGGTCCTTACCTGCTCTCTGTTGCCCTATGCAATTTCCTGCTGGGGCAGCACACATCTCAAGAAGCCCCTCACAGCATCAGCAAGCACATGGTACCTGCACATGCACAGATGCCATATGTGTGCTGATGCCTGCGCTCCTCTTCCTTAAAGCTCTCAGGCTCCACTCGCAAATATGCTCAAACTGCAGTTGTAACCACAGTTTGTGCACATCCCAGAATCATATGTCTGAACATTCCTCATCTGTTAAAAGCTGAATATATGAATTAGCATATTGGGAGAGATGATGCTCATCTTTATTTCATGATATGCAAGATTACTACATGAAAGGACATATTGACATGGGTTACCAACATCCTGTATGTACCACTGTTTTGAGGTCATTCATCTCAAGAAACGGACACAGCTGGTGTATCAGCCGAAGCTGATAGAAAGCCCCTCTGGCCACCGCCTAAGCCTGAGATACCATGGAGAGGTGTGGATCCAGAAGGACTCCCAGACTCTCAGACTGCGAACCTGTTCCTTTTGGGGAAGTGTGACCCCATCTAGAACAGGGAGATCAAAATTGTATCTGGAATTCTTACCCTGCGCAATAAGTACCTCCGTCTTATCTGGATTCAGTCTCAGTTTATTCTCCCTCATCCAGCCCATTACTGCTTCTAGGCAGGCATTTAGGGAAGTTATGCCATCTCCTGAAGAAGTTGACATGGAGAAGCAGATCTGGGTGTCATCAGCATACTGATAACACCCCGCTCCAAACCCCCTGATTATCTCTCCCAGCGGTTTCATGTAAATGTTAAAGAGCATTGGAGAGAGTATGGAGCCTTGAGAGACACCATACTAAAGCTCAGATTTTGAAGAGTAACAGTCTCTAACTGACACCATCTGAAATCTGTCCAAGAGTTAGGAGCGGAACCACTGTAAAACAGTGCCTCCCACCCCGAACACTCTCAGATGTTCCAGAAGGATACTATGGTCGATAGTATCAAAAGCCGCCAAGAGGTCCAAAAGGACCAACAGAGTCACACTTCCTCTGTCAATTCCCAATTGGTGATCATTCATCAGGCTGACCAAAGCAGTCTCCACCCCATAGCCCACCCAAAAGCCAGTTTGAAATGAGTCTAGATAATCAGTTTCCTCCAAGACCGCCTGGAGCTGAGAGGCCACCACCCTCTCAATTACCTTGCCCAGCCATGTGAGGTTGGAAACAGGCCTATAGTTGTTCAACTCTGAGGGATCTAATGCAGGCTTCTTTAGAAGAGATCTAATAATTGCCCTCCCTCAGAGAAGCATTTATGTTTTCTGCCAGGCTTCCTACAACATCTTCCCTGCTAGATAGAACAAGCCATGTTGGACAAGGGTCAAGAGAACAAATAGTAGGCCTCACAGTTCCAAGCAGCTTTTCCACATCCTCAGGAGTCGCAAACTGAAACCATTCCAGTTGAACCACATAAGAGGAGTTGCTGGACACCTCCAATTCAGACATCGAATTAATTGTGGAGGCTCCATCTAAGTCGGCCCAAATCTGGGAGATTTTATCTGCAAAAAATTCTTTAAACACATCACAGCGGGTAACTGATGGCTCCAAATTCTGATTCAAGGAGGGGGGGCACTTACTAGCCCCCTCACAACCCTGAACAACTCCGCTGGATGTGAACTCGCAGATGCAATATGGGCAGAAAAGAACTGCTTCTTTGCCACACATATTGCCTTAGATCTTTAAATGCTCTCTATGTCATATTATGTCGGATTCGAGTCGATCTTTCTCCACTTGTGCTGCAGTCACCTACCTTGCTGCTTCTGCCCCCGCAGGTCTTCTGTACACCAAGGGGCCAGTTCTGAAGCGGGTTGGAGAGGATGCTTAGGAGCAATCGTGTCTACTGCCCTGGTGAGCATGTTGTTCCAGTTCTCTACCAGGGCATCAACAGGATTTTTACAACACGTAAAGACCAGAAAATTTTGGACCCCCAGAGGGAAGTACTTTTTCACACAGCACATAATTAATCTATAGAATTCTCTGCCATGAGATGGCTTTAAAAGAGGCTTAGACAAATCCATGAAGGATGGGTCTATCAATGGCTACTAGTCTTTTGGCTATAGGCCACCTCCATCCTCAGAGGCAAGATGCCTCTAAATACCAGTTGCAGGGGAGCAACAGCAAAAGAGAGGGCATGCCTTTATCTCTTGCCTATGGGCTTCTCAGAGGAATCTTGTGGACCACTGTGTGAAATGAGATGCTGGATTAGATAGGCCTTGGGCCTGATCCAGCATGGCTGTTCTTATGTTTCTATGTTCTTAAGTTCATAGGAACATAGGAAACTGCCATGTACTGAGTCAGATCATTGGTCTATCTAGCTCAGTATCATCTTCACAGACTTGCAGCAGCTTCTCCAAGGTTGCAGGCAGGAATCTCTCTCAGCCCCACCCTCAAATTACAGTACTGCCTGCATATACTTCATAACCTTGTGGGTTTCCAAATCCTTGTGTGTAAATCTTTGTAGATATATCATGTACAAACAACCACTTTGTATATAATTGTGTTTTGGCAACGTACTGTATGCTTTGGTAGTTTGTTGGTTCAATAAAAAAATCTTGTCCTATTTAAAAAAAATAATAATCTAGTCCTATCTTGGAGAAGCCAGGGAGGGAACTTGAAACCTTCTGCTCTTCCCAGAGCAGCTTCATCCCCTGAGGAAATATCTTGCAGTGCTCGCACATCAAGTCTCCCATTCATATGCTACCAGGGCAGACCCTGCTTAGCTATGGGGACAAGTCATGCTTGCTACCACAAGACCAGCTCTTCTCTCCTAAGTTCATAACATTAATTACACCAAAAGGTACATTGCAGACTTTTTTGTTTTACTACTTGACTAAATGTAGCTCAAGTCTTGCTCTTGACTTTGTCATTTATTAGGAAGAGAAGGAAGCCTGGCAGAATTGTGGAAAGAGCCATTGTCAATATTCTAAACCATATTTCATTTTTTCACATTCAGAACATTTGAGTAGAAAGCCATTAACCCACATAATACATTTACTGTGCAGCCCGGCTGGGAGGAATTATAAAAATAATAGCTCCTCTTTAACTAATAAGGAGAATGGGTTAAAAAGATTTTTTTCAAAAACACCCATTGACACAAAGGAATTCAATGAAATATATTTTCTAATACTGGCTTCTTTAGAGAAACCAGCTGTTAATGGCAGATGCATGCAATATGAACAGTAGGCGGAAGATGCTATGGATACAGAGTCTAACATCACACATTCAACAATGTAATGTATACTCCCCTCAGATAATTAATTTTCTAGAAATTATTCTTCACTGTTAACTTCTTTCCAATTTCTTTCTCTCTTCATTTCCTCTCTTCAGCTAATATTTGGTTCCTGGAGCCACTCTGCTTTCTGATTCAGAAATTCTAATTACACAGTTAACTACTAAATAAAGTGTATATATTGGGAGATGTGCCAAAGAGATTATTGCATCTGCCGATGCCTTGAATCATGGGACGACCAGTTCATTGAAGCATGTTTGATGATAAGACTGATTATTATGTGAGAAAGTTTTCAGAACACTAATCTAAAATATTGAGGACACAAGGTATAAGAGGTTACTTTTCTTTGCTAAAATTATTTCATTCTGTTAATAGCATTTAGACTAACTTTCTTCTGGGGATGGCTTTTAATATATTTGTTCAGCTGAGTGTTTTTACACATGACAGCCAATTACATTATTCATAGAGACAAACCTGGCACAAACCACCTTGATGGATAGAAAGAAGAGCAACACTATTCAAATCAGAGCTATCAGCCAATACTTTATATGGTCTCTCAAACTAGATGGCTAACCTCCAGAGTTTTCACAGGTACTTAATCAAGAAGTGTGTAACAACTTGGGCATTGGGATTACAAAATGCTATTTCTTGATTTGTGCACCAGTACAGGAACATCAATCCAAAGGTTTGGGGAAATGTATTGCCATATGTGGTTTTAAATCATTCTGTACTATTTTGTCTTCTAATGACTTCCCAGTTAAGGTTGCTTCTTGGCTGCTTATTTCATTTTTCTTGGAACATTTTCAGAATTAGTTAACTGCCTTTTATATTTGCATATTTTTTAATAAATTGACTCATTGGACAATAGCAATGATGACATGCTCCCTTCCCCTCTGGGAAGAGAAAGATGCTGATTTTCAAATTTTACCTTTGTTTCTTTCTTTGTAACATGATTTTATTTTTCTTCCCTGATTTTGGTTTCATAATGCTTTTATAATGGTGTTCATTCTGACCCACAGCTTAACAGGGGCTCTAATCAATGCAGAGCAATCACTTGTGCACGCTTACCCACTCATTCTGTGAAGGGAGAGCCACGCCAGGCTTGCATCCTCTCCCATGCACAGAACTGTCCTCTTCATTTAAGTGATTGAGAAAAGCTCTATCAGGAGATCTTCATATGCACTGAAGCTTCCGTGTGTGCAAGAAACCATGGGATCAGGTCAATCAAGGAGTGTCTTGAGGATCTTATTTCTCTTTGATATCTGTGCAACTAATATCAGTATCAAACTTTCAGGTACTTGGCAATCTTCAAAAAATTAATCTTCTTTCTTAGCTTCGTTCTCATTAACACCACAACCCAATAAAAGGGCATCCTCTCTTCCTCTACACTTACTTGTTGAAAGCACCTGAAGATTGTTTTTTCTCCAAATTCTCTGATAAGATCACATGCATCTTCCATTTTCTCTCTCCTTTTAAAAACCTCTAAGCATAATCCAGTCAAAGTAAAACGACTGGAAAGTGAAATGTAATTGATTCTGAATCCATTCACGGTTAATTCATTGAAATGAATTATTTCAATGAGAAAGAAGTAGGTGCATGCTTAACTCACCAATTGGACTCAAGGATGTATGTTCTAATTCACAAACTCTGCGCTGTGAAACTCTGCGCTGTATATATTCTACACTTGCAGCAGGAAAGAACTGCTCACAAAGGATAAAACTGCATCACTAAATTCTCAACAACAGATATTATCATACAGCCAACATTCAAATTTGTAAAATCCTATTGCTTGAGGGACCAAAGGTGGTTCTGAGAAAGGTTGAATCTGCCCTCTTTTACATATTAATGGGAGCTGTTACTAGCAATTACCAGTTTAGCACCAGGAATTAGTGTCTATCAGCAGGGGAAGTCGAGTCATGCCTTCTCTGAAAAATACAAGTTTGTTTAAAGTATGCAAGAAAGATTTTTTTTATTAATCAGTTTTTTTTTTAAATTAATCTGAGCATGGCACCAGCACAAGGTCACCTGGTTAGCTCAGTGGTTGAGAAGGAGCATTGGACATGGGTTCTTTTCCCACTGCTCTGAAGACTGCGGTGTGGCCATGCTCAAATTTATACAAATAGATTGGTCTCTTTCAAATCTAAAATTTTATTATTTCCCTGTGGGTCCCCAGCTGTGGCTGGACTCCTACACCCATCACCCTATCCTCCCTTGCAGCAGACCATGATGGGAGTCACAGCTGGGGACCCAAGCTTGAGGACCCAAGCTTGAGGGATTCCTACCTCACCCTATACCTCCTGTGTCACCTCACATTGCTCGCCTCCAGCCTTGCCTTGCCTGGCGAGGCTGGAGGCAAGGTGAAGCAGGAGGTGAGGCTAGGCAGGATGTTGAGAAAAGAGCCAAAAAACTACCCCAAACCAGGTGAACTACATTAACTGCACTTGAATGTCATGAACAAAATATGTTTATCTTCAAGGTAATCATTATTAAAAATACAGAACTACAGCATTGCTCTGTCTTCCCTCAGAGAAGATCTGGCTACATCCTTGGTGAACTGTCCTTCCTTCCATGTCTTATACAAATCTTCTTGAGCTTTTTGTGTAGATAAATTGAATTTTTAGATGTCTTTCACTTTTCTCTTTTACTGGAATTATGATTTAGTAACTTCTTTGGGAATCCCCACTCATATATCCCCAATCCTTTCCCAATACTTCCCCAGTCAGTAAATTTAGCCATGATATTCTCCCTAGAACTTTTCTGAGCTTATTGAAATCAGGATTCCTGAAACCCAATGCTCAGTTTTAACTTTCCATAAAATCATGAATTCCAGCATTACATGGTCACTTTCCCACAAAGTCCCACAACCCAGATGACCAGCCCCTCACCTGTATCAGATATAAAGGAGAAATTAAATTGATTGTCATCAGTTTATTGATGACACCTCATTTCAAATGCCTGGATAATTTCACTCAGTGACCTTCTGGAGTTGTTAAAGAACATGGAGGGGGGCAAGAAAGACCTCTGCAGGATCCCACAGCATAAAAGAATAAATAGTTCCGTACCATTACCTCCCCATGGGAATGGAGCCACTGAAAAAAGGTTCCTCCAATTCCCAACATGAAGAGTAGATGCAGCAGAATAGTATGTCAAATGGTTTCAAAGGCAAAAATAGGTCCAGGAGAGTTAGCAGGTTCACTCTCTCCTATCCTTTTCCTGGCATATAATCCATCAGGGTGACCAAGAAGGTTTCTGTCCAAAACCAGACCTGAAAACTAAATGAAATTAGACTAATCCAAAAGTGCTTGGAGTTGTACAGCAACCACCCACTATCTTTTTATGTAATTATATTTTAGCCTTACAGTATGTAGTCTTATGAGACTGACTTTCTCTCTCTCTCTCCCCACCCCGCCCCCCTGCACTGTGTATGTGTATTCCTAACAACTTTACTATGTCTGAACCAATTTGGACAAAATTTGGTGCAGATGTAGAGCCACATAGGGACATCTCAGTGATGTAGTTTATGATAATTTCTTCCAATGCAGTTCAACATGGTAGACACATGAACTTTTGAGGTGGAACTGGGCTAACTTGTGAACTGCCCTACAGATTTGCAGCACACTTGATATAAATGTTAAGATTATGGAGGACATTATACTTTGATATCCTATAAATGAATTCCAGAACCCATTTCAAAATGGCAGCTATGTGTGTGTGTCCCCTAACAACTTTGCAAAGCCTGGACCAATTTGGATCAAATTTAGTACAGTTGTAGTGACCCATAGGGACATTTCAATGGCATGTTTTATAATGATGTCATTATCTCTTTGCCATCCTTCACCTATATTGGTGTACCCTGATGAGGCTCTGGAGACAACTGTTTTACTGGACCCTTCATATTGCATTTGGTGTTTAACAACAAGAATGCATGAATTTGAAGATGGTAATTATCCATTTAAATTATAGTGAATGGCAAGTAGGCAAATTAGTTCTTACCATAATTTCTTGTTATGTAATGCATTTGGATGGTGAGTCAACATTATCCAACAAAAAGATGTGTGAGCTTGGCCATCAATTTTACTTTATTCTGCTTGGTTTTTTAATATCTTCCTTCGTAATATATCTATCTTGTTCAGACTTCCAATTTTCTATCTTACATTATAACCTTTATACATGAATTGTCATAATACACATCAATAATACAAGTACAGCTGATTTCCTGTACTGAAATAATAACTCAAGAGTTATTATTTCACTCAGTTCATTCCATTGCCAGAATAATATACTATTCAACATTCTTAATACCCCATTTCTTTAAGAGTGTGAGAAAATAAACTAGTCCTTTCTTAGAATATCCTATGGGCCCGATCTTGTTCTCAATTTCCCCCCACAGTGACATCTATGAATATTATATCTTACTCAGTTTACTGTTTTTAAGCAGACAGTGAATTAATTAGTCCTGACATCAATATTCTCTTTTTATATTTCATTTTATATTTCTAATATTTGCTTTCCACTGAAATAATGTGATTGGCTTTTGAACTGATGAAGCACCTTCTGGAAATGAAATGGAACTTTTTTATGGTTTCTCATTTAAGTTTGCAGCAACCAAGTAGTATTTAAAAGCTACTGAAGAAATATCCTCTTTTAAAAATACAGTATCAGAGTGTTCTTATCCCTGGACATCCAGGCCAATGTCCAGGGCCTTCACAGACCCTGGGGGCCCCCAAATCCTCTTTAGTCTGTCCTGGTTGGTGTGGTCTCCACACCACTGCACCAGACAGTCAAGCATGACTGTTACCTGAGCTGGGTGGCCGGGTGTGACCTCTACTTTATTAATTATTTATTTATTACATTTATAAACCACCCCATCCAGAGGCTCTGGGCAGTATATACAACTTTTTAAAAAGACATAAAACCCACAATTCAAACACAATACTAAAAACAATATAAAACAATTCAAAAACAATTAAAACCATTTAAAACCAATTAAAATACTTTAAAAACAACAACAACACTCTACAAGCCTTGGAATGCCAGGCCAAACAAATAGGTTTTTAGGGCTCTCTTAAAGGCCGACAGCGAGCCTAAACTGCGAATATCTTCAGGGAGTGCATTCAATAGACCAGGAGTAGCTACAGAAAAGGCCCAGTTCCAAGTTGCCACAGACGTACCGTTGGTAACTGGAAATGGACCTCTCCAGATGACCTCAATGAGCAATGGGGATCATTTTGAAAAAGGTGCTCTCTAAGGTAACCAAGCCATTCAGAGCTTTAAAGGTAATAACAAGCACTTTGTATTTCACCCAGAAACATATTGGCAGCCAGTACAGCTGTTTTAAGACAGGCATAATATGGTCTCTCTGGGTTACCCCAGAGACCAATCTGGCTGCCGCATTTTGAACTAACTGAAGTTTCCGAACTACGTACAAAGGCAGCCCCAGATAGAGCACATTGCAGTAGTTGAGCCTGAAGGTTACCAGCTGATGCACCGCTGATTTGAGATCGTTCTCTTCAAGGAATGGAGGCAGCTGTCAAATCAGCTGAAGCTGATAGAAAGCGCTCCTGGCCATAGCCTCCACCTGAGATATCATGGTGAGGCCTGGATCCAAGAGCACTCCCAAGCTGCGTACCTGTTCCTTCTGGGGGAGTGTAACCCCATCCAGCACAGGAAGATCTAACTCATCCCTTAAATTCTGATCCCCCACAATGAGCACCTCTGTCTTGCTTGGATTCAGCTTCAATTTGTTATCCCTTATCTAGCCCATTACTGCCTGTGGGCAGGCATTTAGGGATTGAATGCCATTTCCTGATGATGATGATGATGAGGAGGAGGAGGAGGAGGAGGAGGAGGAGGAGGAGATTTGGGTGTCATCAGCATACTGATAACACCCTGCACCAATCTCCTGATGACCCTGCCCAGTGGTTTCATGTAAATATTAAAAAGCATTGGTGACAGAATGGAGCCTGAGGGACTCCATATAATAGGTCCCATTTTAAAGAGGAACTGTCACCAAGCTCCACCATCTGGAATCTGCCTGAGAGATAGGAGCGGAACCACTGCAAAGCAGTGCCTCCTATCCCCAATTCCCCCAGGCAATCCAGAAGGATACCATGGTTGATGGTATCGAATGCCGCTGAGAGATCTAAAAGAACCAACAGAGTTACACTCCCTCTGTTGATTCCCCAGTAAAGGTCAATTTAGAGACAGAGTGGGGAGTGGGGCAAGAAATATGTGGGATGGGAATATGCTAAGCAGCATGTTGAAATGTTTCTGCTAATGCATATTTACATAAGTATAGCTGTTTTATATTCTTACATTCTTGTGAGTTCCCATGTGTTAAAAATACTGTGTGTGTGTGTGTGTGTGTGTGTGTGTGTGTGTGTAAGGGGATGATGCTTAAATTGCAGTGGGAGAGGTGGGGGGGCAAAGGCCTTTAGGTCCAGGCTCCAAAATTACATAAGTGCATCTCTGCTATGGTATAGTCCCAAGATTGCAAAATAAAATATTCTAAAGAGCTGCTCCCCTCCCTTCCCCCCATCAATGAGGATACAAGGCAAGGAACTGGAATAAATTGGTCACAACTTGATTAAACCAAACAGCCAATAAATTACTAGGCAAGAGAGAGTGATCCAGACAATGGATCCTAAAGTCTGAGAGGAGGCAAATAAGGACACCAGTTGGCCAAGAAATGAGACATGGATGGATTAGTAGAAGGAGCCTGTCATCAGACAAGTGGAATCCTAGTCAGAGACACAGTTCCCTTCATGGAATTGTAGCAGGAAGCAGAATTCCCCTTGTGGAATCCCCATTGTGAAATCTAGTAGCACAGTCCCTTTTGCCCTCTTGCACAAAAGTATATGGGGCTTTTGCTGACCATAAAGGCCAGTCATAAGGGCATACAGAGGTAAAAATTCTGTGTTGCTGCAACTGCATTTTTCTGGGTCTGGAATATTGATAATATATTGTTCTACTCATATTGCTTTCTTAAAAGAAAGTACATTTTAAACTTTATTTTCTTACAGTAAAAAGGTATTAGCAAATTGGGTGTGGCCCTCATAAATACTAGTGAGTTATGAAGTTTGATGGGATAAAGGTCCAAAAAAATATGTAATGGACAATTGCTTATTCTTATAAAATGGAACTGTACAACTTTGGTCCCCTAACTCTTGTTTGAATACAACTACCATCATGCTCAGATACACTGGTTAATAGTCAGGGATGAAGGAAGTTGTAGTCCAACATATGTAGGAGGGCTGAACTTGCGCAGACCTGTTATATAAGGTATTTTACAGGATTGCAGATAAATCTAAGAATAATTTTGCATCTGTAATTTGACCAACCTTTTGCTCTGTGTGGTGCTCACAATTTACAGTGTCATTAAGAAGCAGGTGGAGGGCACTTTTGGTTGACAAAAACATTGATTAATTGATTAAGTGCCATCAAGTCGGTGTCGACTCTTAGCGACCACATAGATAGATTCTCTCTAGGGTGATCTGTCTTCAATTTGGACTTTAAGGTCTCTCAGTGGTGCATTCATTGCTGTTGTAATTGAATCCATCCACCTTGTTGCTGGTCATCCTCTTCTTTCTTTTCCTTCAACTTTTCCCAGCACTGTGGACTTCTCAAGGGAGCTGGGTCTTCACATAATGTGTCTGAAGTATGATAGTTTGGGCCTGGTCATTTCTGCCTCAACTGAGAATTCTGGATTGATTTGTTCTATGATCCATTTGTTTGTTTTCCTGGCTGTCTATGGTATCCTCAAAAATGTCCTCCAGCACCAAAGTTCAAAAGCGTAAATATCCTGCTTCTTCAAAGTCCAGCTTTTGCACTCATAGGGTGTCATGGGAAAAATCATTATATAAATTATTCTAAGCTTTGTAGGTAAAGACATGTCACAGCATCTAAATATCCTAAATATCTAAGCCCTTCATTGCAAACCTACCAAGTGCTAAGGGTGTGAAAACAGGTTCGAAACTGAACCAATTCAATGTCGAACTGGTTCAGTACAAAGGTTCAGGATCAAGCCAAACCCTCCCCCAGTTCGACTTGACCCCGAACTGACCCCCACCAAAGTTTGGGGGTTCAATGAGCATGACCCGGTCACACAGGGTCCCATTGCACAATTTTTAAAATTGTTAGTCAACCCCCCCTGGACCAAACTGAATGGGGGGTGTTTTCTGAAGGGGACCAAAACTGAACTGGCCCGGTTCGGTTCAAATTCAGTTCGAACTTGAACCAAACCAGGCCAGCTGGTTTTGTGCACATCCCTACCAAGTGCTAGTCTGTGGCATATTTCTTGACTGCTGGATTCTTTACTGTTGATAGTCGATCCTAAAAGAAGAGAAGAGAAGCTATCCACCACTTCAATGTCTTCATTATCAGTTCTGAGGCTGATTGTTGTACCCGTTGTCATAAGTTTAGTCTTCTGTACATTTAGCCATAATCCCATTTTTTCACTGTGCTCCTTAACTTCCATTACTAGAGCTTGCAGATTAGCCACATTATCAGCTATCAGAGTGGTGTCATCAGCATAGCGCAGGTTATTGATGCTTTTTCCTCCAACTTTTGCCCTTTCTGAAACCAGCCAGAACAACTGGCATTTCCCTTTCCACATTGGGCTCTAATCTGTGTCGAATGATCCTGAGCATTATTTTGTTAGCATGTGAAATTAAGGATATTGTGTGATGGTTCGCTGACCTCTTCCAATCTGTTGGCCACTGTGTCATTCTCCAAATTTGCTGGCATAATTTGATTAGAGCCTTGATTGATTCTTCTGTTGCCTGCCATATTTCTGTTGCTATTCCATTAATTCATGTAAAAATGGCCATGAGCCATTTTTGGAAGGGTGTTATATAAATAAAATAAATAAATAAAATGTAGCCTTCCAACTTGGTAATGACTGGAGTGCTGGTCTAACTTCATCTTCCCCTACTAGAGGTTCTTGCAAGTAGGGGATATCTTCTAGAGTATCTGGTATGTTGGTGTTCCTGGCTGCTGTACAGATTTTCAGTATACTCTTCCATCTCTGTTTGATCTTCTCTGAATCAGTTAATTTATGTCCTTTGGCATCCCTTAACATACCAATTCAAGGTTGGAACCTCCTTCTGAGTTTAGAAATCTTTTGGAAAATTCTCCTTGTTTTTCTTTGTCTATTTCCATCCTCAAGGTCCTTACAGATGTCATTGTAATATTCCTTCTTGTTTCTTCTAACAGCTTTCAGAAATTCCCTATTAAGTCCTTTCATGAAATCTTTATCTTTCTTGACTTTGGCTTCTCTCCTCAGAAGCATGCTAAAAATAGAAACAGAAACATGCTAACCCCCCAGAAAGGAAGCATCATGCAGAACACATGTTATAGTCCACATGCTTTGCTTCCCCCTCCTCCTATTTTAATAACCAATTCTATCTATCTATCTATCTATCTATCTATCTATCTATCTATCTATCTATCTATCTACAGACTCATTAAAAGACAAAACAAAAAACCCCAAGGCTATGACATTCTATTCCAGTGCTCCTCTGAAAATGATCTGTCAAGAAAAGCAAACATTTTAAAATAATTACATTTACAACTATATTTATATTCCGTTCTTTCCAGGTTTCTGACTTTCGTCATGGATTTTGACACTTACCATACATCTTATTTTTGCCAACTGTGACTAACAGTCTAATTCCTGACTTCAGTAGTTCAAAAGCTGTGTTTGTGGCATTTGTACTAAAATGACAATATTTTGTTCATTTTGTGGTTTTTATTAGATTGACTTGAGTCTTAAGGCTAATTTACATGACCAAACTTGGCACACTGAAAATGTAGGTTAAGTGGTTCTGTGCAGCATATGTAGTTGCTTCATTTCTCACTGCGTCCACAATGTCTAAAGTGTATTTCATACCTGCCATGTCCCTATTTTCCCATTCATCTGAATAGGAAAATAGAGACATGTTGGCAGGCATGGTGTTTTTAGTTTTGACAGTACCACAGAGTTGCTGAAAATAGGCCGACTACAAGGTCAGTCAATTGGGGTTGGACTTGGTCCTTCAAAGTATTTGTTTCTAAACAAATATTAAACTTTTACCATTCCATGAATTAATAGCCACACAGTTGAGGGACTACCAACCCAGTTGTAATTATTACCAACTCTTTACAAATGCAGAGGCACAGTTCAGATGCTGGCATCAGCCCTCATATGATCATTGTAAGAGTACACGAGGCTGTTGATAGACATATGGCCTGATGGGTATTGTGTGGACATACAATTGTATTAACCATTTCTACTTCTGCTGCAACATAAGAACATAGGAAGCTGCATTTTACCAAGTCAGATTATTGGTCCATCTAGGTCAATATTGTCTACAGTGACTGAAACAGCTCTCCAATGTTTCAGACAGTAGTCTTTCCCAGTCCTTGCTGGAGATACCAGGGATTGAACCTGGGACCTTCTGTTTGAAAAGCTGATGCTCTACCACTGATCTGTGGTGGCACCATCCCCTAAGGGGAAGATCTTACAGCAGAGTGTGCTCACATATAGTCACCCATCCCAGTGCAAACCAAGGTGCTTGATGATCACTACTACAAGACCAGCTTAATCCTCTTCCTAATTCTGCAGTAGAAAAGACAACAACAAACTCCTTTTTATGGCTAGAGGGTAGAATACCCCAGACATTTTATCTCCCCAATACATCTTTGCAAGAAATATTACTGTCTAGCAGTAATAGCCCCCAGATTGTTGGCAACAGATGTAGAAACCCCACTGCCCCTCAATTCCCAGATGTCAAGGTTCGATTGTGAAAATTTTAATTGTAGTCAATGATACCAGCAACTATGAATCAACTCTGTTGATGGAACGTGCCCATCCCAGTTGTCATTATGGTTTTTCCAGCACTTGGCAGATTGACATTGGCATAAGTTTTTTCATGTTGTTTATTTGCACACAAATGAAAAACACATCTCTCCTGACAGTTTCAGCTGGCAGATAGCTTTGATGGGCAGTAAGCAGAGATGACAGAGAGTAAAACACAGAGTAATTACATGACGTTTGATAAGATAAGCAGCTACAGGTAGCTGAGTAGAAATTGTTCCTTTCCAGGGTCATCTATTTATGCCAACAAGCAGAACACAAGAAAGCAAGCAAAATAACTTGGATACTTTTCCCCTGCTCTTCTGATCAAGGTGAAAAACCTTTACCAGTAATCAAAATTTCATTTATGGAACATAACTTCCGATCTATGGAAATTGCAACTATCATGTGATAGCTTTCTTGCTTGAAGTATCCATTACAAATCAGTGATCACTGAGCTTTCTTCTCACAGGAGCCCATTATTCATCAAAGGGGGCAAGCTGATTAAGCAAGTTCACTGCCACTTCAACTGGTCATGTGAACCATCTCTCATCTTGCAGAAGAAACGCAACTACAGCTGCAGAACATGCCTGGGGGGTGGGTGGGAATCCTATTTTGAGCCATAATGTGTTGGAATGATTGAAATCAGGGTTCTTTTAGTGTGTGTTTAAATATATAAATGCCAACCACCTGCTGCAAAGTTTGGAGATTTTTTTTAAAAGACATATTTATTTTCTCTAGAGTGCATGAGACATAGGAGCCTCTTAACTTCTTTTAGGCATTATTTTTAGCTGCTAATTTTCAACTGCCTCCACTCTAAATGTGTACATCATACATGCTGGTAACAAAAAAGAAGATATTTAGTTCAGTAAAAAGTCTAATTTCCTTCCACTTCTTGTTGTGCTATATTTATTTTAGTTTTCAAGGCATCCATGAAAATGTCTATAAAGCTTTGATATTTCTAGAGCCAACTACTCTTGGATGTTGCAAAGAGTCAGAAAAGAACAGGTCTGGAATACTAGCATACAGTGGCCTCATTCCCACGTTACATGAAACTGGAGGTGAAGGGACCTCTGGCTTCCTTTTCAGTATGTCCAAATGCTGGCAACCGCAGTTTCACAGAAAAATTAACCCATGGTTTCCCTCCCCAGACAGTGCTTTGTACCTTAATTTTGTATTGAGGTTCACCAACTGGACCAGCATCCCCTCTAATTTCTATCATCACTGAGTGGAAACAGTTTTGTTCTGGGTGGCAGTTTCAAGGTATTGTGTACACATAATTCTCTCTCACGCACAGACTTACACACACACTCCAACCCCATCTCTCTTCTTCTGCAGCTTATTAATCAACACTGGAACTAATTATTCATCACTAAGCATCATAGATATGCACCATAAATATGGAAGGAAAAAGAAGTGTATTTTATATTTGATTTTGTATTAGAAGCTGCTGCTGGGCAATTTCCTTTATCTGCTTCCTTTTAAAAAAATAGTAATTGGTGGTTAAAATAGGCCCATAGCAAAATAATATTTCTGTATTAAGTAATAAAATTAAATTATAACAATTATTAAATTATAATAAATAAATTTAAGTTTTGTTTTATTAAATAAAAGAAAAATAAATAATTAACTCCCTGTTGTCTAAGTTTTATTTAAATTTGAAATCATCCTTGCTTTCTTGCTCTTATCCTGTAAAGACAGTTGGCTTTGGGGACAGGGTATCATTTTACTTTTTTATATGTCCAATGTAAACCATTTCCAGAACATTTTAGAACATAAGAACAGCCCTGTTGGATCAGGCCCAAGGCCCATCAAGCCCAGCGTCCTATGTCACACAGATATATTGAAACTTCCTAGGCCATTGATGTGTGTGACAAATAGTAAAATGTTTTGAGTCACCTCAAAAATAACTGGTACAAAATGAACAGGTTTTTTCTTGGTATAATTGACTTTTGCCATCAAAATGGGGCCTAGGAAGGCATATGAGCCTGCAGCAAGCTTTATGGGAGATATCTTAGGAACAAGTAAATTTGCAACTCTGCTTGAATTATGTTGGAGAGATGTGGGCACTCATATAATATTATGAATGAATTCGATCTTTCATGTTTATGTTCATTAGCAGGTCATAACATGATCATGAATAATATCATTTTTTAAATATGTAACATGATCTTTTGCCACTCAAAATATAGGTGGCCCAGTTGAGGGAGAAGGGCATCTGCATGAACAAGCAGGTTTCAATTCGTGTAGCATGTGTGATATGGACTCTAGGCTCAGTCCCATATCCAGAATATGTAGGACACACATGAGAAGGATTTTTGTACTGGCACTTATAGAACCAAAAGCTTTTCAATCAATTGAATATTAGGCAGAGTCAGGTAGAAGTGTTTGATGCACAGCTCAGCCTGACCCCTTCCTCCACACTCAAGGCACACTCACTGCATACTGCTGCAGTGATTGGGACTCTCATCCCTCCTTCAGAAGAGCCTGAGCAGCGGGTGGGGAGAGGCAGCACTCGGGCATGTCGGCAGCAAATGGAGGGAGACAATTCCCTCCTTAAGAAGTGCCCATGGCAGGCAGGGAGAGGGAGAGGTGGTGGTAAGGTGGCGATGGGGAAAGATGGTGGGGCAGGAAATCAGTAGTTGCCACTGCAGCAGCCACAGTAAGTGGCAATTTGAGGAAGCTGTGCGGAGGGCTTGGGGGTCTGTGTGTGCATGCAGCCACACACCGTATAGGGACTGCTGACCTGGACCTCCGGTTCCATGGTGCCACCGTTACGTACGAACGCTGGCATTGCGATCTGGTTGCTTTGCAACCAGAGTTAAGGGAGGATGCTCCTCCCTTGCTCTGTATGCTTTTAGCTGCTGTGGCTGCCCTTTAGTAAAGAAGGAAAGCTAAGCAGCCAGTTCCTCCTCATCTCTGCAGTCAGTGAGACTGCGGAAAGGGAGATCTCCTGAACGTCCAAATCTGGACAGGAGAGCAGACAGGAGAGCAGGGGGAGTGGGGAGCAGAACCATGGGTCTATTGGACTTGCGTTTCCTTGTTACATCCAAAAGTGTCCAGTATATCTATATAAAAAGTAAATGCAACCCTAAATACTGCCACACTAGCCATTATCTGGTATCCCTCAGCTTATTTATTTATTTATTTATTTAGAGAATCCAGGATGACGCTCAACCTAAACCATTGCATTCCCACATTTTCCCATTTCTAATTCTGTAAAGTGCTGATTTATTTCAATTTGTTTAGCTTCCAATGCAATTGCAGGGCAATTCTTTCAGGTCTGAGCTGACATAGTGCTAATTGTCACACCTGGTGTGGAAGAGTGATCAGTTACGTGGTTCATGTCACTGCATATTATCTGCCCTCCTACCTCAGTGCCATTTCCTTCACTATTCCCTCCTCTCAGTTCTGCGGTGATTGAAACTGACAAGTCTCGTCAGTTACCCTCCCGCCCCCTGCAACCTGATGAGTTCCTTTAAAAAAAATGAAACACTGTTGTGAACACCAATAGTTATATATTTACATGCCTTTGTAATTTGTAATTTTTAAAATCAAACTTTCCCATCTCCTCTTTGAGCCCGTAGCAGTAAGTGAGGGAAGTGAGGGATGAGGAAGTCCAGCAGAGTCACATGTGACTTCAAAAGAGTAAACTCAGTCTGTAAACCATTCCATGATTTTTATATGGGATGGTATAGAAATGCAAAAAAAAAAAGAGAAAAGGAAATAAATAAATAAATAAATAAATAAAACAAAACTGATCAAAAATAAGTGGACACCCAGATGAAATATACTAGAGTATTTCACCTGCATGTTGAGGAGCAATTCTGATGATCGACCTGCATAATTAGATGGTGAGACAATGCTCTAAATGGGGGGAGGAAAACAAGCATGCATATGCTCCTCCCCAACACAGCTGAGAGGCTGGTGGACATATTGCTATTACTTAAAATTTTATATACAACTTTTCAATAAGAAAAGTTCTTAGTGCAGTCTATATTGTAAAGGATTGAGGGAGATGGCGCCCTGTCCCAAAGGAACTCATAAGAAGCACAATGGAGACACCAGCCAAGTCACTAGGAGGGACACTGTTGTGGGGACCTTGAAGATCGATAATTTCTTTCTCCTTGATAAACATAAAAGAGCCAGCTCTATAAAGAATTCCTCTCTAACCAGTTAGCAGGGTTTAAATGTATCATCCAAATTGGTCTAAACTCTTTTGTCTTTTGTGGAGATGGAGTAACAACATCCCCTTGGACTTGATGGTATCTTCCCTAATATGTACTGTACATTCTAGCTGAGTTGCTAATATTTAAAACCACATAACTTGCAATAGTTTGAGAACCTGACCTTCATGACTTTCTGATTTCAAATTCTTTTAAACTAGTTCCTATTCTTGAGATGTTTCCTTTTTTTTTTTTTAAGTAATATAACTATTGGGCTTTCTCAGCAATTTTCAACTTACATTTGTGTTGGATAGCAGTGAAGTCAACTTCCCAAACTACTTCAACAATAACATTTTGCACCAGGTCCTTTGCCTTACCTTTGATTGGTTGCATGACCATCTGTTTAAGGCGCAATTAAAGTAAAGTAAAGTGTGTCGTCAAGTCGATTTCGACTCCTGGTGCCCACAGGGCCCTGTGGTTTTCTTTGGTTGAATATAGGAGTGGTTTACCATTGCCTCCTCCCAATTAGTATGAGATGATGCATCTTCCTATATCACTGCTGCCCGATATAGTACCAGTGGGGATTGAAACAGGCAACCTGCTGCTTGTTAGTCAAGCATTTCCCTGCTGTGCCACTTTAGGATATCTAAAAATGGTGTCAGGGCACAGAGGGACAGGGAGAAGAGGTGGCACACACCTCAGGGAACAGGAGGGTCCAATCCAAGCTACGTTGTCCCTGCCTGTCAGCCCCATCTGTGGACAATGACAGGGCCACACTGGCCCAATCAGGTACCAAAAGACGTGTCCCCCTCAGGAATACATGGAACTCTCACGAGACTGCAGGGCAAGATCTTGCAACAGCCCCGAATCTCGTGAGAGTTGCACAAGACGTGGAAGGCTATTGAAAGGAGGTCTGGCCAATGATGAGGGGCTGGCATTTGAGGAGGGCTACTGACACAGCTGGTGAATTGATGGGCTAACAGGCAGAGAAGAGGTAAAAAGGTGGTGAAACTACCCTTTTTGCCTATAAGAGTCTCTAATGCCTCCTCTAGAGCATAGGGACAGGCACGTGAGCTGGGGAGCTCACAAATGGGTGTCTTTGTCAAGATGCAATGAAGGAACATCTTCAGCATAACTGAGCTACATCCAGGAAGGGCGACTAAGCTCTGGGGAGTGGAGGAGAAGTTGTTTCCTTCTCTGTCTCTAAGAACCAAAAAGATCAGTAACGTGCCTCCCCTTCTGCCCCAGCAGTGCAGATAAGCATTGTGAACATGGAAGAACAATGCTATGTAAGGTGTGGTGTGCCACAATGGTAAGTCTACTTCCAGGAGATTGTAGAGTAGCATCACCTGAAGAACATAGAGGTCCTAGTATGGAAACAGCCCCCTTCCTCAAATCAGTATCCTTCTACCTTCAATTTATCCACATAGTCTTAGGGTTGGGACCAAAACTTCTCCAAATTAAAATCCCAAAAGAGAATTTCAGGGTTGCTCCAGGCAGAAACTGAAATTCGAATTTCTGGGTTCCTCCTAAGGAAAAAAAGTGGATAATTTACTCAGACAGTTTCTCCACATGCAGACATAATCTAGACAACAGAAGTAAATAGGGTTCAGTTACTATGCAATTACCTCTAAATGTATTTTGTTGCTTTATGTTATGTCAGCATTATTTATTTATTGTTAGATTTTTAACAGCCGTGGTGGGCAAACTCGAGGGCAGGGAAGGAGCGGGAATCCCAGGAATTCACCATGCACTCGTGTGGTGCATTACTGGGGCTCGGGGGGGGGGGGCATTGCACAGTGGCACTTTCCTTCACCTGACCCCCGAACTGCCAGGTGAGATGCGGCAAGGCACAGTAGCACCAGAGTCTAGTTGCTGCTCATCTGGGTGGGTGATCCACCTGCCTGAGGAGAGGAAAGTGATCATCTGAACCCCTTTGGCTCTTCACACTGATCACGTGTAGAGCCTTACCATGTTTGTGACCCTTTTATTTATTTTTAAACCTATGTTTCTTTATTATGCTGCCTCCATCACCAAATTGGATCCTAATTTGGGTTTCTAACACTAACTTTGTTGTGGCACCCGAGTGGTAACGTGTGGAGGAGTAGACACAATTGAAACAGTTTTGAAATTCTAAACCAAAGAAAATAACTTTATTGTGGTGCAATAACTTCAGTGGTTTCTATTCTCTACATTGTAGGGCTACACACGTAATGGTTTCTGAAACAAACAACCTTAGCATTTACTTGGTTAGTACACCATTTCTTATATGGTATTCAAAACTCTAGTACTTATATAAGGTATCAGTGTGTCAACAAAGGCTTTACTGTAAAGATACTGAGGTGTCTATTCAAGTAAAACATCTTTCCTGGGACACAACCTTCCTGGCTGCATAAACTGTGTATTAAACCATAAACTTGAATTCCAGAATTCACAAAGTGATAGTCAAGCTTGATTTGCAGAAGTATTCCTAGGTGTATACATCCTAGTCACCAGCCTCCCAATTCCACCCTCCATTCTGCTCTAGAGACCCTAACCAGAGATCCTGGCCTAATTCAGATGTAACATGAAAACGGATGTCCCTCCACCTCCCATTGTGGTAGCTGTACATCCGAATGCGGACAACCAGAGTTAAGTGGGGAAATGGACCCATGGTTTCCCTCCTGGGAATCCAATCTGAACATTTGGTTCAGAGTAGAGTTTCTCCACCTTCAACTCCAGTTGCATAGTGCCAGCATTACATCTGAAAGCTGGCACTGCAGTTTTCCCCTCATGCAACCAGAGTTTAGGGAGGAAGCTCCTTCCTTGTTCCAGCAGCCATTGGCGGCAGAGGCTCTCCTTCATTAAAGAAAAAAGCTCTGGTAGTCAGTCCCCATGCCTCTCTGCAGTCAGCATGACTACAGTTAGATTCCTCTCCATTTTGTCCGAATGTAGACAGGAGAGTAGGGGGTGCAGAACCACAGGTTCACTGGACCCGCAGTTCTATGTTACATATGAAGGTGCTCCCTCTCTCTAACCCTAACCATTCCTACCTGAATCTCTCAGTTAACTCCAACTGAGTATAGTCACTTGTTTAAGCCATTCCAAAGCTCCTCTCTTAGGAATTCTCTCCAGAAGAGGTTCTTCTTTAAATTCCATTTTATTGACAGTGAGGCTGTTCACATGCACAGCAAAGATCGGACTTGGTATCTTTAGGCCAATCTTTGCTGCACATGTGAACCATCAGGCGCTGTGTGGCTTCTGGTGGTGGCATGGTGGGAAATCCTCCTATGGAGCCCGCCTCAAAAATGACGCCAAGGGAGCACACACTCTCATAGCCCTATTTTGTTGCTCGTCTCCCAGAGGGGGAGACTGTGGGGCTACCCGGCAGGTGTCATGGAGATCCCCATAATGCACCATGCATTTGCATGGGAGAGCTGGAGTCCATGTAAGTGCATGATCTTTGCTTCCAGCACGGATGGGGCAATCGTCTGCAGGTGAGGTAAGGTTTTACAGCCTTCGTCCCTGCACACCCCAAGCCCTTTGTCATGGATCATGAGAGAGGGCTCAGTGTGTACTAGCCAGGTACCACACAGAAACAAAAGCAGAACTCATATAAAACCTGCGTAAAAAGCCAAGATTTCACTTGCCTTCTAAAAACTGTAATGGAGCAGATGCCAACCAGGAGAATATTCCAAAGTCTGGGGGCAATATCATCTTTAAAACTAATAATAACTAGCTGATCTGGTGCAGAGCATCTGCACCCCTAGTCCCCCCTATCTCCCTCATCTCTTCAGCCGCTCTACCCCCTCCCTTCATCCCCAGTTCATTTTCCCCCGATGGCCAGCCTGACTGCTGCTTCACCACCCAGCAGCTGGCCTGGCCACCACTTTATCTCACTGGCCACTCACCTTCTTCTCCCTCTCCCCTTGCTTGAGAAATCTTGCAAGAGCTGCCACGCATGGGATTAGCAACCGGTACGCCTTAGAGAAATATATATAGATATATAGATATTTCTCAAAAGCCCAAAACTTTAGTCAAAAAGCAAATAGAACCCATGAAACATGAATATGTAAGTAAACGGCTTCAAAAGAGGGCAAAAGTGCATTAGGACAGCTAAAATATTGTATATGCTAGCAACACTATCAACTTATGAAAAGTTAGAATTACCTCTGAAAGCAACTCAAAAGCATATCATAGAACAAAAGGTCATAAGGACATAAGAACAGCCCTGCTGGATCAGGCCCAAGGCCCATCTAGTACAATATCCTGTTTCACAGGACGTCTACAGCAGTCATTGAGGGCATGCCCTCTCTCCTGCTGTTACTCCCATGCAACTGGTACTCAGAAGCATCCTGCCTTTGAGGCTGGAGGTGGCCTATAGCCCTCCAACTAGCAGCCGTTGATAGACCTCTCTTGCATGAAGTTATCCAAGCCCCTCTTAAAGCCATCCAGGTTGTTGGCTGTCACCACATCTTGTGGCAGAGAATTCCACAAGTTGAGTATGCATTGTGTGAAAAAATACTTCCATTTGCTGGTCGTAAATTTCCCGGCACGCAATTTCATGGGATGACCCCTAGTTCTAGTGTGATGGGAGAGGGAGAAGAATTTCTCTCTATCTACTTTCTCCACTCCATGCATGGTTCTATAGACCTCTATCATGTCTCCCTGTAGTCATCTTTTTTCTAAACTAAATAGCCCCAGGTGTTGTAGTCTTGCCTCATAGGAAAGGTGCTCTAGGCCCCTGATCATCTTGGTTGTCCTCTTCTGCACCTTTTCCAGTTCTACAGTGTCCTTTTTTAGATGTGGTGACCAGAATTGTACACAGTACTCCAGGTGCGACCGCACCATCATTTTGTATAAAGGCATTATAATATTAGCCATTTTATTTTCAGTCCCCTTTCTAATGATCCCTAGCATGGAATTGGCCTTTTTCACAGCTGCCACACATTGAGTTGACACTTTCATCGAGCTGTCCACCACGACCCCAAGATCCCTCTCCTGGTCAGTCACAGAGAGCTCAGATCCCATCAACGTATACATGAAGTTGGGGTTCTTCGTCCCAATGTGCATCACACTTGCCAATATTGAAGCACATTTGCCATCTTGTTGCCCACTCCTCTAGTTTGGAGAGATCCTTTTGGAGCTACTCACAATCCTTTTTGGATTTCACTATCCAAAAGAGTTTGGTGTCATCTTCAAATTTGGCCACCTCGCTGCTTACCCCTACTTCTAGATCATTTATGAATAAATTAAAAAAACATCGGTCCCTGGGGGACTCCACTTCTTACTTCCTTCCATTGTGAAAACTCTCCATTTATCCCTACTCTGTTTCCTGCCCTTCAACCACTTAGCAATCCACATATGTACTTGTCCCCATATCCCATAACTGCTAAGTTTTCTCAGGGGTCTTTCTCAGGAGGCTATAAATATATTTTTTGTGTTTATATGTGGTATATATACTTTATATATTTTGTCTATGTATGTCGATATCAATATATTTCTATGCTGATATAGAGGAATATCCAACCAATGTTTTGTTTTGCCAAACAAGTAGGCAATTATTATTTGGAAGCAAATACACCTTTCTTTCATATTCAAATACCAAGGCATGAAGGAGGGCAAAATTTATTATATCTATCTATCTATCTATCTATCTATCTATCTATCTATCTATCTATCATCTATTGTGTTTCTAGGCTGCCCCAGACAAAGACTCTGGGTGGTACACAACAAGTTTTAAACATAAAACCAAACACCATTTAAAACATACTGCTTAAAACAACATAAAAATAATTTTAAAACAATCCAGAACCATTTAAAACCAATTAAAATATTTTAAAACAATTTTAAAACCTTGGAAGGCCAGGCCAAACAAGTAAATCTTTAGGGTTTTCTTAAAGGCCAACAAGGAGACAAAATTACAGATGCCTGCCCAGAGTGCATTCCGTAGGCCAGGAGCAGCTACAGAGAAGGCTGTCTAAATTGCTCTAAACAGATTGTCCTGGGAAAGCAGTAGTGAGCAGAGACACGACTTAAATGTGGTTCACCTGCCTCACTACAAAAGGCAAACTCAGAGGCCAGACTGCAAGAAACTTTTACAGAGAAACCTGATGTGGATTCAGGGCTGGTGCCAGACTATTTTGCACCCTGGGCAAGGCTACTTGCACCCCCCCCCCAAAAAAATTTCTTCACTTTTCAAAAACAGATGTATTGTAGAAAAAAATGAAAAGCACAAAACTTGAAACTGTTAAATTTATTTTAAATTGCAAGAATAGGTAATACATCAATTTTTGATTATCTTTCTCAAATACAAAAGAAAATATTTTGGCACACAAATCATTTTGATTGATTTGATACACTCTGCGCCCCACTGAGGTCTGTGCCCTAGGCCTAATGGTAGCACCAGCCCTGTGTGGATTAGTATGTTTCATTGAAATTATGTATTCTGTTCTCAGATACAGACATCATAGTCTTTCGAAGCTTCCTGGAATCCATAACAGAAATGTTAATGGCAAGGGATCTCTCTCTTTTTCTTCCTTTAATTTAACACTACCAGCATGCCGCTTTGCCTCAACAGTTTTAGCAAATCTAAAATTTGACACAGGAAAGAAAAAAAGAGGAAGGGGATGAGAGGAGAGGAAACAGCAGACAGGGAAAGAATGTGAACATTTCTGTCAGGTAGTTAAGATTAGTTACAGTAGAGCATGCACTATGATGATGCGATATTTAACAGAGCAATGTCTTTTTCCAGTTCTGTGTAGTTGTTTCCTCATGCATCTTCACCCAACAAGTTCCCAAGAATAGCAAGGTCATTATTTTATGCTGTACAACTATTCCCCCCCCCCCAAACGTGTGCACCATAGGTTGCACTAAGAGCAGCTTGTAATTATAGGATTCTCTTTAATTACCCTATTCTCATTCAGTATCCCTAAATTAGAGAGCAACAGAGCTGAAACAAAGTGGCCGTTTCAACTTAATGAGCCAAATGTGGAAATTTGTGCACGTGAGTGAACAGCCATGCAAAAGTTTGTTAATTCATTTTTCTTGTTCATTCATGAATGCAGGCTGCAAATACATGCCATTTGACCACATTTGTACAACAACTTATATCATCTTTCCAGTGGACACAAAAAACTTGCTAATATCATACATCCTCACTAAGCACTGGTGGAATTCAGAATGGGGAAGCAGGAAAAGGCATTGTGCTCACTGAAATGCAGTGTGATTTGGATGGGGGACAAATTACTGTAACACATAGCATAATAGTATCCTTTATTCCACCATAGTTCTTTTCAGTGTGGGGGGAATCTGAGATCTTCTCATTGTTTCACCTCATGGAATCCCTAGGCTACAAATTGGCACAGGAACTTAACGAGTCAATCAAGACATTGGACCTTCCCATGGTTTGTGCTAACCATCATTATGAAAATAAGCCATAGTTTGAGCTTCCAAATGAACAACAGGTAAACCATGAGGCTATTCTCATGATGCTGGGAAACCGGGGAGCCCAGCCTGGTTTTTCCCCATTGTGAGAACTACCAGGCTTGTGGGCAAGCCCGTTGGTTCTCTGGTGGCTAGCCCACCAAAGTAACCCTCCCCTTAACAAGCAAGCTCTCCTCTAACATCATTTTGGCAATCATGAGTAGTGGTGTGCATCGGTCCGGATCTGTCCGGACCGGCAAGGGGGGGTGGCTACCTTTAAGGGTGGGGGGTAGAACTTACCCCTCCCGCCGCTCTTCCCCCTGTGGCGCTGCTTTTAAAATCCAACTTTTTGGGGCGGCAGCATTCTTCCCTGCCACCCCGGTCCCCGTTGTTGCCCGGAAGTAGCTTAGAAGCCAACATGCATGCGCGCGCCATGGCGCGCGCGCGCCTGGCGCCACCATCCACACGCACACCGCATACGTCACACGCACGCTGCTTGTGACATATGTGGCGCGCGCATGCACGGTGGTGCCAGGTGCGCGCGCCACGCCGCACACATGCGTGTTGGCTTCTAAGCTACTTCCGAGCAACGATGGGGGCCGGGGCAGCAGGGAAGAATGCTGCGGCCCTGAAAAGTTGGATTTTAAAAGCAGCGCCGGAGGGGGAAGAGCGGCGGGAGGGGTAAGTTCTACCCCCCGCCCTTAAAGGTAGCCACCCCCCCCCGCTGGACCTGTCCGGATCCGGACCGGTTCGGAGGCCTCCAAAATGGCCTCCGGACCAGTCCGTGCACACTACTAATCATGAGTTGCCACGGTGTGGCTCTGTGTCACAGCAACTCATGAGGACACCCCCATCGGGAGGCTAAAACAAGCCTCCCAGTCTCAGGGATCTCCAGGATGCCCCATGCAAGTGCAGCCCCTGATCCCCACAGCCCTTACTGGCTCTGTGATGGAGCTGGTAGTTATGTGGGTGGCTTATCACCCAGGGCTACGTGTTTGATTGTGTGCAAGGAGAGCGAGCTAAGCCCGCTCTTACCACACAAGCCCTGCAGGCTCTCCACATTGCTCATGTGGAGAGCCTTCATGACTTAGAGCTACTTGCTACTCATTTCATAAGTTCATTCCTGTCTCTATCATTTGGCAGCCTCTCTAGGCATGGCCATGGCTTATCCGGCTTGGCAGTAGTTTATGGATTCCGATATAACAAAAAACCAAGTTAGGACAAAATGTAGCTTTCAAGCCACCTGATTTGATCTTGATTTGTCAACCATTCACAAAACATGGTTTGTAAGTTAGTATATTTTCAGACAAAATGCCTAACCATGGATTTGGCATTATGCCTAAATGCAAACAACGATACACAGGAATGTCATTTGCAAACAAAGCATACAACATTTGAAGTTTTGAAACAAAGTAATATCTAGACCACAATGACCACAGTGCACCAAACATATATGTAAAAATTAGAACATGGATAAAGAAAAAACAAAAACAAAACCCTAGCAAGTAGTAAAAGCCAAGAATGGTAATAAAACAAATCATAGGCAGCATCATAGTTAGTATGGCTATTCACACAATGGGAGAACCACTGGGCTCAGCTGCAAGCCTGGTGGTTCTTAAGTGGGTAACCCGCGTAATTACCCCTACCTTAAGCCCAGGTTAATGGAGCGAGTGCTCCGCTAACCTGGGCTTTTTGATCATGAGTTGCCGCAGTGCGGCTCCGTGCCATGGCAACTCACGAGTAGACCCTCGACCAAGAGGCTGAAAAGCATCCTCCCTGCTCAGGGGTCCCTCCAGCATGCCCTGTGCACTCGCACAGGGCATGCTGGAGCTTCTGGAGGCCGCACGGCCCCTGATCCTCCTAGCCATTGCCGGCTCTGTAACAAAGCTGGCAATCATGGGGGCGGCCACTTTGGCCGCCCGGAGCAGACTGCCTGCTCATGTGTGGGGAGAGCGCACTAAGCCCGCTTTCCCCGCTAACCTTCCCCAGGCAGCTCCCACTGATTGTGGGAACCGCCTCTGTATTTGTGGGAACAGAAGAGGTTTTGCTAGCATGAATACAGGCTGGTCAAATTTTGCTGATTCATCTTCTCTCTGCATCTTCTGAAAAGATGTCCTTGTGCATCTCCCAAGCCTATAAAGGTTGCTCACATGACCCTGTAAGTGGGGTGGGGAAGGCTGGCAGGAGGGAGAGAGGATTGCACCTACCTAACCCGCAGATGATCCTGTCTGTTCGCTTGGCTGCACGGCTCACATGCCCACAAGGCACCATGTGAGGAAAGTGTTGGATTGGGGGATTTCCCCACTGCCAGTGCTCTAGCCGCCTGGTTCTGTGTCTGCTCGGGCTACAAGCAGGCCGAGCAGCCACACATTCAGCTACTGAGGTAGAAGGGTAAGCTCGCACCCTTCAACCTCAGTAAAATCCTGAGTAAAAAAGGACCAATCCCATCACTCTACACAAGTACCCCTATGCAGGTAGGTCTCTGCAAGCCCAAGTAGGGCTGCTCATGAGTATGCCTTCATATATTCAAGGGCATAGGGAACTTCAGAGGAATGGGGTGAACGGATAAGCAAGAATAGATTCTCCCCTTGCATATGCACAAACACCAGTTGGAATGCTGCTCCATATGTCTAAAAGTCCCAATATTCTTTTTTTAAAATAAAACAAAACCTCAAAATTATAAAGTCCATTCCATTAAAAAAAAAATTAAGGATCAGAATTGCACAGAGAGTAATTCTCCACCAGAATCCACCAGGAATGTGTGTGGGGTGTGTGAGATGGAATCATATACAATACGACGAACAATATCTGCACAGGGAGAACTTCTAAATCTGGTCTGTTTTAAAATATGTGGACAATTTGCCACAGGATTGTGACTTGGCAGCCTTGCCATATCAAGCACAGCATGTGTTTGCTCCACGTTTGATTGAGGAACATGGTTCTCTTTCTTTTTTTCTTTTAACACAGCTATCTTTCAGAGAAAGAAGAAGAGGTAAAAATCTACAGACAGTGGCATGCTCCAATCTGCCTCCCAGACACTATTTAGGAGCCTTGTAAAAAGAGGGAGAACATGGTAAACAATTAAAACTTATCTTTAACCTCTCAGAGTCTATAAAAATACATGTAATGTCTGTGGCCTTCCTCTGTTGGTTTTAATCAAACTCACCCTGAGTGTTTAAGCCTGACAAATGTAAAGTAAGGCATGTTGTATTTTAAACAAACCTGAGTCTTCCTGTCAGGTTGGTTCTGTCCAGTGTTTCACAGCTGACTCTACTACACGTTACACTTGGTATTTGTGGGTAACAATTCAACTTTGCACACAGCAGGCTTATTAAATGCTCTTTCCCCTAGTCCCCCCTGGATAGTCAGCACCATCTGTACACTTGTATAGCTGCGTCCCCCATCTAGTACAACTGATGAGAGGAGAAGGGGCGGAAAGCATAACACAGAACCTCAGAGACAGTTTCACACATCTGTTTCTGTGGGTGTTCTTTCATTCTTTCTCATTTAGAATTAATGAAAAATAATGGTGCTGACACAAGTTAATTACTATGAAAAATTACAGTTTATGCTATTCATTATAATAATGGCAAATTACTTGAGATTTTCAAACATGATTCCTAACCAATTAGAAGAGTTTATGAAGAGTTCACCTACAATATTTGGGTATGTGTGAGTTCTAAGCCTGTGAAGTAAAAGGAACACCCAATATTTTTCATTAGCCGAAGAGGCAGCACCAGCAAGTGATGTTAATCACAAAGTTCTGCATCTGAAGGTGGAAAATGAAGAGAAAATTGAGCATATGTTGCTGGAGCAAGCAGGTCAGAACAATAGACAAAGCTACTCTTTATATAGCTAAATATTCCCTTAATAGATTTCAAAGAAACATTAATACCTACTTTGCACATCAACGATTTAGTTTAACTAATTGGAAATAGTGTCTTGTTTTAGTTTACCCACCAAAAAAAATCAAATTACTGATTGTAAAATAAGCAATTAATATTCTCCTAATTAGCCCATGCAAATTAGGATAATGTTTCTTCTACGAGTTCTTTTCTTATGAAGCCATAAATTGCAAAAGTAAATGGAATATTCTTCAGGTAATTAAGGATAACTTATGGATGAAACATACTAATGATGTCTAATGTGTGCAAGCAAATGAACTTGCTGAGATATTCTTCACTGGCATCCTTTTGTTTTGCAAGGGTTTACACTCTTAGAAGAGTTTCCTATGATTCACCATGTCATTAAATGAGGTAAAGGTAAAGTGTGCTGTTGAGTCAGTGTCGACTCCTGGTGACCACAGAGCCATGTAGTTTTCTTTGGTAGAATACAGGAGAGGTTTACGATTGCCGTCTCCTGTGCATTATGAGATGATGCCTTTCAGCATCTTCCTATATCGCTGCTGTATGAAATAGGTGTTTCCCATAGTCCGGGAAACATATCACTGGGGATTCGAACCAGCAACCTCTGGCTTGGCTAGTCAAGTCATTTCCAGGCTGTGCCAGTTGGTGGACATATACATCAATCCAGAGGTTTCAACCTGTGGTCCAAACTATGTGCTAGGGGTGAGGGGGATAAGTTCCCATACAAGCATCGACCTTACTTAGGTTGCAAAAGCCACTTTCCAGTGGGAAGACCTTACAGACAACAGATGACAGACTGAGCCCTGTCCAGGAGGTATTCTGCTTCACCATTCTTCTAAGCAGATTGATGTTGAGAGAGCCTTCATTCTAGGTATCCATTTTCTTCCCACTCTGGCTGGCTACCTAGTTACTGGAGCTGTGGAAGTGCCTAAGGAAGCTTTACTTCCAAGTGGGATTGAAAGCCTCCCAACCGGCAGAGGAAATTGCATTTACACCCCATGAAGCAGCCTGTGGTCAGGCCACTAGAACCGTCTTGTCTTTGGTTGGAACAGAATTTTCTCCTAAAGTGAAATTCAACAGAAAATGTGAGAATGCCTCCCAAGGAGAAACATGACAGATTTTTCTCAGACAGTGCATTCACATCCCTGTGAGTGAAACCAACAGGATGTATGCAGCCTTCTGACTCACAGGATCATAGTATATTTGTCCAGCAATCGAGACTGACATTGTAGAGAGTGATAATATTTTACTATCATATAACACAAGAATGTTAAAGTATGTGAGGTGGTTATTTGTGCTTAAGCTTTCCTTGATTCTGCTGTTATGTGCAAAGCATTCCTTGTGTGTGAGCAAAGTTGGTATATTTTCTTCTTTAGTGTCCTAGTCCCAACCAGAGCACTGAGGGAATGAACTGAGCAGGAAACCTGGGAATGGGAAGGAACTCGGGTCAGGGTGGTTTTCTGTGGGTGGGGATACCTGTACTTAGGAACATAGGAATCTGCTACATACTGAGTCAGACCATTGGTCTATCTAGCTCAGTATTGTCTTCACAGACTGGCAGAGGCTTCTCCAAGGTTGCAGGAAGGAATCTCTCAGCCCTATCTTGGATATGCCAGGGAAGGAACTTGGAACCTAGATGCTCTTCCCAGACTGGCTCCATCCTCTAAGGGGAGTATCTTACAGTGCTCACACTTCTAGTCTCCCTTTCATATGCAACTAGGGCAGACCCTTTTGCGTGCTTGCTACCGTAAGATCCACTCTCTTCCCTTACTCACATGCCTGTGCTTTCAACTGCTTTCAAACAAGACAGAATTACTCACTGTGGGAGGCTGGAACTTAGGAAGTGGTTTAGATCTGCCTGTTCTAGATGGGGTTACCCACCCCCTGAAAGATCAAGTATGTAACTTGGGAATACTTCTGTACCCAGAAACCTCTCCAGGTTGAGGCAGTGGCTGGGAATGCTTTTTATCAACTTTGGCTGATACACTAGCTACGTCCATTTCTTGAGACAAATGACGTTAAAACAGTGGTGCCTATGCCAGTAACATCCAGGCTTGACTACTGCAATGCGCTTTATGTTGGGCTCAGGGGCGTAACTACCATTAGGCAAGGGGAGGCGGCTGCCTGGGGGCCCCCACACCTCAAGGGCCCCCCCAGAGGCAAGTCACATGTGAAGTGAGTGTGTATGTATTAGTATTTTACATTTACATTTTATATCCCGCTCTTCCTCCAAGGAGCCCAGAGCGGTGTACTACATACTTGAGTTTCTTTTTCACAACAACCCTGTGAAGTAGGTTAGGCTGAGAGAGAAGTGACTGGCCCAGAGTCACCCAGCTAGTTTCATGGCTGAATGGGAATTTGAACTCGGGTCTCCCCAGACCTAGTCCAGCACTCTAACCACTACACCACGCTGGCTCTATCAGCGAGTATCAGCGAGGGGCCCATTTTAAAATTTTGTTTCTGGGCCCACTCCAGCCTCGTTATGCCCCTGGTTGGGCTGTCTTTGTATGTAGTTAGGAAACTGCAACTGGTGCAGAATGTGACAGCCAGGTTGATCATCTGGGGGCTGCTCAAAAGGACCATTTAAAAAGAGCTGCCAATTAGTTTCTGGGCAAAATATGAAGTGCTGGTTATTACCCATAAAGTGCCCTCTTCTTAATGAACCCTACCACCTATTAAGATCATTGGGGAAGGTCTGGTTGCGATTGCTACCAGCTTGCTTGGTGGTGACCCAAAACTGGACCTTCTCTAGAGTTGTCCCAAGGTTCTGGAACATACTTCCATATGAAATTAGAATCTCCCCATCTCTGGTTGTTTCTAAATGACTTTTGAAAAGACACCTGTTTCATCAGGCTTTTAGTTTATGATGGTTTAAAGCTTTATTTACAGTAATTTTAATCTGTTTTATATGACTGGGGTTTTTTAGCTGCTGTTTGTTTAGATTATGAGCCACCCTGAGATTTTCTATAGGGTGGTATAGAGATGCATTAAAAACAAACAATCAATCAAACAAACAAACAAACAAATAACTCCTACTTTTCATTTTGGTCACCTGCAGTACCGGCACAATTTAAACTGCTTCCGGGCTTCCAGCAGTCATCTTTAACACAGAGTCAGGTGGAAAGAGGGGCCAGGCAGAGTTAAACTGCTACAATACTGAAGGCTGACTCTCTGCTGCTTCCACAATGCATTATTGTATAGCTGGAGGACCCATCTCCCAGTTTCAATACTGGAGATCTCTCGTGGTGTGGGTGTACAAGCAGCAGAGCCCAGAGCAGGCTCTGTTCATCTGGGAGGAGGCAGGTGGAATCCTACCTCCCCTGCAACTCCCCCTCCCTCAGTTTGGTCCTGAGAACAAGCTCTTACAAAGGTGCAATAGTGCGCATGTGGGAGGACTAGGGGAGTTGTATGAGAGCTTCTGATGCATCCCGCAGTCCCCTGAATGGACACACTTTGTTAGTCAGGATACCAGCAATGGTGTTATCTTGTCTTCAGTCAGCTTGGATTTTGCCTGTACTCCACGAATTTTCAGACATATTTTTTTCACACCTTATACATGCTACTTTGGACCAATGCTCTTCTGAGAATTCTTGCAGTGAGAATTTCCACTGCAAAAGGACTCTTGTCATATATCTGCATAGGTGCCTTGGGCACCTTCTACAAAATAAGCACATCTAATGGTATCCTCTTTTCTTTGAATACATTCAGCCACCAGGCAAAGCCCAGTGCACATTAATTTCATCACATGCTTCGGATATTTATTATATGTAGAGATTTAAGGAAGTATTCTGTAATTCCAGATACTTTTCATTAGCATTTATATTGCTGTGATGTTATCAGCATTTATTATGGGTATCTAAACCTCTTAGCTATGGAAGAGCCACAGATAGGGCAACATACATGTAGTTAAAGGGGGTGGTGGTGGAATATAGCCTTGTAAACTGATCAACAACACTAGCTGAAGTATCTGGATTTATGCCAACTTCTTCTGAAATGAATATATAGACTGGATTATTTTAAACCAATTGCTTCCGATTAGCTGGGGTTAAATCAGGCCTGGAAAATGTCATGTATTGGCTCCACTACTGAAGTATTGGGTATGTTTCACTGCATGTAATATAAGCCGTGTTTTATACAATTGCGCACAGTTGTGTATGTAGGTTTTTTTAACCTGATGTATAATACAATCCACTCCCTAATATTTTTTAATCTATTCCTAAATATAGCAATCCTGAATCATAATACTATCTACAATTAGGTTTACAGTTGCCTGTAACATCCGCTGTGGATTTGAAAAAATTGCCACAATTAACTGTGTGTAAAAATAATAGCTTTAATAGACTGAAATAACAGATTGATTGTTCATAAAGAAAGCATTTTGATTTCCAAGTTATACACTCCATGCCCACAATCCATTGCATTCATCACTTTAATCAATTGTACAGAAGCACAAAATCAAGGGTAAATATTGGGAAGTCAAATTGATTCATTAATTAAGACAATGATCAACTGTGGCTTAACTGTAAAGGGGTATTCAAAAGGTATGCCTGAAATGCTATCGGGGGAAAAATTGGCATTCCCTTCTGGCTTCCCTGTTTGAGTCTGCTTTTTTTTAGAATGACAAAGAGCATTGGAATCTCACATGAAACATTGAAATGAATTCTTCTCTTCATAAAATTCTAATGAGCTTTTTCTTGGCTCCTATAGGAGCGCATACTGAGCCTCTAAGCTGTTGCTGTTGAGTGATGGCTAAGGTGGAGGCTACCATCATGGCTAAGTGGTAGTCAAGGGCAAAGGGAGAACCTGTGCAGCTATGCAGAGCAATTCCATTATTCATTTGTGCCAACACAGGCCACTAGAACTTTCTGTACAAGCTCAGAATTGCAACACCTGCAGTATATAAATGGGTGTGTGGGTGTGTGCGCCATACAAACAGGACTCCAGTGAGTAGCAGTTGAGGACTGAGGGAGCATGAATGGCAGTAAACATACAGGCCCTATTGTAGTCCTCAGCATTCATTCAGTGGTAGCCTGAAATCATAGTTTCAACCCCCAGAGGCTGTGACTTCATGAGGAAACCACAATCCTGAACAGCCTTCTTGGAAGTAAAGCTCATTTATTTTTGTAGGCCTCAGTTGTCTGAGTCTGCTTAAGATATTTAAGAGAGTGTCTTCTTCGCTATGAGCCCCACCGCCCATTGAGGTCACTTGAGGAGGTCTGTCTCCAGTTGCTGCCAACTCGTTTGGTGGCTACACAGAGATGGGCCTTCGCGGCGGCTGCCCCAAGATTGTGGAATGCGCTCCCTGCTGAGATACGATCCCCCCCCATCTCTGGCATTTTTGAAAAAACACCTGAAAACACATCTCTTTAACCAGGCTTTCTCAGCTTTTTAAAATTTGTTTTTAAATTCTTCTGATTATTTAATTGTTGTTTCACGATGTTTTTAATTGTTAGTTATCATTTTTATGCTTTATAATTTTTTTAAAATTATTACTTGATTTTAATGGTATTTTAATGTAAACCACCCTGAGCCTTTTGGAAGGGCGGTATAAAAGTTTTAATAATAAATAAATAAATCAATAATAAGATCACAACAGTGGCATAGGGAGGGCGGTGGCAACCCCAGTTCAGCCTGCTGCCAGCGCCCCCCTGCCACATACCCCGGCTTCTGACATCAGATGTAGCATCTGACGTCACATGTAGCATCTGACATCAGACACAGCATCTGACGTCAGATACAGGGGGCATGATTTCACTCACAAACAGGGCCGCACACCCCATTTTCAAGGAAATTCTGGCTAGTGCAGCATTCGCAGCATGGCCAGGAGCAGCTCTCCCTGCTCTAAAAGGCAGGGAGATAAACTCCCAGCAAGGCTGGGAGGCTAGCGCTGGCTACGCTTCTGAAAAATGGAGCCATGGGGCATCAGACACAGGGGGTGTGGCTGGAGTGCAGGCACGGCCTCTGAACACAGTGTCCCAGGTTCTTTGAACCCCTTTGTGCAATGGTGGCTCCGCCGCTGGATTACAGCCTCAGGATCCTAGCTAGTGCACATTACACAAAGCTGTCTTGATGAACATCTAGTAGGGTAAATTCTCCAGACGTACTCCAGACATACTCTAGAATATGCAATGTGAGAAAACAAGAAACTGCTAAAGGTATTCTGCTGCTCAGATACTTACAAATCCTGTTAACTTCATCTAAGATAATAATTTAACAATTGTACTTCTTTTAAAAAAAATTTTAAATGCTTATAGTCCTTTCCAGGGTGCAATTAAATTGCTTAAATAAGAGTCATTAAGGAATATTAGAACTTCAGCTTAAAATATACTTTTCATGAATTCTTTTTGTATATATAAAGAAAATGGAACTGAGACCCTGATGCCCAAAGAAAGAACTAAACCATTTAATAAGTTTTTAAACTTTGTTTGTTTGATAGATTGTTTGTTAAGTTTGTAGACCACCCCAAACTTCCGTCTCTGGGAGGTTTACAACAACATCAAACAGATTAAGAATTGATACCTTAAAATAATTTTATACTACAGTCCAGTTAAAAACTTGGGTGAAAAAAAAAGTCCTTAGAGACTTTTAAAAAGTTGTCAGAGATTGGGAGGCTCTTACTTCAGCAGGGAGCACATTCCAGAGTCTTGGGGCAGCAACAAAGAAGGCCCATTCCTACGTAGCCACCAAACAAGCTGGTGACAACTGCAGACAAACCTTAAAATTAATTAATTTTAATTAATCTAATAATTAAAACAATTAATTTGACTCAGAAATACTAAAGCTACAAAGTGACAGCAAGGCCCACATTCAACAAGTCTCTTAATCTGAAGCCTGTAATAATTAATAATTATCTCATTGATAACAACAAGGGTTGTTTTTTTTAATCGCCTGTAACTAGATTTACCAATCAAAAGAGGTGTTATTAATATACTTGTATATATTATTGGAGCATGGCCAAACCAAGGCTGAAAATCAGTTTGTGAAAAGGTGGAAGCCTTTTTCCAAGCATAAACATTCTTTTTAATTTAATTCTTATTTTAAACTTACAATCTGTTATTAAATCAAGAACAGTAAAGCTTAATTCCATGTAGTTTTTACCTTTTGAGCATGCTAATGGATTTTGTTTATTTGGTCCCACCTGACCTGACAATTCTTGTAGTTTTCTACTCTTGGCATTTGTTTTGTTCTTATGTAGGTTTTCTGCATCATGTTAATTTGTTACATTGGAGCTGATCAATTAACTTGAGAAAACTCTATGTAGTGCTGATTCAATCATACAACAAGCATAATTTAATACAAATGGTGCTTTATACATTGATTTTGCCCAACTGTTCTATAGAATTAGTGTCACTAAAGAAGCCAACCAAGCTGAACTAACAATATTAAGCATTTCTGCAATTTATCTCTTGGTATAATGAACAGTAAATGATATAATGACCAACAAGATTAATGTTAGAACAAACACAATAGTTAGATTCACTCTGCACAAGTCCAACTCAAGATGCTGCCGAGTAACCAGTAATTTGGGATGCATAATAGGCGTGCTATTTGGATTACAAGGAAAGTATATAGACATATATTTAGGCTATAACAATATTTTAGCTGAGGACAGGCTGGGCTTTTTACATTAGTGCTGCTAGCTGAATTTTAATGGGTGCTCTAAAGGAGACTAAATGGTATAAAATCAATGTATTTCATAAGCTTGCTTCACTAATTAGGAGACTCTTTCAGTTTATGAAGATGGAAGTGTGCCCTAGTCTCAAATTCTTAGTTATGCTTCTGCAGTGCAAAATAATGGCAGTTTTCAAACTAATGTTGCTACCAATAGTACTGCTGAAGATACAATGATTGTCAGGATACCATAGCTAGGACCTTTCAGCCTCCACCATGGATTTTCACCCTCTAATGTAATTTAATGTATTGGGACTTGGTGGGTAGGTTTTGTTCCATTTTAGATTATGTTAACTTATCATATTGGGACTCAGGAATTTTCATTTAAGTCAGCTTAGCCAGTGACCCTGGAGGTTTTCATCTTCCCTGTGTATCATGTGGCCTATCTCATTTGTTTGAGTCATTTGGAGGGCAGTGCTTACTTCAGTCCTCTTTTTTATTCTACAAGATATTTACTCAACCATTAGTTGGATTGATCTGGGAAAAGCTGCTAGGCAAACTGGATAGGACAAGTGTCCTGATCAGCTTCAGGACTGTGCATGTTCCCAGTTTTTGGTCATCTGTCAGCAACAACCTTGGTAGGAGGAGGAAGTTATCATGTCTGATGGTGTAATCCTGTCTAGAACTTTTACTCAATATTACTGAGGGTAGTGGAAATGCCATCAGACTCTGTGCTGACCTTTCACATGATCATTTCCTCCTCCTCCTACTTAGGCTTTTGCTGACACACAAATCAGAAGTGCACACAGCTCCCAAAACTAGGTAGGATGCTTGTCCTACATATTTTACCATTGTGAGAATCTTCCTGCTTTATGGGTGAGTTACACACTGGATCAGAAGCTCTTTTAATTCCTTCCAAGTCAAAGATTTGGTTTAGAAATATACCATACTGAAGACAGCATCTTTCTCTGGAGGAATAGTTGGTAGGATGACATATTTGTAACACGTGTGTGCAGATGCCAATACATTCAATTACTAAAACATGTTATCTTCTCACTTAAATTAATTTCAGACTTGGGAACAGGAGCACAAATACTTAAATGTCATTTTGTGGTGAGATTAAATAGCTTTTGGAGAATTCTAACTTTTGACAATAAGCCGGAAATGTACTGCAACTCAACTTTCAAAATGCCCACACAACCTCTACAGCACCACCAAAGTGTGTACTTAGAGTTACACTTTTGCACAACATGAATACACAGCCTAAAGTCCTATTCACACAACTATTAAAATCAGTTTAGGAGCCGCGTTATCCTGTTTTGCATGTTTGTGAGGACCCACACAAATATCTTCATCATAGGTTGCTCAAATAAAGGTAACCTAACTTTTGTACCATGCTCTTAACCAAGGTAGTAGGAAAGGAGAGCAGATACACTTACCTTTTCTACCCAGCCACCGGAACCCAGCAGGCAGGGGGGAAACAGAGAGCTGTGGCTACAGGGCTTGCTGTCCATGGATGTACTGCTCTACAAAGCACACTCTATGATCCTATAGGTTGAGCTGCTTCAGCAAGGTTGAGTCCACCTCCTTCTTCTTCATGGCTAATCAGAGGGTAGCTATTGATGTCATGAGGCTTTCCAGTCTGCTGGCAGCACAAATCAACCTTGGAAGGCCTGCTAGGCCTTGGAGGACTTTTCACGCTTGCAGCTCTTGATTTCAACAATGGACATTTCACCCGGCTTAATCGTGTGGTTTCCCAGATTTGCTGACCCTAACAGAGGTCCTGAAAGTGTGCTGATCCTGGGGTACAAGCTCTCTAACCCTCCAACCCATCCCCAAATGGTCATGTGAACAAGTTTTATGTCCTGCTAAGTTATATACCAGAAGGCCCCCAGAAGGTGAGATAAACTAACAAGGGAGGAAAGCCCCATCCTCCCAGCCCAAACTGGAGTCATGATCTGGTTCTGCAAGGGGCAATGAAGGAAAGATAGCTTCAGGAAAGCAGCATTTGGACAGTCTCACGATGTGCTACATTTAAGATATTACTCTGTGGGAAAGACACATTTAACAGAAATAACGAAATAAGCAACTAAAAATCATATTGCAGTGAAAACAGTAACCTAACCATTACTTTTATAGCAGGTTTAAAACGAAAACACAATAAAAGATCAGGTAATTCTGTTGCATAAGCCATATTGAATTGCTATAATGTTTAGTACTTAATCAATATATTGTTTGGCTAAATCAGTTAAGAGCAACAAAGCTTATCAAGCTAAAGATTTTAATTGGCTGATAAACCTAATTAGAATAAGATTGACTCACATACAGTAACAAAAAGCAATTAATGCTAAGCATGTCATAGCTGGTACGTTTGCTTGCCTTTACAAATGTGGGAGATGCATGTTTGAGCCACTATTTAATTCTGTGATTTCCAAGTGTTAAATAGAAACAAGAAGAGGAAGCTAACAAAATCAAGCCAGATTATTATGACCGGCTGGATGGTGCAACATCTTAGACATGTGACACTTTCATGTGTGCCATTTAACACTAAGGGTGTCAAGAGTATTCAGCCAGGAGGAGTTGTAACTGTGAACACCTCTGCTGGAATCATGTTAAGAATAATCTGATTTTCTTCATTATCCACCTCGTTCTGAGCGAACAAGAGAGTGAAGAAAACACCCAGTACACTTTGTTGTTAGCTGGGAAATGAACACAGGAGAGTCTGACTGCTCCTTCCAGGTGCTGGTCTTGCCCCCTGCCTGTGATGTCAGGAGAACAGGGATGTGCACGGACCTGTTTGGTGTTCTATTCTTAGAACGTGGAACAGGTTTGGAACCCCGCGTTCGAACCAGTCCGAATGTGGGGGTGAGAGTGGCTTTAAGGATGGAGAAGGGTGCAGTTCCCCCCGCCGCACTCCCCCAGTGACCTGAAGTGACCTGAAGTGCCATGTGCACATGCAATCATTGTGAGTGTGTGCATGCTTGTCACACACATGCACAATGTGCATGTACCCGCCTGCAGCACACACACGTGCACACCGCACTCCCAGTCACTTCCGGTCACTTCCGGTCAGTAAAACAAGGGGGTGGCAAGGAGGTATGCTGCCGCCCCATTGGACTATTTATCCACAGAGCACCGGAGGGGGAAGTGCAGCGGGGGGGGGGGGGAGTGCACCCTCCCCTGTGCTTAAAGCCACCCCCACCCCACATCAGCTCAAAGGGAGTCGGTTCGGTACACATCCTTACAGGAGAAATTGAGCCCTGGCTGCAACGTGCTGCGATGATAAAGGTTGTGCATGCTCTGAACCTGAAAACTGCTTCCACCCCTGCTGCCTGCTCCGTCCCCTAGTCCACACCCTAGAAACTTAAATGGAAGCATGAGGAGCAGTTAGCATGGTAGCAGCAGCAGGCGTGAGTGTTTCAATCTCCAGCACAACATCTTCTCTAGCCTTCTTTACAATGAGCACAGTTGATATGGAACAGCATTTCCCCATCATGGATGCTAGTCTAGTTCCCAGTGAGAGAACTAGAACTTCTCTGTCAGGGCCTGGAGTGCAGCTCCCCAGGGGTGTCCTCAAGAGTCTTCTGGGTAGCAGAAACTGTGGCCCAGACCTTGAGAGAGCATCTTCCTCACTATGGAGAAGGCCCTGTTCATTGGGAATGACCCTGTTCATCTGTCTGGGCCTGTAATGCCTGAAGTGGATACTGCCATTGCCACCTTTGACTCCCCCTAGGCTAAGGTGAGGATCTCGAGGGCTTTGCAGTACAGGAAAGGGAGGGGCACCAACAGCAGCAGGCATTTTGTGAGCAATTGCACTGACCTCTCACAAAACAGCGAGTCCTTTGGGGGCCAAGCAGAGGGATATTTGTGCATCTCTTCTTAAAACACTTTGGAGGCACACTTTGGAGGCTGTCTTGAGCCCTCTTCAGATGTTATAAATTTTAAGCATGAGCACTGCTCATGAAAGGGTAAGTAGGGAAGAAGTCCAGTCCTCTGCTGAAACTCACACACCCCCCCGCACCCAACAACCACAGTTATGGCAGTTTGTCTCAACAGGGCAACACTGTAAGTGATCCCATGAGTTTCAGTGATCCCATGAGTTTCAACCCTGATCGATCAAGATATACCATTTAAAGTGCAATGGTACCAGGTTCTTAACTGACTGATGAGAATTTGGGAATGTGGACTTACAATCTCATTTCAACCTTACAGGTGAAACTCGGAAAATTAGAATATCGTGCAAAAGTCCATTAATTTCAGTAATGCAAATTAAAAGGTGAAACTGATATATGAGACAGACGCATTACATGCAAAGCGAGATAAGTCAAGCCTTAATTTGTTATAATTGTGATGATCATGGCGTACAGCTCATGAAAACCCCGAATCCACAATCCCAGAAAATTAGAATATTACATGGAACCAAGAAGACAAGGATTGTAGAATAGAACAATATCGGACCTCTGAAAAGTATATGCATGCATATGTATTCAGTACTTGGTTTGGGCCCCCTTTGCAGCAATTACTGACTCAGTGTGGCGTGGCATGGATGCTATCAGCCTGTGGCACTGATGAGGTATTATGGAAGACCAGGATGCTTCATTAGCGGCCTTCAGCTCTTCTGCATTGTTTGGTCTCATGTCTCTCATCCTTCTCTTGGCAATGCCCCATAGATTCTCTATGGGGTCAGGTCAGGCGTGTTTGCTGGCCAATCAAGCACAGTACACTGTATACTTTTCAGAGGTCCGATATTGTTCTATTCTACAATCCTTGTCTTCTTGGTTCCATGTAATATTCTAATTTTCTGGGATTGTGGATTTGGGGTTTTCATGAGCTGTATGCCATGATCATCACAATTATAACAAATTAAGGCTTGACTTATCTCGCTTTGCATGTAATGCGTCTGTCTCATATATCAGTTTCACCTTTTAATTTGCATTACTGAAATTAATGGACTTTTGCACGATATTCTAATTTTCTGAGTTTCACCTGTACTGCACCATTGTATCACCCATGAATAGAGTGTGTATTTTTACAGTCCTCACTCACTATCTTTTGATAGAGTGGCTCACATTTGGAAATGGCTTCCCCCCGAAATTTTTATCCCCCTTAATGTATGGAAGTATTTCTTCAGTCTGTATTTACTGGCTTGGCTTCCAATACTTATATCAATTCAGGCACATAGCTAGGGAAGAGGGTTCTCGTGTTTGCCCCCTCCCCAGTGGCCCATTGTGTGTGTCAGCCACACCCACTGCTTGTGACATCACAGGCGGGGCTGTGGCCAGCACCTGGAATGACCAGCCAGGCTCTCCTGTGTTCATTTCCCAGCCAACAATGAAGTGAGCTGGATGTTTTCATCACTCTCTTGTTTGCTCAGAGTGAGGGAGAAAATGAAGAAAATGGGGAGATGTGAGCCAGGCAGCTCTCAGGAGCTGGGCAGCTTGGATTCTTTGAACCTATCTGTCCAATTTTAATCCACCCCTGCATCAAATATATCACATATAATTTAGTAATAAAGATAAGCAATTCGCTAGTGAATTGCAGGGAACTAAATGATCCATGATAACCACTGCCGTGTCCTGATGAGCCAGGGGAGTGTGGTGTAGTGGTTAGAGTGCTGGACTAGGACCGGGGAGACCCGAGTTCAAATCCCCATTCAGCCATGATACTAGCTGGGTGACTCAGGGCCAGTCACTTCTCTCTCAGCCTAACCTACTTCACAGGGTTGTTGTGAGCAGTACACCACTCTGGGCTCCTTGGAGGAAAAGCAGAATATAAAATGTAAATAATAATAATAATGTTAAAAATATATTTATGTATTTGATTTATATACCACCCTTCCAAAAATGGCTCAGGGCAGTTATGATATTAAGCTAGTCACCCAGTCTTTTTCCCAGTTGTGTAACTGGAAGTCTTGGTTGTATATGAATTTGTGAAATTCTACAAGAACTTGTGAAATGCTAACAGAAGCACAAGTTTAAACTCATAACATGGTCTACCCTACCATGCCTTTATGCACTCAAGGTGGCAAAGGGTTTCTTATGTGCTCCACATTAAGTTCTCCCAGACATTTACTAATGAATGTGTGCAATTCTAAACGCTTTCAGACTGCTGGTAGCCCCAAATAAGCTCAAGAATGATATTTATATCTATGTGAAATAGCTGATGTTTTCAATCTTTATCTGTGGCTGCTTCTGAATAATCTTTTTGCTCTGCTTCTGTAATTAGCTTCATAAATTTGACAGAAACAGCTTGGAAAACAAAGGATAAAGCTAAATCAAATTTTAAAATGTCTTTACTTCATAACTCTCTCTCTCTCTCTCTCTCTCTCTCTCTCTCTCTCTCTCTCTCTCTCTCTCTCTCTCACACACACACACACACACACACACACACGCATGCACGCGCACACCCCCCCCCCATTCTTTTTATACAGACTAAGTTTACAATGGTAGTCTTAAGCTATTTGTGAAATGCTTTGCCCTCAGGACTGCCCTGTAACAAACTTGTGTGTTTTGAACACCTGTGCTCCTAGGGTAAATGAGGAATTCATAATTATATCTACAACTGCATGTTAATTTAAGACTGCCACTCATTAATTCAGGCTAGGTAAGTATTCCGTGAGGAATACAACAGTGCATGCTGAAGTAGAAATAGAAGGCAGGCAGGTAGTAAATATGTATGTAACAGGCAGGTAGAAGCTTCCTTTTCACCAAAGAAACAATTTGCTCAAATTACAGAGCAGAAAGGACCCTAGAGGCTTTATGGGCAAGGTTCTGCATGCAATAGTTCCTAGACTACCTGACAGCCTTTGAATCAGCAGGACTGAGATTACTGTGTTTCACTGCTTTGAAAGCTGATGGCTGGACTGACGTATCTGTGACTCCCTCTTCTGGAAAGCTGCCTCACTGGAGAAGCAAATAAGCATGTTGTAGAATCTGGAGTGATGTGACAAAGCTAGATAACCTCTGTTTCCCTTCTTAACCTTTGCTACATAGAATGGAGGCAGTCACCTTAAGTGGCGCAGCAGGGAAATGCTTGACTAACAAGCAGAAGGTTGCTGGTTCCAATCCCCGCTGGTACTATATCGGGCAGCAGTGATATTGGAAGATGCTGAAAGGCATCATCTCATACTGTGAGGGAGGAGGCAGTGGTAAACTCCTCCTGTATTCTACCAAAGAAAGCCACAAGGCTCTGTGGGTGCCAAAAGTCAACACTGACTTGACGGCACACTTTACCTTTACGTAGAATGGAAGATGCCTATCAGCTTCATCTTTCCGTCTGACCCTTTTCTGAATCCTCCTTCATCACTTGCTGTGGCCAGCTACAGTATAGCATTCCCTTCCAGCTTGGGTCCCAAACCACAATATTCTCACAAGTCTGAGATGATGTTGCTCCAGGTTTACAAGGCCAGTGTTCATATTCAGTGCTGCAGTAGGAGGGTGAGCATTCATTTCCACTGGATTGAGCATTCATTTTCACTCTTTTTAGACTAGCCTTCCATGACTGAGTAGACCATTGGAGTTTCCTGCTGCTGTGAGTATCTATGGGATTGCTTTTTGCTCTAGACACTATGGTTTACTTGTTGTTTTTTGTGTTTTATATTGTACTAGCTGGGCCGGGCGTAGAGCATCTGTGCCTCTTGTTCTCGGCCCCTTGTTCTCATCCCTCCCCCCTCCAATTTTTTCCCTTCTGGTCGGCCACTTTTTCTGGCTGCAGGCCCCACTCCCCCCCCCCACATCACTTTCTTCTCCCACCAGCCTCCACCACTTCCTTTGCCACCACCTTCCCGCTTCTCCCAGCATCACTTTCTTCACTCCCCCGCTGCCACCTTCTCGCTTTCCCTGGCGCCTCTCTCTCCCCCATTGTCCATTTCTGCCCATTCACTGTTTCATCATAGGAACACAGGAAGCTGCCATAAACTGAGTCAGACTATAGGTCCATCTAGTTCAGCATTGTGTATACAGACTAGCAGCAGCTGCTCCAATATTTCAGGCAGAAGTGTCTCTCAGCCCTATCTTGGAGATGCCAAGGAAGGAACTTGGAACCTTCTGCTCTTCCCAGAGTGGCTCCATCCCCTGAGGGGAATATCTTACAGTGTTCACACATCAAGTCTCCCATTCATATGCAACCAGGGTGGACCCTGCTTAGCTAAGGGGACAAGTCATGCTTGCTACCACAAGAACAGCTGTCATCACCATCATCATCATCATCATCATCATCATCATCATCATCTTGGGATAAATGGTCCTGACATGATGTGCAGGATTATGGCTCCATAATGAGGAGGGACAGGTTCTTATGAACTACGTAGATCTTATGAAGAATCTAACACAGGGACCACACATGCTTTTCCCCATTCCATCTGGCTAGGTTGATGACTGGGAGGGGAGGTTAGAAGCACTGAGGCTTGTGCTTGGTGCTTTGCTTTCTGAAAAATGTACATTTTTTTCCAGTAATGTTTTGCCTTTGCTTTCCATAATTACATTTGTCTGAGATTCAGTCTTTTGGATGGTCTGATCTTTGTTTTACTCAACCCACTCCAATTTCCCCCTCATTCCCAACATATTGTGGTCTTGTTACTATTTCTGCTGATTGCCATGGATATTTTTACTTGCAAAACAAGTACAAAATTCTTCCCCAGAAATAAACCCTATATTCCTTGCAATCTATTTCTTCTCTCATATTTGGGCTACTGCTTGTCAGGTGGGGCTTGGAGATTTTTATTTGTAAATCACTGCAGCTCCAAATTTTGGCAGATGTGCTCCCTGAAATGTGCCAGATTGAGATCTGGATATTTATTTATTTAATTTATTTTTATTTGATTTGATTTCTATACCGCCATTCCAAAAATGGCTCAAGGCGACAGAGAGATAATAAATAAATAAGATAAGATGGATCCCTGTCCCCAGAGGGCTCACAATCTAAAAAGAAACATAAGATAGACACCAGCAACAGTCACTGGAGGTACTGTGCTGGGGGTGGATAGGGCCAGTTACTCTCCCCCTGCTAAACAGAGTATCACCACATTAAAAGTTGCCTCTTTGCCAAGTTAGCAGAGAAACAATAATATGTTTCTTATTTCCCAGCCTAACATAAAACATAAGTTCTACACACTCCTTACCTTGCGAAAATCTGCTGCTGCAGCTAGGTGTACAGCTTGAAAATGTGTAAAACCAAAGAACAGAACAGACCAATCAGAGAAGTGAAAAGTGACATTGCTAGCATGACTCCTCACACAGTACACAGCCACAAGCATGATAATTGCACAATAAAACAGATAACAATTCAGCTGGTCCATTCATTCATTCAGTTAGTTGTTTAGTTGTTTATTTATTTGACATATTTTCATATGACCTAAAACCTGCATCTCTCGTCAGTGTACAATTAAAAAATACAAATTTAAAAAAACCAAAAATGATTAAAACATTAAAATAATTTAAAAGCCAACATTAAAATCTAGGCTTGTGCCCGAAACATTTCGGAGGCTATTATGAAGGCCTCCAAAACATTTCGGCTCACCCCTCCCGTCGCATTTCCACCACCAGCGCTCAGTTATTTCTAAGCCCCTTGGGGTGGCAGCATTCCTCCCTGCCGCCCTGTTGTCGTCATCGGCTGGAAGTGGCCGGAAGTAGCAAGCGCGCATGCGCCCGTCACGTGTGCGCGCGTGCACACAATGGGCCTAAGCTGTTTAGGGTTTTATAGGTAATAACCAGCAACTTGTATTTTGCTTAGAAACTTATCGGCAGCCAGTGTCGCTCTTTCAACACAGGAGTAACATGATCTCTCCGAGATGACCCAGAGACCAACCTGGCTGCCGCATTCTGAACCAACTGCAGTTTCCAGACTACATACAAAGGCAGCCTCACATAGAGCAGCCTCACATAGAGCTATGAACAGAGGTAGCCCTACATTGCAGTAGTCTAGTCTGGAGGTTACCAGCATATGTACCACCATTTTAAGGTCGTTCATCTCAAGAAATGGACGCAGCTGGTGTATCAGCCGAAGGTGATAGAAAGCACCTCTGCCCACCTTCTCAATCTGGGACACCAGGGTGAGGTTCGGATTCAGAAGCACTCCCAGACTGCTTACCTGTTGCTTCTGGGGGAGTGTGACCCCATCCAGAACAAGCAGCTCCAGATCATCTCCTGAATTTTAAATAAGTACTTCTGTCTTATCTGGATTCAGCCTCAGCTTGTGATGTATGGGAGAAGCATCGGTGCATGTGCCTCCCCTCCCCAACGCTGCTAAATATTATGTAATAATGCAAAATTACTTTAAAAGAATATTGGAACAGTATTTAGATCACATGATTAAGTGTTGGTGTGTTAGGTAAGGATAGATATGCATCCCCATATTCCTCTCCCACATGATTATGCCATCTGGCTCAGAGTATCTTTCAGAGATAGGACACTTTTCTTCCAGTATCCCTACCTGTCCATCTCCTCCAGGTCCTCAGTTTCACTGATATTATAGATAAAACTCCTATTGACTTTATTCCGAGGCTTTTCACTGATTTAGAACAAACTAGGGAATATAATAAGTGAGGGTATAACGGAGAGCCAGTTGTGCAGTGGTAGGCAGTATGTAGCACTCGGATCAAGGAAGAGCTGAGTTCAAATCCTCACTCAGCTCACTGGTGAGTACTTGGTCAGTCCCCACATCTGAGCCTGACCTCTATGCAGGAGGTACCATGGGAAGAATCAGGCCAGGGGTTCCTGACCTTGGGTCCCCAGATGTTGCTGGACTGCAACTCCCGTCATCCCTATGGCCTTTGAGCATTGTGGCTGGGGATGATGGGAGTTGTGGTCCAACATCTGGGGACTCAAGGTTGAGAACCCTTGGCCTCATGCCAATATTTTGCTGCTGTCTTAGCTTTGTCTGTTTATAAACACACCTTTAGGTTAATGCTTTGAGTTGGTTTTTTTTTGCACTGTGTTATTCACAAGCCTTGAATTGCTCAAGCTGCTTCCTCTTGAGGTAATAGCGTGTTCACACACACACACACACACACACACACACACACCACTTTCACAAGCAGAAGAAGCACCTGGGCCAGTGCTCAGCCTGTGAGGAGGATTGGGGCAGCCCTTCTTGTTTGACTTTGTGGTGCTGCCTCATTTTCCTGCCCCTCTTCTCTCTCCTCTTGCAGCCCCTCTTCCACCTCTGAGGAAGAGATGCCTCTGAGTACCACCTGCAGGGGAGTAATGGCAGGAGAGAGGGCTGTGGCCCCCTGCCTGTGGCTTCCAGCAGCATCTGGTGGGCCACTGTGCGAAACAGGATGCTGAACTAGATGGGCCTTGGGCCTGATCCAGCCGGGATGTTCTTATGTTGTTCTTATGTTGTTCTTAATTTAGAGTGCAATCCTAGTATACTTATTACAATGGAATTCCCAATTATCTCAGTGGAAGAGATAAACTTTTACTTCTGCATAAAAGTGACTGAAGATATAGCTCCAGAATGGTTCCTTTTGTAAAGCCTACAACTGCTTTTTAAAGTGATTATAAAACTTTCAGATGCATATTGACCAGAACATAGTTACTCCAGACAACAAAATTTATACTCATAGATGAGAGAGGAAACTTTGGCTCCAAGATAATAAAGTATACAAATAGCATTTTCCAGTGTGGGTCATGCAGATAATTAGCACTCTGCAGATAAATAGAAAGATGTTATGTGATATGAATCTTTGGTCTTACTTAGGAGAATGTAGATAACTGTCTTGCAATTAAAATGTAGGCTATTTTAGTAAGTTTTCAATATTTTTTGAATATATATATATATATATATATATATATATATATGGCTGACATTGACTAAGCTACTGAATAGTACTACTCAGAAGTTACTCTAAAAGACTATGTAATTCCAATAGGACTTGTACTAATTTAGTCAGGATGTCATCCAGAGGCTGAAATATTACATATGTAAAAGGGGGTGGAAACAGCAGGTCTGGGGGGCTACCATCATTTCATTAGAAGTACACAAAAGCACAGGTGGATCAGCACTGTCTGCATTATGCTGTGCAACATGTAAACCATAGAATCCAGATTGTGGACTATGGGTGATGTGTCTGTGTGTTTGTATGATACACACACACACACACACACACACACACACACACACGAAATACAGAAAGTATTTAATGGACCATGGGAAATCTGCAAAACCCCAAGGTGTGGTTTTTGAGAGATGTGGAGACTAATCCACTAATCCACTAATCCAAGAGAGCCAGCGTGGTGTAGTGGTTAGAGTGCCGGACTAGGACCGGGGAGACCCAAGTTCAAATCCCCACTTAGCCATATTTGCTGGGTGACTCTGGGCCAGTCACTTCTCTCTCAGCCTAACCTACTTCACAGGGTTGTTGTGAAAAAGAAACTCAAGTATGTAGTACACCGCTCTGGGCTCCTTGGAGGAAGAGCGGGATATAAATGTAATAATAATAATAATAATAATAATAATAATAATAATCCAGCATTTAGGTAGGAAAATACCAAGTGAGTATATTCTGGGACTAGCGATCAGATGATATCAGAAACAAGTAAGAATTTTTGTTTTTCTTTGATGTTATGCCCAGTCTAGGAATTGACCACTCTAAAGTAGCAGCTTGGGAGTTGTGTAGTGTTTTTATTTTATTTTATTAATTTTCACCATGACAAATTATGAGATGATTGTTAAGGAACTCCTGGAAATGTTGAAAGGATCGAACTGCCCCACAGGACCTGTCCTATCATGAAGCAGGGTGAAGCAAGTCATTTTAGATGGAAAACTGTGAACCTGTTTTCAGGGCTCGCATGGCAGCCCATGGAGCACCACTCCCCCCAGGGACAGCCTGCAGAGAATGAAAGGTGAAATGGGTACATAGGAAAATAAGAAGCTGTCCTATACCAAGTCAGACCATTGGTCCATCCAGATCAGCACTGCGTACACTAACTGGAAGCAGTTCTCCTAGGTTTCAGGCAGGAATCTTTCTAAGTCCTACTGGGGGCTGCCAGCAATTGAACCTGGGACCTTCTGCATGCAAGCAGATGTTTGACTACTGAGCTAGGGACCCATCCCCTTAGCAGACAGTGTTCATATGTAGTTACCCATCCAAATGCAAACCAAGACAAACCCTACTCAGTAAAGAGGACAATTCATGCTTGCTACTGCAAGACCAGCTGTCCACCCCCAAATGACATTGGACTGCATTTCACCTTCCCTTCTTAACAAAAAAGAGAGTAAATGTGAGAAATCAAGGAAGGAATTGGGGGTATAATTTAAATAGGGGAAAAGAAATAGGGAAGAGAATGGAGGGGTCACCATTTAGTATTTTGCTTCTGGCAGAAAAAAGTCTTGACACACTGCTAACTCACTTCTTCTGATGGCAATTCCTTTATTTATTATTTGTTTGTTTGTTTAATCAATTTTTATACCGCCCTTCCAAAAAGGCTCAGGGCGGGTTACAATTAAAACAAAACCATTAAAATCAATTAACAATTTTTTTAAAAATTATAAAACATCATAAAACAGCAATTAACAATTAAAATATCATAAAACAACAATTAAACAATCAGAACAGTTTAAAACTCTGAAAAAACAGGTTACAACATTAAAACCATTTATACTTTACTGGGCAACGGCCGAAATAAACTTCTGCATTCTGAACCATTTATAACAATTTAAAAACTCTGGAAGGCCAGGCCAAACAGAGGGCTCTCCTGAAGGCCAATAAAGAATTCAAATTGAGGATTTCTGCAGAGAGTGCATTTCGTAGTCCAGGACTGGCTACAGAGAAGGCCAGCTTCTGAGTTGCCACCAAATGCACTGGTGGCAACTGGAGATGGACCTCTTCAGATGACCTTAACATGCTGTGGTATTGATCATGCAGAAGAAGGTGCTCTCTGAGGTAACTTGGACCTAAGCTTTAGAAACTCCTTTCTTTCCGGGTCTTTACTGGTGGACAGTCAGCATCTCATTCCCACTCTAACCACTGAAGTTTCACCACCAGGTTATATGGTAGGTGCCACATGAACCTAGCCATGTTAAAGCTCATGCCTAATGGTGCACATTCAGGATTGCAGTATTTGTTCTTGGAATACAGATTCAAGTGCTTCTTCTCCCCTTTATGTACATTAGAAAATGACTACATCAGACTTAGGAGCAATTGTTAGATCTATTAATATATTTTGCCACCCAAACTTCTTTCTGATGCATACAGATCCCTCTTTAGAACTTGACATCTTTAGAAGTTCTTCACCTGAATTCTCTTTCAAATGTAAAGCTGAATTTTTTTGATATGCCATTTTAACTTGGGCACAAAGAACTCAGACATTTACAAGAAAATTAGTCATGCCTGTATTTTACAAATGTCAGACAGGAAGAAAAGTAGCACCTTTTGGAACAAATTGCAATTCTAGTATTTGGAAAAAATGTGACTTCCTTATGATTTTTCCTATAAAAAAGGAATACACTAGTGACAAGGTCTGGATCTTTGCCCTACCTTTGATCTTCCAGTCAAAATGAAGTGCCTGCTGATGGAAATAATGGACATAAGCAGAAAATCATCTTCAAGGCCTTGTTTCTTATTTTCCAGCTGAATTGTTTATGTGAAATGCCGCAACAAAAGGCATTACACCTCACAGTGCTCAAGTGACACTGATTAAAACAGGTGGCAATGTACAGAGATGTATGTGAGGGTTTGGTCTAGTATCCTGATTAATTGCTAACTGGAGTAATGAGGAACATGCACAGAGGCAATTGCTTTTACAAGGCTGACAGTATCTCCCTTAGAAACAAATTAATGGTTTTCATCCTTGACCCTCCAGCCCAAACTTGGGACACCATAGCATGGAAATTAGATTGTTTTCAAATATATTGTGCTGTAAGGCATCCTCCTTAAACAGTCAACGCAAGCATTTTTTATGGACCAGCAACCTGAGAGGAAAGGGGACACACACAGCAGGAGAATTATGCTGGCACAAAGCGCCGCATGAACCCAAGGAAGAAGTTATCTTGGCTCTCTTCCCTAATAGCTTCTGCTGTACTTGGTTGTCACTGCCACTTCCATTTTCCCTGGTGTGACAGCTGGTGATGTCTTACAGAGATCAAGCGCTTTCTTTTTATATTTAGTGGGGTTGTTAAGTCTAGGACTACATTTCCCAGCAGTACCTGCTCTGATCTGGAAAAGAGAGTTTCCTTTTCTGACGGAAAGGAAGGAGAGCCAGAAGCTGTGAGTAGGTCATAAAAGACAGTGAGCACTCTCGTAGAAGATTCTTATTAGCAGATTGAAAACAAAGCTCTTGGACTTGATTTCTTATATTTTGATTTCATTTCTTATGTGCCACTCCTTATGCTGCAAGTTTCCTGGTTTTACTTGCCATTTTAAAACACCTGTTATTAGTTATGTGTCAGTATATGTGTCATATACTTACCTATCAGAGTAAATATAGAAGTTCTGTGCAATCCTGGTTGCACAGAAACACAACTGATATTTATTTTCATTATATATTTCATTATATAATATACAGTACATCATATTTACTTTCATTATAAGATCAATGCCTAAATAGTTTTTAAAAGTATATAGTCTTAATTTTGTTAAACAGCTACTGCCAAAAAAAAGTGTACTAATAAAAGACATTTGCATGTCGCTTTGTGCCAGCTGGTGTCCATCTCATGTTTCTTTTTAGATTGTGAGCTCTTTGGGGACAGGGATCCATCTTATTTATGTATTATTTCTCTGTCTAAACCGCCCTGAGCCATCCTTGGAAGGGTGGTATAGAATTTGAATAAATAAATAGAAATCAAATAAATAAAGGTAGAATATTATTACAAAACTGCTATGAATGCTTGCAGTATTATTCTTGCTGTTCCTTTAAGAGTTTAGACTACTCCCTCAAGTGGTATAGAGAAGAGGGTAAAAACACTCCCTCTCAAATAATGAGGCTGTTCTCATGACCAGCCTAGCCCAACTGGGGTTAGGCTGGTCATGAGAAGCGGCAGGATCCTCACGGATCCCTCTGCTCCCCGCCCGCATAATTCACTAATGGAACCCAGCTGTTCTCCGAGACTAAGGGTGCACTTGCACCCTTAATTTGGCTGCCGGGTGTCGTGTGTTTCCTTGGGCTTTGTTCAGCCCAAGGAGACACAGAGACGAGCGTATAGAGTGCCCATCTTATGGGGGAATCCCCCAGTGTAATGTGCATGTCACATTTTGCATTGTGAGATGCCCGGAGGGCTGGAGCAACAACTTCACAGAGCTGCATGGAGCAGGGCTGCCTGTGTGGGAGCAAGGAACGCACTCCCACCACCTTAGGATCACTCATCTGTGGGGAACAAAAGGTTCACCCAGCCTTCTTCACCCTCGCTCACCCACACACAATGGCGATCATGAGAATTGCCTCAATGTGTGGCAGGTTGGCAGCACTTTAGAGAAGCGGTTCTATAGATTGTGGTTGCATAGGTACTCAACAGATTTTGTTTTTACTGGAAAAATATATGATGAGGACTTCTCAGCTAAGGCTACAAGCTATGTACATTTTCCAACATTTGCACAATACAACTCTCATGCAATGGTGTGCACGCTGTGTTAGGATCATGCAGCAGTTCCAGGAGCATTTCCAGACCGGGCTTTTAGCTCAGAATAGAGGGTGTGCATTCACACATCAGCTGGATTTTCACTGAAGTCCATGTGAGATATTGGAGAGCACTTCACACACGATTTGGGTTTTTCATTACACATTGGAGCCTAGCCCGATTTATGGCCAGGGTAAAAAAATCCACTTTTTGCTTTTTTATTTTATTTTAACAAATTCAAACTCTCCGTAAAGCCTCACAGTAAACCTGTATTAAAGCCTGCATGGAAAAGCTCCTGCAAATGACCAAAAGACCCATAGGATGTTGTATGGATGGGAGTTACAGACTGACATGATTAGGAAAATTACTCAGAGCAGCCCTAATTTGGCATGACCAAACTTGTCCTTTTAATTTCAATTGAAATACTTTGATACATTTTCCTCATGCCAGCCCATGGATTTACTTCTGTGTTGCCATGCATAGTTGCACTGAATGAGGAATAAAATAATCAAACACAGGATCCCAGTACTTGTGCGGCAGCTGTTGGGCATTTTTCTATGTATTGTTTTATTGATTTATTAACATATTTTTATACCACCCAAAACTTACGTCTCTGGGTGGTTTACACTGCTTGGTTTGTTTGTTTTTATTTGGAGCAGGGAGATGTTTAATGGATACCTAGTGATGAACAGAATTGCTCCACTTATAAGAAGGAGTGAGAAAGTTATGATAATAAATAGAACTATCACATAATGTGCTTCCCCCAGTGCATTAAGTGTGTTCTGGGGGGGGGGGGACAGGGGTGTGCCCAGCCCTGAGAAAGGCTGGACATGTGGGTGGCCATCCACCCATTTTTGTGTGCATTTGCACTTAAGGGCAGGCATGGTGGCTTTATAAGGCTGGCCACGCTTTGCCCCCAACAATCCTTCACACAGTTTGGCACCCACCCACCCTCCCACCCTGACTAGTGGGGGACAGCTGGTTGGCTTTGACAAGTCTGAAGAGGAGTTTATTGTTTTCACCTGATTGGCTTGTAGTAGAAACCTTTTTGCCTACTCCCCACTGGATCACTGTTTTGGCTTTTCATTAGGGGTGGTGCTATTCAATAGGTTCACTTGGTCACACTGGGAAGTGAGTGTGGGCTGGGGATAGGTAGTGTGCTTTATTGTGGTTCAACCGCAGGCACCTTTATGGTGAAGGGGGCTTCCATAGAACAGCACCTCCGGGTTTTATGGCCTGGGGAGCTTGGAATTGAGTCCCTTTGGGGGGTTCCTCATCTCACCCAGTCAGAGCTTTGTGGCTTGCGGGGTGGTGACACAGGCAACTCTCCCTCAACATAGTAGACTGTGTGATAAGGAGGAAGCCGGAGGTCAGATGGCTGCTGGCAATCGCCAAGCCTGGTTGATTTGCCCGGCAGTGGGGGAAACTGCCATTTTTAGGAGGCTAAATCCCACGAAGGAATGAGTTGACCACACTCAGATTAGGGAAGTCAGAAATGTTGCCCCATTGCATGTTCTGTAAGATTGTTAATAAAGTGTTGCCCTCGCTTACTCCTTACACGTGCCTTGTGTTTCATTGGGGTCTGGATGCAAGTAAATAAATCTTAGTCACATGAATTCAGTCAAATCTGATTAAGCTTTCATATGACAAACATTTTAAGGAAGATCATTGTGTTGTGTTGCAACAGTCATCATCTTAAGAAAAACACCATGAGGCAGTTCTCATGAGCAGCCTAATCCAGGTGAGGGCAGCTTAGCTCGGGCTAGGCTGTTCATGGATCCACACGGATCCCAGCTCTCCTGTCCAGCCTGTCCCCACTCTGAAGCCCAGCTCTTAGCCAAGGTTAAGGGAGCAAGCGCTCCCTTGACCCATCTGCTGGGATCATGTGTCGCCTCGGGCTGCGCATTCATGGTGCGGTGTATTGTGTGTGTGGCTCAGTGCAGATAATCTGGAAGTGTAGTCCGCACTCGAAGCAGCATTTCTGTGATTGACGCAGGTGGAGGGGGGAAGGTCAGTTGTAGGAGCTTTCTCTTAAGATGGTGTTTGCTATCTGCATTTATTAGAAGTATGTATTTATAGTTTTAAAATATAATTTAAAAAAATTAAAAGTGGCTGACCAATGAATTGGTGACCTTTTAGCAGGTCCAAATGTTTTAATCAAGTAATGTGATTAACTAAAGCTGCAACTCTAAACACATTACTTGGGAGTGAAGCCCATTCAGCACAGAAATTCATTTCTGAGTAAACATGCTACGGTTGTTCTGCAAGTGATTACATCTTGCTAATAATAAATAATGGAACACCTCACTGGTATCCATGGAGGTTTGCTGATCAACAAATTTGCTTAGCTGAAGTAGAAAAGTGAATGAGAAACTCTGGTCCAGGAATAGGACTCTGTACCGGGAAAGTAACCTGCTGGCATTCTTTATGAAGTGGAGAATAACATTTGGAATACAAAAAGCTCAGTGAGATCACATTTTAACAGAGTTTTGCATGCATAACATTTAACATATGTTTAGATACATACTAGGTAAATTGATCAATCAGTGATACATTGCAGGACTGGTGCTAAGTATTTGTTTTTTACTGTTAGATTTTCTGTTGGGAGCAGGGGAAGCTCCTGAACTGTTTCGCTGTTCAGTTTACTATTTTCAGAACTCTGATTAAGATTCACTTTTAATGATCATGCTGCTTGTATGTTTTGCACAGAAAGATAATCAAAGGTTAAAGCAACACCTGAAGTACACCATACACACAAGAGAATAAGGTGGGAGCACAACTTTATTTTTTATTCATTTATTCATTTTTCAAATTTGTATACCATCCCAAACTTCCATCTCTGGGCAGTTTACAACAACATATAACAGATTAAAAATAAAAACCTTAAAACAGTTTAAAACTACAGACCAGTTAGAAAGGTTGGGTGAAAAAACAAATCTTTAGTGACTTTAAAAAAGTTGTCAGAGATGAGGAGGTTCCTAGTTCAGCAGGGAGCACGTTCCAGGGTCTCAGAGCAACAACAGAAAAGGCCCATCCACAGGGGTGCACCTAGGTAATCGGGGATTGGTACAGCCACTCAAGGGGAGAATAAGGCAGGGGAGGCAGAGGCAGTGGCAAGAGTTCCTTCCTTGTGCTTGACTGCCTCCCAAATGACAGATCGGGCCTTTTTGGGCCCATTTGGGGCCTCTGCACATGTGTGCAGAGTAACTGGCCGTATCCATCCCAAACACATCATCCCTCCAGTGGCTGTTGCTGGTGTCTATCTTATGGTTTTGTTTTGTTTTTTAAAGATTGTGAACCCTTTGGGGACAGGGAGCCATTTTAGTCACTTCATTTATTTACTTACTTGATTTCTATGTAAACCGCTTTGGGAAACTGTTGTTAAAAAGCCATATATAAATATTTGTCGTATTCGTATGTGTATCAATGTTCTGAGCTTGTTTGTCTCAAGAAACAAATGCAGCTGGTGTATTAACCGAAGCTGATAGAAAGCACCTCTGGCCATCACCTCAACGTGGGACATCTGTGTTGCACTGAGTGTGCACCTGCCCTGACGACACTGGAGGACATCCAAAAGCACTGTCAGGGCACCCCTTAATTGCAAAATGGGGCTTTCATCTGAGTTGCCCCTCTACATACTCTCCAAACTCCTGTTTAAACAAGGTGTAAGCAGGGTTTTACACTCACATAGAGGGGCAACTCCAATGAACAACCCCCTGACTCATATAACTAAAGGGTAATAGTATGTTCTCTTCATGTGTTTCAGTCAGTGCTCATCTGAACCAGCCCAGTCTCTTCTGTACTTAATATCCAATTTTAGACCACTTTTATGAAGGAAAGCTGAAGGCTTTTTCTTGATTTGTGTTCTGCAATGTTACTCAGCTTTGGGGCAGGCTTCAATTCAATAGGTGCAGCTTTTCCCAACATTTGTTTGAAATGCTGTGGTAAGGAAACCTAGATTTGTTGGGTTTGCCATATGGCTGTCAAAGGCCCAAAACTTCTGTCAAGAAAAACAGTGGTGATACGACTTAGACAGTTTTTTAAAAAAAAACTTTTTCCTGCTCAGAAGACCTTTCTGCATATCCAGTATGTCTTATTCAACAGCAGCCTTTTGTAAAGAAGAAGAAAAGTAAGACTCACAAAAGGAACAGATGAGGTTTATCTGCTGATCAATAGAGGTCAGATTTATTATAAGATCTTTCTGTCTGCAAATGGATCTTTTTGATATTCTGCCTCTTCTTGCAAACCTGTCACATTACCTAGTTCATGTTCATTTATCACTTCTTTGTTAAGCATTCTGATGTTTTATGTCAGAAAGAGCGCTAGATTTCATATCAAGTGACAGCAGAGCTGCCGAGTGAAGTCTCTTTGACTGGCAGCTGCTACATACATAGGGCAACCCTGCTGTGACAGAACGCTTCACACTTGTTTACAATTCTCCCGAAAGAATGCATGATATGCTTAAAGAGTCCTGCTGTGTAACAGTAATACTTGAATAGCACTAGCCTTTTAACGTGCATTAATTTAATGTTTAATTTAATGCACCCAAATCTTACAGCTCATACCTATTCCCTGCAGTATCACAAAATGTTCTTTGTTTCTGGGTTAGGCTGTTTGTGTGCAGTGCTGAGATCTGCACGGATCCTGGCACCACTTGCTCACCTAACCCCACTTTGAAACCCAAACTTTAGCTGGGTTTAAGGGTGCGTGTTAATGGCACGAATGGCATTGGGATTTCCGAGCACACATAGCCTGAATGCCCACAGAGATGGGCACCTAGAGCAACCGACTCCTCAGGGATTCCCGAGAAATCATCGTGTGCTCATCACATGGTGCATTGAGGGATATCTAGAGGCCAGTAAAATGAGACCCGACATTGAACAATCCGTGCTGCACTCACCTGCGTGGATCATCTGTGCACATGGTGGCATGCTAAAGACTTGATAAATAACCATCTGGGGAGAAGTTAGGTGCCCTCTGCACTCCTGTGAGGATCGTGTGAATAGCCTCATAAAGTATCAGCTTTTAATATGTAACCTCTGTCTTCCACTCCTCTGTGTATATGCAAACAAACACACCTCATCTGCCTCCCCCCACCAACATCCTCTAGGGATGTGCACAAAACCCACCTGCCCTATTTCGGTTCGAGTAACTGTGCTGGACTGGGCTGGCAAGACCTGGTGATAAGAACTTTAGACTACCTTTTTCGCTGCTTCCCTGCCACCCTTTCCAGGATTCCCCATCCCATTTACTTTTATTGGTAATCCTCACCGGATTCCCCTTTATAAGTATTGGTGCTCAAACTGTCAAACCAGTTCAGCCAGACCAAACCAGCCGGTCAGTTTGACCAAACTGGTTTGGCAGTTCAAATTTAATTCGGTTCAGATTTGGTTCAAATTCAGTTAGAATTCAAACCAAACCATGTATTTGGGTTCATGTACACCCCTAGTGGGGATGTTTTTCCTGGCTGCAGCCCCAGAAGGGCCAAGCGCATTGCGCATGGCCAGGTTAAGAGTGTGTGCCACACAACAGATGGACACAAACTGACCCTGCTCAGCTGCCTTTGTCATATTGGCAGCATTGTTGGTGACCATGAACCCTCGTTGAAGATATGGAACATCCATTTCCCCACCAGGCGATTCATGGCTGCTGACAACAGAACTGCCATAAGCCATGCAGACTGTGCTCCTTACCATTATTCATTCACACTTGGTTTACATCTGGCCACCAAGGATCAGATATTATTAGATTGCTGATGGCTTCTCAATCAATCAATCAACGTTTATTACGGTCTATGACCAGCACAACAAGGGGAAAAAACAATTAAAATATAAATAACAATTAAAAAGATAACAGTCAACAGTCTAACCCACCAACAGAGAAGCATCCTTAGAGAAGCAAGACCCGGCCACTATAATTCCTTTAGATGTGGAGATTGGAGAAGGCATTTAACATGCTCCATCTGGGGTTCTTGAAACATATTTTGTTCAAATTTGGATTCCCCCCAAGTTCTTTGATTTGGGTTACTATGCTATACATGGCTCCTTATTCATCAGTCATCACCAATGGGCAATTGTCCCCTTCAATTCGGCTAGAATGGAGCACACATCAGGGATGTCCTCTAGCTCCTCTTTTTTCAATATGTTGTTAGAACCCCTGGCTTGTGCTATCAGAGTCTCTGATAATATAAAGGATATTAAACTAGTTTGTATTGAGCACAAGTTGATTTTATGTGCAGATGACATTTTATGTTTTATTGATAAATCAGCAGTCTCAATTCCTAATCTTATTTCTTTAATTCAAAAGTTTGGTAATTTATCTGGTTATGCTGTAAATTGGAGCAAATCGGATTCAATACCTAGGTTCTACAGATTTTCCTGATTATAGGGTTTGAGGGTTTAGATGGCGTCCAGAGTCTTTGTTGGTTTAGACATAGTAATTCCTAGTAATTTCTCATTCTCTTGATTAGTAAATTTAATTTCTCCACATTTTTGGTTCAAAATGGTTTTGTTTTAATTGTTTTTATCATGTTGTGAACCGCCCTGAGCCATTTTGGAAGGGTGGTATATAAATCTAATGAATGAATGAATAAATAAATAAATAAAATAATGAATAGGGATGTGCAAACAGGTTTGATGTCAAACATGTTCAATGTTGAACCAGTTCAGTTTGATGGTTCAGGGTCAAACAGAACCACGCACAGTTCAGTCCAACCCCAGACTGAAACACATACACCCCGGCCCATTTGGGGAGTTTGGAATTTTTAAAATATATATATATATATTTTAAAAAACTCCCCCCTCCAGGGGTGTTCTCCAAGCCAGTGGGGAGGGGGTGTCTGCAAAGGTTCCCCCTAGCCCTCTGGCCTCCCTTCTGTTCAAAACCATTAGCCTGTTTTTTGGCCCATTTGGGCCTTTCCCTGGTGTTGTGGCCATTTTGGAGGCCGCCATGCGTGTGCAATGGCCCTCTTTGTGGCCTGGGTCATGCCAGGCTATGCCAAGCCCCATTGCATAGGCAGGGAGGCCTCCAAAATGGCCACCACACCAGGGGTAAAAGGCCCAAATGGGCCGGTTTTGAACAGAAGGGAAGCTGGCCAGAGGGGTGGGACCTTTGCAGACTCCTCCCTTCCGCTTCAGAGAACACCCCCAGTGGAGGTAAGTTGGGTTTTTTTTTTTTTTAAAAAATGTTCCGGACCAAACCAAACCAGCTGGGGTTCGAGGGAGCACTGGGCCGAACTGGCCCAGTTTGGTCTGGACTCAAACCAAACCGGACCAGCCAGTTCCGTGCACAACCCTACAAATGAAAACTGACTTGGATTGGAGGGCTAAGATTCCATTGAGTATCTGGGGCAAAATAAATGTGGCTGAGGCTCAAATATATTTTAAAAGGTCTTCCCATTTTTAAACCTTCATCATACTTTAAGCAAGTTTATAAGTTAGTCAGTGGACTTTCTATGGCAAGGACACCCACCCAGATTTTCACTTTGTAAACTTCAACTACTTATTGAAGAAGGCAGATTCAATTTTCTGCATTTTCAGGCTTATCATTGGGCATTTATTCTATCTTCAGTCTTAGGGTGGAACAATGAGTCCCAGGTTTCGGTCACACTTTGGGCACAGCTTGAAAGTTATTATTTGATTCCATTGAAATCTTGGCAGGTGCTCAGTTCATCATTTGTTCATGAAATTAGGTCGTTACTGGTGTTTAAAGCAGAAAGGCATATATGGAGAACTTTGGGTTCTAGATGTGGTTTTGAACCTTTCCAGCATGAAACGCTTACGTTGTGGGAGAATTCCTGTTTGAAGATTGCTTGTAAATCTTTGTATTGAGCTAACTGGGCCTCCCACAACATCTTTACATTAGATCAATTCATCTCTTCTGAAGCTGTTTTTAAATATTTCAACACTTTGAGAGCTGAGTTTGATTCATCTTTAAACGCTAGCGGGCAGTTTATTCAGCTAAACCATTGATGGCTCATTGGTCCTGTTGTGATTGCAGCTTCTCAAGCTCCATTTCTATTATTAGACCTAGAACATCTATTGGATAAACTTAAGCCTGTAACTTTGCTCTATCAGAAGCTTAAAGATATTGATAAGATTGATATCTATTATATCTGAGATCATATCTTGAATACTCTATCAATGGCAGGTTGTTTTGAAGGCAGTGGAACATGCCTCTTTATATCATAAAATGTGGCTAATATAACAGAAACTTTTATTCCGTGTCTATTTGACATTCCAGAAAATGTTTAACAACGGATGGCTGCAGACTTCAAGATACTGGAGATGTAATCTGTATGAGGGTACACCTACGCATATGGTTTGGTCCTGTCCAGTTATGGCACCATTTTGTCTTGAAATTCAGAAGTTTGTTAACATGACATTGCAGCAATCATTGCCTATCAAGGACATTCATGTTTTGTTGGGGTACATCCCCAGCATACGGAATCAAGCATTACATCAAGCATTGATTATTTGTGTTAAGCGGTCACCAAAAGGATTATAATACAACACTGGAAGGACAAATTTGCTCCTGAACTGCAGCTTTGGATAACTGACATGTGTTACTTGTCAGCATTTGAACTGTGTTTTTTTTCCAACAGAAAGGTAAAGAGGAATTTTCAGTTATTTGGTTGAATTTTAATGAATTGTTTATGCTTTGAAACGTAAGATGTATAGGAATAAAATATTTTCCCTTTCTTTTTCTCTTGCAGTGGTTGTATCTTATTATGTTTAAGTTATGTTTAAGGGATTTTTCTTTTTCTTTTCTTTTCCTTTCTTATTCAGTTATACTCACATAAATGATTACTATCCTCAGTCATGTTATATGCACTGTTGTAATCTTATTGCAATAAAGAAAAGGGGGGGAACTCTTGGGCCAAGCAGACACTGGGACTCAACAGCTGGGAGGAGGGTGGGTGGGCACCAGTCAGGCACCCACCCACCCAAGCAATCAAAACAAAATGACCCCTCCCCTCAAAAAGGAAGACAGTCAGAGAGGGTTTGGGCACAGGCTGGGCACCAGACAGAAGTCACAGCACACCAGCCCACAAATAAATAAACAAATAAACAAATGAATAAATAAAAATTCAGCCCAGCAGTATGAGCAAAGAAGAAGTGCATCTTGGGGCCATAAGAGGGGAGGAAACACAGCACCCCAGTTATTATAGCCATTGGAGGCTAGTAACTACAACAAGCAATAACCTTTGGTGGGAATTCAAAAGCATTGTTGTAAACTGCCCTGAGCCATTTTGGAAGGGCGGTATATAAATAAAATAAAATAAAATAAATCAATCAATCAATAGTTTGTAGTGGGGGCAGGCAGGCAGGGCAGATTGGTTCAAACCACAGTCTCTCCTCTCCTCTCAGAGCTATTGCAGTCTCCCTCTGTCTCTTATCTTTCTCTCCTCTGCTGAGGCATCAAAACAATGACTCTCTCTGCCTCCAAGCAGCCCCTTAAATACATTTTGAAAATCCCTCCTTTGGCCTCTCCCCTCCCTGCTCCCTCCCCTCTGCCCAAAGGGGCACAGTTGCCCATGCCAACACTTGATTTGAAAGACAACAAGCCAACCAGGAAGCAAGGAGATCTCATGCCAATCGGAAGCCAGTGCCAGCAAACCAATCAGCAGTTGAAAAAAATGCAGACAAAATGGTGTCTGTGATGCAAATCTCATGCATTGCTTTGTGATGAATCGGAGATGATTTGATTCACGGTTGAATCAGCCCCTTCATTTTAGGTGTGATTTGGTTCACGGTTGAATCCCCAAATTGCCCGAGTTGCCGAGTTCATGGGTGAATCGAATTGCACATCCCTACTGTATACTAAGTAAAATTCATATGTTAAGAGCCTCCACAGCAGTAAAAGGGTAGTTAACGTCTCATTGACAGAGGGTGTGGAGCAGTGGTGTAACAAGCTACCAAGGGGCCTGTGTGCAAGAACTGAATGTGAGCCGCATCAAATAATTTCCCCATAGGGATCAATGGGAAACTCAAAGAGATTAATAACTCCTGAATGGCTGGGTAGAAAGCTAGAAATTTTTCCTGAAACAGTGTAGCAAGTTATGCTCCTTACCTTGCACCATTGCTCACCTTGTGCCACAATTTTTGTCACAAGTTTATTTTCTTAAACTTGCTGGAATCTACTACAGGTGAAACTCGGAAAATTAGAATATCGTGCAAAAGTCCATTAATTTCAGTAATGCAAATTAAAAGGTGAAACTGATATATGAGACAGACGCATTACATGCAAAGCGAGATAAGTCAAGCCTTAATTTGTTATAATTGTGATGATCATGGCGTACAGCTCATGAAAACCCCAAATCCACAATCTCAGAAAATTAGAATATTACATGGAACCAAGAAGACAAGGATTGAAGAATAGAACAATATCGGACCTCTGAAAAGTATACAGTGTACTGTGCTTGATTGGCCAGCAAACTCGCCTGACCTGACCCCATAGAGAATCTATGGGGCATTGCCAAGAGAAGGATGAGAGACATGAGACCAAACAATGCAGAATTGCTGAAGGCCGCTAATGAAGCATCCTGGTCTTCCATAATACCTCATCAGTGCCACAGGCTGATAGCATCCATGCCACGCCACATTGAGGCAGTAATTGCTGCAAAAGGGGCCCAACCCAAGTACTGAATACATATGCATGCTTATACTTTTCAGAAGTCCGAGATTGTTCTATTCTTCAATCCTTGTCTTCTTGGTTCCATGTAATATTCTAATTTTCTGAGATTGTGGATTTGGGGTTTTCATGAGCTGTACGCCATGATCATCACAATTATAACAAATTAAGGCTTGACTTATCTCGCTTTGCATGTAATGCGTCTGTCTCATATATCAGTTTCACCTTTTAATTTGCATTACTGAAATTAATGGACTTTTGCACGATATTCTAATTTTCCGAGTTTCACCTGTAGTAGATTCCAGCAAGTTTAAGAAAATAAACTTGTGACAAAAATTGTGGCACAAGGTGAGCAATGGTGCAAGGTAAGGAGCATAACTTGCTACACTGTTTCAGGAAAAGGATAGCAAAAAACTTTAGATTTAATATCACCAACACAGAGGTAAGTGCTTTATTACTACAGAAAGCAGCTATGTGGTTTCTTTCCTAGAGAATAAGAGGCAAGGCCACCACAGCAAGCCTTATTAGCAGGAAATGGCTTGGCTTGAAATTAGGGATGCACGAACCGGTCCAGTGGTCCACCGGTCTGGAGTTTTGGGATCGATCCAAACCACCCCTCCCCCCAGTTCCGTCCGGACCAGATCTGTCTGTGAATTTTTTATTTTTATTTTTAAAATTAGTTATAAATACCTGTAGCCCCTTCGGGGGGCTTGCTGTAGGCCGTGGGGGGGGTGGTGTCTGCGAGGGTTCCCCCTCCCCCCACTGGCCTCCCTCATCACCACTGCGGCCGGGTAAATGTGGTATTTTTGGCCCTTTCAGGCCTCCGTAAAGGTGAGCGGCGGCCATTTTGGCCATTGCCGTGCATGTGCAAATGCCCTCTGCGAGGCCTGGCATGGTCACTGCTCCAGACACTCAGAGCCCTTCTTCTACCCTTCAAGTGCTGCATATTGCATAACATATGGGCCAATGTTATCTTTCTCACCTGGGCCGTATGGATGAATCCCATGTAAACGCAGTAGTATTCACTGTAGTAAAGGGCAGAGAGGATGTCATTTTCTTGGTTATAAAAGGAATTTTTTATTCCACTTGCTTACTGCACTTGCTCAGGTCTCTTACCAGTAGTATGAGCAACCAAACCAAGATGTCAGACAATTTCAGTTTCAGCCTGTTTCATAGGTTTGCAGAATGGGGGGGAGGGGGCGGGGTCCATGACCTTGTGCTTTATATTTCTGCCAGGCAGGTGTTCTGTAAATCATGGACTGGATTAAGAAGTCATGGTAGAAACTGCTGACCTCACGACAACTCCAATTACAAATTCAGGGCACTTGGCATAATTATTGCACTCGGAAAGAAAGAAAGAAAGAAAGAAAGAAAGAAAGAAAGAAAGAAAGAGAAACGGAAGGAAGGAAGATAAATCTGATGTACCCTTTGGTACACCTTTTTTCTTTCATCAGGCATTTGAAGCATAAGAATAGCAAATAATAGCATTAATCTAGCCAATGTAACTGTTGATATTTTTATTTGTTTGTTTAAAACATCTTTACTCTGTCCATCCAGCACACTGCTGCTTGCATGGCTAACAATAAAAGCAACAACAATAAAATATGTCCAGCACACAAATAAAAGACAACAGGAACACAAATTAAAAGTGATTAAAAGGATTAAAGCAATGGCACAGAGTTGTTTAAGAAGCAAGTGAAGGTCTTGCTTTTGTTCAGACTTTTGCCCTTTAGGGAGTGCTGATTTTTCTGTTCTCTTGCTGCTCTGTTTCTGGATTTTATGTTTTGTATTGTTGCTGGATTTAATGTGATTTTATGGATTTTACGGCTTTATTTTACCTTTATAAACTGCCTTGCAATACATTTATAAAACGTGTTATATAATTACATCAATCAATCAATCAATGGCAAAGGTTTAAGCTGGGAAACGGATTAAACCAGATTTTAAAATCTTTCGGGTTTTCAAGTTCCTTTTAGAACTCATTAGGAAGAAAGATTGTTGAAACTCTTGTGGGAGGGCATTCTAAAGACACTACTGCAAAGACCATGTCACTAGTACCTGCCAGCTGACTCTGTATCAGGGATGAGGCTGAGATCAGGACTTGTGAAATACCTTAGCAGATTAATATGCTGTTCACCTGTCCTCTTCTTGACTCTTGATAGGATGGCTTATACTGTCTGGCCGGAAGGTTGTTGTAGAAGGCCTAGCAGAGATCATAAATGCCCTCTGAGGTAGGGCAAGATGCCTCCTTGCCTTAAGGAGGCAATTATGAGAGCTCTTTTGAAGAAGCCTGTGTTGGATCTCCCAGATTTAAGCAACTATAGGCCTGTCTCCAACCTTCTGTGGTCTGGCAAGGTAATTGAGAAGGTAGTGGTCTCCCAGCTCCAGGCAGTCTTGGAGGAAACTGATTATCTAGACCCATTTCAGACTGGCTTTCAGGCGGGCTATGGAGTGGAGACTGCCTTGGTTGGCCTGATGGAATATCTCCAACTGGGAATTGACAAAGGAAGTGTGACTCCTTCAAAATCTGAACTTCAGTATGATGTCCCTCAGGGCTCCATATTGTCTCTTATGTTGTTTAACATCTACATGAAACTGCTGGGAGAGCTGATCAGGAGATTTGGTGCAGGGTGTTATTAGTATGCGGATGACACTCTAGTCCTTTTCTCCATGTCAACATCATCAGGAGAAGGCATAACCTCCCTAAATGCCTGCCTGGAGGTAGTGATGGGATGGATGAGAGATAAATAGAATCCAGATAAGACAGAGGTACTTATTGTGCGGGGTTGGAACTCGGGAGTTTCTTTTGATCAGCCTGTTCTGGATGGGGTCACACATCTCCAGATGGAACAGGTAAACAATCTGGGGGTGCTTCTGGAAACAAAACTCTCCCTGGTGTCCCAGGTTGAGGCAGTGGCCAAAAGTGCCTTCTATCAGTATCAGCTGATACGCCAGCTGTGTCCGTTTCTTGTGATAAATGACCTCAGAACAATAATACATTTGCTGGTCACCTCCAGATGTGACTACTGCAATGTGTTTTATGTGGGGCTGCCTTTGTATGTAGTCCAGAAACTGCAGTTGGTCCAGAATGCAGCAGTGAGGTTGGTCTCTGGGTCATCTTGGAGATACCATATCACTCCTATCTTAAAAGATCTACACTGGCTGCCGATAAGATTCCAGCCAAAATACAAGGTGCTGGTTATAACAAATAAAGCCCTAAACAGCTTAGGCCCTGGATATTTAAGAGAACATCTTCTTCATCGTGAACCCCACTTCCCATTGAGATTATTAGGAGAGGTCCATCTGTAGTTGCCACCAGCTCGTCTGGTGGTTACACAGGGGAGGGCCTTCTCCGTTGCTGCCCTGAGACTTTGGAACACACTCCCTGCTGAAATAAGAGCCTCTCCATCTCTGACAACTTTTTAAAAGGCAATTAAGACACATTTGTTCACTCAGGCTTTTAATTAGATACTTTTAATAGTTTGATGGTTTTTTACTAGTTTTAACGTTGTTTTAAATTTTGAATTTTTGTGATGTCTTAGTCTTTTTACTTGTTTTTATTGTTCTGTTGTGAACCACCCAGAGACACGTTTTGGACAGTATACAAATATGTTAAATAAAAAAAATAAAAAAATGAATGAATGAATGAATGAATGGGCAAATACCATATCCGAAAGATATCCTGGTTCCAATCTATCTAGGCTTTTGAAGATCAAAACCAGCACTTTGAATCTGGCCCAGAAGCAAACTGGTAGATGAAAAACCCCAATTTCAAGTATATGTTGATGGGATCTGAGCTGTGGGTGACTGACCAGGAGAGGGATATTGGGGTTGTGGTGGACAGCTCGTTGAAAGTGTCAACTCAATGTGCAGCAGCTGTGAAAAAGGCCAATTCCATGCTACGGATCATTAGGAAGGGGACTGAAAATAAAACGGCTAATATTATAATACCCTTATAGAAAACTATGGTGCGGCCACACCTGGATTGCTGCATACAATTCTGGTCACCACATCAAAAAAAGGACATTGTAGAACTGGAAAAGGTGCAGAAGAGGGTAACCAAGATGATCAGGGACTTAGAGCACCTTTCTTATGAGGGAAGGCTACAACACCTGGAGCTATTTAGTTTAGGCAAAAGACGACTATGGGGAGATATGATAGAGGTCTATAATATCATACATGGTGTGGAGAAAGTAGAGAGCGAGAAATTCTTTTCTTTCACACATAACACTAGAACCAGGGGTCATCCCATGAAATTGATTGCTGGAAAATTTAGGATGAGCAAATGGAAGTACTTTTTCACACAATGCATAATCAACTTGTAAAATTCTCTGCCACAAGATGTGGTGACAGCCAACAACCTGGATGGCTTTAAGAGGGGTTTGGATAACTTCATGGAGGAGAAGTCTATCAACGGCTACTAGTCGGAGGGCTTTAGGCCATCTCCAGCCTCAAAGGCAGGATGCCTCTGAGTACCAGTTGCAGGGGAGTAACAGCAGGAGAGAGGGCATGCTCTCAAATCCTATCTGTAGGCTTCCAGTGGCATCTGGTGGGCCACTTTGTGAAACAGGATGCTGGACTAGATGGGCCTTGGGCCGGATCCAGCAGGGCTGTTTTATGTTCTTATGCAGGGCATAGCAAGTTGGAGTGGGCCCAGAGACAAGATTTTAAAATGGTCCCCCTCACTGAAGTTGAGCTCATGAAGTAAAGAAATCTTAAATGAGGCTGAATAATGGTTTTTTTAAAAAGCATAGTTATAAACACACACACACACACACACCCCTATGTGCCACAATAGAATATCATCTTTTTTAAAAAAAAGGTTTTGTACATTGTGGACGATGAAAGTCATTTAATGGTAGTAGAGAAAGAAATGCTGTTCTAGTAGCTCCAGGTCTTAACACTCACATCAATTTTGGAGGATCAATACAACTGAAGGGAGCCCGGGCGGGTGCACGGCTGGGAGAGTCAGTCATGTGACATGCCTCTGGGGTCCCCCCAAGGCAGTGGACCCCCTTGCCCTATTATAATTGTCTCCCCTTGCCCTATTATAGTTACGCCCATGTTCTTATGTTCTTATTGCAGGAATACAAGTGTGCTTGTTATGTTCACAAATCCTTTGAATTAAAGTTTGCTATCAACACCAAAATTAAGAATATTTTCTGAAGACTATAAAATTTTCTGAAGACTATAAAATTCAATAAAATGTTAATCTCAAATGGGAGTTTTGGTTGTGAGTTGAGTGTAGAGACAGTATGGGCAGAGGAAATAATAGTAATAATAATTAATGACTTTTGCTTCCTTTTATATTGCATTCCGTAGCATACAATAAAAAATGTCACTGTACTAAAGCCATTTGTTTTAATAGTCTGGTACATCTATAAATAATCCACAATTCTGCCATGTGCTTTGCTTTTATCATTCCCCTCATTCGCCTCAATTACCCAGTGCAAGAAAACTATTTTTTATAATCTGCCTCCTTAGCTATTTGCTTAATGAAGAACATTGCATTTAAACATTCATTCAAAAATAATCAAGAATTAAATGCATTATGCAATAAGCATTAGTGTTAGGCAGTTTACTTAGTTATTAAACAGGAAGGGATAGAATGAGGACTGCATGAGCCATTTTTGGAAGGGTGGTCTAGAAATCAAAATAATAATAATCATCATCATCATCCCCCTGTGAGGCACTACCTTGGCGTGGATGTGGGGCTTGCGTGCTCTGAGGAAGGTGAGAGCTATGCCAGAGGTCCAACCATACTGGACAGGTCTCACCAGAGGAGCCAGACAAAGAGTGCCTCTCCCATCAACAATATGGTGAGACGTAACTTTAATAAATCTATACCGGATCGGTCGTCGCCCGGGTCAACAAGGACTGCACGAGGTGCTGGAGTCCCTGGACATCTGGTGGCAAGTGGGCAACAGGACTCAGGATCTTCAGTTGAGCAACCAGGGCTGAAGACAGCAAAGTTACTGGAAGAAACGTCGCTTAACCGAAAAAGATATACGAAAAATGCCAACAAGGAAATAATGATCTGCTATTACAAGTCTAGTCCAACTAGAAGAGGTTACTTAAAAAGAATGTACCAAATTTGGAAAGAGAAGCATCCAGATACAGAAATAACAGAACAAAGGCTAGCAGACCAGAGAAGATTCATAATAAGAAATAAAGTATTCACAGGAGTTGAGCTGGAAGAACTGCAAAGAGCAACACAGGCTCAAGATATGGAAGAAGAATTACCACCAACTGAAGCAGTTGCTCAGGCGCAGGTGGAGGAGGTGTTGGAAATAGAGGATGCCACTGTTGCTGAACTGTTTCAAAATCAAAACCAGGCAACCTCCCCTTTGCCTTCTCCTCAAAAACCCAAATGCCGTTTAACAGAAAAGCAACAAGAACTAAAGCAAAAAATAACTGAGCACATGAACCAAACAACCACCAGGGCTCAAGTTCCATCTCTAAAAACAGTTGCCAAAAAACAACTTGCTCAGGTATTAAAAGATGTCAATGCTGCACTTGCAGAAATAACAACCAATAATTTCCAAGAAACAAACCAACTAATGTACAGTGCAGCAACAAAAACAACACAAGAGCTCGGATATAAGATCAATGGACCTGTAAAAAAAGAAAGTAGTACATCACCTAAATGGAAGATTAGATTAGAAAATAAAATCTCCAGGCTTATATCAGATGCTAGTATATTGAAAGATATGAAAGACAAGAAGCTGAAGAATGAAAACACCAAACAGTATCTGATCCAAAAATACCACCTAGATTGAAGGAGAAATAGACAAGTCCTGGAAATAATAAAGCAGCATATAACAGCAGTGTCAAAGAAGATTAGCAGAGATGAAGCCAGAACTACACAACACAGCCAGAATCTCCAATTCCAGTCGAATCAGAGACATTTCTACCAAAGTATAGAAGGAGAAACTACAAGAAACATAGAAACACCAAATAATGAAGAAACAGTGCAATTCTGGGGGAAATTATGGGACAATCCAATAGATTATAATAAAAAAGCAGGCTGGATGAAAGAGGTCAAAAAATGTAACCAACAAATGCAAGATCTAATAATAACACCAGAATTAATAAGTGAAAGAGCAAAGAAAATTAAAAATTGGACTGCTCCAGGCGACGGTGAACTGCATGGCTTTTGGCTTAAACACCTAACAAGCCTTCATAAACAACTATCAAAACAGTTCAATCACATGTTGCAAGGAGGTGATATTGAACAATGGCTAACAACTGGGAAAACTCATCTCATCATGAAAGACCCAGCAAAAGGTGCAGTTCCAAGTAATTATAGACCGATAACCTGCCTGCCAACCATGTTCAAATTATTAACAGGAATAATAGCAGATGAAGTGATGCAGCAGTTATTAACTAACAAACAGCTTCCAGTTGAACAGAAAGGAAATTGCCCGAACACCAGAGGCACAAAAGACCAGCTGCTGATTGACAAAATGATTTTAGAAAATTGCAAGAGAAGAAAAACAACTCTAAGTGTTGCATAGATTGACTACAAGAAAGCCTTCGATTCATTGCCTCACACATGGATACTAAAATGTTTAGAAACAACTGGTGTCAGCAAAAACATTCAGATATTTATTAAAAAAGCAATGAGCATGTGGAGTACATAGTTAACAATCAATGGCGAGACACTTGGACGGGTTAGCATTAGAAGAGGCATTTTCCAAGGGGACTCACTATCCCCTCTGTTGCTTATAATCGCCATGACCCCACTTTCACAAATACTAAACAAAACAGGCCTCGGATACCAAACATCTAAAACATCAAGTCAAATCAACCATCTGCTGTACATGGACGATCTGAAGTTGTATGGAAAGTCCCAGTCAGAAATCGAATCATTGTTAAACACTGTCCGTATATTCAGTAGCGATATAGCAATGGAGTTTGGACTAGACAAGTGTGCTGCATTAATAAGGAACAGAGGGAAAATAAGAAAAACAGAAGGAATAGAACTGCCCAATGGAAGCAAGATCAAGAACCTGGAAGAGAAAGAACCTTACAAACACTTGGGCATTCTCCAGGCTGATAACATCGCACACACTGAAGTTAAAAGACAAATGGGAAGTGAATACATCACGAGAGTTAGAAAAATCCTCAAGTCCAAACTCAATGGCGGGAACACCATACAAGCCATAAACACCTGGGCTATACCTGTTATCAGATACACTGCAGGAATAATGGACTGGACCCAGGCAGAACTAGAGACGCTAGATCATAAGACCAGGAAAATCATGACCATCAGTCATGCTCTGCACCCCCACAGTGATGTAGATAGGCTATACTTCCCTCGCAGCTCAGGTGGAAGAGGAATGCTGCAAGTCCATCAAACAGTAGAGGAGGAGAAAAGAGGCCTTGAAGAATATAAAAAAGGACAGTGAAGAAGATGCACTTCAAATGGTCAATAATGAGAAACTATTCAACACCAATGAAACCAAGCAAGCCTACAAGAAAGAACAAGTCAAGAACTGAGCAGAAAAATGGAAAAATAAGCCCCTGCATGGTCAGTATTTGCACAATATAAGTGGGAAATCAGACATCACCAAGACCTGGCAATGGCTTAAGAATGGCAACTTGAAGAAAGAAACTGAGGGTTTAATACTGGCTGCACAAGAACAGGCACTAAGAACAAATGCAATAAGAGCAAAAGTTGAAAAAGCCACCACAAACAGCAAGTGCCACCTTTGTAAAGAAGCAGATAGCAATAGCAATAGCAATAGCACTTACATTTATATACCGCTCTATAGCCGGAGCTCTCTAAGCGGTTTACAATGATTTTAGCATATTGCCCCCAACATTCTGGGTACTCATTTTACCGACCTCGGAAGGATGGAAGGCTGAGTCAACCTTGAGCCCCTGGTCAGGATCAAACTTGCAACCTTCTGGTTACAGGGCGGCAGTTTTACCACTGCGCCACCAGGGGCCACCAGATGAAACAGTGGACCACCTAATCAGCTGTTGTAAAAAGATTGCACAGACTGACTACAAACAAAGGCATGACAAAGTAGCAGGGATGATACACTGGAACATCTGCAAGAAATACAAGCTACCTGTAGCCAAAAATTGGTGGGACCATAATATTGAAGAAAATGAAGATGTAAAAATATTATGGGACTTCCAACTACAAACAGACAAACATCTGCCACACAATACACCAGATATAACTGTAGTCGAGAAGAAAGAAAAACAAGTCAAAATAATCGACACAGCAATACCAGGGGATAGCAGAATAGAAGAAAAAGAAATAGAAAAAATCACCAAGTCAAAGATCTACAAATTGAAATTGAAAGGCTTGGCAGAAAAAGACCCAAATAATCCCAGTGGTAATTGGCGCCCTGGGTGCAGTTCCAAAAGACCTTGAAGAGCACCTCAACACCATAGGGGCCACAGAAATCAAATCATCATGAGCCAATTCCAAAAAGCAGCTTTACTGGGAACAGCCTATATTCTGCGACGATATCTATAACAATTGACTATAAAATTCTGGCATCCCAGGTCCTTGGGATGGACTCGATGTCTGAATAAAACAAACCAGTCAATAACACCTGCCTGACTGTGTAAACAAGAAATAATAATAATAATTATAACTGGCACCCTGGGTGCTGTTCCAAAAGACCTTGAAGAGCACCTCAACACCATAGGGGCCACAGAAATCACCACCAATCAATTACAAAAAGCAACTTTACTGGGAACATCCTATATTCTGTGACGATATCTATAACAACAGCAACAACATTGACAATAAAATTCAGCCATCCCAAGTCCTTGGGAAGGACTCGATGTCCAGATAAAACAAAGCAGTCAATAACACCTGTTTGACTGTGTAAATAAATAAATAAATAAATAATACCTGGAAAGAGAATAATTTTTAATGATGGTTGCATCATTAAAGGCCAGAAATCATTCCTAAAAGCCAGGAAATTTAGAACCAACAAAAGGAAGTAATTTTTCACACAGTGGGTAATTAATCTATGGTATTCTCTGCCACAGGATGCCACTATGGAATTCTCAATGGCCACTAGCTTGGGTGGCTTTAAAATGGGCTGAGACAAATTCATGGATGTTGAGTCTATCAGTGGCTACTAATCTGATGGCTTTAGACCACTTCCAGCCTCAGAAGCATGATGCCTCTAAATACCAGTTGCAGGGGAGCAACAGCATGAGAGATGGCATGTTCTCACCACTTGCCTGTGAGCTTCCCAGAGGCATCTCCTGGGTCACTGTGGGAAACAGGATGCTTTACTGTAGGTAGGCTTTGGGCCTGATCCAACTGGCCTGTTATCAATTGGCTCAAATCATAATTTGTTAGTTGCAAGCATTATCTGCATGAGTACTAAAACAAAATATTGCTTTTTCCTCAAGAGTTGTCGGTGGTAGTGGTGGTGGTGATGGTTTATATATCACTTTCCCAAAATTTCCCAAAGCAATTTATGTAGCAACAGAAAATAATATATTTTCCTATTCCAAAAGGCTCATGATCTTAGAAAAACTGAGCTACACAGAAATCTGCATTCTTCAGATGAATTCCAATAATAAGAACAAGATAAGAAGAGTAATAACTTTTGGTAAAGTCAATTATATACAACAGCAGTGGGCTCTCTCTACATGAACTTTGTGGAAAATGAACTATTTGGTAATAATGGAAGAATGATTAGTTCATGTAGTCACATTTCATTGGATGTATTACTGTGATTTTATGTAGACTTTGGATTGGAATTGATGCAAGTTCAGATTAATGGTTTTATTCAGGCTATTGGATACACAGTGAAAATAAATATTAGGTCTTTACATTTAAGATGTAACATGTTTTATGTGATATTACATAGAGCGTGGGTTTTTTGTAGGGATGTGCGAAACGTTTTGGATACAAAACGTTTTGTACCCCAAACAGCCTGTTTCGGGTGTTTTGTAGACAAAACACCCATTTCCCAGGTCCAAAAGTCTTGTATACAAAACAAAACGTCCCTGTTTCAGCTACAAAATGTTTTGTTGTTTCGGACCTCCATTTTGTGGTGATCTCTGAGTCAGTCTCCATTTTGTGTTTGACATCTCTTTGAATTTCCCACCCTTCCAGCCTTCTGATCAGTGACCTAAATCATGGGCTGCCCTGCTGACAATTCCCTCCTTGTTCCCCACTGGCTCTTTTGCTTCTTGCCACTCTTTACTGACCCTGCATTGGCCAGGGGAAGGATTGCTAACCCATGGGGTGCTGGGTTCTGTTGATTCTGTGGTGTTCTGAGTGTAGATTTTCTGGTAGCATATGAGAGTGGATTCTTGTTTTTCACTGAAAATCTCATATGCTACCAGAGAATCTACAATGAACACCTCAGAAACAACAAAACCCAGTAGCCCATGGGCTTGTGGGTATGGGGGTGGTTGGCACCCTATGTGCACTACACAACCCCTTGCTCTGGGCAACCCCAGTGCCCCCCAAGTGGAATTATGGGGCTGCTGAAAGCTAAACCTCCATTATTCCCTATGGGAGAAATCTTAGACATGTAAACTTCATCAAATCACAAAAGATCAGCCCTTTGCAAAAAAAATTTGAAATAATTCTGGAAGTTTCCTTGCCCCCATTGGGCACTACTACCCACCACACTCCGCTCTGGGTCATCCCTTTCCCCTTGATTTGAAGCGATACATTTGCTGGAATCTCCATTATTCCCTATGGGAAAATTCTTAAAGATGTGTAAACTCAAAAAGAAATTCACAAAAAATCAGCCCTTTGCCTAATTCCTTTGAAATTTGGGTGGTAGCTTCCACCCATTGGACACTACTACCACCACCCACTCTTTTTGCCCTGGGACCCTTTTAAAAAATCCAAATCGATTCAGATTCGGATTCAGAAAATTCGGCTACAAAACAAAACAGGGCTGATTCGGATTCAGAAAATTTGTGTACAAAACAAAATGGGGGTGTTTTGATTCGGATACAAATCGAAACAAGAAAATTCCAAAATGCACACCCCTAGTTTTTTGTATATTCCTGTTCTCTTGTAATGCCACATGATAAATGTAGGGGAGCAGCAGTGCTGTCAGTGAAGGGACTGATGACTGAGTCATCTACAGTTGTGTTGGTTTTGTTCATCAGATGGCCAGAGGAAGCACCTGATGCTATGATGTGGCTGCTGCAGTTTATGCCCAATGCTTCCTAGATGCAAAAGAAGTCTGATCCTTGTAAGTGACAGTGTAGGTTACTGGTTCAGTGGGAGTAACAGATGATTGATTTTATAATTGGACCTGGTAACATTGCAGATTGGTATTGTTTGGTTTTTCACACAGTTTAAAGGTATTAAATGTTATTTTTTTTCCCCAAAAGGGAAATGTGGAAATGGAAAATGTCCAGGAGAAGACATAAGAACAGCCCTGCTGGATCAGGCCCATGGCCCATCTTGTCCAGAATCCTGTTTCGCACAGTGGCCCACCAGACGCCACTGGAAGTCACAGGCAGGAGTTGAGGGCATGCCCTCTCTCCTGCTGTTACTCCCCTGCAACTGGTACTCAGAGGCATCCTGCCTTTGAGGCTGGAGGTGGCCTACACTCCTCCAACTAGTAGCCAATAATAGACCTCTCTTCCATGAGGTTATCCAAGCCCCTCTTAAAGCCATCCAGGTTGTTGGCTGTCACCACATCTTGTGGCAGAGAATTCCACAAGCTGATTATGCGTTGTGTGAAAAAGTACTTCCGTTTGCTGGTCCTAAATTTCCTGTCAATCAATTTCATGGGATGACCCCTTGTTCTAGTGTTATGTGAGAGGGAGAAGAATTTCTCTCTATCCACTTTCTCCACACCACACCCTCCACATCTTCTCTTACTCAGATTAAAATATGCAGAGAAAAACTGCCAATTTTAAAGTTTTAAATCTCGGATGCTGTTCTTGTCTGTACAGTGCCCTGAGCCTCTGGCTTGGGTGGTCTATTATATCGCGAAATAAATAAATATAATGTGATTTATTTATTTATTTATTTAAAATATTTCTGTACCGCCCAAAATTTGCATCTCTGGACAGTTTACAATTAAAATCATTTAAAACATTAAATCAATTAACAATTAAAATAATTTAAAAGATGAAAAACATTTAAAACCCAGTGTTAAAATTATGTAAAACTATAAATAGAATAAAAAGCCTGGGTGAATAAATGTGTCTTCAGTGCCTTCTTAAAAGTTGCCAGAGATGGGGAGGCTCTTATTTCAACAGGGAGCACATTCCAAAGTCCAGGGGCTGCAGCGGAGAAATCCCGTTCCCAAGGAGCCGCTTATTGGCGGCAGCCGCAGGCGAACCTCTCCAGATCATATTAGCAGGCGGTTGGCCTCATGCCAGTTGGTGGAGCTCATGGCGAAAAAGACATTCTCTTAAATATCCAGACGTTCTCTTTGACACCCGTTCCACCAGTGGTCCATTAAACTGAACAAGGGTTGAATTCAGACACTGCTGGAGCAAAAAATAAAGGTATGGGGGAAAAGCTATCCATCCAAAGAGAACTTGTGGAAGATTTGGCTTCCTTCTCATCCCTTGGTTTTTGCCCCAGCAGAACCTTAAGCCTGATGTAATATAATGGTACAACAGAGCTTCATACTGTTCAGTGTCCCATGGATCCAAGAGCCATGGATCCTTGGCTTCCAAGCTACCCAACAGCTTTTGCTTACTGTTGTAAACACGGGTCTGTTCCATAAATCTTAAGGAGTGTATAATTGCTGCTGCACTGATATTGCCATTATTCCCATTGGCAGTAGTGGCATAGCAGCCAAGTAAAGGCTTTTACTAGCAGCCTAGTAAATGAGAAGATCACAAAGATCCACAAATGAAAGAACTTTCATAACCACTTACCCTGACTCATAGCTGGCACACGTCAGCAAGCTGATCAAAGGAGGCAAAGGAGGCAAATATGTTCTGGTAGCTATGATTACAACTTAGTGGGATGGGACACATGATTGGAAAACATCTAGTACTTGAATGATATAACATGTTTAAAAGAAACAGACCAACTGAAAGGGAGGGAGAGTTGCATTATGTGTAAAAAATGTGCACACCTGCACATAAATCTATGAATTTGAACATGGAAATCCAGCTGAAAGTGACTGGGTAAAAATAAAAGAGAAATAAAAGTCATCATCTTGGGAGATAGAAAAGTCCTCTCATCATCATGGGAGTTTATTATTGACCACCTAGCTAAGTAAAAGCTATGGATGATGCTTTCCTTAGACAGATTACCAACTTTTCAGAGACGCAAGCATTAGCAGTAATGGGAGACTTCAACTCTCTTGACATCTGCTGGAAGTCTAACTCTGCTAAGAATGGGATATGCAATAAGTTCTTGTTCATAACATTTTTTTCAGAAGGCAGAAGAAGGGGAAAATCATGTCAGATTTATCTCATGAATGCCAGGATACTTGTTGACATACAGTGCTGGGAATCTTGAACCAGAGACACAGGCCACATACTCTCTGTGCCTTAATAGCAGCTCTAAGCTTTTTGGCCTGCTCTCTGCTGAATTGCAGCACCGCTCCTATAATGGCCAGAACTGACACTTGGCTTTCCTTAAAGAGCTGCAGTGCCTAAAGAACCCATAGGAACCTGGCTGGTCCCACAAACCAGTTTCTCCAGACTTGTTCCTTATCTGTTCAACAGCAGAGACTTTCCAACCTTGCCTTGCTTCATCTGCGTAATCCAGAATTTGGCTCTATCTCCCGTCCTCAGTCACATTTGTGCTTCTGACCCACCTACCCTTGTCTATCCTTGTCAAAGGATAGGAACATAGGAACACAGGAAGCTACCATATACCAAATCAGACCAATGATCCCTCTAGCTCCACATTGTCTTCACAGGCAGCAGCATCTCCAAGGCCAGAGTCTCTCTCAGCCCTATCTTGGAGATGTCAGGGAAGGAACTTAGCATGCATGCTGATGTGCTTCTCCAAGAGGCCCTATTCCCTATGGGGAATACCTTACAGTGCTCACATGCAGTCTCCCATTCAAATGCAAACCAAGGTCAACCCTGCCTAACAAAGGTGACAATTCATGCTTGCTCCCACAAGACCAGCTCCTCTCCTTTTGTCTACCTGATTTACCATGTATACCAAGCTATCTTTACCATGTTGTCTGCCTCTGGGTCCCTTGCCTTGACCTGCATCTGCTTGCACTGCAGTTATGTACCCCAAAGCTTCTCCAGCCTGTCTTGGAACCAGGCCAAGACCTGGGATGTGGTTTCTTAGTTCTTTCTCCTTTGTTTGTGCCTATTGATGAATCTGGAAGTTAAAATAGTGGAAACATAAAACCGCTGTGAGTTTTGTATGCTTGAGCAGACCCCTGTACGCCCACAATGTCACATTTTAAATCATATGAAAGCAAAAGTGTGCATTGTGCAGTTAATAGTGCTTTACAGTGCCTAATGCAATCTTAAATGACTGAGGTTTTTCTTTGCAGATTATTGACTTTCAGGTTTAATAATGTGGAAGTCCAGCCTAATATAAACAAATGTAAAGGAACAACTAATCCTCTGTTTCATTTGTTTTGAAGTACCTCCATGTAAGACTATTTCATTAACTATTTCATTTTAAAAAATAAAAAGTTTAGGTGGTTGGCGATGAAGGTGTAAATTAAATGGCTTCAGCAGATGCCTATTTCCCCCCACATATGAAATGTGTAGATTTGGGGAACATTCTATCAAGCCATGCTCTTATTTAGCTTCCATTTTTTTCCATAGGGTTTATGGAGGACAACATTCTATGGGATGCTCTTTCTTGTTAGATGAAACACATTCCAGTTCTAAAGATGCCTACAATCCAATCCTCAGTTCAATGGGACCTACCATCTGATGAGCATATTTAGGAGCGCAGGTTTAAAAAACTATTAATGTCTTATAAAAGAAAGAAAAAAATACTGTTTAAAATAGGGAACTTGCTTTTATTTTAATTTTTACATTTCTGTATATGTCAAGTCAAGTCAAGTTTTATTTACGGTCCTAGACTAAACAATCCATGCATGCAAACAGCAGAACAATTTATAGAAAACTCTATAGGTTCTCATTATACATCTTAAAAGCATATGCATCTAATGATTATCTCTGTTGATACAGGAAGATCATTTTATGGACAGCAAGAACATTTAGACAGAAATGGGAAACTTTTCTAAAATGAAAGGATTCAGGGCTTGAACTTACATGAAAGCCTTACATGCTAATCCCAGCTGTGTTTATTTATTCTGACTACATAATTTGACTTAATAGAGAATGCCTTATCCTATAGCACTCCTTTATTAAGTCATCTGATCTTGGATGGAGCCAGAACACCAAATAGGTGTTCTGAGTTCCATGGTTAGGTCCTGTGAAACTAGGTTAAAATTAAGTTCTTTGAATACTTGATTTTATGCAGTACCAGCCTAATTTTACAGGACCCTCACAACCTATTGGTGAACTTTATTTCATAAATTATGATAAAGATAATGATTTTTAATGAAAAGTGTTTCAAAGTGGTTTCCAGAGGAAAAGTAATGTGGAAGTGGCCAGGAGTCAATGCTGTCAGAATCAAGTCCAGGAAAGCACCATTGCAAATGGCAAACTTGCATGACATAAGAATTCTGACATTCTATCTTTATAGATTTTGAGTGTCTGGAATGTTAGATTTTCTTACTGCTGTGCCATATCTGAGTGTTGCCATTGGTTTGAGGCCCGCACACATCCTGCGGCCTGACGTACATAAGATGTAGCCTATATCATTTGCTTCTGCTTTTGCCATCCTGGACATCAGGTAGAATTATATAATCTAGGGAACAGAAAGAGCCACCAGGAGAGAAGCAAAGTGACACTTGTCCAGTCTTCAGAGTTATGTGTCTTACTTATCCAATCCTAGCACACAAGTATGACATTCAGAATATAAAGAGCTCACAAAGAGTTCACCCAATCATTCTAGCTCTTTTTTTCCTCCATACAATCTGTTTCAAGATACATGATCATATGAAATCAATGTGGTACATTAGGGGTTCCCAACCTGTGGTATTCCAGAAGTTGCTGAACTACAACTCCGATCATTCCCAGCTAGAATTTATTGTGGCTGGGGATGATGGGAGTTGTAGTTCATCAACATCTGGAGTACCACAAGTTTGTAACCACTGTGCTACATGAACAAGCAGTACATGTGATTCCAGCCACTGTAATGGCTTTAAAGACCCATTGTTTCAGAGCATGCTCTTGTGCCACTTTCACACAATATGGCTGTTCTCACAAGCAGCAGCCTAATCTAGGCTGGGGCAGCCCAGCCTAGGTTAGACTGCCTGCCCACCTGACCTAGCCTTCTACCCCAGCCTTTAACCAATTTTGTGTGACACAGATGACACAGAGCTGGGCACACTCTCACGGTGCATTGTGGGATACATGGAGGCCAGGATGCATTGTCCTGGCCTCCAGAGTTCTGTGCTGTGTGCATTCCCTGCTTCCCACCACTGTTTAAGGATCATCTGGGGTGGGGAAGGTAAGTTTTCCGCAGCCTTTCCCCCACTCCTCCTCCCCACCTCTCACCTTAGTACTTTTCTTCATGCCGCCCCAGTTATGTCAAAAAGAAATGACCAATTGAACTTTTCCTTTCCAAACTTGGCATTTATATTTAACGAGCAAGTTCCTAGTCCTCGAGACTACAGACATAATCTTGACAATTTGTGGACAACCCTGGGTGACATTTTAGAAACGCAACTTATTTATTTATTTATTTATTTATTTACTTACTTATTTATTTATTTCCTTTATAAACCGCCCATCCAGAGGCTCTGGGTGGTGTACAACAACTTTTTAAAGACATAAAAATGAATGAAAAATTAGTTCCTAGAGTATGTCTTTACCCTTTTCCATTGTTGAAAAAAAATTATATGCAGTTAGAAAATATATCAGAATATGCTGGTTTTCCGTAATGAAAAACAGACTCAGATTTCTTGGTGTCGAATCTGGGCTTTTAAAATTTAAAAATATGAATATGCACAGCTAAAAAATAATGAAGTGCAACGGTTACTGAGTAATAAATAAGCCAGTGACTATAACATTTTAATCTTCTAGCAAAGCTAAACTACAGAAGTTGGTGTTCCATTTCATTCACGCACTGAGAACATTTTCAGTGGCATATTTGAGGGGCATCACCACTCCTCAGTCCTCACCCATCACCCAATTATAGCTGTCTACCTCACTACCTTTGAACTAATTTTCTGCTTAATTAGGTCCAATTCTCATTGTCTGGCAGACAATTCAAACCCCTTGAGTAAGTACCTTCTGGTCTGAAAACCTGTTAATATTTAATACTTCTCATTTTAATATCTTTTTCAAATGTTCCTCTAATGGTTGTAATGATTATTTCAAGGGTGATCATTTATTTTGATTTAACTCAGTGAAGACAATCATGTTAATATCTTAACATCTCCTTGGGTGGCAGAAGCAGTGATTTGGTTTTGGGGACTTGTAGGAACCATTGCATGGATATCAGCTTTGCTTCAGAACCTGGTGAGATATCAAAGGTTTGTCCTCTCTCAAACATCCCCTTCTTTTACCAACCATATTATGTTCCTTTATTTCATGGAAGCTAAAAAAAAGAAAGCTGGAAAAAAGGCCCAGAGAGAGAATGATTTCAGGGATCAAGATCGGTGAGAAGAGTAGCATGGGTGGTGGTACTTTTGTGGTTACTGACATGATTTTATGTATTTATTTATTTATTTATTACATTTTATATCCCGCTCTTCCTCGAAGGAGCCCAGAGCGGTGTACTACATACTTAGGTTTCTCCTCACAACAACAACCCTGTGAAGTAGGTTAGGCTGAGAGAGAGTGACTGGCCCAGAGTCACCCAGCTAGTTTCATGGCTGAATGGGGATTTGAACTCGGGTCTCCACGGTCCAAGTCCGGCACTCTAGGCACCACACCACACTGGTTAGGGGTAGTGGTTTCTCCAGGATATGCCTTCTTTCAAATGGCACCCTAGGCTAGAAGTCCCTCTTGGGAGAAGTTTATTCTGTCTCATCACTGTCAGCCTTCTAATGTGCTGTACTATGACATTTGGGATCCGTCGAGTGTGGAAGAGATTTTTTTTCCCCCTTGTGGCTCTTTTCATGGTTTTTTCGGGAAAGAAGGCATATCCTAGTTGTGTACTGTTCTGTTGCTTAAATTGCTTTGGCTTTTATGTTTATGATTTGGCTTTAGTATTGGCCTTGTAGTGCCTGTGATTCAAAACAATGAATGGCTATTGAAACTAATCATCATGAGGTTTCAAAATATGCAAGAAGAAAAGATCTCTTTTAGAAAATGTGGTTAAAAAACTTCCAAACAAGTTAAACCTTCAGGGAGGACGCTCAAGGATTATTTTTGTTCCTTCCATGGAGGCACACAACACATGTGTGTACTCTCATACATACTGAATCACTTTGAGGTTTGGAAATGGAGGGCTTCAGTGAGGCTGTTGGCTCTTTACAACATGAATCCTTCCAAGCTAGGGAAGGGAGCTACTCTTGTCCTTAGCTCTGGCTTGATCTGGCAACGTTTCCATGATCCTTGTTGATTTTGCTGAAATCTGTAACCATAGGTTAGCAGAACTTCTATGCTAGGAGTGTACTACCCAGTATAGAACTATATCTCCCATTCCTCCAAGTCCTTTCCCTCCGTTCGACACTTTTCAACAGTTTTTGCAGAACTGCAAAAAGAATATGCAGATCCATCCTATCTCTCTGACTGTCACTTTATTACAAGGCTATGGGTACGTATTTCCAGCTATGTAAAATATTTACATATGGTATCTGGTCTAGTATGAGAAACAAAGGCTAGCTGAGATACTGAGGCACTTTTCAGGTGAACACAAATGAAGAAGAGTCTGAGGCTCTCCACATGGGCAGTGTGGAGAACTGTCAGGGGTTTTGTGGAGAGAGCGGGCTTGACCTGCTCTCCCCGCAGGTGATCAGGCAGCTAGCCCTGAGTGGCCAGATTGGCCACCTACACGATTACCAGCTCTGTCATGGAGCCGGTCTGGGCAGTGGGGATCAGGGGCCTCCTAGGAGCCCCCCAATGCCAGGAGGATTGTTGTAGCCTCCCAGTCAGGGGAGGAGAGCTGGTCTTGTGGTAGCAAGCATGACTTGTCCCCTTAGCTGAGCAGGGTCTGCCCTGGTTGCATGTGAATGAGAGACTTGATGTTTGAGCACTGTAAGATATTCCCCGCAGGGGATGGAGCCGCTCTGGGAAGAGCAGAAGGTTCCAAGTGCTCTCCCTGGCTTCTCCAAGATAGGGCTGAGAGAGATTCCCGCCTGCAACCTTGGAGAAGCTGCTGCCAGTCTGTGAAGACAATACTGAGCAACATAGACCAATGGTCTGACTCAGTATATGGCAGCTTCATATGTTGTTCCTATGTACTTCTGAGTCACTGCAGCACAGAGCCATGCCACACATGAGAATAGTCTCTCTCTCTCTCTCTCTCTCTCTCTCTCTCTCTCTCTCTCTCTCTCCCCTATATATATGTCTGTGCTAGCAAAGATGAGAACCTTGAAGACTATCAGCAAATAGTCATAAATATGTTCTAATTCATGCTGTAATTGTGACCATTAGATAACTGTACAAATAGCTCTCAGTTTAGCAGATAGCCTTGATTTACATTACCATGTCTTCACAGCAGCTTCCCATGCTCCCAGTTGGGCGCACCGATAACAAACAGTGTGCGGGAAATGTTCCTTGAAAAGACCAATACACACCATAATTAAGCTGGAAACCAGCTGAGAGAACTGCAGTGCCTGAGCTGTTTCTATTAGCTGTTATAGGGAAGGTCTCTGTTCACATGCACTCTGGTGCTCATATATGTTGGAACAGGAGATATAACCCCCTACACTACAGCTGTGTGTGCATGCCTTCATTCACAACAGTTGCATCTCAAGAATAACTGCAGTGAAGTTTTCAGAAGTTTTCCCTCCCCTGAAATAGAGCAAGCATGTAAGAAGAATCAAGTCTGTAAACTACCTTAGCACTTGAAACGGCACATATTAAGCCACTGTCTCTTTATCCTTTAAAATAGACTGGGCATCAAATAATAATAATAATATTTCTACAGATGTAAAGCTTACAGCCTGCACAGTATTAAGTACAAGTTAATTTGAATCTCAAATCAAAAAAGGATTCGGTATTCAGCTGCAGGATACTCCTAATCCCTGTTTTATGCATAACTAATTATTAGGTAGGTAGCTATGTGACTCAAAGATAAGCTATCTTTAAAAAGCTTTCCAAATACCCATAAGCTAATTTAAGTTTTTCCCCCCACTACAATGTAACATACCTGAAATGCCCAGTAAATTGATATGAATAATTTTCCTTAACACCTTGGTGCTTTTAATTTCTAGTGGATTTAGTTGTTCAGAGTCCCGTAGCATCTCCTTGAGTCTAGCCTTGGTCCAGCAAGATAGCCATGTTTATCTTTCCAGTTAATTTGAAGCTTCTTTATCTTGCTGGTATCTCTTCTCCCACTTTAAAAAAAAAAAAACTATGGCTGAGATATAGCAGAGGAAATTGTAAGATTCTGGGAAATTGTAAAGGTTTGGAACTTTAAAAGGCTGTTCTCACGACTGGCTGTACCCAGGTAGGGCAGCTCTACTTGGGTATAGCCTGGTTGTGCTGGAATCACTACTGATCCTGGCCCTCTGCAACAGGGTAGCCCAAGTTTATTACCCAGACTAATGGTGGTCCAAGCAGCCTGAGCCTGCAGCCTGAGTATTCACAAAGCCAGGCAGCAAGGGTGCCCAGATGAGGGGGAATCCTTCAATGCACCACCCTGCTGGCATTGTGGGATGCCAGAGGACTTCCTCCTATGGCTCCGAGCTCTGCTCCTAGGTGTGGCTCATGTGCTGTGTGAGTGGCAGAGCTTCCTGGACAACTTGGATTGTGTGCAGAGAGGCAGGTAGGAGCCTGCCTCCCTGCCAGCCCTCCCCACTCCCAACATTTTCAGTCAGGAGAATGACTTTTTAAGTTTATCACAACAGCTCAGTGGAATAACATTTAATGCATAATTTGATCCACAAGCCCAATTCTGGAGAAATCTTGGTGTACATGCAGAAGGGACACAGTGTTAGTTGTGCAGTTTTGAAGTGTTACTTCCTCCATGGGATTGGTATATAGTTGCATGACCATGTGAACAAAGATTAGTGGATTTTTCTGGGATTATGATGAAGATGATTAGCAGCTGCAGTCATGTTTCACATTAAACATTCTGTGTGGGATTGTGTATCATTGCTATGTGAACCAAGGAAAGGAACGGATGTATTTGAAAGTAAAGATACCTGTTGGTTTTATCATCCTATTTGTGATCAAGGCTGATTCCAGCCCTGCCATTCTGGGTACCCTAGGATTTTTACCCGGCCTTTTACACGAGCAATCCCTTTTACCCAGGACCATGTGTGTGCTTGGGCTGCAAGCTCCTCATGTGGTGCATGCATTTAGGGATATCTGGGGGTGATCAGTTTCTCGGCCTCCAGAACTCTGCACTGCCCAGAGCAGCATGGATGATGTTGGTGTGCAGGCCATGTGTCCCACATATGGATCATGATCATCTGGGGGGAAGGCAAGCTTAATCTTGCCTCCCACCTATGTCCTACCCACCCACTGAAAATGGTCATGAGAACGACCTTAAAGAACCCTATCCTAAAATACCATAGCAAACAGGGCCACTCAAACACCACAACAGAACTCCATCAATAAATGAGGTGTGTGGTGAAAATCCAGCCGAAGGACCAAAAATTAATCATTGGTGCAAGCAGCAAACCTCCTCCACCACTGATGTAATCTAAGATCACAGTTGTTGCCTGCCCATGCCAACTCACTAGGGTTACTTCTCCCACATGATCTCTTTTTGATTCTTCAACTGGATTTGTATAGCCCACACCAGGGATTCTCAATGTTGGCTCCCCAGATGTTATTGGACTTCAACTCCCATAATCCCCAACAAGAGGCCACTGGGTCTGGGGATTATGGGAGTTGGAGTCCAATAACATCTGCAGACCCAACGTTGAGAATACCTGGCCCACACGATAAACTTTTGGGAGCTCGCACAGCTTTTGGATGTTAGCTGAAAGCTCCTCCAACTTATGTGTGAAAGTGGGTACCACCCCAATGCATGCCTAAGACCCAACGTGATATTAGACCAAGCCTTTTCTGGACAGAGCAACACTTTTCCTGTTGAAACTTCCAGGGTCATGATAGAATGAATTCTTTAGCGACACTTAGCTACAGTGCTGGAAAGAGAAAACAAAATTCAAAAGAGCACTATTTGTCACTATCCTGGGATCAAAGACACTACATCATACCTTGCAGGAATTTAAAAACAATAATTATCTGTATAGGTAGCTCTTCTTGTAATTTAAGGCCTCTAATTCCCACAGTAGCACTGGCCATTGCCAAGTCAATATTGAGAGAGAATGAGATTTCTAAACTTTATTCCCTTTTATGGGCTGGCTTTTTTTCAGCTCCCTGGAGCTGAATTTGATTATCTCGGGCTTCATAAAATAACAAACATATCCTTGCATCCCTTCTAATTTATAGTGCCAGTATATTTTGTCTTTTATTTAATAATAAAAAGTGAACATTCACCTGAGAATCAGCATGATTTGGAATAACCCTGACTCTGGATAAAAACAACTCTCTAAAGCTCAAAAACGGGTAATTGCATTTCCCTTGTTGAAGCAATGCAACACAATGACAAAATGTTATGCTAGTTCTGCAGGATGAGTTGAAGTATTTGCATTAAGACCATAACAATATTTCCATTATACATAGGCAGACAGACAATAAGTGTTATTGAAATCCATGAACTACTGTATCTATTATCTGAACAGCAGTCAAGCCAAATCAGAGCAGCCCTTTGGGTTTTGGTGTGTTGTGCATTAAAAAGTTATTGTTTTATGTTACAAAGAGAAAAATGGTGGCTCCAAATCCTCTGACATTGGAAGGGAGGGAGCGACTCTAATTTGCATTGACTCAGGACTACCTAGGCCTGCTGAATTCAGCCACTGATAAATGCTCTTTATTCATTAGCATCTTCTCTAGCTCAGCTCTCTTACCTATCACCCCGTGTATTCATCAGAAGAAGTAGTTTTGACTTTCCCTACTCTCCTATGGACCGCTCTTCAGTTTAATACTTAATCCTATACCCTAATTGTACCCTGACAGGGGCAGAGAGCCAGTCTTGTGCCAGAAATCACAAATTGCCTCCTTATCTATGCAGGGTTCATTTTGGTTTGCATTTGTATGGGTTACTACATGTGAGCACGGTCTGCTGTGAGACATTCCCCTTTAGCGTTGGGGCCGTAGCTTAATGGGAGAGCATCTGCTTGCATGCAGAAGGCCCCAGGTTCAATCTCCGGCATTTCCAGAGATTTAAAGTTATTTTAATAATTTTAATAATTTGTTTTAATAACTGTTTTATGCTGTTTTTATTGTGTCATGTTTTTTAATCTGTGTTGACTTTTAAATTTTGTACACTGCCTAGAGATGTACATATCAGGCAGTATAAAATTAAGTTGAATGAATGAATGACTGAATGAATAAAATTTCCAGGTAGGGCTGCTAAAGACTCCTGCCTGAAACCTTGAAGAAGGTGCTTCCAGTCAGTATAGATAATAATGAGGTAGATGGTCTGAATTGTCACAAGGCAGCTTCTTATTAGGGACGTGCCAAACATTTCAACATCAAAACGTTTTGACTCAAAATGGACTGTTTTAAGTGACTTGGTTGAGCTCGAAACAAAAAGCCCTTTAAATAAAGGGCCTGATTCAAGCTTGGAACAAAACAACCCCTTTTCAAGTCGAAATGTTTCAATGCTGCAAGTGTTGGAGGCCAGTTTTCCCCTTGCTAATTGGATTTCTGGCACTGGCTTCCGATTGTCTTGAAATCTCCTTGCTTCTTGGTTGGGTTGTTATCATACAACTCAAGTATCCTCATAGGCAACTGTGCTGCCCCCATTGGCTGGGGGAAGGCATGGGGAGCTCAAAGGAGGAAGTTGCTCTAGCTGAGCTTATGGCTATGCTTGCTAAAGGTGCTGTTGTGGCAGCATTGTTACATAAGGAGTCCTAATTGTGTGTGAGAGAGCAACTTGTGCCAATGATGTTACTGCAACGCAGGCACTGTGGCTGGCAGTGGATTCTGGGTCAGAGATTCTTTAATGGCTATTTTTGGACTGTGTTTGAAATGTGTGTTCTGTGTGGGAAAGTACATATTCCCTTTTACTATGTGCTTCTGCAGTATTTTAAAAGGCAGGGTTACAAAAAGCATTGCAAATTGCAATGCAAAATATCTGTGTGCACTGTGTGAGAGCAGCTTGTTCCAGCCATAGGGGACAATGGAGAAACCCAAACAACACCCCATTGTTCCACATGGGTAGCTTCTAGGGACACCAAAGTGGGTTGTATAGTAGGGCATGATGGGTGCTACTTATCACCCAACCCACAAAAGAAATGGGCAAGCAGGCCATTTTAAACATTTTTTTAACCTTTCCCCCGAACACCCATGGGGGTTAAAACATTGATAAATATTGCCCGCTTGCCCATTTCTTTTGTGGGTTGGGTGGTAGGTAGAACCCATCATGCCTTACAACCCAATCCACTTTGGTGTCCCTAGGAGCTACTCATGGGGGACAATTGTGTGTTTTGGGTTTTCCCATTATTCCCATGGCTGAAACACTCGAAAGATTGTGAGGTTTGTTCCCTTGAACAATCAGTTTGACCATTGTTTCTACAAACACTGGTGGGGGGTGGGCGGAAGCCAGGTGAGTAGCAGAGCCAATCCGCCACTGCAGGGAGTGCCAGGCATCACGCTGCCGCTTGGAGTAGTTTGCAGCTGCAGCCAGAGCGAAGATAAACACCTATTAATGTGTGTTTAAAGGTACCTCTCTCTGCCCCCTAGTGGCGCCCTTACTGGCTGCTCCTGTCATGCACATGCCTGCTTCTTATGCTTCTATGACATTCTTTGTGACTGTGATCCTGGATGCACACAAGACTATTGCTGTATGGTGCAACACAGATATATTTAAAAGTCATTAGATGAAGTTTTAAGGGAATTTGCATTGAGATGTCTTCAGTAGCCTAATTTTATATATTTATTTAGTACATTCCTATTCCGCCCCATTCAGAAGTCCCTGGGCAGTTCACAATCTAAAAACAACCATTAAAACATAAACACGATTAAAACATTTTAAAATACAAACAAAAACTCGAAAACCCGAAACTTTAAAACTGTAAACTAAAAGCCTGGCTAAACAGGTATGTTTTCAGGTCCTTCTTATAAAAACATTCAGAGAAAGGGAAGCTTTTGAGGAAATGTGTTCCAGGGTCCCAGGGAAACTAGAAAATGCCAGGTTTTGAGTCACCACCAACCAAGCTGGTGCCAATGGCAACTGGACTTCCCCAGATGATCTTAAAAGGTGGCAGGGTTGATGAAAAAGAAGGCATTCTCTTAAATAACTCAGACCCAAGTCATTCGGGGATTTATAAGTAATAACCAGCATTTTGTATTTCACGTGGAAACATTGGCTGCCAATGTAGTTCTTTTTAAATGGTTGTAATGTGAACTCTTTGGGCAAGCCTGGAGACCAAATTGGCTGCTGCATTCTGTACTAACTGCAGTCTCCAAATTATGAACAAAGGCAGCCCAATGTAGAGTGCATTGCCACCACCCTCTCAGTCACCTTGCCCAACCAAGGGAGGTTGGAGATAGGCCTATAAATGCCTAATTATGAGGGATCCAGTGCAGGTTTCTTCAAAAGTGGTCTAATAATTGCCTCCTTGAGACAAGGAGTCAACTTGCTCTCCATCAGAGAAGATTTAATGATCTTAACAAGATCATTTCCAATAACCTCCCTGATAGATCAAATAAGCCATGTTGGGCAAGGGTCAAGAAGACAGGTGGTAAGGCGAAGTGTCCCAAGTAGCTTGTCTACTTCCTCAGGATTCACAAACGGAAATTGATCCAATTTAACCACACAGGAGAAGCTGATGTACACATCCACAGTATAATCTGCAGTAACTGTAGAGTCTAGTTCAGCTCAAATATGTGAGATTTTATCTGCAAAAAATTCATTTAAAATGTCACAATGGGTAAGTGATGGCTTCAGATATGATGGATCCAAATAATTCCACAGGATTGCTGTGGCCTTTGGAAAGAGTTAGTTATCAGATTTGGAAAACATTATGGATACTTATTGGTTTTTTTCAAGCAACCTAGTTATTCATCTTTTAATATTTCAATTTATTTCTCCCTGTCATTGTGTGATGTTCACAGTGTGATGGGAGGTGGCATTTGTTTCTGACACATTTAAAAAACAGCAAGTTTCATCATTAGCGATGTGCAGAATGTTCCAAGCTCAGAATGTTCTCACTTGAAACAGGCTGTTGTGAGTGTTCCATTCTGGAATGGAACACCCTTCATATGAAGGGCTCATTCCATTGGAACAATGGTCAAGCTGGTTGTTCTGATGGAACAAGGTCTTCATTTGAAGGATGTTCCATTTCAGAGAGGAACACTCGCCATGAACCATTTCGAGTGAGAACGTGTCAAGCCTAGAACATTCTGCACATCGCTAATGATGAAACTACATCATGTACATTCTGCACATCACTAATGATGAAACTTGCTGTTTTTAAATGTGTCAGAAATAAATGCCACCTCCCATCACACCTCCCTATTCAACATAGTATATTGCACATAGTATTACCTGGAATTTTACTCTCACTTTCATTGAAATAATACTCACTCTATGATTATAATTGAAATAACCCAGTACTTTTAGTTAAAGAAATTGTACAATCCAGAAATATGCGCTCATTCAGCAGTGGGCTGTTCATGTATTGCTACACATATGTGACAGACTATGTATGTCTAGCTGCCCAAGAGGTGAACAGAATTCAGCTTGTGATATTGTGCTTTCTAGCCTCCATTCCTATTGCAGTTCTTATGGGGACCCTCTTAATCAGCATGCAATCAGCTGGGAGGTGGGGAACTTGCAGCAGGAGGAAGAACGCAAAGAAATCTGATAACACCCTTCACAGGCAGAGGTGCCTTATAGTGGTACCAGAAGCTCGTTGGATCCAAACCATGATTCAAGTCATGTGGTGTCATATATGTCAGTGTAACAAAGAGCCTGAATCCAAACCAACCCCTCCCATGTATCAGAGAAGAAGTGTGAAAAGATGGTCTTGATTTAATTATTCATCCCCTTGCATTCATGAGATCAGAATTAAAATGTTCATCTCAGACACTGAACAATCCAATGACGTCCGATGCCTGATGCAGGCATCTATAACCTGAAATGACCCATGTAGCACTATTTTGTATGCATAGAAATCTACTTTCATGTGTGGATTGGCCTCACTAGAGAGACCATAAAATGGTATGAGAACAGGACTCCGCACCAAATGGGATTTCCATAAAGTACACAAATTTCCATTTTAATTCATTAAAACTCATATTTGTTCATATCAAAGTGTCATATATTCTAAACACATCATTCAGAATAGAAGTAGATTAGAGGTGTTCACAAACTGTTTGACGTAGAACTGGTTCACATCAAACCAGGCTTTGGCATTTAGACCACAAACTGAAGTGGGGCCAGTTTGATCCACTATTGAACCGGACCAAACCCAGTTAAATGTGAACCAGTTCTACCTAACAGGGGAGCAGGGGAGTGGTGAGAAAAGTTGTTAAAGTATCTTTCCTGGCTCAGCACTCTTCACCCCCATCCCCAGACAAATCACCAGTCAGATTGCTCTTAAAATATAGACTGCCATGTGGGCAGTCTGTCTTTTAAGAGCAATCTGGCTGCGAATTTGGCTGGGGATGGGGGCTTCGAGCCAGGTAAGAGGCTTCAACAACCTTTCTCAATGCTCCCCCACCCCTTTAATTGTAAAAGAGAATCCTCACCAGATTCCCCTTTACAAGAATTGCCACCTGAACTGCCAAACTGGTTTGACTGAATGGAGCAGAGTGACTGGTCAGTTTGACTGAACCTGTTCAGCACAGCGCAGTTTGGTTCAAATTTATTTGAACTGGACTGTGTTTTTTGGTTGTGTGCTCACCCCTAAAGTAGATGAAAGAACAAATAACTAGTCCTTCAGTCTGAAGCAAAATATCCATCCATAGGAAAGAGCTAGGCAGGATGAAGGTCTGATAGAAGAATCTGATTCCCTTTCACTGAGTTTTCATTTAATGGTGTTGCCTTTTTAAACACAACCACTGTATTAATCATGAGAAAAGTACAGATTCCACAGCAAGTCAGCTGACTCCTCTCCTGTGTATTCACATAAAGGATGTTCCTCTCATCCAAGCAATTTTGAAGGTGACAAATATTACTGATGCTGAATTTATGGGAATGCTTGTTCCCTGTTTATTAACTCATCTATCTTGAGAGAAATAAAAGGACCAAATGGAAAGACAAGTGGGCCTTTTCTTATCCTGTCAACCCAATGATGTCCTAAAATAATCAATATCTATAATTACTAAACCCTGCCAGGTTGTTTTAACACTTTAGTGGCCTTCTTCTGATGGGCTGTTTCTGCCTTAGTTAGCATGAGCAAGCACAGAGCTAATTAAAGTTTTAATTATGGGCTTGCAGCTTCCCATTATTTCTCTTCAAATGCCTTCATCTATGAAAACAGACGAAAAGAAACACAGTGGTCATGATCCAACAACTTTGATGCACAAACAGGAGCGTCATAGCTACAGGGTGGAACTCAATTAGCAGTGCTTCTAATTAATGCAGATATAAAATGATGTACATCCTGATGCTAAAACGGAACTGCTTGATGCTAAATATGTTGTGGGGAAATCTTTGTCAATAGTGGCCCATGCTAACCAGCTGATGGAGCGGTAAATGAGCCACAGGTGCTTGGGTACTGGTAGCTGGTCTCGTCTTGCCTTCTGGTTCTGCCCCATTTGTAACTGAGCTATGTTGGCTGTTCATTCATCCAGTAGGCAAAGGAAATCCTCTGCCCCTCCCCTACCGGATGAATGGCCAACCTTCACAGTTCATTTACCGCTGGGGTGGGGCCAGAAGGCAGTGAGAGAGTGGCTGCTGGTACCCAAGAAGCTGGGGTTCATGTACTGCCCTTCCAGCATGTTCGTATGGGCCACTACGGATCTATGTACAGACATAGCCTGTCAGCATTAACTTATACTAATATTTTCTGTGGATAGTGAGGTAATATAAATATATACATATTACAGTCACAAATATAAATTAGACATGCCACAGAAGTTTCACTTCCATAGAGTATTTGGGCTTTCCTACTCAAACAAAGCTTCTAGGTAATTATTGATTCACTCTTGAATGAAAGTGTTCAAATGGCATCTTCACAATAATTCCATGCTAAAGAAGTAACTTAGGGTAATAAAGATCCTTTCTAGGGGTCAGTGACCACATTCTTCAATATGAGTGATAATGAACACACTTCCAGGAATTTTTTGTATGTGTGAAACAGTCGCAATCACATACCAATATGAACAGGGAGAATTTTCCTACCGCCTAATGTCACTTCATTCAACCCCTGCTAACTTGGCAAAGAGGCAACTTTTAACGTGGTGACTCTCTTTATTTAGCAGGGGGAGAGTAACTGGCCCTATCCACCCCCAGCACAGTACCTCCAGTGACTGTTGCTGGTGTCTATCCTGTGTTTCTTTTTAGATTATGAGCCCTTTGGGGACAGGAATCCATCTTATTTATTTATGATTTCTCTATGCAAACCGCCCTGAGCCATTTTTGGAAGGGCGGTATAGAAATTGAATAAATAAATAAATAAACAATCCAAACATTTTTACATTTAACTGAGAGTCATACATTTGATTAAAACTGATGTGAGATCAGGAGAAATACAGACACGTGTGGACCTTACATTCTGATAACCAATTTGACATATACCTTGTATGGAATACACCAGTCCAGTTTCACAGGATCCATACTCCTTCTGAGTGTACACGTTGGATACGCAAAATCCAGGTAAGGACTGTTACCTCTAGACTGGTGTTTTTATAGTTTAGAAATTAGGTCAAGGAAAGGTTGATTTCCTTATACTAAAAAGCTCAGAAGTGCACTATTGAGTATGTCTTCCATTTAAAATCAATGAGAATCCTTCCAAGTTATAGGCCTAAATTGAGAGGGCAAAGACAGCAAACTATTAGAAATACCAGGAATGTATTCGCTCTCTAGGATTATGACTATGGCTTGGTGCCAGGTTGTCATTCATAGAGTCTGCCAACCAAAACTCCTTTATTGTTCATGTCAAACTGACCCATTGAGACGGGAAATTTATTGGAATTTCTTATGCAGAGCCCTGTTGTGAGTTGAACTACTCATTTTATATTGAGTCATCTTTTCAGAGGCAATCCAACACATAGTTGAAAATCTGCTATTAAGGCGCTTGTCGTCATATCTCTGTGCATAGTTTTAAGGCTCCAATGATCTCTTGAATGGTCAAAGAATAATGATGGTGCATGTCCTATTAGAAGCTTTCCCACAAGCAATAAAATGTTCTCAAACTTCCCTGCAGCTTTAAGTTTCATCTGCTTCAGTAGCCACATGCCTTACAAATATAATGGTGGTAAAATAGGACATTTTCCTTTTGTTCATTTCACATGGAATGCATTAGAGCATTAATCTATGCAAAATCTGAGTCACATTTGCACTCTACTGTTACCATCAGGGTTAAAGTGCTTGTCAGCGTAATGTATGTCTACGTAAGAAGCTCATGTATATTGTCAGAAGAATGTAAAGCATATGAAAGCAGTGCCCTGTCCAATATATTGTCCTGGGAGATGAAGACTGGATTAAACTACATCTACAACATTATTTTAAAAGCTGTCAAATGAAGAGATCTTAGTGTGTTTTTCTACATGTTCTCAGCTGAAGATCCCTGGGAATCCTCTTATTTTTAAGACTTAACCAGTCTGTCTCCAATACATCAATGAATGTCTCCAATATTCATAAGCACCCCAACTCAGAACTGTGTCCAAATAATTGGGGTTCTGAAATAAGCTTCAATGCTATTTTTTTTTCCTAATCGGAAGCCAATGGCATTCTCCTGGATCATTCATATCTTCACCCCACTCTCTGCAACCACTGTCAGACATCAGGGGTATTTTATTGGAGGGAGAAGCAGTCGTTCTCAATTTGTTCTAATTCTTTAGAGTCATCCAGAAGTAAAATCTGCAATTTTCCTTATCAGAGGTGGTTGTTCAGTCAATTTTACTGCTCAGCAGTACATCAATAGACCTGCAATATATATTCTCAGAAAGGTAATTGCAGTATGGGCGTGCATGTGACAAATTTTCAGTTGGAAGCAACTATTGATTTCAGAACTACCCCCTGCCCCTGCTTTCTAGCCCATTCAGACCAAGAGAGGGAGAAATTCATTTCCTGGGACCAAGCAGATGACTGCAGAGCCTTGCTGGCAGTAGCCATAGTGGGAAAGGCTAAATGGGACGGGGGAGGAGAGAGGAGGGAGAAAGAGAGGCCACATTTGGACATAATGCCAGACTGGAGGTAAATGTGCCAGAGGACTGAGTTTGTGGTCATCTAAAAACATAAAACCTAAGTCTCATCACTCACCCGCACCTCGGTTTTTGACCCCAAACCTGAATTTGAACCTTTGTAGTGAGTTTTCCTGCTGAATCCTCAGGTTTGGAAGGGCTGTTGTTTTGTTCAAATTCAGCCACCATTATAACCTGGGTTTTGTGCTGTGGCTTCTTCTGAAACCATAGAGAAGGCAGCTCAGAGCAGTCCAGAAAGGCATCAGCTCTATGCCAGCCATGGTTCTTGCTGGCCTCCTCTCAGAGCTGTTGTCCCACCTTCCACCATCTCCACCCTCCTCCTGCCATTGCTTGGCAACAGGGCTGTTGCATCCCCATCATTCATCCATTTAAAGGGAAAGAACCACATTGGAGAAACCCCATGTTCCCCAGCATCTTATGCTCCTGCTCTTGTCCATCTGCACAAAAAGGATGGGGTGACAAGACAGGTTCAGCAGGAGAGGTCTCCAGCAGTTCAGGCTGCAGAGATATGTGCACAAACACATTGAGCCCTGATAACAGCAGAAATTGAACAACTAGGTTGATTCCCCAACAAAGGGCACACATATTAGGCTGTGTGTGTGTGGGGGGGGGATTTGATACAACAGTGCTTAGCATAAATAATTAGATGCCAACCAGAGGTACACTTAGGTAATTTTGGAGCCTGGACCTAAAGGTCTTTGGAGCCCCTGCCCTCTGCTGGGGAACCCCCCACGGCTGCAAGTTAAGCATCATCCCTCTACACACACACACACACACACACACACACACACACACACAATGACAAACACAGTATTTTTAACACATGGTTTCTTGAGGGTACAAACAGCAACTGAACTCACAAGAATGTAAGAATATAAAACAGGTATATTCATGCCAGCAAGCTGACATGGGGGCAGGAGTGTGTTGGGGCTTCCAGGACTGCTTGGCTTGGGTCTATGAGTCCAATAGCATGCTTTGTCACAGTGGACCAAACTCCAGAATCCATTACCTGCCCTCATATATATATTCCCTTCTAGGAAGTCAATAGGATTCCTTCCAAGAATAACAGAAAACTAGGGCCCCTCACCATCCCCCCTTATCAGTAATTGTTCTTGTATAAGACTGTATGGCTGAGGGGCTCTTGCAAGGGCTGGGGTGGAAGTGATGGAAGGAAAGGCTTAAAATGTCTTCTCCATGCTGAAGGTGGGCAATCAATGCTGAAAAGGCACAATTGCACTGGGCACCCCCTTCAAAGATCATGGCAAATGGCTGGTGCTTTACTGATGTCCTGATGCCTTGTCTGTGGTCTTGCAATGCAGCCTAAGCAGACCAGGGAAAGGGAAGGGTCCCTCTGCTCAGAAGCTGGAGTTTGCTGAACAATCATCCATGGGATTATTCCTGGCTTCAAAGATTTACCACAGGTTCATCAACCTGTGGTTTCATTCTATGTCCTAACACACCCTGATAGAGAGCGAGATGAAAATGAGTGATATCCATATAACAGCATGGGGGGCAGATAAGGCAAATTCTAACAGAGTGCCAAACAATATATTTGGGATTTATAATGGAGAGATAATCTGTATATGCTTAACATGTTTTAGTCATAAAGCTTTTGCTCATGTACTCTACCCACATGTGTAATGGTACTTTTGGAATTTGATCAAAACCTAGTCTACAAGTATGGATAACCAATGAACTACTGTCTAGACAGATGTGATACAATGTTAGAATACCTTGAGAAGCAACAAACTTAAGAACATAAGAACAGCCCTGCTGGATCAGGCTCAAGGCCCATCTAGTCCAGCATCCTGTTTCAGACAGTGGCCCATCAGATGCCGCTGGAAACCACAGGCAGGAGCTGAGGGCGTGCCCTCTCTCCTGCCATTACTCCCCTGCAACTGGTACTCAGAGGCACACCCTTGAGGCTGGAGGTGGCCCACAGCCCTCTGACTAGTAGCCATTGATAGACCTCTCCTCCATGAAGTCATCCAAACCCCTCTTAAAGCCATCCAGGTTGTTGGCCGTCACCACATCCTGTGGCAGAGAGTTCCACAAGTGGATCACGCGTTGTGTGAAAAAGTATTTCCGTTTGTTGGTCCTAGACCTCCTGGCAATCAATTTCATGGAGTGACCCCTGGTTCTAGTGTTGTGTGAGAGGGAAAAGAATCTCTCTCTCTCCACTTTCTCCACGCCATGCATGATTTTATAGACCTCTATCATGTCTCCCTGAAGTCATCTTTTTTCTAAACTAAAAAGCCCCAGGTGTTGTAGTCTTGCCTCGTAAGAAAGGTGCTCTAGGCCCCTGATCATCTTGGTTGCCCTCTTCTGTACCTTCTCCAGTTCAACAATGTCCTTTTTAAGATGTGGTGACCAGAATTGTATGCAGTACTCCAAGTGTGGTCGCACCATAGTTTTGTATAAAAACTTGGGGGCAAGGTTTTTGAAAAGGAGATAAAATTTATTTGTATAAAACAGATGCACAGTGTAAAATGTGGTATTTGGCAGGTACAATCTCATTTGCACAATGATTGAAGGCTACTCCCAAGAAACAATAAGGGAGAAGGAGAGGTGGGGCAGAGGCGCACTTACCCCTGGACTTCTGGGCCAAAGTCCAGGGCCCCCAAATCTTCTTTAGGCTGTCCTGGGTGATATGGTCACCTGGCCAAGCATGGTAATGCTTAATTTGCAGGGGAGGGGGGCCCTCCAAAGGCCTTTGTGTCCAGGCTCCAAAATTACCTAGGTGCACCTCTGGAGGGCAGTGGCTCTAATAGATTGTGAATTGTATAATCAACCAAGAATTAGATACCTATTTCTGTTTTGAAAGAATTGTGTACCCATAAATGACATGTGGAAAGTGATAGCATTATTGTCAGACTGTGATAAATTCATAACTTATAGAGTCTCCCTGTTTGCTACTGAGTCTGCAAAATTCAATCTAATTTTATTCAGGAGATCACAGCTTCTTCTACTGGTGATCACTTAACATTAATAGAGATGCACCAGTCGTGATCTGAATGTCCTTACCTCTATCCTGAATCATTATTAAATCCAGGCTATAGGCTATTCGTTCATCTGTTTAATCCTGCAGTTTTATGCTCATAAAATATGTAATTGCCTGTGATTTTATGATGACCAACGATTAAAAAATACACTTAATGATGATGAAATCCACATTCATGCATTATGCTTTGAGTTACTGGAAATGATATATAGAATCCTTTGTTAAGAGGAACAGTATATTCCTCTTAAGACAAAGTATCATGCTCTACTTCAATTTTTGCATGGAAGTTTGAGTCTGTTTCAATCTCACATCTATCTGTACTAGATAAGTACTAATACACAGAGAGAATAATTCCTGCTTTATTTTCAGATCTCTAGTTACACTGGAGTTCGTGTCTCCATATACACAGCAGCCATCAAAATATAACATGGAGGGCAATCTAACTGTTTCCAGACCTCTGGAGAATTATAGCAAAGTCTAATATAAACACAAAGCCCACTTCTTATGGTTATTTTAGCATCACTGAAGACAGGACATCTCCATAGTTTGGAAAGAGGCCCATTAAGACATAGAATGTGGGGCTGAAAGCTATAGCTACAGTCTAGAAAAACGTGGGCCAGAAATAAAGCTTTAGCTATGTGTGGGAAAAGCAAAATCCAAACATATACCTAACAGGAAGATTGTTTAGGTCTGTCGTACTAGTATTCCCTTGAAAATATGACAAATATATATCATAAAGAAATAGTTGGCAGTACATCCACTACTAATTAATGAAAGGATTCTATAAATCATTCAAAGTGACTTCCACACCACAATCCATGGATGTTTTCATCAGTTAATAATAAAGACAGAACAAAGAAACCAGATAAACCAGTTTACAATCATGTTTATGATCACCGCTGCTAACTGGGCAAAGGGGCACCTTTTAAATGTGTTGATTCTCTTTATTTAGAAGGGGGAGAGTAACTGGCCCTATCCACCCCCAGCACAGAACTTCCAATGACTGTTGCTGGCATCTGTCTTATGTTTCTTTATAGATTGTGAGCCCTTTGGGGACAGGGAGCCATTTTATTTATTTATGATTTCTCTATGTAAACTGCTTTGGAAACTTTTGTTGAAAAGTGGTATATAAATATTTGTTGTTGTTTTAGAAGAACATTTGAGTTCTCTGCATATTATCATGAGGAGTAAAGTAGAGTTGTGCTGTCGAGTTGGTGTCGACTCCTGGCGACCACAGAGCCATGTGGTTTTCTTGGGTAGAATACAGGAGGGGTTTACCACTGCCATCTCTCGCATAGTATGAGATGATGCCTTTCAGCATCTTCCTATATTGCTGCTGCCTGATATAGGTGTTTCCCATAGTCTGGGAGTTGAATACCCTAAAAGGTACCCAAACATTATTTTCAGTCGATGTACATTAGTATCAGACTACTGCTGGGTCCTGCAATACCACAGGGATTGTTTCAGACACCTGCAGTGACATGGGTAGTTCAGAACCACCCACATTAGCCTCTGCAGAATGGGAGCCTCTCTGTTAACCTTCACATCATATGGACCATTCCATTAAACCTCCATTTACATTTGTGAGAGAAAATGATACCTTAATAATAAAACCTTGACCTGCCATCATCAAAGTACTCTGATTTTCCCTTTAATTTTTTCTAGTGCTGGGCAGAGAACACAAGACATGTCTGGAGATTTTAAACGTTAGGGAATGGTTCGTAGTCATTATTGCTTGAAAATCAAACTACGCAGGATAGCGTATTATCATGAGATAATTGACTAATTGCTGCAGATTACTTTCTGGTTTCGCTTTACGATACTTAACTCTGTGACACAAGCCATTACCTTTATAATGTCTACTTAGCTAGAAAATAACACTTAGAGGATCTATAGATGTATAACAAATCAACCATACTCAAATCGCTTGTCTGTTAAGCCAGTGATTTAAGACCTATCTTGTAATTATTCCAGGACAAATGCCGGTGGGGGGAGTGGAATTGACCAAAATATGAAGGTGCTACTAAAAAGTGACAAAATATTTGTGTGGGTTTTCTGTTATGAGGAAGATGCAATGCTAGTCCTGTTCTCTGAGGCAATTACACAATATCTAATCCTAAGTATGTTAGTCACTATTCTTGTTGTAGTCAAGAAGGACCCGTTCACTCTTCTTTCCCTCCATTTTCCTCAGAGCTGGATTAAAAACGGCTGTTGTGCACCAGTCCTGCCTCATGCTACCATTCCTGCGAAATGGTAGCAGTGACCGACTAATATCAATTAGATTTTGTGGACAACCTTTTAACATGACAGTTCTTCAAGTCTATGCCCCAACAACTGATGCAGAAGAAGAGGAAGTTGATGAGTTTTATGCTCAAGTTCAGTCTGAATTTGACAGAACATGCAAGCAAGATGTGATGCTGGTGGTTGGAGACTAGAATGCCAAACTTGGAAAAGGTAAGGAGGAAAACAAAGTTGGCCTATAGGGCCTAGGAAGCAGAAGCGAAGCAGGAGAATCACTTATTAGTTTCTGCCAAGCCAATGATCTCTTCATTGCTAACACATTCTTCAAACAACCAAAGCGGCACCTATACACATGGACATCACCAGATGGAGTACATAGAAATAAAATTGATTACATTATTGGTGCAACGAGGTGGAACAGCTCAGTTATAACAGCAAAGGCGTAACCGGAGGCCAACTGTGGAACTGCTCATGAACTGCTCATGTGTAAGTTTCAAGTCAAGCTAAAGCAGAAAAACAAAGCTATCCAACTTCCATGATATAATCTTGAGAATATTCCCACCATTTTCAAGGAGAACACCAGGAACCACTTCGAAGTTATGAACCTCAGTGATAGGGAATCAGAGGAACTGTGGAATGGAATCAAAGAAGTTGTTAAGGATGGATGTGAAAAGAGACTGCCAAAGACCAAGAAACAGAAGAAAGCAAAATGGATGTCAGAATGGATGGTGGAAATTGCCAAGAAGAGAGATGACAAAGTGATGAAAGATAAAGACCTCAGAAAGCTGTTAGAAGAGACAAGAAACAATACTACAATGACATTTGACCTTCAGGATGGAAATAGACATGGAAAAACAAGGCAGGTTTTCCTAAAGATCTCTGAACTCAGAGGGAGGTTCCAACCTCAAATTGTTATGTTAAGGGATGCTAAAGGACAGATAGTAACTGATTCAGAGAAGATCAAACAGAGATGGAAGAAGTATACTGAAAATCTGTACAGCAGGGACATCAACATCCAAGATACTCAAGAAGATATTCCCTGCTTGCAAGAACCTCTAGTACGGGAAGATGAAGTTAGATCAGCACTCCAGTCATTACCAAGTCCGAACACTACAGGAATGGATGGAATAGTTACAGAAATATGGCAGGCAACAGAAGAAGAATCAGTCAAGGCTCTAACCAAACTATGCCAGCAAATTTGGAGAACAACACAGTGGCCACCAGACTGGAAGAGGTCAGTCTACATACACATACCAAAGAAAGGAGACTTAACAGATTGAGCAAACTATCACACAATATCCTTATTTTCACATGCTAGCAAAATAATGCTCAGGATCATCCAACACAGATTAGATCCCTACATGGAAAGGGAAATGCTGGCTGTTCAAGCTGATTTCAGAAAAGGCCCAGGTAACAAGATACATCATTTGCTGATGCACGCTGGATAACTGAGAAAGCCAAAGAATACCCAAAAGAAGTCAACATGTGCTTTATAGACTACAGAAAAGCCTTCGATTGCATCTACCATATCAAGTTGTGGAATATCCTTAGGAAAATGGGTGTCCCAGAACACCTCATTGTTCTCATGAGAAATCTATACACAGGATAGGAAGCCTCAGTCCAGACAGAACATGGTGAAACTGACTGGTTCCAGATCAGCAAAGGAGTAAGACAAGGCTGTATACTTTCTCCTTTATTCAATTTATATGCTGAACATATACTGAGAGAAGCTGGATTGGAAGAAGATAAGCATGGTTTTAAAGTTGGAGGAAGAAACATCAATAACCTGTGCTATGCTGATGACACCACTCTGATAGCTGAGAATGTGGATGATCTGCAAGCTCTAGTAATGAAAGTCAAGGAGCACAGTGAAAAAATGGGACTACAATTAAATGAAAAGAAGACTAAACTAATGACAACGGGTACAGCAACCAGCCTCAGAATTGATAATGAAGACACTGAAGTGGTGGATAGCTTCTGCCTTTTAGGATCTACCATCAACAGTGAAGAATCCAGCAGTCAAGATATACGCTGCAGACTAGCACTTGGTAGGGTTGTAATGAAGGCCTTGGAAAGGATATTTAGATGCTGTGACATGTCTACACCTACAAAGATTAGACTTGTTTGGACAATGGTTTTCCCCGTGACACTCTATGGATGTGAAAGCTGGACTTTGAAGAAGTAAGATAGAAAAAGCATTGGCGCTTTCGAAGTTTGTTGTTGGAGAAGACTTTTGAGGATAACATGGACAGCCAGGAAAACAAACAAATGGATCATAGAACAAATCAATCCAGAATGTTCACTCGAGGCACAACTGATGAGGCTCAAACTATCATACTTTGGACACATTATGCGAAGAGCCAGCTCCCTTGAGAAGTCTATAATGTTGGGGAAAGTTGAAGGAAAGAGAAGAGGATGACCAGCAGCAAGGTGAATGGACTTGATTACAACAGCAATAAATGCAACACTGAAAGAGTTGAAGACAGATCATCCTGGGGAGAAATTATCTGTGTGGTCACTTAGAGTCGACACCGACTTGACGGCACTTAATCATTGGATAAGCCACTCTCTATCAAGTGGATTCTTTCATTTCCTACCAGAGAATCTACTCTCAGAACCCCTAAGATATTGAAAACAACAAAATCGAGTGCCCAATGGGCTTGTGGGTTTGTTGGCACCCTATGTGCACTACACCACAACCTGCTGTGGGCCACCCTGGACCCCCTCCACATGGAGTTATAGGGCTGCTGAAATCCCCATTATTCCCTATGGGGGCAAAGCTTATAGACACACAAACTTCAGAAATTCTTTAAAAATCACCCCTTTCACCAATAAACAATAAATCATCAATTTATTTGAAATATGGGTGGTAGCAGGCACCCATTGGGGCACTACTACCTGACCCACTCTTCTGCCCCCAAAACCTCTTTTCTGCCCCAAAGACATGGCAACTGCCCCTTTGCCCAATTTCTTTAAAATCTGGGTGGTAGCTTCCATGCAACCATTGGGTACTACCCCCCACCATAACCCACTCTGGGCCACCCTCGTGCCCCCCCAAGGGAAGTTATAATTAATGCTGCTGAAATCCCCATTATCCCCTATAGGGAAAATCTTAAAGGTGTGCCAACTTGAAAAATTCTTTTAAAATCACCCCTTTGTCCAATTTCTTTGAAGTGTTGGTGGTAGCTTCCACCCATTGGGCACTACCACCCACCCCATTCTTTTGCCCTTGGGACTCCCCTTTTTGCCCTGAATTGATTTGGATTCAGATTCAGAAAATTTGGATACAAATCAAATCTGGGGTGATAGGGGGCAGATTCAGACCCAAAACAAATCAGGGGCGATTCAATTTGGGTACAAATAATTTTTTTTAAGAAATCAATTTGTGCACATCCCTACCACTGAATAGTCTCTTTGACAGATGATCCAATTCAATGTAAGGTAGCTTCATATGTTCATATAAGACAATGTGACATCACCTACTTTAGGAAATGATCATGCTGGTACAGACTACAGCTCACTGGTACAGCACATGCTTTATAGGAAGAAGATCCAGCTTCACTTGCTGGGAGAGTTCTTTCTGTTCTGCTGCCAAAACCGCTGGCAGACAACCTGAGCTAGATTGACCAATGGTCTGAGTCAGTATAAGGCAGCTTCACATGTTACCCAAATGGGCACATATAGGAGCTATGAATGCAACACAGCTTGAATGCCACATCCAGATAAACAATGCAGCAGTGCTACAGGAGAAGCATCAGTGCTTCTTAAGAATTCAGTTAACTCAGCTCCACCACATACAATGCAAAGAGTAACTGGCCTTATCTAGTCCCTGCACAGTACCTCAAGTGACTGTTGTTGGTGTCTATCTTGTGTTTCCTTTTAGATTGTGAGCCCTTTGGGGACAGGGATCCATCTTATTCATTTGTTATATGTCTGTGTAAACTGCCCTGAGCCATTTTTGGTAGGGCAGTATAGAAATCGAATAAATAAATTATTATTTCTTGTTTACACAGTCAGGCAGGTGTTATTGACTGGTTTGTTTTATCCGGACATCGAGTCCTTCCCAAGGACCTGGGATGGCTGAATATTATTGTCAATGTTGTTGCTGTTGTCATAGATATCATCGTAGAATATAGGCTGTTCCCAGTAAAGTTGCTTAATTGGCTGATGGTGATTTCTGTGGCCCCTAGGGTGTTGAGGTGCTCTTCAAGGTCTTTTGGAACCGCACCCAGGGCGCCAATTACCACTGGGATTATTTTGGTCTTTTTCTGCCACAGCCTTTCAATTTCAATTTGTAGATCTTTGTATTTGGTGATTTTTCCTATTTCTTTTTCTTCTATTCTGCTGTCCCCTGGTATTGCTATGTCGATTATTTTGACTTGTTTTTCTTTCTTCTCGACTACAGTTATATCTGGTGTATTGTGTGGCAGATGTTTGTCTGTTTGTAGTCGGAAGTCCCATAATATTTTTACATCTTCATTTTCTTCAACTTTTTCAATTTTATGGTCCCACCAATTTTTGGCTATAGGTAGCTTGTATTTTTTGCAGATGTTCCAGTGTATCATCCCTGCTACCTTGTCATGCCTTTGTCTGTAGTCAGTCTGTGCGATCTTTTTACAACAGCTGATTAGGTGGTCCACAAGTTCATCTACTTCTTTACAAAGGCGGCACTTGCTGTTTGTTGTGGATTTTTTGACTTTGGCTTTTACTGCATTTGTTCTTAGTGCCTGTTTTTGTGCAGCCAGTATTAAACCCTCTGTTTCTTTCTTCAAGTTGCCATTCTCAAGCCATTGCCAGGTCTTCATGATGTCTGATTTCCCACTTATATTGTGCAAATATTGACCATGCAGGGGCTTATTTCTCCATTTTTCTGCTCGGTTCTTGACTTGTTCTTTCATGTAGGCCTTCTTTGTTTCATTGGTGATGAATAGTTTCTCTTTATTGACCATTTGAAGTGCATCTTCTTCACTGTCCTTGATATATTCTTCAAGGCCTCTTTTCTCCTCCTCTACTGTTTGATGGACTTGCAGCATTCCTCTTCCACCTGAGCTGCGAGGGAGGTATAGCCTATAGACATCACTGCGGGGGTGCAGAGCATGATTGATGGTCATGATTTTCCTGGTCTTACGATCTAGCATCTCTAGCTCTGCCTGGGTCCAGTCTATTATTCCTGAAGTGTATCTGATAACAGGTATAGCCCAGGTGTTTATGGCTTGTATGTGTTCCCGCCATTGAGTTTGGACTTTAACTCTCCTGATGTATATTCACTTCCAATTTTTCTTTTAACTTCAGCATGTGCAATGTTATCAGCCTGGAGAATGCACAAGTATTTGTAATGTTCCTTCTCTTCCAGGTTGTTGATGTTGCTTCCGTTGGGCAGTTCTATTCCTTTTGTTTTTCTTATTTTCCCTCTGTTCATTATTAATGCAGCACACTTGTCTAGTCCAAACTCCATTGCTATATCGCTACTGAATATACGGACAGTGTTTAACAATGATTCGATTTCGGACTGGGACTTGCCATACAACTTCAGATCGTCCATGTACAGCAGATGGTTGATTTGACTTGATGTTTTAGATGTTTGGTATCCAAGGCCTGTTTTGTTTAGTATTTGTGAAAGTGGGGTCATGCCGATAACAAGCAACAGAGGGGATAGTGAGTCCCCTTGGATAATGCCTCTTCTAAAGCTAACCTGTCCAAGTGTCTCGCCATTGATTGTTAACTGTGTACTTCACATGCTCATTGCTTTTTTATATAAATATCTGAATGTTTTTGCTGACACCAGTTGTTTCTAAACATTTTAGTATCCATGTGTGAGGCAATGAATCAAAGGCTTTCTTGTAGTCAATCCATGCAACACTTAGATTGGTTTTTCTTCTCTTGCAATTTTCTAAAATCATTTTGTCAATCAGCAGCTGGTCTTTTGTTCCTCTGGTGTTTGGACAATTTCCTTTCTGTTCAACTGGAAGCTGTTTGTTAGTTAATAAGTGTTGCATCATTTCATCTGCTATTATTCCTGTTAATAATTTGAACATGGTTGGCAGAGAGTTTATTGGTCTATAATTACTTGGAACTGCACCTTTTGCTGGGTCTTTCATTACGAGATGGGTTTTCCCAGTTGTTAGCCATTGTTCAAGATCACCTCCTTGCAAAATGTGATTGAACTGTTTTGATAGTTGTTTATGAAGGCTTGTTAGGTGTTTAAGCCAAAAGCCATGCAGTTCATCGTCGCCTGGCGCAGTCCAATTTTTAATGTTCTTTGCTCTTTCACTTATTAATTCTGGTGTTTTTATTAGATCTTGCATTTGTTGGTTACATTTTTTGACCTCTTTCATCCAGCCTGCTTTTTTATTATAATCTATTGGATTGTCCCATAATTTCCCCCAGAATTGCACTGTTTCTTCTTTATTTGGTGTTTCTACGTTTCTTGCAGTTTCTCCTTCTATGCTTTGGTAGAAACATCTCTGATTCGACTGGAATTGGAGATTCTGCCTGTGTTGCGTAATTCTGGCTTAGTATCTGCTAATCTTCTTTGACACTGCTGTTATTTGCTGCTTTATTATTTCCAGGACTTCTCTTATTTTCCTTGAATCTAGGTGGTATTTTTGGAGCAGATACTGTTTGGTGTTTTCATTCTTCAGCTTCTTGTCTTTCATATCTTTCAATTTACTAGCATCTGATCTAAGCCTGGAGATTTTATTTTCTAATCTAATCTTCCATTGAGGTGATGTACTACTTTCTTTTTTACAGGTCCATTGATCTTATATCCAAGCTCTTGTGTTGTTATTGTTGCTGCACTGTACATTAGTTGATTTGTTTCTTGGAAATTATTGGTTATTATTTCTGCAAGTGCAGCAATGACATCTTTTAATGCCCGAGCAATTTGTTTTTTGGCAACTGTTTTTAGAGATGGAAGTCGAACCCTGGTGGTTGTTTGGTTCATGTGATCAGTTATTTTTTGCTTTAGTTCTTGTTGCTTTTCTGTTAAACAGCATTCGCGTTTTTGAGGTGAAGGCAAAGGGGAGGTTGCCTGGTTTTGATTTTGAAACAGTTCAGCAACAGTGGTATCCTCTTTTTCCAACACGGCCTCACCTGCGCCTGAGCAACTTCTTCAGTTGGTGGTAATTCATCTTCCATTTCTTGAGCTTGTATTGCTCTTTGCAGTTCTTCCAGCTCTACTCCTGTGAATACTTTATTTCTTATTATGAATCTTCTCTGGTCTGCTAGCCTTTGTTCTGTTATTTCTGTATCTGGATGCTTCTCTTTCCAGATTTGGTACATTCTTTTTAAGTAACCTCTTCTAGTTGGACTAGACTTGTAATAGCAGATCATTATTTCCTTGTTGGTATTTTCCGTTGTGTTTTTTTTCCGTTTAAGCGACGTTTCTTCCAGTAACCTTGCAGTCTCCAGCCCTGGTTGCTCCACTGAAGATCCTGAGTCCTGTAGCCCACTTGCCACCAGATGTCCAGGGACTTCAGCACCTGGCGTGGTCCTTGTTCACCCGGGCGACGACTGATCCGGTATAGATTTATTAAAGTTACGTCTCACCATATTGTTGATGGGAGAGGCACTCTTTGTCTGGCTCCTCTGGTGAGATCTGTCCATTATGGTTGGACCTCTGGCATAGCTCTCACCTTCCTCAGAGCACGCAAGCCCCACAACCACGCCAAGGTAGTGCCTCATTAATTTATTATTATTATTATTATTATTATTATTATTATTATTATTATTATTAATTCTGGCAGCAGGGATGCCAATAACCCCCTCTTCCCCCAGAAGTGCTCTTTGCTACCTGAAAACATGTCCTTAAGGGTTGCTCAGCATTCAGGGACATATTTTGGGGAACACAGTGCTTCTGGGAGAATAGGAAGTCATCAGCATTTCCCCTCTCTCCTTGCACAAGCAATGGTGCTGCATTAATCTGGAACTCTTTGGAAGCACTTGGTGCTACACTGGTACTTCTCCCATAGTATCAGTGCTTTGTTAGTCTGAATATCAGCAACTGAGAATTATTTTTTGGCCCAGTTTTGTCCTTCCTTCAAAATCGTTAGGCAAAAAAAATTGCATCTGAAATACTTTTTCAGTTCCCAAAATTCTCCCCACTGGGCCAAGAAATGAACTTTAATATTTAGCTTGAAAAGACTACCAAATTTAGGAGAAATGCGATAACGTTTGTTGATTTCTTGACTCAAATGGAAATAGATTCAAAAGTGATTTCTTAAAAACCAGTCTCCTACTAGTCTTCTACCTGTACTCTGATTCACTTCAAGACTTGCAATGTCTACTTGTACTTTTACATCCCTGACACCATTTATACTTCTGATTTCATTTATGTCTTCTCACTCCCTTCACTGAAAAGTCAATAGAAGTTCACTGGCTTTCTGTTTACAAAATAACTGCTATATGTACAACAGAGCTGCACAGAGATTTGAAGGGGGGGAAAGTGTTCCCCTTTCAGTCAATGTCTGAAAGCTAGAAAATAACACCTTTAAGCCATGCTGTGACAAATTGAAGCTTTCTTGGAGAATCACATTAATTCCACATTGGGAAAAAGGATGTACAACAAGGGGGGGGGAGAGGTACAGTACTTAGGTCTGTTGAAGAGGTAATCCTTTAAAATTAGTCTATTTCAGTAGCTTTCTCAGCGATCATATTACTAAATGCTTTAATAACTGAAAAACACAAGTATTCGCAAGTTATTGATTCTAAGAAAAATTATATTTTGTGCTATTGTTTTGAAGCTTATTTGAACAGAGAATTATAGAACTAAACTACATTAATGGCTGAAAATGATCATATAGCATGATTCTGGCCACAGCTACTTGGACATAGCCTTTCTGGAAATCAAGTTATCTTATCATAATTCAGGGGATATCTTTAAGCAACATTCCAGTGCTTACAGGCATCTAAGAGGGCTTTTGATTTCCTCTTTGATCATTAGCAAACTTATGCTGCATCTCAAACTGGCAAGATCTATTTGTTTTCTTGGACTTTTCTAGACTCCTCTCAGAGGTGGGAAGCAAACTTGGTTAGTTTCAATGGTGCTGTACAAAATAAACATAAAATGCTAGTGTACAAAGGAAGGTCATGCAACCCTCAGGGGCATTTTTTTTTTTTTTTTTTGGTGATCCACAGTGGGCTTCAGAGGGAAAGGGAGATTGTTAGAAATGGCATCTTCCCTCACTCATGCCATGGTGCAGCCTTCATCTGGAACTCAGCATTGTTGTCCTAATTCAGAGATGTCAGCTAGTATTATGGTTGATTTACACTTGAAATGACTGTTCTTCAATTAAAAGAAGTGTAAAACATTGCAATTAATCAGCACTTCAAAAGTGGGGGGACAATGGAAAAAATTGAGAATGCAGCAGTTTGGGATATATATGATTCAAACTTTTGGAAATAAATTAATGTCAATACCATAGAAAATAACCAAGTATAGACCAGTTAAAGCGTACCATGCAGTACTGTACTGTATTCTGGAAGGTGGCTACTTTCTCCAGTCAATGGCCTTTGAATCAGAATACAAAGCATTTTGGAAGGAAGGAATGCATATTTTTGTTGTTGCTTTTACTCAATTTCACATGAACAATTTTTAAAAGTGATGCTGCTTCTGAATAGAAAGACATTTAAACAAAGCACTTATTCAGTTTCCTCTTTGAGGAATCTAGCATACAATTATAAAGATTTCATTGCAGAATCCCGTTTTTCAAAGAACTTGTACTTCTTTGTAGAGTTTAGGAAACTGTCTGGAGAGATGGAGGCTGTGCACATGAGCATCCAAATCCAGGCTTGGGCAGCCCAGCCTGGGTTTGGCTGCTTGTGTGCACCACTGGGATCAAGCCTGACCCCAGTGCTACCCTCGTGGGTAGCCCAACTTTTTACCCCAGCCTTTAGCCAGGGTTTAAGGACATGAGCATGCCCTTAACCCTGGGGCCGAGGTCATGAGTATGTTTGGGCTGCATGCAGCCCAAGCATACGCAGAGCACTCAGCTCCCAGGGGAAACCCCCAATGCCCTGCACTCATCATGCGGTGCATTGTGGGATTTCTCGGAGCGGAGGAAACAAGTCAGCCTCTAGAGGTCTGCACTCTGTGGAGCAGTGTAGATTGTGTGGGTACACACTAGGGGTGTGCACAGAACTGATTCCAGCAGTTCAGTTTGGATTTGAGCCAAATTTGAACCAGCCCACCGGCCCATGAGCAGGTTCAAGTCAAACGAACCCCCAGTTCGGTTTGACAGTGGAACCTCTTAGTCAGAGGAGGCGGTGGCACAGAGGCAGTATGGGTCCTCCAAACTCTCCAGTCCTGGCCCAGTGCTCCACTGTGGCCCAATTCCATCCTCCACACACGTGCAGAGGCCAGAACCGGGCTGCTCTGAAGCTCCAGGCCCAGTCCAGAAGAATTCAGATGAGCCGTGCTGCCACCACTACATCCAACTATGTGGTGCCCTCTCACCTCCCTTAGTAGGGTTTTTTTTTAAAAGACAGGCCTCACCAGATTCCCCTTTACAAGGGCAACCACCCCCTCAAACCACTGAACTGTTTGGTTTCTGAACCAGTTCCATTATAACTGGGGCCATTTCAGCACAAACCTGGACCAGCACCCCTTTTTTGGATCAGGTCCAATTTGAGTACTCACTGGTCAAACTGATTTGAACCAAGTTTGAAAAGAACCAGTTCTGCACACCCCTAGTGTGTGCCAGTGTGCTGAAGAGGTGTTCGGAGATTGTCTATCTGGGGGGATGGTTGGTTCATCCCTGCCTCCCCACCTACCTGCCCTCCTCATCTATCTCATGGTTATGTGGACAACCTCATTTTCTCTTAATCTGAGATTCAGCTTTGGAACTTCCTTTATTTCACACCAGAGTCCTCACATTTCTTCTTTTTTTTTTGTAAGTGAAAGTCTCACAGCCCAGCTGTTTATCTGTAGTGAGTTAAAGATATAATTGGAAAGGAAGAGCAACCTGGTCTTTAGACACACTGAGCACCATAAGAAAAAGAATTATTTATTCTATCTGTTTTTTAGCCACCTCTGCACAGCTCAAGGCTGCTTCCACAATGATTAAAAGTCCAGTATAGTGCCCAACAAACCAGTTAAACTACAAGCCAAATGGAAATAATCCAATTTACAACTAGGGATGTCAGGAAAGTTCACTGAGCTCAGGCATAGGGAAGAACTCTTGGAGCTGGAAAAGCATCCCACACAGAGGAGGGATGAACTTCCTGAGCCCCAAGTATCTCTGAGCTGAGAGAACATAGAGAGGTTCTCCATGGGTACTCCTTTATTTATCAGTCCTGGTGGCAGTGAAGTGTGAAAGTAGGAGACAAATAAGTAGCAGCACTGTGAGAGGAAGAGAGGGGCTTTGCCCCATGCCAGGAAAAAAGTGGTGAATGCCACATGGCATCCAGGACACTTTCTCTCTTCTCATCCTTATTCTAGAATAAAGTCATGGTGAGCCTTGGGATATGGAGCTTCCCAATGGCTACTGCAATGAAGACTCCAAATCCACACAGCCACTTCCCCCTCCTCTCTGCAATCCCTGTGACTGCAGTTCACCTTCTGTCCATTATATGTGAATTCATTCATTCATTCATTCATTCGATTTCTATACCACCCATCCAAAAATGGCTTATATTAAAACAAAACAATTAAAAGCAATTAAAAGCAGAGACTGTATAACACCAGAAAACAATTAACAATTAAAACATTCAACATCAGGAAAACCAGGTTACAGCAGATTAGAGACATTTACAACAATTTAAAAACCCTGGAAGGCTTTTTAATAGATAGGTTTTGAGGGCTCTCCTGAAGGCCAATATAATGATATCAGAGAATGGATTTCTTCAGGGAATGCATTCCACAACCCAGGAGCAGCTACAGAGAAGGCCCGCCTCTGAGTTTCCACCAGACAGGAGAGCAGCGGAATGGGAGGAGTGGAACCATGAGTCCATTGGACCTGCAGTTCCATGTTAAATGTGAGCTCGACCATAGTCTGTGACATGCCAATTCTTCTTCTAACCGCACCTTCATATGCATTTTAAAATGTGCTTCATGTGCATTCATGTGTTCAATGTGCTTCAATGTGCTTCATGTGCATTCGAAAAGCTAGGTGAGAGTAAAGTGACAATCTCCCTGCAATCTTCCTATTTATTTTATTTTCTCATCAATTGCCTTTATTTAGGACAAATCCAGAGGGAGTTTGGATATTTCCACACATCTTATTTGTTCTGACCGGCATGATGCACAGCCTCCCAAACAGAAGGAGGAAGGAGGCCTGCAGATGGCTGTAGGTGCCAGGCAGCATTCACCACCCCTGTGCTGAAGACTGCTGTGTGTAGTGGCCAGGGCACAAGGAGAGAAGGGTTAACTGAATGGTTTATGTAGCTGACAGAGACTGGGATTAGTTATCACTTTGAAGAGGTTGAGCAGAGGAAGAGGCATCTACCCAGCAATAACACAAACATTTTTGCTGCTCTATGTGACTGCACCATAAGACACAAGAAAGACACCACAAGACCCCCAAGATTACTGTGATAATGCACATTATCGGGGGGGAGGGACTGAAGGAATTTCTTAGAGTCTTATTTTCTTTACAATAAAATAGTTATGTTTTGGAAAATGTAATGTGCATTATGGTACAAAATGTAGGCATATTTGTCTGATAGTGCAAATTACAAATAGGTGCTTTTTGTGTTAACTTTTCTTGCTATGGTGTTTTCTCCTTTTTTAATGCTAATAATATTTCACCCACTTTAGTACTGAAGAGGCAAATGTTCTCCCACATGATATCTAGTAGAAACACAGTTATACTGCCTTGAACTTTAAAAAAATAAATTGCTCCTCTTTCCAATCCTTCTATTCCAGTTTTACTAGGATAAAACAGATTCTGCAACTGGTGCATGCACATCTTGGCACAGCTTTCTATTATTTTGTTTCATTTACTCCTCTCCCCCCCCCCCATGATACTGATGCAGACATTCATATTAATAAAGCACTGCAAAAAATTAAATACATCTTGATGTTATAAAGCATACATGATTACATCTGGATTCTTTTGGTGCAGATGCATGTGGTCATGCATACTGATAAAGCACTACACACACAAAACCTCAATAAATTAAAGAGACATAGGAAGTTGCCTAATACCAAGTTGGATAATTGGCCTATCTAGCTCAAAATTATCTACCCTAATTGGCAGAGATTCTCCAAGGTTTCAGTCATGAGTCTTTTCCAGCAAGATCTGGAGATGCCAGGGACTGAACCTAAATTTTCTGCATGCAAAAATTCTCTGCCACTGAGTATGCAGCAGTACCACATCCCCAGTATATACAGTGGCTCGACAAACTAGGCATACAATGCCATCAGGATTGCTTTTCATCAATATTTCATCAACATGCATATCAGTAATGTGGAAGAGAGCAAAGTGAATATACAGAAAGCTGAAATAAACTGCACATGTGCAACCCTGTACAAAATTTAGAAATAAGCAAATGGAAAATAATGGAGAATTCTGAGTGCATCTATTCTACATTGGAAACAATATCAAGTAATTTGGAAGGCCAACATCTTGGCAGAAAATTGAATGAGAAGTATTTTGGAAATATCTCTAATGGAAAAAAAACCAACCCAAAATATAGTTTTTGCACATCTGTTCTCCAGAAACACAAAATTAACCATTAACCTGGTGGCTAGTGTTTAAAGGTGTGGCTATATTTGGAATTTACTTGTTTACACTTATGCAATTGCAAATGCCCAAACAATAATGTTCAGTTTCCAGGCTTCATTATTTCTTTCAGCTCTGGGCTTTGCACCAACCTGAAAAAACCAAACCATCCTCAAACAATGACCATGTAAAGCTTAGAAAGGTTTACAGAACAATCCCATCAACAAGACCAGCATGTAATTGAGACATTTATTAAAGTTCTCTGAACTGGTTTGCTCTTTTTGACAGACAACAATCATATGGACATCTTCATCAAGAAACATTTCTTTGCAAGACAGTGACAGAAGAGTGCAGCAGCAAGGATGACAACATGACTGAAACTCATGTTTCTATTAATTCACCCAAAGGATCAATGGAAATGTCATTTCTCTTGGTCATCAGCTTCACTCTTCCACTAAGCTCAAGACTGCTGCTCTATTAGTAAAGTAAGAGTTATGGTGATAACATGTGACAAATAATGAATCACCGAAACAGACAACAGTAAGCCTATCTTATATGTGATGTTTTCTGCAGACTATGACCTTTTGGGGTTTTCTACAGACTATGAGCCTATAGCATAGAATGTATGGACCTTTACATACATTTGGGGGAAACTGCTGTTTTGCTACAGCTATGCTTGTGCTAGCTCACATATTCAGTGCCATATCTCATCCCTATGTAATGGATGAAGAGAACCCATCAAAAGAGTAATAGCTGACTCCCATTCTTTTAAAAAGCAGAGTCGATTGCCAAATTCAGACGTAACAGGGAACCGGAAGTCCCTTCACCTCCCGTTTCCTTGGACACATGTCCAAATTTGGGAAATTGGAGCTGAAGGTGAGAAGGGACCCACAGTTTCCTCCCCCGAACTCCACTTTGGTTCAGAATGGAGTTTGGGTGTCTCCAACTCTGGTTCTGATGTGCCAGCATTACAACCAAATGCTGGCACTGCAGTTTCGGCCCCATGGAGCCAGAGTTGAGGGAGGACTCCACAGTTCCATGTCACATCAGAAGGGGGCCAATGTGTTGTACAAAGCTGGAGGCAGGGAGGGAGGGAAGGTCACATAGCTTTCAAAAACTGAAATGAAAATGTGAACAAGGAAATGGTTATTAAAATGGTGGGAAAATTCCAATAGAGTGAATAGTTTTGCTGCTGTTTGCTACTTTTATGTCTAATATATGAGTGCTCCTGTTCTTAGATAGCCTGTAAAGATGTTTTTAAAATTTCAAGCACACAGAAGATTGTGAGAGGGCACGGGTGTTGGTCATCATTATTGATTTCACAGACGCTAGCCAATAGATCTCTATGACACCTGTGCAATTGCATTCCACAGGGCATTCACAATCAGAATAGATGTGCTAGCTGGGAGGAAGCACATTTTATTTTCAACAAAATACTGTGCAGTTTAGACTGTTGGGACAATTTGCTACAGTGAAGAAAGGTGTCTAGATTTTACAGAACTAATAATTATGCAATTATTGTGGTAATGCCATGTGAAAAGCATTAATAGAGCTTCTCTATGGGAGGAAAGGATATAATAGAACAGAGCCTTATAAATAACAAGGTAGTTTAGATACAGTGCCTAAATACAGAACATGACTACCGGGGAAGTATAATAAAACCACAGAAATAGAAGAATGCCTAGGAGTACAATCACCCAGTATGTCTTACCCTTCTCTTTTATTTTGTTCTGAGGAGAGATACAATTTGTTTTGCCAGTTCACCTTTCAATATGGTAATGAAAGGAAATTAGTACCCCATGTGTCCAGACAGAGATTCACAAGACGCAATAACAAAAAAATTGCAGGTCAGCATGTCGTTTTTTCTTTACTTCATCTCAAAAATATTGAAAGTTCTACTGGCTGCAGGTTTCTTCAGTGCAGATGAGTTTATTTCTTTAAAAAGTATAATTTAGTTCCCCTCCCATTGCTTTCTTATTTTCCTCTCTACTCAATTCACCTGATGCGTCTCAATTTTGTGACTTGATTCTGCTGCCCTTTTGCTTCCTTTTCCCTTTTGCCCTATCAGTCATCTATATAGTGACTTAGGAGGATTTCCCAAGGCAATTGAATCTGCCAGTTTGGACTCCACCTCCTTTTCTCTCAGAATCTCTCTTAGCTGACAGGAAGTGCTTGGTGAACATCAACAATGCTTTGTTAACCCTTTGTTCATCAGTAGCCAATATTCCTCAAAGTTTGAGCATGAATTACGAGTACATCAGTAGCGGCTGGTGAGGGCGCTGGTGGAGGGGCGGCTAATGGCACCTTTAAGAGTAAAAGAATTGGTGCTTACCTTTGCTTTTGCTGCACCTGAATGCTGCTTGGAGAAGCAGCGTGCCGCCCAGCACCTTCAGGGGATCGCCTCCACCACTCACCTGGCTTCCACAGAGCCGATCCCCCGCCCACAGACAAGTGAGTGGCGGAGGCGATCCCCCATCGCACGGGGTGCTGGGGGGCACTCTGCTTCTCCAAGCAGTGTTCAGGTTATGGTGAGAGTGGAGGTAAGCACCAATTCTTTTACTCTTAAAGGTGTCTCTTGCCGCCCCTCCACCAGCGCCCTCACCAGCCACTACTGGAGTACATTTGGAGGAAAGGCACACCTTGACTGTCCCAATGGTGTTCAGTCGGGTAAGGATTCTCCAGTGGTTCCCGAAGGACATTGAAACCAACATATAGAGCATCAGCATTAGCTGTTACATCCAGCAGGGACTCACAAGGAAATATGACACCTGGCAGGCCCCTGCATCTTGCCAGCAGGTGTGGTGGCAGTGGAAGCAGAGATGCAACTAGATCAGCTGCTAACTGGTAAGGCACATCTTAAATGGGCACGGCATGCCAGTGACCCCATGGGATAAATCTGCATAGCAGAAAGTCATGAATCCTAAAAACATTGTAATCTCATTACAATACAAATTATAAAGCTTTGGATGAAAGCCTCATACCAGTGTGTGTGTGTTTCTGCTACTTGACTATGATATTAATCAGGACAACTGGATATAAACACAAAGATATGTGTTGACGTTTATATGGTTATACAAAGGGTCAGTTCACACACACATCTGCATCACTTCATTTTGTATCATTTTACGATTTAATACCAGGTTAAAACTGAATGTGTGAACGGACACTCTTGAAAAGCATTACATTTGTTGTGATGTGATGTGATGTGATGTGATGTCCACGGCAAATCAATTTTTGTCCTATGACTTGTTTGAAAGGTAACACAGAGATGACAGTCCAGAGATCCCTTTTAGGTGAATCAACGGGCTTTTGCATGCTAACTAGTTATTAACTTATTTAACTTTTTCTGTGTGAATAGCTGCCCTGATGACAAACTCCTTCAGAACCTGTAGGGGGACTTAAAAGCAACGTTGGATATGCAATGTTAGTATGACATCTTATCATATCATTTTTTTAAACAGATGCCTAAATATAACATACAAATCTAGCACATCCATTGAGAAGGATACATGCATGTAAAATAGTTGTGTTTCTTTTTCAAAGGCATGTAAGAACAACTGAGAAAGGATCAGGCTCCAACAGCAATTATTCTAACGAGAAGTACAGCTCTTTTGCCACCTTTTTGGAGAAAAAGCCTCATATTTGTCTGACCAGGTGTATGGAAACATATTGGCTGGGATCAAAGAATCATATTTCCACTTGCCTGAATAAACTTTTAACTTGTGTTTCTCAAAGACCAACCCCTCCATATCATATGACTAACACCTTTTAAAACAGAGGGGAGCTTTAAAAGCATTGGTAATATGGCATAGTGGTCTTCTGCCCCAAGCGTGGGGGGGGGGACTTAAAAATTCAATTTACCATGTTCAAGCCCTTGAGCATACATAAAGTACAAGCACAGATTTTGGCCATTGTGAGAAGATACTCTCAAGGCAAAACAAGATGTGAGGGGGCAAATGTGTGTATGTTAAGCATGTGTTTGCTCTAGTCACATACATGTTTGTGGTGAGGTACATTCCTTAAATAAAAAGGCTGAGGGTCAGAGGAGATTCTTCTGCCACCTTACCTCACTGTACTCAATAACTTTAAGAGTTTTGGGCTGCAATTCTTCCAGTATTATACTGGAAGAGAGTATAAAGTAGAATTTATTTCATCCTTAATTTCACAGCAAATTAAGATGTGGGTTTACTGTTGTGTTTTTGTCTGCACCCTTTGTTTTATTAAGCATAGGACCCCCACCCCAATTTATATATAACCCAGGCGAACATATGTTTAACACACATACAGTGCCCACATGTCTGCTCTGGCCCTGGGAACAATTACATGGTTCTCTGGATTGTGGCTCCTTATAGATATGTGCAAAGCGATTTGGATTTGAATCGAATCTGGGTGATTCGAGTGATTCAGATTTGAATCAAACCACCCCATAAAAGGGCAATTTGATTTGAATTTGTATCAAATTTAAAAAATCCGATTTGAATTCAGTTTGACTGCCATTGGGCACCTTTTAAAAAACCATTCAGGCATCCTGAATGGTTAAAAAAGGTGCCAAATCAGGGTCAAGAACTGTTTTGAAAAAGGTGCCAAAACAGATTTGAATTTGAAATGAATTTTCAAATTAGATTGGAATTCTAAATGAATTTAAAAAAAAGTATTTTGTACACATCTCTAGCTTCTTATAAGAAGTAACAATAATAATATGCTAATTTCAGGAGATGAATATTAACACTGCCTTATCATATTGAAACTAAACATCTTTCTTTCTTTCTTTCTTTCTTTTTACATTTATATCCCACTCTTCTTCCGAGGAGCCCAGAACAGTGTACTACATACTTGAGTTTCTCCTCACAACAACCCTGTGAAGTAGATTAGGCTGAGAGAGAAGTGACTGGCCCAGAGTCACCCAGCTAGTATCATGGCTGAATGGGGATTGGAACACGAGTCTCCCCGGTCCTAGTCCAGCTCTCTAACCACTACAGCACGCTGGCTATCATCTTGACTATGGAATTTTTTCCAACAAAAATTTAAATATCAGTATGTCCCTCCATTCTGAACTATTGTTAAAGCTGCACATCTGCATTGCTGAATAGAATCCTCTTCACCAAGGTATGTGACAACCAATCGTTGAACTTTTATAAATGCCCCAGGGGTCTGTAACTCATGACAAATGACACAGTAGTGATAGGGAATACTACTTTCAATTTTAAATAATGGCTGATGTTAATTGTGTAATATTCTTTTCAGTAACAACGTCTAATTAAGACATTTGTTAAAGTTGGGTAATGTTAAGCTAACAGGGAAAGCCTAATAGAGTTCTATTGGAATTTTTCCATTAAATTAACATTATGGACTTTTAATGGGTGTCTTAATTAGATGCCGTTATTAACAGGGACGGTGCACAAATAAAAATCAGACTCAGTGTGCAGAATGCTTCATTAGCACTCACTGTGGGGCATGATCAAAATGCCTCGGTCTACCTAAGAAACATCAGAAGATGGAGCCTAGTTGTGCACGAACAAAAGGGACTCACAAATGAGTAGGATTTTCACTTTTGCTGTTGTTTACAGAACTTAAAGATATTGGTTCAAAGTCAGCTTCCAGTAACACCTGTACTGCCTTGTTAAAGTTAACGAGGTCTTACCAGTGTAATGAGAACATTCTCTCTAGCTTTCTGACAAAAAGGGTTGAAGTGGTAAATAGCCTTGCATTGCATTGCTGCACAGCACTGTTTTTAACTCTGCCTTTCCTTGTTTCTCTCATTCCCCTTCTTTAATTAGAATGAACAATGTCAATGCCGATAGTGAAGCTTTATACATTTCCCCATCACCTTTTGAGTATCTATTCTTAATTGCACAGCAACCATCCCTTAAATGAAAGCATGCAAGCAAGAAGCACTGTGGGCAAAGTGGATTATTAAAACTAAAATAACACAAAAAAGGGAACAATAGGCAAGAAATGCCTTTAAAAAATTAAGTTAAAAAAACACCATTATCCTTTAGGTGCTTATGTAGATCTTTCAACTCTTCAGGGTCTGGCATTGACATTTCCGCTAGTTCAATAAGACCATGCACTCAGGAAGAGTGTCTGACATCCTGACTAAATTACTCAATAGTACTACTCAGGAGTTACTCTACAAAAGTACTAAATTTCAATAGGACGCCCTCTAGCAAATTTAGTCAGGAAGTTAGGCAATGAATTTAGTTTTGCAAACGCCACTTGCTCTAACTACTATAGTCACTAAAATTATGTAATAGCAGCTTTTTGCTGCCACCATCAGCCCTTTTTCTGGAGGCAGGCTGAAAGCCTGTAAAAGCACCTTGAACCTTGTAAAACACACAGGGCATGGTTCAAGGGTGTTACTACAGGAATTCCCCTTGTCATAAAAAAAAGGGAGGGGGACCCAAAAATATCACAGAGAAGCAAATTAGCCAAGCATCAGGTACATGTGGGACTGAATGCAATATTTAAACCCAGTACAGATCAAGGTTATAGTAAAAACAAGGAAAAGGTCTAGTTTATTAAGTACAACTTAAAGGAACAGTTTACAGGCAATCAAAATGAAAAGCAAATGTTCAAAAAGCATTGTTACTTGCATTCAAGATTTAAGATGCAAGGATCTAGGAGCTAGTTTCTCTCAGTTTCCAACTATGGATTCAAGTCTTACAGCTTGGTTTAAGTTGCCCTCTGCCCCAACTCAGACAAAGAAGACTCAGGAACACACAAGTTGGTCTCATGAGCAAGAGCCTCTCATGGAAGCCTGCACTCAAGAAAAACGTGTCTCTTTTCTCCCTTGCATTTACAAGCATACATCAAAAGGTAATCCTGTCTCTCTGTATGGAGACTGGAGCTGAGAGAAAAAGGTGTTAATTAAAGTCTAAGTCCTCATTTGATAAAAACATCTGGGATACATAGGTGGGTGATTGCTCCAATGGTTAAACTTGTTTTTTGGCAAACAACCAAAATAATACCAAATATCGACCAAAACAACTGAATATCCAAAATAATACCTGGCCAATGGGGTTACACATGCCCCACAATGAGGCTAGTTGCAACTATGTATGTGGAAATGGTCCGCAGGCTGTTGTGCGAACAAATCCACAGTAGGGCTTTAAGACAGTCCCTAATATTCAACAGCGTACATCTGTATTTCTGAAGCATATTTGAAGCCATTTTAATAGCAAATGGAAAAAGAAAATAACATTAAAGGAGGCTTTTATGTCTGATGATGAGCAATATCCAGAATACCTGCTCAGTAGTATCATGCATGTCAACCCAAAGTGAGGCCAGTTTCAATCCCACACCCCCAGACAGTCATGTCAGATATTGGGAGCTGGAGCATCATTTCTTGTATATATTAAGCCAAGAGAGGCCCGGAATTTAACACAAAATTCAGGGCAAATTTGAAATGGCCCACTCAAATGTTGGCAGAAGTTAACCATATTTCAATTAGAGAAGTAAAATTCACAGTAACGTCTTGGATATGTCTATAGAGAAGAGGAGAGATAAATGTTATGTGGAAACAATAAGAAAATATGAATCAGAGAACCCTTAAAAGAGAGTGGAAAGCTGTCTGATATAGCAACTTTCCCAGTCAAATAACTGAGAGAAGCAACTTTAAATGGAAGAAGACCTATTTTCCCCACTGGTTATTTGGAAGACACTTACTTAATAAAATTATTCCCCCAGCAATTATGAAACCTAGTCATACACATGATACTGAGGTCATTCACACAATCAAGAACTGTGTTCTACCTGGGTTTGGGAGCTGTGTGTACTCCCAGTTTTCAGTTGTGTGGAAGGAAGGAAGGAGGGAAACCTGGGTAGAAGTGATTGTGTGGAAGCAAGGTAGGAGGAAAATTTGGGTAGCTTTTCCTCCTACTTTGCTTCCACACAATCACTTGTATTTATTTTACTTATTTATTGACTTTCTCATATTTCTGTACCACCTGATATAGACACCTCTAGGCACTGTACAAAGTTTAAAAGATAGCAAATATAAAACAATGTAAAAACAGTTACAATTCACAAAACAATTAAAAACAATCTCAGAAGATAAAAACATATTAAGAATTTAAAAGCCTGGGAAAACAGGTATGTCTTGAGGGTCTTCCTAAAAGCAAACTGAGAAGGAGATGCTCTTATTTCAACACGGAGAATATTCCAGAGCCCAGGGGCAGCCACAGAGAAGGCCCAGTCCCAGGTCACCACCAATGAGCCGGTAGCAACTTTTACCCAGGTTCTCCTCTTATTTTGCTTCCACACAATGTATGGAAACATACATTGTATTTTCCACACTGAAAATTGGGAGCACACGCAGCTCCCAAATCCAGGTAGAACACAGTTTTTGATTGTGCAAATGACTTCATTGTTTTTAAGTAATGTCAGTTATTTTTGCCTAAAAAAACTTTAACTTTAAAACTTTGAAAATTTTAAAAAACTTAATGTAACTATGTAAAAAAAAAAAAACTTAATGTAACTAAACTTCAGAATCTCTGAACAAAAGAAGCCATCAATTCTAATTTCTACCCAGAAATCACATTTACTTTCTTAAGCTTCAGTTCTCAGGTCACTTGATCATTTTCGTTCACATTCATCATCTTTGACACTGTCCTCTTTTCCGTGGTTCATTCATAGAGACAGTTGTCAAAATACAGTCAAATCAAAACAGAGATATGGCATGGATTAAGGAGTACTAGATTGAAGGGCAGACAATGACCAAATAATGAATACAAAAATTATAGCTTACAATAACCTCACAAAATATATGTGTGATTTATTCCTCAAATGAGGCAAAGCCTGTGGTTTGGGCCACAATGGATTTTCCCTTTGGGTTTATTTTTAAAGCATTATATTTCCCCCATTTGTACTAGCAAAGGCCTGCCTCAGAGGCACATGAGCACATGTTTTGGATTCAAAAGTTGCAGCACAGGAAAAGCCAACCAAAAGTTATTGTTTATCTTTTGAATTGGCCTTAAATACAAATGAGTAGTAAAATAGCACTCTATCCAGTCTATATAATCATATGCATTGTTTCCCATTTATACTGCTTACTCAGGATAGCTATACAAAGTAGCTTTAAAAGGATGTGTTTAAATTGTATATGGCTTCTCGAAGGCTGATTTGCTCAGCTTTTTATAAAAATGAGGAAACCAGCTGTTTTAGTTATATTTGAACCCCTATGATAGAAACAGGTAATTACTCATGTGTTAACCAGATGTGCTGATATGTCAAAACCTGAACATTACCTATTAATGGGCACCACATTTCATTTATATGGAGATTTTTCAAAAACAAAATTTGATATCTTCTTTTTAATCAAACGTGTTATTTAGCCACATGCTAGTACAATAATTAAAAGGGACAGGAGAACTTAATTGAGCCAAACTATACGCAACCTTCAAGTTTACCCAGGTTGCTCCTTTACATTTAACAAAAATACAATCTTTTGTGGCACAATCCACAGCCCAAACTAGGCCTTCTCCAATCTGATTGTTTTCAGTCAAGAAGATTTAAACACATGTTTAACTCTCCCTTTGAAATTAATGTGTCTTGAAAGTCCTTTGACACAGTTCTACTCTTGATCTTTAAATCAATATACCACCCAAAGTGTTTTTTAAAGTATGGTACTTTTGATAACCCAAAAGATTCCTATGTTTTAGAACACCCATAACCCATGAGAACAAACAGATGGGCAACACACCACTGCTAAATTTGTTATGAGTTTGACTGAGTTGATTAGCATAAATCAACCCATCACTGCGGTTTTGCTTGGTGTTGCTTGATCAGGGACTTAACAAAAGAGTTGAATATTCCTTCACAGCTCTAGCTAGAAGGAGTTTTTTGGAGTCTGAATTGAGGCAGGAACAGAAATAGTGGAAGACAACAATCAGTTGAAATGGAAGTACCGTGGGGTGCAGTTGCTGTTCTTGGGAAACTGATACAGTCAATCAATCAGTCTTTATTATGGTCATAGACCAGCATAAAGTATAATGGGTGATTACATATTACATATTAAAAGTATAAGTAGATATTAAAAGGCCGGGAGTGCACAGCACAAGCATATAATAAAAGACTATGATAAAAGACTGTAAGAATCAGAAGTAGAAGTAAAATTTAAAATAAAAATATGACTGTCTAAGACAGAACAAGACCGCAAACTAAATAACCCTTAATGCCCGAGATCTAAGAATTGCAGTTAAAAGTAGTTAATAATGGTTAAAAAAAATAGTTACAAATATTTGTAAAGGCATCATAAAAACATCATTTTTTTTAAAAGGCATAAAAGAGAGAAGCAAGAATGCATTAAAAAGTTATATGAAAAACATGGAGGCATATAAAATAATAAAAAGATGGGTACAAATAAACTGATACAGATTGAATAGTTGCCTGCTGTCTGTTTTCTTACCAAGTATTCTGCTTGTATATGGCCACCTAATGGCATAGCAGGGAAGTAACTTGCCCAGGGAGCAAGAGGTTGCTGTTTCGAAACCCTGCTGGTATGTTTCCCAGTCTATGGGAAACACCTATATTGGGCAGCAGTGATATAGGAAGATGCTGAAAGACATAATCTCATACTGTGTGGGAGGAGGCAATGGTAAAAACCCCTCCTTGTATTCTACCAAGAAAACCACATGGCTCTGTGGTCGCCAGAAGTTGACACCGACTCAATGGCACAACTTTACATTTATTCTGCTTGTATATATATTATAAAAACTTTATAAATATGCATTATATTCTAAAGTTTACATATTTAAACTTTATACATATGCATTAATATGTATATATTATACATATATACATAATACATATATAAATATGCATGTGTGTGTTTATAAATAAATGGATGTGAAAAATATAGCTTAAGTTTACAATGCTTTCTTGTCCAAAGGAAATGAAACCGCTCAGTGCTGCCATGGAGTTCTCATCACTTTGGAATGGGTAGATAGTAACTAACAACATTACGTAGGGACATGTGCACAGTTGGGCAGTTGGGGAGAAGGCAGGGTTCAACCTAACTTCCCCCAGATGACCGCTCACATCCTGGGTGGCACACAAGCCACACACCCACATGACCAGCATTGCTGAGAGCATGCTGCTCCCAGGAGTGCTGGTAAACAGGGGCCAGAACTCATTGTCCCAGCATACATGAATCCCACAATGCACTGCATGACATGCACGAAGCATTTTGGGATTCCCCCAAGAGATGGGTGCTCTGGGTGCCCATCTCTGTGTGTGGCCATGCTAGTAGTAGCCCGGCTCTCACATGAGCCCATAGCCCAGGTTAAGGGAACGCATGCTCCCTTAACCTCAGCTAACAGCCAGGCTAAGAAGTGGGACTAGGTGGCACTGCCCCACCAGGATCAGGCCCAATCCCAGGGGTTAACCATATTTCAATTACACACGGCCTAACCCAGGCTGGGCACCCCATCCTGTTTTAGGTTGCACGTAAGAACAGTCTCGTAGTTTCATTCTATTGTGGCTTGTTTATTGCCTTATATAGGACAAGAAGCCAAGAAATTAGCTAGTTGGCTCAATCAGTAGCTAAAATTCAGCTCTCCCCTACCCTATCTTTGTGCTTTATAGTGCAGGCTTCTTGGTGCATTGCACTCTTAAGGGTATCAGACTACCAAACTCTGGTGAAAGTTGAAGCCAGGGGCGTATCTGGGGTAGGGCAGGCAGGCCATGTGCCCCAGGCACCACTTGAAGGGGGCGCCATTTTAAAAAATTTAAAAATGGCCACCGAAAACAAAATAGCCACCCACATGCTCAAATGGCCTCTGTGAGGCCCTAGGCCATGCCATGCCTCACAGAGCCCATTTGAGCATGTGCGGTGGCCATTTTGTTTTCAGCGGCCATTTTAAAAAAAATTATTTTTAAAAATGGCCACCGCCCATGCTAAAATGGTCCCTGTGAGGCCCTAGAGGCCAGCAGGAGGAGGGGAAAACTTTTCAGACCCCCCCCCCACCGTACGGCCTTTAGGAAGCCCTCCAAAGGGGCTACAGGTTATAGTGTTATATATATATATATATATACACACACACACACACACACACACACACACACACACAACTGTACACATATTTAATTTGGCACTAACAGAGAATCGGGGCTTGTGAATATTGAGCTGAAGCTTATGAGCTAGGATTGTATTCATTTGCTCTTACTTTGCTTCTTGTGATAAGTGAGTTAAATGTGATGTCTTAATAATATGGCTACTAATGGTGAGTTTGTCTTTGAATCAGTGTGAATTCCTTAGTATTAAGGCCCACTGGGAGTTTCTTGCTCTCTTTCTCTCATTTGAACTGTCTTTCTGAAATAGTAGAATATATTGCAAGCAGTGACACAGTTTACTCTGCATATCCTTTAATTATTTTCAGAGTATCTGGGAAAAGTCAAATTCTCCATTTATTTTTTTAAACTTATGTAATAGTGATGCTACAATGCATAGTAGAGACTTAGACAGGCACTTCTGTTTAGTTTTCCAAGTACACGTCCACATAGTATTTGGGTATTTCATGAGCCCCAGCATACTGAAATTTGTAGTTTTCCAGCATTTTTTGTTCTGACTACGTGCACTGCTACATAGTTTTTGAAATATTAAAAGATTAACAAGCTTGACTTGTATTTTTCAGCTGATATTATGGTAAAGTTACCTGAAAGATGGGTGTCAGATGTTTGGACAGGGGGCGCAATTTCTGTGCTTGCCCTAGGCGCTATTTTCCCTAGATACACCTCTGGTTGAAGCAATATCGGAACAAATCTTGTCCTTCTCTGAAATGACAGCAAGTGAGGTCATTTTCACAATCAAAACCAGTGTTTTACGTGGGTTTGGAAGCCATGTGTGCTCTCTATTCTCAGTTGTGTAGAGGCAAGGTAGGAGGGAAACGTGGGTAGAAGTGATTATGTGGAAGCAATAATCTCCTGTGCTTTCACACAGGTTGAACACTACTGAAAATTGGGAGCACACACAACTCCCAAACCTGAGTAGAACACAGTTTTTCTGTGAATGACTTCTCCCTATAAGATTTTGCTTTAGTCCTGTTTTCGCTTGGATCTTCCTTCTTTCATTGCCATCTCTTCTGTGTGTAAAAGACCAACTCCCAGAATAACAGCAATGCCACATGGATAAAAGTATAGAACTTCCTTCCATTTTTTAAAAAAAGAAAATAAATTCCCACAGCAATTAAACTATACCAAGGGACAGATCTATGAGCAAGTCTTAGGCAGACATGTGCTAATTGCAAGCAGTTGGGGGAAGAGTTAAAATGCAATGAAGGAGCATATGGTCTGTAATAATTAAGAGCAGTATCATGGCAGTTTCATAAATTATCATACACTGGAGCAGAAACAATGCCATTATCTCAAATTTTAAGTATGATAGTAGCGTTATGTTAAAATGCATTTGAGAATTGCACTCTTAAAGTGTCAGTTAGTTTGCTTATAAAGCTCTGGAGTTTCATCATTTTGAACCCTACACTGGGAATAAGAAGAAGTGGTTGTAGCCAGTTCAAAAGTCCATATACAGGTATCTCTGACATTTCCCAGCAGCCTATTCCATTAAATATTGAGCCCTTTCTCATGATCATGAGAAAGGGCTTGAAGGAGAGAGGGGAGTAAGCCTATAAAAGCTTACCTCCTCCGCAAATGATCTGTTCCTCTTTGCTGGGTGTGTGGATTGCACTCCCAGATTGCCCTCCGCCACTGCCAGCAGCAGGGAGGTTTGGGGACTGGGAAGCCCATGGGACTCCCATTATGCACTGCACAAGTGTGTGGTGCATTATGGAGATTTCCCCAGTGCCGGCAGGGAGCCCGGGGGCTGACAGATGATTTTTAAAAGGGGTTAAGGGAACGCTTGCTCCCTTTAGTTGGGCTCCCTAAGCAGTTTTGCTGCTGCACTGCCACCAGGAGCCAAGCAGCTCCCAACGGTTCTCATGAGCAGACATAACCAGGGGGGGCTTCCTTAGCCCACTTTTGCCTCCAAATGAGAACAGCCTCATCCTGGTCTTCGCATGACATTTCCTAAAATTGGTCATAAGCATCTTTAGTTGGGCTATGTGGTTTATTCTGCTTAGATTTCATGTGTCCATTGGCTATTATGAAAATAATAATAATAAAAACAAATAATAATAATAAGAAGAAGGAGAAGAAGGAGAAAGAGAGAGAGAGAGAGAGAGAGAAAGAAAGAAAGAAAGAAAGAAAGAAAGAAAGAAAGAAAGAGAAAGAAAGAAAGACAACTTAAAATAATCGACATAGCAATACCAGGTGATAGCAGAATAGAAGAAAAAGAAATAGAAAAAATCACAAAATACAAAGATCTACTAATTGAAATTGAAAGGCTGTGGCAGAAGAAGACCAAAATAATCCCAGTGGTAATTGGCCCCCTAGGTGCAATTCCAAAACAACTTAAACAGCACCTCAACACCATAGGGACCACAGAAATCCCTATCAGCTAATTACAAAAAGTAACTTTACTGGGAACAGCCTATATACTGCGACGATATCTATAATAATAACAGCAACAATATTGATAATAAAATTCAGCCATCCCAGGTCCTTGGGAAGGACTCGATGTCTGGATAATACAAACCAGTCAATAACACCTGTCTGACTGTGTAAACAAGAAATAATAACAATAACAACAATAACAAATAAGCATCCTTCTCTTTTAATGGGCCTTTGCTAACAGATGTGATTAGAAATGGTCTTTTTCCTTTAATGTCTTAGTTGCAAGAACTGATGAAGTTTTGTTTTTACTGACTATACATATTTACTGCCCTCCTCTGCATTCCAGTTTATCAATATCCTTTTTAAATTGCAGGGCCCAAAACTGGATATGGTGGCTCCCATGGTCTGCAGGCTGACATGTTCTGCAGTAATGCAGGCTATAGCGATCCACCCGTGTTGCTTCAGGCTTTTTCAAGGTTCAGCAGTTTGGGGCATTTGCATAACAGATACTTCATGTAGCCTGCCTGCACTTCAGACGCACCAGTTAGACTGGAAACATGCCATTTGCGGTGTTTCTGATCTAACTAGGGCTTCCAGAGCACAGCTGGGCTACTTGCTTAGACAAGTAGATAAGGGGTTTCAACAAATTTATGGAGGAAAGATCTATCAATAGCTACTAGTCTAGTGTCTATGGGTTACCTCCAGCCTCAGAGGTATGATGCCTCTGTATACCAGTTGCCGGCGAGCAACATCAAGAGAGAAGGAATGCCCCACTCACTTCATGCCTGTGGGCTTCCCAGAGGCGTCTGGTGGGCCAATGTGTGGAATAGGATGCTGGACTAGATAGGCCTTGGGCCTAATCCAGCTGGGCTGTTCTTATGTACTTGAAGTATTTTCCCTCTTGTGTAAATGCCGAGCACTGTTGGCCCTTCACCATTAGCCCACAGCAGCATGGGTGAATCCACCACCAGCCTGAAGCAGCGTGGGTAGATTGCCACCACCCCTGTTCAGGCGCGGCTCGTGAACGCGCCTCGGGGGGGGGGGTGGCGGGCGGCTTCTTTAAGGTAAACGGAGCCAGTGCTCTGTGCTGCCCAGCAGCCTTCACAACGGGGAATCGCCTCCACCACTCACCTGGCTCCCACGGAGGCAAGCCCCCACCAGCAGCCAGGTGAGTGGCGGAAGCAATTCCCTGCTGCGGGGGCTGCTGGGCGGCATGCAGCACCGGCTCCATTTACCTTAAAGAAGCCGCCCGTCCCCCCCACGCCGGAGGAGAGTTCACGAGCCACGCCTGCCCCTGTTAGACTGCAGAATATGTAAGCCAATGTTCTAAGTGAGGTCTGATAACTGCAGAATAGAGTGGAATTGTCCTTCCTTCAGTTCCTGCAGTGGGCACAAACATATTTCTTGAAATGAAAGCAAATGCGGTGAGACTTTATACCTTTGGTTATAGTAATAGAAAGCATTAGCTTTTTAATCACAGTAGTCTCTTTTTTCCTATTCACTTTTCCCCACAAGCTAAGATTCTGCTTTCACAGACTGATTAGTTCTTGGGTCTTTTTAAATTCAGTATTCAAAACCCTAATTCAACAACATAATACACACTTTTTGTCTCTGAATGTTTCCATCTTCTCTTCACAACCCTCCACAAACTGACGTAGAACATTACTTCACTGGCACTAGAAGGAGCTAACATTTGTGGTAGTTATAACAGTCAAAAACTGGAAGGATTGCTCCTGAAATATAGCTACTGGTTTTGTTAGCTGCATTCCTACTTCTATACAGTTTTGCTGGGGTTTAAAGGAAGGGTTCTTATGTGTCCTTTACATACTGTTTGTGCAGGAGGTGGAACAGATGGAATGACAGACTCCCAGTTTTCTTTTCTTCTTTTGCTTCTACCAACTGTAATTCTATAGTATAAATCTTAATGCACAAAACAAGAACAGCTGTGCTAGCTCTCTACAGAAGGCCTCAGAAATACTAAAATGACTGTTGCCCACGTTGCCGTTGCAGATGGTGGAACAACTAGTAGGGTTAGGGTTGACCTACTGACCCAGAAAATACTCAAAGAGGCTATTCTCATGACCCTCAGACCCTAAGGGACCCCAGCCCAGTTTCTGTGGGTCATGTGCTGCAACGGGAGCCACCCGGCTCCCGGCAGCAAACCCATGTAATTGCCTGCCCTTAAACGAGGTTAGCAGAACACACACTCCGCTAACCCCATTTACCTGATCATGAGCTGCCTAGCAGCCTGGCTCTGTGCCACGGTGACTCTTGAGGAGACCCTGACAGAAGTGCAACAACAATGCAACAGCATTGGGGGGGGGCTCCCCAGAGTACCCCATGCACTCATGTGGGGCATTCTGGGACTTCTGGGGGCAGGGAGGCCCCCGATCCCTGCCGCCCCAACCAGCTCCATAACAGTAATCATGTGGGTGGCCAATCCGGCTGCCCAGGGCTAGCCACCTGATCCTCTTTGGGGAGAGCAGGTCAAGCCCGCTCTCCCTGTGAAAACCCTTACGGCTGTCCACACTGCCCATGTGGAGAGCCTCAAACCTTCAATAAAAATCACACAATTGCCTGATTGTTTTGCAATTTGGGTGGTTGGTAGCACTCATCATGCCCTACCACTGAACCTGCCACTGAACCCTACCACTGTCCCTAGGTGCTACACATGGGGAATAAGGGGGTGATTCAAGTTCCCATTACTCCCTATGGGTGAACCAGCGTGCAAGTCTGCCACACAAGTGAAACACACACACATACGGTACAAAAATTATGGAATCTCCCAATACAGAACACAGTGCAAAACATAGTCTGAAAAAGAATCACTGACCCAGTATCTGCCAGCCAAAGTGCCAGGTACCCATGTATCTTTGGCACAAGTTGCTCTTCCACGCACTGACAAGGACAGGTGTCCATCCACCTGGGCAGCTTGTCAGGGGTCACATCCACTGAGCTCCATCCACCTGGGGTCTTGTCAGGGGTCACATCCTTGGGTCACATAACCAGGACAAAACATGCTCTGCTGATTGACCCAAGGTGTTGCTGAACCACTCCACTGCTCCAGTCCTCAGCCGAGCTGCCAGGGCTCATGCTTCCTCAGTGGTCAGCGAAATCTGGAGCTCACCCATCATCTTCTCCAGGAGAAGAGCAGCGGGCAAAGCCTGGCTGAGTGTTTCTTTCTTGGCACACAAGCTTTTCGTGGCAACAAGGAATGGCTTGAATGTCAAGACAACCTCAGCAGTGAGCTCCCAGTCCATGTTGGAAAGGTCACACATTCCAAGCCACACCTCCTTGCCAGGCCATGGATGTGTGGTTTACCATGTATGTGGTAACTGAGGGTGAATTTTTCTTTTTCTTTTCTTTTTTATATATTTTTTATTTTATCAACAGTTTAAACAGAGAGACATAAGGAAAACAGAAAAGAGAAGGAAAAAAGATCAAATAATGCAATTACAATAATTACAATCTGTATACATCCACCCGAATTATTTCCACCACCATCTCCCTCTCCCCTTCTCCTATCTGAAAGATAAAGAGCTGCAAATTTAAAAATATTGCCAGTAAGGTCAATAATTAGTGCACCTGTTATCTACTCAGAGCATTCAGCATTAGATTTCTCTACAAAAAGAAACCAAATCTTGGATGAGGAGCCAAACCCAGTGATTTATTATATTGAATAAATGGCTCCCATGTCTGAGAGGGGGGTGAATTTTTCATAAATGTTGTAGCAAGTTTCATTTTTAGCACTGAGGACAGAATTAAAATATGTGCATTCCGAATGAAGACAGAATTCCATTGATGGCTTCCCATTACAAAAGGATTAGAAATAAGAGTGCAGTGAAGTGTTTCTCAACCTGGGAGGTGAGCCCTCAAGTCAATCATGAGTTATTACTGATCAGTAAGAGGCCAATTTGCTGTCAGGATTTGGAATTTCCCAGAATTATGACCCTACTGACACCGATGAAAGAGAGTAGAGTATCATATTCCCAAACGATATAGTCCAGATCAGGAAAGAAGGATTTGCCCAGCAAAGCAGGCAAAAGGTCCAGCAAGGTAGCACAGATCCAGCAAGGCCCACACCCAGCAAGGTCCAGCAAGGCAGGAGGCCCAGCAAGGTCCAGCAGGGCAACATTAGGGTAGCACACAGCAGGGTCCAGCAGAAAGGCACAGCAAAGGCAGCAAGGCCAGCTCTCTTCCTCCAGAGGGAGGTTAAATACACTTTGAAAGTCCCTTCCTTTTGCTCCCCCTCTCTCATCCCCCCAGCCAATAGGCGAAGAGTTGCCCTGACAACATTGCCCTGACAACACTTGATTTTGAATGACAAGCCCAAAGGAGATCGGCTTGTTGAATGACAACAAGCCAAAGGAAATTGCAAGCCAATCAGAAGGCAGTGGAAGAAAGCCAATCAGCAAGGGAGAATACTAGTTAACGTAGCTGCTATAGCCACTTCAGCCTTCAAACCAGGTCTGATTTGGTTGGATTGCAGACCAACCACCCTTTTTTTTAGGCTGGTCCAGTTCATGATCAAGCCGGTTGAACTGGCTAGGTTTGAAGTGAACTGGTTTGATATTGAACCAGTTCGGCACACCACTAATAGTACCCCCTTTTCTCCAATAGGACTCAGGTTTGTGGTGGTCAAGAAATGGTTAAAAGGGTCTGCAAACTGCTCTAATTGCAACTTGCTAAAAGCACAATAATTCTTGTTGACCTGCTGGAATGCAGGCAAAGGGGGCCCCCTTGGTATCTGTAGATAACAAAGTGTTGGCTGGCCAGTACCTTCAAGGCCACATCTGGAAGGGAGTGAAATAGTTGGCAATCAATATGCAGAGAAAGAAGGAGGAGGAGAAATGCTTAATTATAGTTAGCAGAAAATGTTTGATTGGTATAATTGTAAGATGACGCTGCTTATTAATGAGAATTGTATCTACAATATGTAAATTACTATGAGTTTAAAAGGCGGAGACACAATGTAAACGGGGTTCAAGCTTTGGAATTTATTCCCTTGAGACTAATTGCTAGCAATAAAATCTGCTTTCTCTCAAACTGTTGGTGCCATTCTCTGTCTATGAGAACCCAGGGGATTTCTGCTACACAGTCATCCAAAAATGACTGCATACCCCTATTACAGCCTCTCTCCAAGTCTACTATACAGTCACAGAAACTGTATAGCAGAAAGTTGAAAGTCACCATAGCTGCCCTGAAAGAAGTGGAAATTCATTTGGCTAGAAGAAAAGGCTGAGGAACAGATGGACTTCCAGGCTGAAATGACAAAATGGCCTGGTTGGACAAAGCGATCTGAACTCAAAGAATAAATTCAAAATAACAAGCCAAGTCATTGTCTGAAGTTTTCAATATAATTGTCCACTATAAGATAAGGCATACCATGCTTCTGTGAGTTTTTGCGATTGCTGAATAGTTCTCTACACTACCAGAGATCAGGCCATAGATCTAAAATAACAAAGGTTATTTTTTTTATAAGAAAGCTTCCTATAATTATGTCAGACACTGAAAATCTCCCTTTCTCCAGTGGAACTGTCTTTTGGAAGGTTGAAAAAGTTTTTCTTGGTCCAGCCACAAGAGGGGAAACAACGATCTCCTCTGAGTCTCTCCTGACATGTAAATACAACTCTACTCTGGATGCAAAAATTTCAGAAATAAACAGCATTATGCTATATAGGGAAACTTCTTTTTTTTAAAGGCCAGACCTTTTAAATATTGGTATATCTGAGCCTGAGACTAAAGGGCACCTGGCCACTGTAACTGCGTTTTGGCCTGTTGCCCATAAAAACAAGCTGCTGTTTTGCTTTGTGTGGCAGAGCACAGCTTGACCTAAGCCCACCTGAACATTCCAGGGCTTCATCAGTATGCTCTGCTGCTAGTTCTTTGTCTCATGTGGTTTAGGCCTCTTCTTGCTCTGTCTGAGTCTGCTGTGTTCACCTCCACTAACCATTTGTAACCAACTCAGTCTGTCTGCATAATGCATATGCATCCATAATGAGCTCCTGCTGCCAGAGCCACACCGTGACCTTCCTAATTTCATACTGAGGCACCTTTTGAGCAGAGCTTTTGCAGCTGATCCTTCTCATGTGTTGTTCACTTCCATGACTGCAGTATTCGTTGAATAGGACCAGAGCTAGCCTTTTTAAAAAGAGAATACTGGAGACACTTGGACAATGGCACTGGAGTGTATTATGCTGCTTTGCTGATGCTTTTGTATGAGGCTAATCATAATAACAAGCTATGGGAAAGGTATAAAACCTCATTTTCTCTTTTTCCTTCCCTATCGCAATACAAAGCCATTAAGTGAATCATCATTATTCAGGGCATCACACAGGGTTTTTTCCCCCTCCTTTTGCAAAATCTTTGGGTATAAAATACTGTAAAAATACAGCATTTTAAATCATCTCCAAAGTGTGATATGCAAACAGATAGATTACTTGTGTGGACAGCAATTTGTGGGAGTTAGCGACAGTAACTTCAGCACCATTTATCGAAGGTCAAAATTCTGCTTCCTGTGTGTGCTCTTCCTCCTCCACAATATCATTTCATTTGACATACATGCATACATACAGGCTCTTTAGGAGGCTTATGCAGTGAGTGACACTTTTGTATATTGTGGTGGTGTTGCAGAGAAACAAGAAGCATGAAATGTTCATGATTTCTGTTCAGTCCAGAACATTATAAAGCCTGAAGTCATTTGTAGCTGGAATAATGTCAATAGCCCCTGCTAAAAAAATGTGCTCTTGATTCAAATCTTTCTTCTATCATTAAATAAGAGATCATGGAAACAGATCATTATCTCTGGTACCTGGAATTTAGTTCCATAGGGAAAGGCAGATAGCAAGACTGTGTGATTGAACATGCTGGGGCTCCATATTTTTGTAGGCAGGAGTTGTTGAGGTAAGTCTTTTGGGAAGCAACTCCTAAATATGGGATAAATATGAATGGATGGTCCTTATTCTAAAACTGTCCTTATGTTAAATGCACATGTGCTGTTTTTTGTCTTCATTCCAGGTGTGGTAGCAAATGCAGATGGTGCTTATATCTACTAGTTGAACTGACTGACTGCATATAATTTTTTGTACTTCTATATTTGTAAATTTTAAGGCTGCAATCCTATCCACACTTAATGTGGGGGTACGCTGAGCAAATGCGGAGGGACTTATTTCTGAGTAAACATAGTAGGATTGTTCTGTAACTCTCTTCACATCTTAACCCTGGATCGATAGACTTGGGAACCTAATACATTGTGGCCCTAATCTTGATGATAATATGATGTGTGTGTGTGTGTGTGCGCGCGCACACACGTGCATGGGCACACATGTGCACACACAAGCATATGTTTAATTCTATTGCTACTCTGCTGAGTATTCTTTAGTATACTTTAAAATCTCACCATGGCTTGAGGTGTTCATTTAAAGCACAACTATATGTTACTGAGCAAGCCAAAAGCTGAAATGTCTGAAAATAAAAGTTTTAGTTGTTTTGTCATTCACTTATACATTTATGTGTTTGATAGTATCTTTCTGAGATCCAGAGCTATTTGGTTGCTTTAGTAATGAATTATATATATGATATGGACTCCTGTAGTGAGCTCCATAAGATGATCCTCTGGAGCTGCATTTGGTCCTGCTGCATTTAGTGTTTGGTACATCTTGTTGTACAGTAGTGTGACAATACAGATGAAAGAGTTTCCTGGGAAGAGTCAGGCAGCTTCCTAGATATCGGACTGTTTGGGCCTCTGCCAATTTTACTTCTGCAATTAAAGGGAGCAAATAGCAAACAAAAAATACTGACAGTTCATGTATTTACTATCTCCTACAGAGTGTGCGCTAATACAGAAGAAGCAAGGAAACAGAATACTACACAGAAAGCCCTTGTTAGCACCTCTTGTGAGTTCTAAGCAAAGGAAAGATGAATGCAAGCCATCCCGCAAGGTACCATAGGCAACAGCCCAAAACATCAAAGATTGCTGAGAGAACTAACAAAGTCAGCATGGATGCTTGATGTGCCATAGGGAGACAATCAACAATAACTCAGTTTCCGTGACTAAACTAGCTTTTTAGACAAGACCAAACTACAAGTGGAAATTCTCCCAAACAGCCTTCCCAACAGACTGATAAGAAATGAGTGGAACAAAATAAAATAAAAAAATGAGACTTTGTACCCAGAACCCCAACCAGCATGTATGGATAAAAACAGGGCCACTTTTATTTATTAGATAACTGTGTAAGGATCTGCAACAAGCACAACAAAATAAATCCAATCTAAAATGTGGGCAACTCAACCCCTCATGGGTAAGGTCAGCCTCCTAAAGAGGGCAGGCCTCCCCTTACTGTTGGGTGAAGCAGCGTGGCTTTGCAAATGCCAGCTGAAGCCTCAGCATGGCCCCGCCAAGCCACACAGTTATCTGTGTCAAGGAGGTAGCCATCCAGGTCACCACCCCCCAAGCTGCAAAGCTCTGAGTGGGTGAATTGAATGGCACTCCAAACGTTGTTCATTCTCAGACACCACCCGAGCTGCAGGACCCTGGAGGGCTGTTCCATGAGTCCACTTAAGGGTGCCTCTGGCTGAACAACAGTTCAGATTTTAACCTCCAAAGCCTACACGCACCTGCCACAAAAAGGGGGCAAATCTCCATTTAGTCCCCTTTCCCCCACCATCTACGAACCACCTCATGGGTGCCATGTTGCAGATCCCTCAAAAGGATGTTATTGCCCTGTTCTGAAAGGTGAACACCATCTTCCCTTTACAACCACTCACTGTTGTGCCCAATGTCCCCATGAGGGATACATATCCTTCAATTATTAACTGTGGCCAGTGAGCCAAAGGGATTCAAAAATCCACTGCAGCGTGCAGAATAAGGGCCTTGCCCTTCAGCAGGCCTAGGTCATTGCCACCAAGGTGAAGGACCAATACTTACGGGTGAGGGCGAGAGCTGACCTGATGGAACAAAAGCGGCAGCATCTGGCACAATGCCATGCCTCATCTTCCAAGCCCCTCCACCTGAGCAAAGGTGGTGCAACCCAACTGGGTTCACCAGTTGCTAGAGCAGGCATGTTAACTGGCCCAGAACACAAAACTGTGTCCACCTATCAAAATGTGGACCAAACCAAGGTGGCTCCTGACATCTGCAAAAGAAACAAGAGTGAGCAACTGTCAACTGAGACTATTTCTTAAGCCCCTCAACGGGCCCGACATAAACCCGATAGGCCAAAGAGTACCACTGACCAGTGCTCCTGATGCACACTGGGGACTGCTGCAGTGGATGCTGCCCCAATCATAAAGGAGTGTGTTCCAGAGAATTCAGCTGGCAAGCCTGCTGCGTGCAATGCCGAATCTGTGAGTATCCCAAACTGGAAGTGCGTTAGTGGGACTGCATTAGCATGAATGAAGAGAGATCCAGGGGAATCCCCCCTGACAGAAAGATATGCCAGCATGGCCCATACAAGACAAAGTAACAGGTCAGAGCAACCTCAGAGAAGAAAGGTCACACCTCTGTGCTTCTGATTGGTGTTTGAGGCCCGCAGACGTACCTTCAACTCCATCTGAGACACCTGAATATCTCCCCTATCCAATGCCCTACCTGATGTGTCCTGTTTAGATGAGACCACCAACTCACTAATGTGCAGCGCACCCAAAAGGCCAACAACAACACTGCTTGGAAAAGAAGGGTCTTATAATTGGAAGAACAACATGCCTGAAAGTAACTAAGCACATGGGACAAAACCCCAGGTGAAATTGACCACCTGGGATCATGTGCCCACAGCTGACACCTGATCCAGCCTTCCAGCAAACCATTTAACATGTACCATTTCAATTTAGGTAGTAGGCAGAGGGTTAGACTTGACCCAAAAAGGCTACCTTATGTCCTATTTAACCATAACGTTCAGTGGTTGCAGTTAAGCAAGTTGCTAACTTTGACCCAAACCTACCTCACAAAGTTGTTATGATGGAAAAATTGGGATAACCTTATACACACTTCCTTGAGCTCCTCAGACAAGATGGGATACAAATGACAAATAACTAAAATGCAACTGCAGTTCAATAAAATACCACTATGATGGCAACAAATATTTATATACCATTTTTCAACAGAAGTTTCTGAAGAGGCTTATACAGAGAAATAACAAGTTGTTCTAGTAAGAACTAAGCTGCCTACTTTCCTTTCACTGCCTCTGCAACTGGACTAAATTTGGTTCAAATTGAGGTCCACAAATTAGATCTCTTGCGCCTCAGATGTTCATGCATCTGCCATTTTGGATCGAGGTGGATGACATCATTACAAACTACACCATTTAGGTGTTCCTATGTGTCACTCATTACAACTGTACCTCATTTGGTTCAAATCGGTTAGGCAGTCCACAAGTTAGTGTACTTGTGCCGCAAAGATTGATGTTTCCGCCATCTTGAATAATCACAAACTACACCATTTTGGCATCTCTATCTGTCCTGCAGCTGAAGCAAATTTGGTTCAAATCAAATTTTGGTTCAAATCAAATTAGGTGGTTCACAAGTTAGCCCACTTGCGCCTCAAAAGTTTATGTGTTTGCCATCTTGAATCAGGGTGGATGACATCAGCTCAAAATACACAGTTGAGGTGTCCCTGTGTGACACTCACTACAAATGTACCAAATTTGGTGTAAATTGGTTAGACAGTCCACAAGTTAGTGCGCTTGCACCCCAATGGTTCACATGTACGCCATCTTGGATCAGGGTGGATGACATCATCACAAACTATGCTGCTGAGGTGTCCCTACAAGTGTACCTGAATTGGTTCACTGGTCCAGGCATTGTGAAGTTCACACACACACACACACACACATACACACACACTGCTGGGTGATCTCATAAGCCTACAGGAAATTAGGCTAAAAATAAATAAAGATGGATCCCTGCCCCCAAAGGGCTCACAGTATAAAACGAAATATAATATAGACACCAGCAACAGCCACTGGAGGGGAGCTGTGCTGGGGATGGCTAGAGCCAGTTGCTCTCCCTCTGCTCTGTAAAGAAAATCATCACTTTTAAAAGGTGCCTCTTTGCTCAGTTAGCAGGGGCTAAACACTAAAATTAAGTTAAGCAAATATAATTATATATTATAGGCCTTCAGTGCCAGCCTACATAGACATAACAGTTTTAAAATATGCTTAAATTTGCAAACAGGTCTACAATTTATGAAGGTGGCAGAGCTGTGTGAATAGATTCATTGTTGAAAATGTGCTGTATAAAAATTGCAGTAGATCAGAGGGGGAGAAGTAGTCTCTTCTGCTTGATTATCCAATGACCACCTACCTTTTTCTTTAGCAAGCGTATAAAATGTGAAATAAAATTGAAGTTGGAACATTCAATGCAAGGGGGAAGGCTTTGGAAGCATGTGCCAACTACATTAATATTAAAAACCTATTTGGAAAGGGTAGGGGAGAAGCACCCTACATTTTCCTTGCTCTCATAACCAAAGTTCTTACTCAACTTTGTTTCTCTAGAATACCTGCAAAAAAGAATAAACTTGTTAAAAATAGTTCTCTATGCCTCAAGGTTTCTTCTCTGCTTCCTTTTAATTAAACACAGAGGCTATTATTCTCTTGCTTGCCCAGTGAATTCCCTCTTCTTGAATTCAATTTCCCATATGTATTTAATATATAAGAGCCACAACAGCAACCTATAGACGACTGTGCCAGCTTGACTTATTGTCCTGAGTGCATTTCATGTGATTTGTACTCAACAATTTGAAAATGACATGTTGCATTCGATTTAATTAGTTTTGCTTTCCCAGGGCTTGAGCTGCTCCTTTTTAATTAGCATTATGAACAAACAGAAGTTCTTCTCACCTTTTAGTTTGTCTCTGTAGAAGAGTTCATTATAATGATTGCATTTATCTTGTTAAACAAGACTTTTTATTCCACTGCATCCCTAGTTTTGGTTTATAGGCCTCATTAACGTTAACGGGAGCAAAAACTTCAATAAGGACAATATTGATAGTGTGTATATCAATAACATGTGTTTGATGCATGGTTATCAACAAAAGTGGAAGGGTACTAGGAATGGAGCATATTGAACATCTCTTTGCATCTCCCTTTCTCCATTGATAACTATGTTCAGCAAAGTACCTAATCTGTATCAGGACACACAAGAAACTAGGGATGTGTGGGCTTGCTCACTTTTGAGCCAGGCTCTCTCGATATAGATATAGATATAGATATAGATATAGATATAGATATAGATATAGATATAGATATATAAATTTGAAACGGCCTGGCCCTTTGTTTGAAGGACCAGCTCATGGGCTGGCTCAGGTATACTTGTAAAGGGGAACTCTTGGAGATTCCGCTTTACAACTAAAGGGCTTCCCTATTCCTAATGGTAAAGGCGGTGTGGATGGGTGGGGCTAACTAAAGAAAGCAGCCTCCTTCAGCCTCCATACCTTTAGAGGAGACCGTGGAGAAGCGGTGGGGGCAGCAGTGGGGGCACTTCCAAGCTTGTGGTGGGGAAGCCACTGACTTGGCTTGATTCGAAACAGTCACTTTGATTCAGAGCTGACCTGAACTGGATGGGCCGAATTGGATTGAATTGTCTCCTAGTTCTCCAGCAAATAGGTAGCTGCAGTCATTGGGGACACTGACACTATGCATGCTTAACAGCAGGGAACCTTCCCTTTTATTGATTGATTAATCGATTGATTGTTAAATTTATATACTGCCTTTCGTTAAATCGATTCCAAAGTGGTTCACACAGAAAAATTAAAACAAGACTATAAAATTCACAATTAAAATATTAAGCTAAAATATAAAAACATAAATCTGACTAAAAAGATTTAAAATACAAGCTTTTGTGTTTTAACAGCACTTGTTCTTAAGTGATCAAAGTGCCATGCATTAGAGCTGTGTGAAGCTTCAGAGGCTAACAGATTCTGAATGGATTTGATTTGGCCCCTCCAGTTCTGGTCAAATTTGGGGGCAAATTGAAGCCAGAACTTATTTGGCTCCCGAAGCAACCCCTTCCCCTACCCTGTCATCCCTTCCCTGGGGCTGCATCCCAGCAAGTTCTGCGGTGCTCACATCACTACATTAGCCTCATAATGTATTAAGAAATTTTGTTTTAATATTTATTTATTTATTTATTTATTTATTTATTTATTTATTTATTTATTTGATTTATGTACTGCCCTTCCAAAACTAACTCAGGGCAGTTTACATCAAAATCAAAACAATCAAAATCAAAACTAAACCAATTAAACAATTAAAATCATTTCAATATTAAAATCATTAACATTAAAATCATTTAAATCCAACATTAAAAATTTAAAATCATAAATCTATCTAAAAGCCTGGGTGAATAAATGTGTCTTCAGTGCCTTTTTAAAAGTTGCCAGAGGTGGGGAGGCTCTTATTTCAACAGGGAGTGTATTCCAAAGTCCAGAAATAAAAATCAATTATACTTCTTTCTTTATTACAAGAATTAGATTATGGGTTAAACATATCTGGCCCCTGCTAACTGAGCAAAGATGTGGGGCTAGTGTGGGGCCCCCATTCTCTCTGGTACATAATAGAACTTTTACACTGTGGTTCCCCTGCTCTCCAGGCGACTGTTTCATACTCCTAACGAATAGTGGCCGTTCCATGTGTCCAGGCAGTACTGTGTGGGCAGATTAGGGAAACACTGGGACCAGGGTTACTCTCATTCAAATTTTCCAGGTTTCCACTGGTATTCAGGGATGTGCGAACTGGTCTGAGTTCAAACCGGTTTGAGTTCAAACCGGTTTGGTTCAATGGTTCAAACCTGGACCAGACAGGGCTCTGATTTGCCCTTCTGGTCCAAGTTTGAACCAAATCTGAACTGCTTTGAACCAGTTTGGATGTGCCATGGAGTGCCTAGGGTCTGTTTTAGTGTTTGTGTGTGTGTCCTCCATTTTGCAGATCATTGTTCACTTTTGCTCCTGGCCTCCATTTTGTGAGCCTATTTTTCAGACTTTGCATTAGCTGGGCTTGTTGGTGAGCTGGGTAGCAGGGAGGAGTATGTCCTCACTTGTCTCTGCGACTCGACCATCAAGGGCAATGTCGTGAGTGCCAAGAACTTGCCCGGGTGGAGGGACCTCCTGGTCCAGAAAGTTAGGGAGGAGGAGGTCTCTAGGACCAGGAGAGACCAGGAGGGTGGCAGTGGTGTGGGTGTGTCTCCCCCTGAGCGACCCGCATCCAGAGGCAGTGCGGTGGTGTCAGCTTGCCCTTCCCCTTCCTCTTCCCAGTCCAGCAGCATGGCATCCCAGGCAGCTGCGCCAATACAGCAGAAACTTGCTCCCGCCACGAAATCCGCCCAGTGGTTTCAGCACGTGTGCCTTGGCGCCTTGCCTGGTGTGCAGGAGGCTCGATCTGCCAGGCCCTCCAGTGCTGAGCAATGTGTTGCCCAGTACTTGGAGGAGCCTGTGGAGGAAGACAGCTCGATGGACCACACAGAGTTCTGGACGACCCGTCGCCAAGTCTGGCTGGACCTGGCAGTGGTTGCTGTGCGCCTCCTCTTCTGCCCCCGAACCAGTGTCCAGAGTGAGCGGGTGTTTTCACATGCCGGGGATGTGGTGAAACCCTCTCGCTCCCAGTTGGACACTGGTCTGGTGGAGCAGTTGGTCTTCCTTAAGGTCAACCTCCCCTTGCTGGGCTACCCCAAGCTGGAGGTTGAGCTGGGTGAGTGATTACTGTGGTTTCCCCATGGTTGGTCACCTGCCTGGCTCATCCTCTGCTCATCCCTCCCCTCCCCCCTTCCACCTCTAGCTGAGCTGACGTGACAGATGCTGAGCCGTGCCAGCCAAGACGCAGCATGCCTACTACTGGTGCTACGACTGGCCAAACATTTATACACCCCACCACCACCCACGCCCACGTAAGAAACCCGATGCTGACCACAACAAGTCCTTATCTCCACCTTTCAACATTGAGGGGCCTGGCGCGGGCATGACACACACACCTAAAAGTAGCACAGCCCCATCCTCACAATAATACCACCAGACTAGCACTGGAGATGGCGGGTATATGTTCTGTAAATATGTAAATATGTAAATAATAATTTCCAAAAATGTTCTGTTAATCAACCCTCCAAACGTATTGAAAATCATACTTGAAAACGAATGATGACTCAAAAAAGTATTGGTTTTTAAAAATATGTTATCAAAGAAATGTGTGGGGTTGGTTTTCATTTAAAATGTTTTTAATATCTTGCTGAATGAATTCTCATGTTATTGATTATGGTTACTGTTAATGTTGACTAACAAATTATAATCATAGAACTTTACTTGTCAACACAACATATTGATTGATTGATTGATTGATTGTCTGGGTTCTTTGTGGGGGAGGGAATTGGGTCTGTGTCTGTGCTGCTTGTACTTGTCTGGAGAGGTGTGTGTGTGTGTGTGTGTGTGAGAGAGAGAGAGAGAGAGAGAGAGAGAGAGAGAGAGAGAGAGAGAGAGAGAGAGAGAGAGAGAGAGAGAGAGGGAGGAGGCTGTTTCTGTTGTGTCTGTGTGTCTGTGTGGATGGATGTTAGTAGATGTGTCCTAGAGCAAAGATGTGGTGGTCCAGACAGACCCATTTCTTTCCCCAAGCTAGGCAAAAGGCATGCACTGCAGACACAAAGAGATGAAGACACTGGACAAGAGAACTTGAGAGAACTACTCAACCAGCTGGTGAGTGTTGCAATGCTCTGCTCTATCATCACACTCAGTCAGCTCTCAGCTGCACTGTGTAGACTCACTGGTGGTTCTTCCTGTAGTTCCTGTAAATAATATCTCATAGGGATTGATGGCTTAACTTTTCACCCAGTGACACACATTCCATCAATCCCTATGAGATATTATTTAATGCCTTAGAAAATCCTTAAAAAACCACCCATCACTCCTATCACTCTGGGGTTGTCTGGGAGGGATTGGGGCCATTTTTGCCATGGTCCCAGACCCACTTTGGGGTGCTGCCACCCCACAGAGGTGGGGTTTGGGGCTTCCCCAAATCCTCAATATAAGGGATTTCCCCCCCAAAAAATTCACCATTAATACTAGGGGCAACCAATTGCCTTGGGAATTTGTGGGTGGGGGACACCCATGGGTGCCTACCACCCACCCCAGCTTTTTGCCCCTAAGTACTCCACAGAGAGAGTTATGGGCAACAATGGAAAATATTTTAAGAATTCATAGAAAATCATACCAATCTCCAATTGCTTTGAGGTAGGCTTTGAGGTAGGCACCACCCTACCTACTTTTTGAGTTTCAAACTGGTTCAAACTGGTTTGAAACCAGTTCAAAACCAGTTCAAATTCACACCGAACCAAGGGGTGGTTCGAGGAAAATCAAAACCAAACCACCCCACCCCAGTTTGAACCCAGTTTGAATTCGAACCAAACCGGGGGACCCAGTTTTATGCACATCCCTACTGGTATTTCAGTGTATGCCAACTGGCAGCTGCAGGGAATAATAGTAAAGGGGAACCTTGATTTTCAGTGATCCCAGAAAAATGGGATCACCATACCAGGCAAAAGCAAACATGGATATGTGCCAATGGACAACCAAACTGGCAGAGGGACTGCTTGGACTGCTTGATTGTAGCAGTCACCAAGACAGGGAAAGGTGTTGCTGGGGTATGTGTCCCGTGGCTTCCTTATGTCAAGCAACCAGGCTAGGTGGCATCTGCCCTCCAGCTTGCATATGTGTTTCCCTGGCCTTTTGCTCTCATAAGAAAGTGGTCCTTTGGAGAAGGGGCATCGTCATACATTATTTATGATTCTGCCCTATCCCTGTCTTCCCCTCCCAATGGTTCTTCTTATGTGTAATGCCATAGAGTGTGCACTTGCACTCAAGGGGAATTTATTGTACAATAAATAGAGTAGAGACATTCAAGATTTCTTGGGTGGGCCTTCCTTTTAAAGCTGATACATAAGAACATAAGAACAGCCCTGCTGGATCAGGCCCAAGGCCCATCTAGTCCAGCATCCTATTTCGCACAGTGGCCCACCAGATGCCGCCGGAAGCCACAGACAGGAGTTGAGGGCGTGCACTCTCTCCTGCCATTACTCCCCTGCAACTGGTACTCAAGGGCACCCTGCCCTTGAGGCTGGAGGTGGCCCACAGCCCTCTGACTAGTAGCCATTGATAGACCTCTCCTCCATGAAGTCATCCAAACCCCTCTTAAAGCCATCCAGGTTGTTGGCTGTCACCACATCCTGTGGCAGAGAGTTCCACAAGTGGATCACGCATTGTGTGAAAAAGTACTTGCGTTTGTTGGTCCTATACCTCCTGGCAATCAATTTCATGGAGTGACCCCTGATTCTAGTGTTGTATGAGAGGGAAAAGAATCTCTCTCTCTCCACTTTCTCTACACCATGCATGACCTTATAGACCTCTATCATGTCTCCCCGCAGTCATCTTTTTTCTAAACTAAAAAGCCCCAGGTGTTGTAGTCTTGCCTCATAAGAAAGGTGCTCTAGGCCCCTGATCATCTTGGTTGCCCTCTTTTGTACCTTCTCCAGTTCAACAATGTCCTTTTTAAGATGTGGTGACCAGAATTGTACGCAGTACTCCAAGTGTGATCACACCATAGTTTTGTATAAGGGCATTATAATGTTAGCCGTTTTATTTTCAATCCCCTTTCTAATGATCCCTAGCATGGAATTTGCCTTTTTCACAGCTGCCGCACATTGAGTCAGACTTTCAACGAGCTGTCCACCACAACCCTAAGATCCCTATCCTGGTCCATCACCAGCAGCTGGGATCCCATCAGCATATACTTGAAGTTGGGGGTTTTCGTCCCAATATGCATCACTTTACATTTGCTAACATTGAACTGCATTTGCCATTTTGTCACCCACTCCCCAAGTTTGGAGAGATCATTTTGGAGCTCCTCACAATCCGTTTCGGATTTCACTACCCGGAAGAGTTTGGTATCATCTGCAAATTTGGCCACATCGCTGTTTACCCCTGCTTCTAGATCATTAATGAATAAATTAAATAGCACGGGTCCCAGTACAGATCCCTGGGGGACCCCACTTCTTACTTCCCTCCATTGTGAAAACTCTCCATTTATACCTACCCTGTTTCCTGTCTTTCAACCAGTTAGCAACCCACACATGTACTTGTCCCTTTTTCCCATGACCACTAAGTTTCCTCAGGAGTCTTTGATGAGGAACTTTGTCAAAAGCTTTTTGGAAGTCCAGGTATACTATGTCAACTGGATCACCTTGATCCACACACTCGTCGACACTCTCAAAGAAGTCCAAAAGGTTGGTGAGGCAAGATTTACATTTGCGGAAGCCATGCTGGCTCACTCCCAGCAGGGCCTGTTCTTCTAGGTGCTTTACAATTTTATGCTTTCCAACAATTTGCCTGGGACGGACATTAGGCTAACTGGCCTGTAATTTCCCGGATCGCCCCTGGATCCTTTTTTGAAAATCGGTGTTACATTTGCTACTCTCCAGTCCTCTGGTACAGAGCCCGATTTCAGGGATAAGTTAAATATTTTAGCAAGGAGGTCGGCAATTTCACATTTGAGTTCTTTGAGGACTCTTGGATGGATGCCATCCGGCCCTGGCATCCATCCTGTTAGCTTTCCGTTTTTCCAGACAGTTTAGAACATCATCCCTTGTCACTTCTATCTGACTCAGCTCTCTAGCCTCCATCCTTAAAATGGTTCAGGAACAGGTATATGCTCAGTATCCTCTGCTGTGAAGACAGATGCAAAGAACTCATCCAGCTTCTCTGTAACCTCCATATCCTCCTTAATAATCCCTTTCACTCCCTCATTGTCTAATGGTCCAACCGCCTCCCTGGCAGGTTTCCTGCTTCTGATGTACTTAAAGAAGTTTTTGTGATTCCCCTTGATACTTTTGGCTAAATGTTCCTTAAACTCTCTTTTTGCCTCCCTTATTGTCACCTTGCATTTCTTTCGCCAGAGTTTGTGTTCCTTTCTGTTCTCTTTGTTTGGACAGGCCTTCCAGTTTTGGAAGGAAGTCTTCTTCCCTTTCATGGCTTCCTTGACGGTACCCGTTAGCCATGCTGGCATACTCCTGGACTTAGTAGTACCTTTCCTCCTTTTGGGTATACAATTTAACTGGGCTTCTAGTATTGTGGTTTTGAGTAAACTCCATGCACTCTGGAGCGAAGTGACTCTCCTGAGTTTCCCCCTCAGCTTTCTTTTCACCATACTCCTCATTTGGGAGAAGTTTCCTCTTCTGAAATTCAAAATGTCTGTTTTAGACATCCTTGGTGATTCTCTGCCCGCATGTATGCTGAATTTGATGGCACTGTGGTCACTGTTCCCTAAAGGGTCGATGACACTGACATCATGCACCAGGTCCTGGGTGTCACTCAGAATTAGATCTAAGGTCGCCTTCTCTCTGGTCGGTTCCATGACCAACTGTTCTAGGGCACAGTCATTTAGCGTATCTAGAAATCTGACCTCTTTGTCCTGACTTGAATGTGAATTTACCCAGTCTATGTGTGGGTAGTTGAAATCACCCATAATTACAGCCCTGCCTCTCCTTGACACCTCCCTGATTTCCTCCTGCAACTCCCGGTCACTGTCGGCATTTTGGTCCGGAGGGCGATAGCACGTCCCCAGTAGCACGTTCCCGTTCCAGCCTTGTATAGTCACCCACAGGGTTTCTGTGGAGGACTCCAGTCCACCTAGGTTTTCTAGCTTGTTAGATTCTATCCCTTCTTTAACATAAAGTACTACCCCTCCCCCAAGGTGCCCCTCCCTGTCCTTTCTATAGAGTTTATATCCAGGGATAACAGTGCCCCACTGGTTCTCACTGTTCCACCATGTTTCTGTTATGCCCACTATATCTATTTCTGCGTTAGCAACCAAGCACTCCAGCTCACCCATCTTGGCTCGGAGGCTTCTGGCATTGGCATACAAGCACCGATACACTGAATTTCTCCCCTGATGTATGCTATTCTTCTGACTCTTTGACCTGCTGGCACAGGCTCCCATCTGCTCTTTATGCGGTTCTGCTCTGTCCCCTTCTGTTTTATTTGAATTCTTTGCAGCCTCACACTTTAAAGGATGGCTTTTGCCAAATGGGATACTGCCCAGCTTCCATCGGCTGTTCCCCAGGTGTCATTTAAAAAGCTGCTCTGCAACCTTTTTGATCTTAAGCACCAGCTGTCTGGTTCCATCTTGGTTCAAGTGCAGCCCGTCCCTTTTGTATAGGCCTTGCTTTCCGCAAAATGTGTCCCAGTGCCTAACAAATCTAAACCCCTCCTTCCGGCACCAACGTCTCATCCACGCATTGAAACCCCTCAGCTCTGCCTGTCTCACTGTACTTGTGCGTGGAACAGGTAGCATTTCTGAGAATGCTACCTTGGGGGTCCTGGACTTCAAAATGCTACCTATCAGCCTAAATTTGGCTTCCAGGACCTCATGACTGCATTTCCCCACTTCGTTGGTGCCGACGTGCACCACGACAGCTGTCTGCTCCCCAGCACTGCCTAGGAGCCTGTCTAGATGCTGCGTAATGTCTGCAACCTTCGCACCAGGCAGGCAAGTCACCGTGAGGTCAACACGTGGGTCACAAACCCGAGTATCTCTGCCCTGCCATATCTTATACCCCAGGTACGGGTATCTCTGATACCCCAGACTCGGGTTTCTCTGCCCTGCCATATCTTATCTTTGCAGTTATCTAATCAGATTTCCCAGTTTATGGCACTACTGTGACCACATGTGCTTGTGAACATCCTTCTTGACCAATTTATTTTTGGTGACTAGAACACATAGTACCCATTTTGCCATCCTGACCCCTTTCTTTTCTGGTTGCCAGGGCAGGGGACAAAAGCATGGAGTGGGCTGTTTCCTGGGTGGGTCTGGCCGCCCTCTTTATTATTTCAGTTCCAGAAATAGCACAAAACTGCGGTCATGTTTGCGTCTGCATTCGGACAACTCTGCCACCTTCAAACCTCAGGTTGGTGCAGCAAAACTCACTACAAACTATAGGTTCAAACGGCAGCTTGGCAAGAGAAACTGCAGGTTGCAGTTTCACACATTCAGATACACATGGATCCCAACCATGAGGAGAGCTGGTCTTGTGGTAGCAAGCATGACTTGACCACCTAGCTAAGCAGAGTCCACCCTGGTTGCATATGAATGGGAGACTTGATGTGTGAGCACTGTAAGATATTTACCTCAGGGGATGGAGCCGATCTGGGAAGAGCAGAAGGTTTCAAGTTCCTTCCCTGGCTTCTCCAAGATAAGGCTGAGGGAGATTCCTGCCTGCAACCTTGGAGAAGCCACTTCCAGTCTGTTTAGACAATACTGAGATAGATAGACCAATGCCACATTCAACTCTGGTTTGGCATTACATGCAAATTGAGCCTCTGTCTCTGCTGGGCTCAGCAGTAGCTAAAATTGTTTGGGAGAGGACGTAGTTTGACCAGTAATAGTGAATCCTGTTGTGGCCACAGTAACACTAACCTTTTAATCCAGTGGAAGTGGAATACTAGTAGATCCTACTGAAACTGTTAAAATGACAATTTCCCACCACTAGCATGGAAGCCACAGATGAGTTTCTACCATAAGTGCAAGGGCCTGTTATTCATTGCATACCCACTTTAGACAATGACTTGCTGTTGCTGGTAATATTTATGTGGACATTTGTCTTAAGTTTCTGCATTTTAATGAGTGTATCATATTTCTTATATATCACTGAATCGCTGCATACCACAATCTATAAAAATATCCATTTAAATTATATCTGCATTCTTTGGCAAATTCTTTAGTTCTGTATTTCTTATAGCTATAAAAATATTTATTCTTATATTCATTTTCTCTTTAACAACTTAACCCTATTTTACCTCTGTAACTTAAATCATGCAATATTTCCAGATGATATGCTTATGCAAATGTTCAACTATTCTACCTTTGCAAAGCACTGCATTTCCCCCCAGTGCTGGGAGGGCCCTCGAAAAGAGATGGAACCCTCTTTTAAGAGCACTATGGGGAAAGCACTAGAAAGGGCTCAACTTCCCAGCAGTCTTTGCATGCCTTCCAAGATGATGCAGGAGCTCAAAGGGGTTCAGTTTCCTTTAAATAAGCTGCACCCCTGGCACTAGGTAAAGCACAGCATTGCACAGTAAGAATGGTCGTCTACGCATGCTGCCAGGGGGAGAGTATTCAACTTTGGCCAAAGAGTCACACAGGCCCAATAACCAATTAGGGAGTCACACGTAGGGTTGATGGGGGTTGCCACTGGTCCCAGGCCTTACAATGAAAAACACTGCCCCAGTATATGTATATAGGATTGCAACCATAGTACTGATAGAATTTCTTTTAGTTTCTTTGAAATTCTTTGTCCAGTAGTTCCTCTTGTCTGGTTAAAGTGGAACAATTTCAGTTTGTGACTCCCAAAGATGTGCACAAGATACGTGGGCAAGATGTGCACAAGATACGTACTTCACCACCTGTTCTCTCAACCCTGGCCCAACATGGCTTATACAATCCAGCAGTGAAGTTATCGGAGAGGGCCTTGTTAAGATCATGAATGCATCTCTGAGGGAGAGCAGGATGCCTCCTTGTCTCACAGAGGCAAATATTAGACCACTCTTGAAGAGGCCTTCATTGGGTCCCTCAGAATTTTGCACTTGCAGGCCTGTCTCCAGCCTCCCATGGTTGGGTAAAGTGATTGAGAGGGTGGTGTCTTGGATGAAGCGGATTATCTGGACCCATACCAAACTGGCTTTTGGCATGCTTTTGGGCAGGCTATGGTGTTGAGATGGCCTTGGTCAGACTGTTGGATGATCTCCAATTAAGAATTGATGGGGTGTGTGAGATTCTGTTGGTCCTTTTGTATATCTCAGCGGCTTTTGATACCATCAATCATGGTATCCTTTGGGGTAGCTGAAGAGATTGGGAGTGGGAGGCATGGCTTTGCAGTGGTTCCGCTCCTACCTCTCGGGTAGGTTCCAGATGGTGTCACTTGGAGACTGCTGCTTTTCAAATCAAGAGCTCCAGTATGGAGTCCCACAAGGCCCCATACTGTCTCCAATGCTTTTTAACATCTATATGAAACCACTGGGAGAGAACATCAAGGATTTGGTGCAGGGTGTTATCAGTATGCTGACGACACCCAAATCTATTTCTCCATGTCAACTTCATCAGGAAATAGCCTAACTTCCCTAAATGCCTGCCTGGAGGCGGTAGTGGGATGGATGAGGGAGAACAAACTGAGGCTGAATCCAACCAAGACGGAGGTACTCATTGTGGGAGGTCGAGACTTAGGACGTGGTTTAGATCTGCCTGTTCTGGATGGGGTTGCACTTCCCCAGAAAGAGCAGGTACGTAGTCAGGATCCAAACCTCTCCCTGATTTCTCAGGTTGAGGTAGTGGCCAGGAGTGCTTTCTATCAGCTTCGTCTGATTCACCAGCTACCTCCATTTCTGGAGATAAATGACCTTAAAACAGTGGTGCATATGCTAGTAACACCTAGGCTTGATTACAGCAATGTGCTGTACATTGGGCTGCCTTTGTATGCAGTTTGGAAACTACTGTATGCAGCAGCCAAGTTGGTCTCCGGAGTTGCCCAAATAGATAATATTATATCAATTTAAAAACAACTACACTGGCTGCCAATAAGTTTCTGGGTGAAATATAAAGTGCTGGTTATTACCTATAAAGCCCTAAATGGCTTGGGTTCAAGGTATTTAAGAGAGCGCCTTCTTCTTCATCAACCCTACCGCCTATAAAGATAATCTTGGGAGGTCCGGTTGCAGTTGCCACCAGCTTGGTTGGTGGCGACTCGAAACCAGGCCTTATCTAGAGTTGTCCTGGGACTCTGGAATGTGCTTCCTAATGAAATTAGAGTTCCCCCTTCTCTGAATGTTTTAAAGAAGGACCTAAAAACATACCTGTTCAGTTAGGCTTTCAGTTTATAGTTTTCTTTTTTAAAAAAAAGTTTATGTTTTAAATTTTTATTTAAGAATAGAAATAAAAACAGAAAGGTATGGTTACATCTCTTGAACTTCCAGCATACAAAATATATGTGCAGTATGTTGAAAATAACTTTCAAAAAAAAAAGACCTCTTCCATCCCTTCTCTAACTGTTATCACATTAAGAAACTAACACAAAGCCAAAAGGTCTATAGTAAGAATAATATGGTGATATAATATAGCATGAAAGGCATCATCAATGGCAACCAAGTTTCAAATATGGATAACTACTCTATTAATAAGAGCTAGGTATAAGTAAGATTTGTATATCTGCCCACTCCCTGAAAAGATTTCCAGTCTGAAAGAGATCGCCCGATTATACTTGGTTCAGCTTAAAAACGTGAATAATCATCACCAAAGAAAACAAAGCTTTAGATGTAGATGAGTACTCTATAAAACAATGTAAGATTTATGGAGGATTCCCGGACCATCAGATTATAACCGTAATTATTCCCATAATTTTGTTTCAGCAATATCTTATATTAAAAAGAAGTAATGTCTAATTCCTCCTCTCAGTTCATTCTCCTGTTTAATCCTCATCCAAGGATTTATTTAACACTAGCGAGGAATCTGTTGCTTATTCCCATGATTTTGTTTCAGCAAGATCTGTATGAAAAAGAGATAACATCTAATTCTTCCTCTTCAGTACATTCTTCTAATTAATCCTCATGCAAAGGTTTGTTTAATACTGGCAGGGAATCTGTTACAATTAAAAATTCCCGCTAAAAGAAAACAAGCATTTATACTTGGTTCAGCCTTTAAGAACCTAAATAATAAGCATCATTAATGAAAACAGAGCTTTAGATATAAATGACTACTCTATAAAAAATATAAGATTTATAAAAGATTCCCTAGTTTATAGTTTTAAAGCTTCAGTGTAAGAGTTTTTATTGTATTTTAAATTGTTTTAATTATGTTAATATTTTAATGGTTTTATATTGTGATTCACTCAGGGACCTTTTTGTATGGGGTGGTATATAAATGTACTAAATAAATAAATAAGAATAATGGGAGATAAGAGGTTAGAGGGGGAAAGGCAGATTTGAGACATTATCAGCTTATTATCTAGATTATCATTATCTAGCTGGTAGATTGATTCATTTGGGGGAATTCATATAATGCACATTTATCACCTTTACTTGCATGCAGTCACGATTAGTGCATAACAAATGAAGTTTTCTTATTACTTGTCTTTATATAATCTTAAATGCGCTATTTTACAATCTAGGCATTTAACATAATTTAAATATGAATCAACAGGTAACTTCAAACATCTCTGCTAACTGAGAAAAGAGGCACCTTTTTTGAAGTGGCGATTCTCTTATTTTTTGCAGGGGGAGAGCAACTGGCCTAATTCACCTCCAGCACAGCATCCCTCCAGTGGCTGTTTCTGATTTCTGCCATGTTTCTTTTAGATTGTGGGCCTTTTTGGGAAGCAAACCATGTTATTTATTATTATGTTTTCTGTGTAAACCACACTGAGAACTTTTGTTGATAAATAGGAGAAGGAGAAGGAGAAGAAAAGTGCATTTGTAAATCAGCTCAACAATGGCTGCCAAGATGAGTCAATATTCTCATTTACAAATGAGAAAGTCACTGCCTGGTAAGCTTCCACGCAGTTGTTCTCCTGCAGTGAGGTTCTGAGGAGATGCTCACGATCAGCAAAAAGCAGGCCAAGAGAGCCTAGCCTGCTTTGTCCTGATCGTCTGCTGCCACGGGAGCCATGCGACTCCCGGCAGCAAACCCTCCTAATTCATCCTCCCCTTAGCCAGGGTTAGCAGAGTGAGTGCTCTGCTAACCCCATCTTTTTGATCATGTATTGCCGCAGTGCAGCTCCGTACCACGGCAGCACATGAGGAGACCCCCGCCAGGAGGCTGAAACAAGCCTCCCAACCCTGGTCTCTCCAGGATGCCTCACGCGCTCACGTGGGGCATCCTGGAACTTCTGGGGCTGTGTGGCCCCCAATCCATGTGGCCCCCTGATCCCCGCAGCCTCCGCCGGCTCCGTGACAGAGCCAACAGTCGTGTGGGTGGCCAATCATCTGCATCATCTTCCGATCATCTGCAGGGAGAGCGGACTAAGCCTTCTTTCCCCACAAACCCCCTAAAGGCACGTCTCACTGATTGTGAGACTCGCCTCTCTGTGTGACCTACCTGTAACCTTAGAGAAGCTGATGCCAATCTAGACAATACTGAGTTATATGGACCAATGTCGGTCTCTGTATAAGGCAGTTTCTTATATTCCTATCTGTGCCACCTCTGACATGGTCACATTTATTTTTAACTGTTCCTTAGGAATAATAAATATTTGTTTATTTTTTGTAAGGCAAACCTACTTTTGTCCACATGGGTGCAAATTGACAAGAAACCATCAGCATGGGAGATTTATAAGAGGAGAAACACAACACAATATTCTATTGCCATACAGTCAGCCTCCATTTTCTACTGAGTTTGACATACTCTCACTCAGTGGTGGATGGAATCCTGAAATAACTTCCATTTATTTCGCAGACAGGGTCAAGTTGATCAAGTGGGCTTTATAACTTTTCCTGGGGAAGGACCCACCCAGTTCAGGCTATGCTTGTTTCATAGCAACAAGATTCACAAAGCTTGAGTCTATGAAGCCAGTTCCTTTCCAACTTTTCACCTTCCCAAGTACTAGAGATCTAGAGCTGGAAGAGACCACAATTTAGATTCCTCTCCCTCCATTTTCCCTCTACAGCCAAATTTGCCTGGCATCCCCTTAGTTTAGCTATTCTCCCCTTGATGATTGGTAGTTTTTGTCTTTGCCATTCCAATTAAATCTCATAGTTTTAAAGAAAAAAATCCCATAAATTGTCCAATCGATTCTGTATATTTACTGATGTCATATTTACTGACAGTGTTAATTTCCCAGTAATTTATTTCATTAATCCTGTATAATTAAGCCAGTGCAGGTCTGGGCAGCAGCAGTCTTACACATTTTAGAAGGTATGATCTCCCTCACTGCCCCACCCTTCCCCAGCTGTCATGTAGAAAGTAGCTGTTCGTGGTGGTGGTGCCTGACCCCATGTCCCTCAACAATTAGTGCCCTAGGTGACTGCATAGGTCTACCTAGCGGATGGGCTGGCCCTGACTCCTTATCTGGTAGATTCTGGGTTTCTGAATACTGACAGTGTTCTGAAATGAGTCAGGCAAGAGATCCCTGGATCCATGTTATTTCATTAGGAGGAATGAAGCTGAAACTGTGGAATAGCAAGCAATGGTAAAGGGAGTGATTTACAATTCCTTCAGTAGTGTGCTCTTCAAGCAATGCTGGAAATTGCTGCCCCTTAAGTTAAGTAATATAAAATGTAAGATTTAGCACTACCTTTTTAATAGCAACATTTAGGATAATCCAGCTAGTTCAAAGTATCTTCTGAGTGCTATATAGATAGAATGAGAGATTATGCAGCAGCCGAATACTGATTTAAGAGCCCTTTTTCATGTGTAGTGAGAAAGGGCTACCCAGTTTGAGGGGAGAAAGACCAAAACCACTTACCTCCCCACACATGAGCACGCTGCCATTCCTGGGAAGGCAGATCATCCACCCAGATGAGCACTGGCTCCTGCAATTAGCTCTGAGGGTCGGGGTGCCGGGACGTGCTGCCCCAAGTTGTCCCACCCCCCAGGGCTCCAATAATGCACCACACAAATGACATACGATTGCTCATATAGGGTTAGGAGAGCACACCTTTAGAAGGGAGGCTGCACAAATGGTGCCACCGGAATCGGGCATGATCTCAGCAGTTCACACAAATATGCAGAACCAGGTTGGGTTCCCATCACCCGGTTTTGCACACATGTGTGAATAGCCTCTAAGTCTTAAAAGGTAGCAGAGTTTGATCTGAAAGGAAAGCATTGATCACCCTTAAAAAGAAAGGCACCATAGAGGTACTTTTAAAAAATGTATCAGGTGATCCTTTTAAAATGTGTGTTTTAGATGAGATCTAAATATAATTAGCATAGTTATTATTATTATTAATTCGATATCTATACCGCCCTTCCAAAAATGGCTCAGGGCAGTTTACAAAGAGAGATAACAAACAAATAAGATGGCTCCCTGTCCCCAAAGGGCTCACATTCTAAAAAGAAACATAAGACACACACCAGCAACAGTCACTGGAAGTACTGTGTTGGGGGTGGATAGGGCCAGTTACTCTCCCCCTGCTAAATAAAGAGAATCACCACAGTAAAAGGTGCCTCTTTACCCTGTTAGCAGGGGTTAATCTTCATTATCTGATGATATAATTGCTTTAATTTTTAAAATATAAACGTTTCTATTAAAATATTCATATTAAAGGGGTTTTTATTTTGTTCATATTAACTTATTAAGGAAACTGCTTGACTACCTCGAAGAAATAGACTGTGTTGATTACCCCTCTTAAAATGTTCATTTCACAACTGCATTCATTTGTAATATTAAAAATGCAAGCAAAATAAGGGGGCTTCTATATAATTAACCAGCACTGCTCACAATGCTATTTCTAGAACATTATAAACATAGACAAGAAACTATTTACCTAAAAAAACTTGGGAATAGTTTCAAATAAGGAATCCATTGGAGAAATGAAATGCACATCTGTTCACAGGCAATTATCAAAAATGGGAAGAATTTGCGTAATGCATTATTTAGCAGCACAAATTGTTCGCTTTGGTGTGGTACTTATATTCTATTTTATTCCACGACAGAACAAAGATATAAGGAAGTCCTCACTGCCTTTTCAGAAACACAATTCCCAATGTGATCTTAACAAAGTTTCCTAAGTGAACTGTATAGTAACAGAATTATAGTTAGTAAAAGTTTAATTGCAACTGGCAGTTTGTAGCTGGGTAAAAACCACCAAGCACTATATTGCAAAGTCTTCCTTCAATGGGGCTTGAACTGATGGTTGCATAGCAACAGGATATGGTAGATTGTGTCCCCTGCTCCTCGTTGACTGAGTGTTCAGAAGGCGAGCTTGTTTACATCCAAAAAATTTAAGGTTTTGCTATCCCTACACTCGTTCATTTGACTCGTACATAGTCATGTTTAAGGGAAAAGACAACCTCACAACTATATAAGCCCTCATTAAAGACAGACTCACAAATCACTAGAGGAGTATGGGAGCAGTTTCCCTGTGACTTCTTCCCACACCCCTACTGTATGTCATGTGGGCAGGGCGATTTCCATGGTTACTGTCCCTACAAACTTTTTTCTCCTTGAGGGAAAGGCAATATTTATGTGAGAGAAAAACACAACATTCAAACTACCCAAGGGACAGAGAGATAGGGACTATTCTAGTGCGTAGCTCATCTGTGGGCTTGACTCTATCATGTGTTCTGTTCTATTTGTATCAGAGCTTTTTAAAAGGAAGATTTGGTAGGGATGTGCAGAATGATTTGGGTACAAAATGATTTGTACCTGAATCTGGTTGATTTGGGTGATTTGTAGACAAAACAAACCCCTGTCCTCAATTGCCTAGATTCAGGTACAAAACACCCTAGATTCGGACCCAACAATTTCAGAGATTCAGACATCCATTTTGTGGCCAAAGTGTGTTGGGTGGTAGTTCCCAATGGGTAGAAGCTAGGGATGTGCGAACCGGTTCGGATCCGAACCGGTTCGGGTCCGAACCGGTTCCGGTTCGGAGGTTCGGATCGAACCGAACCACCCCTGGTTCGGTTCGAATCCGAACCGAACTGGGGGTGGTTCGTTTCGAACCGGTTCGGACCGGTTCGGATCGGTTTGGAAAGCTGAAAATTGGTCAGATGGTAGCTGGCACCCAGGGGTACCTGTCACCCAAACCCCAAAGCAATCGGACACTCGTACGATTTTTTATGAATTTTTGAAAAATATTTTTATTTTTCTCTCATAGGATATAATGGGACCCGAACCAGGCCATTATTTCTTATTGTGGAGCACTCATGGGTGCCAACAACCATGCAAACCCTGAAGCAATCAGACACCCCTATGATTTTTTATGAATATTTGAAATATTTTAAATTATTTTTCTCATTGAGTATAATGGGACCCAAACCAGTCCATATCCCCTGTTGTGGAGGACCTAGGAGCACAAAAGCAGGGTGGGTGGTAGACAGGCATGGGTGCCTACCACCCAAAAAATCTCAAGGCAATTGGACACTCCTCTGATTATTGGTGAATTGTTAAGTGTTTTTGAATTCCTCATAGAGAATAATTAGGATTGCAGCAAATGTATAGCTTCACGTCGGGGGAAAAGGGGTGTCGTAGAGTGCAGTGTGGTGGGTGGTAGTTCCTAGGGTGGGCAAGGAAGCTATCAGAATTATTTGAAAGGAATTGGGCAAAGAGGTGATTTTTAAGTGATTTTTGAAGTTTACGCGTCTTTAAGGTTTTTCCTCATAATAAGTTATAATGGAGCTTTCAGCAGCCCTATAAGTGCACATGGGGGTGCTGGGGTGGCCCAGAGCAAGTGGTGGTGTAGTGCACATAGGGTGCCAACCACCCCCATGGGTTTCTAACCCATGGGGTACAGGGATCTCTGGTAGGGGCACCCCCATGGGTACAGGGTTCTCTTGTTTCTGAGGTATTGAGTGTGGATTCTATGATAGCAAATGAGATTTTCAATGAGACACCATCAATCCACTCTAATATGCTATCATAGAATCCACACTCCGCCTCCTGCTTCTTCTCTGTGTGTGTGCTTAGTAGGGGTGTGCAATTTGGGATTTCGGGTGATTTGGCTCGGACCCGAACCGAATCACCCCTGTTCTGTTTTGTGCCCGAATCTGGGTCACCCGAATCACCCTTGATTTGGTTCGGATTCGGATTTAATCCGAATCCAAATCGATTCGGGGGGTAAAAAGGGGCCCAGGGTCAAAATTTTGGGGTGGGGTGGTAGTGCCCAATGGGTAGAGTCTACCACCCCAATTTCAGGGGGATTGGGCAAAGGGCTGATTTTTGGTGAATTTTTAAAGTTTTAGTGACTTTGGGGCAGTTCGGGGGCATAGCATGGGATATGGGCAAAAGGAGTGGGGTGGGGTGGTAGTGCCTAATGGGTGCAGGCTACCACCCCAATTTCAGGGGGATTGGGCAAAGGGCTGATTTTTGGTAAATTTCTGAAAATTTCATATCTTTGGGGCATATTGGGGCAGAAAGTGGGGCCTGGGGCAGAATAGTGGGGTGTGATGGTAGTGCCTAATGGGTGGAGGCTACCACCCCAATTTCAGGGGGTTTGGACAAAGGGGTGATTTTTTGAGAATTTTTGAAGTTTTAGTGACTTTGGGGCAGTTTGGGGGCAGAAAGTGGATCTGCCCCAAAATAGTGGGGTGGGGTGGTAGTGCCTAATGGGTGGAGGCTACCACCCCAATTTCAGGGGGATTGGGCAGAGGGCTGATTTTTTGAGAATTTTTGAAGTTTGGGTGTCTTTGGGACAGATTGGGGGCAGAAAGTGGATCTGCCCCAAAGGAGTGGGGTGGGCTGGTAGATAGTGCCTAATGGGTGGAGGCTACCACCCATCCCCAATTTAAGAGTGATTGGGCAGAGGGGTGAATTATGGTGAATTTATTTGTATGAGGTTTGTCTTCATAAGGTGAAGTGTGCTAAATTGATTACTTCCTCATATTATTCATAGTAAAGGAAAGTGTGAAAAAGTGAAAGTGGGGTCATGAGAGTTGTTTAATTGAAAAATATCTCATTTGCTATGATAGAATGAGAATTCACACCTTTTCTATTCACCATAATTCACCCCTCTGCCCAATCACTCTTAAATTGGGGATGGGTGGTAGCCTCCACCCATTAGGCACTATCTACCAGCCCACCCCACTCCTTTGGGGCAGATCCACTTTCTGCCCCCAATCTGCCCCAAAGACACCCAAACTTCAAAAATTCTCAAAAAATCAGCCCTCTGCCCAATCCCCCTGAAATTGGGGTGGTAGCCTCCACCCATTAGGCACTACCACCCCACCCCACTATTTTGGGGTAGATCCACTTTCTGCCCCCAAACTGCCCCAAAGTCACTAAAACTTCAAAAATTCTCAAAAAATCACCCCTTTGTCCAAACCCCCTGAAATTGGGGTGGTAGCCTCCACCCATTAGGCACTACCACCACACCCCACTATTCTGCCCCAGCCCCCACTTTCTGCCCCAATATGCCCCAATCTGCCCCAAAGACATGAAATTTTCAGAAATTTACCAAAAATCAGCCCTTTGCCCAATCCCCCTGAAATTGGGGTGGTAGCCTGCACCCATTAGGCACTACCACCCCACCCCACTCCTTTTGCCCAGATCCCATGCTATGCCCCCGAACTGCCCCAAAGTCACTAAAACTTTAAAAAAATCACCAAAAATCAGAGGAAGGTCCAATGGACTTGAAATTTGGGTGGCAGGTAGAACACAAGGTCCCCTTTCAAACCAGCTATTTTTTGAGATCCGAACAGGTTCGGTTCGGATCCGAACCGGTTCGGATCCGAACCGAACCGGGGGGGTGGTTCGGCAAAACCAAAACCGAACCACCCTGGTCCGGTTCGGACCCGGTTCGGATCCGAACCGAACCGGGAGAACCAGTTTTATGCACATCCCTAGTAGAAGCTACCACCTAAATTTCAAAGAAATTGGGAAAGGGGTGATTTTAATTTTTTTTTTTTGAAGTTTGCATGTCTTTAAGCTTTCCCCCCCATAGAGAATAATGATGGAATTCAGCAGCCCCATTACTCCACTTGGGGGACACCAGTGTGACCCAGAGTGAGTGGTGGTGTAGTACAGATAGGGTGCCAACCACCCCCAAACCTACAAGACCATGGGGCACTGGGTTTGTTGTTTCTGAAGTGTCCTTCTGAGAGTAGATTTTTCTGGTAGGAAATGAGAGTGGATTCTATGTTTGTCATTAGTAAGAACTAATCTGCCTAATCCTAATTTCCTTTCACTATCCCTACAACTGGACTAAATCTGGTCCAGATTGGATAGGCAGTTCACAATTTAGCCCACTTGTGCCTCAAACGGTCATGCATCTGCCATTTTGAAATAGGGTAGATGGCATCACCACCACCTATGTATTTGAGGTGTCCCTATGTGTCCCTACAACTATACCAAATTTGGTCCAAAATGGTTCCCACTTGCACCTCAAATATTCATGTATCCGTCATCTTGAATCAGGGTGTATAATATAATTACCAACTTCACCCGTGAGCCATCAGTAAGTGTCCCTACACTGGTACCAAATTTGGTTCAAATTGGGTAGGCAGTCCACAAGTTAGCCCTCTTGTGCCTCAAACATTCATGCTTCTGCCATATTGGATTGGGGTGGATGGGATCATCACAAACTATGCCGTTGAGGTGTCCCTATGTATCCTTACAACTGTACTCAATTTGGTTCATATTGATCCAGGCATTAGGAAGTTGATAGTGGGGAAAACATACACGGATGAACACACACATGGAATACCAGGTGATCTCATTAATATATTAAAATATATGATATAAGGATTACTATTTTTTAAGAGTTTGCTTCCTGTTTGCTCCGGGATCTGATGTGGTGTGTACCAATAAGCTTGTAAGCTGAAACCTACAAACCTTCTACGGCATTTTTGTGCTTTTTCGCCTACCTAAAAAGCACAAAAATTCATTACAAGGCAGGGCCATCCTTAGGGTGGGGTGACCGAGGCAATTGCCCCGAGCCCCATGCTGGCACAGGCCCCACTCTGGGAACACTGCAGTGCAGCCTGCCCTCCTCTCTCCCCCAGTCCCAGTCAGAGCCAATTTTTTGTGTCTATGCGTAGCCTGAAAGGCTCCCAGGCAAAATGCTAAGAGTTCCGTCTCTCCCCAACTCTCGGCTGTTTGACGGGTGGGCCAGGCTTCCAGGGATGCCTCCATGTAGGCCTCCCTGAAGCCTGAAGTGAAGGAAGGAAGGAAGGAAGGAAGGAAGGAAGGAAGGAAGGAAGGAGGCAGGGAATGTCTTTCTGTAGACCCTCTGTATAGCCCAGCCTTAGCAATGGAGGTATGATGTGATTTCCTTTTTGTGGTTATCCCCCCACCCAGGATATTTAGGGATTGACTTGCCATAGAGCTTTGGTATTGAGCAAATTGTTGGTTTTATTTTATTTTTCTTTAATTAAAAAAAAAATCCATCCAAAAAGTCCTATAAGTGGCTTGTTTCATGGCAGAAAATTACAAAAATGTCAGGAACTAAAGCCCCCCTCCCCGCACCTCAGACCATCATTCCACCCCCATATTGAAGAATCTGCCCTTTCCTTCAGAAAAAAGGGCTAGACATTCCTCTTTCAGCCCCAGCCTTTAGATAACCTGGAATGACTTGGCATAGGGCTTTGGCACTGAGCAGAGATGTAGGTCAGGGTGGGAGGAATATGTATATTTAAATTGAAGTGAATTAGATAAATTGATGGTTTTTAATTTTTTTCCTTTAATTTTAAAAAGCTCATCCAAAAATTCCTATAACTGGATGAAAAGCCTATTCATGGCAGAAGATTACAAAAATGTCTGGAACTGAAGCTCAGCCTTAGACCATCATTCCATGCCCCCATGGTAGAATCTGCCCTTTGCCTTCATAAAAAAGGGTAAAACACCCCCCCTTTTGGCCCTTGCCTTTAGATCACCTGTCCTGGAATGACTTGGAATAGGGCTTTGGCATTGAGCAGATCTGTGGGGCAGGATGGGAGGAATGTGTATATTTAAATTGAGGTGGACTGGAAAAATTGTTGTTGTTTTTTTTTTTAAAAAAAACTACCCAAAAAGTCCTATAAGTGGTTTGTTTCATGGCAGAAAATTACAAAAATTTCTGGAACAAACAACATATAATATCTATCTATCTATCTATCTATCTATCTATCTATCTATCTATCTATCTATGGATGCCCCATAGGGATGTGCACAAAACTGGCTTGGACTGTTTGGTTTGAATTCAAACCAGTTTCGAACCAGCGTGGGTAGGCTTGGTTTTGGTTTTGCTCGAGTGCCTCCTTCCCAGTTCAGTTCAAATTCTAACCCAATTTGAACCAGTTCTGAAAGATTCTACATAGGGTATAATGGGGGCTCGAACCAGCCCATTACTCCCTATGTAGAGCACCTAGGCGTGCCAAAGCAATTGGATACCCCGAAGCAATTGGACACTCCTGTGAATATTGATGAATTTCTGAAGATTTTTCCAATATTTGTATTCCTTCCATTGGGAATGGGAATTTGAGGTGGCCCATCTGGCCCATTGTCCCCTTTGTGGGGTTCCCAGGGCACCTCAAAGTGGGTCTAGGGGCACAGCAGGTATGGCCTCAACTCCCCCCAGGCAGCCCCAGGTTTGTAGGATTTATTGGCTTTTTTAAAAAATGATTTTAAAAAAGAATTTGTCCCCTTCATTGCAATGCATTAGGAGGATTATCTCCATTTATAGACTGTGTGTGCCCTTAATTGCTGTGAACTCTGAACTCAGGACCTCAAAATGCCACCAAACATCATTGCTCTGGGTGGCCTCAGATGCCCTGGGTGCCGTATTAGGCCTCTTGCATGGCCGCAGACCTAGTGGGGCTGCTGGTGCTCACCCACTGTCATCATCCACCCCACTTCCACCCTCGGCAGAAGAAGAAGGGCCTGACTTTACTGGCAGAGGGGCCGCCCCCTCCACCTCAGCAGCAGACCCTTCCTCCTCAAAGCCAGAATGGAAGGACCCAGCACCGGACTCTGCCACGACCTGGGCATCATCAGGGGAGCCCCCAGTGAGTGGTGAGAGAAGTGCTGGAGCAGCCACAAGAAGGAGGAAAAATCTGGCTGCACTGCCAAACGTCAACTCCCCGCCCTCCACCCCCGCCATGGAAGGAGATTTCCTGGCAGGAGAGTCCACCACACCACCAGGCTCCACACGGGGCAGAAACACTGGTGGTGCACCCCCCAATGAACCCCCCACTGTTATGAACGGTCTATAACATATCAGATCCAGAGGTACCAACTCAGAAGTACGGTGAAATATAGGCCTGTGTCTGATTTCATTTTATAATGAAGTAATATCTGAATTCAGAAGTGAATCTCATGACTGCCTGGTCAATGATTTGTAGAGGCAGGGGAATCTAGCATTGGTTATCAGCGTTTGCGGAAACTCACTGAGACAATGGGTCAGGCTTAATTACCAGTCTCACACTGCTGAAATTAACCTGTTGTCCAGTAATCCCCTTTACCAGGATGCTTCTGCCTGAAGTCAAATGTGTTGATTAACTTGCCTCACTCATGCTTACCCTTTTGATGTTACTTTGAATATTCTTTTGTTGCAAATACACACTAGATAGAGGTATACAAGAAATAATGTCTCACACAAATAGAACTAACTCCCTCTCACTAATTGCTAACTTTTAACACCTTCTGGGACCAGGTTAGCACATCTGGGATGCAGATTTGCTTTTGGACTTTGTCCCCTCCTCAAGATAACAGTTTACAGAAGATAAGATTGAGATCTCTCTGAACCGACCAAATATCCTGAGCTAATTTTGGTAATTAAAAGACAATATTCAGAGGATAGCAGAAAAATGCCTTTTGTGACCCAGAAGACTCAAAATTGACATCAAGGGGTGGAACCACTATAAGAAGGAGTCTCTGGATATGGCAGTTTAGCAGTTCTGTGCCTACGGGCATTCTGTTCACACGCTAGCTATCTTGTGCCTACAGCAAGATTTGCTCAGGAACTCTGCCCATGAACAGGAACTGACTGTGACTTCTACTGCGCAGTGAGAAGCCAAGACTTTTCCCCAGCCATGGCACCTTCACTCTCTGCCTCGCTCTGAGCAAACTGTCTGCTCGACCACAAGAAGCCAGACCATCGCTCTGTTGCTGTTCCCAGCTACAGTCTCTCCTCTTCAGCTGAAAGATCCGCCATTCTCAAGCCTGGGTAGATATGCTGCCTGTAATTCCCTCATCCCTTCCCCTTTTACTGCTCCCTTCTCCTTCTCCCCTTCCTTTCCTCTACTAACTCCAAACCATGCCAGCCCTCAGCCTCTCTCAACGCCCCCCCCCTCTTTTCTGCCTGTATCTGAAATGTATTAGAATCTAGGAAAATTTAATTACACACACATAAGTTAGTTAGGCACACGGTAAATATTGGTACTGGTTAGGATGTTCTGTTTAATTACTGTTGCTAATATTGATAGAGGGTTCTGCTTTTTGCCTTGCTAGATTAAGTCGTTTATACTCAATAAAGCCCATTGAATCTTTGAGTGGTTTGATCTCCTTTCTTGCTTGCATCCAGATCAAACATGGTCACTAATATAAAAGAACTTGGTCCAGACCTATTTTATATACTAGCTAATGAGCATATTTAGTATATAGATCAGGCCTGGCCTGTAACACCACTGGTCGAGGAACTCATTCGGGGGCAGAAGGCTCCTCCGGATAGGAGGGCCTTTGCACCACTGCCTCACCTGGGCCAAAGAATTCACCAGTGGGGACCTGTGGGACCCCAGGATAGTATCTTCTCTGCCCATGCAACCCACTACACCAGCTTGGGGACCCCTCCCACCTCTCCCTGCCATCCTGCTGCGAGCTTTGCTCACAAAATGGCACTCAGACATTCCTGCACAAAAAACCTTTAAAACGTTTAAAAAATTTAAAAACAAAATTTAAAACAAAAAACCTATTTTGTGGGGGAAACCCTTTTAAAAAAACCTATTGGGGAAACCTTTTTTAAAAAAGAACCTATTGGGGGAAACCTTAAAAAAAAACACCACCCTATTTAAAGAAAACTTCTTTTAAAACAAGCCTACCCACCCACTTCACCCACAACAATACAACACAATAAAGAAACAAAGCAATCAATAAACTACAAAATGGGTGAAGGGAACCTGTAAAAACAAGAGACAATCTGCAAAAACAAGAAACAACCTGCAAAGAAAAAACACAGAAAATATACCTCCCCACACCCAAACACAAAAAAAGGAGGCCCTTTTTTAAAAAAACACTAAAGCGGGAAAGGGGACAACAGAAATTAACCACTACCCCCCCCCCCGTCATCCTGGAGATCTTCTGCCCCGCACACTGGTCAGGGGGAAAAAGAAGGAAGACCCAGACCACTGGCAGGCTGGCACAGCCTGGACGGGCACAGCCAGAGAGGGGGTAGGGCAGAATGAAAAAGCTTTCCAGCAATTTCACAGACCCAAAAACAAATTAAAAGTAAAAACACTAAGAAAATAAATAAAAATGCTGGTGGGAGAAAACATTGTGGGAATGGGGGTAGGAAGGATAGGGGAGAGGGAGAGTAGAGTCAGGAGCAGGTGGTGTGCTAAGCACAGCAAGAAAGAGATTAACAAGAAAAGTACCTGTTCCAGAGGAAACAAGCGGGGGGGGGGGCTCCAAAGAGCCCAGAAAAATAAAATAAAAGCAACTGGCACTGGCTGCTGAGCTGAGGAGGAAGCTCTCAACTCAGCCAACAGATTTTAAAGCAGCAGCCACAGCCACCAAAAGCAAAAAAAGGTGGGGGGAAGTCTGGGTTAGGGAAATGGATGGGCCAGAGAGATGCCTCAGGCCAAAGTGCCTGGGCCCCCTGGCCCAGAAGAGAGGGGGGAGAGAGAGACACACAGAGACACTCACTCAGGGGGTGGGGAAATAAAAGCAGTAGAAACATACCGCAGAACAGACATACAGTGGGGGGCGGGGAAGGTTTAAAGAAGCAGGGGCAGAGAGAAACAGGTAGAAGGGAACAGGGTATTGGGACAAAAACACAGCAGTGTCTGCCAGGCAGACTCACGCCAACACAGCTACAGTAGGCCAGAAGGAAGCCCAGGAAGACTGCAGCCAGACTGACTTTGCCAGGCCAGAGGCTTGGCTTTAAATATGATTTGAAACTCCATTCTTTGGGAGCCCCTGACTTTGCCCTCCCCGCTGACCAATAGAGTGCCAGTTCTCAAGGACTGGCACAGTGCACAGCCTACCAGAGAGCCAGACTCATCTGGACAAGCAAGAGCTCAGCGAATAAACTCAAGCAAAACAAGTTACACAAAATAGAGGACAAGATCTGAAATGGCAACTAGAACCTTCGAACTGCCTCGAACAGGCTTGAATCAAACTGGGCTTGATTAGTTTGAACTCGGTCCGGCATTGCCAATGCAATGCCCTGTTTGGTCTGAGCTTGAACCTTCAAACCAAACTGGTTCAAATTCGAACCAGTTCAATTTTGAGCCAGTTTGGGCATCCCTAATGCATCATGCTCAAGTTGATTTGCAACCCAGAAGGTCTGAGAACTGTGAAGCATGTATTGTGCTTTTTATTTTCATTTCTTTAGAAATGCATTATATGTCCAAGCTTCCTTATTGCCGCCACCGGCCATTCGGTCAGCTCTTCAGTCTTCCCCATCCAGCGCGGTGGCCATTTTGGAGGCCGCTGCACTTGCGCAATTGGCCTCTGTGTGGCCTGTGCAATTTTTTAAAAAAAAACCAGCACCCCCCTCCCGAACAGTCTGGGGGTGTTCGGTCCAGGGTCAGTTCAGTTCAGGAACAGGGGATGGTTCAGTTCGACCCCAAACAGTCAAACATTCAATGTCAAACCTGTTTGCACATCCCTAGCTCAGACATCTATAACTAGACAGAGGTCACTTACAATAATTTACATTTTAGTCTCTCAAATAAATGTGAAGTGGAAAACAGTTTTGTGACAATAAAATTTTATTAGCTAAGCTAAATGTAATTTACAGTTAATACATGAAAAACTTCTCACTTCACTTGACTCTGTCTGATACAGCAGGATGAGCAATATACTAAGCATAATGGATCTGTGAAGTATTAACATTGTGTATTTAACATATTGTCCATTACACACAATCTTCTTTTTGTGCAGAGGAAAGTGAAATCCAGAATTGACAGTTATTGATTTGGCAGCAAGGTGATTTAACTAGTTTTAACATAGATGAAAGTAAAAATCCAATTAAATGACTTTCTAGCTGAACTGCATGTCTTTGACAAAATACTGGGTAAAGACTACTAATATCCATATAGACCATGCTCATGTGGCAAATAAATCAGAGCTAATTTAGTTTATATTTTGAATGAAGGTAAGAAGTTGCCACCAGCTTGGTAATTTGATATGTTATATAACTTTACATGTTATATCTAATTTTATATAACATAGCAAGGAAAAAAGGGCAGCTCCATCAAGTCCCACTTTAATGAAGTTTAAGTACATGAACATGAAATAACCATGTATTAGGGGTATGCATGAACCATTAAATCCTGAATTGGTTCACCAGCTCAATTGCAAACCAAACCAGGGGTGGTTGGGTCCACGACTGAACCAAACAAAGCCCGAGTCGGGCAAACCAGTTCAGGATTCAAGGGGCAGGGTGGTGGTGAGAGAAATAGATTAATGTTCTGGTGGTGCCACCACTAGTCTCCCAGCGCAGCCCAAGTGAGTGGCAATCCCTCTTCAGCAAGCTGCCTTAATGTTCACCTGTAAGAACATTAAAGCACCTTAAGTGGCGCAGCAGGGAAATGCTTGACTAACAAGCAGAAGGTTGCCAGTTCGAATCCCCGCTGGTATGTTTCCCAGAAAATGGGAAACACCTATATAGGGCAGCTGCGATATAGTAGTATGTTTATTGTGGTCACAGACCAGATTAACAAACACTAACAATTAATAGCATTAATAAGAAAATTCAAGAAGTAGATGCTGAAAGGCATCATCTCATACTGCGTAGGAGGAGTCAATGGTAAACCCCTCCTGTATTCCACCAAAGACAACCACTATGGGCGCCAGGAGTTGAAACTGACTTGACAGCACACTTTATCTTTAAGAACATTAAATTGCTTTCCTTGCTGCCCCCTGGCCCCACTTTAGAGGATTCCTCCTACCCCTTTGCTTGTAAAGGGGAATCCTCACAGAATTCCCTTTTACAAGTATAGCCCCTTAAACCACTGAACCAGTTTGGTCAAACAGACAGGACCACCCGGTCGGTTCAACTAAACTGGTTTGAGGACAGTTGGTTAGGTTTGAATTTGGTCTGAATTTGAACTGAACCACGATTTTCAGTTTGTGCACATCCCTACCACGTATTAATTAAAATGATGATGATGATGATCATGATGATGATGATCATGATGACGATAGCATTGAGATTTTATAGTAAAATACATGCCACTGTCCATATTGAGGAATGTATGAATATGTAAGCTGGGACCTGACACCATAGCGGCTTTAGAGCAAACAAATATGTGTTCTGCAATAATTTCTGAAGGCTATCACAGAGGTAACCCTAAAATGGCAGCCAGCATGATAAAATGGCAGCCACCACTTTTGCTACAGAAAAACAATTGCCATCAGCCATCAGCAGTTATAGGGTATTTTTGAGTGTTTATGTAGCTACCAATTATGCGCCTTTTCAGATCTGTAGGAAAAATAATCAAGACACATATTAGTGTTTTGTCCAGTCTGTCATATCATCTGCACACTGTTCCTAATTGTTCTCAGGACAGATAAGATCAGCAGTTTGGAAAAGAGGTCAAAATACCTTTGTGATATTGATCCTGAATTGTACAATACCTAGACATCTTGATCTCTTTAATTTAGTTATTTAAATGTTTCTCACTTTATCTGATTATTGAAAAGTTCTGAATGCCAATATTACATATGGTAACTCTGTAAAACATATCAACCTCTTCTCTATCAGCTCCATCGTCACCAAAAGGGCTAAAAAATAAGAGCAATGAGGAAAATCATAGAAGCCAAATGAAAGTTCTTGTTGATTTTACTCTTGGACCCTTTCCAAGTATTCTGTCTAGCCTTGTTTTAAATGCCATAGAATTAGACTCAAGCTGAACAACAGAACTCTACCACATCTGTTTTATTTATGTTTCTGCTATTATTTAATTGTTTAAATCTCATTGTGAATTATGAGTGATAAAAGAGACAATTTTGTAACAGACTATCACTGTTTGAATTTTACATTGTTCTAATGGAGAAAATAAAAGGATGCAAATGTTCAATTATGTAAGAAGTTTTTGCAAGAAAATAGTCATGTTAACTGGGATTCCTAACATTGTTTTACTATAGATGATAACATCTCAGCTAAAATTGCATTTACTACTAATATGCCGTGGGGCTTCCCCAGGGTTTCCATGGAGGCAAGCTCACCTACAATGACCACTACTACTATTTGATTCAGCAGGATCATCATGGGAGGTGGGAGGCAGTGAGAAGATTGGCAGTATGGCCACCAGGTCAGGTCTTGTGGGTGGGGGCTAGATGGAGCAACAACTGAGAACAGAACAATCTCAGGCTGTCTCACAAGAGCCAGAAGTCTCATGACAGGATTTTGGGCTCCCACAAGATTTGCACCATCTTGTCAGAGCCTATTTCATACTCCAGCTGATGTTGAGACAGAACTGGAGATTGAAGTGAATTGATGGAGGTCTCGGGCAAATGACCGGGTAGCTGTGAGAAGAAGGAAGGGAGACAGAAACCTCAGTGATGGACGACTGGCCCACTGCCAGACCCAGACTAAAACTCCATGCCTCTGCTGAGGCCACTAGAGGAAGCTCAAAAAGCAAAACAGAAAGACAGCCCCAGGCATGCTTGTCCACACCAGCTGTGGGCAGAAGATCCACATACATCTTGCATGATTTTTTAAAAGCAGTTATTTTGTAGATGAACATCAACCTAGAGGGAGATATCAAGTGGAATACCAAAGGGACTCTGTCCTGGGCCCTGTGCTGTTCAACATGTTTATAAATGATTTGTACGAGAGAGAAGAGGGGCTCCTTACGAATTTGAAAACTAAGCTAACACCTTAGAAATCTGAATCAAGATTCAACACAATCTTGACAAGTTCAAACACTGAAAGCCGTTCATGTGACCTGAACCTATGTGTCCTAGTGGACCAGAAGCTGATCATGTGCAGGAAGTGTCATCCAACTGCTAAAAAAAAAAAAGCAAATGCACTCTTAGAAGTTATGCACACAAGCAGGCAAAACCAGGCTAAGGAAGCCCAGTCCAGTTTTGCCTGCATGTGTGCACCGCTGGGATAGAGCCTGGTCCTGGTGGCACCTCGGTGGCAAACCCACCAAGGCAACCACCCTCCAAAATGAGGTTGGGAGAGTGAGCACTCTCCTAACCCTGTTTCTGTGATCATCTGCCAGCCGTGGCTGCTTGTTCAAAAGCTTGCTCAAAAACTTCATTGCTCAGCCACTATTCCAAGTGCGCTCTGACCAGCATAGAATATCATTCACACGATCAAAAACTGTGTTCTATCTGGGTTTGGGAGCTGTGTGTGCTTCCAATTTTTGGTTGTGTAGAAGCAAGGTAGGAGGAAAAGCTGGCTAGAAGTGATTGTGTGGAAGCAAAGTAGGAGGAAAACCTATGGACCTACTCACCTGCTCTTTAAGGGAACATCTCAAGATAGGAAGAAAACCTAGGTAGCTTTTCCTCCTACTTTGCTTCCACACAATCACTTCTAGCCAGCTTTTCCTCCTACTTTGCTTCCACACAATCACTTCTAGCCAGCTTTTCCTCTAACCTTGCTTCCACACATCTAAAAATTAGGAGAACATACAGCTCCCAAACCCTAGCAGGACACAGTTTTTGATTGTTTGGATGACCTCTAGAATGGTGCAGGCTCCAACAACACCATCCTACCCTGCACTTCATACCCAGCATATTATTGTGGAAGCTAGGGATCATTAGGAAGGGGATTGAAAATAAAACTGCTAATATTATAATGCCCTTATACAAAACTATGGTGTGGCCACACCTGGAATACTGTGTACAATTCCGATCACTCCATCTAAAAAAGGACATTGTAGAACTGGAAAAGGTGCAGAAGAGGGCAACCAAGATGATCAGGGGCCTAGAGCACCTTTCCTGTGAGGCAAGGCTACAATGCCTGGGGCTATTAAGTTTAGAAAGAGAACTGTGGGGAGACATGATAGAAGTCTATAAAATCATGCATGGTGTGGAGAAAGTGGATAGAGAGAAATTCTTCTCCCTCTCACATAACATTAGAACCAGGGGGTCATCCCATGAAACTGATTGCCAGGAAATTTAGGACCAGCAAACAGAGGTACTTTTTCACGCAACACATAATCAACTTGTGGAATTCTCTGCCACAAGATGTGGTGACAGTCAAAAACCTGGATGGCTTTAAGAGGGGTTTGGATAACTTCATGGAGGAGAGGTCTATCAATGGCTACTAGTCGGAGGATTATAGGCCACCTTCAACCTCAAAGGCAGGATGCCTCTGAGTACCAGTTGCAGGGGAGTAACAGCAGGAGAGAGGGCATGCCCTCAACTCCTGCCTTTGGCTTCCAGCGGCATCTGGTGGGCCACTGTGTGAAACAGGATGCTGGACTAGATGGGCTTTGGGCCTGATCCAGCAGGGCTGTTCTTATATTCTTATGAAGAAAGACCATCTAAGCCTATACCTGCATCCCCACACTCACTTCCCCCCTTCAGGTATTTGTGACCAACCTGGGAGCACACACATCTTGTCCTACTCAGCTTACCATTGTGAGAGCCAGTTTGCTGACTTTTTCATGTGTTTTATATTGCAAGATTTACATGCACTGATAACAATAACCCATATAGCCATTGCATAAGAACCAGTAACAAAGCAGTGTGTTTTTTGTTGCTTGACAACTTGAATCAGAAATACATAAATTTGTTCTTTAGATTATTCACTGACTACTGTGCTTTTTAAAAAAGTATGTTACCAGTCCCTTTCAATATGAACTAGTCATAGTTGTCGCAGATACAATGATAAATTGCTGCAACATCATTATCTCTTAATTGAGCCATCAAGGAGGTCACATCATGTGCTTGCTTAGTTGGTTGCAAACACATGGTATTTTCATGGCTGAATAGTCCAAAAAAAAAAAAAAAAGGCACACAAAGAACCAAGCTTTATTTTTCTTCCAAACAATCCGTATTCCAGCTTCTATATTTATACGATGGTTTATACAGTCAAAATTTTAATTTTTATCCCCATCCCCACAAATATACTTCCTTTTATTAGGACTCCTAAATTCATAGCACAGCTGTTGCCATGCCTATTTTCTGGAGTGAAGCAAAAAGGGTAACTGGGATGAGGTTATATGCATTTGTTTTGTGCACACTGGTCCCAATATGGTCCGTTAACTCTCAGTAGCACTGCCATAAGTCTCCTGTAGGAGAGATTGTCTCTAAATCCCTCTCCAAATTCTTCACACCCTAGAACAGGGGCTCAAATCAACTTTTTAAAAAAGCCTCAGTATCACTTAGCGTGTGACTCAGAATGGGCATGGGTAAGACAGAACTGAGTACTTCCAACATAGACAAAGTTTACAGTAATTAAAAAGCTAGTTAATTTAAGTAAGTTTTTAAAGGAAAGAATTTACAGGCAAAAAAAGAAAATAGTCAAAATATACAAGCAAAGTCACTTTTCAATCTGCCTAACACTAGGATGGAGGTTATAAGATCTTAGTTGTCAAGTTAAAGTTCAGAAATGAAAAGCTTGTATCATGAAACGAGCCTTCATGATGAAGGTTCTGCCTGGCTGGTGAAGACCCAGCCTGGCAGAGTAGCTGGACAGCCCTGCTGTAACAGGTCCAAGGCCTATCTAGTCCAGCATCCTTTTTCACACAATAGCCCACCTGATGCCTCTGGAAAGCGCACAGGCAAGAGCTGAGGCATGCCCTCTTTCCTGCTGTTGCTCCCTTGCAACTGGTATTTAGAGGCATCTTGCCTCTTAGGATAGAGGTGGCCTATAGCCTTCAGACTAGTAGCCATAGATAGATTGTCCTCCATGAATTGATCTAAGCCCTTTTAAAGCCATCCTGGCTGATGGTGGTCACCACATCTTGTGGCAGCAAATTCCATCAGTTAATAATGTGCTGTGTGAAAAAGTACTTTCTTTTGTCAGTCCTAAATTTCTGGGTAGTTTCATGGGATGGCTCCTGGTTCTAGTGTTATGTGAGAGGGAGAAAGATTTCTCTCTTTCCACTCTCTCCATACCATGCATGATTTTATACAGTATACCTCTATCATGTCTCCCCTCACTTGAATACCAGGTGTTGTAGCCTTACCTCATAAGGAAGATGCCCTAGGCCCCTGATCATGGTTGCCTTCTTCTTCACCTTCTCCAGTTCTATAATGTCCGTTTTGAGGTATGGTGACTAAAACTGTACAGAGTGCTCCAAATGTGGCTGCACCATAGATTTGTATAAGGGATTTGTATCATACATAGATTTGTATAATATTAGCAGTTTTATTTTCAGTCGCCTTCCAAATTATTCCAAGCATGGAATTGGCCTTTTCTGCAGCTGCCATACATTGTGTTGACACTTTCAATGAGCTGTTCATCACGACCCCAAAATCTCTCTCCTGGTCAGTCACCAACAGCTCAGTCTGTATGCTCTCTAGAGTGATGCAGCTTGGGTTCAACTGATAGGGATGTGCAAATCGATTCAAATCTGAATACATTCAGCTCAGATCTGGGTTATTCGGGTGATTTGAATTTGAATCGAATCACCCCTTAAAAGGGCAATTTGATTTAAATTTAAATAAATTTTTGAAATTCAATTCAAATTTGATTCGAGAGCCATTTGGCACATTTTTAAACTATTCAGGACCCTTGATTGGTTAAAAATGTTGCCAAAAAAGGGTTTTGATTTGAATTCAATTCAAATTCAAATCAAATTTTTGGACCAGAAACAAATTTGATTCAAATTTGAAACAAATGTTCAGAATTTGATTCTAATTCAAAACAAATAAAAAATATCATTTCATACACAACTCTATCAGCTTGGAGCCCAACCAAAGTGAAAGCTAAACTAATACAGAAGTCAACTTAGATCAAGAACTCTGAACAATTATGACAACAACAACAACAACAACAACAGACAAAAGCTGGCCTTAGTTTTTATAAGAAAGAATTCCCTGTTTAATATGGGAAAGAGCATAGCTAGATGATAACTAATTTTTTCCCCTTACATCCCTTTTAAGTCTCTGGGATCTATGGGCTGATTTCTCTGGCAATTGAAGACAAGGACTCCAGTCATTATTTTAATTGTTGTCCTAAGGAATACAATATAACTTGTGAGCTTCCTCTATTTGCATTGATGATCCATTTAGTAGTATTTGGGTCTTTCCTGACACAGGAAGGAGATCATATAGAAAGCAGGCGACTAGGAAACATGTATACACTAGGGATGTGCATGGAACCGGCGAGGGACAGTTCAAAGGTGGGGGGAGGCTTCCAGGGCGGGGGAGGATGCACTTACACCACCACCCCTGCTGCTTTTCCAGCACCGGTGCACCTTTCCCTAGAAGCCAGTCGGGTAGCAGCATACCTCCCTGCCACCCTGCTCCAACATTATCCTGAAGTAGCCGGAGGTAGTAGCTGTGATGTGCGCATGCGAGTGACATGCACAGTCGCAACTACTACTTCCAGTTACTTCCGGATAACATTGGAGCAGGGCAGCAGGGAGGTATGCTGCCACCCCGACAGGCTTCTAAGGAAACGTGTGCTGGTGGGCGAAATGCAGCTGGGGAGGTAAGTGCATCCTTCCCTGCCCTTAAAGCCACCCCTCCCACTCGAGGATCCCCTCGAGCCGGGCAAAGTTTGAACTGGTTCAGAGACACCTAAAAAGGGCCTCCGAACCTGTTTGTGCACTTCCCTAGCATACACATGGCTAGATGGGAGGTTAGAGAAGCTTAAAATGGAGTTTAGAATAAAGAAAACTTGGGCCGTGGGGCTGAAAAGAGGCCAGTTTAACGACAGGAGGGCTTTGTGGTTTTAAGAAAAAAGGAGATACCCAACAATAAGCCTAGCCTAGATATAGTAACAAATACATGCAGCATCAATAAAAAAATGTGTCTTTTGTGACCACATTGTTTTTGATATGTATGTATGTATGTATGTATGTATGTATGTATGTATGTATGTATGTATTTGATTTCTATACCACCCTTCCAAAAATGGCTCAGGGCGGTATGTCTGCATTCTGCTGGAACAGCCCCTCTAAATCAATGTTTCTCAACAATTTTGGAGTCATGGACTGGTACATTCTTCGTGCACAGTTTCCTGGACCAGCAGTTAGTAAAGGGGTCACCCTCCTACCCCCAGTGATGTCATGCACAAAGGGTGGGCCCCAGGGCCCAGGTAGCCCAGGTGAGCTCTCCAGGGCCCATTTCTAGGCAGGCAGCCATCGCTACAGGATAACATTCATTTTGCTTCCTCAAAATGAACATTATCCAGCAGTGAGGGCTGCCTGGAAAAGAGCTTCAGAGAACTCCCGGTGGCAGCCCCCATGGCCCGAAATTGGTTTGGGGTGGATTTTTATTAGTGATGCCTCTTGGACTGGTACCCAATGCCTCGTGGACTGGCACCAGTTTGCAGACCAGTGGTTGAGAAACACTGCTCTAGACAATGGTTTTAGCATGAGGCTAACTATAGATGGAAGAAGTAGTGAACTCTGAGAGCATCTGTTTTAACAAGATAGTTCTGACTTGTTTATTCTGTACTAGTATTTTGAAGCCCGTTAAAATAACGGGCACTAGTAACTTCCCCCCCCCTTTCTTCCTTTTCCCTTTCTCTCGCCCTCCTTTCTTTCCTTTTTTTTTCTTTTTCTCTCTCTCTCTTTCATTTCTTCTTATAAGGACTAATACTCAAATGGCTATTCTAGGTCAGGGGATGGCCATTTTAGCACAACACACTCTTGTTTAAGCACAGAGGGTAGTTGTGATTCAACAGTTTTTATAAACACAGACTGTCATTTGAAAGGCAGTGGAAGGCCTCTGTAGGCCAACACTGAAGATCTGTGCTACAGTGTGGATGAGCCTAAAGTCACTTCCAAGCAGCTATGATAGTTACCAGTTAATATTGCTGGTCATAGCCCGTAATAAAGAACTGACTGACTGGCTATCAGTCAACAAATTCCCAGCTGAGCAGAGAAAGAAATTTAAGAAATCAGCACACAGTAATGGAAGAAAGTCATGTCCTGTATATATTGGCACAATGAGAAGCCTAATAAATGATATGAATTACAAGAAAGAAAGTAAAACTATGCAAACAAATTGGGTACAAGACAAATATATTTCAGAATACAATAGCCCTTGTACAATCATGGTGGTAACTTGGCATTTCATATATTTAAAAGTTCAATGGGAAATCAGCCTGGAAAGACAAATTACTGTATTATAAAATTATGATACTGATTATAATTAAATTATTTTATTCATTATTATAAGATTTATAATACTGAACAGTTATTATATACCCCACTGATGCTGGCAGAGGCATGTCAAATGTTCCCCCTTAACTACCTTTCCCTATTGCTCTTTTCAGCTGTTGTTCTTGCCTGTCTTTCCTGCTGATTCAGTGTCATTTATTTGGCTATGCTTCTCCTTCCTCAAGTGAACACTGCCAATCGCAACACCACAAAGCCAATCAGATTTGGTATGTGATGACATCAAAGTGGGAACAATATATAATGTCAACCAGTTGAAAAAAGTGCTGAGGAGGTAGATTTTGCAGCTGAGTGATGAAAGTTTGGGGGGAAAGTATCTGTCCTTTAACACATCCCTAACTGTTAGAGCAATGACAAACCAATCTCCAAACCACCAAGACCTAAAAAAAGAAAGAAAACAATTCAGCACTGACTTGCAGTATATTTTCAGATAGTTTGGCATTAAAATGACACCCATCAATTTAAAAATGAAATCAATATTGATTAATTAGACTACCAAAGGGGGAAAGCACATTTTTTGTTTGGACTATTTTGTCTTCAGCATGGATATGAAGTAAATTTTTCCTTCACTGTTTTCCCTTCATACCAATATGCAATATGTTGTTTACAGAATAAACAAAACCTTGTGTAACGTCTGGCAGTTCTGCTGCCACAAATGAAAGTTTTCCATCTGTGCAAAACCTAAAACAGAGACAAATATTTAGAAAGGCAGCTGATAACATTTAATGGCTGATTCATTCACTGTAGTACTTTTTTTATAAAAAACAACTGGAGTTATTGTCAAGCTGGCAATGACATTTATGGAAGTTGGGGGCTTTATTGACATTCTGTTCCATGATTAATAACAGCATGTTGGTGGGGGAGATAGTCCTTTACAGATTATGGGCCGTTGACAGTGTAAAAATTAGGTCACACAGTTCTTCCATAGGCTGCCGGAATCGAATATTGCACATGCATATAGCATTTCAGAATAACAAACCAGGGACAGTAAATCAGAGATATCAAAGGCACAAAACAGAATTTCACAGCTGATTTTATTACAGTGTTTGATCAGTTTTCATACATTTTGGGAAGTCCACTTGTGCTAATGCAATAAAAAATCACTTCACTAAAATGACAGAAAGTGGATAATGCTATAGGACCTTCATCACATTAGTACCCTTCTCATGATATTACCAACTCAATAGAGGACAGGGGAGTCACTGTTTCTATAGCAAAGTCACTAATAAAATATAGCACTTCTCAATATGATATGAAATATGCATCAGAGTATAATGCTTAGACGGGTTTTATTGTAGAGCAGGATCCTTAGCTGGAACAAATCAATAAAGGAATAGCTACTGAGGATCTGGGACCATGGAATTTTCCAGGCATTGTGGTTATATTTTTTGTTATACACACACCTGGTCCACACACAATAGAAAACAAAATAAGCTAAATAGAATGATACTTCATAAATTTCAAGTTCAAGTTGCACAACATTATTCTCAGTGAAGTATATTCCAAATTAAAAGTCTCATACAATGGAACTTAAAGTATCTGGAGTTAGAAGGGATTTTTCTCCTTTTCCCAAATAGATGATGATAAATAGGTAGGTAGGTAGGTGGGATTTATATACCACCTATATAAATGCAATCATTTAACAGCATCAATAAAAATATGTTCCTTTCTTCTTGTGCAAAGCTTGAACCTTTATGAAGAGAATATTACTGATAAATTCCTCTTCTTGCTTGCTGTCTCACAAGTGGGCTCCCCCAACAGATGAAAGAAGTAGGTTGTCTTCAATCTTGTAGTCAGGAGTTGCCCAAGGTATTTTGGTATCTGCAGCAAGGTGCAAAATGCCAACTCGCCTTGTCCCCCAGGCCTGCCCCCTGAAACATTTGAGGAGAAGAGGCTGCTGCTTGCTGACAGCCACTTCTTCATCTGAGCCACCTTTCAAAGCCCATGTTCCAAAGCCACCCATCCATCTATCCTTTCCCCCGCTCCCTTACCTTAGATGATTCTGACTGCAGGGAGCAAAGGCTGGTGACTGTTGCCAGATCCAAGGCCTGGTCTGGGAGCTAGAATTTGCAGCATGTCAAATATGAGAGGAGGGAGAAGGAAGTATGGATAGATGCATAGCATGAATGAAGAAGGCTGCAGTGCAGCAGGAGCAGCTTGGGTGCCTTGTGAGCTAGAGCTCTGCTGGCCTCATTGGCAGGGTGAGTTTTGCTCATAGAACCTCTAAGAGGTGAACCAAATAGTGGATTGACCACTGAGGAAATATCCGTTGCCCCAGGAGGGGCCTCACAAGGCCAAATATGTCAATTAAAGGAGTTACACTGTAACATATGTATTGAAGGAGTTACACTGGCTGCCAATATGTTTCCGGGCAAAATACAAGGTGTTAGTTATATCCTATAAAGCTCTAAACAGCTTGGGCCTGGGAATTTAAGAGATTGTCTTCTTTGTTATGAACCCCATCGCCCATTGAGATCATCAGGGGAGGTCCGTCTGCATTTGCCACCGGCTCGTCTGGGGGCTACTCAGGGATGGGCCTTCTCCGTTGCTGCCCTGAGGCTTTGGAATGCGCTCCCTAGTGAAATAAGAGCCTCCCCATCTCTGACAATTTTTAAAAAGTCTTTAAAGATGCACCTGTTCACCGAGGCTTTTAACTGATACTGTTTTGATTTTTTAAAATGTTGTTTTAGAATAGTATTTTAAAAATTTTAAATTGTTGTGTTTTAAATTTCTTGTTTTTGTTTTTAACTATTGTTTTACTTTTATTTTTATCTTCTTGTAAACTGCACATAGGTTTGGGGTGGTATACAAATATGTAAAATAAAAATAAATAAAATAAATAAATTCATCAAGGCAGCAGGGCTTTTAAGTTCTGTTCCTAATGCTGCCTTCTCTCTCCTCTTGAGCTCTGTAGTCTCTCTGTAGGGACAATTTTTAGGGTACATGGCAAATCGTCAGAGCTGTGTTGTGAAATCACTGAGGAGATTATCTGCTGTTGTTGTTCAGGACCATGGAGGAGGGGAAATACTGCCTTCCCTGGAAGTGGCCTCACAAAGCCAAAGACGTTTGTTAGTCAAAGAGGTGGGCTTCTTCTCAAGCCATGCTTTCCCCTTGTATGATACTTTGCTGTAGAAATACCATTGGTTTTCAAATATAACTGAGCAACATTGTCTCCTGTGAAATCTCTTAACTTTACTGGACCTGGAAGCCTACCATGAAAACAGGAGGAGCCCGGCTGTTCCTACAGACAGCCCTATTGTTCCTTATTCATCAATAGTTCACTGCAGATCCAAGTGTTTAAAAATACATTGTTCTGCAGCTCCCTAAAGTGCTTTGAATGCTGTTTACCTTAAACCATTTAGCTTTTCAATGAAGAATAAGATAATGTGCTGTATAAGAGCAGGGGAAAAACCATGCTGTTGTGTCAATCCTATAACAATATTGCTAATACCTAGCTTAAAAAGCATTCTGAAATATCTCTTTGACATTTTCCTTTCATTAAAGAGGGATAAAACCTCATCACTAACTTTAATCTACAAATAATTCATATAAAATGTTTCTAAGGCTGTATTTAGTCTAAGGATGTTTAACAGATGAGTTATCCAGACTTCACAACATTTAGATATTTTGTAAGCAGAGGCACCAAACCATTGTCCAGCCCAGCAATTGATAGATGGTGTATTTGATTGTTGAATCAAAAATCATGAAAAAGTCAATATGTACATTAAACAGCTGCACAAAGTACGTATGACAACTACAAATATCTCAGTGGATTACAAGGACAGCATTAGTACTTGTGTGTGGTGTCACAAAGTGTCTTTTATTTTCTTCTGTTTACTCTTAAGTTGTTAAAATTGTTTCCTCAAGGAAATATGCTGTTATGTTAAAATGAGAAAAGAGGACATAACGATCCTTTTACTGAAAGCATGGCACCTGTAAGCATATGGGCTGGCAAACAATTATTACACTCTGATCTAAAAAAAGACTACTTTAGGATTTGCAAGACCAAGCACAAGAAGCAAGTGAAAAAAGATTTTAACAATCCAACTTAGGTATATTATGTTGACTTGCCATGCCCACAACATATACCTTAAGGTATATTATGTTGTTATTATGTTGCAGCCCTGTTACAGAAGAAGAAGGCTTGTTGAAAGAGAATCAGCATGGCTTCTGCAAAAATAAGTCCTGCTTCACTAACGTTTCAGAGTTCTCCAAGAGTGTCAACAGGCATGTGAACAACAAAAACAATCCATTTAGACAACAAAAACAATCCATTTGGACTTGCATATTTATTTATTTATTTATTTATTGACAAAATTTATCACCAGACCTCTTGAGTACACCACAATCATGGGGTACATGCTTGCAAACTGGTAACAGGTTAAAGAATAGGAAGTAGGAACAGTTTTCTCAACAAACCATTTTCACAATGGATGGAAGTAAACAGTAGTTCCCCCAAAGATTCTGTATTGGGACTGAGGTGTTATTTTCAGAAATGATCTGGGGTTAGAGGTAAGATGAGATGACCAAGTTGCATATATAAACTATTCAACTTACTGAAACAAAAAGGATTATGAAGAGTTTCAAAAGGATCTCACTGAACTAGGTGACATGGCAAAAATAATTGCAAATACAGTTCACTGTAAATCTGTGTAAAGTGATGGATATTGGGGCAAATCATCCAACTTCATAAATGCTTTCGGGGTCTGAGCTAGCAGTGGCTAAGAAGGAAATAGCTCTTGAGCTCTTGACTAGGTACACCAGCTGTGGAAAAGGCAAATTCCACACTAGGGATCCTTAGGAAAGGGATCAAAGATAAAACTGCTAACATTGTAATACTTTTAAGACAAATCGATGGTGCTGAAATACTGTGCACAGTTCTGGTTGCCACATCACAAAAATAATATTGCAGAGCTGGAAAAGGTGAAGAAGAGGGCAAACAAAATGGGCAAACACCAGAAAACCTGCTTATGATGAAAGGCTACCAGCTGCCAGTCTCTCTCCCTCTCCCTCTCTCTCTCTCTCCCTCTCTCTCTCCTTGTCCCACCCTGGCTGCCTCTTCCTCCTTCTTTTTTCTCATCCCAGTGCCCAACCCAGTGAATGACCAGCCCATGCAGTTTAAGTTAAATCCGGGGGGGGGCAAGGGGGGGGCCAGCCGGTGCAGAGCAAGAAGAGAGGGAGAGAGAGAGAGATGGCCCATTCTGCACCTGCCTGCCCCCCACTGCCCCACTCAGCACCAGCTGCTACTTAGTTTAGAAAAAAGTGACTAAAGAGGGGGCATGGTTGAAGTTTGCAAAATTATGCATACTGTAGATCAAACATGCTGATATTATGGTAAAGTTATCTGAGAGATGGGTGTCAGATGTCTGGACAGGGGTGCAAATTTCAGTGCTTGCCCTAAGTGCTATTTCCCCTAGATACACCTCTGCTTAGCAGCAGCAGACTCTTGGGCTGTCCAATGGGAGATGGGTAGGGCTGCTGAGGCTGTGGGTTTCTGCTGTGGGTAAAGTTTCTTCTCCTCCTTGTTGGAGCAGCCTCTACGCTCCCTCTCCCTCTCCCTGCCTCGTGCCTGTGCTGCTTGGTGCCAGTGCACTTAAACTTTTTTTTACATCTCCCCTGCCGTCATGCAGGCATTCTGCCACTTAAATCTTGCTGCCAGGGTGCCGAGGACCTGGCTCTAGGATACCAGGAACCTCCTCCATCCACCACCCTCCTCCAGCTGCCTCTGCAGATCTCCTTAGATGCCTTGTGAAGGGGGACTTTGTACTCTCGCGACTTCGCACTCCAGAGCTGGTGGAGGGAGGAGGAGGCAGCACAGTCTGGCTGGGTGGAGACTGAGAGGAGGAGGCAGCGGAGGGGGAAGGGGAAAACCAGGATTTTGGCAGGCAGGGCAGAAGTGGTGAGAGCATAAGAACATACATAAGAGCAGCCCTGCTGGGCCCATCTTAGTCCAGCATCCTGTTTCACACAGTGGCCCACCAGATGCCTCTGGGGAGCCCACAGGCAAAAGGTATGTGTATGCCCTCTCTCCTGCTGTTGCTCCCCTGCAACTGGTATTGAGAGGCATCATTCCTCTGAGGCTGAAAATGGCCCACAGCTACTGGACCAGCAGCCATTGATAGACCTGTCCTCCATGAATCTGTCTAACCCCCTTTTAAAGCCATGCAAGCTGGTGGCCATCACCAGCAGTAGCTGCATGATTATGTGGCTGTTAAAAACAGCTGTGTGTGTGGGGGGGGGGCTGCTCATCTGCCAGAGTGGGGCCTCTCCTGGCATGGGGCAACCACACTAGTTGCCCCACTCTAAGGACAGTCCTGCCTGCCACACCCAACCTAGCAGTCTCCCTGGAGCTGTTTCCTGCAGCTCTCCCTGCCTTGCCCTCTCAACCCCACTGGTATCTTACCAGCCTGGACCCTTCTCATCCCTGCTGCCCTCTGAAGGGAATGAAAGCCCTCACGGGAGGGATGCCACGCCCTTCTCCAGCCTCCATAGGGCCACCCAAGCAACCAGGTAACATGGCATCCTGATAGTTTTCAATAATAAGAACTGTGCTTGAGGAAAATACATGGAATGTTTTTAAAAATCTGATATTAATAATGGCTAGAGGAAGAAGAATATAAAGCCACCAATCTGTAACTTATTACTTTTAACATATGGTCGCCTTTGTTTTATAATGTCCTATGGAAGTAATAGCTCCAACAAAAAAGCGATCACTGAATGATTTAGCTCTGGAAAGAAGTTAGACATGGCGGGCTGGTGGCCCTTGCTAAGAATTTGTACTCAAATGGTATAAGGCCTGTTGATCTTGATGGCTACAATGGCGGAATTTAAATGAGGGGAAGCAGATGCTGTAATCTCAAGTATGCTGATGATGTTGTCCTTATCATGAAGGCTCAGGAATCACTTCACCAGCCAGTAATGAGAGTGGCTGAAGCTAGTTTGGACTGAGACATCATGCGAATGTAAAAGAGACAAAAGAACAGGAAAGGTTATTAGAAAGGACAACATTCCAAGAATACCACAAATAGATATTGAGAAGTCAAGCAAGCGAGAGTTCTCTAATTAGGTTCTTCATGTATGAATAAGGACACTATTTGAATTATATTCGAATTAGCATTTTGATGTGAAATATACACAAACAAAGCAAATCAAGGAGAACAAAGCTTAACTTTTAAAAACAAAGTTTATAGCTTTTTTAAACCCTTTGCTCCTGCCTACATCCAGACTAACACAATGTTTGTGCAGCTAACACTGCACTGGTCCTGGTGTTATCATCTTGCCAACACCCTGAAGCCCTTATGTCTGGCAAAAGTATGTTCCGGAAGGCTACATGACTCTCAGGGACATATTTTTGGGAGTTACAGTCAGCTTTGGAGGGAAAAGGAGATAGATGGAAATTGGACCTCCTGTGTAAAGCCTGCATAGCATCACTACACAAGCTCTTTGTTAGCCTAGGGGGCTGTTCCGAACCAGACTAAGAAAGCCCAGCCCAGTTTCCCCTGTGTGTGAGAAATGCCAGGAGCCACTCGGCTCCTGGCAGCACCCACCATGGCGGCAAGTCCACCTCTGCAGCCCACCTCCAAAGTGAGGTTAAGAGAACAAGTGCCCCCTTAGCCTTGTTTTTAGGATTGTCTGCCAGCCCCTTTCAGATCTGCTTTCAGAAGAAACTATCATTCAAAGGATAGGAGCTAAAAGAGCTGAAATGACCATGCCTTGGAAGACTAATGCTAGTCAGAGTAGACAACTCTGAGCTAGATTGACTCTGTATATGTCTCATATGTGAAGCACAAAGGAAATAATAGGAATCAGACTATCAAGTTCCCATTGAGAATGATGTATTTATTTGGAACACTACTTATCCCACTCTTCATCCAAGAGTCTCTCAAACACCTAACAAAAATTTAAAATCAATAAAACTGTAAAATCAGTACAACAACCCAGGCAGTTCATATCAGTGCCAAGTGATATGTTTTTAGAGTTTTTTATCCATATTGTATATTGTTTAAATTGTATTAATGTTTTAATTGTTGTTGTGTTTTTAGATTGTGAACTGCCCAGAGACTTACATATGGGGAGGTATAAGAATGTGCTAAGGAAGGAAGGAAGGAAGAGAGGGAGGAAGGAAGGGAGGGAAGGAGGAAGGGAGGAAGGAAGGGAGGGAGGGAGGGAGGATGGAAAATGGGCATCAGGCAATCCCACTGAGTAAAGTGTCCTGCAATTGGGGCACCCCAAATTAAAAAGCTCTGCCTTGGGCCACCACCTCCCTCACTGATGAAGACAGTGGGGACTCAAAGAAGAGTCTCTGAATACTCTTAATGTCTGGTAGATTAAAGCAGGATAAGGTAGTTAAACCCTTTTCTTCGTGCATATGCATTTACAGAAGGAAAATTTGGGCAACATTTATTTATTTATTTATTTATTTATGTTCTTAAAGTGAGGGGGGAAAGAAAAGGAAATGCATAGTAAGAGGGATAGTAGATAGTAGATGGCTGTTTCCCAGTTTTAAAAGCCATCATTTCATCTTTATATCAAAGGCAGCAGTCATAATACAGTCTGGCACCTTGACAACATAACAAACTGCTACCTGCTAATAAACACAGCTGGAGAATTTGCATGCAGTCAGACTGCATATAGAAGACACATAGCTTGCTGCTAGGAAGCCTGACAAGAAACTGTCTGTTTTAAAAAATGGAAAATATTGTTTATTTCCACAGTATCCATTATTGACAAAATACAGATTTTTTAAAAGTCCTATTGCAAAGTATGCAATAAGACAAAAAGCTTGAAAGCTATGAAGTCCGAATGCTATTTTTCACTTTTCAGATTATGGTTTTATTATTTAACTGTTTTAACCATGAGATGTATTTGCTGGTATACAATTGTACTGAATGAATGAATAAGTAAATACTAGTAGATTAATAGATATTCTATTAATATCTGGCTGCCAATAAGTTTCCAGGCGAAATACAAAGTGCTGGTCTTTACTTATAAAGTCCTAAATGGCTTGGGTCCAAGGTACTTAAGAGAATGCCTTCTTCATCAAATTTTAATTATAAAAATATAGTTTTTATAATTCTCAATTTTTAAGCTTTTAAAATAACTTTTAATTTAAAATTTAATAATGATTGTGGTTTTTAATCTGACTTTTAACTTAATTTGGTTGGTTTTATTACTTTTATTATATACTTTATCTATTTCATTGTTGTGGGCCACTCTGAGCAGTAGTGTACTGGAAGGTGGGGTATAAATATTTCAAATAAATAAACAAACAAACAAACAAACAAACAAACAAACCCTGCCACCTATTAATATCATCTGGGGAGGTCCAGATATGGTTGCCACTGGCTCAGTTGGTGGTGACTCAAAGCTGGACCTTTTCTAGAGTTACCACAGGACACTGGAATGCTCTTCCTAATGTAATTAGAGTTTCCCCTTCTCTGAATGTTTTTAAGAAGAACCTAAAATCATACCCATTTAGCCAGTCTTTGAGTTTATAGTTTTAAAGCTTCAGGTTTTAGAGTTTTTATCTGTATTTTAAAATTGTTTTAATTGTGTTAATGTTTTAATCATTTTTAGATTGTGAACCGATTTTTGATTGTACTAAATGTACTAAATAAATAAATAAAAATAAATGTTACTGAAGTACATGGGTGAAAACTGAAACTATTGTCCATTCAAAGTCCTCCTTAATACAGAATTCATGTTATATGCATATTAAGATTTCTAGACTATCAGTTGTGATGGCTCATGTCAGGAGATAATACATTCAAAAATACAGAAAGCAGCTGATTAAAATGAGGCAAATCAATTAAATACAATGTTTTCAAATCCTTACCTGGTTCTTTTGAGCCCCATAACCTATGAGGACCACATGAAAAGATCGTACAAGGCTTCCCAAAGATGCTTTGGCACTGGGAAGTCTCCAAAAGAATTTAATTCCACACCTGTTGGATGTCAGCAGAGCCAGACCACTATGAGGTTGGATCAGGCAATTGTCTCCAGCAACAGACTGGAGTAGGCAGGATTCCTCCCACTCTGCGACAAAGGGTGGGAATGGAGCAGCTCTTCAAAAGGAAAAATAGGAGGAAGAGCAGGATGGTGGCAAGTGCTAAATAAAGGGGAGGAATAAGGTGGGGAGAAGGTCAGGATGCCTCGCCTGGCAATAGTAGCAGCTGCCACATTCGTGCTTCTCCTCTCACTCTGATGCAGAGGGCAGGAAGGAGGCAGTAGGAACTTCCTGCCCCTCCACTTTTCAAAAGGCAGAGCAAGAAGAGAAGCAAGAGTGTGGTGACTCCTTTGTGACACTCCAACTTCTCCACCATCTGCCTTTTCAAAAGGCAAGAGGAGTACGACAAGGGCAGCTGGTGAAATGTGTGCTGCCACCGGATGAGGCTTGAGGCAGCTGGGCAACAGAGATGACTGGGGCTCTGTATGGCCCCTCCATCAATCTGGTCACTTTCCCCAGCCCCATTAATGTGCCAGATCTAAAGCTTTGCCTGCTACCAGAGAAAGCTTCCAATGTCCATGAGTGTTTCAATATATGCAGGGATTATCACTACTGAAGAGTGACTGGGAATACTGAATTGAAGCACACGACGACTAAACTTTTAAACATGCAGATGGGTTAAATGTGAAAACACATGCAATATTTTTAATTACCCTGCTTGTCATTTTAGATGAACAGCAAAGGCCAATCAAATCCTTATGTCGCCAAACTGAAAGTGACAGAAATACCAAGGGGCCATGTGTGTTTCATATTTTCATTCTTCCCTTGAGTTCCAAAGCAAAATGAACTTTTGGATTTCTTTCCCTTAGCTTAGCATGAAAGCCTTTATGTTGAAATTGTCTCTAAAGGAACCAACAGTTTTTAATGCAAAGTTCTTCCCTCAAGGAAGAGGGTCTAATTTTTCATTTTTCTGAGGATAAAAATATTACTCTCTTTACATGAAAGTTCTATCTTTTCTATTGCTGAGGGGTAAAAAGCAGCAAAACCTCTTTAATATAGCCCAATTCATCAAACTGATTCTTTTTTGCTCTAGGTTATTTCACATTGATATTCCCTTTGGTTCTGCTGAGTTTTTAAATTAGGGTTTCATACATCTATGGAGCACAAATTATTTAGCTAACTATTACTTTCCATTTGTATTCATTATGTGTTGTATGACTTTATCATTGCTCAGCATTATTGCCACCATAAAGATATGTTTTATATTGCCATGGATGCAGAGATAAAGGTCCTTCATTTTGAAATCAGCATCTTTTCTTTTCCTAATCAGATGAAGAGGCAACACGTCAATGTAAATAAATTGTATATATTTATCTAGGCATCTTTGTAGCATACACTATTATTCCACCACTTCAATGAAGCCACATTCTTCCTTTTGTTTTAACCTGTATGGTTCATTTGTAACCAGGACTACAGATATCTGATGCTAATGATCAGCAGAGACATCTCAAACCAATATAAGCTGCACAGTAGTATGCACAGGTAATATATTTCTTGTACACTTCCAAACAGATTAATATGGGCATTGTATTTTCTGCAATTGATTTCCCCCCATCTCATTTTTTAGAATATATTCCAATGCCATTACACTTTAAAAGCATACATCTATTGCCATAGTTCTGAAAAGATCACAGAAATGCTTCCTTTACATCTTTTTATTTTTATTTTTCCTATTTGTGTCATAACATAAACAGCACAAATATCAGTTCCCATGAGAAAAGTTCTTTAAATAGTTAGAAGAAAGTTTAAGGAAGTTTGAGGTAGGAAGGCAACTACTGCAGATTTTGTGGATTTTTCCACAGCAACACCTGAAGGGGAATCGACTAAGGACTTCCCCAGTGTAGTCCAATGAATATGATAGCCAGAGTTAACGGAGCCAGCATGGTGTAGTGGCTAGATGCTGGACTAGGACCGGGGAGACCCGAGTTCCAATCCCCATTCAGCCATGATACTAACTGGGTGACTCTGGGCCAGTCACTTCTCTCTCAGCCTAACCTACTTCACAGGGTTGTTGTGAGGAGAAACTCAAGTATGTAGTACACCGCTCTGGGCTCCTTGGAGGAAGAGCGGAATATAAATGCAAAATAATAATAATAATAATGTTCTGTTTTCCCAAAGTCATTACCACAATTATACACTTTTGGATCCTAAAATCCCTTCCCTCAGGAATGACTTTCCCCCAGTGAGCTCAAGCCAGATTCTTCAGAAGATAAGCCGCCACCACCCTAGAGATAGGTAGAACCACTTGGATCTGCTCTGGAAACATTTCTGTGTACCCGGATTTTTGTTTCTAGAATCCACTAAAATTTCCACAATAGGTATTCCAAATTCTGCAACAGAGCTCAGAATACTGCATGTGCATAGTGAAGTAACATCCAGGGTAGGTTACTCAATAGATTTCTGAGTAACATCAATAAGTTACTCAGGAGTTTCGTAATTTCAACATGACTTGCATCATGCAATTTAATCAGGATATGAGCCAATGTCTTTTGTGAAAGTGTTCATATGGAGTTCATGACCAATTAACACAACTGATTTTGGGAATTGTTCAAACATTCTGTGTAGTTTCCTGTCAACCTGCCAGGGCAACATCAAAGGCAGCCCTGACAGTGTGCCTTTAAAGTGTTTCTGGGTAGAAGTGGAGCACTGTTTTGATAGAAAGGAGTGCTGTGTTGCTGTCCAGGAGTGGTTTAAAGTCATTCTGCAACAGCCCCTTTGCTACCCTGTCAGGGCTGCCTTTGGATTGGCACAGAAGCCCTGATGCGTCCTTAGTGTCAGTCAACGAGTGTGCAGAGTGTCACCTAGCACTCTTATTTGGGGATGGCAGTCAGGGACTAGTTGAGTACACAGGCTTGTTGTGTAGCAAGGCATCAGAATCTACATGCCTAGTTGTGCACACAAAAAGGTGACAACCTGTCTCACACTATAGCACCCTTGACATTTTAGAGCACTCCAAATCCAAGTCCTTATTATGAAAATCCCTTTAGGCAGGACCACATATCAAAATATGACTGACTGAGTGACAAAAGCTTGACTACAGCCACCCAGTGAGTTCTGGCTGTGCTGAAATTTTAAGAAGTGACGTCTATTGCTGTGGCTTTATACTACACCGTACTGCCTTATGCGAAAAGTTGTACACAATTGGTTGCTGCATTGTAATGTAAACTATGTTGATAAAGAACATGTCGAATGCATTCAATAGCTGTGGTTTAGCAGCTTTGATATATAAAATGGTGCTTAGAACGTGTAGGATATTTGTCCTTTTCTTTAGTTGAGAAAGAACTTTCTTCTTGGAGAAAGTTCCCCACACCAATACAAATACGAATGCGAATACAACGAATATTTATATACCGCTTTTCAACCCAAGTTCCCAAAGTGGTTTACATACAGAAATTAATTAATTAATTATGGCTGTATGTCTCTAAAGGGCTCACAGTCTAAAAAAGAAACATAAGAAAGACATCAGCAACAGCCACTGGAGGGATGCTGTGCTGGGGTTGGATAGGGCCTGTTGCTCTCCCCCTGCTAAATAAAGAGAATCACCACTTTTAAAAGTGGTGCCTCTTTGCTCAGTTAGCAAAGTTACCAATGGTGTGTACTGGTTCCCTAACAAAACTGATCTTATTCCCCCATCCCCAGTTCTTGTTCCTAGAATTCCTTCATTTAAATTCCCTCAGTTAAAGTATTTGCTGCGTATTGATATTCAATTAATATACATAACATGACATAAACAAAACATCTCATAACATAAAAAAAAACAATTGGAAGAAGGAAATATGTAAATATGTGCATAAGTATCCACGGATAATAATCAATAAGAATTATAAAAATAATCAAGAAAATCTCACTGCCGTAACAATACTGCAATAGAACAAAATAATATTTGCTTTTCAGTATGCATAGATTTGTGGATCACAAGCCAGCAGCCCCACTGACGCTGCAGAGGTACAGAACGTGAAGCAATTCCAATGTGTTTGGTAAACTGAGAGTCACAGAGGGGTGATTTTTGCCATTCCCCCTGCTCCTGGAAGCACTCCGTGTGACCTAGAAGTAGGTCCCTGAAGGTTGTGCAACCTTCATGGATCTGCTCCAGATTTCAGGAAGCATTTCTGGAGGAGGGGAATCAGCCAAAACCACGGGCATGTGCAGAGCAACTCTGGATTGCCAAATGCTGCAGAAGTGCTTTGCATGCTTTACCTCTACACCTAGTGGGGATACCAGCCACTCTTTGTTACTTGTGCAATGATTTGGGGATACAACTGCCAGACCCACGTTTATTGAGATAATGTGAATTCAGAGGCATTTGTTGGAGTAGTTTTAGGTGGAAGACAAAATGTAATCCTTCCCATAAAGTTGTGCCTTTGGGTCAGTGTCGACTCCTGTGGTGACCACAGAGTCATGTGGTTTACCAGTGGTTTACCATTGCCTCCTCCAGCACAGTGTGAGATGATGCCTTTCAGCACCTTCCTATATTGCTGCTGCCTGATATTCTGGGAAACACACCAGCAGGGACTGGAACCAGCAACCTCTTGCTTGCTAGGCAAGTCATTTCCCTGCTACACCATTAGGTGGCTTAATCCTTCCCATAGCCACCAATTACCCTTCCCCCCGCCTTATCTACTGCAAATATCCCCCATCTGCTTTTCTCCGACCTGAGCTCATTTCTGTTCTCAAAGCTCAGCTGGGGAAAATGAGTTGAAAATGGACAGAGAGGCATTTTTAAAATGAGTTAAAATGAGCAGAGAGGCAGTTTCATGGAAGAATCAAACAAGGAGGCAAATGAAAGTGTGCCATCCCCCGCCCCCCTCCACACACACACACAAATTCCCTCTGCTGTTCCTCCACATTAGCATTGCAAGGCAAATACAGGAGCTGACCATGGCTACCTTGTAATGAGCAACTCCACCCTTTGGCTGCAATCCAGAACACACTTTGTAGGAAGACGTCCCCAGGAATGCTACTGAATTTACCACTGAATAGAATGTCAGTGTTTGTTTTGCCTCACTGGAGATCCAAAATATGATGGTAGATTAAAAATATTGATCCTATGCAATTTGAAACAAGGACAGGGTCTTTTTTCCCCCCTTCCGCCAACCCATATTAATTATTATGTGAGTTTAGACCAACTGTTCCCCTCAGTTGAAGACCAGCTAATTAAGCACTGGCTATAGCCAAAGTGGATAGACAATATGATTTAAAGTGATATTATTGAATAGATTGGTTGGTTAAATAAAAATGGACTCCATTCATTGTCTATTGGAATATACAAGGAAGAGAAAATGAGAATGTATAGAAGAAGAAAGGGACCAACAATGGGGGGAGAAAAGGAAGGGAAAAACAAAAGGAAAGGAAGCAAGAAAAATGGAGGCTCTTTCAAAGAATGGAAGAAAGTAAGAGAAAGTTCTAATATACTTTTTAAAAAAGGTTACGAAGACTGAAATGAAACAGTAATTTTTTTTCTTTTTCCTCTTCCTCATTAAACTCCATAAGCCCTGCTACACAATAACTTGGTTTCCACTGCCCCCTGCCTTTTTTGCATTGCACAAAATGAGCCCAGCTGCACATTAGAATACACTCAGGGCTGCACAACTAAAATGCCCTAGTGGGCCGGAACCATTCACAACTTGGCATGCAGGGGCCAAGGTCAATTTTTAGCTCATGGTTACATTAAAATTAAACATATTATTAGTTTCTTGTAGATCTACTCCATTTGTCTAGGGACCCATATTTTTAAAGGACAGTGGCCAGAGAATAGGTCCTGCCCTGCTCAGTCAGTGAGGCCCCTAGAATGCATGTCAGGCCCAAACAAATGCCAAGTCCGATCTTCTCCCTAAATCACTGTTGCTTTTAGGCTGCAATCCTAGGCATGCTTACATGGAAATAAGCCTCACTGGGCACACCATGGAACATATTGCTGAGAAATCATGCACAGGATGGTGCTATAAGGCAATTTCCATTTCCTGAGTTGCTGCAGGATACCTGGGGCTGGTCAAATAGTCCGTTAGGGTCAGATCCCCCGGGCCTTATGTTGTGCAGGCCTGGAATATACATCTGGTGGTGAAATAAAAATGGCTGAGAGCCATCCAAAAATACAACACACACACACACACACACACCCCGTGCACAAGCTCTGCTTTCTTTGCTTGCATGGGTGCAGCATTAGTCAGGATGTCAGTCAACATTTTAAAACACTCCTATTGTGTGGGCATGATATGGTTAGTTGTCCAAAAGAAATGCCCATTCTAGTAATACTAATGGATGGTCTAACAGTTATACCATACATAAAGTGCTTTGTTCTTGCTTTCTTCTACAACAGTGATGTCAATCCAAAGAAAATTGTCTAGTAAGTAAGTAAGTTTATTGCGGTCACAGACCAGATTAACAAACCATAACAATAAATAGCATCATCTCCATTCATGCTTAAAGGTAAAGTGAGCCGTCCAGTCAATTTCAACTCCTGGTGCCCACAGATCCCTGTGGTTTTCTTTGGTAGAATACAGGAGGAGTTTACCATTGCCTCCTCCTGTGCAGTATGAGATAGTGCCTTTCAGCATCTTCCTATATTGCTGCTGCTCGATATAGTACCAGCAGGTATTCGAACTGGCAACCTTCTGCTTGTTAGTCAAGCATTTCCTTGTGCTCCACTTAAGGTGAGAATTCATTGCTTACCATATATTATAAAGGAGACAAGACTTCTTGCTCTAGATTGTAGAGTTTAATGTCTGAGTGTTAACGTAGATACAACCTGATGAAGCATTTTAAACAACAGACAAGTACCGTCTGTATTGATGCATGACAATCCTACAATACATTGCTAGTTTTGCCACTTGAACAACTCTAAATCTAAAGACAGATCATGAACCATTATAGTTCACATAATAGTTATTCCATTACCGTATACAGTCCTGTGGTATTGAACAGATTACTGAAAGGATTTGGATTTAAAAAAACAAACAAATAAAAAACATTCATATTTTTAAAGCTCCCATTTTTGGAGGTTAAGTTCCTAATGCACCATATCCACACAAGTATGCAGTAAAGCTTTTTTCCATGTGTGAAAATATCTGCATAATGTAGCTATTAAACAGAGATGTATTTTTAAAAGCCTCAAGCATCAAATTGCAATTTAAACTAGCAAGAAAAGGAAGCAACGGAAAGTCAAGCCTCCGCCAATAATGCATTTTCTTTAAGAGAGAGAGAGCTACCTCTTAACACCAGAAACTCTCAAAGAGAAAAAGCATTCACATGTAGAAAATAGAGTAAAAGTGTATTTGTTTTCAGAGTCTCCAGAGTTGAACCACTGAACCAGAGAATCGACCGAATAAGTCATAATTCTTTGGTCCCAGATAATAAACAAATAAATAAAACACAAGACATAAAGCTGAAAAGTAACGGGATTATTAATACTGGCTAGAATATAAGAAAGGCCACAACATTTCAGACTGAAATGTCTTTGCCCATTTGCAATCTGTTGCCCTTCAGTTATCAGAAACCCATTATTTTCAGCTGACAAAAAATTGCATTGTTTCATGTTCCTCACTTTCCCAGGTGTTGAGAAGTTCCAGGGGTGGGGCAGAGCATGGGATTAATTTCCTCTGCAAGAGAACTGAATGTGAGATGTATGGCATCTTTGTAATATCTGCTTTATTTACAAATGTACAAGCAAAGCATAAGTCACTCTTACAAGGCAACCATGAGTCCACATTAGGTCCTCAAGATGAGATCCTGCAACGGTGCCTTCAGCCTTCAGCCAATTCATCTCCCTCTCCCTCTGTTTCATGTCTTCAAAAGAACCAATTCAAATGTCTTCAAAATCTCTCTCTCAACAATCTGCTAAATCTTTCACACCTCAAAGTGTTGCCTCCATTCAGGGGCCCATTCACAAACATTAGGGAACATTAATATTCTTTTGGATAATCCCAGACAGTAATCAAACATCATTGTAATGCAATGTCAAAGTGGTAGGTACACCATTCACAGTAACCAACAGCAACCTCACAACAGTATCATGTTGCACAACTATCATTTTGTGTAAGTTCCTATGCTCCATTAGTCTTCAGGAGCATACACATGCATAAAGTAAAGTTGTGACATCGAGTCAGTGTCGACTCCTGGCGACCACAGAGCCATATGGTTTTCTTTGGTGGTCGCCAGGAGAGGTTTACCAGATGACCTCAATGGGTGGTGGGGCTTGTAATGAAGAAGACGCTCATTTAAATACCCAGGGCCTAAGCCGTTTAGGACTTTGTAAGTTATAACTAGCACTTTGTATTTTGTCCGGGAACCTATTGGCAACCAGTGTAACTCCATCAGTAAAGGAGTAACATGGTCTCTCCAAGATGACCCAGAGACCAACCTGGCCGCCGCGTTCTGAACCAACTGAAGTTTCTGGACTATGGACAAAGGCAGCCCCATGTAGAGCGCATTATAAAAGTCAAGGCTGGAGGTCACCAACAGATCTACCACGGGTTTGAGGTCATTGATCTCGAGAAACAGGCGCAGCTGGTGTATCAGCCGAAGCTGATAGGAAGCACCCCTGGCCACCGCCTCAACCTGAGAAACCAGGGAGAGGTGTGAATCCAGAAGTACTCACAGACTGCAAACCTGTTCCTTCTGAGGAAGTGAGACCCCATCTAGAACAGGCAGATCAAAATCATCTCTAGAGTTCTGACCCCACACAATAAGTACCCCCGTCTCATCTGGATTCAGTTTCAGTTTATTCTACCTCATCCAGCCCATTACTGCTTCCAAGCAGGTATTTAGGGAGGATATGCCAGTTCCTGAAGAAGCTGACACGGAGAAGTAGATCTGGGTGTCATCAGCATACTGCTAACACCCAGCTCCAAATCCCCTGATGATATCTCCCAGTGGTTTCATGTAGATGTTAAAAAGCACTGGAGAAAGTACAGAGCATTGAGGGACACCATACTTAAGGTCAGATTTTGAAGAGCAACAATCTCCAAGAGACACCATCTGGAATCTATCCGAGAGGTAAGAGTGGAACCACTGTAAAAGAGTACCTCCCAGTCCCAGCCCCCTCAGACGTTCCAGAAGGATACTATGGTCGATAGTATTGAAAGCCACTGAGAGATCCAAAAGGACCAACAGAGTCACACTTCCTCCATCAATTGCCAATTGGAGATCATCCATCAGGCCGACCAAAGCAGTCTCCACCTCATAGCCTGCACGAAAACCAGTTTGAAATGGGTCTAGATCAGTGGTTCTCAATGCTGGGTCTTCAGATGTTATTGGACTTCAACTCCCATAATCCCCTGCCCCAGTGGCCTTTGGTTGGGAATTATGGGAGTTGAAGTCCTTTCACATCTGGGGACCCAACGTTGAGAATCCCTGGTCTAGATAATCAGTTTCCTCCAAGACCGCCTGGCGCTGAGAGGCCACCACCCTCTCAATTATCTTGCCCAGCCATGGGAGGTTGGATACAGGCCTATAATTGCTCAACTCTGAGGGATCTAATGCAGGCTTCTTTAGGAGAGGTCTAATGATTGCCTCCTTAAGACAAGGAGGCATCTTGCCCTCCCTCAGAGAAGCATTTATGATTTCCACCAGGCTGTTTACTACAACCTGCTAGATCGAACAAGCCATGCTGGACAAGGGTCAAGAGAACAAGTGGTAGGCCTCACCGCTCCAAGATGATGTCAACATCCTCAGGAGCCACAAACTGAAACTGATCCAGTCGAATCACATAAGAGGAGTCGTTGGGCACCTCCAACTCAGACATCAAATTAATTGTGGAGTCTCCATCTAGGTCGGCCCAAATCTGAGAGATTTTATCTGCGAAAAACTCTTTAAACACATCACAGCGGGTAACTGATAACTCCAAATTCTGGTTCAAGGGAGGGCGGGCAGATACTAATCCCCTCACAACCCTGAACAACTCGGCGGAACATGAATTCGCAGAGGCAATACAGACAGAAAAGAACCGCCTCTTTGCGGCATGTATTGCCTGAGCATATATCTTTAGATGTGCTCTGTGTCGCAATCTGTCAGATTCGAGTCGAGTCTTTCTCCACTTGAGCTCCAGTCGCCTACCTTGCTGTTTCAATAGAATATTGAAGTGTTTAATTTCTTTGGTGTCTAATAACTTTTCCTCATAATGAATCCAATGAGGATTGATTATACGCCTTCGTTTCTTCTGTTCATTTTGACTGTCATTGGACAATGCCAACTGTCAACTGCCATGTGTCAACTATATCCCCCCCCCCCCACATACAGGGGTACTCAGTTTATTTTTTTAGGAATTTTTGAAGTGTTTAGATTCTTTGGTGTCTTCATTATGTACCTTCATTTCTTCTGTTCATTTTGACCCAACAGCTTTGTGGGGGGGGGGGATTAGTGACTTCCCATGTGTTAACTACCCCACAACCTGCAAGCCAGTGGGAACTCAGTTTATATTTTATGAATTTTTGGGGTGTTTAGACTCTTTGGTGTGTAATGAATCCTCATAGGGATTCATTATGAAGCAAGGTTATTAGACACCAAAAGTCTTACTTGAAAAAATTTATAGAAAATAAACTGAGAAGTACCCCACTGCCTTGCAGGTGGGAGGGGGGTATAGGTGGCACATGGCAGTTGACAGTTGGCACTGTCCAAAGACAAAATGAATAGAAGAAATCAAGGTGTGTAATGTGTTGGACACCCTCCCTTTGGGGATGTGCCTCCCCCAGCATATTAGACCCAGAGGTACCGGCCCAGAAGTATATGGAATTCAGGCCCATGTCTGATTTCATTTTATATTAAGAGTTCAATTAAATGCCTGAACTTGAGGTGAACTGACACCCAGATCTCATGAGGAAGAGGCGATCCAGCATTGCATTGTGAAATGGGTACTTGAGGAAGCACAAAAGCCAGGCCAGAACAATCCAAATCCTAAAATGTGACTCACTATCAGATAATGTCTGTGGAAGAGGCCAGAGGCTGATCTCCCCTTTCCTTTTGCAAGAAGTCCATGTTAATCCTTGTCAATGATTGCTCTGCTATACTCAATTGCTCTCTATAGAAATTCAACATAGGTAAATGCACACAAAGAAAACACCTATAGACTTTAATTCTTACTTTACTAACACCTTTACACCTCATGGAATCAGGCTAGTAAATCTGGGACAAGAGAAGGGGCCCATTTGCAACTCAGAGATGCAGATTTGCCTTGGGCAATGTCCCCTCCTCAAGATAGCAGCTAACAAGATGAGATTAAGATCTCTCTTAAATGGCCAGTATCCTGACTAATTAAAAGACATTATCCAGAACGTAACAGCATTTTCACCCTTTTGGGGACCCAGGAAAAGATGAGGAGATTTGAATAGACTCTATGAGAGATCAAAGGAAAATACAACTATAAAGAATGAGGCTTACTGGACAGAGAGCGAGCAGTCTTGTGCCTACATGCAAGATCTGCTCATGAGCAATCCAAGGGTTTGCTGCCCGGGGCTAGAGGCAGGAACTCTTGCCATGGGAGAAGGGACTGTTTGTGATTTCTGCTGCGAAGTAAGGCTTCCCCAGCCATGGTGCTCTGACTCTCAGCCATGCTCTGAGCAAACTGCATGCTTGATCCAAAAGCTCCTGTCTCCAGCCAAAAGCTGCTCTCCTTCAGCTGAAAGATCCACCGTTCTCAAGCCTTTGATCCGGGTAATATGCCTCCCCACAAGCCTTGGATCCCTCCATCCTTTCCCCTCCTTCCCCTCCCCCCCCACTAACTCCTGATCTCCCCAGCCCATGGCAGTCCTCAACCTTCCTTAACCCCCCTCTTTTCCATCTATATCTGAATTATATTAGGCTCTAGGAAGATTTAACACACACACATATGTTAGTTAGGAACACTAGGTGAATATTGTTGCTGGCTAGGGTTGAAATACTGTTAGTAGTATTGATAGAATGTTCTGCTTTCTGCTCAGCTAGATTGATGTTGCTATTCTTTTATACTCAATAAAGCCCATTGAATCATTTAGGATTGGTTTGATCTCCTTTCTTCCTTGCGCCCAGATCCTACATGGTCACTATATAAAAGAACTTGGTCACTTGGTGACACTGATGAGACAGGCCTAATTTTGTATGCTAGCTAATGAGCATATTTAGTATACAAATCAGGCCTGGACCACAACAAATGAATCCTCATAGGGATTCATTATGAGGAAATGTTATTATGCACCAAAGAATCCAAACACTTGAAAAATAATGACTGCACATTTTGCTCCATAACTCCACTTCTACAAGGGCAAGAGGTTAGCTTTTTTTAAAAAATGAAAGCTGGGAATCTGGGGGAATTAATAGGAGGAATCGGAATCTCAAATCAAATCTAGCCCAATTCAATTTGGACCTGAATCTAGCCAATGGACCACAAGGGTGATTTGTTCTGTCTCCAAATCACCCGAATTAGCTAGATTTGGGTACAAATCAATTTTTACCAAAATCGATTTGCACTGTGCACATCCCTAGTGTACAGATATCAGCATATTGGTACAACATATTCCTAAATAGAGCCAAAGCCAACAGCTGATTTCAAAGGTCATCTATATTTATTAGTTTTATTTATTTAATTTACATGCCACCTGATTTCAAAGGCTAGTTCACAAAAATAAACACAACAAAAAACAAAATAAAACAATTTAAAACATTCAAAGATTACTAAAAGCCTGGCTAAAAAAATATGTCTTAAGGGCTCTTTTAAAGGCTGATAAAGATGTTAAACCATGAATGTCTCTAGGGAGTGCATTCCATAGCCCAGGAATGACTACAGAGAAGGCCCATTCCTGAGTCACCGCTAGACGAGCTGTCAGCATCCAGAGACGGACCTTTCTCAATGACCTTACTGTGTTGTGGGGATCATGCAGAAGAAAGCGCTCTCCGAAGTATCTTCAGATTTTAAGACTACACTTTCCATCCCCAATGTGTTAGTGGTCCTGCATTCTATTCAACATCAATGACACTTGCTTCTCACAGGAAAGAAAAGTCAGGCAAGTCATGGTTTTGATTCAATTCTGTTAGAAAACCACATGGCTCTGTGGTAGCCAGGAGTCAACACCATCTTGATGGCACAACTTTACTGTACTTTATTTGCTAGCAGTAGCTTAGGACAGTGCCATTCTAGCCAACTGCTTTCTGCTTCCCTGATCCTTTGGTATAGAGAAGAAAGGGAAAACTTGATATACAAGAAGAAGGGGAAACCTGCATATTTAAAGATTTTCACAAACATAAGCTCTATTTGGACAGTGCTGTATACACTTACGACATCGGAAGTGCGTCAGAATACCTGCCCTGACACATCACTCCCTCCCTCCACTGTACCACTCATGGTTACGGCAGCATTCATCTGAATAGATAAATTCTCTAACCTCCCACTAAGTGTCACATATCAAGCCTTGAAAAAAACAGCTTTTAAAATACAACCTTAATGCTTAAAAGCTGACCCTCCAATTCCCACCCCAGATCACCTGTCCTTCCCAATTAATCTTTTCTCTTCCATGAGTAGAGGCCTGTTTATTATTTATTTCTTTAATTTGTATACTGCCCAAAACTTACATCTCTATCTCTACATGAGAAATACACTCATGCATGTACGGTGTGTTTCCTTTCATGGGAGAAACTGGAAGTGCGTGCACATGTAGAGCTTTGGATCACACACACACAAGCATGATCCATATGCCTAAGTAACCTCCAAGAAAATGAGACGTGCACTTTAACACTGTTGTGAAGAGACACTTTGCCTATGCAAATTACAACAATAAATATAGGGAAGGGGGGGAAATGAACTAAATCCTAGTCTTCCGTGCCTATTCATTTGCTGGTAGAGAACAATAACTGTATAATGCTCTTGGTATAAGTTTAATTGCAGTTGTCAAGAATTAAATCTCTGCAATTATCTCTAGGCAAATTTCATAATGGAAACGGGCTGGAAAACAATCACAACCTTTCTAGCTTCCACTTCATTTAAAGCTGTGGAGAGAGACAGCAGAGAATTATGGGATAATCTGAAGGGTACTCCCCCCCCTGAGAATTACCTGTGTTATGTAGACCATTCTAGAAAATGAAACTTCTAATAACACTGTGTTGCAATGCCATACAACTCCCAGATATTATTTTTGTTTATAAAGTGTTGAGCCTCTGACTTTATTTAGCTACAACCACCTTTCTAGAAAGATCTAGAAAAAACTGCATAAATAATAATCAATCAATCAAATAGGGATGTGCGTGGAACCAGTTTGCATGGTTCGGACCTCATTTGGATCAAATTCAGACTGAACTGCAGTCAATGAACCAATTCAGTTGAACCAACCAGCTGGTCCAGTCCATGCAATCAAACTGGCTTAAACCAGTTCTCTGGTTTGAGTGCCTGTAAAGCAGAATGGGTGAGGAGGATTTCCTGTTGCTACCAAAGGCAATAAAAGGCATCAGGGGAGCACCGAGAGAGATATGCCTTTAAAATGAAAAGAGAAGGCATGTACGAGCAGGCTTGAATGCCGCTCCCCCCACCCTCTCAGTGGTGGTAACATCATCATAATCATCATCATAATCATCATCATCAACATGTTTATTTGTTAGCCACCCCATAATAACTTGTTCTCTGGGCGGCTCAAGCTCCTTGCCCAGGAAGGGAATATTTGCCACAGACCTATAGTTGTTTACATTCTCTGGACCCAGCTAAAAAATCCCTCCTTACTAGATTTAATAAGCTATGAATGGCAAGCATGCACATGGTCAGCCAAAATTGAATAAACACATGCACACAGACCGTGTGTGTGCCAACACTGCCCAGAGGGTGTCTGGAGCATCATGCAGATCTGCCAGTAAGCATCTTCTCTTTCAGTTTTAAAGGCACTTTTCATCACTCCCCTGCCGCCTTTTATTACCTCACCAGATTCCCCTTTACAGGTGCTCGAACCAGTCTGCCGATGAACCAGGTTCAGGCTAATTTGATTACAGGCTGGACCCCTTTCTGTGGAGCTGGTTCAGTCCATGACCGAACTGGTTGTACTGGCATGGTTTGCTGCAGACCGGTTTGATCGTGGAGTGGACCAATTCAGCACACCCCTACTATTAAATAATAATCATTTATTTCTGGCTGGCAGTCTGCAACTTTTGTTTGTGCCTAGATCAGACTCAGGTCCTTTGAATGATGATGGGTTCTATATAAATATATACACGCAAATAAAAGGAATCACCAAGCTCTTTCGGGTAGTGAAATCCAAAACAGATTGTGAGGAGCTCCAAAGGGATCTATCCAAACTGGGTGAGTGGGCGACAAAATGGCAAATGTGGTTCAATGTTGGGAAGTGGCACATTGGGATGAAAAACCCCAACTTCAAGAATATGTTGATGGGATCTGAGCTGTTAGTGACTGACCAGGAGAGGGATCTTGGGGTCATGGTGGACAGCTCGTTATCGACTAAATGTGTGGCAGCTGTGAAAAAGGCCAATTCCATGCTAAGGGTCAATAGGAAGGAGATTGAAAATAAAACTGCTAATATTATAATGCCCTTATACAAAACTATGGTGCGGCTACCCCTGGAGTACAGCGACAATTCTATGTGTGACAATTCTGGTCACCACATCTAAAAAAGGACATTGTAGAACTGGAAAAGGTGCAGCAGAGAGCAATTAAGATGATCAGGGGCCTAGAGCACCTTCCTTATGAGACAAGGCTACAACACCTGAGGCTATTTAGTTTAGAAAAAAGACAACTACAGGGAGACATGATAGAGGTCTATAAAATCAGGCATGGTGTGGAGAAAGTGGATAGAGAGAACTTCTTCTCCCTCTCACAGAACACTAGAATCAGGGGTCATCCCATGAAATTGATTGCCAGGAAATCTAGGACCAACAAACTGAAGTACTTTTTAACACAATGCATAATCAACTTGTGGAATTCTCTGCCACAAGATGTGGTGACACCCAACAACCTAGATGGCTTTAAGAGGAGTTTGGATAACTTCATGGAGGACAGGTCTATCAATGGCTACTAGCTGGATGGCTATAGGCCACCTCCAGCCTCAAAGGCAGGATGCCTCTGAGTACCAGTTGCAGGGGAGTAACAGCAGGAGAAAGGGCATGCCCTCAACTCCTGCCTGTAGGCTTCCAGTGGTATCTAGTGGGCTACTGTGTGAAACAGGATGCTGGACTAGATGAGCCTTGGACCTGATCCAGCAGGGCTGTTCTTGTGTTCACATGAAATTATAGCAAGATGCTAAAATCCTCTGATTTTGGAATGAAGTACAATGCCATAAAGTATTGTTGCTAAAATAATAGATGTAAACCACCTTTTGATGTAAGCCATTTTTGGAAGGGTGGTATATAAATAAAATAAAATAAAATAGCAACAGAGCTGCCACATATTTATTGTTATTGTTATTGTTGTTGATGATGATTAAATGAATATCATTTAACACCAACTACACCAGCTGTTCAAATTAGTGTTCAATCAAGTAAAGCAACTGAGTGAGATTTGTGAGATTAGATTTCTGTATGGCCCAATACCAATGATACTCTGGCCAGCCGATCCTAATCTCATCAAGGAGGAGCATGAGCATCCCAATGTCCATCACGGTTAACTGTTCTACTGTTAACAGAGAACCTACTGTTAGGTTACTGTATCACCTAACCACACAGAGGGGCAATTTGGAGCTGCACTCTTCAACGGCTAGATCAAATATCACTTTTTATCCCATGCATTAAGGGTCAGTTCAAATGAGCAATGTTTCTGAGTGATTAGGACAGGCATCATCTCATACTGTGCAGGAGGAGGCAATGGTAAACCCCCCCCTGTATTCTACCAAAGACAACCACAGGGCTCTGTGGGCACCAGGAGTCGAAATTGACTTGATGGCACACTTTACTTTACTTTAGGAAACCTTGGCTCTCCAGCTGTTATTGAACAATGTATTGTGACTGGGGATGATGGAAGTTGTAGTTCAACAACAGCTGGAGAGCTAAGTTTGCCTACCCCTGGATTAGTCAAGGTTGCCTAACCCTGAATTAGGCATGCTGGCAGTGGGGAGATGTGTATACCACATTCCTTTCCCACATGAGTAGTATGGGACTACTTAGGAACATAGGAAACTGCTATATACTGACTCAGACCATTGGTCTATCTAGCTCAGTATTGTCTTCACAGACTGGCAGCGGTTTCTCCAAGGCTGCAGGCAGGAATCTCTCTCAGCCCTATCTTGGAGAAGCCAGGGAGGGAACTTGAAACCTTCTGCTCTTCCCAGAGCGGCTTCATCCCCTGAGGGGAATATCTTGCAGTGCTCACACATCAAGCCTCAGATGCAACCAGGGCAGACTCTGCTTAGTTATGGGGACAAGTCATGCTTGCTACCGCAAGACCAGCTGAACTAGCCACTGGCTAATATACTGCACAGAGAGTCATGAATCCAAGAAAAATCCACACTTGCTTCTTGTAAGGTGCTTACCTGCCCACGGGCTCTGCTAGCGATGGTGGGGGCTCCTCCATGCCACTGGCACATCACATCATAACAACTGTGACCTGCTCCCACCATTCCCAATGGGTGTAGGTCAAAGCTGCAGTGATGCAATGTGTCATTAGCAGGGAGGATTTCCCACAGTGACTAGTACTGATGGGTTGGTGAATGCCTCAGAAGCAACAAAAGTGGATCCCTCTTGGATCTGCAGCTCACTGTGTAGCATGTCAGCCACTGTGTGCAAGAATCAAAGGTTTTAATACAAGGTATGAGACCACTTGCCTTTTCACACACTGTGGTATGAAAATGAATCTGTCCTACCCACAACCACTGTCTGGCTCATTTGCTTTATCTTTCCCCCCTGTAAGCCCAAACAATCACATGTGTACGCTTAGAAGGAGTTTTCCACGAAGGTTTACTTTTAGTAGCCAAAGTCGTGAATAGTGGCAAGGTATAAGAATGGCAAAGTAGGTATAAAGTCCTTGGCAGTACTGGGAGAGACTCAGTGGTAGTGGTAAGGCTATGAAATACCTGTTGTCCTAGCTGCGGATTACTTGTACAGATTGGCAGGTAGGCAATAGAGGGGGAAACACACAATTTTCAGTGTCAGAACCTGAGACAGCACACTAGAGGAAAGATTACAGTTAGTCATTTGGGGCATAGGTCAGTTATCAAGTAACTCAACTCCCACAATAATTTGACCCTGTGTTGAAAAGGTTTCACAAGGACCTACCTTCCTATAGGAGATTGGACCTCAGTGAAAGGTAAAGTGCAATGCTTTTGAGCAATACAATACAAGACTGGTATGTCTCCAGTATGCCTCTGGAAAATTGGTATGTCTTCCATACCAAGACTGGTATGTTTCCCAGTATGCCTCTGGAAAAGATTGGATGCCTAAGAATGGCATGAAAACATTTGCAGAACTAGGAGAAAGAGGAAGTACTTGAGGTTCCACCTCTTCTTCAACTAGGGAGCTGTTGTATTCTATCCACTATCCAGTAATCTTTTGTATTAGGTTGTTTGCCCCAGTGGGGATCCTGTAGGAAAGGAGTTTGTCCCAATGGGGATCCCATGGGGGAGTAGTAAGAAAGGAAAAGGGAGGGAAAGGAGAAGGAGAAAATGTTGCTGAATAAACCTTGAGTTAAATCTACATAAAAAAATTTTGTGTGTATGAGGGAAGCAGCTATAAAACAGGATTTTTTCAGTGTTGGAAGGTCGCCTCAGTCACTGCATCCAGAGATGGTCCAGAAAGAGAGTTCCTAATGTCTGAATCTGGTTGCTGGTCCATGGTGCTTCCTTTCTGTAGCCTGACACGAAAACAATTTCAAGGGACCAGGAATCAGAACATGATGATACCAGTTATAAAAAGACCAAGCTTATGTCATTTCGCTATCACTGATAGCATCAATAGTATATGGCTGGTCAAGTCTCCAGCTGCATTCTGGAGGAAAATACAGGAAAACAACCTTTTGTTGGTTTGACTGATTACAGCATGGTTCTCTTTTAATTTTCTTAGAAACCTGAAAGCAAGAAATAAGTGGATACATTGCCCCTGCTCTGCTCAGGGTTTTTCCACTTCGCAAGCGTTTTCCTCCTTGCCGCTCTCTTTAATCTTTCTTTCTGAGTTTTCAATTTCTTTTCTAAATGAACTCGTTGTCCATGTACTCACAAGTCCTGAATCACAAAATAAGAGTTCTTCTTCTAATTGACATCTAAAGCAGTTAACTTAATCCAACTGCAGATAGCTCCACTGCTATGATGAAGAAGCCCATTGCTGTTCTCCTCCTTTGGTCAGGATCAGAACACAGCCAGTCTTTTCATTTGAATTATCACTCCAAACATGTTCTGGGGAGTGTTTAGTAATCGGGACTTGTTAGGAAATAGATAGAAGATTGCAGCATCGTTTTTTTCTGTGCATATATCCGTTTGTATGTGGGCTGTGTATAGATGATATGGGGGGAAGGCAGCATCAGGCAGCACTCACAGGAAAATTTAATCTAATGTAATATCCAGCTGTTGCTGTGCGATATCTATCATTCACAAGAGTGTTTTCATCAGAATCAAACAGATAAAATTGGTATTTTTGCAGCAACAGAATCCTAAAATAAATGCAGGTTCCAAAATTGTTATGTGTCATTATTCGGTGATTTAGGATAGTGAGTAACAATTATTCACAATGTCTTTGCTAAAACATGTTGTGTTCTAATGCTTTCCCAAAGGCAGTCTGGTTTCCCTCATCTGAAGCAGCTTACTGGGCTCGAAGGTGTGTGGATATAAGGAGTGAAACCGCCACATGGAAGCCATACTGAACATCTCTAATCAGCCCTAGTTAGTAATTAGGCAAGCATCTAATCACATACCTATCTTTGTGCTGTTTCTCTCCATTGGCCTGTGAGCCTCGGTGGAAGCTTGTTGTATTTATTGAGCAGTAAATCAACAATAATATGCTTCAAGCCAAAACATGTTTTTTAATTCTCTATTACTATCAATTCAAGTGCCTTTCCAGGTAATACAATTCCCTGCTACGCTTCTGTGGCACTGGGGATAGCTTGCAAGCAGAATGTTAAGAGGAAATACTACCCGGCTGGCTGATAACTTTGTTTGCATCTTTTTGATAGATAGAAATTACAGGGAATGGAATTAATACTCAAGCAACCTCAACAGTATAATAAATTGCCATTTTCCTTCAACAGCTTACAGAAGTTACAGAGACGGGTAAAGGCAGCCCCAAAGAATTTGTCCACGTCATTTATATATTGATGAACAAATCAAGATCTGCAGTATTTTCTGGTGGGTGGACAGGCACTCTACAGGGAGGAAGGATGCTCTCCACCCTTCTGCTTGTCCTTTAGTTCCATTAGCTCCCTACAATGTTTATGGTAGCTGGTCTCTGTGCAAGCCTTCTCCAAGGAAAAGTAGACAGATTGAATCAGTGGTTGCTGCCACAACAATGCCTGAACAACTTCTTGGATGAGCAAACTTGTAACAATGATGAAGATCAAATTCCCCTGCAAGCTTTGTCCATTAAATTGGCTCATACAGAGATCCAGGAGGAGTTTCTGCAAGCCTGTTGCACCTGGAAAGTTTCCGAGTAGCACTTGTCAAATCCTGGTTCAGATTAGTCAAATCTTAAGGTTGTGGGCTTCAAACAGTTCACAAGGACTTTAATTAGCTGGGCCAAGTGAGTAGCCCACTGACCATGTATGCCTCCCTAATCAACTGCCCTCTCATTATTATTTTTTTACTACTACTACTACTACTACTACTACTACTACTACTATACTACTACTACTACTACTACTACTACTACTATTTATTTATTTATTTAGCATATTTTATACCACCCAAAACTTATGGCTCTGGGCAGTATACAACAAAGCAAAATAATACAACAATCTAAAATTTTAAAACAATATTTTAAAATAATGTTAAAACTAATAAAACAATATTTAATTAAAAGATGCATCTTTAAATACTTTTTCAAAGTTTTCATTAAATATTTCCAAAGCACCTGTGCACTAGGGGTGTACATGGAACTGGTTGGTCTGGTTTGGTTTGAGTCTGAACCAGATCCAAACTGGACCGGGCCAGTTAGTTCCGGCAAGCCCTTGAATCCCCTCCCCCCACACACACACCAGTTTGTTCCACTAACTTTAGGGCTGGTAATGGCTGTTTTTAATTCATTCTTATCCTTCTGTTTTTAAAAATGATATTAAAATAGCTTGCTTGGGAGCAGAATATGAATGGTGACACCTACCTACCTACCTACCTACCTACCTACCTACCTACCTACCTACCTACCTATGTATTTCACTCTTCTAAAGGATTCAGCCATAACCTTATGCAATGGTCTCATCTGAAAGAAACTTGTTTTCCTCTCTGTTTAATTTTTTTAAAATTATTATTATTTGCTTCAGATGTCTGTGGTTTTTGCCTAAGATCTAAAAATGTAGACAATTGATTCCTATGGCCAGTGAAATCAATGGCTGACATCCAGACTAATGCTGCCCATGCGAAGCCAAAAAAGCATGTGTGCAACAGCTGCATGTTCATGAACACTTGAGCTGAGTGATTTTTGCTGATCTTCCCTCCCCATGAAAGTGCTCTGTGCAATGCACAAATATGTTATTGAGGGTCATGCGACCCTCAGGGACATCACTCTCTGTTGCATGGAGCACCCATGAGGAAGCAAACAAAATTGGTGAAAATTGGAGATTTTTGGAGATGGGCAGAAATCCGCTCTTCATGCTTAAGCAGCAAGCTTCAGAAGCAGGCATTCAGCCATTGCACACATGCTTTTTTGACTGTACATGTGGAGCATTAGCCTGAATGTTCTCCAGAAAAAATCCTTCCACTGTGTTCTCATCTTCACCATACGAATTGTTAGTAGCAGTGGCAGCAGTACCGTCAGCATTATCATTTTCCCCTTTAAATCATCTTTTCTCCTTCTTTAAAATAAGATGTTGATACTGAGAGCATGCAAAAATAAATTCAATCAAATATGACCTGCAATCATGAGTTTCTCCTTCTCCCTCTCCTATATTTCACACATAAAAGCCTGCATACGTAGATATTCTTTTCTGCCAGCCTGAAAACTCCTATGTTGTTTTACCCTGGAGCAAATGCCTATTGCTGAATTATGAAGCACTGAAAATAGGGGTTTATAATGAAAATGTCATACCGCTATAATAACTTCCAATTCATGTTTCTACAAAATACGCTGTAGATCAAGTATAATATAGTTCTGTTCCATTTTATTTTGTATGCCATTAGGTTGTTCTACTGTGCCTATCACTTCTTAAACTTATTCTGGAAGGCTGGAATGAATCTTTATTTTGTGTGATTGGATTTCAGCCAAGGGTTTTCAGACTTTGTCACTGCAAGCCTCCCAAGTGTAACAAAGACAGATGGCAAAGCTCATTCTCATCCCTGGTAAAGGGCAGGTAGCTCAAAGGGAAAGAGAAAGAGTCAGGCCATGTGGGCTTGTGCCAACCTCTATCATTCAAAAGGAGGCATTCTAGGAATCACACAGTCTACAAAATAGGACCTGTTTGGTCCCTTCAGCACAATACCCATTATCAATACTCCAGCTGCAAATTTGCTTTTCATAAGCAATGTACCACATCTACTAGATCCTTTGGGTGATAAATATGAGATGTTGATCACCATCAGGTTTGCTTGTGAGAATCTTTGGGGAATCTGGCTGGCTACTGTGGAAAATGCAGAGGGGAAAACTCAAAGTGCACACTGGTGACTTATTGATCCGATGCATTTTGAGTCTGTTGATTTTTCCTCAGGGGCAGCTTGGGCATTTTCAAAAAATCATCCCAAATATCTTCCATACCAGACAGAATAAGGACTTCTGACCCTGCGCTGCCTATTCATAGAGTCACCCAAGGTTGCACTCATTAGTGGAATAGCGACAAACTGGAACTCAGTTCATCAAAAAAAAAACCATGATAATTGGACTGTAAAGGATAATGTAAGTATAAATGTCTTCTCCAGAAAAGGCATGCTTCTGTTTTGGGGAGACCATTTATCCATGATGAAGGTCTCTGATTAAAGCAATTTAGTATGATTTTTAAAATATTCAGCATAGATGTATTGTAATGTTGAGTTATAGAACAATAAAATAATAGAGCTAAACAGTACTCTACGTCATTTATTCAGATCAAATAGGAACTCACTGAATTTTGTGATATCTATACCCCATTTCTTACATAACCAAAGATACAGGAGAAAAATATGAGTTCTCATGCATCTGCTAGTCCTGTTCTTAACGTAACATTGCAATCAAACCTTAATCCACTGCTAGTTGTTGCACAATTACACAAGCATTCTGTGCTTTTGCATTTTGACCAAATCCTCCATAAAAACTCCATCAAGCAAATCTAATGATCTCAAGAAAAGAAATGTATAAAGATTATAATACAATGGATTGTATTTTGCTCTTAGCTATGAAATCATTTTTATGGAGATATTACAGGCTAACTAGGTATATACTGTCTTATCTAGTTATGATTAGTGCTAACTCTGAAACAGTTCGAGCCTCTGGCATTAAGACATATGTCTCCAACGCAGCTAATTTCCATACGCATTATGCAAGGTGACTAGAACAAGGTTATTCTTATGCCTGCTGAAACACAAGTTAATAATCATAGATTATTCATTCTGCAATAAGTCTACTGTACTTTTTAAAGCACATACCAGGTGAAAAAATATTTAAAAGTTAGTCCAAAAAAGTTCAGTTCAGTTTCATTTTGATCTCTGACCAGCAATACAAAGTAGAGTGATTAAAAAAAACTTTAAGCATTAATAACAATTCATCCTAAAGTATAAGTATTAGAGTCTGTCTAATTCTATCTATTCTAAATGTGGTGGTGTTTTTAAGAGGGAGAAGAATCATGTATGAAATGGATCCTCTGTACTAGGCACTCACACCATGAGTGCCTAGTACAAAGGATCCATTTGATACATGAGGTCATTTGCATAGTGAACTAGAGGAAATGAGTACCAAAGACTTGTGACTTGTTCCTTGGAGCCAAAGTGAGGGGAATGATTAAGAGGAAGGAAGGATTTGAGGAAGAAAAGCAAAACTGAGTTGTTATTTTTGTCTTTATCATTATCTACCTACCTACCCCACACATTGTAAGGCCCACACTACATAGATTTATACACTCATACTCTATTTCCTCAATAGCAGGGCTGCTCAACTTCGGCCATGCAGATGTTGGCCTACAATTCCCATACTCCCTGGCTATTGACTGCTGTGGCTGGGGATTATGAGAGTTGTAGCCACAAAACAGCTGGAGGGCCAATGTTGAACAGTCCTGCTCTATAGGATAAATAGAAATTGCCAAAAAACAAAAACAAAACCATTTATTCATGTTATCTACAAATATAAATCCCAATGGAAACTAAGAAAAAAAATGTGTTCCGGCCATTGAACACATCTTAATTTGACATGCATTCTGTGTTATTACTGATAATATTCAGCTCTACAAAGCTTTATAAGCCAGCATTGAAAACTACTGATGTGCTATATTTGGACTAAGTGAGGTTCACATTTGAATATGACTATATGTTATGCAAGTGAATACTTTAGATATGAGGTCTTTGTGTTGGGACACTGACCACACAGTAATTATCGCAGCTTTTCTGAAGCCAAGTGGAATTTTAGTGTAACATTCTGCCCGTTCCCATCCATTAAATAACACATAACATCTGTGGTAAGTGCTGCATTCTGTCACTTAAAAGGCATCTCCAGAGTCCAGCCCTTATTATCTTGGTGTGATAATAATTTGGCTGGTAATTCAGGCCCTTGTCGTTTCCCTGAACTATTGGAACACCCTGTGCTAGTGATGTGATGGCTTCTAAGGTCTACATTAATTATGTCAAGGATACAGAGCCTTTGCACGTTCTTTTATGGTGAGGAAAGGCAGGTCTCTTTCTTTTAACTATATCTGTTTCTCTTCTGCAGAGTGGGCACATAAATCCTCAAGTGAAATTCAATCTGAAATTCAAAAGGAAGTAGTTAGAACACTCCTGTTAGACTACTGTACTACTATGGTGTCCGTATTTTAATAATAAATGAGTTGTTCTCATTTATTAGTAGCCTTTCCTACTCAAGGCAGCTTTCATTTGCACCTAAAGACAAAGTCAAAATAAACATAAGATAAAATCCATAAGCACACAGAACGAAACTGAAATAGTGCAACCCTCTCAAAAACACAACAAGAAGCCAAAACTAATTAGCTGTGCGAATCACTGAGTTTTACATGGAAGGTAAGTTTTACATCCCTTCTGAAAAGCCCCTCAAGAGGAGACATTGTGAATTGATAGAAAAAATGTTTCATAATGAAGTATCCTGTAGCAAATGAAGCTGATGTTCTTGTGTGATGAGGCCCACTTCCCAGCAACCCACTGCAACTCTGGGCCTATACAGATGTTTTTGAAATTGTGAACAGTGTAGCTGTGGGCACTCTCTGGGCACCCAGTATTTGCAACCATGGGAAGAATTTCTCCTCGGGTATGCCGTTTGCCTCCTCAGGCATACATAGGGTTGGATATAATGTGCACACTGGCTAACAAGCATGAGGCTTAAATTATGCCCTCGTGGATGCTGTGCCTAGCTATAACATCTGTGTAGGGCTTGTGAGTTAAAGATGTCCAGCTACCCATAGAGCATCTAGGTTCAGACTCTCCACAGACTGCCCTACAAACTGAGGCCAATAAGAAGATATATAGCAGCATATCAAGGCTATTCTCACAAGCAGTCTAACCCAGGCTAGGGTTAGCCTGCTAGTGTGCACTGCCGAGATTGAGGCCAATCCCAGTGCTGCCACCCAGCCTAATCCTACTTCTTATCCCAGCTTTTAGCCAGGGTTGAGGGCATGAGTGCACCTTTAACCCCGGTGCCAGGGTGGTGTGTATGCAGCTCGTGCATACATTGAGTCGGGTGCCTAGAGCACCTGACTCCCAGGGGAAGCCTCTAATGCGTGTTACACAGTTCATTTGAGGATTCATGGAGGCCGGGAAAACAAGTCCTGGCCTCCATGAGGTGAAGCCCTGCCTTACCTGCCATCCACCCAGCTGCTAATATGGTAATGTGCACAACACTCTAAAGTGCTATTTGGAAGCTTGATCTATTCTATCTCTATGTTTAATACACTAAGGTTGTACATGGCAAGCCCCGCTCCCGTTGCAGCCATGACCAATGAAAATGTAGGGGCGGGGCTTGCACATATAACCTTTGTCTGAATATTGACAAAGGAATATCAGCTGATCCATCACTTATCCTATCCCTGGATGGATAGCTCCGTTAGTGATGGTATTCCACCTGAGCTCTGCTCGGTCTGGTATACCTCGTTCAACGAAGCGGTGGCCGTGGTGTGTGCATGTGGCCACGGTGAAATTCTGGCTAAGTGTGATATTGACTCCGCCTTCTGGCTACTGCCAGTCCACCCCAATGATTTGGGGTTCAGAATGGAAGCTATTACTAGGGGTGCATGGAACTGTCTGGCCCAGTTCGGTTCGAGGCCGGATTGGCCTCGAACGGAACCGGGCCAGTTCGGTCAGGGCTCCCATCAAACCCCCACCCCCAGTCCGGTCTGGTCCCGGACTGGTCCATGAATTATTTTAAAAATCAAAAAGAAGTACCTGTAGCCCCTTCGAGGGGCTTGCTGAGGCCACGGGGTGTGTGTGTGTCCGTGTGGGTTCCCTCCCCCCCTGCCAGTGGGTTCCCTCCCCCCTTCCTCATCACTGCCGTGGCCATCGCGGCCGGGTAACTGAAGCATTTTCGGCCCTTTCGGGCCTCTGTAAGAGCAAGCATCTGCCATTTGGGCGGCTGCCGCACATGCACAAATACCCTCTGCAAGGCCGTGGCCTCACAGAGGGTATTTGTGCATGCACGGCAGCCACCAAAATGGCAGCCGCTCACTCTCACGGCGGCCTGAAAGGGCTGAAAATGCTTCAGTTACCGGGCCACGGAGGCTGTGGTGGTGATGAGGAAGGCCAGCGGGGGGAGAGGGAACCTGCACGGACACCCACCCCTGTGGCCTCAGCAAGCCCCCCTGAAGGGGCTACAGGTACTTCTCCTTGATTGTAATTTTTTTAAAAAAAATTTATGGGCCTGCCAGACTGGACCCGGTGGTCCGTTTCTGGTCCAATGGAACTGGGGGTGGGGGGTAGTTTGGTTTGACCACGAACTCACGAACCCCCAGAACGAACCCCCAGAATGAACCGCCGGACCGCTGGACCAGTCTGCACATCCCTAGCTATTGTGTTGATAGGACTTTACCTATGGAATGCTCTGTTTCTTGCACAACCTTTGAATCATTCAGCTCCATGTTGGAGTGTGTAGTTCGGCACAGGGCAGGGTTTCATTCTTCAGCTCATTACTTAAATTATTTTCTTTTCTCAGGCAGGGCAGGTACAAACCAGTGTACCCATCTACTTCATAATTTCATGGCCCTTTGTAACAAATTAGGTGTCCCATTGGCCAGGGACAAGACTGAAGGTCCAACCACCAGGTTAACGTTTTTGGACATTGAGCTAGACACAAAGGCAGAATGCTTGCAACTCCCTGCAGAGAAGCTTGAGACCTTACGGAGCCTTCTTAATGATTGTGGACACACCAAGAAAGTTACCCTACGTCAGCTGCAGAGCTTGATCGGCCATCTTAATTTCACCTGCCGGGTAGTCGCCCTTGGCCGGGCTTTCTTAAGGTGTCTTTGTGGTGCCACTGCCGGGGTTAGGGAACAGCATTTTCACATTGGGGTAACCGCCCTGATTCGGGAAGATATCAGGCTCTGGTCATTCTTCGTGGACTCATTTAACGGGGTATCCTTCTGGTGTGACATCCAGTTATTGGAGGCTGATTTGCAGGTGCAATATGATGCGGCTGGAGGTCTTGGCTTCGGGCTCTATTTCCATGGGTGCTGGTGTGCTGAGCACCGGCCTGCCAAGTGGGCTCAATAGGGTATCACCAGGGACATCACCTTCTTGGAATTTTTTCCCATCATAATCACAGTCCACATTTGGGCTGACCTCTTTAGGGGCTCATTGGTGTGGTTCTGGTGTGACAACTTGGCCACGGTTCACGTCATCAATAGCCAGACTTCTAGATCTTCCTGAGTCATGGGGCTGTTTCAAGCCTTCGTGCTGGCCTGCCTGCGCCATAACATCTTATTTGTGGCTCGTCACGTACCTGGGGTCTAGAATGGGATTGTGGATGCCCTTTCTCATTTTCAGATGCAACGTTTTGGCAAGCTGGCCCTGGAAGCAGCACTGCAGCCCTATCGGATGCCCGAGTGGCTGTGGAGTCTTGGTGCTTAGAGGCTAGTAGAGCAATTGGGGCCTCTTTGGCGCCAGGCACCCATGTCGCATATGACAAAAAAGTCAGGGCCTTCCAACATTTTAGGTCCCAGGTAGGAGTTGGTCAGGGGCGGCTGCCCCGCCAGAGCATCTGATGCAGTACCTGGTGTACCTGCATCCACAGGGACTAGCCGTCAGCACCATGTCAGGTCATCTGGCTGCCCTGGCATTCTTCGCAAAGTCTAGGGCCCTGCAGGATCACTCAAGCGATTTCAGGGTGAGACGTATGCTGGAGGGTTGGGCTAAGGAAGCGCCGGCGCCACCAGACCTATGTTTGCCCATCACGCCTAAGGTCTTGCAAACTGTGATTGGGCAGTTTAATTCAGTGTGCTCTTCGCCCGATGAGGACACCTTGTTCCAGGCAGCTGCCCTGGTGGCCTTCTTTGGAGCTTTTTGGGCAGGTGAATTGTTTCCCAAAGGGTTGGGCCACTTTGCTCATCGGGTTGTTCAGTGGGGTGACATGGTACTTAAGTCTGACTTGGTAGATATCAAGTTGTGCTTCTCCAAAATGGATCAGAAGGGCAGGGGGCATCTGGTCACCCTCCATAGGTCTGACAATCCCATGCTATGCCTGGTTCAGGGCCTGGAGGTTTTCATAGCCATGAGGGGGGCTGTTAGCTGATGACTTTTTGTGCACACAGATTGGCACCACCTATCACAATATCAGTTCTGGGCAGTGATGAAGAAGGCTTTAGTGGCTGCTGGGGTGGCTACATCTTGCCTGTCGCTTCACTCCTTTAGGATTGGTGCTTCATCAGCAGTATCCAGGTTGGATTACCCAGGGATGGCCATACAGAGGCTTGGATGGTGGTGGTCCAGGATATATCACAGGTATGTGTACTAAGGGAGTTTGACGGCAATCACCAGTTTTCTTTCCTTCCTTGCAGGATTGAAGTCGCCAGGTGAACAAGTTAAGATTGAAGTCGCCAGGTGAATAAGTCCTCATCCTGGGCACTCATTTGTGTTTTGGGTGTTCAAGTGGGCACATGGTGCTGAACCAGGAATGCAGCCGGGCCTGGGGCATTGGGCCTTGGTGACGTGGCTTGGCTGGAGGGGAATGTTGTTTGCTCAGTTTTTGCCCTTTCTTCTGGAATTTCTGGGGGATAACCCACCACCAGATATCCTGGTGGTACACTTAGGGGGAAATGATCTGGTGAGTCAGTCAGGGCTCTCCCTCATTCACACGGTGCGTGCTGGACTTGGGGTGATGCAAACGTAGTTCCCGGACCTCATTATAGTATGGTTGGATATCATCTGGCATAGGGTATGGAGAGGGGCATGTAAACCTGGCAAGATCAAGAAAGCTAGAAGAAAGGTTAACACAGCCTTGGCCCAGTTCTTGACTTCTGTGGGTGCTGGCTGCTTGCCACATACTGATATATTATTTTCGCAGCCTAACCTTTACAGAGGCAATGGCGTACATCTTTCCTTGGAGGGTATGAGGATATTTCTAGAGGACTTATGGCTGGGATTGGCCACAATACTTCATGGTTGGTGGCGGGTGCGGGGTGTTAAGCTAGGCCAACACCCGCCATGGCAGGCGCAGTGTGGTGGGGAGCAACAGCTAAGCCTTGGTGAGCACCTTAGGTAAGTGTTTGACCCCTTCTACTTTGTTGAACGACATCCTTCCAAAAGGCTAAGCGGCTTGGGGGTGGGGTGCGTGCTGCCAACAGCAGAGACTTGACCTTAGGTCAGCTACGATGGGCAGGCTTTGCTTTAGTGCTATGGGGCTGCTTGGAGCCAAGGTGTTATTGTCCATGTCAACTAGGCCAAGGTGGCCACTTGAGTGGCTGGCCTTTTAGGAACCGCACTATCGGGGGGTGGAGCGCCAATCCCAGTTTATGTTCTCATGCAGTTAAATTATATTTTAATAAATTGTAGCCCTTATTTACCAAACAAACTTGTCTCCTGTTTCTCCTTGGGGTGTGGGTACAAAAATATATACTTGTGTACAGACAACGGGATGCAGATAGAACACAATGTCTGAATAGCTCTCTAATGGTGGAGTGAAATGCTGCCAAGGCTCTAATGTAGAAGACCTTTCAATCATAGGGTCAGCTCAGGTGATACTTTTAAATGCATGATTAGTATGTCTGTGGTTTGATATACTAATAGACCACCAGTATACTAATCATGCATTTAAAAGTATCACCTGAGCTGACCCTATGATTGAAATGTCTTCTACATTAGAGCTTTGGCAGCATTTCCCTACTTGGAAAACAAATTATGAGTAGAGTGAATGATCCTATCCTGGGCTCTGTTGTTTTTACCATTTGTACTCAATGGTTGGTGGCAGTGGGCGGGGGGGGGGACCATTTAGCAATCCAGATTATCATCTAACTGCATGATAGTGACTAACACACATTTTAAAACACACATATAGAGCTGGGTCTCACAGTCAGTGAGACCCGGTTTGTAAGGGTGAGCAGGGAGAGCGGGCTTAGCCCACTCTCCCCACAAACAAGCAGACAGTCTGCTTTGGGTGGCAAAAACGGCCGCCCACACGACTGCCGTAACGGAGCCGGCATGACTGCCGTAATGGAGCTGGGAGATGCTGGGGGCCGATTGTCCCCCAGAAGCTCCAGCATGCCCTGCGCGAGTGCACAGGGCATGCTGGAGAGACCCCCGGAGCTGGCTTTCTGCCTCCCCTCCATGGGTCTACTCATGAGTAGCTGCAGCATGGAGCCACACCACAGCTACTCACGATTTTAAAAACCGGGTTTGCGGAGCACTCGCTCCGCAAACCCAGTTTAAGGGGAGAGGTACTTAGGAGGGTTAACCGCTGGGAGGCAACCGGGCTCACCTAGGGATGTGCGGTTCGGTTCGGATCCGGACCGGTTCGTCCGAACCGGTCCGGATCCGGCGGCTCGATCCCGGACCGAATCGGGCCCTTCCGGGACCGAGCCGGACCGAATTCGAGCCGGTTCGGTACCGAACCGGCTCGGGTTTCCCGAACCGGTTCGGGAATGAAATTGAGTCTCTGGAGTGTCTCTTTAAAGTTCCAAGTCTGTCCTCCATTTTGTGTCTCCTTCCCGAAACTTTTGCTCCTCCTTGCATCCATTTTGTGATGCTATTTCCAGGCATTGTATTGGCTGCGCTATTGATCCTTGATTGGCCAGAATGAGTCCTTTGGTCTGGTAGGCTGCTTGGCTGTTGCACTGTTGAGAGCTGGCACCCTGTTGGCCGTGGGGGGAGTGCAAAGGTGGGGGCTCCCAAAGGAGGGAATTTCAAACCTATATAAACCCAAGCCTCTTCTCTGGAAACTTCTCTTGGCTGCAGTTGTGGGATCATCTCTGAGACCTGCTTGCCCTTTGCTGGCTGCTCTGGTGTCTCTGTGAGTCCTGACTGTGTCCTGTGTCTCTCTGTGTGTGCTCTGTCTAATCCTTTGTCCACCTGCCCTTTGTGACTCTCTGTGTGTCTCCTCTCTCTGTCTGTCTCTTGTCTGTATACTGTGTGTTACTTCACTTTACTTTCTTCTTAATTTCCCCCAATTTTCCCTGTTCCTTGTCTGTCTGCTTTTCTCCCCCCCTCCCCCCCCTTTCCCTTCTCATCCTTTGGGCCTACCCTCCCCCTCCCCCACTCCCACCCACTGCATCCTCATTGCTTTAAATCTTCTTCCATTAATTATTGCTCTTTGTCCTGCCTTGTTGTTGTCCAACTTTTTGATTTTCACATTGCATTCCATTGGTTTCAGTTATATATTGCTTGCTGGTTTTGCTTAAATTGTACCATTTTGTTTGTTTCTGCTGACTGCTGCTGCCCTGCGAGTTGGTTCCCTGAATCCCTCCCCCCCACCCCCAGAGGATTCTGTTGTTGTTTCTTGTTGTCCCATATAATCAGTTTTGGTTCCCTGCTCCAAACTTGCCCCTCCAAGTCCAACCACACCCCACCCCAACCCCACCCCATCCAGCCTTCTCCCAAGTTTGCTGCTGCCAAACCGAGTCCAGTTTTCTTTGCTTGGTTCCACTTATTCATTTGCTATTATTAATTTGCAGCAATTGTGGTTTCATTGTCTCTGTTCACTTAGTGGCCCCCCTCAGAGTCTGTGTTTGGTTCCCCCTCCCCACACCCCCACCCCCAAGTTTTTTCTGCTGGTTATAGTCTTTCTTTAAATTTTTTTTTTAAACTTCTGGCTTGTGTTCTCTTGATATATATTGCTTTATATATTTTGCTACCCTCCTCCTCCTCCTCCCCCCCCTGCCTGCCCCCCCCACCCTCCCTCCTCCCAGACCCTACCCTAGCCCAGGCCCAGCTCCTCCCCCAACCACCCCATCCAGCCTAATCGCTGCTGCTGCCCGAGTTGTTCCAGTTTCTCCTTTGCTGTTTGTTGTTGCCCCCTCCCCTTCCCCCCAACACCCCTCTGCCACACACTAGCCCCCAACCACACACACCCTCTCTGCTCCCCCCACCCCACCTCTTTTTCTCCTTGCCCCTGACTCTCTCCACTCACCCCAGGCCCCCTGCCACACACTAGCCCCCAACCACACACACCCTCTCTGCTCCCCCCACCCCACCTCTTTTCCTCCTTGCCCCCGACTCTCTCCACTTACCCCAGGCCCCCTGCCACACACTAGCCCCCAACCACACACACCCTCTCTGCTCCCCCCACCCCACCTCTTTTCCTCCTTGCCCCCGACTCTCTCCACTTACCCCAGGCCCCCTGCCACACACTAGCCCCCAACCACACACACCCTCTCTGCTCCCCCCACCCCACCTCTTTTCCTCCTTGCCCCCGACTCTCTCCACTTACCCCAGGCCCCCTGCCACACACTAGCCCCCAACCACACACACCCTCTCTGCTCCCCCCACCCCACCTCTTTTCCTCCTTGCCCCCGACTCTCTCCACTTACCCCAGGCCCCCTGCCACACACTAGCCCCCAACCACACACACCCTCTCTGCTCCCCCCACCCCACCTCTTTTCCTCCTTGCCCCTGACTCTCTCCACTTACCCCAGGCCCCCTGCCACACACTAGCCCCAACCACACACACCCTCTCTGCTCCCCCCACCCCACCTCTTTTACTCCTTGCCCCTGACTCTCTCCACTTACCCCAGGCCCCCTGCCACACACTAGCCCCAACCACACACACCCTCTCTGCTCCCCCCACCCCACCTCTTTTACTCCTTGCCCCCGACTCTCTCCACTTACCCCAGGCCCCCTGCCACACACTAGCCCCCAACCACACACACCCTCTCTGCTCCCCCCACCTCTTTGGACCGCTGCTACTGCTGTGTCCTCCCCCCACACCTGAATCCCCCCTCCCTGCTGCACTGCGCTTCTCCTCTCTCCTCTTTCTCTCTATCATCTCTCTTTCTCCTCTCTCTCTCTTTCTTTTCTCTCTCTCTCCTCTCTTTCTCTTTGTCCCTGCCCCCCCTCTCTTTTCTCTCTCTCTTAGTCTTTTCTCTCTCTGCTCCCCTTCACTTTCCACCTCCTCTCCCACAGCTGCAGCCACACACAGTAGCCTACCCACCTGGCGGCTGCCATTGGTTTTTTTTTTCTTTGTATAGTTTTTGGTTGATTTTGTCTCTGCTTGGGGGTGAGTTGAGCGACACAAATAGTGTTGTCTCCTCACTTCTGCCCCTCCATCGTTGTTGAACTACCCCGGTTGCCTGTGTGCCTCGTGCGGCCGCCCTGCTGTGTCTCAGCCCAGGGTGGCTGGCTGGCGGCGGCGAATCCGTGACCAGCAGTGAGCGGCAGGAGAAGGACTGGAAGAAGAGGGGTTAGTGCGTGTGCGATTGTGCACCTTTTGTTGCCCCTTTCTCTCCCTAGCTGGCAGTTTTAAATAGGGACACCCCTATTCTGAAATGCATTTGGGTGTGGGGAGGAGGGAGGGAACCTTGGAGAGGAGATGTACTGTTGTAAAACTTGTGTCTTCATGCCCATGCCCAGTAAAGAAATTGCTGCTGTGTGTTGCGTTGCATTGCATGCGTCTTGCAGGTGGTTTTTGAACAGGTGCCTTCCAGAGTGCTTCCTTGCCTCTGGGGCAGTCTGAGTGGGGTCCAGGGTTCTGATGCGATGCTGCCACTACATGCTGGGCCCATGCCATGCCAGAGTGCTTCCTTGCCTCTGGGGCAGTCTGAGTGGGGTCCTGGCTGGGCTCTGATGCTGCCACTACATGCTGGGCCAATACACACGTATGATGATGATCATGATGTTCAATCCATGAGGCTGCCATCAAGTGTTTGCTGCTGCTTGCTTGCCATGGCATTGGGCAGGCAGAGTCACAGAGTGGGTGGGTTCAACCTCTGTGTTGGTGTGACTGGGTTCTGGTTTTGGTTGTGTGCAATTTAGAGTCACTAAATAGGCTGCATTGAGTTTGATGCTCCCCCCACAGGAGCATTACTTGAGAACCACCCCCCAGAACCCACACTTTGTGTTCCAGTTCACTAAATAAGGGTTTCCTCCTTTGATCTGCAGGTTCCCAAGCGTTGACTGCATCCCTCCCCCACCCCCGGTAGGTGCTGTGCCCTCCCCCCATCCACTCCCCCCCCCAAAAAAGCTAAAAACTTGCCACCCACACCACAACTACTCCACCCAACTGCCCGTGCCACCCTCCCACACCGGGGTTCCACCCTTTAACCCCCTATTTTTCTAAAAAAAAACCCTCCCAGACCCATCTCCCCAATTGGCTTGGTGGTTGACTCCCAAATTCAAAAAGGACACCCTCCCCCTCACTTCGATTGGCTTCCCCCCCCATATCAAAAAGTCTTCCTTTCCCCCCAATTGGCTTCCTTTTTTGAAAACAAACTTCCCCCCCCGCCGCCTCCAAATCAGCTGCCTTTTTTTTGGCCCCTAAGCCCCTCCAAATTATTTTTTTGACCCTGTCTGGCCTTCCTCCTAAAGTCTCCCTCCTTCTGACCTAGCAGCATGTCTGAGCGCCGTGTGGCGGGCAGGGCTCGCTCAAGGCTGGCAGGCAGAGGTGGGAGAGGCCAGGTGCGGGGTGCGCCTGCGGCACGGGGAGGGAGAGGACGCGGGGAGCCTGAGGACACCCCAGTTCTCCCCATTGGAGAATTCTTTGCTCCGGCCCCATCTTTGGTGCGCAGGATTCAGTTCCCCACGCCTGCTGCTGCCAATCGCGGCAGAGGCAGAGGCACTGTTAGGGCTGTGGCGGGTCCCTCCTCGCCGGCGGCACCAGGTGCTGCTGAGCTACCGCCAGTTGTTGAGGTGGAGGAGACTGTGGAGTTGGAAGAGCAGGTAGAGGGCGGTGAGGACCGTGCGGCTGGCAGCGATGCAGCCAGGTTCTCCCTCCCTCTGGGGCCCCTTCCCCCTATCCTTTCGCCGCTCAGTGGGGCCCCCCCTCGTGAAGCCCAACACTCTGGTGGGGAGCGGTCTGGCGAGGTGGTGGAGGAGAGGCCTGCCTCTCCGATGCCAGTTGAGCCGGGCCCTTCCTCCGCTGTGGAGGGCGGAAGGGGCGGGTTGGGTGGCAGCAGTGGGCAGGCAGCGGCGGCCGCCCCCCCCCCCTAGGACTGCAGCCACCCTGCGAGAAACGGCCTAGGACGGCGCCCAGGGTGCAGGAGGCCAAGGGCAGTGGTGCATGGGTGCATTTTGAGGTCCCTCAAGATGCCCCATTCCACGCCCGCTGTGTCCACTGCAGGATGCTTGTCAGCCGTGGAAGGGACCCTGCGCACCTGGGTACGACGCCTATGTAGAGACACCTAGAGCGTCACCACCCAGGTCTCAGGGGACAGGCTGGCAGCGCTAGTGCGCCTTGTGCATCTGCCACTAGAGCGGGCAGCGGCAGTGTGCCAGCCAGCAGGCAGGCTACACTGCCCGTCCAGTGGTGGACGCAGTCCTCGGGCAGCCAGCGTATTGTTCGCGTGGACCATCATCACCTCACCCGCCTCATAGGGGAGATGATTTCCACCGATGACCAGCCGTTTCAGGTGGTCGAGAACAACGGCTTCCGCCGTATTCTCCAATACCTGGCTCCCGAATACGTCATCCCCTCAAGGACGACGTTCAGCCGGAACGTGGTCCCCTCCCTGTACCGCCGGTGCAGGGAGCTCGTGTCGGCCGAGCTGCGTGCAGCTCCGGCCGGGACAAGCGTGCATTTCACGACTGATCTCTGGACCAGTGTCAGTGGGATGCACGCTTCTTTCCTGGCCCTCACTGCCCACTGGTGGGGACCGGAGAGTGAGGGGACCTCCGCGGGCGATGCTTCCGGGTCCGGCGCGGCTCCCGATGCACTACGGCACAGGTGGGCCGTCCTGCACGTGGAGACGATGGATACGAGGCACACCGCGGAGGAGGTGGCGGCCGTACTCGACCGCCAGATAGAGGAGTGGATTGGCGGGTGTCCACACCTCTCCCGCGGCTTCATTGTCACCGACAATGGAGCCAACGTTACCGCCGCTGTCGAGACAGTCATGGACTGTGTGAACATACGGTGTATGGCACACACACTCCATCTGACCGTCAGGGACGCCCTTGGCCTTAAGGAGCTGAGGGCGTCCCAGGAGAAGGGGGCCCGCCCCATCGCAGGTGCTGTTGCTGCCACGGCCACGCTTGTGGATAAGTCCCGCAAGCTGGCCGCCCACTTCCACCGCAGCGAGAAGTCCAGGAGACTGCTTCGCCAGAAGCAGGATGACCTTGGCCTTCCTCGCCATCTCATCCCTACGGATGTGGAGACGCGGTGGAACTCCACCTTCCTCCTGTTCCAGCGCCTGTTGGAGCAGGAGAGAGCCCTTGTCGCCCTGGCGAGGGACGAGTCCTTGGATGTCTGCGACTTCTCGAACGCAGAGTGGAAGCAGATGTCCGAGGCGGTGTCGGCACTCGAGCCCTTCCAGCTTGCCACGAAGGGCTTGTGTGGCGACACCACTCCCTTGAGCCAGGCGCTGCCCACAGCTGTTGGTCTCGAGAAGCTGATGGGTGGACTCCATATCTCTCTGACCACGCCAGAGGGTCGTGCTCTGGCTGGGAGGCTGAGGTCTGGGGTTGACAAGCGGCTCGTTGATGTGCTGGGAGACAGGGAGGAGTATGTCCTCGCTTGTCTCTGTCACCCAGCCCTCAAGGGCAATGCCGTGAGTGCCGACGACTTGCCCAGGTGGAAGGGCATCCTGGTCGAGAAGGTTAGGGAGGAGGAGGCCGCTAGGGCCCGCAGAGACCAGGGTGTTGGTAGTGGTGCGGGGGCAGCCCTCGCGGCCCAACCCGCACCCAGCAGCAGCATGGGCGGCCAGCCGGCGTCAGCTTCCCCTTCCCCTCCCTCTTCCCAGTCCAGCAGCGCGGCATCCCAGGCGGCGCCATCGCAGCAGCCATTTGCTACCGACTCGAGATCCGCCCAGTGGTTTCAGCGGTTCTGCTATGGCGTCATGCCTGGTATGCGGGAGGCTCGACCTGCCAGGCCCCCCTCCAGTGCTGAGCAATGCGTTGCGCAGTACTTGGAGGAGCCTGTGGAGGGAGACGGCGTGGACTGCGCACAGTTCTGGGCGAGCCGCCGCCAAGTCTGGCCGGACCTGGCGGTGGTGGCTGTGCGCCTCCTCTCCTGCCCCCCAACCAGTGTCCAGAGCGAGCGGGTGTTTTCACGTGCCGGGGATGTGGTGACACCCTCTCGCTCCCGCTTGGACCCTGGTCTGGTGGAGCAGCTGGTCTTCCTTAAGGTGAACCTCCCCCTGTTGGGCTACCCCAAGCTGCAGTTTGAGACGGGCGAGTGATTACCGTGGGTTGCCCCATGGTTGGTCACCTGCCTGGCTCGACCTCTGCTTATCCCTACCCTCCCCCCTTCCACCTCTAGCTGAGCTGACGTGACAGATGCTGAGCCGTGCCAGCCAGTCGCAGCGTGTAGTGTGCCCACACAGAGATGCAGTTGTAGTAGTAGTTGTAGTGCTGCGACTGGCCAGATGTTTACAATGCCCACGCCCACCTAAAAAGAAACCCAATGCTGACCAGCACAGGCCCTTTATCTATCCACCTGTCAGCATTTGGGGACCTGGCGTGGGCACGGCACACCCCCCCAAAGTAGCACAGCCCACGGAGTACTAGACTTAGCGGCAGCGGCGGGTATACGTTCAAAAATGCAGTGTAGATATGTAAATACTGTATGTAAATAAACATGTAAATAATTTTTTCTTTAAAAACCCCATGTCAAAATCAAGCCTCAAAATTATGCAAAAGAAAGAAAAAAAGGTGACAAAGGGAGAACAAAATGATGAATGCCAAATGAATTGATTTTATTGAAAATGTCACCAGAAATCATGTGTGGGGGGCTTGGTTTACATGGAGAAAATGATTGGGTGATTTTTTGAAATGAAACGAATGAATTATTATCATCTTATGTTCATCTTGATTGTGGTCACTGTTGATGTTGGCTGATGGCAAAAAACCCAAAACCATCAGAATAGCAATGAACTGGCTGCCAACACAACATATTGATTGATAACTGTGCAGGGGGGGAATTGGGTCTGTGTGTGTGTGTGTGGTGCAGGCTCAGTCTGTCTCTTCCTGTTGTGTGTCTGACTGTCTGTCTGTCTGTCTGTGTGAATGGATGCCTAGCACTGTCTCTGTGTGTGGATGCTTTCTGTGTGTAGTGTGGTGTGTGTCTGTCTACGTGTTTTTTTTCCTCCCCCCCATGCCTCCCTCCATCCTTCCCTTCTCATCCTCTCCCCTTCCTCTTCACCACCTTCCATCCTCCCTCCCTTCCAGCCCACCACCGCCTCACCTGCCCCCAACCCCGGTCTGGCAGATGATGAGAGTCTGGTCTCTCCCACCGAAGCACACACGTGAGCACGTGTGTGCACAAATATGTGGCTGACCAACTCTGAGCCGGACCCTCCCCCTTCAATCCCCTCTACATCCCTCTCCCCCTCCCCTTTCCTCCCCCCTGCCTCCCTGCCTCCCTCCCTCCCCCCTCCTAGCTAGCAGCGCACACATACACACACAAAACACCTGTGGTGGCAAACACCACCAGCACACATGCACTCACACTGGTGCCACCACCTCTGCCTTGGGCCTCTGTGTCCTTGAGCAGATATGTGGTGGTGGACCAGAGAAGCATTTCTTTCCAGCAAGGCAAAAGGCATGCACTCACTGCACACACACACACACACACACGAAGAGGTGAAGACGAGAAGAGGCAACTTCTAGAACCAGCAGCAGCAGGTGAGTGTCGTGTAATTGTGTTGCTTCCCAAGGCCACTGCCCATGCTCAATGCTCAGTCTGCTGAAACTAAAGAACTAGCTACAATCACCCTTCCTCACATGCAGCTCAGCTCAGCTCAGCTCAGCTGCACAGCACACTGACTAAATAGACACTACAGCTGGTGGTAGAAAAAACAGAAGTCTAGATTCTAGAAGATGTCCTGGTGGATTTTAAACTTTCAAATCTGTGCTAGGATTGCCTTGCCTCCTCCTCCTCCTCCTGCCTGTAATTGTGCCCTCTCCCCTTGCAGTTGCGCCGTCGTGATGGGTTGGTGATGTGCGTGCGCCGTCTACTTAGCTCTCTCCTCCTCATGTTGGCTGGGCTTGCCAGGCACTGGCTGGCAGCAGCTGTTGGCTGTGTGCTAGGCTCAGGCTGTGGCGCGCGTGACTGGACTGGGAATGTTATTGTAGCGGCAACACTGGTTGTGGTGGTAGCAGTAGTAGCTGTTGTTGTTGCTGGGCTGGTGGCTGCTGGCCTGTGCTGACTCTGCACACTTGGTCTGGTCTGGTCTGGCCATTTGGATGCAGATGTAGGGTGTGTGTGCATCATCCATGCGGAACATCAGAGCAGAGCAGAGCAGGTTGGCTGGCTTCTGTCTGTCGGGCCTAGTCAGTGGCAGGCACTGAGTGAGGCGGTGGTTTCTTTGGGCATCACGTCACCCATCATGCAGAGCGGCAGGTCTGCTGCTCTGCTGCTCCGCCTCCTGCTTCTTCTCTGTGTGTGCTGCTCTTGTGCTTAGTGTGCTGCTCTGCTGCTGCTGCTGTGCTGGCAGGCAGCACAGCAGTGGCCTTTTTGTTAGATCAGAGAGTGGGTGTTGTCTCTCTGAGTGTCCTCCTCTTACTTGCTTGGATAGGAGTGGTGGTAGTAGGTAGGCATTAAGATGGACTGACTAGGTGTTACGTGTTAGGGCGCCCAGAGAGAGGCGCCAAAAAGATGGGGTGGCAATTGTTGGGTTGCTCCTAGTATTATTGGTGAATTTCTGAAGAAAATTTTTTTTCCATTGGCTAGAATGGGGGTTCGGGGCTGCCCCAGACCCGCCTCTGTGGGGTGGCAGCACCGCCAAAGTGGGTCCGGGGCCATGGCAAAAATGCCCTCAGTCCCTCCCAGCAATCCCCGTAGAGATAGGAGTGATGGTTCTGTTGTTTTTCTGAGGTGTTCTGAGTGAGTGTGGATTCTGTGATAGCAAATGAGAGTGGATTCATGGTGTCTCATTGGAAATCTCATAAGCTATCATAGAATCAACACTCAGAATACCTCAGAAAAACAACAGAACCATCACTCCTATCTCTACGGGGATTGCTGGGAGGGACTGAGGGCATTTTTGCCATGGCCCCGGACCCACTTTGGGGGTGCTGCCACCCCACAGAGGTGGGTCTGGGGCAGCCCCGAACCCCCATTCTAGCCAATGGAAAAAAAATTTTCTTCAGAAATTCACCAATAATACTAGGAGCCACCAATTGCCTTGGGATTTTTGGGGTGGAGGACACCCATGGGTGGCTACCACCCACCCCAGCTTTTTTGCCCCTAAGGGCTCCACATTGTGAGTTATGGGCAAAAATTTATTTTTTGAAAAAAATTTGTAAAAAATCAGAGGAAGGTCCAATCGACTTGAAATTTGGGTGGCAGGTAGAACACAATGTCCCCTTCAAAACCAGCCACTTTTTGTGATCCGAACCGGTTCGGTTCGGATCCGAACCGGTTCGAAACCGAACCGGACCGGGGGGTGGTCTGGCAAAACCAAAACCGAACCACCCCGGTCCGGTCCGGACCCGAACCGAACCGGGAGAACCGGTTTTATGCACATCCCTAGGCTCACCTGCGAGCCTGGTGGCTCCCACGATCAGCCAAAATTGGGCTAGGCTCCCCTAGCCTGATTTCGGCTGATTGTGGGAATAGCCTCTATATCTAGTATTTAAATCCTGGTTAAAGACTGTATGTTTTTCAATTTGGATGGTCATTGTTCACATGCTGAAATCATATATTCAATGTATAATCTGAACTGGCCCATACACACAAGAAAGCCTGGGCTTGGGATCAGTAAAGCTTAGCAGCTTCCAAGCCCAGGGACCTCAGAAGGCCCACTGCTGATACCTGAGGTCACCTCTGCGACAATAGCCTTCATGCAGTAGGGCAGAGCAACTCTCTCAGCCAAGAAAGCTATTCCTTCATCAACTTGTCTCTCCCATCTTGTTTGCCATGAACTTTGGAGGGAGGCACTCAGGTAGGGGAAGACACGTAATAGCACAGTGGGGAAGTAACTTGCCTAGGGAGCAAGCGGTTGCTGGTTTGAATCCCCGCTGTGGAAACACCTATATTTGGCAGCAGTGATATAGGAAGATGCTGAAAGGCATCATCTCATACTTCATGGGAGATGAGATGCACGGGAGAAACCCCTCCTGTATTCTACCAAAGAAAACCACATGGCTTTGTGGTCACCAGGAGTCGATGGCACAACTTCACCTTTACTCAGGTAGGAGGGGGCCCATGGAGGGCAATTTGCCAAGAGATCCCTGAAATCTGGAACCAGACCTAGGGGCAAGGTTTTTATATTCTATAGTAAGTGTATAGGCTTCCATTCATACTAATTTTTCCCCATCAAAACCTGGCTAAATTTGAATTGCCACATAGATTATTGTCTCCCTTCCTTCTACAAAACAGAAAGTAAACATTCAATTATCCCAAAGTTTATTTACTATTATTACATTTTTATCCTGCCAAAACCAACCCCTATCATACACAATGTTTGATTTCATCCTAATATTAGTTTAAATATTTCTCCAAATAATGCGTTATTCAGCATTCCACTAGATTATATATTCCAATTCCAATAGCTAACTGTTCTATTCTTTGAAGTTTGAAGTTCAGCCTTTTGACATGCTTTCCCCCTCCCCCAGCTTTTTACTTATCTTAAGTAGCACTTTTCCCCACAAGATAGATGAAGAAATAATGAGAAGGGATCATATTTTCTGTGAAGACTGTAGAAACTATCAAACAATTATTTTGCAAATGACCATATAACATTTAAAAAGTTCTGTGGACTAAGGAATTTATTTTCCCTCTTTGAGTTTGAACCTGGAACCTTGGAAGAGCATTGGTGTCACTTCAAAAGGGACTTCAATAAAGTGTGTGTGTGATTTATTTATTAATATATTTCACAAACTAAACATAATATAAGAAAAAAATCCTCACTGGCTCAGACCAGTGATGCATCACAACCAGAATTCTTTTGTCTTAAGTGAATAAAGTGACAGACTCCTGAGGTAACTGAGTGGATTACAACACTCCAAAATGTTGGTGGGTGATACCATTTTTGAAGGTTGTCCTGCATAAAAATTCCTTGCAAGTAGAAAAATCACACAACAGGGAGAAATAGCCTAGCCTAGTCAGTTTCTTGTAGAGCTAGCTTTCTACTTACAGGGAAGGCTTTTATTATAGAGGGAAGCATTCAAAAATGTGGTCCCAACATCAGCCCCAAAATGCACTAGTTTCTTCTACCACCTTAATCTCCGCCTCCTTGCTCCCATCTTGTTCTGCTAAATCAGGGATTCTCAAACTTGGGTCCTCAGGTCTTATTGGACTTCAACTCCCATAAACCCCAGCCTCAGTGGCCTTTGGATGGGGATTATGGGAGTTGAAGTCCAATAACACCTGAAGACCCAAGTTTGAGAATCACTGTGCTAAATGCATAGATGCAGTGTCAGATCCAGAAACTTGAAGACATTTATAATAGAACAGGCAGCTAATAAACATAGTTATTGCCTCTTGTCCAGTCCTCACCACAGGCATTTTAACTGTAGAATAAGGATTGAGATGGATGGATCCACCTTTTGCTGCTGGACCTGTAACAATCTCCTTCCCTTCCTCTAGCAGTAAGCAGTGCTCCCCCATATCCCTCAGTAGAAGGTATAAAAGTGATCTTTTCCAACTGCAAACAAGGTATTTTTTCTAATAAACATTCCAATGCTAGTGTTATGCCCCACGTGGCTGTAAACAGGCCAAGAGTAAGCCATGATGAATAGCGACAACCCTAGTAAACTATTCATCTCACTGACATCATCATGTGAAGCCTTCAGTTTCTTGCATGGATTTAGGAAGTGAAGTTTGGCTCACAGCAGATAGAAAAAACATATGGCGAATTTTATTAGCCTTCCGAGACAACTTGAAAATCCCAGGGGCCGTTGTGATTGCTTTCTTCCCCATTATATCCACAGCATTGTAGGAGCCATGCCTGGAGAAGTGGAGTGATGATGAAGATGCGGATTATCCTTGCATGCAGAAGGTATATTATGCAGTTAGATGTTGGTGCCACACTGAGAAAAAAACTCAGAGAATAAATGCCAGAGAGCGTGTTCGCAGCAGGAGTGGGCATGAGTGCAGTCCTGGTAAAGTGCTCCAAAGTGAAAATCAAAGCAAGGAGATAAAAGCAAACATTGGTCTGGGCTTTTTAATCAGGCGCCTGGAGCAAAGCGAAGGCAGGAATGATAAATCTGTGACTAGGTTATAGCACAGAGAGAGCACTGCAGCTGATCAGGTCAATGTTTATGTTAACTGTGGTGGAAATCATTGAGTGCTCACCTTTCACCCATGCAAATGAATCAGCAGCTTAGAAACTGTGGCTAATTTATGGCATAGCGTGCAATCTCACTAACAACTCAGGTGGAAAGGTAAACAATTTAAAACATTCCAAGATTTAGATACAGCCTTCACATGCCGAAGACATATGGGATGCTTGCAAAATTGCTAATGAAAGTGACTGCTTGCAGCAAATGGAAGTGAAATATGGAGAAGAGCCTGGAGAAGAGAAGACTAAAGGGAGATATGATCATTGTCTTCAGATATCTGAAGGATGGAGCAGACATGTTTACCATTGCTCCCGAGGGCAGGACTACGCTCAATGGGTTGAAGTGACAAGAAGCAGATTTAACCTAGGCATTCGAAAGGACTACTTAACTGTAAGGGTGGTTCAATAGTGGAAAAATCTCCCTCATACAGCAGTAGGCTCTCCTTCACCAGAGGTTCCCAAATGAAGGCTGGACAGGGATACTGTAGCAGTTTCCTGCACTGAACAGGGAGTTGGAGTAGAAAACATAAGAACATAGTAACAGGAGCATAGGGAGGCTGGTGGTGGCCCGTGTGCGGCCACTACCATGGCCCCCTGCCCCCCCATCTGACATCAGACGCAGAAGGCTGGTTAGCCACACTTCCGCATATGACGTCAGATGTGGTGGTGTGGTCTCCCTCCCCAATGGGGCCGCGTGGCCCTGTTTGGAAGGGAGATCGGTCCATGCTACATTAGGCAGCACAGGCCAGAGCAATTCTCCCTGCTTCAAAGGCAGGGAGAGCCATTCCAGCCGCGCTGCCAATGCAGCACATGCTGATCTCCCTCCCCAAATGAGGCAGCACAGCCCCTTGGCCCCACTGCATTGGCAGCGAGACCAGGAGCGGCTCCCCCAGCCTTTAAGGCAGGGAGAGTCACTCCAGCCATGCTGCCAACACAGTGCAGACCGTGCGGCCCCATTTGGGACTGAAATAACACCTCCATCTGACGTCAGGTGCGTGGGGCATATCTGGGGCAATGCCTGCAGTCCCTGATTGGTGGCGGCATGGGTTCTTTGAACCCGTTTGCCCAGTGGTGGCTCTGTCCCTGCATAGTAACTTGCCTCATATGGAATCAGTCTATCTAGCTCAGTATTGCCTACACTGACTGGCAAAGGTTCTCCAAGGATTCAAGCAGGAATCTCTCCCAGCTCTACCTGGAGATGCCAGGGAGTGAAGCTGGGACCTTCTGCATGCAAGCAGATGCTCTACTGTGGTCCAGATCTTAGAGCAGACAGTGCTCACATGTAGTCATCTATGTGAATACAAACCAGGGCAGACCCTGCTTAGCAAATGTGACAATTCATGCTTGCTACTACAAGACCAGCTCTTCTACAAGGTTCCTTCCAGCTCTGGTTCTAAGATCTAGTCAAACCCTGTATTCTTCATGTGGGTGAAGAATAGGTTAGGACCAAACTAACCATGACTTTAATAGCTTGGGATTCCCTCTCCCCCATAAATAAAGCATGCAAGGCAGCCGATCTCAACCAGCAAAGGATCAGAAAGGCTTTCACTCTGTTCCCTGACTTGGTCCCTCTAGTGTAGGAGCCCTGCATATGCTATTTGTCCTGAAAAAAGCATTAATTGACTCAAAATGTTTCTAGAATGCATTTGTGCTATATCATTGATTAATAATCCAGTTGCTCACTCCACAGCGTTGCCTGTTTGCCCCAGCTCCTTTGAATGGAGCACAAGGCGTCAGAGGCGCTCTTACCCCTGGACTTTGGGTAGAAGTCCAGGGCCTCCACACACTGGCAGCCTCAAAATCCTCTTCAGTCTATCCCAGGTGGTGTGGTCACCGCACCGCTAGTTCATGCCGTGCCAGATAGCCAAGCATGACTGTGACCTGCATGTGGTGGCCAAGCATGACCTTTGCTTTAGAGACGGAGGGGGGAATGGGGAAAGAAAGATGTGGGATGGAGATATGTTCAGCTTTGTGTTGAAATGTTTCTGCTAATGCATATTTGCATAAATATACCAGTTTTATATTCTTACATTCTTGTGAGTTCAGTTGCTGTTTGTGCCCTCAGGAACCCACATGTTAAAATACTGCATGTGTCATGGAGTGTGTGTGTGTAAGGGATGATACTTAACTTGCAGCATGGGGAGTGGGCCTTCAAAGGCCTTTATGTCCAGGCTCCAAAATTACCTCGGTGCACCTCTGCGAGGCATGGAAGGGAGCTGATTGGCTCCTGAGTTGGTGGGATGGAGCCTTGGAAGCCATTGAGCCTTCAGCATCTCAGCCCCCTTAGTTCATTTTAGGAAGAAAGCCCTCCCACCCATCCCCCATCCCTTGGATACAGTGTGGGTTCATGCTGTTCACCTTTGGGGCCGGGCAATAATGTTTTGGGTTCTCACCTGATTGGCTTTTGGTGTGTGCCTTTTTTTCACCTGCTTCATACTGTACCCTTAGTTAGTTCAAGTTTTCTGGTCACAATGGCGGGTACAGTGAGGAATACAACAATAGTGTTGGGCTGGTGAATGCCTTAGGCACGTGAAAGGAGCCCTGGTCATCCCCTAGATTAGGGGCGTAGCAAGGTTGGAGTGGGCCCAGAGACAAGATTTTAAAATGCCCCCCCCCCACTGAAGTAAATATATGTGTTTGTGTGTGTGTGTGTGTGTGTGTGTGTGTTTGTGTGTGTGTATAAACACCTATGTGCCACAATAGAACATCATCCTAAATTATTTTTTCAAAGGTCTTATGGATGATGCAAGTCATTTAGTGGTACTAGAGAAAGACATGCTGTTCTGGTAGCTCCAGGTCTTAACACTCACATCAATTTCGAAGGATGAATACAACTGAAGGAAGCCCGGGTGGGTGCGCTGCTGGGGGAGTCAGTCATGTGACTTGCCTCTGCCCACCCCCAAGGCAGTGGGCCCCCAGACAACTGTCTCCCCTTGCCCTATTATAGTTTAGCCCCTGCCCTAGATGCTTCACGGCTCAGGGAGTGCTGACTTGGGTCACTCTATTCTGTCGAAGTATCGCCTCTTTGAAAGGCTTTGTGGCTTTGGGGCGGGGGGAGGCTAAGAAGGGCAGCTTCTGCCACAGGGCAAAGGGCCTGCCTGGAGCCAAGGTGTGTCACCCATGGTGTTTTAGGTGGGGCTTGCTGCACTGGTGACATGCCCCTCATTACCACATGGTATGGGGGTGTAGAGCCTATCCCCTTCCACTTTAATATTGCTTCAATAAAGTTGTGGCCCATTATTATCATAATTTGTGCCTTGTGTCCTCATTAGTCTGGGTGCAATAATGTCATGGCTAGCTCTCATTGGCTTAGATGAATATTTTATTTTATTTTATTTTATTTTATTTTATTTTATTTTACATTTTATATCCCGCTCTTCCTCCAAGGAGCCCAGAGCAGTGTACTACATACTTAAGTTTCTCCTCACAACAACCCTGTGAAGTACGTTAGGTTAGGCTGAGAGAGACATGACTGGCCCAGTCACCCAGCAAGTATCATGGCTGAATGGGGATTTGAACTCGGGTCTCCCCAGTCCTAGTCCAGCACTCTAACCACTTCACCATGCTGGCTCTAACCACTACACCACCTCTTTCCTGTATACACAGAACTGGCCTGTCAGGAAGAAGGCCAGGATTGGAATTTCTCCCTGACCTTAAGTTTTCTGTGGAGGGAATTTTGCAGTCATGTCAGACTGCAGTGTTCAGTCATGTGAGTCCCCACTTGCAGCCTGAAGTGGAACAGCCAGGAACAGATGTGCCACTCAGTGACAACTAGACCTTAGAAACAGCACTTCCTAACCCCTCGTCTCTTAAAGACTTGTTAATTTTGTGTGCATGCAAAACGATTCAAATGTGGTTTTGACCACCAAGAGGACTTTGTTATGTTATGTTTCCAAGAAGAGAGAGATATGGGTGCTGAGCATTTTCCAAACAGAGCAGAAATAAACTGTAATTTCCTGCTCCATTAGGTTCTTCCCAAGGGCTGATAACATGTTAATTCATAGACATGCTTATTTGTACCAGAACATATTGTGCTAACTAATCCAAGAGATAGATCAAAGCGTATTGGTACTAGCTGGAGACTTCAGACCAAGCATATCTCAGAGCTTCTTTTACAAGAACCCAAATCCACAAAAGTTGGGAGTAAGACAGAGAAAATGGCACCAGGTCATAAGAATAAGGACAAGGAATATGAGATGTAAGAACCATGACAGAAGAATGGGGAAACTGATCAATATCAAAAAATAGAAGAAGCAAAAACTGCAATGCTTTATATACAGGTAGTTCGATAATACAAAGGATGATGCAACTGAATGAAGGGAGGAATATTGCAAATCTTTCTCAAAATGAAAGATGGAATTGAGTTCAATGGTTGTCTTCAGTGTTCAGGGGTGGGCAAGTTGAGGCTTTACAGCTGATGGACTACAACTCCCATCAATCCCAGTTGCAATTTATTGCAGCTGGGGAAGATGGGAGTTGTAGTCCAGCAACAGCTGGGGAGCCTCATGTTGGGCACTCCTGGTTTAACAGATCTCTGGAATGTGTGGCAAGTCATCACCTAAAGCTGGCTCTTATCTACAAGAGCTTAACAATAAACATACAGCCAGAGTGAATCAGCATCAAGGTCTACAAACATTTCGCTGTATCATTAAAGATAGTGATTTTTAATTATATGTAATATCTCCTGGGATTTCCTCCGCTTCCTGAGTTTAGTTTCCAGTATGTTACAGATTTCACACAAATATTGTGACAGGTTCCCAAGCAGAAAGATTTGAACTTCCAAGGTAGGAAGCACAACTATTCTAGGAATATTTGAAGAGGCAACAACATGTGAATATTTGACTAAAGCTATGAAAACCTTCTAATTGGAATGAACAACCCAGCAAAATATTTCACTCAGTCACATAATACAGGATAGTATTTATAGTAATTCATTTTATGAAGCCCAAAGCCATGTGAAGGTGAACAACATGATAACAATGCTAATGAAACATATCAAGCAGCTGTAGATATGAGTGTACAGTTTGGGGTATATAGCACTCCAAGCCTTGAGACCCTAAGACTGAGCACTAGGTTTCTCATGTGCACACAGTACCAGAACATGTGGTCTTGCACTGTGGTTAGGAGTCACTGAAGTGCCTCAGAGGCACAAGATACTGTGCAGCCATGTGGAGAATGGATGTCATTGAAGAAAGTGTGTGCTTGTGCACACAAATCAACATGGCAAAGAGCAGAAATGAATGCCTCTAAGTCACATACCAGACACTGTGTACAGCTGTACCTGTTGCGTGCGACAGACTGATGTGTTACTCTACAGTAGAGCTATAGAACTTTGTCTCTTCTGCAGATGTTGGACCACAATCCCCTTCATCCATTACTACTGGCCACTGTGGCTGGAGATGGTGAGAGTTGTAGTCCAACAACAGCTGGAGAGTCAACGTTGTGGAGTCCTATTCTTAGGGATGTGCACAAAATCGGTTTTGATGGTTTGGTTCAAATTTGAACTGGATTCGAATCAACCCGTTCCAGTTCTGTTTGGGCTCCGGTCGAACCGGTTCATGGGCCAGTTCGGTGGTCTACTGATAAAGGGGAATGCGGTGATTATTCCCCTTTACCAATAACGGGGCAGGGGGGCTTCCCTAAGCCTAGAGGGGGTGGGAGGGGAGGAATTTAGTACTTACAAGTACTAGCAGTGGCAGTGGCTCCCCCACCCACCCCCATCAGCCTCCCCCAGAGAAGCCAGGGCTGGGAGCAGTCCTGGTTCAGGTCTTCTCTGACCTGGTTTGGGCCGCCAAACACACATTGAGGCCATTTTTGTGACCTCCGTGCATGCGCAGAGGCCATTTGTGTAGCCACGCAATTGCAAATTAAGTCAGCTCACACATCTCTACCTGCTCTAGATCTATACAGATATATAAGATGACACAGTAATGTGCTAATTATAACAGTAACCATAGTATTGGTTCTCCCCGGACCGGTCCAAGCATTTTGTTCTACCTCCTGTTCTTAAGTGAAAGGATATATATGGTAACCCTAAGATTGTTTTCTGTTAAAAAATACTTCATAAGACAGCAAAGCTATAACTAAACTGTGGCTAAAAGCTAACTAAAATCTACTGGTGGTATGAACATCAAAACAACTACCAAATCCAGTTCAAAGACAACACAGTGTGTAAAGGTCTTGCATGCTGTCATTCTCTGGCATGGAAAAAAATCATCACTGAAATCAGCCCAATTTTCTCTAGGGACCAGTACAATGAAGCCTATAATAAAGCAATGAAGGCATCTTGGGAGAAAGTGCTGAATAGATGGAAACAGCTCATCACCCAGTGAATAGGTCACTGGTGTAAATTACAAAGAGCATGATCCTGTCAGATACAACATAATGATCTTCAGGATACTGAAGACAAGAAATGCCATGTTCTAAAGCTACAGATGCATTTTGACGTGTTGGAAATATTTTGAAACATTTGGAGGCCAAGAGTATGATAACCTTGACACCCTCTGAATAAACTTCCATCAAAATGACTAGATAAACACTGTAAGAGGCTATGAAATTCACTTATTTGGGGCCTGCATTTTCAGACACCTTTTATTTAACAACCTCTGAGAAGTTGGCAGGTTACAGGTAGCTATCTTTAAAAATGGTTTGTTTGTCTTTTGCCCTAAGGCCTCCTTGCGTCATACCAATAGCTCACATACTGCTGTGTCAAATGCTTTCGAGTGAGTGCATCATATCACTGTCACCAAGCACAGCAAATTATTCCTCTTCCTATGTACCGGCCAGATTAGTTTATTCTAGTTACCATGTTTCTTTAATACAGTTCTGGCTTGACTAATTCTTGTTCTTTGTGTTTTTATCTCTTTGTTTTATTGCCCCTGCAATTTGCCCCACTGTAACTTCTGGAATCTGTTCACAGTACATGAGTATTGTCTTTCCATTGCTGGAATCAATTCACTGAAAAATATTCCGTTTGCCAACAAAAATAATAGTGCTACAAATAGAGCTAGCAAGAATTATTACTTTTCATGATATGTATTATCTCTCCCAGACTGTAGCTATAAAATATGGTTAATGAATATTAATCTACACTGAAACTCTTATTGGTCTCTGCCATTATTGGATTAAGATGTTCAGCTTCCAAGCAGTTGTAAAATATCTGTGCTGGGTATTGATTTTGTGAGGGGAGGGGTGTCATTGTAGGATATAAACAGGAAAAACAAAATTCTTGTGGTAAATTAGTCTCTTGCTAATAATTCTTTTGAAAGGGGAATTTCTTTCTTCACCCTGCATATTGAAGTATCACTGCTGGGATGTTTTGAACTTGCAGACTAGGTGGTCAAAACCTTTTCCTTCTAGAAGATTTTTCAAGAGCAAAATGTGAGGAGGACCGACTGGAGTCTCTGCTTTAAACACACATGGGAGGCAGCCACAACATTTTTGATAAAGAAACTTGGAGACAAGCTTCTAACAAGTCTTAACTATTCTTTTTACATAAATAATTATACTACTGCAATCATGCCAACATAGTTAAGATGGAGTGTTTTCAACGTTCCACCAATAAGCCCTGAACATTCTATTGCTTATAAAAGCAAACCCATTTGTCTGATCTGCCTGGCCAGCAGCACACATTCACTAGGTGAAAAGAGAGACAGCCCCTGCACATTTGGTGAAGATCTGTTGGGAAATGCCTTAGGTAGAGCAGTTTATATTTCTCTCTCTCCTTTGAACAGGGGTTTAAAGGGTTGGCGACATTTTTTCAGACTGAGGGAGTGATATTTAAATTATTTCATAGTCCATTTGCATAGTTTTATCCTTTAGACTGCATGCCAGAAAAGTGCCTTCTGTATATCTCTCTGGGACCCAATCAATGGTTATTACACAACTGATCCTCAACTTGCTTGCTGAAAGAGTCTGTGCAGTAGGACTTTTGAAGCTGCAGTGCCCTGCCCACACCATTGCCCACGAACAATATGGTGGTCTAGCAGCAGGCAATGTTGTCAAGGATGCGGCTGGCTTTCCCGCCATCTGCTGCCCGCTGCCACTGCTCTTGCCCAGCACTGCATGGAGTGCCTCTACTGGTCCAGCATGCACCCCTCATCAAGTCCAGTGTGCGACTCGCTCTGCCCAGACACCAGGACTCACATGGTATCTGTGCATGTCCAGTTGGAGGCTGGCTTTCCTGCAAGCTGTTGCCAACTGCCGCCATGCAGAGCACCTCCTCTGGTCTGGTGCATGCCCTTCCCTCAGTCTGGCATGCATTCACCCCGGCCACTGGCCCTGGCAAGGCAGCGTTCCCTGCTGGTTGCCCCATCCCCATGGCACAGTTGGCTTCCACACTTGTGAAGGTGGATGCTAGGGTAAGGCACGCCCTGGACCAGGCGAGAGGGGTGTGTGTGTGTGTGTGTGTGTGTGTATGTGTGTGTGTGTGTCTGCCTGCCTACCATGTGTGTATCTGCAGTGTGTGCAGTGTGTGTGTGTGTGCATGTGCATGTGCAGTGTAGTTTTGGACACACTTGTTAAAACATTTGTTATTTTTAATTGTCATCATTTTTGCTAAACAAAGAGTTTATGATGTAATGGAGACCTTCTGCTAAAAGAAAAACCATGAAAGAGTCTACTGAAGGCACTCCGCTTCTTGGAAGTTTTGGATACTGATTAATGTTCAGAAGGACTAAGCAACACAAACAGGGGCATAGCCACTATTGGGCAACCAGGTTCAAAGAACCTGGGCTGCCACCCCTCAGGGGCTATGCCTTGCAGCTCCGACACACACACACCCGCGTCTGATGTCAGACGTGGGCAGAGTTGGTTTAGCTCCCGAGTTAAATGGCCAGCAATGCATTCACAGTGCTACTAGGAGCAGCTCTTCCCTGACTTAAAGGTGCAGCCCCATTCGGGAATTTGATGGCCAGCACTGCATTCGTAGCATGGCCAGAAGCGGCTCTCCCTGCCTTTAACGTAGGGAAGAGCCGCTCCTAGCAGCACTGCGAACACAGCACTGGCCTGGATCTAACTCCTGAACGGGGCCACGTAGCCCCATTTGGGAGGCAGACCACACACCCCGTGTCTGATGTCAGATGCAGGGGTGTGGCTAAATCCCACATCTGCCATCAGACATGGGGGAGGAGCCGGGCCACCGCCGTAGCCAGACACAGGCCACCTGCGGTTTGGCTCTACTAGTGGACACAAAGGCTGCAATCCTAAACATGCTGGCCAACGTGATGCACAATGCAACATCTGTGTTGGCCATCAGCTGGTGCTAGCACTGCTGCATATGTGACAGGCAGCCCTAGTGGTGTTGTGTAGTTGCACAGCTACTGCATACCTGCAGTTGTGCAGCACTACTTCAATTCCAATGGAATAGCAATTGTATTACTGCCCACCTGTGCAACTTGCCAGGGCTGCCTGTTAGCTCTTGGTCATCACTGGCGTTGCATTGCCGATCATGTCAGACTCTTACTAGGAAGTAAGTTACATTGCACTCAGAAGGACTGGAAGTCTTCTTTCATGTTTACTTTGAATGAAATGCCACTAAGTTCAATGGGCAACATCCTGATTAATGGTGCCCTTGAGGAAGAGCATTGTGCTTGGAGTTGTACAGGCAAGTTCCACTACAGAAGGAGCTTGCCTTCCAGACTAGTGTTGCACTCAAATCATGCTGTTGTGCTCGCTTAAGGATGTAGTGCAATGATGTTACACAAAGAAAGGAACATCTGTTTGAGAGTTGTCCTTGTGTTAGCAGATGTTGACAGGCTGCACAATTGTTCCACAACATAACTGCATAAAACCATGGAACAACTGTTCCACAAAATCATTTCTCAAGACTGTTCCACAGGACTTGAGCAATGACTGTTATTCAACATGGGTTACAGGAACTTGTGCAACCTTGTATTTGTCCTGAAGAAGATCTCCAACTTGTAGTTGTTCAACATCATGGGGCACCACAACTTAGTGCAGTTCTGTATCCTACAGTGCACAAGTGCACCATTAGTCAAGATGTAAGATAATGCATATATTCCTAAGATAAGTGTGCTTAAGAGTGAAAAAGACATGCAACACAATCCTCCTCGCTCCACCAATCAATATTGCATTGGTTTTCCAATAACTTGTGACTCATTCACCATAAGTATCTGAAGAGAAGTTTGTTCATGGGAGTTCTCAGAACTTGTGCATATAATAATGATTTGATTATAAAACATGCTGAAAAATGTTTCCCTCTGAATATAGTTGCTGGAGAGAAGGAGGGAGAGGGGGAGGGGAGGTGAAGAAGAGAGAGATCGAAAGTGTCTCTCCATCTTCATTTGTGTCTATCTGATTCTTTCTAGCTACTAATTTTCTTCCAGTGCTTATTACAATCAAATAATTATAATCTCCAGATGTACCAAAAACATGCATGAGAGGATTTTTGTCAATTTCCCCAGATACTTGCTTAGGTTACAAAAGTTGTGTTAACTTGGTAACGATGCCATTCATAATGTCCAGCCTAAACCAAGGACCAAAGCTTGCATCAGAAGTTTGGCTTAGCAGATTTAAACCAGGAGAAAGACATACTGAAAAATAAAGATTCCTTACACTCTCTGCACTTCCTATTAATCAAGACAGGACTGTGCCTCTCTCCCCATTTGGAATCTATTAGTGCACATCTGCACTCAGGCAACCCTAGATCAGACTGTAAATTTTACAGTTGTTCTTTACCTTTTGGCAGCCTGAATGAGGCTGAAAACATCTTGGTTGCATGTGCTAGAAAGGCATTCACTCACTCTCCATATTAAACGTGTGATTTATTATCCAGTGGCAAAATCGACTCATTACCTTTTTTAAAAAGAATGCTGGAGTCCAAGATTTCATCTGGCTGGGGGAAGGAGAGTGCACTTTAAAGAATTTTAAAACATCACTCTCATTATGAATTTTTCCTTTACTCTTTTAGTATTTTTTTAAAAAACCCTTCATACTGAGTCATGTCCTAAAAGTACTTAGCATGAAAAAGATCTTTATGAGACACAACAATTGTGGGTTTCTTTGATCCTTACCAGAGATTCTGCGTAACTGTTGTTACATTTTCCTTCTTTAAACTGGTGGAATGTAGAATTTTGTGTATTTCTTTATCAACAAGATGCATATGCTGCTTTTCCATCAAAGCATCCAAAGCATATTTTACAGTATGAATTCAAACTGATCAATAAAACAATAAAAAAATTATCTTCAGTAAAACTAAAAGGTGTGGTAGCACAGCAAATCTAAAAGCACTGACAAATCAGGACAGGGCAAATGGCTGTTTAAACAGGAACATAGCAACAAGCATGGGGACCAAACAAACATACATGTCAGGAAAGTGTTCTAAAACTGAGGCATCACTGCAGAGCATACATAGATCAGTCCCACTGCTGAAGATTTTAACGTGTGGGCCAGGGGCAAAGTGCTGCTGCCTATAACACTTCCAAGGAACCCATGTGACCCTGGATCTGGAGACACCTTGCTCACCCTGGAGCTGTCACTCACCCACTGACAAGAGTTTTTCTCCCTATGCCCCACCCACTCCTCCAGCCCACCACCGCTTCCTACCCATCCCCAGCAGCACCCCATGGGGTGAGAGCATGCCTTCACTGGAGTGAGGAGGCTGCTGCCCATCACCATTGTCACAGTCATGTGTGCCACCAACAATGTAGGGCGTGTGCTGCCAAAATTGGGGTGGCTGCCCCTGAGAACAAGGGCCATCTATGCCCTCCCTATGCCACAGATATGGGTAGCTTCAAATGGAACAAAGCAATTCTAAAGATACTCTGTGATCAAACCTCTTCTCTCCTGCTTCTTGCAAGCTCTGAGGAGAGGCATCCTTGAAAAGCTTGTGAGAATGGTCTTGAAGAGCTGCTCCAATAATGATGGCATGGGGCATTTTGCCATCCTGTTGGCACCCCAGTAATCTGCTGCCTGATCCAACTGCCTTGCTTTGCCTCATGAAAGGATTGCCACTGAGCTGGAGGACCCTAGCTAGCCTCCTCTCAGTTCAGGATGGAACAATTCCCTTCAGTTTTTAGGAGGCTCCTGGGCAGGCATGATTTTGTTAAAATTGGGAGATTGTTCACTAAGAGCACCCCCCCCACACACACACACACGCACTCTTCCAGAATTTGATTGCTGTTTAGGGTTGCTGCCAAACTCTTGTTCAAAGGTGCACCTAGGTAATTTTGGAGCCTGGACCTAAAGGCCTTTAGCGCCCACCCCCACCCGCAAAAGTTAAGCATCATTCCCCTACAGACACACGCACATACTGTGAAACATGCAGAATTTTTAACATGTGGGTTCTTGAGGGCACAAACAGCAACTGAACTCACAAGAATGTAAGAATATAAAACAACTATATTTATGCAAAAATGCATTAGCAGAAACATTTCAACACACAACTTATCCCATCCCACATATTTCTTTCTCCACTCCCCTCTCTGTCTCTAAAGCAGAGGTCATGCTCAGCACCCAGCGCAGGTCATAGTAACGCTTGGCCACCTAGCGCAGTGCGGGCCGGCAGCATGGCAACCACACCACCCGGGATAGACTAAAGAGGACAGACTAAAGAAGTCCAGGGCCTCCGTACCCAAGGGGGTGTGGAGGCTCTGGACTTCAGCCCGGAAGTCCAGGGGTAAGAGACAGCATTTTGTTTATTCACAGGAGTCTGACATATCTGTCTGTGAACTCAAGAGAATCACAGCATTGGGACAATCTCCACTGGTTTCAATGGGGTTTAGAACAAGTTCTGCCAGCAAACCACAAATACAAGGATGAAGGCTGCAAAATAGCAGTGGGTGGAGGACTGCACCTGTGCATGTGTAAAGCTTATACCATGCACAGATCAATGGAGTAATTTTTTCCCATCCAAATCCACTGCATTTGATCATGCAGTACTAAGTGCTATACTCCTTATACCTATTATTGTTACACAATATTGTATTATTGTTACACAATAGTGGACAAACCAACAAGAAACCAACCATCATTTTGCAAATACCAGTTTTTCATACCAAATCAAAATGGCAAAGGTACAGCATTATGAACTTTACTCCATAAAGTTTAGGTCCACCAGAAGGATAAGAACATAAGAACAGCCCTGCTGGATCAGGCTCAAGGCCCATCTAGTCCAGCATCCTGTTTCACACAGTGACCCACCAAATGCCTCTGGGGAATGCACAGGCAAGAGGTATGTGCATGCTTTCTCTCCTGCTGTTGCTCCCCTCCAAATGATATTGAGAGACATCATGTCTCTGAGGCTGGAGATGGCCCACGGCCACCAGACTAGTAGCCATTGATAGACCTGTCCACTATGAATCTGTCTAAGCCCCTTTTAAAGCCATCCAAGCCGGTGGCCATCACCACATCCCATGGCAAGGAATTCCATAGATTAATTCTGCCCTGTGTGTGTTGATACTTGATGATATATTTTCAATATGTATGTGATTTTAAAAAATGATTTAGGAAACTCATCAAGTCAGTCTAGACCTGTGCTCTATGAATTTTCTTCTCTTTGAATACAGAACCAAGCTGAAGGCCATTCCTGCATTTGTTACCCTAAACTGGAACACATATGCTTGTGTTCATGCACAAGATAGATCTTACTATGCATCCCAGGTAACAATTTGAGTTAACATTCAGCACATTCTGTGTTTAGGCTGCCAGTGGCTGAAATCACTGATGAGATAAATTATAGTATCCCTAAGGGAAAGAAACAAGTCAGTTGTCACTTGTTGAATAACCAGCTCTAGTATCTACTTTTGTCCCTCCATCTACCTAGGTATAGTGGATATTGTAGAAAAGTAAAAATAGATAAGTATGATAGCAAGTAAGCAAGGATGAGAAGGATTTAGATAAATGATCTTAGATAATTAGTACCTACTTATGCTATCTATGGACTGTAGCAAAAGTTTTCTTCCTCAGAAGAAAAAGCTTCCTCAGGAGGGAAATAATCTTAGAATATAAGCTAGTGCAATTTTGAATGAAGTTTTTAAAAGGGAAAGTGTGCATTATATACATTTTTCTTAAGCAAAATCCTCACCATTGTTCATCATATCCCCCGCCACACAAAAATACATTTCTAACTGGACTTGTCTGGAATGTTGTAGTTACCAAAATGAATCAGGATGGCTCAGTAGACCTCATTTCTATTGTTTTGGTGGGCTAGTTATTTTTCTTTTTCAAAGGCAAGCAATGAGACAAGGCCATTATCTGTCCTGAAAATAGAGATTTTTATCAGTCTTTGCAATTAATCAGATCCGGATGATTAGCAACCACAGGAGTTACAAAGATTGCTCTATGCTCTGTTGACATTATGAGACCAGAGTTTAAATGAGTGCCTCTTCAAATTCAGCTCCATTTGTGCTCCACATTAATAATGACTTCAATTGACTGAAAATGACAAAAAAACCAAACCCAATTAAGTGTCATTACAAGAGTTCAGTCAAATACCCACTTTGAAAAATCTCTCAGAAGATATTAAGTTTCATGAGTTTACAGCAAAATGCAGGGATGCGAGTGCTTAATTCTTAAAGGTACCTTGTCTGGTTAAAAAAACAACAGTTGGCATCCATGAAAAATGACAACGTTTCTGTTTTTCAAAAGCACACCCATTATTTGCTGTTCCAGGTCTACCAAACCTGTTTGTCACTAGTTACACTTTGAGCTTACTTATGCATGGGAATTATGCCCACATCTACAAATATATAATATATTTTTGCTGGGCCCTACATATTGTAGATATTGTTTCTTCCTTTATTCCTTTGCAGTCTTGCACCGACTGATACGGCATTTTGATTAGGTGCTAAATTCAGGGGTGTAGCTATAATTGAGAAGATGGGTCCAAAGAACCTGGGCCCCCAGCTCCTGAGGACCCCCCAGCTCCATCCCTTCCTATTTTCTTCATTATCTCCCTCACTTCAAGGGACCACCAGAGAGAGGGGTAAATATGGGCCCCCTCTCCCCTAGCTATGCCCCTGGCTAAATTCAGACAACAAACAAAGATGCAGATACAGGTACCCTGGGTAGCAATTCCGCTGCTATTGAACTAGATTCCTCAAGAAGGTCAAATTTTACCAAAGTTCACGTCAAAACTTCTTTCATAAGCACAAATATCTGTTTGGCCTATTATTTCTATTTCCTCCTAAGGTCTGGTTCAGTCAATTAGCATTCCCCTTGTGCTCACCAGTGGGACAGCAGCATGTCACCACCATCAGGGAACATTAAACACCAATTGAGTGAACCTTTTTTCCCATAGCCCTATTCATATTTTCAAAATGTGTAGGTAGCACACACATGGGAATGGAGAAACTGGGGTTGCAGTGGCAGACCCCATGCCTAACTTGTATGCATATATTTGAAGGTATAAACAAAGTCATTCATATGTGCTTAGAGCCATCTTTAGTTTTAGGAAGCCCGAAAAGCAGGGTTCCCTGTTGCATAGAAGAAGGTCATATGTAGGCAGAGCTGATATACTTATAGTATATCACAGACTCATCACAGATTCAAAGGCAGCACTGCCTGCCAGTTTGTTTCTGGGTACAATTCAAGATCCTGGTGATTTACCTTTAAAGTCCTAAATGGCTTGGGTCCTGGGGACCTTAGGGACCATCTGCTCCCAGCTGAATCTACCCACCTGACTAGATCAGCTGGGAGGGCTTTGCTCCGTGTGCCAAAAGCTGCTGAGGTCCATTTGCCCAGCACGTGGGACAGGGCCTTCTCAGTTGTTGCCCCCAGGTTGTGGAACTCACTCTCAACTGACCCACATGGCTTCCTCTCTTCCAGTCTTAGAAGGAGAGTGAAGACTGCCCTTTTTATCCAGGTTTTTGGACAATGAGCTGTCCCTTGCTCTTTTTAAATTTTTTAGCTGCATTTGTTCTGTTTTTATGTTCTAATTGAATTGTGTTTATCTTAATGCCCTGGGGTCTTAGGATGAAGGGTGGTATATAAATATCCAATAAAATAAAATAAAAAGTTGTGAGTATATCAGGGCCATGGTTTCCAAAGCAATTTTCCCACCAGTTACAGTCATCCAAATATTTGAAAACTAACTTGTATGGGACCTGCACACATGGCTCCTGTTATTTAAAAAATCCATTTGAACTGGGGTCTAAGTGCCTCTCTTCGAACTTGCTTTTGATGGTGAACATTAAACACACTGACAATGGCTGATATCCTAACTAACAAAGCATGCACACTGGAAGCAAGGTAGGAGGGAAAGCTACCCAGGTTTTCCTTCCACCTTGCTTTCATACAATCTCTTCTACTCAGGTTTTCCTCCTTTCTTGCTTCCACACAACTGAAAATTAGGAGCACACACAGCTCCCAAATTTGGGTAGAACACAGTTTTTGATTGTGTGAATGACTTCAGTGTCTTTTGTGCAACATTGTGTATGTATGGCAAAGGGGGAGTTGTGCAAGGCTCCCATTGCACACCCACAGTCCCACAAAATGCTCATGCTTCATCGTTGTCTGTCTGTCTGTCTTGTCTGTCTGTATAGACTGCTTTTCAACACACACACAAAGTTATCAGAGCAGTTTACATGGAAAAAGAATGAGAAGAATCAGGAGAAGATGATTCCCTGTCCCCAAAGGGCTCACAGTCTAAACCAGGGATTCTCAACGTTGGGTCCCCAGATGTTATTGGACTTCAACTTCCATAATCCCCAACCAATGGCCCCTGGGGCTGGGGAGTATGGGAGTTGAAATCCAATAACATCTGAAGACCCAAAGTTGAGAATCCCTGGTCAAAACTGTGAAACTAGCAACAGCCACTGGAGGGATGCTGTGCTGAGGTTGGGCCAGTTGCTCTCCTGCTACTAAAAATAAAGAGAATCACCACTTTGAAAGGTGCCTCTTTGCCCTCTTAGCAGTTAGTTAGGATGTCAGTCAGTCAACACACATTACATTAGTCCTTTTCCTCATATTTTGTGTGCGACTTTACTTCAATATATTGAGTGAACATTAAACACTTTATTAGTACACATTATATTAGTCTTTCCCCTCATATATTATGTTTGTAATTCAACATATTGAGTTCCACAAATATGAATAACTTGAAATACAGAAGTGGGTGGGGATGGATTTTGAACTGCTGTACATTGTGTACATGTGTACACATGTGTACAGACCAGCGGGGTGAAGTGGTTGGAGTGCTGGACTAGGACCAGGGAGACCCGAGTTCAAATCCCCATTCATCCATAAAACTAGCTGGGTGACTCTGGGCCAGTCACTTCTCACTCAGCCTAACCTACTTCAAATGCAAGCTACCTGTAGCCAAAGATTGGTGGGACCATAAAATTGAAAAAGTGGTAGAAAATGAAGATGCAAAAATATTATGGGACTTCCGACTATAAACAGACAAACATCTGCCACACAATACACCAGATATAACTGTAGTTGAGAAGAAAGAAAAACAAGTTAAAATAATCGGAACAACAATACCAGGGGAAAGAAGAATAGAAGAAAAAGAAATAGAAAAAAATAACAAAATACAAAGATCTACAAATTGAAATCAAAAGGCTGTGGCAGAGGAAGACCAAAATAATCCCAGTGGTAATTGGCGCCCTAGGTGCAATCCAAAACAACTTGAAGAGTACCTCAACACCATAGGGGCCACAGAAATCACCATCAGCCAATTACAAAAAGCAGCATTACTGGGAACAGCCTATATTCTGCGACGATATCTATAATAATAACAGCAACAACACTGATAATAAAATTCAGCCATCCCAGGTCCATGGGAAGGACTGTCTGGATAAAACAAACCAGTCAATAACACCTCTCTGACTGTGTAAATAATAATAATAATAATAATAATAATAATAATAATAATAATAATAATAATATTATTAAACGTATTGAAATATGTTAAACAAACAAACAAACAAATGTATAAAACTATGACCACCAGCAAGGGTATAGACTGAAAATACCCTTAGAGCCAGCGTGGTGCAGTGGTTAGAGTGCTGGACTAGGACTGGGGAGACCCGAGTTCAAATCCCCATTCAGCCATAAAACTAGCTGGGTGACTCTGGGCCAGTCACTTCTCTCTCAGCCTAATCTACTTCACAGGGTTGTTGTGAAAGAGAAACTCAAATATGTAGTACACCGCTCTGGGCTCCTTGGAGGGAGAGCGGGATATAAATGTAATAATAATAAAATGTATAAACACAAAACTCAAAGATCAACCTGTGTAAGATACATTTTTCCACTCATCCTTAGCAACAGAGTCCTTTGACATAAAATTAAGAGGTAGAATTTATGCTCTCCTAACCACAGTAATGGATTAACACACCACCTTGCTGGGTTTACAATCCCTGGCTATTCTGAGAAAGATAGAGATTGGATCCCCTGCAGACAGTACTGGTCGTGCAAAAACAAAATGAAATGCAATTTCAGCCAAGCCAAATCACAGTAAATGGTGAAGCGATAACTGAGATAATTGCATGGTAATCACATTGAAGAGCAAGTGTCTGTTCAATGACACAGGTAAGTGAAGAAAAAAGAGAAAGAGAAGAAATGCAAATAGCATTCAATGGAAGGAAATATATCAACCAGGTCAGTGCAGCATATAAACAATTTGTCAAAGGTTGTAGGTGGTCTTACCAACACCAGTAAATACACTGCTACAGAACAGAAGTCAGCAGCATGCTTTTGCAAAGAAGGCTGCTTATAAAATCCTTTCCATGTAAAAAATGTATCGGCATTGAGCAACTGAGAATTCTGCTGGATAGGATACCTCGGGTCCTGCTTTGGCTCCCTCTGTCCCTGGAACTTCTGCTGCCACATCTCATCTTCTTTGAATTCCAGGTGAAGTGCCTGGTGTAAAAGCGAGCTTAGGAACACAGGAAGCTGTCTTATGCCGAGTCAGACCATTGGTCAATCTAGTTTAGTATTCTCTACACAGACTGGCAGCAGTTTTCCCAAGGTTACAGGCAGCAGTCTCTCTCAGCCCTACCTGAAGATGCAAGAAAGTGACCTCGGACCATCTGCATGCAAGCATGCAACTGCTCTTTCTAGAGTGGCCCCATCTGGGAAGAGCTCCTAGGGGGATAGATAGATACTTTATTTACCGCCAATGGCCAAAACGTTGGGGGGGGGGGCGGATATCTTACAGTGATCATATGTAGTCTCTCATCAAAATGCAAACCAGGGCAGACCCTGATTAGCCAAGGAGACAATTCATGCTTGCTACCCCAAGACAAGCTCTCCACTCATTATTGCCCTAGGTGGTCCATTCATTGGTGTCCAGCCTGAAGCACAGAAATTATGGGGCAAAGAGATCTCCATTCAGTTTTTCTTTGTCTTTGCTGAGAACCCCCTGTCCAGTATCCTATGGCCACTTGGGCAAAGTCTAATTGAAACTGGCTCAGAAGTAATAAGTGTTTACCCTGGAGGTGTTGTTTTGTTATGAATTTTAAAGAAAAACAAGTGTCAAATGATTTTTGCTAATCCTCTCCTTCTCTTTGCTTCCCTCAAGAGCATACATAAGGGCAGTAGATAGAACAGCGGAACTGGTGCCTGAAAGTTAACATCCTAACAGGAGGAGGGCAGTATTAGTCAGGATACTATCTTTCTTTCTTTCCTCACATATGAGTGCAATTGTAGAACTGCTGTGGTTTGTGTGGATCATTTTGCTGTCTTTCCAATTCAAATGAATAGTCATGATGGCAAGTAGGAAACAGACCATATATAAAGGATAACATGGAATGAATTTAAATACTGTGCATAATATGGCCTTTATACATAGCTGGTTCCCTTGATTGAAGGAACATGACTGTGATGTCTGGAAAGAGATATTGTGGAATTCTAATAAGATCCAATCCACACAGCTCCACATCCACAGAATACGGGAGATGTGTGTTCCTTCCCTCAGGCTGGTAAAGCCAAATTGGAACACATATAGTTTTCTTTTTCAGTTAATTTTCCCAGATCGTCTCCACTCTTAGTAATTTACATCAGTTTGGATCTGATCATTAATTTTGCATCAGTTTTAGGACCAGGATTGCTGGTCTCATGGTCGTGAGCATAAATTGTCTCCTTTGCCAAACAGGGTCTGCCTTGGTTTGCATTTGGATGTGACACTACATGTGAGCACTCAGATATTCCTCTTATGAGATGGGGCCATTGGTCAGTGGAAGAGCATCTGCAGGTCCCGGGTTCACTCCCTGGCATCTCCAGGTAGGGCTGGGAGAGACTTCTGCCTGTCACCTTGGAGATTCACTGCCAGTCAGTGTAGACAATACTGAGCTAGATGAACCAATGGCCTGACTTGGTATAAAGAGCTTCCAAAGTCCTTATGACTTCCTTATCAAGGTCACACAAAACTTGTGTAGTTTTTATGCCATTTGAGACTTGCCCCTGTCTTAGGTTGCAAATTCTGTCTGTAAAGGCAGACAGCTGCTTCACTTATCACCTGAACATACTCAGCTGATTTGAGAATGCTCAGAAACTAGGTGTAGCAAAATTCATCATGGAGGCAACTTCCAGCACTACAAGGAGAGATTGAAATGGGAGCCTCAGACACTTAGACAAGTAAGCCAATGGAGACTTTCCGTACTCAGGCCTCAGAGCTTATGGCCAACATTGGCCTCCTTGATTTGCTGGCAGTATCAAGCATCTGAACGACCAAGCTGTATATAAATTCTTGCAGCAGGGGTGTAGCAAGGTTGGAGTGGGCCTTGAGACAAAAAAGTAAATATGGGCACCTTCCACTCTCCCACCTCACTGCCTTCTACTTCAGATAAGCAGAAAGGGGAGACTGAAGAACAAGCTGTGACTCAGTTGGCTGGACCCTCCCCTTCCGGGTTATTTGTTGCCCTGTGTTCAATTATAGCTACACCCCCGACTTGAAGCCTGGCCTTCTGATTTTGCCTGCTCAACAGAGCAGTACTTTTTCTACACATTGAATGTCATTCTCTGGCTCCTAGCTTCCTCTGCTTTGTCAGTTTTCGGCTCCAAGCTAAAGTCACATCTCCAGCTCCATCAACTGACTTCAGGGTACATGTACATTGATAGTTTTTTATCAGACCGATCTAGACCAGTCAAACTTCCATGGGCTAGTAACCCATCATGCTCCCAGTCTAAAAGTAGATATGGTTGCCACTGTGGATATGGTTGCTTGGCCTTGACCTGTTCTTGGACTGCTGCTAAATCATGTGGCTCAATTTAAGCAGAAGCATACTTGGCAATTTCATTGAGCACAACTTGGTAACACCAGACATAAGAAAAAAAATTCATTTATGAAAGGCTATTCACCCTTTGATCTTTCACTTTTCCTTTACCATGATGAAACACAAGTTCATATTGCCAAATGAAAAGACGATCAAACTGTCTTGGAGTGGGAAAGATGCCTGCAATATAAACTCAACAAAAGGATCTCAATTTTCTGTTTTCTTTTCAAATGGGTGAAGAGATAAATAAATAAAAAATCTTTGTGCTCTATTTATTTGTGTTAGATTTTACTGTCATTCTGCAAGCCCTTCTCATGCTGTTGGAGGTTGCTGGTAGGGTTGGGGAAATGGTGGGGGGAAGTCAATATCCATCACCAAAAAAGTAGAAATAGAGAATGCTTTCTCACCAAAAATGTCTCCAACAAGTTTCCACTTTGCATAAAATTTGTATATGTTTATTGGTATTATATATGCATTTTTGATAAAAATTGGATAATATGAGAATAAATACAGCTCATGACTGTGAAGCTGATGAGCAGGTGATCTCTACGTCTCCTCAGTCTCCTGTCTAGGTGCATTGTTCTCAAGGCCCCTGCTTCTTATCTGTAAATTCATAAGAACATAAGAACAGCTCTACTGGATGAGGCCCAAGGCCCATCTAGTCCAGCATCCTGTTTTCCACAGCGGCCCACTAGATGCCGCTGGAAGCCACAGGCAGGAGTTGATGGCATACCCTCTCTCCTGCTGTTACTCCCCTACAATTGGTATCCAGAGGCATCCTGCGTTTGAGGCTGGAGGTGGCCTATAGCGCTGAGAAAAGTAGCCAATGATAGACCTCTCCTCCATGAAGTTATCTAAATCCCTCTAAAAGCCATCCAGGTTGTTGGCTATCACCACATCTCATGGAAGAGAATTCCACAAGTTGATTATGCATTGTGTGAAAAAGTACTTCTGTTTGCTGGTCCTAGATTTGCATGGGATGATAGAATGAGAATTCACACCTCAGAAAAAACTTCTGAGGTGTGAATTCTCATTGTATCATAGCAAATGAGATTTTTTTTCAATTAGACAACTCTCATGACCCCACTTTCACTTTTTAACACTCTCTATTACTATGAATAATATGAGGAAGTAATCAATTTAGCACACTTCACCTTATGAAGACAAACCTCATAAAAATAAATTCACCAAAATTCACCCCTCTGCCCAATCACTCTTAAATTGGGGATGGGTGGTAGCCTCCACCCATTAGGCACTATCTACCACCCCACCCCACTCCTTTGGGGCAGATCCACTTTCTGCCCCCAATCTGCCCCAAAGACATCCAAACTTCAAATATTCCCAAAAAATCAGCCCTCTGCCCAATCCCCCTGAAATTGGGGTGGTAGCCTCCACCCATTAGGCACTACCACCCCACCCCACTATTCTGCCCCAGGCCCCACTTTATGCCCCAATCTGCCCCAATCTGCCCCAAAGACATGAAAATTTCAGAAATTTACCAAAAATCAGCCCTTTGCCCAATCCCCCTGAAATTGGGGTGGTAGCCTGCACCCATTAGGCACTACCACCCCACCCCACTCCTTTTGCCCAGATCCCATGCTATGCCCCCGAACTGCCCCAAAGTCACTAAAACTTCAAAAATTCACCAAAAATCAGGACTTTGCCCAATCCCCCTGAAATTGGGGTGGTAGAGTCTGCCCATTGAGCACTACCACCCCATCCCAAAATTTTGCCCCTGGTCCCCTTTTTACCCCCCAAATCGATTCAGATTCGGATTCAGATTAAATCCGAATCCAAACCGAATCAAGGGTGATTCGGGTGACCCAGATTCGGGCACAAAACAGAACAGGGGTGATTCGGTTCGGGTCCAAGCCAAATCACCCGAAAACCCGAATTGCACACCCCTAATTTTAAGTGCCAGCAGTCTGGTTCCATCTTGGTTCAAGTGCAGCCCGTCCCTTTTGTACAGGCCTTGCTTGCCCCAAAATGTATCCCAGTGCCTAACAAATCTAAACCACTCCTCTTGGCACCAATGTCTCATCCACACATTTAAACCCCTCAGCTCTGCCTGTCTCACTGTACCTGCGCGTGGAACAGGTAGCATTTCTGAGAATGCTACCTTGGGGGTTCTGGACTTCAAAATGCTACCTATCCACCTAAATTTGGCTTCCAGGACCTCCTGACTACCTTTCCCCACACTGTTGGTGCCAACGTGCACCACGACAGCTGTCTCCTCGCCAGCACTGCTTAAGAGCCTGTCTAGATGCTGCGTGATGTCCCGCAACCTTTGCACCAGGCAGGCAAGTCACTGTGCCCTCAACACACGGGTCACAAACCCATCTCTCTATACCTCTAATGATCAAATCATCCACTACAAGGAGGCCCCCACCCCCCAGAGGAGTATCCCCTGTGCGAGAGGATATGGGCTCATCATCCATGGAAGGGGTCCCTTCTAAAGGGGCATTTCCCTCTTCCTCAGACCGATGTCCTCCTTGCCCGAGACCTTCATTCTACCTGACAGCAGAGGACCTATCAGCCCTGGAGTGGGACGTCTCTACCACGTCCCCTGAACGTCTCATCCACATGCCTCTCTGTCTCTCTGAGCTTCTCCAAATCCACCACCTTAGTCTCAAGGGAACGAACTTGCTCCCTGAGAGCCAGGAGCTCCTTGCCCCGAGCACACACCCATGACTTCTGCCCATGGGGCAAATAGTCATAAATGTGGCACTCTGTGCAATACACTGGGAAGTGCCCCCTCTCCTGCTGACCTTCTATCTTCATACTGTTTTTGTTGGCTGTTTACAGTATTTAGAGATAGTTTATTAGAAGGATAGGTCTCAGCTGTAATGGTCAGCTATTTAACTGTCCAAACAGCCTTTCCCAAGAATATGAGGAAGGGATTTGTACTTACATTCTCTTCTCCACCAGACTCCTTGTGATCACAGGGGATTGTTCCAGGCTCCCCCGCACACTTCCTGCTAAACTCCCGCAAAATTCCAATGTCCTGTTTGCTATCCCTGTTCACTTTGCTCTCGGTCCTACACCTCTTATGTAGAGAGTAGTCTTCTAACTGAGGCGGGAGGTGGCCTGAGACACAGGATGTGAGTCAAAGGAATGTGGGGCCTCCCCCAGCCCTGGCTGACTCCACCCCCTCCAGGCAGGGACAATAAAAAAAACTGGAGTTTGCTAGCCCTTGCAATTGCTAACCTTTGCAAATGCTAGCCCTGGCAAATAACGGGGGGGGGGAGGGGGGGACTTATCTCTTAAAGAGAAACCAGCCCCTGAAAATTTCCCCTCCTCCTGTTAGTTAGTTTGAAGGGGAAAAGGCTAGATGCTTAGAAAAGCTTGCTCACCTCCCCAAGATATGTCTGCTCTTCACAGAGTAGTCTTCCAACTGAGGAAGACCATCTGAGGAAGACTGAGGAAAACCTAACCATCTCCCGGTTAGGTTTACCACACACACAATCCTCTAGCCAACAACTTCACCTCTTGGCTCAAGGCAGGGCAGCCAGTTAGCTACCAAGCCAGCCACTTTGCATCCTGGCGAAGTGTTGCATGCATGGTTCCCCACTCACTTGCTGTTCTCTACGGCTACAAACATTTATATACTGCTTTTCAACAGAAGCTTTCACAGGGGGTTTCACAGAAAAATGAAAAATAACATGCTCCCTGTGTCCAAAGGCTAATAACCTCAAAAGAAATGCAAGGTAACACCACCATCAGACACTGAAAGAATGCTGTGCTGGGGTTGGATAAGGCCAGTTGCTCTCCCCATGATAAATAGAAGAGGTTTGGCACTTTAACAGGTGCCTTTTTACTCAGTTAGCAGGGGTAACTGATAACTGAGTAAAGTTAGTTAGCTAACAACCACATGAAGAAAGCAAGCTTCACCTGCCGGGCCCATCTATCTGTACTCATGCATCACATGGCTCTGCAACCTGCCAGTAAAGCAGAAACTCCCCTCTGGCTTCCCCATTGGATGGATGGTTGGTCAGTAGGATGCTGGCAGGGGAAGGAGACACGGGAAGAGAAGCTGCTCATAAGAGCAAAGTGCAACGTCTGAGTGAACAAAACATTCCACCTGCTTCCCAGAATCTTGGACACCATAACAAATGCAAAAAAAGTTGTTTGGTCCCCAAAATAGTCTCTATTCCTCCTAATGCACCCCCCCCCCAAAAACCCAAACCTCATTTGGTCCTCCAAATAATCGCATGTCCTCTATAAAAGTCTCTTTTATAGTCCCTGGTTGGCAAAATTCTCTGGTTGGCAACACCAGTTGTTGGTCTATGTAGTTCCTTCCAGCATTTGATTTCCTCAGCTGTCTTCTTTGCAAGAAATTATTTACTTTAGTAAAGGTTATAATTATAAGCCATCACACATTTTATTTCTCCTTGTAGCTGTTAAGACAAAGTTTAACTTGTCTTCTAGGTCCGTCAAATAAAAACTATCAAAGCACGTGTGTTTTTGAAAATTCAAAAGGTCAGCTTGGTCACGGAATGCATGTCTTATTGAATATTCCTCTTGAAGAGTAAACCAAAAGTAATATAAAATGACATTTTACACCTTCCACCAGAGAACAGAAATGTGTTTAGTGCTAGCTCAGGCTAATAATAATGGAATTACACGCACTGAAAATGTTTTTCAGATTTATTTACAGACATTCCTTGGATCCTAGTGCTAAGTAGGGTTACGGGCTACAGCAGATACAGTATTTTAGATACTGTTTAAGTTTAATAGACAAAACAGAAGAAATGTTCTCAGTGCCACTAACCACATTTGGGGTGAATTTGTATGTGAACAAAAAAAAATTGCAGTGTGAAGAAGGGGGGGAATATAGACCACATACACAGATTGAAATATTGTAGACAAGCAGCCTAAAATGTACTTGAAATATATGAGGAAGACAAAGCTCTGAGCACTACAGCAGATGTTAGTGGGCCTACTCATTGACCAAACACTGGCACAAATTTAAGAGCTATTCAACTTTGACTCCACAGCATCGATTTTCCAATGCCAATTCTAGGGTGAATTAAACTGAGAGTCTTTTATAAGTTCATTCTACACATAACAAAAAAGGTTAAAAAACAAAAACAAAAAAACCCTAACTGTTAAACCAGGTCAAATGTAAATATACTGGCTTACAGACAGTGAAGCAAGTTGCACTACTGAGACTCCAGAGGAAGGAATAAAGTCATTTTAAAGTCCAGCTGTGTAAGATGGCTGCTTACTTCCTTGCCATTGAGGGTGAAGATAGAGGAAAGCGGTGCACCTCTGGTCGCCTGCCCAGTTCTGTATTTAGAGCTGTTGAAGTGGTGGCGGTGGGGGAAGCCCAAAAGAAGCTTTGAGATGCAAAGTGTTGAGTCTGGTTTGCTTCTTTTCAGTCCTTCTTTGGCCTCAAAAAGACAACGCTTAGCTTTGTACAAAAGCAAGCTGAAGTGGGCCAAAGCCAAATGGGCCATCAAAGCTTCACACAGTGCTAGTGGACCTGGTTTGACATATGATCCAAACTAGCCGAAAGTGCACTAGAGAGTTGTAAAGAACAGCCTCTCTTTTTTTTTGGCTAGGCTTATGGCTTGCCTTAGAGACTCTGGTTTCTTTATTGTGTAGTGCTCTGCTGTGGTTTATAGCTGCTGCTTTGTTATAATCTTATCTATCTATCTATCTATTTGACATATTTGTATACCACCCAAAACGTACGTCTCTCTGCAGTTTACAATAAAACAATACAAATTACAACAGAAAAAAAGTTAAAATGTTATAAGAATCTAAAATGTTAATACAATGTTAAAAACTATTAAAACTTTATTTAATTAAAAGCCTGGGTGAATAGATGAATTTTTAAGGACTTTTAAAAAGTTGTCAGAGATGGGGAGGCTCTAATTTCAGCAGGGAGTGCATTCCAGAGCTTGGGGGCAGCAATGGAGAAGGGCCGTCCTTGAGTAGCCAGTGACAGCTACAGACGAACCTGTCGTGAGGATCTCAATGGGCAGTGGGGTTCATGGCAAAGAAGACATTCTCTTAAATACCCAGGCCTAAACTGTTAAGACGTTCTCCTAAATATCCGGGGACTAAGCTGTTTATCTCATCTATATATTTAATTCTCTAAGGAATACCCATGTCTAATCCCATGCGTGGCACCTCTTGAGAGAGTTCGGAGAGCTGCCAGATAGGCTAGCCACAGGACAGGTGGGAGGGGAAAAATGGCGGCAGTGGCAGTGGCCGGCTGGCTGGCCAGATGGCCGGCAGGCAAGGGGGGAAATGGTGGCAAGAAAATGGCAGCGGTGACCGGTGGAAGGAGGTGGCGGGAATGTATGGGGATGGGAGAAGAAGGAGGTGGAAATGGGTGGGGGATAGAATGAGGCAGCAACGGGCGGGCGGAGGAAGGAGGAGGTGGCAGTGGGCGGGGGAAGAACAGGGCAGAAATGGGCTAGTGGGGGAAAGAGGAGGCAGAAATGGGTAGGTGACAAAACAGCAACAGCAGGAGGGCATATGGCGACAGGCAACTAGAGGAGCAGATGCTCAATGCCCAGCCCAGCTACTAATTTTAGATTTGCTATCAGTTTTAGTTGTTTTTCTTTATGTTTTACTTTTATGTTGTATACCATTTTGATTGCCTTTTTGAAAGAAGAATGGCTTGAACTTTGGTGCTGGAGAAGATTTGTGAGGATACCATGGACAGCCAGGAAAACAAACAAATGGATTATAGAACATATCAATCAAGAATTTTCACTTGAGACGCAAATGACCAGGCTCAAACTATCATACTTAGGACACATTATGTGAAGACCCAGCTCCCTTGAGAAGTCCATAATGCTGGGGAAAGTTGAAGGAAAGAGAAGAGGACAACCAGCAGCAAGGTGGATGAACTTGATTACGACAGCAATGAATGCACCACTGAGGGACCTTAAAGGCCAAGTTGAAGACTGATAATCCTGGAGAGAATCTATCTCTGTAGTCGCTAAAAGTCAACACCAACTTGATGGCACTTAATCAATCAATCAATCAACCAATCAATCAATTTCTTATGGAAGACCATAATAACAATAGTAGTAGTAGTAATAGTAGTAGTAGTAGTAGTAGTAGTAGTAGTAGTAGTAGTAGTAATTCAGATTGAAATTGAGTGGCTCTGGAAAAAGAAAACAAGAGTGGTGCCAATAGTTGTTGTTGCCCTTGGTGCAGTACCAAAAGAACTTGAATACTATCTTGACACCTTGGGCATTGATAAAATTACAACACAGCAGGGTTGCATATGAATGGGTCCTGGTTGCATATGAATGGGGAGACTTGATGTGTGAGCACTGTAAGATAATCCCCTCAGGGGATGGAGCTGCTCTGGGAAGAGCAGAAAGTTTCCAAGTCCCTTCCCTGGCTTATCCAAGATAGGGCTGAGAGAGATTCCTGCCAGGAACCTTGGAGAAGCTGCTGCCAGTCTGTGAAGACAATACTGAGATAGATCGACCAACGGTCTGACTCAGTATATGGCAGCTTCCTATGTTCCTATGGGACAGCACAAATACTATGATGCGATCTTTAATTTTTCTTTAGTTATCCTTGGAAAGGGCCCAATTATTAAAATACCAAATCCAGTCAATAACATCTGGTAGACTGTGTGTAAATATCATCATCATCATCATCATCATCATCATCATCATCATCATCTTATTATTATTATTATTATTATTATTATTATTATTATTATTATTATTATTTTTTTTTTTTAAAAAAAAATCCACATCATGAAACAGAACCTAGACTTAGCAACTATGGAAAGTATCACTTTGTGAACTAGTATGCTGGGCATTGCTAGTGCTCATGCTCGGGCAGGTAGGCTTCCACTGGTTCCTCAAAATCACAGGTTGCTGCTGCTACTGCTGCTACTACTACAACTACGACTATTAATTTTGTTTTTGGCTGACATGATGCACAGCCTCTCATCTCATAATGGTCTGACCCGGGGCTGCTGAAGACTTCAAAGGAAGCTTAAATCTAACTAAATCTAATACATCAAAACTTATTTTAACATCCAAGCACAAAATTGGTCGCAAAATGAGCAGCTGGGAGTGGGGAAAGCATTGAACATACAGTGAGTGTACTATTATGTGGCGAGCTAATATGGTATGAGAGTTTGGAATCTACATTCTCAAATGTCATGTTGACTTATGAATATGAACAAAAGGAATATCCAAATCTGTGAGGCCTTCTCATAACACGAATGCCTCTCAGAATGAATGCTGTTTTGTATAAATGGCCATAGTACAAGACTGCTTTTTCCCAAGTAAAATACACTCAGTTCTGTGATTTATTATATCCCTTTTTCCTAATGAAATTGGATATTTTACCATTATTCTTCCAAAAGGTGTACAACCAGCCCCGCCCCCACAAAGGATAAGTCCAGAGTCAACTGCACACCAAAAATTCAGCACATGTTAACACATACAATATGATGATTTAATAATTCCCAGAAGCAGAGCATGCAATTAATATATTGTATCCCCAGGAAGAATAGGGAACAGGATGTGCCAAGAACTAAACATGGCTTTTGGGCACCTTTATTTCTTGACTATTAAATAAATAGGAAAATCCTTTCCAGGAGGGCTCTTACATCTCATAGTCTGTGCCATTTCTAGAATACAGATAATCATGGCTTGTTTTTTAAAAAAGAAAGAACTCACAATACCACAATAACTTGGAAGACCTTTTAAATATTTTATAGCCACTTCAAAAGGAAAGTCTACGCAATAACAAAATGATCTATGTCTTTTCTAGCTTTCTCCTTCCTTTTGTTTGTCTGTGCATGCATTTTTAAAAGCTTCTAATCTTAGGAGTACCTTTCAGCCTGACTTAATGAATGTTCAAAACAATATGATCATCTGTAGCATATTTAGAGTCATCTATATGGCAGCATCCCATCATCTTTGTCGGCTACTTTACAGCTAAAGTATGGTAAGTAGACCACAGTTGTGGGTCAGCCCTGCAGAGACACTGCAAAGCCAACTGTTCACATGCAGTATATTTGGGTTCTACAAGAGATGTGCAAACCAGTGCAATATCGAATCGGTTTGTACTCAAACCAGGCCGGTTTGGATGTTCGACCTTGAACTGAACCAGATCTGCTTTGGTCCGAGGTCAGGCCAAACCTCTTGGGACAGATTTGGCCTGGTTTGAGAGTGATGTGGGTGTTACAAGAGTGGTAAATAACAAATTACTTACTGTCAGCAGCAGCTGCAGTGCCCTCAGGGAGTGCTGCTGCTATTTGCGGGGGGCGGGGGGGCTCTGTGCATGTGCGCAGGCCATTTGCATGATGCAATTCTGTGGTCACACAAGAGGCCTGTACGCATGCATAGAGGCCTAAGAAATGGCCGCTGCACATGCATAGAGGGCCGAAATGGGCCAAAATGGCCACTGGAGGCTCAGATGGAGGCTGATGGGGGGAGCAGAAGCTGCTGCAGACCTCCCTGTGGCTGCAGCAGCACACCCCTGAGGCTGCACAGCCGCTGGCAACAGTAAGTAATTTGTTATTTATCACTCTTGTAATGCCCCTCACTACCCTCTAATTGGGCCTAAACCAGCTCTAATTCAAACAGAAGTGGGCCTGGCTGGAGTGGGGGCAAAACTGAACATGCCTGGTCCAGTTCAAATCCAGTTTGGATTTGAACCGTACTGGGCAAATCTGTTTTGTGCACATCCCTACTACCGTTGCCCACAACTGCTGTCAGGATAGGTAACCGTTTTTCCAGCCCATTGCAGATATTACACTGTGTTTGCATACAAATATCCATATGTATGACACAATTTTGTGTGAATGACTGTACATGCATTCATTTTCAAAGTGAACCTAGGCACAGGGACCCTCAAATACAGGGTACACTTAGGGGATATATTTGTGTGTTGTACATATGTATGTGCTAATAAGTGTATGTGCATGTGCTTAAGTGAATAATACACTTCTGTGAATAAGTGTGCGTGCTTGCAGACTGCACACAGACTGCACAGTCATGCATATACTGCACAAAAATTGTATGTGCTCTGAACATAACATGTGCATAGAGCTTCAAATAACTCCTTAGTCCGCATTCCTTCTGAAACATGTCATGCCAATGTTCCTCTTGCCTCTGTCATTCTCTCTTTCCCTCTCCCTTCTCTGTTGGCTCTTGTGCTGTCGAAATTTAGACTGTAACTTCCCTGGGGCAGGTCTTTTGGCTTATGGTGTATTTTAATCAGGATGCACATAACTAGCATGATATATAAAATAAATAAAATAAAATAAATCAATTGCCGGGTGATTGGGTGGGTTTTCTGCAGAAGACTTCGAAGCAGCACTACAAAAGATCAGGTGCAGGTGGACTTCAGGCTTGAATATGCAGTATACATCTGATCCCTTTCCAAACTTCCATGTAAACATATCCTTGGTGTAATAGTTAAGTCAGCCTTGACATGTTAGTTTTTCAACATAGCCTTTTGGGTATTCTAAAGATGTAGTCTAAAGATACACAGAAATAAGATATGCATTACATTTCAGAGACTAGAGTTTGTCCAATAAATTTAAAAATATTCAATTAGAAATTAGCCTTAAACATAAAAGAAGAGCTTTATTGCAATGTAATAATATGGAAACTATGCATGTTTTAAAAGCTCCCGAGCCTCCTTCTGGTTGGAATTTGTTGTGCTGGTTAATAAAACCAACATTGTAAGGCTAAGAGAGTCAGAGTTTGTGCATATTGATATATGCTACAAAATTATCTTCTCTGCACTTTAGTGGAAACTGCATCCTTCTAGCCATAAAATATTTTGAAAAATTTTAAAGAATGTCTGGTCCAACAAATTTATTTTTATTTTCTACTGTTTTATATATTGTAGAAATAAATTGAGAAAAAAGCAGTAACTGAACCTAAGCAGAACTTTTTGTTCCATTGTATTTTACATCTGGGTTTTCTGTGGCCTCCGTGATTATATGTTTTATCCCTTTTCAGTGCCAAATTTGGGGGGAGGGGAGTGGAAATCCGGTACAAGGATTTGCCAAAATGAGGATCAAATGGGTTATTCTGATGGAGGATTGATGAATGGTGTAGATGTGGTTTAGGAAATAATATGCCTTAAGGCAAGGGTTCTGCACTTTGTGTCTCCAGATATTGTTGGACTACAAGGCCTTGTGGCTGGGGATGTTGAGAGTTTTTGTCCAACATCTTGGACCAAATGTTCCTCATGAGTAGCTCCTAGGGACACCAAAGTGGGTTGGGTGGTAGGGCATGATGGCTACAACCTGCCATCTGACCCACAAAAGAAATGGGTAAGTGGTGATATTTAACAAATGTTTAACCTTTTCCCAAACCCCCCATAGGATCCTATGGGGTTTGGGGGGAATGTTTTTTTTTTTTTAAACCCTGCTCGCCCACTTCTTTTGTGGGTTGGGTGGTAGGTAGCACCCATCATACACTACCACACAACCCACTTTGGTGACTCATGAGCTACCCATGGCAAACAATGGGGTATTTCATGTTTCCCCATTGTGCCCTATGGCTGACACACTCGAAACATTTCGAGTTTCTTAAGTCGAAAGAGTCATGTTCGACTGCTGTTTCAATGAAACATTTCAGCCATCTGCGTTTCGTTTCAAGCTCAAAACAGAACACAAAGTCTGTTTTGTGCACATCCCTCCTGGGTAGGATGGAGCCATCCTACCCAGAACAAGTTTCACCCATGATCATTTACCCTGCCTCCTGCCTTACTTTTTACTTACACACGATTGCAAAATGAGAGCACATACAGCTTCCAAACTTGGGTAGGACACATTCTATCTAATTAATGATCATGTGAACTACCCTAGTGATGATAATCAGCTGGGAGAAAGTGAGCCTCTTAACAGTAACACATGAACACAGTCAAATACACACAGACACACACATATTGTGGAATAGGTTAAGAATAGATTTCACAAGGAACTTGGCAATTCATGGTTTTTCTGAGTTTAACTCAGACTGTTAGCATGATTTTAACATAGTCTTTATGTGTGAATAATGTATACCACATGTTGGGTGTTAAAAACGAAGTTGGAAAATGAAATGATCTTGACAGAGAAGCATTGTGTTTTTTTATTGCATATTTTATGAGTAGAGACTCTGAATAAAATTCCATTCTTGGTGTAAAAAGATTTTAATCTGAAATGAAAGCGCTATGCACTTGCACTCTTCTCTGTCTCCATTTATAGGAGCACAAACTTGTCATTTATATGTTTTGTAAAGGTAAATTACGTGGTAAAGAAGACACTTGCTAAGGTGCAGTTAAAACATGACATGCTGGAATCAAGAGGTTTTTTCTATCAAAAAAATGTTGATAACAAAAATGTTGCTTTCAGCTCTGTTGTGGTCATACTTCCTAAAGCCTATATTCTTTTCTGAATAGACAAGGCTGTACTCTCATATAAAGAGGGGGAAATGCATCCTTCTGGTGTTAACTTTCATTTCAAATATTCTTTGGGAGATGGGGAAAATGATTGTCTCTTATTCCTTGCAAAAATAAAACAGAAGACAGCAGGTCAATTCCTGAATTCAAGCAATTGAGAACTGGGTAGTTATCAGGAAAACAGTAAATCGCAAGGCAGATAGAACTTTATGGCCACATCTTGACTAAATTTCTCAGAATCTAAAGGATTACTACATTCCAATAGGACTTCCTCAAGGGGATTAAGTCAAGATGTCAGCCCATGTTTTCCTAATTCTTTCTTGATTTCCCTCAGTAGTTGATTACCCCTGCTAACTAGGCAAAGAGGAACCTTCTAACGTGGCGATTCTCTTTATTTAGCAGGAGGAGAGTAACTGGCCTTCTCTACCCCCAGCACAGTACCTCCAGTGACTGTTGCTGGTATCTATCTTATGTTTCTTTTTATATTGCGAGCCCTTTGGGGACAGGGTTCCATCTTATTTATTTGTCTGTCTGTTTGTTTGTTTGTTTGTTTGTTTATTCTCTGTGTAAACTGCCCTGAGCCATTTTTGGAAGGGTGGTATAGAAATTGAATTAATATTAATAATAATAATTGTTGTTGTTGTTTACACAGTCAGACAGGTGCTATTGACTGGTTTGTTTTATCCAGACATTGAGTCCTTCCCAAGGACCTGGGATGGCTGAATTTTATTGTCAATGTTGTTGCTGTTATTATTATAGATATCATCGCAGAATATAGGCTGTTCCCAGTAAAGTTGCTTTTTGTAATTGGCTGATGGTGATTTCTGTGGTCCCTATGGTGTTGAGGTGCTCTTCAAGTTGTTTTGGAATTGCACCTAGGGTGCCAATTACCACTGGGATTATTTTGGTCTTCTTCTGCCACAGCCTTTCAATTTCAATTTGTAGATTTGTAGATCAATTTGTAGATCAATTTGTAGATCAAGATGATGATAATGATGGTGATGGTGATGATTGAAAGGCTGTGGCACAGGAAGACCAAAATAATCCCAGTGGTAATTGGCGCCCTAGGTGCAATTCCAAAACAACTTGAAGAGCACCTCAACATGATAGCGGCCACAGAAATCACCATTGTATTTCCTGTTTCAAACACAGTACCTTCTCATAGATATAATTACATAAAATGGTAGAGTCATGCACAGCAATCAGCTGTTGAAAAGCAATTGTTTTCCAAGGTAGAACTGAGAGCTTTGGCTCCTTTGTCTTCTATGGAGACATGCTTACCTGCCTGCTAGCTTGAAGCACACATATTAAATAGGCATGTTTGTTTGGAGATCTCAGGGTGCACCCCAGATGCGTGTGTGTGTGTGTGTGTGTGCGCGCGTGCAGAGAGAGATAGAGATAGAGATAGACAGTGTGTTAGTGTATACATACATACACATACCGTGTGTATACACACACACACACACACACACACATGCACACAGTGTGTGCATGTGTGTGTAAAGGGACTTGCAGTTTGCAAGCATTCTTCCAGATATCAGACTTTTATCTCTTTCTGTGAAACTAGCCTTTCCTGTCTCTATGAGGTTTCACTGTTTATGTTTTTTAATGGGAGAGTCTCCCCATATTTTCTGGGAAAGTAATGCATTTTGGGTGTGTGTGTTGTTTTTTGTTTTGTTTTTTGGTGGTCTGGGTGAGTTGTGGAACCTACCTGCAAAAACTAGTTAGATGGTTTTTTGTGCATTGGTCTGGGAGGTTCATGTCAGTGAGTGAGTAAGTGAGGCCCAAGCAGTTTTAGATAGATAGATAGATAGATAAATAGATAGATAGATAGATAGATAGATAGATAGATAGATCCAAACAGGGAAAAGCCCTTTTATAGGAAAGGTTCCTCACAGTTTCCAAGCCCACAACCCCAGATTTCTGCTAGAGAATTAAAAAAAACACTGTGGGGTGCTGGAAGGCAGGGAAGAGAAGGCAAGGGACTAGAGGTGACCCGTATGCCTTAAGGGACATGCTTGCTGGTCAGGCTCCCCCCACCCCACCTTGGCTCTCTCCCTTTGCAACCTCTCTGTGTCAATCCTTTATTCCTGACCTCACTGGGATATTCCTGGGCAAAATGCTCTGTCAAATCCCAGCAGGAAGAAATGCAGGGGAAGGGAAGTGACTGCAGAAACTGTAAGTAGGGCTCTGGGGCTCTGGAAAGTGGGGGACTGAAGACAAGGGACCAGGAGTCATTCTTAAGCCTTGGTGGGTAAAACTGCCCCCTTTTTCTTGTCACAGCAAAAACTAAAAAAAATAAAAATTCATGTTTGACACTCAAACATGTAGGTGTACACGCACAGTTTTTCACATTTATTTTATAAGAGAAAGTGGGTGAAATTTTTAAAAAGCACACCTGTCTTGTAAGCAGCATGTATTCCACCTATGTCAGTGCCACAGAGATTAAAAGGACTCTCTCACAACTCTCTATCTCAGGCAGGGAGGAAAAAATTGTGCCCAAAGTAAGTCCCGCCTACATAACTGGATGATCCAGTCCAATCCAGATCATCCAATCTGGATGATCCAAAGAAGCTATTAAAAAAGCACAATAAACATCATACATACAATTAGTTGGAGGTCTCTTGATACATCAATACCCTTGACAGGGGCAGGTTGGGGAAAACAAGTTTGTACAGTTTTCTTGTGATTTTCTTTTGGTTCTGTTTCATGTGGTCAAGCATTGTGCAGCCTACAGTCAAATGAATCACTCACCTTTACTTTGGCTATATGAGCTAACAGTTAATGAGCTCTTGCCTCAAATTTTAGCTATGTTCCTCAGGGAAAACTATACTTGGGAAGAATTCTGGGCCTTGAGCTGATTGCTCATGTAGCATGATATCTTGTCAAATGTTTAGAAGTTAGATTCTGTTGGGTGGAAATTCCCGGAGTGGCAAGAGGCTCATTCCCTGGCTATGGTGGAAAAGGCTGATCACATAGCTAATTGAAATGTTGTCTGCAGCACAGGTTGTAGAATACTGGTAAAACATTTCTGAAGAAAAGACATATTTGTACTGAAGAGATGGGTTAGTTAGTTGTTTATTTACGATCTTAGATCAAACATCTGAAGAGATGGGTTGCACTTGTATTGGAAGAATGCAGAAGGATCCTATGGGGTTTGGGGAAAAGGTTAAACCTTTGTTAGAAATCGCACACTTGCCCATTTCTTTTGTGGGTTGGGTGCTAGTTAGCACTCATCATGCCCTACCACACAATCCACTTTGTGTTGGAAGTGAAGGACTCTGCGCTGTCTCATGTCTCAGTGACAGAGGGGGACAGATTAGTGAGTCAGAGGGCTAGAGGGGTCAAGACATTGGTCATCCCTTCTCTACTGCTCTGACACTATCCCTTTGATATGCAGATTGCTACTCTCAGGGGCTTACTTCCTGCCTTGCCTCTTCCTCTTCCCTTTCTTCTCCCTTGCAATACACATGCTCTTCTCTCCCTGCACCATGTGTGCAGAGATGCAGAAACCTCCCTCTGCATCCAGCTAGCTAGCTAGATTAGAGATCCTATCTCTCCACTTTACTATCTAGAATGGAGTTCACCAATAAAGACTCCTTATATTGATTTGAAACTATGAACCGGCTCCAAGTTTCTTTTACTCTCAGCATACACACATGCCTGGGCAGACTCCGCTGTGTTGTGCCTCAGTGCACTCTGCTGTAATAGAAGGGTATCTCTTACCAGAGAGAATTCCCAACACTTTGGTGCCCCTAGCAGCTAACCATGGGGAACAATTGGGTGTTTTGAGTTCCCCATTGTTCCCTATGGCTGGAACAGTTTTGCATTGCATCTGACTTTATGGACTAATTTCAGCATGTCCTCTGCCTGCTGCCTCAGAGTGATTCATTGCAGCCCTGCACTCCTACAGCTCTACAACTCTACCAGAACGCTGTAGAGTTGTAGAGCTGTAGGAGTGGGAAACACCTATATCGAGAAGCAGTGATAAAGGAAGATGCTGAAAGGCACTGTCTCATACTGCCCAGGAGGAGGCAATGGTAAACTGTATTCTGTATTCTACCAAAGAATACCACATGGTTCTGTGGTTACCAGGAGTTGACACCAACTTTACGGCACAACTTTACATTATTTAATTCAGCATTGCAACAGCTGCCATACAGCAGCAGCAAGCATAGCCATAAGCTCAACTACAACAACTTCAGCCACATTTTGACTGAGTAGTACACCTTGCAATGCAGATTTCAGACGGAGCAGACCAGAGCAGTAAGTGAAGCACAAGTCTCTCAAGGCCAGACGTGGAGCTCATCACAACAATCACCAAGAAATATTATGCAAAAAGAGCTTCAACTGTCCATGATTTCTTGCCACAACACTGAAGCTATTCCCATAATCAGTAGAAAGCAGGCTAAAGGAAGCTAGCCCGCTTTCTACTGATCGTCAGAACCACCGGGCTTGCGGGTGAGCCCAGTGGTTCCAAGGCAGCTAGCCTGCCTAATTCCCCCTCCATATACATGAAGTTAATGGAGCAAGTACTCCATTAACCTCATTTTTTTGCTCGTGTGCTGCAGCGGTGTGTGGCAACACGCAAGTAGCCTCCCAACCAATTTGGGGGGATAGGGCTGTAATAAATAAGATTCCCTCATAGTTCACAGCAGTTAAGGTCATGCAGTGTTCATTGCATTGAAACAGGCTGATTATATATATATATATATATATATATATATATATATATATATATATATATACACACACACACACACACACTGTAAACTTTACCAGCTTGGGGCTGCCTGGGGGGGTTGTGACCATACCTGCTGTGCCCTCAAATGCAATTGGGGGGTGATGGGGCTACCTCAACTCCCCATTATTTCCTATGGCAGGAATGCAAAAATTGGAAAGATCTTCAAAAATTCATTAATAATTGCAAGAGTGTCCTATTGCTTTGGGGTTTGGTGGGTGGTAGACACCCCTGGGTGCCTACCACCCACCCTAGTTTTGTGCCCCTAGGTACTTCACATAGGGAATAATGGGCCAGTTCAAGTCCCCATTATACCCTATGTAGAACCTTTTTGAACCGGTTCAAATTGGGTTTGAATTCAAACCAAACTGGGGGGGGGGGGTTCCTGAGCAAAACCAAAACAGAATGTACCCATCCTGGTTCAAAGCTGGTTCGAATTTGAACTATAAAGGCCAAGCCAGTTTTGTGCATGTCTCTTCACCCTGCGTCTGATATCAGACATGGGGGGGTGGGGCCAGGGGTCCACAGAGGTGGCCAAACATGGGCCACCACCAGCGTCCCTCCACCACTTGAAGTCATCCTATGAAACTGATTGCCAAGAAATCTAGGGTCAACAAAAGGAAGTATTTTTTCAAACCACACATAATTAACCTATGGAATTCTCTGCCACAAGATGTGACAGCCAACAAACTGGATGGTTTTAAGAGGGGTTTAGATAAATAAATGGAGGATAGGTCTACCAATGGCTACTAGCCTGAGGGCTATAGGCCACCTCCATTCTCAGAGACAAGATGCCTCTAAACACCAGTCATAGTGGGCTAACAGCAGGAGAGAGGGCATGCCTGAGCTCTTGCCTGTGGGCTTCCCAGGAGTGTCTTGTGGGCCACTGTGTGAGACTGGATGGATGCTGGACTAGATGGGCCTTGGGTCTGACCGAGCTGGGCTATTCTTATGTTCTTATAATAAATACATGTTATTATAATTAATATTATGCATCATTTTAAAGGAGCCACAATTAAAGCATTCAGCAATCTTTGCTTTGGGGGCTACTTGAGTTCCATCCTAAAAATGCTTAGCAAACTCAATTTTTCTTGACTGGTTTTTCAAAATTCATCCTTAATATACATCCTCAGCAATATCAGCTGTTTATTTTGGCACGGGGGGCCTGGGGGAGGAAACAAGTGCATAGTCTTTAGGTCTCCTACATTAAAGAACTGTTTTTGTAAACATTTTTATTTCATATAGTCATTTTCCAATAATAGATTGTTTGTTGGTACAATATACAAATCAGATAAGCTGGAGTTTGTGGATTAAATTATTTTTATTTACAGTGGACAGAGCTGTTTTCATGGTAAAGATATATCAATTCTGGTGACTCCATCTTCAAGAACTTTGCAGCTATCTTGGTACAATGATTAATTGTGCAGATCTGTATTTGATCTTTAAAAAATCAACATACTACATTCAAATATTTTAAAAAGCTTACATCAACTCTAACCCCCACCCCCACCCTGCAATCATCTACAAGAAGATGTATCCACTCCAAAATAAACAACAGATTTAGCATAGACATATGTTTTAAATAATCTATGGATAGCGTGCAGTCAGAAATAGTTTATTCTGCACATCTGTAACAGTGCTGCATTTTAGTTTTTTCTTATGAGAGCTTAAAGTTATTGATTAAAAAATTGACAGTAAAACAATCTGGTGCAGAAAAAAAAGAATAAAACTCTTTGTGCAATTCAGTTCAGATTGTATTTGACAGTATTGCCTAGTTTCTATATTTTCAAGCGAAATATATATATTGGTCTTTTAAAGAAGGAACAGTCTGAGTCAGGAGCAAACAAAACCTTTGCTGTCAATTAATCATATAGCTTACTCCCATTGATTACGGCAGTATTTTAGTGGACTAAGTTCTATTGACAAGGAGACAAAGCTGAAAGACAGAATCCTGGAATTTACTATTTGAATCCTTGAACTTTATACATATAACTTTATACATATCACTATAACTATATAACTATATAACTATATATATATATATATATATATATATACACACACACACACACACATATACACACACATACATACACACACACACATTTGAACCCAGGTGTCCTTGGTACCACCCTGGAAACTGAATGTGTGAAATAACTTCACTGAAAAGTTTTTAAAAGTTACATTGGGGGTGGTGTCAGGTACATAAGAACATAAGAACAACCCTGCTGGATCAGGCCCAAGGCCCACCCAATCCAGCACCCTGTTTCACAATTTCACCCTGTTTCACACCAGATGCCTCAGAGAAGCCCACAGGCATGCTAGTTAGGGCATGCTCTTTTGCTGTTGTTCCCCTCCCCTGCAACTGGTATTTAGAGGCATTTTGCCTCTGAGGCAGGAAGTGGCCTCTAGCTGCAAGACTAGTGGCCATTGATAGACCTGTCCTCCATGAATTTGTCTAAGCTACTTTTTAAGCCATCCAAGCTAGTGGGCATCACCACATCCTGTGGCAGAGAATTGCATAGATTAATTATTCAGTAAGTGAAAAAGTACTTCCTTTTGTCAGTCCTAAAATTCTCTGTAGTGGTTATATGAGAGTTTTATGTGTGGTGTTTGCTGCTACTAATGCCTTTTTGCCGACTCCCAGGAGGTTCCATTAACATGTTAGATTGGTGGTGGCTTTTTCACATATGCATGTGGTCCTTTTGATGTTGTGGTAGTCAAGTGGTGTGCATTCATATGTGAACCAACCGACAGATGATTCACTGTGTGCACATGAGAGAGTAGCTGGAGACTTCTGGATCAAGGTGAGTAGTTTCAATTCAGAGTACCATCAGTGCAGAGGGCCCCTATAGTGTTTGCTACTGGAAATTTATGAGGCAACATCTTGACTAATTAAATCCCAGCGTTCCATAAGTGTAAACTGGCAGTGCTGTGCTGGTCATGGAGGGAGATTATTTTAGTTGTTCTCCATGTCCCCTGGAAGCACTCTCTACAACCTGGCAGGATGCACAACCTTTCATCAAGAAAGGGTCTTGTGAGAGCTGGTCTTGTGGTAGGAAGCATGATTTGTCCCCTTAGCTAAGCAGGGTAGACCCTGGTTGCATATGAAAGGGAGACTAGAAGTGTGAGCACCGTAAGATATTCCCCTCAGGGGATGGAGCCGCTCTGGAAAGAGCATCTGAGGTTCCAAGTTCCCTTCCTGGCATCTCCAAAATAGAGCTGATAGAGATTCCTGCCTGCATCCTTGAAGAAGCCACTTCCAGTCTGTGTAGACCAGTGTTTCTCAAACTTTTTGGAGTCAAGGACCGCTAAATTCTTCGTGCAGAGTTTCAAGGACCGCTACATTCTTCATGCACAGTTTCCCGGACCAGCAGTTAGTAAAGGGGTTTCAAGTCTGTCTATCTATCTTATCTGACTTCTATACTGCCCAAAACTTGCATCTCTGGGCAGTTTAGAATGAAAATAATATAAGCATTAAAATAATTAAATTTGGAATCTTTTGCAAACATGGAATATTAGGGGTTCTTAACCTTGGGTCCCTCAGTTAAACTCCCATAACCCCCAACAACAATGGCATTTGGCCATTATGGCTGGGGATTATGGGAGTAGAAGTCCACCAAAGTCTGGGTACCCAAGGTTGAGAACCCCTGAATCTAAAAGCCTGGGTGAACAAATTTGTCTCCAGTATGTCTTCAGTATGTGTGGGGTGGTGGTGGAGGTGCTTCTGATTACTCAGTGGAGAGGGGATGTTGGGCCATTAGAAAAATTCAAAAGCTACATGGGGCCAATGAAAACAACATACAAGCAAGCCCCACTGATGCAAGAGGGAAACAGCGTTCCCTCTCAAGGCGCCTCGACCACAACAGGCAGCTGGGTTTCAATCAACCAACCTTTGGCTGCAAACAATGAGCATGCAAGAACCAGCAGCCCTTCAAGTGGTGCCCACTGCCATACCTTTTCCTCCATGCCCCTGCACCGCATACAGTTTGAAGCTGTAAAGATAGGGAATAAGATAGCTGTAAGAAGATCTCAGCAGCACGTGGAGGCAAGGCACAAGAAGGGTCCCATGCCTCCGTGATACTCTTCCTCTTCCGTGCCATGTGCAAAATTGAGGAAGTGAGTGCCTTGATTTCAGTTGGGGGGGGGGAGGTTGACTCCCAGTCAGGGACCAGCACTCAACCCTTTGGGGACCGGCAGCGGTCCAGGGACCGGTGGTTGAGAAACACTGGTGTAGACAATACTGAGCTAGATGGACCAACGGTCTGACTCAGTATATGACAGTTTCCTATGTTCCTATGTTAAGGCGGCGACGGCAGCAGCAGCAGCAGCAGCTGGTGATTTGTGAGGATATGTCAGCCATGCAAAGTTTTTCTATGAGAACATGAGACAGAGTAGTTTTTACTACATCAGAAACAAATATATCTTTTGTTTTCTCAAGAAGTTGTTGAGACTGTTCAGAGTTCACATCCTCCTTATTTGTTAACAAGTATTATTCAGATAAAACCCGAACTTCTTGTATTTCCAGCCATAAGTGGCCTCTGCTGCTTGTGTGAAAATTCTACTCAAGGAAAAGACAGACACCACAGTTCTCTTCAGACATTCGTGAGCACCTCCATGCTCATGGTTGCAGCTCCCAAAATGGGGAGAAGGTTTCACCCTGGAACTGTCAGCCTAGGTTGCTGTCCAAATTGAATTAGATGACAATTGCAGTGTTGGTGCATTTGAAATGGAAATTATTTTATGGCATTGTTGTCTTGACAGTGTTATTTGGTGGCAGCTTTGGCACTACGTGCACATTCACATCTAGTCATTATTTAAAAGTGAACTGTTGCTCACGGAAGCTCCAGCCATCATGGTTACTCTACTTCGCCCTTCACACAAATAATGCAGTAGCTGCAAGCACCTGGCTTGAGTGACAGTTCCGGGGCAGGACTTCCTCCCTGCTTTAGGACCTGTAACTGTGAGTGCAGCAGCATTCATGAACATTTGATGAGGGCTTACAAAAATTCATTATAAAGGGTTAGCCATACAAATCTCAAATATTCTCCAGCTGGCACTGTTTTGCAACATTCTGAATACCAAACCACAGCCCCCTGCAGAGGACAGTTCAGAACAGCAGGAAGTGCATGTGAATCACTTCCTGCCATGCCATTCCCTGGCCTTTGCCTTTTTAAAAGACAAAGAGGGACGAGAGCCAGGAGAACAAAACCAGCGAATGTCATTGTGACTGTCACCAAATAGTGGGAAGGTGGGAAAATCAGATATTGAGTAAATCAGGCAGGGGTGAGGTGATTGGATGGTGAGGGGAGAAGATTGTTCAGGGTTGGGGTAAGATGGGAGATAAATGAACAGCATGTTTTGCATATTGCAGGGGTGGCAAAGGTGACTGAGTGGAAATCTCACAGGAGGGAGGGAAACTAGTGTGTGGCACACATCACACATTGTAGGGCATGAAAGAGATGCAGTTGTGGGGGGGAGGATCAAAGATGGGAAAGTGGCTAGAAGGTGGTATTACAGCCACCAGGGAGAGCTTTGGTCAGGTCTGTGCCAAACTCTCCACCATGCAGGATTAACTGAGACAGTCTCTTTCTTTAAAAATCTTGCCTATTCCACTAAGCCAGGCCTCTGCACCCAGAGGTGCCCTTTGGACCAGACTTCTGGGTGGAAGTTCGGTCTTCCACACTGGGTGTGGCCCAAAATGTCCTACCAGGGGCCAGGATGGTTGTGCCACCAGCCTTTTCTGGGTGGCTGAATACATGATACTGAGGTCAGCTGTGGCCAGCCCACGAGCCGCTCATGGCCCATCCTCTAATTTCTTCTCGTGCACAGCTGGGCGGGGGTGGTGCTGAGCAGGCTTGCCTGTGGCCAGCCATGGCTGCCTGCATCAGTAATGGCTATAGCAGTGGGCCTGGGATGAGCCTAGTTGGGTGAGCAGCCTGGTGGGGCTGGTTCCTTCAAGCACCAAGTGAGGAGGAAATGCCACCACTTGGGCAGGCATGGGTCGATGGGAACCATACCCAGCAAGTGGGGAGGAATGACGCCACTGTGGGATGGGGAAAAAGAAATATGGCAGCTGCAGCAAGAGCAGCAAGGCTGCAAATTAGGGATCTGCATGAACAGCTCAGGCAGCCATGGGTGGGGCATGGGTCGGTTCCTTTTAAAAGCAGGTAAACAGGGCCTTACCTGCTGCTTTGCCACCCCACCACTTTTCAGAGCATGGTGCTCGCTGTTCAAAAGGTTGCCCGCAGCTGCAGCACTGCTCCCAGCAGCCTGCGCATGGTGTCAGCACACACATGGCCACCACACATGCATGGCAGCCATTTGTGTGGTCAGCATGGTGTTGTTGCCAACGCCGCATGCAGACTCCTGGGAGCAGCGCTGCAGCCACGCTCAGCCTTTTGCAAAGCGAGTGCCGTGCCTGGAAAAGCGATGGGGTGGCAAAGCAGCAAGTAAAGTCCTGCTTACCTGCTTTTTAAAGGACCTGACCCCTGTCCCACCAAACCAGTTTGAATGCTAGCATCTGAACTGGTTCAGCATTTCCCCAAGGAAGCACCAAACTGGTTTGGGCACATCCCTACTGCGCATAGCTGCAGGGGCTGGCTGGGACATAGGGATGGGAGAAGATTTGCTTCTCTCCCATGCCCACTGGCCTCATCTGCTGAGTACTTTCTTCACTGTGTTTATCACACACATACCCCGTGGGTTGGCACATGAGTGGAGGCAAGGGAAGAAGAGGGGAGAGTGGAAGGATTGTCTCCACACAAAATGTGCAGGTCAGTCAGAAGTATCTTATCCATAATTTCTTCTAAAAATGCAAAAATAAAAAAAAAGTTCCCAGCTTTCCCGGAGCTTGTTCTGGTATTAAAAATAGTGTATTGCAGCTTATATTGCCAGGATGGGGTGGTGGTGGCAAAAGACCTTTAGGTCCAGACTCCAAAATTATCTAGGTGCACCTCTATGCACAACCTAAGGTCCTGCTTACCTGCTGTGCACAACCTAAGACTTTTTTGCTGGCCCCCAAGAAGGAATATCCTATAGCAACATCAGGAGCCATGATGAGCAGCAGTGGCTCAATGCAGTCGGCCACTTGAGACCAAATGTCCCCCATTCCTGGTCTGGAGCCTACCAACACCATCCCTCTTTCCCCTGGCCTCCCACCCACCCACCACTCCAACTCTCTGCCATCCCACTTCCATTAATATTTTTAATAATTAATTTTAACGTAACAACTAATGCACTGAAAATTGACCTTAGCCCTGGCACACCAAATCAGTATTGGTTCTGACCCACAGGGTTATTTGGATTGTGCATACCTGCAGTCAGTGAATACAGGACAGCATGATATGGTGCCCTCCAAAAACCCATAAGCATGTTCTCTCTCATTTAGGTTTGATGTAAATAATCATATTGTAAAAAAATGCAGATGGGGTGTACATCTTATATGTCATAGGTGTGTGACTGTATAGCCACATTCGCACATGACGTGGAACCAAGGGTCCAATGGACCCATGGTTCTACTCCCCACTGCATGCATACCTGTCCACATTTGGTGAAACAGACAGGAGGTGAACTGCAGTCAGGGAAGGGGAGCTGACATTGCAGGCTTCCTTCTTGCATGAGGGACAGCTTCCTCCCTCAACACCAGTTTCAGCTAGCCCAGCCTGCAGTTCTGTATCTGGAAACCTCAGGTATGAGCAGCAAAACTCACTACAATCTGAGTTTTAAAATTGGAATTGGGGAAGGAAAACCTTGGGTTGCTTTTCATATGGGACCAGATTTTCACTCCAAGGTTCCTTTGGCGGAGTTTCACACATTCAGATGTTCAGGTTTGGCAACCTCTGGCTCCTTCAACTCTGGTTTCAACTCCTGTAACTCCTGGTTTTCCATTACGTGTGAATGAGGGCTATGTGATTGGTTTACATGCTTTTCTGGATCACATTCTGTGATTATCCCCTGCTAACAGGGCCAACACCCACAGTTCAAAGTGGTGGCTCTCTTACATTTAGCAGAGGAAGAACAAGTGTCCCTAGCTTAGCACAGCATTCCTCCCTGTGGCTGTTGCTGATGTCTACCTTATATTTCTTTTCTGAGGCCACTTTGAGAGGTTTTTGTTTTGTTTTAGTTTGCAATGTAAACTGCTTTTACAGTTCACATGCTAGTGCTACTACTCCTACTCCTACTCTTACTACTACTACTACTACTACTACTACTACTACTACTGCTGCTAATAATAATAATAAATTTTTAAATGCACCAACTTGATGCATGGGAAGAAATATCTTGCTTGAGAAGATGTTGGCATGGTCATTTTGCCATGTAAACATCAAGCCAGCAGCTGTGTGTTCCAATGTATTAAACAGGATCTAAGCCATAGCTGCTATGTGTGAGGCTGTGATTCTGTGAAATAAGGATAGAAAAATTCATAGCTAGGAAGTTTGGCAATCTCTAGAGCCAAGCAACAGAAGTTTTCTTGGCAGCTCCATTGTCTCAGTCTTTCTCAAAAAATACTACCAAATGCAGGAGACACACTTTTTGCCCTGAACCACTTGCAAATGTGTGCTCCTTCTGTAACTCCCCAAATAATGAGGAAAACAAATCAATAAAAGTGAAAGTTTAAATTGTAAGCTATTATTAATATTAATACTTTTAAATAATGACTAGTTGTGAACGTGCACATAGTGCCAAAGCTGCCACTTAAAATTTTAATATGCAAATAACTCTGTCAAGACAACAATGTCATAGAATAATTTCCATTTCAAATGCACCAACACTGCAATTGTCATCTAATTGAATCTGGATAAAGCCTACTTTCTTAAACATGCCATTACACAAGTATCTTTTTTATATATAATTGAAGGTTAACTATGAATTTCATCAATGCATGAACAAATGCTGCTTTCAACAATATAATTTTACTATGCATTTAAGATGAAGAACAAAACCATGACAATGAAGCATGGTGCTCTTGTCATATGGAAAGCGAGACAACACTTTGAAGATCACATCGCAGAATAGTAACTGTTAGAAAATCGTAAGCAGAAGACTGCTCATCCCAAAAATGAATTCATTTGAATTCATCTTAACTTCGGCCCATATAACCTGTAAAGAATTTGTAAATCTAGTATATGAATGTACAAGTATGTCATGATGGCTTTAGAAACAAGGGTCCATGCACCCACACTTTGCCTTGATCAGCGATGTATCAGGCAGAAATTCATCAGGGGCATCTCTTGGAAGTGATTAGGGAAGCTGCACATGTTAAATTGAGCCATTTTGGAACGGAGGTATACAAATCAAATAAATAAATAAATAAATAAATAGTCTGCCTGGGTGCATCTCTCCCCAGCCAAATGTCCAGCTGAACGACCAAGGCAATGTGTGGGTGCACTGAGCCTCATTTCTAAAGCCATCATCATATACCACACTGTGCAAAGTCTTTACAGCTTATATGGTGCAGAAGTTAAGATGGAAACATTAACTTGCAATTTCCATTCTGCTTAGACTACGAGTGGAAATGTAAAGCACCTTAACTCTCATCTCAACTTGAAGGTTTTTGGATTACCGTATTTTTTTTACATATAAGCAGTTTTTAAAGGTCTTCTAATGTCTATGACTGAATAGCTTGTTCAGAGAAATGGCAGTTAAAATAAAGGTAAAGTGTGCCCTCTAGTCAGTGTCGACTCCTGGCATCCACAGAGCCCTGTGGTTTTTCTTTGGTAGAATACAGGAGGAATTTACCATTGCCATCTCCCGTGCAGTATGAGATGATGCCTTACAGTATCTTCCTATATCGCTGCTACCCGATATAGGTGTTTCCCATAGTCTAGAAAACATAACAGCGGGGATTCAAACCGGCAACCTCGCTCGCTCTCCCCGCACAGCTCACTCGCTCGCTCTCCCCCGCAGCTCACTCACTCACTCCCCCCACCGCTCGCTCGCTCTCCCCCCGCAGCTCACTCACTCTCCCCCCACAGCTCGCTCACTCTCCCCCCACAGCTCACTCGCTCTCCCCCCACAGCTCGCTCGCTCTCCCCCCACAGCTCGCTCGCTCACTCTCCCCCCCTCAGCTCACTCGTTCGCTCTCTCCCTGCAGCTCTCTCACTCTCCCCCCCAGCTCTCCCCATTGGGTGGGCCAGGGCCAGGACATCCCGCCACCACCTACCACCTCCTCCTCCCAGCTGGTAGGGCTTTGCCCGCCGTCTACCCACCTCCTTGCTGCCACCATTATTTCTCCCCGCCACCACCTCCTCTTTCTGGCTGGCGGGGCTTTGCCCACCATCCACCCACCTCTTCTGGCTGGCCCTCCACCTCTGCATCCTGACCGCCACCATTATGTCTCTTCGCTTCAATGCTGGAACTCTTGCACGCTCTAGAGCATCTGCGCATTAGTACTTGATTGCTCCCCTCACCTCAGAGATCTTCCCACCTTCACATGAGTGGCACTCCTGCTCCTCTTCCATCCCGTTGTTTCCATCCCCCTCACCCTTCTTGGTCGTGGCTGCAGCATTGCTGCCACCTATTGGCCAAGCTGCAGCCCCCTATCACCAGAGACCTCCCCACACTCACCTGAACCCTGCTCCTGCTCCTCCCTCCAGGAGCAGCAGCAGTGGTTGACAGGGCCGTTCCTTGCTGCTGCCACCACCTCACGGCCCGTCTTTTTGCAGGCCCCTTCCTGCTATCTTTTTATATATATAGATTCCTCTCCTCTACAATCAAGAACATCTTCTGACCAGTAACAGTTGCATTCCAACTGACCTTAACCATCACAGGCTCCTCCTCCTTATCTGCATAGGGAATCCCCACTACCCAATCACCACAGTGCCACAAGCTCCTCCTCCTTATCTGCATATGGAATCCCCACTGCCCAATCACCATGGTGCTTCTGCTCTCACAGGCTCCTCCTCCCTATCTGCATATGAAATCCCCACTGCCCAATCAGGTGCTTCTGCTTGCAAACTCTGTCAGCCAATCGCCTCCTTTCTACCACGTCCCCACGCATGGCCTGTCTTAGAGAATTAATAATATAGATGGCAGTTAGGATGGTGTAATCCAAGGGGATTCAGCTCTAGCTAATTTTAATGTACCTGTATTTTAAGCAAACATATCCTTTCCCTCTTCTGGTACACGTTATTTATGATCATTGGTATTATATATCACATTTGTATACCATTTTCCTAGACAGGTTAGTTCAAAGTGGTGAACTGTTTTCATGGAGATAGATACATAAGAGGTGGAACATCTAAACTGCCCAAATCACATGTACTTTAACCTATAACAGTATTTTAAACAAATAACAGTACTTTAAACAAATAGCAGTATTTTAAACTAGTGATTAGGAGCAGGTTGGGTGGTCTTCCCACATTACTATGCAGGGACAGAATGGGACACTAGGTTGAGGGCAGATCTGTGCTCACTTGCTTCCTCTCACATGAGTGGGTGGCTGATTGGGCACCATCATCGAAACCAACCTACAGTCATAGTAATAGGAGTCACAGTTTTAAAATATAAGTTTTTAGATGAGGCTTTAAAGGGAAATTTAAGGCTCACCAGATGAGTTGATGTAGAATATTAGCTAAGAGCAGAAGCTATGTTTCAGAATGTTTCTGGTTCAAATTGATCTTTGAGATGGACTGGGAAAAGAATATTCTCCAATTGGAATTCATTCAATTATTATTCACCTGGAAGGGGTAAAAATATTTTGGAGAATTATTTTCCAAATGCCCACATACTTACCTCTTGAATTTTTTCACACAGGAATAATTTGAATTTACATATCTGACCATAGATGGCTCGGGAGCTTTTTAAACAAAGAACTCAGAGCTCCAGAATACTTAAAGAGCATACTTAGAGAGGCCTAGACTCTGGACTTTGTTAATTTGCAATTCCAAGTTTTCTAAGTACCTATAATGTCTGCTTTTAGCAAAACAAAAGGGCTCCTTAGGACTTTCTGTTTTGGTGCTGCAGAGTATTATTAGAGCAACCAGGTCTCTCAACTTGTATGCTTTGGTAGTATACAAAGAAATATTTCTACATTATAAAGGCTAATCCAAGGCTCTCTACCTTAATTGGTTCAAATGTAAAGATCTTGAAAATAAGCCAGTTTGGGGCTTATTTCTTGTTCCAGAAAACACCATATCTCAAAATGAAAGTGTGAGAATCATCCAGTGAATATGTGAAGAATATTGCAGAACCAAGCAGAAAATACTCAGAATTTCGCACCTCATATTTTCCCCCAGAGAATCTTTGAAGAACATTTTGAGACACATTTGTCCCAAGTCTACTTGAAGGTGCAACTAAGTATGCATAATTTCATTGATGGTGTCGAAATATACTCACCATGTTTTTTACAATCTTCTCTTAAGAATTCATTTGTTTGTGAGGACACATTTCCCACCTTTCAGTCCTCCATAGGGTTGCCAAGGCAGCTAACCAAAATCAGTTAAAACAATATAATATTTTTTTTAAAAGAATGGAACAATAAGAAGAGTTATCTTTCTAAACAGACTGAACAATAGCATAAAGACTTAAAATCATAAGGAGAGAAACAACCCATCAAATCCAGTCAAACACCTGGTAAAACAGAAGTGTTTTGACCAGGTGTTAAAATATCATCAGTAAGCGAGCCAGACAAGCCTCAAGCGGAAAGAAGCTCCATAATATGAGGATTGTATGTCACATATCCCCACCATCAGATCTCAGATCTCCCTGCTCAGAACTCCGAAAGTGGGCAACCATGTTGCGAGACCTCTGAGGATGACTGGCATGCAGATTCATACATGGAGAGACAGTCCTACAAATATCCTGATCCCAAACAATTAAGTGCTTCAGGGGTGAAGACCAATATGTTGAACTTAGCCCAGTTCAACTGGAAGCACATACAGATGGAACAGAATGAGAGTCTTATGTTCCTAGGCATGGGCCCCAAGAAGGGGCTAAAGGAAGGACCCTAGCCATTACATTCTGTACCTGTTGAGTTTCCAAGCACATTTCAAAAAGAGGCCCACACAGGATGCATTGCAGCAATCCAGCCTAACCTAGAAGTGACTAAGGAATGTGTAACACTGGCCAGATCTGCCTTCTCCAGGGAGGTGCATAGTGCACCAGACAAAGCTGTTTAAAGGCACCCCATGACTAATTTACCAAAATCAATTTGGTCAAATTCAATTGATCAAATTAGCATTTCATCCATTAAGTATGGGTGGCTTCAGATGAACCTCAACTTGCAACTGCCTCTACACTCAATAACACTGGGGCTGCAGCATGAACACATCTACCTTGACATCATTCAAGGATCTGCCGACACACTGTTTAAAGAGGGTTTTGCAGCAGATGTAGAGGGGTGATTCAGATTATTACCCTTCTCATGTGATTGAAGGACGTGCTGTGTGATCATATCAGCATGTCCTTGAGTGACAATGGGGCAGGTGTGCTCATGCTGTGGCCCCAGCATTATTGCACATAGGGGTGGCTGTGGGGGCTGAGTTTCATCTGAACTCACCCTGTGTCACTGGCATTCCAAATGTGGGAGGAAACTGTTACTGAGATAGCTCATTTGGGGACTTTTCTCAGAAGCACCCAGGAGGTCGGTGGGGGAGGGTGAACCTCCATGGACCCACCACCACCCTGGAGAAGCCCCCAGCGGGGGTAAGTTTTTAAAATCTTTTTTTAAAAAAAAGCTTGTTGAACTCCCAAACGAGGGGTTTCGGTTCGGGATTGAGCCGAACCGGGCAGCGGGGGGGGGGGGGGGGTTCAACTTGACCCTGAACCTTTGAACCAAACTGGTTTGACATTGAACCGGTTCAGTTTTTAACCTGTTCGCACACCCCTAGTGGGGAAGGCGGGTCCAGCCTACTTTCCCCACAGACGATCTACTGGTTCTTGCTGGGTGGGCGTATCGTCTGCCCAGACAAGTGGCGGCTTCCACTTTGGCTCACCCAGCAGCTCCAGTGTCGCATGCTGGAATGCACCGTCACATATCGCCCCACCCCCAGGAGTCCCAATAATGTACTGTGCAAGTGCATGGTGCATTACTGGGATCCCCTCTCCCCCCCCCCCCCCAGAGTGCCCTCCATGGCTGCAAGCATCCACTGCACACACGCAGTCAAGAAAATGAGGTCAAGGGAGCACTCGGTCCCTTAACCTCATTTTAGCAGGAGGCTACTGTGGCGGGTTTGCGGCGGCTGTGTAGCCACCGGGATCAAGCCCAATCCCAGTGATTCATATAAGAGTGCAAAACTGGGCTGGGCTCCCTTTGCCCAGTTTTGCATGCTCATGTGAATAGCTTCAGAGTCTGTGGAAAGCTCTGGATGCTTGAAATGTGCTTTAGAAATGTTACGTAATTAGGTAGAAATGTTATTAGGGACCATGTGAGAATCACATAACCAACTCCATACATCCTGCTGAGCTTCCTTTCATTCTTTTTGTCACTGACCAATCCCCACCCATCATCCACTAGAACCTTAAAACAAACAAAAAAAGACTTCTTAAGCTTGCAGAAAATCCCATCCCAGAACAGTTTTCAATCTGGCACAGAGGAGGCAAATGTGAATTAAAAAGTTAAACCTTGCTAGGAACACATAGGAACTCCCCGTATGCCCAAATGGGATGGCTGGAATTTGGCCCTTAGTATGCATGTACTCTATAGGCCTAATAACCAAATATGTATGTCCAAATATTAGTACCGGTATTAAAAAAACTGGCATTTGTCTATGCCAAAAATATCCACATGTGCTCACAAGTTCAAGAAAGACAGAAATTTCCCATCACCAAGAAAGCAGCTTATCATGACAGTTCACATATTCTGTCACATGTTCACCGGTTCTGAATAACACACTTTGACTGGGCAGCATAATGCTAATAAAAAGCAGATAACCTACTATGAAAACCGCACATAGCCTGCCTGTTCATTGTAAGCCATATGTATCACACATTAATCATAGGTTCCGAGCTGAAAAGTGAAAGTTATGAAACAGATTTAATCACATTAATTGGAGACTCTATGCGCAGCAAGAACATTTATAAGCACAATTCATTCTGATTAACTTCAAGATGGTAGCTCAAAGATTTAAGCTAGGAGCGGGCAGGGGGCGGGGGACTGCACAGACCCATGTTTCTGTAAAACTCTGCATCCAGTTCTAGGCTTCTTTGAACTCAGAGTTATCCACCAATAAACAAGTCCAATTTAAATGAATATTGTTCCCACCAAAGTTAGCATATTGAGGATGGGAGGGTAATTGATTATCACAAGTTTGAGCCCTCAAAATAAGTTAATCAGAAATCTGTTGCGACTGAACAGCAACATGTAGCATTAATTACAAGTTTCATTTTAGTCATATTAATCATAATTTAAATGCAATAGGACCATCACACATTGTCCTCACATTAATGGAAGTTTGAATAAATAAAAATAGATACAACAGAAACAGCTCTAGTTAATGGCACCATGTTGTCATTACCTATATTTGAGATGCCAATTACTTTGCAAGAAAAAAATAATACCACCGCCATTGGGGAGGTGTATTGTATCCTGGAAAAGTGCTTGAAGTACAAGCCAATTTTATTCAAGAGTTTTCATGATTACTATACATCATAAAATTAAGACAAGGGGGCACAACAGTTGATCAGTATTTCCATAAGGAAATGAGAAGTCAGTAAAAATGTGATTGCCCCAGTAAATAAAACAGGCCATACATCTGAATGGTTCCTTTTTTGCATGTGAGCTCCTATACCTACATAAGGCTGATTCTCACAATCAAATCCAAGGAAGAGGAGGCTTCGGTTGGGATTTGGGGCCCATGTATGCTCCCAAAAATGGATTGTGTGGGGTAACATTGATCAGAGGACCAGCACATGATCTTCTTTTACAAGCAATCCCTATCTAGCAGCATGGGCAGCTGACATTGGTGCTCTGGAACTTGATGAAGGGTGGATTTGCTCCATTGTCCATGCTGCCCAAATGACATTGCTTGTAGCACATGATCACTTCCTGGTCTTCTGCCCAACATTGCACCCAGCACATGATCCATTTTGGGAATGCACATATACTTTCAATGTGCATGTGTCATTCCTCATTCTTCCGATGCATTCCCTTGTGTACATGGAATATCCTCTTCTGTTGAAGAAGATGGGAAATTCCCTTGCAGCCACGAGACTTCTATGTGCACATTAGAATCTTCACAAAGGGCTCTGCAACAGATGTAACTCTGGTCCATTGAAACAGTAAAATAATATCCCTCCAGCATAGTTCCTTTCCAACATTACATTTTCCCACATTATATAGAAAAATCTTATGTATTTTTCTACGTAAACTGTTTTTTTGTTGAAAAGTGGCTTCTCAGCCCTTTGGCTAAGATCAAGTATAGTGTGGTATAGTAGTAGTAGTAGTGGTGGTGGTGGTGGTGGTAGTAGCAGCAGTAGTAGTTCTTTCATGGAATTAAGAACCTATCGGAGTTTATGAGCTTGGGTCAGAATAGATGCTGATATATATGCAATCAAAAATTCAATGGAAACAATGAACTTTAGGGATGAATCCGAACTGCATTTTGAGCACTTTTAGATTAAAATTAGATTGTACTGGGAACTTTAAGAAAAAGGAGAGAAGGGTCTTACCTGCTCTCCACTGCCCCATGCAGCTTCCTGCTGGAGTGCTATGCATCTCAATAACCCCCAACATGGTGCCAAGATGCACATGACGTACATGCATGTGCATGCGCCATTTGTGTAGTCAGCATGGTGTTGCGGACCATGAAAATGTTGCCCATGCATATGTGGGAGCCATGCGCTGCCTATTATGATCTTATGGAGAAGTCATGTTGCTGCCGGCTCATTTGGTGGCAACCTGGGTCTGGGCTTTCTCTGTGGCTTTCTCTGGGCTTTCTCTGCAGCTGCCCCAGGACTTTGGAATATGCTCCCTGTTGAAATAAGAGCATCTCCTTCTCTGTTTGCTATCAGGAAGACCCTCAAGATGAACCTGTTCTCATGGGCTTTTAACTGAAATTAAAGTTAATAATTTAACACTTGTTTTATGCAATTGTTTTAATGTTGTTTTGTGGGTTTTAAATCTATTTTTTTAAACTTTTTATATTGTTTTAACTTTTGCATGCCGCGTAAATCAGGTGGTTAAGAAATATGATAAATAAACGAATGTGTGTGCTGGCACTGTGCGGGAGGTTATTTGGATGCTTGCCATCCTAGTAGGAAGCTGCATGGGCAGCGGAGAGCAGGTAAGGGCCTGATCTCATTTTTCTTAAAGTCCCCGGTACAATTTCCCGAAAAGTGTTCAAATCACACTTCGGACCACGGTTCAGGCACATCCCTACAATGGAAGTAGGGCTGTGTGTGACTGCCCAGGACTGGTTTTTATTCATTCTGCAGCTGCTTCATCATGCAGCACCATCAGGGCTACCTTTTAAGCTGTGGTGCTGTCCCAATGGCCCTCTAAAGCTTATATTCCAATGTGCAGAGTATTGACTGTAGTGCTGATCCAAATGCCCTCCCCCGTTTTCTCTGGCCTATTTGCATGTGAAAATTGGAGGACTTCTTCAGCCAATGTACTTTTGGGGGATTAGCAAATGTCTCAACTTTCAGGGGCTTACTTAGTGATGATGACAGCCGTAGGACTCCCCCCCCCCTTTTTTTTTTTTACTCCTTTAAGCCGCACCTCTGTAGGTGGGTGGTGGCTGCAGCAGTGACTGAAGCACTGATAATCTTTGTGCTGGCTGGCTCTTTTCAGTTGTTGTTGTTTTTTAAAATCAAATTCTCTGGGAAATAACGCTGTGATATACTGTAGAGTCAGCTCTAATCCATTAAGTGTTTTTTTAATGGCATCCCCTATAACAAGAGTAGGCAAATGTGGCCCACCAGTTGTTGTTGAACTACAATTCCCATCATGCATAGCCAAAATAGGGGAGTTGTTGATGGGGCTATGGGGAAGTAACTTGCCTAGGGAGCAAGAATTTGCATTAAAATAAGGTACATTAAAATAAGCTAGAGCTGAATCCCCTTCGATTACACCATCCTAACTGCCATTTAAAAATAAGCCACCTAATGGCACAGCGGGAAATGATTTGCCTAGCAAGCATGAGGTTGCCAGTTTGAATCCCTGCTGGTGTGTTTCCCAGACTATGGGAAGCACCTATATCGGGCAGCCATGATATAGGAAGATGCTGAAAGGCAACATCTCATACCGCACGGGAGAGGGCAATGGCAAACCCCTCATGTTTTCTACCAAAGACAATCACAGGGCTCTGTGATTGCCAGGAGTTAACACCGACTCAATGGCACAACTTTGAGATCAACAACAGCTGGAGGACCAGGTTTGTCCACCCCTGCCCTATAACATGCACCACCATCTTTTTATCATCTGGAATGCACCAGAAATGGCTCTATGTCATGTAATAGCATCATTTTCCAGCACATTCCAGTTTTTAAAAGTTGGTGACCAGCATGAGCCAACTGCTGGAGAAATTATCAGTCCTTCAAGCACTGCTACAGCCACTGTTGCCCAGAGAAAAAGTATAAAATAATGTAAAAAGGGGGAAGCTTCCATACTACCACTACCACTAGGCTGAGCTAGATGCCTCAAAATGCATGAAAAAGTCTCCAGGGGTCATTGTTTTTCTATCTCTCCATAATCTGCCCAATATTTAATTGGGGAGAATCTCCCAAAAATCAAAGGTCAACCAGGCTGCAAATGTATTTAACTCAGATCCACACTAATTGATTGTTTTTCAGACCAGAAACAGCATCAGTACCACTCATTTAAAATAGATAAATGTTTTATCTTCTAAATGCTTAATTCTTTAATAATATGTTTCACATATGTACATTTCCTAGGGGGCAATTTATATTCTGTGGCTGAGCTCATCTTCTTAAGTTTTTGGCTTTGTGTGCACCTCTAGTTCTTCTTTTGGTTTATGACAATATTGTGGTTTGGATTAAATTAAGCTGACTTTGGATGGCCTGATGTTATGTACTGATGCTACTGCTTGATGGCAGGGCCGGCTCTTACCAGTAAGCAGATGATGCACCGCATCGGGGCGCAGTCTGCAGGAGGGCATTGAGCCAATGAGTCGGGGCGTCGCTTCCCAACTGCGAGGCACACCTGTGCAGTTAAGTCTCTTAACTGCGCAGGCACGCCTCGCAGTTGGGAAGCAATGCCGGGCCAAGCAGCAGGCCACAACATTGCTCTGATATCTTCTGCCACTGGGGGGGGGGGGTTAGAAGGACACACACGTACCCCCACAGCCAACCCCTCAGCCGTGCAGCGGCTTGAATTGGCGGGAGGCGGCGAGAAGAAAATGGCCCCTGACACAGTGATGATGGAAGAGGGAGGAGGAGAAGGAAGCGGCCGGCGGCCTCATAAGGGAGCCTGGCAAAGGGCGGATGAAAATGGCAGGGAGGGAGGGAGCCCAGTGGGGAAAGAAAGCATTGTCGGGGGCAGGGGAAGCTGCCTCTGGCAGGATGGGGACGGGGACCTCCAGAACAATGGGGAACTGACTCTCTCTCTTTTTCTTGCCAAGACTGCTCCATTCTCTCTCTCTCTTTCTCTCTCTCATTCAAGCCAAGACTGCTCCATTCTCACTCACTCACTCAAGCCAAGACTGCTCCATTATCTTAAATACCCAGGGCCTAAGCTGTGTAGGGCTTTATAGGTCATAACCAGCACCTTGTATTTTGCCCAGAAGCGTTTTGGTAGCCAAATAGCTCTTTAAGTATAGGAGTAATATAATTATAATTATATTATATACATATTATGTACATAATTATATTATATACAATGTTATGTGCATAATTAAGTAAAAGTGTATTAAATTTTGAATACACACTAATTGTAATTATTTTGAATTTTTATTTTTTACTATTAGTGGGGGGCGCTCAACAGAATGTTGCATCGGGGCACCAGATCCCCCAGAGCCGGCCCTGCTTGATGGTGACAAGGAATTAAAAGCACATATAAGGGCCATACACCTCCCATGAACCAAGCATGCTCTCTGTAGGCTATGCCACTTTACAACTAGGCAACTCACCAGGCTCCATCCAAATTGTAGAACCTTATCTTTCAAAAGCAGACAACCTAAAAGTAGACAATCAAGAAAAGACGTTGGGCATGTACAGTGTTACAGTTCTAATGTGTGAAAACTGTGCTCACTAACTTCTTAACATGCCCAGTATTTCTAAGTTCTGCAAAGACTTGGCCTCATTCTGAATTCTGTTCCTTCAGTATATGCTCCAGAACATTCTAGTTTGGACTCTTGCATGAGCAGTAGCCTAAGCCTAAGTAGCCTAAGAGCATAGATTGATGCTTTGTATTGGGTGGGGGGGGGAAATTGCTGCACTTTTATTTTTGTTCTGAATAAGTGTTTTAGTGGAAAGTTGCCACTTTTCCAGCTGTTTGTTTGTTTGTTTGTTTGTTTGTTTGTTTGTTTTTAGAACAGTTTAGTGGCTTGAAGCATTTTCTGTTCACTGGGAAATAATTGGATCCATTTCACCCTGTTATAGATTTTCCACCTTTAATATTATCTAAACTATTTTTCTGAGGTGCCCACCTGCATGTTAGTTACAAGCTGTGCTTGAAGTAACATCATTTAAACTAGTGCTGCACAATCATACACAGAAGTAGTTTGCCTTCAGTCGCACTTCATTCATACATTTCTTCTGGTGTGTATTTCCCCCCTCTGTATTTCTTTCTCTCTTCTTGCCTCTAGCAGTCCATTTGCAATTTGTTTTGAAAGATTTGTGCAGGACTATTGTCCTACAGTCCTAAATCTACAGTAATTACTCTCTAGACCTTTCTGATTGTTTCCTGTTGCTGTAGCCCAGGAAAATAAGAGCTGTTCTACTTGGTGCTGGCCACCAATATTTCTCTCGGCTTCTGTCATTTCTTAATTACTTGCCTTAACTCTTATGCTTAAGAGTATTAATAGAAGGGATAGACTCTCCATCACTGTTAATTATAAATGTGACTGTGAATAATTATTTTATGAGTTTTCTGGAATGCTATACATTTACATTTCAGCATTAGAAAGATTATAATTTCCTCCAAAAGCAAAGCTGGGCAAATATAATAATTCATAGCAAATAATACAGTTGATAAATGTAGCCTTGTTCCTAATCACAGCTCTGCCTCTTAGAAGGAGTTAGATGATGGGACAAAAGTAGAATGAGGATGTGTTTGTGTAACCTTCTCTCTCTTTTCTTTTCTACACTGCCAGCAAAACATTATGCACTAATAGCAAAGTAGCTTCAGAGGCATCTTTTTTTTTAAGTGATCCATATTCAGAGTTACAGTAAATAACAATTACAGACATTCTTTGGCTTACACAGCCTTCTTCCAACATTTTTCTCCCTTTGTCACAACACTAGAACCAGGGGTCATCCCATGAAACTGAAGATCAGGAAATTTAGGACTGACAATAGGAAGTGCCTCTTCACACAGCTCATAATTAACTTATGGAATTCTCTGCCACAAGATGTGGTGATGGCCACTAGCTTGGATGGCTTTAAAAGGGGCTTAGACAATGTCATGGAAGACAGGTCTATCAATGGCTGCTAGTCTGGTGGCTATAGGCCACCTCCAGCCTCAGAGGCAAGATGCCGCTAAATACCAGTTTCAAGGGAGCAATGGCAGGAGGGAGGGCAAGCCCTTAGCCCTTGCCTGTGGGCTTCTCAGAGGCATCTGGTGGGCAACCATGTGAGACAGGATGCTGGACTGGATGGGCCTTGAGCCTGATCCAGCAGGGCTGTTCTTATGTTCTTAATATTTAGAAGCAGTGATAGTTTGGAATCTACTAATAGTTCTCTGAAGATTTGAAGATCAGCATGGGTTTCTAATTCCCAGTACTACTGTCACACTTGCTTGAACTTGTGTATCTTGCACACATGTGTATGAGTTCATGTGACATCCGGAACACCAGGGAATTACTCTGATGCTAGGTGAACCCAGTTTCCCTTGCAGTCACAAAACTCTAACCAAACTGAGAAACAGACTACTGTCTGTCTGGTAAACCTGGGTGAGAATAGAAGACTAGCTTCAATTAACATCTCATTAACAAGAACACCACATACATAACATTAGGTTTGTTAATCTGGTCTTAATAAAGTGCAGCATCAAGGTAGTTTCTTGAGAGAGGCAACAGAGTCATGAGACCAGGACTTTTCAAAATGGAAGGAGTTTTGATAATAAAGAGGATACAAAATTATGCAGAGAATACTTCACTATTGGGTACCATTCGATGGAATGTGACCTGCTTTCCCACTAGAAAAGAAGGGAGAGCACAAGAAAGAAACAGAAGAAGTAGAGAGTGGGTTGCGTATCTCGGCAGGGATGTGATGTCAAGCAGAGGCTGGAAAATTACAAGTGAAATATGAGAGGGAAGGAAGAGGGGAGGATAGAAAGAGCAGTTTATGCTACTCCTGTTCTTCTGGGAAGAGACAAAAAGCTCAAAGGGAACAGGTGGATCTCGAGCAAGGAATCAGCGATTCTCAGGCTGTGGTGAGGCTCTCACCTATTAGGAGCAGCATCCTAGAGTGTGTGATGGGCACATAATCCTAAAGGACATTAGAAACATCTGATAGGCACCCCAAATTAAGGGTTTCAAAAAGGCCAGTGCACAGGATGTGCTATAAAACCAGATACAAAGCACAGGGTGCAGGGTTGCTGGAGTGCAATGATGTGGCCCAGTTCTCTGAGAGAATTGAGGTAACGTGTGCCAGTGGCCTGCTTTCAGAAGAGCACTCAGACAGAGTTCAGGTTCATTAGAAGAATGGAAGAACAGGCATTCGGCTGGGAGTTCTAAGGGAAGCTTGGACAGAACTTCTGTCAACAAGCCTGCTGCTGAAAGCACCTGAAGCTCAGGAGGTTCAAGTTCCCCAGGCTCAAAGAAAGACAAAAAAAAGGCAAAAGACACTTCTGGGGGGAAAGGCTTAGTGGGTGACCAAAAGTCAGGAGTGGGTCTGCTAGTTTTCTAACTAATAGATCATGGGGGCCAAATAGGTGAGACAGTCCTAATTGGTAGAAAATGAAGGTAGATAGTGTCCTTGATGATCCACTCAAGCAGGCACAAAGTTTGATTTGATTGCATTAAGATGAGGTCAGGTTGGTCTGTTCAAAGTGCCCTTGTCTTAGGATCTTAACTGGCTGGTAAGGCAATTCTTCATTGAAATGTAAACTGTTGGGCACATTTTCTGCAAAAAGCTCAAGAATGTGGTAGAACCCTGGGAACAATTCCAGAACCCTGGAACACACCTTTGGCAGTGTGTGCCCATTCAAAACAAGCAAAATTATTGTGATGCCTTTTACTACCTAACTTTTATCTTAGCTGAATCAAACTGCTAAGGGTTTAAACTAATTATCTTATAGAAATATATCCCATGTTCTTACTGGGTTATTCTTCAGGTAGGGGGAGTTATAGCTCCATGATCGGTGTGCAAAATGAAACCAGAAAGCTATAAGCAAGGAAGGCCCACTGAATATGTGGGACTTCAGGGTGTTTCTAGGGATGTGCGGTTCGTTTTGGATCCGAACCGGTTTGTTCTGAACCGGTTCGGATTCGGCAGTTCGATCCCGGACCGAATCGGGCCTTTTTGGGACCGATCCGGACCGAATCCGATCCGGTTCGGATCCGAACCGGTTCAGATTTTCCGAACCGTTTCGGGTGTGCCAGAAGCTTCTATGGACTGTTTTCAGTGTCTCTGTGCAGTTTGGTGTATGTCCTCCATTTTGTGGCTCATTCCTGAAACTTTTGCTCCTGGCATCCATTTTGTGATGCTATTTTCAGGCATTGTATTGGCTGCGCTATTGATCCTTTGATTGGCCAGAATGAGTCCTTTGGTCTGGTAGGTGCTTGGCTGTTGCACTGTTGAGAGCTGGCACCCTGTTGGCTGTGGGGGGAGTGCAAAGGTGGGGGCTTCCAAAGGAAGGAATTTCAAACCTATATAAACCCAAGCCTCTTGCCTAGAAACTTCTCTTGGCTGCAGTTGTGGGATCATCTCTGAGACCTTGCTCTTTTGCTGCTGGTGTCTGCTGTGAGTCCCTGACTGTGTGTCATATTAGTGTGTGTCTGTCTCTCTGCTCTCTCTGTGTGTTGTTGTGTGCCACCTTTTGTCCATCTGCCCTCTGTGTCTGTCTCATCTGTCCAAAGTTACCTCTTTACTTTTCCCTCAACTTTCCCCAACTTTTCCTGTTGTGTTTTCTTCTGTTCTCTTCTCCCTTTACCCTTTCTCTCTCTCCCTCACTCATTCCTCCCAAAGTTTTGGCTTGCCCTCCCCCCCACCCCCACCCACCTTCTGCATTGCTTTGCTGTTTTTGTGCCTTGCCTGACTTTTGTTCCACTGACTTTCATTCAATTTGATTGTTTATTGCTTCTGTGTAAATTTATATATTTGCTGCTTTTGGTTTTTAATTAATAACTTGTGCCATTGTTATTGCTGGCCGCCTGAGTTCTGTTTCTGAGGATTTAGTTTATATTATTGCTGCAATTGATTCTTTGGGTTCTGATTTTGATTGTTAATTTGTTCCCCTCTGGCCCTGCTCCTAGCTTCCCCCCTCCCTCCCTCCCACCCAGATAAGATTGTTTCCCTCCTCGCTGGTGCTGCTGCCTGTTGAGTCTTGCATTCCTTTGGATTTTGTTGTGGAATTAGGTTCTTCTGGTTTTGGTTTTGCGCGCTGTGTGTGTCCCACCCACTCCCCAGTCCCTCCCTGGTAGTTGTTGCCCCCCTCCCGAGACTTTCTGGCTGCCTTTTGTCCAAGGTTTCCTTTTTTTTACTTTGCATATAGATTGTTTTGATTCAAATTTGATTGTTACCCTCTTTGTGTGGTCCTGTTCCTAGCTTCCCTCCTCCCTCCCCTCCATAAACCCACTCCCCCCACCGCCACCTCCTCCACTCCTGCCCTGCCCCCTCCCACCCAGACTGAGTGTTCCCCATCCTCCCTGGTGCTGCTGCTTGTTGAGTCCTGTCTTCCTTTGGATTTTGTTGTGAAATTAGCTTCTTTTGGTTCTGGTTTTGCTGTGTGTGTCCCACTCCCTTCCTCCCTGCTGGTTGTTGTTGGTTCCTCCCCACCCCCACCCCCAGACTTTCTGCCCAGTTTGGTCCCAGGTTTTCTTTTTTGGACTTTTTTTTAATATTGATTGGTTTGGTTTGATTCATTGATTGTTCCCCTCTGTGTGGCCCTCTGCTCCTAGCTTCCCCCTCCCTCCTCTCCAGAAACCCACTCCCCCCACCGCCACCTCCTCCACTCCTGCCCTGCCCCCTCCCACTCAGATTCTGCCCCCTTGACACACACTAATCCCCCCAAAACACACCCTGCCCTCTCGTCTCTGCCCCTCTTGCCCCCCTGACTCCCTGCTACATACCCCAGACCCCCTGAAACATACCCCACCCCCCAAAACATCCTCTGGTCTCTCCCCCTCTTGCCCCCCTGACTCCCTGCTACATACCCCAGACCCCCTGAAACACCCCCCACCCCCAAACACCCTCTGGTCTCTCCCCCTCTTGCCCCCCTGACTCCCTGCTACATACCCCAGACCCCCTGAAACACACCCCACCCCCCCAAACACCCTCTGGTCTCTCCTCTTGGGACCGCTGCTGCTGCTGTCCTCCCACACCCGAATCCCCCCTCCCTGCTGCTACATTACAGCTCCCCAGGCTGCTCCTCCTCTCTTCGTCCTCTCTCTCTCTTTCTCTCTCCTCATCCCTTCACTTCTTCTTCCTCCCACAGCTGCAGCCACACAGTAGCCTACCTCCGACCTCACCTGGAGGTCCCCGCCATCGGTTTGTTTTCTTTTGAAAGTTGTTCATTTCATTTGTCTCTGCTTGGGGGTGAGTTGAGCGACACAAATAGTGTTGTCTGTCTCCTCACTTCTGCCCCTCCATCGTTGACCTACCCCGGCTGCCTGTGCCTCGTGCGGCTGCCCTGTTGTGTCCCAGCCCAGGGGTGGCTGGCTGGCGGCGGCGCATCCGTGACCAGCAGTGAGCGGCAGGAGAAGGACCGGAAGAGGAGGGGTTAGTGCGTGTGCAATTGTGCACCTTTTGTTGCCCCCTTTCCCTCCCTAGTTGGCAGTTTTAAATAGGGACACCCCTATTTTGAAATGCATTTGGGTGTGGGGAGGAGGGAGGGACCCTTGGAGAGGAGATGTACTGTTGTAACTTGTGTCTTCTTGCTCAATGAAGAAATTGCTGCTGTGTGCTGCGTTGCATTGCATGCGTCTTGCAGTTGGTCTTTGAACAGGTGCCTTCCAGAGTGTTTCCTGGCCTCTGGGGCAGAGTGGGGTCATGGGTTCCGATGCTGCCACTACATGCTGGGCCAATGCCATGCCAGAGAGTTTCCTGGCCTCTGGGTGGGGCAGAGTGGGGTCATGGGTTCTGCTCTGATGCTTGCTGCTACTACATGGCTGCTGTGCCAATACACATATATGATGATGATGTTCCATCCATGCTGCCATCAAGTGTTTGCTGCTGCTTGCTTGCCATGGTGGGCAGAGTCACAGTGTGGGTGGGTTCAACTTCTGTGCAGGTGCAACTGGGTTCTGGTTTTGGTTGTGTGCAATTTAAAGTCACTAAATAGGCTGCATTGAGGTTGATGCTCCCCCCACAGGAGCATTACTTGAAAACCACCCCCCAGAACCATACCACACTGTGTGTTTCAGTTCACTAAATAAGGGTTTCCTCCTTTGATCTGCAGGTGCCCAAGCTTTGACTGCGTCCCTCCCCCCGCCCGGTAGGTGCTGTGCCCTCCCCCCATCCACTCTCCCCAAAAATTAAAAAAAACTTGCCACCCACACCACAACTACTCCACCCAACTGCCCGTGGTCCACCCTTTAATCCCCATTTTTTAAAAAAACCTCACAGACTCATCTCCCCAATTGGCTTGACTCCCAAATTTTAAAAGGTCACCCTCTCCCCCTCAATTCAATTGGCTTCCCCCCCCCCATCAAAAAGTCTTCCATCCTTCCCCCCCCCCCCCATTGGCTTACTTTTTCAAAACAGCCCCCCCCCCCCGCCAGCTTGAAATCAATTGTGGTTTTTTTTGCCCCTTTCAACCCACTCCAAATTATTTTTTTGCCCCTTCTTGGCCTTACTCTTAAAGTCTCCCTCCCTCCTCCTAGATAAGAATGTCTGAGCGCCGTGTGGTGGGCAGGGCTCGCTCTAGGGTGCCAGGCAGAGGATGTGGGAGAGGCCAGGAGCAGGGTGCGCCTGTGGAAACTCAGAGACGGAGAGGACGCGGGGAGCCTGAGGACACCCCGCTCCTCCCCATTGGAGAATTCTTTGCCACGGCTCCGAGTTTGGTGCGCAGGATTCGTTTCCCCCCACCTGCTGCCGGCAATCGCTGCACAGGCATGGCCACTTGGACTAGGGCTGTGGCGGGTCCCTCCTTGGCGGCACCAGGTGCTGCTGAGGTACCGCCAGTCATTGTGGTGGAGGAGACTGTGGAGGTGGAAGAGCAGGTAGAGGGCGGTGAGGATGTAGCCAGGTTCTCCCTCCCTCTGGGCCCCCTTCCCCCTATCCTTTCGCCGCTCAGTGGGGCCCCCCCTCGTGAAGCCCGACACTCTGGTGGGGAGCAGTCTGGTGAGATGGTGGAGGAGAGGCCTGCCTCTCCGATGCCAGTGGAGCCGGGCCCTTCCTCTGGTGTGGAGGGCGGAAGGGGCGGGTTGGGTGGCAGCAGTGGGCAGGCAGCGGCGGGCCCCCCCCTCCAGGACTGCAGCCACCCAGAGAAAAACGGCCTAGGACGGTGCCCAGGGCGCAGGAGGCCAAGGGCAGTGGTGCATGGGTGCATTTTGAGGTCCCTCAAGATGCCCCATTCCACGCCCGCTGTGTCCACTGCAGGATGCTTGTCAGCCATGGAAGGGACCCTGCGCACCTGGGTACGACGCCTATGTGGAGATACATAGAGCGTCACCACCCAGGTCTCAGGGGACAGGCTGGCAGCGCTAGTGCGCCTTGTGCATCTGCCACTAGGGCGGGCAGCGGCAGTGTGCCAGCCAGCAGGCAGGCTACATTGACCATCCAGCGGTGGACGCAGTCGTCAGGCAGCCAGCGTATTGTTCGCGTGGACCATCATCACCTCACCCGCCTCATAGGGGAGATGATTTCCACCGATGACCAGCCGTTTCAGGTGGTCGAGAACAACGGCTTCCGCCGGATTCTCCAATACCTGGTGCCCGAATACGTCATCCCCTCAAGGACCACGTTCAGCCGGAACGTGGTCCCCTCCCTGTACCGCCGGTGCAGGGAGCTCGTGTCGGCCGAGCTGCGTGCAGCTCCGGCCGGGACAAGTGTGCATTTCACGACTGACCTCTGGACCAGTGTCAGTGGGATGCACGCTGCTTTCCTGGCCCTCACTGCCCACTGGTGGGGACCGGAGAGTTAGGGGACCTCCTCGGGCAATGCTTCCGGGTCCGGCGCAGCTCCCGCTGCACTACGGCACAGGTGGGCTGTCCTGGACATGGAGACAATGGACACGAGGCACACCGGGGAGGAGGTGGTGGCCGTACTCGACCACCAGATAGAGGAGTGGATTGGCGGGTGTCCACACCTCTCCCGCGGCTTAATTGTCACTGACAATGGAGCCAACGTTACAGCCGCTGTCGAGACATTCATGGACTGTGTGAACATACGGTGTATGGCACACACGCTCCATCTGACCGTCAGGGATGCCCTTGGCCTTAAGGAGCTGAAGGCGTCCCAGGAGAGGGGGGGCCGCCCCGTCCTAGTTGCTGTTGCTGCCACGGCCACGCTTGTGGATAAGTCCCGCAAGCTGGCCGCCCACTTCCACCGCAGCGAGAAGTCCAGGAGACTGCTTCGCCACAAGCAGGATGACCTTGGGCTTCCTCGCCATCTCATCTCTTCGGATGTTGAGACGCGGTGGAACTCCACCTTCTTTCTGTTCCAGCGCCTGTTGGAGCAGGAGAGAGCCCTTGTCACCCTGGCGAGGGACGAGTCCTTGGATGTCTGCGACTTCTCGAACGCAGAGTGGAAGCAGATGTCTGAGGCGGTGTCGGCACTCCAGCCCTTCCAATTTGCCACGAAGGGCTTGTGTGCCAACACCACTCCCTTGAGCCAGGCGCTGCCCACAGCTATGGGTCTGGAGAAGCTGATGGGTGAACTCCAGATTTCTCTGACCACGCCAGAGGGTCGTGCTCTGGCTGGGAGGCTGAAGTCTGGGGTTGACAGGCGGCTCATTGGGGTGCTGGGAGAGAGGAAGGAGTATGTCCTCGCTTGTCTCTGTCACCCAGCCCTCAAAGGCAATGCTGTGAGTGCCGACGAATTGCCCAGGTGGAGGGGCATCCTGGTAGAGAAGGTTAGGGAGGAGGAGGCCGCTAGGGCCCGTAGAGACCAGGATGTTGGTAGTGGTTCGGGGGCAGCCACCCATCCTGCACCCAGCAGCAGCATGGGCGGCCAGCCGGCGTCAGCTTCCCCTTCCCCTCCCTCTTCCCAGTCCAGCAGCGCGGCATCCCAGGTGGCGCCATCGCAGCAGCCACTTGCTACCGACTCGAGATCCGCCCAGTGGTTTCAGTGGTTCTGCTATGGCGCCATGCCTGGTATGCGGGAGGCTCAACCTGCCAGGCCCCCCTCCAGTGCTGAGCAATGCGTTGCGCAGTACTTGGAGGAGCCTGTGGAGGAAGACGAAGTGGACTGCGCACAGTTCTGGGCGAGCCGCCGCCAAGTCTGGCCGGACCTGGCGGTGGTGGCTGTGCGCCTCCTCTCCTGCCCCCCAACCAGTGTCCAGAGCGAGCGGGTGTTTTCACATGCCGGGGACGTGGTGACACCCTCTCGCTCCCGCTTGGACCCTGGTCTGGTGGAGCAGCTGGTCTTCCTTAAGGTGAACCTCCCCCTGTTGGGCTACCCCAAGCTGGAGTTTGAGCCGGGCGAGTGATTACCGTGGGTTGCCCTATGGTTGGTCACCTGCCTGGCTCGACCTCTGTGCTTATCCCTCCCCTCCCCACATCCACCTCTAGCTGAGCTGACGTGCCAGATGCTGAGCCATGCCAGCCAGTCGCAGCGTGTGTAGTGTGCCCACACAGAGATGCAGTTGTAGTAGTAGTTGTAGTGCTGCGACTGGCCAGACGTTTACAATGCCCATGCCCACCTAAAAAGAAACCCAATGCTGACCAGCACAGGCCCTTATCTCTCCACCTGTCAGCATTTGGGGACCTGGCGTGGGCACGGCACACACCCCATAAGTAGCACAGCCCAAATAGTACTAGACTCAGCGGCGGCGGCGGGTATACGTTCTAATGCAGTGTAAATATTGTAAATACTTGTATGTAAATAAACATGTAAATAATTTTTTCTGTAAAACCCCATGTTAAAACCAACCCTCAAAATTATGCAAAAGAAAAAAAAAGAGGTAACAAAGGGAGAAGAAAATGATTGATGAATGCTAAATGAATTGATTTTATTGAAAATGTTACCATAAATCACGTGTGTGGGGGGCTTGGTTTACATGGAGAAAATAATTTGATGATTTTTTTATAATGAAACGAATGAATTATTATCTTATGTTCATCTTTATTGTGGTCACTGTTGATGTTGGCTGATGGCAAAAAAACAAAACACCAAAAACCATCAGAATAGCAATGAACTGGCTGCCAACACAACATATTGATTGATAACTATGCAGGGGGGGAATTGGGTCTGTGTGTGTGTGTGTGTGGTGCATGTTCAGTCTGTCTCTTCCTGTTGTGTGTCTGTCTCTCTGTCTGTGTGAATGGATGCCTAGCACTGTCTCTGTGTGTGGATGCTTTCTGTGTAGTGTGCTGTCTTCTGTGTCTGTGCTGTGTGTCTGTCTACCTTTTTTCCCCTCCCCCCCATGCCTCCCTCCATCCCTCCCCTCATCCTCCCCCCTTCCTCTTCACCACCCTCCATCCTCCCTTCCAGCCCACCACCACCTCACCTGCCCCCAAACCTCGGCCTGGCAGATGATGAGAATCTGGTCTCCCATCGAAGCACACACGTGATCACGTGTGTGCATAATATGTGGCTGACCCAACTCTGAGCCGGACCCTCCTCCCCCTTCAATCCCCTCTGCCACATCCCTCTCCCCCTCCCCTTTCTTACCCCCTTTCCTCCCCCCTCCCCTCCCTCCCTCCCCCCCTCCTAGCTAGCAGCACACACATACACACACAAAACACCTGTGGTGGCAAACACCACCAGCATACATGCACTCACACTGGTGCCACCACCTTCCTTGGGCCTCTCTGTGTCCTTGAGCAAATATGTGGTGGTGGACCAGAGAAGCATTTCTTTCCAGTAAGGCAAAAGTTATGCACTCACTGCACACACACACACACACACACACACACACACACACACACACACACACACGGTGAAAAGACGAGAAGAGGCAACTTCTAGAACCAGCAGCAGCAGGTAAGTGTTGTGTAATTGTGTTGCTTCCCAATGCCACTGCCCATGCTCAATGCTCAGTCAGCTGAAACTAAACTAGCTACTATCATCCTCACATGCAGCTCAGCTGAGCTGCTGCACAGCACTCACTAACTAGACACTACAGCTGGTGATGGTAGAAAGAAGAAGATGTCCTGTCCTGGTGGATTTTAAACATTCAAATCTGTGCTAGGATTGCCTCGCCTCCTCCTCCTGCCTGTAATTGCACCCTCTCCCCTTGCAGTTGCGTCGTGACGGGTTGGTGTGCGTGCGCCGTCTACTTAGGTCTCCTCCTCATGTTGGCTTGGCTTGCTAGGCACTGGCTGGCAGCAGCTGTTGGCTGTGTGCTAGGCTCAGGCTGTGGCGCGCGTGACTGGACTGGGAATGTTAGTGTAGCAGCAACACTGGATGTGGTGGTAGCAGTAGTAGTTGTTGTTGTTGCTGGGCTGGTGGCTTCTGGCCTGTGCTGACTCTGCGCACTTGGTCTGGTTTGGATGCAGATGTAAGGTGTGTGTGCATCATCCATGGGGAGCAGCAGAGCAGAGCAGAGCAGGTTGGCTGGCTTCTGTCTGTCGGGCCTAGTCAGTGGCAGGCACTGAGTGAGGCGGTGGTTTCTTTGGGCATCACATCACCCATCATGCAGAGCAGCAGGTCCGCTGCTCTGCTGCTCCGCCTCCTGCTTCTTCTCTGTATGTGTGCTGTTGTGCTTAGTGTGCTGCTCCACTGCTGCTGCTGCTGTGCTGGCAGGCAGCAACAGCAGTGGCCTTTTTGTTAGATCAGAGAGTTGGTGTTGTCTCTCTGAGTGTCCTCTTAGTTGCTTGGATAGGTGTGGTGGTAGTAGGTAGGCATTAAGGTGGACTGACTGGGTGTTACGTGTTAGGGCGCCCAGAGAGAGGGGCAAAAAAGCTGGGGTGGCAATTGTTGGGTTGCCCCTAGCATTGTTGGTGGATTTCTTGAAAAGAAGAGAAAAAATCCCATTGGCTAGCTAGATTGGGGTTTTTGGGGGGGCAGCCCCGGACCCGCCTCTGTGGGGTGGCAGCACCGCCAAAGTAGGTCCGGGGCCATGGCAAAAATGGCCTCAGTCCCTCCCAGCAATCCCCGGAGAGATAGGAGTGATGGCTTTTTTATTAGGATTTCCTAAGGCATTAAATAACTGTCTCTCTGTGCGGCTTTTACCTTTCACCCAGTGACACAGATTCTATTCTTTCCAATTAGATATTATTTAATGCCTTAGAAAATCTTAATTAAAAAAACCATCACTCCTATCTCTCCAGGGATTGCTGGGAAGGACTGAGGCCATTTTTGCAATGGCCCCGTACCCACTTTGGGGGTGCTGCTGTCCCACAGAGGCGGGTCTGGGGCAGCCCCAAACCCCCATTCTAGCCAATGGGAAATTTTTTATTTTCAAAAATTCACCAATAATACTAGGAGCAACCAATTGCCTTGGGATTTTTGGGGTGGAGGACACCCATGGGTGGCTACCACCCACCCCAGCTTTTTGCCCCTAAGTGCTCCACATTGGGAGTTATGGGCAAAAATTGATTTTTTTTAAAAAAAATGGAAAAATATCAGAGGAAGGTCCAATAGACTTGAAATTTGGGTGGCAGGTAGAACACAAGGTCCCCTTCAAAACCAGCTACTTTTCGAGATCCGAACCGGTTCAGTTCAGATCCGAACCGGTTCAGATCTGAACTGGACCGGGGGGGTGGTTCGGCAAAACCAAAACTGAACCACCCCGGTCCGGTTCGGACCCAGTTCGGATCCGAACCAAACCGGGAGAACTGGTTTTATGCACATCCCTAGGTGTTTCTTCATCCTCCCTTTTCTAACCATAAAGGAACATCCACCAGGCTTCCAAATATATGATCTCTATGCATGTACAGTCACCAAATACTATTTTTTCAGTTGTTCTCCAATGGACAGGCTTCCTTGTGAACATATCTTTAAGCCTGATCAGGTTTATATCTATTCATTCCTTCAAGTAACAGTAAAAACAGAATCTTTTTCAGATCCCAATGAAATATAAAAATGATCATGTAGAGGTATATTTACAGGAAAGCATCAGTGTGGAAAATTACAGGGGAAACATCTTATGGCGACATCTTTCTGTAATGAATGATTGTAAGAACTTGTCTCATTTTTCCTTTGAGTCCCATTGGGAGAATTCTACTATTTTATATCAAGAAGTTCCTTTTCTACCTTCCAAGTCCTGTATTTATTCAAATTAGCAGAATACCCTAGCAGAATGCCCTATTTTGGCTTAGGGGACACAAAATCTGAATCTTTTTCTGTCTACAACAGTATGAAGAAAACACATGGATCACTGTGTCACAGAGTGAGGGGTTCTGCTAATTGATTAAGTCTGGTCTAACATCTGGTTACCACTTGGAATTTTGAAAGACACAGTATCGCACAAAGAAAGTAGTCCTGTCATCCACTCAAAGAGTAATTCATCTCCTCTTTGAAAGGTACAGATAAAACACAAATATTAACATCTTGTTAGGCCTCAGTTGTGCTAGCAACTAGTTTAATTTTACAAAAAGGATGTCACTGTTTTTGAATTTTCAGTCTGGTTAGATGAAGTAATGTCCTAGTCCAAAAAGGGGAAAGAAGTGCTGAACAGACATAAGCAAGCTCAAAAAGCTATAAACACTAGAATCTATTGATATATTTTAGCCCAGTTTTTCAGACTTTTTCTGATGGAAAGTTCAGACAGGCATTAAAATCTGAATGTGGGTATATAACCTAGACGTAATGCCCCTAGAAGTTACTCTTACTAAAGTTACTCTTTAGTGTACAGAATAGTTCATCCAAAGTGCTTTTGAAGACACTCAAAACATTTAGATAGATTCAGGCAAATTTAAGAGCTTTCTATATTTTATGAGGATTGAAACTATGTACAATGGAAATTCTTGCTATGAACTATGGAGATTCAGACTGAAAATCACTGAATAGAATCTGATAATGAATACTATTACTGTTTATTTGTTCTATAACCTTATTAATTTGTAAAAGATCTATTAACACAACATAACATATATTTATTTATATATTTGCCCCATAACAAAAAACATAACAAAAATACAATTAAAAACAAATTAAAAACAAAAACTACAATAAATTACAACTAAAAACAGAACAGAAACATTTTAAAAATTGTTTTTAAACAAGTAAAAAACAAAGTTGTGCTTTTAAAAATTCTGTTTCCATTGTGTTTGTTGAAGATCCTAAGCTAGGCTGCTTATGATGTCCATTTACTTATAGGAACTGAGGTTGAGAGAGTGAATATAGTGATGTGTCCAAAATCATAACACAAATTCATGGCAAAAGTGAAACTTAAAGCCAACGTTCCTAGCTCCAGCAGATCATTATTTCTCTCAAAACCTGCTTGGAGATGCATTTCTCTGGTGTTCCACAGTGTAGCAGTTACTTGTACAAGCAAACAGTTCAGTCAGATTAAGCACTTTTAACATAAGTTGGGTAGGATTGTACCCATATATTTCAAATCAGCATTTAGGAATCTGTACATTTTCTCTTGAATTACATCTATTGGTACTGAAAGTTTAGAAGTGTTATTATTCAGGGAAACTCACTCTATGATTACGAACACAAATATCACTCTTTAAAATAACCAACTAATTTGTTTTTAAAACTAGATTCTGAATCTGATACCAGAATTCTGAAGAGTTCAAAGGATCCAGAACTGATATCTGCGGTTCCTGATTGGATAGGTTCGTATCCAATCCAAAATTTGCAATAATGCACAGCCCTACTAGATAGTGAGTCCTTTCTCAGGGGCAGTGAGGCCCTTTCTCACTGCTCCTAAGAAAGGGGTTGAGGGGAGTAAGATGGTTAGTGGGGAGTAAGCCCTAAAGAGCTTACCTCCCCGCAGACAATCAACAATGTCCACTTTGGTGGGCAGATCGGCCACCCAGACGACTACCAGCTGCTGGTACCAGTTGCAGATTGGTCGCCCAAACGACTACCAAAACAAATAGAGAAGGAGATGCTGTTATGTGATTCCACTGGATGAGATCATCAGGGGATTTGGTGCAGGGTGCTGTCAGTATGCTGAGAGAAGAAATACTAAGAAATACCCAAATCTATTTCTCCATATCACCTTCATCAGGAAATGACATAACTTTCCTAATTCCCACCTGTAGGCAGTAATGGGTTGGATGAGGGATTTAAAAAAAACCTGAAGCTGCATGCAAATAAGATGGAGGTGCTCATTGTAGGTCTCATTGTAGGTTGGCGTAATTCAGGAGACGGGATAGATTGGCAACTTATCTCTACCTCTCGTTTGGTGAATGGACTTTCCTCTCAGAGACCCCTGCATCATGAAGTCTATTTGCAAAGGGAGAGGGCAATAGGAAGAGGACTTTCCCATGTGTGGATGGAGAGGCAACTGGGGGAAGACAGAAGCAGTGTGAGAGACTTGTGACTGTTCTGCTTCTTCCAAACGCTCCCAACATCAGCCTTGAGACCTTAGTGGGCTGACCATAACCCTTAGGATGTTGTCTAGGATGGCTGATGCTTCCAAGCATGCAAGGTTCTGTGGGTGGTTGGCACTGTCCCCAAGGTCAAAGAACTGACAGGTCAGCTGGAAGGGGAAACAGCTCTTAGGTTTCTGGTGGGATGACCCCTTCCCTTCCATGGTTGTGATCTAACAAAAGAAACTAGTATGCAAAGGCAAACTGAGTGCTCAAATTAATGTTTTGTTAGATCCAAAGTATCATTATGATTGTAAAACAGAACTCTTTACCTCTGTTCCATGACTAACTGAAGTTCCATTGATTGCAAGGGATGTTCAATTAATATTAGCTGTACTGGTTTTGTTTTAATAATCTGATATGAATTTCTTTTTAAGGCTTGGAAACACCTTTAAAAGCACAGCAGCAACTGCCTATACCATATATTATCACCTATGTCTGGGTGAAAACACAGCATCACATCTGGAGTAAGTGCAGGCTCATACCACGCCTTTGCCTTAAAGGATAATCTCTATCTTACGATCAAAAGCTGATGACAAATCTCCTCTTGGCTGACCAACAGAGGTGAGAGAGCACAAATCTGCAGAACCTGATGCTAAGAGCAGAGATGTCCTGGGTAGCTATTACTTGGGATCAGCACTCCATTTTTTACATTATGTGTACTGTGACTTTAAAAAAGTTATTTAAGGCTTTGGCTCTAACATCATTCCCAGAAGGCAGTCATTCCAGGAATAATGTAGCGGTGCTGGAAATGCTCTCTTTCTAATGTACTATTTCTGGTAAGGTTGTGACAGCCTGGTGGGTGAGTGTGTCAGGAGCAACATATCTAAGATGAGGTACCCGTAAGAAGAGAGTATTTATAACTCTGCTTACGTATCAGTAAAGCTGCTACCCGCTTCTCTTCCATAATCCTGCACAAAAGGGAATAGTTAAATATCACGAGCATAAGCAAGGCATAAACAATATCTGAAGTGATTCTATAAATCTAAGTCATATTTTCAACATGACAAATAACCATTATCAATCTCATGCTAAGTGGGTGTTTAAAATTTCAGAAATCAAAACAGCTGAGAAATAAAATCAATCATCTTAGGAAGAGGCTGTGTAGTCTACCAGTCTAAAGATGTTTCAGATCCTTCCATGTTCTCATAACCCAATTTAACAAGAAATAATCAAGAGAGGGAAAATAAGTTCTACCAGTCATAAATGTCATATTCATTCCCAAAGCATTTTGGAAAATAGAGAAAATAGCAGATTTACACAGTTTCTGCTCTGACAGGCCATTTAAAAAACAAAAAAGCCCAACCATGCTGTCTTATTACCATTCATGCTGCAAATGCAGAGTAGACGACACAATCTAAACTCTCTGCAAGAAAAAATCAATCCAATACTCATGTCATGTTCTCTTTTCATAGTTAAAAAAATTACCTCTTGTTTGAGAATGATTCATCGCCTTTTTGTCACTGGGCTTTTTTTTTTTTTAAATTAAACCATTGAAAAATGATTTATTAAATCAGCTCAGCATAATAATGGTACCGAAAATATTCCTTCTTGTATTAGAATCTTGTGTTGCGTAGCATGCCTGATCTCCTCCATTCATCTTCTGCCAATTTCTGCATGAGTAATTTTTTGAAAGTTTGAGTCAGTATTTCCCAAGTATTCTCTCTTGAGTTTTCAGTCACTCTGAGCTCCCACCATGCTTCAGATATCATCCATATAGACAAAATTATCAAAAAGATAATAATGCAACTATCATTAGATTCCTGATCATTACATTTTCAGCAGCAGAACAGAAAGCTAATGAATTGTTAGTAGATACTAATGAAGATTATTATGGATAGGGAAGAATGGAAGAATTGTCTATATTATCACCAGCCACCTAGTGGTGGTGCAATGCTATGACTTCACTATATCTTCTCAGTGCAATCATTTGCAATTCCTGAGAAGTAAATCCCTATTGTGTCCAGTGGAGATTACTCCCAAATAAGTGTATTTAGAATCACACACTTAGCCTCCTTTTTCAAACAAAAGAAATCAAACTAACCAAGAAAAAAACCTTTTTCTATTAAAAGCGATAATATGAAATGTGAGGGCTGGAACAGAGAATCAAAAAATTCTGTTAAAGCTGTATTCAGCAGGAGCTCTTCCCACTTTTTGCCCAATCTTTTCAGATTCTTGTTTCAAAAAAGAAATCAGCCCCTGTGCAGTAAGGAGCATTTCAACAGGAACAACTTTCTTCATACCAATGGAAGCTTATAGGATGTGCTTATTTTATTATTCATTATTTTACTATGTTAGATGTATATACCACTTTCCCATGAATGTTCAAAGCTGGTTTAATGTCTTCTTTAAAAGACTTTTCTCTATCCAAATTTTGCCCATAATATCGGGGGGGGGGGGTCCTCGAATGCCTACAAATTTCATGTGGACTAGCTGGAAAATCCTGCAATTATAGGAAGGAGAAATTCAGGTGGTTTCCATATTGTAATCAATGGGGAGTTTCAATGTTGAATGAACACTGTAACATTCCACATAGGATGTGATGAGATGAACATCCCATGCATGGAAAAAATGAATAGAAACAAATATATATGTTTAAAAAAAATTCTTGCCTCTGCTGTTAACTCATGTCAGGGGTTCTTTACCATCCCGCCAGGCACAGATGGCAATGGCAACGCCATTGACTTGCCTGATGGGGTGTCGACGCCCCTCATGGGCCCGTCAGGAGGTGATGCTCCCCTCCCAGGTGCCAGGGAAGACTGTGACTGGCCCCCCGTTCGCCACGAGTCTTTGTCGACCTCACACAATGAACTCTCGTGAGAATTCAGGCACCTCTCGCAAGATTACGAACTGAAGTCTCACGAGATGCAGACGTCTTGTGAGACTTCCCCACATGTCAGGGGCCATATAAAGCCAGCCTGGCCAAGGATGAGGGGCCAGTAGGGGAGGAGGGCTTAGCCAAGACAGAGCCCGATGACTCCCTAAGCTAGAGAGCAAGGCTATAGCTGAGGCCTGCCTGTGGAGGTAACAGGCGGTGTCATTGAGGGGCCATTGGCTGGGTTGTTCATCAGGAGCTAAAGCTCTGAGGCCAAATGGGTATTGGCCTTATAACTCCACCCCTGCAGCCCATACCTTACTTTGAACAGTTGTCAAAGCTGATGCCCACAAAAGCTTATCATTAATTTGTTACACATACCCCAGCCTTCATGGCTATGCTGCCACCGTATTATGCTGTACACCAGCTTGCGCCTGTTTTGCTGTTTTATTTTAATTAGAGAATGAAAATAATTATTTTAATTAGTGCACAAAATGGGTTTTGTGTTCCCTTATGAACTCGGAATGTTTGGTATATAATGCAAAATGGCCCGAAAGTTCCAACAAGAACACTGGGGATGACCTGGTGTTTCAACAGAAAAAGCCAGTTCATTCAGAACATTCCAGCTTAAAAATAAATAAATCTTAAGGCTTGGCAGTGGGGTGGGCAGAGATATCTTTAACATTGAATTAATGGAAACACTAACAGGTGCCTTTTAAATTAAATTAATCAAAGCTCTCTCACCACCAGTGGTAACGCCATCACTACACAAGCGGTAGTCACCACTGTACTCCAGCCAGCATCCCACGCAGTAGCACGTCTCCGACCGGAGCTCACCTGGCCTCTGCACATGCACAGAGGGCAGGAGAGCTCTGGTCAGAGAGGTGGTGCTGCCATACAGGATGCCAGCTGGAGCATCACAGAGGGGGCTTGCGAAGTGCTGGCATTACAACTGGTGGTAAGAGAGAGCTTCAATTAATTTAATTTTAAAGGTACCTACAAATGCTTCCATTAGTTTAATGTTAAAATTACCTCTGCCCCTCCCCCAGCACTGCCTTCACTATCTTAATATTTTTTTAAAGCTTGAACATTCTCAACAGAATGGACTTATTCCATTCTGAGCCCAGAACCGAGCTTGGAAGATTCAGAACAGCCTGTTCCAAGCTCAGAACGTTCCAACTCGGAACATTGTGCACATCCCAAATTTTAATCATTTCTACTATTATAGCTCTCTTCTGTCCATGCGAAATGTGGATGCAGGTATGTGTATGTTAGCAGCTGTGGAGGAGAAAACTACACCAGTGTCACCAGAAACTGAAAGTACTGACAGATTTATGAATGGCCTTGCTGGGTGAAAAACCGTGGTGAGAGTGCTAGATTAGCAGGGTCCCAAATATATTGTTAGCTATTTTTATGTAATAACCCCAACCATAGCCTAAGAAATAATGAGCTTAATTATGTAACCTTGTGTGTGTATACACACACACACACACACACACACACACACTGCATTTTACTCAGGACACCTGGCATATGTATTCTATATAGCAATTCAGCATAATTGCAAACTTGGTCCTGTCCCTTGATTCCTCTAAATTTCCATTTTGAAAGACTGATAAAGACTTTGTGACCAAAGGACCGGAAAGGAAAAATGTTCACTATTTAACAATTTGCATCTAACCACAAAGGCTGAAGACCTGAGTTAAGAGGAAAGTGACAACAACTTATCTGAATGTCTCGGAGTGCAGAAGATAAGAGGCTGTGTATGCTGAGAGGATGAGAGGAAAACACCTGAAGACCCAAGTCCAGACAGATGGCATCGGAGCTGTCATAATTAAAAGTTTTGATGGAGGTGAAGACTGACCCTGAGGACTGACCCCAAGATCAGTCAAGGACAAAACATGAAAGAAAAAGAAAAAACAACCCAGAAGACTCCAGACCAAATTCTCAGATGGCAGGTCCAGCAGATGTGTCTCCTCCCTCTCCAACACTGCAGTGTCCCCACACCCTAGGTTCTCACACCCCCATCTTTTCATCAGACTCTTGCATCTGTAAACATCAAGAGAAACCTTTATCTGACCAATCAGTTGGTTTCCCTGAACCTTTGGTAACAAACGTTTCCTGTTCCCCCTCCCCTCTTCCCTTTCCCTTTTGCTTTCCCTTGCTAGGTAACTTGCTTGTGTTAGAATTAGGTAAAATAACTTTAGTTGCCAGGACTTTATAACCATTTTACCTCTCCAAATCTATTTCCTGAAGTAAAATTGTAAGAGACATCTCTAGTCTAGTTCCTTGTGTCTCCTCACACATCCATTGGGTGGATTCCATTGCATTGCGAGAACATACTGATCAGCAGGAATATTGGCATATAGGCTGGGTAAGTAAGTCTCCTCACAAGGAGCAAGTCCCCCACCCTTCTAAAATAGAAACTAGGGATTGGTGAAGTCTCCAACTAAAAGTGTAGGTAAATCTCCTCCACCATAGGTAGTAAGCCCCTTGAGTCTATTGGGTGGAGACTATAGTCCAACCAACTAGTTGGCAAGGGCAGCCCAGGGAGCAAGGACCAAACAAGCCATTTGGGAATCAGTGAAGTCTGAGGCTATAGTCTGATGTCCCACTGGTGAAGTCTGTGGCATATTGGTGAAAACTGTAGCTATATTCCAACACAGGTTGGTGAACCCCAGCTATAGTCTAATCAGTCCATTGGTGAAGACCGTGGCTATAATTTAGTGACACATTGGTGAAGCCCCTGACTACAGTCTAATGAAGGAATATTCCCCACAGACTGGGTAATTTGGAAGTAAAGGGGTGAAGGCAAAAAACCCTTGCATTTAACATATTAAAACAACTTATGATCATTTCAGTTATTCTCTGAGTGCTATTTCTTTACAACCCACTTGAACTGACTGTGAGACTTTTGCATTTCATTTGTGCTTTAAAAAACTGACCCTGGATATGAAATGACTAGAAATGTAATCAAACATACTCTTTCTTTCTTTCTTTCTTTCTTTCTTTCTTTCTTTCTTTCTTTCTTTCTCTTTCTCAAGATCGATGAAATAAAGTAGATTTTTTTAAAAACCCCAAAACAAAACAGTGTTCTTTGCCAATGGATTTGTCCTTGAATATTTCAGTTTCATAGAGTTACTGTTACCATGAGCCATGACTATCCACTGTTAGCATTTTATCTCTGGAGAATAGCACTAGAATCTCATCATTTCAGCATCAGCTGTGCTCTCTGTAACGCTGCCTGAATGTGTGCTGTGACACCAGCTATAGCGGATGTGGCACCATGTGCTTTTCAGGCATCAGTGGCAACATTAGAAATCTCATCCTAAGCAGAGTGAGTTCTGCCAATTTCCCATTCTCTCCCCAACTCCCATATTATCACTCTTTGTAGCTTTAATATGCTGGTGGAAGCTTTTATATGTTATTCAATGAATACCACATGGGGAATTTAGAATCCTCAAGCCTTATTTTGAACGCAATGTCAAAATACAGCACTGGCCAGCATCTGTGTTGAGGTTCATCAGCTCTGCACTAAGCACAGCAAATTCCATAGACTTTCCTATGCAATTCCATAGACTTTCCAAAGCACAGCAAAACAGATACTTGCCTATGGACTGCAAATATTGATTTCTTTGGGTACAATCCACAACTGCTGTCCATGCCTGCAACATCAGCCAGATTCAGGTGCAGGCCAGGAGAGATTTCCTGTCCTAATTCTCCTCCGGTGACAACACAAACATTCAACAAAAGCTCTTTTCATATAGTATGAACCAATTTATAATTAATGCATAGGATGGGGAGTGGGCCCACTCTTATTATTCCTGTCCCTGGCCTCAATTTGCATTGTGAGCACATTCATTTCATTTGTATGGATACAAGATCTCTCCATGTGCTTGAGGACATCTGCTCTGCAAGTGCTTTGTAAGAGCACTTCCTGAGAGACATACTCTTTTATTTTATATATTTTTACACTTATAGCCCACTTTTCCTCCAAGGAGCCCAGAGTACATGATACTGTTTATAGCAGTACTTGGAACAGTGGCGTAATAAGCTCAGATAAATCCCCCTAGGGATCAATGGGAATCTTAAAAAGATTAATAACTCTGAAAATTACCAGCACTTTCTCCATACTAGAATTCCTAAGATAGGACTGGTATAAAAACCCAGTACAGTACATATACATACAGTATATGTTTGTAGTATCGATAGGTGCCCACCAACTACATCTCTCCCCAGTGCTGGAGGATGACACTTTACCCTCACCTCTGCAGCTGGCAATTATGACATTATCTCTACTATGATGCTCTCATTGTCTCCTTGGTGACAGCTGAAGCTCCCTCAACAAGCTTTAGCCATCAAGGTGTGGAAGATGCAGGAGAAGAAGTAGCATCTCATAGGGGCAGCTTGGTTCTCTTTCTCCTACTCCAAGAAGAGATAGGATAATCATGGCACAACTCCTTGTTATGCTCCTTATACATATACAAATGAGTGGTAAGTCTTCCAGGTAAGTAGTAGCTTTCATTTTGGGAATAATCTGGAGCTTCTTCACACAGGGTTTTTAGTACACATCTCCTCCAGAATGGAGGGTGTGCATTCACATATTGGCCAGATTTACCCTGAAGTCCCTGTGAGCTATCAGGGAGCACTCAAGACATGATTCGGGTTTTTCATTACATGTTAGAGAGTAGCCTGATTTATAGAGAGACAGGGCAGTAATAATGGGTGACTTCAAGTACCCTCACATAGACTGGGTAAATTCACAGTCAGGTAATGACAAATGTCTAGATACTCTGAATGACTGTGCCCTAGAACAGTTGGTCTTAGAACCAACCAGAGAGAAGGCGACCTTGGACTTAATCCTGAGTGGCACCCAGGACCTGGCGTGTGATGTCAATGTCATCGACCCTTTAAAGAACATTGGCCATAGTGTGATCAAATTCAGCATACATTTGGGGAAAGAATCAGCAAGGAAGTCTAACACAGACACTTTGAATTTCAGAAGAGGAAACTTCTCCAAAATGAGTATAGTGAAAAGAAAGCTGAAAGGGAAAATCCGGAGTCACTTCGCTCCAGAATGCATGGAGTTTACTCAAAACCACAATACTAGAAGCCCAGTTAGATCGTATACCCCAAAGGAGAAAAGGTATCACTAAGTCCTGTCCAAATGAAGGAAACAAAAAGGAATACAAACTCTGGCAAAAGAAATGCAAGGTGACAATAAGGGAGGTGAAAAGAGAGTCTGAGGAATATTTAACTAAAAGCATCAAAGGAAATAACAAAAACTTCTTTAAAAACATCAGATGTAGGAAACCTGCCAGGGAGGTGGTTGGAAACAATGAGGGAGTGAAAGGGACTATTAAGGAGGATATGGAGGCTGCAGATAAGCTAAATGAGTTCTTTGTGTCTGTTGATGGCTGCAACGTGATAGACATGATAGAGGTCTATAAAATCATGCATGGTGTGGAGAAAGTGGATAGAGAGAAATTCTTTTCCCTCTCACATAACACTAGAACCAGGGGTCATCCCATGAAACTGATTGCCAGGAAATTTAGGACCAACAAACAGAGGTATTTTTTCACACAACACAAAATCAACTTGTGGAATTCTCTGCCACAAGATGTGACAGCCAAAAACCTGGATGGCTTTAAGAGCAGTTTGGATAACTTCATGGAGGAGAGGTCTATCAACTGCTACTAGTCGGAGGGCTATAGGCCACCTCCAGCCTCAAAGGCAGGATGCCTCTGAGTACCAGTTGCAGGGAAGTAACAGCAGAAGGAAGGGCATGTCCTCAACTCCTGCCTGTAGGCTTCCAGCAGCATCTGGTGGGCCACTGTGTGAACCAGGATGCTGGACTAGCTGGGCCTTGGGCCTGATCCAGCAAGGCTGTTCTTATGTTCTTATATCTGGGGTAAAAAAAAAAAAAGCCTAACGGATAGAGGTACTAACTGTGGAGGGCTGGGACCCAAGAGATGGTTTAGATCTGCCTGTTCTGGATTCAGTTACACTCCCCCTGAAAGATCAGGTATGTCGCTTATGAGTGCTCCTGGACCCAAAGCTCTCCCTGGTTTCACAGGTTGAGGCAGTGGCCAGGAGTGCAGCTGATAGGTCAGCTACATCCATTTCTAGAGGTGAATGACCTTAAAACAGTGGTACATATGCTGCTAACCTGCAGGTTTGACTACTGTAATGCACTCTACGTGGGGCTGCCTTTGTATGTAGTCTGGAAACTACAATTGGTATAGAATGCAGCAGCCAGATTGGTCTCTGGGACAACATGAAGGGGCCACATAACACCAAATTTTAAAGAACTGCACTGGCTGCCGATATGTTTCCAGGCGAAATACAAAGTGTTGGTTATTACCTATAAAGCCCTTAACGGCTTTGGTCCAGGCTATTTAAGAGAGCGCCTCCTTTCTCATAAACTCTGCCACCTGTTATGATCTTCTGAAGAGGTCTGGTTATGGTTGCCACCAGCTCTTCTGGTGGCGACTAAAGACCAAGCTTTCTCTGTGGCTGCCCCAGGGCTTTGGAATATGCTCCCTGCTGAAATAAGAGCATCTCCTTCTCTATTTGTTTTCAGGAAGACCCTCAAGACTATCCTGTTCTTGCAGGCTTTTAATTAGAATAAATTTTAATAAATTTAATAATTTGTTTTAATAACTATTTTATGCTATTGTTTCTTTATGTAATGTATTTTAATCTGTGCTGACTTTTAAATATTTTAAATTTTGTACACTACCTAGATCTACATATATATGGCAGTATAAAATATGATAGATAGATAGATAAATAGATAGATAGGTAGATCCAAGTTTTGCTTTGGTTGCGGGGGGAGGGGGCAACTTCAAACTCTCAGTAAAACCTCGCAGTAAACCCACAGTAAGGCCTGCTATTTGAAAATGCCCCTGGGAATGCTTTTTTTTTTTTTAATAGATTCTGCTGAGAGAAAAAACTCATTAAGAAAAATAGTGATGCAAGGTAAGGAACATAACTTGCATTGGTTCAAAAAAGGGAGGTGAAAAACTTCAGATCACCAAAGCAGAGGTAAGTGCTTTATTGCTAAAGAAAACAGCCATTTGCTTTCTTTCCTAGAGAATGAGAGGCAACACAATCACAATGTGCTTTATTATCAGGAAATAGCTTGGCTCAAAATGTGTGGTTTTCAGTTGGTTTAAGAAAGCACAAAAATTCTGATGATGTACATTGTTGCACTGTTCCAGGAAGGAGGAAGTATAAAAGATCACAGGTGGTCACCACCAAGAAGTCCTTAAGAGGTTTCTTTTCTGACTCACTGGCCTTTTCAAGCTGGCCAAAGAAGACATCTATCATGGTTAAATGTTGATCTGACCATTTTGATTACTGTTTTGCAGATCAAAAGATAATTTTCCAGTTCAAAAGGAACTGCAAGCTATCTGTTCCCTCAAGTGAAAAAGAGATACTTCTGCATGGTAAGAAAAATCCACTTCTGTCTTGCATGGGAAGGTAACAGATGTGCAGAGAACTGGATATGGTTGGGGGAATCTTTATTTGCAGGAAATGGCTTGGCTTGAAAAGCAGAAAGCAATTCATGGTTTCCCACAAGCTTAAGAAACCAACAGACTCATAACAAAAAGTCTGGTGTGAGATAAGGAACATAGTTTCTGCTTTGCTTCAGGACTTGTGAAACATTACCAATCTGTAAATAGATTGTTGTTGTTTATTTACGATCTTAGATCAAACATCAATATACACAGAATATACACAGTAAAAAGAGAAACAATAATGGTTTCCATTATTGTTTCTCTTTTTACTGTGTATATTCTGTGTATATTGATGTTTGATCTGTAAATAGACCCTTAAGAATTAAGTCATTTATGTATAATAGAGGTGGCTGTTTGGTTCCATTTCTAGCCTACTGGCCTTTTCAGACCATTCACTGAAGACTAAAAAGTAATTCACACAACCTTCTGTTTATCTGGAAAGGGTTGGGGTGGGAAGGCAGGAGAGAACATACCTCCACCCTAAGATGATCGAACATTGATCCTAGCTGTGCAGCTAGCACATCAACATGATGATGCTTTCGCGAGCTGCTGCACAGCATTCTGGAGGCTGGGAAAATGTGTCCCATATATCCAACGATGAGTGCAGTCCATTGAGGGATTCCCCCATGAGTCAGGCACTCTAAGCACCCAGCTCTGTGAGTGCTCGGTAGGGATATGCATTTTAATTTGGGTACAAAACGTTTTCTGTCCAAAAATGACACTTTTGGACATTTTGTGCACATACCGAAAATGAAAAATGCCACAATGAAGGGTTTTGTATCCAAATCAAAATGATCCCATTTCGGCAACAAAGCTTTGTTATTCATAAAAAATTTCGGAACTGTCTGGTGAGGGAGAGGGTGATCACTAGCAGACTGCAGTCTCATCTCAAGAGTCTCTCCCTTGCTTCTTCAACTGACATGTCTTTGAATTTCCCGCCCTTCAGGCCTGCATGCCAGGGCCGGATGTGGCAGGGAGCTTCTGGAGCGGCAGGGACAGGGAGCTTGCCAGCCCAAGAGCTCCTTACTTGTGCAGCTGGTGGTATCGGCGGCAGAGGTGCCAGGGCACAGCTACGGCAGAAGAGGCCCACGGTGGGGTAAGGAGGAGGCGGCAGTGGGCACGGCCATGGCCATGATGGGGACGTGAAAATGGAGGCCCACAGCAGGGTGAGGAGGCAGCGGTGGGCCCTAGCAGAGGAGGCGGGTGCGCAAAGATGGCAGGTAAGGAAGGAGGGAGCATGGCGCCAGGGAGAGAAAGCATTGCCGGGGGTGGGGAGGGAAAGCTGCCAGTGGCAGGAGGAGGACCGGGACGGATGGACTGGGAAAGGAGAGCAGAAGCACGTGGAACAGACTGTGATGGAAGGGAGGGGGAAGAGGCGGAGAGATTGGCTGCATGTGATTTGGCTTTGGTTTCAGAGCAAGTTAGCTCCAAAACTGAAAATGGGGGGTTTCGGGGAGCACCATTTTGGCCCCTGTCTGAATTGGGGAGGCTGTAAGACAAAGCAGAGGACATTTTTATTTTATGATTAAGTTGACCTGTGTGCTTGGCATTAGTTTCAGGATCATCAAGCAGGTATGCTCTTTGACCTGTCTGGTGACAGCTGTTTCCAGTCATGTTCAGAGTTCAGACAAGTTTTCAGATCCTCCCACACTCCCCACCTAAGTTTAGGTGTACCTTTCAATTTGAAAATGTCAAACTATATTTTTTATAGTGGCATGACAGGCCAATTCCCCAGTTAGTTGGGCCTCTTCCTCAATTTTGCTAAAATCAATGTCAAGAATAGAATGTGCTCACCGCAACGTTTTGTATGTTTCAATCATAACACCCATGATGCAGGTTCTGAAAGTTTCATTTACGCACGTTCAGGAATTGACCAATAAATTTATATTTCAAAGGGGGGGACAAATTGGATTATAGGTCATCAATGGTCAAGATTCTTTTGACAAATCGTTATTAGGAAGAGTGGAGAAGCAATGATGTGTGGGTGGGTGGCTGGTCAATTGTACTTAAGCTAATGTTTGTTAAAGGGTTAAAGAGAGAAGAAAAAAGAAAAAAATTAGGAACTAACCAAGAGTCAACTGAGGCAAGGAGGAGGGGGAAGGAAATTGAGAGACCCAACCACAAGGTACAACCACAAGGAACAGGAAAGATATTATAAATCTCAAGCTGTTAACTCTTATTTTCTACTGCCTGAAATTAGTAATGTCTGTTGTTCCTACCTGCTGTAAAACGCTTAAGTTTGGGTGAGAAATAAATGCTGTTCTTTTAATCTCCTTGTCCGTGTGCTTTCATGAATCTTGAAGGAACATAGCCAACTTTTGGCAAAGAACTGGCATTGTCCTATTTGAGAATCTCCAGGCTTTTCATTCCTCCTTTTGCGAGGAGGGGGCTCTGGAGCATCTCAAATTTCTTTCAGGCTTCAGAATTGGCCCAAACCTAAATGGAAAATATTGGAAATGCACAAGCCTAGTGCTTGGGCTGTGTGCAGCCCAAGAGTTCATACAATCCTGTACCTGGGTAAAAGGGCATGCCCACAGGTAAAAGTCAGGTTATATCCCTAGGCTACCCAGGAATGTACCAGGTAAAAGGTTGGGTTATATTCCTGGGCTATCTGGGGAGGCAGCACCAGGAGCAGCCTCGATCCCAATGCTTCACACAAGTAGCCTATGTGAACAGCCTCTGTGTGAACTTTCAAAGATATTGGTTTAACTGTTGATTTTTTAATGGGGGTTTTTCAGTTTCTAAAATTGTTTTTAAAAATGTCATGAATTCTATGTTTCATGGCAGAAAGGAACTGAACCTCCCAATCTGTCTATCATTCAAGCCTCATTTGCAGGAAAATGTTCCTTGCCTTCACATAAAAGGAATATGACCTCCATTTTTTGCACCCTATATTCTAACTCCAGCATGGCTGGGCAGAAAGTTCTCAAAATTCATATAGGAGTAGCACATGATAATTGCATTAAATGTGTCAGTGTTCAAGGAGATCAGTCCACTTGCTGATTTTTAATGAATTTTTTGAAAAGAACCTAAATGCTCTTTTCATGCACACAAACATACTGACCAGTTGTAATCTAGTTGTAATTTCTGTGCATAGAAAACTGTGGAGATCAAGCATGGCAAGAGCTTGGGTGATCCTCCTCCTGATCGACACATTCATTAAAGCTCAAAGTGTGCTGTTGAGTCAATGTTGACTCCTGGCGACCACCTGTGGTTGTCTTTGGTAGAATACAGGAGGGGTTTACCATTGCCTCCTCCCATGTTGTATGAGATGATGCCTTTCAGCATCTTCCTATTTCGCTGTTGCCCGATATAAGTGTTTCCCATAGTCTGGGAAAGCATACCAGTGGGGATTCGAAACGGCAACCTCTGGCTTGCTAGTCAAGTCATTTCCCGCTGTGCCATTAGGCGGCTACACATTCATTACACATGGTTTAAAATAATGTGAAAAGAGTGAAGAGCCTAATTTTTATTCTTAGCCCAGCAGTAAAAACTTTCATATGCTCTGAGTGGCAAGAAAAAGGGAGAGGCTAGGGGGGAAAAACTGAGTGAGAAGCAATTGCACCCATTCCATTGTCCCTAATACTGATAAGAATGTAGGTTATCATCAAGGCTGATAATACCAAGAGATAGTTTATTTATTTATTTATAGTTTAAATCCAAGCTGCAGTAACTCCTTTTCAAGAAGTATCCAAGAGGACAGTATTGATTCAGGATTTGCTTGCTAGGGCTTTGCATATCAACTATATTTATGTTTGTTACTTTAGTCCTCCTAAAAGCCTAATTACATAAAAACAAGCACATATTTGTAAGCAGGTGGAGGGGATGGAAGGAGCAATTGAATCGGAGAAGTAGTAGGCACGCAAAATGTCCCTTTTCTCTGCTCCATGACTTCTTCAAATATTTTCTTTTTTAAATGGCCACATATGTTTTGATGTGTAACATGTGGCTGGTTCCTAAGCCTCAGACATAACGGACTCAAACCACTGTAAGACATGTGAAACAGTCTGTATTCCAGTAGAAAGTCAAAGAGTGCTGTGCCATATTGGGTTTTGCATTTATATACAACGATTTCCTGATCACAGCTGTTTACATAAACAAGCTGGCAAAAGATGTGAACAAAGTTTCCAAACATGCAGTGAAATAAGAGCCAACTTTAATATATCACAGAATTTCACAGCCAATGTCAGTTACAGAAATCAGTTTTTGACACCTGCATTTTCTAGCATTTTTGCCATTTCTTTTTCAGCCATTTGCTAGAGAAGTATGGACCTCCGTTTTCTGGTGGATCACAATGTCATGATACAAATAAAGCCGTGGCCAGCAAATGGAATGTCATATGTGATGCTTTAATCGGGTTTCTGCAATTCCCATTTATGAAATGCCCATTTGATAGGGCTGTGTGCAGAGCAAAATATTAGATCCTATCCAATTCTAGTACTATTGTATTTTTGTCCAATAGGAGGAGGAGGTGGTGGAGGAAGAAGAAAAATATTTATACACCGCCCCTCCAGTACAATTCTGCTCAGGGATGTTTACAACAGTAAAAGTAATAGCTCTCTATAGAAAAGGCTAAAGTTGTCTGTGGCAAATGGTGTGTGGCAAGCCTCATCCTCACAGTGCTTTACCAACTGGAGATAACAGAGCAGGAGCATCATGGTGATTGGGCAGTAGGAATTCCATTTGCAGATAGGGAAGAGGAGCCTGTGATGGGAAAAGGAGCTGCAATTGGAATGCAGCTGTTACTGGCGGGAAGATTGTAGAGGAGAGAAAAATCTATCTATATAAAAGGATAGTGGGCAGGGGTCTGCAAAGAGAGGGCATGTGAGGGGGTTGGGAAGAGCCCCTTCAGGAGAAGGAGGCTGCCACTGGGTGAATTAGATGAGGAAACAAGATGAACAAGGTCTGTTAACTCAGGAAGGGAGAGAGAGAGAGAAAGGGAAAGGGAAAGAGCAAGTGGTAGAGAGAGAGAGAGAGAGAGAGAGAGAGAGAGAGAGAGAGAGAGAGAGAGAAGGAAGGACGAGGGATGGGCCTAGTCATGGCAGCAGCAGTGGCAGCGAGGAAGGGCCCAGTCAACCATCGCTACTGCTCAGACATACAGAGGCCATAGGCAGAGGGAGGCAGGCAGGCAAGGGATGGGCCCAAGCCTTTCAGCGTCCTGAGGGGAATGAGCAGCCATGGCAGCAGTGGCAGTGAGGAAGGACCCAGTCAACTACTGCTGCTACTCCTGCAGGGAGGAGAAGGAGCAGGGCTTGGGTGAGGGTGGGGAGGTCTCTGGGGTTAGGGGACTGTGGCTTGGCCAATTGGCACCAGCAACACTGCAGTCGCGACCAAGAGGGGTGAAGGGGATGGAGCAACGGGGTGGAGGGGCAACCAAGAGGAGTGAGGGGATGAGGGGGATGGAAGCAATGGGATGGAAGAGGGAAGCTGGAACGCAGCTCAGGTGAAGTTGGAGAGAACTCTGATGTGAGGGGGATGTGGCAAGGGGTGAGGGGAGCAATCAAGAACTAGCACACAGATGCTCGGCGTGGTTTAAGCTAGTAAAGTTTAAAACAATAAAACAGATGAAATAGCATAGAATCAAATCATCGAATAAAAACAAACTCAATTAAAAACAAATGAAAAAATCTTAAGGGAAGGATCTTCTGGGAGGGCATTCCATTGCCGAGGGGGGTCACATCCAAGGGGCCGCATCTGAGAAGGCCCTGTTGCTTGTCCCCACTAACAGAATTTCAGTAAACGGCTGGGCCACAAGCAGGGTTCAAGATGATGAATGCAGAGCCCTGGCTGATTCATATGGGTGAATGCGGTCCAACAGAAACCCTGGGTCCAAGCCATGTAGGGCTTTAAAGGTCAAGAACAGCACTTTGAATTGGGCCCAGATGCAAACTGGTAACCAGTGAAGCTGCCACAGGATAGGTTTGATCCTTGGGGAGTGACTGGCATCCATGAGCTTCCTTGCAGCAGCATTCTGGTCCAGCTGTAGCTTCCGAACCATCTTAGGGCAGCCCCATGTAGAGCACTTTTCAGAAATCCAGTTTGGCTGTTACCAGTGCATGAGTGACTGAGGTCAGGTTTAATTTATCCAAGTATAGTCACAGCTGGCATACCAGCCATAGCTAGTAAAAGGCACTCCTGCTCACCACTGCTCAATAATCTGATATTATTGTATTGTTCCTCCATTACAAATTGCATCCAGGGTCGAATCAGTCTAATGCATCATATAAGGATGATGGATTATCCCAAAGGAAATAATGGTAAACTTTGAAGATGCAGATAGATAGATATATAGATAGATAGATAGATAGATAGATAGATAGATAGACAGATATTTTGGCAGAAAAGGGATGAAACCTTCAAGGATGCTAGACCCTTGTTAGCATTGGTGGTGACCCTTGGTAGGGCTTTCATGTTTGAATGTTTTTTAGCAGTGCAAAAGGGCAAAGTTTAGCCTGAAATGGAGTAGTCTTAATATATTGCTTCTGCATCCCTCCCCACAAAGCATTTGTGATTGGAAGAGAACAGAGATGAACCACTTGCAGGATGCTTTCAGCGGCTGCAAACCTGGGAAGACACTCAAGCAATGACCAGCTACAGATGTCAATTAGATAACACTTCTCCTTCCACCCACAGCATTGTCCATAGATGGAACATCACTAGATTAAAATATATTCAGGCTTTAGAACAAACAACAGGGGGAAGAAAGGATTCCAATCAGTTAACTGTCCACCTTCCTGACTCCTGTTACTGTCACTGTGTCTGCAGTAACTGTAGAATGTACTGTGCACTGTAGAATATAAAAGCAAGCAATTCCTAATTCTGCCAGCAAGAAAACTGTTTCCTGCTTCATCACAAGGCAAGTTATAGAATTTGTATTAACTAACAGTAGCAATCTTTGTCTAGGAAACTCAATGCTAGCAAGTCCAAGTTTAGTAAAGTGTACAGCAAATGGTAAAAACGATTTTCATCCATTTTCTTTTTAAAAGTAGCACAATACATGGGGGCATATTATATTTGGGAAATTATAGTATTGTTCCAATTCATTGCACAGACATGACATTTGAAACACACATTGGTTAATGTTTTCTTTTATAATGTGTCCCTTCTAATTTCTACTTCATATTAACAGCATTCATTATGATTCATTATGTATTTATTCACACACACACACACACACACACACAAACACACACACACACACACACACACACATTGAATGTGGAAATAAAGCTAGATGGCTCAATGTCTGATTCACTATATGTCCATAAACGCATGCCTTGTGAAATTGTGTAGCATGTCTAAAAGTCTGCATGAATTAGAAGCATCTTGGACTATAGTTTGTAGTCCAGTTGGAATGAGTTCAGTAAAAGAAATTGGGGGGTGGGGGAAAGAGTATATAGCTACTACACACTCAGAGGTCTCTGATAATAAGCAAAGTAAAGTAAAGTGGTTTTCTTTGGTAGAATACAGGAGGGGTTTCCCATCTCCCACACAGTATGATATGATGCCTTTCAGCACCTTCCTATATCGCTGCTGCCTGATATAGGTGTTTCCCATAGCCTGGGAAACATACCAGTGGGGATTCGAACCAGCAACCTCTTGCTCGCTAGGCAAGTTACTTCCCTACTGTGCCATTAGGTGGCCTATTAATAAGTAACATGAAGGTATTTGTTTTCATACTGTTTTTCCCTTTAGAAAAGTATATTTTCTATTTTTTCTTTCAACACAATTTCATACATTTTTGAAGGAGGTTTATTTGACCATCTTACCAGGCCTTCCTTATCATTTTTTTCATGCAGGATCAACAAGCTGGCTGCGCATTGAAAAAGTCACTATACTTACAATGCTTTGCCTGGAGTTGTACTTCTTTCCTACACAGAAGCATAGAAGTCTGTATATACCAAAATGGGAGTCTCATAATAGCCCTTCTTGTCAGTGGCAATTCTGCAGCTAAATAATCTATTTCCTTGAGAACCTCTTTCCTCATTCCCTCACAAGCCACAAATGATATACCACATTATCCTTGAAATAAAAGGAACTGATTGAACATAAAGGTGGTACAGAAAGGAAAAAATTGACCTCCGACCATGCTTGTCGAGGTGAAATGATTAAGAAAAAGAGTTACTGTTTCTGCTTTATCAAAGGAAGAGTTCATACAATGGACTATAAGAGAATGGGAGTTATTACTACTGGATAAGCCCTCTTAATGGTGATAAAATTGTGTACTGGACATAGCATGCCAGCTGTCTTCAATGGTAAAAGATTGGTGTGTGGTTTTCCCCCAGTGGGGAAATAAGCAGAATTAAGAATAGCACTGCAATTTGCAGTGACCATTTGTATTTGTTAAAAATACAGGTACATTAAAATAAGCTAGAGTTGAATCCCCTTGATTACACCACCATAACTGCCATTTACCTGAACAAGCTATTCAGTCACAGACATGATAACCTTTAAAAATTGCTTATGTATACAAAAGAAATTCAGTAATCCAAAAAACTACAGGTTAAGATGAGGGTTAAGATGTTTTATGTTTTCACTCGTACTCTAAAAAGAATGGAAATGGCAAGTTAAGGTGCCCATCATAATTTCCATGCCATATAAGCTGTAAATACTTTGTACAGACTGGTACATGATGATGACTTTAAAAATGAGGCTCCATGCACCCACACTTTGCCTCAGTCTTTGGGCTGGGGAGGTCATTGGGCTGGGGAGGGATGCATTCAGGAAGACATTTAACAGCTGCAGCTTCCTAATCACTTCCTAGAGATGCCCCTGATGAATTTCTGCCTGATGCATCTCTGATCAAGGCAAAATGTGGGTGCACGGAGCCTCATTTCTAAAGCCATCATCACTTACCAGACTGTACATGCAAATGCCCTGTGTGCATGCATGGAGGTAAAGAAAACGGCCTCCATGCACACAAAGAGGCCTGGCCCAGCCCTGCCCTGGATACTCCGGGGGAAGTTGGTGGGAGTCAGGGGAGCCCCCACTGTCCCCTCCATTGTGGTTGCTGCAGTTTGAATCCCAGCCGCAGCTGCTGGCAGAAGCTGTAAGTAATCAATTTTACTTGTAAGTAGGGGCTTTGAACCAGGCCCAAGCCAGTCTGAATTCAAACCAAGCCACAGGCCTGGTTTGGAGGGAGCAGTGGGATTCGAACCGAAATAGGAAAACCAGTTTTGTGTACATCCTTAGCTTATAGACTGTCCTTATCAGGCACCTATGTTCAGAACCAGGAAGTCACTCGCTAGAAATTGCCAGGACCTGCCCCTCCCAACTTGACTACTACTCTGTTGGCTATAGGCCACCTCCAGCCTCAGAGGAACTTTGCCTCTAAATACCAGTTGCAGGGGAGCAACAGGAAGAAAAAGGGCATGCCCTCACCTCTTGCCTGCTGGCTTCTCAGGGGCATCTGGTGGACCACTGTGTGAAATGGTATGCCAGACTGGATGGGCTTTGGCCTGATCCAGCAGGGATGTTCTTATGTTCTAAATTTTGCTTCAGAATTCTCAGCGGGCAGACTCAATTATGCTCCTATCTCACTTTTCTTTAGTTATTTTCCCTGTTATGGGGATTTCAAACCATAATACTTTGAAAAGTATTATTTTTCAAATAATACTTTTCAAAGTAATATTTGAAAAGTCTCTCTCTCTCTCTCGGAGAGACCACATTACTCCTTTGCTGATGGAGCTGCACTGGCTGCCAATAGGTTTCCAGGCAAAATACAAGGTGCTAGTTATAACTTTAAAAGCCCTAAATGACTTAGGTCCTGGGTATTTAAGAGAGCATCTTCTTCACTATGAGCCCCACTGCCCATTGAGGTCACTTGAGGAGGTCCATCTCCAGTTATTGCCAACTTGTCTGGTGGCTACACAGAGACGGGCCTTCTCGGATGCTGCCCCGAGATTGTGGAATGTGCTCTCTACTAAGATACGATCCTCCCAATCTCCAGCAATTTTTAAAAAACATCTGAAAACCCATCTCTTCACCCAAGCTTTCTCAGCTTTTTTAAATCTGTCAGTTTTAATTTTGTGGTTGATTTTAAATTGTTTCACTGTTTTAACTTTTTATGTGTTTTAATTGTTTTATGTTAACCGCCCAGAGACGAAAGTTTGGGCGATATATACATTTGATGAATAAATAAATAAATAAGGTGCCATTTGCACTTCTGAAAACACAGTGGCAAGGATAGGAACTCTAATGCATCTCCTTCAAGAGCTCATTTAAGGGCCTCGGGGCAATGACTGTAAAGGCCATGCTCCTAACTGATGCTGCTTTCACATCCCTGACTTAAGGTTGCTGAAGGTCTCCCATTATGCTTTCAAAAGGCAAAGGGGGAAAATATCAGAAGAAGAGAAGATCTCACATGTCATCAGAAATAACTGCATTCCATTGAAACCTCTCATTTTCAGTTCTGAAACATTCTAAATATATCATTGTTTATATAATGTAGGAGAAGGGTGGTTCACGGCTGATTTCAGTCTTCTGCATTTTATTACAGCCAAGCCACTCAGTTAACATTCCAACTATGCCTTCACAAATATCTTGCTATGTTTGAATGACACAGCTCATTAAATGTTTGCTCCAACACATATCTTCATCCACATAATATCAAGTTTATAATACACACTGTCCATAAGAAAGGTCAGTTGTGCACAACCCATTGCTCAATGACATTTAATAGCATGCCACACACTATGGGAAATCCTCTTTGCCTGTCTGTGTTAATATATTGCACAAATTCAGGCAAAAAAGGATGATCGGGGCTGTTTCAAAAAACTCAAGCAAAAAAGAAAGTTTGCCTAATAGAAACATCAGATAAGTGGAATAAAACTAAAGAAACAAAATGATGTAGACAACCCCTTTGGCTAAATGCCTTCTTTGGTGTTTAATCAGGCATCCAGCCAAATCATTTTTCTGCAAGATTACATGTCTTGAAACATTGAGATTTACAGCTGAGAATATTTTTAATGAGAGGTGATCTTGAATTTATTTTGTAGGAGAAAACAAGTAGGAGAAGTAGAGAGAGATTGAGATTGAGATTAAGATTGGGAGAGAGAGGGAGGGAGGGAGAGAAAGAGAGGGAGGGAGAGGGAGAGAGAGATGGGGGGTCAGTGTTAGCATGTTCTGCAACGTAATGTGGATGTTGCAGACCTGTCCATGCCGCAGCACGCCTTTAACACACACGGCAACTCAGTTGCACAAAAGGGCTGATCGAGTACTGTTCACCCTTGTGACAGGTCATGCCATACCTCCATTGTGAATAATGTAAGTAGTGAACAACATATAGTCATGCAGGGAAGAGCTGTACTAGAACAGCCTTTTTGCACAGCAGTGCCGTAGTATGTTTTGGAGCCACGCAGCAGTGCGGGCAGACCTGCACTGTGGAACATGTTAGCCACTACTTCTGTTTAAAACTCATCAGTGCCTAAAACGCTGGGATTTTCTAGGGCTATGGGAAACCATTATTTAACAAACAGCCATGCTGGGCATATATAAACAGAAATTTTGCTGATGGTTGGTTGTACATTGGAGTGCTTCCCTGAACCTTGAAGTGGCATGCACTCAAAATGTACTAGCCAAGTTTGTCCACCCCCCACTCCCCGAGATTCATGCAATAGCAGAATTACTGTTAGCAGCACCATGTAATTTTTTACGTCCATACCTATCCACAGCAGAAAAGAGGACTGTAAGAAGCAGAGTGATTCAGCAGCTTTAGACAATAGCCCAAACCTTCTTGTGTACAAATAGTGTTGTGTGATCTCAGAGTATGTCCACAAACTGAATTTTCTTAATACAGTCAAGAAATAAGGGTTTTATCAATGTAAGCAGCATAATCTGCATGATCTATTTAGGATGTGGCAAGAAATATGGAACCTTCAGGCTTTGACAAGAGATGCTTCCTACTTTGCTGGCTTAGCCTAACATACTGAACCAATTGCATAGGAAAACTGTCAAGCATGAGTTTTATTATCTCCTGGGGCAAAGGACCTGTGTGCAAATAATGAACAATGAAGAGCAAAGTAATGGGCAACACAGCACATTAATATTATCATTTCCCATTTTTCAATTTTTTTCTATGTGGTGACCATTGTTCAGAAAGTACAGTAATATGAATGCTCCTGTTTCTATATGACTATGCCATCTCATCTAGCTAATCAGGGTATTTTTTAAAAACCTTGATGTTTGAATAATAAATATTTTCCTAAAGTATTCTGAGTATGATTAGACATTAAATCCACAAATCTATAAATCTATTGTTTCTATCTTTCTAAAAATGTAAACCACCATGAGACTTTACATTTTGGTAGTACAGAATTGTGATATAAAGTCGGGAATGTGCCAAATTGTGATTTGGGCATTCGAATTGTGGGCACATCCCTTTAAAAGGCAGGGCTTACACAGCCCCTTTAAAGCAGAGGAGAGCAGGTCCATACCTGCTCCTCCTCCAGTGGCCATTGCCATAATCCCGGCACTCCCCCCAGCTATCTCCCAGCTGCCCCTGCATGACAGTGGCACACACATGGCTGCCACACATGTGCAGAGGCCATGTACATGCTGGCTTCATGCAGGGGCAGCAGGGAGCTGCCCCACCAGTGCGTTGCCAAAGCTGGGGGAGCGCCGGAATTATGGCAATGGCCATTGGAAGAGGAGCAGGTATGGACCTGCTCTCCTCTGCTTGAAAGGGGCTGTGTAAGCCCTCATATTTAAAGGGATATGCCCGCGATTCAGATGCCCGAATCATGTTACAGCACACCCCTAATAGACAGATAGATGGATGGGTGGGTGGATGGAAAGATGGCTGATAAAATTATTGGAAACACACACACACACACACACACACACACACACACACACACACACACACATTGTGGTGGTGGTGATGGTGATGATGGTGATCATTGTCATCATCATACGGTATCTTTCTAAGACCTTGTTCTGTTCAGGCTCCACATATTCCACTGGTAGGGATGTGCAAACCAGCTCAAATTCGAACCAGTTTGAAGGTTTGAACTCAGACCAAACAGGGCATTGCATTGGCAATGCCAGTCCAAGTTTGAACTGATTGAGCCTTGTTCGGTTCGAGTCTGTTCGAGCCGGTTCAAGCCATTGTCCTCCATTTTGTGTGATTTGTGTTCCTTGATTTCATTTGCTGAGCTCTTGCTTCCCTGATTGGCCAGATGAGTCTGGCTCTCTGGTATGCTCTGCACTGTGCCAGTCCTTGAGAACTGACACCCTATTGGCCGGGGGGGGGGAAGGTGGGGGCTCCCAAAGGAGGGAGTTTCAAATCCTATTTAAAGCCAAGCCTCTGGTCTAGCAAACTCACTCTGGCTGCAGTTGCTGCTTGGCTTCCTTCTGGCCTGTTGCTGGTGCTGCTGGTGTGGTGAGAGTCTGCTTGGCAGACTGCTGTGTTTTTGTTCCCAATCCCTTATTCCCTTCTGCCTGTTTCTCTCTGCCCTCCACCTTCTGCCCCAACCACTGCTCACTGTGTCCACTGCAGGGCACAGGTTAGTCAGGGCAAGGATGCGAAGCATCTGGGTATGACCTCCATGTGGCAACACGTGTGACAGCATCTCCCAGATCTCCTTGACTCCGCTGGCAGCACTAGTGCACCTCATGTGCCTGCAAATAGCACTGACAAGGGCAGTGCACCAGCTTCCATGAAGCAGGGCACGCTGCCAGTCAAGCGGTGGATGCAGTTGTTGGGCATGAAGTGGCCTTGTCCCATGGACCCACGTCTCCTCACCTGCCTGATAGGGGAGATGATGGCCACTGATGATCAATCTTTTCAGGTTGTCGAAAACTCCAGCTTCAGCCGGATACTCCAGCTGCTAGCGCCTGACTACACCATCCCCTCAAGGACCACATTCAGCCAGAACGTGGTCCCCTCCCTGTACAGGTGGTGCAGGGAGCTTGTGTCAGCCATGCTGCATTCCACCAGGTGTGTAACAGTGTGAGTGGGATACATGCTGCTTTCCTGGCCATGGCCACCCATTGGTGGGGTTGGGAGAGAGAGAGGACCTCCTGTGTTGCCTCTGACTGCAGCACGTCCCACACCACATTTCGGCACAAGTGGGCTGTCTTGCACACGGAGACCTTGGATGTCAAGCACACCAAGGAGGAGGTGGCAGCCATACTCGGCTGCCAAATCAAGGAGTGGATTGGCAGGTTTCCACACCTTTCCCGGTGCTTCATTGTCACAGAAAATGGGTCCAACATCACCACAGTGGTAGAATCAGTGTTGGAGTGTGTGGACATCCACTGCATGGCACACATGCTCCACCTGTTAGGGACACTCTTGGCCTCAAAGAGGAGAAGGCATCCAAGGAACATGGCCGCCCCATGGTAGGTGTTGCTGTCACAGCTGCGCTTGTGGAGAGGTCCCGCAAGATTGCAGCCCAATTCTACTTGAGTGAGAAGTCCAGGTGCCTGTTTTGTGAGCAGCAGTGTGTCCATGGGCTTCCACAACATCTCATTCCCATGGACGTAGATACCCGGTGGAACTCCACCTTGCTCTTGTTCCAGCGCCTGCTGGAGCAGGAGGTGGCCCTTGAATACCTGGAGAGGAATGAGTCTTTGGGTGTGTGCAACCTATCCAGTGTGGAGTGGAAGTTCATGTCTGAGATGGTGTCAGCACTCCCCTTCCTGTTTGCCACGAAGAGCTTGTGTGGTAACACCACTCCTCTGAGCCAGGCCCTGCCCACGGCTCTCCTCCTGGAGAAGCTGATGGGTGAACTCGAGACTTCGCTGACCACGCCAGAGCGGCATGCTCTGGCTGGAAGGCAGAGGGCCGGGGTTGTCAACAAGCTGGCCGATGAGTTGGGTGACAGGGAGGAGTATGTCCTGGCTTGTCTCTGTGACCCAACCATCAAGGGCAATGTCATTTGAGCCAATGACTTGCCCAGGTGGAGGGACCTCCTGGTTGAGAAAGTTAGGGAGGAGGAGGTCACTAGGACCAGCAGAGCCAAAGACCAGGAGGGTGGTGATGGTGAGCAGCTAAGCTCGCACAACCCACACCCAGCAGCAGCAGTGGGGGTGACCCTTCAGCTCCCACCTCTTCTTCTTCCAAGTCCAGTGGTGGCACCAATGCAACAGGCAGTTCCTCCCGATAAATCAGCCCAGTAATTTAAGCAGGTGTGCCTTGGCACCTTGCCCAGTTTGCAGGAGGCTCAGCCTACCAGGCCCACCAGTGCTGCGCAATGTGTTGCCCAGTACTTGGAGGAGCCTGTGGAGGAAGACTCCGAGATGGATGGCATGCAGTTCTGGGCAACCCACCACCAAGTATGGCTGGACCTGGCGGTGGTCGCCTCCTCTTCTTTCCGCCAACCAGCGTCTAGAGTAAGCGAGCGTTTTCACACGCTGGCAACATGGTAACACCCGCTCGGTCTCAGTTGGACCCAGGCTTGGTCGAGCAGCTGGTTTTCCTCAAAGTTAAAGTCCCCCAGCTAGGCTTCCCCGAGCTGGAGGTTAAGCTGGGTGAGTAATTGGCCCATGGTTGACCCATGGTGCCGGTCAACTACCCAGCAGCAGCTTCCGCTCATCCCTATGCATTCCACTCATCCCAGAACTGTATCTGACCCTAATTGCTGTGAACTCTGAACTCAGAGTTCACAGCAATTAAGGTCACACACAGTTCTACTTGTGAATGGGGAATACTCCTCCTATGCATTGCAATGAAAGGGGAAAATGCTTAAAAAATTTTTTTTTAAACAATAAATCCTGCAAACTTGGGGCTGTCTGGGAGGAGTTGAGGCCAGACCTGCTGTGCCCCAGACCTACTTTGGGGTGCCATGGCACCCCCCCAAAGGGGGGAAATTGGGCTGCCTCAAATCCCCATTATTCCCTATGGAAGGAATGCAAAAATTGGGGGGAAATCTTCAAAAATGAATTAATAATCACAGAAGTGTCCGATTGCTTTGGGGTTCGGTGGGTGGTTGGCACCCCTGGGTCTCTGCCACCCACCCTGGTCATTCACTGTAAATATACTGTAAATATTCACTGTAAATATATACTGACACCTATATTCATGTATAATATTGTCTGGATAGGGCTGTGGTCTCAGTGGTCATTGTCTGAGGGTCCTGATCCTTGGCAGCTGGCCAAGTGGTGCTGAACCCAGATGCTGGCTCTGTTGACCACATTACACCAAGATTCCCAGCCTTGGGTCTCCAGATATTGTTGGACTGCCATCATCCCAAACCACAATGGTTTGGGGCGGTATAAAAGTTACTGCCCAATGGTTTGGGGCAGTAAGTTTTGGGTGGTATAAAAATGTTTTAATAAATAAAAATAAAAATAAATAAATAAATGGCCAAGGCCATTGTGGCCAGGATGATGGGAGTTGTAGTCCAACAACATGTGGGGACCCAAGTTTGGGAACACCTGCATTACACAATGCAAAGCCATACTTTACTTTAGTGGTGGGAAGAATATATAATATGACCTTTCCAGTAGAATCTGAGCTTTGACTGGTTTTAGAGAAGGAATTCCTGAGAAACCATTAACTATTTTTTGGAAGCTGCTGGAACCCATCACAGCAAAGATGTTACTTTTCTCAAAGTAAAGTTTCCAACAAAATGGATTTTCCCCCTCTATTGTATCTTTTGCTCTATACCTATTACTGTGAATTAGAAAATGTGAAAGAAATCCAACTAGTATAGATGGCTTTCAAACAGCATTCAGGCTTTTAATGAATTGATCAGAATGAGTTTAACAAACCTTTCAATTGCACAGAGCTGCTGCTAACAATGAAACCTTTCCAGTTCATCCCTGGGGTATGACAGACTCTTTGAGCAACAAAAATTAAACTGCTTGAATACACTGCAGTTACAATAAATCGTCTTGGCTACAGCTGCATTTGGACAGAGTTTTAAAGTCAGCCCGATTAGGTAGCTGATGTTTATCTAAAACTAATGTAATCTACCAATTCTGCTTTTCAAATTGATATCAAATATAGAAGGAGTCACCCTTAGGTTTTGTGTATCTCAACAACACTTTCAATGAGAGCACAACACACAAAGTAAATCCACAAGCAGCATTTAAAAAAAAATTGCAGCAGATGTGCATCTGTCATATGTTGGTGAGTCTGCGAAGGAAGCCTGTTCTCAAGTACCAAGGACTACATTTAAGAAGTACAAATCTATGGTTCTTTTTCTAATAGTGTACTGTATAAAAATATTTTAGTCTACCATGTCTGTCTGTTTGCACTTCAAAAAGGCATACAAGATCTGCATTTCATAAATAAGAAAATGAGATGCAAGTAGTGAAAAACGTGATGATGAGGTGATTGCAGCAGCTTAAAGGAGATTTGTTTTATTGATTGATTGGATTGGATTGGATTTATATACCACCCTTCCTAAAGTAGTTTACGATGGTTTTCATTAAAATAAAAAACAAGAAATAAAATAATTTTAAAAAATTAAAAAAAACCCCTTTCATATCAGATTAAAATTAAAGTTAAAATCATTAAAAGGCAGGCTAAAAATATGGGTCTTTAATGCTCTCCTGAAGGCCTCCAAGGAAGATAATTCTCTTATATCCTCAGGGAGCACAATCCAGAACCCATGGGTGACAACTCAGAAGTCCCAGTCCCAGGTTGCTACCAGATGAACTGGTGGCACCCAAAGACTGACCCCTCCTGATAATCTTAATGGGTGGTGGGGCTCTTGTAGAGAAAGGCGCTCTTTCAGGTAACCTGGACCTAAGCCATTCAGGGCTTTAAAGGTAATAATCAACACTTTGTACTTTGATTGGAAACGTATCTGCAGCCAGGGCAACTGTTTTAAGAACAGGTATAATGTGGCCTCTCCGAGATACTCCAGACACCAATCTGGCTGCTGCATTTTGAACTAACTGAAGTTTCCAAACTGTGTGCAAAAGAAGTCCTACATAGAGTGCATTGCAGTATTCCAACCTGGAGGTTACCTGCTGGTGTACTGTTGACCAAGGCCACTGTTTTCAGGTCATTTAACTGAAGGAACAGTTAGAGTTTTCAAATCAATTGCAGCTGGTAAAAAGCACTCCTGGCCACAGCCTCAACCTGAGGCACCAGAGTGATACCCAGGTCCAAGAGCACTCCCAACCTGTTCTTCGGGGAGGGGGGTGATTTCATCCAGAACAGAAAGTTCTATCCCATCTTGCAGATTATGACCCCCAACAAAGCACTTCCATCTTGCTTGGATCCAGGTTCAGTTTATTATCCCTTATTTCCTTTTTTAAAAATTTGATTTTTATACTGCCCTTCCAAAAATGGCTCAGGGCGGTTCACACAGAGAAATAACAAATAAATAAGATAAACAAAATGGATCCCTGTCCCCAAAGGGCTCACAATCTAAAAAGAAACATAAGATAGACACCAGCAACAGTCACTGGAAGTACTGTGCTGGGGGTGGATAGGGCCAGTTATTCTCCCCCTGCTAAATATAGAGAATCACCACATTAAAAAGTGCCTCTTTGCCAAGTTAGCAGAGGTAACATGTCCAGCCCATTACTGCCTGTACTCAGGCATTTAAGTGGCTAATGCCATTTCCTGATATTGATGACAAGGAGAAATAGATTTGGGTGTCATCCGCATATTGATAACACCCAGAACCAAATCCCCTGATGATCTCACCCAGCAGTTTCATGTTAGATGTTAAAAAGCTTTGGTAACAGAATGCAGCCCTGAGGGGACTCCATATAGTAACTCCCATTTTGAAGAGCAACTGTCACCAAGGACCACCATCAGAAATCTACCTGAGACATAGGAGCAGAAACACTGTAAAACAATGCCTCCTATCTCCATCTCTCTCAGGTGATCCAAAAGGACACCATGGCTGATGGTCCTGGAAGCCACTGAGAGATTAAAAAGAGAACCAGCAGAAACACCCCCTCTATCAGTTCCCTGGCAAAGGTCATCTATCAGGCTGACCAAGGCCATCTCAACCCCATCATAGTCCACCCTAAAGCCATTTGCAGCTGGTCAGCCACCACCCTCTCAATCATCTTACCGAACCATGTGAGGTTGGAGACTGGCCGGAGATCACCAGGGGATCACTGGGGGATCCAAAGTGGGCTTCTTAATAATGGGTCTAACCACCACCACCTTCAAACAAGGTAGCATCCTGCCCTCCCTCAGTGAGCTATATGTGGAAACATCTAGGACAGCTCCAACAACCTCCCTGCAAGATGAAATCAGTCATGTTGGGCAAGGATCCAAAGAGCAAGTGGTAAGCTGTACCTCTCCGAGCAGTTTGTCCACATCCTCAGTAGTCACAAACTGAAATTAATCGAATTTAATCTTGCAAGAGAGATTGCTGAACACCACCCTAACAGGCCCTGCAGAAATATTGGAGTCCAGATCATCCTGAATGTGAGGCATTTTATTTACAAGAACTCATTGATTGGGTCTATTATCACGACCAGCCAAAATCGGGCTAGGAGAGTCTAGCCCGATTTTGGCTGGTCATGTAAACCACCGGGCTCGCAGGTGAGCCCAGTGGCTTACAAGTGGGCAACCCGCTTTTTTAGCCCTCCCCTTAGCCCAGGTTTGCAGAGTGAGCGCTCCGCAAACCCAAGCTATCTGATTGTGAGTAGCTGCGGCATGGCTCCGCGACATGGCTACTCATGAGTAGACCCCCGGAAGGGGAGGCAAAAAGTCACCTCCCTGCTCTGGGGGTCTCCCCAGTATCACGCAGGGTCTCCCCAACTCACACAGGGCATATTGGGGCTTCCGGGGGGCTCGTGGCCCCTGAGCTCCCCAGCCCCAGCCGGCTCCATCACGGAGCCAACAACCGTGTGGGTGGCTGATTCGGCCGCCCAGGGCTCCCTCTCCGCTCGTGCGCGGGGAGAGCGGGCTTAGCCTGCTCTCCCTGCGCACCCTGCTAAACCGGGTCTCACTGATTGTGAAAGCTGGCTCAATGTCTCACAGCGAGATGTTATTTCTAGAGACAGATTTGAAACAGAAGGGGCTTGAGTTAAATCCCTAACAATCCGAAACAGCTCTGCTGGATGATAACTTGCAGATGCAATTCACTCAGAATAAAATCGCTTCCTTCCTGCACATATTGCCACCGCTTAGAACTTCAAATGGTATCTATGCTGTGCCTTATTAAGTTCAAGATTAGTCCACCTCCATTTGTGCTCCAGTCATCTACCTTGCCGTTTCAGCTCCCATAGCTCTTTCATATACCATGGAGAGGACACTTAGGAGCTATCGTGTCTACTGATCTGGTAAGTTCCTTGTTCCTGGTATCCAGCAGGGCATTGACAGAATCACTGGCAGAATAAACTCCAAAACCCTCCAAGGCCCTTTGGAATCCTACTGGCTCCAACAGCCTTCTCGGGCAGATCATTCTAATAGGTCCATCACCCCTGCAGGGGTCAGACTTGACTGTGAGAACAACCTTAACCTGGAAGTGGTCCATCCATGACAATGAGGCAACCCCACACATGGAACACCCCCCTGATCCAAGCAAAAGACCAAATCCAGCATGTGACCAGTAATATGTGTAGGTCCTAGGACTAATTGGGCTAGACCCATAGTAGTCATGGCTGCTATGAACTCCTGAGCAGCACCAGACAATCCAGTCCCAAAGTGGACATTGAAATTGCCCAGCCACAAAAGCCTGGGCGACTCCAATACCATATTCAGTGACCAGCTCCTTCAGCTCAGTTAGGGAGTCTGTTAGGAAGCGAGGTGGATGGTACATAGGATCCATCCACAACTGTCCCTCATTACGTGGGATGTCCCTTATTTCAGGGATGAAATGTTGGTCCCTATAGGCACAGGATTTGTCCATCATTTTGGTGGCAGGGCAAGCAGCTTCTTATTTTGAGTGGTTTTTGGTTGAAAAGTGGTATAACCTGAATATGTTCTAAATAATAAGAATGCTGGCATTATTCAATAGCATAAAATTCAACTACATATACGTCAATGGTACTCAGGCTCTTGATTACGACTGCATACACCTCCTGCATACACCAGCCTCTCAGCCCCTCCAAACTTGTGTCCCTAATTCTGGCAATGAAATGTTGGCAACCCTAATGGTACACCAACAGAATCCCCAATCTATCCCAATTCCCCAACCAAAGGTACACACTCTCAGTATAAGTCAGTTCTCTCACAGGGATCCTGGTAAGGGAGATGTTATTCTTATTGATTGATTGATTGATTGACATTTATATTCCGCTCTTCCTCCAAGGAGCCCAGAGTGGTGTACTACGTACTTGAGTTTCTCCTCGCAACAACCCTGTGAAGTAGGTTAGGCTGAGAGAAGAAGTGACTGGCCCAGAGTAAACCAGCTAGTATTATGGCTGAATGGGGATTTGAACTAGGGTCTCCCCAGTCCTAGTTCAGCACTCTAACAACTACACCACGCTGGCTCTCTGGACTACAGTCACTCCGCCACCACCCCACTCACTTCCCCAAACCTGCTCAGCAACAGAGTACCTGGGGGAAGACGTTGGGCCCACACAGGGCCACTAGCATCCCCCAAACAGGTCTCAGTTATAAAAGCCAGGTCAGTTCCTTCATCCCGATCAAATCATGGATGATTTCGATCTTATTTTGAATTGACTTGGTATTACTAAGGGGCATGGTTAGGTTCTGTTAATAGCAGAGCTTTTCTGTTGGCTCCCAGAGCCCCCTCCAGGGGCGTAACTATAATAGGGCAAGGGGAGACAGTTGTCTGTGGGCCCACTGCCTTGGGGGGCCCCCCATAGTCAAGTCACATGACTGATTCCCCCAGCCATGCACCCATCCGGGCTTCCTTCCTGTGTATTCATCCTCCGAAATTGATGTGAGTGTTAAGACCTGGAGCTACCAGAACAGCATGTCTTTCTCTAGTACCATTAAATGACTTGCATTGTCCACAATTTACAAAATCTTTTAAAAAATAATTTAGGATGATGTTCTGTTGTGGCACATTGGTTACACACACACACACACACACACACACACACACACACACACCCCTATGCTTTTTGTTACCACTATTCTGCCTCATTTAAGATTTCTTTACTTCATGAGCTGAGCTTGGGGGGGGCATTTAAAAAACTTGTCTCTGGGCCCACTCCAACCTTGCTACGCCCCTGGCCCCCTCATTCGTGGTTGAGTCTCCATGCTTGATCTCACTCTGTACATGCTCAGGAGCCTCACAATATTCTGAGCTCTCCATTTATAAGAATGGGGACAGGTCACTTAGTAACAGTGGGCCAGTCGCCCCTAGATCTGGCTCCTAACAAACAAATTGTAAAGGGAAGCAGATGCATGCCCTCCCTAATCCTGAGTAGACCCCAGAAGTTAACTAAAAGCAGGTTAACACTCTGTCAAGGCCCCTCTGCACTTAGGGTGAATCGCTGTGTTTCCCCCTTCCTTCCACAAAAAGGATAATAGTGAGCTAATGTGCCCATTAGCTCAACAGGAAGAATATAGATAAGGCCTGCATAGGTAAATGTTCCCCCTCACAAAGGAGGTTGAGCAAGTGATAGGAGCCTAAGAGATACACCCGTCAAAAGTACCGATTAGATTACTGGACTTCTCTGTTTATGCAGATCCCCCTTCTCACATCTATATATGCTGTTTTCATGACAAAAGCCTTGGCATTCCTTGGCAATTGCTCCAAGAAAAGAGATCAGCAACAATGGGATCCTTGCCAGTCCCTCCCAACACATCTATTAGACAACTATGGTGAGTTGGAATTCACCCTCAGGATATAGGTATAAGTACCCCCAATTACATGATCCAATGTGCTCCCTTGTATGCTTCACATGGGACTCCATCACTTACTACATCAGCTTCCTGGGCGATTTAGTGTCTAGCGGCCAGCATGTAAGGCGGTGTTCAGTATTTTGTGCCATTCTCCAGATCAACTCTCTTGTCCAGCCTGATCTGCCCAGTCTTTTTCACTACTGTGGGAAGCTGGGTCCAAGAAGCAAGCACCCTCCTGGAATCAACTCCAGCAACTAATATCTCCAACCTTCCTGCACCTGCTTAGCTCAACATGAGGAACGAAGTTCATTGGTGGTCCCTGGCACCATTCATTCAGACCAGGTGATATGAGCCTTCACCCCTCCTTGGGTCTGAATTCTGTCTCTGTTCCCCTTTCTTAAATCCAACCCCCTCCTGCTCTAAAAGCCTCTTTCTCTTTCCCACCTAGGAATTTACACAATTAGGACTCTAAGCTAAAACACCTCATTGCAGTTAAAGGTATTTTTGCTAGTAATATTGTTTTGACCACATATTTTTCTCCTTTGTACCTCTTCCTACAATAAATACCTTCATTTTAATTTTGAAACTTAAATCTTGTCTCAGACCAGTCATTTCTTGAGTCCAAATGTTTGCACAAATTAAAACTGAAGTGGAGCTGCCCCCAGAAAAGAGCTAATTCCCCCAGAATGCCCAAACATTGGAGTGCTGACCAATCAATGGAGTGCAGTTCCATTAACAGTTCAGTGGGGAGTTGGCATTATTCCCCATGGCCTGAGAGCTGACAGGGCAGCTAGAAGGGAAAAGAGTAGATTACTGGACTCCCTTTCCCTGTAATGGCATGCTGGCCTGCCAACATCCAATCCTCTATTCCCCACCACCATTGAAATAGCCACCCAAATCTCATTGAATGTGCCCCCTGCTCCATCCTTAACAAGAGAGCCCAGACACATCCCTGTGAGCAGCCTGGCACAACCCACTAAAACAAAAACAAAAAACCTACAATTAAAACTGGTGGACTTTGAGCATAACTTCCCCTCAGTTCCACAAAAAGGCCCAGCATCAAAGATTGGCTCTCTTTGGCAGCCAGCTTTGGTGGCCTCCTGCAGGTGGTGCACCTACCATGCAAATGGACAGCATATATGCATGGTGCTCTCCAAAATGACCCCTACCAGCACAGAGAGGCTCAAAACAGGCTGAAAACTGGCTGAAACAGCCCATTTGATACGGGGGGGGGAGGCCGCCAGAGACACACACACCCATAACAATGGCAGCACCCCTTGAGGCCCTGCAATGGTGGTAAGTCCGCCATTTTAAATTTTTACTTTTTTAAAAAAAAACTGGACCAGTCCCAGACCAGTTCAGTGTTTGGTCTCGACCTTAAAACAAAATTCTTTGAAGATAGAGGGTTATAGATGTCCACTGCACAGGTAGCTGTTTTATTCAGAGTCAGATCATTGGTCCATCTAGCTCAGAATTGTCTACTCTGAGTGGCAGCAGCCCTCCAGGATTTCAGATAGGAATCTTTCCCAGCCCTACCAGGATATGCCAAGGATTGAACCTGGTACCTTCTGCATGCAAAGCAGACATTATGCCACTGAGCTACAGCACCATCCCCAATACCTTACATTGTTGGAGTCCACTGTCCTTGGGAAACACTTTTAACACCTCTGAGAAACTTCACTGATTACATATTGTTCCACCACTGCCTCCGCACATATGTATGAAACACATGCTCTTGAACCAAAGGTGTACAACAGAGCTTCTTCATGGAAATGGCTTCTGGTATGGAAAAATATCCACAGCACTTCATTTTTATTTTCAAGACCAGCTTTGCTGGCACAAATTTAACATCTGAACTGGGCCTGAATCCACCCTACCAAGCCACACTGTCATGGAAGATTTTATAATGAAGTGTCTGAGAAAAGCGAGGTTACTTGTTGAACAGAGAAAAGCAGCTTCATACTAACTTGGTAGCAGAGATGATAGCAACCTGCTATAGTATGGGGTACAGGCCTCTGCTACAGAGAGCTGTGAGCAGGTAGATGGAACAAGGAAAATTACACCCTCACATGGTAGCATCAGGGAGTTGGAAGAGTTATGAGAGAAGAAGCTCATATATTCTCCAGGGCAGGATAAACTGCAAGAGTGCAGACTTACACACTTTTGAAAATTGAAATGGGTTGAGTTGCAAGGTTGGATGCACCCAGATTATTTTGAGACAGGACTAATGATGTCACAGGACTGCTAGTCCTTTTTGGCAGGAAAAAATATGGGTACTGGCGGTAAAAAAGAGGGAGTCTAGTAATAAAGGGACAGAGCTCAGCAGTAGCCTAAAAATGACATGGAAATGACTTTTTTCTTTCTGGAAAGGAAAAAAGAAGAGCTAATTTTCAGCAAACTGGCAACCCTAAAGGGGACTGTAAGAAGAAGCTGAAGGCTCTGGTTGGTGCATAGAGTGAAGGTGTACAGGGGTATATGCATGTTCAATTTGTGTATACTGCCTTACGTGATGTACAGACCTCCATCACCAGAAGGAGGCCTGCAGAATTCTGTGGGTCCATAAGAAGCCTTTAGCATTCCTGTACTCCTTTGCACAGCACTCTGGGTATGGGGGGTGGGGGTGGGGTAGGCACATCATGTACACCACTGTATGCATGTACAGAGTAACATTGCACACACTAATAATTAATGTACAATGCACATTCAGCAGTACACTTCCTATTTGTATCCTGCATTTAAGAGGCCCTGTACCAAGGTCCACTTTTATTATCGCTTCTATTTGTTTTCTACCCCACATGCTCTACTTAATGCCATCCCTCTCTATTTAATGCTCTCTTAGGCAAAGTAGCCGAGACCCAAACACATTTATTTATTTGTTTGTTTGTTTGTTTGTTTGTTTGTTTGTTTGTTTGATTTATATACCGCCCTTCCAAAATTTAATATTAGAATAAAAGATGGTTGTCTGGTGGAGCAGCCAGGGAAAACCTCAAATACTTTTACTTGGTGGTAGTGAGGAAAGCCAGAGGGAGAGAGCAGCAAAAAGGATCCCAACTAAACTATTGTGCTTCTCTTCCCTCTCATTGAAGACTACATAGGAACATAGGAAGCTGCCTTCTACCAAGTCAGACCATTGGTCCATCTAGCTCAATAGCGTCTATACAGACTGGAAGCAGCTTCTCCAAGGCTGCAGGCAGGAGTCTCTCTCAGCCCTACTTTGGAGATGCCAGGGAAGGGAACTTTGAACCTTCTGCATGCAAGCATGCTGATGCTCTTCCCAGAGTGGCCTCATCCCCTTTTGGGAATATCTTACAGTGCTCAGATGTAGTCTCCCATTCAAATGCAACCAGGGCAGACCCTGCTTAGCAAAGGGGACATTTCAGGCTTGCTACTGCCAGACTGTGGCACAGCTTCAACCTACATGTAGCACCAGCAGACCCAGGTTTAAACTGTGGTCTGCCCCACTCATTTAAAAGGGAGCATCCAGTTTTTAAACAGAAGGAGTAAATATGTGGAGAGATACTGTGAATGGCAATGAGGGTGGAGAGGCATTGTGATGGCTTGGCACACTCTGCCCATCCCCACCTCCAGAGGCGCCAACTCCAACCCCTGCCTCGTGCTCCATAACAAGCTGGGTAGGGCAGGAGCAGACACCCCAACTCTAGGCTGCGGGCATGGAGACATTTTAACAAGGCAAGGGAATATTTATTTATTTATTTATTTATTTATTATTAATGAAGGAAATGTTTGTTTGTTTATTTATTAACAGGAATGTGTAGCAGGTATGCCTAGGATATGCCCCATCAATTGATAAGGAATTTGCAGCATGACTGTGGTTTATGTTTGAACTGTGAACTACACCACATTTTGCAGAATTTCCAACAGAGGTTTTGTTTTTGTTTTCCTTTAAGTGGGACATTTAAAGTTTAGGTTTGCTTATTTGTTCCTCACTTTATAACTGATGCTGTCTCCTGTATTTACTAGGGATGTGCACCAATTGATTTTTTTGATTTGATTTTTGCCCAAAACCAATCACCCCTGATTTGTTTTGTATCCAAATCTACCCCCTCCAAATCATCCCAGATTTGATTTGTATTTGCTTTGATTCAATTCAGATTTGGACTGATTCAGACCACTTAACAAGGTAATAGGGGCACCAGATTTGGGTGGTGGGTAGGTCCCCATGGGTGCCACCTACCACCCAGATTTCAAGGCAGTGGGATACTTGGTTGATTTTTAATGAATTGTTTTATTTTTTACTGATTTTGAACATTTTCGCCATAGGAAACTATGGGGATTTGAAGTTGCCATATCCTAACGCTAAAATGGATCCCCAGCTTTCATTAAAAAAAAAAAAAAGCTAAGCTCTAGTCCTTTTAGAAATGGAGTTATGGAGCAAAATGTGGCATCATTATTTTTCAATAGTTTGGATTCTTTGGTGTATAACTTTTCCTCATAATGAATCCCTATGAGGATTCATTGTATGCCTTCATTTCTTCTGTTCATTTTGACTGTCACTGGAAAGTGCCAACTTTCAACTGCCACCTCCCCCCCCCGCCACACACATTGGGGTACTCAGCTTATTTTTTAGGTATTTTTGAAGTGTTTAGATTCTTTGGTGTCTTCATTACACACCTTCATTTCTTCTGTTCATTTTGACCCACTGCTTTGCATGTGTGTGTGTGTGTGGGGGGGAATTAGTGGCATCCATTTTCCAACTACCCCACAACCCACAAGCCACTGGATACTCAGTTTATATTTTAGGCATTTTTGAGGCGTTTAGACTCTTTGGTGTGTAATGAATCCTCACAGGGATTCATTATGAGTAAAGGTTATCAGACACCAAAGAGCCTAAACACTTGGAAAAAAAGGCCTAAAACATAACCTGAGTTGCACCCCACTGCCTTGCGGGTGGGAGTGGGGTGTAGTTGGCACATGGTTGACAGTTGGCACTGTCGAAAAAGACAGTCAAAATGAATAGACTAAATCAAGGTATGTAATGAATCCTCATAGAGATTCATTGAGGGAAAGTTATTATACACCAAAGAATCCAAACACTTGAAAAATAGTGACCACACATTTTGCTCCATAACTCCACTTCTAAAAGGGCTAGAGCTTAGCTTTTTTTTTTTTTTTTTTAAAAATGAAAGCTGGGAATCTGGGAGAATTAATAGACGGGTCCAAATCTCAAATTGATTTGAATCGAATCAGGCACAATTCGATTTGTACCCAAATCTAGCCAATGGACCACAGGAGTGATTTGTTTTGTCTCCAAATCAGGTAGATTCTGATACAAATTGATATGTACCTGATCAATTTGCACATCCCTAGTATTTAGCACCTTAGTGCATTCAATTGCATTGTATTAAGAATGTCATACTGTTGCATGCTTTTTGCATTAGCAATGTTATACTGTCATATAGTACCACATGGCATTTCATAATGTCTTATATGTTGGAGATATATTGCAATGGTGAGATGTTAAGAAATCTATTTGGCTTGGTGGCATACTGTAGGTCCACTTTGAATTTTAACTATATCTAATCGAGCTCCAAGAACAACACGGAGTGGAGAACTGAGTGCTACCCAATTCCCCATTTTTTCTTTTCTTTTTGAAACAGTTTAGAAATGTGCTAATCTGTTTAGATTGCAACAGCATTGAAAGGAGGAATTTCTGGCCTCCATTTCCTGCTGTAACCCTTACCTAAAGTCCTGGCCAGTTGTCAAACACTATGCTAAGCAAGTTGAATGATTAATTATGTGCTGCAACCTTCACATAATTCCATTATATAATCTAGATCTAGTTCTAAACCAACAGCTGAGTAGTCAAACACAATTAAACATGGCTAACATTATTTCATGTTTCGAAACCTCTAGCAAAAGCAATCTGTTTTTATCTTTGAGTCCTTGTGCCCTGAGAAGAATGGAGATAAAAATAGACAAGTTTGAAATACATAAATCGGTTTGAAATGCCTAGACGGGTTTATTTTAAGCCATTTTACTCTTTGGTAACTTCTTGAAATTAAAACTGGCCTGAGAAAAAGATTTTTGAAAAGATGCAATTTTTATAATGGGCATAATTTAATTTGCCTGCAGAATAATACTGTCAGGTAACATAAAGCACAAGCCTTTTAAAAAAAAAACCTTTCATGGATATTATGCGGCTATTACTTTTTTAAAATTAAGAACAAAAGCTGGTTCTGTTTTAGTAAATTTAAAATATATTTTCTATTCATTGGAAGAGCACAATAATTAATTCTGTGGTCATGTTGCAAATAAATTAAAAATTCATTTTATGTAAGTTGCTGGAAGTTTTGATATATAAATGTTATATACTGATACTTTTCTGTCCAAACTGAAGAGCTCTGAACTGATCCCTGCAAACACTAAAATTCGGAAAACATGGAAATTAGTTTCATGGGAGAAACTGTCGAGTCTCCCACTGAAATGTCTCTGGTTGGATCCAAACTATGTTCCCTACTGCAACCACCCTGCAAAGCACCCCCACCCCCACCCCTGATGGGGTGTCACAGATTGCCTCTGGTTAAAAGACCTTTCACACTCCACTATTTAGATTATCTGTTAGCTGTATCAAGAAGCAGTAGTTTAACAGGTTCCAATCCAGAGAATAAATTGCACTTGGATTTGTGCTCACAAGGGTTCTGTAAAGACAATAATTAATATAAGATAAGAACTCAAGAGAAAAAGCTTCCATAAAAATATTAGTTCAGTTATATAGCTTCTAATACAGCATATATAGACCTTATAACACAGAGAACCCTTAAGACATCAACATAGCATTGATTACCCAAGGATTTCATGAAAGATAGAGTGGCTTCTGACTGTTGGAATCCCTTAAAATAATCCTGTGGGAATATTTAAATTACCACTCTAAGATAGTGGCTGTCTTCGGTTGTAATGAACCCCCACGGTATTGCGCTCCCTCCCCCTGCTCTCCCATCCGAATTCGGACATCCAGGAGAGCTCCCCCATTGACTGCAGAGAGGAAGGGGAACTGACTGCCAGGGCTTCCTTCCTTCCTGACAGCCCCATGCCAGTGTTCAGACGTAATACTGGGACTGCAGAACCGGAGGTCCAGGCAGTGGACTGGAAGGTTTCCTTCCTCTGTCAGAGGAAGGAAACCCCTGACATTTCTCCATGAAACATCATGGAGAAACATCATGGAGTGGCTCCATTTCTCCACAAAACTGCAGTTGCCCGCATTTGGACCTACTTAAAATGAACCCAGAGGTTCCTTCACCTTCTGTTTTGTGTTTTGTGCGAATGAGGCCTATGTCTAGTTAAACACTTGCAGGGTCAGCCTGACCAAAGTTGAGCTGCATAGGGATTCAGGTCCTTTTCCAGATGGCTGCCCTCTGCCCAAGAATAACTCATGCACATAAAATGTATAAAATAAAATTTGTAATATTTATTGCATCACATTTGAAGTATCAGCATGCAGACATAGAATAAACTACAACATCACACAATTATGGCAGGCACACAGCAGACATGAACATATGGGCTGACAGAAATGGCCAGCCTTGTCTTCCCATCAAGACACATTTTTATAGATCCACCACCTTATAGAAATCAAAGACCATATTCAGTAATATGTCTTAATTCCCTATCTTATTGGTTTATCCCAACAAGGTAGTGCCTTCTTGTGCTCACCCCTCTTCATGTCTATTGGTCCACTTCATTATAACCAATCCATGCCCACTTTCTTGTTGTGGTCAGGTTGTTTGTCCTCTCTGTGGTCAGCTAACTTGTCCCACCTATATACACAGTGTCACAATCTTTCTTCATCAGGGCAAACATAGCTCAAAAGCCTAGCTGCACTTATATGTTGATTCCTTTCAACCCATTATACCATATTGTCATGTATACCTTTATTAAGCTGTGCACACATCTAAAATCTCTTTCCTCATGATTGCCTGTAAATAGGTAGAAAGTAAGTAGGAGGGAACCAGAGTACATGTGTTCCTATCAAGTGTGTTTTCTGAAGCACCTGACCATCCTGTTGCCAACCTCCATCTAAGATTCCACCAAGAAGCAATGTCCAACTTCAAAGCTGTCAAGTTAGGCTAAGATTGTTGGTAGCATCTCAGATGGAAATGATTTCAGGTGACATGCCCAATGGGAGTGTGTATGCCAGGAACCTCCAATTCCCTCCTAGTTACTTTCTGCTTATTTATGGGTGATTGTGAGAAGTTGCCCATAATTTCAAGGAGCATTGTGCTTTCTTACAAATTGTAAGTCAAGTGAGGAAGCCCTGAATCGCCATCAAAATTTCAACTTCTTTTAACCGAATGTTTTTCATGACTATACAAAACTATAACTTAGGGAAATGGGTCACCATGCAAATCCTCTCAATACAAAACTTGTTGTCACATACATATTTATTCCCTTCTTCAATCTACTGTTATTTTAACTCAGATTTTATAATTAGCCTCTTTCATGTAGAACTTTCTTCACTAATCCTCTGCTGCTCACCCAACACACAAACAGTGCCAAGGTGAGCAGCAGAACAGAGAGCCGGAAGAAGAAGTCCTCTGGCATCCCTCAAATGCCCTGCGCCAGGGACATGGTGCATTGACAGATCCTCCCACACCCAGGCGCTTTTGACACCCAGCTCTGTGTGTGCGTGGGCTGCCTCCGTTCACACCCTTAAACCTAGGTTAAAGCCTGGGGTAGATTCCTGGACTTGGAGCCAAGGCAGCGCCAGGATTGGGCTCAATCCTGGCAGTTCACACGGGCAGCCAAGCCCAGGTGAATAGCCTCACTGAGAAACTTGTCTAAGCCCCTTGTAAAGCTATATCACTGAAACCAATTAGCGTTCGTTTCAGAGAGAATTGGGGGCTGTGAGCATTAAACACCAGGATTTCAGCACACTCAGGCATGCTCTGCCTATTACATTTTACAGAATAATGCAATAATCCAAATAAAGATAGTCATGGTGGAGGCTGAAGTTCTCTGCATGTTACTCGAGTAAATCATATTTAATTCAGTGAGACTTACTTTTGAGTATATGTGACTGGCTGAAGAGCTGCAAATCTAACTGAAAGCAATGGCACTTAAGAGAATGAGGCCATACTGTAACTCAATGACAGAGCCCCTTGCTTTACATGCACATGGTCTCAGGTTCAATCCCTGGCATCTTCAGGTAGAACTGGAATGACCCCTGTCTGAAACCCTGGAGGCTACCAGTCAGTGTTGAAGGGCCAGTCAAGCTGGAAGGGCCAATGATCTGGCTAAGGGAGCTTCCCATGTAGCCATGAGTAATTTTTCGATGAGACTTATACTCAACTAACTATGAAGTTCTTCTCATGATCGGTGAGAAGAGCTTCTTCTGGGTCAGGATATTTTACTTCAAAATGCTCTAGAATTCCATGTGGGGAGGAGCATTTGGAAGTGTGTGAGTTTCACTGATCAATGGTAGGGTAAGGGTTAAGCATGCTCCCCACTCACTTCTTTTCTTCTTTATATTCCCCTTCTTGAAGTTGCTTTACTCTTTAAACACTGCTGTGTGCATTACTGTGTAATATGTAGTTAGTCCTTGAGGAATCTGTTTTCACCTCTAGTCATAGATATACACCAAGTGTAAAATAAGCAGTAAGCAGCAGGAGAAATGATGCTTTAAAAAAGAATGATATCTCAAGGATCTTTTGGACTGGCAATGTTAAGAGGCCTCAGAGTGATTTCTTTCTCAGGCAGGTGAGCATTTCTTCTTGTTGGCATATAGGACAAGACATAATTCTGCTGGCACAGAATAAGTGCGTAAGTTAAGCACTTGGAAGGTTTAAACCTTTTCCACTGAAACTGATGGGCCTTAACCATGCTTAAGTGTGGAGACTGTGCCTTATTATTAATTTATTGTTGTTGTTTCAGAAGAATTAATGTGAAAAGTCCTTTACTAAGTATTGGTCGTCAGGCAACTCTATAACGTAAGTCAGACAACTCTATGACATAAGCCATCTTCTTAGAGAGAACTTGGGGTAAATGAGCCTACAAGTTGAACAATCTAGTGCAAGGTTACATTGTTTTCCCCCTTATCCCTGCTTAGAATTGGCATAATTGTGAAGCTACCACAAAAAGTCTATAGGATTGACTTGTGGAGGCAGAGGCCTGAACTTGCCTGTGCTTTCCCTTTTTTAGCCATACAGATATTTACCAACAATCTGTCCCTAATCTTAATTTGCCCTAACAATGGAATACGCTGAGGTTTGGCAGTTTTCAGTTAAGGATTCCTATATATAAAAGGCATGCATGATGCTCTGTGATCTCTGCCAGCCTCCAGTAGCTGGCGTGCAACTGCCCTCTTAAAAGGGAATTGCTGCTTGCATGCACTGTAATTGTGTTTTTTACTGGCATAAGCACATGAGGATGATGACTCTCTAGATCAAAAGCAGAACATTCATGAGAAGCTGGAGGCCTTGGTTTTGGTCCAGTCTCCACTCCTGATTTCTCTCCATAAATGAATGTGTTAATTGCTTTTATTAGATACACAGCCTTTCTCCAGTTTCAGAATTCCTGATAGTGGCCTGAAGCTAGAGCTCTCTGTAAAAACAAATAGTGCAAAGTAGGCTTTATTTAGCTACATATTCTGTTTCAAGAGGATGGAACTAATCTCTTGTGCAATGCTTATTACAAAAGGCCACAAAACCTGTGTAATGTACAGTATGCATAATGTGTAATTGGGCAAGCATTGTGACCTAGCTGGTAGACAGTCTGTCTTCAGCAGGAAATTCAAACAAGAAAACTATCCAATCAAATGTTTTCTTTAGAATCAAGGAATGTGAATTTCACACACTCAGCCGGTCACAAATGCAGACAGTAAACCTATATGCCTTTAAAGGGGGCATTTTTTTAAAAATACCATGAATTCTTTTAAAAACATTCCTGTGTAAGCCTCACAATAATGAGTTATTTAAAGTAGCAAAAATTCTGAACTTTGTTGCCATAATATTCTTATTAGTATTATATAGTAGAGGTCCAAAGTTCTCCAGGTTTGTCATAGTCAGATGATAAGGATAATTAATCACCTTGTATCCACCCTTCCTCCAAGGAAATCAAAGCAATGTAAATAGGGTTATTCCTTTTTATCCCATAATTATACTAAATGAAAACAAATTGAATTTGGACAACTACATTTTACTACAGCGGTGTGTGCCTATATTAGGCAGTAGCTGCTGGTGTGGGTGCCTCTGGGAGGGTGGCAAGAGTAAATTAATTAATTAAGTGTAAATTACTAGGTGCTTACCTCCACTACTGCTGCACCTGAACACTGCTTCGAGCAGCAGCACACCACCCAGCTCCCCCCGTGTCGGGGGATCATGTCCACCACTCACCTCGCCTCTGCAGAGCCAATCCCTCACCGACGGCCAGATGAGTGGCGGAGGCAATCCCCTGCTGCAGGGGGTTCTGGATGGCACAATGCTGCTCAAAGCAGCGTTCAGGTGCAGTGGCAGCAGAGGTAAGCACCTATTAATTCACACTTAAAGGTGCCACTCACCACCACCCTGGCAGCAACCACACTGGCCAACACTGTAACTAGGGCTATGGGCTGTGTAGTCATGTCACAGAGCTGACATGCACACTGTCAGTGGTTGTCAGAGGGACGTCTGCACAAGAGGAGTATCCAACGGTTCTAATGCCAATACAATGTCCTGGTGTAGTAAAGAACTCAAAGATATTCCAGCATGCCTCTTGGACCCTGAGTTACCCTCTCCTCCTCCTAACCTGTAACTAGGGAGGGGCAGGGGGCAGGTAACAGGTAGGGGCAGGACAGGCTGCCTCACATCCTCTTTGCTCCATAGGTAGCACTCAACTCAAAGGCTTGGTTTTGAAAGGGATTTTTTAAAAAAGATGTTCAGCTAGGTGACTGAGAGATCCGGGTAATCCCAGAAGCAGCGGGGCTATTCAGACACCTAGAAGGCCAGGTTTTCTTCTAGGATGCTGTGTGGCCCTGAGTAGGGTCACTCAGGTGCCTAGATGGGTAGCTGAAGGGGGGGGGGGAATCAAGCCTCTGTTTGTATGCTGTCTCTGGCGTGAAAAGGAAGTGAGGCTGCCTGTCCACTACCCCCATTCCAGGGGGGTCTCCTCCCAGGAGGAAGAAAGGTCAGGCAGGCTACAGGAGGGGTTGACTGAATGTCGGAGTTCTGACAAACTGCATTTTGTCCATCTGTGCATAAACACCACATTAGCGTTTTCTGTAACTTTGTAAAAAAACCAGATGCTTTTCTGGTATTTTTCCAACAGGACCCAACCGAACAGTTGGGAGAGGCTATGCCAGCCCTTCCTGACTATACCACTGTCGTGTGTGTTGGGTCGGATCAAAACTCCGACGTTTTGTGCCATGCACAGGCCTACTAGTTACATATGTGATTTTTAGGGATACTATCCTACACTTCCGATATGTTTATCAAGATCCTTACTTTATCAAGTAATGCCCTTTTGTTGTTCTTTGGACATACTTGGTCATGACATGAAGCACAACGCCATCAAAGTGAAGCATTTTCAAGGCCCTTTTTCTAATGGGAGAGTAAGAATTTATTTCCTCAGTGAAATAAAGAGACTTAAAAGTGTTTCACTTTGGCTGGTTCCTGCCTTTTATTATAATGGTAAGGGAAAGCAGAGATGCAATTCAGCACATTCTTTTTCTATGGCATGCATTTGGGATTGTCAAGAGAATCTTTATGACACAAAGATCTGAGTTTTTGCGTAGTGTCACCATCTCCTTTCTCTGTTCTCTTAAGTGATGTAAAAAGTTCTCCATCGAGCTGCAAGCACAGCCTTGGAATAATACTCATCAAATAAGGTTTTGTGCTTCTCATGCATCGCAAGCAAGATGCCCATACAACAAAGACAGCAAATACACTTATATCTGCAGTCCTAGCAGATGATACCAGATAGATCATTTTAGTTTAGAATGGTAAGGGCTATTAACACTATGTTAAAACACTCCTCTCCACTCACTTCTGTGTATTTACTGTTCTATTATTTAGGATGATGTAAAGACCACTTAATAATCCAAAGCAATCACAATTTGTATGAACTCAGAGGCTGGAGACAGATAATAATTTGTTTTCAGAGATAGCTGTATGATGGAGTTAGTAGATGAGGGAATGACTGGTGAAAGAGGCCCCACAGGGGCACTTCACATATATAGGGCTAATGTGGGGTGGATGAACCATCATTCATGCCTTTGTAACTTTGGGTCCTCTGTTGAGAGTCACAAATGGTGAGGAAAATCCTACCCGTTAAAATAATTTCACTGCTGACAGGTGGTAGCAAAGAGGCACTAGGAAGCTGCATTTTATCCATCTGTGCGTAAACACAACATTAGCGTTTTCTGTAACTTTGTAAACAACAGATGCTTTTCTGGTATTATTCCCCCAACCGGAGCCACTATTAAACATGATACTTCCTCGGATGTCTGAGTTCTTGAAGCTCAATGCCTTAGACTCAAATAATGCTGCTATAATTTGAGAGGAATCTGAAAGAGCATATTTTAAGATTTAGCATGAATTAAAAGGTTTTTGCTGAATGAATAATGATACAGCATTCCTAAGCTTATCTGTATTTCTTCCCCTTTTGTGGGAACAATGACTGTTCTAGGTGCTCACTTAATTGAAATGGCCTGCAATATTCAAAATATTAAAATAAATCACTGAATTATTTGCAAATGTTGAATGTGTCTTTCACCATGGGTAACAGGGTAAAATATTTAAGCTATTATTGTTGGCGAGATTTCAAGCAGACAATTGAGTGGGTTTTCACCCCCTTTTTATTAACCCTTTAAAGAATGTTGGGTCAGTTTAGAGAAATGCTTCCAGCCTTCATAGGGACAATCTCTAATTGGCCAATTTTTTGAAAATAACTTCAAATGTTATCAATATGTCATTCTTGAATATTTTGTAAGTTCCTTTCAAAAAGATGTATTTTCAACCAGCATGATGGATTGATTATAACAAGAAAGTATAACAATTCTATAAGCTTGCAGTGTTGAGAATATTTCCCCTCTATATGCATCATACTTCTCTTTCTTACTGAAAAGAAACAACATCTTATTGCACATGGGCCATGCCTCTTGTCTTTGTTCTATTTGTGTGTTTCTAAAAATTATGTCACACCATTTTGGAAAAGACAACACACGCTTGCTCACAAAGTCACAATAAATATGCACCATCATAACAATATGCAAGGCAAAATACAAAGCAATCGGCATCATGAAAAGAAACCCAAAACTAATATGCAACCAGCAACATCACCCTCTCCCAAAATCACAGTCAAACTGCCAGATCTGAACATAGAACCTAAAGAACTCAAGCACAGAGACCAAACAAACTTTTGAGAACATTCCAGAGAGTTGGGGGCCAGCAGTGGCCCCCATTAACCCTAAGTGGGGCTCCATGACTAAATGGTTATTGGGTCTATGTGAAGCTTTAGCCAAAGCTGAATACTCTGCACAGTCCCCCTGGCACCATGCAGAGATGATCGTTCTCACCATGCAGTGCTGCACTTTGCCCAGTATCAGTATGGGGGGTTCCTTTAAGGGAAACAGCTTTCTTGAATACCTGCACCATCTTGGAAGGGGTGCATAGAGTGCTGAGAAATGTAGCCCTTCCCAGCACATTCCCCATAAAACTGGTTTGCCCAGTTAATTTTATTTATTTATTTATTTTTACATTTCTATACCGCCTTTCGTTAAAAGAAAACCCCAAGGCGGTTTACAAAAATTAAAACATACAATAAAAAGCAATAAAAACATCAAACAATAAAAACATCAAGCTAAAACATATAAAACAGGGATAAAAACAATACAACTTAAACAAGCATGCCTGTTGCTTATAGTGGCTCACTGCATGGTAAGTGAGCCACTTTAGAAAATGTAATGGGTTTTTAAAAACCTCTTGGCACTTCAGTTATCTGAGCATCTAGAAGTATATACAAATCCAGGAGTATTTTCATTCAGTGAGATAAGATGTGATCCTCCTGAAGCTTTATTTTCTGGATGTACTATGGCATTAAGTTTATGACAAATGACATTCTTAATGCTTATTATGAGGGTGATGTCATTGGAATCCATCGTGAAAATGATCCTTTAAGAAAAACCAACTTACATGGTTCTCTTGCCACAATGAGTAAAGAATCACTGCAGTGGGGAAATGTAGTCATGTGAATCCACATACAATTCTCAATTCAGCCAAAGTAAAAAGCTTTAAAATCCAGTTGGTTTCTATGAGAAGGCTCAAACTCATTCTTAAATTGTTTGTTGAAATTAATGGTACCCAAAGCTTGGTTGGATCATGCCCACAGTGATTGAATTACTGCTAAGAATTTGGATCATTAACCTGAAGCAATAGTATCATCTTGAAATTGAAAATGATTAAATTAAAATGAGTTACCTAATATTTTTATTTTGTATGAAACCCAGTGTTCTGTATGCAACTAAATTAATTTGTTCAGTTACAGCTAAGTCACTCCAGGTGTTATAAAAATTAATATGATGTAATTGACATATAGCATATTGCTTATTGTCCCTCAGGATCTTCATGAACAAAACATGTTGTATCTCCTGAGGCAAATAAAATGAGGAGAGCATTTTAATGAAGATGCACAACTGCTTTCAGTTTAATTTTAGCACAGAAATGCAAACTATGTGCAAAGCTTATGAATAAAGACATTTGAGTCTTTACAAACAGAAAAATATAGCTAAGATAATAGGTGTTATTGCGCAACATAACGTGGGAGATAAAGCATATATTGTAAACAGAAGAACCAAGAATAACTGAAGGCCAAAAGACATGGGCTGACAAGTTGTGCAAGCCTATGTATTGTATACTTGTGCATACCATGTATACAGTACATAATGTGCAGTGCACAATGTACTTGGGCTCTCTTGCACAAGATAACAGAATTGCAAAAATGTACTTGTGTGGTAGAGGACCATTATTTCCCACATCCCTCTGTCATGGAACTGCATTTATGGAATTCTGCGGTCTTGCACAAGAATGCTCTTGCATAACTGTGAAAACTCTCCATTGCAAGGCAGATGGAGCATTGCACAGTAGGTGTTTGATGAGGTTTAATGGCTAACATTTTCCATAGTCAATAGCAGGTTTCTTCCTGGGCAAAACGTAGATGCAGAGGGGCCTAAGCTAGATTTGGACTACACTCATAAATGAAGGACCCTTCTCCCCATATCACAATCCTGATCATTATACCAGAACATGCCATGACTGCCAATTGACTAAAAGATAATTATGTTGCTTAAACACCACATTTAGTTGGCCTGAGATACTTGTAATAAAGTACTAGTTCTTAGTACCATTGTGATACACTCTGAAGATTCCCAGTGTGCCTCTAGGAATTGGATACTGATTACTGAATCATGAAATGATCCCCCCCCCCCACATGGCTTAATTGAATGGAGGATACTTGGCCATGGCAACAAACACTTGCAGCACTTTCCACCAGGGCAACTGCTATCTATCTTCTATATCATATCCAAAGAAAAGAAAAAGGGGGAAGGAACCCTCCAAATTGTCTAGTTTTTCAAACCGATTTTTTCTAAGATACCGTTACAAGATTATTCAAGTAAATGTTTTAATCTGTTTATTGGTTGTTTTTCTTTTCTTGTAAACTGCCCAGAGAACTTGTGTTTGGGGCGGTATGAAAATATGTTAAATCATCATCAATTTTATTACGGCCATTGGCCAGCAGAAAATATGTTAAGTAAATAAGTAAGTAAGCAAGCAAGTAAATAAATAAAGTGAATTCATACAAAGTGGGTTGAGGGATGAGAGCCCTAGTTGATCGAAAGGTCATTGAGCTGTCTTATGCAAATATCTAAAAGTTCACTTCAGCATCAGGGATACATTACGCTAGGCATGGGCCACTGCTTTTTAAATAACTCATGGGTGTTAAGACTGTATAATAGTACCAGCTATGGAAATTATAACTGGCTGCTTCTTTTCCCTTTCCACACATTAATTTTCTTTGGCAAACAAGGTCTCCTGTCAGTCTCTCTACATTTTCTCATGTCCCATTGTCTTCCTTTGTTGAAAGACAGGTATTTTAGTCCCTGGCATCAGCCCTCTGGAACGTTTTCTCCCTTTGTGGCTAGTCTTGACAGTTAATATCACTAGTACAAAGCCCTGATCTTCCTTGTAGGTAAAAGGATACATCCTGAATCATCTACTGAGATCTGAACATGTAATCATACGGAAGAACTCCTTATGCTTCATTTCTTAAATGAGATGTGATGGTACTCAGTGTTGGAAAGCCCTCACTCTCAAAGTCTAGATGTATCAGGGTTGTTTATGGTTACTCAGGAGTGAAAGAAGACTATTCTGCACTTGCTCAAAAGCACCTTCTTATTACATGTGGCAGACATGATAGCAGTCTTCAAATGTGGTAACAATTGTCACACAGAAGGAGGAGTGGACTTTTTCTCTGTTGCTCCTGAGGACTGGAACCCAAAAGGGTTGAAATTAAAAGGAAGCTGATTCAGGCCAGACATTGGCAAGAATTTCCTAACAGTAAGAATTGTTCAGTAGTGGAACAGTCTGTGTTGTGCAGTAGGGGTGTGTATGAAACTGGCTGGCCTGGTTCAGTTTGAGTGCAAACTGCACTTGAACCTGACCTTCGAAGCCCTCCCCCAGTTTGGTTTGTCAGGGTGTGTGTGCGTGCAATTTTTTAAAAATTAGAATTTTTTTAAATTTACCTTTAGCCCCTTTGGGGGGCTTCCTAAAGGCCATGGTGGGGGGGCCCCACAAAGGTTCCCCTTCCCCCCGCCAGCCTTGGTAATCACTGCCCCGGCCCTTTTTACAGTAGTTTCTGGCCCGTTTGGGCCTCCATAAGTAGGTACGGCAGCCATTTTGCCTGCTACCACACATGTGCAAATGGCCTCTGCAAGGCCTGGCATGGCCCAGGGCCTTGCAGAAGTCATTTGCACATGCATGGCAGCCACTTCTTTTCTTTTTTAAAAAATTAAGCCACCGTGCATGTACAAATGTTGTCTGTGAGGCCCTGAGCCATGCCAGGCCTCACAGAGGCCATTTGCACATGCACGGCAGCAGGAAAAATGGCTACTGTGCCTACTTACAGAGGCCCGAACAGGCCAGAAACTACTGTAAAATGGGCTGTGGCAGTGTTTTCCAAGGTCGGCGGGGGGAGGGGGAACCTTTGTTGATTCTCTGTGGCCTTTAGGAAGCCCACCGAAGGGGCTAGAGGTAAAAAATATTCTTTTTAATTGTTTTTTAAAATCGCAAACTGGCAGGGGGGTTCAGTCCTAGGGGTTCGGTTCAACCCCAAACCCTTGAAACCCCAAACCGAACCCCCAAACCCATTCACACATCCCAATTGTGCAATGGTGGGCTCTCCTTCACTGGAAGTTTTCAAACAGAGGATGGATAGCCATCTGGCAGGGATGCTATAGCAGTTTCCTGCACAGAGCAGGGAACTGAACTAGAAGATTTCCAAAGCTCCTTCTAATAGGGAAGTGCACAAAAACGGTTTGCCTAGTTCAGTTTGAGTCCAAATTGGGCTCGAAGTGAACTGGTTTTGGCATCCTGAATAAAGGGCCTGGATTGGCTCAGATTTGAGCCAGTTCGGGCCCTATTCAGGGGTGCCAGGAACTTTTGTTGCTGTTTAAAAATGGTGGACTTGCCACCTCCAAAAGCCTCAGGAGGTGATGACCCTTGAGGGGGGGCTCTGGTGGTCCCCCCCCTCACGCTGGCTTCTCCCCAGTCGCCCGAGCAATTTCTGGCCATTTTCGGTCCATTTTGGTCTTTCCTAGCTTGTGGAGGCCATTTTGGAGGCCACATATGGCCAGGACATTGTGCCGGCTCACCCAGTGTGCACGCAAATTGCCCATGTACATGTGTGGCAGCCTCCAAAATGACCGCTGTGAGCTTGGAGAGGGCAGAAACAGCTCCAAAAAAGGCTGAAATGACCTGTAGGAGAAAATCAGGGGGGAGGGGAACTGCTGGAGACCCCCCAGAGCTTCAACAGCACCCGCAGAAGCCTTGGAGGTGGTAGGTCTGCCATTTTTTTTAAAAAAGACCAGCCCAAGGAGTTCAGCTTTGATCTCGAGGTCAAAGGGCCTCGAAGGTGAGCCCCTGGACTGGGGCAGCTCAATGGCAAACTGGCTCAAGGTTGAGCCAGTTCACTCATCCCTACCTTCCAACTCTAAACATTCTATTATTGAACATCACACAAGCCCTTGCCATAAGGAAATATTTTTTTCCTTATAGAACGCTGGTTTTTATGGTTAACACAGTTCTTGAAATTAGGCAACAGAAGGCTAACCTAATATTGCTCAGATTTGATGGCTGGACAAAAACTCCACTTTCAGTATAGACATAGACTCTGCACATCCTCCCCGAAATCGTTTGTAGAAATGTGCAATTTAGGATATAGATCCTGTTCCAGTCATTCTGTATCTCTTTTCATAAAATTCACATGTAAGGATGGCACTAAAATGTCCAAATAAATAAATAAAATCAGTGTGAATTTCAAGGTTCCTCTCAAGAGGAAACAGCTGAGAATTTTCAGAGGGGAGATTCTGCACATTCTAATCTCATGTTATCTTATCTGTATTGTGGGTCTGGCACAGCTCTAGTATGTCCCACATGGTGTATACTATATTTCTGACCAGTGATAGCCCTGAATGTCTTCTGTATTATTCAAGTCACTTACTCCAAAATGCCCCTCTTCAAAATGCTGTGTGGTCAACTGCAGCTGAATCCTGTGTATTTCACCACTCAAGCAACAACCTACCCAGAATTAGATGCAAATTTCTTGCTCTCTGCTCCAGCTGCATAGCCAATCAGTGGAGACTGTTCCTGGCATACATGCATTGCTGGCATCCAAGTATGCCGTGAGAGCTCCATTTCATCCTTCAAACTTCTTTCCATTTTCCCCCATACCTAGCTTGTTTCCAAAAAGTATTTGTGGCAGGTAATAAAACATTCTCTAGGACCAAAAAGGAAACAGCTATTTTTTAATGCCAGCAAGATGACACTCATAATCTATTTGCAACACACAATCTCCTTTTTTATATTTTTCTCATGCAATTATACAGTTAGGAACATAGGAACATAGGAAACTGCCATATACTGAGTCAGACTATTGGTCTATCTAGCTCAGTATTGTCTTCACAGACTGGCAGCGGCTTCTCCAAGATTGCAGGCGGGAATCTCTCTCAGCACTATCTTGGAGAAGCCAGGGAGGGAACTTGAAACCTTCTGCTATTCCCAGAGTGGCTTCATCCCCTGAGGGGAATATCTTGCAGTGCTCACACATCAAGTCTCCCATTCATATGCAACCAGGGCAGACCCTGCTTAGCTATGGGGATAAGTCATGCTTGCTACCACAAGACCAGCTCTCCTCTAATGGGTAGCACAACACTATGGTCACATTTTGATACAAATGTAAAACCTGCTCTGTAATCACCTAATAAAAGTGAGCCTCAGTTAATATTCATGGCATTTGTTTAATAGACTTGCCAGTTTTTCAGAGTAAAATTGTGGTATGTATCCTTGTATAATCTACCAAGATTATCAGTGCAGACAACGTAGGGAGTATTTTGAAAATTAGTGTAATGCAATTTATTACATTGTCATCCGATCTTTTCTCTGAGGAGCTGTTTTGCCCCTATACCATTTTATTCACAATGCAGTAGAGATCCAGGGCATCGGTGAGATTCATGGCCAAGGAGCAATTTGGCATTCCCTAGTCATAGTCTGACACACTGACCTCTATCTATCTATCCTTCTATCTATCCATCCATCTATCCACTTACTTATTTTTTTTAATCCAGCTCCTCCTCCAAGGAGCCCAGAGCTGTATGGGTTATGGTTACCCTCACAATAACCCTGTGAGGCAGGTTAGGCTGACAGATAAGTGAAGAGTCCTGAGTCACCCAGTGAGTTTTATGGCAGGGTGGGGAATGGGGATTTGGACTTGGATCTCCCCAGTCATAGGCCAATGCTTCTAAGCATTACACCACGCTGGTTCTTAATAGTCTAGTGTTGGAAAAGATCATAGTCTGACACTATTGTATGTATGTATGTATGTATTTATTACATGTATATACTGCCCCATTCCAATGGCTCTGAGCAGTGCACAGCAACAAAAATAAAACTCACGGATCAGTCCTTTAAAAACAATCATTTCCAAATAATTTTAAAACAATAGGAGAGGAGAGCTGGTCTTGTGGTAGCAAGCATGAATTGTCCCCTTAGCTAAGCAGGGTCTGCCCTGGTTGCATATGAATGGGAGACCTGATGTGTGAGCACTGTAAGATATTCCCCTTAGGAGATGGAGCCACTCTGGGAAGAGCATCTAGGTTCCAACTTCCCTCCCTAGCATCTCCAAGATAGGGCTGAGGGAGATCCCTGCCTGAAACCTTGGAGAAGCTGCTGCCAGTCTGTGTAGACAATACTGAGCTAGATGGACCAAGGGTCTGACTCAGTATATTGCAGCTTCCTATGTTCCTATGTAATATAAAGCCATTAACAATTACAACATTTAAAACAGTTTAAAAACCCTGGAAGGCCAGGCCAAACAGATAGGTTTTAAGAGCAACTCTATTTCCATGCAAAGCGGGGACAGGGGGACTAGTTTTCATTCAAAAAAATGTTGGGCCCATTTCTTTCATGCCACAGGCACAGTGCCTATGCATGGATGAATCTCTGGGTGTAAAGAACTCTCCTTTCTGGCCTTCTTCCTCCAAGATGCACACGGAGTGGCATGAAATACATAGGTCTATGTGCACCTCCCATATGCCCATTCAATCAGCTCCTTTTCAGCTCCCCAAAGAACTGTAGTGTCCTTTATTATTTACTACATAGTAACACACAAATAAGGCTAGACATTTTGATACTGAAAGGGAGATACAGACCTTGATCCATGAAATTTATAACTCACAAATCCTTAAGTGAACCTCCCTATCTTTCAATTTTAATATTGGTTCTTTTAAATTTATGAGGCACAAACTTAGCTTCCTTCCAAACAAACCTTCATGGGTACATCTCTGCAATATACATAACATTTAATCTGGTGACCTTCTATCTACATTAGCCTAACACAATGAAAAAATAATAGGAAAACACTGTCATATTTCAATTCCAATCCAGGAGGATTGTGGTTCCACATATTCTCATAGCAGTGTAAGACAGATTTTTTTTCTTTAAACTGTTTATTAAATATTTCGATTGATTAAAGAAGATTGATTAGATGAGGTCATTACCTGGGAAAGGGATGGCTATGCATGGATCTTTCCCCAGTCTTCCATTTAAACAGCTCTTGTGAATGATTTTTGAACCAAGAGTTGTGAATGGCTGGTAGATGCTTTGGAATGGGTTTAAAGGAACATCAGTGGTGACTGGATGGAGACAACCAAGGGCACTGGCATTCCAATCTGTTCGGGCAGCTTTGCTTTCTGTTGTGAGGTCAGGGGAAAGAGTAGGTAATGTGCACAGAACCAATCTGAGCAGTTTGGTTCTAATTCAAACTGAGTTTGAACCAAATCACCAGTCTGTGAACTGGTTCATTAGAAGTGGCCAGCGGTTCGGTTCATGCACGTGAACTGAGTTGAACCGGTGTGGCCTGGTTTGACCCAGCTCGGGATGCTTTTAAAGAGGATCCCTAACAACTAAAAGGAGGTTGAATGGGTGGACAGGGTGGGTGAGAGGGCACCTTACCTGAGGTGGCAGTGACAGCTCTTTTGCAGTGATTGCTCCTCTAGGCCCTCCAGCAGTCCCCCCATCAGCAGAACTGGCCCCTGCTGCCCCCCCGATGGGGGGAGTGCCGGCAGGACCTCAAGGAGTCACCGCCGGCACACAACCAGTGAGGAGCCACTGCTACCATGGGTAAGGTGCCCTCTTTCCCACCCAATCCACCTTTTCAACCCCCTTTTTGTTGTTAGGGATCGCTCTTTGCTAGTAAAGGGGAATCCTTACTGGATTCCCCTTTAGAAGCATCCCAAAGCAGTTGAACTAGGCCAAATCAGTTCGATCTGAACTGGGCCCAGTTCAGTTCAAATTAGAATCAGCCCTCTTTCTGGGAGGCCAGTCCAGTTTTTGAATCAAACCAGGTTCGATTTGAACTGGTTCTGCACACCCCTAGGAAGGAGGTGCTGTAAGGACCATTGCTATAAGGTAAGAAATAAATACAAAAACCAATCAAATTAATGCCCCAACATACAGGAGCATTTGAATATAGAATCAATATAATCAGTAAGATTATTTCTATAGATATATTCCTTTTGTTCCTCGCACAACTTACATCGTGATAGCAGCTTGCCTGTTTATGTGGTGTTCTTTGCAGCTAATAAGTTATTTCTTTGCTGATTCCCATTTCAAACTTTCCTTGGTGACAATGATCATTATTAAATGGGAACCATATGGAATGATTTTATAGTAAAACAAGTACTAAATGCTCCAGTTGATAATTACGGAACGACAGCTACCACAGAAAATTAAGCATAACAATCAAAAGCAGTTCAACCTGGCAAGAAATTAGGAAGTCAATTATTCAGGTGCTAACAAACATTTTGTACTGTTTAATTGACAGCACCTATTTTGCATCACAGATAGCATGTTATGATTCACAACACACATTTCCATGTGGAATATTAAATGCAAGAACATTAAGTGTACTAAGTGTTTATCAAAAAGTAAGCAAAGCTTCTACTTTTCTAACAAAGTGGTTCTTATAAAGTTAGGACAAATAACATTCTGGGCAGAAATACTTCACTTTGCCATGGCTGTGCAGGAAGTTTGTACACGTTGTACAATTTGACCCCAGAGATTTGCATAAATTTGAATTTCATGTTGATCAGAAGGGAGGCTTTTGATTTTGTATTAGCTTGTTGCTCAGTGAAAGCCTGGTTTGGAATCCATAAGAGATAAATGTAATGTAGAATAAGGCAATAAATTATTGTAGAATAAATTTATACCAGATAATGTCGGCAAGCATTAAAATGCCAATGTATCCTTAATTTTTGTTTGAGATTCAGCTTGAGGGTGCTGCTGGAATCATATTTTTAAATATTGTATTGGTATTTATTGTTCTAAGTAATTGAATGCTGTTCAGATAAAACATCAAACAAACAAAAATGTCTTCTGCCAGGTTCAGATTCTGCTTCTCATTGCCTCTTTTTTTTCCTTTCTCCCCCTTTGCACTCCCCCTACCCTGCTGCTTGATGGCTTTGTTCCTTCTGTGTAAGGTTCTGAGTGCTAACAAGCAGTGATCTATATTTAGAATTAAGGAAGAAAATGTGTAAGTCATTAAATGCCCCACGTTGTAGGTATGCTGCTCCAAAATCATGACTGGTAATATTTCTACTGATGTAATTTGTTGCAATTAGTGTGTAGAATGGTGGTGCAGCAGGAAAGGAAGCAAAATGGGATATGCAATGAAACCCAATGCATTGGGGATGATGGCCTGCTGAAAGCAATCATGGGATAAATGTGGAACTTTGATGTGGTTTCTCCTATACCTGATATGCAGGCTGAGAACACTTGTATGCACAACTTTTCAGCGGGAATAATATATTTCTGCTCCAAGGAGGGAACAGAGCGAGTGGGTTTCTTTCTGCCATCTGTATAAATATTGTAAGAAACACTGGATTTGGTTCAGCACTCTGCAAGCCAAATTCGGACCTGGTACAAATGAGTGCAGCTCGATTTACTGTACTGAAGTGGCACCCTGTTATACTTGGCATGAATCTAGCTGTGCTTCATCATCTTTAAGGCAGTTCTTTGTATGACCTTAAATGAAACATGTCTTTGTTCTAAAGTTTCCCCAGTGAGAAAGTGAGTGTTATAGACCATCATGTGGAGATTAAGGTTTGGAAATCAAGCAATACAGCACGTCCAAGAGGAACTTTGACCTTCAGCTTTCTAAACTCCAGTGGGATCAACTACTTTTCGTTTAGCTTAGCAAGAAGGATTTTTGTGTTTAATGTTTGCAAACCCATTCCATCAACTTTTTCGTAAAACCATTTGTAAAGGAAACATATGAGAAATGACACAATGAGGTGGGTTTTCTTGGATGATCCTGTGCACTACTGTGGGTACAACCACCAAACACCACTATCTCTACGAAGTTTAAGAGGGCTTGCTCAAGGCTTCTACCAAAGCCTCTCTGAAGAGAATGGGCCCTGTCAGACAAAACGCGGATCAACAGAAGCTAAACATAAGAACAGCCCTGCTGGATCAGGCCAATCAGGTACAGAGCCTGATTGCAGGGAGAAGTTACAGAAGAATGAAGAAGCTGCAGAAGGTCTATGAGACTTCACTGGGATCCCTGAACTGGAGCAGGAGAGCACAAGCAGCAAAGAAGCAAATTATTGAGAGGTAGGCCTGGGCCTTTTACATGGGCATTACTGGGAAAGCCTGTGAACAGGAAGGCCTGCTCTATTGGTCTACAAGATTTTACAACCCTGTGCAAGGAACCCAACTTGGCAGCACTGGTAAAGTAATCGCGGGGGCGGGGGGCACAAAGGCACTCCTCCCACAAGGCACTATTTATCTTAGCACTGACCCTGGGGACAATGAGGGGAAATATGCAGTTAGTGTGGTGAAGGGGCAGGTGACAAATGTATTTGAAATGACTAGCCATTTTCTCTGGCTGGAGGGCTAGTTCAATTTTTAATGTAGAACAAAAGAAAAGCATTGTGTTCTTGTGGAATCTTCAGGTGCAGTGTCAGGACTAGAACAAACGAGAGCAGGAGTGCTTAATACTTATTAGTCCTTTCTCTCCTTTAAAGTATCTCTAAGATGTATGCTTTGCAGTACAAACTAACATTCAATATTATATTAAAACACATTTAATTTGTCCAAAATTTAACGGTCAAGATCTGGTTCAGCCTGGAGGAGTTTCAATTACTTTTTATCCAGTGTACAGCTTGAAAAGCTTTATCTATTACATACTGTGTTGGATTTTCCATTGACCCAATAACTTGCATGGCAAGTAAATTTACATTTTGCAGCATGAATATCAAGTGTGAGGAATAAATTCATTTGAATATTGAACAGATTCAAACAAGGGCAAAAAAAAAAAAAACAACCCCAAAAGCCCACCCTTTACAGTATAGGAATAGTTGGTGTGGCAGCTCCAAATGAACTCCAAAAAGTGAGTACAGTATCTCAGACTGGACATCAGGTCTCATGACCCCATGGTGTGAACATCGTAGGTGAAAATCAGGCCCTTTATTTGTCTTGTTGGGCTAAACTGATGAGAAAGTGAGGCTATCCACATGGGTGTGCAAAACCAGGCTAACGGTGCCCAGCCCAGTTTTGCACATCTGTGTGAATCGCCAGGATCAGACCAATCCTGGCGGCTACACAGTGACAAACCCACCTATTTAGCGAGCACTCCCTTAACCTCATTTTTGCTTGTGTGTCAACTAGCACACCTGGGGAGGGGGATTCCCATAGTGCACAGCGCACTCACATGGTGCATTATCAGAGCTCCAGAGGGTGGGGCGACATGTGGTGGTGTGTCCTAGCACCCTGACCCTCGGAGCTGCTGGTCATCCGGGTGGGTGATCCGCCTACTCAGGGAATGGAGGATGATAGTCTGCAGGGGAGGTAGGTTTAATCTGCCTTCCCCGCAGCCCGCCCATGATCCTTCTCACAGATCATGAGAAGAGGAAGAATGTCTGGACCAATATGAACCAAATTGGGTACAGTTGTAGGGACACATAGGGACACCTCAATGACAGAGTTTGTGATTATGTCATCTACCCCGAACCAAAATGGTGGATGCGTAAACTTTTGATGTGCAAGTGGGCCAACTTGTGAACTGCCTAACCAAATTGAACCCAATTTGCTACAGCTGTAGAGACACATAGGGATGCCCAAATGGCGTGGTATGTGATGATGTCATCTGCTCCAGTTCAAGATGGCAGCCACGTGAACTACTCGGGTGCAAGTGGGCTAATTTGTGGACTGCCTAAGCTATTTGTACCAAATTGGGTACAGTTGCTGTGAGTGACACACAGGGACACCTCAATAGCATAGTTTGTGATGATGTCATCCACCCTGAACCAAGATGGTGGATGTGTGAACATTTGAGGTACAAGTGGGCTAACTTGTGGACTGTCTAACTGATTTGAACCAAATCACATACAGTTGTAGTGAGTGACACCCAGGGACACCTCAGTGGTGTAGTTTGTGATGATGTCATCCACCCTGATTCAAGATGGCGGAAGCATAAAACTTTGACGTGCAAGTTAGCTAACTTGTGAACTGCTTAACCGATTTGAACCAAATTCGCTACAGCTGTAGGGACACATAGGGACACCTCAATGGCAAAGATTTTATCATCCACCCCAATTCAAGATGGTGGACACGTAAACTTTTGAGGCACAAGTGCACTAACTTGTGGACAGTCTAACCGATTTGAACCAGATTTTCTACAGCTGAATGGGCACATAGGGATGCCCCAGTGTTGAAGGTTGTGATGATGTCACCCACCCCAATCCAAGATGGCAGATGCATAAACCTTTGAGGCTCAAGTGCATTAATGTGAGGACTGCCTAGCCAATTTGAACCAAATTTGGAACAGCTAAAGTGAGTGACACACAGGGACACCTCAATGGTGCAGTCTGTAATGATGACATCCACCCCGATCCAAGACGGCAGACACATGAACATTTGAGGCACAAGAGATCTAACTTGTGGACCTCAATTTGCACCAAATTTAGTCCAGATGTAGAGACAGTGAAATGAAAGTAGGCTGATTAGTTCTTACTAGAACAACTTGTTAATTGTTTCCATATCCTCATCCAGGTTAGCACTTGCTGTCACAGCTTATATGCGTCTTGCCCTATGTATCATAAGAACACATACACAGTTCACTTCACATGGCCACTGGCACAACAATAAGCCAGTGCCAGGATCCACCCAGGGTTCCCTGGGGAAGACCCTGGAGGAGAGACAGAGTCAGATGAGCCTTATGAGCTAGTCCTGATGGAGGGCAGTGAGGAGGACCTGGATGAACCCTTAGCACGAAAAAGCGTGCTGAACGCCCAGGAGGACATCCCACTGGAGGAGAGGCTAGGTCCTGAGGAGCCCAAAGTAACTGAGGGTCCTAGCAAGACTTCTGGGGGAAACACTCTGGTCCTCCTCCTAGGTAGCCCCTCACAAAGAACATGTAGAACTTGTGGGCCAGGATCCTCTAGAAGAAGACACCCTAGGGCTTGGAGCACCAAGAGCCAGACACTCCAACCTGACCCTGTAGCACTCTCTGAAGACTCGGACCATTAGGAATCCCCAAGTCAGCACTGACGGAGAACTTGGAACAAACTCCAGCAACAGCAGAGCAGCACTCACCTGGCAGCTCAACCAGGGTCTCCAAGAAAAGGCCTCTTCAGCAGGAGGGAACTCCTCTGGGGCAAGTAGGCATGCTCAGCTTCCAGAGATAATGAGCATTATCTCAGCAGCATGCCAAAGCCTTAATAAACCACCTTGAGGCTGCCACTCTCTGCTGGAGCAACAGTTCAGTTTGCTGCTGCTTCTGGCCCCCAGAAACTACACACCAACCCCAAGACTCTGGATCCTAGATACCCTGCTCAGGTTAACCTCCTCAGTTACTCCCGAGGGCTGCTTTACCCACACCAGACTCCAGTTCCACAGACTCCTACCACTAAAGCTCCAGCCTCCTGCTCCCAAATCCTTCAGCTGGATGATTTCCCCTTCTACCCCTGTGCTGCCAGATTGAAGCACAACAGCTGATAACTTCTTGGTTAAAAATTGAGGCTGTGAGAAATATTACACCCAACAGGCATGATATATGAACCGGCCCAAGTTCATTCTCAACCTTCTCCCCACACCATTCACCCAAGATACTCCACCTGACTTCCAGAGCTTGGGGGTGGAAGTTGGGAGAATACCAGGTGGAGAATCTTGGTAATTGGATGGATTCAGAGGTCTTACCTGCTGGGAATGTGTGCTCTCGTGGCCTGACATTTACTCAGAGGTTAACAACTTACTGCCATGCCAAGCCAGTATCCTCTATCCCTTTCCCTCTGCATATAGTAGGAGATCTCTTTCTCTCCCTCACACACACACAACCATTCGACTCTAAAAAAACCCTTCTCACAGTAGATTTCTCTGGTTTCCTACTTCCTTTTCCCAAGTAGGCACCTGCTGCCATGCAACCAGTTATGAGGGGTGTAGCCACAGGTAACAATCTATCATAAATAATCCTGTGACCAAAAAGGGTAGCATAGTGTGGTTTTAATTTGCAGTTTTAACCAGTCATTTTTACTCTGTTATGCTTAATATGTTAGCATTATATCTGAACTTCCTGCCTCGATTTTCAATCTTGCTCTTATTATCATTTAAATGAGCAGACTTCCATTTATTTATTTTTCTTTTTTAAATAAGTAAAGGTCTGGACACAAATGCCATTCCAGTATGATGAGGTGACTAATTAGGTTGATCATCTACTGCTTCATAGCATTAAGAGTCACCTTTCGTTGCCTATTTTTATGGTCTTGACATGGATTAACAGAATTTGAAGGAAAGGCACTCCAATCCTGAACACATTATGTATAAATCAATATGACTTACCTTCCTGTAATGTGTTTAGAATCAGGATGTAAATGAAATGGCTCCTTCTTATGCCAACAGATTTAGAACTATTACATGTGAGTTGGGTGCTTGAATTTTATGCTGCAAATATTTTTGACATGTAAAACACACAAATGAAATGCTTCCAAATCTACAGAGACCTAATATGATGGTCAAAAATACCGGTTTACATACAGCACAATGCTTTGCTGATCCAAGAGCGGGCTGCATGAATTCATTCCGTGCCTCTGCAAACCATGTTCTTATTTCTCCTGAACTCAGAGAGGCTCCATTGCTACTAAGGATTACATCATTGTTGCGGTGATGATTTTCCCATTGGGAATAATGGAATGCTTATTGATGGCTTTCATTGGGAATAATGGGAGGCTCAATGATGGAGGAATCCTTAGTAGCAATTAAGCCTCTCTGAGCTCAAGAGAATGCAGTTTGCAGAGGCACGGAATGAGCACATGTGCCCTGTAATTGGGTTGATGGGGCAGCATGCTGTATTTAAGCTACTGTCTCAGTTGTAGGGACAGTAAAAACCCACTGCTGAAATATGGTCCCTGAATTTGGAGGCTGGATTTGAACAGAATACTTAACTTCCTCTGGACAGGCCCACACATAATGTGGAACCCACTTGCGAAGTTGGTAACTGACTTGGCTGTGACTGCCTGAACCTAGGAAAGGCAGGAATCTGAGGTTCACTTAGGATCTCAGACCAAGATGGGTAAAAGGTAAAGTGTGCCATTGAGTCGGTTTCGACTCCTGGTGCCCACAGAGCCCTGTGGTTGTCTTTGGTAGAATACAGGAGGGGTTTACCATTGCCTCCTTCCACACGGTATGAGATGATGAGGTTATTCTCAAGATGGAGGAAAACCAGGCTAAAGAAGCCCAGCCCGGCCACCCAGGGCTGCCTTTGGATCATCTGTGGGGAGAACGGGCTAAGCCTGCTAGCAGGTATTCAGACCAGCAACCTCTGGCTTGATAATCAAAATCAAGTCATTTCCCCACTGAACCAAGATGTAAGTTAGCTTGCCAAAGCAAGTGCTGGTCTCACTGAGGTGTGTGTTATTTCTGAACCCACATTTTTCATGAATCTCTGGTTAATTCCAGATGAGCCTTTCCCCTTTGACATTGGGGGAAGTGTGGTACTTTTGCAGTGTGGTACAAGGCTGGGATAGTATCCAGGATCTTGCTGAGAAGCGCGGCCAGGGAGTGTAGCACTGGCCAAACTTGGTAACTTTCAAGAAATCAAGGTATGTGATCATCTGCAGCACCAACTTCAGATTCCCTCTATATCTCAGACTGGAAAATGGGATTGTGTGTGAACCCAGCGTCCATGTTATTTGTTAATCCAGCCTCTGTCTAAACAAACATATCTGGGACAAGATTGCTCCCTATCAACAGTCACTGTGATATAATTTATATAGCCAGTCTCCCAGTGACCATCATTGCTTAAAGCCACTGATTACTTTAGTCTGAATTTGAATTTAAATTTGAATTTGGTTTAATATTAATAATATTTAAATTTTAAATATTAAAATTTGTACACCGCCTAGAGATGTATATATCAGGTGGTATAAAAATATGATAAATAAAACTGTGAAATCTTCTAATTAAGAAACATGAAAACATAAGAAGATGCTTTCTACTATACCGTTAGTACATCTAAATTAATATAGTCTTCACTGACTGGCAGGAGGTTTCCAGGGTTTCTGATTGGAGTCTTTTTCAGCAGAACCTGAAGGGATTAACCTGAGATATTCTCATCGTAAGCAGTGTTCTACAACTGAGTGATGGCCCTATCCCTTCAAAGGCTTAAGGAAGGCTCTAGCGGGCTAAATCTGGCCCTTCAGCTGCCTTTTGGCTATAAAAGTCAGTCACAATGCACACAGAATAATCACTGCTGAATGCCTAAATGATATTTTAATTTCCCTGCTGTAGATGATTGCACAGCTGTGGCTCTTTTCTGCCTTCTGAAGCAAATATATATCTATAGACAGTGGAGAATTTAGTAAGCATGCAGTGAAGCTAAGCAAAGCAGCACTTTTTAAAGTGCTGGTCTTGTGGTAGGAAGCATGACGTCCCCTTAGTTAAGCAGGGTCTGCCCTGGTTGCGTATGAATGGGAGACTAGAAGTGTGAGCACTATAAGATATTCCCCCCAGGGGATGGAGCCACTCTGGGAAGAGCAGAAGGTTTCAAGCTCCCTCCCTGGCTTCTCCAAGATAGGGCTGAGAGAGAGTCCTGCCTGCAGCCTTGGAGAAGCTACAGCCAGTCTGTGAAGACAATACTGAGCTAGATAGACCAATGTTCTGACTATGGCAGCTTCCTATGTTCCTATGTACATTTGTATTAGCAGGGGAAAAGCAACTGCCCCATTCAACCTAAACACAACCTCAACATTTTTCCAGTGACTGTTGCTAGTCCATCTTGTTCTACATGGTTTGGGCATAGTACTTTCGATCCACTACACACCGCTTCGTCGCCTATAAGGAATCTGCCAAGGGTTCCTGCATATCTAGACAAAGATTGTCAAGGTGGCTAGTTGAGCTCGTCTTGCTCACCTACGAACTACAGCAAAAGATGCCACCAGAAGCCATCAAAGCCCACTCTACTCGGGCCTACGCTTCTTCAGCATCACACCTTTCAGGAGTTAGTTTCCTGGATATCTCCAAAGCAGCAACCTGATCTTTGAATCTCCCATTCGTTAAGCATTACGCCATAGATGTGCACGCTGCCGCAGAGGCTAGCTTCGGGAGAAGCCTCCTTAAGCGGGTGCTACAATAGCACTACTGCACCCTCCTCCATAGGGAGCTTGCTAAACACCCATTCTTATGGCTGTCGATGGATCTTGATCCAGATAAACAGGTTGCTCGCCTGTAACTGATGATCTAGTAAAGATCCGTTGACATCCATAAGACCCTCCCAACCTTCCCCTCTGCAGTAGTGGTGCTCTGCTATGTGTGTACTGGAGTGTGCACTGCTGCCCTTGGGGTGTCCTATCGTCAAGTGTGAACTCACCTGCTTACAGGATGGTCGTCCTCTACGGCGGTCGCCCAGGAACTGAGGGATGTTGTGTCCAGCCCGCTCTTAAATAGCATGCTCTGCACGGGGGCAGGGCTTGGACACCTCAGCAAGCTGAGGCATGGCTACCATGGGTTTCCTGCACAGGCACAGAGGTGCTAGTCTCTTGCTTCTATTTCTTTTTGGATTGTGAGCCCTTTGGGAACCGGGAACCACCTTAATCAGTTAGGGCTGCAATCCCATTTGCTCTGTTCTAGGAGTAAGTCCTTTGGACATATACTGGTTTACATAGCACACATGGCAACATGGAATACTGTCTGCACTGCTGCATGTCTGTAAAAACCATTGATGGTGTTGCACAACAGGATAGTTCCACTCCATCATAAAGCTGTGCAAATGCAGTTGTGCAACATGACACCCATCATTTCCTACAGGCCTGTCCCTAGGGGTGTGTGGGGCTGGGGGCAAATCAACATGTGGGGTCCCCTTAACATTTCAATTTAATATGCATAATATGTAGAACACACATGCAAACTTACACAATTTAACACAGTTGCATTCCAAACTTGAATTCCAAAACTGAATTCTGTTGCAATAAAAATCTCATTTGAAGGAAGACACTGGGATTCCCAACACTTAACTCAAAGTTGGTTGGTGGCCACTGAGTGTAGATTTTGGTGAAACAATCCATTATATATGTTGGATAATTTGTGGAAAATGCAGTCATACTTCCTAATGACCTACAGATACCAAATTTAGCATGAACAATCCTGCCCCTGAAATTAGCTGAATGCATTACTATTTACATTTTTTCACCAGAATATTCGGGGGGGGGGGGAGGTTTAAATATCATTTTGCTTGAAAATTTTTAGAAGAAATCCTCAAGATAACTAGCAGATGTTAACTGTCATTATTCTCAACAAATGTTCACCACTCAATAACCAGATCAGTAATTCCAAAACCACATCATGCCCCAAAGAAGCAGATCTTTCTGAGATTCACATTTACTACATATAGTCATTATTCAATAAAAACAAACATTTGAAGTTGAATCCTACAAATTTCAAACTGTTCGTTTACCTCCCTTTTGAAGCACATTCATTTAAAAAAAAATCTATTACCTATATTTAAATCCTCTATCAGTGCAATCTACGCAAAATTACTTTGCCCAATCTCACCTACTAGTTGATATATTGGACAGAAACCCAGGTATGATAGTTGCTCCTATCTTTAAAATGACAGTAAAACACTCTGTAAAGCATACAAGTGTATTGCTTTTCTTCTGTCACAAAAACAGGAATACCATGAAGAAAAATGGACATGATTCTTTGAAATTATTTGTGTTTACCCTTTTTGTTTGTTAAATAAAAATAAATAAATAACAGACAAGAATATAAAACCACAGCTTGATCCTGCTGCTTCCCTTCCCCCAGCCCTTCTTCAATCAGTCCCTCTTGCTTCAGCCCTGAAAGTTTACTGCAACTTAACAACAACTGCTCCTTGCTTCAACCCACCAAAGGTGGTGTTTTATTTTCCTTTTTATCAAGAAAATGTGTGTAGGCTCTGCAGAAATGCTCACAGCATTTTAGTACATTACAAACCTATTAAAAAGACAATGTTCCAGTTATTTATATTTGAGATACTGTTACAAGCACAAATCAAAATAAAATAGTGGTGATTATAAGGGGAAACATGATGACATGATGAGAAAACCATTTTTTCATATTTTGCTATTTAAGCCATTCTGAGAACTTTGTTGCTAAAAAAGCAGCATATAAATATTTTTAACTAGCTTTAACTACCTGACGTTGCTCGGGCTTATGGTGCAAGTTTTTGTTTGTTATTGCATCCATAGGTTTTGTGGATACACCTGTTGTATATCTGTCTGCCTGTCTGTGCGAAGTGATTGTTGGGCCCTACATTATTTATAGGGTCCTAGGAAGTCACTTTGCCAAGGTTGGTGGCAATAGCTCAAAGGGTGTGGGGATGTATAGGGAACAGACAGACAAACAGACATTCAGTTTTTGATAGATAGATAGATAGATAGATAGATAGATAGATAGATAGATATTGGGGCAGAGAGAGAGAAAACTGCACACAGAGACCAGATTAGAACTATAAGCAGTTTAGTATCCTCAGGAACAAAAGACAGGAACAAACCCAAATACAGATCCATTTTGTTAAGAGTATTTTTCTTTCCTCCTATTCTCTTTAAAGCTTTTAATACTTCTGAATGGACTAATTTCCTCACAAGAAGGCATATTGTTGGGATGGGGAAGGTTTTTCATAAAAGTTTATACTGGAACAGTTTTGGCATATTTTGATAATGGGGTTTTTTTTAAGTGTAAATCTCTCTCACACACACACACACACACACACACACACACGGGGGGGGGGCAAAGCACACAAATTGAGATTATCTCTCTCACACACAGAGTTCAAGGGTTTGGGTGGGAAGAGAAACACACTGACTTAAAGCAAGGGGAACAATCACTCTCATACGTAAAACAAAAATATAAGGGTTGGGGTTTTAGTTTTATTTTCCTGTGGTGGGGGGAGAAGCCCAACAGCCAACTTCCAGGTCCCATTCACAAGGCAACTCTGTTGTCCTCATGGCAAATCACATTCAAATGCCGGCCAGAGCGGGGATGTGGGTGGTGTGGGGAGCACAAGACCGCAGGAGAACAAATCAGGCAGCTCCTTCTGAGAGAGGGCAGGACTAACAGAGCAGTATGTTAACCTTTTCTTTACTCTGCTGCCACCAAGGAAATGCCAATCTATACCCTTCCACCCCCCTTGGATCCACCCCCGGAATGGTGAGATAAACTGCTGCTTCTCTGCCTGCTGCTCCTGCAGCTGCTCCTGCAGCTGCAGTGATTGCAGAGAGAGAGAGCAGAGAGCAGAGGGAGAGCAGCATGGCAGCGAGCAGGAGCAGGCTGCTCAGACTTGGAGGCTCTCAGGACTTGGAGGCTTAGTCAGCCATGCGCCCACCCGCCGGTGTGGGGACCTCTTCCAGTGCAGGGCGGGAGACTGCACTCTGCTCTCTGCTGTGCAGCCTGTTTCCACCCTTGAGCAGAGTGTCCCATCCTGCTGCCGGCAGTGGCAAGGGCAAAGGGGGGGGGACTTTTCCTCACTCCCCCCTCCCTGTAGCCACTGTGGCTGCCGCCGTGCAGCAGCATTTTTTTAAAAGAAAGGTAAAGGGAGGAACTTTTTCCTCACACCCACCACCCTTGCTGCAGCAGCCACCCACATAAAGGGGCAGCAAAATTTGCCATTCCTCAGATGTTGCCGCCATAGGCAAATGCCTAATTTCCCTCTCTGTTAATCCACCACTGAATACATTCTCATACACACATCCCACACAAACCTCAAGCAGCCCTCCTCACACACAGAGACAAAATGAAGACATCCAACTGCTGGTCTTTTTAAAGTTAAGATATGCTAGTGTGGTGTTTTTGGTTAATCCATTCCTTTATCTAGGCCAGCTTTTGAATGCTGCTTTAGTTACTTTTAGTCCAGTCCTGGATTTGAGGTGGGGCTAACAAACAGCCAGCAGCATTGGAAAGCAGTCTGTACTTGCCTCTTTGCAAATAATATCTGTCACATTAAGCCATTAATATTGCTGATTCTCCTTCACTACCTTAGGAAAAGGAACATAGGAAACTACCATATATTGAGTCAGACCATTGGTCTATCTAGCTCAGTATTGTTTTCAGAGACTGGCAGCGGTTTCTCCAAGGTTGCAGGCAGGAATCTCTCTCAGCCCTTTCTTGGAGATGCCAGGGAGGGAACTTGGAAACCTTCTGCTCTTTCCAGAGCAGCTGCATCCCCTGAGGGGAATATCTTGCAGTGCTCACACATCAAGTCTCCCATTCAGATGCAACCAGGGCAGACCCTGCTTAGCTATGGGGACAAGTCATGCTTGCTACCACAAGACCAGCTCTCCTCCCACAATACCTTGTCCTTGCATGCCACAACTCTTTCCTCTGGATTCTGCATTGGTGACTGGTTAAGTGGTTAAGAACCCCTCCATAAACCAGCCAACAAACAAAGCTCCCTTCTCAAAAACAGAAAGCAACACAGATAGGAAAAGGCCTAAATGACATAGAGAGGACAAAAGGAAGGCAAGTGATAGAAACAAAGACACACCATTCTTCTAACCAGCTATTTCTGGAATTCTGAATTTTTCTTCATAGAGATAACATACTGTGTAACACAAGCTTTTTGTAGTAGCCTGCTTTTGAGTGCAGCAGCCATCTACTGTATAGTCTCTTAGCTCTGCCTGAAGGAGTGGAGTGGCAGCCATTTTGAGTGCTTCCTTTATTCCCTGGCACAGCATCCTTTTCCAACAGTGATTGGTTCCTCTGCCAGTTTTATGAGCCTCAGCCTTTGTTGTTATCAATATACTTCCTGCTTTTCCTGAATTTGCTATTCATGATTCCCATTCTACATTGGGACCTAGATGAGACTGGTATTTTATTGTGGGGTGGGGGAGGGATGTGGTTTGTTGGGTTAATCCATTCCTTGATCCAGGCCAGATTTTGAATGGTGCTTTAGTTACTTTTAATCCAGTCCTGGAATAGAGATGGGGCTAACAAACAACCAGCAGCAAGAGCAGACTCAAGAGCAGACTGAAGGCAGACTCTACTTGCCTCTCTGTAAAAAAATTTTTCTATACCACCCATAACTTGCATCTCTGGGCAGTTTATCTGTTTCATTAAACCATTAATATTCCTGATTCTACCCCACTGCCTTGTCCTTGCATGCCACAACTCTGGATTTTACAGCAAGCAAAGTAGCAGCACTCTGGAAGCTTAGTTTAACCTTTCAGCTCCCAGTTCCCAAGTCTAAATCACTACTACCCCTCCCAGTCTCCTACTGGGAGAGCAGGGCTAGCAGCTTGGAGAGAGCATTGGATCCTCACTGGTGCTCAGGCTGCTGCCACCACTGCCTCCTCCTCTCTCTTTCAGTGCAGTATTGCTGTGGGCGACTGCCTGAGTCAGTCAGTAGTTATTGTTGTAGTTGCTGCCACCAGAGAGAGAGAGAGAGAGCGAGAGAGAGAGAGAGCAGCTGCTTGTGCAGATCAGGCCCGTCCTGAAACGCAGTGGGTGCACTGCTTCCCCTCTCCACATTCATGCTGGTGCCTAGCTATAAAACACCATCCTATGTGCCAGACCATTGCTGCTGCCATGTCTGAGCCACTACACTGTTGTATGGACCACAGCATTGCTGTCGAACACCAGCAGCACATGGATGGTGGTGCTTGTCTGGCTCACAGGCAGCTGCAGGCCATCCATGCTCACAGAGTTTGCATGGGTAAGCAGGCTACCACAATCCCTCCCTCAAAATGAATCACTTTCTCCAGAATATTTCATCCGGATTCGTGACAGGATTGGCTCTGATGCACACATGAGAACAGCTCCTATGCTTCAGAAGCAAATCAAGGATACTTCTCTTAGAAGTTCCATATACATCTGTGTGCACATGTTGCACCAGAATATCTACCTGTTGCAACAGAGCAAGAGGACACACTACAACTTTCAGATTTAACAGTATGATGTAGTATGTCAAAAAGATATACAGTGAGGGAAATAAGTATTTGATCTCCTGCTGATTTTGTCCGTTTGCCCTCTGACACAGAAATGACCAGGCTATAATTGGAATGGTAGATTTATTGTAGCTGTGAGAGACAGAATAACAACAAACAAACCCTCAAAAGCCCAGTGCCCAAAAGTCAGCGATGGATTTGCATTGTAGTGAGGGAAATAAGTATTTGATCCCCTATCAACCAGCAAGATTTCAGGCTCCCAGGTGTCTTTTCACTATATGCAGGTAACGAGCTGAGATGAGGAACACCCTCTGTAAGGGAGTGCTCCTAATCCCAGCTTGTTACAGTACCTGTATAAAAGACACCTGTCCATAGAAGCAAGCAATCACTCAGCTTCCAAACTCACCACCATGCCCAAGACCAAAGAGCTGTTGAAGGATGTCAGGGACAAGGCTGTAGACCTGCACAAGGCTGGACTGGGCTACAAGACTATCGCCAAGCAGCTTGGTGAGAAGGTGACTACAGTTGGCACCATAACTCGCAAATGGAAGAAACACAAAATAACTGTCAATCTTCCTCGGTCAGGGGCTCCATGCAAGATCTCACCTCGTGGAGTTGCAGTGATCATGAGAACAGTGACAAATCAGCCCAGAACTACATGGGGGGAACTTGTCAATGATCTCAGGGCAGCTGGAACCATAGTCACCAAGAAAACAATTGGTAACACACTACGCCGTCAAGGACTGAAATCTTGCAGTGCCCGCAAAGTCCCCCTGCTCAAGGCAGCACATGTACAGGCCCGTCTGCAGTTTGCCAATGCACATCTGAATGATCCAGGGGAGAACTGGGTGAAAGTGTTGTGGTCAGATGAGACCAAAATCGAGCTCTTTGGCATCAACTCAACTCGCCGTGTGTGGAAGAGGAGGAATGCTGCCTATGAGCCCAAGAACACCATCCCCACCGTCAAACATGGAGGTGGACACATTATGCTTTGGGGGTGTTTTTCTGCTAAGGGGACAGGACACCTTCACCGCATTGAAGGGACGATGGACGGGACCATGTACTGTCAGATCTTGGGTGAGCACCTCCTTCCCTCAGCCAGGGCATTGAGAATGGGTCGTGGATGGATATTCCAGCATGACAATGACCCAAAACACACAGCCAAGGCAACAAAGGAGTGGCTCAAGAAGAAGCACATGAAGGTCCTGGAGTGGCCCAGCCAGTCTCCAGACCTTAATCCCATAGAAAATCTGTGGAGGGAGCTGAAGGTTCGGGTTGCCAAACATCAGCCTTGAAACCTTTCTGACTTGGAGAGGATCTGCAAAGAGGAGTGGGACAACATCCCTCCAGGGTTGTGTGCAAACCTGGTGGCCAACTACAAAAAACGTCTGACCTCTGTGATTGCCAACAAGGGTTTTGCCACCAAGTACTAAGACATCTTTTGTGAAGGTATCAAAATCAGCAGGGGATCAAATACTTATTTCCCTCACTGTATAGTATAGTATAGTATAGTATAGTATAGTATAGTATAGTATAGTATAGTATAGTATAGTATAGTATAGTATTCTTTTTCTCTTCCTTGCAGTAACCACAAATAAATAATTTGGAAAGCTCTTCTTAACAAATCCCAATAGGGTTTGAAATTGAAACAAAAAAATGTGTCAATGGGATTCTTTCCTGACAGGTCAATGTTGGATCACATCATCACCATCTGCTAACTCATCAAGACCATTAGAGAGTTCTGGCAAAGACATATTGTGTGACTATGTGATGCTGCTCATCAGTTTCAGGGAAGCATTTGGCTCTGTGAATTACTGCTCTTTCTGTGTTGACTCACTAGGCTTCTTAAAATCATTGCATTGCTGCAAACAGCAAAACTGTAACGGGGCCTTGATCCCACAGATATGGTCATTTGAGGAACAATCCAACAGATCATGCCTGAGAAGCTAGGTTGGCCTGTATACCATGCAGGTTCTCATGGGTGGTTTCCACACCACCCATGCAGCTGTGGGCATTTAAAAAAAGATCGATGGAGTTATGCAAAAGTGCTGTTGTGCCTAATCACTAAACTTGTGCAAATGTAGTTGCGTGACACAACAATGAGTCTGTGACATTGTGTGGAAACAACACAGCTCATAAAACGAGCTGGACTTTTACAAGTGGACACTGATTTGGGAGATATGTTCAACTTCTTTATGACTGTATATGTAGATGAGAAGGGATAAACTGATGAGCTGCTGTCTTGGGCCACTATGCACAGTACCAGTTATTACAGTGCACATTACTAGTTGCTAATCATAACTTTGTGGATGCCCAGTTGTTATGCATGCTCTGGATTGGAGAAATGGCTTTGAAGTCTGCATGCTGGTTGATTGCATGCTAGGAGCATATTTAGCTGCATCATGTTGGTGAAACATAATTTTGCCATATTGCCCTCAAACCTCATCATTTTCAATTAAAATTAGCCAATTCCATTTGACATTTTATATTCCTTGGAATCTTGTGTTTGAAGTATTCTGGTTTTGGACAAAACTGGTTTTGAGCTCAATTTTGGTCAGAGCTGCCATCCTTTTATTTCATAAAATTTGAGCTTCTTATGCACCTGTTAAGGAGTAATTGCAATAATACTTTCTGGAGTTTAAAAAGAATTGTTCTTCTCAGCTACCTTATAGCTATTATTCAGGTACATTTTATGTTCTTTACTATTCTTATTTTTCCTTGTTCCTGAAAAAGCAATGCAATGAAACATTGTTATCTAATCATTTTCCCCCTTAAACAATTGTTCATTTTTCTATTAAGTTCAAAATTTGCACACCATGAAAAGTGCACACATTCATATACCTTCAATACAAACAATAAATACAATGCTGTAGATGAAATAACTTTATTCTCAAATACTGTAATGCTTTAAATTCATCTAGATATTTTTTAAAAAAAAAACTTTTCAGTGAAGTTATTATTGCATTATTGTAATTGTTGCAATGAAGGCTTTGGAAAGGATATTTAGATGCTGTGATGTGTGACCTGCAAAGATTAGAATCGTTCGGACAATGGTTTTCCCCATGACACTCTATGGATGTGAAAGCTGGACTTTGAAGAACCAAGATAGAAAAATTATTGACGCTTTTCTACTTTGGTGCTGGGGAAGACTTTTGAGTATACCATGGACAGCCAGGAAAACAAACAAATGGATCATAGAACAAATCAATCCAGAATTTTCACTCAAGGCATAAATGACCAGGCTCAGACTATCATACTTGGACACATTATGTGAAGACCCAGCTGCCTTGAGAAATCCATAATGGTGGGAAAAGTTGAAGGTAAGAGAAGAAGAGGAAGATCAGCAGCAAAGTGGATGGACTCAATTACAACAGCAATGAATGCACCACTGAGAGACCTTAAAGGCCGAGTTGAAGAAAGATCATCCTGGAGAGAATCTATCTATGGTCGCTAAGAGTCGACACCAACTTGATGGCACTTAATCAATCAATCAATCAATTATTGCAAGTAAATTTTATTATTACAGTTTATTATTTTATTAAATTATTGCAAGTAGATTTTGCCATAATTGATAAAATATTTATGTGCCAATTCATGGCTTGGGTCAGAACTACACATTTCCATAAGCTTGAACCAAAAATTGCATCCCATTCTTCTTTCCCTTCCTGTTCCCCCAGCAATGTGTAGCAAAACCTATCCATGTCTTGTTAACAGTTTGCATTTTCCCACTCCTGTTCCTTATCAATGACTGCTGCATGCAGGATCAAGGAAATGCATAACACAATATGCCCATTCATCCTAAACCCTATTCAGACATTATGTTGTACAAGTGTATGCTTATCTGTATACTCATATATCTTCTTGAGTGAATTATGGTATCTGTGTTCATTTGAAGTCTGGTGAGTCTGAATACAGGACCCTCAAATGCATGGCACAGATAGAAAATGTACTGTTGTGCCTGTGTTTAAAATACATTGTGAATAATGATACCTGTGTACAGATCTGGTACTGGTATGAGTGTTGAACAGAATGTCTGAATGGCTCTATTGTACCTCCCATTTGTTCTGTGAATGCTTAGAGAGAAGTAAACACAGCCCCGATGCCATCACACCTACTGGCCATTCCCCCAGATCTGTAAGTTCCATCTTTATATGTATGTACACACATACAACTATATATGTTCAGGGTACTCCATTAACTCATCAATCCCGGGTTTGCTACAATATATAATGCAGGAGCATTTGATACACAGCCGCCATTGTTGGTGGCAGCCTCTTGCTTTTCATAATCTGATGTTCCAGCCTTAAAGAGTCTCCTGTTTAAAAAAAAAAGAAAAAATTGAATCCTGTAGGATAAAAACAAACCATTTTTAAATGTATTCTATTCATTTATATCCCAACGTCCTTTTTAAAATAACCACAAATACCTCAAGGTGGCTAGCAAGAGAAATATAAAATACAAATGGGTCAAAAGAGTTTTTGTCCTCCCTCAGCCCAGTGGCCAGCCATTATCAGAATACAAACAGTTGGGTTTGGCAAGCTAATGCAAAAGGCCCTTCACTCTCTATGAATACCAAGGCACACATTACATTAAGGTGCTTGGCCCTGACGTGATTAGTGTTTCTTTTCTCAACGGTAGCCATATGAGGGGAGTGATCTGAATTGCAACCACAATTGTAGGAGGGAAGCCCTTTGCCACCATCTACGTAGATCATCCTTCCCCCACACGGGTTGCTATTTGTCCTGGGAGGAAAAGCTTCCCTTGCCATCAGCTGATTCCCTTCTTTAGTTAACACATTTAGCATAAAATGTAGTTTGGCTCAGGGGATAAGTAAAACCTGATTTGGAACTTCTCTGTATTCTAGTACATGAAAACTGTTGCAAAATATAGAAACCCGGTTTCTTCCAGTGTGTGGGCAGAGCGGGCTAAGCCCTCTCTTCCCACACACGAGCAGGCAGGGAGCCCTGGGCAGCCAGATCAGCTGCCCACATGATTGCCGGCTCCGTGATGGAGCCGGTGGGGGCTGGGGAGCTCGGGGGGTGCACGGAGACCCCCAAAGCCGGGAGGCAGCTTTTTGCCTCCCCTCTGGAGGTCTACTCATGAATAGCCATGGCGCAGAGCCGCACCACGGCTACTCACGACCAGATAGCCCAGGTTTGTGGAGTGCTTGCTCCGCAAACCCGGGCTATGGGGAGGGCTACAGGAGCGGGTTACCCGCTCGAGAACCACCGGGCTCGCAGCCGAGCCCAGTGGTTCTCACGATTAGCAAAAATCAGGCTAGGCTCTCCTAGCCTGATTTTTGCTAATTGTGAGAATAGCCCCATAGAGTAACCAGAGAGTGTGTGAACATCTAAAGAGCCTGTAATGTTTCATTTAATGGACCAGAAATGCTGTTCCAACCCATTCACATCCCCTTAGTCAATTCTCTTGTAAATCTATTAGGCCTGTGTACAGTCTGATTCGACCCGATCTGAAGTTGACAAATTTTAAATAAAAACTCAAAAAATTAACCAAAAATCAGGGGATTGACCCATAACTATGAAAAAGATTACACAGGGTCCTGGCAATGTGGACTTCATAATGTATCCACAATGTGGACAAATGCACTACGGTGGGCCCTGGCCTCCTTTTCCAAATACGTGGCATGTTTCAAGCCTCTAAGACCTAAAGTGATTTTTGGTGGTCTTTTAAATTTTCCCGTTACGAATTTAAGTTGGGATTCAGATTCAGATTCCGAATCTGATCCAATATCCGGCATTGCTAGAGCCCATAGAATCTGAATCAATATTGTCAAATTCACTCCAGGGGACCAATTTCCAAAATTAATTTTGATATTTTGGAATTACTTTTGTGCATTTTTAAACCAATTTGAGGCAATTTTTGATAAAATCTGAATTTTCACAGGCCTAAAATCTATTACTATTAATTGGCAAAATTGTTTACAGTCTTATTACATTTATCTTCACAACTACTCTGAGAGAGAGAGAGAGAGAGCGAGCAATGTTTGCCAGTTGGGGAAACTGAGGCTGAGTCTCACCTAGGTGTTTTACCCACTCCTTTTCTTCCAAAATCCTCCAGTGGGAGAATAGGGAGTTCATAACTAAAATACAGCTTGAGCTAGGTCTCCCAGGAAAATGCCAAAACTCTTTCAGCTAGTCTTCGCTAACCCTAATGCCCAAGGTACATGACAAATGGTCAGAGGTGGCATCGAAGTGGCATCAAAGTGGGGAGAGGGGCAGCCATACACCTCTAAGACAAGCTCAGCCCCCTACAACCCCCTCTCCCCACATTGCTGAATTATCAACTAGAAATTAAAATAAGGCTGCAGTCATCATCATATTTGCAAGTTATTCTAAATAAATAAATAAATAAATATCAATAAGGTTTACTTCAGAGAAAATAGGTTTATGATTATGAGAGCATGAGTGTGAAAATAATATACCATTATTTCTTATTCAGAAATCTAAAATGTGTGATAAAGTTTGCCCCCTAAAGTGCATTTTTCCCTTCCTATGCCCCCTCTTTTTCTGGTGCAGCTCTTGAAAGTGATTTTTATAGATGTTCTGTACTACATATTCAAGGGAAGACATAAGAGAACATTCCCTTAATATATGTTTATTTTCCCCACTCTTAAAAACAAAAAGTCGCCAAGGCTAATTGAAATTAGATTCTAAACAACTAAAATACCAGTAGGGCGTTATACTCTGCCCTGATGTAGCATGTTGTGGTAGCAAATGTCACTCATTTATTATAGTGTTTCTTTGTATAAAGCTTCATTATACAAGCCCCAGAGTAAAAGCATTTAGGCCCAGCTGTCATTTCTGCACCATTTCTACATGTAGAGTTCCAAGTTCAAATCCCACACTTGGGTTTAATTTCTTCTGCCAGCAGACATTGGAAGACATTTGCTGTGACTCTGCCATGTTGGGTTTGTGCTAGTCCCAGTGGTTTGTGGAAAACATTATCTCTAGACATAAAATGCTGTCTTTCACATATGTGAGGCCACATTTTCCTAACTATTCTTCATTTTCATTAGTGGTAAGGATTTCATGGCTCGTGATCCATGCAACTTAATTAATTTTGATAAGAGCTTTTTATTATTACTCCATTTATGCAAATAGGGACAATGAAACACTAAGTGCAATAGGTATTTTTATATGACTCATTGTTTACAACCATCTATGAATACTTAATTTAGTAACAACCTATATAGTTTAATGTCAGCATGATCATGAAACCTGTGAACTCTGGTGTCTTTGGGCGCCCCAATTAATGAAGCAATGTCTATCTGCACGTTGCATTCAGACTTGAGCTACATAATTTTTCAGTGAGATAAGGGAAAATGTCTGCCAAATTAGCTCACTGACAAATGTTTTCTAGGACACTAGTTCTCAAATTCAGACATGGGCTTCCCTAGGGAGGTGTTAGTGGTTCTCTGGAGAAGCATGAGCTTTTTATTGAACCCTGTCCCCTATCTCAGCTGCACTAAGAGGTAGTGTCCTACCAAGTCCTGGTTGGGATCCAAAGGCACCCCATCTGTGGCTCTATCAATTTCACTTCCTTCTGTCTATTTATGCTGTAGCCTACCAGCTGAATCCAAGCATTGGCAATGCAAGCAGAGGGATCTCATGCAAGCAAAGACTTTAGATGGCCAGACTTGATGAGATATGAAATCCTTCATTCTCTAGCTGAAAGCTTCTTTTTACTTTAAAGCAGCAACCACATGAGGATCCAATCCGGGTTGTGGAGGGGTATTTTACTCTATCGCTGCAATGGTATCTTGCATTTTGCATCTTGCAAAATCGCATCTTGAGTCAAACAATAGCAGCTGGGAGTGGGAATTTCAGGAAAATGGCACTGAAATAAAGGGTTATCCACTCTTATGGACTTCAAAATTGGAAGAGGCTCTGTGTGAGCTGAAAATGACTACCCAAATCTTGAAAAGACAAAATACACTGGGATTATTCACATGACCACACACAGGTGGGCAAACGGGTGGGAAGGCAGCATTCAACCTACCTTCCCCAGACAACTGCTCTTAGTCCCTACAGAGTGTAAGCCACGGAGCGCCATGACCAGCACTACTGGGAGAAATGTGGATGACTATCCGCGGTGCTCCTGGCCACGCGTATCATCAGAGGCCAGGACTCATTATCCTGGCCTCTGAGTATCCCACAATGTACTGTGTGCTGAACGCAGTCCACTGGCAGATTCCTCCAGGGGATGGGTGCTCTAGGTGCCCATCTCTGTGTCAGCATGAGCTACAAGTAGCCCATGATGACACATGATCCCAGGACCCGGGTTAAGAGAGCCCTTAACCTTGGCTAAGAACCAGCTTTGGCACCTGGGCACCCTTGGGATCCATGTGGATACTGGTGGTTCTCATGGGTAGCCAAGCCCAGGCTTAACTTCCTAAATCTGGGCTTTGCTGCTTGTGAGAACAGCCTCATTAGCTGGAGGTCATACCTAGAAGGCCACAAGGTGATAAACAAATACTGTCCACACCATTCCGCAGAGCATAATCTATATTATACAAATAAATTGTGTGTTTAGCTAGTATTGCAGACTAGGATCTTTGGATGCAGTTTCCTTTACTTCTCAGAATTCACTTATGAGAATAGCTTACACAATAAAACAAAGTCTCTGCATCCAGAAGCCTGTTTCTGCATTTGACAGCAGATCTTTGGATCTTGGCCATTGGCCTTAAGCACAGCTTTTTACTTTTGAATAAAACTAAGCACTGTATACTTCCATGAACTGCATTCAAATATGGCCTTCTGAAATAAGTCCAAAACCAGTTTTTAATTTTCTGTTGGCACCACAATCGATGCATATGAAAATGAATAAGTATCTTATTCATAAGTACAGGAAAGAGGAAAAGAAAGAACCACGTAACTAAATGTCTGAAATCAGATGAGAAGGTGGAAAAAACTGGCTGTGTTGAATACAGATAAAATACAGCAACCTTTGAATGGATAGGTTAGCCAAAATTACCAGCACAATGTTCTGCTGGCTTTTAGGAGGTGGCAATGAATATTGAAGAAATGAATGAGCAGGTCATCTTCCTGCCCTCCGTTCATGGATGTTTTTGACAGTATAGCACACACTGTATGGCATACAATAACAATACTGTTAGTAAGTGAGTGCATTAGTGAGGGTAACATTCTAAATTGGATAATAAATTGGCTTAGAAGTGTTGCCAATGGCAAGAGTAAAGTGGTAAATGGATACAGATGGAGTAGGAAGGTGACAAGTGGATTGTCTTTGGGATCTGTGTTCAATCTAATCTTATTCATATGCTACTACTGGATATAGCTAATCAACTAGAGCAATGCTGTGGCATCTCAATCAGAGTCAGAGAGTTAACACATATTGTGTTTCACCATATCTTAGTGAATATCTAGTTATCTGAAAATAATAATAGTGAAGAATATGGCATGTAAATGTCAGAATCCATAAGCCACTCATTTGGCACAAAATGGTGTGGAAGGACAAGAGAAATCAAAGATACTTGATAAAATATTTTCAGTGTGCTTAGACAAATATTTGGATCATTAATGTCCATATATGATGATGCATGATATCATGAATAAAGTTGGATAAATGTGCATCCATCACAAATTGAATGGCCAACATTCAGACTAAGAAAGCACTCATGCTGCTAATGCTGTACTGGTTTAGCAGGGAGAGGTGACTTTTGTCAGTCGCCCTTTCCCTCAGAAGCCCACTGTGTCTGACAAAAATATGTCCCTAAGGACTGTACCACCCTCAGATAGGGATGTGCACAAAATGGATTTTGTGTTTTGTTGGAAGTGTGAAACAAAATGCAGATGGCCGAAACATTTTGTTGAAACAGTGGTTGAACCGGTTGTTTCAACGAAACAAAATTCAAAATGTTACTAGTGTTTCAGACATAGGGAACAATGGAGGAACTTGAAACACCCCATTGTTCCCCATGGGTAGCTTCTAGGGACCCCAAAGTGGGTTGTGTGGTATGGCTTGATGGGTGCTATCTACCAACCAACCCACAAAAGAAATGGGCAAGCAGGTGATATTTAATTTATTATTATTATTTTTAACCTCCCCCCGAATCCCATAGAATCCTATGGGAATTTGGGGAAAGGTTAAAAATCTGTTTAAAATTGCCTGCTTGCCCACTTCTTATGTGCGTTAGATGATAGGTAGCACCCATCATCCACACAACTCACTTTGGTGTCCCTAGGAGCTATCCATGGGAAACAATGGGGTGTTTCGAGCTTCCCTATTGTTCCCCATGGCCAGAACAAGCTGCACTCACAGAGTGCACACACAAGTTTTGCACTGCAATTTGCAATGAATTTTGCAACCCTGCCTTGTAAAACAATGTAGAAGCACACAGTAAAAGGCAATCTGTTCCTCCCATACAGAACAGACATTTCAAATACAGTTCAAAGATGGCCAAAAAAGAATCACTGGCCCAGAATCCACTGCCAGCCACAGTGCCTTCGCTGCAGTAACATCATTGGCACAAGTTGTTCGCTCACATGCTATTATGACTCCTTACTTCCTATCATTGGAACAGCTGCCACAGCAGCACCCTTAGCAGCAATAAGCTCAACTAGAGCAACTTCAGCCACATTTTGACCGAGTACACCTTGCAATGCAGATTGAAAAGCAGACCAGAGCAGTGAGTGAAGCATAAATTAGTCTCAAGGAATGAAGCATAAATTAGTCTCATAGTGCTCATTACAACAATCACCAAGAAATATTGCAGAGAGAGAGAGAGAGAGAGAGAGAGAGAGAGAGAGAGAGAAAGCTGCCACTGTCCATCTGTTGCCACAACACTATCTCACAAACAAAACAAAACACAACTCAATTACGGCAGGCACCCAAGTTCTGCCTTTGTCAATCTGAGGTCTAGCAAAACCAGACAATTATAGCAGCATTAGCACAGCATATTATACTTGGTGCTGAGAAAACCACAAAATCAAACCTACTTTGATTCCTTCCTCCTTTCCTGATGCACCCTCTTCAAGAGAGGCACACTATAAGGGCTCACTCTGCCTCTCAGTCCATTTGGATACATTTGAAATTCCCTCCTTTTGTGTTCCCCCCTCCCTCCCTCCAGTCAATGGGGGCACAGTCGCCCATGACAAAACTGATTTGTATGATAACAAGCCAACCAAGAGGCAAGGAGATCGTAAGCCAGTTAGAGGCCTGTGCCAGAAAACAAATCCTCCAAATGTCACTAGAAGCATCAAAATATTTCAATCAAAATGGGGTTGTTTTGTTCTGATCTTGAAACAGGCCATTCATTTTAAAGGACATTTTGTTTCGAGCAAAAAACATTGAAACATTTTGACATTGAAGTGCTCTGCACACCCCTATCCTCAGAGACATATTTTCAGGAGTCAGTGCACATGCAGTAACAATATCATCACCAGTGCTTTGCTTGTCTGGATGTTGGCCAGCAATTGAAATTTCAGCTATGAATGAAATAAATAGTAGTGATGATATTGTTGCTCTTATTCTACTAGGCATCAGTTTATATCTCTTTCTCACAAGTTTTATTGTGCTTGGGCACAGATAAATTGAGTATAGAATTCGTTGTCATCCAATCCCACCCCCCATAATGCCCACAAACCAGAGCAACTCTATTCACACAAATGGTAATGTGAACCTTTCATATTTGATGGCTAGCAGATTAATTGCTAGTTGAGTATCACCACCCCAATACAAAAGTCTCATGAGAAGCAGCTTCTAAAGTGATGGATTTATTATGAATCCCACATTTAACTCCACATATGTATATAGCATATGCTAGAATCAATTACCTTTAATGAACATCCCCAAACTGAACCCAGCCCCCTTTTTTCTTCTTTCAAACTGGTGATCAGCACTGTCAAAGCTGATATCTGCTTATTAAATACATTTTTTCCATGGCTTCACTGGCAGAAGCTTGCACATTCTTATCAATTCTAGTGAGTACTCCACACATCCATCTCTTGTCCATTCTGGGCACCATGTTCATGCTGAAATGCTGCAAAGCTCTAGATCACAGCCAAAACTGTGGGGATTTTATTGGTATTAAAAATATATACAATGAAGAATGTGATGCTTTAGAACTTATATTCATCAATGCAGTAGCTCTTAGTAGCTTATTGCAACCTCTCTCATTCCATAGCAATTATAGTTGTGATTTATGTCTCCACAGAAACTTGGAGAAATTGTTAGAATAAAGATATGAATTATTTAACTCTTTATCTTGATCAAAACTATAAAAATGAGAACCTGAGATGAATGTTCTTGCTTGGCCAATAAAAAGTATTGTTGGATCTTTCTTGGAAGAAGGCAGAAGATGAAACTTTAGAACTGTATCCAGTTCTACAAAAGAGGCCAAACCAAGGGTCTGTGGTACCAAATTTATCATTCTGCCAACAGGGGGCTCCATAGTTCCAATAATTCAAAATAAAGACACATTTAATGAATATGAAAGTGACCAGATGTAGGACACAACAGTTCACCAGAAGAAGCAACTGACTCACAATATTACAATGTTTTCCATTAACATTTGGGTGTTAACTACCGATTTTTCTTTTGTACTGTCCACCTACAGCAGTGCACCAAATTATAGTTTAGGCAATCACAAATGGTAGACTACAAAATGCATTCATGATATACAGTTTTATTATACAATTATTATACAGAAATGGTCTTTGAGAGTAAGCTAATGCTAATTTTGCTTCTACTAATTATCTTATGGTAAATACTGTTTTAATGATTACAGGGTTCCCTTAGAGCAGATGTTTCCTGAGCAGTTGGTACTTGTGCTATTTGGTCCTAAACCACTTTTATAACAGTGGGTAAAATAACACATATTGCAAGAATCATTATTAATATAAATCTTTCACATAGCTCATTTTCAGAACGCCCATCATGGGGGAATGGATTAGTAGCTTCTTTTTTATATCAATTGATTTGTTCATCAATTAAATTTCCATTCCTGGTTATCATCTGTGCTAAACATCCACGGGATATAAAAGTCTATTAAAATAATGTCATACCACTGTCATCAACCAGTAATGCCTCCATAGCATTTTAAACCCCTGCCAACTTGGCAAAGAGGTACCTTTTAACGTGGTGATCATATTTATTGGGAGAGTAACTGGCCCTATTCAGCCCCAGCACAGTACCTCCAGTGACTGTTGCTGGTGTCTATCTTATTTTCTTTTAGATTGTGAGCCCTTTGGGGACAGGGATCCATCTTATTTATTTGTTATTTCTCTGTGTAAAATGCCCTGAGCCATTTTTGGAAGGGCGGTATAGAAACAGAATAAATAATAAAAATAAATAAATAATTGTCCTAAATTCTGTCTTCTGTTCCCTGGTTCTGTGTCAGCATGTGCTCCTGATTCTTCTTTTGTCAAAGACCAGAGTTATGTTTTTCCTGGATTTGCTGTGGCAATAGTATTTTTAAGAAAATGGTGGCAACTAGTTTTCGTTGATCCTTTTAAAAAAACAAACATTGGGTTATCAGCTTAGATAGAATACACATACCTTACCCTTGGATCTGCCCTCCCCATTGAACTGTGGAAGATATCCATAATTAATATCTTGTATACATCAATAAATTCTTATTCTACGAGGAACATTTTGTACATTTAAATTAGTTGCAATCTATCATAACCCACTCTTGGTAAACTGAGTTTACATGGAGTTAAGTAACAGGTCAGGAAGCCTGAATGGAACTACTGATGTGTGCTCTAAAGGTACTTAGTAAATAATTAAAATCAATGAGCACATACAGCATTATTCAGTGGACCTGAATCAAATGTTTTTAATGTGCAATTTTTTTCTGTCACTATCTTCTGGGATTACCCATATTACATATAGGATTGTAACCTATGGACTTCTTCTGTTAAAAAAATAACTTCCATTTGTGCAATGTGAGAGGACAGTTTTCAGTGCCATTCCTCTCCTTTGCAGCCTCCAGCACCCCCTGAAAATCTACTTATTGGAGGACCCTCAGGAGCCAGTTATGGAGGGCTGCAGAGGGTATCTGAGACAAGGGGGAGAAAATCACCTGTTCCCCCATGTGCAAACAGTAATTCTTCCATGGACAGAAGTTTCTCGGTTACAATCCATAATCTTTACCCATAATACCTAGCTACATTTTTTAAAAAAATCATGACTAAGTCGCTTTGAAATTAATCAGACTTAAATTAGTTATGTCTCATTTTTTATGGGGCACTTAGTCATGATTAACTTAGTCTGAATCCTGCCCTATGATTGAGGTGCAGCCTGCTCCACAGTCAATGAAGCCACAGTACTTACATGAACTGATTTAGCTTCACTTAAGCCAACCCAGTTGAGTTGAAATTTGGCAGAGTGGCCAATGAAAAAGCAATAGGTCTAAATCAGCTTAATTCCAAAGATTTCAGCTTAAACAGCTTGCTTATTACTGCATTAGACTACTCCATTTCACTGCCTTCTCATCCTCTTCATTGTGTTTACCATACCATCAACATAGTATATAAAATGTTCGCAATGCCGTGGTATTTTGGGTCATTATAAACTTGTGTGTGTGTACAAATTATGTCCATTTAACTCTATATGAAAACCTCATACTTGTTGCCTTTATTAGAAATGTGCTCATAAATTCCATTTAGACTGAAAGCGTATTGATAACTTAAACCTGATTGAATAAATGACAGCATTTCACATAGACAACCATGTCTAATGCTAAAGTGTGCCGTCAAAGTCAATTTTGACTCCTGGAGCCCACAGAGCCCTGTGGTTTTCTTTGGTAGAATACAGGCGGGGGTTATGATTGCCTCCCCCCGCACAGTATGAGATGATGGCCTTTCAGCATCTTCCTATACCGCTGCTGCCCGATATAGCACCAGTAGGGATTCAAACCAGCAACCTTCTGCTTGTTAGTTGAGTATTTCCCCACGGCACCAGTTAAGGTGACATGTCTAATTTACCGTTACCACCGGTATGCCTGGTGGTGACTCAGAACCGGGCCTTTTCTGTAACTGCTCCTGGTCTATAGAATACACTCCCGGCAGATATCTGCAGTTTAGGCTCGCTGTTGGCCTTTAAGAGAGCCCTAAAAACTTATTTGTTTGGCCTGGCCTTCCAAGGCTTCCAAGGTAACGTGTTGTTGTTTTTTAAAGGTATTTTAATTGGTTTAAATGGTTTTAATTGTTTTTGAATTGTTTTTATATTGTTTTTAGCACTATGTTTTCAATTGTGTGTTTTTCTGTCTTTTAAAAGTTGTTGTACACTGCCCAGAGCCTCTGGATGGGGCAGTTTATAAATGTAATGATGATGATGGTGGTGGTGATGCTAGTATGTTTCTTATCTGTCTTTTGTACCTGACAAAATGTAACCATATAGCAGGAACAATATCCCTTTTCAGGCATTCAAAATGTGGATAATGAACACATGTGTGGTGACAGATGCCAATGCCTCTATGCCAGGCCTGTTCAATTTAACCCCCCCCAGCTGTTTTTGGACTAAAACTCCCATAATCCCCAGCCAAAATTTATTTATTTATTTGATTTATTCAATTTATATACAGCCCTTCCAAAATGTCTCAGGGCAGTTTACAACAGAATAAAAACAAGTAAACATTCAAACAGCTAAAAACCCTAGAGAACCAGGGCGAAAATTAAAACAATTGAAACAAATTAAAAACCTTGAAAGGCCAGGCCAAACAGATGGGTTTTAAGAGCTCTCTTGAAGGTCGGTAAGGAATTAAGATTATAAATTTCTGCTGGGAGTGCATTCCACAGCCCGGGAGCAGCTACAGAGAAGGCCCGCCCCTGAGTCTCTTATGGACCACAGCCACTCCACCTCCCCGCCCACTTCCCCTGGCCTGCTCCACGACAGAGTAACCTGGTGGGAGAAGCTGAGCCCACACTAGACCACTCACCTCCCCCAACCAGGTCTCAGTTATACATGCCAGGTCAGCTCCCTCATCCACAATCAAATTGTGGACAATTTCGGTCTTATTCTGAACTGACCTGGCATTGCAGAGGAGCAAGGCCAGATTCTGTGGGTCGTTGGAGCTGCTCCCCAAGGCCTGAGAGTTGACAGAGCAGTTGGAAGTGGAAACAGTTACTAAATTATTAATTTCCCTTCCCCTGTAACGGCCAGCTGCTCTGCCAGCGCTAATTCTTCTATTTCCCACCACTACAGTAATAGCTGCCCCCGAACTGCCAGGCACACCCCCAGCACCATCCCACTCAAGAGAGCCCTAACACATGTCTGCAAAAGGCCTGGCCCAACCTGACCCCCCAGCCCTCAGCCCCACCCCCAAAGACCCGGCCCCAAAGGCCCAGCTGGCTTCGGTGGCTGCCTACAGGTGGCCTGATGGCTACGCCTTTGGCGAGCCTCCTTGCTTTTAAGCTTGCAAGCCCCAGAAGCCACTCCTCTTATGAGCAGCTCCCAGGACAGGCAGCAGGTGGTAGAGCTCAGCAATCTGGGAGGCTGGCAACCAGCCAGCTGGAACTTGGCAGCCGACAAGCAGGCTGCACTCTGTCTGTGCTGGAATGTCCACAGGAGGCAGAGGGGCTAGATGGTGAGTCCCAGCAAGGCAGATGGAATGGCCCTGCTCCCCCTGTTACCTTCCCACTTGCTGCTGGCAGGTCTCCTTGCTTTTGACCAATAGTCAGGGATGACCAATAGTCATCCAATGGTCATCCAAATGACCAATAGTCAGGGATTATGGGAGTTGTAGGCCAAAATCTGCAGGAGGGCCAAAGTTGAACAGCCCTGCTCTATACTGTATGTATAACTGTAAGGTGGAGAGTCTTTTATAGATGTTCTAATGAACATCTGTAGTTGACCATTGTGGCTGGGCACAATGGGAATTATAATCTAACAACATCTGGGGACCCAAGGCTGAGAAATCCAGGTTTAGGGTACTGAATATTCAGCCCCAACCAAATTTGTCCCAACCAAACATGAAACTGAGATCAGCCACAAGACTGATTCCAGGAATTAATGCAGTGATATCCTAGGAGAAAATATACCTATCATTTCCCAGGATGCTTCTTCCACTTGCAGTAATGACAAATGATAAATATTGAACTTTGCTCCAATAAGAGTGTGAAGCTGTATGCTATTGTTAAGCAAGTCATTAGAACTGATGCTCTAATGTGCTTTAATAAGTTGCCCTACCTGAGATTTTTAACAGTGCCAAAATGCAGAGGAGCTGGCAAGACCCAATATTGATGTTGGAAGGTTGCTTCAAAGTCATCCCAGTTGCACAGAGTAGGGATGTGCACAGAACCATGCACGGGCGGCTTGATGGCGGGGTGTGTGTCACACTTTAAGAGTGGGGGAGGGTGCACTTACCCCTCCTTCTGCTTTCCCCCCACTAACTCCCGGTATTTCCCAAGTCCTATGGGGCAGCAGTGTACTTCCCTGCTGCCCCGTTTGCTCTTCAGCTGGAAGTGGCCAGAAGTAGCTGGCATGTGTGCACCCATTGGGTGTGAGCATGTGCACATCACAAGTGCCCACAAGCCCACTTGATGTGTGTGCTGGGAAATACCAGGCACCAGTGGGGGGGGGGAAGCGGAGGGAGGGGTAAGTGCACCCTCCCCCGCCCTTAAAGTGTGGCCCCCCTGCCTTTGAACTTTGAACTGCCCAGTGCTCGAACCTGTTCGGAGGCCCGTAAAAGGTTCGTGCACATCCCTAGCACAGAGATTCTGTCCCTGCTATGTTTGCAATGTTGAGACTCTACTATGTATGCTTTTCTGTTATAACTTTTACAGTGGAGCAAGGGAGAGTTTGCTCCTGCCTTTGTTTGAGTCACTACTTGGATGCTCAGATGATCATCTTCCAGTCATCCATTTGGATGGGACTATGTTGACTGTGGAAACTGCCAATATTTAAAACATTGGCTTTAATATAACACTGATGACAGCCTCATTCAGATGTTCCAGAAAAGCCCCAGAAGTCCTACCTGGCACATCAATCACTTCTCTCACCTGATGTGCCACTTAAACATACATTCTTTATCTGAAGAAGCGGAGGCTGTAAATGTGATGGCAGGCACCTCTGTGTCTGGGAAACACAGGTATCCAAGTCTTCTGATCACAGAAGTACCCACTTTAGACGAAGGCTGTAAGCTTGAGTGGCATGCAGTGATGTAGTTGCACATTTAGAAGTGCAGCTGCTCTCCATGACAGCCCCCATGGTCATGCCGATCCTGAGAAGCTGAGATGTACTGGCACTCTGTCCCTGCACGTTCCCCCCCCCCTCCACTACACCCCTGCTGGCACATCAGGAAAAATAAGTGATTGATCTCAAGGACAGCTTCTGGTTAATATCGTCCGAATGAGGCTGATGTTAGCTGACTATTGACATGCTTGCTATGTTCTATTATGTAAATGCTTGGTGGACTAATACATTTGGAGTGAGTGAGTGAGTGATTTATATGTACATTGATGTTTATTTTCTAAATAGGAGTTGTGGGTAAACCAGATCAGGGCCATGAGATGAAGAGAGGGAGGTTTTAAACTTTTGCCCTTACCAGAGTCCAAATCTGTACAACCCCTGTTTAATAAATTTGACCCCTATTTAATACATGTTATTTAGTAATGAAAAGTTGAACGTGTCACCTCTAATGACATGCTTACCATAACATGTAGTTTGGTCCTTAGACTGATTTTGGATATTGTGTCTTGTGAAGAGAAACACTTGTTCTCCTTTGCTGTATAAATATATATATTGACATCTCAAACACTAAAAATGAGAACACAATAATCTGGAAGTTATTTATTCTAATACATCACAAGGGAGAATATATAGATAAGCTTTGGTTGCTTTACTAGCTTTACTCCTTGTTAGTACTGTTTCTTATCTCTGCTCTGCTCTCTGGAGTTTTCATTAAGGTGTTTCTCTCTCAGTCATCCTGGAAAAGTCTCTGAATCTTGTTTTAAACAACAAATCTGGAAGGTATTTCTTTTTCTCACTAATGGGAATCATTTGCAGGCCACCAGGGTAGGAGTATCCCACACAATTAATCATCTTTTGTGTATTCCCATGTTCTTTGGTAAGAATGGTTGCTCCCTGAGAACAGGAAATTTGTTTGAGTGTATCTGTCACTGCAGATTTTACTCCCACCTGAAGTCATTAGCCTTGGTTTGTGAAATAATGTTTTCTACAGCAAACAACTTTTATGTCACAAGGAGGAATATGTCTTTAGGATGGATCAGGTGAAATTAATAAATTCTGGGTATCCAGCTGGTCCGCTAAGGATTACATTTTCTATTAAGGAATATAGTACAGAATACACACATTGCTGTCTACTGTTCTTGCATGACTAACAACAAGAACATGTCCTATCATCGTAAAATGATACTCAGCAGACTTTTAATTGATTAACAGCTGGATCCTCATACTTGCTGTGTCCAGCATATTATCATCTATCATTTCTATGGCTACTAGGAGCTTCCCACATTTATCTGGGCCCCATTCTGGAATGTTGAGGGCTCGGCAATAAGCTGCTAGTAACAGACACCTTCCAGTGGCAGTTTTTGAGTCTGCTGGCTCTTGATTTACGTCTCACTGTCATCATCGTCTAGGCCAACCTGGTCCAGTTAATCTAACATCAGGGACATGGTAACCGAAGACAACCCTTCTACTGAATTAAAAGTTTAAGAGGAAGATAATTGAAACTGGGCGTCCTTAGTAACTTTGGCTCAGACAGGCAGGCCTTGGATCATCATCATTCTTTGTCTTCCGGCGAATTACAATATAAAATCAAACGACACAAGAGGAAGAATAAGGGAAGAGAGAAACGAAAAAGTAGTATGGAATAATGGATTTCATTTGGACTTCCATGAGGGCCACAGTTGCAGTGGCGCCTGGCAATGAAGTGGTTAGGCAAAACCTACACTTGTGGCTACCTGGAAATTGAGGTGGGAAGAAAATTCTTGCCCTTACTTTCCAGCACAGGAAGAAGATAGAAGAGGCAGAAGTGTTGATGCCAGAGCCACACAAGTGGGTGGTTGTTGAGAGGATGGTTGTAGAATTATGCTAGTCTGAAACCCTATTCAGGCCTTATGTAACATGTACAGTGTGCAGTGTCAACTAGCAAGCTCAGTCCCCATACTGATACTCTACATAATGCTTCCTTGTTGCTGACTACACGGGCAATGTTTGTCAGAAGAAACACATGCCGTATCTGTCCCCCAGGGTAGGAATGCTGGGTGCCCCAGTGTTCCCAGTTATGGGAAGGATCTCTTCCCAGATACAGCATTTGTTTCTTCAAACACTGGCCTTGTGGGGAAATGGGGCTATGTACACACATGGCAGAAGGCTTATAATCAGGATACAATACACTGTTCATGTTTACCATATACTTGAAAAAAGTGTTACTGAGACACTTTTGCCTCCACTCAAAATTTCTCTCATGTCTGTGAACAGACATGATGAAACTTCAAGATGAAACTTCACGAGCATTTCATCACCATCACCGTGGAGGAGATAGCTTTGCTTTGCTCTTATGTGGGTTGTTCTGAGGTGGATTTCACACATCTCTAGATGTGATTCTCCCATATAAACTACCACTTCAGATTAAAGCTTCTCCATAAGTGTATGTATCTGAGTCTACAGTGATATGGAGAAATAAGTAATACTTCTTTGTGTGAGCTGCTTGAGACTCCTTAAACTATGTTCTTATGCCTTGAAAAGGAGAAGCCGCAATCATGAGAAAGACTGTAGTGTGTCACAATATAAAGGGAGGGTTTGCACTGACTTTTCTCCTTATGGTTGTTTACACAGTTTTGTGGGTAATAATAGCCTCCTTTGGTTGATTGATTGTTTGATTGATTGATTGAGTGCCGTCAAGTCAGTGTCGACTCTTAGCGACCATATAGGTAGATTCTCTCCAGGATGATCTGTTTTCAACTTGGCTTTTAAGGTCTCTCAGTGGTGCATTCATTGCTGTTGTAATCAAGTCTGGATTGATTTGACCCATTTGTTTGTTTTCCTGGCTGTACATGGTATCCTCAAAAATCTTCTCCAGAACCAAAGTTCAAAAACCTCTAAAGCCTCCTTTAGACATTCTTAAAAAACCCACTGTAGCTGTGTAGGGATGTACACGAAACCGCAGCGGGGCGGTTCGAAGGCGGCAGGGATACCACTTTAAGAGCGGGAGAGGGATCACTTACCCCTCCCGCTGTTTTCCCCCCACCAGTGTCCTTTGTTAAGAAAGCTGATCAGGGTGGCATTGTACCTCCCTGCTGCCCCATTGCCCCCGTTGGCCGGATATGGCCAGAAGTCCCCAATGCGCCTGTATGCGCCAGCACATGCATGCGCACATTGCCTGCCCACGTGCACGTGCTGGCGTGCGCAGGCACATTGGGGACTTCCAGCCATATCCGGTCAACGGGAACAATGGGGTGACAAGGAGGTACGCTGCCACCCTGATCAGCTTTCTTAACAAAGAATGCTGGCAGGGGGAAAGTGGCAGGAGGGGTAAATGCACCTTCCTCCGCTCTTAAAGTGGCACCCCACTGCCTTCAAACTGGCGGAACCATAAATGACCTCCGAACCGGTTCTGTGCACATCCCTAAAGCTGTGTACAGCTGGGTGAAGTGGGATGAAGTCCTGCCCATGCAACATCACTCACCCACACACCCTACCACTCATGGGGGAAAGAGGGAAGAGCCCTCCCCATGTTGACAGGCACATCTGTGATTGCGAGTGTGGATCGATCCACCTTTGTAATCATGGATGTGCCCCCCATCACAGGGCAGGCTTTCTCCAACAAGCTCCACCAAAGCCATAAGTGGTGAGGGATGTGTGTGAGTGGTAAGGCAGGAGGACTTCCCCCTGCTTTTAACACAGGAAAACTTATTTTTCCTGTGTTAACTCAAGCAGCATTTTTGTCACAATGCCTGTGCAAGAAAAAACAAACACCAGAAGCAGTGTACTGATAAGCAACAATTTGGTTTTATTTGTACCACTCTGCATCATTAAGATTCTATTCAAAACATCTTTTCAGAGGCACTCTGACTTTTTCCCCAAGAGTATAATAGCTTCCATTTTCAGTGGTTGGGGTTGGGAATTGCCTTTTATCTTCGCATGCCACATATTAACACCTTAGCACAGAAAGACAGACTATCTTATTCACTCTGAGTCTTATTCACTCAGACTATCAAAGGATTTCTCCCTCCAATACCTACAGTTCTTCTTACTGCTTCTGGCTTCCCAAACAGCCTTAGGATGGGTGTTCAATAATCCTAACTCCTGGGCATAAGTAGTGAAGTGTTTGTTCCAAATCCATACACTGACTGAATCACAACTTCTGAGAGGGTGTCAGCATCTCTTTTTTTGCATACGGAGATTCAGTGAGCAGTAATCTCAACATTGACTGAGGATTAAGTAGATGGTGAGAAAATGGAGAGCCCCTTGTACCCAGCAGTCCTTATAACTGCTAATTTGCTGCATGATGCTAATTTAATGAAGCTGGATTCATAATAGGAGTGTATGGTGTCTGAGTAGGAAAGCTGTTAACATAATTATATCTGTTACACAGGGGGTGCAGCAGATTGCAATTATTAGAAAGCTGTGTGTTTTTCAGTTACTTTGTGTATTATTGTTACATTGGGGGCCTGTTCTTAAAAGCCTGCAGTTCCCAGATTTCATATAAAGTCTGTGTTGAAAGCTTTTCCTTCTTTCCTTTATAATAGTCCCATGTAAGGCCTTTTTAAATAAACTTCTCTCTCCTGCTCAGTTTCCAACTGCAAGTCATTTTTAACCATTAAATCGAAAGAGGTGATTGTGGGCATCTTGTCAAGAGCTTACCACAGCCTTTCCTTGGAAACTACAGAATGTTTAAATCAGATATTAGACTGTGCATTCATGTTTGGTCTGTGGAAACAAAATAAGGTGTTCAGAAATCGACTATGGCCTGCCACTCTATCACCCCAGTTTCACTTAACTTTATTAGCACTCTACTTTTCCCAGCATCGTAATTTTCATAAGCTATAAAACATTCCAGAACATATTCCTCCCCTGAACACAGGACTCCAAATGCAATTGCAGCATAGCAAAACCTGATGATAAAAACAGGCATATCTCTGTTTCAAATCTCAAATCTCATTCTGCACTTCACGGGGGGAAAAATTAAAGGATAATGTTCACGGTGGAAGAGTGTACAAGGCAGTAAACAGCTTGTGCAGTGATTAAAAACACTGAAGTGATTCTGAAACATTTAATAACAACAAAAGTGGCTTACTGAGAGTGTTTGGTACCATGGATATTATTTCTATTGGACAAGAAAGAAAACCCCCACAAAAGTGTGGAATGGATGTCATTAAAAGCAGGGGGTAGTCTTTTTTCCTTTCTCTTTTCTTCCAAAGACAACACTTTCCTTTCAAAACCTGTATCCCCCCCCCCCATCTGCTCTCCATCATTTCATTCTAGTTCCTTCTATTCTTGATTACCTATTTGGGTTGTGGTTTTTTTTTGTTGTTGTTGTTTGTTTTGTTTTAAATGTTCTTCCTCACCTTTCCTAGCATTTTCTCCAGTCCAACTCTCTTTTTTTTTAAATTTGCTTAGTCAGTTTTTAACTCCTTCTGTCCAGAGGATTGGTGCAGGTAAAGTCTCAGAACCCAGTAAAACTGCTGAGATCAAATACTCATTAAATATAAAATATTCTATAATATTAATTAAATTAATATTGCCTCCAGTTGCTCATCCTAGCCTTTGAAAGACATTAGAAAGGGAATATTAATTTATTATTTTATTCATTTAAAATATTTCTATACCACCCAAAACATGCGTCTCTGGGTGGTTTACAATTAAAATCCTTTAAAACATTAAATTAATTAACAATTAAAATAATTTAAAAGATTAAAAACATTTAAAACCCAGTATTAAAATTATTTATAACTATAATTCTAATTAAAAGCCTGGGTGAATAAATGTGTCTTCAGTGCCTTTTTAAAAGTTGTCAGAGAAGGGGAGGCTCTTATTTCAACAAGGAGTGCATTCCAAAGTCCAGGGGCAGCAACGGAGAAGGCCCGTTCCCGAGTAGCTGCCAGACGAGTTGGCGGCAGTTACAGGCAAACCTCTCCAGATGATCTTAGCAAGCGGTGGGGCTCATGGAGAAGAAGGCATTCTCTTAAATACCCAGGGCCTAAGCTGTTTAGGGCTTTATAGGTAATTACTAGCACCTTGTCATTACTTCATTAAATGTTCAAACTCAGAGAACACATGACAAACAAATTTTTAACCCTTAATTGTTATTTTCTTCTTAAAAAATGAAACAGAACAGTAGGTGCAGAAGTTGTAAGGCTGGAGGACCCATGGGGAAAGGGACTGCTTAAACATTTCCTTTCCTGCTTTTTGGTCAGCCCCAAATTCCCCTCCTCCAGTGTTTCCCCATGTAAACAAAAACATTCAAGGTCCTGTACCATCTTCCATGCATGAAGAAAAGGAGCTTGGGAAATGATTTTGACAAACAGCAGGAATGGGAAGAGTTAAGCCAGGGGTGCCCAACTTTGGCACTTCAGCTGTTCTTGGATTACATTTCCCATCATCCCCAGCCATCATGGTCAATAGTCAGGGGATGATGGCAGCTGAAGTCCAACAACCACTGGAGGGCCAAAATTAGTTAAATGAGTTAAACAAACTCTTTTCCGCCCCAACACACACACACACACACGCATGCGCGCGCGCGCACACACACACACACACACACACACACACACACACACACAGAGTTCTCTCTCTAAAAAAATAACCAGGATAAAGAATTGCAGAATTGTCCATCATCTGTATTTTGAAACTCAGAATTCTGAAGACAAAGCTAAAATCTCTGAGACACAGAACATAATGTAGAAAAATGCAGGACTGAGCTGAATATCCCCCTTCCATTTTCTCCAAACCCTTATATTCTCATAGAAAAGGAGAGGTTGCTCACAAAACATCAGAGTAGGTTGGCCATGTGGGGGGTGCCACAAGATGTGGTGACAGCCCACAGCCTGGATGGCTTTAAGAGTGGTTTCGATAAATTCATGGAGGACAGGTCTATTGAATGGCTACTAGTCTGAGGGCTTTCCTGTAGACTTCCCAAAGACTTCTTTTGGGCCACTGTGTGAAACAGGATGCTGGACTAAATAGGCCTTGGGCCTGATCCAGCAGGGCTTTTCTTACATGCTTATGGGTGTGTGGAACCCTCTGAGATATTTTGCTTGTCTTATAGAAACTTGTTTCACTTCCCTTGAAAATGTTTTGCCTCAGGAGGAGCTGAAATTAGTTTTGAATTTCATATTTAACAAGTTTTTGAAGTAAGAACTAATCTTCCTACTTTCCTTTCACTATCCCTACAACTAGACCAAATTTGATCCAAATTTTTAGGCTGTTCTCAGATTAGCCCACTTGTGCCTCAGATGTTCATGCATCCACCATCTTGTGTTGCAGTGGTTGCCATGATCACAAACTATGCATTTGAGGCATCCCTATGTATCCCTACACCTCTAGAAAATTTGGTTCAAATCTGTTAGACTGCTCACAAGGCAGCCCAATTGTGGTTTATTTTTATTTATTTTATTTTATTTATTTATTTTTACATTTTTATACCACCTTTCGTTAAAAGAAAACCCCAAGGCGGTTTACAAAAATTAAAACATACAATAAAAGCAGTAAAAACATCAAGCTAAAAACATACATAAAAAACAAGACAGCAGATAAAAAACACACAAGAACAGCAGTAAAAAACAATTATGTAAAAGCCTGGGTAAAAAGCCAAGTCTTTAAAAGCTTTCTAAAAGCTATGATGGAGTCCGAGGAACAAATGGCCACTGGGAGAGCATTCCAGAGTCTAGGAGCAGCAACAGAGAAGGCCCTGTCCCGAGTGCACGACAGCCAGGCCTCCCTCATTGTCGGCACCCGGAGCAGGGCCCCCCCAGATGTCCTAGTCAAGCGGGCAGCAACCCTTGGGAGCAGGCGGTCCCTCAAATACCCATGTATCTTCAAATGTTCATGTATCTGCCAACTTGAATCAGGGTGGATGACATCATCACAAACCACACCGTTGAAATGTCCCTTTGTGTCACTCACAACTGTACCAAATTTGGTTCAAATTGGTTAAGTTATCACAAGTTATCCCACTTGCACCTCAAAGGTTTATGCTTCTGCCATCTTGAATTGGGGTGGATGACATCATCGGAAATGACGCCGTTGAGGTGCCCCTATGTGTCCATACAGCTCTACCCAATTTGGTTCATATTGGTCCAAGTATTTCAAAATTGATGGGGGCCAGGGTCAGATGCACAGACAGAATGCTGGGTAATCTCTTAAGCCTATTGGAAAGTAGGCTAAAAATATTGGTACCATCCTAGGCATGGCAAAATAGGCTTACCTTGGTCTTATTTTTCAATCTTCCTTTAAACTTGAAAAATGTGTGACAGTAGCCATAAAAATGCTACGGTAGTAGCTTGAAATGTTGCTGCTCTTCCTGGTAATAGTCTCCTCCATATTCTCTCCCAGAATTCACCAGGGTAATGCTGCTCATAGTAGCCCCATTCAAACATTATGTTCAACACTTGTACAATGTACAGTGTAACCGGTACAGTTCTGTACACAGGTACAGCTATTCACATGTTATGCTGAATGCAGGTACAGAAGTACACTTCCTATCTGTACCATGCACATGAAGGGCCTGTATCCAGGCTCACTTTCAGAATGAACACAGGTTCAGATATTCATATAAATAGGTGTACGAGAGTACAACCATTTACATATTCATACAGCATATTGTCTGAATCAGTCTACTGTCATTCCTCTGGTGGATTCTGGGAAAGAAAAATGGGGCTGGCAGGAGTTGGTCACTGGGAAGAGCATCAGCACTTGAAGTGCTGCTGCTTTTTCGCATTTGAAGAAAAAAGCCTACTTCCTCACAGTCCCCTCACTCTGAAACATTCAGAATTAGTTGCAGAACTACATAGGAAGTAATTTTGGCAAATATTTCATGACACCAATAGAAACATGTCAGTGCTGAAGCACAGGTACTCTTGCTAACCACACCATTCAGTAAATAAACATCAAGGAAACCTCACACAGAGAACGTTATGGTCCTGTCCTCATCTTGTGCTCACCATTAACTTTATATTTCTTGGGCAGAATCCAGATGAATGTAAGCATGACCAATTCCTATTGAAGTTAATGGAGCTCAAAGTTAGTCATAATTTACTTATCTCATTGATTTCAATGTTGCTTAATATGGTTAAGTTGTCTGGATGCTGCCCACTGTCTTTATCAAGTGAGATCCCACTTAATCGCTGCCCTCACTCCTTATTTTCTTTCTTGGCGTGTTTCTAACAAAGCTCATCTCCTCCCACTTTCCTCACATCCTAGCTGTAGAAGTACAAAATAGCAGTAGCTTATAAATGCTGATATTTTGCCTATCTGTATTTTCATATTTTTTCAAGCTCCTAGACTGTGATTAATAGATAGCACTTGGTGCAAACAACATAAGAATAGAAGCCAATTATCTATTCATTCAAATTCACAGTAGACTATCATACAGACCAAAATGGGGAGGGCCAGGGGGAAGACAGGAGCCTACCTGTCTCTCCTTCCCACCCCACATGGTCAGTGGGCCCCCCCAGGCTCTGCCACCTGCATGCCCAGATGAGCAGTGCACCAGCAGGCGGTGCAGCTAGGCCACCAGGAATCCCACAATGAACCGCACAAGCCGTGTGGTGCATTATGGAAATTCCTGCTGCCAGTTTGCTCTTTTCCCCAGCCTCTATGGCTTTAATGGCTGCCAGCAGCCCCAAAGGATCAGCCGGCCCACACAACTTGGACGTGAGGTAGGAGGCGTGTTCATGTCCTTCTACCTCACTTTTAGTCAGGGTACAAAACTAGGGCTACTCATGGGTGGAGCACTGGGATCTGGAGCAATCCCAGTGCTTTTCACAACCAGTCCTTCCTGGGCTAGCACTTTCCTACCTGGGTAGGGCTGGTTGTGAGAATGACCTCAGAATTGTACAATTTGACACCATTATGGTGGCAGTGCCACCATAACTTCACGTAGTTTTTTCAACTCAAAGTATGTTGTGCCTGTTCCATCCTGCCCATGGAAGCCCCTCCCAGCAACAACAACAATTACTATGATGATGAAGAAGAAGAATATTTATATCCCACTCTTCAGCCAAAGTTCACAAAGCAGTTTACAAAGAAAAATACATAAATAAAATGGTCTCCTGTCCCCAAAGGGCTCACAATCTAAAAAATCTAAAACCACAATAATTAAATGAACTTCCACATTCCAAGGCAGTATCTCTCTAAACATCGATGCTGGGGATAAACAACAGAGAAATGCTGCTTCCTCTTTTCCTTCTTGTATGCTTTCTTGAGCATTTGGCTGGCAACTGCTGGAATCAATATTTGCAGAAAACAGCAGAAGACAATATTTGCAGAAGACAAGTGCCTTGCTCAATACTCCACACTGAGTGCAAAGCAGAAATGGGATATGAGTTCCAAAGATCTCAGCTACTTTCAAAAATTACAGCTCTTTATCCCAACATTTTTGCAAAACCATGGCATGTACTCTATATTGGGCCTTTTCTCAACCTATTCCTCCCCACTCTTGATTAGATCCCAACTGCCATTTTAAGAAGGGGGTGCTGTAAAAATCAATACACATTGATTTTTTGCTAAGGGTTTTCTGCCCTCAGAAATGGCAGTTCTGCACACTGTGCACACTGAAACTATTGCTGAAACATTCCTAAGAGATTAGAACATACCAAAAGAACACAAACTATGATTACCCAGATTACAGGACGCAACAAGCTGAGAGGTGGTGAAAGCAAACCACACCATGCCCAAGGTGCCTCTGGAACAAGGAAAAGAGTTTGTAAGATACACACTCATTGCCCAAGCAAACAATCTGTGTTCTTAACAGCAGCTAAAGGCAAATGTCAGGCCATTTGATCTGAAGAAACATTCCTTCTTAGCGCTGAGTTCAGAGCATAATGAACCCCTCCTTTCCTTTTTAGGGTTAAATTGGTTTCACCAGCTAATAGGCAAACACCAGGAACAGATTTTAATGAACAGCATAAAAACTAGAATAAAACAATTGCACATTCAAGGTGAGAACACTGTAAGCCTACAGTAACAATGTGTTTTGAAATAATAATAGGTATTCAAACATAGTAGTAATATAGACAGGCTACATTTTTAATTCTCTGTATGTTGGTTGGGCAAAAGGGCACCATTTAAAGTGATCATATTCTTACACTGTCTCAGTTGTGAGAGCAACCATCCCTATTCAGTCCAGCCACAGTATCAGCGGCAGTGCAGTGGCTGTTGCTGGTGTGTGTGTGTGTGTGGGGAACAGGGAACTAGTCTGAAATAGTTTGGAATAGGGAACTATTTTCTTATTCATTTGTGCTATGAAAACTGCTTTTCAAACTCTATGCACTGGGACTCAGGAATGGATCTCAGGCTTAGGCATGTTTCCCTACTGCACATGAAACTTTATATAGAATACAAAGTGGATACATGATCAGCTTGGCACAAAAAAATATTGAATTGACCAAGTCAGATCATGCCACAAATTTGATAATCTATGTAAGTGTAGTGGGTGGTGGGGGGTACCCAACCTTTCCCCTGCGTGTATAACCTTCATACCAATGGACAATGTAAACCAGTCCATGGGAATGTAATCCAGGCCAATGAACAACTTCTTCTCTGGGAATCTTGCTGGGCTAATTGCATTTAAGTTGTGCTCAAATGTTCTGAACTTTGTTATGTAAAGATTCTTTGTATTTTCACAGAACCTATTAGTGATTAGGCTGCAACAGGCAGTCTTGAGCTGAGACTTGCTTATTTACTGATGAGTAAATCTTTACAGTTTCTGGGGACAATGTATTTCAGCCAGTGTACTTCTTCTGGCATAGGCCTTCCAGCCAGCCATTTTGTACAGTTTTCCATTGTGCACAGAACTTTGTCTGACACGGCCTAACTTGCATTACCTAAGAAATAAAGCATCGGATTGCATGCCTGAAATAGATAAATAATTGACCAGTGAGATCCATTCCTGAGTCCCAGTGTCTCCAGAAATAATAAAGATGTATTCCTCAGTATACAAGGAAGTCTCATCTGTTAAGTCCTATCATTTTTCAGGTCAGAATCTGTGCTTTAGTAACAGTTTTGTGGTCTTGTGGTAGCCAGCATGACTTGTCCCCTTAGCTACACAGGCAGGCTCAGACTGGCCCACAGGGCAACAGGGCATATTCCCAGTGCACCCCACCCGCAGGATGTCCATGCTCCCCGCTGCACTCAGCATCAATGAATACTCCCACCCTTAAGTACCCATTCTGCTCAAAACCCGGTGCCCTCCCCACATACATTCCACCACCCTCTCAGTGCCCCCAGTCCAGCCCTGTAAGCAGGGTTACCCTGGTTGGACATGAAAGCGAGACTAGAAGTGTGAGCACTGTAAGATATTCCACTTAGGGCAGGGGTTCTCAACCTTGGGTCCCCAGATGTTGATGGATTTCAACTCCCATAATCCCCAGCCAAAGGCCATTGGGGCTGGGGATTATGGGAGTTGAAGTCCATCAACATCTGGGGACCCAAGGTTGAGAACCCCTGCCTTAGGGGATGGAGCCGCTCTGGGAAGAGCAGAAGGTTTCAAGTTCCCTCCCTGGCTTCTCCAAGATAGGGCTGAGAGAGATTCCTGCCTGTAACCTTAGAGAAGCCGCTGCCAGTCTGTGAAGACAATACTGAGCTAGATAGACCAACGGTCTGACTCAGTATATGGCAGCTTCTTATGTTCCTATGTAACTGTCTATCCATGTCCTGTTATTCCATTCCCATTTATGGCCCTATTTACTACCTCAGAGAAAGGGCAAGAATCACCAAATGTAGAGGAAATAATTATCTTATATAGTGGTGTGCACGGACCAGTCCGGAGGCCACTTTGGAGGCCTCCGAACCGGTCCGGATCCGGACCGGTCCGGCAGGGGGGGTGGCTACCTTTAAGGGCGGGGGGGTAGAACTTACCCCTTCCACCGCTCTTCCCCCTCCGGCGCTGCTTTTAATATCCAAGTTTTCGGGGCGGCAGAGTGCTTCCCTGCCGCCCCGGCCCTCGTCGTTGCCTGGAAGTAGCTTACAATCCAACACGCATGCGTGTGTCCCAGTGCGCGCCTGGCGCCGCCGTCCGTCCGCATGCCGCATACGTCACACGCAGCGTGCGTGTGACGTATGCGGCGCTCGTGGGGACGGCGGTGCCAGGTGCGTGCGCGTGATGCAACGCACGCATGCGTGTTGGATTGTAAGCTACTTCCAGGCAACGACGGGGGCCGGGGTGGCAGGGAAGCACTCTGCCGCCCCGAAAACTTGGATATTAAAAGCAGCGCCGGAGTGGGAAGAGCGGCAGGAGGGGTAAGTTCTAACCGCCCCCCCGCCCTTAAAGGTAGCCACCCGCCCTGCCGGACCGGACAGATCTGGACCGATGCACACCACTAGTCTTATATCGGTCAATATTTCCTTCAGCTGTTTTAACACAACTCTACTTACCAATTTTTGCTACATTCATCTATTGGCTGCAGTTATAGAGGAAATTTTCTTTTACTTTTTTTTTCCTGGGGAGAGTAACCTTATAAACTAAATGACCATATTTGTTTTTGAGTGTGTGCTTTTATAGTTTTAACTATTAGAATTCATTCTATGGTGCTAGCCACGATAATCATGTAATCTAATCCATCAAATATAATTTCTCCCATCCTCAGTCACACTAATGGTGCTTCCCAATTTAGTGTCATCAGCAAATTTTAGTGACACACACCTACTTCCATCTCCAAGGTTTTTAATACAAATATTGGCTAGAAGAGTTCCCAGGGGTGATCCTTTAAGCACTTTCTCCAACTCAAGTGTATGCCCTTCAACATAACCCTCTCTCATCCGCCTTTTAGTCAGTTTCTTATTCATTTTACAATCCTTATATTAACCCCCATCTTTTTTATTTTAAGTAACCATTAAAATTTGTCAGTTTCTTGTCTGAAATCCCAACAGACTAAATTGACTGCACTTTCCTTGTGTAGGAAAAAATGAATTATTTTCTTTTTTAAAAAAAGATTTCTAATTAGGCTGGTATGATCAACCTTTTGTGAAACCATGCCACATTACATCTTGAAATACATTATATACTGCCATGTTTTCAATTATTCTTTCATGTAATATTCTAAGGTCTTATATTATGTACCACTGAAGTTAAGTTAACAATTCTGCTATTTTACCCATATTAATTCTATTTCCTTTCCTGGGTGCTGGGGCACTTTTTCACCTTGAATATCAGCAAGCATTGATCTTGAAGACTGTTTGGCACCTCCCATTCTCAGATCAATCATATTTTACTTCCACATCCTGTGTTCAGTGTCACTTCTGACTCCCGTCCCCACTTCCTTACACTCTTTGTCCAACAGCTTAACTATGGCTTTGCATCCAGACCATTCTTAGTTACAGACATGCTGAGCTTTAATAGTAAATCTGCATTGTGCGTCATTAGACCATTCTCAGAGACATTACCTGAACAGCAGATGTGAAAAAATAACTTTATCCCCCCTAACAAACTGCTTTTGAAAATTATCTGAGTTTCAAAAGCAGCTTGCTGTGTTGCAGTGTTTAAATTGGCTCATCTCATGTTAAGCGGGAAGGCCAGATTGCATTTATCCATGACATTGGCCTTCAGGAAGACCAGCTGCTCCACTAATTTAGCATCCAAGTGTGAGCGATGAAGTGTCACCAAGTCCCTGGCCATGGAGAACAATCCTCTCCCTCTGGACGCTGGTCGGCGGGCATGAGAGGAACTGTTCAGCAACCATCACCAAGTCTGTCCAGATAGGCAACACTTTGCCCAAAACTGGATCAGCTCCATCTTCCAGTCTGTCACAGCTCCTGCAAGTACTGCAGAAACAATATGATCAAAGCATCCCGTCCCAGTTAATAATCCTGCAGCCCGAATTTCTGCCAGCTAGTTTCCGGACCATTTTCAAAGTCAGCCGCACTTACAACGTATTGCAATAATCGAAGTGAGAGGTTACCAGAGCATGAGTAACTGTGGCCAAACTATCTCTGTCCAGATAAGGCCACAGTTGGTGTATCAAATGAAACTGATAAAAGGTGCTCTGAGCCACAGAGGCCACTTGAGCCTCTAGTGACACTGCTGGATCAATTAGCAGCCCCAAACGGTGAACCTGGTCCTTCATCCTTGGGTCATGAGAGGACATGCTATGCAGATGCACCCAAGGGGTTGCTGAGCTGATTCACTCCAGTCATCAGCCAGCCTGCCAGGGCATTTGCTTCCCCAGTGGTCAGTGTGGACTGGAACTCACCCATCATGTTCTCGAGGAGAAGAGCAGTGGGCAAAGCATTGCTGTCTTGGTCAGAGGCATAACTAGGGGAAATGGCGCCTAGGGCAAGCACTGAAATTGCGCCCCCCCCCGCCCGAAGTTACCATGGGCTGAAAAGGGAAGTTACTATATAATGCTAAAAAGATGAGTGCATATCAAATATGAGTGCACATCATCTTTTAAATAGTTTTCCCTATTAGGGAAAGAGGCACCTTTTAATGTGGTGATTCTCTTTATTTAGCAGGGGAGAGTAACTGGCCCTATCAACCCCTAGCACAGTACCTACAGTGACTGTTGCTGGTTTCTATCTCATGTTTCTTTTTAGACTGTGAGCCCTTTGGGATCCATCTTATTTATTTATTATTTCTCTGTGGAAATTGCCATTTTTTGAAGGGTGGTATAGAAATCAAATAAGTAAGTAAGTAAGTAAGTAAAATACTATACTATACTCTGTTACCCTACCTTCCACCTCAAGTTATACAATTATGATAGAGTCAATTCAAGTGTTAAGAAGTCTCAGACCTTGGGATAAGATAATTCTGTACTCAAGAATACACATTCATAATTCAAATTTGTAATGCATGGCTAAGTATGCACATTGCTGTAATTGGCATTGTCCAACAGAAACCGCAGCAATTTTTTGTTTCCAGACTTGTTCTATGGCTATCATATAGCCCTGGTTCCACATTAGACAGCACATTACTGCTGACAATTTGAGTTCCTGCCCTTTAAAGCAGGAGTGGACATCCCAATCTGAGAACATACCTCATGGTAAATTCCAGTGAATAAACCCTACTTCCAACTGTGTGTGTACACAGAACCACACCAGTATGCACAGAAGAGAGAGAAGAATGTTGCATGCTTGCTATGCTAACAACACAAAAGCCACCACTGACATCAGAAAATATAACACTCATGTTCTGTCTAAGCCATAGCAAGGCCAATATTGCATGCTTCACTTATAAAATGAGAAGAAGCTAGGGAGAAATCAAATTTCTAACATGGCTTTTACTAATAGATGTAAGTGGTAAGCCACTTGCAAGATAACTGTGGCCATCAAACACATACTGTAATAACAGCTTTAAGCTACTACACATACCTCGCAGGGAACAAGTGCCCCATGGGACACAAACTCAGCCAGAGGCTGTACTTTGGAGTGGGGGCAGGGGAGGGAAAGGAGGCCACGAGACCCACTCCCCTCTGGATACAGCACGAGGCGCTTCTCTCGCCCTTCCCGCTCTCTTCTTCCCTTTGGAGCCGTGCTATTAGGTTGGGGAGGGGGAGTCAGTAAAATGAGGAGGAACTCCTCAAATGCTTGGGGGACCTGCACCCCCTCTGTCCAGCAAAGCTCTTCTCATGTGCACATTGCTATCCTCCCCAGTAGCTGCACAAACTTGGCAAATGTTTTCGTCCTCCCCGCTCCTCCCCGCCAAATCCCGATAAGCAGGAAGAGCCTAATATATACGCCTCTCTGCTGGGTTCTGTTCCGAAGCCTGTGCCCAACAGCATTCCCTCCAACGCATCCTTGTCACATATTGTATGTCGCTTCTCTCGAACTTATGCGTATGGCCTAAGTAGGGACCCAGCTGTGAGGAAACTTTGGAGGAGGGAGGGCCAGGGACCGACTGAGGTGGGAGACATAGGTGCCGGGAAAGAGAGAGAGCGCGCGCGAGCGAGCGAGCACGGCATTTCCACTCACTGATTGGCTATTGGCTCGGATGAAGTCTCCAGTGGAGGACTTAGCTGAGCAGCCTCCTTTCCTCCGCTTGCAGTCTTAATGAAGAGAAGTGCACGCCATGTTTGTCGCACGCCCTCTGTTCTCTTTCTCTCAAAGTTTAAAGCTCCCGCCACGCGTGTGTAGTTTCCTTTTTTTGGTAGTCACCACCATCCGCAGCGTGGCCGGCTTGTCTCAGCCCCCTCCTCCACAAGGAGCACACAGACAGTAAAAGATCATCACACACACCTCCTTGTCCTTGGCTTGTCCACGCTTGCTTTGCGATGATGAATCCTTCATCGAATCCTTCCTCCGCTCCTGTATGTGCTGCAGCAAAACGCTTTGGTCTGACTCCCACACCCTGCCTCATGGTCGCTGCGTGCGAGTGCAGGTGGCAGACACGCACGCGCAGCGTGTCCTCCAGGGGTGGGGAGTGAGCAGAGTATGAATGACGGTCCGTTAACGACACCGATTCGCTGAAGCAGCAGCAAGCAGGCAGGCAGGCAAATTTAGGCCAGGAACAATGGGGGGGTGCCGGGACCCGGGGAGGGGGAGGGGGACTGCTCAATGCTTCCCACACTGCCTGCTGTGCACACACAAAAAAATTTGAACAAAAAAAATTTTTTCCCCAGAAAGGCAGGGGCTCAGCAGGGGCACTTTTTGGTGCCCCCCACGTGATCAAGAAAAGTGGCACCCAGGGCACGTGCCCTGCCTGCCCCCCCTATCGTTACACCCCTGGTCTTGGTACACAAGCTCTTTGTAGCAACAGAGAATGGCTCAAGTGTCGAGAAAAGCTTGGACAGGAGCTTCCAGTCCACATTGGGCAGGATGCACATATGCACACCACTCCACCTTGTCAGTCTGTGGATGGATGCTCCTGCAGGTTCCAGAGCAACAGAAAGTTGGAGTTCCATAGGATCTGAACATCCTGAGGGATCACGTGTTCAGGCAGGCCCAGCTCAAGCTGCTTCACCTTGAGCATGCCCCTTGCCTTGCCACTCCAGTGGAAATGGCTGGTGATCTTTTGGCACTTCTTCACAAGAGCGGCCATAGAAGCAGCAGGACCTGTGTAGGGGACTCTCTTGTGTGCTTGGTCATCTCCAAGGCAAGGCAAGAGCAAGTGCATCATGTACAACCTGATTAAAAGTGTGCATCACACAATGTAGGTGCATAAATTGACTCTGCTTGGCTGCCCTGGCTATGTTGGCTGCATTGTCAGTGACCATGAAGCCTCACTAGAGGCTTGGCTCCTGGGCCATCCAAGCACCCACCTGCTGGTCCATGACCACCCACAACTCATTTGCTGTGTGGTCTATGTCAATCACCTCAAAATGCAACACAACCCACTTGTGCTTTGCAGCATGGAATTCGATGGACACTGCACCCGCAATGCCAGATGTCCCCTCGCCTTCCTGCATTCACCAGTGGGCTGCCATGGACAGGGAGGCAGTGTTCAGCCCGCTGCAGCTGGTCAAAAGGTCCACAGAGAGGTGCACTCTGGTGTTGGGCCCTTCTGCATGCAGCGGAACCAACACGACCATCCTGCATGCACTGTACAGAGAAGGCACCACCCTCCTACTGAAGGTGGTACATGAGGGAATCGTATACTCTGGGGCAAGTAGCTGGAGCAGCTGGAAGAAGCTAACATTCTCCACCATCGGGAGGCTGATTGTCAAAAGTCATCATCACCCCAATGGTCCAGAGATAATGAGATGTGTCTTTGGGTGATAAGACTGCTTCCCCAGAGACTGCACCCACCACACAGTCAGCTTTTCCTGCCTGGGAGCTGGAGCAGCTGACTTACTGCTGCTAGCTGAGGGTACACCCAGCCTAGTGCTGCCAGCAGGGGCAGTGACCCCCTGGTGATGCCACTGAAGGTGCAGCAGCACCCCCAATGTACTGAAATGCTTAGGATCCTTGTCCCTGCACACCTGTACCCTGCAGTGGGTGCAGACAATATGGGCAGTATCACCAAAGCAAAGCTCGAAGTGATCCTACACCATGCTGCCACTCAATACTCCAGCACATAGCCACTTGGGTGGTGATGGGCCTGCTGGTTCCTTCACAGGCACACCACCAGCACTGCCCTTGGTGTTGGCCTAGGAAGGTCCAGGGAGGGGAAATGCAATTATTTCCTCTTGGACCTCCTCAGGCCCAGACCAGGGGCTCACACACCCAGGGGACATTGGGGAGGATGGGGAGATGTGTCTGGCTGGACTGGCAGCCAGCTCCATCTGCACTTCCTTCATAGCTGCCATGGGAAGAGCTTCTTCCCTGATAGGGAAGGACCTCCTCAGAACTCCCCGGAACAAGACCTCTGCAGGGCAGAGGTGACTCAGGGAGTAAGCCCCTGTTGCCACACCCTCCAGCATCACCCCTCCCTCTCCCTGCCACTCTACTTCTAGCCCTGCCTCTAACCCTCCAAGATATCCCTTGAGGGGGGGTTGTTTTAAATTTAAGCCTTAACTCTAATGGGGGCCAAGGACTCAAGGAAAAAGTGGAGTGAGTGCAAGGGGAGGGGGGAAGAAGGGTGTTTAGAAAATGGGGGTAGATTTCAGCTGTGTGTGCCACACACACAGTGTTATGCCACTGCGGGGTGGCACACACATGCTGCAATACAAAAAACACACTTTTTTAATCTAGGGGGCCAATGAATCAAGGAAAAAATAGGGAGAGTGCTGAGAGGGGTGTTTAGAAGATGGGGTAGATGTCAGCTGTGTGTGCCACATATATACACACAGTGTATGCCACTGTGGGGTGGGAAAACACAAGCTGCGATATTTTTTTAGAAAGGGAAAGGGGGAGGGTATTTTTAACTAGGGAGCCAAGGACTCAATGAAAAAGTGGGGAGAGAGTTGGGGGAGGTGTTTAGAAGATGGGGGTAGACTTCACCTGTGTGTGCCACACACACAGTGCTAAGCCACTATTGGGTGGGCACACACAAGCTGCAATATTAAAAAACACAAAAAGTGAGGGGAGAGTTCTTTAATCTAGGGGGCCAAGGATTCCATGAAAAAGTGGGGAAAGTGTCAGGGGAGGCGCGAGGGGGTTATTAGGAAGTCAGGGGGTAGACTTCAGTTGTGTGTACCACACACACACATACAGTGCTACACAACTGTGGGGTGGGCACACACAAACTGTGATAGAATAACACACACAAAATGAACAGGGGCGGTTTTCTGAAGCAATGAAAAGTGGAGAAAGTGCTACACAATTTCCAAAATCATTGGAAAGCGAGCTAAGGGAGCCTAGCCCGCTATCTAGTGATCGTCGGAACCATTGGGCTCGCTCGTGTGTGGACTCTCAAACTCTCCTGACATCTACCTAGCCGGAGAATCTCCTCCCAAAACCCCTACTTAAAAATTAAAACAGTTTTAAACCTAAGTAAACAGTTAACAACTCTGTGTGTGTGTGTGTGTGTGTGTGTGTGTGTGTGTGTGTGTGTGTGTACAGGTGAAACTCGGAAAATTAGAATATCGTGCAAAAGTCTATTAATTTCAGTAATGCAAATTAAAAGGTGAAACTGATATATGAGACAGACGCATTACATGCAAAGCGAGATAAGTCAAGCCTTAATTTGTTATAATTGTGATGATCATGGCGTACAGCTCATGAAAACCCCAAATCCACAATCTCAGAAAATTAGAATATTACATGGAACCAAGAAGACAAGGATTGAAGAATAGAACAATATTGGACCTCTGAAAAGTATACAGTGTACTGTGCTTGATTGGCCAGCAAACTCGCCTGACCTGACCCCATAGAGAATCTATGGGGCATTGCCGAGAGAAGGATGAGAGACATGAAACCAAACAATGCAGAATTGCTGAAGGCCACTAATGAAGCATCCTGGTCTTCCATAATACCTCATCAGTGCCACAGGCTGATAGCATCCATGCCACGCTGCATTGAGGCAGCAATTGCTGCAAAAGGGGCCCAAACCAAGTACTGAATACATATGCATGCTTATACTTTTCAGAGGTCCGATATTGTTCTATTCTTCAATCCTTGTCTTCTTGGTTCCATGTAATATTCTAATTTTCTGAGATTGTGGATTTGGGGTTTTCATGAGCTGTACGCCATGATCATCACAATTATAACAAATTAAGGCTTGACTTATCTCGCTTTGCATGTAATGCGTCTGTCTCATATATCAGTTTCACCTTTTAATTTGCATTACTGAAATTAATGGACTTTTGCACGATATTCTAATTTTCCGAGTTTCACCTGTATGTGTGTGGTGCGTGTGGTGTGTGTTAAAAAAACCTGGATACTCACCCACCTTCTTCCACTTTGTGGAGTCTCAGTCCCCTCCTCTCATGCTCCAGTAGTCTCCAGGAGCTGCTACCTGCCAAGCAGCCCACTGGCACCACTCAACAGCTGAGGGCAGGGTAGCTGGGCACCATGGAGTGGACACCCAGCCACCCAAACAATTATAAAAATTAAAAAAGCTGTAAGCAACAAGCAAGCCAGCAGAAGACATTAAAAAAAAAATTAAAGGGGGGTGGGTGGTAGATGGCCACACAGCTTCCTTCTCTCCAGCAGTCACAGACCAGGCAGGCAGGCAGTTCTTCAGTGGTTTTTCAGCTCAGTCTTTAAAAAACAAAAAGCAGTGGCGTGCGCAGATTGAAGAATCCTCTTCCTCTCAGTGGCAGTAGCACTCTCTTCCTCCACAAAGGCAGAATCACTCCAGTGCAGAATCTGCTGCAGCAGCGATCTCTTCTCCTCCACGAAGGCAGCAGAAGCAATGGCTGCCTCAGAGACTCTACCCCCTTAAATTCATTTTCAAACTCCCTCCATCTGCATCTCCCGTCCCTTGTCCCTCCCCCAGCCAATGGGGGCAAAGTTCCTCCTGGTAACACTTCATTTGAATAACAACCAGCCAACCAAGAAGCAAGGAGATCACTAGCCAATCAGAAGTTAGTGCAAGGAAACCCACCAGAAAAGCTTTAAGGAATGGTAATGGCAATGGCAATACAAAATGGCTACTTGAATAGTCAAATCGATTTGAGTTTAATCTGGGCTAATTCGATTCGACCTCAAATCTTGCCATTTCTCTCAATGGTGATTCTATTCCAGGTCAAATAGCTTGAATCGACCAGATTCAACTCAAATTGATTTGACCCCGAATCAATTTGCACATCCCTGTTCAACATAGGGCTGGGTGAAAATCCTGCCTTTATTCTTGGAGACCCATTACTACTCAGTATAGACTATACAAACCTAGATGGGTCAATGGTCTGACTCAGTATAAGGCAGCTTCCTATGTTCCTATGTAACTCTTCTTCTCACCTCCAGCCCAGCCAAACTTCAACTGATCAGCATTAAAATGCTATGTAAACACAGTACCACACCCTCACCACCCAGTCAGAAACACTGCACACTCTGCCTCCCTATTCCCAGTGTGACCCAGTTTCCTTAAATCAGGAAATTACCTACAGCACAGTTGTCAGGCTCAGCTCTGTCCTCCAGTGCCTGCCTCCAAGTTTCAGTCTAAGCCTGCCTGGATAACTGGAATGTATAACTTCCTGCTTCAGGCTGCCAAACAGGATATTCCCCCTCGACTCCCTCAGATACAAGTCCTGTCGTGGGACCGGTGCAAACTGCACATACAGGAGGCTCCTGAGGTTGGGTCAATACTGAAGAAGATGTAACCTGCTTTCCCACTCCAATGCTCAACATAGGAAGCAGTCACATTAACAAATCATAACGGTAAGTTTGAGTATGCATGTTTAGCAGTTAAATACACCCAATATTGAGCAATGGCATGGATGCCTTATTATCTTATCTATCTATCTATCTATCTATCTATTTATTCGATTTCTATATCACCCTTCCAAAAATGGCTCAGGGCGGTTTACACAGAGAAATAATAAAGAGATAAAGAAGATTGATCCCTGTCCCCAAAGGGCTCACAATCTAAAAAGGAACATCAGCTAGACACCAGCAACAGTCACTGGAGGTACAGTGCTGGGGGTGGATAGGGCCAATTACTCTCCTCCTGCTAAATAAAGAGAATCACCACATTAAAATGTGCCTCTTTGCCACGTTAGCAGCCTTAAAAAGCCACCTCATATAAAACACTACAAACTGTTCTTATCTTCAAATTACTGTAAATACTATGGTGGTTTGTGTATTTTTTAAGGGAGTGGGCATTTACATATATTCTGAGGTGAGCAGTAGCGTAGGGGAGGGCATATCTAGCCCATGTTCAGGCCACCTGCCCCTGCCCCCAGTGGTGGTAGGAGGCATCCCTCCAGCACCCGTTGTCTCCCCATTGCATGGGTGGTAGCCCCAATAAAGCAGCCTTGGGTAGTAGGCTGCCCAGCCTGTGCCACTCAGCTGGCCTTTACTAATTTATTAATTCTAAATTGAATTAGTCGAACATCACTTCAAATTTCTGAAATAAAACCACCAAGTATGCTTCTTTCTGTAATACAGGAAAAGATAATGTTAACCTATTACACTTTCTGGACAAAATAATTTGTAGTCAGCTCTGCTACCTGTAAGTGCCTAATTTATTTAAATATACTGTATTGCCAGTGTCTCATTCAGCTTAGATGAGCGTAAGCATTTATCCTTAGATTGATTGTGCTTAGTTCAACGTCCAAGGTTGAACTAAAGCTTACCAATGCATCTGATTCCAATTGTTAAGCCAGTTTTGGACTACTACTGTAATTTCAGTATAATGAAGTGATAAAGAAGATTAATGAGACTTACTTTGCAGCCAAGAAAGACAAAGTATGTGGGGGGAGGTGGGGAGGGGGTCATTGATTGACCAAGAATGAGAAGACTGAAGTGTGAAGGTTGCTGTAAGACGTTTTAGCACAATGTAGTCATTTGGATGGTGATGCATCTTAATAACCGTAATAATTACCTGCATAACAGAGAGTTACCCATTCCTCCTGATTGTTGAGGAAGAAAAGTATTGGCACCAGAGTCAGACTAGACACCGAAGAAAGTGAAATTCGATACATTTAATTTATTCATACTCTCACGCAACCAAGATTATGCAAGGGACAAAAAGAGGACTAGAGGGAGCCTACATGACTTTGTTATGGAGATTTGCAACCCAGTTATTTTTCCAATGAATGAGAATGGAAGACAGCTTCTGAGAAGGCATTTCTCATGATTGCAGCAAGATGAGCACACACACACACACACATCACCTTTGTTTAGAACTACAAGCAGTTTTCCCTTGAAACCCTCTATGCCTTTGGCGAACTCATAAGTACTAGTCACTGAGAAACTAGTCTTGTTGCCACTTAGAGCTGTGGAAGAGGAGGAGGAGAGATAGCAGCTATTACATCTGTGGCCTGAAGGAGAAGACCTCCCCACCCCCTCAGCCCTGGAAACTGCCACCTGCTTCCAGGTTCTTTCTGAGGACCTATTTCCTGGGGGCTATTTAGAATTCAGCCTCCTGCAGCAGCCAAAACACCTGGGCTGGGATGTGAACTGTTGCCATCTCTCACACACTCAGCCCTTCCTGCCACTTAGAGCTGTTGAGGAGACAGCTGGCGACAGCCATGGGCAGCTGCAGCTGGAAGAATCTGACAGAATCTGACCTGGTGACCATTTTCTTGGGGGTTATTTACATCAGGCTGGCAGCACTTTTAAGAACCATCAGCAGCCACATCCAGAAACCATAATTTTGTTTTTCCTTTTTTGTATGTAAACTGTTTAGAAAAGTCTTGGTACCTCTGATGTTGTATACATATAAATGAAGTAGAAGTAGTACCATATTTATCTAAATCCAAGACTGGTCCCCCCCCCCACAAGTTTTTGATATAATAAATTGGGGGGTTGTCTTAAATAGGGATGTGCACAGAACTGAGCAGGAGTGGTTCGAAGATGGCGGGGTGCATCTTTAAGGGCAGGGGAAGGTGCACTTACCCCTTTCTCCACTTTTCTCCCACCATTGCTCTGTTTTCTTAAAGTCAATCGGGGCAGCAGCATACCTCCTGTTGCCCCCTTTACTGGAAGTAACTGGAAGTATCCTAAACAGAGCACCAGTGGGGGGAAAGTGGAGAAATCTTTCTCTCCTAGGGGAAAAATTGTTTCCCTGCCCTTAAAGATGCACCCCCGCCTTCAAACCATAAAGGGCCTCCAAACTGGTTCTGTGCACATCCCTAGTCTTAAATTCAGAATCCTCTTTCTTTTGGGTAAACACAGCTATAACTTGTATTTTGAATCAATACAGATATAACCTGTATTTAACCTCTATTTTAAGGGGATTGTCTAAAATTCAGAGGTGTCTTCTATATGGGTAAATGTGGTGGCGGTGGTAGATATTTTCAATATGCATCTTTGTCTTAGGTGTTGAACATACTGTGAGGCAAACACAATGATCTTAAAACATTCTGGTTTTTTGCAACTTAATATATTTTTAAAAATAAATCTTGTTTTTCCACTACGGAAACCTGTTTGTTTTTCCCCAATGGAGCCCTACTGTGTTGGGGAACCAGACCCAGCTCTATAGGTTCTAGTATCCAAACCACCTCTGTGGATATTTTAATTAGAACTCCAAAGACCCAGTGTAAAAGGGTTAGTAGGTTTGTGACACCATCTGTCTAAATGTCTATTTACATATAAGGATTGGTAGAGAGAGATTACAGTCATTGCAGTAGGAGGCTCTTATGCTCCTTTCTATGTGAAGTCACCACTCTATTACTATTTAAATGCCACAGTGGTTTAAATATTATGCATTTTAAATGTTTATACCTTAAACTGTAGCATACACCAAAGTTATGTTGTGTCAGCTGCCAACTTTCAGACTCCTGTTTAGAAAAATAAATAAATAAATAAATAAGACTGCTATACACCTCCATGTTCAGCATTAGATATTCATCCATAAGGCTGTGAGTTAATGGAAGATTCGGCTTCCCTCCTGCTGTGAATTCCACATTCTCAAACAGGTGATTTAGATTCATTTAAAGTCCACTGACTTGATGCCATTTCAGCACAGTTTATTAGTTTATGAAGCTGAACAAATAAGTCTTGTAGAACAAAGACAAAGAGCAAGGATTTTCTTGCAATAGCAGTGGATCAAGAATTTAGCTATTGCCTTGACTATTGGCAACAAATCCGAAACACTTCAGAGGACCTTGTGAGAAGCAGGTTGACTGAAGAGAAAAGGAGTGCTCAGCTCCAAGAATACAGCAGATGTTTGGAAACATTTCCAGTGGGGTGGGGGAAGGAGGAATTTTTCTCCAAATTAGATGTATATTGTTGCTTGGAAGTTTATTCAGTCAGTTCTCATTTGTTCTTTAAAACAAGTTGCTCCAAAGCTCAAGGCATCTTTCATACATGGACTACAAATATAGTTTTCATACACAGCATACCAGATGCTTAAGGCAGATCACACAATGGTCATATATATGGAGCTTCTTTGTACTGAGCCTGACCATTGGTCCATCTAGGCTGGTCTATCTTCAAGGCTGATTTTTTGGGGCAGCATCCAGATGAAGGCAGTCATGGCTAAGCAGCGCTGAAATCAATGCAACAAATTAGTCACAACTAGTTGAAGTCCCATGAAAGTCCTAGTCATGGTTAGGTCCTAGTCATGATTACATTTATCTGGATGCTTCTGGTTGTGTTATTTATTATTATTTTCCATTTATTTTCTTTATTTTTATTGGCTGCCATGGTGTACAGTTTAATAGAGCCATAAGACTCCATATGGGGCTGCAGCGAAGCCTAAAACATCCATCAGCTGGAGAAAGTGTTACTGCATTTATTCCGTTTCACAACATTGGGGTTAAATATGGCAATGCTGCTTCTTCATTTTAAAATGTATGTTTTAAAAGTGCTGGCACCTATCTTTGTTGCAGCCCTGCACAGAGTCCCGCACGTCCATTAAACTGTGCATCATGGCCACCATTGTTTTATTCCATTGGAGGCTGCCTTCTACTTTAGAGAGAGAGAATAGAAATGTTTTACATGCATACAAATAAGGTCAAGTAGAAGTATTTTCCAGTCCTGCTACATGAGATTCTTTTATGTTTAGATACCAGGAAATAGGTCTGAGACCTGGAGTATCACCATCAGCCATAGCCCTATTCCCAAGTTATGTTCAATGGATATAGAATCTGAGTACAGCACAGAAACATACAGATCTGTACACATATTCTTAGACAGAGCATCCACTCTGGGTGAAATCTCACCCCACCAACTTGGCAGTAGCCCTGCTGTCTCAGTGACATCATCAGGCCAACAGAGGGGGTGGTGAAGGTGTGTGGGCAGGCAGGGGGGTGGGAGGCTATTGCGGGGGAAGGGAGTGCTCATTCTTACCTCTTGACCCAGGGCCACCACCAGCCTTGCTACACCTGTTCCTCTCCCACCTCTCTGCCATCTTCAGAGATGTGGGAGGAGGAGGAGCAAGCTGTCACTCAGCTGTTGGCCGCCTCTCCCTCAAAGGCTCAGGGACATTTTCCCCTCCCCTCTCAACATACCTATTAATTTATGTGATTTTATTAAATAAATAAATAAATAAATAAATAAATAAATAAATAAATAAGATTCCTATGTCCCTTGCTAATACCTTTCTCTCTGATATGCTATCTTTCCAGATTTTTTACTGTAAATTTTCAAATATGATTCCCCTCCTGTGTTCTGAAATGGTATAGCCCCAAGAGCGCAATACTGAGGCTATTCACACGATGGGAGGAAATCGGGTTACTGGAGGCTAGCCTGATTTCCTCCCATCATGTGAACCACCGGGCTTGGCTGCAAGCCCGGTGGTTCCTAAGCAGGTAACCCGCCCAAGAACCCCTGCCCTTAAATCAGGTTTGCAGAGTGAATGCTCCGCAAATCCATTTTTTAAACTCATGTGTTGCTGCGGTGTGGCTCCGTGCCATGGCAACTCACGAGTAGACCCCCGACCAGGAGGCTCAAAAGCAGCCTTCCAGCTCGGGGGTCTCTCCAGCATGCCCCGCACACTCGCGCAGAGCATGCCGGAGCTTCCAGTGGCCGCATGGCCCCCAAACTCCCCAGCTCCGTAACAGAGCCAGCAGTCGTGTGGGTGGCTGCTGTGGCTGCCCAGAGCAGACTGCTGCTCGGCTGCCTGCTCTCCCCGCAAACCCCCTAAAGACTCTTCTCACTAATCGTGAGAAAAGCCTCACTGTATACTATTTCAAAACATGTAGATTGGTCATAAAAAGAAATAATATCCATTTTAATCAGTCATAGGAACATAGGAAACTGCCATATACTGAATCAAACCATAGGTCCATCTAGTTCAGTATTGTCCACACAGATTGGCAGTGGCTTCTCCAATGTTGCAGGCAGGAATCTCTCTCATCCCTATCTTGGCAATGCCAGGGAGGGAACTTGGAGCCTTCTGCTTTTCCCAGAGCAGCTCCATCCCCTCGGGGGAATATCTTACAGTGCTCACACATCGTCTCCCATTCATATCAAACCAGGGCAGACACTGCTTAGCTAAGGGGACAAGTCATGCTTGCTACCACAAGACCAGCTCTCCTCTCCTGGAGAGGAGACTTACTTACATTGTTTTAACTTACAGACATTGTTCTCTACTGTTGTGATACTTTGGTTGCTGTAATTCTATCTTATACCATCCAGTAGGCTCTAAGTGAATTACAATAAACACACACACATACAATAAAAAAATCTACATAAAAAGCAAAGCAAATATAATTTATGCCAAAATCACATTTCCAATTAAAACTTTATTTGGAATATCTGTCCTTCATTTTCTCGCAAAGCATTCTATTGTTACAAATTAATAGGTCCAGTCTAGTACCACCCAGATTTATATATATATATATATATATATATATATATATATATATATATATATATACACACACATACACATACACATACACACACACACATCTATACAGCCTGTCACACACTTCTCAGAACATACCAATAGGATGATATAGGCTAGTTTCAAATTTAATGGCAATGCTGATTCAATTGAGCGACTCTCTGAATTTAGTCATCTTCCCATACCACACAGGCAGCACACAGATGGACTCCCCCAGCAGCTCTGAAACTAACCACACTCTTCCTTTCTTCTGAAGATCCCAGATGCACATTGCTCTGTGTGTGTGTGTGTGTGTGTGTGTGTGTGTGTGTGTGTGTGTAGGAAGGGAGGGAGGGAGGGGGAGAGAGAGAGAGAAAATAATTTATTTAAAATAACATTGCATTTTTTAAATAATAGCCTATACTACTTACAGTTAGTCACCTAATGGTGCAGCAGGGAAATGACATCATTAGCAAGCCAGAGGTTGCCCGCTGGTATGTTTCTTCCCAGCTATGGGAAACACCTCTATCGGGCAGCAGCGATATAGGAAAGATGCTGAAAGGCATCATCTCATGCCGTGAGGGAGATGGCAATGGTAAACCCCTCCTGTATTCTACCAAAAGACAACCACAGGGCTCTGTGGTCACCAGGAGTCAACACCAACTCGACAGCACACTTTACCTTTACTTACAGTTGCCAACTTCATAACAGCCCCTGCTCCTGTGTTTTAATCTTAACAAACTGCAGGCATTAGCAGGTGACAGTGTTTAACTCCATATCTTGAAAAGTGTCACCTGCTGATTTTGGCAGATCAAAGCTGTTCAGGACACAAGAGCAAATAATATTTTGCATTTCTTCCTAATACAACAGATTTTCTTTATTTAAAGTGGTGCTGGGGAAATTTAGAAAATTTATCCCCTTGGGAATGAGTAAACTGTTTGCTAAACCCCAGATATGCTCTGGACCAATTTTTCAAAGACATCTTTAAACATGCATCTCAGGGCTACACACATACATTATTTCGCCGTCTCGGAACCAATGTTTGGATAAGCAGATTTGGACTGAAGTTTGTGGATATTCAATATTTGCTCATAACAGTCCATTTATTCATGCAAATCTGGATTTGGTTAGATCTGTGCTCTTTGGAGCAGTGTGCTGAACCCACATATCAGTGAAAACTGCATTTGCTATTCCCATTCTAAGAATTCATGAGAGAATTAAATTAATACAGAATTTGCCCTCCACATCAGATACCTGACATTTTACTTCCAGTAGTGGAAATACATCATACCTTAGAAAAACCTAATCAGAACACCTAATCCCCTCCTATTTTCATAACAGTTTCATATCGCTGAATAGTACTTGTACATGTACTTTATTTTGCCACAGTTGCTAAGGGAACTGTGTATTATTAAATAGCACACTGTGCCTTGTAAGCAGACTAGAGCAGAACATCGAACAACACTTTCACATGGTGCCAGGTAGTTTATATCTGACCTTTCTTATAGATTTCTTGGTGTAAAAAAATGAATAAGGTGTGTCCTGTTTAAGTCTTTAATGTCATTCTACCATTTCCTTTTCACTGTCTACTCCCATGAGATCAGCTTAATAATATTGTCCCCCAGGGAAAAAAGACTTAATGACCCAAGAAATGACATACTGAAGTTGGCTGAAGACAGCAGTTAACTACAAGAACTACAAGACAGCAGTTAACTACAACAAGAAACTGGCTAACTCAAAAGTGAAACAGAAATATTGTAAAGATTATTATAAATTTATTCAGCAAAAGATAAAAATGACAAAATACTGCAATTCATTTCTCTTACTATTATGATATAATTTCACTTCATTCTAATTTTTTTTCCATGCAACTGCTTGAAATAATATTAAAATGTATTGAAAAAACAATACATAGCCTGAATTCCACCATCTAGAGGGGGAGCCTCTCTCCATATAAGTCCATCGGTTTCCCAAGTCCTGGGCCTTTTCCAAGACAGTGGGCTTAACTGCAGAATTGAGTGGGGGTAAAGTAGAGTGAGTTATGAATATATTTGCCACATATAAGCACAGTAAAGATAATTCAGAGAAACCTTGTGATCATTCACATAGGGCTGCTTTAATAGGGTTCCTGTTGGTTCCTCCCAATTTTTTTTTCATGCACCATTCATGCCATGCACTGTTCAGGTCCATGTAGGGTGGTACTGTGTAGAGTGTACCATTCCCAGTGGTACTTTATAGTGAAAATAGGAACATAAGTAGGCTTTTCTTAAAGCCTCGCTTTTTGCTATATAGTTTAAAACATTTGCTTTGTAATCTTGTAGAACATCCTATGCACCTGCCCTGTGCAGGTGTGGGTGTATACGATGTACCACAAAGTCACCAAGGAAATATTTAAATCCCCACTTTTTGCTATTTATTTTTAAAACATTTGCTTGATGTCCTTGTGGAACATCGTAGTCACCTGCTCGGTGTGGGTGTGGGTGCATATTATGTTCCGCAAGATCACCAAGCAAATGTTTGTTTGTTTTTAAAAAGCAAAAAGCGAGGCTTTAAGAAAAGCCTACTTATGTTCACCATAAAGTATCACTGGGAGTCAAATGGACAGGAGGCTTTTCAAAAGGAAAAAAGAAAGATAGATTTTATTAAAAGAAGAAAACAAAATGCACCATGCAGGTGCACAGAATGATGTTCCACAAGATCACCAAGCAAATGTTAGAAAGAAAGAAAAAAGTAAGGCTTTAAGAAAAGGTGCTCTATCACTATGGCCCTTCCATACATCTCAGAAGAAATGTTGGGGTACTTTCCCAAAAAGTTACCATAAAAAGTGGAACTAGCATGAGAATAATTTGGGCTAAGCTCCAATCTTCAGGGAAATACCCTATTTGTGTATGGAGTACACCTTGATATCCTGCAGGGACTTCAAGATAAGTCTCCCTGGTGTGTGAATGCACCCCACCATCCCTGTGGTGAAGCAAAGTAAATTTGCCATCTAGGAATGGCCCTGGTGGACTGGTTTTGCTCAGAGATTATGAGAGAAGTAACTTTAAGTGTTCCCAACTCTTAGGGATGTGCAGAAACCCTTTTCAAAACATTCATGTTAAAAATGGAAACTCATCTGGTTCTCCCTATGATATGATAAGGGGGTGGCTGATTGTTCCCCAACCCGGCAATCAGTGATTCCCCTTTAATTTGGTCTAATAATTTCTATGACAATTAGCTCATACCACTAATAAATGCAAGGCATCTTTGACTCTTAACAGAAAAAGCATTTTTTTCTAACCCTTCTACTAAATGCTGAATAGTTTAAAACAGTTTCATTTCAATAAGAAGCTGAAGGCCTTTTGCTACCTCCTGATTGTTCCCAAAACAACCCTAGAAGCTGTGTTGGCAGAGAGGAAAAGGCTAAAGTGCAGTTTATAGGGAGGGAGACCAGCAACAGAAATGTCCATTAAGGAAGCTTAGGAAGAAAGGAGGAGGAGGGATGGGAAGGAGGGGAGAGAGAGAGACGCCATTTCCTGCCACCTAGCAAATGATGGCTGCAGCAGGGGCTTCGCTGGAGCTCAAGATAGGTAAGAGAGGGATCCAGGGACAGAGAGGAAAAGAGGGGTGAGGAGGTGTGAGTCAGAAGTGGCTGGTTCATGGAGGCATGGCTCTGGGCAATAAGTACCAGTTTCCAGGTACGCTGGAACGAGATCTCTGCTGGCTTCTCCGGTGGGAGGGTGACTGGCTCTGAAGATACAGGGAGGGGGCTACATGGTGCCTCTTCCATGAAGAAGCCTATGCCTACCCTCCCCAATGAATGGCTGTCTGCAGCTTTTTATACATTTTGGCCACCTCTCCAAGCCAAAATAATCACCTCTTCTACTCAAAGTGTCTCTTCTTTGATAAACAAATTCCAGCCCAGCTCCCCGGATTCCTCTCTCCCCCTACAGGGAGGAGCCAATCAGGAGCCTGGCCTGGCTCTTTGAGTAAATTCAAGATAGAGGCACTTTTTAATGTCCAGATGGCCCTAGCTTGTAGCCATTTCAGATCTTTTGTTGATGTTCTCCAACCCAGAGAAATATGTTAGATGGACAGAGAATGTTACATAAGCAAGAGGGGGGTCTCAGTGTTATATGAGTATAATGTCCCCCATAATACAGCATCAGCGTTATCATCTCTATGTGGTTTCTTATAATTTCCTGAATCAGCTAGATATGATTATGCTTGGCATGTCAAACTAGTTCTTATGATGATCGGTTTTAGCAAGTCATGAGCTGCCCAAGGTTTTTTTGCAAGGCAGTAAACAGCTTCAAGGCTGGGAGCAAGTGTGAGGGAAAATTCCCCTTCTTTCACAGACTGTCAAGAATAGCATTTCTGTTCACTGGCTTGGCTTGGGGCGGGGTGTGTGTGTGAAATCAAAGTCAGGCTTCAGCTTCCTGCCAAAACAACAATTCAGACACAGGTCTCAATCTAGCCTTTTGGCTTTTTGGGGTCTCAGGGCAGGTCCTGGTTCTAAAAAGGGGTCCACCTACCTGTTCATATCACCTAAAATTCTCAGAAGTATATCAGATAAATCTCAGATACTTCTCCTTGGAAGTAACCCTAAAATTTGTTTTGAATTTATTATTTATTTATTTATTTATTTATTTATTTATTTTGTGCCAGTCTTCTTTGGATCCAACTGTCTTTAGAGATTTGTCTTAGACCAACACTTCAGACTCTTAATGGAAGAGATTTGCATTTAGGCGACATTTAATAAAGTTGTAAGTAATATGATTTCTATACCTTTAATTGCATTTCATTGGTGATGGCTACTGTGTATTGATGATGGCTACTGTGTAGCTTATTGCATGTGGCTATAAGGTGCTTTGTTTGTCCTCATGAACCAGCAGCCATTTACACAGAAGCCCTATTCAGACAGTACCCAAATCCAGACGTAATACAAAATCAGAGTTAAATGGGGCAGAGATTGGAATTGCATTACATCCAAATTCATAAAACCACAGTTTTGAGCTGAGAACAACCTGCAGTTTGCCTTGCCAAATGCCAATTCAAACTTTCAGGTTGCAGTAAGGTTTGCCGAAGAGACCTCTGGTTTGGCTGCCAAAGGGTTATGTCCGAACCCGGATGCCACTGTAACTGGTTTCATGCAGATGTTGAAACTGCAGTCATAGAGGTGGCAGCACACACCCACCTGGGATTACAGCCGCTCCATGGCTGCAGCCCTTCTCACTGACTGCCTCTCCAAGCACCAGCTGTGCCCTTCCTGTCACCTATCCAGCTATGGAGCTGTCCAGCAACAAGGAACTACCATGTCCCATCCCAGCTTGTCAGCCTGTCAAGCAGCACAGTCACACAGGGGCATAATCTCTTCACAATCTGTCCCCTGTTTCCCCCACCTGGCAAGCAGGAGAGAAAGGGGGAAAGATGACAGGATGTGTACTAAGTGCTTTGCTCCCTTATGAGGGATGCCCCCTCATAACTCATGAAAAGAACCATTTGCAGGGAGAGGGTGGGATGTCAGCCACAATCTCTAATCATGTATGATGATAAACAACCACTTCTCCCACAGACCGCTCTCTCTTGAAAGTGTCAGACCATTGGGGCTCTAAATTGGGCCAGGTTGCTCTATGGGGGAAAGCTGCTCTCCCTGTCTTGGTGACTGCCACCAAGTAGCTGTCAAAGCATGCCCCATGCCAATCCATCCACCCATGTGGACATGCATACCCTTGCTGTTGCCCCCAAATGGCGACCCCACACTCCTGGGGTCCATACAAATCAGGGCTCCACTCTCCCATGATTCCCCACACTGGCAGATCTGCATACGGTGCAATGCTAGATCAAACCTAGGAATTTTGAATAGGTTTAAAGATCCATGCATGTACCTGGTAAAGATCCTATCCATGCACACAGCCAGGATCTGACACATGGAGCATCAGAATCTCCTTTGGGTATGTACAGGGATTCACAGGGAAGGGGCATTGCCATGCATCTGCTCTATCTTTTACCATGGAGAGTTGAGGGCTCCACACATGCAGGACCCACTTTGGGGGGTTAGCTCAACACGTGAATGTGCAGTCTGATGGGAGACCTAGGGCTTGCAAACTCATGGTCCTCCCCAGTAGACTGGCCCTCTCATGAGAGGAATAGCCCACCAGCATCAAGCTGCCAGCAGAGCAGGAGTATTGTTTGGTCTGCATGGGCTGCTTTGATGGGTGAGCCCTCACAACAGCATCCTAGGTCAGACCCTCCAGGATCCTTTGCCTTCCCTCATACGCATACTACCTCCTAGATAGTCTTCATATTCCCTTCCCTTTTCTGAGTAACAGGGAAACAGTGCCCCGCCGACCCCCTCCCTGAAATCGTGCTTGTTCTAGACTAGAAATTGTGCTTGTTGCAGAGCTCTTTGGGTGGCGGTGGTGCCATCGCTGTCTGGAGAAGTGCTGGCATGGCATTTTAAGGGATTTAATGCCATTTCCATGCCGAGGGTGGGTGGGCCGCTCCAAAAATGCACGATCGTCCTCGGCATGCCCCATTCAGAATCGTGGACAATCGCAGCCTCTCTGCTGATGTGCTGTTGCTTTGCCCACAGTCTGGCCATGGAGCTTGCTGGGATTGGCCTCAGCAGCTGAGGGGAAAGGATGGGCTCCCCTCTCTTGGAACTGGAAGTTGACAGACCATGGATGGATGACCATCTGCGGTGTGATTTACAGTTTAAAAATGAAACCACAGGTTCACCAAGCTCCGGTTTCATGCTACATCTGAATTCAGCTATTATGTTGTATGAGAGTCAGTGGTGAAGGGAGAGCATAGGTGGCCAGTGTTCAGGGGCCCAACCTGGTGGTGGAGGCAGTGACCCCACAGAGATTCCCTTCTTTCCCCTCTGTGTGCAGAGTGCCACTTTTCTACCTGCTGTGCATGCAGAGCGGTTGTGGCTTCCCTCACGGAGCAGCCCAGGGTAGGCTGCCCTGCCCCACTGCTCAGCTGGCTGCCATGTATGCACGGCATCAATCTGAGTGGTTGGCATGGCATCCAAATGGTGGATGAATAAATGAATGAATGAATAAATGAATAAATTGAATGAACTGAATGAATGAATGAATGAGTGTCTTGAATAAGACTTTAAGGGCCCTAGGGCCCTTTCCCTTTGTTCCACCATTGTAGCTTGCCAGCAGAGCTCCTGTCCTATTGTGTGCTTCATCACCACTACTGCATCTGATTGGTGACCTCCCCAGGCCACGGGGCCAACCTGGTCTAATAAAGTTTAAGTCAGTGGCCTGGATCTTCATTCTTAGAAATTTGTCACTACACACAGATTGAATGATTCTTACAGGTTACATAGAAAGTTGCCTTATACCAGACCTGCTCAACTTATGCCCCCCAGCTGTTTTTGGACGACAACTCCCATAATCCCCAGCCACAGTGGCCAATAGGGATTATGGGAATTGTAGGCCAACATCTGTAAGAGGGCCAAAGTTGAGCAGCCCTGCCTTATACTGATTCAGTCCATTGATCCATCTAGCTCAGTAACTCTATATTGGCTGGCAGAGGTTCTCCACAGTTTCATATGGATGTTTCCCAGCCCTAAGTGGAGAGGTCAGAGACTGAACCTGGGATCTTCTGCACAGGGCTGGCCCTTACATGAGGTGAGATGATGTGAGGTGAGGTGAGGCGAGGCAGTTGCCACAGACAGCAGGTATTGGTATACAAGTGAGGCAGCAAGATGCCCACCTGCTAACCACACTTTAAAAAAAGGAAAAGAGGGGGAGTTGGGTATGCACAAGGGAGGAACAGTATTTGGCACCCTGCCTAAGGCATACAGAGATTTTGAGCCACCATACCTTCTGCATACAAAGCAGATTCTCTTCCTCTGGGCTACTATCCTTCTCAGACTTCCCATGGCTTTGCTCCACTTGCCTCCATGACTGCCTGTCTGCTTCCTAGATCAACTAGCTACCTGGATGATTGGTGCTGGCTTTTCTCTAGGTTGCAAAGCCTGACACCTACATCCATATCTTTTTAAAATTCGGAAAGGTACAATATTTCAATCCCTTGTTGCTTAACATCTTAATCCCATACATGTATACATACATGTCAAGATTGCATGCTAAACTGCTATTCTGTAAAGGTTGATTCACACATTACTTTCCTCACACATCAATATGAGTTTTGATGGTCTAATTGGACACAATACATAATCAAGTCTGAATGGCAGCAAGAGTGTTTCATACTGAATTGCTGCAACAGCATTTATTCAGAGTGAAATGAAATTGTCCTTCAGTTTGTACAATGTACATAGTTATCCTGACACCGGAATTAATACTGCTGTCAGAAAAAGTAACACAAATGTTGCCCCAAATTCTTGGTTCTGCAAGCATTCACTGAGTGGAAATTACCATGCTATTTTGCAAAGCAATATCTGCCTGAGTCAATGTACTTCCCAGATCCAAGACTGATAAACTATAGCCACATGCATGTTTCAAAATAAGAGACACACGTTTATGGAAGTTTACACTCCCAGAGTATGCCATGCTGCCCTTGGTAAGGCTGGAGAATGAAAGACAGAATATAAAGCCACCTGTATGTTGCCTTGATCACTGGGCTATTGAGCACCTGGCATAATTACATTTGGCAGGCAGGCCTCCAAAGCATCCCTATTCATGGAGGTGCTTCAGTACTTAAGTCTCATCAAAGTAAATGCATATCTTGGTTGGAAAGGATTTAAGCACATGATTAAGTGCTTTCTTGAATCATGACTTATTGTATTTGATCATCCATGGTAAATGGAGGTGAATTTAACTTAGCACTATTTATTCAAGGTGATTTGAGTCATTGCATCTGAAAACACAGACACTCCTGAACAAAGGAAGATTTTGTTATTATCTATAGAACACTGCATCTTCTCCCCAAATCTGGCTTTCAGAAATCCCTCTATGTCCTGATAACTTTTTCTCTGCCAGTGTTTTGTCCCCATTGCCTTCTTATTCTACAGTGAACTTAGGCATTGCATTGTGGGACTGAGGGAGTGGACTCACTCTCAAAGAAATAAGCTTTAGGGACTTGTAATGGTCAAAGAAGAGGCAAGCAGTTTCAGCCCCCAAATTATTCTCTGGCTCAGCTTTAGAAAATAATTTCTCAAGGGCCACTGGGGCTTTTCTTCCTAACAGAAGCAAAAAGAGAAGGGAGAGAGATCCTTCCTATTTTCTGTGTCTGGAATGCCACCTTTGGCACTGTCCTAGATAGGTATACTGCTATGATACGGTGGGCAATTGCTGAACATTAAATTGGCTATGAAAATAACCTGTGCAAAATTAATTGTTGTTTTGGTTATGATGTTTGGCTTATTCTCTGAGGCACCAGTGGGAGGTAACTCTCTCTATCTCTGTCTCTCTATCAAACTTGAATACTTTGGTTTGGAAAGTGGGGTATAAATAGCTTAAATAAATAAATGTACTATCAAGCAACCATTTAATAATGAGTAGTCATTATATTATGCAGCATTTATAGAATAATTACAAGTATTTGACATGCTTCACCTACAATATTAATCACTACAACTATTCTGAAAGGTGTTTCAAACTATATTTGACCATCAGTCATAGAAATATAGGAAGCTATCATATACTGAGTCAGACAATGTGTCAATCTAGCTCAGTATTGTCTACACAGACTGGCAGTGGCTTCTCCAAGGTTGCAGGCAGGAATCTCTCTCAGCCCTATCTTGGAGATGCCAGGGAGGGAACTTGGAATCTTCTGCTCTTCCCGGAGTGGCTCCATCCCCTAAAGGGAATATCTTACAGTGCTCACACATCAAGTCTCCCATTCGTATGCAACAGAGTGGACCCTGCTTAGCTAAGGGGACAAGTCATGCTTGCTACCCCAAGACCGCTCTCCTCTCTAACACATCATTTTTTCCTGTTGTTGTTTTTTCCCCTTGTGGCCTTGGATACTGCAGTTGACTCCTGCTTCTTATCTGTTTCCTCTCTAGCATTGTTGGTGCAGAGAGAAAACTCCCACTTAGGGAAAAGCAGTATGGGAGAGGATGATTTTTTTAGTGGAAATCCCACAGGAATGTAAAAGGTTATGAATGCCCCCTCCCTGCACTAATTTTCTACTAGAGACTGTAGCCTCCACAGCTGCCCTTTGTCTAAAAATAAATAAAGAAATAATAGGGAAAAACTATACGCTACTGAGTGAATGTGTTGTTTGAATTTTGTTGTACCTCTGTTGCAGATGAGGTGGCTGAGGATGTGAGATTATCTCAGCTTGTCTAGGCAATGTTATGGTGAGGTCCGACTTGACTGGATTCACACTTGTGCTGTTAGCTACTGCTATTGCACCACACCAGCTCTCAGTAGCATTTCTCTGATCAATGTACACATGCTCTTGAAGGAGACATATGGCAGATCTCCACCCAAGCAGTGTGGAAAGCCTAACCAGGCTCTGTGGGAGAGCGGGTTTAGCCCACTCTCCCCGCAAATGAGCAGAGCTTGCCTTGGGCTCCTGCCCACACAACTACCAGCTCCATCATGGATCTGGTGGGGTGGTGGGGATTGGGGGCCACCTGGCCCCTGGAAGTCCTAGGCTGCCCTGTGCAAGTGCACGAGGCATACTGGGGAGACCGCCGAGGTTGGTTGGAGCCTCCTGGTTGGGGGTTTCCTTGTGAATCGCTACAGTGTGAAGCTGCACCATGGCATTTCACGATCGCCAAAACAGGGTTAGCGGAGTGCTTTAAGGGGAGGGGTACTTTGAGAGGCTTACTGCCAGGAGCCGAGTGGCTCCCGTTGCAGCACATGACCTCCCAGAAGTGGCATGGGCTCCCTTAGCCCACTTTTGGGAGGTCATGAGAATAGCCTCATTGTTGGAATATGTTCAGCCTTTTTTCAAATCAATGAGCCGGGTCTCACGATCACTGAGACCTGGTTCGTAAGAGTGAGTGGGGACAGTGGGCTAAGCCCACTCTCCCTGCTCACGATCATAGTGGGAGCCCTGAGCGTCTAGAGCAGAAGCCCTGGGTGGCCGGATTGGCCACCCACACGATTGCCAGCTCCATGACGGAGCCGGTGGGAGCTTGGGGGCTGCGCGGCCACCAGAAGCTCCAGTATGCCATGTGTGAGCATGCACTCCCCTACTGGGGAGACCCCCGGAGCTGGGAGGCAGCTTTTTGCCTCCCCTCCGGGGGTCTAACCATGAGTAACTGTGGCATGGAACCATGCTGCAGCTACTCATGATCTTTAAAACCAGGTTTGTGGAGCACTCGCAGCCAAGCCCGGTGGTTCACATGATGGGGCAAAATTGGGCTAGCCTCTGCTAGCCCGATTTTGCTCCATTGTGTGAATAGCCTCAATAACAACTTCTTCTTCTTGTTGTTCTTCTTCTTCTTTTTGTTGTTCTTGTTGTTGTTCTTCTTCTTCTTCTTCTTCTTCTTCTTCTTCTTCCTCTCTCTCTCTCTCCTCATTTGATGCCACCTCTTTTTAAAATATTTTTGCTTTGATCAGTTAATATATTGAGCTGGGCACTGCTTTTCTTCCTGCAGGAAGAAAGAAAAGGGGTGCAGATCTGAGTGCCCCAATAGTGAGACTGAATCTACTGGAGTAGAGGACATGGCAAGTTCAGAGTAAAAAGAGAGAGAGAGAGAGAAGGGGAAAATATTGAATTGCAATATGCTCTCTATCTTCAAGGCTGTCATAGGTCACTAAGGGATTACATAGATAGCAGTTGCACAGAGGTATAACAGCAATGACAATGAACTAATCTGTGCTTTAGGCTTGTAGCCGGATACCTTAAAAGAAAAGGGACAATCAGCTGAACTGAAATCAACTTTGAACTGTAGGTAACAAATGGATGTTGTTACCCACAGGAGGTTTTGCATTTGGATCTGGGACCAAAGCCCGTATTTTCTGCAAGAACTGTTGCTTACCTGGATGGAAAATATGATGCCAACCCAGTAATTTGTTGCCAGGAAGCCTGCTTGCACTATTTAAACAAATGTGATTTGAAATAAAATTCAGCTCAGATCAAGATAGATATACAAAATATAAGTGACATAATGAATATCTCGAGGCATAAGATCTCATTGAGTTATTCGTTTTTCATCCCTCTACCTCCCCTATCTCCCTGTCTTTCGCTGATATCACAAACAAACCCATTATCTATAGTCTTCAGCAAATGAAGGATAAAGTGACTTATCAAAATGTCTCTCCTTGCGATGTTTACTGTTATCAATCAGCAGCTTTCTCTCCATTTTATTTGATTTAGATATAAAGCTTTTGTTTTGAAGAGACGTTATCATTCTGCTTTAGGCTTAAAATGTTTTTTCCCCTGATTTGTAGAAGTTTTTTCCCTGGGCTTGATGTATTCTTATGTTCTGAAGTATTACTTATCTTTATACTTTTTCTAATTCATGAACAAATTGGGCAACAAACAGAACAAAGATGAAAGAAGATTTTAAGAGGAGCGCTAGACATATAAAATATTTCAACAAGAGAATCATATCTTACACAACAGAATAATTGACATTTACTGCAAAAGAAATGGAGCAAAGCTGGAAAACCGGAAGTGGAGGGATGATACATGATTCTAAATAGTAAAACACAGAACAAGCTTGTTTAACTACCATATTGTCAACTGATGTTTATTTTGGCTTACATCCTGAACTAAATCTGTAGCTCAGCCTAGATAGCAATAGGTCAATTTAAAATGGCAAAAACTAAAACACTGTACATTAAATACCTTCGTCTTCAACCATCCATGCACTAAAAGCCTGGAAAACAGGAAGGTCTTTCACTGCTTGTGAAGTATATTGAAGTGTTATTGCACTTGCTTGGACCCATGTTCTATAACGTGTACCCAGGGCATTCGGGCAACTATATTTTGAAGCAAGGGGGGAGTTACTCAGGAAGCTAGAGGAAACCATCTCCCTATTTCAGCACTCTTCTTGTTGAGAAGCAGGCAGCTGTCCACTCAGAGAAAGTCCAGAATTATCACCAAGAGCTGCAAGAATTAACAGCCTACAGATCAGCTCCAGATTGATGTCTCCTTAGAGGGGCAAACAGAGCCAGAAGCAGGACTTTTCTGAAAAGATTGTCCCCCCACAAACACAACTTTGAAAATGTTTTGCAGTAATTGAAATAACGGAAGTGGAGGAAGCTCCCAGAGTTTAAGGGAAAGGCAGAGATAAACAGAAATGGAGAATTTTCATTTGCTAACACCATGCTCCTGATTCTGTTTGAGCATGCAAGCCCATGGAGTGCAGTACTCCTAATCCCAGTAATTCAGTTAGGATCCAGGGAGATCCATGGTAGTCTTGTGTGGGACAACTTGCGAGCAAGTCCACATGATGAGGAATTAAGGACAGTGGTTCAATTTAGAAGGAGATAGTGGATTCACACAAAGGAGTAGACAGATTTTGGCCTCACATCAAGGTTAGAAAAATGAGTGGAAGTGGGTAAGACTCCAGGAAGTAGTGGGCAGAGCCTTACCACAGCAATCTTACATCCCAAGTGACACACATGTGTGAACAAAGAATGACTCTTTATAGGGTTTTAGGTTCATGTTTGCATTCAAAATATGTGCAAAGGTGGGGAAAGCTAAAAACAGGAGCTTCAAGGCAGGAAAAATTTGGTAATTGGAAATTTCTTTTCAGGGCCCTGGTGGAGACGTGTGGATGGGGAGGTTGCTATCCAGGTCCTATCCAGGCCCACATGGTCTGTGCCTTCCCAGATTTCCAGTTTAATACGCAGTGAATGCTAAATTCCAAAATGGAGGGCAGCTGTCTGGCAACACAGATGAGGGCAGGAGTACTCCTTCTTGGATCCCCAGATGTTGGATTGCAGTTCCCACCATACCCAGATACAATGGCCAAAGGCCAACAACATCTGGAAACTCCAACTTAAGAAACCCTGGGTAATTTGATTTGGTGACCCTTTAGGGAAAGAATGTTTTATAGATATGAATCAGCTACCAAGAACATATTTCTCATATGCAACATTTGCTATAATGAGGCAAAACATTGTTGTGTTCTTCTGGAGAAGAATCTGATGGATCTTCCATGCACAGAGGCACTGTAGCTTTGTTCTGTAAAAATGCTAGCCCACATAATGAACATGAAGGTTCTTATGTTCTAAGACAGGCTTCCCCAACCTGCGGCCCTCCAGATGTTGCTGAACTACAACTCCCAGCATCCCTAGCCACAATTTATTATGGCTGGTTATGCTGGGAGTTGTAGTTCAGCAACATCTGGGAGGCCACAGGTTGGGGAAGCCTGCTCTGCTATAATATCCTAAATTCAGTTTTATTTTTCAACTTTTCTGGTACATTTGCCTATTTTTTTAAAAAAAATATCAGTTTTAATTATAATTCTAGAATGTATTTAAATCTAAATGTATGCAAATGTAATCATTTAATCAACTAAAATTCTGATAGTTAATTGACTAAAATAACCTTAATTGCATCTCAGCCCTATTCATAATATATTTAGAGACAAAAGACATTTTTAGGCTACACCTCATTAGGCATTTTTAACTTCTTGTGATTATTGAACCATTAGAGCACATCCTTTTCACTATACATTACATTGATATTTCACACTCAAAGACATCTTTTCTGTTCATCTCTTATGTCTTTGTGTCCTCTTTGCTCTTTTAATTTAAAAAACTTCTCTTTTGCTGTGCACTGTAATTTCACTTGAGAACTGCCATCAATTACTTTACATTGATTATTGTCTAATTTGGCTGATTCTGACATCTCATTTGATGATATATGCCTATAACTTTTAAAAGTCTCCTCCATTAATATATAGTTAATGGAAAAGAGACAAGTGTAGACAGGATGTCTGAAGTTCTTCTTTTATCACGCAAAAGCATTGATTAAGCAAGCTGAATCTGAATGTAGTGAAATGAAGATTAATCTATCATAATAACGGTACAATTGTATTCTTGGGGGCAGAAGGGTAGGATAGAATTAAGTGATACCAGATTGCTTTCATTTCAGAAAACGTCCACTTGTATTTTAGCACAGATATTTACACCTTCTCTGTGTATTTCCGTTTCAAAGTTCTCTCAGGCAGCTTGTCAATAACACTATTTACAACAAAGAAAACCAAACTGAGCAGTAATCGTCTTTCAAAACACAGATTCTGCTCTCAGTTGTGCATCGCTTGGACTATTCTATTACCATCATGGCAGCTCCAAAGGTGGATATATGGTGAATGACTCTCCTTCTATTACATTTTGTTTAACAGTAAGGAATGCAGGTCACTATATGAATTATTTGATGTGCCCAATAATGTATATATGATATGATTCATATCAATTCCTATATGAATTATTGGGCACATCAAATAAGTCATACAGTCCCCTTGGCTGGCTCGTTCCACAGCATTAGTATGCTGGAACAGGAGCTGAGACCTCACAAGAGACTGTCTCAGAGCTCAGCCCAGATTGCCAAGCAATTGAACATGTGCAGAGGGGGGGAAGACCAATTTTCACTGCTCCCCCTCCCTCCAAAAATACTTTTTACTCCCAGAAATATATCCCTGAGGGCTGTGTGACCCACAGGGACATATTTCTGGCAGTGAACAGTACTTTTGCAAGGCATGGGGAGCAAAAATTGTTCCCCTTGTCTTAACATATGTCTGGCTGTTTGTCAATGCTTTTTTAAAAAATCAAATTTTATATATATATATATATATATATATATATATATATATATATATTTGATTTTTTTTAAAAGCATTGACAAACAGCCAAACATATGTTAAGACAAGGGGAACAATTTTTGCTCCCCATGCAAACTATATATATATAGTGTTATTAATGTGTGTTTTTATCTATTGTGATGTTATCTTTTTATGAAATGTAAATGTGTTATGTTTTATGTTTTTAGTTCTGTACACTGCCTAGAGATCTTTATACTAGGTGGTATATAAATGCAATAAATAAATAATGATAAATAAATAAATAAATGCTCTGGGTTGAGCCCTGAAACAGCCTCTTGTGAGAACGTAGTCCCTGCTCCATCCTACTGATGCTGTAGAACATGCCAGCCATTGAAATGAATTAGGCTTAAGTTAGTTGCTACTAAATTCTTTCATTGATTTCAGTGGCCTTTACTCATGACTAACTAGTCTGGATGCTGTCCACTGTTTACAAACAGAACGTATAACCGGAACTATCTTCATGTTTTTTTCATTTTTTCTATAGAAACCATTGTGAAATTTATTTATTTTTGTTGAAAAGCAGTATTATAACAACAAACAACAATGATAATAATGATGATGATGGAAAACCTTTAAAGAAAGATAGATATAAGTTTATTCGGTCATTGACCAGCAAACATTTACAATAAACCAGTACGTTTATTGTAATAATAATATAACAAATAATATAACAAAACCTGGCCACAACAGAGATAATATCAGTGTCCACATTAGTTAAAAGATAATTTAAATAAAATTCATCAGACCGGCAAGGCAAATTATCTAACATAGGAGATATAAGTCTTAAACGGGGTTCACTATACAAATCACAGTAAAGAGTAACATGTGAAGTGGATTCTATAACTTCTTTGCCACATGGGCAATGTCGTAAAAATAGTGGAACTCCCTTAAACCTGCCATCCAATACCACTGTAGGAAGAACATTTAAGCACACTAAAGTGAGGGCTCGTCTAAATTTAGGGACAAGCACCACATCAAAGTACTTAGCTGGTTTAAGATTAATAGCTTGACTCCCTAAGTATAAACCCTGTTTGATCCACGCACCTTGTTGAACTTCTATATCCAGGAGACGTTGCTTAACTAACTTCATGGCTTGCTCAATTCCTTCAATATTCAAATCTTCTACGGAGAGGCCAAAAAAAGAAAATTTACTCAACACAGCTCATTTCCAACTCGAATTAAAACCATCATTCATAGCCAAAGAGGCTAAACCCGCCTGTCCAAAACTCAATTTTAACCAAAATCAAAAAATACAGCACCAGTATAAGGATTCCAGCCTAATAAGCCCAACTTCTCTTCTGATGACAGCATTCGGAGCACAACATGGTACCTGCAAAATGCATCTAATAAACTTAGTCTGGATAGGCTCCAGTAGGGCAAAATTACTTGCAGGTCCCAGTTGGGCTCCATATAAGAGCGAAGGCAGTACTTTGGCTGTATAAAGTCTCACTGTCGCAGGTATAAAAGCAGCACCATGTGTAAAATGATAAGATTTGATCTTACTTACAACCAATTTAGCAGACTGCCTGATGGAGTTAAGATGGGTATTTCTAGAGCCAACAGAGTGAAACGTAATTCCTAGATATTTAAAGGAATTAACCTGCTCAATCTTGTGTCCTTGTATGGACCAATTATAACGCCTAGCTCACTTAGCGAACACTAAGACTTTAGTTTTACTATAATTTATTTCAATAGACTCTTGGTTACAGAATGATGAGAACAGTCTTAGGGCACGCTTAAGGCCTACAGGTGTCTGCGACATAATAGCCATGTCATCCGCATATAATAACATGGAGACATGGAGAAAGACTTTAAAGAAAGATTCAAAATATCTCTCAAGTCAAATTTTAGTCCAAATTGCATACCTTATGATCACACATATGGCACATATATCTATTAAAACTTAGCGAGTATACAATGCTTCATAAAGGTAAAGTGTGCCATCAAGTCGATTTCGACTCCTGGTGCCCACAGAGATGGTGGTTTTCTTTGGTAGAATGCAGGAGGGGTTTCCCATTGCCTCCTCCCACGTAGTATGAGATGATGCCTTTCAGCATCTTCCTATATCTCTGCTGCCTGATATAGTACCAGCGGGGATTCGAACCGGCAACCTTCTGCTTGTTAGTAAAGCATTTCCCCGCTGCACCACTTAAGGTGGTACAATGCTTCATAGTACTAGTTTAATCAACATTCTCATACAGATTACCACCCCCTTCATTACACCTATGACTTGCATGTCAATTAGCATTTTCATAGTTTCTTTTCATTCCTGGGGTGGGGCAGAGATAACACACACTATCATAAGGTCTAAAATTGATTAGAGCACAACTTTGGGGTGACTATTTGTGTGCACTTATGGCATGTACAACCTCTAGTATTAAGGCTTTAAGAATTTTGAGTACAGGCATACCTTATATTCATGATACCGCTATTCAGTTAAAACCTGCATATACACAGTTCCTAGATGGCCGGAAATGACCTCTGAGGTCATTTCCAGATGCCATTTTGCTTAAATGAACCATTTTGTGGCTCTTCCGATTTTTTTTTTTTAAGATTTTTTTTCAGGTTTCTTTATGGAAAAATTGCCAAATTGGCAGTTTTGGTGGGCATTGCTTGACAGATGGAGACCCATGGAGCAGGGAACACCACTTTATTTTAATTATTTCTAACATTTTCCACCTTTTTTCCTGATGTTTTCTGCTTATTTTTCTCCAGGAACTTAACCTCCCAGTTCCTATTCACTCAATGACTTGTTATCCACAGAAATAGGTAAGAATGGAATAGCCGCAGATAACATGGCCCACCTGTATTTACACTCCTTTTGGTTTGGCCTTTCTATCATAGCCTTTTTAAACTCAAAGGGCATATCTGCAATACAGAATTAAGCTGATATGATAGTGATTCCCTTTTCCCAGGGACCAATCTTTCAGGGAGATGGAGGGTGGGGGGAGCACATCTTACTGATTCAGTTAACATTGATTCATATAGCCACTATCATCTATTCCAACTATTAAACTTGTGATTCCTGGGGTTGAACTTGGACATCCTGCATAGAAAGCATGTGCACAGCCACTGAGATATGGCCAAGGGATGTGCAAGCTTGCTCAGCTTGAAGGCTCACCCTCGAACCGAACCGGGGGTGGGGGGAGTCCAAAGGTGAATCGAGCCAAGCTCCCTCCTTGCGAGTTGGCTTGATGGTATACTTATAATGGGGAATCCAGCAAGGATTTCCCTTTACAAGTAAAGGGCTATCAGTGGGGTGGCGGTGGCAAGGGAAAAGGTACTGTCTGTTGTTTTATCTTTCACAATCAAGCCACTGCATGGCAGGATGGCAGTAATGGAGGGGCTGGTAGCAGGGGCTCCTTCCTGTTGGCTCCCCAAATGATAGCCCAGGCTGACTGCGGCCCATTTTGGGCCTCTGCTTATGTGCATGTGTGCGCAGGGACCTGAAAGCCAGCCCAGGTTGTCATTTGGGAGGCCAGTGGCAGGCTGGAAGGAGCCCTCTCCACCGCCATTGTTGCCGATGGCTGCAGCAGCTGTGGTGCGGGAGGAGGTAGCGGTGGGGGCTCCTTCCACGCTCCCACTGGCCTCCTAAATGACAACCTGGGCTGCCTTTTGGGCCTCTGCACACACACAAATGTGTGCAGAGGCCCAAAGGGACACAGGTGGCCCAGAGTAGACTGTCATTTGGGAAGCCAGCAGGAGGGCGGAAGGAGCCCTGCCACTACCATCCTCACTGCCCCTGAGGCTGCCACCATCCTGCCATGCAGCGGCTTTATTTTGAAAGGTAAAACAACAGATTGACTTTTATTAGAGAATGTTTAGCATATGGTTTACAAAAGCAACAGCGAATAGAATTTCCCGATAAAACACGGCCGCGTACTAACGAATGTGTAGTTGCAATGGTAGAGAGAATATAGCACTGTACGCGAGTTCCTACGGGTTTGGGTAGAGTCTGGTTAAAAGAGTTCAGTGAGAGGAATGTCCAAAAGGTCCAAGGGAGAGACAGATCCCAGCCTCACCTTGCGTGTGGCCGGCAAGGCCGCGCCAGTCTTCTTCTGCCAATTGCAGCCTCTGGGCGTGGGTCCTTGACGGCGGAGGGTCTTCTCCATGTCCAGGGGGTCCTCCAGGGGTGTTGTCAGCAGGAGTTCCTGGCGTGGTCAGCCACTGTGCTGGCATGGTTCGTTTAGCATGCAGATATGTTATAGAACACGTTCCCGAGGTGGGAGGTTACATACATACATACATACATGCAGGTCAAGACAGCCATAAGAAAATAAGTGTCCATCTGAGTTAGTCGCGAGCTGCAAGGCATCGCCAATGTATGCAAGTCCTCCTTCAGTTCCACGCGTATGTGAATCTGGACAGAGTCCAGGATAGAGTCCAAGCCCGGAGAGTGGGTACATTTTATCCTGCCCCTCCCTACTCCACATATAGCCCTTCACTTGTAAAGGGGAATTCTTGCTGGATTCCCCTTTATAAGTAGCCGCCAAGCCCCTCGAGCCAGCTTGACAGCAGCACCAGACCAGGCTAGGCTCAATCAAGCCCAAGTGACCCAAGTGGCTGGAATCTGCTTAATTCCCCTAATGCTTGGGTGGGGGGGGGGCACAATGACTATTGAAATGTCATAATCTAGGACCATCACTCAATCACTTTGTTAGTAATCATATTATTTTTAAAATAATTAATAAGTAAATCAAACAATTAAATGTGCGCAAATTGCATATGGGTAAACAGACTTGATTCGAAGCAAAGAGGTGTATTTGCTTTGTTTTTAGATGAGCTCACATGTATTATAGCTTCTTATCATCTTAGAAGAGGCATTCAGTTCATTGTAAATCAAAAGCAGCTCTGTCATAAAGAGAAAAAAGGGAGCCACTTCAGGCAGCAAACTGTGGGCCAGTTTTGAAGGGCATTCCACCAAGGCATGCCCCCCACCTGCCCCCCGCCCCCACAAGTAACCTGTAGAAAAAAGAATGTGAAATGGCTCCAGACTTTCATTTTCTCTCTCCTAACAGAAAATTAAGGAAATAAAGGAGAGAGAAAGATCTGGAGTGTGTGATTTTGATGGGGGGTAGGAGAGAAAGGGGCAGAGAGGGAGCACCATTTGGTGCTCTACTTCAGGAAGTAGAATGTCATGGGCTGGCAGCAGAGAAAAGAGAAATGCCATCTACAGTTTTGCTCAAGCATTTACGCCCTGACTAATGATGTACTGATGCATCAGTGTTGTGTTTCAAACCAAGGTTGTGCCTGTGCACACAGGGTGTGGGGGATGATCTGCCCTTCCTTCTGTAGCTCCCCAAAATACCCCAAAATATGCCACTCAGCCTCAGGGACATATTTTTAAGTGGCACAGGCAGCTGCAGAAAGAATGGGGAGGGTCATTTTCACCATGGGTGCCAGCCAGGGGCATAACAAGGCTGGAGTGGGCCCAGAGACAAAATTTTAAAATGGGCCCCTCGCTGATACACACACACTCACTTCACATGTTACTTGCCTCGGGGGGGGGGCCTCGAGGCGTGGGGGTCCTGAGGCAGCCACCTCCCCTTGCCTAATGGTAGTTACGCCCCTGATGCCAGCACAGCCTTAGTCTGTAATGCAGCACTGCTGCTTCAGCAGGGGCATAGCTAGGGGAGAGGGGGGATGTGTTGATCCCTCTCCCTGGTGGCCCCTCAGTGTGAGGGAGATCATGAAGAAAATATGGAGGGGTGGAGCTGGAGGCCCTGGGCTCTTTGAGCTCATCCGCTCAATTATAGCTACACCCCTGTGCTTTATCATTTCATTAGTCAGGATGTCAGCCATTATATATAAATCTGCTTCCAGATTAACTGTAACATCATTTTAGTCTACCCAAAGGTTTGGGTTTTGTTAAAATCAACTGATCTATCTGTTGATTTATTAATTAACTGATTATATATTGCAGCCCTAGTTTTTTTAAAAAAATTGTAGATGCACACTTGGAAACTTCAAACTTTATTTTTTGTTGACCCAGAGAGATAGGTTTATTCAGTCATTGACCAGCAAACATTTAAAATAAACCAGTACATATTTTACAAATAATATAACAAAACCTGGCCATAACAGAGATAATATCAGTGTCTACATTAGTTAAAAGATAATTTAATTGACCCAGATGTTAAGAGCTGGGTCTTTACATAATTTTCATGAATTGTTTCCTTTATTTTATTTAACTCGCACAACGTTGCTTGAGTTCATCGGTTTCAAGGGTTTTTTTCAGAATGAATATTTTAGAAGCAAAACTGATTTGTGTACCAATTGAAAACTGACATGGATGTCAAAGGTGTATGGATTTGATTTCCTTTGGTACTTCTCCATCAACATCTTGGTCAAGTACTGAATATCATTTTACATATTGGTCAAGACTGGTCAAAATATTATGCAACTACTTCTAACTCATTCAGGAGACTTTACATTTTATTTCTTGAACAGCAGCTGCCCCCACTGTGGCAAATTCAATTTGAATTTATCCTCAATTTCAATACCTTTGAAATTGAGGATATTCAAAAACAGTTTGTGATATGGCATAAGAACCTGCTATTCAAAACAGAAAAGGGGATCAGAACAAAGCCTTGAGTAAATCTTTGGACCCCAGCCATTTTCAGTCTCTGTAGAGATGCAAAATAAAAGAACAGAAATGCAAAGATAGTTTTTAAAGTGGATCTTGCTCCATATAGTTAAAGCACAGTCTTCCATTATCCCTGGTCTAACATCAGCATTCAGCACACATGCACCCCGCCCCACACACACACACATACATACATACACAATTAAAACCAGAATCAGTTAAGCAATATCAAATGATGTTTTGCATAACAATGGCTGACATCCTAATAAAACATGTAAAAATTGCACTTCTGAGCACACAGCAGGACTGCCCACAGAGCTGTGATTCACTTATGTCTGTGGTGTGGTGCAACGGAGACAGAGAGCACTTTCTTGTGCTTCCAAAGCCCTCTGTCCCAGCAGAAACACATCACAGAATTTGGAGATGGATTACTTTGTACAAAGCTATGGGCATCAGAAGGCCAGCTTAAGTGGTGCAGTGGGGAAATGCTTGACTAACAAGTAGAAGGCTTCTGGTTCAAATCCCTGCTGCTACTATATTTGGCAGCAGAGATATAGGAAGATGCTGAAGGGCATCATCTCATACTGTGCAGAAGGAGGCAATGGTAAAACCCCTCCTTTATTTTACCAAAGAAAATCACAGGGCTCTGTGGGCACCAGGAGTCAAAATCGATATGACAGCACACTTTACCTTTCTTTATGGGCATCCGGGATTTAAATTTTTCTGTATAAACTGCTTGATTATGTGTATGTTTTTTAGGGATGTGCGAATTGATTCGGATACAAATCTATTTGTACCTGAATCTAGATGATTCGGGTGATTCAGAGACAAAACGAATCACCCCTGTGGTCCATTGGCTAGATTCGGGCACAAATCGAATCGTGGCTGATTCGATTTGAATCTATTCGTGTTTCGGATCTGTCCTATTAATTTCCGCAGGTTCCTAGATTTCATTTTTTTTTTAAAGCTAAGCTCTAGCCCTTATAGAAGTGGAGTTATGGAGCAAAATGTGTGGTCACTATTTTTCAAGTATTTTATTTTTTATTATATTATTTTTATTTTTGCATTTTTATACCGCCTTTCGTTAAAAAATAGCCCCAAGGCGGTTTACAAATGTTAAAAACATACAATAAAAACACAATAAAAACATCATGCTAAAAGTATAAAAACATATAAAAGCAGGCATAAAACAATACAACAGATAAAAACACCCAGAAGCAGCAGTAAAGACGATTATGTAAAAGTCTGGGTAAAAAGCCAAGTCTTTACAAGCTTTTTCAAGTGTTCGGATTCTTTGGTGTATAATAACTTTCACTCAATGAATCCTTATGAGGATTCATTACACACCTTCATTTCTTCTATTCATTTTGACTGTCTTTTAGACAGTGCCAACTGTCAACTGCCATGTGCCAACTACACCCCACTCCCACCCGCAAGGCAGTGAGGTACTACTCAGTTTAAGTTAAGTGCCTAATGGGTGGAGGCTACCACCCAAATTGTAGAAATTGGATAAAGGGCTGATTTTTGGTGAATAGTTGAAGGTTTAGTGTCTTTGAGGCAGATTTGGGGCATAAAGCGGGATCTGGGGTGGAAGAGTGTGGTGAGGTGGTAGTACCTAACGGGTGGAGGCTACCACCCAAATTGCAGAGGGATTGGGCAAAGGGCTGGTTTTTGGTGAATAGTTGAAGTTTACTCATCTTTAAGGTTTTTCCCTATAAGGTATAATGGAGGTTTCAGCACCCCCATAAATGCACTTGGAGGGCGCTGCGGTGTCCCAGAGTGAGTGGTGGTGTAGTGCACATAGGGTGCCAGCCACTCCCATGGGGTTGCTAACCCATGGGGTACAGGGTTCTGTTGTTTCTGAGGTGGTCTGAGTGTAGATTCTATGGTAGCAAATGAGAGTGGATTCATGGTTTGTATTGAAAATCTCATTTGCTACCAGAGAATCTACACTCAGAACACCTCAGAAACAACAGAACTCTGAACCCCATGGGCTAGAAACCCATGGGGATGGCTGGCACCCTCTGTTCACTACACCACCACTCACTCTGGGCCACCCCAGCACCCCCCAAGTGCAGTTATGGGGCTGCTGAAACCTACACGATTTCCTATGGAAAACTTCAATAATTCACCAAAAACCAGCCCTTTGCCCAATTCCTCTGCAGTTTGGGTGGTAGCCTCCACCCATTAGGCACTTAACTTAAACTGAGTAGTACCTCACTGCCTTGCGTGTGGGAGTGGGGTGTAGTTGGCACATGGCAGTTGACAGTTGGCACTGTCTAAAAGACAGTCAAAATGAATAGAAGAAATGAAGGTGTGTAATGAATCCTCATAAGGATTCATTGAGTGAAAGTTATTATACACCAAAGAATCCGAACACTTGAAAAATAGTGACCACACATTTTGCTCCATAACTCCACTTCTATAAGGGCTAGAGCTTAGCTTTTTTAAAATGAAAGCTAGGAATCTGGGGAAATTAATAGGACAGATCCGAAACCCGAATCGATTCTACTCGGATCAGCCGTGATTCGGTTCCGAATCGAATTTGGGGTTATTCCAATAGGTCAGATTCAGATCCAAATCGAATCAGGGCTGTTTCGATTCGGTTACAAATCGAAACACAGGAAATCCGAATTGCACACCCCTAATGTTTTTACTCCCTCCCCATACATTGACTGGAGGTGTCCCAGTTAAAATGTGTTAATTAATTTATTATCTGAGCCCTATTCAGACATCATGTTATACAAGTGTACAGTGTACATTCAAACATTTTTTTTGTGAATGACTGTACCTGTATTCATGTTAAAAGTGAACCTGGATACAGGCCCCTCAAAAGTACTGATAGAAAGTGTACTGCTGTAACTGTGTTCAACATAACATGTGAATAACTGTACCTATGTACAGGTCTGTACCTGTATACTCATTGCACAAATCTTGAATTTGTTATGTGAATATTCTTGGGCAGATATTCTTTGGAATAGGCAGTTTTTCAAAACTGTTAGATAACTTCCAAAATTTCATTTGAAAAAGCCTATTGCTTTTTTTTTTTTTAAAAAAAGCAGGTTTACTTTAATTTTAATCTTAATTCGGTAGTGTATTCTTACCGTAACATGTATAGATGGCTTTTTAAAAAAAAGCCAATTCAAAATCTATCAGTATTGTGGAAGACTGCGATAGAAAATATCTGTTGACTGTGGCTGCCATCCGGAGCAAGGATTCATATGCAGAACACGTGGTGTGCTAGTGCAAGAGGATTGCTTAATTGTGCTAAAAACAGTGATTGCACAAGAGTGCTATGGTACTAAATGGAAATAGTGTTCCTATCAAAATAAATGAGCCATGCTGCAGTTGCATACTGTAAGCATGTTTGTGGTAGCACAGTACTAGTCTGGAACATAAGCTCCAGACTTAGCTTTACTAGCTAGTGAAATAGTTTTGCATAGCATACTGTTCTACAAGTGGTTCACTGCTCTGGATGTCAATAGCACATTTACGAGTTGCCTGTAGTTCTTACTGTTTTTTTATATATTTATTATTTATTTATCTGTCATACTTGTATTCTTCCTGATACAGAGAGAGAGGGGGGTGGTGGTGTACATAATCCAAGTTACAATATAAACATAAAATAAACAATTAAAATAGTTTCACAGAACAAAAACAATTCACAGCGTAAAATGATTAAAACAATTTTACAGTCAAACAATTAAATAGTTTAAAATTAGTTTTAATTAAATGCCTGAGAAAATAGGTATGTCCTAAAGGTCTTTTAAAAAGCAATCAGAGAAGGAGAAGCTCTTATTTTGATAGGGAGTGCATTCCAGGCCCTAGGACAGCCACAGAGAATGTTTTTATTTTATTTTATTTATTTATTTTTGCATTTATATACCGCCTTTCGTTAAAAAGATAACCCCAAGGCGGTTTACAAAAGTTAAAAACATACAATAAAAAGACAATAAAAACATCATGTTAAAAATATAAAAACATATAAAAACAGGCATAAAAACAATACAACAAATAAAAACACAAAGAAGCTGCAGTAGAAAACGATCATGTAAAAGCCTGGGTAAAAAGCCAAGTCTTTAAAAGCTTTCTAAAAGCCGTCATGGAGTCCGAGGAACGAATGGCCACTGGGAGAGCATTCCAGAGTCTGGGGGCAGCAACAGAGAAGGCCCTGTCCCGAGTGCACGACAGCTGGGCCTCCCTCATTGTCGGCACCCGGAGCAGGGCCCCCTCAGATGTCCTTGTCAAGCGGGCAGCAACCCTTGGGAGCAGGCGGTCCCTCAGATACCCCGGGCCCAAACCGTTTAGGGCTTTAAAGGTCAAAACCAGCACCTTGAATTGGACCCGGAAACGAACCGGCAGCCAATGCAGCTCTTTCAAAATGGGGGTGATATGTTCCCAACGGGCAGCTCCGGATAAAACCCTCGCTGCTGCGTTTTGCACTAGCTGCAGTTTCCGGATATTCTTCAAGGGCAGCCCCACGTAGAGCGCGTTACAGTAATCCAGCCGCGACGTGACTAAGGCGTGGGTAACCGTGGCCAGATCTGCCTTCTCGAGAAAGGGACGCAGCTGGCGCACCAGCCGAAGCCGTGCAAAGGCACCCCTGGCCACCGCCTCCACCTGAGCTTCCAAAAGCAGAGCCGGGTCCAGTAGTACCCCCAAGCTGCGTACTTGCTCCTTCAAGGGGAGTGCAACCCCATCCAGAACCGGTAAAATCTCCTCATCCCGATTGGCTCTCCTACTGACCAACAGTACCTCCGTCTTATCCGGATTCAATTTCAGTTTGTTAGCCCACATCCAACCCATCACGGCCTCCAGCCCCCGATTCAGGACATCCACCGCCTCCCTAGGATCAGATGACAAGGAGAGATAGAGCTGAGTGTCATCCGCATATTGCTGACAACTCAGTCCAAATCTCCGGATGACCTCTCCCAGCGGCTTCATGTAGATGTTAAACAGCATGGGGGACAAGACCGATCCCTGCGGGACCCCACAGGCCAACGGCCACGGGGCCAAGCAGTAGTCCCCCAGCACCACCTTCTGGACCCTCCCCTCAAGAAAGGACCAAAACCACTGCAACGTAGTGCCTCCGATTCCCATACTCGAGAGGCGGCCCAGAAGGATACCATGGTCGATGGTATCGAACGCCGCCGAGAGGTCCAGCAGAACCAACAGGGACGCACTCCCCCATCTAGTTCCCGGCGTAGGTCATCCACTAGGGCGACCAAGGCAGTCTCAGTCCCATACCCGGGGCGGAAGCCAGATTGAAAAGGGTCCAGATAATCTGTATCATCCAAGACCCTCTGCAGCTGGGACGCCACCACACGCTCTATCACCTTGCCCAAAAAGGGGAGGTTAGACACAGGTCTATAGTTGTCCAGGTTGGAGGGATCAAGGGAGGGCTTTTTTAATAGAGGTCTTACCACCGCCTCCTTAAGGCACGATGGCATCCTGCCCTCCCTTAATGAAGCATTAACGATCACCTCCAGCCATCTACCTGTCCCCTCCCTGGCAGCTTTTATTAGCCATGAAGGGCAAGGGTCAAGAGCGCACGAAGTCGCCCGCACACTGCCCAGGATCTTGTCCACATCCTCAGGCCGCACCAACCGAAAAGAATCCAACACAACGGGACCAGATGGTACCAAAGGCACGTCTGCAGGAACTGCCAAAACTCTGGAGTCCAGGTCAGCACGGATGCAAGCGACTTTATCTGCAAAGCAACAGGCAAACCGATCACAAAGAGCTGTAGATGGCTCCTCCCCCATTGTCTGGGGGGATGTGTGGAGCAAGGTTTTCACCACACGAAACAGCTCTGTTTGTCTGCACTGCGCAGACACAATGGAGGCAGAGAAAAAGCATTTCTTCGCCGCCCCCACCGCCACGGCATAGTCCCTAAAATGGGCTCTAGCCCGTGTTCGGTCGGATTCGTGACGACTCTTCCTCCAGCGTCGCTCCAGCCGTCGCCCGAGTTGCTTCATCGCCCTAAGCTCCAAGGAAAACCAAGGAGCTGAACGGGCTCCACCAAGCCGGAGAGGGCGCTTGGGGGCAACCGTGTCAACAGCCCGGGCCATTTCTCCATTCCAGAGATCAACCAAGGCCTCGACAGGGTCACCAGCTCTGGACACTGGAAACTCCCCGAGGGCTGTCTGGAATCCAAGCGGATCCATAAGCCTCCAGGGGCAGACCATCTTAATCGGCCCACCACCCCTGCAGAGGGTAGACGGAGCAGTCAAACTAAACCCCACCAGGTGATGATCTGTCCATGACAAGGGAGTGGTCTCAAATTCCCCCACCTCCAGATCATTTATTTCCCGGTCGGCAAAAACCAGATCCAGAGTGTGTCCCGCCACGTGGGTAGGGCCCGATACCAATTGAGACAGGCCCATGGTTGCCATGGAGGCCATGAAATCCTGAGCCGCACCCACTAGGGGGGCCTCGGCGTGGACATTGAAATCCCCCAAAACAATAAGCCTGGGGGAACCCAAGGCCACCTCCGAGACCACCCCCGCTAGCTCAGGTAGGGAGACTGAAGTGCAGCGGGGTGGTCGGTACACCAGCAGAATCCCCAGCCTATCTCGGAGGCCCACCCTCAAGGACAAACACTCGAAATTCTGAGATTGCCTGACTGGGCACCTGGAAACGGGGAGGGTCTCTCGAAAGATGACTGCAACGCCTCCTCCCCGACCCTCGAGGCGGGGCTGCTGCACGATCTGGAAACCTGGAGGACAAAGCTGAGAGAGACTAACCCTGCCCAGCGGATCCAACCAGGTCTCCGTCACACATACCAGGTCAGCACGCTCATCCACAATCAGATCGTGGATAAGAGATGTTTTTGTGTTAACTGACCTGGCATTCAGCAGCAGCACCCTAATCCTCGAGGGAGTGTTCCCAGAGCTCCCTAGGGTCAGAGGGTTGGGAGAAGGGCCGGAAAAAGGAACAGGCCTCAATTGCCTGGACCGATTTCCCCTGTAACGGCCTGCCGCACTCCCACCGCCATACCTCCCTCTGCCCGCTACCCGTGATATTGCCGCCCCCACTCCAGACCCACTTTTTCGCTCCCCCCGGCACATCTCCCCAGAATAAACCACCACGGCTTCTTGGCTTAATAAAAAACCAAGACCAGACTTGCGTGATCTCCTGCTAGCTTCTTGGTTGTGGGAAGACAGATCTTCAGGGCAGAAGGAAAAGATCTTCAGGGCCCCAGGCAGCTCACCCCACGGCTGAGAGCCACAAGGACGAGAGCCCTTGGGCCAGCCTGAGCTTTAAAGCAGCAGAGTCAGCCCCATAGATTGAACACACCTGAAGAAAGGTAGGGCAGAAGCAGAAACACAGTCACTGCCAGCCCAAGATCTTCCCTCTTCCCTTCTTCAGGCCCTGGCCCAGCCTGAGCTTTAAAGCAGCAGAGTCAGCCCCATAGATTGAACACACCTGAAGAAAGGTAGGGCAGAAGCAGAAACACAGTCACTGCCAGCCCAAGATCTTCCCTCTTCCCTTCTTCAGGCCCTGGCCCAGCCTGAGCTTTAAAGCAGCAGAGTCAGCCCCATAGATTGAACACACCTGAAGAAAGGTAGGGCAGAAGCAGAAACACAGTCACTGTCAGCCCAAGATCTTCCCTCTTCCCTGTTACGGTGTTATGGTGGCAACCATAACTGCACCTCCCCAGATGATAACCATAACCATAAATGTTACGGTGGCAACCATAACTGCACCTCCCCAGATGATCTTAATAGGCGTCAAGGTTCATGGCAAAGAAGCCGGTCTCTTAAGTACCATGAACCTAAGCCATTCAGGGCTTTATAGGTAATGACCAGCACTTTGTATTTCACTCAGAAACATATTGGCAGCCAGTGCAATTCTTTCAGAATGAGTGTTATATGGGCTGGTTTGGGACCAGTTTGAGGGCAGCTGCAGGTCTGGGTCACACAAATGGCCAGTGTGTATGTGTGGATGTCATGAAATGGACTCCATACTTGTGCAGAGCTGAAGATGGGCCAAAATGGGCCTGAAACAGGCAAAGGTTGGCCCGGGATACTGGGGGGAGGGGACTGGTAGGGGTAATGGGAAGTGCCACAGCACACACCCCTGTGGCCTTCACAGCCACTGCAAATACTTTCCATTTACTAACAGTTACATTTAGGGAAGCCCCTCTCTGCCCTCAAACCAGGCCTGAACCAGCCTGAGTGGTTTAGCTCTACCTCAGACTGAACCAGACCCGGTTTGGTTCAAGGTTGAGCCTTTGAAAAACAGGTTCTAGTGTGAATGCTCAATTATTCACCCCACCCCCCCATTCCCTCTTTCAGTTCACCCCCCCCCATTCCCTCTTTCAGTATCTAATTGGAGATCACCCGCCAGGCCGACCAAGGCAGTCTCAACCCCATAGCCTGCTCAAAAGCCAGTTTGAAAGCCAGTTTGAAATGGGTCTAGATCAGGCCTGCTCAACTTTGGCCCTCCTGCAGATGTTGGCCTACAATTCCCATAATCCCTGGCTATTGGCTGCTGTGGCTGAGAATTATGGGAGCTGTAGTCCAAAAACAGCTGGGGGGCCTAAGTTGAGCAGGCCTGGTCTAGATAATTAGTTTCCTCCAGGACTGTCTGGAGCTGAGAGGTTACTTTTCAGTTACCTTGCCCAGCCATGGGAGATTAGAGACAGACCAATAGTTGCCTAACTCTGAGGGGTCCAATGTAGTTTTTTTCAAGTATGGTCTAATGATAGTCTCCTTAAGAAAAGGAGGCATCCTACCCTCCATCAGAGAAGCATTTATTATGTCTACCAGACCCTCTCTGATTGTTAGATAAAATAAGCCATGTTTGGCAAAGGTCAAGAGAGTTGGTGGTAGGACGCACAGTCCAAAACAGGTTGTCTACATCCTCAGGAGTCACAAACTGAAAGTGATCCAGTCTGACCACATAAGAGGAGTTGCTGGATACCTCCATAACAGATTCTGCCCTAATTTTAGAATCCAGTTCATTCTGAATAAGAGATATTTTGTTAGAAGAGAAGTCCTGGTAGTTTCACCATGTTTGGAGATAGGGTGTGATTCCATGATAAAAGTACACTGAAGACAAGCTGTCCCAGCATCAATCTCTGATGTCTGTGTAGCGCTAAGAAAGGCCCTTGTCTGAAACCCTAGAGAGCTACTGTTAGTCAATGCAGTCAAGATGGACCAATGGTCTGACTCAGGATAAGGCGTCTTTTTATGCTGAACATAAATTCTGACAATCTGGATGGAAGTTGACCTATTCAAGATTGCTTTGCATTTCCCCAACAACAAATATGCAACTTGGGCATTTTTAGAGACCTAATCCTGTCCCTGGTTGCCTGGGGTATGGCCAAGAGCATGTTTTATAGGGATGTGCAAAAAATTTCGGGCACAGAACGATCTGTGCCCGAAACGAACAATTTCGGGTGATTCGGGGCCGAACCGAATCACCCCCGATGTCCCCCGATATTTTTCGGGCATGAGCCGAATCACCCGAATTTCGGGCACGAAAAATTTGGGTGATTCGATTCACGGTTGATTTTTGGCGATTTTTTAAAGTCACTAAAACTTCAAAAATTCTCAAAAAATCAGCCCTTTGTCCAAACCCCCTGAAATTGGGGTGGTAGCCTCCACCCATTAGGCACTACCACCCCACCCCACTATTCTGCCCCAGGCCCCACTTTCTGCCCCAATATGCCCCAATCTGCCCCAAAGACATGAAATTTTCAGAAATTTACCAAAAATCAGCCCTTTGCCCAATCCCCCTGAAATTGGGGTGGTAGTCTGCACCCATTAGGCACTACCACCCCACCCCACTCCTTTTGCCCAGATCCCATGCTATGCCCCCAAACTGCCCCAAAGTCACTAAAACTTTAAAAATTCACCAAAAATCAGGATTTTGCCCAATCCCCCTGAAATTGGGGTGGTAGACTCTACCCATTGGGCACTACCACCCCACCCCAAAATTTTGCCCCTGGGCCCCTTTTTACCCCCCTGAATCGATTCGGATTCAGATTCGGGTTAAATCTGAATCTGAACCGAATCAAGGGTGATTCGGGTGACCCAGATTCGGGCACAAAACAGAACAGGGGTGATTCGGTTCGGGTCCGAGCCGAATCACCCAAAATCCCGAATTGCACACCCCTAATGTTTTACCAGTAAGCTGCCTTGTACCGATTGAGACCATTGGTCCATCCAGCTCAGTATTGTCTACAGTAACTGATAACATCCCTTCAGGGTTTAAAGCAGGAGTCTTTCCCAGCCCTACCTGGAAATGCCAGGGGCCTTCTGCATGCAAAGCAGATGCTCTGCCATTATCCTATGGCTCCATCCCCTACAGGTGTGCCACCTGTAACCCTATCTAGAGAAATTGGCCCTGGCCACAATTGTCATTGCACTAGTTACATCCAGATTAGAGTACTACAATGTGTTGTATATTGGGCTAGCTCTGAAGACAGTTCAGAAGCTTCAACTAGTACAAAATGTGTCAATAAAATTGCTAGTGAGGAGAGATCACTGAGAGCATCTAGCTGCACTGTATTTTGTTTTCTTTGCTCGACCTGTACCGTTTGCCAGTTTGTTTCCAGGCGCAGTTCAAAGTGCTGCTAGAGGCCACCTACTACTCTCATATCAACTGACTGACCTCTCAGAAAGGCTGCTGGGGCCTTGTTCTCATGTCTCCCATTACCTGAGAATTATTTGGTGGATATGAAAACCCGCCTTGGGGTTGTTTTTAACGAAAGGCAGTATATAAATTAAACAATAAATAAAAATAAATAAATATGAGGGAAAGGGCATTTTCAGTGGTGGTCCCTCATCTGTTGCACTTCCTGCCAAAAGTGATGCAGGTGCCCCCAACACAATCCCTGCCTTCAAGAGACAACCAAAGACAACCATTTCCCCCCAGGATGTTTTTATATTGTGCTGCTGGATTGATGATTTTATTTCTTTCTATAGAAAATTATTGTTTTTATATTTATCACTTTATTGTTGTGATCTTTCTCAGCCACTTTCTCAGGGTAGAAATTTATTTATTTACTTCCCAGAGTGGTGCATGGTTAGGTCTAATTTCACAACAACTCTGTGAGGTAGGTTAGGCTGAGAGACAAGTGACTAGCCGAGAGAGTCACCCAATAAGTTTCATGACTGCATGGAGATTTGAACTCATGTTTCCTTTGTCCACTCTAACCTCTACACAACGCTGCTGCTCATTCTATTATATACCTACCTACCTACCTACCTACCTACATACATACATAAGTTAGTGCATGGTGCTGTTTTTGAATTAAAGCTGAAAGGAATCTGTACTCGAGGTGCTTCTTTTTCTTCTTCTTCATTGAATCGGATACATAGGAGGGAGCTGTGTGACCTGCATGGTGGCAAGTTCCTGCTGCCAGAATTGTTTGCTTATTGTCACCCTCACAGCTTAATGAGGGGAGGGGCAGAGGACAAATTAATACAACATCAAAGGTTCAGTTGATTAATCACTACGAATTAACTCATTCAACCTTTCAACCCTAATATAGAATTTTTAAAAAACAAAACCAAATCCGTCTTCAGTTGTTGTTAAAGCAGACCAGGGTTTTGTTTTCTCTCCCAGTAGCTGGTAAGGAATGATGTAGCAGTGCTATTTCAGACTCTGACTTCTCCAGTCTGGTGAGCCATGTTTCCTTTAACAGCTTGGAGCTGTACATCCAAGTCTGAGACTGAAACCTGCAATCTTTGCAAAAGTGGTCAACTAATAGAGAACAGTTTTTGACTGTCATCTCTGGCTTGTCATCCTGACTCCTGACAATAATCTTAATTTCCACATGCGATCCCATAGACTTCAGGTTCACAGCAGGGGAGCACTTGTAGCAGAAAGAGCTGGAGGATCAGGACTGTGACTGGTGATCACATTCAGCATATTTCACGTATTGTGGTTCTTTTGAAATATATCCTATCCATGAGTGAGAGCACTGAATCAGCCACTAATCACTAGTTACCATTCTGGTTGCACAACTAGACCATCTTGGCTATTGACATTTTGTTTTGATTTAAAGGGTATGGCAGGGAGTCATACCAAAAGCTACCTTGCCAAATCCATCCCAAACCTCAGCCCCTGGCTGCTTGCTCAGTACTGACTGCACTGCTCCATTCCCTGAATCACCACTTGTCTTTATATCCCCCCGCCCCGCTTTCTTTTCTTTTTTTGGATGGCTGCAGTTTTAATGACCTGATGACTCACTCAACTTTTTATAAGATGAAGGCAAGAATTTGGTTTTCTCTTGTACATATAAGGGATCTTCTATTTTTAAATTTTGTCCTTTAGAGGAGCTTATTGCTTTTTTCATGTTAATAGGGATTATACATCCACATTAAGAGAAGGAGGTGGACCTAAAAATAACCACCAAAGGATCCAACATGTGTGTGTGTCTCTCTCTTTTCCTCTCTCTGTCTGTACTTATATACAGATAATTGTTCTCTTTCTTTCTTTTCCCTTTCTGCTACAAACCACTTCATACTGCCCGTACAAGACACAGAGAATTAAAGGTTATATAGAAAAACAGGATGTGAAGAAAAAAAAAGATAATCCAGTACAGTAATAAAAAAAGTGTGATTAATCATTGGATGTGCTGCCAGAGCAAGGTTTGCTTCTGGTAATTATAGAAAAATATAACCTTCCTTTGGACAGTAAAAGAAAAGAAGAAAATGAGAATAAAAATAAATGGTGAAGCAGTGCAGCCACAAGATTATAGTCGTGGAGCCTTTAGCAAGTTATCAAAGTGCCCTCCTTGGATGCTTCCTCCAATCCTTCCTAATCAGTTGGTTCTTATTTATTTATTTCCTTCTGCTTGGAATGATATTCACTATCAAGGGCAACAGTCACAGCAGAAAAAGCCTTCTGTAAATAATAAATGCCCTTCCATCCTGACAGAGCTCTTCAGCAAAATAAATAAATATAAACTTTACCTGACAAAAACATACATGCTCAGGGGACCTTGTTTTTAAAGCTATCCATTGTGTACTATAATTTCCTCTTTTCTGGTGGTTTGTCTTACAAACAATATTACAGAAAAGCAGAACAATTTACTCCCATTGTAGGGAAAGGTGGGAAAAGATAATGACTGGAACCTGTTTTAAGTGTGTCCAAGGTCAGGGGTATCATGATGAAATGGTTGACTCCCACCCCCCTTTTGATCCACAGATCCCCATGATCTACTTCTGAAAGTCCCCTCACTTTCAAAAAATGGTTTTCTTGTGGCATGGGTGGTAGGAGGCACTGATGTTTGAGAACATGCTTTGAAAGCTCCCTTGTGTCATGAAACCAACTTGAATGCTCTTTAGATTCTGGCCACAATACAACAAATCTGAAAGTCTGATCCTGATGTAGCCAGGATATGGGACATAATTACTGCTAGCACTTTATAAAGACCATACCATAACATAAAGATGGTATGCAGATGCTGAATCCACATACATATTTTCAATGATAGTACCAGTTGTCTTGTGACAGTTTTCTGACAGATGCCCTTCTCTCTTTTGATGAGAAACATCCTGTACGGAGATGTTTAACTCTGCTAAGCGCTTGCTGTTCCTGATATTTTGAGAAATAATTTGTACAGTGGTTATTACTCAGTTGTTGTACAGTATTAAAATTGTTCTCTTACCCACAAGTAATACTTCTGGAGAAAGAGAAACAAGATTTTTTCCAGCAGTCAGGATCAATGAACATATTATATGAATTTCAGTCTACTTATTTTAAAATGCAACTTTGTGTAAACACTGGTCTGTTGATGTGGCATTCATCTTTGGTTTCACACTGCACAGGGACACTTGTGATTTGCACTGACCAGTTCCGTTTATATGCAATCCAGAACCTTCATATATTATCCCATGATCCTCAGTGCCTTAGTTTGGAAAATAAATATTACAATTATAACTTGCTGAAAGGAAAAACTCAACCATAGACATCAACATCAAGCTGTATATGGAATTTTGCTATTAAGTTTGTTAGAAACGGCATGGGCAGTCACATTAAATCAGAATCAGCCATTTTTAGCCCTTATAAACATTGCTGAAGCATACTTTGTTTTAAGAGAGGCAACTTGTTTAGCATATTTATGCAGCATTGTGGCGTGTCATTAAGTTCAAATGCAAATTAAAAGGATATTTGAAGGAACTGACTTTTAAAATGCCTATTTAGTATCAAAAGAAAACTGTAAATTTAAAGAAAAATAAAATTTACAGTTTAAAAGTTTTAAATATCAATTGCCACAGTGCAATTCAGAGCTGGAGGCATTTAAGGCTGACATTCTGATGAATGAAATACTGGTGTGGCACCAGGACTTCTAGAGAGCTCCAGACTAACACTGCACTGATCCTTCTGCATGTGTGGGAATTTCAGTTACCTCTCTTTCTCCGAGGAGTCCTCTGTGTCACTCAAATATATCTTTGAGGGTTGCCTGACCCTCAGGGACATATTTTTGGTGGCACATAGTGTTTTCTGAGGAAGGAGAAGTCATCAAAATTTGCCCATCCCACTGAGCCAGCAGTGTGGCTATGTTAGTTGGACTTTTCAGACATACTGATGGTTGTCCTGCTGTGCTGGTGCTTTCTTGGTCAGGTCACTGACTTCAGTGTCATGTCAGCCACTGACTTCAACTGGCTTAAGTGCCCCTAACTCTGTGTGGGCTGTGTTATTATCTATTTATAAAAAAATTCTTGTATACCACCTCCTCCAAAGACTCTAGGTAGTGAACAACAACAATACCAATAACAATTTTTAAAAAATTAAAGTGCCAAAGCCTGGCGAAACAGGTAGGTCTTAAGAAGGGCCTTAAAAGCAACTAAGGAGGGGGCTGAATGAATTTTGGGGGAAAGAGTGTTCCAAAGAAGAGGGGTTTTTTATTACTCTAAAGTCTCAATACATTACATTTCCAATTGAGTTCTTATTGTACAGATAATTGCAACAAAATTTGGTTATTTAAAGGGTCAATGGAAAATGGAAAATGAACAGACTTGAACTTGAAACTGAAAGTGAAATAACTTTCAGGTGTGTATGCTGCACCATTACAAACTCTTAGACATCCATATATCTAAAACATATTTGCTCTAGTATCCAGTCTGATCTCAAGTTCTGGCAGTAAGCATATTTGTAATATGTATATACAGTATTACAGTCTTTAGAGTGAACAGAAGTCAAGCTCTTAATAGATTTATAACTACCAATCAATCCAGACTAGAAGTCAGTACAGTCTCTGGAATACATATTTATTATGCCTCACATTAGAGGCACCAATTATGGAACAAACTATAAACTACAGCAGGAAAAAATTCAGAGACTCTAATGACTGTTGGAATTGAATCTCTGCTAATGGTACAGATCTCAGGTTTGGATCAGACCCCAATGGAAATAAATACCTAAGGTTTTCTTGATGTTATAATGATTCTCCAGTGCGGCTCTTTCAAAAATTGACTTAATGATCATAATAGTACTCCATGCAAATTAAATATTATAAATAGAAAAAAGCTTACGGATAAATATTACATCAGCCTCCCTGTCTTCTTACATTACATGGACTGCCAGAGCTTACACACCACAGCAAGAATGGTCAAATTTTTGTGCATTTTCTCACTTATATTGGATTTTACTAACAGAAATGCAAGCTGTGGCTACATCTAAGCTAAGAGTTATGCATGGGAAATGCGTGTGCACTGCACATGGAGAAAAGGGCAACTTTCCATGCACACAAGGAAGCATTCCCCACATGCAACTATTAGTTTGGATGCAGCCAGCAAAAATGATAGATATTTTTAAGAAAAGAGGCTGACATTCTCCACAGGGCTATGAAATAGTTCTGCGGAGATGCAAACAGAATGGAACTTAAGTGCACTCTAGTCTTACCCTAGAGCCCTGCAGCCCTAGCATTTTTGTTGCTCTCTCCTCCCTCCAGGTAATGTTTTTACTTTTACTGGGGTTGTCCTCGGTTGTTATTAATTATCTAGATCAGTGATAGTCAGAGTCTGTGATCTCAGTGGCCACTGTTTCCCAGATAATGGTGCAGGAGCTAGGACTGATTGGGCACCATATTAAAGTTTGCACCACCTAGCAATAGGGCTTCACAGTTAAGCAACATGTGTTAAAGTATGATCTTACATACACTTATGTACATGTAAGTACTACACAGAGAATACAAACAAAATATGTTGATATTAGAAATGTAGGAACTCTGCTTCTTACAGCTTGAAAATGTTCTTGTGAGCACTGCCAAGCAACAGAAAAATTGCTTGTGGGGCTGCCTCCAGCCCAATAAGATTGGCCATCCCTTATCTAAATTCCAAGAGAGATGGTCTTCCCCATTTCAGCATCTACTTAGTCATGAAGGCTAAGCTACTCCCAAACAGTACAAAATGATTATTGAATGCAGCTCAATAGACAGTAAACACAACCAAATGTCATCTGATGAAAGCCAGAGAAGCATATATCAGCTTCCTCAAAAATTTAAAGTATAACAAAAATTCCCTCCTCAGTGAAAGTAAATTTGCCTCTCCAAATGGCCGTGCGTGACTTCCCTGCATGTGGCTTCCCTCCATGCAGCGTCGGCATGCATATGGCCGATGCACATACGCACCAGCCATGTGTGTGCCACAATTGCACAGAGACTGCAGGGAACAGCCAAGCTCGGCCATTTGGAGAGTGGGTGCCGCCACTGGAAAAGCAGTGGGGCAGCAGGTCAGCAGGTGAGGAGCTGCTTACCTGCTTTTTAACAGAACCCTTCCCAGCCCCACTGGTGGCTGCGTGAGCTGTTTGTGCACATCCCTAGTGAAGGTGAATTCCAGGAACTGTGAGTTACTATCTACCTCCCTACTTGGCATGCAACCTCCCACCTAGGCCTAAAACCACCACATTTGGGGTTGAGGTTGTTTTGTTTTTAAGGTTGTGAGCCCTTTAAGGACAGGTCTATTAACATTTAGGGGAAAATTCAGCAAACTGTTCTAAACCCATGGCATAGAGTAGGTTATAAATCAAATATATAAATTAAATAGACTAAGATACACCAAAGGAATCAGGGGCAACTCCCATGTGAGGCATGGAGGTGAATCAATGGCCTCAGGTAGCAAGAGTGAGTGAAGAGTGAGTGGATGGTGAGTGAAGCGTCATTGCCCCAGGAATCACTGTGCCTGCCCGCTGCCATTGCCCTACCTCACATCCATTGCTGTCACCCCTTCCCTTGTCCCCCCCCCCTTACTGCCCCTCACTGGCCCTGGCACTGCCCCTCTTCTTCCTCACCACCAAGCTGGCCTCACCTTCCAAGGCATGTTGCTGACTGGTATTGGAGATTGGCTGCAAGGCAGCATGAGACGCAGCTTGCATCCAGCAGCAGCCTTGCCTCATCGTGAAATGGAGGAACAAAGTGCTTAAGTACGTTGCTGGAGGGGAGAGAGAAGGGAGCATGTGAGCAAACTGCTGTTGCTTCCTGAATGTTTATTGGATGTATCTATGTGACAGGAAAAACCACACACTAATAATGTAAGAACATTTTTGTCTTCTTCCATGCCCTCTCAAAAGTGGGGCACTTCTTACAGGAGAATAAAACCCCCCACTTCAGCTCAACCCCTGAACATAGCATGTTGGCTTGCAATTCAGGTCAGCCTGACCAGCTTGATGCAATCTCTCAAGAGTGCAAGAACATACCTTGAAAGAAACGGGAGGCAGTTCTTGTTCCTGCTGTATGGCAGTTCTTGCACAAAGTTTTAATTGCTACTGGGCATAAATATGCATTGCTATCTCCTGGTGTAGTAACATATATTTAAACTTTCAAAGCAACACACTTTGGCAAGGAAGAAATACGGTTGCCGTTTTTGATTTATTGCATGCTTAAATATCACAGGCTAAATAATTATTTCAAATGTCAAGATTGTGCTTCTTTGAGTCATTTAATGTATTGGAGTTTTGAATTTAAATATGGAGCTGTAATCCAGCATGCCCTTTATGAACTCAGCTCTAATGCAATTCATCTCCCAAATAGTGACTCCATGTGCAAAGAGGTGAATTGTCTGTATGTCTTTGGCAAGAAGCATAATAGAAATCCAATTTCCTTCTTCCTGCTGTGTTAAAATGATGTGCTCAGAATTACTGTGGTTTGGGAGAGCTAATAGGAAACTGGTGAGCTTGGCAGGTCTTATGCTTGATTGTGACATCGGATGTGTAGCTAAGACTTAGAATTCTTAGCAGTAACTAATGAATACAAGTTGATGGATACTCAGTATGAAGTGTCTGTGGAGCATGGCTTAAGCCCTGGGAAGATAAGGAAAACTTTCTCCAGGGTTGCTGTGTCACTCCATGCCGCTATAGAGGCCAAGCCCCATGAGGCAGCAGCATAATTCCAGCAGTGATTGTACTTCCTGACCTCAAATATCAAGCTACATGTTTGGGTTCACTTCTGCAAACTCAAATTCTGCCAGGTTCACATGGGTCGTATGTTCTTTGTTATGCAGTCTTATTACTCGCTTAAAAAAAAAAAGCAAGGCTTGGAACATATATCTTTAAAAGACACATAAAACACAACAACGTATCATTAATATACCAGTATATTTGATTAGCAATGTAATTTTAGCTTTACTGATTGTGAGTTGTCCTGAGCAGGCAAGTAATAAATGGACTTAAATGTATAAGTGTGTGGGTGGGTAAATATTCTTGTCATATGCCCTGGAACTCTGAAAACACAGTGTTCTTAACTGCTACCTTGTGTGCTTTATATGCTCACACAACCTTTTTTTTAAAAAAATCCATCTGTTCCTGATGAAGGTGTAAGCTGAAACGTTCAACTAAAATTTTGTTTCCTTTACTTGTATCTCCATTGGCAGTTATCTTTTTATTACACACACACACACACACACACACACACACACACACACACACAGAGAGACACACACACTTTTTTCCTATCTTTTTTCATCCAGTATTTAACTCTAAGGTCTCACAATGCAGTATCAGCACCTCATACAGGAGATGACCATGAAAATGACCCAGAATATAGTAAAGTTCTTCATTGGGATTGTCACCATGTATCTGAAACTTGGCTTGGATATCTCGTGCAGCTTATTATTAATTATTATGATCATGTATTTGTAAAGTGCTTAAAATAAATGCAGTTCTGCGCCCCCAAATTACAATCTTGCTACTTAATCAAAAAGACAAAAGACAAAAAAAGGAAGGACAGAGAAGCAAGGGAAATGAGAATGTTGAAAATTAAATGCTTCATTTTATAAAGCACTTTCCCTTCATAAAAATAGACAGTTATTGGCCTCCATGCAGATCGACAGCTTCAGGAGAGTTCCTCTCACTATGGTGCTACTGCATTTAGTTATCACATCTGAATATCATGTTCAAGGTGAGGAAACAAAGAACAGGAAGGCAACAGATGAAGAGAATGAGCCCTTTCTCATTATCGAATGAGAGGGCTTGAGGGTGGGCGGCGGGAAAGGCAGCAGAAGTTTGCCTTCTCTGCTGATGATCCACGTTTCGGGGTGTGTGAATCGCCCATGATGCACAGTTCATAGTGCATTGTGGGAACCCCCCCCCCCCCCGCGATGGGCAGTTGTCTGCCAGTGTTTAAGCACCAGCTGAAAGCAGCCAGCACTGAAACATAGTCAATTAAACAGGGTTGAGGGAGCACTTAACCTTGTTTAGCAGGCCAGATTCTTAGCTGGGTTTGCTGCGGAGGCGACGCCAGGAGCCACAGGGCTCCAGATGGTTCCCACCGGCAGCCAAGCCCAGACAGAGCTGCCCTAGACCAGTCTTGGCTCCTTTTCAGAACAGCCTCAATATTTTCCTAAGATCTTCTACCTACACTTTCATGCTGACTATTTTGTGACCTTAACTGGAAGCACTTTATGCTCGTCCTGTTCAGAGCATTTCAATTCACGCCACAAAAACCACCCACAAGAGAAGGGTTTTGCTGGCATGGTTAGCATCACCTGTACTATGCAGAGCTCTCTGCTTCACCCACAAGAGCTCCCTGCATTGTTCACATCCCACACAATTTATGTTTCTGGGAATAAGCAGGCCACCAATACATTTTAAAATCAGAGCCTTAGACAAACCTCCAGAGGAAGTTGTTTTTTGTTTTTTTTAAGAATGGCATTCAGGATTCATCTGTACAAAGTCAGTAACTCAAGGAAGTTTATAACAATCTGTTGCTTTGGCAAAGAAAATCTCTCTTTCTTTTTTGAAAAGAAGAAGTATTAGGAAAGGTAGGTCACAGCCAAAGAAGGAGCACTTGTGTTTTATAACTATAACTATAGGCTTCCTGTTCTGTTTTAGAGTGGTTTTACATACTGATACTTTGGATAGGCTTTCAAAGAAAATGATAGGAAGAATTGTCACAAGGATGCCATACATCTTTGGAACAGTCTGCCTTATTACACTCTGACAAACCTTCGAACAACTACTTATCCATTTTTGTTAAGATGTATCTCTTAATATCTAGCTATTTGATTTTTGTGTTTCCCTGAAAGGTTCCTTGAGAACATTAAATCAATAAATGTCAACATCTCACACAAAATGAAGATGATTTATGTTGCTACTCAGTCTAAAAAGATAATTGCATGGAAATCTGATGGGCACAAAATTATGTCTCAAGGTATCTAGATCAGTTAGCAACAGCAGTGCATGCAGTTCATAGGGGAAAACAAAAAGCCAATGGCACAAATTTTATAGCTGGTCTGCAGTAAGAAATCACTTTATATATGATTCATTTTTTGCTGTTAATATGATCCTAAAGCTACGCTCAGTAATTTTTCACAAAGAAGAGCTGCTATCTGGAGCATCACTGAATTGGAAGGGTACATCCAATTTCTTAAATGGCTTTCTATACCTTTTCTGAAAAACAAACTTGTATTTTATAATGCCTGATCATTTCCATAGACTGCAGCTTCAAAATAAGAGGGAATAAGAGAGAACAACTGCCTTAGTCCTTGACTTGTTGCATAAATACTGAAGTGTTTCTTCAACTGCCTATACTGTTTGTTAGTATTATGTCTATGTACCTTTTGAAAAGCAAAAAATGGCTTAGCTGGTGTCTAACATAACGTGACATACACAAGAAGTACTAATTTGAGGAAAGCAGCACCAGAACAAGAACTACTCAGACTTGGACCATGGCAATGGTGATTATTAGAGGTAGGGGCATTGTCCTGGTGGCTGTCTATCAAAGTCTAAGGGCCATTTCACTCAGAGACCAACTGGGGCATGCTACCAATGTACAAGGGTTTGTAGCAAACCATGGCTCTACAACTATGGCTCCTCTACAATATACATTTGTTGCTGTCAGACATAGACACATTTATTTATTTATACATTTATATCCCACTCTTTCTCCAAGGAGCGCAGAGTGGTGTACATGGTTATATTTAACCTCATGTGATGTGTCATTTGGTTATAAAGAGAGAGGGTTCTCTTTATTTAGTAATTATAATCAGATTTTTGTTTAAACACACACACACGCACACACACACACGCACACCACCAACAACAACAACCAACCCCCCCAACCCCAAAAAACTCAGAACAAGAATCTGAGATCTGGTCTATCCAGATAAAATGACAAAACCAGAAAACTGAACAGAACCTGAACCTAAAAGCCAGTTCAGAGAAGCTTTTTTCAGTTAACAAGGAGGAACTTGAACATAGCATATCTTGGTTTTCCTGAACTGGAGCTGAGCTCCTATATGGACAAAGTGGTAACTGGTTCAACTGGCTTGATAATCAGGAACTACAGAGATTCTTCTGAGAAGTGGTAAGGACTCCTCTTTGTTCCAGCTATAATTGGTATAACTATATTTCCCAGTGAGGTATCTGAAAAGAGAAGGAACAGGACAGATTGGTAGGCCTATGATTGGTGACCCTCCTGGTGCTCAGGTAGAAACTTTCCCACCAACTATGATGAGTGTGTGTGTGTTGGAGGAGGGGAGTGTGCAAGTGTTACCTTCCTTTCCTCCTTGATACTTGTGCTATCTACTCAACACTTTTGTCTGAATTTAAATCATGGAAACAGATGTGCGGAGATTGGAAGAATGTTGGACAGAAAATCTTTGGGGCCAGACTTGGGTGGGACCACCCACCAAGAATGCACATTCTCCGTTCCCAGCATATCTCCAGCATTTTCCCCACTTACAGACTTGCCAGTGGTCATGTGAAACCAACCACTTTCTCTCAGTTTAATCTACCTGATAGCATTGTTGTGAGGATAAAATGGTGGGGAGCAAGAAACATGTATGCTACCCTGAACTCCTTGAAGAAAGGGCAGGGTAAATATATTATTATTAATAATCACAAATATTGTATAGAACATGTCCTAATCTACTGACACTCCTCAGGACCAGCACCCTGATTTGTGACAGCAGGATACCCGTCCTTCCTGGTCTTTCTCTTCCTCTGACATATCACAGAAGGCTACAAGGGTACGGAAGAAGTGCACAATGCTAGAGGGCTGAGAGGATAATCTTTCATGAAGGTGTGACTGGTTCTATTCTTGATAGGAATAATAAAAGTAATGATGTGATTATAGTTTTTACTTTGCTTGAGCTGCAGAAGGTCTGCAGGGGAAAAAAAGCAAACATGCAAACACAGTTTAATGGTGGCAATAATGGGAGTTGCTTTGTAACTCAATAAGGCCAATTAGTCAATTAATCATCTTTATTATGGTCCAAGACCAGCATAAAGCAGATCAGTAGAGCATGATTCAAAATAATAAAAGCAAATTATGGAAGCATAAAACTATATTACTTTAAAGTTACTACTCTAACAATATAAAGCTATATTGTAATGCTATAAAGCTGCTATCCTTAGAAAAGAGTGTAACTATGAGATTATTAATATTTCATATCAGAAAATTATGAACATATAAAATGTGAAATATATAAAATGCAAAAAGCAGAGGCTAAAATGGGATATATAAAGGCATCTAAATAGGAACACTAAAAATGTTTAACACTATGCAGTTTAACACTATGCAGAGCTGATGCAAGGGAATGGCCTGGCAGTCATGACCTGGCAGATCTTACACACTGCCACTCAGACCAGGTCTTCGTCTAAGAGCTGTAACCGGGTGTAGATGTGGTGTGGGCAGCCAAGACACTTGAGAAATAGCGGAAATATAAACTTGGCCTGAATGTATCTGTAAAAGGGGCAAAAGAGGAGTACATGTTCTGTGGTTTCCACCTCCCCATGTCACAGGGACAAAGTCTTTCTGCAATTGAGATCTTTCTGTATTTGCCTTCCAATACAGCAGAGGGAAGGGCATGACAACGGGCAAGGGTAAAAGCCCTTCTGTGGCTTGGGATTTCTAGCTGTGACAGGTACACAGCACAGGAGGCAGAGTATCTGTGCCTTTCCGAGGACAGGAAGGTTGGAACCCTGCCTAGGTCACCCTGGTGCTCAGTGTCCATTATCCATTGTTTGATGACTGTTTTCTCCTGGTCACGGTCCATAGCAAGTAGGGGGGGGGAGCCCAGGAGTGACAATTTAGTCCACATGGCCCTTTTCCAGGAAGATGGAAAGTTGTCCTTTAGGGTCAGAGGGGCCAGGCCCTGAGGGTTGAGGGATAATTTAAGCCAGAGGTTAAGAATGGACTACCAAATGCTGGCCTCAACCTTTATCATGCCTGTTTCTAAGCATAGGGCAGCACTTGTAGAGCTTCTCTTAGAAATTTGGACTGCACCTGCTCCAAGAGGGCAAGATTGCTGGGGCACCATAAAGGAGTTGCACCAACATCTTGGTCTCAAATAATTTGAGTGCTGCGGGTATGTATTGCCCCCCTCTAGACCGTGGGAATCTTAGAATGGTGGTGGTGCTCCTCTGAGCAGTGAGGGCAACATGAGCCAGTCAGCCTTTCTTGAGCCAGAGGCATGTAGGACCACTCCCAGATATTTGAAACTAGCGACCTGTTTGACCTTGTGGCCATTTATACTCCAGGGCAGGTCTTGGGTCTTCTGGCAAAAGCTGTAACTTTAGGGTTTTCATAGTTGAGTACTAGTTGATCATTCTTGCAGTACTGGGCTAGAGCCATCAGTGCTCTTCTGAGACCTATAGAGGTCCGAGAGAGGATTGAAGCAGCATAGGCATAGAGCAGGGAGGAAATGCTTATATCCACCAGCTTGCAGAGGTGAAAGTCTGGGCTATTAAGTTGTCTCATCATGTCATTAATATAAAAGTTGAAAAGGAGTGGGGCCAAGGTGCAACCTTGTTTGACTCCCTTCTGTGTCGGGACAGAATTCGTGAGGTGTCCTCTTACCTTGAGGGTTGTGTCTGCATGAAGAATGTGGATCAGATAGACCAGAGGTCAGTTGATTGAGGAGGCTTCCAACTTCTCCCATAGCTTGACTTGGGAGATGGAATAAAACGCGGCCTTAAGATCAATAAAGGCAGTGTAAAAGGAGGCTGAGTTGATGGAAGAATATTTTTCAATGAGGTTCTGAAGCACCAGGCATTGATCGGTTGTGGATCTACCCTCCCTACAGCGAGCTTGATCCTCTACAAGCAGATTTTCATGGTCTAGCCAGTCTTTAAGTTTCCCATGCAGATGTCTAGCATAAAGCTTGCGGATGGTGTTGAGCAAGCTGACGGGCCTATAGTTGGCAGGGTCATCCTTTCTTTCCTTTTTGAATAAGGGGATGATAATTGCCAGCCCCCAGTCCTAGGGAATACAACCATGAGAGTCAATGTAAGTAAAGAGCAAGGCAAAGACTGGAGCCCACCACTCTATATTATTTTTTATAAGCTACAGAGGGTTAAGGTCTTCCCCGGCAGCCTTCCCCGCTCTGGTTTGGGAATGAAAGAGCTCAATAAGGCCATAAATGGATCATCCTGAGCCAAAATCCACTTAGTGTTTTTTGGACTGATTTTCTTCTTCCACATTGGCTTGTGGATAGTGAGGACTGGTTGTGATGTGATGTGACTAAAGTTCTATTTTATTTATTTTATTTTATTGCAAATTGAGCAAACTGTTGCCCAATAAATTGTGGGGCATTATCCATTACAAGTTCATCAGGGCACCACTATCTGGCCATTATATTCTTTATATAACTGATGGTAGTGGTCTTGTATGTTCAGATAAATGTGCAATTTCTAGGTACCTAGAGAAATGGTCTTTAACAACTAGATATCTTGTTCCTGGTATTTCACAGATATCTGCTCCAATCTATTTCCAAGGTCTTTCTGGCAATGGAGTAATTAGTAGTGGTTCTTTCCTTTGCGAGGGCTTGTGCTGTTGGCAAGACTCACAGATTGCTACCAACGCTTTAGGGTCTTGACCCAGCATTGGCCACCAAACTGAGAACTGTGCACATTCTCTGCATTTAGGCCTTGTGAAGTTTTCTCAGAATCTCCTGTCTCAGTTTGGCTGGAATAACATAGAGATGTCACCATAGAGAGCTAGTACATTTAACTCTGTAAGAGCTCCCCGATTCATGAAGAAAGGTTTGAGTGCAGTTGGTATGGTGCTTATACGCAATAGCCAAATATTCTGCACAAAACTTCAGTACTGCCTGTAACTCCGCATTCAAAGCAGTTAAACAGTGGATGTGCTGCAATAACATGTCTGATATAGGCTTTGCAGGGTCGCTCCATAGGTTTTAACTTCCTCTATAATAAGTTGGATTGATTCAGGATCAGCAATTTTGAGTGGCTGTCTTGACATAGTATCTGCTACTACAAGTGTACTCCATTGTTTGTACTAAGCGAGAGGATTGCGGGGAGAGCAGGAAATTGTTTAGTACATTGTTTGTACTAAGTGAGAGGAGGGGGTTTGTGTGGGGAGAGCGGGCCCACTCGCCCGGCACATGGACAGGGAGCCGTCCATTGGCAGCTGGATCAGCCGCCCACATGATTGCCAGCTGTCACAGAGCCAACAGGGACGGTAGGGATTAGGGACTAGCCAACCCGTGGAAGTTCCAGGATGCCCTGCACAAGTGTGTGAGGCATCCTGAAGAGAACCCTGAGGCCGGGAGGCTTGTTGGAGCCTCCCAGCGGGGGTCTCCTCTGGAGTCATTATGGCGTGAAGCTGCGCCATGACACCTCATGACCACAAAAACACGGTTAATGGAGGAAGCGCTCCATTAACCTTGCTTAAGGGGAGGGGTTCCTAGGTGGTCTAGCCGCCGCGGAACCACCATGCTCGCGGGCAAGCCCAGTGGTTCTAACGATCACTAGAAACTGGGCTGGGATCCCTTAGCCCGCTCTCCTCGCAGATGAGCAGGAAAGCAGCCCTGGGCAGCCGAATTGATCGTCCACACAACTGCCGGCTCCGTAATGGAGCCGGCAGTGGCTGTGGGGATCGGGGACCGCACAACCCCTGGAAGTTCCAAGATGCCCCGCATGAGTGCACAGGGCATCCTGGAGCTATCCCCAGGGCTGGGAGGCTTGTTTCAGCCTCCCGGCAGGGGTCTCCTCATGTTTCCGTGGCGCGGAGCCATGCCATGGCAACACACGATAAAAAAGAAAGGGTTAGTGCAGCGCTCGCTCCACTAACCTTGTCTAAGAGGAGGGGGAATTAGGAGCGTTTGCTGCCGGGAGCCACGCGGCTCCCGTGGCAACAGATGATCGGGCAAAAGCGGGCTAGGCTCCCTTAGCCCGCTTTTGCCCGATTGTGAGAATCCCCTCGATGCCTTTCAGCACCTTTCTATATTGCTGCTGCTCAATATAGGTGACTACAAATATATATATTTACTAGGCACAGTCTGGAAAGCACAACAGCGGGGATTCGGACTAACAGCCTCTTTCTCCCTAGGCAAGCTGCTTCCCCACTGTGCCACTGCAGCTGCTTATCTAGAACTAGTAAAGATCTACATAATTGCTATATTAGGGGTTAAGAAGGAAGTTTCCCCTAGGTCAGATTGGCTGGTGATCAAGTTTCTTCATGGTGCCTCCAGAGAACATGGCAGGGCTCACCAGATTAAGCTATCTGGATTTGATTTACTAAACCTATTCCTTTTCCTCAGGCACCTCCGGCACAGGGTTCCCAGCTCATTCCTACTTTTGACTTTTGGCTCACAGTCATTTGGAGCACACTGAATAACCTCTTCAGGAAGTGTGGGTTTGCAGAATCCTGCTTCAATGTAGAACAGATTATCCTTTAAGCCCCTACAATTTTATAATTCTTATTTTATGTATATGGCTTTGAGCTGGGTCTTTCTTTATAGTTCAAGTGTCTGCCATGAGGACTAAATTACTCCTGAGTAGTCCTGTTGACAATAAAGCCCTCCAGATCACTCCCTGAGGCTCTACACACAATTGGTGTGTAATTCATGGTGGCAACTCGTGATCGAATAAACAGGGTGAGCAGAGCACTTGATCCGCTACCCTCATTTAAGGGTGGGGGCATTTAAGGAGGTTTGCTGCCGGGAGCCGTGTGGCCCCCATTGCAGTACATGACCTCCCCAAACCAGGCTCGGCTCCCTTAGTCTGCTTTTGGGAGGTTGTGAGAATAGTTTCCCTCAGTAGTACTATTCTGTAAGTCTGGGTGTCAGCCATTGTATTTTGTTAGATTGTATTTTTATTGTTGTAACTGTCTTGGGTTGCCTCAGCAAGCTGGGGTATAAATATAAGGTAAGGTAAGGTAAGGTAAGGTAAGGTAAGGTAAGGTAAGGTAAGGTAAGGTAATAAAAACACTGCTGAAGAATTAGGGACATAGGGAGCTGCCTTAGACCATTGGTCCATCTAGTTTAGTATTATCTATACTAAATGGCACGGCTTCTCCAAGGTTTCAGGCAGGAGTCTCTCCCAGCCTTACAGGGAGATGCCAGGGACTGAACTTGGGATCTTCTGCATACAAAGCAGATGCTCTACTACAAAGTCACAGCACTATCCCTGTCCCACAATCCATGCAGATGGATTGTTACAAAACAGAACCACAACTGTGAAGCATGGGCTGTTTCTTAACATGTGTTTTTGTACAGCTGTATCCCAGGTGACTTATATCAGTTGTGAATGGTATGTTTAAAACTTGACATTTCTTCCCAAAAAACACTGATGTGAGCACTAAGCCATTGCTAGCTGCCATTTCCTTAATGGGGAAAAATGCTATTTAAATATGTATAGGCCATTCACAACCAATATGAAGCATATTGGGCATCTGCCCCTAAGTACAAAAAGTATATAAGAAGAGGCCCTGCATTTTAGATGTAAAAGTCCCATCAAAGCCAACTGTATTTAGAAGCTCGCAAGTGCTTTTAGGATAATGATTCTAGCTAGTAACTCCTATCCACCACTTTGCTGGAAAAAAAAAATCTAAGATGAGAATTTTTCCCACTATACTGTATGAGAATTCTGTAAGAGGCAGCAAATTGCCAGTGCCTTTAATCTACATTTGATTGCAACCATTTAGGTGACTTTTGCAGAGATACCAGATGAACTTGTGCTTACCATTAAAACACATGTCTGAAATTTATTATAGAAATACAAGGAAAATTTCAAATATGTTCCTTTCATGTCCAAATGAGGGGTGGTTAATTATAGGTGCTATATATAAAAATGATAACTTATTAATGACTACAGTAATATATGGGCATTATAATGGGTGATCTAATTCCATACATTAGCTGCATTATGTTTTCTTCAAATCCATCAGATTTTACAAGCACTCATTAATGCTATCACTCATAGAACAGCAGGGATTTTGAATGCATTTGAACTTCTTCTGACCTTCAAAATTATGCTACAATCATTACTGAGTCATCTTTGCCATACACTTTGTGAATGTTTAGGGCCACTAGAGCCAAATGCAAATGTGTGTAACATTCTCCTGGAAGGCTTCTAGGAAGGAAGGAAGGAAGGAAGGAAGGAGGCTGTGACTGGGAGCAGAGGCACACATACACCCCATTACTCTTCCATGTTACACAGATTTCTATGTTAGGCCCTGGGTATTTAAGAGAATGTCTTCTTCTCTATGTGCCCCAACACCCATTGAGGTCACTTGAGGAGATCTGTCTCCAGCTGCCACCAACTCCTTTGGTGGATACACAGAGATGGGCCTTCTCAGCTGCTGCCCCAAGATTGTGGAATGCGCTCCCAACTAAGATACGAGCCTCCCCATCTCTGGCAATTTTTAAGAAACTTCTGAAAACACATCTCTTCAACCAAGCTTTCTTAGCTTTTTAAAACTTGTTTTTAAATTGTTTTGGCTATTTAATTGGTGTTTTATGATGTTTTAATTGTTAATTTATTTTAATGGTGTTTTAATGTAAACTGCCCTGAGCCTTTTGGAAGGGCGGTATAAATTTTTTAATAACAAATAATAAATAAAATCTGGTTTGGCACTTAGTGGGGCACATACTGTATTTATGTTAGGATATCACATCCACTATGAACTGCATGTATTACATTGTGTCTGTAATCTGTTTGAATGTATAAGTGGCCCTTGTTATCTGCAGTCTCCAAATCTGCAGTTTCACATATCCACAATTGGGTCTTACTTAGATTGGGGTGTGCATGGAACTGGGGTTTTTTTGGTGGTTTGGTTCAAATTTGAACTGAATTCGAACCAGACTGCTGGTCGACAAACCGGTTCGGTGGAACCAAATGGAAGTTTGGTCCCCTTGATTGAACCAGGTCAAACTGTTTCGACTCAGATTGAGGCACTTGTAAAGGGGAATCCTGCTTTTAAAAAGCTCCTAAGGGTGGCTGGGGTGGTGGCAAGAGGGCACCTTACCTGCACTGGCTGCTCCTCTAAGCCCAGGTGCTCCCCTCCTGCAGCATGGACCATGCAGCAACGGCATGCTTCTGGCCTCCGTGCATGCAACTGAGCCAGTGGCAACAGCAACCATTCCTCCCCCGATAATCCTAATAGGTGGTGGGGTTAATGAAGAAGAAGGCGAGAGGAGGAAGGGTGGACCAGACCAGAAGATACCTGGTCTTGTGGAAGTAAGCATGACTTGTCCCCTTAGCTAAGCAGGGTCTTCCTTGGTTGCATATGAATGGGAGACTAGAAGTGTGAGCACAGTAAGATATTCCCTTCCCGGGATGGAGCTGCTCTGGGAAGAGCAGAATGTTTCAAGTTCCCTCCCTGGCTTCTCCAAGATAGGGCTGAGAAAGACTCCTGCCTGCAACCTTGGAGAAGCCACTGCTAGTCTGTGAAGACACAACTGAGCTAGATAGACCAATGGTCTGACTTAGAATATGGCAGCTTCCTATGTTCATAAGGAGTTCTCTTAAAAACTCTGGGCCCAAGCCATTCAGGGTTTTACAGGTAATAACCAGCACTTTGTATTTTCCCCAGAAATTAATTGGCCACCAGGTAGTTCTTTTAAAATAGGAGTAATATGGTTGCTACGGGTGGTCCTAGAGGCCAATCTGGCTGCCACATTCTGCACCAGTTGCAGTCTCTGAACTACATACAAATGCAGCTCAACAAAGAGCGCATTGCAATAGTCAAGCCTAAATGTTGCCAGCATATGCACCACTGTTTTAAGTTTGTTTGTCTTGAGAAATGGGCTTAGCTAGTGTATCAGCCAAAGCTGATAAAAAACACATCTGGCCACTGCCTCAACCTGAGATATCAGGGATAGCTACATATCTGATCTTTCAGGGGAGTGCAACCCCATCCAGAACAGGCAGATCAAAACCACTTCCTAAGTTCTGTCCTCCCACAAGTGCCTCCATATTTACCTATGACAGAGCAGAGTAGTAGCTGAAGAAGAGCAGGAGGTGTGGTTGAAGGTTGTTTTGCACTAGGTCTACAGAATACGGTCCACTCCCTATGGTCCAGAGCAGGAGTAGGCAAGCTTGGCTCTCAGATGTTGTTCCATCATCCTCCATTGTCTCCAGCCACACTAAATTATGGTTGGGGATAATGGGAGTTGTAGAGCCAAGTTTTCCTACCCCTGGTCCAGAGGAATAAGAATTAACTAAAATATTATTGGTAGGTTGGTCAAGATTCTGTAGAGTGTGATTGGACTTAGCTGGAAACCAGTGAGCTGAAGATGGACAGGTGGTCCAAAGGCCCTAGTATATAATAGGTAGCATGAGCTTCAGAGCGCTGTGACTCAGCCCTATTGACACATTATGTTCAATACATGTACAATCTGTGTACATTTTGCATGCATGTACAATAACTGTACACATGTGCAGTTATTCACACATTGAGCTAATATGGGGAATACAGTCCCTGCCCATGCAATTAGAAAAGAGGTATACCAATAGCACATCTGTTGTGTATCCTCTGTGGACATCCATTTATCACAGAGAGATTAAATCATGTGATCTGGTTCTCTATGCAATAAATAACAACAGCTTAGCTTGTTATACAGTTTCCTGATTGGTTTTTCCATGCCCAAACCTTACCCACCAACAGCACAAAGGATTGTAAGATGTCAAACAGGTCTTTGAAAAGGGTAAATGATGGCAGTAGGAAGACCATGGAGAGTAGTGTGGTACCCGGAATGTGTATCAGAAATGGGTTTAAAAGTCAGGTTTTCCTCTAGAGGGCACAGTCTGTGTTGGTAAAAGAGCTGGGATCTCTAGAGGAGAAACTGTCATACATGATTGCAGAGGTGTGATAGAAGAGTTCTGGGAAACCCCTATAGAACAAAACATTCACAGCACATAGGTTGCTTGAACATATACTCCCACATGTTTTCCTTGACTGACTTGCCTCCAAAACTGCTAAGAGCCTTGCTCTGGATAAAGATAGGTATCAAAGCTCCAGCTCAACTCCTGCACCTTTTTTGAAGCTGATTTTAAGCAAACATTGAATGTGGTCATTATGGGTAATAACCTCTGTCTATTTCCATTCATTACCGGCCAAGTAAGCCACTTACTTACTCGCTCGCTACCCCTGCCTGACTGCCCCTGAAATGATCGCCCACCCCCTGTACTTGTAAAGGGAAATCCTCAATGGTGGCAAATGCAGACGAACCTCTCCAGCTGATCTCAGTGGGTGGTGAGGTTCATGACGAAGAAGAAGAAGACTAGACCCAGTTTGGGTGGACATGATACCGGGCTGGGCTCGATCAATTCCAATTTGAACAGAACCAGCCAAACAAGTTCCATGCACACCCCTAGTCAACCAAATAGAAAGTTTCAAGGTAGGCAGAGATATGTGGGACCCAATATATGATTTGGAAGAGGCCGGTCTGTCATTTTAGCACCTGGTTACCACTAAAGCTAACCCAAAAATAAACCAAAAATGTGTTTAAAATTGGCCAAAATTTAGGTTTAATTAATGAAACTTTGAATTTTAATGTTCTTAATATGAATAAAATTCATATAATGAATTTTAACCTCAGATTATAAGAGACTCAGACTTATTTTGATTTTTGCATATATAAAACTGAAATGTCAAACTGTCAACCATCACAAACTGTCAAATTCTCAATGTCATTCCATGCTATTGATCAAATATTGTCAAAAATTAAATACTACTGCATATACTAGTAATTAATGTCAAATCTCATTGAGACAACGAGACACATCTCATTAGATGTCTAATACAGCAAATTAATCAGTGCCTAATTAATGTATGGATTTTTTTTGCCATGGGATGGGGTGATGGCCACCAACTTGGATGGCTTTAAAAGGGGCTTAGGCTGATTCATGGTGAACAGGTCTATCAATGGCTGCTAGTCCAGTGGCTGTGGGCCATTTTCAGCCTCAGAGGCACAATGCCTCTCAATACCAGTTGCAGGGGAGCAACAGCAGGAGAGAGGGCATGCACACATCTCTTGCCTGTGGGCTCTCCAGAGGCATCTGGTGGGCCACTGTGTGAAACAGGATGCTGGACTAGATGGGCCTTGTGCCTGATCCAGCAGGGCTGTTCTTATGTTCTCAAATATGAATATGACAATTTTTTATGTACCACCTTTCAACAAAAGCTCCCAAAGAGGTTTACATAGATATAAATAAATAAATAAAATAGCTCCCAGTCCCGAGAGGGCTCATGGTCTAAGAAAGAAACATAAGATAGGCACTAGCAACAGCCACTGGAGGGATGCTGTGCTGGGGATGGATAGGGCCTGTTGCTCTCCTCCTGCTAAATAAAGATAATCACCACTTTAAAAAGGTGCCTCTTTGCTAAGTTAGCAGGTGCCTCTTTGCTCAGTTAGCAGGGGATAATATTAGCAGGATGGATAATATTCATCAAAATTCACAGAGGAAAACTTGGAGAATTTTGGAGAGCAAATTATTTCCAGTACTTTGTTAGTACATTTTGGAGCTTGAAGAAATTCTAACACAACCACTGAAGAGAATGCCCTAGAATGATCTTGTCAATTTCTTAGAAACCACTTTAGTTGTCCATATCATAAAAGCTGCCAACTTTTTCAGAAGTGGCACTGAAAATACATCGAAGAAAGGGACAGATGCAGTTCCCATTTACATTCAGAATAAAGAGACTGCTCAAACTGTATTTGAAGTTCAAGGCCTTCTATGTATTTGACGACATCTTTCCCAGAGATGGTTGCTATGCTGCTGACAAAAGACTGAAAGTTACGCAGAATACATACTCATTCAGTTGCACAAAAGATCAGTGGGGGAAAAAACAAGATATACACTTGTACATACTTGAGCTCACAATAGGACTCTAACTGTTTCAAAGCTGGCTGCAGCATTGGATTTTGACACATAACACAGAGTAAACATGAACATTAACTTCAGTGCTCATAACCACATTGATTTTATTGTTGTTGTTGATTTGCAAGGACAAAAATGATTTTTTGCCAAAGATATTCTTTAAAAATAATAATATGGGGTCCATTTTATAATGCTTTTGAAGCAAATTATCTATTCAGGCTCCTGTAGTGTTCAAAAATAAACAATGACTCTTTTGTATAATAAAACAGATTGGCAGGACAGTGGACACGATATCATTACACTATATTACATGTCATTAAGAGACAAGTGGGATTTAAGCAACTTATGCTTGCTTATCCAAAATAGTTTCAAACAACTGCACAATGCGGTTTGAGGCTTGTACCTAAAACAAATATTTGATCCAAAATTGAATGAGAGCCTTGAGCTTGTGGAAAGCTTTTTTTAAAAGGCTGAAAGAAAGGAAAGCAAAACAGATTCAAACTACCAAATACTGATTTCTCCCCCCTCCCATGGCTTGGCAATCATAGGATTGTGTCAGGAAGCCATCTTCTGTCACCTCATCTTTCCACAGATTTTATGAGCATATTTTTACTTTTATAGATTCAGATTGCCGGTTTCAGTCTCTCCCTTTTTGCCACTAATGGGATAAATATGAGTAGAGTACATACTGTAGAATTCAGAGGAAAGCTGGCCTGGCTAATCAATGAATGGATTAACCAAAAACACTCCACATATTTTCTACATACCTGAAAATCTGACATTTTCAAATTCCAAGATTTTTCAGGAAGGAGGAGAAGGAAGTGCTGACATGGAGGGGAACTGTACTAAGATTGCTCCCCATGGTGTCTACATAAATGTTGCATTAAACTGCTAGCAACATAAGCTGGGTACTTTAAAAGCCACTTTGTTGTTTTTTGTTTGTTGTTGTTGTTGTTGTTTTACTTTAAAAGCAACTTCAAGGGACAGAGAAGTTGCAGGACGTGCTGCTTAACCTTTGTCCATAATTTCCCTGCTCCAGGTCACATCTTTTGTGAGACGACAAGCTGAAAGACTCACCTTTCCAGGTTTTCATGAAGAAAAGAGGAGCCTTGTCATGAGCCACACCCCCACCAGTGATTATGAGTCTTACAAGAAAGAAGCCAAGACAGCACTGGACTCAGCTTCCTTCCCTAAAGAAGCAGGATCAAGGCCCTGGCCCCAGCAATGGTTCTGAGTAGGGGTGTGCACAAAATCAGTTTGCCCAATTCGGTTTGAGTCTAAACCCCTGCTAACTGGGCAAAGAGGCACCTTTTACCATGGCAATTCTCTTTATTTAGCAGGGGGAGAGTAACTGGCCCTATCCACCCCCAGCACAGTACTTCCAGTGACTGTTGCTGGTGTCTATCTTATGTTTCTTTTTAGACTGTGAGCCCTTTGGGGACAGGGAGCCATCTTATTTATTATTTCTCTGTGTAAACTGCCCTGAGCTATTTTTGGGAGGACGGTATAGAAATTGAAATAATAATAATGATAATAGTAATAATAATAATAAACCAGACTTGACCAAACTGGGCATGTTTGGTTTTAGCCCCGGAACAACCCCCTCCCCTAGTTCAGCTCAAATTCGAGCTGATTTGGGGTTCTAACATTGTTCGGGTTAAAAAATATATATTAATACTCACCCTTGGGTCCAGTGGCTTTGGGGCCTCAGTCATGAGCTGGCCATGCAAATGGCCAGGACACATAGGCAGCGGCCTCCAAAATAGCTACCGCCACTGGTGCAAGGGCCAGAATGGCCCCAAAATGGGCCAAAATGGCCCTTAGAAGACCAGGGGAGGCTGGTGGGGGAAGAGGGAAATGGCAGAGACTTCCCTGTGGCTATGGCAGCACCCAGCAATGCTGCCAGATCCAGCAGTGAGTGTTTTAGAAAATTATGCTTTAGAACCTAAAAACAGGTCCTGAGTCAGCCGGGAGTTCGGCTCGACCTCGAGCCGAACTGATCCTGTTCCTACTTGGAGGTGAACCCTCAAGCTCACCTTCAATGAGCTTGAGGGCTCAATGGCGAACCAACTCAACCTCGAGCCAGTTCGCACATCCGTAGTCCACAGGTTAGCTCTGAGCGGACAGGACCAGAACCTAATCTGGACTCAGATTCTGACACTAGACTAGATCTGGTAGGAAATCCAAAGATGGGGGCCCCCATGACAGTGCCTGAGGAGCCTGAGCTCCAAGAGGCCCCTGCCCCTCCCCTCCATTACTCCCTCCAATATTGGTGCATCAGCTTCAACAGCAGACATGGCAGGAACAACTAGAGAGGAGCAGAGGTGCCAGGCTTCAAGTCAGGAAGTCAGCAAATTGTTCTCTCAGCTGGCAGGTGGAGTCTTGGAGAGGCAGACTGAGCTCAGTTGTATTTCTGGGATCAGTCTGCCTCTGTCTCCTGTTGGGTCAACATGTCCCATGGCTGTGTCCATGGTGCTACCTGACTTGCCTGAACCTCTCTGCCTGAATCTTACCTTGCTGCCTAAAATGTGCCTCGCCTCGCTGCCTGAACCTCACCTTGTGGCCTGAACTGTGCCCTGCTACTTTGCTCAACTGCCTTCATCCACCACCAGACCCTGAGGTATGATATGAGACAGGACAAGCCCAAATTCCACTGTGGCCAAGCCCCTCTAAGGCAGGAAATTACCCCCCAGGTAGATAGGAGTCTGCAGAAAAGCTGTGCCCAACTCACTTGACTACTATGGGTTGAGATGCAGAGTTGAGGACTTCATAATACTGTTGTATGGAAGAGGAGACTTCAAGACAAGGAGTGGAAATGTAGCCACACTAGAGGAGAAGCCAGTCACTAGTCTTTTCTCCCCACTTATGAGCCAGTGGCCTTAGGAAGCCCTTTGGCTCCACAAGTCAGGGCATGCCTTCAATAGCAGTTGGACTTTGCCTCTCCTTGAGGAGAATGTTATTGTCTTCTGCTGGGAATCTTGGCCTGAACAAGCTAGCCTGGTTTGTCAGCCATCTTCAGCTTTAAGAGGCCTTCTAGCCAACCCTAATCCTGGACAAAAGGCATGAAGCAAAGGCAAATACTTTGCAAAATAGTGAAAACCCCTCCTTGTGAGTCAATTGAAGAACAAACCATGACCTGCATATATACTTGACAACACAATCATAGGAAGTTGCCTTATGCTATCAGTCCATTGGTTCATCTAACCTGGTACTATCTGCTTAACTATGAATGGCAGCAGCAGTCCAAAGGCCAGGCAGAGCCTTTCCCAGTCCTGCTACAAAAGATGGATAATCTAAATATACGAGGGACTCAATCTGCATGAGAAGCATACGTTCTACCATTGAGATATGGGTTCTTCCTTGTTGATGCTGCCCTATGGAAACACAAATCCTACTGACCTCAACCCTCACAGACCCAAGCAGATACCACCACATGGAGTTTCAAATGTATGTTTGCACAGTATAACACAATGTCTTTTATTATTATGGAAACATAGGATGGAGGGTGGGGCTGGGCACTTTTCCCGCTCATTCTCAGATTAGCAAAGCCACCCCCTCGGTAGTGATTAAAGTGATGTGTGATTTATAAACACAGCATGGCTGGCTCCAGGCAGTTCATTGGTGTCTGCTACTAGGACAGGCTCATTAGTCTTTCCAAATATTTGGATACAAATGTTAGTATATGTAAATGCCAGCTTACTTACTAACTGTATAAATGTGTCACAGATGCAGTTAAATCAATTGTTTTTAAATGTAGTGCCACCATAAAGCATTGTTAAACTTGAACTACTTGGTTAATATTATTTTTACCCATCTACAATTAACTGTGTTCTAAGCTTAACCCTCAATATGGAAAAACGTGTATCTAAAGCCACCAGTTTAATTCTTCCTGACACTTTTTGTGTTCTATGCATGCATACACCTATGCATACACACAACTATGCATGCATACACCATACCTACCAACAGGTCCCTTTTTCCCCATTCACCTGAATGGGAGAATAGGGACATGTTGGCAGGTATGATAATGATAGTACAGAAAACAGCCAGCAGGGATAGGACTTCCTTATTTTTCATCAACATTTCACAGTATTTTTCACAGCTGAGGTCCAACTTACATTATAGAGTGTCATATTCTCCCTGTATGAATCCCCACACCAGAGAGTAATCAGAACAAGCCTTGCTCTGTATTTCCTCATTACAGGATGTGAAACAGTCAGCAGCTTTCACCACAATCACCCCAAACTCAGGAATGACCCTTCCAACTGCTTAGAAATTGAGCCCTTTCTCACAACCAGTGAGAAAAGGGTTAGTGAGAAGGAAGCCCTGAAGAGCTTACCTCCATGCACATGAGCAGTTTCCTTTCCTTGCTCACCCAGATGAGCACCACCTGCTGCTGGTAGCTCTGAGGGTCAGGGGGCCGGGACAAGTCACCCTACATCACCCTGCCCCAGAGCTCCAATAATGCACCGCAAGAGTGTGCAGTACATTATGGGGATCCCCTCCTCTCTCTGAGAGTGCCCCAGTCCACTAGCCATGGCTGTTTGCAGCCATAGCTGACAGACGATGGAAAAAATGACATTAAAGGAGTGCTTGCTCCCTTAACCTCATTTTAGAGGGAGGCTTCATAAGCAGGTTTGCCACCATGTTGCCACTGGGATTGGACCCGATCCCAGCAGTATACACACACACACACACACACACACACACGCAAAACCAGACTGGGCTTCCTTAACCTGGTTTTGCATGTGTGTGTAAACAGCCTCATTGTAGGTTTTCATTTCATTTTCTTTTTTCTCCTCATTTCATCGCCATGAAATGACAATTACCATGTAAAACACTTCAAAAACTTTTGGGTTGAAAAATAGTACAACAAACAACAACAACAACAACAGTGTCTGTCATGATGTGCAAAGTGATGGGTCTGGGAGACATGGCAACACTGCTGCTGCATACACGGAAGCAGTAGTGCCGCGATCCTGACTGATGGTTGCCCACCACAATGGGAGAAACAGCAGGGATTCAGCTTGAGCAACTGCTAGTTGGAACAGCTGTGCCACTGCTTCCATGCACATAGCAGTGACAGCACTAATGTCTTCTGGCCTGGTTACCCTTGTGCATCATGTCAGCAGTAGCAACAACAGCAGTGGGGAAGAAGGAGAAGAAACTGAAATGAATAGGCGAAATTCCTTCCTTCCTGCTAAATATAAGAAGGCTTATATTTAACAAGTGTCCTTTTGTCCAGTTATTAGGCTATTTTGACACTATAGAAGGGCCCATAGCTCCTTTCTGTTAACTCCAACTTCTCTTATTCCTCCTCCTGCTTCTGCAACTTAACATTTTGAAGGGTCGCTTGTTAAAGCGGTGGCTTTCTTATATTTAGCAGGGAGAGAGGAACTATATCTCTCCAAACCCAACACAGCATCTCTCCATTAGCTGTTGCTGGTGTGTCTCTTGGTTTCTTTTTACATTGTGTGTCCCTTTGGGAGAGTGAGCTCTCTTCTCATCCTTTTTGTCTTATTTCTCATGCACATCTTTGTGGGAACTTTTTTTTGGTTGAAAAATGGTATATAAATATTCTTCATATTAATAACAACTTCTCACTCAAAAGGCTGTCTTTGGTCATGTATATGGAGCCTTTGTTGCTGTTTTCACACAGAATGATCCTGGCAGCCACTAATCTGTCTGAGAGTGTGAACAGCTTTTCACAGACTGAAAACAGCATTCTGGAATTTCTCTGCAGAGCCCTTCTGCCAAGAATATTACTCCTTTACAGCTTGCTTTTCCGCCTCCTCCCTTTCCAGCTCTAGCAAGACCCCGGGTCAGCCAGTACCATACAATGTAAGACTGTTTTGCCACTAACAACACTGGCAGTTCCGTCTTAGGAAGTGAAACTGTGAAGTCTTCCATTTTACTAGTGTCAGAGTTCAACTCTGTTTGAACAGCACAGGCTTGGGGGCCTTGGGAAATGCTGCTGTATGCATGCCTCTTGAGGAATCTGTGACTTGAGATTAAGTTAAATTTTATATTGGAAATCCTTGTTAATGCACATCCTCACTATATCTGGACAAATCAAATAACTTCAAGTGTGTTAATCAGGAGGAAGCCTCTATGCTTTAGCACACAGCCCACAGGCAGAACAGTGAACAAATAATACTGCATATTTACAGTATTATTTTTATTACTAAAGAAATTCAATACTTCAGTACTGAAATATTATTTTCTTACTTAACTGGTTTCTCGTATTCTTTACCAAATGCTGAATTGTTATGAACAACAATAACATTGTTGTGAGCCATTGTTATTGTGAGCCAGAGCTCCTGGCTCTCAGGGAACAAGTTCATTCCCTCGATACCAAGGTGAAGCTCAAAGAGATAGAGAGGCATGTGGACGAGACCTTAATGGATGTGGTAGAGGCATCTGTGGTAGAGGCATCGTACTTCAGGGCTGATAGCTCCTCCGCTGTCAGTGTTCCTCGCACTGTCAGGGCTGATAGCTCCTCTGCTGTGAAGGCCTTGGGGAAGGAGGACATCGGTCTGAGGAAGAGGAAAATGCTCCTTTAGAAGGTACCCCTTCCATGGAAGATGAGCCCTTATCCTCTCACACAGGAGATACTCCTCCAGGGGGTGGAGGCCTCTTGTAGTGGGTGATCCAATCATTAGAGGTATAGGGTGATGAGTTTGTGACCTGCGTGTTGATCTCACGGTGACTTGCCTGCCTGGTGCAAAGGTTGCGGACATCACACAGTGTCTAGATAGGCTGTTAGGCAGTGCTGGGGAGGAGACAGCTGTCGTGGTGCACAGCTGTTGTGGTGGCACCAACAATGTATGGAAATGTAGTCGGGAGAGCCTGGAAGCCAAATTTAGGCTGATAGGTAGTGTATTGAAGTCCAGGACCCCCAATGTAGCATTCTCAGAAATGCTACCTGTTCCATGCGCAGGTACAGAGACATGCAGAGCTGAGGGGTTTCAATGCGTGGATGAGACATTGGTGCCAGGAGGAGGGGTATAGAGTTGTTAGGTGCTGAGATACATTTGGGGGCAAGTAAGGCCTGTGCAAAAGGGACGGGCTGCAATTGAACCAAGATGGAACCAGACTGCTGGTGCTTAAAATAAAAAAGGTTGCAGAGCAGCTTTTAAAATGATGCCTGAGGAATAGCTGACAGGAGCTCGGCAGTATCCAGTTTGGCAAACACCATCCTTTAAAGTGCAAGAGTGCAGAGGATTCAGATAAAACAAAAGGGGACAGAGCAGAAACACATAAAGAGCAGACAGAAGGCTGTGCCAGCTGGTCAAAGGGTCCAAAGAAAGATAGCATATACCAGGTAAGAGATTCAGCATATAGGTGCTTGTATGCCAATGCCAGAAGCCTCCGAGCCAAGATGGGTGAGCTGGAGTGCTAGGTTGCTAACACAGAAATAGATAAGGTGGACATAACAGAAACATGGTAGAACAGTGAGAACCAGTGGGACACTGTTATCCCTGGATATAAACTCTATAGAAAGGACAGGGAGGGGAGCTTTGGGGGTGGAGTAGCACTGTATGTTAAAGAAGGGATAGAATCTAACAAGACAGAAAACCTAGGTGACCAGAATCCACCTGTGGGTGACAATACAAGGCCTGAAAGGAAATGTGCTACATGGGGATGTGCTATCGCCCTCTGGATCAAAACACTGACAGTCCCTGGGAGTTGCAGCAGGAAATCATGGAGGCGTCAAGGTGAGGCAGGGCAGTAATAATGGGTGACAAATAATAATACTCACACATTGAGGCTATTCTCAAAATTGGCCAAAAGTGGGCTAAGGGAGCCTAGCTTTATTTTGGGTGAGCGTGAGAACCACCGGGCTCACAGGCAAGCCCAGTTTCCTCAAAGTGGATAACTCGCTTAAGTAGCCCTCACCAGAACCAGCAGTTGTGTGGGTGGCCAATCCCGCTGCCCAGGGCTGCTGCCTTGATTGGCTGCGGGGAAAGCAGGCTAAGCCCACTCTCCCCGCAGACCTCCTTTCGATGAATCTCACTGATCGTGAGACTCGCCTCATAAACAGGGTAAATTCACAGTCATGTAATGACAAAGAGGTCAAATTTCTAGATACGCTGAATGACTGTGCCCTAGAACAGTTGGTCTTGGAACCAACCAGAGAGAAGGCGACCTTGGACTTAATCCTGAGTAGCACCCAGGACCTGGTGCATGATGTCATCGACCCTTTAAGGAACACTGACCATAGTGCCATCAAATTCAGCATACATGTGGGGAGAAAATCACCAAGGAATTCTAACACAGACACTTTGAATTTCAGAAACTTCTCCAAAATGAGGACTATGGTGAAAAGAAAAATGAAAGGGAAAATCAGGAGAGTCACTTTGCTCCAGAATGCATGGAGTTTACTCAAAACCACAATACTAGAAGCCCAGTTAGATTGTATACCCAAAAAGAAGAAAGATACCACTAAGTCCAGGAAGATGCCAACATGGCTAACGGGTACCGTCAAGGAAGCCATAAAAGGGAAGAAGACTTCCTTCCAAAATTGGAAGGCCTGTCCAAATGAAGAGAACAGAAAGGAACACAAACTCTGTCCAAAAAAAAAAAAAAGGCAAGGTGACAATAAGGGACGCAAAAATTTAGCTAAAAGCATCAAGGGGAATAACAAAAACTTCTTTAAATACATCAGAAGCAGGAAACCTGCCAGGGAGGTGGTTGGAACATTAGACATTAGACAATGGGAGAGTGAAAGGGATTATTAAGCAGGATATGGATACAGAGAAGCTAAATGAGCTTTTTGCATCCATCTTCACGGCAGAGGATACTGATCACAGATTTCCTGGCAATAATTTTTGCAGCCGAGCAGGCAAAGGGGCGGCAGGGAGTTATCCTGCTGCCCCTTTGCAATGGGGCACTGGGGAGAAGGGGGTGGCAGAGGTCTTGGGGGCGGCAGGGGTCTTGAAGGGGGCGGCTGCCAGCCGAGCAGGGTTTTGAAGGGGGCGGCAGGAAGGTATCCTGCCGCCCGATTCTGAATACTTCAGGAGGAACCACAGCCAAGCGGGGATTGAAGCGGGCGGCAGGGAGGTATCCTGCCGCCCGATTGCTCTAGGAAATACGGCGCGGTTGTTGGGAGGGGTAAGTAAATCCCCCCCGTCCTTATTGGAACCCCCCACCCCAGTGCCGGGCCGCAGCTCCGCAGTTCCGTGCACACCCCTAGCTACAACACCTGGGGCTATTTAGTTTAGAAAAAAGACAACTGCAGGGAGACATGATAGAGGTCTATAAAATCATGTATGGTGTGGAGAAAGTGGATAGAGAGAAAATCTTCTACCTCTCACATAACACTAGAACCAAGGGTCCTCCCATGAAAATGATTGCCAGGAAATCTAGGACCTACAAATGGAAGTACCTTTTAACATAACACGTAATCAACTTGTGGAATTCTCTGCCACAAGATATGGTGACAGCCAACAACCTGGATGTCTTTAAGAGGGCTTTGGATAACTTCATGGAGCTGAGATCAATCAATGGCTACTAGTTGGAGTGCTATAGGCCACCTCCCACCTCAAAGGCAGGGTGTCTTTGAGTACCATTTGCAGGGGAGTAACAGTGGGAGGGAGAGCATGCCCTCAATTCCTGCCTTTGGCTTCCAGCAGCATCTGATGGGCCACTGTGTGAAACAGGATGCTGGACTAGATGGGCTTTGGGCTTGATCCAGCAGGGCTGTTCTTATGTTCTTAACATCACACATGCAGAAAAGAAGGGAAGGATTTATGGGGCCTGGAGCACGTGTGATATTGGGGGCCCTCAAAAAGGATTCATGCAGGTTTGTACAACGTTGAGGGCCATATGTGAGAATTCTTACACAGATGGATCACATTTGAGAATTTATCATGGCCAGTTTATCATGGTCAGGTCAGACTCCACATTTTGTGTGATTCTGTGAGTAGCTCTCCCCACAAACACCCTTTCAGCTCAACACACAGATCATTTCTAGAGACAAATTTCTAGAGAGCATTTCTAGCGACTCGCTCTCCCCACAGACGAGCAGGGAGCCCTCCTTGGGTGACTGGATTGGCTACCCAGATAATTACTGGCTTCTGGCTTCCGGGAGTCCCATAAGGCATGTTACTCATGAGTTGTTGTGGCAGGGAGCCTCGCTGCCGTGACACGTGATCATTTAATCCACTTTTCAGGCACTGTCATGCCCGAAACCTGGGTTAAGCAGCGGGTTCTGTAACCGGGCTTGCTGCCAGGAGCCACACAGCTTCTGATGCTGCTCATGAGAAGCAGGAACTGAGCTGGTCCAGTTCCTGCTGCTGAGCTAGCCCAGTTCCTGAGCTAGCCCAGTTCCTGCTGCTCATGAGAATAGCTTCAGTGTCATCTTATACTCTAATAAGCCCCCCCACCATTTTTAAAAAATTGAAACTTGAAACAAAATACCACAAGAATTATGTTGAACAATGTGGCAGGGTGGAGGCAGAGTTCAATGGTACACCTAGGGGCTAAGGCAGGGGCCTCTTGCTTTGTGGGGATTTGGGGAAGATTGTCTAAGTTTCCACCCCCTCTCCCCCTGGCAGCTCTGACCATAGGAATGCAATCAAGCCCAGATTGAATCATGGGACTGTGATCTTTTTCCCAACCTGATGGAGACAGAACTTAAAAGTAAGCAGTTCAATGCATCTGTTAATTTATGCAGGGGCATGTCTCCATTTTGTTTTGTAAGTACATGTTTACAAAGGGAGGAGAGCTGGTCTTGTGGTAGCAAGCATGAATTGTCCTCTTTGCTAAGCAGGGTCTACCCTGGTTTCATTTGAATGGGAGACTACATGTTAGCACTGTAAGAAATTCCACTTAGGGGTTGGGGCTGTTCTGGGAAGAGCATCTGCATCATGCAGAAGGTCCCAAGTCCCCTCCCTGGCATCTCCAAGATAGGACTGAGAGAGACTCCTGCCTGCAACCTTGGAGAAGCCGTTGCCAGTCTGGGTAGACAATATTGAGCTAGAGGGACCAATGGTCTGACTCAGTATATGGCAGCTGCCTATGTTCCTATGTGTGGGGGTATGCAAACAGGATTGTAACCATGGCAAGCAGAATTTAACACTGCACACTTCACAGTTCCAGTCTAGATTGTGAGCATCCGAGTGTGTTGCTTACAAAATAAAGCAAAAACATACACGATCAAGATACATATTTAAAGGAACATCTAATTTATCCAACTACCTCTCTTACAGAAGGGTTGTTATCTTTCCAGCTTGCCAGTTATGTTTTCCAAAAAGCTGTCTAACAGGCTAGTTGTAATTAGGCAGGATCTCACAAACGTCAGGGTTGGTTCACACAATAGAGCTGCAGCATGAAGTTGCAAGTGTGAAAGAATCCTCCTCATCATCACCACTACCATCACCATCATCATTCTGGACTTGTTTTCAACATCATTATGCCAATCTGACTTAACTCACAAATTTGATCATTTCAGATTTTTACCAGTGCAGGAAGAAGGTACTGTACTATGCCATCCTATGCATATTCAAAAACAGTACTTTCTTTAATGTCAGGTAAAGCTGGGGGAAACCTTCAAATGTGAGAATTTGTGTTTAGATAGATAGATAGATAGATAGTTCTTTCACAAATACGCAGAGTTCTCGGTAACAAATTCAAATGGGACATATTTTGCATTCAAGGAACTCTCACTTGCAAGGAAATGACTCACTTACAAGGAAGTAGCTAGGCCTTAAGAAGGTGTATCATATGTTGTTCTCTACCTAGAAGCATACAAAGGCTAGTTGTACTGTACCTTTGATTCTGACAAGTTATTCTTGCCATGAAGTGTTTTCCTACAGCCATGTTTTCTCAACTTCCTTTTCTTTTCAGCAGGGTTTAAGAATGCAAATAAATATCTAACATGTTTCAATACCTCATTCATCTGTTCTACACTCTCAAATACCTTTCTGCTCTTCTTTCAAGCTGCATCATACCCTTATGCATGAAACAATTTTCACATATTTTCCTCGCCATTCTATTCCTTGTTTATTCCACACTTGTATCAAATTATGCCCATGTAGTTTATAAACCCTGAAAGGAACATTTACATTAATTAACATATTGCCATATGTTTCTTTCCTCTTTGTTTCTGCTCTGGATTCTTCTGCACATTTAACTTATCACTCATGTAATACCATCCCTAGAAAGTTCATCAGGGCTTAGGGATAATTCACATATGCATTCTATGCCTAGGCTGCCATTTAGCACACACAGAAGTGATTGTGTGTGTACTGCGGCAATACAAAAACCTAAAATCTGACATATTATGTTCGGTTGGAAATGGGGACTGATATGTGACATTCCAAAATATGAATGGGGATTTGGTCATATGACATGTTAGCAAGGTTCAGTCAACTATGTGGAAAATGGTGGTCACTCTAGATTAGGAGTAGGTAAACTTGGCCCTCCAGCTGTTGCTGAACTACAACCCTTCAACCCTAGCCAAATGGCTGGGGGTTATGGGGTTTGTAGTTCAACAATAGCTGGAGGTCCATGTATGCCTGCCCCGGCGCTAGATAAAGACAAACAGTGTATTGTCTAAGCCTGGCTGTTCTTGCCACACCCGTAGAAACTTCTGGAAGTTGTATTATGACATAGCACAAGAGATTCCAATCATCCCTCCCTAGAGGCATCAGTGATGCATCAGTGATGCAGATCTAATGGGGACACAGATTACTAGTCAATGCGCATTGACATTAGGGATGTAGACAGAACCATTTGGTGCTCCATTTTAGGAGCACCGAACCAGTTCTGGCAAATGGCGTTCGAACTGTTACAGAGGGCAGCGGGTTGCTTTAAATAACAGGGAAGGCACTGCTCACCTGCCAGTCCCTGTCCCGCTGCTTTCCCTCCATTAGCACTCTTCCAAAAAGCAGGCATGCAGGGCTTCAGCGTGCCTACTTGCAGCCCAGACCAGCGTTGCCAAGCAAATGGCCGATGTGCATGCACCTTCTCCAGAGGCGCTCTAACCCCCAGACCTTGGGGCCCTGGTCCCTGGCCTGCAAGGTCTGCGAGGCCTCCAAATGGCTGGCCCCCCCCCCCCTCCGGCATCCACCCTGTCCACACCCCACTGAACCTCCGTATATATATATTTTAATTACAGCCACCGCACGGCCGAGGGATGGCTTTCAGGGTGTGAGTAGAGCAGTCCTTCTTTGCTCTCCCCTATCCCTTCTCCAACAGCAGTGGCAGCAGCCGGAGCAATGCTGAGCCTGTCCGCTCAGGCAAGCATCTTCTGCCAACTGCAAGGCACACCTGCACAGTTAAGAGATCATCGCAAGCCTGGGCTTGTGACGATCTCTCAACTGCACAGGCGTGCCTCACAGTTGGTAGAAAATGCTGGCTTGAGTGGATGGAACCCAGCATTGTTCCAGCCGCTACCATCACAAGAGGGGGGAAAGCGGAGAAGGACTGTTCCGCTCACACCCAGAAGCTACCCCTTGGCCATGCGGTGGCTATAATAAAAGGGGGAAAAGGAGCTTCAGCAAGGCCTTGATATGAACAGGTGGGTAGCCCCTTTTTAGAACCAGGGCCTGCTCTGAGACCCCCCAATGCCAAATGGCTAGATTGAGGCCTGTGGCTGGATTGTCATTCTGACAGGAAGCTGAACTATGAGTTTGATTTTTTTTTCCCCTTTAAGCCAGGCCAGTGAACTGAAATGCTTATTCTTGAGGTCTGAGAAAGGAGGGGAATTTTCCCTCACTCTTCCAGACTTGAAGCTGTTTACTGCCTTGCCAAGAGCCTTGGGCTGCTTGTTGCTTTGCTAAAAACCAAGCACGAGAACTAGTTTGACATATCAAGCATAATTATAGCTAGCTGATTTAGGAAATTATAAGCACATAGAGATAATGACGCCTACGCTGCACTATGGGGGACATTACATTCATATAACACTGAGACACACACACCCGCTTATTTAACCTTTTCTGTCCTTCTAACACATTTCTCTGGGCTGAAGAACGTCAACAAAGATCTGAAATGGCTACAAGCCAGAGCCAGCTGGATATTTAAAAGTGTATCTATCTTGAATTTGATCAAAGAGCTAGGCCAGGCTCCTGACTGGCTGCTCGCCTGGAGGGCAAGAGAGGATTCGGGGAGCAGGGCCGGAGATTGTTTATCAAAGTGGCGACACTCTGAGTAGATGAAGTGATTATTTTGGCTTTGAGAGGTGGCCAAAAAGGTATAAAAAGCTGTAGACAGCCATTCATAGGGGAGGATAGGCATGGGCTTCTTCATGGAAGAGGCACCATGTAGCCCCTCCCTGTATCTTCAGAGCCAGTCACCCTCCCACCAGAGAAGTCAGCAGAGATTTCATTCCAGCTCACCTGGAAACTGGTAAATATTGCCCAGAGCCATGCCTTCACAAACCAGCCACTTCTGACTAACACACCTGCTTCACCCCTTTCCCCTCTCTTTCCCCCTCTGTCCCTAAATCTTCTCTCTTACCTACCCTGAACTCCAGCGAAGTCCCTGCCACAGCCATCATTTGCCAGGTGGCAGGAAATGGCATCTGTCTCTCCCTCTCTTCCTTCCGGTCCCTCATCCTCCCCCTTCCTAATCTGCCTAAATGGACATTCCTCTTGCCACTCTCCCTCCCTCCTTGAAAACTGTACTTTAGCTTTTTTTTTCTTTCTGCCAACACAGCTTCTGGATTGTTTTGGAACAATCAGGAGATAGCAAAAGGCCTTCAGCTACTTGCTCCTAATGAAAGGAAACTGTTTTAAACTATTCAGGATTTAGTAGAAGGGTTAGAAAGGAATGCTTTTTCTGTTAAGAGTCAAAGATGCCTTGCACTTATTATTGGTATGAGTTAACTGTCATAGAAATTATGAGACCAAATTAAAGGGGAAACACTGGTTGAATTGCAAGGTTGGGGGAATTGTTTTGAATTTTTGCTAAGTAACAGCAAGATAAGGTGTTCTTGCACACAGGAGTTGAATTCCTCAGTGTGCTGGTAACACAACTGTCTGTTTCTTGGTGAGGCCAAAACTATTGCCTAGCTAGCAGCTCTGCATTTTGAGAAAGGGGGAAATGTTTTTATGATTGTTTTTAGCTGTTACTGAACACTACATTACTATCATAGAAAAAGGAAATTGATAACTATATTAGCCTATATGCCTAATCACCTACACTTGTAATCATTAGCCTTAATAAAGCCCATAAAAACTCACAGTTGTGAGTGTGTGTGTCATCTTTCCTTCCCCAGAATCACCCATGAATCTCAGAAAATGAACATTTGAGGCAGCTTGTTGGCTGCATGTGATAGGATAAGGGGGAGATCAAACACCACCACTGTCCACCCCCTTATCATATCAGCCCCTCCAGAAGTAGGTTTTGGGGGGCCTTGTATGGGGTGGGGCCTTACAGCTGGGAGGTCCGGGCACCCAAATCACCTAGGTGCACCCTTGGCTTTCTCTGCCATTTAAAGCAACTCCCCCGCCCTCCTGGGAGTGCACACAACCAGCTCTGTGCACATCCCTAATTGACATGTCTACAAAGCAAATCCCACGTGCCAGAACATAATCAACTTCCCAGGGCAGCAACTGCTGAAGTATTCATATGAATCAACCAGCAGTCAAGCCTGTTTGGAAGCTATTACTGAATCTTCCCACCAATCTATTAAATGTGGAAATTGGCCTAAGTTAAGGTGAGAGAAAAACTCAGACATGTTGCTGCAGAAGTGTTATCTGCTGCTTGCAAATGTAGAAAGAACTATAGCTACTGCACTATATGTGAGATACATTGTGAACGTTGCTGAATCTTATTCTAAGTAAAGCTTCTACATCAAAATCCTGAGCATCAAAACTTTTCATTTCCTCATATTAAATAGTTGTATATCAGGTAGTCACATGTCAGTATGCCTTTATGTAAACAGCACTCATTTGTCTAAACCACTGCTTTTTATATCCTTTTTGGTAGTCTTCTCACACTAACCATTTACATAAATATAGTTCTCCATGTTGCATTTTGGAGCACACATCAATATTTTACATAGGGTTAGCACAATACTGCTAGGGGAAAAAATGGAAAACAAAGCAGCACGTATAGTATGGAATTAAAAATGCTCAATAACAAATGTCATTAACTGATTATTAAAATGGCTCATCTGCCTTCTAAACTATTTGGCAGATAGCATACATTATCAATACCAGATGTTTGTGTTAGCTACAGTAGAATTATCGTTGCCCTCTATCCAGATTGAAGGAGACAGATATGGATCACAACTGTAGGGATGTGCAAAAAATTTCGGGCACAGAATGATCTGTGCCCGAAATGAACAATTTCAGGTGATTCAGGGCCGAACCGAATCACCCCCGATATTTTTCAGGCACGAGCCCAATCACCCGAATTTCGGACCGAAAAAATTTGGGTGATTCGGTTCATGGTTGATTTTTGGGGATTTTTTGAAGTTTTAGTGACTTTGGGGCAGTTTGGGGGCATAGCATGGGATCTGGGCAAAAGGAGTGGGGTGGGGTGGTAGTGCCTAATGGGTGCAGGCTACCACCCCAATTTCAGGGGGATTGGGCAAAGGGCTGATTTTTGGTAAATTTCTGAAATTTTCATATCTTTGGGGCAGATTGGGGCAGAAAGTGGGGTCTGGGGCAGAATAGTGGGGTGGGGTAGAAGTGCCTAATGGGTGGAGGCTACCACCCCAATTTCAGGGGGTTTGGACAAAGGGGTGATTTTTTGAGAATTTTTGAAATTTTAGTGACTTTGGGGCAGTTTGGGGGCATAATGTGGGATCTGGGCCAAAAGAGTGGGGTGGGATGGTAGTGCCTAATGGGTGGAGGCTACCACCCCAATTTCAGGGGGATTGGGCAGAGGGCTGATTTTTGGGGACACATAGAAGCACCTTAAGGACATTCCTTAAGGACACATAGAAGCACCTCAACGGCATAGTTTGTGATGATGTAATCCATTCCAATTCAAAATGGCAGATGCATAAACGTTTGAGGTGTAAGTGGATTTACTTGTGAATAACTCAATTTGAACCAAATTTGCTATGGCTGTAGGTATACATAGGGATGCCTCAATGGTGTAGTTTGTAATGATGTCATCCACCCTGATTCAAAATGGGCGTGTGGACACTAGAGGTGCAAATGGGCTAACTTGTGGACTGCTTAACCGATCTAGACCAAATTTGGTGCAGTTGTAGTGAGTGACACAAAGGGACACCTCAATGGCTTAGCTTGTGATGATGATCATCCACCCCAATTCAAGATGGCAGAAATGTGAATGTTTGAAGTGCAAATGGGAACTGATTTGGACCTAATTTGGTATAGTTGTATGGACACAGAGACACCTCAAAAGCATAGTTTGTGATGATGCCATGCAGTGAGGTTGTTTTCACAAGCAGCCAAGCCCAGACATAGGCAGCCAAGCCTGGGCTTGGCTGTCTGTGAGAATCACCAGGATCCACATGGATCCCAGTGGCCTTGTGGCATCAAACTCAGAGTCAATGCCTGGCTCTTAACTGATCTTTAAGGGCCCTTGACCCAGCTGCTGTGGTTGTGTATCAGCACGAGCTGCTTGCAGCTCACACTGGCACAGAGACAGGTGCCTAGATTGCCAGTTCTGGAGGAGTCCCTTAGTGCTCTGCAATTTGTGTGCAGTGCACTGTGGGATGCTTGGAGGCCGGGATAATGAGTACTGGCCTCCCTTTAACCACAATTCTCTTGGCAGCATGGGTTGTGTGGACGACGGACGTGTAGCTAGCATTTTAGGGCTGCAAATGATCAACTGGGGGAAGGTAGGTTGAACCCTGCCTTCCCCTCACCCCCACCGTACACCTGCCTGTGCGCACACTCATGTGAATAGCCCCACACTGTGATAGCAGAGATATAATACCACTGATATCCATTGGACTGAGGCATGTTGAACTCTCATTTTGAAACATTCTCTGGGGTGTGGTCAAAAGTTTGACTGGTAATGTGTGGAGTAGCACTTGGTTCTGATACATTCTGGGTTTAGACGGGGCTCTGATACGTTACTGCAATGTACACTGCTCATCTTCAGATTCACTGGACAATAACAGCTTTAGTAGTGCATAGATATCTGACATTCAGACTTGGCAACTTCATTTTCAAAACTGCCAGATGCTCTGTTTTTTCACTGGCAGTAAAAATCTGTTTTCATATTTCCTGCTCTCGCTAAACATCTCCTTGGTGCATACATGGGTTGATGGGCAATTCAATGGTTAAGCTGCCAAAACATCAAGGGCACCATGATGTTTTCATTATGGGTTTTCAGATGGGCAACTTCTGATTTCTTTAAGTGGGTCATCAAAGCACTGCTGCTCCTCTGCAAGCACAAACCACTCATCTAAGAGCTGGACTGGTACAGCAGTAATTTGTGCCAGATTTCTCCAGAGGTTCATGGTTTTGAAAGCTTGAGTCACTGTTGTGTTGCCATTGATGAGAAATGCTAACCAGAGCGAAGAAGTGGAAATGGTCGGAACAGCTGCCACCTGTTCTGCGCCTGACTGTACAGAGCCTCCGCTAAAACCCAACTCTCTTCTGGTCTCTTCACATTCTCTGAATCCCCTCTCTTGTCACAAAATGGATGCACTGCCAGCTCAAGAGGAAGACCTGAATACATGAACTTGTAGTTGCATTGCAAATATGAATCAATGTAGAAGCCAAAGACTTCAGAAGAAGCATGTGTGTCTCCTAGAAGTGTGCTGTAGGGGGTCCTGCAAATTGATGCTGCTGAGAATGTGTAATCCATTGTACAAAGGAATGAAATATGGAGCTGGTGGGGCTATAAGAAGTACTAGTTTGTGCAAAGTCTATTTTTAAAAAAATTGCTTCGTTCCTTGCATGGTTTTATATTTTATATATCTATTTTATAATCACAAAATGTAAAAAGTCCAGAGTGTGTATCACGCTGGGATATCTCAATTTCTCTGCTGGCTGCAGCAGTTTCCCAGCATGGCACACACTACAGCTCATCTGTTAATTTTATAAGGCCCCTTTACTTGCACTTACAAGACATGTTCATTTTTTGTGGATATGGATATTAATAATTGGCACAAGACTACTGAGTGGGAACAGCTAGTTTAATATACAGAAATTGCTTATTGTTAAAGATATTGGCAAAGACAAGGTGGGGCTATTCTTACGATCACAAAAATCGGGCTAGGAAAATCCTAGCCCAATTTTTGTGATAATCAGAACCACCAGGCTCACAGCCGAGCCCGTTGGTTCTGGAGCAGCTAACCTGCTCCTGTAGCCTGCCCCTTAGCCCGGGTTTGCAGAGCGAGTGCTCCACAAACCCAGGCTATCTGCTCATGAGTAGCCGCAGTGTGGCTCTGCACTGTGGCTACTCATGAGTAGACCCCCTCTCGGCTCAGGGGTCTGCCCAGTATGCCCTGCGTGCCACGAGGCCCCCGGACTCCCCAGCCCCCGCCAGCTCCATCTCGGAGCCGGCCATCATGTGGGCAGATGATCCGGCTGCCAAGGGCTCCCTGCCTGCTTGTGAGCGGGGAGAGCGGGCTTAGATCTCACTGATCGTGAGACCTGGTCCGGTGTCTTTTCTTTCTGGGGCTTCAAGGTCTCTTTACCAAATTACCATATTTCAATAGGGGTGTGCATAAAGTCGGTTTTCCCGGTTCAGTTTGAATCCAAACTGAACTGAACTGGACCACAAATGTTATGTGTGCATGTGCGGAGATCAAACAAATGGCCTCCACTCATTCACAGAGGGCCAAAATGGACAGAAGGAGGTCCAGACTTGGATCAGGCCTCAGGACTTGTGGGGAGGCTGGTGGGGGTCAGGGAAGCTGCTGCTCCCCTCCCGCCACAGCTGCTGTGAGCACTAATTTTTGAACAAATTTAGCATGCAGTAGTGGCTTCAAACCAGGCCCAAACCACATCGGCCTAGAACCGAGCCCGGTCTGGTCCAGTTCCAGGCTGAGCCTTCAAACCAAGCTGGTTTGAATTTGAACTGTCTCTAACTTAAGCCGGTTTGCAGATCCCTATATTCCCGATACTATTCTTACCATAGCTTTTTAAAATCTGAAATGTATATCTTTAGAACAATGGAAGTTTAAAGACCCACTATTTAACACACAGAATATATTTTCTACCTTTTTGAATTAAACATATTCTCACTGTTTGGATTTCCCCAAGAGTTTTAGACTGAGACAAAGCTAAGTGTACCAAAGCTCAGCAGCATTCAGTGGACTTTAATGCTAAGTTCAAAGGCAAGTACCATTAGTTCATTTCAGAGATACTTTAAACATGCACATCTTATGTGAACCATGCCCCTGATAGGAACTGTTATGCTCTCAGGAGGTCTGACTTGTAAAGGACAATTTTGGTTATAACATTGTGATATCCAGGGGTTCCAAGCAGAGACTTTTCCAATGCTTTCCTCCAGTTATGGAGGAATACAGAACCTAATTCTTGACCAAAATAAATTGATTCTGTTTATTTTCCTTTCTGTGTTAGCATCTACTTTACAGAGTTTGTTTGTTATGTTTGGTTTTACATGGAGAACCAAAAATTACATCTCCACCTTAAGTTTGAATTGGTACAGTCCACTCTACCAGATCAGCAGTCTACCACCCAGGGGTGTAGCCCACATTGAGTAGGGAGGTGGATTTCCAGAGGCCATGGGTGACTAAGGGTTGCCCCCACTGCAATGGGTACTCAGTCCCAACTTGCACCAGTACTACCTTGGCTGTTCTGTGAGATAGATCCCCAGTCCCAGCAAGAACAGGAAACCCATTGTTCTATTCTATCTAGTAATTTTTTGTGTTTTGTTTGGATGCTTGTCCCAATGGGGATACTATAGAAAGTGTGAGGGAGGGAGTCAGAAAGGAAAGGGAGGGAAAGGAGAAGAGGGGAAGAAGTTGTTTCTGAATAAAGCTTAGTTAAACAAACATAAGATTGTGTTTATGAAGGAAGCAGCTATAAAAGATTTGGTGATAAAATTTTGAACCAGCTATACAAGAGAGTCTCCAGATCTTGTGAAAGTTCCTGAAGCTTCATTTCACTGCATTACTGGGCCTACATTCCTGAAAAGCTGCATGCTACTATTGCTGCTACTGATTGTTTCCCCAGCTTCCTGACATGCACAATAGGGATGTGAACGGAATCGTAGAGGTGCAGTTTGGCACCAAGGGGGGTCTCGTTTTAAGGGCAGGGTGTATTTACCCCTCCCACCACTTTTCACCCCCCGGCGCTCCATTTTTCTACAAAGTTTTTGGGGTGGCAGCATTCCTCCCTGTCGTTCCTCCCCCCCGTCATTAGCAGGAAATAGTGGAAGTACCTGCCATGCATGTGCACTCCTCCACATGCATGCATCCGCCATGCAAGTTGCACATTGCATGTGCATGTTGTGTGCGTGACATGCGTGCAGCGGTGGGCGCATGCATGGCAGCGGGCACTTACACGGTGTGTACTTCCGCTATTTCCTGCTAACGACAAGGGCAGGGGCGGCAGGGAGGAACACTGCCGCCCCCAAAACTTTGTAGAAAAACAGAGTGCCGGAGGGGGGAAAGCAGCAGGAGTGGTAAGTACAACACGCCCCCGCCCTTAAAGTGAGAACCCCTCCAGCGCCGAACTGCCAGACCAGGCCGCATCTGAACCAGTTCGGAGGCCTCTAAAATGGCCTCAGGATCTGTTTGGGCACATCCCTAATGCACAACCCCTGAAGCTGCTTTTTCCTTATCAATCCTGGACTGTGTTGTTCACCGGATGCCTACCACAGCGTGGCTCATATCCCAGCACCACCTTTTTAGCCTACTTTCCTTGAGGAAAGTAAGCTTATGTGGTCACCCAGTAGTGTGTGTGTCCGTCTGTGTGTCCTCCCCTACCAACCTTGCAATGGCTGGACCAATATGAACCAAATTGGGTACAGTTACAGGGACACCTCAGTGGTGTACTTTGTGATGATGTCCTCCACCCCAATTCAAGATGGTGGGCACATGAATGTTTGAGGCACAAAAGGGCTCACTTGTGAACCACCTAACCAATTTGAACCAAATTTGCTTCAGCTGTAGGGACACCTCAACAGCATAGTTTGTGATTATGTCATCCACCCCCATTCAAGATTATTATTGTTGTTGATGTTGTTGTTATTATTTATTCAATTTTTATACCGCCCTTCCAAAAATGGCTCAGTGTGGTTTACACAGAGAAACAATAAATAAGATGAGAGAAGTGTGAACGTTTGAGGTGCAAGTGGGAACTGATTTGGACCAAATTTGGTACAGTTGTAGGGACATATAGGGACACCTCAAAGGCATTCAAGATGGCATGTGAACATTTGAGCTGCACGGGCTAACTTGTGAACTGCCTAATCAGTCTGGATCAAATTTAGTCCAGTTGTAGGAATAGTACAAGGAAAGTAGGAAGATTAGTTCTTACCAGAACAACTTGTTTCTTATCCACCCCAGGGAAACCTGCTCTTCCCTGGAAACAATGGAGATCCGATTTCTGCAATTAACTCATCACTATACAGATCCCTGATTTTTCGTGATCAAAGAAGAAGGCTATATTGCTTCACCACCTGGGCCCTGAAGGCCAAAGAATATATACTTATTTGCTGTTTCCTACCAACTGGAAGGGGATGGCAAAACTTATGAAGCTGCTGTCTCCAAGTCTTAGATGACCATTTTAACCCTACTTTGAATGTGATTGCTGACTGTTACAAGTTCTGTTCTAGATTCCAACTTCCTGGTGAATCTTTCGATCAATATATCACAGCATTTTGTGCCTTAAGTGTAACCTGTGAGTTTGCAGTTTTACTGATGAAATGATCAGGGATCAAATTGTTATGAAAACAAACTGCTCCAAACTGTGTGAAGAACAGTAAACTTACTTTGGATAAAGTTACAGAGATGGCTAGGTGGGTGGGAAATCCTCTTCAATGTGCCAAATCACTCTCTTTGTTACCCCAAAAGCAATTTACTGAAATCAGTCTCAATGAATTACAGTCTCAGACTGGCATAAAGTAAAAGAGGTGATTACATAATAAAACAAATATTAAAACCCTGTAGATAATTAAATACAAGATATGAACCTATTTTCAGTTTATAAGAAGCCAGAAATAGAAGTAGAATTCAAAATAAATCTATGGTTATAAAAGAGTGAATATTAGAAGCCCATGGCTGAATAAAACAAGCATATCCTAAAAAGCTATTTTAAAAAATCAAGAGTAAAAATAAAATTAAGAGCATAATAGAAAGATAAAATTAAGAGCATAATAGAAAGATGCAAAAATACATTATAAAGTCCTATAAGAGGCATTAAAATTATAAACATTAAAAAAGGACATCAAAAATCATACAGGGGCAACTATAGTCATGATAGAAGTGACTTTAGTGGCACAGCGGGGAAATGCTTGACTAACAAGCAGAAGGTTGCCGGTTCAAATCTCCGCTGGTACTATATCGGGCAGCAGCAATATAGGAAGATGCTGAAAGGAGGAGGCAATGGTCAACCCCAAAGAATACCACAGGGCTCTATGGGTGCCAGAATTTGACTTAACAGCACACTTTACCTTACCTTACCAAGCCAGAATGTTATAGAGTTGTACAGCTGTAGGAGTGCAGGGCTGCCATGAACAGCTCTGAGGCAGCAGGCAGAGGGCATGCTGAACTTAGTCCATAAAGTCAGTTGCTGGGCGGGAGGATATCAACCGCTGGATTTTAATTGCTGCTGTGCAGAACCTGGCAACTAAGTAAGTGATGTTGGAGTTGGAATCGGAAAGCAGTAAGCAGTAAAATTGGTCTGTATGATCTGTATAGAGGTAGAATGAGGGTGGAGCGGATATCCCTATAAAATGGTCACCGAAGGAGGATGTGTTCAATTGTTTCTACTTGCCCAGCATCATAGGGGCATTGTCATTCCAGAAATGGAATCTTCCTGTAATGTCCCTCGAGAACTGCTGAGGGGGGAACATGGCAGTACACCAGGGTGAAGGCCCTCCTGTGCTTTGGAACTTCCAGCTGAGTTAGGTAAGCCACAGGAGAGGCAGGGCATCTGAGGTCCTCACTGGCAAGGAAATTCGGAGCCATGCCTATATCAGTTTGACACTCTATGTCTGTAATTCACTGTTTGATGAGAGCCTTGGCCGGATCATAGCCCATGCTGCCTAAGAGGTGAGGGGACAGACCCAGGGTCAATAATTTAGTCCTTATTGACTATTTACAGCTGGATTGGAAATCATCGCTCAGGGTTAGTAGGGAAAGACCAAGGGGGCAGTGAGTTAATCTGAGCTAGTAGTTGAGTATGATAATTCAGACCCTTGCCTCCACTTTCATCAGGCCAGTCTCCAATTGCAGGGTAACATTAAAGACTCATATTGGGACTTCAAGGGCTGCTCTTAAGAACGTTGATTACATGGGCTTCTATGTAGCAAAGTTGGAGATGAGCCCCACCTGGGCACCTTAAAGAAGCTGTACTAGGGGCTCGGCTTCATGCAGTTTAAGCACTGCAGGTATGTAGTGACCACCTCTTGTCTGAAGAAACAAGGATGGCAGAAGAACTCCTCTGTGCATTTAAAGCAACATAGTCCCCATATGCCCTTCTGGTGCCAGTGGAGTGAAGGGCTACCCCCAGATACTTAAAGCAAGGAATCAGTTCAATCTTCTGCCCATCTATATGCCAAGAGCAGGTCTTAGGCCATTTGGTTTTATGGTAGTTAAGTTCAAGCAGATCTTCCTTGCAGTATTGCACCAAGGCCCTAAGTGCTTGGTTAAGACCAATGGGGGTCCTTGAGAGTATTGCTGCATCATCTGTGTATAGTAGGGAGGAAATATGGGCTCCAGCTAGTTTTGGGGGGTGAAACTCTAGATTGTTGAGCCAGCTCATCATGGTGTTGATGTAGAAGTTAAATAAGAGTGGGGCCAGTATGAAGCCTTGCTTTAATTAATTAATTAATTGCCTTTATAAACCGCCCCATCCAGAGGCTTTACGCCCTTCCATGTTGCAGCGGCACCTGTCAGATGTCTCTGGGGGTTGCATCTTACCCTGAGTGTCATGCCAGTGTGTAACATGCAAATTAGTGTCAAATTAGAGTCACCAGTCAATCATGGAGGCTTCCAACTTCTCCCACGATTTGACTCGCGAGATGGAGTCAAAAGCCGCTTTAAAGTCTATGAAGGCTAAATAAAGGGAGGATGTTTTGCAAGATGAGTAATTCTTCAATAAGATGCTGGAGTACTAGGCTCTGGTCATTCATGGACCTTCCTTCCCTGAAGCCAGCCAATCTCCACCAGCAAATTTTCCTTCCTTCCAATGCAGATGTTTTACATAGAGCTTGCTAATTGAATTGAGTAGGCTAATGGGTCTACAATTGGCAGGACTGTCCCTTCTGCCCTTTCTGAAAAATCGCTTTCCCCCTGCCTCCAGTCCATGGGGATATGTCCATGTGTATCAATGAAGGTAGATAGAGAGGCCAGGATGGGGGCCCATCAATCCAGATTGTTTTTGATGGCCTCAGGTGGAATCAGGTCCTCCCCCGGGCCTTTTCCCGGTTGGGTGGCAAGACTTAATCTCAGATGTTGCCACTGGTGGCCACGTGTTCGTGTCCCCTATAGCTTGCCCAGGACAACCACTTTGTGCAGAAGAATCCACATAGAGGTCATAGAAGTGTTTTCCCCCAAACCCCGGGGAATGTGGCAGTCTGGATGGATCACACCATTGCCAAGGCTGCTCATGGTGATACACCAGAACAAGACTGAGTCATTGGTTTGGACTGCCTAGATGAGTCACGCCCAGCTGTTTTTCATGGCTTCTATTTTTATTTCTTACCAGCAGCTGTTTGTATTTCCTCTTCCGCTGGAGGAGGTCCTGTGCAACCATTGGTCCACTGCTGGCTTTGTAAATATGGAAGGAGGTGATAAGAGCTTTTTTTTTTTTTTTTTTTTTAGCATTAACACAGACTTTATCAAACCAGGAATGGGAGTGGTGTTGGCGCTGCGACAGAGGTGCACTGTTTCTGTGGATTAGATGCCATTGAAGCTCACAGACTAGAGTGCTTTAAGTTTCAAGAAGTGTGCCAGGGGGTTCAGCAGTGGATCACAGCTAGTTGGAGATGCTGAAAGCACTCCAAGGCAAGCAGCCCAGTTATTACTTGATCAAAATGAGGGGTCCATCTTGCCTGGCAAAGGGCTCTCCCTTCCGAGAATACATGGAGCTGATAGTGGTCCTCAGTATGAGTTTCCTGAGTGAAGAGCTTTAATTAAAGGCAGATTGGGAGATGATCGCTGTCAAATTTAGGGACAACCTCTAGGCTCTCAACAAATGGGAGCAGTTCCCTGGAGACAGTTATGTAATGGACAGTGCTCATTCATGAGCCTGAGAGATAGGTAAATTCTCCTGGCTGGTTGCCATCCACAGCACCATTTAGGATGAAAAGATTGAGTCTGGTAGTTGTTTGTGCCAAGCAAAGTCCTGCAAAGTTTGACCTCCGGTCCTTTGAAATTCGATTAAGGAGGAGTCCATCAGTCTCAAGGCTGGGAGGGGTGCGTTGATGTTTTGTGTGCAGGGTATGGTTGTCAGGACCCAACCTAGCATTGAAGTCACCACCCAGGACCACCAGTGCATTGGGGTGTGAAAGGCTGAGATCGGCAGCATAGGTTTAGCCCAGTTCAGCCCAGATGGTTCTAAGCTGGGATTTCTGCTACTGTGGAGGGAGATAAGTGTTCATTATCAGCAAGGAGAAGTGACTGAATTGTATTAACACTGCCATAGCATATAGGGCTTGAGTTGTGGGAGAGATCTTGAAGTTGCACAAAGAGCAGTGAAAACTGGCACCCCCAAACCACCTTTGGATCTTTCACAGCCCATCCCTGGTTCGGCCCCAACTGAGAATGAGAGAAATCTGTTACGTAATATTTCCTCAGCCATCCATAATTCCTGTATCAGAATGATGTCATGGTGAGCCAGATAATCAGTGAAGCAGGCATCCCTTGTAGAAGCAGCCCACCCAGCCACATTCCAGGAGAGGAAGTCCACCTTATGCTGGTCTTCTAAATGTCATGAGGTTGGGCTGCAAACTGGTGTCAAAGCAGAGGAACTCCGGGCGGGGGGGTTATCGTTTGGGAACCACTCATCCAGCCCTGGGGACACTAGTGTGGCACTCAGTTGATCCTGCACTTCTGTCCTAGCCAACTGGCCTGGATCCAGTCCAGGGAGTAAGAGAGTCCTGAGTGATCACAGTCTCTGGTAGACTACCTTGGGTGCTCGGCTCATCGCTGTCAAGGAGAGTTTCTGGACCCATACCTTGTGTGCTGATGTCCTCTGGGGCTACAGATAGGGCCTGGATCTCCCCACTGGGAAGAACAGCAGGAGGGACCTGAGATTCCATTGTCTCTGGTAGGTTGCCTTGGTTGTTCAACTTGCCCATATTCTCAAGATGAGCATCACTGATCAAGGGTACATCTGTACATCTGTTCTTGCAGAGCAGAAGATGCATCCACGGGATTAGTGATTTGATAGTAGAGGGATGTGATAGTAAAGAGGATGCTGAAAGTTTCTGTCCTTCATTCTCATTGGTTGCCAAGAGGTTTGTGTGAGTCGGGACCTCCATCGTAGAGTTCATCTCTCCAGAGACAAGAGAGGAGGCACTGTAGGAAAGGACTGGGGAGACCGTGATGCAGGTAGTCTGTCTGGTGTGAGGAGAGCAGTAACACTAGAAAAGTGTGGGTCTGAGGCAAGAAGCATTCCCAGGTACATGACTGCCATGTCTGAAGCCTTTATTCTGATGGTCCTAAGGTATTCAGTGGAGGCAGAGGAAAGCCTGGGGGATTGGGTGCAGTCACTTTCACATTCATTTTCAAATTCAGATTCTGTATTAGTTTCAATTTCAAAGTCCTAAGGATGTACTTTAAGGAGCAATTTGGGAGGGGAAGACATTTCCAACAAGGTAGTCTGGCTATAGTTATTTGGGCCATGGCCTGATGGTGGAATTGAGGGGCTGGAGAGTCTTGCTATAGCATGTTATGGTTGAACTTCCATATCCTGCTCCAGCTCACTTTCAGAATCTGAGTCTGGGCACAAATCTCTTGCAGCCTCGGCCGCAGGCTTAGTCTCTGCATAAGTGCAGTTAGCTTATATTTAAGTGAAATAAATCATCTTGGCTGTGATGTTGGGAATTAGCTGTCTCTGCAGAGGGAGTTGGTAGGGGCTTATCTTAGCTAAAAAGTGTGTTATGACTGGGGCTAGATACTTCTGGCCTTGGGATAGCCTTCAGTGGCTCAGCTTGTGTGGAGATGTGAGAAGAGGGAAGTGATTGAAAATGGAGTTGACAGTTTTACTGTTGTTGGTATTTAGCAAACCCGTGATAAATGATCTAGGGACAAAGTCCCGAAAGACGTAATGGGAACTTAAATTACATTTTCTTACATGATGGGTTGAATGTAGGAGTTGTGAGGGCACTTAAGATATTCCCCTTAGGGGATGGAGCAGCTCTGGGAAGAGCAGAAGGTTCCAAGTTCCCTCCCTGGCTTCTCCAAGACAGGGCTGAGAGAGACTCTTGCCTGCAACCTTGGAGAAGCTGCTGCCAGTCTGTGAAGACGATACTGAGCTAGATAGACCAATGGTCTGACTCAGTATATGGCAGCTTCCTATGTTCCTATGTTCCTAAGTTGTTTTGAAAGTTAAAAATAGTCTTTTACAATCTTATTGACTTGGCAAGAAATGGACGTTCTCCAGCTCTATGGTTCTGATTTGGTGCTGGAGGGAGGCGAGAATAGTTTTTTTCCCTTGACCGTACATGAGAGTCCTTCTGAAGGAATTGGATAAGAATTTGGTGTGTCTGCAAAATTCTTTGCACCTTCATACCCTTGTTATTTCCAAAAGCTTCAGGATGCATCCTGCGGAGTGAGTCAGATGCAGAGGGAAGATGCAGGGATTTGTGATAAAGGGAAAGCAATGAATAAGGGAGAAGCAACAAAAATATAAATTGTATGTGGGTAAGAAATAGGGTGTGAAACTATTGCCTTATAAAGTGAGAAAGCGATGTTCCCAATATTCTGGACCAAAATAAAATCTGAGGAGATTATGTAATATAGGATGGTGGAAAGAAACAGAACAGTTTGATTCTTTCAAGCATGCATACTATGAGAAATTAGGGAAGGGAGTCTGGTCTCAAGAGAGGAACTGGAGAGGATTTTGATCCTGCCTCCAGTTTTGACCTCATAGCTGAGGCTAGTGAGAATGATAGACAATCCTTGGTACCAGAAGAAAATCACAAACAGCTCTCCTGTCAGAGAACCCAAGAATTAGGAGAAGTGTGTGTGACAAGAGACCACCTAAAAGACCTCAAAAATTTGTCATTAAAATTTAAAATAAATAAATTCTGGTTGTTATAAAGAGGAGGGATGTGTTGTATTCTGTCGAGAAATCTTTTAGGTCTTGTTTGGAAATGTGTCCCATTGGGGATACTGTGGAGAATGTGGCCCCAGGGAGTCAGAAAGGAAAAGGAGGGAAAGGATAAGGTAAAAATGGAGTTTTTTCTGAATGAAGTTTGGTTAAAAACAAACAAAAGATTGATTTGCGTTTATGAGGAAAGCAACTATAAAACACCTCTTTAATGCTGGACTCTTCTTGCTGGCATTTGTACAGCCCTGCCTCACTCAACGATTGTGGTGACATAAACAGTTCATTTCCTGAAGCACAGCTATTCCCATAAAGGCAGGCACCACTGGCAAAGGAAAGCAGGTAGGCAGGTGCGGGGGGCAGGGGGTAGGCAGTTGGCGGTGGGAGGAGGGTGGTGAAGGCAGGTGGCAGTGGTCGTGGTGATGGTAGCAGGGTCAGTGAAGGCAGATGGTGATTCATCCTCAAATCTTGCTCCAGTGCCACCTCCAATGTTGCTATCCCCCTGCTACCACCTGATTCTCCTTTATATGCAGACCAGACTTTGTACTTTGTACTTGTACTTTGTACTTGATCTCACTTAACATAATATAATGGGATGATAAGGAAGGGAGTATTTTAGCACTAGCCAAGATAGGAAGATTAGGGGTCACCTGTAAAAGTCAGATATATCCCTGTTTGCACTGTGATTAGAGTTAAGATTCATGTCTATGCCCAAATGATATACCATCTTCACACTGAGCCCTATCTCTTCAAAGCTTCTTCATATATGTATGGGAAGAAGCTTCATGTGCCAGATGGGAAAGAACATGCCAGATAGGGATGTGCGAATCAATTCGGGTACAAATCGATTTGTACCTGAATCTAGCTGATTCAGATGATTTGGAGACAGAACAAATCGCCCCTGTGGTTCATTGGCTAGAACTGGGTCCAAACCAAATTGTGCCAGATTCAATTCTAACTGATTCGAGATTCAGTTCCCACCTATTAATTTCCCCAGTTTCCCAGCTTTAGTTTTCTTTTTTTTAAAAAATGAATTCCTATGAGGATTGATTACACATATTCATTTATTCTATTTATTTTGACTGTCTTTGCACTTTGCCAACTGTCAGCTGCCATGTGCCAACTACACCACCCTCTCACCCTCAAGACAGAAAAGATTCTAGGAATTTTTTCAAGTGTTTAGACTCTTTGATGTCTAATAACCTTTCCTCATAATGAATCCTTATGAGGATTAATTACACACCAAAGACTCTAAACACCTCAAAAATTCCTAAAATATAAACTGAGTACCCAGTGGCTTGCAGGTTGGGGGGGGGGATAATTGACACATGGGATGCCACTAATTCCCCACCCCTACCTGCAAAGCAGTGGGGTCAAAATGAACAGAAGAAATGAAGGTGTATAATGAATCCTCATAGGGATTCATGATGAGGAAAGGTTATTAGACACCACAGAATCTAAATACTTCAATATTCCTAAAAAATAAAATGAGTACCCCACTGCCTTGCAGGTGTGTGTGTAGGTGGTGGGAGAGTTGTAGTTAGTACATAGCAGTTGACAGTTGGCACTGCCCAATGACAGTCAAAATGAACAGAAGAAATGAAGTTGTGCAATGAATCCTCATAGGGATTCATTATGAGGAAAGGTTATACACCAAAGAATCCAAACACTTGAAAAATAGTGACTGCACATTTTGCTCCATAACGCTGCTTCTACAAGGGCTAGAGCTTAGCATTTTTAAAAAAGAAAAAAGCAAGATGGGGATCCATGTTAGCATTAGGATGGGTGACTTCAAATCCCCATTATTTCCTATGGCAGAAATATACAAAATCAGTAAAAACAAAAACAAAAATCATTACATATCAACCGAGTGCCGCACTGCCCCAGGACCTTTATAAGTGGTCCAAATCGATACAAATCCAAATTGAATCAAATCAAATCTGGGGTGATTTGGGGGGGACAGATTTGGACACAAAACAAATCAGGGGTGATTCGATTCAGGCATAAATCTAATTGGAAAAAAATGATTCGTGCACATCCCTAATTCCAGAAGCTTCTTCACACATTAAAGCTAGTACAGAAGAGTACCCTTGATATGTTGGTAAATGGTTTTGAGACAACTACTCTAACTGCAAAGTATTATTGTACTCTGCAAGATTGTTCTGCTTAGTTGACATACTGTGAGATGCTTCCCCCCAGTAAAGAAATCCTCGTTTCCCTCGTAATTGTGCTGTTGATGATATTATTTAGCAAAATATCTTCCAGAGAAACTTGTCTGAGCACTGCAGGAAGGCAGGTGGCAAACCATTTGCTATCTGAGGAATGTTAAAATGCCTGCATTTTGGGGACTGAGCAGCTTGGGAAGTATTAGTGCCAATGAATGAAACTGAAATGCAGCTTAACTAATACCTGCTATTGCTTCAAACTCTCCAGAGAGAGTCCATGTTTAGGGTTATTTTCTTTTTAAAAATGTAAAAGTGTTATTAGCCAGATTTCATCACTCTGTAAATTACAGAAGCAGCCGCCTCCTTAGAGAACACACAGCTCCTTAGCTCTCTCAGGCAGTAAATAACAGTTTGCATTGTGTTATCTGGAGAAATAAAATATTATGCTTTCAGATTTCTGCATTCAGCTGCAGCTTTGCACTGGGTTTAATGTCTCTTTATTTTCCATGTAAATGGATTTTCAAAATTGTTTCTGTGGAAAAAGTGAACGCATATAGTTCTATTTTTCCACTTAATGTTATTGAGCTGGCATTTGAGTGAATTATGAAAAATCAAGAACCTTAGACCCATAGGCCTGCAGAAGTCCATTGTATAGTCAGAAGCAATTTCTGCAGAACAATACGAGAAAATCCAATAGATCAGGAAATGTGCACTGAAAAGGCAGCAGTACTTTGTTTTATTAATAATTTAGATCTCATTTTCATCTTAATTCCTCATATTTTGTTGAGCTTTGTCCTCTAACTGAAGCAGCTTCTGCTTGAAAAATTCCTAGTGGCATAAGTGCTTGCTGAACTTTTATATCTTACTTATATACAATACAATTTTCCAAAGAATCTGCAGCAGATCTGAACTCAAACAGACTGGGCTTCACATTATAATGTATTCTTATAATAACCAGTCAGGTTCTTACTGGTAAAAGAGAAAGGATAATTTAATTTTTAGTAGGGCATATTGGAAAGATATGGTAACATATATCTTACATTTTGGAGCAAACATAGCCTTTGTTCTCTATTAAAAGTGATTTATTAATATAAGAAGTTTAGGAAACAAGACAGCTTGCCTAGAAGAATAAACTACTGAAAATGCATTAATGTGTGCATCACAATCAACTGATACAGTTTTTAATCAATCTCTTTCTCCATCTATGAATCCTCACAAGAGAATGGCAATTTTTATTTATTTATTTATTTATTTATTTAAAAAATATGAAAAATACAGTCAGAATAAATAAGACTGGATTTCACTGAAGGTTGGTTTAGGGTTATTATTTATGATAAGGGCAAGTTAGCCCATGGTGATTTTATTCTACAAGTCTTCCAGAGTGACTGGAAGGGAAGGGATTGTGGAGACTGGTTACCAGTCCCCACCTCCCACCAACACAACCAGTATAGAAACTAGAAAACTATGTGACTCACCATTTTTGCCGCCATTGATAATGCTTTGGGATATTGTGTCAGGGACCCCCAGACTTCAACCAGGTTCCTCACAGTCTGTGGCTAGGGTCTAGTTTTCTGAGCTTCTGTGGACCATGTGTCCTCTTCAGAGCCCTCTTCAAACACAAAAGGCTTTGCATTCTTCATGTTTCAGAATTATGAGGCCATACTTTCTCCTTTCCATTATTCATCCCAGCATGATAATGTGTCAGACTAGCTCTATAATTTGTTAAATTTTAAGGTGCTTAAATCACTTTTAACTGACTTGTGGGTGCTCATTATGGCATGGTTAGAAAACACTGAGCCCTCTCTCACGATTATGTGAGAGGCCTACTGGGCGGGAAGCAGGGAAGGCTGCTCAAGCTTACCTGCCCTGCAGACAATCCATCGGTTCTTGCTAGGTGCATGGACTGTGTGCCCAAATGGTCACCAGCTTTTCCTGGCAGCATTGAGGGTCAGGGGCTGGCATGCCATCCTGGACCCCAGAAATCCCATAATATACCAGTTTTGGGGCTCTCCCCAGTGCTGGCCAGGAGCCTGATCCTGTGTCAGTGCCAGCAGTGTCAAGGCATGATAGTTTAGCCTGGGTTAAGGGTGCACTCACTTCGGTTAATGGGCGGGCCTTTATGACAGATTTGCTGCCACGGCAGCACGGTGGTTCTTACAACCAGCCAAGGCCAGCTTGGCTTCGTTAGCCCAGTCTTGGCTACACGTGAGAACAGCCTCACTAGCTGAAAATCCTGACTAATGAAGAATGGGTGCTCCTAACATGAGTGTCCACACAATGCTAACCTCTGTGCTGGTCCTTGCAGTTTCCAAAGTGATCAGTTTAAAATGGACCTTTTCATTGTTGTTCATTAAGCCAGGTCCTTGAATGGTGCAGGTGCTTCTGAGAAATGAAGTTTTTTTCATGGAGGCTGCAGACATGGCTAAACCTCAGGAAAAACTCAATTTCCCAGAAGCCTTGACATCACTCAAGAGCCTAATAAAGGATAGTGCTTTTTTCTCCCCTTTCCTTGAGTGCTGTATGCTCTTCTGGGGAGCGAGGGTTTTTTTTTTCCCTGGGGCTGCAGAAAAAACTCCTTTTTGGTTGAAGCCTCCAAAAAACCCTCAGTTAACCAGAAGCAACTGGAGAATGGGTAAAATGAACCAGTTATGATAGTATTTTCAAAAGGAAAAAGAGATGAAAGATGGAAAAGAACCTTTTCTTGTGCATCGTTATTGATATATTAGCAAGCTGAGGTTGCTTTCCAGGCTTCTTCCATTCCCAGTTTGCTCTTTTTATAGAAAGAAACATGAACAAAACAGTTAAGGATTGTGCCAGTTATGCCTTCTGTTGGTTTACGCTAGACAGACTTAATACCTCCTAAAATTCATTATAAATTTATATGGTACTGTCTAGTTATATTATTAATATTCACAGAGATGCTGCTTTTATAGAAGCTGATACAATGAATTCATTAACAATGTATTTCTTCAAAGTACAAGATTGTAAATGCATTTAAACTGTTCTAGAGAATGCAATGCTGGGCCAGCCTTACCAAATTTTTGCTACAAGAGCCAGTGGGAGATACTTACTCTTACTACCATACTCTTAATGCATGTGGATTGGTTTCTGTGAAGAAGCAAAAGGCAAAGACATGGAAAAGCTGGCTGAATCTGGAGTCAATGGAGAGTTCAAAATGTAGGGAAATGCTCTTATTATAGTTGAACTTGGGATCAAGAGATGAGTCTGGGAGGACTCAAGAATTTTGGATCCGAATTACATAAGGACACCCACCCACTTAACTAGGCATACAAACAATCGGCTGTAGAAAACTTGGGCTGCAGTTCTGTTTGAACTCACCTGAGAATAAACATCACTGTAGGATTTGCTGTTGAATAACCATACATAGGATAGTTATGCCTATCTATGTGAAATTTAGCCAGATGCAATGCCTCAAATAGAGGCTTGATACATCAGATAATCTAGGTTCTTTATTGGGCATGTGCACAAAACTGACTTTGTATTTTGTTTTGAGCCCGGGGGGAAACCACAGATGGCCAAGATGTTTTATTGAAACAGCGGTCGAACCGATTCTTTCAACAAAACAAAACTTGAAATGTTTCAAGTGTTTCAGCCACAGGGAATAATGGGGAAACTTGAAACACCCCATTGTTCCCCATTGGGAATGCAAAGTGAGTTGGGTACTAGGGCATAAAGGGTGCTATCTACCATCCAACCCACAATTTGAAATGGGCAATTGGGTGATTTTAAACAAATGTTTAATCTTTTCCCCAAACCCACATATAGTCCATTTCAAACACAGACCAAAAATGGCCAGAAAATAATCACTGACCCAGAATCCACTGCCAGCCACAGTGCCTGCACTGCAGTAATATCATTGGCACAAGTTGCTCTCTCACACACAATTATGACTCCCTAGCATTGCATCAGCTGCCACAGCAGCACTCTTAGCAGCAAGTATAGCCATAAACTCAACTAGAGCAACTTCAGCCACATTTTCACTGAGTACACCTTGCAATACAGATTGCAGAGCAGACCAGAGCAGTGAGTGAAGCACAAATTAATCTCATGGCCAGACATGTTCATCACAGCAATCACAAAGAAATCTCTCTCTCTCTCTCTCTCTCTCTCTCTCTCTCTCTCTCTCTCTCTCACACACACACACAGCTGCCACTGTCCATTTCTCACCACAACAGTAACATACAAACAGACCAAACCACTACTCAAGGAAGGCAAGCACCCAAGTTCTGCCTTTATTATTCTGAGATCCAGCAAAACCAGATAGTTATGGCAGAAATAGCACAAAACCAAACCTTCCTCCATTCCTCCCTCTTCTGCTGATGCATCCTCTTCAATAGAGGCACACTATAAGGGCTTTCTCTGCCTCCCAGTCCCTTTGAAAACATTTTGAAACTCCTTCCTTTTGTGTTCTCCCTCCCTCCTCCTTCCCCCCCAACCAATGGGAGCACAGTTGCCCATGACAACTCAGGATTTGCATGATAATAAGTCAACCAAGAAGCAAGGAGATCACAAGCCAGTCAGAAGCCAGTGCCAGAAAACCAATCATCAAGGGGAAACAGGCCTCCAAAATGGTGTTCGAACTGTCAAAATGGTTCAAATCATAATGGGGTTATTTTGTTCTGAGCCCAAAACAGACCCTTTATTTAAGGGTGTTTCATTTTAAGCTCCCTATTCTTTATTTGACAAATGTTGTCTGGGAAGACTTAAGGGTCAAACCACACATGACATGGCTTGCATCTTTACTTATGGGGTCCACCTTGAGTGAATAACCATCTCGTTCATTAGTCATTTATACCTCTACTTTTCTGTACTCTCATGTGTGATCTGTCTCTTTCTGCATGTCCTTCCATTTGTCTGAGCAATCATGCCTTCATTGCTTTTTCTGCACCAGAATCATTGCACCTGAGCATCTCTATATGTAGCTCAGTGGTTTGTGTGGCTACGTGTTAGCTGAAAGCTGATCCATGGCTAGAAGAATAATCAGGGAACCAATACTGAGTGAAATGTGAATGAAACCTTGCATATCTGATGGGGGCGGGGAGGCTCATAGGTTTTAGAATAAGATACAAGCAGCAAAAACCTAATTATCTGCTCATGTCTTGTTTGGCCTTGAGTAATAAGAACTTCGTCAAGGATCTCTCCAATCAAACTTCTTCCACAACCTAGCACTTCTTCCATGTACTCGGGTATATGCCTTCAATTCTTCTATTCTAGCTCCTTCTTTTTCCACCTACTGAAATCTGCAGCATCATTGCCTCCTTAAACTTTCTTCCCAGTGCATTATGGCCCATTTCATTCTTTTATATGGGTGGACCTTTCCTTAAGCTCAACACTTCTCTTACTCCCTTTGACTCCATCTTCTGCTGTTAAACACATGACCTAAGGACCTCAGTCCTTCTGACCCAGGGAATGACTTCATTGATTGCATGATGGTGGGGTAACATTTTTAATTATATAAGTAGTAAAGTCCCTTTTGTGCTTGAACAAAATAAAACCCTTTGACAGCCTTGGAAAGAGAAGTCTTAATTTCTATAATAGGCATTGATTTCACCTTTGAATTCAGGATGAGATGATTTAATACCCAATAATCCAGTCTTACATAAGCAGCAAACGAGGGATCATAGAAAGCATGGTGGGGCAAGAAATGAAGCAAGTAGGCTCACAAAGGAGGAAGAAGCCTGACTAGAAATAGCTTGGACTCAAGTTCCCAGGTTTTCTGAGAGGCAAATAGGGGGATAAGAAGGTGCCCTTTCAATATTTTGCCTTGAGTGCCAAGTGGCACACCATAGAACTGGAATTCTGTAGAAAAGTGAACGGAAGGTGTTTGTGTTTGTAATCAGTGTTCCTGCATTAACAGCTGCTGCTTATTTACACCACTTGGGGGGGAATCAAAAAGAGCTTGAAATCTTAAGAAAAATTAATTGTTGGCTGCTTGAGATTGTTAGTTTGTTTACTTTGTTGCAATCTTCATAGCCTTCAATGAAAGCTGTAATTAAAAGTACCCAAATAACACAGATCCTATCTCAAACTTGATTTTGGTTCTTATCCGGGAGATCTCCTAGCAGAAGGTTTATGAGCTGAAAAATGAGATGCCTTTTGCAGGCAACATAAAAGCTACACTAGCTCATAAATCCCATGAAGGTAAGCACCACAGGAATGGTAAGCCATACACTGCCAGTGGGCATCCATCACTGAACACCTGCTGAGTACAGAAATAATAAGACAATGGCTCAACAAAGTCACCCATTAAAATGGCACAGTCAAGCCATCAGTGTTGCTAAGACGCCCCTGTGGGAAATTGGTTCCACACATCCCTGTGTAAAGTTTCATTTAACAGGCACTGAACAATGCTGTTGTGTCTCAGCTGAAATTCTATTATTCAGGTACAACCATACTTATTGGTAAGTATGGCCATGTTTCTAATGGAGTTATTTCCTCCCATATGGAACAGAGCGACCTTTCAGTCAGCCATAAACACTGAAAAGTCAAGAGAAGGCCCAGTCTTGCATGGGGGGTGGGGGGTACTTTGTTCAAGGCAAATGGGGGGGAAACTCTGGGAAAATGTTCTAGTAGCCCAGTCTAATGCATTTCATTTGACTTTTTAGGTATTTACAGTTGACTCAAAGATGGCTTTTGTTTACTCAGAAGTAAATCTTCCTTTGTTTCATGGGGTATTTCTCCATAAGGACTCAGATATAATCTGACATGGTTTATACTGGTTTCAATCTTGGGTCTCCAAATATATGACTACAACTCCCATCATTCCCAGCCACTGGGGATGATGCAAGATGTAGTTCGACAGTATCTGGGGAGGCAAGTTTAGGGGGGAAATCCCAGTTTATGCCACCTATCAAATGAAGTTTTTGCTAGTATATGCAACAGCTGCAGCCTAACTTACTGTGTATAGTTTGCATGTAATCTGCTATGAAGCCAGAGGGGGCACTGTAGCTTCCTCAGCACTGATTGGGCTAGTCAGAAGTTTCTATTCTCCTTCCTGTTCCGGTGCGAGTCAGCAAGTTCTGTACTGACCTCTAGGTGTTTGTCTCACAAGTAGACACTGGTGCACTGGTGCACTATAGCACATCTTTTACTGGAATAGCAAGGTTGTCGCCATCTGTCTTGGTGCAGTTTAAAAATCCTTGTCAATTCCCTCTGCAGTAATACTGCTTCCATCTGCAAGATAAATCTTTTCCTTATTGCTTAAGTCCAATTATGTGAAAAAGTTTCTATCGCTAGTCATGTGACTAGTTGCACCAGAGTAATCACACCAGCCCTGGGATGAGTTATGCTGTGCTGTGCTGAGGCATCTGCTCCATTGTGCTGTGTCACTAGTTGTAGCCTTTGCCTTTTGCTTACAGTACTTGCATTCAGCAAGCTTCCTCCCAGAGGGTCTCCTTGTGGCTTCTGCTCTTTCCAGGCTGCTTCAAGGTCATTTGCCCTTCAAGGTCATTCTGGGCTGTATACTGGGTTGCTTTGAAGGAGTCTGAGCACCATAACCTGTTCTGAAAACTACGCGGAAAGCTCTAATTTCTGCAACAGGTTATGGTGCCCAGACTCCTTCAAAGCAACCCAGTATACAGCCCAGGATGACCTTGAAGGGCAAACGACCTTGAAGCAGCCTGGAAAGAGCAGAAGCCACAAGGAGACCCTCTGGGAGGAAGCTTGCTGAATGCAAGTACTGTAAGCAAAAGGCAAAGGCTACAACTAGTGACACAGAACAATGGAGCAGATGCCTCAGCACAGCACAGCATAACTCATCCCAGGGCTGGTGTGATTACTCTGGTGCAACTAGTCACATGACTAGCGATAGAAACTTTTTCACATAATTGGACTTAAGCAATAAGGAAAAGATCTTGCAGATGGAAGCAGTATTACTGCAGAGGGAATTGGACAAGGATTTTTAAACTGTACCAGGACAGATGGGGACAACCTTGCTATTCCAGTAAAAGATGTGCTATATGTTCCTGACTTTGAGGATGGTAGTCTCTTATCAGTTAAGCAGATGACAACCAAAGGATTCACCTTCAAGTTCCAGGGCAATCGTTTGTTTGTTTGTTTGTTTGTTTATTTATTTATTTATTTGATTTATATACTGCCCTTCCAAAATGGCACGGAGTGGTTTACAACATGATAAAAACAATTACAACAAGTTAACAGTTAAAATCAAACTACAAAAACAGAATAAAACCAATTAAACAATTCAAACCGCTAAAAACTCCTGGAAAATCAGGGCAGCAATTTAAAACAGTTTGTCAGCCATTTAAAAATCCTGGGAGGCCAGGCCAAACAGATAGGTCTTAAGGGCTCTCCTGAAGGACAGTGATGATCTCAAATTACGGATTTCTGCCAGGAGTGCATTCCACAGCCCAGGAACAGCTACAGAGAAGGCCCGCCTCTCAGTCACCACCAGAAGAACCGGTTGCAACTGGAGACGGACCTCCTCAGATGACCTTAAGGTCAAGAAGGCGCTCTCTAAGATAACTCGGACCTAAGCCTAATGAGTGCACAATCCAAGAGAAGACAAAAACCCTGTCCAGAGCAATTGCAGATGAACACCTGTATCGCTTAAGCAAAGCAATGGAGCAGGTGAAGCTCACCAAACATAAGCAACGTGACAATTGCATTTACCTGTGGCATTGGAGTCTCAGCCATAGGGACCCTGAAAGTGTAAACGAACTGGTAAAACAGCACCTGATGAAAGACCTTATTATGTCAGCCTATCCAGTGACTATGAAGTGCGACTGCTGTATCAGAGCTAAGGCTACAAGAGCAGCACTTCCTAAAGCAAGCCAAACCAGAGCCTCAAAACCACTTGATCACATACATAGTGATGTATGTGGGCCGATACAACATAGGAACATAGGAAGCTGTCATATACTGAGTCAGACCATTGGTCTATCTAGCTCAGTTTTGTCTTCACAGACAAGCAGCGGCTTCTCCAAGGTTGCAGGCAGGAATCTCTCTCAGCCCTATCTTGAAGATGCCAGGGAGGGAACTTGGAACCTTCTGCTCTTCCCAGAGTGGTTCCATCCCCTAAGGGGAATATCTTGGAGTGCTCACACTTCTCATCTCCCTTTCATATGCAACCTGGGCAGACCCTGCTTAGCTAAGGGGACAAGTCATGCTTGCTACCACAAGACCAGCTCTCCTCTGTACCAACACCTAGAGGCAACAGATACATAGTGACCTTTATAGATGACTTCTCGAGATATACTGTCACCTATCTCATAAAGCACAAGGATGAAATGTTTGAAAAGCTACAAGCCTATGTATTCATGGCAAGTAACAGATTTCAGTACAAGCCACTTATACTATGGGCCAACAATGGAGGCGAGTTCACAGGAAAGAAAACCAAGGAATTCTTAAGAGCTCATGGAGTGGAGAAGCACAAGATGGTCCCATATACCTCCAAACAAAATGCAGAACACAAAAATAGGACCCTAACAGAAATGATTAGATGCATGCTGACAGATTGTTCCTGTGCAAGTCAGCACGTTCTAATGACCTCTAGGTGTTTGTCTCACAAGTAAAGTTGTCTTAAACCTTGCAGTGGTGTTTGTTCTGAAAACCACACGGACAGCTCAATTTCTGCAAACAGTTTTGGGGTTGTTGTTTTTCTGCAGTGATCTATTGTCCAAAGGACTAAATTATATCTGATCTGATCTATGACATGCATTTCCCAAAATACACTTTTGGAAATGAGTTGTATCAAGGTATTTAGTTGGCTTTCTGTTTTTGATAAGTACTTTCTGGACTCTGTTATTGTATTTATTCATTTTTGCAAAATATACTGTTGAATACCATTTGATTTTGAGGGCACACCCTTCATATGTTCTAGTTGACTATGGAAAACTTGTACTTCATGGTTATGAGATCTAGATGAAAAAGACTCATACTAGGTTTTTTTCCTTCCCCTTTTCCAGTTGTTTTTATTCTCAATGAATACATAAAGGGCATTAAAAGTTTACTGAAGAGGGATCCGATACCCAAATGGCACTACAGAGCAGTTTAGGATTTTCTATTTCCAAGGCAAACTTAATCCTTTAAGCCAACTGACAGCAATCTGTTACCTCAAACTGAAACCACCAATGTGCTTGATTTACTGTAGAAATCATGGTGCCTGTCAAAGACAATGAAGAAAAACAAATATTCTTTCAAGCCAACAAGAACATGAAAATGAATAAATGCTACACCAGAAAATGAAGAAATGATAACCAGTTAAAATGGGGTGAGGGAAAGAAGAAGATAGAAATCTTCCTTGGAAAGCTTCTGCACAAAACGTTCGATGTTATTTTTCATGCAGTAAAGGATTATTCCTACCTCATCATCAGGTTGAAACCATGGTTCTATTATTAATATCTAAAGACTGTTGTAACTTCCTGACAGAATGAAATGTTTTGTTTTTTGGCATAGTAGAGTCTATCAGTTGGAATTCTCTCCATTGTTGTCAATGAACTATGGCTCTTAGGCTTATAAAAAGCTAACCTCTATCCCTCTGCTTATTATTGTTGCCATAGCTGTTGCCTATCAATTGCAAGCATTTGGTTCCAAAGCTTGTCTTTAAATTATTCTATATCCCTCAAGGCAAAATTTTTCTTTCTATTCCATTTTCAGAGCCAGTACTGTTGAGTTGCTGCTTCTTTTCATCTCTGTCCTCCATTACTAGGATTCAGGTTTTTTGTACTGGATTGACAACAGCCGCACACACAATTCAAAATATATCCTTGGTTGCTCCTTATGAAGTACAATAGTAAATACTCATGATTCAATTATTTTACTGACAGAAACTGTGTCGTTTATATTTCAGCAGCCCCCTTTCTAACTTTTATCTGACTGATGCTTTCCACTGAAACAGCTGGCAAATACGTTGATACATCTGCAATAGAATGTACATTTCCAGTGAATTTGGGGTGACAGACAATTGCATCATTTCCCCCCACAACTGTGCTGTGGCCTGCTTCAGACCTAATGCTAAGCCATGGTCTAACATTATGAAATCTGCCTCTTTAAACTTTGGGCTTGCTTGTCCCCCTCCCTTCTCCTTTCCTCCTATTTCATGTGCAATTGGAACAAACCAACATTTTGCTGTTCCATCTTTGTTTGATATCCTGCTTTGTTCACCGACCATGGTTAATACAAACTACAGTTTTCCATATTGGAACATAACAAGAGACCCATTCATACATTATGATTAACAATCATATAAGTTTGGGCTGTGTATAAATGTGATAAATAAATAAATAAATAAAGTGTATGATCTGTACACAGGTACAGTCATTCACATGTTATGCTGAACATAGGTACAGAAGTACATTTCCTATCTATACTAGGGATGTGCAAACCAGCTCAGGGTTGAGCTGGTTCACCATTGAACCAGGCAAGCTCGAGGGCTTGCCCTCGAGCCGGACTGGGCACAGTTCGGCTTGACCTCAAGCCGACACCTCCCCGGGCCAAGTCAGGGCTGGCTTGGGGTTCTAAACAGTTTTTTCACAAATATATTCACACAGTGAGGTGATTCACATGAGAGCAGAAACCGGGCTAACGGAGCACAGCCTGGTTTCTGTTGCCCATGTGCAGCAACGGGAGCTGTGTGGCTCCTGGCGGCAAGCACACCTAAATGCCCCCCCCCAAATGAGGTTAGCAGAGTGAGCATTCGGCTAACCCCATTTTCTTTGTCATGTGTCTGCTGTAGCTGCTTGCAGCCATGGCGGACACACTCAGGGATGGGGGAGAGGGAAGGGGGAGGACCCCAGGAATGCACCACACACTCACGTGCTGCATTACTGTGGCCCCAGGGGGTGGGGACCTGGGGGTGGTGCTTCCCTGCGCTCAACCCCCAGAGCTGCCAGATGAGCCACAGCTGGGTGCAGGAGCACCTGAGCTAAGCCACTGCTTGTCTGGGTGAGCAATCCACCCACCCAGAGAGTTCCATGTGCTGGTCTGTGGGGAGGTAAGCACTTTGGGGCTTCCTCCCCACATAACAGGGTAGCCCTTCTCACTTGATTGTGGGAAGAGCTTCAGTATATTCAATGCACAGTTAATGCATATTTAGTGTGCAAATGAATGCAAGCAGTGAATCTGTTTTCAATAAATTTGCAAGAAATGAATACATATAAGATGGGTTTCAAAGTTGTTTGTAAGTTTTTCAAAAAGCTAGAGGCTTGAGAAACAGGATTATTAAAGGATTATTCAATAGGGAAATTGTAGAAAAGATTTTAAAGTTGGTTTAGCATTAAGACACTGTCTGACATCTAGACAAATGCAGTCCTTGTGCTGGTCCTATAGAGGATGGGTGATTTTCATGGATCACACCTTCCCTTTGAAGCCCACTGTTTCCCAACAGTGTGACCCTCGGGGAAATATATTCCCTGAGTCATAGGACCGGGTCTCACGATCAGTGATACCCAGTTTCCTCGGGTGAGCGGGAACGGAACCCTGGGCGGCCGAGACGGAGCCGGCGGGGGGTGGGGGGAGCGGGGGTCATACGCCCCCCGAAAGCCCTACTATGCCCTGCACAAGCGCACAGGGCATACTGGGGAGACCCCCGAGCTGGGGTCTACTCGCGAGTAGCCACAGTGCAGAGTCGTGCCGCGCCTACTCACGGGCAGATAGCCTGGGTTTGCGAAGCGCTCGCTCCGCAAACCCGAGCTAAGGGGAGGGCTACAGGAGTGGGTTAGCCGCTCCAGAACCACCGGGCTCGGCTGCGAGCCTGGTGGTTCTTACAATCACAAAAATCGGGCAAGGATTTTCCTAGCCCGTTTTTTGTGTTCGTAAGAATAGCCCCATAGTTGCCTTCAGCGGAAATGGGAGATCAACTTAAATCACCCCTCCTCCATAACACGAGATGTCTGAATGTCAGCCACTGTTTGGAACAAAGATGTATAGGAGTTATATCTTTAACAAATTGTCCAGATTCACACTTGATATAGCTTACAGAAAAGACAATTTTTAAAAAACAGAAATATAGGTGGTTCTGCACTCCAGCCTGACTGTTTAGTATGGTTTCTGATCGTTGATGTTGCGGTGTGAGAAATATATTGTCACATTTTGTGGGAACCAACAAGAAACAATAAGATCCCCACCAAACTATGCAATAACTATGTAATAAAAAGTAAGCCACAACTTGATCCAGTTTAGTTCTACGTATAATTGAATAAATTTGCAGTCTAAGATAAGACAAAACATAAATGATTGTAAAATATATCAGTGAAACTAAATATGTAACACTCAAGGGTTGGTAAAATCCATAGTGTGGAGAGTGATGTGATACAAAACAAATTAGTTCATACATCCATGACAGTGACCTGGTGACCTCCGTTTCGCTGTAGGTCTTAAGGGGAAAATGGTCTTCACAAAATAATACTACTCCATAAATTCCAGAGTCCAATTATGTTAACACCTCTACTACCTCTGGAAAATTCAGTCAGAAAAACAGGTTCTTGTAAGGTACCTGTTCTCGTTGTTGTACCTTACAAGACCCTGTTTTTCTGAGTGAATTATCCAGAAGTAGTAGAGGTGGCTGTTAACATAATTGGACTCTGGAACATGTGGAGTACTATTATTTTGAGAAGACCGTTTTCCAGAATGACTGTCTATAGAAATGGTGATACAAAAAATATGGAATACCAAATTAATGAATGAACATTTTTACTATAAATATCTTTGGAAAGAGAGAATTCAGAAAACTGACACTGAGTCAAAATTCCTGAAGAACTGGACCTTGTTTATACATCGCTGGAATTGGACTATGACCCTAAAAGAAGATAGCTTTAAGTTTAATGGCTTTTTTGGATGTTGATATTGTGGACAGACTTGGAAAAGTATATTCACCAATGCATTTTATAGAATATATAAAATAATTCTGAATTATTCTCTTAGTTATAATTAATGCATTGGAGAATATTCTTTTCCAAGTCTAGACAGAACAGCTTTTAATGCTACATGTATAGATAACACATGTTGAGTTTATTTTTGAATGAATAAATGGTTTAAAGTGGTCTGTCTCTTTGGCAGTAGAAACTACTGCAGGATCAACATCAAACAAGTATTCAGTTGTGATCAAGGTGATATTCTACATATGTAGATCAAGTCTAAGGGCCAATACAATGGTCCAATACAATAATTGGTGAACTATTATCATTTAGAATTCATCCGTTAATATGTTTGTTTGTTATATTTTTATAACACCCTATCTAAAGGCTCTGTGAATATAACAATAAATTGTGCAGAACATTTAGATGGGATGGTATAAAAATATAATGAGGTCATTCACACAATCAAAAACCTTGTTCTACCTGGGTATGGGAGTTGTGTGTGTTCCAAATTTTCAGTTGTGTGGAAGCAAGGTAGGAAGAAAACCTGGGTAGAAATGATTGTGTGGAAGCAAGCCGGGAGGTAAACCTGGGTAGCTTTTCATCACACCTTGCCTCCACAGAATAACTTCTACTCAGGTTTTCCTCTTACCTTACTTCATCACAATCGAAAATTAGGAGCACACACAGCTCCCAAACCTGGGTAAAACAAAGTTTTTGATTGTGTGAATGACCTCAATAAAGAAATACAATAATCATAACGATAGCATGAAGAGGAGGAAGCCAGCCCCAGCACCAAGCTGGAGACTAAACTTGCCAGCTGAGAGATCCCTGAAATGGAGACCCCAGAACTGGACTGAGCTCAAGACCCCACAATAAACCAGTTTCCCCTGCACCAAGTACTTCACAGTCCATTTCTTCACCTACACATTTCTTCACTCTTTTGCTGTTCTCCTGTCCTGCAGAAACATTATCCATAAATTCAGGAGTTTGATGTTAAGATCCCTTATTCAATTGATGTAAATGTTTGTAAAAGCTGCCATTTTGCAACTGGTTATGTCTTCCATGATGACAAACAGCCATGATGTGACTGGCTCCGCCTTTCCAAAGTGCTATTTTGTGCTTGTAGCTCCCAAGACTCTAGCAGAAAAGTAGTTCCTGAAAGCCTTAAGTCTTAGTCTGCCCTACCCTTACAGCGAAAGTGAGTTGCCTTCTCTTATGCAAATTACAGTAAATAGCTAAATTTGGATTCATGGCTTATTTCCCCAACTAGTTCCTCATCTGCAGTTGGTTGTAGTGTCTTCTTTAAATTATATGTACTATTAACTTCGCTCATAATAGCAGCCATTTAGATACCTGATTTGCTGGTGTAGTCAGGCAATTTAGTCTCTAAATGGTTGCAACTTTTCTGGTCCAATTAATTAGGACTAATACACATCAGTTCTCGAGAAATAGAGAATACCAAGTAAACACAATAGATTAAAGGCTTTATGGGCTAAATTAATTGTGCTTGCAATTAAATCCAGAAAACATGCCGAGCCTCCAATAAAAAACCAATCCATATATACTAGGGGTGGACAAATCACTTTGAATAATTAAGGATAGCCATACTAAGAACTTGAACTGAACCCAAATGCCATAAGTCTGGCAGATTTGGAGCAACTACTTCAGCAGGATATTGAGCTTCTATTAACTGTATGTCATAATGGAATAAACATAGTAAAATGCTGAAAGCCTCTGGATAAATCAAGAAAACCACTTTTTTCCTTCCTATTACGTGGGGACTGGTTGGCACGAAGAGTCTAAACATTATGACACCTTCAGATTAACTGCTAGTTTGTATTTTGTCAGAATCTTCTATTAGTTCATGTTTTATGAGGACACTGCATAGACTGGGTTTACATATATAACAGAGTGAAGTAGCAGTGAAGTGGAATTAAGACAATTGACGATCTCAGACTCCTATTGTGGTCAGGAATGTGGAGGGGAGGTTAAAGGGGGGAAACTGCCCTGGAACCCACAAGGCTGAGGACCCTCAATGTATTGGTTCATTTGGGCAGCATTTGGGGATGTACAGAAGGAGGGCTCCAAGACTGTTATGCCCTAAGCCTCGGTTACCTCTTTGTGGTCATGAGTATAGTATACCACCTTTGAAGGTTTTAACCTAGCCTGTTGCCTGCTGGGCTGTTTTTCTATTTACAGGGATGTTTTCATGTATGTTTTTTCCTTGATGTGTTTAAAACAACTATACTCTGCACCACAATCATGGTTGCCAAGTCATCTCACAGCAAAAATTAAAATAATCTTATTTTGTACATTATTGCAATTATTAATTAATTAATAATTCAATTATTACTATTAATTAATTATAATTGATTTTATAATAAAATAAAAATAATATCCAGCAAAAACATTAAAAGATAAATAAACATTAAGACAGAATCAGGAGCAGAGAGTCCAACTAAAAATATCAGACAGATAAAAACTAGATCCTGTTAAAAGCCTGGATCAATGACCATATATTCAGCTGACATCTAAATCCATAAAAAAGGAGGCCAAACAAAAGGAAAAGAATTTCCAAAGTTTTGGTGCCACAACAAAAAAGGCTTTACCTCTAAGAACTTAAACATGTGGTTCCCTGCACGGCAGTCTGCAATGGTGCAGTCCATTCTACCAGTTCACTAGGGTTAGAACCAATATTTCTCAAAAGTGAAATTATAAAAAGAATGTCAAGGTTCCTCCTGAGCAAAGAATTGAAGAGAATGGCATGGCTTCTCCCAAAGAAACATTGGAGGATTTTCTCAGATTGTTTTTCCATATCCCTTCTGCTGAATGTATACACCAGGCCTCGGTCTTTCAGTTCTTTACCAAACTGCCTGCCCTCCTGGCTGCTCCCCTCTATCTCTGCTCCAGCCACCTTCAGGTTGACTCCAAAACTCAGAAACCGGCATGTGGTCAAATCTGCCTTGCTCCTCTTGGACTGTGTGTATATGGCTCTGCTTCCTAATTTCTTCCTAAGGCTTTCTTTGTGATATGCCCAACAGCACCATCCTAACTCTGGTCCCAGTCCTTCTGAGGACTGTACTTTCCACACTCTGAGGCTATTCTGATGGTCAGTCAAAACTGGGCTAAGAGAGCCAAGCCTGGTCTCTTAAAATAGCAATAGCACTTACATTTATATACCGCTCTATAGCTGGAAGCTCCCTAAACGGTTTACAATGATTTAGCATATTGCCCCCCAACATTCTGGGTACTCATTTTACCGACCTCAGAAGGATGGAAGGCTGAGTCAACCTTGAGCCCCTGGTCAAGATTGAACTTGTAACCTTCTGGTTACAGGGCGGCAGTTTTACCACTGCGCCACCAGGAGCAAGCGTTCCCTTAGACCCATTTTTTGGATCACCTGCTCTGAGGCGGGGAGACTGTGGGGCTCCCAGCTGGTATTGGGGGAATCCCCATAATGCACTGCGCACTCACATGGTGCATTATGGGAGTTCCAAGGGCTGGGACAAAGTGTCCCAGCTCCTGACCCTCTGTGCTGCCGGTGGCTGCCAGCAATCATGTGGATCAGCGATCCGCCCTTCCAAGAGGGATCGCCTGCAGGAAGGTAAGTGCAAGCAGTCTTTTTCCCTTGAGCCCTTTCTGATTGATTGTGAGAAAGGGCTCTTTGTGTGTTCAGTTACCTATTCTCTAGGGCTCATGCACAGAACTGCTACATGTATAGACCAGGCCTCACTCTTCCAGTTCTTTGCCAAACTGCTCTCTTCTATTACTGCACTCTTCTGATATTCTCTTCTATTCTCTAGATTAGCTTTCTCTTCCCAGTAAGGATGTCACTCAACCAACTTTCTTTCTTTCTTTCTTTCTTTCTTTCTTTCTTTCTTTCTTTCTTTCTTTCTTTCTTTCTTCGAGATGTCTCAGATTATTAATCTACTGAGTTAGATTCAGCTCTAGAAAATGTCATGATTTATAATTTTAGAAAACAATACCTTGTTTCACTTGTATTTTTCAACTTTTCATCCTTGCTGTCCATCCATCAATCCAAACCCATAATTCTTATTTACAGTATAGTGCTGACAATACAGAAGAAAGGCAACACTTAAAGTAAAACCATAAATGATCACAACAGTGCTCTATCCCAAGTCTTAAACATTGCCATTCTCTTGTTCTGAACACAGAACATGTGACAGTAGAAGAGATTACCTGGCATAGAACTGAGTAAAATTTAAACAAGCAGAGTTTAAAATATAGCCTGTGATAAGAAAATGAACTGATTTATTTATTATTAGTTGAGATCCAGACTAATTTAGTAATAAGTAGTCCCATTGAAAAGGATATTTAGATATTGTGATGTGTCTATACCTACAAAGATTAGAATTGTTCAGGCAATAGTTTTTCCTATGACACTCCATGGATGTGAAAGCAGGAATGTGAAAGCTCCCATGACACTCTATGGATGTGAAATAGGTAGATAGAAAAGGCATTTACACTTTTGAACTTTGGTCCTGGAGAAGACTTTTGAGGAGACTATAGACAACCAGGAAAACAAACAAATGGATCATAGAACAAATCAATCCAGAAGTTTCACTCGAGGAACAAATGACCAGGCTCAGACTATCATTCGTGTGTGTGTGTGTGTGTGTGTTTTATTCCCCTCGGGGGAGTTCCTGGAGGTGGCGGGGGGTCTGCAGAGCTTTCCCCTCCCCCCACCGGCCTTTGAAATTACCCCCTTGCCCAGTTTGGGTGTTCTTCGGCCAGTTTTTGGCCTTCACCTGGCAGCCCGGTAGCTATTATGCAGGCCACATGCCTGTGCACATGGCCTCTGCGTGGCCTGGGCTCAAAATATGATCAGGCTCAAACTATCAAACGTCGACACATTATGTGAAGACCCAGCTCCCTTGAGAAATCCATAATGCTGGGAGAGTTGAAGGTAAGAGAAGAAGAGGACGATCAGCAGAAAGGTGGATGGACTCGATTACAACAGCAATGAATGCACCACTGAGAGATCCTAAAGGTCAAGCTGAAGACAGATCGACCTGGAGAGAATCTATCTGTATGGCCACTAAGAGTCAACACTGACTTGATGGCACTTAATCAATCAATCAATCAGTCCCATTGGAATGAATAGACCACTTGCTCCAATACTTTTAACAGGGCTACTCATGAGTAATTCACAAATCATTTCAGTGTGACAGTTCATGAATAATTTTGTCTGGTCAGCCATTAAAAATAGTTACATACTTCTTTTTCATTTTTTTAAAAAAGTTATCAGGTAGTTATCCATTATCAGGCCAATATCACAAGGAATGAGAAGCTGATTCCCTGTCCCCAAAGGACTCACAATCTAAAAAAGGCACAAGAGAGACACCAGCAACCCAGCTTGATTGGAGTCAGAAATAAGGGCAGAAGGACACACACACACACACACACACACACACACACACACAGAGAGAGAGAAAGTACACACACACACCATTTCCTCTCTTACCCATAATGCCTAGTTTAACACAAAACAATGTTTAGTTTAACACAAAAGTGTGGCATGATGTCATTGTGTGGTGGTCCCTTGTCATATCATTGGCACCCAGCAGTGCCAGTGGGGTGACAGTGTTACCATGCTTGGACCTGATTGGGACACCTAAATTGATTCTGGGGGACTACTTTTATAAGCAGTGTAATTACTTGGATGCTAGGGAAACCCTTTCCCTTCTGTAGTCAACTCTAACAAGCCAGGAAAGTGGCACTTATCTGCCTGGTAAAGTGGACCATCAAGAATGATCAAACTTGGACAGTGACACATCACCACAGAGTACCCCTAACAGAATCAGGAGGAAACCACTTTTCAAAAAAATAGGTTTATTAAAAGAGCAGATATTGCGCATTAGTTGTAGCACTGAGATTGAAAAACGTTCTGAGAGGGAGTGAGGAACGAGAAGCAAGAGGTTACACAGTCAAGCCGTTTGTGGGAAATATCAAAGTATGAAATTAGCATAGAGGAGAAGGGTAGGGTAGATAAGAAAAAGAGCATTTTTAATCTCCCATAGTCTGCTCAGGTTGATCAGATGAAGGAGTGATCTCACATGGAGAACTAGGTTCCACATCAGAGAAAGGTCTTCACTTCAAGGAAGAAGAAGACATTTGAGGCTGCAGTGGTCAAGTCCCACTTCCACCTTGATGCCAATCCAGTGATCCAAAGCATCTAATGCCAAGTTGGCATCACGGGCGAAGTGGGATTTTAGCAGAGGTGGTCTCTAATCTGGATTCAGGGTTGAGCACAAAGGCAAACACTCAGTTGCTAGATCCCAGGATAGTACTGGAGGAGTATCTGCCAACAATGACACATCTGAAAGCACAACAGGTTCTGAGTGCTTGGACCACTTATAGGAATTTCAGACAAAAGGAAACAAAAGACAGGGGAGCCCTGAGTGGGGAATTTCATGGGGCTAAAAGTTAGGAAGCAGGTATGTTAATAAATGTTATTGAGAATTAGGACAACTGACCACCACAATTGCCAGCCCTAAGCTCTGTTTGTTTACAACTGTTTACTAGGCCAAAATGGAGACAACATTCCAAAGTGCAGATGGTGTTCTGGCAACAAGCAACCACTGGGAAGGTTTCTGCTGGGTTGAATATGGACAACTGCCCTTCCCGGCTAAATATAAGAGACTTTAAAAGATGTATTTTTGCCCAGTTAGCAGGGGTAACAGCAGCATCCATGTGAAATGAATTAATGAGCAGCCAAAAAAGGTAAAGAATTTGTGAGTGAAAGCATACAAAATCCATCATCATGGATACTGTGGTGTGTGTGTGTCACCTTTTCCATTCAGGGCTTCTAAAGCACCCATTGCCCAGAACCATCTATTTGAGACTCAAGATCAATTTTCATTTGCATAAATAGAGTCCAGGTAATCAGAGAACTAAAGGCAAACATTAGTATTGTCTGTAGTTGGCTCTGTGATAAATAGGAGAGGGACGGTTTAATAGTAAAGGCCATAATTATCCACAACTCTCAGTTTACAATTAGTTTCCCTGACAGTTATGGTCATAAATGCCAGCTTTAATCATGTGCTCAGGTTGAATTAGGCTGTGCCAATGCTGTAAGAGATCTAATCCTCTTTCTTCCTTCTCATAATGAAATAATAATGCAAATTCACTACATTGATGGGGCGACCCATGTGAATTTATTACAGGCTTGAAGAAGTCGCTTGAAAGGGATAAATTCTTTCTGGGTACCGACTTGAGGTAATTCAAACCAGACAAGGAAAAAAATGGAACTGTCATCAGAGGCCAGGATATGGAAAGCATTTAATTTGTACGACTAGGCATTCTTTAATAAGTAGAAGAGACCTCATTTTCAGTTTTACTAGAGGAATATTAGTGCTGTCACTTCCCAAATTGGGGTGCACTAACTTTATTGTGGGGGGAGAGTAAAGATTATTTCCAAATATCTTTTCTCATTACCCTGTGGCTTTCAATAGATACCAAAATACCACCCAACAAGAAGAACTTCTGACCAGGTCTTATAATTATATGAGTGAAGACAAATTGTACAATTAGTCCTCATAAAACTATCTGCAGTATTAAGTGACATGCATCAACCTTTCCTTATGCAGCAAATGCCATCTTGTTGTTAACACTTGCTTTTTTTATTGGAGAAGGCCTATTGTCAATGTGATAAAAAGCTTAATTTATGTTTTTTAAAACTTCAGAATGACAATTTAGCTCATGGGAATATATAACGCTATCTACTGGGATAATTGCTCCCAGTAAATAAATGTCTTAGGAATGCAGCACACTGAAGCAAGAAAAGCACAGTGTGGACTGAAACATTAACAACATATCTCAGTATCTCATCAGCTTGAAATCCAGACCAATTAATGGGACAATAACATTTCCAGACCACAGAAGACTCACTAGTTTCCTACTACATAGCCATAACTTCATGAGCTTACGCCCTGGGATACACAGACACCTTTACCATCACCCCATTTTATAAACTTCCTGTTCCTGTTCCCAGGCTGCTTCTGATATTCTGAAGCTAGGAATTCACCAATAAACTAGAGCAGAAAATGCAGTGCAGATTTAGAGAGAGGCAAGGATAACTTTAACTTTCTTTTCACAGATTGCGATCCAAAGCACTGTCAGGTTTGTATGTATATATGGAGATGCAGACGAACATGGGCTGCCTCTTTCTCTTCAATTTTGAGGAAAGCACCATACATCCAACGAGGGTATGGAAGCAAAACATTCTACCATCATCCTCTATTGTTGACAGAAGTGCTTAAAATATGTAATGCCCTGCATTTGAATAAAATGAAAGGATCCCTGCCTCCAGCTTCATGATCTAGATAAGACATGAGGCAAAAGAAAGGGCTGAAAGGAGGGAACATTGCATTTCCTGGGGAAAACCTAAACAGCAGTTAAGTTAACAATAAGACAAATAAGACATAAAAATAGAACATCATCAAAAGAAAAATGCAAGAAAAGAGATTTTTAAAAAAAAATCATGAGGAGACCTGCTGATTATTTCAGGAGTTCCAAGTATAAGGGCCATGAGAGATAAAGTATTCAGATGAGAAGTAGCATAAAATATGGGAGGTCTGTAAAAAGATTAGTATTTAATGAATGGAGGGAAGGCAGAGACTAGATAGAAAGTAATGAAGATTGATAGAAATGGACAAGACCATGAGGAGATTAACACATTAAAAGAAATTTAGACAGGATTGTAGAGGAAGCAAATGACAAAAAATACATAGTGGCTCAGAAGTTATGGGAACCTTGGTTAAAGCTGGGCTCCATGTGTTTTCTCTCAGCCTCAGACACACTCACTCCCCGCCCCTCTCATCCCTGTCTGAGTGTCCACCTCCTATCTATGTTAAAATAAACCAGGTTTGGTTGTGACATTTGAACCAACCAGTCTTGGTTTATTCTAGCCTTCTTGCTTCAAATATGCCAAAATCTGAACCCGAAGTTTGAAGTAAGTTATAGATCTTAGTATATTTGAAGCAATTAGGCTAGAATAAATCAAGATTGGTTGGTCTGAATGCCATTTTGGCTTATTTTAACCTAGAAAGGAAGTGGGTGCTCATGCAGGGATGGGAGGGGAAGGTATGACTGCCTAAAGCTTGGGATGTCATGCACAGCCCAACTTTCTAAGAGTTTCCATGTATCATCTGAACCAGCCCACAGAGATCTGTCTTGATTGATGTGCTATGAGAGAACAATGAACAATTAACTAGGGATTTATATGACCTGAAGAGAAACCAGAGTATAAACTAGGGAATAATAGTATAGGTTTCAGCTAAGAGGCACCATAAAATCAATTCAGAATGAAGACAATACTACTTGTTCTTACTTAGACTAAGCAAACATTCACCCTCTTTTTAGAGTTCTCCATCACTTAAAGAGTAAGGACACTTTTTGCAATTGACATAAGCCTTGGTCATACATTACGTCCAACACCCATTCAATCTGTGTACCATGGACATACATACAGACATACATACAGGGGAAGGAAGAGACAAAGACTGGGCTGGGCGCTGTTGTGTTTCCCTCTGCCCTATCTCCTCCAGGTGTGTTCCATCACTAGGGCTGCTGCTGTTGCTATAAGGAGCAGGCTGGGCCAAGGGCACGAGACTCTTGGTGAGAGCACAAGGGCTCTTGTCCTTGTGGCTCTCAGCCTGCAGGTGAGCAGCCCAGGGGTGTAACTACAATTAGGAAGGGGGAGGCTGTTGTCTCGGGGGCCCCCACCTTGGGGGGCCCCTCAGAGGCTCTCCCCCACCCAGCGCCTACCCGATCTTCCTGCCCAAGCCCAGGGAGAAGCGCGGAAGATGGCTTCCTCTTCGGCAGGCTCCTCGTGTGCCTGGCGGGGGGTGGCGGCAGCTTTGCTTCTTCTGCAGCCTGAGTGAGCCAAGCTCTTAAGAAACAGCTGCTGGAGGAGTGTGCGGGAGATAGGATTCCTCTGCCCGCCACTTGCTCCCTGCTGCGGCCGCTGGGCTGCAAAGGCTGGCCGGACTGCAGCTGGGCGGGGCGGGGTGGGGTCCTTGGGCCTGGCTTTGCCCCCCCTGCCACCGCCTAGGTCGAACTCGGCCGGCCTGCCTGCCTGGAGATGGCCTGCTGCCAGTCGCCGTCCCTTGGGGAGTGCCTGCGCATCAAAGTCCCTTGCACACCGCCACCGCCGCCGCAGGCAGTGTCAGTCAGGCAATGCCTCCCCTCGCCTCACCTTAAGCGCACGCGGGCTGGCGTGGAGAGGAAAGGGGTGTGCGCCGGCAGAGATTTCTGCTCCCCCCTCCCCACTGTGTTTCTCAGTGGCCTCCTGGGGATTTGGAAAGGGGCAGAGTGTAGGTCGCGAGCCCAGCTTCGCCCCCGCCCTCCTTCTCCTCTCCCCTTCGGAGTGCGGAGGCGATAGCAGGCAGGCATTCTCTCCAGCGGAGGAGGTGGAGAAGGGAATTGCTCAGATATGCAGGGAATCCCTGGCAGCTTGCCCAACTGCCTCAGACACCTCAGGGTCGATGGGGAAGGAGAGTGGCATTCTGCGGTGCATTGCTTTGCCAACCTCCTTCCGCTTGGACATTTCCCAGGCTGATGTCCCCAGCCCCTTGAGCCCACAAGGCGCTGTTACTTGGGCTTAAAAAGACCCTCAGCCCCCGCTCGCTCCAAGGGGCTAAGCAGAGGAACTAGGTGGGCTGAAGTGGTTCTGGATTGCGCGGGAGGATTCACCTCGCCACCTCTTGTATAACCGCTCGGTTTCTTTAATCTTCGGTTTCCCTTTCCTCTCCTCCCCGGGTCGCCCTTATCAACCGAGTAAAGCCACCGTCAAAAACTCCCCTCATGCTCCAGCCCCTCTGGCCGAGCAGAACAAGGCCAGGTTGCCCCGTCTGCCCTGCAGGGAGGCTGGGCGTGGGTGGGTGGGTGGTGGTCACCAAGCCAAGTGCCCACCAGCCACATACAGTTGACCCTGGCCTCGGAGCATCCCGCCACAAGGAGGAAACCATCTAGTTAGCAGAGACATCCGGCCAGAGGAAGGAGAGGTAAGCGGTGACAGGCGGGGGGGGGCATTTAAGATTCTTGTCTCAGGGCCCACTCCAACCTAGTTACGCCCCTGGAGCAGCCTGGGGCCTGAGAAGACCTTCCTTTTCTCGTCAGGAAGCCAGGTGGCCAAGAAGGTGATGTGAAAGCAGCTGGTCTTGTTAGCTCTGCTCAGTGGGAATTTTTTTCTTTTTTCTTTTTTTGCGCCTCTGTCTGGATTTTTAAACCTCTTTAAAAGAAGAGGAGTTAATTAGTTTTAGTTCTCCCTCCCCCTTTTTAAACTCTGATCCTCTGTTTGTGGTCTGTCTTTTAGAGGAGTTGTGCACTTAATCAGCTGGAGCACTGTTGACCAGCTGGCTGGCTGGTCGATTGCCTAGCTTTGTTTTAATTTGGATTCTTTGGTTTTTAATAAAGGACAACAGATTATTTTCTGTTGTAAGTTTTTGAGCTAATGTAAATAATCCCCCCCCCCACAAAAAAATCAGTGTATCAGCCCAGAAGTGCAAAGAAGGGTGAAAACCTCAAAGCAAACATGCCTGGATACATTTATGACAATGAAGCACAGTAGGGCTGGACCCAGATGAGTGCCCCAGATTATCAGTAGATTTTATTAGAGAACAATGTTTACTAACAGCTCAGACTGTCCTTGCAATATTTGAAAATTCAAACTCAATTAGCCAAAAGGTAAATTGTATTATGACTTCTGTTGATGCCCTTATGTAAAAGAATTCATCTAGTACAGCTAGCTTTATTACATATATTTCTGTCTACAGAAATGCGGTGGGCATAGGGCATGACTCTGCCAGATGTCTGATACCAAAATTATTCAGACTAAACAGGTTGTACTTTAGATAATTATTAATAAATACAATATGGGAAGGTGTTGGGCCTCCTGGAAGGCTCTTTAACTCTCTTTAGGCCAACTACTTCATTGTCAAAGTGTTGATATCTTAAATACGGAATGGTTGCCCTCTTCCCCCAAATGCAAAAGAATTCTGTTAACTTCCAGTCAATCTACTGTTCTTTTGATGCTTCTCAAAATGAGAGCTTTTCTGGCTGGCTATCAAATCTTTCCTGCCCGTGTTTTTCAAAACACCTCCATTTTCTCATTACTACTGGCAAGGGTTAATTCTGCAAGATCTTTGACAGCCAGACTTAATTTGCATAACATTGATAAGCCCACTGCAGAAAATGTGTTCCCACAGCCAGCTGCTGAAAAAGTTTCACGTAAACAAGGCATTACAGCTGAAACTCTGGACAGCCTTTGAGAAGATAGCTTAAGCTTCTCCTCAAAATATTCGGCAAAGGAGATGCAGCAAGGTATACCTGAAATCAATAAAAATTTGCTTAATCTCAAACAGGCTTTGTCCTCAGTTCAAACAATTGTGAGTCCTCTTGCAAATGTTGGCCAACAGCACATTGAGTGTAAGCTATTTGATAACTCTGGAATTTCAACTCCTGGTGAAATTTCAACTCCTGGTGAAACTCCAGGCTGTAGGGAAACATGATCAATTTTCTTTAACCAATGTCTCCCTAGACAAGGACTTAATAGAGCTTTTGAACTCTGAATTTATACAGATGCACCCCCTCACTGAATGTTTTGTTATCCTAGAAGATATGTCTGTTAACGAACAGTTAAATGTGGGGGAGGATTCTCTAAAATCTGCTGAGCTCACAGAGAGGAGCTTTATTCATGAAACAGAGTCCCTGGCTCAATTAGACGAAGCTACAATTGGTGCATGTGAGACAATTGATAAAGTTGTCTCACATTGTCTAGGAGATAAAAGATGTGGATGGGATTGAGGCAGAAGTTCACAGCCTTACAGCACTACAATTGAAGCAGCCTGAGACCCAGGATGGGAATCCCATAGTAAGACTTCTTCTGATTCAACAGATATTTCTGAGACACTCCTTGCAAATCAAAACCATCTGACAGGAATAGCTCTCAGAGACACTCCAATGCAGATTCAGTGGAACCAGAGGGAAATCAGCAATTCTCCTTTGAGCCTATTTCATCATTGGAAAAGCTGGAGGACCATCTGGGGCTCCTTCCATCTTTGTCTGAATTTATAGAATCTTTGGGAAAGGATCAATCTAGTCCCAAGATGTCTCCTTCAGCAGGCCGCCAAAATACAGAGCAGTCTCTCTTGGATGTCTGCCCATGGAGTCTGATAAGGCCCCAATCTCTACTAATCCAGTTCAGCAATTAAATCCACCTGAAGAGCAGGCTTGGGTCCCAACCACTGCTGAATTACCCAAGTGACAATTATCAGATCACCATGGACTCTCCCTCTGCCCGTGGAATGTAGCTGGTTGGGCTTGTAAATCTAGAGATCTCTTTTATAGAATACCTGTCTAAATTCGATATTCTTTTCCTGCAGGAGACTTGGGCCATGGATAAGATTGAGGTGGATGGTTTCTGTGTACAATATGTCAATGCCCTGCCCAGCAAAAATGGTGGGGGTAGACCCAAAGGAGGATTGGCCTTATTAATTGCAACAGGACTTCATGTGAAGATTACTCCCATGCCCTTTCATGCCCAATGGGTGACTGCCGTTTTACTGCAATTTAATCATGTTCAGTTGGTTCTAATTAATATATACTTAACCCCTCTGTGTAAGTATTCCCAGGTAGGGCAGCAATGACAATGTCTAAGCAAATATCTGGAGGAATGCATTGAGGCCAAGCCCCTAGCTTATATTCTGGTGGGAGATTATTTCAATTCAAGGATAGGACAGGATGACACAGCTTTATATACCGATTACCATGCTGTCCCACCAGAAGATATGGGAGACTCCCTTCTTCCCCCCACCCCCTGGCTGGCCAAGGATGGGAAATACAATTTTGCAGGCTTGTATTTGGCCCAGATGGCCAATCGATTTGATTTGTGTATTCTAAATGGAGCAGCGAGTGGAGACCAACCAGCAGAATTTACCTACTGGTCTGGGAACAGGATGTCAACTATAGATTACTGGCTTACATCCCATAACCTGGTTAGTAGTAGTGTTCAAATGTAGGTTGACACTCACCCTGATAGCGACCATCTCCCTTTAATTCTAGGAGTGAACCTGACAGCTGGGACATCTCATTCTAAGGATAAGCTCAATTTTGCTTTGGAAGTGGTGGCTGGGGAAGTACAGATTAAATGGGATGAGAGACGGGCTCAAGTTATGGACATTTTGCTCAACTCAGATGATATTTATTTATTATTTTATTTATTCATTCATTTATTTATTTTATTAAATTTATACCCCACTCAAACTTACGTCTCTGGGCAGCTATGTATGATATGATGGGACTTCAGTATGATATGATGGGACTTCGTGATGAGTTAATAAGGGGAGAGGTTTGGCTTGTATATGATCATTATGGGACATTTATTCATATGATACGAGACCATCTTGTGTGGCAAAGAGCTAATTATAACTGCTGGCCAATGGGTAGGGCTAGAGGTTGGTAGAACCAAGAGTGTGCAGCTGCCAAGAAGGCTCTAGTGGCAAACTATAAATTGTACCAACAAGACCTTCAATGTGCAACTCCTTCAACACTACTAGTCCTGAAAAAACAATATAAATCCTTGATCAAAGCTAAGAAAAGGGAGGCTGTCCTGGCAGCGGCTGATTGCTTCAGTTAGAGAGAAGAATTCCCCTCTCTTCTGGCGTATTACAGCTAGCTGCTCAGAGCTTTATTCCTCTCACTTGACTAGCCAGGTCCCTATGGAGACATGGGAATTACACTTTAAAGCTCTCTATTCAGCCCAGGAGGAGGAACTAGCCCCAATAGATTTAAAAAAATGACCGGCTCCCTGATCGGCCACCTGTTTCAGTTGCCGAAGTTAAGAAGTTTATTGACTCCTTAAAAATTGGCAAGACCATGGGCTGTGATTGTATGTGCTCTGAAATGACTGAGTTGAATGCAAATTGGTGGCCCCCTGTATTGGCAGCCCTCTTTACATGCATAGATCAAACTGGGCTCATACCTGAAGACTGGGGCATAGCCAGAATAGTGCCCATATTTTAAAAGGGGGATATATGTGATCCTGCCAACTATCGCCCAGTTAGCCTACTGAGTGTTGTGAGTAAGCTTTACACGAGGCATTTAGATTGGAAGCTGCAAGACTGGATGGAGAATCAAGGTATTCTGAGTGATGAACAGGCTGGTTTTAGAACCAGGTGGTCAACCATGGGCCATGCCTTGCTATTATGCCATCTGATTGAGAAATATAGCAACAAACCTAAGTCTTCCTTGTATGTGACCTTTGTAGATTTCAAAGCAGCCTTTGCTTGAATCTCGGGGGAAAGCCTCTGGGGAAAACTCAGAGACACTAATATCGATAGGCACTTACTCTTTCATATTCAGAAGCTCTACGATAATACCAGTGTAAGTGTGAGATGTAATCCTCAAGGCTCACTTTCACATTTAATAACCACTAGTAAAGGAGTTAAACAAGGGTGCATTTTGGCACACTCCCTGTTTAATCTTTACATAAATACCCTAGCTGATAATCAATCCAACCCAGCGCTACATTCCCCAACAATTGCGAGAGCAGCTCTCCCAATCCTGCTGTATGCAGATGACGCTGCTATCATCTGATGAATTCCTGTGGGCCTTAGGAGAGCGCTTAGGCTCTTGGCCACTTACTGCAAGGACAACCACTTGGTAATTAACTTCCAGAAATCCAAAGTGATGGTCTTTGCCAAGAGGCCTAAAAGATTTAACTGGCATACAGAAGGCCATCATATAGAGTAGGTAAATAGTTTTAAATATCTGGGTGTAGTTTTTCATGCCACTGGGTCATGGAAGGCCCATGTGGACTACATTGCCCAACAGGCACAAAGAAGTGCTTCAGCAACATTAAGATTTTTTTTGCTCCTAAGATGGAGAAGTTATTCCTGCAGTGCTAAAGTTATTTGCTACTAAATCATTGGCCTAACTTTTGTATGGCTCACAATTGGGCCCCTGCTCTAACTATAGGCTGCTGGAGATAATCCAATCTAAGTTTATTAGAGCAGTATTCAGGGCCCCTCGATGTATCACCAATGCATTGTTGAGGTTGGAAAGGGGCTTCCAGAGGGTGGCAACAAAAGCATGGATTTTAATCCTCAGTTATTGGTTTAGGATACATTTCTCCCCTCTGGGACTGATCCCTCTTATGTTGGCTGATATGTTTGAATCTACCTGGACACAAGCACTGATGGGTAAGTTGTCATCACTCAGCCTCTCTGCTGAATATTTGTCATTATTAGATTACAGTCAGGCCAAGCAGATCCTCAAACAGAGGATCTTGGACATTGAACATCAGAATGATTTAAGCTCCATCCCGGAGACCATAAGAGGGCACCTTGGTGACCAAGAACCTGCTAGCTAGCTATTGTCCCTCTCTTTACCAAGCCATCAAAGGGTTTTCCTTAGAGCAAGATATGATGCCTTACCATCAGTGGTCTTATCGGGAAGGTTTTTTAAAACCCCTCTGGCCAGTCGGTTATGCCCCTGTGGCTCAGGTGAGGTTGAATCTGTCCACCATGTTCTGTTGTTTTGTCCTTTTTATAATGATAGCTGGTGCAGTCTTATTTCTCTCTTGCTATCATGCTTTCCCAGCCAGACTGCTGAATTTTACGCCACACTTCTCCTGGCAGATAGGAAACCTTCTACCATCTACAAAATTGCCAGATTTTGTGCAGCAGCTGTTAAGATCCGTCAACAGCTAACCTCTAGGCCTTCTTTTTAGATGTTGTTACATAAGGCTTCTATATTGGTGTATTCTGTATGATTTACTTCTTATCTGAATGCAGTATCTTCTGTTTGTATATATAACTGATCAATGATCATAATAAAGTATTTCATACATGCATACATAAAGTTTTCATTCATCAAATTCAACACACATACAGTAGTATGCTCAAATACAAGACTTGTTTGTTTTAATTTGCAGATCACCATAGCACAAGTCTTAGGGTGACTCACAGGGCTTGAAACTAAATAAAAAGAAGCATTTATCAAACCACATACAAATATACAATTAGGAATGTCAGTGCAATTTTCCTAAGCTTTGAAAACAATTTTCAGAGGATCATTAAACTCTGCTTCCAAGAAGAGGCAAACTTTACAAGGTCTTGAATTCTTCCCCAGCTTGGATTGGAGAAGAACTCCAATCCCTTGCTCCTTATTTAATGTAATGGAAGAAGGGTGGGGTGGCTTCCCCTTCTAGTCCATATTTTTTTGCCTCTACAACATATGAATTCTGCTCCAGTGTAACAGACCGGAATCATCAAGCTTCATTTAATTAAACTGGGGCCAAATAGGGGCTTTTTGGAAGGATGCCTCTTGAAAAGGAGGACAAAGGCCAAAAATCCACATGGGATTTTCTGACCAGAGACTTTCTCCACTGCTTATCTCCAAGGCTAATTTTAAAGGAATACACCCTAGAGATTAAACAGTGAAGACTTTTTCCTTTCAAGGGACTACATCCTAGAAAATGGAAGGGCAGGGGCTGAAAGACAACTGCCATGGCTAACCCTCAGGGTCAGGGGTTTCCCTACTGGAAGTTATGTTTCCTCCTTATCTCCATTTTCAAAGGTGCACTGGTTCAAAACAGGCTCTTTGCTAAGCAACAGATTTGTTTCTCCCTTGCTTTTCTGGGGGCTGTTTTTGTTTGTTTTTTGTTTTGTTTTAAGCCATGAACTGGCTTGGAGAAGGAACTGAGTTATTTCCATTTTATTGGTAAAGAACTCAGTTAATTTTTGAGTATATCAGAGGTGATTCTTGGAAAGCTCATTCATTTCTATATAAAATACAAATTAAAATCTGTGGAAATGAATAGGTGCATTTGTCTCCTAGAGGTGCTTAAGGAAACTGGAACTCAAGAGATTCATGCATACTGTAGTCTCCAGCTCATCGCTGCTGAATATGCTTGAGTGCAGTTGGTGCACTTAGTACTCTGCCATAGATTTCTCAGCAAATAGACATGATGGGTGCTTTTAATTTTATCTGAATTCCTGTTATTTATTTATTTGTGTGTTTATTTATTACGTTTCTATACCGCCCCATCCAAAGGTTCTGGGTGGTGCACAACAAGTAAAATGCTACAACAAACAGCATGTAAAACAAAAAAAGTTAAAACAAAATAAAAACAAATTGAAAACAGTTCAGAGCCATTTAAATCCAATTAAAAAGCAATTTATTAGCAGGTTGCAACAGGACAGAATAGGATGCAACTAACACATCAGCTCAGAACCAGTACGTTTTGGATATTTGATACCCAAACATGTCCCTGAGGCCTGCATGACCATCAGGTACATCTTTTCAGGTGGCACAGTGCACTTTCAGGGGTAGGGAAGGTCACTGGAAACCCCCTCCCACATGTACCATTGCCAGTGCTGCATTAATTGAAATCCTCAGCAGCACTGGTACTTCTTACATTGCACCCACGCTTTGTTAGTCTGGATGTCAGACATTATAAGGACTGGATGCAAAAGGTACATCAATATGGGTATGCTTACCCTTAAGCATAATCCACTACATTCAGCTTCATATATTTCCTCATGATAATAAGCTTGCTTTCAGTATCAGGGCTGGGTTAGAGAGAAGCCTGGACTACACACTGTACTTTTCATATTGTTATCAGTCACTTTTTACTGCAGTTGAGAAAATACAACTTTTGAACTGCACAAACATTTTTTGGAACTGCACATTTTGTGTTTGGTTGTGCATTTTTGCTGTGATATAACACCCACCCTACATGCTTATTGAATAAGAGTTTATAAACTCTGGCCATTTCTATTCTGAATTATAACAGTTTCATTTTTAGTTATGCTATTGAATCAACTATTATAACCACTGCTCTAATCCTTCATATATTTAAAATGATGTGTTTTATTTTGATGTGTGATTTGATTGTAATTTGCAATAAATAACCCATAGCCATTTTCATAGCCAAGTTAGAACTCTTTTAAACCCTGGACCTTCTGGTGCAGCCTTTAATGATAGCAGTGGGAACATGCCATTACAACAACACTTGTATTTTCCCCAGGTAAATGATACTTGAGTTAGAAAAGGTGTTTCTAGTTAAGAGACAGATCAATTGACTTAGCCTTAACTCATGTAAAATTGCCTGAAGCATTGCAAGTTGAAAGACTATTCCTTTATACAGCTGTTAACAGGCCATCAAAGTGTGAGGTCCTATCAGTGAAAATGAGACAACCCCCAAAGGTACAGTTGATTTTGATTTTCTTTTTCTAGCTATGAAGGTGAATTAGACTGTGGAACATTTTTAAAGTGATTAATATGCCGCACATGCCAGCAAAGGGCAGTAGAGGTGAAACTGCTTTATTTATACACAAGCAAGGTACTGTACATGGTTATACAATGAAGGCTTTACTACTGTGTGCCATAGGAATTCAGGGTAGGGGGAGTATTAGGGGATGCAAGAATCAGCTGGCTTATGAAATCTCTCAGCAAAGAGCACAGTTTGTGAAAAAGAAAGAGGGACACTGAAAAGACACTGGAAGAGTCATTCGTGCATATTGCCCAAGTCATGCTCTTCATGATACAGGGCCAGCTGATTGTGTGAATATATGTATTAAGGCAAGGCACACTCTAGACCAGGGCTGCTCAACTTTGGCCCTCCTGCAGCTGTTGGCCTACAACTCCCATAATCCCTGGCTATTGGCCACAGTGGTTGAGGATTATGGGAGCTGTAGTCCAAAAACAGCTGGGGGGCCTAAATTGAGCAGGCCTGCTCTAGACCTTCCCACTCACATGGGGTGTAGAGATTTTTCCTGATGGTGTGCAGTTTATAATATGAAGGCAGCAACAATTATTTCACCCACACCATATAAAGACACAAGGCACACCTTGGAAGTAAAGAGCCACAACTTTACTAACTAAATCAGATGGAAAGATGGGGATTAGTGCTCTACCTCCACAGTGTAGAAACTTCAGGCTTAGCAACCAGGTGTGAGCCTTGTCTGGGATGCAGAAGGTGACTCACCTTGACTCTAGTCAGCATCAAGGCCCTATAGCTGATGTGACCTTCCTAGCTTACCTAAGGTCAGGCACCTACATAAGGCATCACCCCCACCCAAGCTGTAAAAACTTTGTTTAAGGTTGGTGATGCCTCTGGAGGCTAAAGGAAATTCAAGGCAGCACTCCCCAAGCTGTAAAGTATCTGGGGACTGCCAGGAACTCCTCTAAATGTCAAAAGATGAGCCTTAAGGTGTTCATCAAACCTATAAAATCTTCCCCCTTCTATCCTATACCAGATGTTGTGGCTGGGAAGCCTAACTAACTAAGGCATATAGTGTGACGTAGGCAAAAAGGACCCAAGTCAAAACCAATCAGACTGGGGCCAAAAAAAATTCCTACTCGGCCCACAAAAGGGTGACCGGTGAAGCTCAAACTATGTCCAGGGAGGGAGGGTGGAGTTGCCGATAGAGGCAAACTGAGAGGCTGGGCGAGTGGAAAACAGAACAGCCATTCCGATCCTGCTCCCTTTTCAGCCTCTAGCAATCCCAAGGGCCCCTTTGCTGTTTGAAGGCTGGGGCAAACTGGCTGGACCCAGATGCACTGGGGCAAGCAGCCAAATTTCTTGCGTACAATGCTTATTTAGCTAGAAAGACTCAGGCAAACTAAAGTCCCCAAGATGGGTCATTGTCACTTGTTTCATTTCAAGAATTTAACCTTGCTGCTTGAGCCATAACCACTGTATAAAAACAATACACAGTGTGGAGTGAGTTCTAAATTAACTTTCATTTAATTCAATATAATCAGTTTCACAAAGCTTCAAGATTTTGAAAAACTTGTAACGTACCCAATTGCAATTTGAAGTGGTATTTTCCCAAAGCAGCTGTATCATATGACACTTCGGAACATGCAGTTCAACTCCAAGAATATTGGAGCCTGGCACACATTATGGCTGTTTACAACTGTCTCTATGCATTCACAAGTTGTTCTAGTAAGAACTAATCAGCCTACTTTCCTTTCACTGTCTCTACAACTGGACTAAATGTGGTTCAAATTGAGGTTCACAAGTAAGATCTCTTGTACCTCAAATGTTTATGTGTCTGCCATCTTGGTTCAGGGTGGATGATATCATTGCAAACTATTGAGGTGTCCCTGAGTGTCACTCACTACAACTGTAGCAAATTTGGTTCAAATTGGTTAAGCAATTCACAAGTTAGCCCACTTGTGCCTCAAAGGTTTATGTGTCCTCCACCGTGTATTGGGGTGGATGACATCATCACAAACTACACTGTTGAGGTGTAAACTACAAACTACACTGTTGAGGTGTCCCTATGTGTCCCTACAACTATACCCAATTTGGTTCATATTGGTCCAGGCATTGTGAAGTTGATGCAGGAAACACATGGACAGACACACAGAATGCTGGGTGATCTCATAAGCCTACACAAAATAAAGCTAAAAACGGTGGAGTGTGGTGGATATAGTTAACACTCAATTTGCAACTCTTCCTCCTGCTCACTGGATAAATACCAGAAAACAGATAACAATATTAATTCAGGCATATTGCTATCCTCTTGCTTCAAACAACTCCAGTTTTCCTTAGCTATTGAGAAAGGAAGGATTTGGGGTATCAGAGTCAGCTGCTTCCCATATGAGCACCATAATATTCTGCATAGGACACCGAATAGCAGTTATAGAATAGATGGAGTTAATCAGAGAGAGAATTATAGAGGGGGATAAGACATATGCATTTTGAGGCCACAAGAGAAATTATGGCCCATCTTATGGAATAGAGGTTACAAAGATACAAAATTTAGTTTGTATCTTTGGGAGGAGAGCTGGTCTTGTGGTAGCAAGCATGACTTGTCCCCATAGCTAAGCAGGGTCTGCCCTGGTTGCATATGAATGGGAGACTTGATGTGTGAGCACTGTGAGATATTCCCCTCAGGGGATGAAGCTGCTCTGGGAAGAGCAGAAGGTTTCAAGTTCCCTCCCTGGCTTCTCCAAGATAGGGCTCAGAGAGATTCCTGCCTGCAACCTTGGAGAAGCCGCTGCCAGTCTGAGAAGACAATACTGAGCTAGATAGACCAACGGTCTGACTCAGTATATGGCAGTTTCCTATGTTCCTAGTTCATGAGTCAACAATGATGCATTCTTACTCAAGCAGTTTAGAGAAAAATAGAGCTGAAACAAATTAGGGCAGAATATTTTCAAGCAAAATCTTCTAACTTGAATTACTTCCCAAAGTCAACTGTATGATCTCCTATTTATGTTGTCGTGCCCCAGATTTCCACCAAAGTTATAGATGTGATTTTTGGGGTGGGAGGGGAGGTGTAGAGAAAAATCGTGAATTGCCGAGGAGCAACTCCATGCTGCGGCAACTCACAAGTAGACCCCTGACCGGGAGGCTGAAAAGCAGCCTCCCGGCTCGGGGGTCTCTCCAGCATGCCCTGCATGCCTGCGCAGGGCATACTGGAGCTTCTGGGGGCCACATGGCCCCCAATCCTCTCAGCCCCTGCCGGCTCCATAACGGAGCCGGCAGTTGTGTGGGCGGCCGCTTTGGCTGCCTGGAGCAGACTTCTTGGACGTCCCGCTCTCCCCACTAACCCTCCCCAGGCTCTTCTCACTAATTGTGAGAAGAGCCTCATTATTGTCTTAAATTTACCAATAAGAATTACTCATTTAAGTTTTGCTTATTGTTGTTATATTAGATATTTTTCACTTTTTAGAAATGCAACTTGAATTGAAAATCTGAAATGGTGTCAGATTTTGAATCTGTGAAAGTTCTTGTTTATGCTCTAGAACAAATGTCAGGGCTTTAACTTGAAAAAAGTGCTCATTTTCTTGCAGTAATGTGCTATTCCATTTTCAAACAATAATTATACAATAAAGTAGTACATCAGCTGCATCTCACCCTGCTGCTGAATTACGATCACACACTTCATTATCATTAATCAACAAATTTAGCGAGAAGGACTTCTAAGCATTATTATTTTTAAGTCATACAAAAACCCCAGCTATAGAGGTGAAAAGAAATAGGCCAGCTCACTCTTGTATATATGTAAGCTTAAAACAAAAACTAAAATAGAAACTTGTTGGTGGAGGGAACAATAGCACAATATATTCCTGGGCCCTGTTTTGTGCTCCCTGGATGTTCAAAAGAGACAGAGGAGGCAGCATGTACAAACTGTCTCCATATGTTTCCCTTCTGTATGCAATTAGCTGCCTTCTCCTGTGAAGTGTAATTCATTCCTTTTGGATACTGAGCAAAGATGGAGTTTCAGGTCCTAAAAGCAAGTATTAGATCAGCTAAATAGCAGGATCAAACATTTCTGTAGAATCATTTGACCTCATAAACAAAATATGGAGATTAAAACGAGACAATACATTTTCCAAGAAACTTAGGCTTTTGGTTAGGGAATTTATAATCCTTATTATATCTCCTTTTTGTTTCTTCTCTGGTTTTGCTAGGCAGATCATCCATTTTTTTGGCATGTCCTAAGGAAACTGAATTATCTACACACAATGCTGCCAACATAAATGTAAACAACCATGCTCAAGGTTTACACTATTTTGTTTTTCAAAATTTGCCTTGAATGTACTGGGTGCCTACACAGAATGAAGCCAATAATGTGGTTGACAAAGTCAACATTAAGGGAAACCATTCTTAGATTAGGAGCCATTTAGCTAAACTGAAATAAGAAGCAGTAGCATCAGAACTATTCAAGAAGAACCACACAAGAACACATACAGGTGAAACTCGGAAAATTAGAATATCGTGCAAAAGTCCATTAATTTCAGTAATTCAAATTAAAAGGTGAAACTGATATATGAGACAGATGCATTACATGCAAAGCGAGATAAGTCAAGCCTTAATTTGTTATAATTGTGATGATCATGGCATACAGCTCATGAAAACCCCAAATCCACAATCTCAGAAAATTAGAATATTACATGGAACCAAGAAGACAAGGATTGAAGAATAGAACAATATCGGACCTCTGAAAAGTATACAGTGTACTGTGCTTGATTGGCCAGCAAACTCGCCTGACCTGACCCCATAGAGAATCTATGGGGCATTGCCAAGAGAAGGATGAGAGACATGAGACCAAACAATGCAGAATTGCTGAAGGCCGCTAATGAAGCATCCTGATCTTCCATAATACCTCATCAGTGCCACAGGCTGATAGCATCCATGCCACACCGCATTGAGGCAGTAATTGCTGCAAAAGGGGCCCAAACCAAGTACTGAATACATATGCATGCTTATACTTTTCAGAGGTCCGATATTGTTCTATTCTTCAATCCTTGCCTTCTTGGTTCCATGTAATATTCTAATTTTCTGAGATTGTGGATTTGGGGTTTTCATGAGCTGTACGCCATGATCATCACAATTATAACAAATTAAGGCTTGACTTATCTCACTTTGCATGTAATGCGTCTGTCTCATATATCAGTTTCACCTTTTAATTTGCATTACTGAAATTAATGGACTTTTGCATGATATTCTAATTTTCTGAGTTTCACCTGTAGATAGGAACATAGGAAGCTGCCATACACTGAGTCAGACCATTGCTCTATCTAGCTCAGTATTCTCTTCACAGACTGGCAGCAGCTTCTCCAAGGTTGCAGGCAGGAATCTCTCTCAGCCCTTTCTTGGAGAAGCCAGGGAGGGAACTTGAAACTTTCTGCTCTTCCCAGAGTGACTCCATCCCCTAAATTGAATATCTTACAGTGCTCACACTTCTAGTCTCCCATTCATATGCAACCAGGATAGACCCTGCTTAGCTAAGGGGACAAGTCATGCTTGCTACCACAAGACCAACTTTCATCTCCTTAACAAATGCAGTAGATACTGTTTTGAAGACTATTGGAAAAATGGAAGAGACGTTTTAGAAATAGCCTTAAACCCCTAAACAAAATGACAAAGCAAGCATCGAAAAGTGGGCCTACCCAGATGGGTTCCAGCTCATGCTTCCATCTCTCAGCACCTGAAGAACAGCAAGAGTACTGACTTTTTTTTTCTTTTGCAAATTTACTGTATACTTCTGTAAGTTTAGATTTTTGATGTTAATTCATGAATTGTATTGCTAAGCAAATCATTTGGATGAGCTGTTAGCTACCATACCAACACCTATAATTGAATTTTATTTTCAAAACTTAGGAAAGAGTTAATACTTGTACCAAAAAGGGTTTTATAAACATTAATATGCATCCAAGTTCCAAGAATACCTTCTCAGTACTATGTCCCCGGATCATGAGACTTTGGAATGCTGTCCATCAACTTTATGTGAACAAATGTCTAGGTGAAATATTGTTTTCAGAAATTATCCAGAAAATGATTCAAATTGCTGGGAAAATTCAAGGATCCTGGAACGTCTCCATGAACAACTCATGGCTGGATCTACCAAATGAATTCCTTGTTCTGATTTATTGCAGAATCTCTATTCCCTCCCTTCCTATATCAGATCCAGGAGGGACTCTTAGAGGAAAGACAGTACTTACTTTGTTTTAACAACCTTATTATTCCACAGAAAGTCAGCGAGTTGTTCCATCTCATGTAACAAACATGTACCCTTGTTCCATTTCATTTGACAGTAGTGAGGTTATAAAAGAATGTATTTTCCTTATTTGTCATTCATTTCTTCCAGAAGAGCAGTGAATATTTTCCTATGACCCACCAGTGCTTTCATCACATCTGGAGAAACTAAAGTGCTATTGTCCTGAAACAATAGTTCATTTATGTTCTGCAAAACACTACACACAGAAAACAAGAGTTTCTGAAAAAGTTATATGTAACAAAAAGCATCCTGTTCTGGAAATAAAGTGAAATAGCTTACATTGTCTTTTTCCCATAGGAAACTAAAATATTTAGTATTAAAATAAATGTACAGGACTTTATTTTATTTTATTATCATCTGTTGGGCAGGAACATTACTGAGAAAAGAGGTTTACCACAAAAAAAGCATTATTATTTTCCCCCTCCATTCATTTGCAAGTAGTTCAATTGAACTTCCTCAAACTAATCATGATGCGACTATATAGCTGAAGACAAAGCTTGTACTTCCAATATGACTTTATTATTTTGGCCAGGATCCAAGAACAATTTAGACACCTCTGAGGACTTGGTCCTACCCAGCAGGAACTTTGATGGTTATTCTTTGAACAATGGGACTTTATGCTGTAATGACAAGCTACTTTTGAAAATCCCTTTATTCTCAAAAAATAGTTTGCTGTATAGTATGAGGAACACACGACCATAGCATGAGGAACACAGGACTTGTTGCAAGGTTCTTTGAACCTGCCCACTATGCGTAAAGAAAAAAGAAAAAAAATCTCATCCAATTGTGTCTGCTCAATACTTGCAAGCATCTAATAATAAACCACAATATTTGGAAATGGCTAAATACGGGAAATAATATAATAGGATGAACAGGTTAAAAGAACCCAAGACGTCCTGGATCCAGGAGCTGCCAAGCTACCCTTCTCTCTGGCTGGCTGGGTAAGTATCCCACTGCAGCTGCCCTAGGAAATACTAAATCTCCCTTTTCAGACTGAAAGTTCAGGTCCTGAATTAGCTTGCAGGCCAATAGCCTTGAGGACCTTTGATATCAGGGGAGAAAAATCATCTGCAATAAAGAGGTGTTAGGAAATATTACAAGGTTCCACACCCTCACCCCCATACCACTCACCCTCCTCCTTAGGTAGGGAGTCTGGATCTTGAATGTCTCCCTCCAAATTGCCCACATCATCCCCGAGGCCAGTGTCACCGATACCAATGGGCACTGTCCCTGAGGTTAGCTTGTTTTGAGGTTAGTTTGAGCTTTGTTTTGAGGTTAGCTTGTTTCGAACAAGCTGAGGTTAGCTTGTTGTTCTGCCACCAGCTGCCTTGTTTAGCTGCTGGCTCGGCTTCCAGGCCCATCTTCCTTCCATCGGATGGGCTCCTGATGACAAGAGGGCTGGCTTAGATGTTATGAGGTCTGTGGAGGCATGTCACCTACCATCCTCTGTGACTATGTTTTGGCTCAAGTGGGAGAAATCAGCATCAAATGGGTGCAAAGAGAGGCGCTCTTATGCCTGGACTTTGGGGCCGATGTCCAGGTCTTCCACAGCCCCTGCCCCCCCCCAAATCCTCTTTAGTCTGTCCTGGGTGGTATAGTTGCCCAGCAGTGCATTATTATTATTATTATTATTATTATTATTATTATTATTATTACATTTATATCCCGCTTTTCCTCCAAGGAGCCCAGAGCAGTGTACTACATACTTATGTTTCTCTTTCACAACAACCCTGTGAAGTAGGCTAGGCTGAGAGAGAAGTGACTGGCCCAGAGTCACCCAGCTAGTATCATGGCTGAATGGGGATTTGAACTCGGGTCTCCCCGGTCCTAGTCCAGCACTCTAACCACTACACCACGCTGGCTTAATTTGCAGGGAAGGGGGGCCTCCAGAGGCCTTTAGATCCAGGCTCCTAAATTACCTAGGTCCACCTCTGGGTGCAAATTAGTGAGCAGCAATATAAATACCTTAAGAGCTGTGCGGGAGGTGGCTGTGACATGGATGCCCTGGAAAGGGAAAGAAAGAGGGTGGAGGTGTGACTTTGAAAACAAAGAGTTGCTTTATTGAGGGGAAATAGGGGTACAGAAAATGAAAAAGTGGTTGGTTAGACACATTACCAAGTTGCTAAACTAGGAAAGGGGATAGAGGTTTGGGGGTGAAAGAGAGAGAGAAGGGCGGAAGATGTGTGTCACAACTACCTAGATCTCAGAGGGGAAATTCTTCTCTCTAGGGAGCTTAAGCACAGAGCGAGCTCATTGGCACAGCTGGGCAGTGTGAGGGTGCTGTGTCCGATGGCAAGCTGCATACAGGTGCATGGATAGCAAGTGTGGCAGATACAATGACAGCAGCAAAGCGTGACCCCCAAAGCAAAAGTGTGATCCCATGTTTGAAGGGGGTTCTTATAGGCAAAAACATGTCCTAAGGCTAGGAGGAGTCCAGCACATGGTCCCCTCCCAGAGTTTCCTGATAACATCAGGAGTTAATGCTCCTGAGACAACTTGAATATTAGTTATGATTAGGTGATTTCTAGGTTGTGTTTTCCTGTATGCTCCATGACAAAGGATATTCAAAGAGGGAGGTCACTACAGCAATCACCTGGACAAAGGGAAGAGAGGAGGGATCATCACATCCTCTGGCACAGACTTGCTCAATTCTGAAAATTATCCGGAGGAAGAGTTGGATAGAGCTTGTCTCAACCTTGAGAACTCTCATCAAACAAGGAGGGAAGCAAGCTGGCATTCCTATCTCTTTTGTTCCTTTTTTCAGTGTTCAGGCGGGTCTGTTCTGTATTTCACCTACTTATGGCATAATGCAATCAGCAAGGGTATTTACTTGGATTTGTGGCAGTAGGGGCATAGCTATAATTGAGCTAAAGGGTTCAAAGAACATGGGCCCCCAGCTCCTGAAGGCCCTCCAGCTCCAACCCTGCCTATTTTCTTCATTGTCTCCCTCAGTCTGGGGGTGGGCGCCAGAGAGAGGGATGAACACGGGCCTCCTCTCCCCTAGCTACGCCCCTGTGTGGCAGGTCTTTTGCAAATGGACCTCAGTGTTGCCTTTTTAGGAAAGCCCCTTGTCAGAATGACCATTTACCTGGGATACAGCCAGCATTTCTCTTCCAAGCAATCATAGGGAAAGAAAATGGCTGAGGCTAGAGTTTAGGAAGCACACTGAAATACTCCAAAATGGCAAAGCAAGCAGATTTGGTAATATAGGAGCCAGGCGGAAGGACTCTCCCCCTGTTACACCCCTGCTGGTACTGGAAAAAAGAGCAACAATAACTACCCTTCCCCATCCATCATTTTGCAACTTAAAAGAGATATTTCAAAGGATACAAGCTTTGGGCTGGAAGAGAGATGAGATTTTTAAAAGTAGAGATCCAAATCAAACACCTACCAACACTGCATTCTCTTGCTAGGAAGTTACTCCGTTTAGCCACTTACTTCCAGGAAAGCTATGTGCAGGATTTGGGCAGCTTCCCTGATTTTTCCAGTGGATAAAAAGCCGCTAGGTCCATGCATGCACAGCAGGACTGTACAAAGCCCAACCCCCTTCATTTTCCATTTTAACCTTCACCACTTAAAAGTGCTGTAGCACAGCTGAGCATGGCAGAGGCAGTAGACAAACTCCAATGCATCAGAGCAGCATCCAAAGTCAGTGGCCTTATGTCCAAGCTTATGTGCTTATGTGCATCCACAGTGCATGCATGGAACCAGGCCATCACAGACAGAACAGAATTCTGAAGATCAAATCACCAAGTACACAGAACCAGAAAAGTACTCTATAAATTTACAATATAATGGGCAGGATCTAGAATGAAGTTACTCATAACTGAGCTGCATTGAAATTAATGGGATATGTTAATCATGACTAAATTGTCTCATTTATTACAGTGATCCTTAGTCATGACTAATTTCATCTGGATCTTGCCCAACATGTTCAGAGATATATATACTTGACATCCATCCATTCCACCCAAATCAATATGAATTTGTGAATATGCCATTTCTAGTCATCTTTACTTCTTCAGCCCTGATCTAGCAAAGGTTGAACCATCCATAGAAATATGCTTCATACAATGATTGTCACTCCACATGCACAACCAACTGCTATAGAAGTGCAGCCTCTGCCACATCCAGCAGATGTTTAATCAACATCCTTCAGAGTATACTTCTTCACGCTTGCAACTATAATCATGGAGCTCCACGTTCTGTCCTACATGTGACTTGGATTTCAAACACTCATTTCCTTCTCCTGAAGATCTTCTGCTTAGAAACAGGAAACAGTGCTCCTAGATCCATGGAGCTGGCTGAGCATTTCTGGATAAATCTCATGTTGTTCCTGAAAATCCACATGCCCTTAATTTTGACTTTGAACTATGCATGCACATCCTTGTATCTCTAGAGAACATTTCAAGACTTGCACCCTCCATATACTTTTACCATTCATCTCTTGCATCAATATTTTTAGAAAGATGTTAAAGATTCCCAGCTTCCACATCATTTGTCACACAGCCAAGCATGATATTGGTACTTTTGGCTATAGCAACAGAATAACAGTGCAGAAATGATGCTATATTCATTTTGTTTGGAGAATTCTAAAAAAGAAGTGTTCTGTCTCTTGTCAACTTCTCATTAAAAATGACCTTCACTCCAAACAAAAATGGGCAAAGCACAAAACTTCAACACTCCCTACCTCCAAAAAAAGAAGAAAAACAAAATCAAAGTGAAAGAGAGAAACCCTCCTGTGGAAATGACTAGCGATTGTATCTGTTAATAACTGATTCAATATCCCCTGCCACAAAAATGAAGAGAATGCTCGTCAAGGTTGGTTGCGAGACAAATGGCATGAGAGAAACAGCAAATGGAATCGTATTTCAAGTGTTAAACATAAACAGAAAAATGATTAGCTTGAAAGTCAGTTACATACTATCAACAGCCCTGTAAGATCCATTAGCTGCTTTGCTTAATTTTAGGAGGATTTAGCACTTACAGACAAACAGTAACAGATGTTGGAGGGGGAAATGAACCCAGCGACAGAGGAATGAAAGAAAGGTGAACAGAAGACAACAAAGAGACATATGCCACGAAACTCTCTCTTCATTCTTCTGGGATAATTTGCACTCTGTGAAGAAAGCCCTCTGGTTCCATAGGAATGCTACACAGGCTCAAAAGATGTGTGCAAATCTGGAAATTATGAACATGCTGTTTGATCAAGCAGTGGCCGGTGGTGGTGGTGGTGGTGGGAATACATCTATCTGTATCCAGCCTCACATAGTTGTTCTGAGTTAGCTACTGTATCTATTTTCCAAGGAAATGTTTCTTTGGTTGATGGGGTGGAAGAATTTCCTTAAATCTAAGGACCAATAATGAGTGGGAAGAACAACTAGGAAAATGAGTGCTGACATTTATTATTTAAGTTATGTATAGTCTGCCTCCTGAGGTGCCTAACAATATAAAAATATCAAATCATCAATATAAAACAGAACAGACTTCAGAAAGATAAAATAGCAAGCATCAGTTTAGTAGCAGCACCAGACCACCTATCCTATGAAAAGCAGAAAGGCAAAAACTAGCACTTTCAGTTGCTTCCTAAAAGCCATAAAGAAGGAAATCTGATCATGGAAGAGAGTTCCTGAGCTGATGAGCCATGACCAAAAAGGCCCTGACTCTTGTTGCCACCCTCCTCAATTCATAATCTGGTGGCACTCTAGTAAGACCTCTGAAGAAGATCTTAATAGAGCTGGTTCTGATTATCACAAGCTCATCATGTGATAAAGGAAGGCACGCACTGAGAGTGCACCACCCTGACGTTACTGAAGGACATCCTGATGCACTATCGAGAGATCCTTTAAACAATGGGAGCAGTGATCATTTTAATCACCTATCTACATGTGCTACAGGGTTTTGTAGAGTGTGTAGAGGGCCGATTCAGATGAACACCTCTTTCATGGAATTAAATGACGTCCCAATATAATGGTGTATGTCTTTCAAAGACATCCAGGTGGGGGCACTCTCAGCACAATCTCATCCTTCTTGCACGTAGGACCAGTGATCATACGCAGGCCCATTGTTAAGCATGTTTGTGTGGGAGGAGGAGGTCCTTCACATACTCCAGTCCCAAGCCACTTAGGGTTTTATAGATAAGTAACACCACTTTGAATTGCACCCAGAAGCAAATTGGTAGCCATTGCAGCTCTTGAAGTAGCAATGAGCTGTGATACCTCTTATTATTAGCCTTTGGCCGCATTTGCACATAACATGAAACCGGAGGTTGCCGAAGCCGTGGTTAATTTTTCTAACCATGAATTGCATTGCAGACATTCATCCAATTACAACCTGGCAACCTCTATTTTCAGGGCAGGGGAGCCCCTCACACTTCCTAGTCCTCTGAGGCCATATCCCAGCAAGCTCTGTAGTGATCGTGGGCAAGGCTTCAGAACATTTCCAGGGCAGCAGCCATTGGCCACAATCTTCAAGGGGATGTGCTGAGAGTGATTGTGCCTTTTCAAAATGGTCCATCCGCCCTCAGCAGGAAAAGAGCATTTAAATCCTTTAAATGGGATGCAAACCCTTCATCTGACAGCAATTACACTGCTGCCCTCATAAGAACCCCACAACAAAAACAGTCTCAAACAAACACAATTTCTGGCAGGGGGGCTGAGGGATGCTGAGGGGCACTATTTTTATGTTATTCAGGAAATGGAAGGAAACTTGATTACTTACTTGGAGGGCATATGTATATGGGGGAGGGCAAAGGATCCTGGAGTCTGGCCCGCTGTGAACAAGGATGCTTTTGCAATGGCTCACTCCAGCAAAGCACTCCACAGAGACCTCAGTAGCATCTCTGTGGACATGGTGCTAGAGACCTCTGTCCCTGTGGTGGCTTGTCACCAGGGGACAAGCACTTTCTGAGCGGGCCAGTCTAATGGGGAGGACCCTAGGCTTGCCACCTTTGGTCATCAGACTATGCGCTCATAAGTTGAGCTATCAAACAAGGGGGCCCACTTGTGAGGGGGGGGCCCATTCTCTCTGGGTAATTATAGAAGGAGAGCTGGTCTTGTGGTAGCAAGCATGACTTGTCCCCTTAGCTAAGCAGGGTCCACCCTGGTAGCATATGAAAGGGAGACTAGAAGTGTGAGCACTGTAAGATATTCTCCTCATGGGATAGAGCTGCTCTGGGAAGAGCATAAGGTTTCAAGTTCCCTCCTTGGCTTCTCCAAGATAGGGCTGAGAGAGATTCCTGCCTGCAACCTTGGAGAAGCCGCTGCCAGTCTGTGAAGACAATACTGAGCTAGATAGACCAATGGTCTGACTCAGTATATGGCAGTTTCCTATGTTCCTATGTAACTTTTGCACAGTGATCCCCTCCTCTCCAAGGATCCCTTTGACATACCCAAGGCAAGGCAAGTCAATCTCATCAAAGGAGATTTTGTTGCTCCATGTGTCCGGGTGTAGTTGGGTGGGCAGACTGTGGAAATACTGGGACTGGGGACAGATCTTAACACTCATTCAAATTTCCTTTGGACTGGCGTTGTGGCATATGCAAATCTGCCACCATAGGGAATTGTGGGAAAGGGTAGCCCCGGTTGTCTGCAACCCCAAGAGAGTGGGGTTGCAATTCCAGGCAAAATTTAAGATGGATGTATTCAAATGGGTGGATGGCTGGCAGAGGGTGCGCTTTAAGTTTTTCTTTGCAGCAGTCAACAAGACAGGGAGAGATGTTGCTCCGGTAAACTCCCCCGTGGCTTGCTTCTATCAAGCAACCAGGCTGGGTGTCATCTGCCATCAAGCCCGAATGTGTGTCTCCATGGCCTGAAACTCTCATGAAAGAGCAGTCTGTGGGAGAAGGGATGTCACAACACATTGTTAGTGATTCTTCCCAACACCTTGTCCCCACAGACAGCTCTTCTCATGAGTTGTGAAGTGGTAACCCTGCGGCCTTATGTTCTTATGAGTGAGTGGTTTGTTCAGGAAGAGCATCCATCCTCATCACATGTGAAGAATCTCTCCTTTCACTGGAGGTAATGCTGATTCTACTGCCTAGCCTTTCTCATGAGTAAGCCTAGCAGTCCTGGATTAACCATAAGGCAAAATAAGCATGTTCTTAGGGCATCAAGGGAAGGGGGTGCACCACAGAGTTTCCCCCCTGGATATCATGCCCTTAACTCTTTCAGTCAACATAACAACATAACAACAGCCCTACTGAATCAGGCCCAAGGCCCATCTAGTCCAGCATCCTGTTTCACACAGTGGCCCACCAGATGCCATTGGGAGCCACAAGCAGGAGTTGAGGGCATGCCCTCTCTCCTGCTGTTACTCCCCTGCAACTGGTACTCAGAGGCATCCTGCCATTGAGGCTGGAGGTGGCCTATAGCCCACCAACTAGTAGCTGATGATAGACCTCTCCTCCATGAAGTTATCCAAACCCCTCTTAAAGCCATCCAGGTTGTTGGCTGTTACCACACCTCGTGGCAGAGAATTCCACAAGTTGATTATGCATTGTGTGAAAACATTTGTTGGTCCTAAATTTTCTGGCAATCAATTTCATGGAATGACCCCTGGTTTTAGTGTTATGGGAGAGGGAGAAGAATTTCTCTCTATCTACTTTGTCCACTCCATGCATGATTTTATAGACCTCTATCATATCTCCCTGCAGTTGTCTTTTTTCTAAACTAAAAAGCCCCAGCTATTGTAGCCTTGCCTCATAAGAAAGATGCTCTAGGCCCCTGATCATCTTGCTTGCCCTCTTCTGCACCTTTTCCAGTTCTACAATGTCCTTTTTTAGATGTGGTGACCAGAATTGTACGCAGTATTCCAGGTGTGGCCGCACCATCATTTTGTATAAGGGCATTATAAAATTAGCAGTTTTATTTTCAATCCCCTTCCTAATGATCCCTAGCATGGAGATGGCCTTTTTCACAGCTGCTGCACATTGAGTTGACACTTTCAACGAGCTGTCCACCACAACCCCAAGATCCCTCTCCTGGTCAGTCACCAACACTTCAGATCCCATCAGCATATACTTGAAGTTGGGTTTTTTTTCGTCCCAATGTGCATCACTTTACACTTGCTAACATTGAACCGCATTTGCCATTTTGTCGCCCACTCACCCAGTTTGGAGAGATCCTTTTGGAGCTGCTCACAATCCGTTTGGGATTTCACTACCCGGAAGAGTTTGGTATCATCTTCAAATTTGGCCACATCGCTGCTTACCCCTGCTTCTAGTTCATTTATGAATAAATTTAAAAGCACTGGTCCCAGTACAGATCCCTGGGGGACCCCACTGTTTACTTCCATCCATTGTGAAAACTCTCAATTTATCCCTACCCTCTGTTTCTTGTCTTTCAACCAGTTTGCAGTCCACACATGCACTTGCCTCCTTATCCCATGACTGCTAAGTTTCCTCAGGAGTCTTTGATGAGGAACTTTGTCAAAAGCTTTTTGGAAGTCCAGGTATACGATGTCAACTGGATCACCTTGATCCACACACTTGTTGACACTCTCAAAGAACTCCAAAAGGTTGGTGAGGCAAGATTTACCTTTGCAGAAGCCATGCTGGTTCTCCCCCAGCAGGGCCTGTTCTTCTATGTGCTTTACAATTTTATCCTTGAGGATGCTTTCCAACAATTTGCCTGGAACGGATGTTAAGCTAACTGGCCTGTAATCTCCCAGATTGCCCCTGGATCCCTTTTTGAAAATCAGTGTTACATTTTCTACCTTCCAGTCCTCCAGTACAGAGCCTGATTGCAGGGATAAGTTTTATATTTTAGCAAGCATGTCGGCAATTTCACATTTGAATTATTTGAGGACTCTTGGATGGATGCCATCTGGCCCTGGCGATTTGATCGTTTTCAGTTTTCCCAGAAAGTTTAGAACATCATCTCTTGTCACTTCTATCTGTCTGAGTTCTTTAGCCTCCATCCCTGAAATGGCTGACGCAGGAACAGGTATATGCTCTGTATCCTCTGCTGTGAAGATGGACACAAAGAACTCATTGAGCTTCTCTCCAACCTCCACATCCTCCTTAATAATCACTTTCACTCCCTCATTGTCTAGTGGTCCAACAGCCCCCCTGGCAGGTTTCCTGCTTCTAATGTATTTAAAGAAGTTTTTATTATTCCCCTTGATACTTTTAGCTAAATGTTCCTCAAACTTTCTTTTCGCCTCCCTTATTGTCACCTTGCATTTCTTTTGCCACCTTGCATTTCACTGCCACACTCAACTTAAGTAATTTTTTGGTAATTGTTTTTATCTGCCGTGTGCAACTTTACTCTGCATTGTTAAAAAAACCCACAACATTTTCTTTGGCTCAGTGAGCGGTGGTGATAAGGGAGGCCAGCGGGGGGAGAGGAAACCCTTGCGGAACTCCCCGTTCCCCGCGGCTACAGCAAGCCCCCCTAAGGGGCTACAGGTAGTTACTTTTCATTTAATTTTTTTTTTAAAAAAAAAAGTTCACGGACCTACCGGACCGGACCAGCATTTTCAGTTCTGGTCTGGACGGAACCGGGTATGTGTGTGTCGGTTCGCTCATGAACCCATGAATCCCCAGACTGAACCACCGGGCCGCTTCTGCACATCCATAGTAAAAAGTCCTTGATTTGTGAAAGATTACTGTAAAGAACAGTACAAAATATTGATAAAACTTCATGTAAAAGATGGTCGTTTGTTATGATATCTGACTTGAAGATGAAATATTTTTCTCAATCATTCCTTCTGTTGCGGCCCTGAAGCCTAGGGGCCACATGTGTTCACCCAAGGGGAAGGGGCTGGGCCCACTTCCTTAACACCATTGTGCAAAAAATAGACCTAAGCCATTCAAGAATTCCAGGTTGGGGCTACCCTTTAAACCTAACCCCGGGTATGGCCACCCTGCCATATGTTCCTGTCCTAATGATCTAATGGGATTTCCCTGTTTATGTTGCCACTGCAGTTGCATGTACTTGTGAAAATACATCTTGGTTGCTTCATTTTTGGAGAGCTAAGCACTCTGTGGGCACCAGGAGTCGAAATCGACTTGAGGGCACACTTTACCTTTAAGCATATAGTGCCTGTTTTGCCATCCTGTCCCCTTTCTCTCCTGGCTGCCAGCAGGGGGAAACAAGAGACAGAGTGAGAGGAGGGCATGTCCCCATTTGAATGTCTTGGAATCTTGGAATGGGGCTTGGTGGCGTCCCTCTTGCTGGGCAACTGCTTTCTTAGATCGGAGACACGGGGGCAGGGCAAGTGCTCAGAAAGGCAGCCAGTTAAAGGCACCACAAGCATAGAAAGGGCACAGTCCCAGGTGAGTCTTTCTATGATGATGGTCACCAAAACGGCACAAAACCATGGTTATGGTGGCATCCACATTTAGATGTAACGCTGCTGCCACAAAACCTCAGGTGGGGGCAGCAAAACTCACTACAAATTGGAGTTTGGTGAGGGAAACCTCAGGTTGCTTTTGCTGCAAAACTGCGGTTGCACGCAGTTGGATGTCCACAAATTCCATCCTCTGCCCATTTCACTGTGGTTTCACGTTACGTGCAACTGCGGCCTTTGTTAGCCGAGCTGCTGTGTTTTATGCCCATTGTAGTTTCCAAACAGTCTTTAAATATAGCCCCAGGCAAAAGAGTATTGCAACATTTGAATAAAAATCTTATCGAGGCATGTGTGAAAGTGGCCAGATCGGACCTTTTCAGGAAAAGTCCCAGTTGGCTAAATAAGGCCTTGACAAATTTTCTTTGGGTATAGGAGCAAGCCTAAAATTTTAGGAGCCAGACTCATTTTTCAGCATCCAGGATTTCAGATGCCTCTTCTATGGACTAGAATGTATTTCACAAACAAAATCTTACACCAGGGGTGGGCAGACATTAGGCTTCTGGAACTTTCTTTCTTTCTTTCTTTCTTTCTTTCTTTCTTTCTTTCTTTCTTTCTTTCTTTCTTTCGCCATAGCCTTGAGATTTAGCAGAACAACATGGTAGCTTGAGGAAGCAGAACCAGTCACAAAATGGTGGCCAACATCCTAATATGGCATATGTGAAGTGAAAGAATGCCTGTTTGCAGTGGAAGCATCAATTGTGTCTCTTGTAAAGGCACACATTTCACCAATCACCTTTCCCCCTGGAAGCACTCTTTGCAACCTTCAAATATGTGTCTGAGGGTGCACAATCCCCAGGTACATATTTCTGGATGAAAGAGCACTTCCAGGGAAAATCCATCCAAGTGCATGTACCCACACTTCCCAAGAAGGGAATGTCACCACCCTAATAATTGAAACAAGGTAGGTGTTAAAATGTTTTGTTTTGTTTTTTGAAGCTACATTGACAGGTAACAGAAACATGTATCTGAAGGCAAAATCTAACTTGCTGAACTAGTACATCAACACATAGCAAAATATATAGATCATTCAAAGGGTTTCTGCCCACCCAACAAAGTCCTCAGAGGGGCCTCTGCTCTCTGTGCCAGCATTAAGAGAGGCTAAATTATTGTGCACCTGGGACAGGACCCTCTTTGTTGTTGCCCCCAGGCTCTGGAATGCTCTCCCAGAGAATTTCTGCTCTTTGACATCTGTGGATGCTTTTAAAAAAACAACTAAAAACCTTTTTATTTGTTTAGGCTTTTACCCCTTAGGGGCTGACACGTTTCTCAGCTTTTCTGTTCCTGCTTTATCTTTTTATGGCGTGTGTGTGTGTGTGTGTGTGTGTGTGTGTGTGTGTGTGTGGTGTTGTTGTTCTGGTTGTTGTTGTTTTGGTGCTGTATGAGGTTTTTTTTACTTTTTAACTAATTTTAAGATTTTAAATGTGATTTTTATGGAGTTTTATAGTATTGTAACTTTTATAAACGTCCTTGGGATGCCTTACGAAAGGTGGTATAGAAACTGAACAATTAATCAATCAATACAGTCAGGCTTGATCTATATCTTTTGATGAAATGTGTTAATCTGCTAGTGGTTGAGGTGTGCTGGGAAGTCCCCAGTTCAAATATCACTTCACTTCAAATAGGGAGCCTTAAGAAGCTACTATTCTCTCTGTCCCAAACTATGCTCTCCCCACCCCCAGTAATATGGGATAATAGTGCTAGCTTTCCTTATAGTCTTGTTATAGAGGATTACTTGAGGCTTGGCCTACACACACAGCAAAATGCACTAGAAATGAGATCAGAGTCACCCAAGGTTGTAAACTGGCTGCATACCTTCATCCTGCAGGCAGAAACCACATTTTTGAATGCTCACTTACAACAGGGAGTGTAGAAGTAGTAGCAGTGTGTTTATTTTGGTCACAGGCCAGATTAACAAACAATAAAGGGAGTGTAGAAGGGCTTTTGATGTACTGCTTTTGTTAGTGATGATATTGTTGTTGCTTTGTAGATTTTTTTTCTTTTGTACAGAGACCATTCACAAATGGTACCCCTCCAACTGCACTCGAAGTGGTACAGCCAGTTCCATTGCCACAGGATTCTGCCACCTTATCTGCAACATGTGAAGACCAGGCCTTGGATAATTCCCATGAAGTGCTGTGAACATTTGCAGTGACCCATATATTAACTATTATTGCTGTTATCGATAATAATTATTGTTGTAGTCCAGAATTCATGCAAATCCATCCTGCTGCTTATACAGTACACACATATTATGACTATTGACTGGTGATCTCCACTAAAAGATGTCAGAACATAAGGGCAGCATCCCATCCAGGCAAATTCTGTCTCCATGTAGGAATGCTTTGCTCATGTAATAGAGAAGAGTCAGTTTTTGCTGGTCCCCTCCAAAATGTGCCCTTGACAGCTGGGAGACTCTCAGGGACATATTGCAGTGGAGAGGGGTGGTGTTCAGGCAGCAGAGGGAAGGGAGAGACCAGTGAAAATAATCCTTCTTCTGTCAGACAAACAAAATGTTCTTCTGTGAGCAGCATTATTCTGAATGGTACCCTACGTTTTCAGAAATATACAGTAATGTAAAGAAGCTCATTTCAATTAATCGTACTCAGGCAGAGGCATAACAATTATCATATTGTGATTGTTGTCTCCAAAGGCATAATAGAGATAAATATCTAGCTCTTAAATGTTTGAACTTTGTAGCTTAAATTCTTGCAGCAAAATGTGTGATTCCATGATCAACCAAAATAAACAAGAAAATTGCTAGAAGGATCAATAAGAGAAATGCAGCTTTGTTTTCATTCCATATGACAACCCTTTTTGAAGAAAACATTCCAGCTGTATATAGATACTAAAATATTTATAATTCAAATATTAAAATATTTAATATATGTCCAGTAAAGAAGGGGGAAGTATTGGAACATTATGCCTCTGAGACCAAATTTAGTAAAATGCAACCACATAACCTTCATTTAGAAATATGGATATATTAGATCAGAACCGGTTCTTCCAATTTCTTCCCCAGTTTCTCTCTTGAAATGGTCACCCCAACAATGAGCATTCCATCAACATGTTGTATTTGTAAACAGTAAGATTGGGAAGAGCAACCCCCTTGTTTTGAGCATAATGGCTACCCCAGAAGAAAGGGAGTAGATCGAATGGGAAGGCATTTGCTCAAAGAAGCCAATCAGGATCAGATTTCTTCACTCAATGCACATAGAAAAACTGAAAGGCCAGCTTGTCAGCAAATGTTTAACTACAATGAAATTCATGCCTGCCTACAGTATTCTAATTGGATATTTCAGCATAATTTCACTCTGGGAAATTCCACAGGGTAATCTTAGAGCAGGCTTGCATCTCAAACTCTGGAGCCTGATTATAATTAATAGTCTCTGAACATTGAGGGTGTCACCCTTTTCTGAGGATTCTCTTGTTGTGGAAAGAAACAGAAAGAGAGAAGTGAAGTGCATTTAACTTTGGGAGCAGTTCATAAAATATGACATCAGGAACCAAACACTCATTGGGGCCGTAAAGAAAAAATAAATGGGGGAAGTATTACCATAAAGCAGAAAGCTACATTGAAGTGAATTACCTTCATGAAAATTTAATGCAAATGACAGAGTTGCAAAGCAATGCTTTATGTTCTGGTGTTGAAAGGAAGCTGGTAGAATTACAATTTATGAAACATTCTCTCTGTCATGCTTAACGTAGATCATACTAGTGAAAACAAAGAAAGTTCTTGGTGCCTTATTATTTTTGCAATATATGTAGCTATTTACCAGTAAAATATTTTCATTGCATTTGTTATTTGCTTATTATTTTTTCTACTAGATGCTGTAGTCTCTTGTACAGCTGGCATCCTTTCTTTTTGTTAAGAAAGCCTCTGAATTGCTCCCCCACCCCCGCAGATTCACTTCCAGGTATCAATGGTTTCACCTTTCTAATTAAAGGTGATTGCATTGTTCAGGAGAAGCTCTGTTTTCTTCAATAACTCTAGCTTTGGAAAATAAGAAAATCTGTTTGCTCCTACCCAGAAATAAGGCTTAAGTGAATGAAGAAACCACTTCCACATTTCAGTCAGCTGAACTGTGCCCTACAGTCTAGTGGTGCCCTCAAGAGGTGTGGCTAGTAGGCAACATTTATGAAAGAGAAATGAAACTGGGATATATCATAGCTCAGTGGAAGACCACTGACCTGTCTGGTGCTGTGGACAAGAGCCAATGATGACCAAAAGGTGAGAAGGCAGATTACAGCACCATAGATAACTCTGTGGTTGCTCCAGCAGCAGTCAGAGACAGACTGAACTCTTAATACACCTGAGCTGTTGTGCCAGGGGCACTGTTCTTTGCTTGGGTCTGAGATGGACACACACACACACACACACGGAAGGTGAACAGATGGCATTTTAATTAGAGAAAGATGAAGGGGTAAAAGGCTTACATTCTTCAAAATACACATTACTGGGGCTCCCGTTGCAGTAAGGGATGTAGCTCTTGGTGGCGGTCCGAGTCATTTGTGTGGTATTCCATTGGTGAGATCCAATTAGCATTCTAAAGTGGCTACATTTATAGTTGATTTCAAATAAGCCTCACTTGCTGGCAAATAGACACACATGAGCAAAGCATGGCCAACATAGGTGCACAGAGAGACAGTATGAGCAAGGTTCTCACACAGAATGCTGATAAGGGAATGCAGATAATCATATCACCACTATATCACTTTAATCTCAGCAGAGATGAAAGTGAGAGCATGTGCAATGTTCTACACTAGCTACCAATTCTTAAGCAGAATGGGGGCCTGCATAGACACCACATTACATGGCATTTCATGGCTGAGATCCTGACACAGATATTAAACTTTCCCTCCTCATGATACCATGGTCTTGCACAAGGGGATATTTCCTGACTATTATTGTTGTTGTTTACACAGTCAGACAGGTATTATTGACTGGTTTGTTTTATCCAGACATCGAGTCCTTCCCAAGGACCTCGGATGGCTGAATTTTATTATTAATGTTGTTGCTGTTATTGTTATAGATATTGTTGCAGAATATAGGCTGTTCCCAGTAATGTTGCTTTTTGTAATTGGCTGGTGGTGATTTCTGTGGCCCCTGTGGTGTTGATGTGCTCTTCAAGGTCTTTTGGAATTGCACCTAGGGCGCCAATTACCACTGGGATTATTTTGGTCTTCTTCTGCCACAGCCTTTCAGTTTCAATTTGTAGATCTTTGTATTTTGTTATTTTTTCTATTTCTTTTTCTTCTATCCCCTGGTATTATTATTATTATTATTATTATTATTATTATTATTAATTTTATTTCTATACCGCCCTTCCAAAAATGCTCAAGGCAGTTTACACAGAGAAATAACAAACAAATAAAATGGAACCCTGTCCCCAAAGGGCTGACATTCTAAAAAGAAACATAAGATAGACACCAGCAACAGTCACTGGAAGTACTGTGCTGGGGGTGGATAGGGCCAGTACATGAGAGCAGGCTATGCTTCCTGGGTTCTGTTGCATTATCTGAAGACTGGAAGACAAAGAGTCAGCCTTCTAGCCTAGGTACTGGCACTCTTCTTCTTCTCTATTTGATCTTACCTGGGCTGTTGTCTTATCTAGGCTGGGGCCTGGGTCTCATGCTGATTATGCTTCCTCAGGACCAGACTTAGACTGTCTACTCAGAGCAAGATCACGACAAGCACATGCTTTGGAGGCAGGATGTCCCAAGTTTAGTCCCTCGCATCTCCATTTTAAAAAGGAAATTAAGTAGCAGGGCTGGAAAAGACTTCAGTGCCCGAGGACTTTAAGAACTGCTTCCAGACAAGAACAGAAAGCTAGACTAGAAAGATTAGTAGTCAGTACATGGCAGCTTGATATTGTAATGAATTGGGTGTTGGCCTTTCTGTAGGTTTACCTAATTTTTTATGGATAACTGGAAAGAGAAAGGATCCGGAGATACAACAACAAACCATTAGAAATAGTCTTTTACATGTTTGGGATAAATATAAAAACAGGAGAAGCCCAAGATTATCCCTTCTGGCATTGATTCTAAATGTATATTTTCATGAAGAAGAAATGTTTTGCAAATATAACTTTTGGAGAGAAAATTCATATACTTCACAGAGTTTAACTCAGGATAAGTCTAAGGTGAAATCTATTCAAATACTTTCAAAAGAGTTGGCTCAACAACTTCCATGGTTCCAATATTTTCAGATCAGTTCAATTGTGCAGAAAGAGTTACAAAGACAAGGGGGGGGGGGGGCGGCTCAGAGAATTAACTGACATAGAAGATTTAATTAATTGGAAAACTGATCATCTGCAGGGTGCGATATGTAAGTTGTTATTGAAATATGAAACAGAAACTGAGCAGATCAAAGAATGTATGATAAAATGAATGCAGAATATCAACAGAACAATAGATCTGTTATCTCCGACTGGGAATATCAATGAAAGAAGAATATCAAATTTACTTCAAGTAATAATTTATGGGGAAACTGGTATAAGATGTTCTTTAGGTTTTATACAACCCCACTGATCATTAATAAGATTGATAATTGCTTCCCAAAGGAATGCTGGAAATGTGACCAACAGGTGGGGACATTTTATCATATGTGGTGGACTTGTAACAAAACCCAATCATTTTGGAAGAAAATTCACTCTAAAATGGAGCAAATTTTGGAAATCAACTTCCCTTTTTTGCCAGAACTCTTTCTTTTAAATGTGATGAAACCATTAAGTTTACTGAGTTATCTTTATACCTGATTACGGCAGCTAGGGTTTTATATACTACTAACTGACGCTCTTCAGTGATTCCATCTTTAAACTATTATTTTTTTAAAATATGGGATTATGCTTCTATCTCCATGGTTACTGCTTATATGAACAGTGCCTCAAAAGAGTCATTTATGTGTGTTTGGGAACCTTTTATAAACTTTAACATTTGATAAGGCCAGCATTTGTTCCTGAGATCTGGGTTTGATCTGTAATCTGTTGTGTATATCCATTGTAATTATGTTTGCATTAAGACCAGCAAGTGGAAGTAATCTTATCTTTTCTCTCTCTCTTAGTATTCTTGATCTCTGATCTACTTTAAAGGTCTTACCTTACTCTATGTTTCAAGAGATGTAATCAAGCTTTGTTCTTTTACTATTTTAATAAATAAATAAATAAAGAAAGAAAGAAAGAAAGAAAGAAAGCAGGGGGGTATTGTAATAAATTGTGGATATGATTGAGTGCTAGCTGACAAGCTCTTTCCATAGACACATCACAGGCGAGTGTCCAGGAGACCACAGAATGTTTCTGAAGGAGGTGCTGATGGCCTTCAAGTACCCTGATAGGGGAAGACATGAGAGCCTTGTTTCACATGCTCCTCCTTGGGAGAAGAGCTGCCCTTCCCTAGGAGTTCAAAAAGGTGTGGGGACCCTGCTAACCATACAACCCCTCAGTCATCACCTGCCCATTGCTGATTCAACACCTCCCCTAAGAGCTTGAAGATATTCCCTTGATCAGGAGAAATTGGGCTAGGAAAGTCTAGCCCGATTTCTCCAGATCGTGAGAAGCAACAGGAGCCGCAAGGCTCCCAGTGGCAACTTGGTGGCAAGCCACAGAGCCCACTGCTTAACCTGGTTTTTGGGCATGAGAGCACCTGAAAATTGGGTTAAAGGATTGTGTGTTGCTGCGGTGCAGCTCTGTGCCACAGTGACTCACAAGTAGCCTCCCAACCGGGAGACTAAAACAAGCCTCCCATCATTGGGAGGCTCCTTGGAATGCCCTGCACACTTGTGTGGGGCATTCTGGGACTTCTGGGGGCTCAGAGGCCCCCAAACCACACCACCCCAACTGGCTCCATGATGGAGCTGGTAATCATCTGGACAGCTGATCCAGCCACCCAGTGAGGGTTCCCTGTTTGTCTGTGGGGAGAGTGGATCAAGCCTGCAAAACAAAACCTGAGAATGGATCAAGCCTGCAAAACAAAACAAAAAACAAAACAAAACAAGCCTGCCCCACAAAACCTCTTTAGGCTCCACACTGCTCGTGTGGAGAGCCTTCTTGTGTCTCAAGCTGCCTAGCCATCTTGCCTTGGACAAAAGCTTACCTGGCCCTTCTTCCTTCCAACCCCATATGGAAGTTGCAACTCAAATCCCTGTTGATCCATTACCTTATTGGCATTTCACTGATGCTACCCTGAGAGTCTCTCCAAGGAATTGTAGAAACAGTTGGTATTGAGTAATTCCTCATGATACAAAGCCCAGGTAGAAACACAGGAAAGTTATACAAGAAGTGGAAGAAACTGAAACTAGGGGATTGAAAGGGAACAGGTAGCTTGTTCAATCCATTCATTTTAAATAATCAAAGCTTAACTATCTAAAGACAGCTTTGCAATATGAAGCATGACTTTGTTTACTTTTGGCTTTGTGTTCATTATTATGGTTGGTTTTATTTATATTAAACTTATCAAGATATCGTTTTGTTTCTTTACTTATTAAATGCCGCTATTCCCCTGCTGCCCAGAGTTTCATCTCCTTAATTCAGCCTCCAAAGACTCTTTAGTTAATGTATATTTGAGGTATCACTCTGCTTACAATGAACTGTGTTGAAAAGTATCATCAAGCCTTTAGCACAGAAAGAAATCAATCTAGTGATGGTAAATGGTCTGTGGTCTCACAGGGATAGGCTCATCTGTTAAAACTTTAAAGCCATACAAATCAAATATCCCTTGCCTTTGTAGAGAGCTTTATCTGGAATTAATGTGTATTAACCCTTTGAACACTGGCATTTACCAGACTGCCAGACATATGTCTGAAAGCTTGAAGATAATCTTAATAAGTTAGATGATTTATAACAAAATAAAAAAAAAATCCATTACAGTTTAATATTCTTTTTAATGTAGATGAATATCTGCTGACTATACTCTTTTCATAATTGTATGTATTTCACCAAATGTTTAGAAGGTTCCAAAGACTTTTAATCCGTCAAAGACTAACTGGATCACTATCATATGAAACCAAACCACATATATAATTCTGATTCTGCTATTATGTTATTAAACTTGGAGGCAGTTTGTATCCTGCTTACAAACCGGCAGGATACTTGAAAAATTGGTATGATTTTATCCACAGTTCTGAATCCACTTGTTCTGGAGCTAGGCACTGCAGTCCTAACCACATTTACTTGACAGGAAGCCCCACTGAGCTTAGGACTTACTTCTGAGTAAACATGTTTAGGATTACACTGAGTCCTCCAATAATCCATTTGCCAAACCCTAAAGTATCTTGGATTTCCTGTACAAAGACATCAACGTTTAGTATATATTATCACAATTCCAAATAATGCCATTGCTCAGAGGACATGAGGGCTGAGAGTATTTCCCTCCATGTTGTGCCTTGATTGATCTTCTGCCCTGCATTCCACTAGTCCTGAATTCCAGGTTAACAGAGAGCCAGTTCAAACCAACAGTGGCCGCTACACACAATAAGTTCAGCAGAGTGTGTGGAGGGGCAATTCCAATGAACACGTCTCACATAATTAAAAGATGTGCTGAGATCACAGAGGCATGTCTTTTAGTGATGTCAGGGTGAGTGCATTCTCACTGTGGCTCTGACATTATCGTATCTAGCAGAAGCTGTTCATTTGAACTGGCAAAAGAGAATTTCTAAAATTAATTCTCGAAGTGGAACATGCACAATGTGAGTAGCTTTCACTTCCTTCAGTTGATTTGCACCTGCCCCACCACACCATGTTACCCATCTCGACATGATCAGCCCACTGATAGAACATTGCAAAGAAGCAGTCTTGATGTGATCGTACATCAAAAAGCATCACAAATATTTTTCTGTGGTACTTTGTGGAGCCCTCTCTGACTTGATTGCTGAGTGTCTCCATCTGCTCCAGCCCTGCAGATACCTACAGCTCCTCTGTAAAGAGACCAAATTGGGCCAGGGGTGTGAGCCCTCTCAGCTGAAGTGGGAGCAGCAGGTGGACTGCAGCAATTAGAGGGATACACAACAAGTACTGGGTGGATTACAGAGCAGGAGCACTGATGAACATTACAACAGCTCTCCCCATTCCTGCCTGGGGGGTTAGCAGCTACATAGAGCTTACCAGATTAGAGTATTTCCTCTGTTTTAACAGGAGGAAGTTTTTATTCTTGTCATTATGAAGGTGTTGCTCTTCTCAAGGGGTGTGTGTGTTATATTGGAGGAGGCCCTTCCAATTGATGTGGTCCTTTACAGAGGGCAATATGGCAGTGGGGGTAGGACATGCAGGGTGAGGGGAAGGCGTGTTAGCTATATTAAAGTCATCATGCCCTCCGGTCCTTCTCCCACCCAAAGAGACCCCAGTAACTCTCACAGAAGCCCATCTTGCCTGAAGCTGGTACTATTAAATGTCTGGTACATAAATACAAAGACAACAGCTATTCAGGAGGTAATCCTGGATGCACACGGACCTGGTAAGAATTATGGAGAACTGGTTGGATGAGGGGGAAGATGTCAGTCTCTCCCAGTTGTGCCCACCAGTTTCCAAGAGCAGCAGCATCCAAGGCGAGGTGGGCAGGGAGGCGGGGTTGCTCTGGTTCATTGGAAGACCATCTCCCTCACCAGATGCACTGTCCGCCATTCTGACCAGTTTTTGTGCCTGCATGCAGTGATGGGATCACAAGACAAAGTTGGGATTCTGTTGGTATACCACCCACCCCACTGTCTCACAGTCTCCCTGCCTGAGCTGCTTGAGGTGGTCTCAGATGTGGCGTTGAGGACCGTGCAGCTGTTAGTTCTGGGTGACTTTAATGTGCATCCTGAAGCCACCTTATATGGTGCAGCTCAGGACTTTATGTGCTCCATGATGACCATGGGCATATCTCAACTAATTTCTGGTCCCACACATGTAGCAGGCCATACACTTGACTTGGTCTTTGGGTCAATGGTGGACAGTGGTGCTCGGTAGAAAGTCCAAGAGGATTAATACCAGTATCATGGACAGATCACTATCTGGTGAAGACTGGACTGAGGGTGGACCCAAAACACCTCTGCAGGGGTGGGGGACCAGTTAGGATGATCCGCCCTCAGAGGCTTATGGATCCTAATGGATTCCTGATAGCTCTGGGGGAGTTTCCTGCTGAGAGAGAGGATGATCCTGTTGATACCCTGGTCTCTCTCTGGTATGAGGAGATGGGGCAGGCGATTGACACGGTTGTGCCTAGGCAGCCTCTCCCAGCCTACCAAGCCCAAGTGACTCCCTGGTATATAGGCGAGTTGCAGACAATGAAGCAGGCTGGTAGATGGCTTGAGCGTTGTTGGTGGAAAACTTAGAATGAATGTGACTGAACATAAGCTAGAGCCCATATTAGGGCCTACTCTATGGCGGTGACAGCAGCAAAGAAATCCTACTTTTCCGCCACAATCGCATCTGCTCAATGTCGTCTAGCGGAGCTTTTTTGAGTGGTTCGGGGCCTCCTAGGTGAGGACCCCAAAGACCATCAAACAGAACTCTCGGCAGCCCACTGTGACTAGTGCTGGCAGGTCAGCAAGCTGTTTCAGGGGAAGGGTGGTCAGAAATCTAATAGCTGTCCCCCTTTCTGGCTATCCTGCCAGCTCTTTGACCTCAGGGAGCACTGCCAACATCCCACATAACCTTACCTTGCTCCTCTGCAATGCCAGGTCGGTCCAGAATAAATCTTTTGGTGCTGGGGGATTTGATCATGGATGAAGGGGCCGACCTGATGTGTATTACTGAGACTTGGTTGGGGGAGGCTAGTGGTCCAGTCTGGTCCCAGCTTCTCCCGCCAGGATATTCTGTAGAGGAGCAGGTGAGGGGATGTGGGCGGGGAGGTGGAGTGGCTGTGGTCTATAAGGATAACATCTCCCTTACCAGGGTCCCTGCTAGGGTATCGGACCATATTGAATATGTGTACTTGAGTTTGGGGACCAGGGATAGATTGGGACTTCTGTTGGTGTACCGATCACCCCGCTGCCCAACGGAATCCCTTACTGAGCTCACTGACTTGGTCGCGGAACTTGCATTGGAGTCTCCCAGACTTTTGGTGCTGGGGGACTTCAATGTTCATTTGGGGACCAATTTGTCCGGGGCAGCTCAGGAGTTCATAGTGGCCATGACGGCTATGGGCCTATTCCAAGCGGTCTCTGGATTGACGCATATTGCAGGTCACACACTTGATTTGGTCTTTTATTCTGATCAGGGTGGTGTTCCGTGGGTGGGGACTCCTACGATCTCCCCGTTGTCATGGATGGACCACCATCTGGTTAAGGTTGGACTTACAACCGCTTTCCACTTTCGCAGGGGTGAGGGGCCTATTAGAATGGTCCGCCCAAAGAGGTTATTGGATCTGGTAGAATTCCAAGAAGCCTTGGAGGGATTTAATGTTGGCTCTGCTGGTGATCCTGTTGATGCCCTGGTTGAGAACTGGAACAACTTGCTCACCAGGGCAGTAGACACGATTGCTCCTAAGCGTCCCCTCCGACCTGCTTCAAAATTGGCCCCTTGGTATACAGAAGATCTATGGGGGCTGAAGCAGCAAGGTGGGCGACTGGAGTGGAAGTAGAGAAAAACTTGACTCGAATCCGACAGATTACGACATGGAGCACATTTAAAGATCTATGCTCAGGCGAGACGTGCGGCAAAGAAGTGGTTCTTTTCTGCCCGTATTGCCTCTGCGAGTTCATATCCGGCGGAGTTGTTCAGGGTTGTGAGAGGACTACTATCTGCTCCCTCTCCCTTGAACCAGAATTTGGAGGCATCAGTTACTTGCTGTGGTGTGTTTAATGAATTTTTCGCAGACAAAATCTCTCTGATTCGGGCTGACCTAGATGGGGACTCCACAATTAATTTGATGTCTGAACTGGAGGTGTCCGACAAGTCCTCTTATACGATTCGACTGGATCAATTTCAGTTTGTGACTCCTGATGATGTGGACAAGCTGCTTGGAGCGGTGAGGCCTACCACTTGTTCTCTTGATCCTTGTCCAACATGGCTTGTTCTATCTAGCAGGGAGGCTGTTGTAGGCGGCAGAAATCATAAATATGCAGAAATCATAAATGCTTCTCTGAGGGAGGGCAGGATGCCTCCTTGTCTTAAGGAGGCAATTATTAGACCTCTTCTAAAGAAGCCTGCGTTAGATCCCTCAGAGTTGAAAAATTATAGGCCAGTTTCCAATCTCCCATGGCTGGGCAAGGTAATTGAGAGGGTGGTGGCCTCTCAGCTCCACGCGGTCTTGGAGGAAACTGATTATCTAGACCCATTTCAAACTGGTTTTCGGGTGGGCTATGGGGTGGAGACTGCCTTGGTCGGCCTGATGGATGTTCTCCAATTGGCAATGGACAGAGGAAGTGTGACTTTGTTGGTCCTCTTGGATCTCTCAGCGGCTTTCGATACTATCGACCATAGTATCCTTCTGGAACGTCTGAGGGGGTTGGGGGTGGGAGGCACTGTTTTACAGTGGATCCGCTCCTACCTCTCGGACAGATTCCAGATGGTGTCGATTGGAGATTGTTGCTCTTCAAAATCTGAGTTTAAGTATGGTGTTCCTCAAGGCTCCATACTCTCTCCAATGCTTTTTAACATCTACATGAAACCACTGGGAGAGATCATCAGGGGATTAGGAGCTGGGTGTTACCAGTATGCTGATGACACCCAGATCTACTTCTCCATGTCAACTTCTTCAGGAGATGGCATATCCTCCCTAAATGCCTGCCTGGAAGCAGTAATGGGCTGAATGAGGGAGAATAAACTGAAGCTGAATCTAGATAAGACGGAGGTACTTATTGTGCAGGGTCAGAACTCTAGAGACGATTTTGATCTGCATGTTCTAGACGGGGTCACACTTCCCCAAAAGGAACAGGTTCGCAGTCTGGGAGTACTTCTGGATCAACGTCTCTCCTTGGTTTCTCAGGTTGAGGCGGTGGGCAGAGGTGCTTTCTATCAGCTCCGGCTGATACGCCAGCTGCGCCTGTTTCTCGAGATCAATGACCTCAAAACAGTGATACATTTGTTGGTAACCTCCAGACTGGACTTCTGTAATGCGCTCTACGTGGGGCTGCCTTTGTATGTAGTCCAGAAACTTCAGTTGGTCCAGAATGCGGCAGCCAGGTTGGTCTCTGGGTCATCTCAGAGAGACCACATTACTCCTTTGTTGATGGAGTTACACTGGCTGCCAATAGGTTTCCAGGCAAAATACAAAGTGCTAGTTATAACTTATAAAGCCCTAAACGGCTTAGGCCCTGGGTATTTAAGAGAGCATCTTCTCCGCTATGAACCCCACCGGCCGCTAAGGTCACTTGAGGAGGTCCATCTCCAGTTGCCACCAACTCGTTTGGTGGCTACACAGAGACAGGCCTTCTCGGCTGCTGCCCCGAGATTGTGGAATGCGCTCCCTGCTGAGATACGATCCTCCCCGTCTCTGGCAATTTTCAGAAAACACCTGAAAACACATCTCTTCAACCAGGCTTTCTAAGCTTTTAAAAACTTGTTTTTAAATTGTTTTGATTATTTAATTGTTGTTTTATGATGTTTTTAATTGTTAGTTATTGTTTTATGCTCAATAATTTTTGTTTAATTATTAATTGATTTTAATGGTGTTTTAATGTAAACTGCCCTGAGCCTTTTGGAAGGGCGGTATAAAAGTTTTAATAATAAATAAATAATAAATAAATAAATAGCGTTAAATTTTGTGGATAAAATAGCTCACATCCATTCTGATTTGGATGCTTAGATTTTCGTGATGCCAGAACTGGATGTTGCCGATGCACCATCTGGTCTTGTTATTTTGGATGCTTTTCAGACTATGTTGCCTGAGGAGGTTGACAGGCTGCTTGGATGGCTGAGGCCTACCATGTGCATGCTCAACCCTTGCTCTTCATGGTTGATGAAGGATTCTAGGAAGGGACTGGGTCCATGGGTGGTGGGGGTGGTGAATGCCTCTCTAAGGTAGGGTGTGGTGCCCCCTCGGTTGAAGGAGGCAGTCATCAGGCCCTTTCTTTTAAAAAAAGCCCTCATTGGACCCAGATGACCTGAATAACTTGCAACCAGTTTCTAATCTCCCCTTCTTGGGCAAAGTGTTGGAGAGCATGGTGGTGTCTCAGCTCCAGGCTGCCTTGGAAGAATGTGGTTATTTAGATCTTTTCCAGTCTGGCTTCTGATCTGGATATGGGATGGAAACTGCCTTGGTCACCCTGGCGGATGACCTACACTGGGAGATAGGCAGAGGGAATGTGACTCTGTTGATTCTCCTGGACCTCTCAACCACTTTTGATACTATCAACCATGGTATACTTCTGGGATTTATCTCTGGGTTGGGACTTGGAGGCACGGTTATACAGTGGCTCTGCTCCTACCTTGTGGGTTGTACTCAGAAGGTAGTGCTGGGGAATGCCTGCTCCACCCCTTGGCCTTTGACTATGGGGTGCCACAGGGATATATTCTGTCCCCCATGTTGTTTAACATCTATATGAAACCTCTGGGAGATGCAACATCTCACAAGTGCCATAGAAACACAGAGGGGGGTAAAGCAAGGCTTCATACTGGCCCCACTATTATTTAACTTCTACATTAACACCATGGTGGGCCAACTCAACAACCTAGATTTCCACCCTGCTAAACATGCAGGAGCCCATATTTCCACCCTACTATATGCAGATGATGCAGCAATACTGTCAAGGACTCCCTTTGGCCTTAATCGTGCATTGAGGGCCTTAGCACAGTATTGCAAGGAAGATCTTCTGGAAACTAATTATTATAAAACCAAAATTATGGCCTTTGCTAAAAGGCCCAAGATCTGCACTTGGTCTATAGAAGGGTGCAAGATTGAACAGGTACCTTGTTTTAAATACCTGGGGGTACTCCTTCACTCCACTGGCACTAGGAAGACACATAGAGACTATGATGCATTAAATATGCAAAGGAGTACCTCCACTATCCTTATGTTTCTCTGGACAAGAGCCGGCCATTATATACCCTCAGTGCTTAAATTGTATAAAGCCAAGCCGCTAGCACAGCTTCTCTATGGTACCCAGCTGGGCCCCTTTTCCAACTTTGTCCCATTGGAGCATGTGCAATCAAAGTTCCTAAGAATAGCCTTTCAAGTTCCAAGATGTGTCTCTAACACCACCTTGAGACTGGAGACAGGCTTGATGAAACTGTAGGCAATGGTCTGGATTACCATACTTTATTGGCTTAGACTGTCTCTCTGTCCCTTAGGCCTTGCCCCCGTAACCCTGAGCGATGACTTTCAATCCAGCTGGAAACAGTCAATTATGACTAAAATACAGTCCCTGGGCCTATCCCCACCCCAATTAGTTAACATGGGCTACAATCCATCCAAGGCTCTTATCAAACGATGTATTACAGATCACCCTCCCTCATCAGTGAAGGATTCAGATATACCACCTCTCCTGTGGCATACCTAACACAACTGGAAGTCCCAAAGCACAGGAGGGCCTTCACGCTGGTGCATTGCCATGTTCTTCCCTCAGCCATGCTTGAGGGATGATATAGGAAGATCCCACTCTCGGAACGTCAATGCCCCTGCAACTCAGGGTAAGTAGAAACAACAGGGCACGTCCTCCTTCAGTGTTTGTACTACAGGGACATCCTTCATTCTACCATTATTACATAAGTATCCTGATCATACAGACCAATTTTACACCTCTTTACTGCTATCTGATAGCAACCCCGTCACCATTTACAGTGTTGCAAGGTTCTGCACAGCAGCAATTAAAATCCAGCAGATGATGACTTCTTGCTCGTGCTCAGTGCCCAACTTTATGGTCTAAACTGAGCACACCTTTGCCTGCTTCCTCAGAGTGCTTCCTGGCAGCACAGTGCTCTTACAGTTCTACAGTCCCACAGCTACTTGGCTTTTTATCTTGCCCTAAATTGATAACACTCTTACTATGTCTAAAGTTGTCCTTGTATGATTTTATATGTCCTTTTATGCCTCTACATTTTTCATATAACTTTTAAATGCATTCTTGCTTATATCTTTTATGCCTTTTTTAAAAATGATGTTTTTATGATGCCTTTTATAAATATTTGTACCCATTTTTTAACATTCTTAACTACTGTTAACTGCAATTTTCAGGTGGGTCATTTAGTCTGTAGCCTTGCTTTGTCTTAGACAGCCATAGTTTTATTTCAAATTATACTACTATTTCTCATTTTTATAGTCTATTCTACTTTCTTTCAGTATATTGTGCATCCCTAGGCTTTTAATATCTAATCACCTTATACTTTATGCTGCTCTCAGCCCGAATAAAGATTGATTTGACACTGGGAGAGGTCACCCATAGGTGTGGGCTGCGATGCAATCAGTATGCTGATGACACCCAGCTCTACCTATCTTTTAAGTCAGCAGACAGCAGGGAGGCAGTGAGATGCTTTGAACCATGGCTTGGAGGCTGTTCTGGACTGGATGGCTGGCTGCAAACAAACGAAACTTAATTCAGATAAGATGGAAGTGCTCTGGGTTGGTTATACTGATTATCCGAATAGTGAGGTAAATGTGGTCTTGGACGGTGTCACGCTCCCTCTGAAAGACAAAGTCTGCAGCTTGGGGGTGCTTCTGGACCCAATGCTGTCCTTGAAGGCACAGGTGGCAGCCGTGTGCAGAAGTGCCTTTTACCAGCGATGGCTGGTGTGCCAGCTGAGACAATACTTGGAGAAGTCGGATCTGACCTCAGTCACTCATGCTTTGGTAACATCCAGATTGGACTACTGCAATGCACTCTATGTTGGGCTGCCCTTGAAGACAGTTCAGAAGCCTCAGCTGGTTCAGAATGCTGCCGCTAGGATGCTCATGGGTGCAAGTCGCTTCACAAGTATCACACCCATCCTGCGGCAGCTTCATTGTTACCAGTCCACTACCAGGCTAGATTCAAAGTGCTGGTCTTTACCTTTAAAGCCCTACATGGCTTGGGGCTGGGGTACCTGTTGGACTGCATTCACCCATATGAACCTGCCAGGGCGCTCTGCTCATCATCTCAGGTCCTGCTCATGGCCCTGCCACTAACAGAGATCCAGTTGGCGGGGAATAGAGACAGGGCCTTTTCGGTTGTGGCCCCTTGGCTTTGGAACACCATGCTCCCTCTCGCAGTGTGTGTGTTTTTTGTTTTTGTTTTTTAAACCAACTATAACATATCTTTTAAAATAGGCTTTTTAATCTTTCACCTGTTTATATCTGGCAGGTTCTTTTGTCTTTAGTTTTAATAATTCTTATTTTTTAGCCTTTTAAAGAATTTAATTTGAAATTTTAAAAGCTAATTCTGATGGTTTTAGCTTGCATTTTTAACTTGTTTAATTTGGTTAATTTTATAAGTCTGATTTTATATTTTAACTATTTTATAAATGTTGTGAGCCACCCCAGTATCTGCTTCACATGCAGAGGGTCCCATGTTTAATCCCTGCCATTTCCAGGTAGGGCTGGGAAAGACTCTTGCCTGAAACCTTGAAGAGCCACTGCTAGTCAGTGTCTGAATATCTGTACAATCATTCACACAAAGATATAACATGCACAGACACTTGTATACACGAGCAATGCAATATCTGGATAGTCTAGTTTTCCAGTGCCAGTGCAAAGGTCATGCTGTACTCTCAAATCAGTTTTGGGACCGTTGCAACTGAGATTAAGTTAGCATAAGGTTAGTATAATTGCCTAGTACAGTTTTGCTGGGCAGCCAAGTCCTAGGCTCACAGAAGACGTATGTCCCACAGAATTCAATGGTGCATATTCTTAAGTATGCATAGAACTTAGGCTTTGTAAGCGCAATAATAATAACATAACTACAACCATAATAGTCAATGCTAGTCATGGCTGCTCAGCTTCATTAGATATGGACTGCACTACCTGCTTGGCTAAGTGAGGTCCCTTTCTTATTAATTGAACCTCAGACTTTGCTTTAGTGTAAACACCTATTGAAGTCATTAATAAGAGAAAACCTGGAGTTTTGCTTGAGAAGTAATTAAAGATCCAGCTGCACGCTTTACAGACATCAAAAAGCAAAAGAAGAGATACAAATGAAATTAGCTAAGGTGGAATGAAGTTTTTCTTGTAAACAGCTTCATCTCCATTATGAGGACAGAATGCCATCTATCAGCATTTAAAAATAAAATGAGGTATACCAAGAAAAGGAAACCCCCTTAAATCGATTAGCCAGAATGGTATTTTTGATGTCAGTCTTGTGGGACACTGTGTGTTTTTCATTATTTAAGCCATAAAACATTTCAAATTAAAGGGGTGGTTGTCATGGATGGGATTATTTATAAAGCACTAAAGTCCAGGGCTGAATTATTTTATGATAACCACATATCCTAGAATAACCTTTTGCCATTATAAAGAAAAGAAGAAATCTTTATAGTGTGGGCAAAGTGTGTGTGTGTGTGTGTGTGTGTGTGTGTGTGTGTGTGTGTGTGTAGAATTTAAACTGGCAGTTCAGAATGTCTAATAGCAGTTCCAGCTGAGCACTGTGTTTATGCGGATTAAACTGCCGACTTAGAATGACAATAAGACAACCAACCCAAATTATCCTTCAGTCTAAGCAGTTTTTAAAAATCTAGTATAATGAAAACCAGATTGGGGGGAGGGGGATTACAAATTCATTAGTGTCTTTCTGGGGTTCCCCCCCCCCTAAATTACCTTTCCCCACCTCAAAACACAATAATAATATTTTGTTTTCAAGTTTTTAAGTACCTTAAAGCTTATCAGAGACAATAAGGCTATCAAAATAAATGATGCCGTCAGCAGTGGAGAAGCAATCTTCAGTAACTGCATGCTATGACCTCTTTGCATGATCTCAGAGCTACCAACCAGGATACAGCTCCTTATGATCAGAAATGACGTGATAGATTTTATTTTTAATTGAAGCCATGTCTTTATAAAAATCTCAGTATATGAACCTAAAAGATGGCAATAGATGAATTATAAAAAGAGGACTACTGGTCTTGCTTCAGCTTTTGTGGTCTCTCAATGGAACTAAGAAATAAGGACACCAGCAAATCAAAAGCTAGTTCAAGTAGGAATGTGCCCAAACCAAAACATTTGGATCGATTCGTGACTGAGCTACCGAACTAGTCCAGTTCAAGTTGAGCTGGTTCGGCATTGAACAGTTCGTGCACACACCTAAGTTCAAGCCATCAATTTTGAACTTACCTATCTGCTCCCACCCTCCCCTCCCCACTTGCTTGCTACTGCTGCTCCCTTAACTTCTTTGTTCTCACAATTAGACAAAGTTAACAAAGCATTCTGTGATGGAATGCCTGAGATGGCAGTGGCACCTGGATGAGGGTAGAAATTTCAGATTTGCCATAGAAATGTCAAAAAAGTGACATTCAGAGTGATTTTCAGAGTTCTTATCAAGGAGAAACATCTGAATTTGTTCTATAAGGAAAGTTAAATTTTGTCTGTGGTTTCTGCACATCCTAGCCTGGGTTACTGTCTGAACTTTCTCTAACTTGAGAGAAATGACTTGGAGCAATGAGAAAGGCAAGGAGAGTCAAGACAAGAGTCAAGGCCTGAACCATTCAATTTCAGTTGGCTGGTACATTCATCTATCAGCTAGGAAGAAACTACTATGGTTTTATTTTACAGATATACTCAGCAAGGGTTTCTGCACTTCCATGAATGGGAAGAACAATACCCTCCAAGGAGCAAGGAGAAAAGAGCTACCATCATCTCCACCCAACTCTCCCTAATCTATAAAGTGGGGGAAGATAGGAACAGCACATCACTGACACATCCCCTTCCCTCATCATTTAGGTATGCTGGGAGTGGAGCACTATGGGGAGTACAGGGATTTTCCAGGTGCTATGGGAGAGACAGGGTGGAGCCAAAGCACAATAGGGGGTAGAGTTTGCCTCCAGGCACCCAGCAACTTGATGTTACCCATACTTAGAATTGCAAAGATACAAGAAAACACAAAAGCAACACAATCCAATGAGCCATTTCACTGAGGCAGCAACTCAGAGGATCTTCTGCCAGTACTGCATGAGGGCAAAAGTGGGCCTTTGTGTGGGGATATTGGACCCAACCTCAACATCTTTCTAGTAGTTGTGTGCTTCTAGTGAGAGAAAGGTGCAGAATCCCTGGATGTACCATATGTGGCATTCCATGAACATTTCTGGCAAAATGTATGAACAGGAATAGAGAGTATGGATGTGCACAGAACTGGTTTGGAGGCCCTTTATGGACCTCTAAACCAGTTTGAAGTCTGGTATTTTGGCCAGTTCAAAGGTGGGGGAACTACACTTTAAGGAGTAGGGAGGGTGCTCTTAACCCCCCAGCCACGTTTCCCCCACCAGCGCTGTCATTACAATTGGTCCCATGGGGCGGCAAAGTACCTCCTTGCTGCCCTGGTACATCACAGACCAGAAGTGGCCAGAAGTGTCTGCTGCACGTGTCCACATTGCAACATGAGCACAAGCAGCGGACACTTCCAGTCTGCAATGTACCAGGGCAACAAGGATGTACGCTGCTGCCCCTTGGAACCAATTTCAATGACTGATTCCAATGGTGGGGGAAATGCAGGGGGGGGCTAAGAGCCCCCTCCCCGGTCCATAAAGTTACCTTCGAACTGGCAGTCACCAGTTCCGTGCACATCCCTAATAGAGAGGAGTCCTGGTGATTTTGTGACAACCACAACAAAGGCAGTTAGCTGTACCTGCTTTTCATTTTGAATTCACTTCCAAGATGATATGGTAATACAATCTACTGGCAATACATGAGGCTCATGTTGTTTGATACAATTAGTTTCCACTACACACAACCAATCCCATCCCATCGTCAGGTAAGCTTCCACATGTGGAATTTTTTATAATTGCAATGGCTGGATAATATGTTTGTATCCTTACCTGCCCACAATCCCACACCAACATCTTCCCCTTGGCAACTGGGTGCACACTTACGATGAAGTTGGGGCTGTGGTTATTCTTACACAGTGGAAACTGACTGTATGAGCCAATTGTGACATCCGCATGTATTGTGGATTCAGATTCCCAAGATGCTCTTTTCTCTCTACACAGATGATCTTCGTTTAATGTGCAGTTTTATTTGTTGTACAGTAGGCTCATGTGTTGTACTTGTATCATTTTTAATTGACTAAGCCATTTAATGTTTCATGAAATAGGATGGCAAACATTCACATGTGGACATAATTTAGAAAGTTTCTTACAGCTAACCTGACTGAGCACAAAGCTCTCTTTTCTCTACTTCTTCTTGAGTTTTATAAATACAAACATTTATTGAAACACACATACACACACCCTACCTTTTTCTTTCATAACAAATAATGGCATAGAATCTTTATTGCCGCAAAACATCTACTAATACTATATATGTGCACTGACTTTTCCCTCTCATGCTGTTGCATCTGTTGCCCAGATTTCTAACATCTGGGATGATGAATGTTCCACTAAACGGCATAATCAGTGGTTAGAACTGGAAGGAACTTCTAGTCTCCACAAGACTCCAAAAATATTGGAAAAAATTCAGAGGCTCTACTGAAATTAACATATAAGGAAATTAAATGGAGGAAAACAACTGTCTGGCACAATTGTTACTGAGAAGGTGGTTGACTCAAAAAAACATTTTAAAGCTCAGCACATTAATGTTCTCTAGAACAAAAATGTAAAAAAAAGAAAGAACATGCCCCACAACGGATGAAACAACTTGCAAAGCAGAAACATGCCTGAATAAGGCTCATTGTTTCTGTTCATTCACTACTGTTATCTCTTGGACAATGAGATACCTTCTGTTTTCTCCTTCTCTAAACAGTATCAAATAACTCATAGTGAAAAGGCAAGATTGATGTAACATTCTGTTGTTGATATGGAAGCACAATGTTAATAGGGACTATTCAAAAAGCTAACATTTGGCATCACATTACCAAAGAAATACTAAAAGGACTTCCAAGTCTAAATAAACACCTAATAGGACTCAGTTCTTATTTAAAGATAGAGTCTAGACTATATTGGTGGTGTGTGGTGAGGGAATTGTTGACAATGCTGAAGCAAATGCTGATCAAAATAACACCAGCTATGGGAACACATGCACGTTGATTGCAGAAACATGCTGTACAGCCTCTTAACTCCCAGCTGAAGAGAAGCTCTTTTATTCAGTTTGGAGGTGCTAACATTACATTCTCCTTTCCTGTCAGGATTAAAGTTAGGGTGCAATGGCAAAGCAGAGGCAAATGGTTTATACAGTAAGTAAACCACATGCATATGTATGCAAATAACAATTACAGACATTCTTATTTCTGTACACTGCCTCCCACAACCAATCAGGACAGTATAAAATTTAATTCTTGCTGCTCCAAAGTCTCAGTACCTCATCAGTCTTCTTATAATGTTAATACAAATGACTGAAATCTCCTTGCAGGTCAACATCCAGAAGGCCATCATTCTCTGCAATTTTGTCCAAAGTTAAAGTTGCAGGTGTGTTTCAGTCCACACACATTCCTAGAGGAACAGCTCAAGAAAATAAGAAGCCAAAGGAAAGTAGGTGGGAAATCCTTCCAGCAGGGTGTGTCCACTAAACAGCACCCCAAATATTATTGCCCTCTTAAGCTCACGTGCTTATCCTACCTGGGGAAGCTGCTTGCTTATGATGTCGCTTTCTGGATGGACTCTCAAAATTCAACCTACAGTTCATGAAAAAATAAAAACAGGAAACCATAAAATGAAAGAAGCCATTCTGAGCATGTTCAACTTTGGGGTACTTCTTCCCCATCCTTTCATAACTGAAAGGAAAATACACCAGAGATACACCAATACTATTTTATCCTCATTAAAAATCTGGCAAGTGCACATTATATTATAAGACCCACTGCCCACAGCCGCACATAGCGGGGAACCAGAATTGCAGGGGCCTGAGGTTTCCTCACCATTATGTCTGAACTTGTGCAACTCGTCCTGTCCCTTTCACAACCCAAGGTTGCACTCTGGAGACTGCAAATTGAACCCTTGATTTGTAGTGAGCTGTGCTGCTCAAAACCAAGGATCAACGGAGCCTCCATTCTGTCCGAATGCAGCACTGGAAGTTACATTCAGCCATACTGCAGTTGACAGAGGAAGCTTGTCCCTCTTCTCCTCCATGATTGGCTATGCAGACGGTACTTCAAGCAAGAAGGAAGCCCATACAGTCAGTTCCCTCTCCTCTTTGCAGTCTCACTGACAGCAGGGAGGATACTCTCTCTGTCGTCTCAATGAGGACAGAAGAGTGGGGGAGGGAGCGGAACCACAGGTCCATTGGACTTGTGGTTCTGTATGACATGTGAATGAAGCCATTGTAACACACTTGTTAGAAGTTTGGGTTTTGATATAGGCAAAAAAAACCCAGTTTCAAATAGCAGCTCATTGGCTGGCTTTTAGCAATTCACCAAGAAAAGGGACTCCAGAGCAGATCTCAATTGGCAGGGAGGTTCACATGAGAGAAAACAATCTTTTAGACCTGTTGCTGTATGGTAGGTAGTGTGGTACTACCAGCAGAAGCCTATGTTTGATTTAACAACATTTTCTAAATTATGCTGTTCTATATTATTATTATTTTTAAAGCAGAAGATTAACGGTTCTTAAATTATCTATCACTGTAGAAGTATGATTTGGCCATTACATGTTCTGAAGCAAATGTTCATTTTTGTGTTTTATGGAAGCAGTTCAAATATATTTCCTTCTTTCAAATTTGATATGAACAATCTCAAAATATACTGGCTAACTCAGTGCTGGTGCTACTGGAAGGGGGAGTGATTTTTACCTATCTCTCCTTCCCTCTGAAGCCCATTATGTCTCACAAAAATATGTCCCTGAGGGTCACATGACCCCCCAGGGACATATTTTGGGGGAGTAGATTGAGAAGAAAGGGGAGATTGACTGTTATCACCGCAATGTGCCTGCATTGTGTTAGTCTGGACTTCAGCCTTTGAAAATAGATTGTTTGAATACATTTGTTAAAATTAGAACCAGGCAGAATCTTTATTATGGCTATTAAACTGGAATCCTATAAGCATGAGGAACAGATGACTATATTTAGTAGATGTGTGTGTCTGTGTGTGTTCCTTTTTATACATTATTCTCCCCCTGCCCAGCATATAGCCGGAGTGTGAGAGGAGCACATCAGCTAGTCATGCCTGCCCCACACCGACACACTGGCTAACTATGCATATGCACATTCAGTACTTATCTGAAAATAGCTCTAAACATGGGGAAGGTTCCTTTCTGTAATCTGGCATCCTAGCAAGGGCTCTAGATAACAACAACAAAATCTAGAACTCTCTGAGAAATGGCAAAATTGGAGAACATAACAGACACCAGTCCTTTTTGGAATAAGATCAGGTCTCCTCAACTTTGGTCCTCCAGCTGTTTTGGGACTACAACTCCCATAATCCCCAGACACAGTGGCCAATAGCCAGGGATTATGGCAGTTGTAGGCCAACATCTGCAGGAGGGTTGAAGCAGAGCATCCCTGAACTAGATACACAAATTATTTTGGATGTGCAGTTGCAGCACAGTACTGAAACCAGTGTAATTCCTGCATGCTTTTGGCAAAAATGTTTGTTCTCTATTTTATATTTTATGCCAGCTACTGTTATGCCATATTTTTCCTGCTGTTCATGTTTTATTTCTTATATTGTTATTTTATTAGCTGACATGATGAGGGGAAATAAATCAAAGTAGTCCCATTGAAATTAAAAGAACAAATTAAGCATTGCCTAATTTGTTCTTTTAATTTCAATGGGACTAGTCTGAGTAATTTTCCTCATCATGTCAGCCATTGTTCTTGTTTTTATTGCTGATTGTTATCCACTGTAGGGGGGTGCATATGCCAACAGAAAGACAGCTTAGAAGTAGTTTCCTAAATAAATGAAATGAATAAATTGATTGTGAGAGTGGTTTGCAATTAGCATGGAGCAGACTACATTTTGGCCATGACATTTCAAGCCATGTTAGAAGGGTTGCAGCAGCATGCAAAAGTATAGGCTTTGCTCAGATAATTGGCTTACCATTAGCACATTTTTGAGCCCAGATTGAAGACAAGCAAGCTCTCTATAGGCATAAAGGCCATGTGAATTCTGCCCTCAGTGTTTGCATTAAAACAAACTTAGAACAAAGTGCCATGAGCTAAACCATCCTCCAAACCTGGTGGAGTCAGATCAATAGTGATTTCCTTCTCAATGTGTGCCACAGTTTCAGTGATGTTTGTGAAGCATCTTAAAGGGAAGAAATCCTTGTATATGTTATTAGGCAGAGTTCTCCCACACCCACATGAATTCATCTTTAATTATCTGCTGAAACTCATAAAAGAGAAACCACATCAGATCCTCCTTAGTGCATAACTCCTTATTAAATACAAAACCTCAAATACCACAAAACTTAAAAGAAAGCCAGCAAAATGACACAATGGTAATGTACTGTGAATGCGAATGTTACAACATATGGAGAGCAAGTATATAAAACAGCAAGACTTGCAGATCTAAAATTAACACACTTCAGACTCCTGCAGAGATCAGAGTGGACTTCAGAAAGAACATACTGATTAAGCTAAGAGGCTCTAATGAATACTGAGGACATACAAACAAACACCATGTTCCTGCCATGCTGAAGAGCACAAGGTTCTTAGATTACTTTTACTCTGGTGTGCAACTGAAGCAGTTTTAGTGAGAGTTCACCAGCACAGAAGTGAAATGGGTTCAAAATCTGGTCTGGAAATATAAAATATGGTTGCAATTAGTAAGGAGTGATAATGAAATACAGAAACCAATGGCTCCACCACTATCTTAAATAATATATGATTACAGAATTACAGCTGGGAAACAATGATCACTTGTGGTGAGTAGAGGGGGCAAGGCAAGGGAGGGGGGCTCTCCTCCCTTTGGCCAACGCTTTCCCACGTGTCTAACATCACAGATTCATAGACATTCTCTCTCTCTCTCTCTCTCTCTCTCTCTCTCTCTCTCTCTCTCACACACACACACTTTCTGCATATATGTTTATGCACACAACCGTGTGTGTAACACTCATGTTTGTGTGCATAAACATATATGCAGACATGCTTACAAGTTGTCACAGTTTGGAGGGGTCCAAATCTTCCCTGTAGGAGCATCTACAGATATACACAAGAGATGCCTCCTTGCACAGAAAATGCTCTATGCCCAATCAGCCTTCAAGCACATAAAGCCCACAAAGAATCTGGGAGTGGAATTGTGCCACTCATTCTGCCTATCAGTCATGGAGGTCCCATATATGGGCACACCTCATTCCTACATCCAACGTAGTGTTTTAAATGAATCTGTGCATAGTCTGCTAGTGAGAAAACAAAGCTGATATGGGCACTGGCCAGTCATGCAAACAGGGGTAGACCAAGCAGGACAGTAAATGGGCTGGTTCACATGTACAATTTAACTGTATTTAGCACTAACTGGAGTTAAAATCCCTAACTCAAATTTGCATCGCAGACGTACAGCTAACCACAGTCAGCCTAACTGGAGTGGAGGGAGAGGGGGCACACTGCTCTCTGGACACCAGTGGGGAGTGGGGCTGCTGTTTGTGGCACTGGAAAGGGCACACCTGCACATATGGCCGGGTGGGCAGATGGGCAGGGAGCATGGGATTGCGGCAGCTTGCCTGTTGTCAACCAGACCAGGAATGTGTTTCCCGGGACAGCCCTCCCTGCTCCTGTGAGCTGCAACCCATCCTCACTCTATCGAGAGCACCCATGACCTGACACTCTCATGAGGGCGTTGTTATGTGAAGAAGGAGTTGTTTTGCTGTCTGGCATCATGGCAGATTTGTCCAGGCAGCTCACTTCTCTCCTCTCTACTCTTGACAGCCCATCTCATGAGCTGTCCAGGGGTGTCCCTGTGGCCTGTCACTCTCATGCCCAACCACTGAGCTCTGGGTCGGATGGAGGTTTCCTTGAAAAAGGATCCAAAGACTATCCTTAGTGACCTGTCCTGCTCATGAGCCAGCCTCTGTGGCTTCTTCCACCCCCAAAAGGGGAGGGGGTGGGGCCACCTTCATCACCCTAATTTGTTGAAAAATAGAACTTGGCTGCTCTGGAATCACTTCAGGGGTTTGCCTTTCAGGCCCCATCAACAGCACCCCAACGCAAACCCTTTGCATGGATGGTGCAGGCAGTGGACTGTGGAGTGCAACCTTCAAGGCATTTGAAACTCCTGGGCCAGGGCCAGCATTGTGGCATATGTAGATCTGGAGGCACGATGATTCCTGGGAGTAGAGAGCCCCGGTCACCTGCGACCCCAGTATGACTGATTCACATGTTGGGGGCCACGGGTAGAGGTACACATCTCTACATTGGCAGATGGGATGGCATGGCACTGTGGTTTGGCAACGGCTTTGTGGTGGTCACCGAGACAGAAAAAGCACATGTATGAGTGCCCGTCAATGTACATTGCCAGCGTGGAGCATTCTCCCTCACTCCCTTAAGTCTGCCACTCTGGCGTCATTTCCAAAACCATCAATGGCAGCTTCCTCTCCAGCCGCAGCACTTTCTTGCAGAATTTGTACAATTTTTCTAATGATCAAAACTTAGGGAGCAAACACCTCCCCAGGGAAGGGACTGGGCTCCCTGGGCCCCCCTTCCCCACCTGTACCTGGTTAAAAATAGAACTTGGCTGCCCTGGAATCTCTTCTGGGGTCTGCCTTTCAGACCCCTCCAATTATACCCCCAGAAGAAGCTTTTGGCATGGATGGTGTGGGCAGGGGGCTGTGAAGTGGGGCCTTCCAGCCATTCAAAATTCCTTGGCCAGGGCTGACATCATGACATAGTAGATCTGCAGACACAGAGATTCCCGGTAGTGGACAGCCCTGGTTTCAAGCCACCCCAGGATGACTGCTTTACATATCGGGAGCCGTGGGTAAGGGCACACATCTCCACTTTGGTGGTTGGGATGGCAGAGTGCTGGATTTGACAGTGGCTTGACTGTGGTTGTCAAGACCTGGAAAGCACTTGCCCGTATACCTGTCCTCACAGCTTTCTTGCATGGAGCATCTTTTCTCAGAAGAGCGATCCATGGGGTTATGGGCTGTCGTTGCATCCCGCAACACAAGTACCATCTTGTGTGATGCCCATCATACTTCAAGGGCAGCACCTGGTCCAGAAACAGTGTCACCTTGTTCCATCTGCATAAGTGCCCAACAGACAGTTCTTCTGTGTGAATGGTGCAAGCACTGGGCTGCAGAGCGGTCCCTTTCAGCAATTAAAAATGATCAGGACAGGGCCGTCATTGTGGCGTATGTAGATGAGACACCACAGGGCACCCTGGATGAGGGGAGATGGCATTTCAAGTGATCCCTGCCAAGCATCCTGGGTGCAGTGGGCAGAGAAACCCATGCATATGTGCTGTGGGGCAACCTGGCTGCTAGGTGAATGGTTGTGATCCTGCTGTCCGCCATCCACCGAGACTGGGAAATGTATTTCTGGGGTACCTTCCGCGGGGCTTGCAGGGACATAGTATCCTGGCTGGGTGTCTGTAACCCGCCCGGCCTACATGTGTGCCTCCAGGGCCTGTCACTCTCATGAGAGATTAGTCCTGGTCTGTAATGGCAGGGCAATATCTAGATGGAACACAGGAGAATTCTGATTGCTTTCCTGGATGGTTCTTCTCAAAAGTAAGACTTAGGGAGCAAAAATCCCTCCCAGGGAAGGGGCCATGCCCCCCTTGTCCAACCTTTCTTTGTGAACAATAGAACTTGGCTGCTCCAGCTCCCATGTTTGGGTCTGCCTTTGGGCTTTCCCCTCTCAGTGCTGGGAGAGGATGCCCTGCTTGTGCTTCCATTTGGAGTGCTTGTGCTTGTGGACACCCATGCCTGTTACCCACCGGCTGGCTGAACAGCTTGACAGGCTGGCCAGTCTGGGATGGTGTGTGTTGGTGTCCCTGTAGCCTGGCAACTCTATAGTTGTGCGGCTGACAGGAAGGACGGGACTGGTTTTCCAAGTGACTGCCAGTGAGAAGCGCCAAAAACCTGGATCAGTCACATCCTCAGGTGGGTGTGAGCTGCTGCCTCTATGATTGGAATTAGGAACTTGGTGTAAACTGCGATTGGGGACAGGTCTGGGTTTGGGCGTAACACTTCGGCAGCATAACCACAGTTATTGGCAGCGAACCATTGGAGAAATCTGGGTACAAATTGGAGTACACATTGGAGTTTGTCTGGGCAGACTGGAGTTAACTTTTGAGGCATAACTGGGGTTTTCCGCATTTGGGTGTACTGCTGTTACAAACACTGTTAGCTTTAAATACAGTTAAAACTGTATGTGTGAACGGTCCCATAAACACTGTTTGGCACAGCAATTTCACTTTTTAAAAACCAGACTTTATTATTATTATTATTATTATTATTATTATTATTATTAATAATAATAATAATAATTCAATTTCTATACCGCCCTTCCAAAAATGGCTCAGGGCGGTTTACACAGAGAAATAATATATAAATAAGATGGATCCCTGTCCCCAAAGGGCTCACAATCTAAAAAGAAACATAAGATAGACACCAGCAAGAGTCACTGGAGGTATTGTGCTGGGGTGGATAGGGCCAGTTACTCTACCCTGCTAAATAAAGAGAATCACCATATTAAAAAGGGGCCTCTTTGCCAAGTTAGCTTGAAGAATTATGAATTCATACCAATTCAAATAAAAGTATAACATTCTTTTGCAACTATTACAAGGTATCTTCTCCCTATTATTATGTTTTGTTTTGGTTTTGTTTCTATACCACTTTGGGGGATTCTGAGAACCCCAAATACCACTCTCACTAGCAGTTTCCAAACATTCTTTCAACGCATGGAGGTCAGAGCTGTTTCAAAGTTCTTGAGTTAGCAGACAGCCTCTTTTCCTTCGCCCTCCCTCCTCAGAAGAAACTCTGGCTTCCTATGGAGGCAAGGCAGCAGAGCATTGACAAAGCATTTTGGAATCAGGAGGGAAAACTTTGACCTCTGTTTAATCAAACAGCTGTTGCATGCTAATCTTGAGTTGGTGCAGAAGCTAGCTGCCATGCACCCCATCCGACATTCTTAATTAAGTCAGAGTGCCTGATGCAGCAGAAAAGAGGTTCTTTAAAGTTGAAGAGCATCCTAAATAATAAACACTCCAGAATGCAATCAAGGCCAAGTCTTGATTTGGCCAAGCTGAGCTTTGTGATTTGCTTCTTGTTGACTATAGTGTCTGCAGGGAGCAAGGGATTGGGGGAAAATACTCTGATAAATAAATCAGGGTGGGGTGCCAAAGGCACTGCTTGCCCAGGATACTGGTTGCCCTGATTGTACGTGTTATAAGTGGTGGTCACACAATATTTTCTCCATCATTTAGTTAGTCTTATTGGCTGACATACCATACAAAGATCCATCCATCTAAGAGAGAGGCATGAATGCTGATATGTGCCACTCTACAGCCTGCCTTCACTGTATGAGGAGGCAGGGCTGCTTTGTGCCTAACAAGCAGTGCACCCTTACAGTTGCAATGCTACTCCCATCATTCCCAATGGGAATCGTGTCATAACTATTATTATTATTATTATTATTATTATTATTATTATTATTATTAATAATTTGATTTCTATACTGCCCTTCCAAAAATGGCTCAGGGCGGTTTACACAGAGATATAATAAATAAATAAGATGGATCCCTGTCCCCAAAGGGCTCACAATCCAAAAAGAAACATAAGATAGACACCAGCAACAATCACTGGAGGTACTGTGCTGGGGAGGGATAGGGCCAGTTACTCTGATGATGCACTGCTTAGTAGGCACCCTGTCTCCACAAGCAGCTCAGGTAGGTTGTAAATGCGTTCGTACGCATCTCTCATAGGTGGATGGATCTCTGGACGATACGTCAGCCAATAAGACTAACTGATTGATGGGGAAAGTATTGTGTAACCATCAATTATGGTGGTTCCTAGGATAGTCAGGTGTGCCTTCGGTTCACCACCCTGATTTATTTATCAGTGTCTCCACCCACCACCACCGCCCAGCTCACTGCAGACAGTATAATTAAAAAACAGCAAGTCACCAAGCTCAGCTTGGTGTCCTTTTCAGGTAGTACCCTTGGCAACTGCCCAGTTCTGCTTCCCCCTGGCTATATGGATATGATGGCTGCCAGCAGTCCAAGCACCCACATGACCTGGGTAGGAGGTAGGAGGTGTGTGTCCTCCTACCTCACTTTTAGCCCAGGTATGAAAGCAGGGCTACCCAGGGTGGAGCAACAGGATCAAGAGTGATCATGGCACTGCACATGATGAGCCCTACCTGGGATAGCCTTGTCCTATCCATGTAGGGCTGGTCATGTGAACAACCTTCGGATCTGATACCCTGCCACAACTGCTCAACTTACTTTCCCATGAACCATATCTTGATGATTTAAATCACAGTGTTGAATAACAATAGCCATCTTAATTGGCAGACTTTCGGTTGTGTTTTCCACTGGTACTGATGCCAGTGATGCCTCACTGCTTGGTATGCCACATTTCATTTGGATACATTGCCATGATTGAATCACAGCAAGCTGGTGAAGAATATTAAACTTCCCTTCTTTGACTGCATTTCAGTAGCCCGCAAAACCTCATATTTGGCATTCCCTGGGTTGGTTTGATGTTTGCTTTGGATCTTTCTCCTTGTCTTTGTTACCCAGCAGGACATGTGTGTGCTTTTAATGTTTGTTATGTGGCCCTCTATGATTTTTCCCCAAAAAGCAAGATAGACTCTCTCTCTCCCCCCCCCCCGCCCCAATATATACAAATAAGTAAATACACAGATAAAATTAACATGCTCTCTAGAATTCACCTTGGTACAAAAAATATAGACTTCCCCAGTTTTGTATGGATTATTAGGAGGGCAGTTGCTTTCACAATTGCTGCTTTTCCTGCTGTTTCTGCAAAGATGCTGCTTATGCTGGAGCTCAATTATGGTTCTTTTAGTGCATGTCCACTAGTTGTTAGCCTTTTAATGAGAGTCAGCAGAGTAACTAATCCTTGTGATATATATTAGCTGCAGTTGGTTTGTTTTCTGGCTATACTCCTGTCTCCCTCATTATTTTTCTTAGCTGCATTTGCCATAGCAAGCTCGAGCAAAGAGTGCAGAAATTCAGTCAACCAGCCCAGAATGTCAGGTGATGAAAGGGGTGCATTGTCCCTGCTGGAAGTTGCTTGGATGATAATGCTTGGCTGCCATGCACCGGCAGAGCAAACTGTGTCTAAAAAGGCATTCCCACACTACTTGCTTCTGATGATGTTGTTTGCAGATGAACCCTGCTCACAGCTAGAGGTCATGGGTGATGTCATGCCCTCTTTCTCTTTCATTCAATCTCTTCCTCAAAGTTCAGCTGATTCCACTGCATAAACAAGATGTCTCTTTCTTTCCTTAAAACCTTCAGTCATTTTTTCTTTGGTTTTGCCATCAAATCAGCAATTCCCCCCTGACATTCTGGTGTTTAAAAGGTAATTATTTTGCAGATTCATGAACCACAATATTTGGGGGATGAACATTGTTCAGAATCCAGTTCATGTAGATCCCCACTACGAAGTGATTATAAAAGACAGATATGTGAATCCATCAGAATCCCATCTGGCTTCCTACTATTGTTTTGCTGATCAATCACATGTAGTAATGATTAGCTGTTCAACGGTTAGCATCCCATTTGTCACTTCATTGCAACTCCCTCAAGATCACTAGATCAAAATGTTGATTTGTCCTCTGCTGAGTCACTCTGTCTGCTGCTGAGATTCTAACAGTTCTAACGCTAATAAATACTCTAAATAATGTTTCGCCGATCTAATGATACAGTCTCATGAAGTGAGATGAGTTATACTAATATGAGAAACAATCCTCACACCTGGGCTGGGGTCCAGTCCATAGCCTCAAACAGGTGCAACAATACTGACTGAGGCTATGCTGCACCAAAGTTGCTGCCTCATTTGAGCTAAGCCAGACACTGTGCACTTCTGCCCCATGGCGAACACTAATGCAGCCAGTGTAACTGAAGAAGTCCACCCTTCTTAAGAATTAGGTATGTGCCCCTCCAACTACCATATAGGACTCCCTGCCACCATCCCCCTTGAATGAGGACTTTTGCCGCTCAAACGCTACACAGCAAAGCAACCCAGCACATCTTCAGATGGGAATGTATTAGCTTGACCATGCCATAATATCTTCCTCCTGATCCTCTTTAGTGCTGGTATACTTAAATAGGAACCCTTACACAGAGCAATGCATAACATCTCTTCTCTAATCTTCAATATATGAAGGGAAATTGAAGGAGATTTCAAAAGATAATTAGGCATTCACATGCACATGCAAAACCAGGCAAAGGGAGCCCAGCCTGGTTTTGCATTCGCGTGTGAACTGCCGGGATCATATTTTTTTTTATTGTGTGTCAACTGTGACTGGCACATTTTGAGGGGGGAGGAGATCCCAATAATGCGCCATGCGCTTGAGTGGTGCATTATTGGAGCTCAGGGGTGGGGGTGACCCACAGTGGCACTTCCCAGCACCCTGACCCCCAGAGCTGCAGGGGAAGCTGCCACGCATCTGGGCGGGCAATCTGCACACCCAGGGAAGGAACGGAGATCATCTGCAGGGAAGGTAAGTTAAACCGGCCTTCCCCACAGAACATCCCGGAGCTCTTCTCACTGATCATGAGACAAGCTCCACTGAATGAATGAAAACCTAAACATTTCTAATTATGTGGCTAGTAATATGAACTTTATGAGACTGCAATATTCAGAGGATACCCAAATAGAATACCATTCTGTCTCACTCCTGAAATTCTTCTCTGGCTCAGAATGGTAAACAAGCATCTGTGCACACAACATTCTGCAGGCCATGTACTCCAAACCTTTAAAGTGCATAAAAGAGAGATCTGTGAAATATCAGATTTCACCAGTCTGGCACCAGACTCCTTTATTCACTAGACTCCTTTATTCTTCACAGGTAGCTCTCCCTGGCACCAGTCTCTTTTATAGTGCATAAAAGAGGGTACACCAGACCTTTATAGTGCATAAAAGAGATTGCTCTTCTTCTGAATGGGGCCCCATAAGAAAGCAAATCACGTTGCAACGCAAATGGCCTGTGAGCATGTGCGGAGGTAATGAAAATGGCCTCTGCACGTGCACAGAGGCCTGAACTGGGCCACAGCCAGCCCAGACTGTCATTTAGGAGGCTGGCAGAAGGGTTGGAGAAGCCCCTGCCACTGATGTCTCCACTGCAGCCACCGCTGCAGCCAACTCCACTGTCCACACCACCCCTGGTGACTAAAAGTAAAGGTAAAATGTAGTCTTTCTCCTGCCCCCCTCCACCCCGCATAACTAGGGAATTTCCTTTTCTTGTAAAGGGAAATCCTCACTGGATTCCCCTTTACAAATACACCCCTCAAGCCGGCCCAGTGCAATAAATAAACGGGACCAGACCCAGTTCAACCGAGCCTGAGCCCGGACTGGACAGCCCGGACTCAGTTCAAATCCAGTCCAAATTCAAACCAAGCTGTCCAAAACTAAGAACATCCTCACCCATCCTTCTTTGTGGTAGGGAATCAGTCATAAAATGTGATAAAAGCATCCCCATATGCTAAAAGTTCAACCATATACTACAGCAACCTATCCAACATTTTGAGGAAGTGATATAATAATACACAAGTGTGAGACAACATCAGCATGTATGTGTCAACCTTATGGACCTGAAGAGAATTCTCAGAAAAAATAAGCTTTCTTCTAGCCCTTGGAAAGAAGACTCAGAAACACAGAAACACATAACCACTACAAATTGAGCCAGCAGGGTGAGGAGTGTACTCCAGTATTTTCAACTGTCCTTTGCTACTTGCTAAATCTGAACTATTCCAAGACAAAGAAGGCAAGTCTCTGCTGTAATTCTTGCATTCTAAACTTTTCTTTTCTTGCTGGTGTCAGCAACAATCATACCAAATGTGGCCCCATCCTAAACAAAGACCCGCTAATCAAAAAAATAACCCAGAGCTCAAAGAGTTTGTCAGACATTTTTTTCAAAAAATTACATGAAACAAAATTGAACTGACTCAGAGCTTCTGAAAATACAATTTGCAAGAAGAAAGGAGGCTGATTATTATAAACAGACATTCATATACCATTTCCCCAGTCCTTTGTGTAGTGCATAATATACCCCCAACTGAAAGAGTCAGTTCTCATTTCTGATATTTATTTGAACTTGATCCCTGACAGGAGCATTGTCTATATAGAGGAATTCTGGGTTGCATCTTACATACATGGTACTTTGGTATGTTTGAAACACCCAAGATCAGAAAACTGAGAATATGGTAAAATATGGTATAAAGGTAAAGTGTGCCGTCGAGTTGGTTTTGACTCCTGGTGACCACAAAGCCCTGTGATTGTCTTTGGTAGATTACAGGAGGGGTTTACCATTGCCATCTCCTGCGCAGTATGAGATGATGCCTTTTAGCATCATCCTATATTGTTGCTGCCCCATATAGGTGTTTCTGGGAAGCATACCAGTGGGGATTCGAACCGGCAACCCCTGGCTTGCTAATCAAATCATTTCCCCACTGTGCCAGTAGGTAGCTGTGAGAATACAGAACATACCTGCAATTTGAGCAAGGATATCTACCTGCTTGTGTGCTCTGAATAGATATAACCTATTAAGAACACATATGGCAGGACTTTCCCATATTCAAAATGTAGCGCAAAAAAGATCATGGGCCATTATATTTGTTGCCCACATGCTAGTCCTCCACACCTCTTCCTACCCTATATGTCTGTGTGGATATGATTCATGCTAAAACTGAAATAAATCTCATGGTAAACCAGACATTGTCCGAAATCAATATATCATTTTTAAACATTTCCTAATATGAATTTTGTTGGATTCGGAGACTTGGACAGAAAGAACTATGGATGGAAGGAGATGATAGTAATGTGTACAGTAGAGATGTGCCCGAACGGGCTAGGGCAGCTGCAGGTGGGGTGAAGAGCAGTTGTAAGGACTTGGCTTTTTACCCAGGCTTTTACATAATCGTTTTTACTGCTGCTTCAGTGTGTTTTTATCTGTTGAATTGTTTTTATGCCTGTTTTTATATGTTTTTAGCTTGATGTTTTTACTGCTTTTTTATTGTATGTTTTAATTTTTGTAAACCGCCTTGGGGTTATTTTTAACGAAAGGCGGTATAGAAATGTAAAATAAATAAATAAAATAAATATGAATTCTATGGATTCTATGATAGCAAATTAGAGTGGATTCATCTTGTCGCATTGAAAATCTCATTTGCTATCATTGAATCTACACTCAGAATACCTGAGAAACAACAGAACCCTGTACGCCATGGATTAGCAACCCATGGGAGTGGTTGGCATCCTATGTGCACTACACCACCACTCGCTCTGGGCCACCCCAGCACCCCCCAAGTGCACTTATGGGGCTGCTGAAACCTCCATTATACCTTATGAGGAAAAACCTTAAAGACGCGTAAACTTCAACAATTCACCAAAAATCAGCCCTCTGCCCAAATCGAAAAAATTCAGGTAGCTTCCTTGCCCCTACCCAGCACTACCACCAACCCCACACTGCTCTAGGCCACCCCTCCCCCCCGACGTGAAGCGATACACCCTCCATTATACCTAATGGGGGAAAACCTTAAAGATGCGTAAACTTCAGAAATTCACCAAAAATCAGCCCTCTGCCCAATCCCTCTGCAATTGGGGTGGTAGCCTCCACCCATAAGGAACTACCACCCCACCCCACTATTTTGGCTCAGATCCCACATTATGCCCCCAATCTGCCCCAAAGACACTAAAACTTCAAAAATTCACCAAAAATCAGCCCTTTGCCCAATCCCCCTGAAATTTGGGTGGTAGCCTCCACCCATTGGGCACTACCACCCCACCCCACTCTTTTGGCCCCAGGACCCATTTTTTAAATCCGAATTGATTCAGATTCTGATTTGGATTAATTCGGATCCAAATCGAATCAGGGGTGATTTGGATGGGCCATATTCAGATACAAAACAGAACGGGGGTGTTTCGGTTCAGATCTGAATTGAAACACCGAAAATCCAAATTGCACACTCCTAGTTCAGACTAGTATTTGGATCACATGTAGAATGGTAATTCAAGCAAACCATCTCCCCCATGCAATAAAGGAACACGCCAGGAGGACATCAGGATGTCCGCAAAAGATGTCTGGATGGGCATACTCTCTGCAGGTTCCCCTTTTAATTGAATGGCCTGTAAAAATATCATCCAAGCTGGCTCTCTGAATTACTGATACATTCATTTTAAAAGTGAACCTGGGAACAGACCCCACAAATGCCTGTTCCTATCTGCAAGTATAATACTGAAGGAAATGTACAACTGTAGCTACATTGAACGTAATACATGAACAACGGTTCATGACTACAGATCTGGATAGGCTAACACTGTATATATAGATTGTACATGCATTGAACATGATGTTTGATACGTGGGTTGGAGTGGGCCCAGAGATGAGATTTTAAAATGGGCCCCTCACTGCCTTCCTCTCCTTCTCCTGGCCTAATGTCTCTGCTAACTATCCCAACTAGTTACAAGGTGTAAATAACAGCAGGACCAACTAATACAACAGAATCAATGAAGAACTTAGAATCAATGAAGAACACACACTTCACAACATGTAGTGATATACATTGAATACTATATATTTGTGCTACTTTTAATGCCTAGAACACATTAGAAATACTAGAGGTAAGGGTATTTCTGCTGCTTAGCTAGATAGATGCTAAGATATCATGAGCTAGATAGATGTAATTCAAACTCACTCTTTTCCTTCTCGCCTTCAACAGTCAAATTCAGCACACTGTTGTCTTCTACAAGTTCAGCAGTTTGTAACATTTCTGCAAGATTAACCCATAGATAAATCACTATCATGGTCTTGGAATCAATACTAGTCTTAAAAGTATTTAAGAGGGATGGGGTGTTCCAGCCTTAGTAGCATAGCTAGAATGTGGGTTTTAGCTCTTAATTTTACAGATTTTTTTTTTAAAAAAAACCTTGTTCAAAATTCAAGAAAAAAAATTAAAATGTATTAGTGCATGATCCAGCCAGTGTTATACACTTTTACATATCAATTTCAACAGAAGTTAAAGTAAGCCTTTAACAATTAGCTGAAATAAATTGATTCTGTATGTGCTTAATTTTGAAAAGCTCATGCTTTTTGTTTCAGCAACGTGTTAGAAACATATTTTCCTAAATAATTTCCCAACTTTTAAGACATTATTTCTGAACTCTAAAAAACCAGTATTTAATATACTTTCCATAAAATAAAAGTAATGGAGAGGATTGTCTCAGTGTGCTTTCACAGACTGAGGTAAAAACACATCCTGCACCTACGGTTCAAACATAAAACCTACATTAATTAAATCTCATAATGGCTCTAACACTTTTTAATCAGACGTTAATATTCTTACAATAGCATAAAAGAAGCTGAAATCAAGACAGTCTCTGCATTAAGAATGCATTTTTGTGTGAATGCATACTTTACATTGCAAGAGGAGGAGGGTGCTGGGGGATAAAACTTTCCTTATAAAAATAGACCATTAGTAAATATCAAACCATATATTGCTAATTCTAAAAGATATTTCCAACATAAATCAGTAATATACAACACTAACACAACCAACCATTTTAAAAGCCACCCAGCTGGGTGGGGCGGGTGCGGCAAACACGCGCTCGATCCCTGCATGCAGCTCCCTGCCTACGAATAGCAGGGAGAGGGAGGATGGAAGGGATTTTCCAAGTCCTAAGCAAACCAGATCATCTCCTTTGAGTTTGTATTTGTCTTTTGATTGTGAGCCCTTTTGGGACAGGGATTACCCACTCCCTTCTTAGGAAAGTGGATCCGGTAGCTGTGATCAATTTGCTCGATTCTTTGTTGATAACGTCACCCGCCTTCATCTAGAGTTGGGCTCTACTTCTATAGGATCAGATCAGACAGAGTAGATTCCACCTGGTGATGTTACATGGGACACCTCTGAGTTGGTCAAGGACATGGACACAATTATTTCGTGTACGGGTGTGGCAACATGTTGCTTGGATCCTTGCCCCTCCTGGCTGGTTAGAACAGCCGGTGGGAATGTTAATTCTTGGCTACGGGAGTTGGTTAACTCCTCAATATGTGAGGGTTTAGTGCCAGCAGCCCTTAAAGAGGTGATAGTTCACCCTCACTTGAAGAAACACTCCCTGGACCCTGAGGTCCTTCACAACTATAGGCTGATCTCCAAACTCCCTTTTTTAGCAAAGGTGTTAGAAAAGGTTGAATGTGCCCAGCTCGAGAGGGTCTTAGAAGAAACTAGTTATCTTAATTATTATCAGTCGGGCTTCAGGCCACAGCATAGCACAGAGACAGCACTGGTCGCTCTGGTAGATGACCTTCTTCAGGACCTTGATGAGGGTAGTGTCCGTCTCTTGGTCCTTTTAGATCTCTCAGTGGCTTTTGACACTATCGATCATGCTATCCTTCTCGACCGCCTGCGTGGGTTGGGTATTGGGGGCACTGTCTTACAGTGGTTCCGTTCTTACCTTAGCGGGTGTGTCCAGTCAGTATGCATTGAGGACAGGTGCTCTGACCTATGGCCACTTCTTTATGGAGTTCCCCAGGGTTCAGTTCTTGCCCCTGTCCTTTTCAACATCTATATGAAGCCGCTGGGTCAGGTCATGTCCTAGTCTGGGGTGAGATTTCATCAATATGCTGATGATACTCAGCTATATATTGCCATCCCAGACCATTTTGGGGACGCTGTTTCTGTGCTTACTCGATGCCTGGAAGCTATTAAGGTCTGGATGAATCAAAACAAGCTCAGACTGAATCCCACTAAGATTGAATTACTTTTATTCAGCCCTCGTAATGGCCAACAGCTAGATGTGAACCTTGTTTTAGATGGGGTGGCACTGCCCTCAAAAGAGCTTGCTGGTGATTTGGGGGTCCTTTTGGACTCACATCTCCTGCTTGAGCAGCAGGCGGAAGCTGCAGCCAGAAGTGCTTTTGCCCAGCTTCATCTGGTTCGCCAATTACTCCCTTACCTTGATCGTCAGGCATTAATTACAGTGATCCATGACCTTGTTATCTCCCATTTAGATTATTGTAACGCTCTCTATCTAGGGTTACATTTGAGGATGATTGGGAAGCTACAATGGGTCCAGAATGCAGCGGCTCGCCTACTCATGGGTGCCAGAAAATATGACAGGGTAACACCTCTCCTGCAGCCATTGCACTGGTTGCCTATTCACTTCCAAGCTCAATTTAAGGTCCTGGTTCTGACCTTCAAAGCCTTGCGGGGCCTGGCACCTGTCTACCTACAGACCCACCTCTCCCATCCAGTTACATCCCATCCGGTTAGATAATCTCAGATGGCCCTTCTGTTGGTCCCTGATGTCTGAGATATTTGGGGCTCTAGGACCCGTGAAAAGCTTTTTCAGTTGCTGCCCTGCTCCTTTGGAACTCTCTCCCCCTACAGATCCAGCTAGCCCCTTCCTTACCAATCTTCAAATCGCTATTGAAGAGCTTTCTTTTTCACCAGGGTTTTGCTCTGTAGTTTATTTTTCTGTTCTTTCGTAGTTACTTTAGATTTTAATTTAGAATGTAATTTTTAATGTTGCCTGTTTGCATGTTGTTGTGCACCGCTTGGAGTCTTCGGAGTGGGTGGTATATTAAATGTAATCATCATCATCATCATCATCATCATCATCATCATCATCGTAAGACCAGGAAAATAATGACCATCACTCATGCTCTGCACCCCCACAGTGATGTCGATAGGCTATACCTCCCTGGCAGCTCAGGTGGAAGAGGAATGCTGCAAGTCCATCAAGCCGTAGAGGAGGAGAAAAGAGGCCTTGAAGAATATATCAAGGACAGTGAAGAAGATACACTTCAAATGGTCAATAACGCAAAACTATTCAACACCAATGAAACAAAGCAGGCCTACAAGAAAGAACAAGTCAAGAACCGAGCAGAAAAATGAAAAAATAAACCCCTGCATGGTCAATATTTGCACAATATAAGTGGAAAATCAGACATCACCAAGACCTGGCAATGGCTTAAGAATGGCAAATTGAAGAAAGAAACAGAGGGTTTAATACTGGCTGTGCAAGAACATGCACTAAGAACAAATGCAATAAGAGCAAAAGTTGAAAAATCCACCACAAACAGCAAGTGCCGCCTTTGTAAAGAAGCAGATGAAACCGTGGACCACCTAATCAGCTGTTGTAAAAAGATCACACAGACTGACTACAAACAAAGGCATGACAAGGTAGCAGGGATGATACACTGGAACATCTGCAAAAAATACAAGCTACCTGTAGCCAAAAATTGGTGGGGCCATAAAATTGAAAAAGTTGAAGAAAATGAAGATGTAAAAATATGATGGGATTTCCAACTACAAACAGACAAACATCTGCCACACAATAAACCAGATATAACTGTAGTCAAGAAGAAAGAAAAACAAGTGAAAATCATCGACATAGCAATACCAGGGAATAGCAGAATAGAAGAAAAAGAAATAGAAAAAATCACCAAATACAAAGATCTACCAATTGAAATTGAAAGGCTGTGGCAGAAAAAGACCAAAATAATCCCAGTGGTAATTGGCGCCCTGGGTGCAGTTCCAAAAGATCTTGAAGAGCACCTCAACACCATAGGGGCCACAGAAATCACCATCAGCCAATTACGAAATGCAGCTTTACTGGGAACAGCCTATATTTTGCGATGATATCTATAATAACCAACAGTATTGATGATAAAATTCAGGCATCCCAGGTCCTTGGGAAGGACTCAATGTCTGGATAAAACAAACCAGTCAATAACACCTGTCTGACTGTGTAAACAAGAAATAATAATAATAATAATGATATCCACACAATACACCAGATATAACTGTAGTTGAGAAGAAAGAAAAACAAGTTAAAATAATCAACATAGCAATACCAGGGGATAGCAGAATAGAAGAAAAATAAATAGAAAAAAATCACAAAATACAAAGATCTACACATTGAAATTGAAAGGCTGTGGCAGAAAAAGACCAAAATAATCCCAGTGGTAATTGGTGCCCTAGGTGCAATTCCAAAACAACTTGAAGAGCACCTCAACACCATAGGGGCCACAGAAATCACCATCAGCCAATTACAAACAGCAACTTTACTGGGAACAGCCTATATTCTGCGACGATATCTATAATAGCAACAACATTGATAATAACATTCAGCCATCCCAGGTCCTTGGGAAGAACTCGATATCTGAATAAAACAAACCAGTCAATAACACCTGTATGACTGTGTAAATAAATAATTAATAATAAAAATAATAATTTTGTCATACCTTTTATTATGTAAACTGCTTTGAGAACTTTTTGTTGCAAATATATCTAGATCTAGATCTAGATCTATCTAGCTATATCTCCTGCTCAAGATTGAGTCAGATCTCAGTTCCTCTCTGTGGTGGCAGCTCCTCTTTGGAATTCCTTGCCCAGGGAGTATGGGGGCTGGTTAATAGGGATGTGCACGAAGTTTCTTCGGCACCGGCGGGGGTAGTCCTTTAAGGGTGGGGGAGGGTGCACTTACCCCTCCCGCCGCCTATCCCTCGCTGGCGCTCTGTCACTGTTAAGCCCCTCGGGGCGGCAGCATTCCTCCCTGCCGCCCCGTTTCTGTCATTGGCTGGAAGTGGCTGGAAGAAGCAAGCGCACGTGCGCCCATTGCGGGCGTGCATTCACCCATCTGCCGTGTGGGTGCACGCGCATATTGGGCGCACGGGCGCTTGCTTCTTCCAGCCACTTCCGGCCGATGACAGAAACGGGGCGGCAAGGAGGAACGCTGCCGCCCCGAGGGGCTTAACAGTGACGGAGCACCGGCGGGGGATATGCGGCGGGAGGTGTAAGTGCACCCTCCCCCACCCTTAAAGGACTACCCCCGCCGGTGCCGAAGCACCGAAATGGCCCCCGGAGCCGAAACGTTTCAGAGGCCTCCATAATGGCCTCCAAAACGTTTCGGGCACAAGCCTACTGGTTAATACCATATTTACTCCAAAAGAGGATGACTCTGAATTAAGAGGATGCCCTTTAAAATACTGTTTAAATACAGGTTATACTGTGTTTACCCGACAAGAAGAGGACTCTGAATTTAAGATGACCCCTTGATCTCTATCAAATAACTTTGGAAAAACCTAGTCTTGGATTAAGGTAAATACAGTACCTTCTTCTTAAAGGTGTCTGGCTTGTTGAATTTGTTGCTATTACAATTAAGATTTCACCCAATCGCTTAAAAAAAAAAAAATCTGTTCCTTTTGTCTTTTCTAAAGTTTTAAAATTGTTGCTAAAATTATGTAAGCTTCTGTGAGAGCTAACATGCTGAGCATGAGGATTAAAATGTCTAAATAACTAACCTTCCACCAAAAAACCCACATTTTCTTGCTCCAACATTATTTTCTTTGTTCCTTTCAACCAATAAAGGCAATGGAGCCAGCTTTCTTACGAAGCTGAAAGATCGATCGAGGTTGCTCCCTTCAGATTGTCTCTCTCAGGAATACTGGAGTACAGCAACGTAGCTACATACCCTTCCTTTTCTCTACCAAAAGTGTGGGTGGGGGGAATGAAAATAATAAAATAAATAAAATAAAATAAAATAAAATAAAATAAAATAAAATATGCAAACTTGACAAATAAGGTGGTTTGCTTAGGGTGTACAAAGTAGTACATACATCAAGTATACACACAGGCACACACACGAGGAAGCAGAAGAAGAAGGGGTGGAGCTTTGGAGGAGAAGTTCCAAATCAGCAGGGAATCTAGCCCAGATCCAAGAGATTCCTGGGGATCCGGGTGGGTGGCTGTAATTTGCAACACACACACATGACACACCACCCAATATGATCACAAGAAAGGGTTGATTCTTATCTTTAGGGTCTGCTGTGCAGCTGAGAAGATGGAGGCAGACGGGGCTATGCCCTACTAAGGTGGTGGGTTGGAGCAAAGGGGGAGGGAATGCAGAATCTTGTCGCAGCTACCCTCATTTCTTAATGGGCGAGGACAGTCAATAGGGAATGCCTGACCGAGGAGGAACAAAAGGAGGAGGAGGAGGACAATGCACCCTGTGTTGCTCCTGCATATCTGGTGGAACTTGAAAACTCTTGTTCCTTTCTTCAAGTGTGTGTGTGTGTGTGTGTGTGTGTGTGTGTGTTTGTAGTGTTTTTAAAAAATAAAAATACAAGTATTTGGGGTTTTTAAAGGCAATCATTGTTCTCGGACTTTGCCAATGGGGGGGGTTGGTGGAGGGCTGTGGTGGCTGCCTCGGCCCTCTGGAGGTCCGCCGCTACCGCTGCTGCCTGGCAAGGTGCTGCAGGCAGAGGTCGCCTCATGCACTCGCCTGCTGTCCCTGAGGCTTTGGGACAGGCACTCTCCAGTGAGGTTTTTCCGGTTTGTGCTCTCTTGGCCGCCAGGGTGGGCAGGGCCATCCTTAGAGAGCCAGAGCCTGGCCGGCAGGAGCAGCAAGGTGGGCCTGGGGCAAAGCGGCCAAAGAGAGGCTCACTTCCAGTTAATTTTTTTCATGGGGGTCAAAAGAGCAGCCTGGGAACCACCCTCCTTGCCCTGCCCTCTGTGGATGCTGTGTGCGTAGTAATTCCTCATGGGTGGGTGCATGTGGGAAGGCAGTTTCTGCTGGGGAGGCGCAAGAGGAGCAAGCAGCACAGGCAGCAATCACCTACCGGCTGCTGTGGGGGGTCCGGCCCGCTGATCCCTGGTGCTGATGATCACCTGCAAGAGGAGGCAGCAGTGGCAGTGGCAGCAGGAGGAGGAAACCCAGGAGCGAGGAAGAGCGGAGGAGTGGGAGGGGTTTCCCCTGAGGCAGAAGTGGGGTCTCACTCTGTGAGCAAGGTGGGAGCAGCGGCCGTCTCGATAAATTGGGTGGGGTGGGCATGCTGGCTGCACGTGGAGAGCCTCTGTGAGCCCTGGCACCACAGAAGGCTAGCTCATGGGGCCAGGATGGGGAAGGAGGAGCCAGAGGCAAAAGAGAGATGGAGAAAGGAGGGAGAGAGGGAGAGAGAGAGAAGCAAGGAATACCGGGACTTGGAATACCAAAGAAAGCCCGGGCAGTGGGCTGCAATTGGCTGGGTGCTGGGCAGTTGGGATGGATGGATCGTGTGACTTGTCTCTGGGGGGCCATTTGAGGCATCGGGCTGGGAGACTACTGTCTCCTCTTGCCTAATGGATGGTATGCCCATGGTTTGATAGTTGCTAATGACTTTGGCCTGTTTCATTAACTCTTGTACAAATTTTACTGGAAGACTTCTCACAGGATATTGGAAGCTGTATTACAGTGTGAGAAACATGATGAATAAGGAAATTAAAGGCTATAGGCTAGCATATAAACTCTAATGGGCCATTAAAAGGTTTTGAAAAGAGCTTGTGTTCACCCTACAGCTTACACAAACAGAGAAACTCCTCAAGATTTGGGACCACCTTTTTCATGCAATTCTCCCCCGCTTAGTCAGGAACAGTCCTGCCATGAGTGGAAGAGGCTTCTTCTAGTAGAAGGGCACCTTTAGATCCAAGCCAGAGGTTGTAGAGTTCAATATTCATAAACAAGGTGAATTCTGTCTAGCACCCAGGTTGCACAAGGAGGTGCTTATGGAACAGGGAGAATTACATTTTACTATTAATGGATATTAGTGAGCCAAACTTTTAAGCACTGAAATGCTACTGAATTCAGTGGAAGATAATTAAACACATGTTTAACTTTCCTCTTGAAAACAATGGCCTGGTTTGTGGCTTTCAGTCATAATAATTTCAAATCATTTCAAAAGTGTAATGAATAAGGATATGAGTAGTTATTTGCTCACACAAATAGTGTCAGTAATTAATACTCTCCATTTTACATGTGAAGTCATTAAATGCTGTCTGGTAAGATTGTGGATAAATGTAAACCCATTCTCCTAGGCTAGCTGTTACCACACAATGACTTCACCAGATTCTATTGCATCCTGTGGACTTATGGTCTTGATATTTTCTTCAAATCTTTCTTCTCCCAGAATGCTGAAATTATGTACATGAGGCTATAAATCTATAATATTAGTACATAGCCCATTTTGCTGTTATTTATTCAGCAAAAATGAAGTTATATGTGAAAAGAAATTATCAGATACATTATTCGAGTTGGCACTAGTCACCTTGATAAAATGCATGCCCATAAATTATATACAATTATATACAATATTGTAACATTTATAATGTCATGAAGAATTTTTAGAGCTAATATTAGTTTAAATGACATTTTTAGATTAACTCAGAATTTATATCTTCTGAACAGGTCTGAGGTATTTTAGTTGACTACATTCCAAAGACCTTAATGTCCTTAAAGCTGTGCAGTAGACTACTGTGAGGGTTACAGACAGTACTTCAGCAAAGTGACTAACATTCTTCTGTTTTAGACATTTAAGGCCATTTCAGAGTTGATAACCCCCTTATTAGCCAAAGTGGCAGGATACCAAAGTCATTTTCATAATTTTTGGAACATTTATCTTTCAAAATAACTGGGAGACCAAATTCTCCAGTGAGGGTTATGGTTCATTTCTGTACTGTAATATCAACGCTGATTCATTTAGAAATGGAAACTGTGTATATATATATATATATATATATATATATATATATATATATATATATGTCAATGAACATTCACTCCACATTCTACACATTCAAGATCTGTGCCACCTTTCTGGATTTACTGGTTCTATACTATATTTCCAAAAAAACTCCTTATCAGCTCTGTCCTGTTCTCCCAATCAAATTTAATTTAATTTGTTAAAAAGGAACATGTTTATATTCTCACTCAGGAGTGGAATACATATGTTCTCATATTCTCACTCAGGAATGAAGCACACTAGAACTGCCATTGATCTGGGGCATCCTTATTGGTGGAGTTGTGTGTAGTGGGCTTAGGTGTGATGAACTGAGAGGATTTAATAAATACAGTAGCAGGTTTAGAAAACAAGACTTGGTTAATTTATTATTTTTGTACATTTTGGGGCTATTGTAATTATGTTTACTCATAAGTGTAAACATAAATATCTAACTGTCTTTTATGGGTGTTATAGGTTATAGATGTTATATGATATAACTTATAAGTAATATGTATATACTTGTAGGCTAGTCGGAGGCTATAATAAGCAAATTGGATTGGCAATATTTAAAATATTGAAAGAAAACGTACAGGAAAAATTTAATTAAGTTCTAATTGCCCACTGCCAGTTCTTCCTCTTTGTCATGTTTTTTTAAATCCCCAAATTCCATCACATTCTGACACACTCTAGCATGACATGCATTAGTAACAGAACACATTGGCCTGAGACACATGCTGGAACAGGTATGGGTATGGCTATTGCCTGGGTGGGAGACCGTCTCGGAACCCCAACCTTGAGTTCCAACATGGAAGAAAGGCAGAATATAAAAGAAATAACCAAATATAAACAGCTGGCTCAGTTCCCAATAACTGCTAGTGAATTCTAAAGGACAGTATAAACAAGCTACAGTGTGAAATATAGTTAAAAGAGGGCAACACTTGCTCCTCACTGCAGGCACTGAACTGAGCTCAATAGGAAGAGGAATGAAACTCCCCAGTGATGTCCAAGCATGCACCTTATTACTTTCTACCATTTAAGAATTAATTATTAATTATTATTAATAATTCAATTTCTATACTGCCCTTCCAGAAATGGCTCAGGGTGGTTGTACACAGAGGAATAACAAACAGAGAAGATGGCTCCCTTGAAAGGCTCACAATCTAGAAAGAAACATAAGATAAACACCAGAATCAGTCCCTGGAGGGGTACTGTGCTGGGGATGGATAGGGCCAGTTACTCTCCCCCTTCTAAATAAAGAAAATCACCACGTTGAAAGGTGCCTCTTTGCCAAGTTAGCAGGAGTTGAATGGCAACCATTCACTTCTATTGAGAAAACAAAGCATTACTCTTAAGAACAATGGCTGACATCCAGATTAATGAAGCATCAGTGCTTACACTGGTCATATATTTGGGTGGCAGCAATTAAAACATTACATCATGTAGAACAATTTAAAATAACTATCCATAAAACTTTAAGCCTGATAAAATAGGTGTGTTTTCAGATGTTGCTTCAAAACAGGCAGAGATGGGGAGGTTCTGATTTTGTTTGAGATCATGTTCCAGAGCCTTGAGATTTGGCCCGGTTTGGGGTTGCCATCAAACAAGCTAGTGATAACCGCAACTGGGCCTCCCCTCCGAGGATTTTCATAGGTGATGGGGTTCATGAAGAGTCAGTAGAACCCTTTAGGTGCATTGCTGTTTCTCCTGCAGCACCAGTGCTTCACCAGTTCAAATTCCCATTCAGCCATGAAACTCACTGGGCAACTGTGGGCAACTCTCAGCCTAACCCACCTCACAGAGTTGTTGTGAGGATAAACCATGCACACTGGGCTCCATGGAGGAAGAGCAGGATAAAAATGGAAAGGAAGGAAGGAAGGTGTGTGTGTGTGGGGGGGGAGAGAATGTGTCTGTGTGTCACAATGAGGGCAAAAACTCTCCACAAGTACCCTTGACAATAGTTTTCCAGCCTACACTGACAGCGAACCCAGGGTGGCAATATGTCTGTGTATGGATCATAGATGCCCTTCCAGTTTTCAGGATCTCTGCATTATACAGTATATCTGCTCATATACCCTACTCATTATAATGATGGGTATTTATAGAATAAAATTCTTATAAGCATTTGTCACAAAGAAATGATGAACGAAGGCACAATCAAATTACCTGTAATTTACTGTCAACTATTTCATAAACAGGAACGAACTACTTAGATGCCCATTTTTGTAAATGTTTTTAACCTTTTGATAATTGTGGCCTACACTAAGTGATTTCTTATCTCTTAGCAACCGATTATTACCTGTCACCCTTTTTGATGTTTCATTACCTATGACATCTCACATATGTCACATCAGTCATACTTTCAAGCAGTGTTCTGAAATATTTCTTTTGAAATCAAAATGTACTGCTAAACCATACTAGAATTATCTGACAATGCAGACTGCCACTACTAAAAACATATAAGAACAGCGCTGCTGGATCAGGCCCAAGGCCCATCTAGTCCAGCAACCTGTTTTGCACAGTCGCCCACCAGATGCCTCTGGGAAGGCATCCAATGAACCATTTGTGCACAGCCCTTTTTAATATTCCAAATTTCCTTCTATTGTACTTAAGAACATAAGAACAGTCCTGCTGGATCAGGCCTGAGGCCTATCTAGTTCAGCATCCTGTTTCTGGATCACACTATGCCTCTGAGAAGGCCAGAGGCAAGAGGTGAGGGCATGCTCGCCATTTTGGAAGAGCGGTATATAAATCGAACAAATAAATAATAATAAAGAAAGAAAAAAATGCCCTCTCTCTTGCTGTTGCTCCCTTGGAACTGGTATTTAGAGTCATCTTGCCTCTGAGGCTGGAGGTGGCCTATAGCGCTCAGACTAGTATCCATCAATAGATCTGTCATCCATGAATTTATCTAAACCTCTCTTAAAACCATCCAGGCTGTTGGCTGTCACCACATCTTGTGGTAGAGAGTTCCATAGGTTAATTATGCGTTGTTTGAAAAAGTACTTCCTTTTCTTGGTCCTAAAATTCCCGGTTGTCAGTTTCATGGATTGAACCCTGGTTCTACAGTTGTGAGAAAGGGAGAAAGATTTCTCTCTGTCAACATTTTCAACATTCATGATTTTGTAGACCTCTCTCATGTCTCCCTTCCGTTGTCTTTTTTCTAAACTAAAAAGCCCTAGGTGTGGTAGCCTTGCTTCATAAGGAAGGTGCTCTAGACCCCTGATCATCTTGGTTGCCCTCTTCTGCACCTTTTCCAGTTCTACAATGTCCTTAAGATATGGTGACCAGAATTGTACGCAAATATGTCTGCACCATAGTTTTGTATAAGGGCATTTTAATATTAGCAGTTTTATTTTCAATCCCCTTCCTAATGAATCCAAATATGGAACTGGCCTTTTCCACAGCTGCCATGCACTGGCCTTTTTCACAGCTGCCATGCACTGAGTCGACACTTTCAATGAGCTGTCCACCATGACCCCAAGATCTCTCTCGTGGTCAGATCCTATCAGCGTGTATGTGAAGTAGGGGTGTGGTTTTTTTTGCCTCAGTATGCATCACTTTACACTTCTCAACACTGAACCACATTTGACATTTTGAAATTGAATGTCTACTCCCCCAGTTTTGAGAGATCCTATTGGAGCTCTTCAAAATCTGTTTTGGATTTCACTACCCTAAATAGTTAGATGTAATATGCAAATCTGGTCACTTTGCTGCTTACCCCAACTTAGATCATTGATGAATAATTTAAAAGCACTGATCTCTGGAGGACACAGATCTCTTGGGGACCCCACATCATACCCTTCATTTAGAGAACTGTCCATTCATTCATTCATTCCTACCCTCTGTTTCCTGCCCTTCAACTAGTTACCAATCCACACATGAACCTGACCCTTTATCCCATGACTGATAAGTTTTCTCAAGAGTCTTTGATAAGGAAGTTTGTTGAAAGCTTTTTGAAAGTCCAGTATGCTATGTCAACTGGATCACCATTATCTACATACCTGTTTACACTCTCAAAGAACTCCAAAAGGCAAGATTTAGTTTTGCAGAAGCTATACGGGTTCTCCTTCAGAAGGGCCTGTTCTTCTATATGCTTAACAATTTTATCCTTGAGAATGCTTTCCATTAATTTGCCTGCAACAGACGTTAAGCTAACGGGCCTGTAATTTCCCATATCCCCCTGGATCCCTTTTTGAAAATGGGAGTTACATTGGCTACTTTCCAGTCCTCCAGTACAGAGCCTGATTATAGGGATAAGTTATATATTTTTAAAGGAGGTAATCAATTTCACATTTGACTTCTTTAAGCACTCTTGAATGGATACCATCTGGCCCTGGTGATCTGTTAACTTTTAGTTTTTCAAGACAGTTTAGAATGTCATCCATCATCACCTTTATCTGACTCAGTTCCTTAGCCCCTGACCCTGAGAAGCTCAGTTCAGGCACAGGTATACACTCAGTATCCTCTGCCATATAGACAGATGTAAAGAATTCATTGAGCTTTTCTGCTATCTCCATAATCTCATTTATAAACCCTTTCACTACCTCATCATCTAATGAACCAACCGTCTCCATGCAGGTTTCCTGCTTCTGATGTATTTAAAGAAGTTTTTGTTATTCCCCTTGAAGCTTTTAACTAAATGTCCCTCAAACTCATTTTTTGCCTCTTTTATTGTTGCCTTGCATTTCTTTTGCCAGAGTTTATGCTCTCAGCCCGTCATTTCAGGCACCGTCGGCTGAGAGAGGGAGAGGAAGAGGAAAACGTTCTATTGGGCAGTTAGCGCTGCCTGAAATAACTGGCGAAGAGTTCGCCTGGGCTCTCAGCGGCCCGTCTGTGGGAGGGGGGAGTTCTCTCTGGGATCCTCTGGAGCCCGAGCCATGGGGTGTCAGTGGCATTTTCCATTGGCAGCCCGGGTTCTTTGAACCTGTTCGCCCAATGATGGCTCCGCCCCTGCTCCACTGCCACAGCTGCCGCAACCCTCTCCACCATCCTCTGCCAGATAAATCAAAGTACTAAGTACTCTTTATCTTGCCCCTCCCCCGCCTTATAGGGAATGCTCCTCTACCTGTGAAGTGGAATCCTTACCCTTTTACAAGTATATCCCTGAACCGACCCACAAAGCAGTTTGGCCCACTTCAATGGCCAAACTGGATGGGACCCAGTTCATCCAGACCCAGAACTGGACCAGGCCGAGTCCATTTGAATCCTGTCTGGATTTGAACTGAACCAGCCAAATGGGTTCGGTGCACACCCCTACCTAGTGCCTATACCAATGCACTTATTTCTTTCTTAAGAGATAGTAACCTAGTTCACATGATCATTTGAATCTGGTTTAATGTGGATTACCGACATCAGTTTGATTGTGTGAACTAAGGGCAAGGTGGGAATCTCAGGTTCATCTCAAGCCATAAACCACCTTGGCGTGGTTCACACAACCACACTAATGGGGGTAACCCACTTTTAAACCTAGATGTGAATGATTTTGGAACCAGAAAACTTTCTCCTGCTTTACGTTGTTGGAGTTATGGCAATGATACAAATATATTTGTAATTAAGAATGCGTGTTTTTGCTAACCTACTGTTACATATGTTGGTAACTAGGAAAATCACAATATCTGTGGAATTATGGATTATTCATAGTCCTGCAAGACTTTCTGGAATTCCTAGCTGTTAATAACAGGATGTAAACATTCACTGAGAGAGAGAACACCTGGACCAATTAAAAATGTCTTGCATATTAAAATAATGTGGGACACAATGTGTTCATCCTTAATTGATATTGATCTGGGACATGAAGTTTCAGTGTAATATTCAACAACTGGCTTTACAGTTCTCTTTACTATCTGCTCAGTGAATACCTTTGGTGAGTTAAACCTTTAAAAAGTCATTCAGGTGGGATTCAGGCATGATTCTTTAATGAGTACTAAAACTGAAGTCTACAGCAGAGGGGAGAAAGCAATACTAAAGCTAATCACACTCAGTGTCTCAAAGGGAGACTTCATTTGTGAATTTCCCAAAAGAAGGATGACACAGCTGTCATGGGTTCATGACTCCCCAAATGCATTTCTTTTTCTCTTCATTAATCTGTCACTAATTCAATCTATCATGCCTGTGTTATAATCATATCTTACATTTCTCTCCATTACAGTGGAACAAATTACAACATTCTTCATTTCAGAAAGGCGCTGCTATTATTTCTACTGTCGATACCATGTTCAGGTTAAGGTGTTTTTCACTCAGATTCATGGATTGTTTATGAGGGCTAAAACAATGGAATCCAACTCAGATGAGACAGAGGTGTTGATGGTGGGTGGCTCAGATGATCCCAGGGATGGTATTCACCCTGTCGTTGATGGGGTACAATCCCCCTTAAGAATCAGGTTTGCAGCACGAGAGCCCAACTCTGTTTCTTGATGCCTAAGTGGCATGTGTGGCTGTTTTCATGAACTTTAGTTGGTGTGCCAGCTGGTTTCCCTCTTGGGAAAGGAAGATCCAGCCACCTTCATCCATGTCTTGACTTCTAAGTCATACTACTGCATGTATATGGAGATGCTTTTGAAAGTCATTCGGAAACTATAGTGGTTCATAATGTAGTGGCTACTTTGTTAACCAGGACTTGCCACTCAGAGCATATTATTCCAGCACTGGAAGATGTGCATTCACTCTAACACAGTTCATAGTGCTAGGATATTTACTTCCTAAACGTCCTAAAAGGTCAAGTACAATGGTTTCTAAAACAGAGGTGCACCTAGATAATTTTGGAGCCTGGACCTAAAGGGGTTTTGCCCCACTACCCACCACCACAAGATAAGCATCCTCCTCTTCCTACACACACACACACACACACAGAGAGAGAGAGAGAGAGAGAGAGAGATACACATAGAGTATTTTTAATACATGGGTTCTTGAGGGCCCAAACAGCAACTGAACTCACAAGAATGTAAGGATGTAAAACAAGTTTTACATCCCCTCTAAAACAAGTTTTAGAGGGGAGAGCTGGTCTTGTGGTAGCAAGCATGACTTGTCCCCTTAGCTAAGCAGGGTCTGCAGTGGTTGCATATGAATGGGAGACTTGATGTGTGAGCACTGTAAGATATTCCCCTTGGGGATGGAGCTGCTCTGGAAAGAGCATCTAGGTTTCAGGTTCCCTCCCTGGCTTCTCCAAGATAGGGCTGAGAGAGATTCCTGCCTGCAAGCTTGGAGAAGCCACTGCCAGTCTGTGAAGACAATACTGAGCTAGATAGACCAATGGTCTGACTCAGTATATGGCAGCTTCCTATGTTCCTAAGTTTATTTAGGCAAATATGCATTAGCAGAAATATTTCAATGCACAACTTAAAAAATTCCAATCCCACATATTTCTTTTCCCACTCCGTCTCTAAAGGATCCAATATTTAAGCAACTGAATTAAATGTCAGGATGTAAAACAAGACTTTTTATGCAGATATATGCATTAGCAGAAACATTTCAAGTTGGAAAGCACTATTACCAAAATGGGGAGGAGGGGGGGGTTGACAGGTGCATACTCCTTTGACTTCCCAAAGTAAGAGGAGAGGGCAGGAACAGGACAAGAGGAGGGCAGGAACCAGCATGCTGCACCACAGAAAGGGGCAGGGTGTGACAGGACAGACTCAGAGGCAGGCATACTAAGCAGGCTCACTGCTTTCATCTCAGAGAGAGAGAGCTGGCTAACTAGTGCTTGGCCTCATGCACTGAGGCTGGGTGGATGATTTGGGCGGGGGGTCAGAGACAGCAGGGCCTGTGAGGGCCCTGGACTAGCACTCCAAAGTCTGAAGGGAAGGGTGCCTCTGATCTGAAGGACCAACTTCTTCCTGTCCCCTTAGCTAAGCAAAGTCTGCCCTGGTTTCATATTAATGAGAGACTTAATGTATGAGCACTATAAGATATTCCCTTCAGGGGATGGAGCCACTCTGGGAAAGCAGAAGGTTCCAAGTTCCCTCCCTGGCATCTCCAAGACAGGGCTGAGAGAGATTCCTGCCTACAGACTTGGAGAAGCCGCTACCAGTCTGTGTAGACAATACTGAGCTAGATGGACCAATGGTTTGATTCAGTATATGGCAGTTTCCTATGTTTCTATGTTCCTAAATGAGTTTGCGCACTAGCAGAAGGTTTCATTGGAGATCCTGCTCCAGGTGGCCCTTCCATCAAAGAGATGATGGTCTTCTTAGTTGTGGCACCAAGGCTATGAAATTCCCTTACCAGAAATGTTTCCTTGGGGTCCACTCAGCTCTTATTTTAGTGCCCAATGAAACCATGTTGTAGAGCATTTGGAAAGGAAGGAGTACAAAGTCTTTTAGATGGGACTTTTAGACAGGTGGCAAAAAGGCAACAGGGCTTTCTCACTGCTTGCACCCTGGCTTTGCTGCTATTTCATTCTGTTTTATTTGATACTTTAGTCATTTTATTGTTGTGGGGGTTGTTGTTTTTAAGCAATTATTTGTTTAAGTTATTTCTTCAAACTTTAAAAGTAGAAAGAATAAACCTTTTAGTATAAATCATCTAAAATAAACAAATAGAATGCATACTTTGAGGGTTCAGAAGTTACCAAAAAAAAAAAAAGAGCCAACACTAGTATTTTGCATGAATATTTGAAATCAAATTCTTTGTTTGAAAGAAATATCTGTGTCATGGGCAACTTGGACTTGATCAAAGGAAAGAATAGGGAAGGGAAGAAAAGAGATATTTTCACTCTGTTCTTGAGGTTTCATGGGAACCTATATCAAGAGCACAGGAAATAAACATATATTGTATGTCTTTGTTACTGATAGCAGAAACTTTGGAGTAGAAGGTTCTGTAGCTGGGTATGTTAGGCTATGTCTTTATTGCACAACCTTTGGTCATTACAAAACAGCATTACTATAACTAAAAACAACAAAACACCAAGCAAACAAATTTCAATCTACATAGAGATAAAACACCACTACCATCAAGAGGAGGTTATGATGCCAGTTTTTGTCTGAATATAGTGACAGACAGATATATTGTCTTTTTATACATACCCAAGTTTCATGATGATCTTAGTAAGATGATGGTCTGTGAAGACAATACTGTCTTCACAGTATTGAAGACAGTATCACAGTATTTAAAGACAGTATCTTTAAAATGAGATATGTAGCTAAGTTTGTTTATGCTGCTGAAAAGGTGAAGAAAACTCTCTTGGCTGTTTGATGATGTTATTATTATTCCTTGTTTACACAGTCAGACAGGTGTTATTGACTGGTTTGTTTTATCCAGACATCAAGTCCTTCCCAAGGACCTGGGATGCCAGAATTTTATTGTCAATGTTGTTGCTGTTGTTATAGATATCGTCGCAGAATATAGGCTGTTCCCAGTAAAGTTGCTTTTTGTAATTGGCTGATGGTGATTTTACATTTATAGACTGCCCCATCCAAAGGCTCTGGGCAGTGCACAAAAAGTTCTAAAAGACATAAAACCAACATCATCTAAAACACACTACTTAAAATAATATAAAAAACAATTTTAAAAAACCATTAAAAACCATTTAAAACCATTTTGTTGCTTTTACTTCTTGTAATGCTGTTTTGTAATGAGCAATGGTCATGCAATAAAGACACAACTTAAACTAATATAATCTGTACCTGGATAGTCACAAAGAACACCCATCTAAGTTGCTGTCATGGCCTGCTAGGCCACACCTGTCCAGGTCAGTCTACAGGTCAAACCTGCTCCTCTGTTCCATTGCTTGAAAGTTATAGATGTTTTAAAACATTTTCCACTTCTGTGACAGAGATATCAATATTAAGCCTAGATCATAATGGATTTGTCAATGCCATTTTCAATGTCTATGTATTACAGAGGCAATATCACTCTCTCCCATTTAATATTTTTCTACTAATCTATCCAGGGATCTTTTATCTCTGGAGCTTTGTGGATTGTAACCTAATGACCTCATTCTAAGACTTTCTATATCAGCGAATTTATACTTAAAATGTGTTGTGCTAGCATTTGTGACAGTGCAACATTATCAAATATTACTTTTATCCCATGTGTATCCTCATTCAAATAAATAAATACAAGATGTTAAGTCTGAGTGTATCACATTTTATCCTCACAAAAACCCTGTGAAATAGGTTAAGCTGGGAAGTTAAGATATGTCCAAACCTATCCAATCATGGCTGAGCAAGGATTCCACACAGTGGGGACACTAGGAAAAAAATGAGGGGTCACAGAAGGAGCAAAGAGCATTTCTGGGTGGACGAGCTGTATCCCACATGTTAGATTTCTGAAACAGAAATGGAGACAGGTGGGGGCAAACTATTTGTCTGAGGGCATGCCTGCCCCGCCACCTCCAACCCACCTTTGATTCCACATTCTGCCCCACTTTCTATTCAGGATATCATACTGGCTTACATGATGTTATGCTAGTGATATAGAATAATCAAGACAAGACTTTGGCAGTGGTCGCCACCTGTCACAATATAAAGGTTTTGCACAAAGACATTTGTGCAGTGTGGAATTGGAGGAAATAAACAAAGGATACTAAAAGCCACACAGCATGGCACTCTTAGTCCTTAAGGAAGCAATCACAGTGAATCAAATCAAATTGCACACCTTTTCCTTGAAGTCTGTTGCATCACCCTACAGTCCCCATCTCCAACTGAACTGAAGCCTACTTCTATGTAATGCTACTGCACTGGATCACATTCATCTGTTATGAGATCTGTGGGAGGCATGTCAGCTAACAGCCTTCATTTATTTATGTATTTTATTAGAAACATTTAATATATTGCCCACTCCAAAGACTCCGGGCGGTGAACAAAAACATGCAAAGCAAGGCAACATTAAAAATTACATTCTAAATTAAAAATTAAAGTAACCAACAAGAAAAAAATAGTTAAACTACAGGGCAAAAGCCTGGTGAAAAAGAAAAGTCTTCATTAGAGATTTGAAGATCAGTAAGGAAGAGGCTAGACGAATGTGAAGGGGAAGAGAGTTCCAAAGGAGTGGGGCAGCAACCAAAAAGGCACTTTCACGAGTCCAACCACCCCCATGGGTCCAACCATCCCCATGGCCAACAACCCCCATGAGTCACTAATCCAAGGGGTAATGGGTTCTGTTGTTTCTGAGATGTTTTGAGTGTAGATTCTCTGGTAGCATTCATGGCTATGTTTTGGCTCAAGTGGGGGAAATTAGCATCAAATGGTAGGGTTGTGTTGCTGTTGTTGTTTTCTGTTGGTTTTTTGGCCTGAATCCAAAACACCCCCATTTTGTTCTTTGTTCGAAATCAGCCAAACCGAAACACCTCAATTTTGTTCTTTGTTCAGAATTGCAAAATCTGAATCTGAAACATTTTGAATTTTTAAAAATGGCCCTGGGGCAAAACTAGTGGGTGGGGGTAGTAGTGCCCAATGTGTGGAAGCTACCATTCAAATTTCAGAGGAATTGGGTAAAGGGTTGATTTTTAAAGGTGTTTTTTCCCCCCAAGTTTAAGATTTTTCCCTAAGGGAATAATGGAGGTTTCAGCAAAAGCATAGCTTCACATTGGGGGGAAAGGGGGTGGCCCAGAGCAGAGTAGTATGGGTGGTGGTGCCCAGTGAGGGCAAGGAATCTGCCAGAATGCCCCTCCCTGTTGCCTTGTGCTGCAGGGAGGGGAGTTTGCCCCCTGCCCCACCTAGGCATGAGCCAAAGAGGCCTTTAATTGGTTAAGGCCTGATGCATGGGGCGGGGCTAGGTCACAGCTACTGCAGCTCCCCGCCCCAAACCTTCAGTCTGCGCTGAGAGTTTCCCCTCCCTCCCATCCCTGGGCTCAGAACAGGCGTTGCTGGTCGTCCTTTTGGGGGCCGGGTAGGAATTTTTGGCTCTCAACGCATTGGCTTTGTTGGCGGGCGGGGGGGTGCCTACCCTGTTCTGAGACTCGGTTAGGTAGCTGTTAGTTGGTCACAACTGGGCAGGGACAGTGCGGGCTGGGGTTAGCTAAAGGGATTTAACATCATTGAGCACCCTTGGGCAGTTAAGTAGGTTTGGTGGTCGGTCACTCCCTTGTGGTTTGTGCGGCCCAGGGCGGATGGCTGGCCATGGAGCTTGATCCAGGACTTTGCAAATCCTAGGGCTCAGTGGTCCAGGAGGTGTGAAGCCCTGGAAATGCCCGGACCCCATAGGGTTGACTGAAGGGACAGAAGCAGGTTTGCTACCTGCTTCTTTCAGGAGTCAGGGTGTGTTGCCCATTTAGGGCAAGGGCTAGGACTGGGGAGTATGAACCCTGCCTTGATAGGCCCGCACTGTAAAGGGGGGTGGAGTGTTCCCCCTATTGTCTGCTGCTCAAGTCAACTAACCAATTGGTCAATAAAGTTGTGGCCCCTTTTTCATCCAATACTTGTGTCTGTGTCTTCTTGGGCTGGGGTCTGGTGGCAATTACTCCAAAGGAATTGGGCAGTGCTGATTTTTAAAAGATTTAATGGAGTTTACCCATCTTTAAGGTTTTTTCCCATAGGAACTGATGGAGGTTTCAGCAGCCCCATAACTGCACTTGGGGGGCACCGGGGTGGCCCAGAGCGAGTGGTGGTATAGAGCACATAGGGTGCCCCATGGGTTGCTAACCAATGGGGTACTGGGTTCTGTTGTTTCTGAGATGTTTTGAGTGTAAATTCTCTGGTAGCATATAAGAGTGGATTCATGGTTTGTCATTGAAAATCTCATATGCTACCAAAGAATCTACAGGGTGGGCTCAGGCTGGCAACAAGGCAGGCATAGGCAATGACATGGCATCTCTCCAGGGGGTGAAAAATATTCTTCTGGAACAAAAAAGCAATGTAGCAGATAAATCCATTCCCAGGCTGGCATGCAGTAGCCAAAGCAGGCTGCCAGGCTGGGCTCAGGCTGGTAACAAGGCAGGCAGGCATAGGCAATGGCATGGCATCATCATGGCAACTTGAGGCATGCCATGCAATGCAAACTAGTTCTCTCTCTCTCTCTCTCTCTCTCTCTTCAACGAGGCAGAATGGCGAATGAGTAACTAACTTGTTGAAGGAATTGAAAACCCCTCCTTGAAATCCCCCCACCCTTGCCCCTTCTTTGACCCTTCCCTTGGCCAATTTGGGGTCAGTAAAGAGTGGCAAGAGGCAAAAGAGCCAATGGGGAAGAAGGAGGGAATCATCAGCAGGTCAGCCCATGCTTTAGGTTACCAATCAGAAGGCTGGAAGGGTGGGAAATTCAAAGAGATGTCAAACACAAAAATGGAGACTGACTCAGAGATCGCCACAAAATGGAGGTCCAAAATAACAAAAGGTTTTGTAGCTGAAACAGGGATGTTTTATTTTGTGTACAAAACTTTCAGATTTGGAAAATGGGTATTTTGTTTTGTCGTCATCATCATCATCATCATCAGCAGCATCCTTTATTACAGTCATAGACCAGCATAAAAGTACGTGTTAAAGAATACGAGTAAATAAATGTGGAAGTAGAAGGTGGTTACATATATGATGATTCATATTAACATTAAAAGAACTAATAATACTGAAAATCTATTAGGAAGATTACAAGTTAAAAAATACGAGTACTAAAAATGCTAAAAGTACTAAAATACTAAACATGAAAATAAATAAAATACTACTACTACTATTACTATTGTGTTTAAAAGTAATAAAATGCAGTACAATGCAATAAAACAATAGGTATGGAGGCATGGGCAAGTGCAAGGTCAATCCAGAGTCATCAAGAATCAGATTAAGTGGGGTCACAGCCTATAATTCTTTGACGGATGCTGATCACAGCCTCACAGAACTTGGCAACACTATGTGTAATTGCAGGGTTAGAATCATTTTGTTTTGTCTACAAAACACCTGAAACGGCCCATTTTGAGTACAAAACGTTTTGTACCTGAAACATTTTGCACATCCCTATGAAATGGTGCAGACCTGTGAACAATAAAAATACCTTCATAGCTGCACAGACCAGGCAGCAATGAGGTGGATGTACTGGAAAGGGAAAGAAAGTGGATGGAGATGTGAAAACAAAGAGGCTTTTCTCACAATCGGTGAGAAGAGCCTGGGTGGGGTCTGTGGGGAGAGCAGGCTAGGCCCGCTCTCCCCGCAGACGAGCAGGGAAGCAGCCCTGGGCGGCTGCAGCGGCTACCCATACAACTGCTGGATCTGTTATGGAGCCGGTGGGGGCTGCGGTAATAGGGGGCTGCAGGGCATACTGGAGAGACCCCCAAGCCAGGAGGCTGCTTTTTAGCCTCCTGGTCAGGGGTCTACTCGTGCTTTGCCACAGTGTGGAGTCGCACCACAGCAACACACGAGCACAAAGACAGGGTTAGCGGAGTGCTCATTCTGTTAACCTCAGCTAAGGGAAGGGGCAATTAAGCAGGTTACCTGCTTGTAGACATGATCAGTACATGATCATGTGAAAATCAGGCTAGGTTCTTGCAGCCCAATTTTTGCTGGTCATGAGAATAGCGCCAAAGAGTTGCTTTACTGAGGGATAATAGGGGTACAGGAAATGATAAAGTTGTTGGTTACCAAATTACTATACTAGGAAGGGGGAATAGAGGCTTGAGGGTGAAAGAAAAGGGAAAGAAAAAAGGCCTTATCCACCCCCAGTACCGTACCTCCAGTGACTGTTGCTGGTGTCTATCTTATGTTTCTTTTTAGATTGTGAGCACTTTGGGGACAGGGATACTTCTTATGTATTTCTTATTTCTTTGTGTAATTTTTGGAAGGGCAGTATAGAAATCGAAATAATAATAATAATAATAATAATTATTATTATTATTATTATTATTATTATTATTATTATTATTATTATTTATAGCTACCGGAGTCTTTTGGAAATTTCTTGCTCCCTGGGGAGGTCAAGCATAAAGCAAGCTCATTGGCACACATAGGTAGCATGAGGTGCCATGTCTGATGGCAAATGCACATAGCAAATGCTAAAGCAAAGTGGCAAAAGCACAAGGAAGAGTTTTGTTTCTAATGCAAGAGCACCCCAGGCAGAGTGCAGGCTTGCAAGAGGGCTAGGTGGAAAGAGTGTGGTGGCAGATGAAAAAAGGAAAACCTAAAGTGTGATCTCATGTTTGAGAAGGGTTCTTATAGGCAAAAACATGCACTGAGACTAGCGGGAGACCAGCAGATGGTCTCCTTCAGGAGTTCCCTGATGACTGCAAGAATTACTACTCCTGATAAGGCATGAATATTAGTTATTGATTAGGTGACGTCTGGATGATGTTTTCCTATATGCCCCTTGACAAAGGATATTCCAAAAAGGGTGACTGCTGAAGCAATCATCTGGACAAACTGGGGAGGGAACATCACACCCTCTGGCATATACTTGCTCATTTCTGCTAACGATGGAGAGGAGAAGTTGGATGCAGAGGTCAGCTTAGCCCTGAAGACTCTTTTTAAATTCAAAGGAAGAGAGCTTGCACTCCTTTCTCCCTTTCTGCAGCTCTGAGACAGGTCCGTTCTGCATTTCTCCAGCTTGTGCCATAATGCAATCAGCGAGGGGCATTTCCTTTTGTTTTGTTACAGGTCTTTTGCAAATGAAACTGAGTATTGCCTTTTAGGAAAACACTTTGACAGAATGACCTTCTACCTGGAATGTAGCCAATCTTATCTTATCTTCCAAGCAAATATGGAGAAAGAAAATGGTTGAGGCTTGAGTTGAATTTAGGAGGTACATTGAAGCAAAAATGTTGAAGCAAGTGATTCTGGTAACACATCCCTCGTCATCTTCTCCTTTCTTTCTTTCTTTCTTTCTTTCTTTCTTTCTTTCTTTCTTTCTTTATCATATTTGTAAACCATATTATATGTATATCTCTAGGCGGTGTACCAAATTTAAAATATTTAAAAGTCACAAATTAAAATACATGACAATAAAGACAATAGAATAAAATTATTAAAACAATTTTTTAAAATGATTAAAATTAATTCTAATTAAAAGCCTGAGAGAACAGGAGGGTCTTGAGGTTCTTCCTGAAAACAAACAGAGAAGGAGATGCTCTTATTTCAGTAGGAAGCTTATTCCAAAGCCCTGGGGCAGCCACAGAGAAAGCCCAGTCCTCGGTCGCCACCAAACGAGCTGGTGGAAACTGTTCTTTGTTGATTCCCTCCATGCTGAAATTTAGATTGTAAGCTCCTTGATTCAGTAACCACTCAGTTCATATATTACTGCCATGACATAACTGGCATGCATAGCGATGGTGCTATATAATAACAAAACCAGAAATATTTATTTATTCATTCATTCATTCATTCATTCATTCATTCATTCATTCATTCATTTATTACATTAATATTCTGCCCCTTTCCCATGGCAGAACTCAGGGCAGTATACACAAGATTCCTAGCTAATGTCTACTGAAAACAAGACCCAGACATTAGCTTCAGTCAGAGGTGCACTTGGTAATTTTGGAGCCTGGACCTAAAGGCCTTTGGAGGCCACCCACTCCCCTCATCCCACTGCAGGTTAAGTATCATACCCCTACACACACACACACACACACACACACACAATTTTTACCACATGACTTCTTGAGGGCACAAACAGCAGTTGAACTCACAAGAATGTAAGAATATTTAAAAAGGTATATTTATCCAAATATGCATTAGCAGAAACATTGCAACACACAACTTCACATATTCCCATCCCACATATTTCTTTCCCCACTCCACCCTCTGTCTCTGAAACAGAGGTCATGCTCGGCTACCCAGCACAGGTCACAGTCACACTTAGGCTGCCCAGAGGCCGGTGAGGCAGCATGGTGACCACACCACAGACTAAAGAAGATTTGGGGGCTCCCAGGGGGTGTAGAGGCCCTGGACCTCCATCCAGAAGTCCAGCGGTGCCTCTGGCTTCAGTAATATTGCTATATAATATGCACATTCAGAATATTAGCTGTGCCTATTTGCCAGACACTGCCAGCTCAAACAGAGGTGCAACCCAAGGTGCAGCTGGACATTTTCCTGATGCCAATCACACTCCTTGATGCTGGCTTTAGCATCAGAGAGCAGTGCCAGCTCCACCTCCTAGCTAAGGACTTGGCAGAAAATGGAGTTTCTAGCTGAGTCTCCTGCAGCCCTGCCTCCTTGCCCCACTCCCTGGGCAGCTGGGATTGCTGAAGACAGTTTCAAGTTCTAGAAATTCTAATTTGCTGAGTCCCCATCAAATCAGCAGAGATGGGTCTGCAGAGCACCCAGTAAGAATGGAGCTACTAGCTGAATCCCTTGTAGCTCTGCCTCTACAAATCCTGGCTGCCCAAGGAGCAGGGCAAAGAGGGGGGCTGCAAAGGATTCAGCTAGAAACTCTGTTGTCACCAAATCCCCTTCAGCCCCACCTCCACCAATCTGTTGCTTCCATTCCGCATATCCCAGCTGCAGATCAATGGAGGCAGGGCTGCAGGGAACTTGGTGAGATTGGAGCTTCTAGCTATGGTAGATGGACATCACAGGTGTCCATCTAGTGAAGCTAGAAGTGCCATTCTCATGGAGTCCCCTCCCTTGCTGATCTCCAGTTTGAATACCCAGCTTCCCAGATTCGACAGCTGCCATTTCAGATTGGCCAGGAGGCGGTCTAGAAGCTCCATTTTTGCAGTCACCTCCCTCGTTGGCCAATGCCTCGCCACCAACCTTCTATTTGGCAGCAAGGACTGCAGAGAACAGAACTTGTTATCATGGAGTTTGCTCCTTCACTGCTGCCCTGCAGTTGAGAGGTGCAGAAGAATGGCACACGAGGGAAGCAGCATGGCAAAAAAAGGTGACATCCGGGGGTGCCTGGGGACAGTGGGGGCAGGGCAGGATGTCCCCACGTGCCACCTCTGATGCAGGTGTTGACAGATGCTGTTGCCTCACCTTGCCTCAGTAACAAGCCTGATGTAGGGTGGGGGAACAAGCAACTGTTATTCAGCTAGAGGTAGAGGGATGCATGGATTTGGCGTGATAGCAAAACAATCTATATGTTGTTGTGCAATACGGCAACAGTCAGTCACCACTTAAATCCCATTGAAAACGTCAGTGACACTAACTTAAGTCCCATTGGAGTCAATTGAACTGAAACCCTGTTGAGAATGTACTGTAGCTGGGTAAAGATCAAATCAAATCAATCTTCAATAGAGTCTTAAACCAGCGCAAAGTACGAGGTACAAAAGGCATAAAATGACAAAAATGGCAGAAGCATTAAGAGGCATGATTGGCATAAAAGCATGAAAAAACCATAAAGGTATAAAATGGCTAAAATGGCAGAGACATAAAATGGCATAAAGAGCATGAATAGGATATAAAAGGGCTATTAAAAATATATTAACATTCCATGGTTGAGGTCTAGCTGGGTACAGTTTATTCTATTCAGTTATGGGACTAACATGAGTACACGGGCTACTAGCCATTCTTCTGCCCATGCTGATACCCTCCATAACCATGCCCTCCCCCCGAGTATTGTGTTTGTCTGCAGACACAAATGCTGTACCTGAGGAGCATTTTTCCCTGTCCTCCACATCATGGGAAGAACCCCAGGTACATTATTTGCCTCTGAAGACAAAAATGGTACTTGAGGAAAGGGGGAAGCAAGTATCCTGTGCCCAGGTACAATAGGTTCTCAACAGGACTTTAGTCATTAATTTTCACTAGGTTATCCCCAACCATCTTTACCATTCTGAGCTCCATGAGGTAGTCTTTTGGGATACCAACTAGATTATGATTTCCATTCACTTAGTGTAAAGCTTTATCAGTGGCTAGCATCTAATTTCTATCATGTGAGCCTACAATGGGTTGGTATGTTGTTCAAAACTTGCTCAGTGTTTCAAAGGGGTGCATTTATTTTCTAGGAATTTTGAACTTGTTCTGTCGGTTACCTTTCCTACATGGATTAAAAAGTGGACAATCTAATTCTTCCAATGCGAAATGGAAGCTGCCACATAATACTACAACAGAATTTCAAAGAACTAGAATCAATTTATCTATGTGCAATATATTCCCAGGGTTGCTTAAGTAAGTAGAAGCAGCCTGCTGGTCACAGATCCTTTCCAGTTTTCCAAAGTGATTGCCATAGATTCAAGCAGCATAACAAAAGAAAGCTCTTGGGAGCCCATCAGAATAAGGCTTAGCCGCCCAGCATCCCTATACATCTTAATGTCTCATTGCAACATTTGTTTTTCACTCTTCGCTTTGAGCACTTAGCTGCACATAAGACAAACATTCTTCCATGGTCTGCACCATTAGCTTTATCCATATAAACTTCTTCACAGGCTATTCAACCAATCATTAGGTCATGTCTTCCTTTTCTACAGGATGAGGATGTTCCACACAGTTGTCTTTGTCCTATTACTCTAAGTCTTTCAGTGTAACTATTCCTTTAGGACACAAATGTCTCTTTTTCTAATGGCACTTTATTTTCAGAGTGAGAACCTACAGAGGAAGCAATGCTGGTATAGTTGAAAAACAAAAATGTTTCTTAATCATTGAAATTTGCCTTATATGTGTTTTGAGATTGCAGCCAAATATGAACTAATTTTATCATTTCATTTTGATTGCCTATCTTGCTTTTAACTGATTAATCAACTCAACAAAATGAATGTATCAGCCTTGATATGGCTATATGCTAATATTCTCATTGAAGACGGCATTCTTATTTGACTTAAATTATAGAAGAATTGTTTATTGTTGGAAAACAACCTTAAACACATTTCCTGTTCAAAAGTTTTAGGCAGATTGCTTACAAAAGTAGCATAATTTTATCTATGATTGGTGTTGTGATTTACATTAAGCAATTGATTATAGCTTTCATCTCTCTCTATATATATATTTCTTTTTTTTCTTTTTTTTAAGAAAAAAGTTTAAATGAAGTCCATATATACTTATTACATGTCCAGGTCTAGGCATATTTTTAAAAGTGTGATAGCTTACAAAAAGTAATCAATGATGCAAGGGCTCTTTTTTGGGATGTGAGTTTTAAGAGCACAGCTGTCACATAACATTTTCAAGCTCTGCATTAATCCTGAGGGCTAGGGGGGGAAATTAATTCAATGAAAGCTGCCATTTTAATTAATTAGCAGTTAGGGCTTTCAAGATATGGATGAAATCAAAATCACTTCAAGTAAAGCTGGAAGAGTTTTTATGTTTGGACTGGAGAAGCCATGGAAGATAATTATGAAGTTTCCAGAGTGCATATAGGCTAGAAAACTAGAAATACTCAGAAATACTTCTGTAGATGGGCACCTGTATTTTCTCTTCAAATTTTCAAGCACCTGTTGTGGGGGTGGGGAGAATAGCTATTGAAGAGAGAGAAAAGGAATGGCGGGAGATGATGGGAGACCTGATGTGCAAGCTCTATAAGATATTCCCCTCAGGGGATGGAGCCGCTCTGGGAAGAGCAGAAGGTTACATATTCCCTCCCTGGCATCTCCAAGATAGGGCTGAGAAAGATTCCTGCCTGAAGCCTTGGAGAAGCCGCTGCCGATCTGTGTAGACAGTACTGAGCTAGATGAACCCATGGTCTGACTCCGTATAAGGCAGCTTCCTATGTTCCTATCTTGTTCTTATGAGTTGTAGTCCAAAAACAGCTAGAAGGCAGGGGCGTAAATACGGTAGGGCAGGCAGGGCACGTGCCCTGGGCGCTACTTGGTGGAGGGCACCAAAAAGTGCTGTGACCCCGCCCCACCCGGCCCCACAAAATCTAACTTTAAATTTTTTAGTGCAGTTAAAAACTTGCAGTGCTCTAGCAGTCATGCCGGCATGGCCCCAGGCGCCCCTCCCCCTGCAGAGTGCTCACTGCTCGGCTCCGGCTGGGCGCCCCCCATGCACAGAGACACCAAAATCAATCTTCTTCAGGGCGGCACAGCGCCCCCCCAGTGAGCGCTCAGCTCGGGCAGCTGGACATGCCCTGTGGTGCTACTGACCTCCTCATGGCACTCCTCCCTGCCCTCCGACTCGCACATGCATGAGTCGACCTGCTCTCGTCGTCCCGTACACACGTGCATTTGAGGTGACGAGAGACAGCGTTTGTGTTGCTTGCTGCTTGGCTGTGGCTCCTGCAAGGAAGGAAGAAGAAGACGGGCCCAAAGAAACCAGCAACAACACTCATCAAGGAGCTTTGCAAATAAAGAAGTGTACATGGGAGACAAGGTGTTTGTGTGGTTTTTCCTTTATTTTAAAATTATAATTAAATTATTTTTATTTAAAATTATACCGGCCCCGGGCGGCGTGGTGGAGGGCGGCAGCAGGTGGGGGGTGGCAGCAGGTGGAGGGCAGCCTCCTACCCAAGTTGAAAAAGGTGGCAGTGACAGCGGCATGGCCCACGCTGGGCCTGGGCAGCAAGCATAGAGCGGCCTCCCCCTGCCCCTCTTCCCCCACCTTGCAGCAGGTTTTCGGGCAGCGGTGGCGCTGTACGCCACGCGCCGTCTCAATCCTCCTCGTCGCGTTGGGCAGCGGAGCGGAGCAGGCAGAGAGTGGCCGGCTTCCCCCTTCCCTCCTCCCGTCCGGGTGGCTGCCCTTTCCCCTGGCCCTGGTTGGGCCTCGTGGCAGTGCCACACGGCTTGCAGAATCTCGCCACCGCCGGTGCTACTGCACGCCGCCGGACCCGGACGGAGTCGTGTGCCCTAGGATGGCTTGGGGCCGGGGGTGTGTGAGCACGAAGGCCGTAGCCCCCCTATCCTATTCAGCCACGGCGGCGGGCGGCGGTGGATAGCCAGAGAGCAGAGTGACGCCGAGGCCTGCTGTCTGGCCCGGCGTCACTTCCCAACTGCGAGGCGCGCCTGCGCCAGGCACGCCTCGCAGTTGGGAAGCGACACCGGGCCAGACGGCAGGCCTCGGCGTCGCTCTGCTCTCTGGCTATCTGCTGCCACCCACCGTGGCTGAATAGGATAGGGGGGCTACGGCCTTCATGCTCACACACACACACACACACACACACCCGGCCCCAAGCCATCCTAGGGCACACAACTCCGTCCGGGTCCGGCGGCGTGCAGTAGCACCGGCGGCGGCGAGATTCTGCAAGGTGAAGGGAAGATGTTTGGGGGGATGGTGGGGTGCAATTTCAGTGCTTGCCCTAGGCGCCGTTTTCCCAAGTTGCACCTCTGCTAGAGGGCCAGTTGTGCAGCCCTATTTCTAAACAGATCTCCCTTGCATCTCTTAGAATCATAGGGCAATTTTTCATTCTATTTATCTGTCATTCAAATTATACACCATTCTGACCTAGAGAGACTCTCATGGTAGCCTAGAGTAAAGGATTGTCATGGGCCACTAAAGCAGCAATCCTATGCCAACTTAGTTGAAAAGTAAGCTCCGTCAAATTCAGTAGGACTTTTCCGATAAACATGCATAAGATTGTTTTCTAAGTCAATCATATTGCCAAAGGCAGGACTAATGATGGTGTAGAGAGAGCAAACCGGACAGCTGTGTTGCCAGATCAGGGTGTCACATGCAAAGAGAAGATGAACCATAAGGTGAGGTCTACAGAGCAAGTGTTATTTCTCGGCATAATCTGAGGGTTGTCGTGTGGATAAAATGAGACTGAACCTATGTGCATTGTTCCTAGGCTCCTTAGAGAAAGAGTGAGAGACAAATGTGGCAAATAAATAAATAGCTTCATATACACATATCAGGTGGTATAAAAGCATGATAGATAGATAGATAAATAAATAAATATCGTTGTGATGTTTCTATAATGTTTCATTAACTATAAAGTCACTCTCGATCTCATTCACAAGTTCTCTACAATATTTTCTAATGGGTATTTCAGTATTAAATGACAACAGAAACCTAAAGTTTGTGTTTAACAATATTGGACTCATTATGGCCAGTCATGGGCACAGGGATCATGGAGTAAGGGGGGACGATTGGTTTTCCCAGCCAGCAGGGTCTGTGGGGGCCACTAAGGTACTCCCTCACTCTCAGCCAGGGTGCCCCCTTGCCCCCTCCTGCACCCAGTCCTGCAAATGAAGTGCTCACTGCCTGGGAGTATGAGGCATGTGCACAACCCTCTCCTCCCCAGCCAGTGTTTCACTGAAATGCTGGCTGTACTGGCTGACTGAAGCCCAGTCAGCCAGCATTTCAATGAAACACAGACTGGGGAAGGATGGGAGAGGGTCCAAATGGTTGGACCATCCCCTGTGTCTAAGATCAGATGCAAGGGGGTGGGGAAATGTAGAGGACGGGGCCCAACAGAGGACAGAGCTGTCCCAGTCAGTGGTTCATGAATCGCTGACTGGGGACTCCTTCTCCTAACTCCTCAAGAAAGCATGGAAAGGAGCTCCCATGAACCTTTTCTCAAGAAAGTTATTGCCAGGGCTGAAGGGCCCCATCCTCGGCATTGCCCTGCCTCTTTGCATCTGAGCTTAGATGCAGGGGGGTATGGCTTGGGGGTGAATGTGTGCTTCGCATGTGCAATTATAAAGCTTAGCGGGCAGGGGAGCTGCCTCCAGTTGCGGCCAAGCTCCATATGCCCCTGTGGGCAGTAGATAATATTCTTTGGGAAAGGAAATTCCTCACATTCTAAATAGTCAAAGAAATATATGAACATTCCGTGGTGGGAGGAGTGTGTGTGTGTGTGCAGTGAGGTTCCTCCTTCCCACCACTGACCGTTCATATATTTCTTTGACTATTTAGAATGTGAGGAATTTCCTTTCCCCATGAATATTATCTACTGCCCACAGGGGCATAGGGAGCTTGGCAGCAACCGGAGGACACACACACACAGATATATATAGATATATAGATATATCTAGATATCCCTAATGAACTGTAAAGATACGATTCTTTCCAGCTACTTACGATGGTAATTAAACTATAGGGTGCATTATAGAAGACATATCAAGTTGAGTACCAAAACTGGAATGGATAATAGGCAGCAAATAAATTAGTTATTATCTGGTTTCCAGATCACAAGGGAAACTCTGTTCTTCAAGCTATCATTTCTGACATGCCAACCTTGTGTTTGCTAAAGGTATCACTGTGGGCCATGTTACTGAATAACGAGTGAGACATACAAGATGACAGTTTGATAGGTCAGCTTGATATCTCCCTTCCTACATAGCAGAAGCAAGCAATTCCTTAAGGGGAAAAACTTGTGGGTTGAGGGGAGTATAGGAAATCAGGTTGTGCCTTTCCAGCATAAAACCTATAAGCAATTCAGACCCTGTCCTTACAGACAAACAACTCTGTGAATCACTTTCTATCAGTCAGCACAGAGCTAGAATTCTTAAATGCATTCACAGCAACTGCCATAAAGAAAAAGATGTAAGTGCTTTGGATAGATTAAACCCATGTCTACTAGGATTTTTCAATATTTCTTGGCATTCTAAATCATTAACTATTTCCATACCCAACCACTTGACCTATTCAATAGTAGTAGCGGTCGTTGTAGTCATGGTAGTCGTAGTAGTAGTAATGATAAAATAATAATTCCTAATAGGTGCCTTACAAAGTTTTCAGACTTGCAGAAGTTGTTGCTTTGCATTAAATGTGTAACCAGTGGATTACCTGCTGGCATAGCACTATTCATTCATTGAGGCTAGGGATGTGTGAGCTGGCTCGCTTCAAGCTAGGCTCAATATTGAGCCAGCCCGGTTTGAGCAGTCCAAATCTGATCTGGACCGGCCACTAGTTCAAAGAACTGGCTTGCAGGCCAGCTCGGGTATACTTGTAAAGGGGAATCCTTGAGGATTCCCTTTTACAAGTAAAGGGCATCCCTACTCCTAATGGCAAAGGTGGCAAGGATGGGGGGATAGCTAAATAAATTGATCTCCATCGGCCTCCATAACTTTAGGGAGGCAGTGGAGGTGGCAGAAAAGTTGTGGAGGTGGCGGGGGCCTCTTCAAGCCCCCCGCTAGTCTTGCAAATGACAGCCTGAGCCTGAAGCCAGGCTGGGCCTGGTCAGTGAAAATCTGGTCCGGATTCAAAATGAGCCAGCCGAAAGGTCAGCTCACGCATCTCTAATTGAGGCTGTCCTCACACGGACCTTAACCTAGGCTAGGGGAGAACTGCACATGAGAACTGCTGCTGCACATGAGAACTGCTGGGATTGGACCCAATCCCAATGAGGCAGTGCTGCCTAGCTCAGCTTTTTAAGCCTGCTCTTAGCTGGGACTGAAGGCTTGAGCAATCCCTGAACTAGGAATCTGGGGTCGTGTGTTCACTGGGGCTGTGTACAGCCCAGCGGACACAGAGATGAGCACTTAGAGTGCCAGTCTCCTGGGGGAATTCCCCAATGCACCATGCATGTCACACGGTGCATTGTGGAATTTCCGGAGGCTAGGATGCGATGTCTCAGCCTCTGAAACTCCCCTCTCGGCAATATTTCAGTGACCGCCTGTGGGAAAGGTGAGTTGGACCAGCCTCCCCACCACCACCCACCCGCACGGACATTGCCCAATTATATTGCATGTGTGTACAGGTATCAGCACATGTGTACATGTCTTTTGTGTTAATGGCTGTACAAGCATTCATTTTAAAAGTTATTCTGGGTACGAGGCCCTTAGACACAGGCAACAGCTAAGAAGTGAACTATATATTGTATACACATTCATTCATGTGTATATAAATAATGCATGAAGAACTGTCTGTGTATATACGATATACAGATATATGAGCAGCCCTCAGAGAAATATTTTTGGGAGACACAGTCAGTTACAGATGGAAGGGAAAGTCAGCAAAATTTGCCCCTCCTCCAGAGCATGTGCAGCACTTGCACGGCACCAGTGCTTCATTAGCCTGGATGTCAGCCACTGTTTCTGCCTCTGCAGCATAAAATGAAATAAACATCCACATCATGATCAGAGAAAGGGGAAGGAGGCGCACCTACCCAGCCAAGCCCAATCCTCCATGAGAGGACTCAGCAGTGCCCTTCCAGAGTACTGGGCCCTTGGAAGTTGCCTAAGAATGCCATCTTCCCATTCTAGCCTTAGGTTAGAGCTTCCATGTGCTGAAATTTAAGCCTTTACTAGGCCTAACTAGGCTGACCACGTTTAAAAGAACTTGTGGGCCATGGCAATCAAAATAGACTACATGAAATGGTTTGCTTATTTGGCTTTCTCAATGCCAGATAATTAAACTCTGGTTTAGAATGAAATCCTAGGAAATCTCCATTGCTTTACTAATATTGAGTACTGTTGCAGGTTCAAAGGTATATCTTCAAAGTAATGCTTCATAGTGTATTTATACAACTGGAGTTGGAAAATGAACCCATCGACAACTCCCAGACATGCAGAATGCCCCTTCCCCTGGCCTCGTGCTGGGGGAAGGGCAATTCTCAGCCCCCTAGCACAGGCCCTAGAAGCCCCTGATTGGGTCCAGCGCCTAGTGGGCGGGGCCAAGGTTGCCACTCCTGTGGCTCCCCGCTCCGAGGGCTCAGTTTTGAGCGTGATTCCCCCACCCTCCCTGCACTAGGAGTAGAGCAGGTCTAGAGGCTGGTCACCCTCCTGGGGGCTGAGTAGGAATTTTTGGCTCCCAATGCATTGGCCAGGTTGGGAGTTTTTTCGCCTACTCCGTTCTGCATCAATGGTTAGTTAGTTAGGTCATGGCTTGGCAGGGACAGTGCAGGATGGGTGGTAAGTAGATGGGATGGAACATCAGTGAGCACCCTTGGACAGTTAAAACGGGTGATTGATCAATTGCTCCCTTGTGGTTTGTGCAGCCCAGGGAGGAGGATTTGCCATGAAACCTGCTTCAGGTACTTCACATACCCATGGGCTGCGCGGTCCGGGGTGTGCGAAGACCTAGAAGGGTCCAGGCCCCCTTGGGGGTTGGCCATGAAGGGGAGGGAGCAGATTTTCCATGTGCTGCCTTCCTGAGCCAGGGTGTGTCACCCAAGCAAGGCGCGGGGGAGGACGCGGTAGTCCAAACGCGGTCATTGCTAGGCCCCGCACTGTCTTGGGGAGGTGGGCTTAACCCTATCCAGTTCGCTAATCCAATTATAGTATATCAGTAAAGCTGTGGCCCTTTTTACCCACTACATTGTTGTCTGTGTCTTCTTGGGGCCGGGATCTGGCAACAATGGCTAGAGTTCTTTTTTTAAAAAAAATCATACTATAGGTAGTTTCCCATTCAATCTTGCCTAAGCATACAATGATACCAGAGGACAATCTAGATGACCTATAATTTGTCATCCCCAGCCTGTTGTGAAATGACTTTTTTATAACTCTATTTTTAAAAATTAATTTCCATTAATAAAACTGTTTACATTTACAGGACAAAAATGCAATAAAATATTTTGAGTTAATTTGAAATGTGCTTAATCTTAATTCCTTCAGAACCATATGGGAGACTGACTTATAAGATGCAGCTTATGTATTTTCTGCTATATATCTTGGTGTCAAGGTGGGATGGGATGGGACCAAGAAGAAGCTGATTCCAAGCTACCTGATTTAAACGTTCAGGCTTTGCTACCCTCGGCAAACATCTTGCAACTTTGAGTTTCTCTCAATTCTGTCCATACAAGCAGGCAGGGCAATAGGCTGCTTGTTTCCCTGGAGGAGGGTGAAACACAGTGCCACCATTCTTTAAAGTGAGAAGTGTGGCAGCTGTGAAAAAAGCAAATTCATGCTAGGAATCATTAGGAGGGCAATTGAAAATAAATATGTTCATATTATAATGCCCTTATAGAAATCTATGGTGCCACATTTGGAGTACTGCACACAGTTCTGGTCACCGTATCTTAAGAAAGACATTGAGGAACTGGAAAAGGTGCAAAAGAGGGCAACCAAGATGATCGGAGCCTTGATGGGAGACTTGATGTGTGAGCACTGTAAGATATTCCCCTCGGGGGATGGAGCCGCTCTGGGAAGAGCAGAAGGTTTCAAGTTCCCTCCCAGGCTTCTCCAAGATAGGGCTGAGAGAGATTCCTGCCTGCAACCTTGGAGAAGCCGCTGCCAGTCTGTGAAGACAATACTGAACTAGATGGACCAATGGCCTGACTCAGTGTATGGCAGTTTCCTATGTTCCTATGTTCCTATTAGTTTGGAAAAGAGGCAATGATGGAGAGGCATGATAGAGGTGTATAAAATTATGTATGGGGTAGAGAGAGTGGACAGAGAGAAAATTTTCTCCCTCTCTCACAACACTAGAACCAGGGGTCATCCCACAAAACTGAAGGCTGGGAATTTTAGGACCAACAAAAGGAAGTCCTTTTTCATGCAGCATGTCATTAATCTATGGAATTCTCAGCCACAGGAAGTGATGATGGCCACTAGCTTGGATGGCTTTAAAAGGAGCTTAAGACAAATTCATGGAGGACAGGTCTATCAGTGGCTACCAGTTTCGCGGCTATAGGCCATCTCCAGCCTCAGAGGCAAGATACTTCCAAATACCAGTTGCAGGGGAGAAACAGCAAGGGAGAAGGCATGCCTTCACCTCTTGCCTGTGGGCTTCTCAGCCACTGTGTGAAACAGGATGCTGGTCTTGGGCCTGATCCAGCAGGGCTGTTCTTATGTTCTTAATAGCCCTATACAGAAGTATTTTTTTAAAAATGTAGTACAGGAATACAGCATTGAAAGCAGGTCTGGAAGTCCCACCACTGCAGAACATGCACCTCTCTCACCACATTTTTCATGGTTACCTTGGCATTCACCTGAAGAGGCAAATGCCGCCACTGTGATGATGGGTATTTCTGTGACTGGGAAGATGGGGCACCCCAGCCTTCCAATTATTCCATACATCCAGCTCACTTTGGTTGCAGTCAGGGTTACTGACTCACTTATCATGCATAGCCTGAGTTACAAAAGCATTGTAACGACAGACCCAAGAACATCTTGGCCAATAGCTATCTCATCCAGATCTTTCACTAAACACTTTTCAAATGCATTGATAAGCGAGAAGTGTGCAATATAAGTTTATTTCATGAAGCTTGTATAAATGTTAATCCTAATTGCAATTTCATAAGCATTTCCTGTATATGTCCCTAATTTTTCTCTGCTTTGTTTAAAAATATCCCCACTAATGGTGTGGGGGTGCTCCATGCTAGGAGGTGCTCCATGCCTCAGCAACATTTAGTAATTCATTTGGGGCAATTTTTGGCATCCTCTTCTTCCTCCAGAAACCCTCTTTAACACCCCTTTGGAAGGAATGTTTATCAATAGCTACTAGTCATGTTGGCTGTATGGTACCTCCAGGTTCAAAGGCAATATGCTTCTAAATACTAGTTGCTGGAAACAAGAGCAGAAGACAGCTATTTGCCTCTATGTCTTACTTCTCGGCTGCTCAGAAGCATCTGGTTGGTCACTATGGGAAATAGGATCCTGGACTAGATGACCTTTAGTCTGATCCAGCAGGGCCCTTCTTATGTTCTCATGTTCTTGAATCTTCTGTATCTGACATCATTGCAAATGAACACTTTGCCCCCTGGAACCTGCTTTCTTTAGAAAGCCCATTAGGACCATACATCAAAACACTCATTCAGAACTCACAAAGATGCCAGCTGAGTATTCATTCTCTAGCATCCTACAAAGTAAATATGAATAACAAAGAGGAAGAAAGTAATCCTCTTTGGATTATTTTTCTTTATGATTTACCATTTTAGCTTTTTTTTAAGTTCAGTTGTTTTGTTACAAGACTTCTATTAATGTAACACTTTAAAGGCATATTTAAACACCAGCTAGATATAGGAATACTTTGTAGCATTTAAAATTCTCTACAATAATATTATAAATGTTCAGCCATCACAGTTTTCTAATACATAAACCAGAATTAATTTTTATTAGCCCGCAATTAGGCAAACCGTTTCATAGCCTTAGGAATCAGGAAGAGGTTATCTGGAGAACATTGCATGCCAAATTGATAAAAAATAAGAACATAAGAACAGCCCTGCTGGATCAGGCCCAAGGCCCATCTAGTCCAGCATCCTGTTTCACACAGTGGCCCACCAGATGCCGCTGGAAGCCTACAGGCAGGAGTTGAGGACATGCCCTTCCTCCTGCTGTTACTCCCCTGCAACTGCTACTCAGAGGCATCCTCCCTTTGAGGCTGGAGGTGGGCTATAGCCCTCCGACTAATAGCCATTGATAGATCTCTCCTCCATGAAGCTATCCAAATCCCTCTTAAAGCCATCCAGGTTGTTGGCTGTCACCACATCTTGTGGCAGAGAATTTCACAAGTTGATTATGCATTGTGTGAAAAAATACTTCCATTTGTTGGTCCTAAATTTTTTTGGCAATCAGTTTCATGGGATGACTTCTGGTTCTAGTGTTACAGTATGTGAGAGGGAGAAGAATTTCTCTCTATCCACTTTCTCCACACCATACATGAGTTTATAGACCTCTATCATGTCTCTCTGCAGACGTCTTTTTTCTAAACTACATAGCCCCAGGTATTGTAGCCTTGCCTCATAAGAAAAGTGCTCTAAGCCCCTGATCATCTTGCTTGCCCTCTTCTGCACCTTTTCCAGTTCTACAATGTCCTTTTTTAGATGTGGTGACCAGAATTGTACGCAGTATTCCAGGTGTGGCCGCACCATCATTTTGTATAAGGGCATTATAAAATTAGCAGTTTTATTTTCAATCCCCTTCCTAATGATCCCTAGCATGGAGTTGGCCTTTTTCACAGCTGCCTCACATTGGGTTGACACTTTCAACGAGCTGTCCACCATGACTCCAAGAGTCACCAACTGCTCAGATCCCACCAGCGTATACTTGAAGTTGGGTTTTTTCGTACCAATGTGCATCACTTTACACTTGCCAAAATTGAACAGCATTTGCCACTTTGTTGCCCACTCACCCAATTTGGAGAGATCCTTTTGGAGCTCCTCACAATCAGTTTTGGATTTCACTACCCAAAAAAGTTTGGTATCATCTGCAAATTTGGCCACATCGCTGCTTACCCCTGCTTCTAGATCATTTATGAATAAATTAAAAAGCACCGGACCCAGTACAGATCCCTGGGGGACCCCACTTCTTACTTCCCTCCATTGTAAAAACTCACCATTTATACCTACCCTCTATTTCCTCTCTTTCAACCAGTTAGCAATCCACACATGTACTTGGCCCCTTATCCCATGACTGCTAAGTTTCCTCAGGAGTCTTTGATGAGGAACTTTGTCAAAAGCTTTTTGGAAGTCCAGGTATACTATGTCAACTGGATCACCTTGATCCACAAACCTGTTGACACACTCAAAGAACTCCAAAATGTTTCTGAGGCAAGATTTACCTTTGCAGAAGCCATGCTGGCTCTCTCCCAGCAGGGCTTGTTCTTCTTTGTGCTTTACAATTTTATCCTTGAGGATGCTTTCCATCAATTTGCCTGGAATGGACATTAAGCTAACCAGCCTGTAATTTCCAGTATCTCCTCTGGATCCTTTTTTGAAAATCGGTGTTACAGTACGTTTGCTACTTTCCCATCCTCTGGGACAGAGCCTGATTGCAAGTATAAGTTATATATTTTAGCAAGGAGGCTGGCAATTTCACATTAGAGTTCTTTGAGCACTTTTGGATGGATGTTAATTTTTGTTTATTTTTAGTTTTTCCAGACAATTTAGAACATCATCTCTTGTCACTTCTATCTGACTCATTTCTTTAGTCTCCATTCCCCAAAAAGCCTGGTTCAGGAACAGGTATATGCTCAGTATCCTCTGCCGTGAAGATGGACACAAAGAACTCATTGAGCTTCTCTGCAACCTCCATATCCTCCTTAATAATCCCTTTCGCTCCTTCATTGTCTAATGGTCCAACTGCCTCCCTGTATCGTAAATGTTGGCTCTGCTGACCTGAAAGGAATTTACAACCCCTTCAGCTCTACTTCTGTGAGTTAGTGAGAAAGTCTGGAGATAAGAGTAGCAGCTTGGCTGCAAGAACTAAAGTGAAAAATGACTCACAAAGAAAAACAGCATAAAGAAAATAAAGTACCTTGAACTAAACTAGGTATCCCCTTCTACGTTAACTGAGTAATAATGGAAATGACGGAACAAGGAATGAACAGAACAAGGACAGGCTGACACACAAAAGGTTGGATAATTCTTATGTCTGTAATTCAGACATAATGTAATTCACACTGTTACAGTATGTACTGTTATGTAATTCACACTGTTATGTAATGTTATGTAATTCACACTGTCTGCAATAGGCAACATTGCTGACAGTAATCTGTGCCAAGAACAGTCTGCTTAATATAGGGCTCAAGATAACTGGCAGCCAATCATGCTTTCCTGACTCAGCACTTCTATTTCCTCTCCTGTGAGATTTTGCACCTGCGTGTCTCCCACTGAGCCTTTCTCTTGAGATGTCTTCTTAACACAGGTGAAATTCCAGCTTCCTCCTGATCAGTCTCCTCAGCCCTCATGTCTGCCAGTTGTTCCAACTCAGCTCCAGAGTCTGTTCTCCCAGCCAAATCCTGCTGCTGTTCCTCTGAGTCTGTACTCTCAACTGAGTCCTCCCATCCCTCCTCGGACTCTTCTGACTCAGAGGTCTGAGCCATAACACCGTGGCGGGTCTCCTGCATCTGATGTATTTAAGGAAATTTTTGTTATTTCCCCCTGATGCTTTTAGCTAAATGTTCCTCAAACTCTCTTTTTGTCTCCCTTATTGTCACCTTGCATTATTATTATTATTATTTTTTGCCAGAGTTTGTGTTCCTTTCTGTTCTCTTCATTTGGACAGGCCTTCCAATTTTGGAAGGAAGTCTTCTTCTCTTTTATGGCTTCCTTGATGGTACCTATTAGCCATGCTGGCATCCTCCTGGACTTAGTAGTATGTTTCCTCCTTTGGGATATAAAGTCTCACTGGGCTTCTAGTATTGTGCTTTTGAGTAAACTCTGTGCATTCTGGAGTGAAGAGACTCGCCTGATTTTCCCTTTCAGCTTTCTTTTCACCATACTCTTCATTTGGGAGAAGTTTCCTCTTCTGAAATTCAAAGTGTCTCTGTTAGACTTCCTTGGTGATTCTCTCCCCGCATGTATACTGAATTTAATGGCACTATGGTCAGTGTTCCCTAAAGGGTCGATGACACTGACATCGCGCACCAGGTCTTGGGTGCCACTCAGGATTAAGTCCAAGGTCACCTTCTCTCTGGTTGGTTCCAAGAACAACTGTTCTAGGGCACAGTCATTCAGCATATCTAGAAATTTGACCTCTCTGTCATTACCTGACTGTGAATTTACCCAGTCTATGTGTGGGTAGTTGGAATCACCCATAATTACAGCCCTGCCTCTCCTTGACACCTCCCTGATTTCCTGCTGCAACTCACAGTCACAGTCAGCATTTTGATCCGGAGGGTGATAGCTTGTCCTCGGCAGCACATTTCCTTTCAGGCCTCGTATTGCACCCACAGGGTTTCTGTGGAGGACTCTGGTCCACCTAGGTTTTCTACCTTGTTAGATTCTATCCTTTCTTTAACATACAGTGCTACTCCACCCCCAAGGCTCCCCTCCATGTCCTTTCTATAGAGTTTATATCCAGGGATAACAGTGTCCCACTGGTTCTCACTGTTCCACCATGTTTTTGTTATGCCCACTATATCTATTTCTGCATTAGCAACCAAACACTCCAGCTCACCCATCTTGGCTTGGAGACTTCTGGCATTGGCATAGAAGCTCCTATATGCTGAATCTCTTCCCTGGTGTATGTTATCGTTCTTTTGACTCTTTGACCAGCTGGCACAGGCTTCTGTCTGCTCTTCATGTAGTTCTGCTCTGTCCCCTTCTGTTTTATCTGAATCTGTTGCATGCTCACACTTTAAAGGATGGTGTTTGCCAAAATGAATACTGCCCAGCTCCCATCGGCAATTCCCCAGGCATCATTTTAAATGCTGCTCTGCAACCTTTTTGTTTTTAAGCACCAGCAGTCCAGTTCTATCTTGGTTCAAGTGCAGCCCATCCCTTTTGTATAAGCCTTGCTTGCCCCAAAATGTGCCTAACAAATCTAACCCCCTCCTCCTGACACCAACGTCTCATCCACGCATTGAAACCCCTCAGCTCTACTCGTCTTACTGTACCTGCGCGTGGAACAGGTAGCATTTCTGAGGATGCTACCTTGAGGGTCCTTGACTTCAATACACTACCTGTGAGGCTAAATTTGTCCTCCAGGACCTCCCGACTACATTTCCCCACATCGTTAGTGCCAACATGCACCACAACAGCTGTCTCCTCCACAGCATTGCCTAACAACCTATCTAGATATTGTGTGATGTCTGAAATATTCACTCATCTCTCTATACCTCTAACGATTGAATCACCCAATACAAGGAGGCCCCCACCTTCCGGAGTATCCTCTGTGTGAGAAGATACGGGCTCATCTTCCATTGAAGGGGTCCCTTCTAATCTAAAGGACCATTTTCCTCTTCCTCAGACCGATGTCCTCCTTGCCTGAGACCTTCATACACTCTGAAAGCAGAGGAGCTGTCAGCCCTGGAGTGGGATGCCTCTACCATGTCCCTGAAGGTCTCGTCCGCATGCCTCTATGTCTCTCTGAGCTTCTCCAGATCTGCCACCTTGGTCTCAATGGAACAAATTTGTTCCCTGAGAGCCAGGAGCTCATTGCACCAAGCACACACCCATGACTTCTGCCCATGGGACAAATAGTTATACATGCGGCACTCTGTACAATACACTGAGAAGTGCCCCCTCCCCTGCTGACTTTCTATCTTCATACTTGTTTTGTTGGCTGTTTACAGTATTTAGAGATAGTTTATTAGAAGGATAGGTCTCAGCTGTAATGGTCAGCTATCTAACTGTCCAAACAGCCTTTCTCAGGAATATGAGGGAGGGATTTGTACTTACGTTCTCTTCTCCACTGTGCTCCTTGTGCTCTTTGTGCTCACAGGGGCTTGTTCTTGTGTTTAGATTGGTACTGTCAGAAGATTTGGAAGCCCTCTCACCAACATGGGGAGGCAGCTGATCACAGGACAATTGCCCAGGTAGTATTATGGGGGTTGGGGTTCTTCTCTTTTCCCATGGGAAAGGCTCTAGGAGGAACAACATTCCCCAATCACCCTGCGACTTTGCTCAGTCTCCTCACACTAGTTTCCAGCCTCTCCTGCACCAGTCCCCACCCACTCCTCTGGATGCTGGATCCACTCCTCCATTTTCCCCACACACCCGGCCCTGAGTAGGACTTTAAAGAAACCCCCCATCAGGGGCAGTTGCCCTGCAATCGGCTGCCTCCCAATACTGGGGAGAGGGAATCCTAACTTTAGGCTTCCTAATCTTCCAATTGCACACAACTAATTTTTTTGCCATCAATAGTTTTGATGTTCGTATTTAACCATGCCCTGAATATAACCAAGTAATTATACTTCCGGAGCATTTGACAAGGTATTAATGTCAATGATTTGTAAAATTGCATCTCAGAACATTTTCTTTTCTGAGCAATCCCACCACATTTGTAAACAGGTACCCTTTGTATTTCATCCTCTGCAACATATGCCATGATATACCACCCTTTTACTGGGTTTCTCCTAGTGTAAAAGCTATGAAAAATAACACCCTGTCTACTAGACAATTTGTTAGAAATGTGTCTATTTCTAATGGAGTTAAATAGTTACATTATAAAGAGATCGCTAATTGCTAGTCTAAGCAAGAAATGACTATATCAGTTTCTCCTAAATATTAAAAAAACCACATTATATTGGTATCCATATTTCCTAACATTCAACAAAGGCCTGAGTTTCATCCTGGAGGTTTTGCAAAGGCCATGGCCTCATCCTATGTTCTCTGTACCCAAATAAATCTTGTTGTATTGAAGACAAATGGCACTCCACAGTATGTCATTATTGTAGTAAGCAATGTATAATTTTCCTTATCTCGGTCAATGCATCATATTGATGCTATAACCCTGTGCCTGCACAGAAAAGATGTCAGAAGACATTCTTCCTTGTGATTTTATTGTCTTCCCAGCTCTTTGTCCTTAAAAATGTTTGAGACTGGCAGGTCAGAAAAGTTAATAACACATTCTGAAAAATGGGATGGCTTACTTGCGTCTGAATTAATACTAGCATATTCACATTAACATTGACCTCATCACATTACAAGAGAAGTCATTTTTCTTCTCTGTCTCCTGCCATTGTCGAAGCCAAAGCTTATACATCTGGGGGTGGCGGGGGGAGCTCTACATGACACTTTATATGTGCAGCAGGGAAGATAGTCAGACCATGACTTCTAAACTGTCCTTCACATTAGGGAACTGAATGAGCGGTTCTGTCTGTGCTCACCCGAGTCTGTGAGTTCATTTCTCCAGTAACAGCGGCACAACGATGGCTCCAGTTCCTTCGGATGACAATCCCAGTGCAAATGGCATGAGAGAACAATGGTGGACTTTTACAAAAAAAATGACCCCACCTGATTAGTTCTTAAGAAGAAGGGAACTCATTTCCCCTTTTCTCAATAGTACACCTTTGATACAAAAAAGATATATTAGTATTCCTGGCAAGTGAATGGCAAGAACAAAAATGCAAAAAAACAGAAAACAATCTTTAATTGGTTGGCTTGACTTTATTATATTTTAAAATAAAAAATAGACTTTTCCATTTTTCTGTAGGGATATACAAAGTATTAAACAAAACCAACCAATTAATAAAATGAAAAAATAAACAAGTCAGTCATTTTCTTTCACAGTGCACCTTAAGTTCAGTTGGACCAAAATAGTTAAGAGTTACACAGTGCAAATATATTATGCAGTACAACTCTTTGTGTTTTAAACATTAAATTACAAATCTTTGAACACCTCATTTGTGTCTGGTTACTGAAACTTTTCAAAAAGTTCTCTTATTTTTACATTTGTTGCAATCTCAGTACAGAATTTTCTTTCAAAAATGATGGACAAAATATATACCACTAAGAATAATGTCTACAATATATGAATATTTGTTTGTTACATTTCTTTACTGCCCCAAACTGACATTTCTTTCTTTACTGCCCCAAACCCCAAACCTACACAAAACAAATTGAAGCAAACATTAAAACCACTATTCTAGTTAAAAAGCTTGGATGAACAAATGTGTCTTTAATGGGTTTTTTAAAGCCACCAGAGATGGGGAGGCTCTTATTACAGTAGGGAGCACATTCTAGAGTCTCAGGATGGCAACAGAGAAGACCCATCCCTGAATAGCCACCAAACACGCTGGTGGCAAGCAGATGAACCTCTCTGGATGATCTCAATGGGTGATGGGACTCATAGCAAAAAAAGATGTTCTCTTAAATACCCTGGGCCTAGGCTGTGTAGGGCTTTATAGGTCATAGCCAGCACTTTGTATTTTGCCCAGAAACATATTGGTATAAGAACAGCAGTTCTTTTAATACAGGAGTAATATGGTCTCTTCGAGATGGCCCTGGACCAACCTGGTTGCCACATTTTGCACCAATTGCCATTTCCAGACTATACACAAGGACAGCTCCACATAAAGTGCATTGCAGTAGTCAAATCTGGAGGATACCAGCATATGTACCACTGTTCTGAGGTCATTTATCTCATGAAACAGATGCAGCTGGCATACCAGCCGAACCTGAGAGAAAGCACCTCTGGCCATTGCCTCAACCTGAAACATTAGAGAGAGGCTTGTATCCAGAAGTATTCCCAGTCTGTGCACCTGTTCCTTCTGAGAGAGTGCAACCCCATCCAGAACTGGCAGATCGAGATTTTCTCCTGAGTTCTGACTTGGCACAATAAGAAACTCTGTCTTAATTGGATTCAATCTCTGTTTGTTATCCCTCATCTAGCCCATCACTGCCTCCAGGCAGGCATTTAGAAGGTTATGCCTGTTCCTCCCACATGGAGAAACAGATTTGGGTGACATCAGCATACTGATAACACCCTGCACCAGATCTCCTGATGATCTCTCCCAATGGTTTTATGTAGATGTTAAAGAGCATTGGAGACAGTACAGAGCCCTGTGGGACACCATATGAACGTTTGCATTTTGAAGAACAACAGACTCCATCTGGAATCTGCCCAAGAGGTAGGAGTGGAACCACTGCAAAGCAGTGCTTCCCACTTCCAAACTTCTCAGACAGTCCAGAAGGATGCTATCATCGTTAGTATTGAAAGCCTCCAAGAGATCTGAAAGGACCAACACAGTCACACTTCCTCTGTCAATTCTTCATTTCAGATCATATATCAGGCTGGCCAAGGGAGTCTCAATCCCATAACCTGCTCGAAAACCACTTTGAAATGGGTCTAGATAATCAGTTTCCTCCAAGACTGTCTGGAGCTGGGTCTGGAGCTGGGAAGCTACCACACTCTCAATTACCTTGTCCAGCCATGGAAGGTTAGAGTCAGGCCTATACACAGATATACATATAAAATATAGATTGCAGTTAAGTATCTCAGGCCACCCTTATCCAATACACCACTATTTGCCTTATACTTTTTTTTTTGCCTTCTACTTTTTATTCAATTTTCACAACACAAAGGGACAAACACAAATGATACAAACACTCACAAACACACATAATAAAGACTTCCATCTCATCATTGGAACAAGTATTGTTAACAATAACCGGATCTTGCCTATAGATTAAACATTCTCTCCCCTGTAATTCATATAGAAAACAACTTTGGGGTGTTTTTGAAACATTTGTTGTTAGCCCTCAAAAGCCTGACAAAAATCCATTTTCTGATGTATTTTTAAATAGACAAGAAGAGGGTCCCATTCTTTTTTAAATTCTTCAAATTTATTTCTTAGTAGTGATGTTAATTTCGCCATTTCTGCCAATTCTAGTACTTTAAGAATCCAATCCTCTTTAGACGGGCATTGACTGTCTTTCCATTTGCGCACAAATGTCAGTCTTGCTGCCACTGTTAAGTACATGAAGAGGGTCCAATATTTCCTCGGGAGAGCATTGTTATCAATACCTAATAATATTGATTCTGGACTCTTGGGAAAAGTCGTTTTGAATATTTGATTTCCAAAGCAATCATCTGTCATATTCATATTAAAAGTATTTCAAAGTTCTACCTCACACTCCAGTATTTCAAGATAGCTTTCCAACGCTCTGAAAGATTCAAACCTTCTTTGAACCCAGATTGGTTAAAGGTGAATAGGAAAGAATGGAACATTATGATTTAAAATAGCAATCTGTCACCCCACGATGACCATTTCTTCTCTCGTATGTTCTAAAAACAGATGACAGGAAGCAATTATAATTTTTCTTAGTCTATGCTATCACAGTCTATGAATAAGTTACAGTTTGGAGTGGAATTATAAACTCTGGCTCACATTTTGCACAGCATAAAAAGGGAATTTCTGAGCCGCCTGCAATGCTGAGGACTCCTGAGAAATCATCAGCGGTTTTGTGCAAGAGTGCAAATACATTCCCCAAATCCAGGAGTGCAACTTAGAGTGGCTGGCATAACGCTCAGCATACTAGCAACTTTCTGCTGCAAGTGGAAATAACTGTAGTAATGCTGCTTGCACAACCATTTGTTTTCAACAGTGTCAGGATTGACTTGTGAATTCACAGCAGCCCTGGAACAGATCATATCACCAGTATAGTGCACAAATCATATCAGCCATTGTTTCCAATGTTGCACAAGTCCACTGGCAGTTCCTCATGAGCCCGCAGCAGCTCAGGTGGCTCAGAACTAGGGATGTGCAAACAAGTTCAAAGCTGAACTGGTTTGGTTTGAAGGCTCGAGGTCGAGCCGAACCACCCCCAGGGCATGACCCAGGCCACGAACCACCACCCAGGCCACACAGAGGCCCATTGTGCAGGCTCAGCAGCCTCCAAAATGGTTGCCGTGCCGGGGGAAAGGCCCGAATGGGCTAAAGAATGGCCAAATGGGGCTATTTTTGAAGGCAAGAAGGCTGGCATGGGGAGGGGAAATCTCTGTGGACTCCTCCACCACCGCTGTGGAGAACTCCCTCAGAGGGGCTAAGATTTTTTTAATCTGTGAACCCTCCCAGACTGAACCGAACTAGCAGGGGGGGGTTCAAGGGGGTGCCGGACTGAACTGGCCTGGTCTGGTTCGAGTCCGGTTCTGTTCACACCCCTATTCAGAACTGCCTGTGTTATGCTGAACAACATATAGGGCCTTAATTTTAGATGTTAGAAATGGTGGACTGTATCCAAAGAAAGTTGGGAGAGGAGAGCTGGTCTTGTGGAAGCAAGCATGACTTGTCCCCTTAGCTAAGCAGGGTCCACCCTGCCTGCATATGAATGGGAGACTAGAAGTGTGACCACTGTAAGATATTCCCCTCAGGGGATGAAGCCGCTCTGGGAAGAGCAGAAGGTTTCAAGTTCCCTCCCTGGCTTCTCCAAGATAGGGCTGAGAGAGATTCCTGCCTGCAACCTTGAAGAAGCTGCTGCCAACCTGTGCAGACAATACTGAGCTAGATAGACCAATGGTCTGACTCAGTATATGGCAGCTTCCTGTGTCCCTAAAGGTAATTAAAATGACTAGATTATACTGAGAATGATTGAATAAACTTTCTTTGGAAATAACCCAATGATTCTTTTATAATCCTCTATTCTGAGCATTTCCCAGCACTATAAAGATTTTCCCTATTTGGAGGGTACATTGAAAATTTCCAACTCTCTTCCAAGGTACTAGATGCCTTACTAGTGTATCTAGTGTATTTAGGAAGTCTTTCCAGTTAAGAAAGAAGTTTTCCAGTTAAGAAGTTCAATAATGATATGGAGGGGAGAGTTGTAAAGTAGCAAATTTATGCCAAGTGTAAAGTAGTTTACATTTTGTCACAACCTAGTAGGAGACAACCTTGTGAGCAGCGGGGGTGGAAAAGAAAGCAAACCAACCTCTTGCCTCTCCCACCCCTTGGAGTTTACTGCCGTTACCAAATGGAAGTCTTTATTTCCTGGCTGGCTCCACCAAAGATCCCACCGTATCTCTGTGTATCCTACAATAACTCAAAGAGAGTGGTATGGCAAATAATCATAGGGTGGGAACAAAACTCAGATGCTACAAAGATCTTGCACAAAGTTATGTTTTTACTTAAAGAAAACAAAACAAAATAATCTATATTCTGAGAAATTATCTGAATATTTTTTTAAAAAAAATGGATAACAAATTAAAGTAGGATAAACACATCCATCTTTCTATCCTGTTTAAATTGTCCATATCACTCTCACCAGTTTCTTAATTTCTCCAGCAGCATTTTCCTTCCGCTTTCTTCTTTTCCCAACTTTTCTATCTTTGGCTCTCTTCTTCAATCTCTCTCTCTCTCTAATTCCCTCTGATGTCTTCTGAACAAAACCTTCTCTCAAACTCTACCTTATATCCCCCAAATTTTACCCACTTTCCTCCGAAGCTCTCAATAAGGAGAGCAGACTCTGCATTCCTGGTTTCACTTCCTGGGCTAGCCTCTTGCCCTATGGGTTAAACCCTTGACCTGAGGTGGTGACCCATCTCCTAAGCCAACCTTTTGACCTCAGTCCTGTAACTGACCAACCACAAGAACTCTTTATTCCCCCAAGGCAGTCATTTTAAAACACATAATATAAGGGTGGTCTAGAAATCGAACAAATTAATTAATTAATTAATTAAACAGTACTGTAACAGAATACAATATATGGAGCACTAAATCTCTACCCTTCACACAGCTGAATGCTACAATTCAGAATTTCCTGTGCATGTATGTGAATTTCCTGGGTTCAAACCTTCACTCAGCCATGAAACGTACTAAGTAGCTTTTTGTTACTTTCTCTTAGCCTAACCTATCTTTTACAGTTGATGCAAGAATAAAATGGAATAACCTTGTATACACTACCCTTTGGGTGAGATTAAAATGTCAGAAATACATATTAAATCTTTTTAATGAAATCCCTGTCTTTTCTTGGAATTGAAAGCTTCCATTGTGTATTAGTTATCATAAACTGAGCCTTTGGAGAGTACTACCACATACTAAATCTATCATATGATGATCATCACATATCCTGACCAGATTAATCTTCCCCTACAACAACAACTTTTAAAAAATGGATTTCAAGCAAATTGTATTAATTTGTATTAGCATCCTAGTTGCATTTTAATGGGCATTTTATTTGGGTTTATTAAATCATCATTCTTTTACAGTTGTTATATCTTGTGAGAGGTTAGGCATAAGGTGCAACTAGAAATTACTTCAGTGGCATTTTTAATGGCTTGCTTGGGGCTGCCCGCATATTTTCTGTACAAAAAGCAACCAAGGGGACCCAAATTCACAGAAGGACCACAAGGTGCAAGAGGTGTTTTAACCCTTTCTCCCTGCACCATTCTCCCCACTGAAAATCCTTCCCCCATAAGCTGCTATTTGTCTTATTTTTTTAGAATTATATAACTTTTGAGAATAATAAATTATAGCTTCAGGACAATTTTCAGTGGAAAAAATGGTGGGTGGGGAAAGAGTTAAAACCTTCTTCCCACAGCACTGTCCCAATCCCCCATTATCATGACCCCTATGATGGCTTGTCATACCAAAACAAATGTGGCCAATCCAAAGCACTCTATTTAAAAATGTGATTAAAGTCACATCTATTTTGACCCATTAAAATCCAACATACAACAATTAGTATGATTTAAAGATTTTTAGTAAACTGTTCTTGCTAAGTAGTTTATTTGATATAAGTGATGAAAAATATACTCTGATTTAACAGGGCTAATTCTGCTGCTAACACCTGCTAACCATCTGAAGAGACTTTTTAAAAACCAGTGGCTCTCATATTTAGCAGAAGGAGAGCAACCATCTCTACTCATTGCCACAGAGCATCCTTTCCAGTGGCTGTTGCTAATTCCTTCTGTCCTTCCTTCTTATGCTATGCAAACAGCTTTGAGAAATTTATTTTGTTAAAAACTGGATTTTTTATTGACAATATATATACATATTCTAAACCATCATCATTGTTGTCATCCCTCATATTGGTCCATGGGAAACAGTCTCCCGTACGCACATATTAGGGCATATGAGGCTTGTGGGTCGTGGTGTAGAGGACATTGTTTTCTAAACCACAAGGTCTTGATAACAGCACATCAGTATGTTAATAACAATTCTTTGGTTCATTGAAAAAAGGAGTTATGAAATAATCTCTGATCTAACTCTGATGTCATTGACTGGAAAATGTCTCCAACAGAATTCCATCAGGGTGGATTTTGTTAATGAAATAGAAATTCACATTTGATAATCTCATTGGAACTCGTGCTGTGAATAGCTTTCCCTAAGTGCCATGTGAAACCCCTGCTGAAATATAATTTTCTGAACCCTTAATTTGGAACTTGGCATTTTCTTTATATTGCAAAGGGCTAGTTTGTCCCCATAATTATAGTAGCTTCAGGGGAAAGTTGCACATTTATGGATAGTGTTAAACATCTGTTTATACATTCTTGCCTTTGCAGGATGAATTTTCATTCCATTTCTGTTTCCAAAAGATCTTGTACTAAAGAGGGAAGTATCACTTGGGTTCCAGTTTTGTATGGCTTTTGAATCCTTATCCCCTTTACTTTTGCCTGCAGCTATATGGTTGCAGTAAAAAGGTGCCTATTGGATGATAAACTAAAGAGTTTTATTCACCCCCTGTGCTGTCCTACATGCTAAATGAAACACACAGCTGTAGCTCTGCTTTACCATGTGTATTTTGCTGGTAAAAAGTGGATCGGAAGCCAACAACAGCTTAGCATCCTGGAAAACTAAGTTTCTCAGATGGTTATGACTCTCCAGCTCTTAAAACATTAGATTCTGAGTGTGTCATACAGATGGTGCATTCATTCCCTATGGAGTGATGTTGCTGTCAGAAGTACTGTACCAGATGTACAACTAAGGAGCACAAGCACTCGTGGCTGGAATAAAAATTCCAGGAAGAAGCATTGGATGGACGGGGGTGGTGTTATGATATTATGACTAGGTTTCCATGATTGCAATTAACACATGTAATCAATGTTAAACATTTGACTTATACATGCCCAGGTGGATTTCTTTACGCATACAAAACAAATCAAGTGGCATCTTATACTAAACCACTTGGTGTTGGTCTGTGGCTGTGCAAGATTTTGAGCAACACAGGATTCTTGATCAGGCAAAAGAAGAATGTAGGTAAACTCAGCAATATGTAAAGCAAAGCAGATATCATGAGTCACTGGTTGCTGGCCTCTATCAGTTGTTCATACTACAGTAAGTTTCTCATGGGATACTCTTAGGGAATGAACTGTGTGGATAAATAAGCAGCTGCCACGAATGTGTGAGTCAGCCCTAGATCTCATTATCTTGCGACCCAGGTAAATAACAACTGTGCACAAACCAAAAAACCCGATCTCCCTAACTAGTTTTAATATCCTTTCTTGATTTGATAGACTGAATGTTGAGGTGTCGAAAAACAAAGCATGGGGAAGTTGTCCAGAGCAGCAGTCTGGGGGTGCAGCTGAGCTATGTTCCCACTGTGCTCTTAATTCAGCCAGAGACTTCCAAGTGCATGTGCACATGGGATGAGACTTCCAAGACTTCCAAGACTTCCATGTGCACATGCGATTATTTTCACTGCCCTCCCCTAACCCCATAAGTGCTCTTTGTCTTCCAAAAATATGTCCCTGAGAGTTGTTCAGCCCTCAGTGGCATATTTTTGGAAGGCAAAGAGCACTTATGGGGGTCAGGGGTCTTCCATGGTTGGGCAAGGTAATTGAAAGGGTGGCGGCCTCCCAGCTCCAGGCAGTCTTGGAGGAAACTCATTATCTAGACCCATTTCAAAGTGGCTTTTGGATGGGCTATGAGGTAGAGACTGCCTCAGTCTGCCTGATGGATGATCTCCAATTGGGAATTGACAGTGTGACTCTGTTGGTCCTTTTGGACCTTTCGGCGGCTTTTGATACTATTAACCATAGTATCCTTCAGGAGCATCTGAGGGGGTTGGGAGTGGGAGGCACTGCTTTGCAGTGGTTCTGCTCCTACCTCTCGGGCAAATTCCAGATAATGTCCCTTGGAGATTGTGGCTCTTCAAAATCTGAACTTTTGTATGGTGTCCCTCGGGGCTCCTTATGGTCTCCAATGTTGTTTAACATCTATATGAAACCACTGGGAAAGATCATCAGGAGATTTGGTGCAGGGTGCTATCAATATGCTGATGACACCCAAATCTACTTCTCCATGTCAACATCATGGGGAGAGATATTAACCTCCCTAAATGCCTGCCTGGAGGTGGTAATGGGCTGGATGAGGGATAACAAACTAAGACTGAATCCAGATAAGACAGAGGTACTCATTGTGCAGGGTTGAAACTTGGGAGATGAGTTTGATCTGCCTGTTCTGGATGGGGTCACACTTCCCTGGAAGGAACAGGTAGGCAGTCTGGGGGTGCTTCTGGATCCTCCCTGGTGTCCCAGGTGGCCAGAAGTGCCTTCTATCAGCTGATATGCCAGCTGCATCCGTTTCTTGAGATAAACAACCTCGGAACAGTGGTACATATGCTGGTAAAATCCAGACTGGATTACTGCAATGTGGGGCTGCCCTTTGTGTGGTCCGGAAACTACAGCTTGTTCAGAATGCGGCAGCCAGGTTGGTCGTCTGGTGGCTACTTTGGGGACTGGCCTTCTCTGCTTCTGCCCCAAAGCTTTGGAATGCACTCCCTGCTGAAATAAAATCCCTTAAATCTCTGACAACTTTTAAAAAGTCTTTAAAGACACATCTATTCGCCCAGGCTTTTAATTAAGTATTGTTTTAACAGTTTTGATGTTGTTTTAAAATGTTGTTTTAAAACTTAAATTGTTGAAATGCTTCAACTTTTACTGTATCATTTATTTTGTTTTAATTGGTGTTTTAAGTTTTCGCTTGTCATTTATTTTAACTAATGTTTTAACTTTTTCTGTATGTTTTGCTTTGTTTAAAACTGCCCAGAGATGTGAGTTTTGGGCGGTATAAAAATATGTTATATAATATATAAATATATTATATTAAAAATACATATAATATTTATTATTTATTTATAAATAAATAAATAATAACTCAGCTAGCGCAATATTATTATCTAACAACTACACAAATACTAGACAGGGCATGCATACTGTTGCTTTGAAGTCAATGTAACTAGCTGGAGATTCACAAAGACCTCTTGAAATAATTGTAGTCATGCTGATCAGTTCCACTGGGTGAGAGGACTGGGCCACGGGAGGCTAAATCCATCCACTCATCTCTTGCTCGTTCTCTCTCCTAAGAAGCTGATAGGCATGTGCGTTTCATTTTAAAGATGATTCCATTAATAGAGCCATGAAAGCTGGACTGGAGAGAAAGAAACCAAGCAGGTAGTGTGTGTACATTTCTTCATCCAACAAAGGGTATGGACCCATGTATATATGCACCTTAGCTGCATCAGGGCAGACAAACATTACCATAGCCTCCCCCGCAAATACCCTTACTGTATTTCATCTACATATTGCATTCAAGGACTTTCATCCATAATATGATTATTCTTTATAGTTCTGAGTTTGTTGTGCAAAATACTAAACTATTTATACAAGTCCAGGAATGTATAATTCAATGTGTCTGATCAAGAAAGGGTTACAGCAGCAGAAAGATCTTCCAGTCTACAAATATACACATTACTTTAGCATGCCTAACTTCTTCTGCTCCCTAAACATATAGTGAGAAACCAGATGATATCGATATGTATCTCCCATGTCCAAGATGAAATTTACATAATTTATGAAAAATGAGAAATGAATGCTATGATGAGAATATAATGAGCTTGTGAAGAAATAATTGTTTTACCACTCATGCAGTTTGAATCCCACTCTTTAAATTGACCCTTGCCACTCATTCTGGATAGCAGTGGCAAACAGTAATTTTACTGACAATGAAACTGTCATCCAGAAAGGAGCATTTGTGAATGTGCTTGACATCTTAATCCAGTCACTTACAGAGCCACTTTAAAAAGATATTAATGAGTTCAGCTATAGTATCTAAAGAACATACAGAAATGTGTTCCTCATTAGAAAAGAAAATATGAAGGCCGTGTTAACATGTTAAAGTTTTACCAAACCTGGTAAAAAGTGAAAAATAGACACAAATCCAGACACAGATACAAGGAGGCATTATTTTTGTCCATTAAAACTGAGCACATGCTCCATTAAACAAGATCCATAAGTGTTTTATAAAATAGGTATTCACCCTGGTGCAATTCTGCTACACTGATAGCAAAAGGAACTAAAGCAATTATGAATATATGCACATTTATTCATGTCACCAAATCACATTTTGAGTGGAAAGGCTTAGACTGTGATGGGCAACTTTCACCCCTAATTTCAAATACATGCAAAACAAATCACTCTTAGCTCAAGATGAAGTTTTTGAGCTTATGATTCCTGAGGTTGTGCTCAGTTGGACTCCCACTGCTATCTTTGGAAATATGATGGAGCCTGGAAGCCTCCCTGACTGAAATTATCCCTGTGAGCCCAGATTTCTTTTCTCAGACTTGCCTGTTATTGGCATGATAACCTCACAGTAAGGCCTCCTTTCAGGCCGAGAAGCTTCTGAAACCACACACAGCAGCATTCATGTCTTTCAGAAACTGTATGTCTGCCACAGTTTCTAGGCAGAGATCCCACTGTGAACGTTCTATAATGTCATTTGTGCAGTTGCATAACTTGTGTGCACACAACATTACTGGCTTCATGTATCCTTGCGCAGTATGTCAGCCAGTAAATTTAGGTAACATTCTTATGCCTTCTTCCTAACAATAACTGTGTGAGTTAAATATAATTTACCCTCATGCATGAACCCTTTTAATGCTCAGTAAGTATCCAGGCCACAAGACCACAATGACTGCATTTTCCACTTTCTATATTGATAAGTACAATTAGATGGTTGGACAAGCTCCAGTTCCAATTAGATTGTTGTACAAGCTGCAGTCTGTTCTCTTTTGTAATTCTCAATTAGGGTATATTTAACATCCCTCATTTTAAAGAACTATCAGTTGGAAATCAGCTGGATTTTCAATATCACTGATATTTGAAAGCTCACCTAGAACTGATTGTCATGAAGAAACTTCACAGGCACTTATCTGACTGTGAAATTCCACTGTGACAGCAGAGCTAAGGTTATTACCTCAGAGGGCAAGGGTAAAATTGGTTTTAAAGCATATTTAAACCTGAATGTGATGAGTAACTGCAGGGCTTTCCTAACATAGTTTGCAGGTATTGTTTCTATGTCAAGCAAAATGGTCATAATCGGAGGCTCTTCTTCAGTTGCCCTCACTATCTAGGGTGAGACATGTAATGACTGGGGACCTTCTTAGTTGTAATGTGCTGTCTCTAGAACACTCTCTTCAGAAAAGCCCACCTGGTGCAAATTTTGGTGTCCTTTTATTGCCAGACAAGAAGGCTATTCAAATGAGCAGCCCTACCTGACAAGGGCTGCTCACGTGAAGCACTGGAATCAGGCCCGTTCCCAGCTCTACCTCCACCTGTTGCCCAGGGTTTTTATCTGGGCTTCTACCTGGGTTAAAGAGCATGAGCATGCCATTTACCCCAGGTCCAGGGTCATTTAAATGCTCAGGCTGCACACAGCCAGAGCACACACAGAGTTAGACACCTAGAAGGCCCGACTCATGGGGGAATCCCCCAGTGCACCAAGACATCAATTTGGGTTCAAAAGGGCTATATCTTTATTAAAGACACAAATCTGAACTTGAACTCTAACAAGTCCAACAGGTATAGGACATGCCCTCACTGTGGAATTCATGGGCATAAACTCTATTGTCTCTAGGATTTCTGTAAAGGGGCAATTTTTGTACTGCCTGAGTGGTGAGGAGCTAAGCAAAGAACCTCTATTTACTTTGAGTTTCTACTGTGTCCAAACTTTGGCAATGATGTCACAAACAGTAAGAAATCAGACCTTTTCCAGTACCATCCACACCACAACAAATATCTGTGGGGAAGTCCCCAATAGGCTCAAATCACCTACACTTCATGTTCAGATTGTATTCCGATGCCTTTCCTTTCCTCCAACCTTTCATTTGTTGTTATTGTTGTTGTTGGTGGTGGTGGTGACTTGTTCCATTCATGATCTTTCCTGATACTGGGGAATGTTATTTTGGCTAGCTTCCATCCTCTACCATGTTCTGCGTTCTTAAAGGGAAATGATTCCAGTCCTTTTTGATAATGATGACAGTAGTCATTTGTGGAATGTGGGATAAACAGTCTCCTAGATTACTGGTGCAAAAGTGTAAATAAGCCCATTCATATCACAAATGCTTAAAATGTTTGCTTGCCTGCTTGTTTTACATCCTGTCCAATGGCTTTAAAAGAAAGCCCACAGGGTAATTTTGTTCCTTCACAGCTCTACCCACATTTTGAGGAAGCCATTTTCTTCTCCTTCAATACAAACTCTTCCCTGAGCCCATTTGGTCATTCCCTACTCTAACATATATTCATGTTTTATGAGGCTAGCCAAAGCATGAGCCAAGAGCTTTTCTTCAGATGAATGAGAAATTATTGCATGTGTTAATGAACTGTGCAGTGTACGCATAAAATAATATTTTATGCATCTTGGGAATCCAACCCAGTGGGGTGGGGGAAGCCACTTGACTTTTCACACCTCATTTGTGTACTCTCTGTGATGCTAGAGCTTTAGTATTACCTAGAGCAAAATTTATATCCAAACACTTCTCATGTAGCAACCATCATCAAGACGTGCAACACCTGCTATGAGGAATTCTGTTAGTGCTCATGCACGAGTAGTACATGGAATGTTAAAAATTTTACTGGCTATGTCTCCCACAAGTAGGCAAGCAGATAAAAGCTTGAATGGCTTAAACTTTCAGAGAAATGTATGCTATTTGTTGCTAAAGGAAAGACTCTCCTGAGATTACATATGGTAACTATTTGACTTTCAGTACTGTTTTAATGCATTAAAGAGATTAGTGGCTGTGTACATATACAGTAGTGATGATCCATTATATATTTTTCCATAAAGAGAGGAAACATGATCCATTAGTCTTTATGCTACAATGCTCCCATTGACTTTTATGAAAAGGTATATACTTCCAGAGAAGGAATATGAAAAGGAACATATGATAAAATACAGACACTAAGATTATAAATTAATTCTTGGCAGTTAAATCTTCAGTCTTTATGCAGTTCTATACTGTAGCTTGAATGCTAAGAAAAGGTTATTCATTTTGTCATTTGTTTGACTTTTACATACATTTGTGAGTATTGTTTTAAGGCTCCGATGCAATGCTTTCCCCACATAGTGGTTCAAAAATTAAGCAAAGAAAGAAAATGGGTTGTTCAATTTATCAATGAAAATAATTTACCAGCTAGCATTCATTGGTAAATTGTGTAATTAGGAAACATCAATATGACTGTCAATTAGGGGTGTGCAATTCGGGGTTTTGGGTGATTTGGCTCGGACCCGAACCGAATCACCCCTGTTCTGTTTTGTGCCCGATTTAATCCGAATCTGAATCTGAATTGATTCGGGTGGGTAAAAAGGGGCCCAGGGGCAAAATTTTGGGGTGGGGTGGTAGTGCCCAATGGGTGGAGTCTACCACCCCAATTTCAGGGGGATTGGGCAAAGGGCTGATTTTTGGTGAATTTTTTAAGTTTTAGTGACTTTGGGGCAGTTCGGGGGCATAGCATGGGATCGGGGGCAAAAGGAGTGGGGTGGGGTGGTAGTGCCTAATGGGTGCAGGCTACCACCCCAATTTCAGGGGGATTGGGCAAAGGGCTGATTTTTGGGAAATTTCTGAAATTTTCATGTCTTTGGGGCAGATTGGGGCAGATTGGAGCAGAAAGTGGGGCCTGGGGCAGAATAGTGGGGTGGGGTGGTAGTGCCTAATGGGTGGAGGCTACCACCCCAATTTCAGGGGGATTGGACAAAGGGCTGAAAAAACTTCTGAGGTGTGAATTCTCATTGTATCATAGCAAATTAGATTTTTTTCAATTAGACAACTCTCATGACCCCACTTTCACTTTTTCACACTTACTATGAATATGAGGAAGTAATCAATTTAGCACACTTCACCTTATGAAGACAAACCTCATAAATTCACCAAAATTCACCCCTCTGCCCAATCACTCTGAAATTGGGGACGGGTGGTAGCCTCCACCCATTAGGCACTATCTACCAGCCCACCCCACTCCTTTGGGGCAGATCCACTTACTGCCCCCAATCTGCCCCCAAGACACCCAAACTTCAAATATTCCCAAAAAAATCAGCCCTCTGCCCAATCCCCCTGAAATTGGGGTGGTAGCCTGCACCCGTTAGGCACTACCACCCCACCGCACTCCTTTTGCCCAGATCCCATGCTATGCCCCCAAACTGCCCCAAAGTCACTAAAACTTAAAAAAATTGCCAAAAATCAACCATGAATCGAATCACCCGAATTTTTCAGGTCCGAAATTCGGGTGATTCGGCTCGTGCCCGAAAAATATCGGGGGACATCAGGGGTGATTCGGTTCGGCCCCGAATCACCCAAAATTGTTCGTTTCGGGCACAGATCGTTCTGTGCCCTAAATTTTTTGCACATCCCTACTGTCAATGATTGAGGTCTAAAAATTCATGCTATTTACCTATTTGTTCTGCTTGCCTGCTTGCTGTACTTTTTCTTGATTTTACTCTGCAAAATAGACCTCCTGGATTTTCTGCTCATGCATACCCAATTCCATTTAAAGAACAGATAGAGACTGATGTTCCAGGAAATACCTATCGGAAAACATCAAATTGTGCTCCAGGAAATCATGGGATTTCCTGTAAGTAGAATCACCTCTCAGGTTTTGAAATATGAAGTAAAACTGTAATTGCTCCTTAAAGTGACACCTCTCCCAAACTTTGAGGGGTCTGTAGGATTTTGGGTAAGGTTTGCTAGGGTTGTGTTTGAAAATGCAAGAGGAAAACAACAAAGGGTCTTGTAGCACCTTAAAGACTAACATGTATGGCAGATTTGCTCCAATGCATCGAGTTTAATTCTTAGGCAAAGGTGTGTGTTTGTGTGTGTGTGCAAGAAACCTCTTGCATTTCATGACTTCATGACCATTTTTCTCTCTCTTTCCCTCTCTGTGTTTTGATAGACAGACAGACACAAGTAAAGTGACCATTCACAACAGCCATAATTGTATAGCTTATATGCATTTAAGCTTTGCTTAGAATTGTCCCAGTACTCACGCATGCATTTTCAAACATATCTCAGTAACCCTCGTGACAATCTGTAAAGTCACTTGCCATTGAGATCCCTTTCTCACCGATGCTAACTGATAAACAGTGACTTGCCTAAAGTCAAAATGAGTTCACAGCAGAGGCAAGTTTTGATCTGGGACTTCCTAGTTCATAGTTTATGCCTCTTAATGACAATATTGCATGAGCTCTGAATGGTAGTCCAGATAAGCCACAAAGCACTCAAACAATTTCTCTCTCTATATAATTCTCTAAGATGTACTCATGGCTAATCCCATGCGTGGCAGTTCTTGCGAGAGTTTGTGAATGAGGAGATGGGGAGAGGAAAGTGGCAGCAGCAGGGAACATAAGCCCAATGGACAAGCCAGCACACGGGCGGGCAGGTGGGGAGACAAAGCAGCAGTAGCAGTGTTGGGGGGAGAGAAAGAGAAAGCGAAAGCAGCAGTGGCGGAGGGGGAGAAAGCAGCAGTGGGCTGGGGGAAAGAAAGCAGTGGGGGGGGGAGAAAGAGGCGGACGGACAGAAAAAGTGGCTGGCCAGGCCGCCGGCCAGAGAAATAAAACATTGGAGGAGGGAAGAGGGCGTGGTGGCTGAGAATGAGGAAGGGGGGCTGAGAACAAGGGAGAACTAGAGGCTCAGATGCTTTCTGCCCAGGCCAGCTAGTTTCTGTCATTTTGTGTATGTGGTTTGCAATAATTAAACAAAGAGACTGTTTTCAGGAGAAGCCTAACCTGGGCTAGGGATATTCAATCAATCAATCTTTATTACGGTCATAGACCAGCACAGGTTATAAAACAGTAATACTATAAAATAAATACTACATAAAAGGGGAAAAAATTGTTACAGTCTTACAGAGATAGCTAGGGATATTCAGCCTGGGTTAGATTGTGCGTAAGAACTGCCAGGATTGGGCCTGATCTTGGTGGGGCAGCATCGCCTACTCCTGCTTTCAAACCCGGCTGTTAGCTGAGGTTAAGGGAGCAAGCATGGTTTGTCCCCATAGCTAAGCAGGGTCCACCCTGGTTGCATATGAATGGGAGACTAGAAGTTTGAGCACTGCAAGATATTCCCCTCAGGGGATGGAGCCGCTCTGGGAAGAGCAGAAGGTTCCAAGTTCCCTCCCTGGCATCTTCAAGATAGGGCTGAGAGAGATTCTGGCCTGCGACCTTGGAGAAGCCCCTGCCAGTCTGTGTAGACAACACTGAGCTAGATGGACCTATGGTCTGACTCAGTATATGGCAGCTCCTATGTTCCTATGTCTTTGTTGGGGCTATGTTTAGCCCCAGATGACAGTCTCCTGGGGGATTCCCGCGAACCATCACGTGTGTCGTGTGGTGCATTGTTGGATTCATGTAGGTTGGGTAAATGAGTCCCAATCTCAGATCAATCCGCCCTGCTCTGCACTGCATGGAGCAAGGCTGATAGTGTGAAAGAGTGCTTCGCACTCACACTGAGGAACCAACCATTGTCTGGGGGGATGGCAAGGTTTGGGAAACCTTCCCCCAGGCCACCTTCCTGCCTGGTAGATTATTACTATTATTTATTATTATTATTACATTTATATCCCGCTCTTCCTCCAAGGAGCCCAGAGCGGTGTACTACATACTTGAGTTTCTTTTTCACAACAACCCTGTGAAGTAGGTTTGGCTGAGAGAGAAGTGACTGGCCCAGAGTCACCCAGCTAGTATCATGGCTGAATGGGGATTTGAACTCGGGTCTCCCCGGTCCTAGTCCAGAACTCTAACCACTACACCACGCTGGATCATGTGAATGGCCCCAATGGCTGTCTAAATACAAGGAGTTTGGGATTTAATGAAGAAAAGTGGGATGTAGGGGTTTTTAATTCATATATAAAGCAATAAATGAATAAATAAATTTGAGCAGAGCTATGCTATGATCTGTATTGCTTTGTTGATCCCTTTCTTGGCTTTTGAATTGAAGCTGAACAGGAAAAAAAACATAATATAACAACACATAAGCCTAAAATGAGCATGATGGATTTTCATAGACACCTGATTCTCAAAACACTCAAGTCATCATGCTTAGATAAGTCCTACCTGAAAGAAACAGGACCAGGGGAAAGGGATAATGCTTTTACTATTATCTCAGCATTTGTATGCAGTGCTAGCCTCCGCCTAAAGCACGTTAAACTGATTAGCTATGTTTATTGTCATAATAGTTTCTAGGCTAGGACACATGTTGAGAAATATTATCTAACTTATTAATAGGACTTATGACTTGTGAGCTGTCATAAATGCTTACAAAGGAAAAGCACTGCGATTTGCTTTTCCATTTCTTTAGCACTATGCCAAATCTTACATTTATAAAATGGTATCTGTTTACACAGAAGCTGCTGGAAGATTTTAACTGCATTATTAACAGCTGCTCCTTTTCTTATTGGTAAATTTCAGTTCAAAGTAGAAATAAAACAATCACAGGCTAGCCAGATACTATTCTAATTTAAATCCTAGATTTAGCTTAGAAAAGGCAGGTGTTTGCATTCTTCCTTCTTTAATAATAATTCAGCATTTAGAGGTTTAAAAGTAGTTATTCCCCTAAGAAGATTTTCATTTTTCATATTTATGTCTCAAATTTTTTAAAGATGAGAAGTTTGAATGTGCAATGGAAAGCTGACAGAAATAAATTAAAAGGTTGATCCTTTCATGAGTTACACCCACTGGGTGGAATCAGATAGTTCCTAAAGCCAGCAGAACACAATGCCACACCAGCGGAAAAAATTGTGGTGGCTTAGCAGTATGCTTACACTCTATGGGACTCTGCCAGATAAAGTAGAGAAATGGGTGGAACTGAGAGTGCAGTGGGAGGGTAACCGCCTTTGCTGGACTCTTAGACTTAGCTTAGCTGACAACAGGGACTTAATGTTATGCACACACAAAAAGGAGGCATAATTTTAAACACTCCAATTGGAATCCATAGAGAGACCAAAATGAGTCTCCAAATGAAATGAAAGCTCTCTTCTCTGTCTTCACAACCACAATGGAAAACAGGATTGTGACTAACTGGACTCCATCAGGAGTACATAAGGGCCAAGCAGACAGCTGTAAGTATCTTCTTCTTTTGTTAAACCAAAAGCCTTATCAGAGGTTGCAAATTTCAGTAGAGAAACCAGAAGGGATGACTGCTTTACCCTTTCCACTCTAGCAGTGCGGTCCAGAGAGGGAGGTGCTGGGGTGGGGGGCAAGAGGTACCTTTAAAAAGTGATTACCAGCAGTACTGGCAGCACCAGCAAGCCATTGTGAGCAGCAGCGCCCCGCCCAGCATTCTATGTGATGGCAGTGCAGCAGCAGCACTGTGCATACACTTGATGCCACCACGGCACCAAGCAGGATGCTGGGTTGGGCACGGCTGCTCATGACAGCTTGGGCACGGCTGCTCATGGCAGGTGCCAGCAGTACTGCTGATAATCCCTTTTTAAAGGTATCTCTTCTCATGCACACACATTATTACAACATTATTATTATTATTATTATTATTATTATTATTATTATTATTATTATTACAACATTATTCGCATACACCCCACCACCAGCGCCGCCCTCACCAGCCACCACTGCATTCTAGACATTATGGTGGCTAAGCAGTATGCTTACACTCAGCCAGGAGAGTTGTTGTAGAAAGCCTGGTGGAGATTATAAATGCTTATCTGAAGGAGGCAAGTATTATACCTTTTTTGAAGATACCTGCATTGGATCCCTCAGAGTTGAGTTCTTCCAGGCCCATCTCCATCCTTCTGTGGCTGGGCAAGGTAACTGAAAGGGCGGTGGCCTTCCAGCTCCAGGCAGTCTTAGAGGAAACTGATTATCTTGACCCTGGCTTTCCAACTGGCTTTTGGGAGGGCTATTGGGGTGGAGACTGCCCTGATTGGCCTGATGGATGATTTCCAATTTGGAATTGACAGAGGGACTGTGACTCTGTTGGTCCTTTTGGACCTCTCAGTGGCTTTTGACACTATTAACCATAGAATCCTTCTGGGACGTCTGAGGGGCTTGTGGGTGGAAGGCAGTGCTTTGAGGTGGTTCTGCTCCTACCACTCAGGCAGATTCCAGATGGTGTCCCTTGGGGACTGTTGTTCTTCTAAATCAGAACTTTCATATGGTGTTCCTCAGGGCTCCATATTATCTCCAATGTTGTTTAACATCTATATGAAACCGCTGGGAGAGATCATCAGGAGATATGCTGCAGGGTGTCATCAGCATGCTATTTCTCCAAATCTATTTCTCCATGGCAACATCATCGGGAGAAGTCATTACTTCCCGAAATGCCTGACCAGAGACGGTTATGGGCTGAATGAGGGATAACAAACTGAGGCTGAATCAAGATAAGACAGAGGTACTTATTGTGCAGAGTTAGAACTCAGGAAATGATTTTGATCTCCTCATTCTGGATGGGGGTATCACTTCCCCAGAAGGAACAGGTGCACAGTCTGGCGGTGCTTCTGGATCCAAACTTCTCTCTGATGCCCCAGGTTGAGGTGGTGGTCAGAGTTGCTTTTTATCAGCTTCGGCTGATACAACAGCTGTGTCTGTTTCTTGAGATAAATGACCTCAGAACAGTAGTACATATGCTGGTAACCTCAAGTCTTGACTACTGCAGTGCACTCTATGTGGGGCTGCCTTTGTATTTAGTCCAGAAACTGCAGTTGGTCCAGAATGTGGCAGCCAGTTTGGTCTCTGGGTCATTTCGGAGAGACCACATTTCTCTTGTATTGAAAGAACTACACTGGCTGCCAATAGGTTTCTGGGCAAATATATAAGGTGTTGGTTATAACCTATAAAGCCCTAAATGGCCTAGGCCCAGGGTATTTAAAAGAATGTCTTCACCATGAACCCCACTGCCCATTAAGATCATCAAGAGAGGTCCGTCTACAGTTGCCCCCAGCCCATCTGGTGGCTGCTTAGGGATGGGCCTTCTCCGTTGCTGCCCCAAAGCTTTGGAATGCACTCTCTATTGAAATAAGAGCCTCTCCATCTCTGACACCTTTTAAAAGGTTAGTCAAGGCATATCTGTTCACCCAGGCTTTTAATTAGATTTACAATATTGACACTTTTAACAGGTTTTAAATTTTAGATTGTTTTAATGTTTAAATTGTATTTTTATTGTAAACCACCTACAGATGTGAATTTTGGATGGTACCGATATTTGTTAAATAAATAAATAAATAAATAAACAAACAAACCCACTCAAAATAACATCCTCTGCTTTTCAACCCACTGAAGGAAAGCTCTATAGGGTCTCTATCTTGAACCATCTTCAGTGTCATGATTACAAAATCTCACAGACAAACATCTGAAAATGAAGTGGTCGTGATTATTATACATATCTGATGCATAGGTCCCTGAAATCCTTCCACTTGTAACAGCATTATTTTATCAGAGCACTGTTTTTATATTGATTTAAAATATTTTAGGCCATGCTTTAATAAAATAGCTTCACATAAACTTAAAACAAACATTTAAAACAAATAACCCACCAAATGTAAAAACCATTACATGTCTGCAAAAACAAGATTGTTTTTACCTTGTGCCCCAAAATCATTCAGTTTTGAGCCAGATGGGGAGAAGCTCCATACCTGAAACACCATGCCCTATCCCTCATAGCAACCTCTTCACAAGGCGAGGAGGCCCAGATTCCCCCAATTTCTTGGCCAGATGGTGGCAAACTGCAGGCTTTAAAAATGAATCTTCACCTCTTACATAGACAACTAGGTAGGAGATAATTTTAACAGTAAATGGAAGACATAGGTGCCCAGTGCCCATGGCTTAGTTTCCCACAGTCCCTCTCTTCAAGGTCTTTTCTTCCAGCCAAGCACTCTTCTGGTATTGGATCTTGGATGAATGCCAAAGAAAATTTTGGGATAGAATGAGGGAGGTACATTTCAGGTGAGAGGAGAGTTCTGAACTCCTCACCCATGTCCCCTTTTTTATGAGAAAGAAAAGCACTCTCTGCAACTCTCCCTTCTACATGATTGGGACAAATCCATGTTTAGACACATGGATCAGTGGCCATCATGTCTATTGTCTTAACTGAAGACAATATAGATAGGGTCATGGGGCTTGGCCAGAAATCAATATAATCCTAATCACTGTTCCAGACCCTAGGGGGCCAAACTGAAATACACCCAATCACATGAGATTACTTCCCCATGGCGCTGGAAGTGTGTACTTACCCTAACTGTACTAACCCATTTTCACAGTTGGCCATTTCTCATTATGTTAGGCATCTGTTTTTAAGTGATTTTGATTTCTTTTGCTACTTCATGTTGCAGCACAGAGATAAGGAAGTCATGCTGGCTGCTGAGGACAGGAACTGCTCGAATTTTGCATTTCCTTGCTTTGAGCATTTAAAGTTTCTCAACCTTACACATTAAGTCAGGTTCTTTAATGGGGTTCTTTGCCAATGAATTTCTTGACATTTCTGTAGTGTCAGAATGGCACATTTTACTCCAATACTTCCAGTTAATGCAACTTGGTAAATGAGAAAATGTATCCTGAATTCATCTCCTGTGTGCAGGTGAGACAACCTTCCTTTCCTTCCAATATTCCTTGCAGCACACAACAATAACAACCATTGGATTTTACAGTTTCTTCAGTGTTTCTCCAAAGAAGATGCAGGCCAACATCCTGACCAGGGGCGTAACGATAGGGGGGGCAGGGGGGGAACACGCCCCAGGCGCCACATGGCAGGGGGCGCCAAAAAGTGCCCCCGCCTATCCCCAGCCTTTGCCAAAAAAAATTTTTTTTTTATTTTTTTTATTTTTTTGCAGAGCAGTCCCTCTCCCCCGGTCCCGCCGCCGCCCGCCCGCCGAGTGCAGCAGCAGAGCGACGCCGGGGCCTGTCGTCTGGCCCGGCGTCGCTTACCAACTAAGGCGCGCCTGCACAGTTCATAGTTATGCCCTGTCCACGCCAGTCAAGCAGGGTGGGTGGACGCGCAGGCAGGCAAGCAAGCAGCCGCCGGCCGGTCCTGCTCAGGCATGTATAATGCATACCTCCCCACACCACTCCCACATGCAGCCTCGCACACCCAGTGACGCCAAAGGGAGCCCCGGCTTGGCAGTCATTCGTAAGGGACTTGTTGTGCTACAGCGTCTCTCGGGGGTAAGCGCCACCGCTGCAGGGCTGAAGGGCTTGCTGTGAGTCGGATGCGGGCGGGGCGGAGGGGTGGCGGCAGGCAAACACACACAAAGGTGGGGCGGGAAGAGACGGAGTGGAGGGACGTATTTGGCTGCAGTGCTCTTGGGACTGTTGTCTTCAAAGAAGTCTCAAACTGAATGTGTACCCGGAGAGCACTCAGGTGGGGGGTGGGCTGCGTTTACGTGGAGTGTGAGCGGCAAACCTCCAAGGATGATGACGAGACAGCTCTTCAGGGGAAGCAAAGTCTTTTGATGCTGCTCTGGTGGAAGTTAGCCTGCTTGTAGAGTGGACTCAAGGTGTGCTGCTTTGATTTCCTTCCCCCCTCTACACAAGCAAATGCTGTGTTGCCCTTAGCACGTGTTTTATTGAAAGGAAGGCTGGGGGAGGTTGCCTGTTGTGTATTTTGGGAGGCTCTGTGGTTTTATTATTTAAAGATGAGAGGCAAAGTAAGAGGCAGGATCTCTCACAGTATAAGAGACTCTGAAAATGACTGCCTGGTGTGTCCTCTGTTCCACATGTTTTGTGAAACAGAAAATTAACATCAAGAGCAGTTTCTCACAAGTTGCACTTAACGCGGTTTTTAGGTTTCTCTGCGTCTGTAGACTGTAACTCATAAATCTTCACACTATCTGGAATGCACTCTGTTTTGTCAAGGTGCGCCATTCTGCCCTGCCTAAATATTGACAAGTAGCATATTCTAAATAAAAGGTGTTCTTGGTGTCATTTGTGAAAACATCCTTCCTGTTGGAGAGGATTCCTTGCAGAGCATAGGGGTTTCTTAAGGCTTCAAGCTAGTACACACGTAGAGGGAAAGGGGTTATGTTGAATTCAGTGCAACTTGCTTCCAAGTGAACATGTGTAGAACTTGATTCTGTGAGCATCATAAATGTGTATAATGTAAATATGAGAGGGAAACAGAGAATAATTTAAAACAAATCAAATCCATATTCTAGCCATAATAGGTTACATTCATTTTATAAATGTGGAGATATTGGAAACGATTTTAATTGCTTTTGAAAATGGCCTAACTTTGCTTTAATCTTGACATCCAAGACTTGGCTTTTTGTAAGCAGGCGAATAGACAGTTCTGTTTAATCAAGTGACTGCATTGTTGTTGTTGTTGTTGTTGTTAAGACTTTTAGCTCAGGAGATGAGATGCGTGGGGGGGAGTGGGGATGGCTGGTGGTGAGCACAGCCTTAGGCAGGAAGTTTCTCATCGTGCAGACTCCAGTTTGCTGGAAAGATTCTAGCGAGGGGTGGCGGCGAGAGGGCTTTGCACGCCGCTGCTTACTCAAAGTTTTTGCCTTGCCAGGCATTTTGCCTCCCCCCACCCCACCGCCCGCCGCTGCAGGGTGGAAGGAGGACCCCGGGCCCCTGCTCACCCAACCCACCCGCGGATCACCCACACCACCAGCAAAGGGCAGCAGGGGGCGGGGCGGGGGGAGGCCGCCAGCGGTGGCTGGAGTGTTCAGGGCTCGCTGCCAGGGGGGGCGCAATTTCAGAGGGGGGGCACAATTTCAGTGCTTGCCCTGGGCGCCATTTTCCCTAGTTACACCTCTGATCCTGACTAATGCTGCACTTGCACAAAGAGAAAAGTTGTGCTAGCCTAAGAAGATTGCATAGCTGTGCTAAATCATAGGGATTTTCAGAATTGTACTCTTGCACTCTTGCACAAAAGTACAGCTCCTCTTCCTTGTGCTTGGAACTCCAGTGCATTTACCTTCAGGTTGGGCCGGAGACTACTTGGCAGTAGTCCCAGCCAACAGGCTCCAAGCCAAAGGTCACCTCTCTTCTGTGTAGGCTGGGCTGACTGCAGAGCTTGCCCTGCAGCTGATGATGGAAGGAGTTCAAGGGCCAGCACATTCTTAGTTTTCTCCTTGCTCCCTGGTACAGACAGACTGGAGCAATTTCCTCAAACCTTTTTTTAAAAGGTCAGTAACATGATTTACACTCAGAAGTGGCTTCAAGCTAATTCCATGGAAGACCCATGCAATCAACCCCATTGAATGGTTGTCTCATTCACATGCAACTCCTAGCTACAAGAGATCAAACAAAAGCAGCTCAATTAGCTGGGTCTGAGGGACACACAGAGCCTATTCACACGACTGGGCAGGCGGGGAGGAAGGCTTTGTCAACTTACCTTTGACCCCAGATGACCAAGCAGTGCAGAATTCCAGAGGCCGGGACGACGCATCCCGGCCTCCGGATATCCCACATTGCACCGTGCAATGGATGTGCTGCATTGGGTGATACCTGTGTGAGACGAGTGTTCTAGGCGCCCATTTCTGTGAGCATTTGAGCTGCAAGCAGACTGAGCACACACACGATCCTGGTGCCAGGGTTACCCTGGCTAGAGGCTGGGCTTCAAAGTGGGGATAGGCAGGCGGTCAGTGCTTGAATCCATGCAGATCCCGGCACTGTACACGAGCAGCCTAACCCAGGCTGGGCTGCCCTAGCCTGGGTTAGGCTGCTCACGAGAACAACCTTACCATCTGCTCTCTACACATTTGGTTGTGCTTTACAGCCCCTGCCTCCATTTCATCAGCCTCAGCACCACTGTGGTTTGAATTGAAATTATATTATATTATATTATATTATATTATATTATATTATATTATATTATATTATTACTCATTATTTATAGCTTTTGTGTCAGTTCCACTGAACAAACATGATGATCAATAAAATCAAAAGAGAAGCTATTCATTTCAAGGGATCAGAGTCTTTTATACTCCCTGTCTTATTCATCCCCATAGGCTTGGGAGGTAGACCATTATTATTTTAATTTCACAGACTACAGACCTCTGCAAGGATAGTGGCTGACATCCTGACTAATGAAATGCTTTGAGAAGGACACTGCGCTAGTGAAATGTTGCTGCACTAGCTACTTGAGCTAAGTCTGGAGCTTGCTTTCCAGTCTAGTGTTGTACAACCGCAGCATGCTTCATTTGTTTTGAAGGGAACTCTTAATGCAAATTATATTAGCACTATAGTGCAAGAGCTCAGTTCGGCAAACCCCTCTTGTATTTGTGATCTTTTTGTGCTTGCACAACTTTGTTCACTATGCAAGCACTGAATTATCATGGCAGCTTGTGTGTGTGTGTGTGAGAGAGAGAGAGAGAGAGAGAGAGAGAGAGAGAGAGAGATTATGTGCCACCCCAGTGAGGCTCCTCACCATGGCAACTCATGAGGAGACCCCCACCCCCAATTAGGAAGCTCCAACAAGCCCTCTGGCATGGGGGAGCTCCCCAGCATGCCCCACACACTTGTACGGGCCATTCTGGGACTTCCAGGGGCCGGGTGGCCCCCGATCCCAGCTGCCCCTACTGGCTCCATGATGAAGCCGGTAATTGTGTGGGCAGCCGATTCAGGCACCCAGGGTGAGCTGAATGCTCGTATGCAGGGAGAACGGGCCAAGCCTGCTCTCCCCACCAAACCCCTTACGGCTCTCCACACTGTTTGTGTGGAGAGCCTTATTGATTTTTGAACCTAGATTTGTCAACAGTTTATCACCACAGCAAGCCAATGGGCATCTTCACACATAATGGCAGCAAGTCTGACTGGTGGGTTAGCTCTTGTTCCTGCAAACACATGCTCCCACTGTTAAATGGTACTTCGATTGTTTCTGAGCCATGAGAAGCCTCCAATTTCGGGTACCCAAGCAGCACTTGCTTCTGGAAAGCTGACATTTGTGACCAAGATGTGGGTACAAATGTCAGGATCCTTGAGGGAAGTACTGCTTGGGAACCTGACATTGGTGACTTCACACGACATGGAAACAGGCAGAAGTACTGGCTCATGACAGAAGTGCATGCTCGCAGGAATCAGAGCTTCCCACCAGTCAGACATGTCACCATTATGTGTGAAGCCACCCTCTGTTCAGTGAACTTCCCTTCTTCGGCGAGGAGAAACTTCCTGTCTGCCCACCCATCAAAAAGATCCTGACATGCTTTCTGCCAAAATACTACTCATCGTTCTGACTAATTGGTAACAATGACTCTGACTATTCCTGTTTTCCCTTCCATCCATGTTGGGAAGCATGTTTAATCTTCAGAGCTGAGGCACTGTAGTTCACCATCAAGAAAATCAAGATGGTCATGTTTCTCTCCTTTCTCTCCATACAATTCACATCTGGACTTTCACAACATCAGTAGACAATATATTCCCAAAACAACAATGTTGAGTATTTAAGATTCAAATGCCTGTTGAATTGTCTTTAACCAGAATGCACTTCCCAGTCAGCCCTGTTTCATAGGCATTCTAGGAGCTGAGCTCAGGGTTCTGATCAATCTCTCTGTGTGTGGGGCGGGGGGGGGGGTTAAATAATGCAAAACTTTTCCCTTTTCTGAATTATTTTGTCATGGTTCTGCTTTCTCTCTGAAATCTTTATTCTATTTAAACCTTTCTTCTTTTAAAATGCAACTTTCTTTTGATCTGGTATACATGGGATACTAACAGATATCTCAGAGGATTATTTTTCTTTCTTTCTTGTATAAAGCTTTGGCTGTTTATTATTTTCAATTATTACCATAAATGAGATATGAAAGAGGGAGAGAAAATAAATTTTAAAAAGGAAAGAATGTTACCCAAGAATAGTTACCACAATAGGCCATGTCTCTTTAAAGTGTGTTATGATTGACATAAAAAGCTTAAACATGGCGCAAGTTGCACTTTTGATTTATTGTAGATATACTGCACATGGTGAAAAAATAAACTGGCAGCATTTCAGGAAACATTTCTGACACATGGTAACCTGGAAACCAAATGTACACCACTATTTCCCAGAAGGGGCAGTAACCGTGTGGCAAATTGTACTATATCCAGTTCAAATGTATCTTAGACATTTCTGATAATTTAAAGGAGAAAGAAAACCCCATTGCCTGCACACGTCTATAGCAAAAAATTGCATTTAAATTCCATGGCAAGGAGAAAATCTCTGGATAATGTCTACTTGGCAGCATTACACTGAAAATGGTGATCAGTGTGGTTAATTATTATAAACTCATTATGGTGCAGATATTACTTCCAGATATTACTTCAATATAGCTCAGGGCTAGTTCTGACATTACAGTTTCTGTGCTTGCATTTTAAGATGCCAATACAGAATTGGGGGAGGCCTGGAAACACCCGCCTTCATTGCCTCAGATCCTAACACATGTGTCTTGCTGAGATCCTGGAGGAGGGGTGTGTGTGTGTGTGTGTGTGTGTGTGTGAGAGAGAGAGAGAGAGAGAGAGAGAGATTTCCATTAATTGGAATACTTTTGCTCAAAAACATTTCTCTTTTGCTGATAGGACATTGTACAGTGATAGCACTATGAAAATAATAACAAATAGTTATATGAAACATTTTAAATTGTGTTTTTCCTTTTCTTTTATTGCTCATTAACACAACTGCTTTTCTTGAATTTGCCTCAATTTACAAATGTTATCTATCTATCTATCATATGTATATACCGACTGATATGTATATCTCTAGGCGGTGTAGGAATTGGTTAAAAGAAAGCTTCCAAACACAGGTGTGTGGGATCTAATGACATAATTCAGCTCTAATCTCTTTTTAGGATTAAGATTCTATCCCATTTAAGATTCTCATCCCATTCTCCATCCCCAATGTATATAAAATACCACTTTCAAGTAAGTTCAAAAGCCATCACTGGCCAATGTCATGGAAGCTCAGAGAATCCTTTTGAGTAGCAGTGCTGATCAAAAGTCATTTGTTGGATGTTTCTGTGAAAGCAGTAGCATAGCAAGATTGGGGTGTGGCCTTGGTGCTAGCCTGCCTTCATGCCCTCCTCCCTCCACCTGCCTGCATGGCACAACACCCTTCCCTGGCCACCTACCTTTGGTGCACAGCCTCTGCCACCACCAACTGCCTGCCAGTCTGTCTTTGCCAGGAAGCAAGTGGGTGGTGGGTCAAGAGGTGCTGGTGCTCCATTCCTTATGACTGCCTCTCCCCCTGCAAATCTTATGAGGGCATGAGATCCCATCTTGCAAGATCATGGGCTCTCCCAAGACTGCTTGTGATCTTCTCCCTTTCTCTCTCTCTCCTGCTCCCTGCTTCATTCTCAGCACAGCTGGTGAGGGCATGAATGGTGCCACCCTGCCCTCTGGACTTCAGTCATAGCAAGATTGGTGCCACCTCTTGCCCTTGTTGTGAACCAAGCCTGATTTGTATACTAGATATGCTCTGGAGCTAGCATATGAAATTAGGCTGCCATAAGGATATTTTGAATAGGCTCTATGGAGATCAAAGGTAGAAACAACTATAAGAAATAACTATAAGAACAACTATAAGCTTTGCCTAACGAGCAGATTTTGCTCAAGAACGATCCTAGGGTTCGCTGCTCCAAGCTGCGGGGCTAAAGCAAGAACTTTCTAGGGAGAAGGGACGGTCTGTGACCTCTGCTGTGCAGTGAAAGTCAAGACTTCTCCCACCCATGCTGCTTTCACTCCCGACTTCACTCTGAGCATCAGCCCCCAGCCTGCTTGACTGCTTGAAGCTTGCACCCCAGGCTCCTGTTCTCCAGCACCCATGTTTCTCCTCCATCTGAAGCCTCACCTCTCTCAGGCCTCAAGCTCCTGGTAATATGCTGCTTCTACAGTCCTGGATCCCTCTTCCCTTCCCCCTTCTTCCCCTCCCTTGTCCGTCTACTAATTCCTGATTTCCCCAACCATACCACTCCTGCACGTTCCTTACCTCCCCATCCCTTCCATCTTTGTCTGAATTAGGAAGATTTAATACACGCACACATATGATAGTTAGGAACAGTGGGTTGAAGTTGTTGCTAGCCATGATTGAATTATTATTAGTAGTTCAGATTGATTGTTCTGTTCTCCGCTCAGTTAGATTGATGCTGTTGTTCTTGAATAATCAATAACGCCCATTGAATTGTTTAGGAGTGTTTTGGGTCTTCATTCTGCCTTCATGTCCAGACTATACATGGTCACCATATAAAGAACTGGTCACTTTGTGACACTGGTGAAACCAGCTTAATTTCATATGCTAGCTCTGGAGCATATCTAGTATACAAATCAGGCTTGCTTCACAACACCCTCCAGCTCTGTTGCCAGATTTGGCTTTTTTAAAGCCAAATTTTGGGTTATGGCCCGTTTGACTCATGAGTATACCCCTTAGGTTCTGGCCACACTGCCTTCCCAGGCTTTATAGATGGATGGCCCCAGAGGAGGATGAAGCCAAAGAAGGCAGCATGGCAGCATCCAAAGCACATGATGGCAGGTGGTCCCCCACTTGGCTGGGTCTGTGTTCTTTGCACACATTCACACAATTATAGATGTGCCACTGTGTGAAAACATGTGCTTTACTGATGTAAGACTGTACTTCATCCTCTAGACTGCAGTAAGTGTCTTGCTTTGTGGGGCTTTCTGACAAAGCATCTGCAATTGCTAACTTTCCCACTGGAACATATTTGGCCATCAGGCTGAACCTCATCATTTTTCTCAGAAGAAACTAACAATGCAGCACTTCTTGATCCAAGCCTTCTCCCCCCCCCCCCTTTTTAGGGTCACAAAAGGTTTATGGTCAGTAAGTATTCCTAAAGGAAAGTAGATCACAAAAATATCTGTGAAGTTTTTCACAGGCTCAGAAAGCAAATCTCTCTTTCCATTCAGGCTGTGCTGCAGTGCTATTGACACTAAAGGCTTCTGTTGTGGCAGCAAAGTGAGCCCTTCCCCCAAGTTCTGTGGGTTTAAAACTTAGACTTCTGGCCCCACATCATGGGATCTTTATACATAGTCCAGAAACTGCAGTTGCTACAGAATGAAGCAGCTAGGTTGGTTTCTGGGTCATCTCAGAGAGCCCATATTACTCCTAAACTAAAAGAGCTACAGTTGCTACCAATAACTTTCCAGGCAAAATACAAAGTGTCGGTTATGTGCTGGTTATAACCTATAAATCCCTAAAGAGTTTAGCCCCAGGGTATTTAAGATACAGTAATGTCTTCTTCATCATGAGTCCCACCGCCCATTGAGATCATCTTGAGCAGTTCAGCTGCAGTGCCACTGGCTCATCTGTTGGCTACACAGGCCTTCTCTGTTGCTGCCCCAAGACTCTGGAATGCACTCTGGAATGAAATAAGAGCCTCTGGAATGAAATAAGAGGTTCCCCATCTCTGACAACTTTAAAGAAATCTCTAGACTTATTTTTTTCACCCAAGACTGTGTTTTAAACCGGACTGCTGTTTTAAATTGTTCTAAAGACTTCATTTTTTAATCTGTTTGACATTGTTGTAAATCAACCAGAGATGGACATTTGGTGTGGTCTACAAATTTGGACATAGATTAAATGAATAAATAATAAAGAAGGGAACACCAGCCATTATGAATAAAATTCTGTATTGCCTTAAAGAAACAAGCATACTGAACAACAGGAATTCTCTTTCTAGTCAATCTTAATTCCCACTAGATGAAGTGCTACCTAATGCCTGGAGCATGTAATGACGTCCCTACACAGCAGGCCTGCCAAAAATTTGGAAATTAAACAGGCCATCTTCCAGTAAAACCTATTTTGGATATGTCATAGTTGTCAAAGGGTAGATAAAACAGTAAGAACTGGTCCCAGTTCAGTATGTGTACTTCTAAAAAGGAGAGTGTACAATAGCCAGGCAACAAGAATCCAAAAATATTACATATTTCACCATGCAAAAGTGTATAACATTAATGCATCCTGAATAAGCCTAGCATATCCGTTCACACCTGTCTTTGGAAACAGTGATGTAATTTGTATTGCAAAACACAGTAGGGGCCTCAGAGAGATATAGTTTACATATACACAGGAACACACACACAAAGCCCCCTAAATCAAAAGTGTGAATTTAAAAAGTCACCAGTAAAACATTTGACATAGATAAGCAAACAGATAAGCAAAAGTAGAACAGGTTCTACTCCTTGGGTGGAAATGTGAGTTATGGATCATAGCCAGGGGCCTTGCGAATGGGGCTGCGCAGCTCCATTTCTGCATATGGCCATGCCCCTGCATCTGATGTCAGACACAGGGGGCATGACTATGGCGCCAGGAGTGACTCCAGGGGAGTGGTGGCCCGGTTCTTCGGACCTGTCAGTGCAATGGTGGCTCTGCCCTTGATCATAGCTCTGTCAAGGGCTATTCATTATTTAAAGTAGCTACCAAATTGTTCTGGCCATCTGGAACATAGGAAGCTGTCTTATACTGAGTCAGACTATTAGTCCATCTAGCTCAGTCTTGTCTACACAGATTGGCAGCAGCTTTTGCAAGGGTACAGGCAGGAATCTCTCTCAACCTGATCTTGGAGATGCCAGGGAGGGAACTTGAAACCTTCTGCATGCAAGCCGGCAGGTGCTCTTCCCAGAGTAGCCCCATTCCCTAAGAGGAATACCTCATAGTGCTCACACATGTAGAGGCTATTCACATGATGGGAGAAAATCGGGCTAGCGGAGGCTAGCCCAATTTTCTCCCATCATGGGAATCACTGGGCTCGGCTGCAGGCCTGGTGGTTCTTAAGTGGGTCACCTACTTAAATAACCCTTCCCTAAGCCCAGGTTAGCAGAGCGAGCACTCCACTAACCCAGGCTCTACAATTGTGAGTTGCTGCAGCATGCCTCCGCACCGTGGCAACTCATGAGTAGACCCCCGACTGGGAGGCTTAAAAGTAGCCTCCTGGCTCAGGGGTCTCTCCAGCATGCTGGAGCTTCTGGGGGCCATGTGGCCCCCGAACCCCCCAGTCCCTGCTGGCTCTGTAACAGAGCTGTCAGTCATGTGGGTGGCCGGTTCAGCCACCTGGAGCAGACTGCTGGGTCATCTCCGGGGAGGGTGGGCTAAGCCCGCTTTCCCCACTAACCCTGCCAAGGTGGTTCCCACTAATCGTGGGAACTGCCTTGTAGTTTTGCATTCAAATGCAACCAGGGTAGACCCTGCTTTGCAAAGGGGACAATTCATGCTTTCTACCACAAGACCAGCTCCCCTCCAGCTCTCCACAAAACCAGAGCCCTGCTGGCTCAGATCAAAAGGCCATCTAGTCCAGCATCCTGCTTCTTCCCTGGGGATGTGAAACCTCCACATTCAGAGACGATATGCCACTGAAAACCAGTTTCTAGGGAGGCAAAGTGGGAAGGCCATGGTGAAGAAGCCCATGCTTCTCAATACACCTGATTTCTGGATAAGGTATATTGGTATGGGAGAAGCCACAGCATATGACTTGAGCCTTTTCACTTCAGCCCAATGGCATTGGAAGTAGCAGCATCCACATCATAAATATAATACAAGCCTGGGCTGTCAGCTACCCAGTTGCTGGTCATCTGTTTCCATTCACTCTCAAATCAACACCGGGCGGGGGGCGGGGGCAGCAATCCAATTAAAGCTGACTGCCTAGAACTATCTCTTAGAGATTTAAAGCTTGTTCCTCCTTTGCTTAAATGCATTGATATAAGAAGTGCTCACTCCTTTCCACCTCACAAACCTGTCAATAGTATACATTGATTCTTAAATCTTGGCAGACTTCTTCTTCCCTTGTGTAGCCAATATCTTTAGGGGATGACAAAAAAACACATGCCTCCTAGCAAAAAACAAAAACAAAACCCACATGAATGATATATATTGAATTAGATGAACTTTTCCTCAGTTTCCAACTTAAGAGGGCAGGAAACAGTTTCCTTGAGCAATTTTACCTGTTACCACCTATAAGTGTCCAATACGCTGTCTGATTTCATGGCATGGTGTGATTTGTTGTCAGATTAATGTCTTTAATCCTATTTTAAACTTTTGAGGTCAATTGTGTGGTTTTGTTTTTGAAAAGTTCCTTAGCTACTACCTGAAGAATCGGAGATCTAAGCTTGCCTCCGGGATACATTTGCAAAGACCTGAGCAGGCTGATTGGGATGCATCTATGTCACTGCTACCTGCCAGGAACACTGTAGCCTTAGAAACAATGTTTAGCTGATGCTATGGGGTCATTTCCAGATGTACATCTAAATGACAGCCTACCTTGCCAAACAGCTTTGGCATTCCCAGGGGGTATGTAGATTTCACTGCAGGTAGCAAGTACTTTGTTTTCAAAATATCCCTTGATGCCAAATCGTATTCCCATTATTCTCCTTGAAATATTTCCAGTGGTGTTTCTTGTCCATCACAAGTGATCCTTAAATAAAAATGCCATTGTTCTTTCAAAATTCTTTAGTGCCTCTGAATGCAAAAAAAAATAGATCCAGCCTAGATATTAGTGATAATGACTGTTATACATCCTGGATGTTCAGACATGAAAGGGAAAACATTAGGATAAATTACATATTAAGAGTCATTTTATTCCTCTCTTATGGATGAAATATCTCTTCATAGCTATTCAGTTCCTACTACCTCTGCACAGGGCTGGCATTATTAAACAGTAGGGGTTTCTCAATATGTAGGGAAAGTGATGCAGCTAAGCAGATTGAGAATGACTGAGGAAATGGGATTTATATAGGGCTGAATTTATCCCCAAAGCAGATAGGCCCAAATCTTTCAAGGTCTGCAGAGTATCTGCTTTCATCATGGACAAAACTTCATCATGGACATCAACACCTGGCCTATAGCTCTCTCACATGAGAAGTTATTGAGGATAATGTTATATGGAAAATAAATCCAACCAGTAAATCACAGTCACCTTGACCCACCTAAGATTCATGTGCATTAACAGGCTTATGCCACACATAATGCTAAGTTGAGGAGCAGGGGCATAAATCAAATATGCATTAAGATGTGCATTCAATTGCATACCAGAGTGAAGATGTACTCTATCCACACAGCATTGCTTTGAATGGGATCTGCATTCTGAGGTCATTGCATAGGCATTTCTAGCCACATTACTGGACAATTACTCACATGTCATTAACACCTTTGTGAACCGCTGCAGCTGGACCTGAGCCAATGCAATTTCAACAAACATTCATATAGATACTATACTAGAATATAGGAAAGCTGTTTATAGTGCAAAGTAATCAATAGCCCTTTTTAACAGCTCTTAATGTGGGTACAATAAATATGTGGAGGAGGGAATGTGATTCTTCCTTTGTACTCAGAGTGTGGTCAAGTTGCATGTCTGTAGGCTGTGTGCACAGGTTGGAGGTGGGGTGGGGTCTCCAGGCTTGATCCCAATCCTGATCCCACATCAATGCATTGATCCTACCCACATTTAAGAATGGCTGAATAGGACTAATGGGTTTAGGGAAGGAGAGGACAGATGAAGGCCAATTCATGCTCCCAAACAAATAGGCTGAGAATGTAAAAGCAGGAGGATAATCAAGCTGCACACAATTAAATAAACACTGAATTATTAAATATTAAATACAGTGTAATATTAAAAATATGACATCCAGAAGTACTGCAACATGTAGAATAGTTTCATGCTTCCTTAATAGAAACAAGCCTTGTATTAAACAAAATACTGGAGTCCTTTTTGTTGTTTTCTTTTCTTTTAATTAATCTCAACTAATAGATCAGTCCGGGGGCCACCTAATGGTGCATCGGGGAAGCAACCTAGAAAGCAGGAGGCTGTTGGTTCGAATCCCTGCTGGGGTGTTTCTCAGAATATGGGAAACTCCCATATTGGGCAGCAGTGATATAGGAAGGTGCTGAAAGGCATCATCTCATACTGCGCAGGAGAAGGCAATGGTAAACCACTCCTGTATTCTACCAAAAGAAAACCACATGGCCCTGTGGTCGCCAGGAGTCGACACTGACTCGGTGCCACAATCCTTCCTTTCCTTTAATAGCTCAGGCCAGCATAGAGCAGTGCAGAAACAGTTGCATAATTGTAGAAGAATTTCTGCATGACTGCACTATTTGTACTAATTTGGTTATAATATGTAAATATATCTGAGCGATCTATTTATCTATCTATTTATAGTGGCCCACATATTCCACAGTGTTACGCCAGCATATACAATTGGCCCACACTGCAACAGGCATCTAAGGAAGCTCTGGTAGTCTTACATGACAGTTGTGCATACTTGTTGCAGTGTGGGCCAGTTGGGTACCAGCACTTCTACAGAGCAACTTACATTGTCTCCAGTTTTAAGTATGTCCACATTTGTACTCTTGTGCAAAACTGCCAGCATTTCCTTAGATGCCAAGCAGCATGGGCCAATCAGAAATGCCAGCTGAGCAGAAACATCAGCTCAACACTGCGGTAGGGATGTGTGAGCCGGCTCAGTTGGAGCCGGGTTAGACTCGATGGGTTCAGGGTTGAACTGGACTAGTCCAGGTTCGAACTGAACTTGGCCCAGCAAAAACCAAGCTGGTTCGGAGCTCTACTGGTAATGAGGATTGCCCTTTATCAGTAAAGGGACAGGCAAGGGGGCTTCCCTAAACCTAGAGGGGGCAGAAGGGGAGTGATTTAGTACTTTGCAGTCCTGCCAGCGGCCATGGGGGCAGGGGTGACAGGAGCAGTGGTGGCTTTCCCCCAGTCCTGCCTGCCTCCCCTAGAGCATCCTGGACCAGTGGCATCCTGATTCAGACCTCTGCACATGCACAGGGGCCATATGCATGATCACTCACCAGATTCACCTTTACCAGTAGAGCTCTGAACTGGTTCAAACTGGTCTGGCAGTTGAACCGGACCGGGTCATACTTCCTTAATAGAAGTTATTAATAGAAACTGGACTGGGTCCGTTTCGACTGCTGTCAAAATTGAGCCAGACTGGGTTGGTTTGAAACTGGCCCGGATTCGAACTGAGCCCTCCTGGCCGGTTTTGTGAATATCCCTACTCTGTAGGACATGTGTACATTATATCCAGGGTTTATGTCATTGTATGTATCTTGGCTAAATGTTATTTTTGTGTGAATAGGGGGGACATTTGCATGCTTTTCATGAAGTGTGTACACATGCATGAAAATTACTTGATGACTTTACACTTAAGAACTCAAAGCTAAACATATGAAGTGATTCCTGTAAAAACAATTGTTTCAGATCTGATCTGATCTGAAAGTCTAGTTAATGAAATTTGATCTGCTCGCATACATAGAAGCCACCTATTAATTCCATAGGGAGCAAGTGTTGAACAAGCATGTGCATGCTAGCCCTCAGGGGGAATCTATAGACAATTCAGTACACTGGGAATCAGTAATGTGATTGTCTCTCCATGTCCAATTTGCACTTGACCACATGTAGTTCCCTAATGTGGATTGAACATCTGCAGCAGTAAATGGAGCCTGAGCTGTGAGATGGACCCATGTAGAAACAATCACACACTTCATGCAGATTCTATATAGATCCTTACAAGCTACATTCTCAACAATTTAGTTTTGCTCTGTAGATTTTAATTGTAATCTGTTTCAACCTTAATGTTATCATTAAAAGGCAGCTTCCTATAATGCACGTGTCTGTAAGAAGGAGAGCATACTCTGTTCAGCTATTAAAAAGGATCGACATGTATTCCTCATTGTGTGCTTCACACACATCCACAGCCATTTGAAAATCATTTCTCTACGATGAGTGAACCTTTCAGCCACATGGGTAGCACCTGCTGCATTGGTCTTTCCTACCTGACTGACACCCGTCCTCCCAGCAACAGATCAGTCACATAGGAAAGATCCATGCAACAACCCTGTCCATTTTCCATCTGTTTGCTGTGTTTACTCACATTCTGCCACCCTTTTTACATCCGGCTTTGATTTGTAATAAATATTCCATTCCTCTCCCTGGGTCCTCAGCTCTTTCTATTAGTTCTCGTTTTCCTGACTTTTGCTTGGTCCCTGAGGAGCTGCCAAGGGTGAACTCCCAGGATGATTCTTATCCTTTTTCTTCTGTTACTTCTGCAACTTCTTATCTTCATTCCTTAGCATCTAGTCTGTCTCTTAGCTCTTTCTGCTCCATGTGTTGTTTTTCTGTGCTTGCGTTCTGGTTCCATTTATAGGGTTTTTATTTTCTTTTGTTGTGTAAGCTAAGTTTTTTCTTTTCTTTTCTTTTTTGTTTTACTTTCTTGGGCTCCCTGGCTAGGTGTGGGTAGCCTTTGGAGTTATCTGGGGATGGTGATTTGGGACGGCCTATTCCCACAGTGTTGGGATTCGGGAGGTATGGCGTGAGGAGGCTGGTTAGACAGCTTAGGGGTAGCAATCCCTGCAGTTTGTGTCAGGTTTCTGCTTCTAACCTTCCTTCCAGTTCCCTGGGACCAGGTGACCAGATTGCTGGTTCTCAAGGTCTCGGGTTGCTGCTTTTCAATGCCAGGTCGGTCCTTAATAAGACATGTCCCATTTTTGATCTTATTATGAAGGAGCAAGCTGACCTGGTTTGTATTATGGAACCTGGCTGAGTCATGATGGTGATATTGCCTTATCTAAGATCTGCCCACCAAGTTTCCATATGTTCCATCAGCCCCAGGTCCTTGGCCAGGGAGGCAGAGTGGCAGGGATTTATAGGGAAGATCTCACATTGATTAGGGGCCCTGCCCTGCAGGCAGCAGGTTGTGAGTGCCTTTTCGTGATTCTAGGTCTTCGCAAACAGCTTGGGCTGTTGCTTGTATACTGGCTGCCCAACTGCCCGGCCTCAGCCCTTCCTGAGCTTCTCGACCTTGCTGCAGGCCTGCTAGTTATGAACCCCAAAGCTTTGATTCTTGGGGATTTCAACCTGCCATCCCTGGGTGAGGGTTCGATGATGGCCTGGGGTTTCATGGCCTCCATGGCAGTCATGGGCTTATCTTTAGCCTGACGCACATTGGTGGTCACACTTTCAACCTGCTTTTTGTCTCAGAGCAGTGGCAACATGATCTTAAAATGGGGGACTTATCCATCTGTCCCTTACCGTGGTCTGATCACTCCCTAATTCATTTGTGGATCGCTGCAGCTCCTTCCCTTCGCAGGAGCAATGGACCTATTTGGATGGTCCGCCCCAGGCTCCTTATGTATCCTGATGGTTTTCAGAGGGTGCTTGGGGAGTTTCCCAGCAACCTGGTAGGCAACTCAGCAGCACTACTTGTTGAGGTCTGAAACATCGAGGCTACAAGGGCACTTGATGAGATTGCTCCTGAGTGGCCTCTTAGGGCTCGTGGATCTCAGCATCCTTGGTTTTCTGAGGAACTTTGAGAGATGAAGTGAGTCAAAAGACTCCAGAGCACCACTGGAGGAATAATAAGAAAGAAGACGACCGAGCACGGTTGCTTGCCAACGTTTGAGAGTATACAGTGGCGATAAGGGCGGTGAAATCTTCTCATTTATCCACGTCACCCATTCTTTGCTGGGAAAGGTTGATTCTGGTGACCTTCCACCCGGCTGCTGTGACATGTTTGCTAGGTTTTTCACTGATAAAGTTGCTCGTCTTCAGTTGGAGTTGGATTCCAATTGCTCAGTATCAGTTGAGGTAATAGAGGCTGGGTCTTGTGATACTATCTGGGATACCTTTAAGTTTGTTGAGGCTAATGATGTGGACAGGATTCTTGCCAATGTTGGCACAGCGACCTCTAGCCTGGACCATTGTCCCTCCTGGCTAGTTAGGGCTGGGAAGAGGGAATGTTCTCTCCTGGCTTCAGGAGATGGTTAATTCCTCGCTTCAGGAGAGGTTTGTTCCATCAGCCCTGAAAGAGGCGGTGGTCTGCCCTCTCCTGAAGAAGCCTTCTCTCATCCCTGATAATCTGGATAACTACCACCCAATCTCCAAACTTCCTTTTCTTGGTAAGATTTTGGAGAAGGTGGTTTGTGCTTAGTTGATGAGAGTCCTGGAGGAGACTGATTTCCAGGATCCTTGCCAGTCACGTTTTAGGCCACAGCACAGCACTGAAATGGCATTGGTCACCATGTTGGATGACCTGTATCATAACCTTGATGTGGGAAGTAGAGCTCTCTTGGTTCTTCTTGATCTCTCAGTGGCCTTCAATACCACTGACCATCCTATCCTTCTGGAGCGCTTAAGTGGGCTGGGTCTTGGGGGCACTGTTCTTCAGTGGTTCCGATCCTACCTCACTAGGCGATTCCAGTTGGTGTCGATTGGGGGTGAGTGTTCTGCGCCATGGTCCCTTTCTTGTGGAGTTCCACAGGGCTCGGTCCTTGCTCCCATTCTCTTTAACATCTACATGAAGCCACGAGGCATGGTCATCTGTTGGTTTGGGATACGTTTTCATCAATATGCTGGTGATACTCAGCTTTATATCTCTACCCCTGGCCAAACAGGTGATGCTGTTCATGTGCTGTTTCGGTGCCTAGAGGCTATCAGGACCTGGATGGGCCAAAACAAGCTCAGGCTCAATACCTCCAAGACTGTGTTACTCTTGTTCAGTTTGTGATCTGGCCAATTGCCGTGTGTGAGTTTATCTCTTGATGGGGTTGCACTTCCCTTGAGAAAGACGGTTCGTGATCTGGGGGTCCTCCTGGACTTGCGGCTCCTGCTTGAACAGCAGGTGGAGGCTGTGGCCTGGGGTGCCTTTGACCAGCTTCGGCTGGTTCACCAGTTACGGCCTTTCCTCGACCCGCAGGCCCTGGCAACAGTAGCTCATGCCTTTGTTACCTCTCCTTTTGATTACTGTAGTGCCTCTACCTAGGGTTACCTTTGAAAATGGTTCAGAAGTTTCAACTAGTCCAGAATGCAGCAGCCCGCCTCCTCATGGGTGGCCGTAGATTTGATAGTGTCACACCTCTCCTACAGTAGCTGCACTGGTTGCCTGTTCACTTCCGGGCCCAATTCAAGGTGCTGGTTCTCACCTGCAAAATCCTTATGGGCTTGTATATCTCCAGGATCGCCTCTCTCGGCCAGTTGTGTCCTTTCCTGTGAGGTCTTCTCAGCTGGACCTCCTTAGTGTCCAGGGCCCTCGTGTAGTACATGGTGCCTGGGCCTATAGGAGGGCCTTCTCTGTGGCTGCCCCTCTTCTTTGGAACACTCTCCCCCCCCCCCCGATTCATTCAGCCCCTTCCCTGGCTGTTTTTAAGGCCCTTCTTAAGACCCACCTGTTTCACCAGGCATTTGCCCTTTAATATATTTTTTAATTGATTGTTGTTGGTATTTCTGTTGTTCACCACCTAGAGTCTTTGGAGGAGGTGGTATATAAGAAGTTTCAATAAATAAAATAAAATAAAATAAAATAAAATAAAATAAAATATGGGATCCCATAATTCCCACAAGTATGTGCTTGAGTGTCAGGGTTCATCCCTGACAGCCCTCTCAATTCCAGGGAGGTGATTTGTTCTTATATTGTTCTGTGGCCATTTAGTTTCCAGTTTCTGAGAATGTATTCAGTTTTTTTACTTCCCCTCACTACCACCATATAAATCGTTGTTACCCTGCCCTCTGTACTCAACACCTTTGGTTACGTAGCCTTGCGAGCACAGGTTAGGTGTGTATGTTCAGGATATAAATGAAACAAAACTTGAGATATATAATAAAAACAAGAATATGTTTATTATTTACGGATTAGAATAAAGATCTCTGCAAAGCAGGGCACACAAGCTTCTCTGCCAAGTTACTAGGTACATCCGTGGTTCAACTTTGTGAGTGTTTCTTTTCCTTTGGATGAAATGTAACTTATAATGTAACTGAGATAACTGGGACAGAGGTAATTAAAACTAGGTTTGTAAACTTAGTGAATTCTTCCAAACCTTCTTGTCTGTTATAAGGAGCTGCCCAGTACACTTCTGGTTCCACAGTTGCCACACATTCACCATTCACCATTCAAGTTCCACACAACCCCCTGAACAATCTCTCCTGTTCAGTACACATACCCCAAACTCTCAACCCTCAGCCCCTCTGAACATTCCTTGCCTGATTACTAGGGTAAGCCAAACACACAAACACACTCACTCACCAGATCCTATGTACATTCCATCACAGTGGGTGTGTGTGATTGATTAGAGAGAATCAATCATATGTCCTCTCTAAACATATGTGTACCAGGGAGAATGGGAAAACCTTCTTAGCCTTATTGCAAGAAGCTTGAGCAGCAAAGAAAGGAAGCTCTTTTAAAAACCAAAAAACTCTACATCAAATGCTGTGTTATTGCAGTTTCCTCCACCTATCCACAATCCTCATATGGTCATTTCCTAAAATAGGCAAGATAGCAATCCAGTCTATATATCCATTTTTCTTATGTGTGTGTTGTTTTTTACCATTCCTAGTTTTGCTGTGTAACAAAATTTCTGCTCTACAGTTTTTAATTTTCTAATCTTACCATCAGTGGCTGTGATGCTCAGTAGAAACAACAGGACTGTCTATAGGTCAGTGCTGGCAAAGTAATTTGCAGTGCCTGCTACACATAACAGGTGTTAATAAATTACATTTACACAGAAAAGGATGGCTAGGTAATACTTCATTCTGCATCATTCGCAGACCACTTTCTCAGACTAAGGTATCCTGCAGTGCAGCAGAATTTGTGTGAGTTAGTAGATGTGCATGGAAATATATTTGAATGGCTATAGAAAAGGAGAAAATGATAAAAATTGTATGAAATAAGAAGTTGAAATGGTTTTCACATTCTGACATGTTCATATTATTATTATTGTTGTCAGACAGATGTTAATGTTTCCAGTCTTCATTAAAACACTGTTGTGAAAAAAATGGTTCTTCTGGACCACATACTAAGTTATAAGATCCATTTGTAGAATTTCAGCATGAGAAAGAGAGTGCCAATTGCTACATTTGAATCAACGTTGTGACCCAACTTCAGGCTCACAGTAGTGCAGGCACAATTATCATTGAAACACAAGCCCTTTTCCTGTCCTTGCTGCAAGTACATTGGTTGACAAACTGTGCAATGTTCTGTTATATGGGGGACTCTTTCCCCACTTGCAGGACCTTTAAGCAATTATAAAGCAGGCAGTTTCCACAGAAGGTCACAACCACAATATTAAATCCAAATAAAAAGTTGTTTTTTTATTTAATACAATGAAGATGTTTGACTACAATGGTAATGAGAGGATTCCTCATGTGATCCAGACACTCAATGTTTCATCTATGCTCTGCTACTATTATAGATGCAGGTATGTGGCTAATATAAACAGAATCAGGGAAGGGAAGCAGTGGTGGTTGGTTGGCCCAGTCTACTTCTGAGGAGAGGGAGGGAAGCCTGTGGGAAAGGGAAGGAAATGGCTTCCATTATTGATCGGAGCAGCAGCCAATTCTCCACTGAGAACTGAATGCAAGGGCTGATCCCTGCCTCTGCAACCTGATCTCCAGGGTAAGCAAGAAATCAGCAAATCACATGAAGTTGCTACAAACCAGGAAGTTGAGATTTTATTTTCTGAGCTAACAGGGGTATTTGGAGGGAGGGAATAAACTAGGAGTTCTCCTAAGGAGGGGAGGAAGGAAGGAAACTATATGAGTGGGCTCCATATGAGTGGGAGGATGAACATTCACTGGTGTAACTGGATGGAAGCAAACCCTGCTTTGGGTCTTCAGCCCTAGGCTATTGCCCTCCCTCACAGGAGAACATACTCATGAATGGGCATTCCTTGTGTGGGCTTTGGACCCTGACTAAAGATCATTGCCATACAGTGGAATGTGGCTCATGAGCAGGGCTGCTGAATTTCTTAGGAAGAAAAAAGTAGGGGTGTACACGGAACTGTCTGGCCCGGTTTGGTCTGGCCCCCCATCAACCCCGCCCCGGTCTGGTCCGGTCCTGAACCGGTCTGCGAATTTTTTGTTTTTGTTTTTTTAAAAAAATTAATTAGATGATAAATACATTTAGGCCCTTTGGGGGGCTTGCTGAAGCAGCGAGGGGGGGTCTGCGTGGGTTCCCTCTCCCCCCACCGGCCTTCGTCATCACCGCTGCAGCCCACCGCGGCTGGGTAAATTGAGCATTTTCGGCCCTTTCAGGCCTCCGTAAGAGCATGCGGCTGCCATTTTTGCGGCTGCCAAAATGGCAGCCACACGCTCTTAGGGAGGCCCAAAAGGGCCAAAAATGCTGAAGTTACCCGGCCGCAGCAGGCTGCAGCAGGCCGCAGCAGTTATGAGGAAGGCCGGCAGGGGGAGAGGGAACCCTCATGCCCCCCCGGTGGCTTCAGCAACCCCCCCAAAGGGGGTAAAGGTACTTATCATCTAATTTAATTTTTTTTAAAAAATTCACGGACTGGCCGGACCAGTCCTGGCGGTCCAGTTCCGGTCCGACAGAACCGGGGGGGTTCAGTTTGACCCCGAACTCCCGGACCGGACCGCCAGACCGCCGGACCGGTCCACACATCCCTAGAAAGAAGCCCCTTGGTCTTGTCCCCCATCCTGCAGGATCAGTAGCCCCTGTGTTATCTAGGGTTGCTTTTAAATCAAGAGAGGAGTTACCCAACCTCCCCGACTTTGATGATGACAACAATAGATACAATTGAAACTTTTCAGAAGAATTTCCTAAACTAGCCTGTCAGTAATATATGCACACACACAATGCACTCCAGAAGGGGGAATCAAGGAGATGAGGGAGAGGTCTCAGGTGCAGAGGTAGTAGGGGAACCCCCTATACTACCTGCTCTTGAAGTAAAGGAAGGCAAGCCTGTATTCTCAGTGGCAAGGGTGGAGAGATGATGGGAAAGCAGAGGGCTCAACCTCCAAGATGAATCTCAGAGGTTGAGCAAATTGGAGAGGTTCCTACTGGCTATCTTTATAGAGTGAAAGATGCTTATATGGTGAGGGCTACATGCTGAAATGGGGCTTCTCTAGATTAATGGTTATTTGGAGCAGTGTCTTACACAGAACAATGGGTTTTGGCATAGTTAGCCATCACCTGAGGGTCTGATCTCATGAAAAGAATGTTGACTTTGAAAAATGTTATTATCTGAGGGGTGTGACTGAGCTGATATCAGTGTGGAAGTCAGAAGGGCAGCAATGGGACTAGGGGTAAGATCTAATGGCTGCCTTGCCCTGGCTCTAAGGAAAGCTAGAGTCTCCATAGGGGAAGTTCACATTGGGGTGACCATACGAGACCAATTTGGCCTCTCTAGGATAGGAAGCAGCTGCTGGGCTCCTTCCTTTGATGATTTCCCTCTGAGGCTTCTAACCACAGGGTTGGATTTTGCATTCGTCTTGGACCATCTTGTGGCCAGACAGACCCAAACTACATACTCCTTAGGAACAGAGGGGATTGCCTGGAAGCCCACTTCTGGACCTCCTAACAGTTCCATGTGCCTTGTAATGGAACATGTGCACAGTTGCACAATAATGCACTTGTGCAAATGTGGACATTGCACAAATGCCATTGTAGAGTCAACAACTATTGTTTGCAATTTGTTTGTTTGTTTCTTTGTGAAATTTGTATACCACCCCAAACTTATGACTCTGGGTGATTTACAACATAAAACAAATTAAAACACAAAAATACAAACCTTAAAACAATTTAAAACACAGATAAATTATAAAACTTAAGGGCTTTTAAAAAGCTGTCAGAGATGGGGAGGTTCTTATCTCAACAGGGAGTGCATTCCAGAGTCTCTGAACAGCAATAGAGAATGCCCATCCCTCTGTGGCCATTGATTGTGCAAATGCAGTTGTGTAATTTCCCAAGTTTGCATAAGAGTACTTTAACACAAATGCCTGGCATTGTTCAGAAACCCAGTGTTCAGTGAACACATAAAGAACCAGCGAGATCCTGTCTGCTAGATCAGGGTTTCTTAACCTTGGGCCCGCAGATGTTGTTGGACTACAACTCCCAGAATCCCCAGCCACAAAGGCCATGTCTGGGGATTCTGGGAGTTGTAGTCCAACAACATCTGCGGGCCCAAGGTTAAGATTATTGTAGATCATTATGGGGAGGAAATGTCCCCTACAAACAAATGCTGGAAGCGGGCTCATTCAGGTAACATGGCTAACAAGAACAATCCTACTCGTTCCTCATTGCATTCACAATGCATTTGTCATGCACAGATTTCTGATTAATGTCACCTGTCATTTACAATATGAAGCTGACCTGGTGACAACAGAAATTTCGACAAACCTATATTTGTCTATGTATCAATGAAAACCAACTACTTGGTTTAAATTTAGGTATCCTGAATTAAGGAATTTGGAGTTGGAGTCACTGAGATGGTATATGTTGTTGCAAGGTTGCTCTAGAACAGGGGCATAACTATAATAGGACAAGGGGAGTCAGTTGTCTGGGGGCCCACTGCCTGGTGGGCCCCCAGAGGCAAGTCACATGACTGACTCCCCCAGCCACGCACCCGCCTGGGCTTCCTTCAGTTGTATTCTTCCTCCGAAATTGATGTGAGTGTTAAGACCTGGAGCTACCAGACAGCATGTCTTTCTCTAGTACCATTAAATGACTTGCATCACCCACAATTTACAAAACCTTTTTAAAAATAATTTAGGATGATGTTCTATTGTTGCACATAGGTGTGTGTGTGTGTGTGTGTGTGTGTGTATAAAACTATGCTTTATGTTACCACTATTCAGTCTCATTTAAGATTTATTTACTTCATGAGCTGAGCTTCAGTGGTGGTGGGGGTCCCATTTTGAAATCTTGTCGCTGGGCCCACTCCAACCTTGCTACACCCCTCCTCAAGAATCAGGTGAACAGATCATTTATTTATTTATTTATTTATTTATTTATTTGCTAAATAGTACTGTTAGTGTATTAGTACAACACTAATAGATAGTGATGTACATTTTACGATCTATGGATCAAAAGACAGTTGTGTATTTTTAATACATGAAGTAAGCTCCTGGGTAACTTGAAAAATTTTGAGATGTAGTGATTTTGCAATATTGTGCAATTTTGTGATATTGTGGGATATTTCTGTCCGTAAGAAATGACTGATTTCAACTTCATCCTTTATTCTCCAAATGCAGCCTCCAGGAGGAAGCCAACTGAGCTTTATTTCTAACATCTGATAACTCTGGTGTGTGGGTGTGGGTGTGTGTACGTACAGACTTCCATAAACAGAAAACCTATTGCCATGTCATGTCTCATAAATGAATAAACCTTTTTCTTCTCTGTATGATCTTCCATAAGAGCTGAGTCCAGTGCTTTGTTGGTTCAGTACATTCTAGACTGCAAACAAATGATCCCTTTTCTGATACTCTCTCTAATCAACTATCCCACTACCTTGAAAAGTATGCTAAAGAAATGCAATGCGTACATGGGGTTCCTAGTAAAGTACAATATGTGTTTTGGTAAGCAAAAATAGTACCAGAACATAGCTGTGGCTGTATATCATTGCTTGTCCTGTTTGCAGCTAAAGCAAAACAATAAAATAAGGTTGTTTGACCTTTATGTTACAAACTACTTTTCAGCTGAAAACATTTGTAGTCCAGTTATCTTTGGTTCTCTCTAGATGTAAATTACTAAGGGCTCGATGGAAATAATTCATGATATGGTGGATAACTGAATAAATGGAAATTTTTGGATTATGTGGGAAAAGCATATTTAAGTCTGAAATATATAGATGCATTATTATCACCAGTGTGATAGAGGTTTGCCTGGAGTGAGCATTTTTCCTTTGTCTGCTCAGAAGTTCAGCTTTTCTGGAGAAGGAAGAAGATGGAGATGTTTAATTAGGTTAGACAGCTTTTACATTATTTAGTTGTTTATTTATTACATGTTTATATTGCTAAATCATAAAATCTTGAGGAGTTTACAACCCAACAAAAACAGCTAAAATAATTTAAGACAGTAAAAACAAATTTTAAAAACCACTAGAAGTCTGGTTAAAAAGATATGTTTGTAAGGCTTTCTTGAAGGCCATCAGAGATGTTACACCTCATATCTTGATAGGGAGCACATCCAAACCCAAGGGTGGCTATGTAGAAGACTTGACCCTGCGTCACTGCCAGATCAGCCAGCAGTATCTGCACGTGGACCTTACCAGATAATCTTAGTAAGCACAGGGATCATGCAGAAGATGTTCTCTTAGAGAATATTACCATATGTTTCTCTAGTGTAGTACTGTGATTGTGGCATACAGTTTTGGTTGTAAGAAAATGTAGGTGACATTTTCTTCCATGCTTGCAGCAATATATAGAATTCCCTATAATTAATTCATATAGGCAAGCTTATTTGATTTGTTCTATAAGTGGTAGATGGTCTCTTTCTATTGAAACAATGAGGCATATTTTTAAAAACTGGGAGACAGACATGGCACTTGTACTACATGGGGAGAAACAGAACATTTGACTACACTGCTAGGGTAGAAATGAATCTATTAGTATGGATAGTTGTAAAATTTGCTACTTATTATCTAGGGCAATAGTGCTTTTTCTTTTTGGAGTCTACACTGTCTGACCATCTGCTTTGTTTGTCAACCTTCCATTGATCCCTAGATCAATTAGACTTTGGTTGCCTTCTTCAAAATGCAAGGCACCTATTCAGGTGTATGTTTTTTAAAGTTTGATCAGTGTTGACTGAATGCATTTATTATGGATTAGGGTGACATACAGTAAATTAGGACAGTCATGTATGGTGTAACTGACATAAAGTTAGTACCATTACACCTTTGTGGAATTTTGTCCAACGTATGGATGCAATATATCACATATTAAATGAAAGAATACAGTTTTATGAGATGCCATATTTTGCTGTGATAAAAAAATATCCTGTAATAGGGTGACAGACTTTATTACCTTCCATAAAGATTTAGGGCCTTCTCCAGTGAACATCCAGTTAGCTATATAAATTAACGTTGAGTCATCCTAGTGAGAAGACTCAATTATCTTCAATATTGAAATTTAAAATCATTCAGGAAAAGGGGAAAGGGCTGGCAATAGAGAAACCATGGGTACAAATCAAGAGGAGGATGAAAGATTTTATGATGTATTGGGTCAATAATGAAGATAAAGTTCATTATTTTATCATTATTTTATCAAAACCATCCAAAATATGGACCAGTGTTCCCCAAAAGGCCAGGCACCATAGATATTAGAAATAGTTCCGTTCTTGTGTATTCAGGATGCTGCAGAAACAAATATGTACTCAGCATGGGGGGTGAGGATCCAACTAGTTTAGCACCTAGATAATGTTTCTGTAAACCTGTTATGAATATAAATATCAAGTTCCCCCAAAGCTAGATCTCTCTTTTTTCTTTCATTCTTTGTCATATTAATTTGTATTCTGCTATATACTTGCTTATTCAATTACTTCAAATTCTAAACACCACATCACACATATAGGATTACATGTTTAGTTAGGATAGCTACAATTTTCCGAGTTATGTCCTGAGGAAAAAACTCCTCCTTCCAATTGTCTGAATTTTAAAGAATCAGTTAGCTTTTTCTTGTCAAAGGTTCATTCTACACTTGATGAATAGGCAGCAAAATGGCAAATAATGTTCAGTGTGAATAAGTGTAGAGTGATGAACACTGGGACAAAAACATTCCAGTTTTGCTTATACACTATTGGAGTATGAGCTGTCTGTGATGAAACAGAAAAGAGATCTTAGGGTTGTGGTCAATAAGTCAATGAAAACATTAATGGAGTGTGTCGAGAAAATGGCCAATACCATGCTAGGGATCAATAGGATAGACAGTGAAAATAAAACTGCTAATATTATAATGCTTTTATACAAATCTATGGTATGGGATCACCCAATTAAACTCTTTTGCAGTAGTTAGGATTAGGGATGTGAATGAAACAGATTTTGCATTCTGTTTCAAGCTTGAAATGAAATGCAAAATGGCTGAAACGTTCCATCGAAACAGCTGTCAAGCCAACAGTTGAGCTGGCTGTTTCGACGGAACGAACTCAATATGTTTTGAGTGCTTTGGCCAAAGGGAACAATGGGGAACTTAAAACACCCCATTGTTCCTCATATGTAGGGACACCAAAGTGGGTTGTGTGGTGGGTGTCCCTACATATGAGGAACAAGGTAGTGCATGATGGTAGGTAGTACATGATGGTAGGTAGTACATGATGGGTACTACCTACCACCCAACCCAGTTTAATTTTATTGCTTAACAACATGGCCCTAACAAAATAGAATCTACCAGTATATGGGAGGGGTGCCATCACTCTGCAACCCCTGTTTATGAGTGTGTAGCATGTGGAGAGGGGCATGCTGCAGTTACTCAGATGTAAAGGAAAATCACACACAACACAACACACACTCAGAGGCATTCTATTACTATTTAACGGTTATTTCTGCTTTTTAAAAAATCTCCACAATGAACTCACTAATGAATCTTGGACTAATCACTTGTTCCTGTAATTCACTGGAAATTGGGGACATGATTCTCCTGAATGGCATAAATGCTATGGGGTGCAATATATGTGTTTGATATGCATTTGACTTCTCTGGTAGAGTCTGTGGTCATCCGGAGGTATCTACTTATTCCCACTTTCATCTGGTCCTGGATCTTTTAGCTTTGCCATTGTCCTTGCCCACCAAGCCACACTGTGCAGGGCTACTCAGTTCCTAGCCCTTCATTCAAATACAAGTGTGTTCCTATTTTCACTTTTGAAATGTCAGAGTGTATATTACACAGTGAAAAGTGAATATATTTCTGGCCTCCATTAATTCTAAGAAAGTATTTCAGGGTCAAACTGTCAGAAGGCAATGTAGTTGTTAATTAAACAAGGAAACCTCACCAATGGTGGTAGTTCAGAGCACTCTTTGGCAGCTGTGTAGCAGCTGCCATCTTTTCTTACCTATAATGCTATGTCCCCACCATTACATTTAAAACATTAGCTGTCACTCTGCCCGCCTTCCTGCACCCACAAAGACACTTGACCAGGGGCCCCTCACACTGGGTCTTACTTCCAAGTAAACATGCTTAGAGTTGGGCTGAAGACCAAGATCCATTGGATTGACACTGATTACTCACAAGTAGCCCAACAAAATCCATCAATTTGAAATCATCAGACTGTATTAAAAAAGCAACAAGAGAAGCCAAGTAGCTCTGACTGGTTATTTCTTAGTTCTAGAAAATATTCACAATGTATTCCAATAAGTGGAGAAAACATAGCCCTGATTTGTTCAATACAATAGCTCCAAGTAATAGCCACAACATTTCTTTCATTCATAATTATGCCTTGCAACAATCTGGTTTAGAGAAACAAAATGATATTGCACTCTGTCCAGATGAGAAAAGAGGGAATTGCACTAAAAGACAGCTGGACTGTTGCTCTATATTAAGATTTGCTAAGGCAAGGAGAGGATGATTCCAGCTTATTAAAGAAAACTAAATTACATCTTGTGGACTGACCATATGGACAGCGAAGCAAAGCCTGATTGGACAATGAAAATCCTGTCACTTGGCTATGCTAAAAGGGATGTCATTCAGCATATACTGGAAGCATTCATTATGCTAATTTAGAGAAACAGATGAAGGGAAACATCCCTGATGCATTTCTCTTTCCCGACAGGTGTGACAATGGGAAACCTTATCAGGCAAGCAGTACAGCTTTAGAGGATGCTTTCTAGAAGAGAGAGGAAGGCATTAAGGGTAGCAGAATGGTAATTTGAGAGGTAATTTGATTTGGTGAACTCTATATGACTTTTGAAACTCCACATGAAATTTTGATGAGTGTCCATGGCTAATCTGGAAGGCTGGGAGGTCAGGCATAGAGCCTACTGAAAGTTCTTTCTTCTCACAGACACCAGACACATTCAATCAAGGTGTGCGTTTCTCATTGAATTGTAATGTAATACCTAAAATAATGTTCTATGCTCTGTGTGTTAACATTTGTCAACTTTAATTTTCCATCCCTTTATGCACAAGCAGTCTGAGGAAGCTCTTAAGTTAGAATCCGTTTCCTTGATTCTTTCAGGAGGAAAAATACTAGGAGAGTTCATAAAAAGAAAGCGGGGAGAGGAGGCATGCACGAAAGTAATAAAAAGGCCTGCAAGCTAAATGATGATAGGATAGCAGAAACAGCCAGGCCGCCAAAGTTAATGCAAAAAATGAAAGCGATATGATGACTAAGCACAGCATGAGTTTGTTCAAGGAAGGGATGCCATAGCATTTAAAGGAGGAGGTGAATTCAATCAGCAAAGGAAAATTTCTTCTCAGCAAGGGTTCCAAAGTCTTCCTTAGCTGAGGCATGTTTGATAATTGCTAAAGACATTTTATTTCCTTTTCTTTGCCATGAAATAGGATTTTTAAAAGTGGGAAGGGAAAAAGTATAAAAGGAGTGGCATTATAAAGTTAAAAACAGTGGCCAACCGGTTGCACAAGGCAACACTAGCATTTCTCTCTCACACACACACATGGGCTGTTTTGCATGTGGAAGGCAGTAGGGGTGTGTGTGAAATCATTTTCCATGGTTTAGTTAAAATTTGAACCAAATTTGAATCAGACCCCTGGTTCATGACCTGGTTCAATAGAACCACCCGGACAGTCCAGTTCGTTCATCAAACCAGTTCGAATTGGTTCAAACTAGTTAGCCCATAGGGAATAATGGGGAATCAAACCTATTCCCTATAGGTAGTGCCTAAGGACACCAAAGTGGGTTGGGCAGTAGGGCATGATGGGTGCTACCTACCACCCAACCCACAAAACAATTGGATGATTTTAAGAGAATTTTTGAAATTTTTCTGGGTCAGTAGGTCAACCCTAAGTTAGGGAACCAGAAAAAACCCCAAGAACTCGGTAAAAATAACCCAACTGCCCAATTGCTTTGTGGCCTTGTTCAATTACTTGAGTTTCAATTTGTACTCCATATAAGATTTGCACTTTTGTCTTACAATGGATGATATTTTTCAGATCTTATTTTTGTATACAGAAACAGCTGCTTAGTGAAAATAGAACACCCCATGATCCATAATAATAATACAGGACAGAGCAATGGTCTTGCTTCCTCCCTCCCAACTGTGTTGGTAGAATATATAAATTTGGTTCTCACATGAATAGTCTGTTGTTTGTCCCAGTATCTGTTTCTGTTCTTGTTTGGGGGAAGGTTTTAATTACCAATTTCCTCTCATTTTTTAAGCCTTCCTTTTTTTTAGTGCTATTTTGTTATAAAGAAAAGAAAAATGCAATGAAACCAGTTACACACACACACACACACACACACACACACACACACACACACACAGGAACAGAAATTGATATTGGGACAATTAAGAGAAGATATAAAAGGGGCAATTAACAGTCTATTTATCATGAAGCCAGAATGAACAGGGAACAATAAAATGGGTTGAACATGCAAACAGAAAATGTTTTATTAATACCATAATAGCAATTTGCCTGTGCACAATTAGAATGTGCACGGAACAGATTTTGTGTTTTGTTTCGAGCTTAAAATGAAATGCAAAATGGCCAGAACATTTTATTTAAACCGTGGTCAAACTGGCTGTTTTGATGAAACAACTCAAAATGTTTCGAGTGTCTCAGGCATAGGGAGCAATGGGGAAACTCAAACCCATTGTTCCTCATGGGTAGTTCCTAGGGACACCAAAGTGGGTCTGGTATAGGGCATGATGGATGCTATCTACCAGTCAACCTACCAAATAAATGGGCAAGCAGGTGGTTTTTAAAAACATTTTTTAATCCCTTGACTCAAATTCCCATAGGATCAATGCAGCTACAGTATAAGGTTGCACGTACTGTGAACCTCAACCTTTTAGTTACTATGCACTGTCAGTCCAGATAGTTGCACTGCACACCTACCTCCTGTTTCTTTACATTGGCCACCTTCAGATGTAATATAGAACTGTGGTCCCCCAGTTCTGCACCCCTCTCCGTACTGGAGAGCGTCCTCTCTGCAGTCATTGAGAATGCAGAGATATGGCTGTGCGGGCTTCTTTCTTTCAAGAAGGACAGCTCACACAGCCAATAGCAGCCGGATCGAGGGAAGAGCTTCCTCCCTCAACTCCAGTTGGGGAAAAGGCTAAACAATGGTGCCAGAATTCTGATGTAATGCTGGCACTACTAAACCAGTTATAGCGGGGACGAAACCTTGTGCAAACTGAAGGTACAATTCTTTGTTCTGGGAGGGAAACCATTGCCCACATTCAGAAGTACCATTTACAAAACAGGAGGTGAGGGGACCTCCAGTTTTGTGTTATGTGCAAATGTGTCCTCAATGTCACCTGCAAAAACCATGCACACAGACACAGTCAGATATCTAGTTCTAGTTTACTAAACTAATAAAGTTTGGACCTTTCTTTCTTTCATTAAGAGATGTAAGCAGGAGACTCAGAGATCCCTGGGCCTTGTCTATCAATTAATCCACCAATGGGATTGATTTCCTTCCAGCAATTGCACTCCCAGCTCTGTGAATCTGAGGCTCTCATCTCCTATTCATTGTAAGGATAACTTTGGCCCCATCTACTTCATCCTGGTTTTGTGAAGTCACATACCTCTCTCTCTCTCTCTCTCTCTGATACAGAAAGCACGTTCCTCCCTGTTTAAGCTGTTTTAGTTAAGCTGACTTGTAACTTAAGTGTTCCTGCAGATTAGGCCTGTAGAGCTAGAAGCTGATTAGCAAGCTTTTACTGTCTTACATGCCTGGTCTGCTCCGACCCCAATTCTCCTTCTTAAACTTGTAATGCATAACAATGCATTACAATGTATTAAACAAAATAACTTTACTTTTCAAAATTTTACTTTTTTTGTTCATATGATCATATGTACAAGTCATAAAAAGAATTTCCTTCACTTTCTTCTGTTTTGGCAAGAAAGTTATTGCCATACATGATGTTTTCTTCTCATTTGGATAGCAAACATTACATCTTCATTATAAATTCTTTTAGTTTTAAGCCACCCAGAAGCACAAGTTTTGCTGCCTTTGATTTCTACTAAAACCTTGTACATTTATCCATTTTTCTTTCAGAAAGATATAATTTACAAAAATCTTTTTGGGACATAATAGAAAAAGCTAAATTAATATTTGACTAATTATACACCAAACTGATGGGGGTTGGAGCTTGCAAAGCTAGTATTAACAAATTCCAACAACATTACTTTGAACAGGCACTATAAAACGGTGACTTGTGTATAATTAAAATAAAGCTCCTTCACCCTGGTCTCAGCAGAGTTTGTGAATTCTTGCAGTGAATGTTCAAGCAGCCAGTTAAATAAATGTGCAGTCCATTTGAAGTGCCGTAGAACAATGAAGTTCAAGTCAAAAGTGAAAGCCATGCAAATTTCTCTCAGAGAAATGCATATTTTATGACACTTCACCTACAAGCAACATTTAACGATTAAATATATTTTGCTTATGTCAAAAAAATAACACTGTGGTACTGAATGAATTTCCTGGAAATCTAATATGATCATAAATTAAACACAATCTAATATTTATTCTATCTGTAGAGACTGGTATCTGCTCTTTCACTCAATCTATCTTCTTCCAGACAAATAATTTCTTAAAAGAGAGATGCTGTATCTTGAACCTGCGGGAGGTCACAGTCTCAGACCTGAAATCTCTACCTTCTAACCTCACGGGTGTAGAGATTGGCTGTGTTTACTTCATGGTGATGCTTAGAAGCATTTTCTTCTTTTATTATTTTTCCTATGTCCTAAGGGTAAGCACCAGTATCAGAAAGAGGATTGATGTCTGAGCCCTACCAGAAATTGAACACTTCTTCAGTCTTAAATACACATCCCATTTGTTCTCTTTCTTTTTCTCAATGTGTCCATTTAATGTAGATTCTACAAACACTTGGTAGAGATGGCCTGGCCACTTCTATTCTTTGGACCTAGAAGACGACGACAATGAATATTTATACAATAAATATTTCTATACTGCTTTTCAACAAAAGTCCCCAAAGTGGTTTTGAGAGAGAGAGAGAGAGAGAGAGAGAGAGAGAGAGAGAATGACTTCCTGTCCCCCAAAGGGCTCACAACCTAAAAAAGAAACATAAGATAGACACCAGCATCAGAGGGATGCTATGCTGGGGATGAAGAGATGTTGAGCAGCGATAGGAGAGGCATCGGAAAACTTGAAAAAGGGCAATCAGTCAGGACATGTTAGGAGAGATCAGGATCAAGAAGACCACTATATTTATGTAATATTTTATATTAAGTGGCTAACATGTTCCACAGTGCAATGTGGTTGGTTCTGAGCTGCCCTTGCTACTGTGGACTCCTGCAACACTGCCAAGCACTTCAACATGAATACTTAGAGCAGTGTGCTCACACTATGGGAGTGCTACTTTCAGGGAAGGAGAGATCAGCAAAAATGCACCCCCTTATGAAAGCACCTATGCTTTTGAAGAGGGGATGCTACTGCTGCAGCTGGGCATTCTTTCACAGCATGAATCTTAAATATTGTGTCCACATCTATAATATAATCAGACATTTTATGAGCAATGGAATGTCAAAAGATTAAGACAGGGAATGGGGAAAGACCAGAATAAAAAAAATAAGCAATAAGGCACTGCACACAAGCAGCCAAACCCAGACTAGGGCAGCCAAGCCTGGATTTGGCTCCCTGATTGCACCACCGGGATCAAGCCCAATCCTGGCGATGCCCTCATGGGTAGCCCAACTTTTAACCCTGGCCTTTATCCTGGGTGAAGGGTGTGAGAGCACCCTTCACTCCAGTGCCGGGGTCATGTGTATGCTCGGGCTGCATGCAGCCAGAGTATGCACAGAGTTGGGCGCCTAGAGTGTCCAACTCCATGGGAATCCCCCAATGCACTGCACTCATCACTCAGTGCATTGAAGGATTCCTCGAGGCTAGGAAAACAGGTCCTGGCCTCCAGAGATCCGTGCTGCTCCATGCAGCGCAGGTCATGTGGGCAAGCAAAGGAGTGCCAAAGAAAAGCTCAGCAATCATCTGAGGGGAAGACAGGTCCATCCCTGCCTTTCTGTGCCCCTCCCCACCTCCCACCCACTGTTTAGGTTGTGTTCATACCTTATTGCCTTCTATTTTGGATAAGAGACTCAAAACGAAATACAGGTCTGGGTCATTTACTTTTTAATAACAGTATCAGCTCAGCTTGTAACTACCCAACTGGAAAAGTAAATCTGTAGATTACCAGGTAAGTAACTTCAAGTTACGAATGATTGTGATCTGCTGGGAAGGACAGTTCCATGTCATATTTAATCCATATCTTCTGGCCACATTGCAAAAAAAGCAACATGCCAAGATTAAATCATATACTACTTCAAGCCTGTGAAGTAATGTGCAACCCAATCAATCTAGACACCTGAATCTCATTTTCAGGATGCCAAAGGTTCTTTCAGTGATGGATCTGCTGGCTAGATGTACTGCATTATAATTTTCCTCTGCAGGAACGGAAGGATTAGCAACAGGATTCATGAACCATGCCCTTAAGGAATGTCTCCTGCAACATAAAAGTATATTATTCGTATGGAACACTGTCCCCAATAGTAATTCAGATAATGATGATAATGATGACAAATAATTCAATTATGCCCTATTCTTAGCCAGAGCCTCCCTCACTGTAGCAATCTGTTCTGAAGCTGAAGTGCCAGTGTATATCTATTGAGAATGCCACCATCATTATATGAGTTTCCTGGCTCATCTCACTTGTGGGGTGGGGTGGGGTGAGGTGAATACTTTGTATGGTTGGGGATTTTTTTGTTTTGCTTTTTTGAGTCACTATGTATTCCTGTCTTGACAGCCTTCTCTGCATGCTGGAAGGTCAAATAAATGGCTTTAATAATTTGACTATATTTAAACACCATTTAGGTGTTGTCATTGTGCTATCTGGAGTGATGGATCCATTCTATAATCTTTGCCAAATATTCCAGAGTATCCTGAAGAGCACCAGTTTTGTACTAGACTTAGAAAGTCTATTCTAGGACTATTTGCATGTGTCTTGAAGCATTAGAACCTTCTGTCTGTTTAGTCGTAAGGTCACAAGATCACCTGATGCACTAGACCAAAGTTCTGTCTAGTACAGCATTTTGTTTCCAATAGAAGCTAGTCAGTTACCCAGGAAAGTGGAGCTCAGAAAACATGCTCAAAAGCAGATAGTCCCACTTTACACTTTTAGTTGGAGGCTGTGCTGAAATAGCATGGTGGACAAGCAGCAGGAGCCCCTCCCCACTCCTACACAGAGCTTCCAGCGTGAAAGGGGCCCATTGTGACATGCCATAATGATATACAAGGCATGACTGTATCTCTTTAAAAAAATTAATACTGCTGAGAATCACAGAAGCTTCTCTGCAACTGCATCTTCTGCTGGTCCCACCATGTTTCCTATCCTAATAGATGCTGAACAGTCCCAAACACTCTTTGATAGCTGATAGGTAACTACCATTCCGCTCTGGACTTAATGCATCAGCCCTCCTCAGAGAGCTGGTCTACTGTAGATGTTATTTGAAAACAAATCTGGTCCGTTCTTTGCAAGGTGATTCAATTCAGATTAGAATCATCAACATCACTGCTGATTCAACCCAAATCAATTTGTGAGTGCATCGATTTGCACATCCCTACTTCATAGGCTGCTGGACCTTGTGGGCTCCATACCATAGTATGGTATGTATAGACTTAGGATGATAACTGCCCTTTCCTTCCTCCCTCAGACTTTGTCACCCCTGGGATCCTGCCACAACCATGACTATAAGGTATTGCCTATTTCCCATTTTAGAGAAATGTGACTAGGAAAGAGAAAAGTGGAGAGCAATTTAAAAATGTGTCTCTCTGGGACGTATAAATGAGTATGTTTCTTTTGCTTCTGTTTGTGGTCACTTCCTTTAACTTTAAAATATCCAGACACCTGAGCTGCCTAAGGACAACACATAGATTCAAAGCTACAGTTTACTAACACCTGATACAAAATAGATGCTTTCCCCTTCATTCCATTCCATTTCTTCTGTTTCTCTTCTTCATACCTCATATGATGCCTACCTGCAACCAAACTTTTTATGTTGAGTGTAAGTACTGTGTTGAATGCAATGCATCTAAAAAAAAGCTTGAAGAGGGTTCTGGCTCTGTACTCCGAAAAACTCTAGATGAACTCTGTCCTATTAAACAGATAGATAAAACTTCATGGTAAGTTGTTAAAATATGAGGGGAAATATCTAAGACCAAGCATATATGCATATGGATCCATATGTTTTAAATTAATATATATTGACAGATGATTAAGATACCGCTTCCTCACAGAACTGTATGTAGGAAGCTAAAGTATTTATTTATATAACATCTGAGTTGCCTGTCCAACCAAGCTGGGTCACTGAAAGCAATATACTCTACATTTAAAATCAATATAATAAATTTCATATTTAGTTCCTAAAGAGCTAGAAGCTATTTGGGAACTGGAGATAAATTCCCAACTGCAGCAATACTGTAGCCCTTGGCAGAGTTACAGAGTTACAGAAAGTACGAATTTGTTCTAACCTGTTGATGAACTCTGATACTATCACAAGCCATATAATCTGAAAAAAGGCATTCCTGTTCATCCATGACTAAGAGCAGTCCAAAAATGAGACAGCAAAGACAGCACAAAATAATCCAAAACATCTAACCAGAGACAGACAACAACAGAGTATAGTTGGCAGGCATACAGAATAATGCATGATGTCAACAAATCCTGCCATCCAAAGTAAGCCGTTAGGACTGGCATCAAATTGGAACCAAGGGAACCAGCTTTTGCTTCTTGCGATACAACCAATCCAATCTCCAAACCGATTTTAAAAGTTTCTAAAAATCATAAGACTGAAGAGACAAGCAAGCAATGGTCAGAGAGATAAGAACCAAATCAATCAAGGAAAATATCTGTAAGCTCAAAGGTAGACATCAGCCGACAAACTTCTAGTCCAAGATATATTGTTAGATTTTTTTTTCAATGTACCAAGTTTTTCCATTCCCAAAATGGCTACCTGTGTTAAAAGAAATGAGAACAATCACCACGTCCCCTGCCTTCAACTAAATGCAAAATCAATATGTTAAATTGTAGGTGTGGGTTTATGTCTGAGGAAAGATTTCAGGGATTAATAAAAGAGCTAATACAAGAAATAGTGTGTGGGTCGGTGGGTGGGGTTAATAGTTTTTAATAACTCACCCTTTGCTCACTCTGTATATTCTACTCTTTACTCAATATGTAAACAAATGAATAACATTGCATTGTTTATCAGCCAGGTTTTCTCTGCAATTATTCAGGAATTATGTTTAAAATAACTTTACCCTTGATGAGCAGAGCAACCAAGAACTGAAGGATAAAACATGCCGGTTCACTTTTGTTTCTGTACATTTGTAACTATTTTGTTTGGTTTGTATGTCACATTAACTGTGATGTGGTTGTGATGTTCAGAATTCAATGCAACAGTTAAACACTCGTCTGGCTTCAGTTCTCCTGTACTGTCTATGCTTCCTGAGCAATATTTGCTTAATAAAATGCAATCTATGCTTAAAATTAAGCCCATAATTTTCTGCTCTGATTACTATGACTTGCTGGATCTTGCTGTTGGGAAAAGAAGGCTTCCTCCCTCAGATGGGAGGAAGGTAATAAGAGAGGGGCAAGCTTGTTGTTGTTATTGCATAACAATAACAACAATAACTAATAATTATACACCGCTTTTCAACAAAAGTTTCCAAAGCGGTTTACACAGAGACATAATTAATAAATAAGTTGGATCCCTGTCCCCAAGGGGCTCACAATCTAAAAAGAAACATAAGATAGACACCAGCAACAGTCACTGGAGGTATTATGCTGGGGGTGGGTAGGGGTGAGAGTGGGAGTATAATGTGATCAACCTTCAAGGAAGACCATTTCTAAATCAATTGCTGTTATCAACGCATCCCACCTCCAACCCTTCCACATTTTCTTTATGGATATAAGATACTGAAATACCATCACTAGTTTAAAAAAAAAATTCCAACATTTCCTTTACACACTGTAAGGTCATTCAAATGACATTATTCACCTGGCCTGGGGAAGTATGAGGGAAAGGCAGGAGCCATCTTGTCTTTCCCCACATGATCCAAGCCACTCTCGGGGTTGCCAGTGCCGTGCACCCACATGAGCACCACACAGCAGCTCCACAGAGCAGCTGGGGAGTGAAAAGAAAGCTGGCCATGGCCTCCCGCATTCCACAATGCATTCTGCAATGAGCACAGTGCATTGGGGAATTCTCTTGCAAGCCGGGTGCTCTAGGTACCTGGCTCTGTGTCTGCTTGGGCTGCCTGCACTGCAACCTGAGCAGACACACAACTGGAGACCTGGGTAGAAAGATACACTCGCGCACTTCTACTCAGGTAAAAGTCCAGGGGGAATCTCCAGGCAACCTGACAGGGCAGCATTGGGATCGGCCACGACCCTGGCACTGGAAGCCTACAGGCAAGAGGTGAGGGCATGCCCTATCTCTTGCTGTTGCTCCCCTGCATATTGAGAGACAGCATGCCTCTAAGAGTCATGGTATTGAGAGGCATTATGCCTCTGAGGCTGGAGGTGGCCTATCACCAGACTAGTAGTCTTTGATAGACCTGCCCTCCATGAATTTCTCTTTAAGAACATTTCCTTTCCCACCGTATTATTTTGAACACGTTTAGGCATTCAGTGACTGAGAAATGTGTTTTCTGGCACATGAATGGTTCTGTAATCGATCATCTGAGTCTATATGTCATCAGATAGGATAATATATGCATCAAACTGGAAAATGACTTCAAAAATAGCATGTGTTTTGTCTATATATTTTGGTGGACATTTGAATCCTATGAATATTTGTTGACCTTCCATGGCACAATTGATTTGTGCCACAGCTGCCAAATTGGTGTCTGTCAAACACACACAGACACACACATGGAAAAGGAATGCTCTCCACGACATGGTTGATGTCCAAATCCCTAATGTGCAACACCCAGAATTCTGCTGAATCCAAGCACAATCCATTCTGCTTAAAGCTGAGAAGCAAGCTAAATCTGTATGGCCAGGAGTGAAGTTTCTTCACTATTCAGGGAACTGATCTTCTGGGATCAGACCACCTTTAGACTAAGACTTTAGAATAAGAGTTTAATCACATATCAAATCAACATATAAATGCAGATTATTAAGAAAGTTACAAGTCCTGAGAATAAATAGATATTATTAATATAAAATTACATGGTTAAAATTCATATGGTATGGAGAGAAGATAGGAACAATACATATGTCTGAACTAATACTACATTGCTTTTGCACACACACAAAATCAGCTTAATTGTCAAGAGTGGTCAACAAACGAGTTGGCAATAAACTGAACTAGATCTCTGAGCCAGGTTTTCTCCCAGAAGAGGAAAAGAATCAATCTATTTATTCAATCTTTGAGGAAAGCCAAGCAAATAAGGTGTAAGATAGTAATCTGAGACTTCAGGATTCAAAAGCTGGCCCATCAGACATAAGGAGCAATATATTATTGTCCTAAATAAATATCTCTCAGTAGTATCTGGCCAGATGTGCCAACATCCTGCAGAATCTTCCCAGGGGTTAGTGAAGTTCATGCTTACACAATGATGTTAAGTGCTTATGAAGCACTTGAGAAATAAATTAATGCCATGTATAAAAAAAGAAGTTTACAGATTTCAGATTATTTCTTTCCCAGGTCATGGTTCAGTAATGTAAGCCATTTTTGGAAGGGCAGTATAGAAATTGAATAAAATCATCATCATCATCCCCCAGTGAGGCACTAATTGGCCTGGTTGTGGGGCTTGCATGCTCTGAGGAAGGTGAGAGCTATGCCAGAGGTCCAACCATACTGGACAGGTCTCACCAGAGGAGCCAGACGAAGAGTGCCTCTCCCATCAATAATATGGTGAGAAGTAACTTTAATAAATCTATACTGGATCGGTCATCGCCCGGGTCAACAAGAACCGTGCCAGGTGCTGGAGTCCCTGGACATCCGGTGGCAAGTGGGCTACAGGACTCAGGATCTTCAGTTGAACAACCAGGGTTGGAGACTGCAAGGTTACTGGAAGAAACGCCACTTAACCGTAAAAAAGAAAAAGAAAAATGCCAACAAGGAAATAATGATCTGCTATTACAAGTGGAATAATAGCAGATGAAGTGATGCAACACTTATTAACTAACAAACAGCTTCCAGTTGAACAGAAAGGAAATTGCTCGAACACCAGAGGCACAAAAGACCAGCTACTGATTGACAAAATGATTTTAGAAAATTGCAAGAGAAGAAAAACCAATCTAAATGTTGCATGGATTGACTACAATAAAGCCTTCAATTCATTGCCTCACACATGGATACTAAAATGTTTAGAAACAACTGGTGTCAGCAAAAACATTCAGATATTTATTTTAAAAAAGCAATGAGCATGTGGAGTACACAGTTAACAATCAATGGCGAGACACTTGGACAGGTTAGCATTAAAAGAGGCATTTTCCAAGGGGACTCACTATCCCCTCTGTTGTTTGTAATCGCCATGACCCCACTTTCACAAATACTAAACAAAACAGGCCTCGGATACCAAACATCTAAAACATCAAGTAAAATCAACCATCTGCTGTAAATGGATGATCTGAAGTTGTATGGAAAGTCCCAGTCAGAAATCGAATCACTACTAAACACTGTCCGTATATTCAGTAGTGATATAGCAATGGAGTTTGGACTAGACAAGTGTGCTACATTAATAATGAACAGAGGGAAAATAAGAAAAACAGAAGGAATAGAACTGCCCAATGGAAGCAAGATCAAGAACCTGGAAGAGAAAGAACATTACAAATACTTGGGCATTCTCCAGGCTGATAACATCGCACACACTGAAGTTAAAAGAAAAATTGGAAGTGAATACATCAGGAGAGTTAGAAAAATCCTAAAGTTTCACTCTGTTCTTGAGGTTTCATGGGAACCTATATCAAGAGCACAGGAAATAAACATATATTGTATGTCTTTGCTACTGATAGCAGAAACTTTGGAGTAGAAGGTTCTGTAGCTGGGTATGTTAGGCTATGTCTTTATTGCACAACCTTTGGTCATTACAAAACAGCATTACTATAACTAAAAACAACAAAACACCAAGCAAACAAATTTCAATCTACATAGAGATAAAACACCGCTACCGTCAAGAGGAGGTTATGATGCACTATCTTTTAAATTGCCAGTTTTTGTCTGAATATAGTGACAGACAAATATATTTTCTTTTTATACATACCCAAGTTTCATGATGATCTTAGTAAGATGATGGTATCTGTAAAATGAGATATGTAGCAAAGTTTGTTTATGCTGCTGAAAAGGTGAAGAAAACTCTCTTGGCTGTTTGATGATGTTATTATTATTCCTTGTTTACACAGTCAGACAGGTGTTATTGACTGGTTTGTCTTATCCAGACACTGAGTCCTTCCCAAGGACCTGGGATGGTTGAATTTTATTGTCAATGTTGTTGCTATTGTTATAGATATTGTCGCAGAATATAGGCTGTTCCCAGTAAAGCTGCTTTTTGTAATTGGCTGATGGTGATTTCTGATGGTGTTACGATATCTGTAACAACAGCAACAACACTGATAATAAAATTCAGCCATCCCAGGTCCTTGGGAAGGACTCCACCTTGAATCCACCGCATGTGAATCCACCTTTTCCAGATATTGGGCCAAAGCCATGATGAGTCCATAAATCTACATCTATCTATCAGAAATGGTAGCAATGAGGGATACATGTCATTATAAAGCATGTTATACCTAAACATATTATTTATTTATTTATTTATTTATTTATTTATTATTATTACTTGTTTGCATAGTCAGACAGGTGTTATTGGCTGGTTTGTTTTATCCAGACAGTGAGTCCTTCCCAAGGACCTGGGATGGCTGAATTTTATTATCAATATTGTTCTTGTTGTTATTATAGATATCATCGCAGAATATAGGCTGTTCCCAGTAAAGCTGCTTTTTGTAATTGGCTGATGGTGATTTCTGTGGCCCCTATGGTGTTGAGGTGCTCTTCGAGGTCTTTTGGAATTACACCTAGGGCGCCAATTACTACTGGGATTATTTTGGTCTTTTTCTGCCACAGCTTTTCAATTTCAATTTGTAGAACTAAACTGAACTGGTTCAGTTCAATGTTGAACTGGTTCGGTTCCAAACCAGTTTGCACATCCTTACTACAGCTTCCATAATTCCCAGCCACAGTGGCCAATAACCAGTGATAGTGGAGGTATATTCCAACAACAGCTGGAGAGCCCATGACCACAAGGCTACATCTGTCCAATCTCTATACATCAGGGAGCTGTTTTTGTGCACACGTGCTTGCAACTTGTGCAACATTTCACTCCAACCATCTTCAAATAATAAACACATACATAATAAATATTAACGAATCCATATTTGGAATACTACTGAGATCTACATCCTGATTATGGAAGTATTATTCCCTGTATTAAAAAAAAAATCCATTACAATCTATCCTTTCTATACACCCACAGGCATATGCCCTAGTCTTTTATTTTAACACACTATCAGCTCTAAAATCGTCAAAGGTTAGAACATGAATTACTGTTTCTGCTATGAGAATTACTTGTTTCTTATGTGGTAGAGTTAAATTGGATTTAACCATCAAGCCTTCATATATAATGCATCCCTTATCCCATCCCCCATCGCACACGCTCTAAATTTAATTAAAATAACTGAAATGAAACTAGAGATAATTTGTTTTTTAAATAGACTGCCACATGCTCCATTTACATAAAACCCATTAGTTTGCATTAAATACAAATTAGCTGCTGATATGAATTAAATCACGTATAAATAGTTCGGAATAGCCTCAATTCTGCACATTTTAATTAATATAACAGTTAACCAGATTTATTTGTAAGGTAATCAAGACTCTTACTTATTCATTCTTCAGCACAATAGGCCAGACAATGAAGGGCTGTCCTGCAATGTTTGGCGGTTTTAACAGCCACAACAGAAGCCCAGAGTATTGATAGAACCTATAATTTACAAAGGAACATGGAGCCCAGCCAGTGAATGTTAGTCATGACTAAGTCCCAACAGAGTGGCTACCTTTTAAATTGGCAAATTATGGATAGTCTGGCCATCCATTGCTTGAGAGGGGGAAACAAATAGGACAACAATGTTACAGGATAATGATGGGTTTCTAATTACATTGTTCTCATTAAATAATTACAGCGCTGGCAAACAGGTCACTAATGCCTAACATCCATTATTTTCTTACACAGAAATTGCAATTTTCAGAATAAGTCTTATATAAGATTTCTTTCTACGGCAACATTTGTATTCCTTTTCTTTGTTTTTTTAAAACTCAGACTTCCCATTTTTTGTGTACTGTCTCCATAAAGGTTTTTCTTTTCCTTTCTCAAATGGCATTTTTGAAAAGGAAGATAAGGACAGAATATCTGAAATAAGCAGATTCCATAAAAATTAGTGGCTGACATACTGTGCAGCATAACTTCAGCCTCATAGCATTGCATTTGTGCAATTACAATGTTACACAAATACAAAATGGGTGCAGATTGTATTACACAAAAGTAAGCCCATTGGAAATAATGTAACACAATTTGCACACATTTTGCATTTGCACAAGTTGTACAACTTATTCAAATTGCAGAAATGCAATGTTACTAGGCTGATGTACTACTGCTGTGCAGTATGTCAGCCAGTAACTGATGATATCCATAGGTCCAATTGAAATAAATGGAACTTAAGTATTTACATTTTTCCTTCAGAGTGACCTAGGGTCAGAGACTCAGAATGTATACTTCTAGTAATCACCTACAAAATGTGGATCATATCCTCAAGTTTTGGTATTGTGATCACCTGCCACTGCATGTAGGAAACCATGTGTGTGCTTGGCATACACACATACAAATATATATACAATCCACCCAATTTCTGCACCCTTCTACCCATTTGAAAAATAAAGAGGGCAGGGGCAGTCCAAGATACTTTTCTGCCTAAACAGGTGGGCAATCTGATGCCCAGCACCCCAACTTCAGGTGGGTGCTCAGCATTCTCAGGCTATGTTGCTGAATCAGCAGTGCCACATGAGCAGTGTCAGGCTATGCTATCAAGCCACGAAATGGCAACAGGAAGATTGCTTGCTTATATGTGTGGAGTTAAAGGGGAAAGAAGAGGCCCACTCCAGTATTGCAAGAAAGCAAAGAAACCTAAGTAGTCCAGTGTCAGGTGTAGGGCAGTGACAGCAGGGAAACCCATGGAGTGGCACCCATGGTGGTGGGGGCCAGCACTGCACCTCAGCCAAGCACTTCACCCTGCCTCAAGGCAAATCTGCCCTGAGAGAGGATTCTGGAAAGCAAGTGAATCACACATGTGCATGATGGTGCGTGATCTCAAGGTATACAAGGCAGGGCCTGTTGTTCTATGTGCTTCACAATTTTATCCTTGAGGATCCTTCCCATCAATTTGCCTAGAATGGACGTTAAGCTAACCTGCCTGTAATTTCCCAGGCTGGCCCTGGATCCCTTTTTGAAAATTGGTGTCACATTTGCTACTTTCCAGTCCTCCGCTACAGAGCCCGATTGCAGGGATAAGTTATATATTTCAGCAAGGAGGTCAGCAATTAAACATTAGAGATCTTTGAGGACTCTTGGATGGATGCCATCTGGCCCTGATGATTTGCTAGTTTTCAGTTTTTCCAGACAGTTTATAACATCATCTCTTGTCACTTCTATCTGACTCGATTCTTTAGCCGCCATCCCTGAAAAGCCTCTTTCAAGTCAAGTCAAGTCTTTATTGTTACGCCCACCAACCAGAATATATATATAAACCCAGCAAATAAAATTAAAAAGGATTAGTTAAAATGCAATGTGTCATTATCAATAAAATAGATATTATTAATTAAAACAATAAAAAATTCCATATTAATCATCCGCCGATGAGTATTAATGGCAGAAGCACAGTATCTACCAACTCTAGATGTTACTGCAGACTCCAAATCTTAAAGCAACAAAGAACAATAGAATTGATCCTGTCGACCTGGAAATTGACATAATAGAGGTGTAATAAATGAGGTGCAAAGGGAGCCCTGCAGCAGAGAGAGAGACCACCTGCTTCCCAGACAGCCCCCAGGGTGAGAGACTGGTGTTGGCTGTCTTTTGTCTGCTGTCTGCTGCTGTTGAGTGCCTGCATGCAGGAGAGGGAGAGGGTGAGACCATCGGCCAGCCCCCTGCCTGACCTGTGAGATTGTGGCCTCTGGTAGTGACTTCTTTGCAGGATTGGGGCCCAGGAGTGACTCAGCAGTCCCTGCTTTCCACCTGACCAGGGAGGTCATCTATGGCCACCCTATAAGGGATGCTGCCTGTGGCAGTGGGCCAGCCACCAGTGGGGTTGCCACCGAAGGGGCGTCACCAAAGGGGGTCGCCCCTTTGGGGGAGCCACTTCAGGGGACAGTGAGGGTGAGGACCAGGTCTTTTGGTCCAGTTCTTTGTATGTGGTAGGTATTTAATAATTGGGCTTCTTTTTTAATTTGTCCTGGGTGATGATCTTTTATAATGTGTCTGGGCTTACATGGAGATGGGGAGACAGGGGGTGTGTCCACTGACTGTGGGGCGGGAATTCTGGTGGTGGTGAGGAACAGAAGAAGTAACATTGGCAGGACAGCGGATCGTTACAAGGGAAGGGGACATAGAAATTTAATAGCTGTTGTGACCACCCAACGGGCTCAACACATGCACATGTCTTAGAGGGAACAGTGTTCCCAACACTTGTTTGCTCCATGTATCCATATGATACTCGTAAGTTTTCACACCTCCCACCCAAAGTCAAATTTTTACTGTGGGCACATAACTTTCAAGCCAGGAGTCGGCACATTTTACCCCACCTTTACCTTTACTAACTTTATTTATTTCAGAACAAAATGCAGGATAAAGAGTTTACTCCCCTCCTCAATATGCTGGTCCCCATCAATTCTCTCCCCATCAATTCTTCTCTGTTGTGACATCATTAGTTGTGTCCTTAAAGTGTGGGTAGAAAACAAATATGTCAGATACAGGGATATAGTGTTAAAATTGCTCCTTTGGAAAAAGGTTTAGGCTGTCTGTCTTTCAATTTTTACAAGCTAAAGCTTTAATTGGTTCATGATTGGGACAAGCATAAGTCAGTGATGCTAAGATGGAAATATTCTTTTTGTGTTTGAAGCCATTTTAGGACTGTTGTATGGAATAAAAATATTAAAGATGACTGAGAGTTTTGTAAATTAATTTCTTCGACGTAGTCTCTGTCTTTTACATGAATGGGCTATGTGCCTGCACAGAGACCTCGTTGGAATCTGGCAGGCTCAATTCTCCTGCTTTGGGCGGGAACCCCTCCCCCAGCCGCTGTGTGTGGCTGCGCCACTCCTCATCCCCTCAGTCTTTCTTTGTCAGTGAACATCGAGGAATCTTCAGTTTGACGAGTAGGATCTATCTATCCTCTTGTTTTTCTCCCTGCTTCATTTTCTTTCTTTCTTTCTTTCTTTCTTTCTTTCTTTCTTTCTTTCTTTCTTTCTTTCTTTCTTTCTTTCTTTCTTTGCGTAGTAGCATTTTTTCTTAGCGTTTTGGTTTTTACGGTCTTTCTTTTGAAGCTCTGACCCTGGCTGGGACACAGCGTGGTGACCGACTGGCGTTTGGAGTTTATACCGGACACTACGAACTTCAAGAAGTATGTTCGGTGTGGATCGACGATCCCTTTCCCCGATACTTATACTCAGGGTTGCTTGTGTCTGGGGGAATCCCACATTGTTGAGACATGTCTTCACTGTCAGAAGTTCATGAAGTAGGCTCACAAAAATAGGGCTTCTCACCTGGGTGCGGCCCTGTGGGACCTGGCTCTCCGTTCATCGGAAGCCTTATCGTTACAGCAATCCGTGGAAATGGCTTCATCGGTGGCATTGGAGTGTTCTGTATCTGCTCCTGTAGAGGCCAAGAACCTGAACTTGGTACCGGTATCAACACCCCCTAAGGTTGTCCCTAGACGCCTCCCTGATTTCCTCCTGTAACTACCAGTCACTGTCAGTATTTTGATCCAGAGCGTGACACCACTTCCCCAGTAGCACATTTCCTTTCAGGCCTTATATTGTCACCCACAGGGTTTCTGTGGGGGACTCCAGTCCACCTAGGTTTTCTACCTGGTTAGATTCTATCCCTTCTTTAACATACAGTGCTACTCCACCTCCAAGGCGCCACTCCCTGTCCTTTCCATAGAGCTTATATCCAGGCATAACAGTGTCCCAGTGGTTCTCACTGTTCCACCATGTTTCTATTATTCTCACTATATCTATTTCTGCATTAGCCATCAAGCACCCCAGCTCACCCATCTTGGCTCAGAGGCTTCTGGCATTGGCATATAAGCACCTATACACTGAATCTCTCACCTGGTGTATGCTATCTTTCTTTTGACTCTTTGACCAGCTGGCACAGCCTTCTGTCTGCTCTTTATGTGGTTCTGCTCTGTCCTCTTCTGTTTTATCTGAATCCTTTGCACCTTCACACTTGACAGGATGGCATTTGGCAAACGAGATACTGTCCAGCTCCTGTTGGCTATTCCCCAGGCATCATTTTAAAAGCTGCTCTGCAACCTTTTTGATTTTAAGTGTCAGCAGTCTGGTTCCATCTTGGTTCAAGCACAGCCCATCCCTTTTGTACAGGCCTTGTTTGCCCCCAAATGTATCCCAAATCTAAACCCCTCCTCCAGACACCAACATCTTATCCACACGTTGAAACCTCTCAGCTCTGCCTGTCTCACTGTACCTGCGTGTGGAACAGGTAGCATTTCTAAAAATGCTACCTTGGGGGTCCTGGACTTCAATTCACTACCTATCAGCCTAAATTTGGCTTCCAGGACCTCCCAACTACATTTCCCCACATCGTTGGTGCTGACATGCACCACGGCAGCTGTCTCCTCCCCAGCACTGCCTAAGAGCCTATCTAGACACTGAGTGATGTCCGCAACCTTTGCACCAGGCAGGCAAATCACCATGCGGTCAACACGCAGGTCACAAACCCATCTCTCCATACCTCTAATGATCGAATCACCCACTACAAGGAGGCCCCCACTCCCCAGAGGAGTATCCCCTGTGTGAGAGGATATGGGCTCATCATCCATGGAAGTGGTCCTTTCTAATGGAGCATTTCCCTCTTCCCCAGACTGATGTCATCCTTCCCCAAGACCTTCATTCTCCCTGACAGCAGAGGAGCTATCCTTGGAGGGGGATGCCTCTACCATATCTCTGAAGGTCTCGTCCACATGCCTCTCTGTCTCTCTGAGCTTCCCCAGATCTGTCCCCTTGGTCTCGAGGGAACAAACATGTTCCCTGGGAGCCAGGGGCTCCTCTCACTGAGCACACACCCATGACTTCTGCCCATGGAGCAAATATTCGTACATGTGGCACTCTGTGCAACACATTGGGAAGTGCCACCTCCCCTGCTGACTTTCTATCTTCATACTGATTTTGTTGACCGTTTACAGTATTTATTAGAAGGATAGATTTCAGCTGTAATTGTCAGCTATTTAACTGTCCAAACTGCCCTTTTCAAGAATATCAGAGAGAGAGAGATCAGTAATTATATGTGGAAGGAACTTGTACTTACCTTCTCTTCTCCACCGGGATCCTTGTGATCACAGGGGTTTGCTCTAGACTCCTCTGAATACTTCCCGCTAAACTCCTGCAAAACTCTAACATCCTATTTGCTATCCCTGTTTGCTATGCTCTTGGGCCTTCACTTCTTATGTAGAGTGTAGGTTGCAAACTAAGACAAAAGATGTGGGTCAAAGGAATGTGGGGCCTCCCACAGCTCTAGCTGACTCCACCTTCTCTAGTCAGGGACAAACAAAAATACTGGAGTTTGCTAGCCCTGGCAAATGCTAGCCCTGGCAAATAACACACACACACACACACACACACACACCCTATCCCTTTAAAGAGAGAACAGCCCCTCCAAATCTCCCCTCCTCCTGTTAGTTAGTTCGAAGGGGGGGGGGAAATCTAGATGTTGTTCTGTTTAGAAAAGCTTGCTCACCTCCTCAAGCTGCTTCTGTTCTTCCCAGAGTAGGCTTCAAACTGAGAAACAGGATATGAGTCAAAGGAATGTGGGGCCTCCTGCAGCCCCAGCTGACTCCACCCCCTTCAGGCAGGGACAAATGGGAGTTTGCGAGCCCTGGCAAATAACACACACAGACTAGGACTTATCCCTTAAAGAGAAACCAGCCCCTCAAAATCTCCCTCCTGTTAGTTAGTTTGAAGGGGGAAAGGGCTAGATGTCATTTTGTTTACAAAAGCTTGCTAATCTCCTGAAGCTGCTTCTGCTCCTCCCAGAGTAGGCTTCAAACTGGTCAATAGGGTTGCTGGTGCTAAGAGTCAGATGCCATCAGGAGCTACATCTCCAACAGTCTCAATTACCTTGGAGACTTCTTTTCTGCTCATTTTCTCTACTTTTTTGTTTAGAAAGTCAGCCATTATGTCATCAGCTGCAATGAATCCATCACCATTTTTTCTCAGTGAGAAATGTGCACATAAGCAATTCCTTTGCTTTTCATAAATCACTGCTATGATGGAAGCAAAGTGTTATTGTGGATTTGGTTTTCTCAGATTTTCCCAGTGCTGACACAGTTTAAATCCAGATGTTGTGAGTATTTTTGCTTTCCCCTTAGCATGGGCCTTGACTTCCTTGGAGGACACAACTGGAGTCCTCTCCATTCTGTAGATTTCCAGGACTGCTTTCTTTATATATTATATGGGAGCAGAGCAACCAGAATCACTGCCCTCTCTAGACAACTTGAATTGTATTTGTTAGTCTGAGAGGGTTAATATTTAGAAAATCCAGAGTTAATACAAGGAGTCATGATTCTATGATTACCTCAAGTTTTCAAAATCACCAAATGTGATATTGTACTAAGGAAATATGCATGCAAAAGGCTATCAGATATCTGAGTACAGCAATTAAGCCAACTATCAAACTTCCTGCTAAGGAAGTAAAAATTATGTGCACATACAACACCAAAAATTATTGGTGGTCTCAACTTTGTTTAGGACTGGAAGCTGAACCTATCCTCCACTGTTATATTCCTTCTCAAGGGAAAAGAACATGGAGGCTGGACTCATGTCCCCAACCTTGCAAACAGAGGTTCAACAGACTGCTCCAACCATCTGTTGGGAAGCTAGACATACAAAGGGCCACTTGGTCTCACTGTAACTTCTCTGGATTGGGACCAATAATACTATATCATGAGATAAATATAGTAGGGGTTTGCGAGCTGGCTCAAAATCAAGCCAGCTCAACTCTGAGTCAATACGTTTTGAAGGCTCGACCTCAGACCGAATCTGATCCAGTTCAGTTCGAGGTTGAGCCAAACAGGGCTGGCTGATTTGGAACCAGCTTGAAGACTCACCAGCAAAAGGGAATCCAATGAGTATTCCCCTTTACCAATAAAGCAGTGGGGAGGGCTTCCCTAAGCTTCAGCAGAGAGTAAAATTGTGTACTAATGAGTTGTGCCGGCTACAGCAGATGTGTTGGTGCCAGCTGTGGCTGCCATAGGGAGGTGGTGGTGGCAGTTTTCCCCAAACTCCAGGCAGTATCCTTCAGTCCAGTGATGGCCCAGTTCAGGCCTTCATTCTCTGGCCTTTTTTCACTGTGCATGCTCGGGTTGTTTGCATCACCATGGAGTGATGCAAACAGCCTGTGCACACATGGAGAAGTTTTTTAAAAGGCCTCCATGCAGGTGTAGAGGCCTGAAATGGGCCATCACTGGACCTGGAGACACTGGGGGAGGCCAGCGGGGATTGGGGGAGCCATCGCTGCCTGCCATGGCCTCTGCTGTCAGCACAACTCATAAGTACACAGTTCTAAAAAAACAAACACCCTATGCTTAGGGAAGCCCTCCCCACCCCTTTACCGGTAAAGGGGCATCCTTGCCAGATTCCCCTTTGCAGGTAGGTCTTTGAGCTGGTTCCAAAACTGTTTCAACCTTGAACAGAAGGAGGGCCGGTTCAAAGAGCTAAAACTGAGCCGGTCCAGTCTGATTTGATTCTGAAGTGAACTGGGTAAACCGGTTTTGTGCACATCCCTCAAATTTAGTTAGAAATGCACTTGTGTTCTTTCCAGCACAAGGCAGTCAAGATACTCTCAAATAATACTCTGCTTTCAAGATAACTCTTTGGTGACTAGGTCATGATTTACAAAATATAAAAATGTGGCCCTCAAGTAAACTATTCGTTGTGTCCCTTGCTATTATGGTAGCTTTGAAAAACCTACTAAAATGCATTCTCAAAATAGAAGAGAGTCAGATTTCCCTGACATGTTTCAATGCTCCCTACCAATTTGAATAATATACTTTTGAAGTATTGAAACTAGTAGTACATGGCATGTGGTACGTGAGGAAGCTAGTCTTTTTATTTGTATTTTATTTGGACTCTCATGCCAGGAGATATTAGGGCTGTTATATCTTTGGCAGCACCGACAGCAAGTGAAGTGGCACTAATGTAAAAATCTTACAACTGCTACAGGTTTTGTACATGAAACCAAGTCAAGGTTGCAGCTGTTCTCAATGATTCACATAATTCAGCAACTGCTCCTCTAGCTACTGGATAGAATAAATCCCAGACTGGCTAGACAGTACTTGTCAAGATATTGGCAATTCTGCTTCCTGTCCTGAAGTTTCGGAGCACAACTTGCAAGACATCAAATCCTTTCAGTACTCGGTAAATACTTATGAATGGACAGCTATGAGTTCTTCTTTCAAGACTGAGCTTGTAATCATTTAAAATGTCTCAACTATATTGGCTGAATATTTTGCTTTTTAAAAGCTAATACAAGAACTGGGCAAATGTTCACTAGTACTTGTATTCTATATCTCTACAGTTCAGCATTAAACTGAATGCTGAATCCTCAGCGTGTGAAGGAACAAATCATTGGAACATAGGAAGCTGTTATACTGAGTCAGAGCATTGGTCCATCTAGCTCAGCATTGTCTGCTCTGACTGACAGCGGCTATCCAAGGTTTCCCGGTCCTGCCTGGAGATGCCAGCGATTGAACCTGGGATCTTCTGTATATAAGCATGCAGATACTCTTCCACTGAGCTATGGCCCCAACCACTATGGGGAATATCTTGCAGGGCTCACATGTAGTCAGTCATCCAAATGCAAACCAAGGTGGACCCTTAGGGGATGGGGCCGCTATGGGAAGAGCATCTGCATGCAGAAGTTCCAAGTTCGCTCCCTGGCATCTCCAAGATAGGACTGAGAGAGACTCCTGCCTGCAACCTTGGAGAAGCCACTGCCAGTCTGTGGAGACAATACTGAGCTAGATGGACTAATGGTCTGACTCTGTATACGGCAGCTTCCGATGTTCCAATTACCCTAATTTAACAAAGTGGACAATGCTTGCTTGCTATCACAGGACCAGCTGTCCCCCTAATAATGGGGTAATGGTCATGTGGCAGGACGTACTTCCTTCGTGTGCAAAATATTCACATATACAGTAGAACACTTTTACAGGGCCAACTCACATAGCTTGTTTCTTGTGACTGATAGGTGCAAATCATACTAATGGGGGTCTATGTGCATAGACTCCTGTGCAAATGTTGCATTGCATGTGTGGACATTGGGTTCACAAAGGGGTACAGCCTACTCATGAGCCACCTACACAGGACTATATGTACATAATCAAGACGAAGTCAATGAACACACCATGTTCATAGGAACATAGGAACATAGGAAGCTGCCATACACTGAGTCAGACCACTGGTCTATCTAGCTCAGTATTGTCTCCACAGACTGGCAGCGGCTTCTCCAAGGTTGCAGGCAGGAACCTCTCTCAGCCCTATCTTGGAGAAGCCAGGGAGGGAACTTGAAACCTTCTGCTCTTCCCAGAGTGGCTTCATCCTCTGAGAGGAATATCTTGCAGTGCTCACACATCAGGTCTCCCATTCAGATGCAACCAGGGCAGACCCTGCTTAGCTATGGGGACAAGTCATGCTTGCTACCACAAGACCAGCTCTCCTCTCCACTTCTAGGAAAAGGGGCATAATGGTGGCTTCTAGGAAAAGGGGCTTAATGGTGGCTCCAAAAATTACTCAAGGTATTTTTACTCATGTGCTTTTTTTTTTGTTTACAAAATTATGCATGGTGTGTACAAAGACGATAGAGATTCCTCCATGTCCTATAACTCAAGAACCTGAGGCCATCCAATGAAACATACTAGCAGGAGATGCCAAGTAGGCAAAAGGAGGAGGCAGTCATTAGGCCCCTCCTTAAAAAGCTCTCATTGGGCTCAGATGATTTAAATAACTTTAGACCAAACCTGGTTTGACCAGGATTGTCTTCTGGCAAGACATAATCTGGTTCAATGTTTTAGAACTTACTGGCAAGACCCAGCCTTAGTTTCAGTGCAGGAAGATCTCCTTTAAAAAACATTATAAAATATTACTTAGGGAGAAAAAGCAGGCAGCTATCAAAGAAACTTGACATCTTCGAACCCAGTCAGTTAAGGCTTAAAATCCATCTCTATTCTGGAAGGTAACAGCGAGCTGTTCTATAAATAACCATTAAGAACCAGGTTCTGGTGGAGGCTGGGGAAGAACATTACAGAATGCTTTATGAGGATTCAGAAGAGGTGTATGAGATAGTGAAGTGGGAAGGGGAGAGTTTACCAGCATGGGCTCCCATAACAACAACTGAAATTAAATCTCTAATAGATACATTAAAGACAGGTAGCAATTGTGTTTTACCAGAGGCAATTAAGCCAGATTTAGAGTGGTGTATCTCAGTTCTGGCCTCATTATTTACCCACATTGACTGCACGGCACATGTCCCCAGTCATAGTTCCTTTATATAAGAGTGGCAACAAGGACAATCTAGCCAATTATCACCCGGTTAGTTTGCTGAGTGTAGTCAGCAAGTTGTACACAAGACACTTCCATTGGAAATTTCAGGAGTGGTTAGAAACGGAAGATTTCTTAGGTAGGACACAAACTGGTTTTAGGGAAGGGTGTTCTACAATTGATCAGGTGTTGGTGTTGCAACATTTAGTGGCAAAATACTCCAGCAGATCCAAGTCCGCTCTTTACGTGGCATCCATGGACTTTAGGTTTGCGTTTGATTCCATCTCAAAGATCATTTTATTGGGGAAAACTTAAAGCAACCAATAAAGATAGGTGTCTGCTCTTACTCATCCAAAAGCTGTATTCTAAATACTTCATTAAGAGTAAGGTGTAAACCTCAGAGGTTCTTATCAAACGCAATATCTGTGAAGAAGGGAGCCAGACAGCATTGTATTCTGGCTCCCTCCGTTTTCAATTTTTATATTTCTTCATTGGCCATTAGCCTGAATAAACCAGATTTTCATGCTCCAACATTGGCAGATATCCAGGTTCCTCTTTTGCTTTATGCAGATCCTGCTGCAGTAATTTCATGCACACTGATTGGCCTGAAAAGAGCTCTTAGGAGTATTTCTCAGTATTGTTTGGGAAATCAGCTAGAGATTACCAGAAAACAAAAAATTCTGTTTTTCACCAAAGGACGTTAGACAATGAATTGGTAAGTTGGGGGTAACAGAGTTGAACAGATGAGTAAATTTAGATATGGGGGTGGGGGTTCAGTGCCACAGGCTCATGGAAGCCCTATACCAGTACTGCCATGCAGTCAACTCAAAGGAGCTCTGCAGCTATTTTAATATTCTTTTATGGTAAAGGCAGAGAATTGGTACCAGCTGCACTGAAGCTGTTTGAGGCCAAACCTTTGGCTCAAATTTTACACGGTGCACAACTGGGAATTTACATCAAGCACAAGGAGTTTGAGATTGTTCAAACTAAATTTTTCAGGGCAATCCTTGGCATGCCTAAATACATATTCAATGAAAGTCTGAGGTTGGAGACAGGAACTCTAAGAGTTGAGGCACGGGCATGGAGGCTTATGGGCAACTAATAGCTGAAGCTCAATTTGTGTCCTGTGGGTTTGGCCCCTCTGGTCCTGGCTGATAACTACAGATCAGGATGGGAGATGGTATTTAGGAAGAAACTCTTGTCCTATGGACCGTCCCCAGAGCACCTGCCATCCTTAGGTCTAACCCAAGCTAAGAGGGTACTTGCACAGAGAACAGAGGATGTAGAATGCTGAAATGATCTTAGTATGATCTCTGGTCTCAATCAAGATTATTATGTATCAGCCATTCTCCAGCCATTCTCCTCATGCAAATAGGATCTGTCCTTGTGGTGAAGGAACACCTGAGACAATACAGCACATTCTTTTATACTGCTCTTTTTATAAAGACCTTCATGCCAATTGATTACACCTTTTCTACTGAACAGGCCAGGTAGGGATGAATCTCACTATACATGGTTTCTCCTCTCAGATAATTGTAGACACTACTCGAAAAGTAGCTAATTTTTGCTTGACATCCATTAAAATTAGACAACAAAGGACCACCAATGAGATGTAACTTGATCTTGTCTGCAAAAGGTATCATTATATTTAATTTGATCTTATGTATTCAATGTATTGTTTAATGCTATTAGGGGGTATTCTGGGTTTTGGCTTTTATGTATCTGATCATAGACTGTAAATAAAGTTTCTTTTTCTTTCGACCAGTATCTAACCTCCCCTTCTTGGGCAAGGTGTTAGAGAGTGTGGTACCATCTCAGCTCAAGGCAGCCCTGGAAGAAACTGATTACTTCAATCTGTCCCTGGGTAAAGCACGGAGACTGTTTTGGCTGCCCTGGTGGATGACCTACACCGGGAGATAGACAGAAGGAGTGTGACTCTGTTAATTCTCCTGGCCCTCTCAGTAGCTTTTGATACCATTGACCATGGTATCCTTCTAGGTCATCTCTCCAGGTTGGGACTTGGGGGCATGGTTATAAGAATGCTCTGCTTCTACCTTGAGGGTCATACTCAGAACGGAGTGCTGGGGGATAGAGATGTGCATGGAACCAGTTCCGCTGGTTCAAAGGCGACAGTAATCTCCCTTTAAAAGCGGGGGAGGGTGCACTTTCCCCCCGCTAGTGTCCGTGTTTCTCAATGCCCATTGGGACAGCAACGTACCTCCCTGCCGCCCCGTTGCCCCCATCTTCTGGATATGTGTGTGATGTGCGCGCACCTGTGCTGGTGCACGCAGGTGCGTTGGTGACTTCTGGTCATATCCAGAAGACGAGGGCAACGGAGAGGCAGGGAGGTACGCTGCCACCCCGATGCGCATTGAAAACCACGGACACCGGCGGGGGGGAATCAGTGGAAGTGGTAAGTGCACCCTCCCCCACTCTTAAAAGGAGAAACCTGCGGCCTTCGAGCCTCCCTGCCGTGGTTCCATGCACCTCCCTACTGCGGGATGCCTGCTCCACCCCTTGGCCTTTGGCCTATGGGGTGCCATAGGGATCTATTCTGTCCTCTATGCTGTTTAATATCTAGATTAAACTTCTGGGATAGGTCATCCATGAGAGTGGGCTGTGGTACCATCAGTTTGCTGATGACACCCTGCTCTACCTATCTTTTAAATCAGCAGACACCAGGGAGGCAGTGGATGCTCTGAACCAGGATTTGGAGGATGTTCTGGTCTGAACAGAACATGGGGGAAAGCAAGCTAAAACTTATTCCAGATGAGACGGAAGTGCTCTGGGTTGTAAAACTGATCATCCAAGTAGCAAGGTAAATCTGGTCTTGGACGGGTCTTGTGGTCTTCATACTCCCTCTGAAAGACAAAGTCCACAATTTGATGGGTGTTTCTGGACCTGATGCTCTCCTTGTAGGCATAGGTGGTGGCAGTGTGCGGAGTAGGGTATGCCACCTGCGACCCTATTTGGAGAAGTTGGACCTGACCTCAGTCACTCATGCTTTGGTAACATCCAGATTGGACTACTGCAATGTGCTCTACATGGGGCTGCCCTTGAAGATGGAGCAAAAGCTTCAGCCAGTCCAGAACACTGCTGCAAGGAAGCTTGTGGGCGCAAGTTGCTTCATGAGTGCTACACCCTTTTGGTGGCAGATGTAAGTTCTTCATGAGTGTCATACCCATCCTGCGGCATCCTTGGTTGACTGTCCACTTCTGAGTTAGACTCAAGGTGCTGATCTTGACCTTTAAAGCTCTACACAGCTTAAGGCCAGGGTACCTGTTGGACCGCATTCACCCATATGAAACTGCCAGGGCCCTCTATTCATCATCTAAGGGAGATCTGATTGGTGGGGCCTAGAGACAGGGCCTTTCGTTTGTGGCCTCTCGGCTTTGGAACACCCTCTCCATAGAGCTTTGCCATGCTCCTCCCACCCCAGTGTTTTGAAAAACCAATGTAAAACTCATCTTTTAAAATAAGTTTTTCAATATTTTATCTGCTGCCTGAGGTTCTTTAGTTTCTTAGGTTCTTTAGTTTTCATAGTTCTTTAGTTTCCAAGTAGGTTCTCAGATTTTCATAGTTTTTTAAAGCTTTTTAAATAACTTTTAATTTGAAACTTGTTTAAAAATTGTAACTTTATAACTTGTTTAATTTTATTTGTCTTTTATTATACATTTTATCTAATGCATTAATGTTGTAAGCCAACCTGAGCAGTAGTATACAGGAGGGGTACGGTATAGATATTTTAAGTAACTAGCTAACTATGTAAATAAATAAATAAATAGATAAATAAATAAATAAATAAGAAGGAAGCACTTTCTCATACAGCACATTTATGATACCATGTGGTTATGGCCACTAGCCTAGAAAACATTAGAAGGGGGTTGGGTAAATTCATGGAGGACAAGTCTAATTGGTGGCTATTCATCATGATGGTTATACTACCTACAAGTTCAGGGCTACAATCCCTTTGCTGGGAACTTACAGTTAGAGAGGGCTCTTTGTCTATGTCCTGCTTATGAGATTTCCAGATGTTCTTGGTATGTATAATATAAGTAATGATGTGAGGACTCACTTAAAACAGAAACAGCCTCTTTATTGTCTTAGCTCTGCTTGAGCTGCAGAAGGTCTCCAGAACAAAAAGAAGCAAAAAACATGCACCCTGCTCACTTAACACTCCCACTCCTTATAAGGCCTTTGGCCCCTTGCCTTGGTAGGATCACATTTCACCACACCAGAGGCATCTAGTTGGCCACTCTGGAAAAGAGGACACAGGAATAGTTTGACTTTTGGAGTGGAGAAACACAGGAAAATAGTTTGAAGCCTGTGACTGATCCATAATGTTTTCTCTCACTCCCTGTAGTGCAAATGGGCCAGCCTATGTTGAAGATGGGCAAAGTGGGACCCTTCACAGTCAGTGATTTAACTTTGAGTGAAATTGTGATGTAAAAGTATACCAGGTGAAAAGCCTACACATCAACTATGTATTGTGATTTGTTTGTATTGTGATTTGTATGGTGGTGGTGGATCCTTCTGTATGTGATTGTACCCCATTGTAACTTATTCAACAGAATTGTGTATCACCACAGATTATGGCTTGCTGAAATGATATACTACAACTCTGATTGATTGATTGATTGATTGATTGATTGATTGATTAAGTGCCGTCAGATTGGTGTCAACTCTTAGCGACTACATAGACTGATTCTCTCCAGGATGATCGGTCTTCAACTTGGCCTTTAAGGTCTCTCAGTGGTGCAGTCATTGCTGTTGTAATTGACTCCATCCACCTTGTTGCTGGCTGTCCCCTTCTTCTCTTTCCTTCAACTTTTCCCAGCAAATACAACTCTATTTTGCATAAAATATACACACATAGTGGGCTGGTTTGGATGATAACTCCCTGCCCACATGTTTAGAAAGGGGACATGCTGCTGTAAATCTGGCTAGCCAGACGGAGCGTAAAACAGGCAGAGGCAGAAGTAGAATAACAAAGTCTTAGAGGAAGAAATTCTCCAAACCAGGTTCAGTCCAAGTCAAACCCAATCAATCCAACAGAGTCCAAATCAAAGTCCACGGGCAAGGTCAACACAGTCCAGGGTCCAAACACAGTCAGGGCAATACACGAACACAGCCAATTAGCTCACAGGAAACTGACATTGCTATCAGCAGGACAGCTGTGGTGCAGTCATCTTAAATAGGCTGAACCCCGGTGCTGTTAATCAAGAGTTCCTGAGTCAGCAGCTTTGCCTGTTCTACGCATGCGGTTCCTTAACTCTTGCTGTCTCTTGGACCAATGCCTCTACACAGCTGAGACCAGTTGTACCTGCTCCACAAGAGCTGCACAAGAGCTCCACAATGAGCTCTAACTCATTTTCAACTCCCCTTGCGTCGGACCCACTCTCCTTTGCAACTTCTGGTCCTTGCCCTCCCTCCTCTGCTGTAACCTCCGTCCCCTCCTCCAGCTCCTCCTTGGAGTCTTCCAGCATGCCCATGACACATGCTGAGAGAGTGCCTGCTGACAGAGAACATTCTGCCAGGCCCACTCTGGTCGTGTCCCCTTCGTAAGCACATGGGTGGGGATGCTATCATCTGAAACAGCTCTGTAACATGTTGACATTAGTAGATGAGTTGGTGAGGCTGAAATTGAAATGTATTTGTTAAATTTTTTAAAAATTTAATAATTAATTAAATGTTAGGTGACTAATTAGTGAAAGCATATTTAGCCACCTTGCAGTCCTTTTATATTTACCAACGCTCATACAAATGAGGAGTGGGAGAAAGAAGACTCTTTGCTTCTAAGAACAGAGATTTCAGAAGACTATTCTTAGGTGCCTTGGGTACTAGTTTTTTAGAAATGTAGTTCAGATTTTGCAATGTCAGTCATATCAGTGTCATGTTCCATTACAATTTATCCCAATAGATGACTGTCAGACTGAAGATTTATCACAGCAAATGAAGGAAGGAAGGAAGGAAGGAAGGAATCAAGGAGGCCAGGAAATGGATATTTAAAATTTACAGAGAGCATGAATAAAGGGAAAGCCATTTTTCAATGCCTTTTAAAAATAAAAATACAACCCAAAATGAAGCATAGCACTAAAAACTCACACAAAATGGCCATGGCCTCTACAAATGTGTTCTATTAAATCTTTGCTCCTTTCCCCTCCTTTTGCACAGAGCACTGCTTCAAGACTTTTTTTTAATTGGATAAAAATTATGCTTGGATTTCAGGCAATAATCAAATCAGAGGTACTGGATGTGAAACAACGAGACTTATCTTATCCTAAGCATATGCATACAGAAAAGAAAACCCTGCTGACTTTATGGGATATACGTCAGCTCTCTGAAAATGTAGAAGTGCATTTGATTACTTCATAATTGATCACTAATGAATACCCCTCTCCAAAACAACATATTTATTTAAGATGTCATATAAAAAATTGTACTCCATAAAATTTCCATTTATTTCTTAATAGTCCTGGATCTATTCCTCATGTAAGTCACCTTGAAATAACTTATGCCATGCACTAGCAATCTGCAGATAGATTAACGCCTATGCCTCCTAAGACCTAATGCGAATACGAATACGAATACTAACACTATTTATATGCCCTTTTCAACAAAATTTCCAAAGAGGTTTACATTAAAAAATAAAGAATAAATAAATAAGACAGTTTCCTGTCCCCATAGGGCTCATAATCTAAAAAAGAAATTATTACACCTAACCAGACATTATGTAACGGCACATGTAATGTTTCTGTGTGAAAAACATAAATCCGTTCATTTTCAAAGAGAACCTGGGTACAGGCCCCCTCAATGGATTCTTAAGCAATTAAGTGTTGTTCATTAAGTAATTAAAGAATTAATCTCTCTAGTTGCAGATTCAAATTTCTGCACCCCTTCATGTACTAGTCTTCAATCTTGGTTTTAAAATAGTATCTGTTAAAGTATATGGATACATAGAAGCCCTGTTCAGACATTATATTGTATGAGTGTACAGATGTTTGTGCACTCATACATGTTTTTTTTGTGAATGACCATACCTGCATTCATTTTAAAAGTGTATCTGGGTATAGGCCCCTGAAATGTAAAGAGCAGATAGGAAGTGTACTGCTAAACCTGTGTTCAATGTAATGTGTGAATAACTGTACCTATGTGCGGATCTATACCTGTGTACACTCTACAGTTGTTGTATGAGTATTTAATATAATGTGCTATGGCTAGGCAGATTGCATGATATACCATCCAAAAATGGTTAAAGGCAAAACAAAATTGAAGTACATGTTAAGGCAACATTTTAACATTTTATTTGCCCTGATGGTGCCAAGAAAGGAAACCTTCTATACCACCTTGTTCAAGGGCTTTGGCATCATCAGTAGGCTTTTTGATTGTTTTATCCTTGAAAAACAGGCTTCCGTGACATTTCACAATCTGCTTTTAAAAATTTCTTCAGTTAAAAATGGGTTGTCACGTGGCTAGGTGGGGTGGAGGAGGGTTGTTCTCTGAAGCTCAAAGCCCACCTATGTATACATAACTAGCTGTACAATTCTTTGGATCATGGCCAGTTCTAAGTGATGGAAACTTTATCACAGATTGCATACTGTGAAAGAAAAATGCTGAGGCTTATGAGAGACATGGAATTTGGCATGAGGATATGTAACTATGATAAGATAGTTGGAGATTTGCTTAATGAGTAGCAGAATGAGTAACTGACTGGAGGGAGCCACGGGATTACGTGCTCCACTCAGGAGATCACATACCTATCACATGTAATGATGAGTTTTACTATACCTGTATAACCAGAGTGCTATAAATATCTGTGTAATCAGGCAGTCAGTGCTAAATCTGTCTCTGGGCAGTTTCAGTCAGTTGCACAGCTTAGATAATAAACCCGTGTGCTAAAAGTCTTGTGAATAGTCTCTTCAACAATACTATTCAATAGTGCATAGCAGATACGAATCATTTGTTAGCTAGAGAACTAATCCAGCCCATAATTGTTCTCTAAAACCCAGCCTGCCCCATTGCTTCTTATTCGTTTTCAACCGTGTTCAAAATAAGGAATTTGGGGGTGGTGACTGACATAATGTGCAAGGGAAGGGGGCTGGCTGCAGCGCCACCATCAGGGGCATAGGGTCCATTGGACAAGGGGATGCATTTGCACCCAGGCCCAGAGGGTCAAGGGGCCCCACAAGGCTCGACAGACCTGTGGCCAGGGTGTGACATTGCCCCGCAAACGTTTCTCTTCCCCACTCTCCAGCTGCATGACTCCCAATCATGGCCAACGAGCTGTTTCTCTTTTTTCAGGAAGGAGGATGGCGGCTTCTGAGAAAGGAAAGGGTTAAACCAGCCCAGGGATTGGTCCTCCTTCCTTGAGTTGTGTTCCTCCCTCGCTCGACAATTGCCGAGGAAGCAGGAAGGAAGCATGATGGCCACCAGGAGAACTGGAAAGGAAAGTCAAATAAACAAACAAACAAAGAACACTTATCAGTTTTTTCTGTGAATATGATTTCTTCCCTCTGCAGCCAGTGTGTGTCTTTCTCCTTCCCACATTCATGAACCATATGTGTGTGTGTGTGTGTGTGTGTGTGTGTGTGTGAGAGAGAGAGAGAGAGAGAGAGAGAGAGAGATCCCATTCCCAACTGAAAGCCTCCCTTGGTGTGTCTCTTCCCTATCCCCAAACCCTGGTTTGTGCTTGTTTGAGAGATTTTTAACTTTTAAAAAATGATTTAAAATGATTGAGTTATTCCCAATAAGTCCTGACCCATGTCATCTTCCCCTCGGAACTTGCAATGAGTTGTTTTCCTCTCTGTGGAAAGAAAAGCAGAAAGTAGGAGGGGTGGTGGAGTTTATTGGCTGGTCTGTTCTCAAACAAGTTCTCAAAATGTTATACATAGCAGAGAGAGAGAGAGAGAGAGAGAGAGAGAGAGAGAGAGAGAGAGAGATGTTTTAACTTAAAAAAAAAAATTCAAAGCAGCACAAGGTGCAAAATGTAAGCCAGAACTATTCTAATATGAACTTGTAATAAACCCTCCCCACCCCAACAGCATATCTTCTTGTGAGGTAATTAGTCACTTCAAAAAGTATTAAAAGGTTTAAAAACAAGAGGAAAGGAAAATGCTCTAACATAGATCTTTTTCTGTTTTTCCTTGCTTTTTGGTTTATTTAGTGCTGGTTGTTGGACTTGAAGACTGTGTGTGTGTGTGTGTGTGTGTGTGTGTGAGAGAGAGAGAGAGAGAGAGAGAGAGAGAGAGAGCAAGAGAGCGCACAAATGGGCAAATAGGGATAGGAACATTGGTTGTATGCATGCATATATCAGGGCAAAGTAGTAGGCATATGTTAAAATGTTTCTGAGCTAGGGGAATATGTGTGCACACATATGTATGTGAAAGTGTATGCATATATGAAGAGAGTGTAATTTTATATGCACAGAAGGGAAAGAACGGGCATGCTAAGAATCTTGTTTTCATCACGTCCTTACAGAAAACAAAGAAGATGGGGATCAAGGGCGCCCATCTTCACTTTTTGTCCCTAGGCCCACTCCAACTGTGCTATGCCCTTGGTGCCTGTGCAGGCACATAAGTGCTGCCAAGGATGTAAAATGGGGCTTCATTGCAGAGCAGTAGTGCTTCATAATAAAGCTCTTTGAATACAGTTGTGTGATGTGATGCCTATTTAAAAAAAAATGGATGTCATATTGTGCAACTGCACTCACAGAGTCCAATAGTGCTTACACAGGCACAGGTGGTGCTCCAGCCGCCCACACTCCCTTCCACAGTCTGTCAGATGCCATTTGGTTATTTACTTCAGACAGCAGAATTCTCGAGCCAGCACTGTTTCTGGACTAAATTTATTGATGACTAGATCAGCAACATACATTATGCCATTAGTGGCAGTTGTGTCATAAGTCACATTCAAAATATAAGGTCATACTTTATGCACTGCAGTTCCATCAACTCAGAATTTAAGACACACACCCCTTTAAAAAAACAGAGGTTAAATGCAGGTTATGCCTGTATTTACCCAAAAGAAATAGGACTCTGAATTTAAGATGACCTCCCCACCCCCACTGCCCATTTTTTACAGGAAAGAACTTGGGGGGAAACCTAGTCTTGGATTCAGGTTAATATGGTACATAGTCAGTCCAATTCCCTACTTTGTGCCTTGTCGGGACCTTGGTTTTAGTCTCCTGATTCAGAAACACACAGCACTACACCACATCAAGGGAGAGGCAAGAGTGCAGATATGAGTTTGCCATGGCTAGATCCACAGGTGCACCACAGTTCCTTGCTCACTGTGCCACTTCCAACTCAGACTGGCCACCCTTCAATTAAACCAAAGATACATGGCTTCCAGATTATGTTAGCTCCTTAATTGGGGTGGGGGTGGGGGACTCATACATATTCAAACTAATTTCAGGATGTCCACACCGTAAAAATAAAAGTAATGTCTGTCAAAGATAACTAAAAAGGGTGCAGTTTAGTACTGAGAACTCTTCATCTTAATGCATTATTCCCACACAACATGTGAGAGGGGCAGGCAGGTATATGAGGACATAATTTGTGAGAGAGCCTATCTCATTTGAAGTACACCAGGGTCAAATATTTAATGACAGCATCTGACCTGCTGTCCTTTTCCCCATGAGAATCTAATCATTCCTCCTTTCCTGACTCGATGCCCTTCAGGCACTGAGATCTGGTGTCAGTTTTTTCCTTGCTCTTTTGAGATGAGTGAAGTGAGATGGCTCAGCTGTCAGAGACGGAGTATCTGACATCATCACTGAGTGCTGTGGCCTGCCTTGTCCTATGCATAATAGAGTGGGACAGAAGAGAAATAATGAGCAGCTAGTTTAGGAGGAAGGATACATTGAAGCTGCTACTAATATGATCAGTGTTTTATTTTTATTTTTTAATTTAAGATGATTTGTATTATACATTTATTTACCCTCTTTCTGGTGAGTACATCAAGTGCTTGCACCTATGAAGGATACTGGTGAAACTAAGGGCGCCAACACTATCAAGGTGGCCAGCTTATTCTTTTAGTGGTAGTCCCTGATGAATAGTTTGTTTGACCTGTTTGTCTCAAGTCAGACAACAACCCATTAACCAGGAGCTACCACCTAATGGTGCAGCAGGGAAATGACTTGGTTATCAAGCCAGAGGTTGCCAGTTCCAATCCCCACTGGTATGTTTCTCAGACTAAGGGAAACACCTATATCAGGCAGCAGCAATATAGGAAGATGCTGAAAGGCATCATCTCATACTGCATGGTAAGCCTCTCCTTTATTCTACCAAAGACAACCACGGGGCTCTGTGGTTGCCAGGAGTTGAAACTGACTCAACAGCACACTTTACCATTACCACTAAGGGAAGAAACACTCTTTGTTCATCTACTTAGGTGATTGACAAAGCAAAAGTTGCAGGATTGTTAATCACCTCACTAAGGCTTGAGCAGTGGCTCTGGCTTGTGTTAATAGACAAGAGCTTATCATCCATTCCCAAAGACTGGGGAAATACATTGGAAAGTGACAATCATGACCTGAACTGGTCCTAGCATTATGTTGACTTGCTCTCATGTCTTGTGGCAGCAAGCATCAGGTCTTGTGGCAGCAAGCATGACTTGTCCCCTTAGCTAAGCAGGGTCCACCCTGGTTGCAACTGAATGGAAGACTAGAAGTGTGAGCACTGTAAGATATTCCCCTCAGGGGATTGAACCGTTCTGGCAAGAGCAGAAGGTTTCAAAGTTCCCTCCCTGGCTTCTCCAAGATAGGGCTGAGAGAGAGTCCTGCCTGCAACCTTGGAGAAGTCGCTGCCAGTCTGTGAAGACAATACTGAGCTAGATAGACCAATGGTCTGACATATGGCAGCTTCCTATGTTCCTATGTTCCATCACCTCTGATGGTACTCTGTACCCTGTTTTTCATATCTCCTATAAGAATTTTGCTCTTTGTCCTCTGGGGATATCAGCCTACCCTAGGCAGGAATCCATAAGCTACACCATCTAGCAGTCTTGTATGGTCTATTTAAAAAACTAGAATCCCAGCAGCCACTGATGTGCTTTAAATCTAGAAAATGAGAACGCACAATCAGGACCTCTTAACAGTGAACACATTATTAAAATGTATTAAGTTATCCTGAGCTACTCAGCTACAAATGAAGCCTGTTGTTGGATCAAACCAAAGTCCACTTATGCCAGTATTCTGAGCAAGAATCCTAGCAATTAGGTAATATAAGTAGTTCACTGGAAATTGGCCAGTGGTTCCCTTGTCCACCCACATAGTCATGAGTGCATGGAAAGTTTCTGGATTAATAGGAATAGTTTCAGCAGAGCCATCCTTAGGGCACGGTGACCAGGGCAATTTCCCCTAGTCCCACACTCCCCCAGGCCCCATGCTCTAAGACCCCAGCATCAGCTTTATCTACTTCCAACTCCCCTTGCTATGCACAAGGCAGTCAGGCAGGCGCTGAGGTGGTTCTCTGGCTGGTAGAGTAGGTGCCCCTGTGGATGGCTACAAGTGGCAGCTCTTGGCTGCTGAAGGCACCCAGGCAGTGACCAGTATGGCAGAAGCAGCCCTAGAGGAAGCGCCTCACCCCCTCCTCAGTGGGGTCCTGAGCCCTAGAGACAGGTGGTGGGTGTTGGTGGTGACGGTGCCATGAGGCATCTGGGTTCTCGTGCCTCAGGCCAGAGAAGTGTTTGCACCTCAGCAGAAGGAGTTGCTGCCACTGCCTGAGGGAAAGGTTGGAGACCCAAGAGCTGCTGCTTGCCCCATGCTTGGCTGATGATGGCAGGAGCTGCAGAGTCCCTGCCATGTTATTAGCAATGAGAGTGAGGGTGGCAGTGGTATGTGAGTCCCCCTATCCCAGAGACAACGAGCAGGCCAGCACCCACCCACCGATCCCTGTTGCCCCCAGCGGCAGGCCTCCCCCTGTCCCATGCTGATTTGCCCTCAGCCCCACCCCTCTCTAGGGACAGCTCTGAGCTTCAGAGGTTCTTGAACACTGAGCTCAGAAAGAACAGTGTGTTCTCACAGGCAATCAGGAGTGCTTCCTCATCCCCAGAATGAGGAAACCAGGCATTGGTTGATCTTCAGATGTATCCTCTGCAATATCTGGAATGAATGACTGAGAAATGAGCTGTCTTGGAAGATCAGTACATTATATTGGACTGCATATATTATCAAGAGGTGCAATGCCACTTTCTTCTATGAAGGTCTCAGACTGCTGTCCCTCATATTATAGCACAGTTCTTCCAGCGGTAGAGCTGTAATTGTGCACACAGGTTCCAAGAACCCATGCGCAGCTGCTCCCACAGCTGCCACCAGTTATTTCTGGGGCTGCCATGCTCACCACGACAGGCACCCATTGGTGCCCCCTCCTCCACATGGCACCCCTTAACTCCTGCCTTCTGACAAAGCAGCCCAGGGTAGGCTGCCCTGACCCCACCATGCAGCTGGCTGCTGTGCTGAGAGTGGGGATAGGGCAGCCTACCCTGGGCTGCATCATCAGGGAGGCCACCAACGCATGGGGGAGAGGGTGCTGCTGGGTGCCTGTCATGGCAAGCACGGGGCCTTATATCACCCACTGCATGCAGAGGCCTCCTTGACAAAGGAACCCAGGGTAGGACAGCTGGCAGACAGACAGCTGAGTGGTGAAGGTAGGGCAGCCTACCTGGGCTCCTTAATCAAGGAGGCTGCCACTGCCACCGTGGGCAGGAGAGAAGGGTCGCGGGGAGCGGGTGGCCTGCCTGTGCCCTCCCTATGCCACTGAGTTCTCTCATACAAGTAGATCACTTTCTTGATCACAGGAATGAGTTCTGCCTCACCTTAAGTCCCTAGAAAATCTTGCTCATGAGAATCATTAGATATACTGTACATGGCATAGAAGCAAATAAAGCAAACGTCTCACAGACACCCCAAAGTGCTTAACTGGCTGGCTGCTCAGACTCTAACCCATTCGGAAACCGTATTAGCTGAAAAAAGGAAATGGGACCAGAAGATCTTCCCAACTCATGAATGGGGGTATAGGAATATAGGCATTGGAGCATCAAAGTCACTGCTTGTGTAACAACAACCCAGATGCTGGGTTCTTGACTACCTGATGCCTATCTGCCTGCAACTGCATCTGCTTTGTCTCCCTTTGGGAACTACAAGGGCAAGGACTCTACTCTGCTGGCTGGGAGTAATGTTTAGCTGCCTTAATTATGTGCCTAAGTGAGGATGTGAACCAGGGGAGAGCTGGGGGTGGTTCAATTAGAGTGAATACCAGGGGCCTAACTATAACCGGGCAAGGAGAGAGATTCGTCTTGGGGCCAATGCCTTGAGGGGCCCCCCAGAGGCATGTCACATGATTACTCAGACTTCCCAGCCAGCACCCAGTTTCTTCAGTAATAATCAGTATTCATCTGTTCCGCTTCTGTGCAGTACTCTGTCTCTCCTGTGAGTCCCTCCCTCCTTTTCCCCAGCTCCATTCCACCATTTTGCCTCGGCTCCTCCCATCCTGGCCCTGTCCGGCTCTCATTGGCAGGTTGGCACCTCATGTTACGTGCCTGATCAGTTCTGCCGGAAAAAGTTCCCTTTGCCAGCTGAGCAAGAGATCGCAGCAGAGGCAGCTCTTGGCCCAGGCCCGGCAAGGTTTCATAGCCTCCTCCCTGGTTTCCTTCCTTGGGAGGGCTTTGTGGTTGTGCCCAGAAAAGGAAAGCAAAGGCAAGAGGCTCGCTCACTTGCTTGCTCACAAAGGCAGCAGCAGCAGAATGCACGGGGAAGAGGAGGGAGGAGGGGGCCAGGGCGGGCGTCCTTCCCCTCCGGTCCCAATCCACAGATCCTCTAGTCTCTTCCTGCCTGGCCAGGACAAGGTTCCTTGCCTCCCCTCATCCCGATCCTCCTTTGTGCATGAGGTGGGAGGAAGTGCAGGGGTTGCTCTGCCTACACCAGCATCCTTTTCTCCCAGCCGCCTCCCTGCTGCTTCTGTTTCTGGTGGAAGCTGCCTGGAAGGTGGCGCACGGTGTGTGTGTGTGTGAGAGAGAGAGAGATTTGGGGGCTGATTTGTGCGTGCCTACCCCTTTGTGCAAATACAGTGTGGAATTGGAAAGGAGCAAGTGGCGGTAGGAAGCTTTCTTGCTGTGTGCACCTGCTCACTCTTTCTGCTGGTGCTGCTTCTTCAGGAGGAGGTGGGGGAAATCTCCTCTTTTTACAATTTAGATGGAAATGCAGGATGACAGAGCAATTGCCTTTTTTTGTTTTGAGGGGGAATGAAGAAGGGTGGAAGTGAGTGAGAAAGATAAAAGAAATGCTAGGAGAAAGCAGAAAGGGTGAGTAGCGGGCGAGGGAGACCTTCTCCACCCTCCACCACCTCCTTCTCCTCTTTAGAAGTGGAAAGCAAGTAGTGTGTGTGTGTGGAGGGGGGGGGTTCCACAGCCCTTCAGTAGGATCGGCAGCCAGACTCACAAATTCAAGAGGAGACACATTTGAAAAGAAGTGTATGACCCAGCATGCCTTTCAGGGGAGGAGGGGTGCGGGGGTGGGTGGGAGAAGAACACAGACATTCCTTTCTGTGTGCATGTGTATGTGTTGTGTTTCCCCCTCCATCCATTCCAGGGGAAGACCAAGGCTTGAAGCTAACTCTCACAACTCCAAATCTCAGCCTGTGTCCATTGGCTGAAGTTGCTTGAGGGTGGGGAGCAGGAGCATGTTCAGATAGGGGGCAGGGCAATGACTGGATGAAAGGAAATTTGGGTAATGTGAAGAACCATTAAGATTAAGAGTTTGGGCCAAGAAACAAAGTTGGAGTGGTGACAGAATACCGAAGAACCTTGTTTATTAGTTATAATATACTGTTGTGCTGCACCAGGGCAGGGGGTGTATGGAGAAGGGGTGTATGGAAAAGGTTTGCAAACTTTGCTACCAACATCAGACTCTGCCTTCATTAAGCCACTGTGTATGTGCTTGCATTTTTAAAGCCAGTCTGCTTGTGGGGGTTGTTCTCCCATGCTTCCTTCCCTGGTTTGAATCTCTCTCTCTCCCTCCTATTACAAACGTTTAATAAAAATCCTCCCCACAGCCCAACAATATACCTTCTTGTTTTCCACCAAAGTCACAGTTTGGATTGGATGTTCTGGTTGTGCTTGAGGATCAAGATGTTTAAGATACAACTAAATGTTCATTAAACAATACTGAGAAAGCCACATTGCAAGCTTTTGTTAGTGTAGTTTTGTGATTTGTTAAGCACTTCAGTAAAAAATAGTGCTCCTTTCTCTTAGGTGCTCCTTTCAGTTGAAGGTATTTGAAAATATGTCACATTTTATTTAAAAAATAATTGAAATGATTCACAGCATGTATTTAATTTCCAATAATATTTATAATAATATTTATAATTTATAACCGCCTTGGGGTTGTCTTTTAAAGAAAGGCGTTATATAAATGCAACAATAAATAAAAATAATAATTCTAAAAGGGACAGGCTTTATCTGAAATATTACAGAGGGCTAACATGTTTCTTTTTCTGTGGGAATATCTGCTTTCTATACATTTATGGAATACATATACTGACTATAGAAATCATCCTTTTAAAGAATACTTCATTTCCACAAAATATCAATTCAAATCTAACAGGGATAAATACTTTCTCTTAATGTCATTAAGTGGGACTCTCTTGCTCAAATATCAGTTCAGAAATACTGATACAAAATATTTTTTAATACCAGAACAGCATGTCTTTACCTAGTACCTGTAAATGACTTGCATCGTCCACAATTTATAAAACCTTAAACACACACACAAAATTATTTAACTATGCTTTTTGTTACCACTATTCAGCCTCATTAAAGATGTCTTTATCTCATGAGCTGAGCTTCGGGGGGGGGGGATTTTAAAATCTCGTCTCTGGGCCCACTGCAACCTTGCTACACCCCTGGTGAATAGGGGTAGGGGAAGGTATGGTGTGGGGGTCTCACTTATATCAGAAGAGGGGAAGAATGGTTCAACATCTTATTCCTAGCCCTTCTTCTGGTTGTTTCCATAATGGGAGGGTTCCTGGAAGGTTTACCAGCTTGTCTTTTGGCCTGCTGGTACTGCTGTTTAATGCCAGGTCAGTCCAAAATAAGATCTCTATAACCCATGATTTAATTGTGGAGGGAGGGGCTGACCTGGTTTGTATTATGGAGACCTGGGTGGGGGAATTGGGGCACACACTGGATCTGGGTTTTTTTACTGGACAGGAGGATGGTGATTTGAAAAGGAGGGAATATGTCATCTATGCCCTTGTCATGGTCAGATCACTTCCTTCTGAGATTTAGAGTCTTAGCAGCTACACCTCTCTGCAAGGGTGGGGGACCTATAACAATAGCCCACCCCAGAGACTTATGGACTCCGATGGGTTCCTGTGGGCTCTGGGGGATTTTCCAACTGGTATGGCAAGCGCTCCTGTTGAAGCTCTAGTTGTTCTCTGGAATGGAGAGATGGCTCAGGCAGTTGACACAATCGCTCCCAAGTGCTCTCTCCCACAAAGCAGAGTCCATGCAGCACCTAAACTGAGGGTGATGAAGCAAGCTGGGAGACGACTGGAAATTAAGTAGAGGGAAACATTATTGATTGATTGATTGGATTGGATTGGATTGGATTGGATTGGATTGGATTGGATTTATATACTGCCCTTCCAAAATGGCTCAGGGCAGTTTACAACACAATAAAAACAAGTAAAACCAGTTAACCATTAAAATCAAAACTATAAAAACAGAATAAAACCAATTAAACATTCAAACAGCTAAAAACCCTGGAGAACCAGGGCAAACATTAAAACAATTAAAACAAATTAAAAACCTTGAAAGGCCAGGCCAAACAGGTGGGTTTTAAGGGCTCTCTTGAAGGTCAGTAAGGAATTAAGATTACAAATTTCTGCCGGGAGTGCATTCAACAGCCCAGGAGCAGCTACAGAGAAGGCCCGCCTCTGAGTTGCCACCAAACGAACCGGGGGTAACTGGAGACGGACCTCCTCAGATGACCTTAACATGCGGTGGGGATCATGTAAAAGAAGGCACTTTCTAAGATATCTCAGGCCCAAGCCATTCAGGACTTTAAAGGTAATGGGGTGAATTGGAGCAAACACAGGTTAGAGTTCATTATTGAGCCTATTCTGTGGCAGTGATGGAACAGAAGAAATGCTTTTTTCCATCCACCATTGCATCCTCTCAGTGTTGTCCAGTGGGGCTTTTCTGGGTGGTGCCGGGCCTTTTGAAATCTGGTCCTGGGCAAGATGTATTAGAACCCTCTGCAGCTGGTACACATTTGCACAGCACTTTGAGGGTAAAGTCACTTGCATTCACCATGAGTTGGACACTAGGGCTGATGCTGAAACATTGGGAGAGGTGAACAGAGTAAAACTGGGTCTAGTTTTGCTGGAAGAGTTTCAATTATTCAACCCGAGGATGTAGACAAGTTTAGTCTAGTTCAGCCAACCGTGTGCATGCTTTACTTTTGCCCTTCATGGCCAGAGGTGTTCTTACCCCAGTAAGAACTGGGGCCCCAGTCCATGGCCTCTAAGGTCCAGGGGGGCCTCCAAATTTCCAGGGGGACCTTTAAATGCCCATCAGGCTTGTGATTATCTATTCCAACTGCGTAGTTCCTCACAGTTCCTCACAGTTCTCAAGGGCTGCTGAGCTGGATGGACAGGCCCAGCGGCCACTCCATCCACCACCGCTGTCACCGCCACAGGGGGAGGCCTGCTCAGCTCACCCCACCCCCACTCCCTGGCTGCACACATAGTGGCTAAAATTATGGAAAAGATCAGTGGTTCGGTGGGGCAGTAGTGGCAGAGGCCCCCCAAATGCAGGGTTTTTTTTAATGAGGGGCGGCCTTGCGGTGGGAGACCTTATGGTGGGGGGTCTCGTGGTGGGGGCAGTCCAGGTGCCAAAATTGCCTAGGTGCTCCACTGTACATGGATTGTTCAATCTATTAGGGAGGGAATGTTTGGCTGCGTCCAGCAGGTTCTAAATGTTTCATTCAGAAATTGAGTGGTCCCAGCTCCATTAAAGGAAGCTATTATTTGACCACTCCTGCAGAAATCTTGTCTGGACCCAGAGGGTGTAAACAACTATAGACCTGTGGCCAGTTTTCCCTTACTGGGCAAGGTGCCGAGCAAGCATGTCATGGCTGACAAGCTCCAGACACTCTTAGAGGAAACCAACTATCAAGATTCTTTTCAATCAGGCTTCAGGCCCAGCTTTGTAACAGAAACTGCTTTGGTCACACTGTGGGATGACCTATGCAGAGAGAGAGATAGGGGAGTGAAACTCTGTTAATTCTCTTGGATCTCTCAGTGGCTTTTGATACCAGTGACTGTAGCATCCTTTTGGATAGGCTGGCTGAGTTGGATGTGGGAGGCATTGTTTGGAGGTAGTTCTGCTCCTACCTCAAGGCCCATTCCCAAAAGGTGGTGCTGGGAGACTACTGCCCAACCCCTTGGCAGTTATGCTATGGGGTTCTGCAGGGTTCCATTATTTCCCCAATGCTGTTTAACATCTACTGGGAGATGTCATCAGGAGGCTTGAGGTGTCCTCAATATGCAGATTACACTCAGTTGTATCTCTCTTTTTCATCAGACACAGGTGAGGCAGTCAGTGCCTGGATGGGGTAATGGACTGGATGAAGGTGAACAAGTTGAGACTCAATCCAGACAAGACAGAAGTACTGTTGTTCCTCTGCTGAGTGAATGATGTTCAGCCTGTTCTAGATGGGATTGCACTCTCCCTGAAGGACCAGATTCACAGTCTGGGGGTCCTCATTGATCCAGCACTGTCACTAGAGGCTCAAGTGGCCTCCGTGGCTCTCACCAACTGTGACCTTACGTGGACAGTGATAGCTTGGCCACAGTTATTCATGCTCTGGTAACCTCTCACTTAGATTACTGCAATGAGTTGTACTTGGGGCTGCCTTTGAAAATGGTCCAGAAACTGCAGCTGGTACAAAGGGCTGAAAGATTATTAACTAGGACTGGATGTTTTGAGGATATTATGCCAATGTTTCATCAGCTGCCTTGCCCCATATGTCCCAACCCAGAACTTGCCCCATATGTCCCAACCCAGAACTTAAGAGCTTCTTCGGAGGCCCTCCTCCGGGTGCCCCTGCTGAATGAGGTGAGGTGGGTGACTGCTAGGGAGAGGGCCTTTTCAGTGGTTGCACCCCAATTATGGAATAGCCTCCCCAGTGAGGTTCACCTGGCTTCATCACTTCATTCTTTTAGACGCCAGGTAAAGACCTTTTTGTTCATGCAGGCCTTTTAAATTCTGATTTTCCGATTTGATCTGATTCAATTTTAAACTAATTTTAGAATGAGTTTTTGAACTGCTTTGTATTATATTTTGTATTTTCTTTTCTCCCTTTTTGCCTGTTATGATTTAATAAGTTATTTTTTTAAATTGTATGTCTTAATCCTGTGTTGTGAGCCACCCACAGAACAATTTGTTATGGGGCGGCTAACAAACAAAGTTGTTGTTATCATTATCATTATCATGAACATTCCTCCTGATTGCTTTGGACCCATTTCAGCTAATATTCTATCTGGTTTATAAGTGCAAGGAACTGCTCATAATTTCTACTTACATTGCAGAAAGGACTCGCAGAACATTGAGACATACTTTCTTTCATGCCCAGGATCTGAAATAAAATGAGAAATATCTTTCCACAAAAGAACTTGCTTCAGTCTTCCATGAGTACCTTCTTCAACATAAATAGACACTAATATAGCATTTATTTGTAAATAATCAGCTGTAAATATTGGAACTGGCTCTTGAGTCTTAGATCTCATCTGTCTGCAATGGACCATGTTTTGTGAGTTTTTACTTGTCTCAGCTACAATTCCTGCCTTACTGTGAACCATCCTGGCATGACAAGTTGCTACAGTTATCTCATGCCCAAGTCCTCAACTGTCATTACAGATTGAACAGGATATCTGACTTCCACATATAAGCTCTGAACATGTACTACAAACATACGATGTGTGAAGGACCCTATTTAAGAAAGCCGCATATCAACGATCCCAGGAACAGTTACCCTACAGAGACCAAGTTGCTATTCCCAGGACTGTCAGTAAACAAGTTCCTCCTCTGAAGCATTTATAAAACTCATTTGCACATGAATTCAGCAATGGGAATCAATGCAAAGATCACCCTGTGACTGAAAGCATGTTGAATGAATGGGTTCCTTAGAGTAAAAATGGCTTGGCTGACAACTCAGTCTGAGTAGCTATTTAAAGTCCCCACTTTATGCCCACAAAGCAGTCAGGTCAAAGTTGCTGTCAAGATAAATGCCTTATTTTAGGCATTCATGCTACCTTTAAATAATGCTGTCATTAAATTTTCAAATCACTATTGAGCAGGGCACCCACATCTTTGAGCTTCTGTAGTCAGAACTAGCTGCACAAAGTATACACAGTTTGGAAACTATGGTCACCTTAACCATTCTTTAACACACACAGGGTCATTCACACAATCAAAAAATGTGTTCTACCCAGATTTGGTAGCTGTGTGTGCTCCCAATTTTTGGTTGTGTGGAAGCAAGGTAAGAGGAAAACCTAGGTAGAAGTGATTGTGTGGAAGCACACACAGCTCCCAAACCAAGGTAGAACACAGTTTTTTTATTGTGTGAATGATCTCTTAGTGTTTTGATCACTTGCAGGATAAACCAAATACATTTAGAATGTATCACTTTCAAACCAGTACAGAAGCAGACAAATAGGAAAATAACAGTAATATACTCAGAATACAATAGTCCATCAAGATCACAAGTGTCCACAATGGCAGCAGCTTTCCAGGGTTTCAGACGTGGGTCTTTCCCCACCCACACAGAGGTGCCAGGAACAGAATCTGGGACATATACTCTGGTTCTGAATGATAGCCCTTCTCTTAGGGATGCTTTACATGATACTTAACATAAGCCACAAGTCCATTGGTATTGGTATCCATCACATGGAGCCACAATCTATCGGATGCTCCCTGCAGCATGGGCTCTTATCATACAGATGGCTTTAAGTACAGCATGTTATTTTATTAGCCTGTGTGAGATACAGGTACATAAATCTAATTGGTGAAATGACCCCCAATGTTCACTGTAATTAAGGGATGATTTATATGTGTTCGCATATATTGTTTTCTGCATAGTAAACTTCAACTATCAGTTGTTTGTTCATATCGTGAATCTACTATGGATCCATCCTTCCTTAGAACAACATATTGCTTAACAAGACAAGATAGGTGACTGCATAATTAGAAAAATTATCCAGGACAGCAAATGTAGAATGACTCTCTCACACCATCAAAAGATCACTAAAGTTATCATGTGTCAGTTAAAATATCAGTAGAAAATGGCACCGGCAATTTAGTATGCAAGCTTATGACAGCATCCTGAAAAATTAGATTTTTCAAAACATTTACAACTTTCACAGTTAAGTGAAATATTAACTCAAACTAGACAAGAATAATGTAAGAATTGCCTTGCTAAATGTGACCAAAGTCCATTAGTTCAGCATTCTGCTTTGAATCAGGGCCAGCCGGGGATCTCCAGAAGCTGAAAAGGAAGACATGAAAATGATTTGCTATCCCTTTTCTATTCATTCCACTCATCAGGCCTCTGAACATGCAGTTTCATTTAGCAGTCTTGTCCAAGAGGCATTGATAAACCAAACTAGAAACAAAGGATCCAACAAAAAAGAGGCCCAAATTCATCCTGTTTTTCAGTGTGTATCATTTTAGGTCCAAACCAAAAGATAGTCAAGTTTCCCAGATGTGAAGATAATTATTGCTCTGCCTCCATAGCTGCCCTTTTCTAAAGTCATCTTTGTCTTTGTTCACTATGACCAAGTTATTCCTCTTTAGTCTTCATACAAGCTTCCTGTCATGCGATGCATCAACCTCAATGTTGTATTTTCACTTTTAAATGTTTCCCCTCTCTGGCCCTCACATGTCTTTCTTTTTTCCTCCATACACTCCTTATTCTATGCATTTGCCCATCTACTGTCATTTGCCTTTGTTTCCTTTGTCCGCTTTCATCTCTGTCTCTTCCATTTTGCTGCTCTCACTGACTGAAAAAAGCCTCTTCCTCTGTTAATCAGACCAAGTCCCCTTCCTTATTCATGCACACTTCATAACAAATGTTTATAGCCAGGCTTTTTCTGAAATTCTAACCTAGGTTGGCTTCCTCCTCCTCTGTTATCTGATCCGACTTCTCATTGTAGATCCTGATCTCTCCCTCATTACCTTGTCATATTGAAAGAGAGTGTAAGAGACCTTTCTTCTTATAGAGCTGAGCAGGTGGCTGGCACTAGGGGTGTGCACAGAAGTGATTTAGCATTTCATTTCAAGCTCAAAGCAAAATGCAAAATGCTTGAAACGTTTCGTCAAAACAGTGGCCAAGCTGGCTGTTTTAATGAGACAAACCCAAAACATTTTGAGTGTTCTGAGTCTTTCGAGCACCATTTTGGAGGGCTGTTTTTCTGGGCAGAGCTGGTCTACCAATTATGTTTGGCAGGCAGACCAGACCTCTGCTCTGGACTGAGCATTTTGGCCTGCCTTAAAGGATTAGTCTCTCCAACGTATGAGGTGAGTAGAGCAGACCCCACTCCACACAGCACATCAACCCACCTCGGAGGACTGGTCTATCCATTGACCCCAATCAGTAGACTAGCTCTCCCCAGAAAATCAGCCCTCCAAAATGGTGCTTGAAACACTCAAAACATTCTGAGTTGAAGCAGGGTTGTTTTGTTTCAAGCTCAAAGCAGGCCATATATTAGAAGGGTGTTTTATTTCAAGCTTGAAACACTCAAAATGGCACTTTTTGAGCTCAAAACATTTTGCACATTCCTGGATGGCACCATATATATTTTAAAGACTGGAGGTTGTTAAAGTCTCTCTCTCGCTCTCTCTCTCTCTCTCTTTTAAAATGCTAATACCCCACCCCTCCAGTACCCTACTGCTCAGGGCAGCACACAACATTAATAAAATAGAAGCAATGTAAAATAAAAGATTAATAGAGTTAAACAAGTTAAACAAGTTTCAAATTAAAAATTGTTAATAAAAAGCTAAAAACTGAAAATTATTTTAAAAACCCTAAAGAACCTACCAGATATAAGCAGCAGACAAAACCTTTTAAACCCTCTTTAAAAAGATGTGTTTTTAATTGTTTGTTAAAAACATTGAGGGAGGGAGCATGGTGAAGCTCTTTCGGGAGGGCATTGTGGCCCCCAAAGCTGAGGGGCCACATCTGAAAAGTCCCCGCCACCCAGATCTTTGTTAGTAGTGGTGCCATGAGCAGGGCCTGGGATGTCACAGCCATGAGCAGGATCTGAGCTGCTGAGCAGAGGGTCCAGGCAGGTTCATATGGGTGAATGCAATCTGACAGGTACCCCAGCCTCAAGCCGTGTAGAGCTTTAAAGGTCAAGACCAGCACCTGGAATCTGGCCCAGAAACAGACCAGCAGACAATGAAGCTGCCACCAAAAGGGTATAGCACTCATGAAGCAACTTGCGCCCACAAGCTTCCTTGCAGCAGTGTTCTTGACCAGCTGAAGCTTCTGAACCATCTTCAAGGGCAGCCCCACATAGAGCACATTGCAGTAGTCCAAAATGGATGTTACCAAAGCACGAGTAACTGAAGTCAGGTCCAACTTCTCCAAGTAAGGTCACAACCGGTGTACCAGCCGTAGCTGGTAAAAGGCACCACTGCAGACTGCCACCACCTGTGCCTCCAAGGACAGTGTCAGGTCCAGAAACACCCATAAGCTGTGGACTTTGTCTTTCAGAGGGAGTGTGACCCCGTCCAAGACCAGATTTATTTCACTACTCAGATGATCAGTTTCACCAACCCAGAGCACTTCCAACTCATCTGGATTATATGTTAAATATGTTGAATAAAATAAATCATGTTTCAGCTTGTTTGCCCCCAATCCAGTCCAGAACAGCCTCCAAACACCAGTTCAGAGCATCCACTGCCTCTCTGGTGTCTGCTGATTTAAAAGATAGGTAGAGCTGGGTACCATCAGCTTATTGTTGACACTGCAGCCTACAGCCACAAATGACCTCTGCCAGAGGTTTCATGTAGGTTAAACAGCATAGGGAACAGAATAGATCCCTGTGGCAACCCATAGGCCAAAGGCCATGGGGTGCAGCAGGCATTCCCCAGCACCACTTTCTGAGTACAACCCTCCAGGTAGGAGCAGAGCCACTGTATGACCATGCCCCCAAGTCCCAACCCAGAGAGATGACCCAGAAGGATACCATGGTCAATGGTATCAAAAGCTGTGGAGAGATCCAGGAGAATCAATAGAGTCACATTCCCTCTGTCTATCTCCTGACATAGATCCTCCACCAGGGTGACCAAGGCAGTTTCCATCCCATATCCAGCCCAGAAGACAGACTGGAAAGGATCTAAGTAATCAGATTCATCTAGGGCTGCCTGGAGCTGAAACTCCACCATGCTCTCCAACAGCTTTCCCAAGAAGGGGAGGTTAGAAACTGATCAAAAGTTATTTAAATCATTTTGGTCCAATGAGGGCTTTTTAGGAGGGGCCTAATGACTATCTTTCAGCTGATGGGGCACTACCCCCTGCTTCAGAGAGGCATTCACCATCTCCGCCACCCATGGACCCAGTGTCTCCCTAGTAGCCTTCATCAACCATGAAGAGCAAGGGTTGAGTATGCACATGGTAAGCCTCAGCTTTCCAAGTAGCCTGTCTACCTCCTCAGGCAAGAGTCTGAAAATTATCCAATATAACAAGACCAAATGGTACACTGATAACATCCAGTTTGGGTGCCACAAAAACCTTAGCATCCAAGTCAGAACATATATGAGTGATTTTATCCACAACATGTAATGCAATTTGATTACAGCAAGCTGCCGAGGGTTCTGTTTGATGGTCTTTGGGGCACTCACATAGGAGGCCCAGAACCACTCAAAAAAGCTCCTCTAGACAATATTGAACAGACACGATGGTGGCCTCACATATCACATAATAATGTTGCCTCACATATCACACTGAGTTCCATGGGCATTTTGTGCACTGCAGGCACTGGTGCATCTTCCAAAGGCAAGATGAGTTACAGCGCATTTGTGCAAACACTGAAATTGTGCAAGCAAGTTGCACAATCACATAACCATTATTCCCTAGCTGTACAATTGCACAACTCTCTTGCATGATTCTAGCATTTGCACAAGTGCACCCTAGTGCAACTTGCATTTGGAAGATGCAGCAGCATCCACAGTGTGCAAAATGTCCATAGAATGCTTCACGGCACGTAAGCCATAATTTGCGGGGATATACTAGAGGGTATGGGGTATAATATCTACCAATGTTTAGCTAAAAATTATAATGTTCATAAAGATAAATAACATGCCACTAATATGTTAAAGTTATCAGCAGCTCATCATAATACATTTCCCGTGTGGTCTCCTATGATGAACTAATTCCAAACTTAGCATATAATGCCTCCATTCATCCGCTCTGTTACTTTGATTGAATGTTATCAGCACTTTTAAAGCTGCTTGGGTTACATAGCAGCTTGGTACAAAAGTGTAGTAGGTACACTTGCTTGGTTGTTGAACAGCACTTACAATGCAATTAGTGCCAGTTAATAGAAAACATTACCAAGGTGCATATTGTTATCAATCACATTCCAGTATAAAGCTTGGCTGCTGTATTAATGACTGTAATTATGGACTGATGGACTGTTCTGCTGAAAACTGGCCTTAGCCAAAAGTTCTTTTTTTCTCTTTCTTTCTTTCTCTGTAAAAAAGAAAAAGAAAAAGGCATGTATGAGATTTAAAACCACTTTATTGCTTGCATTTGTGTGACATTAATTCAACCCAGGTAGTTTATTGTAATATAATGTATTATGCACGGCTAAATGGTCTAGCTTGATAACAAACTTGATATAGCAAAGCAAACAGGATCATTGTCCCCACACCAGTGAAGACATGAGGCAATGGAGTTGGAAGGAAAGGGCCACAGCTTTATTATCCAAACAGCCACATGAGCCAAAGCAATGGGACTGGCATTCCATCTCCTCACAACCAGACATATAACAGCTCAACTCAACAGCAGCTCTTCACAGATGACTGGGTGATTAAACCCCCTACTCAGAGCAAGATCACAGCCTTAAGGCTGATCACTGCTCTTTGAGTGAACATGAAAGGGCCAATGTGTCTCTAAGAAGCATCTCACCCTGCAAACTGCTTAGCCTTTAAGGTTGGTGATACCCCCAGATGAAGAAGTTCAAGTAGAGACATCCCAAGTAGGGATGTGCAAAAAATTTCGGGCACAGAACGATCTGTGCCCAAAATGAAAAATTTTGGGTGATTCGGGGCCGAACAGAATCACCCCTGATGTCCCCCGATATTTTTTGGGCACGAGCCGAATCACCCGAATTTCGGACCTGAAAAATTCAGGTGATTCGGTTCATGGTTGATTTTTGGTGAATTTTTTAAGTTTTAGTGACTTTGGGGCAGTTAGGGGGCATAGCATGGGATCTGGGCAAAAGGAGTGGGGTGGGGTGGTAGTGACTAATGGGTGCAGGCTACCACCCCAATTTCAGGGGGATTGGGCAAAGGGCTGATTTTTGGGAATTTTCTGAAATTTTCATGTCTTTGGGGCAGATTGGGGCAGATTGGGGCAGAAAGTGGGGCCTGGGGCAGAATAGTGGGGTGGGGTGGTAGTGCCTAATGGGTGGAGGCTACCACCCCAATTTCAGGGGGATTCGACAAAGGGCTGGTTTTTTGAGAATTTTTGAAGTTTTAGTGACTTTGGGGCAGTTTGGGGGCAGAAATTGGATCTGCCCCAAAAGAGTGGGGTGGGGTGGTAGTGCCTAATGGGTGGAGGCTACCACCCCAATTTCAGGGGGATTGGGCAGAGGGCTGATTTTTTTGGAATATTTGAAGTTTGGGTAACTTTGGGACAGATTGGGGGCAGTAAGTGGATCTGCCCCAAAGGAGTGGGGTGGGCTGGTAGATAGTGCCTAATTGGTGGAGGCTACCACCCGTCCCCAATTTCAGAGTGATTGGGCAGAGGGGTGAATTTTGGTGAATTTATGAGGTTTGTCTTCATAAGGTGAAGTGTGCTAAATTGATTACTTCCTCATATTATTCATAGTAACTGAGGTGTGAAAAAGTGAAAGTGGGGTCATGAGAGTTGTCTAATTGAAAAAAAGCTCATTTGCTATGATAGAATGAGAATTCACAACTCAGAAGTTTTTTCTGAGGTGTGAATTCTCATTCTATCATAGCAAATGAGATTTTTTTTCAATTAAACAACTCTCATGACCCCACTTTCACTTTTTCACACTTTCCTTTACTATGAATAATATGAGGAAGTAATCAATTTTGCACACTTCACCTTATGAAGACAAACCTCATAAAAATAAATTCACCAAAATTCACCCCCTGCCCAATCACTCTTAAATTGGGGATGGGTGGTAGCCTCCACCGATTAGACACTATCTACCAGCCCACCCCACTCCTTTGGGGCAGATCCAATTTCTGCCCCCAATCTGCCCCAAAGACACCCAAACTTCAAATATTCCCAAAATATCAGCCCTCTGCCCAATCCCCCTGAAATTGGGGTGGTAGCCTCCACCCATTAGGCACTACCACCCCACCCCACTATTCTGCCCCAGGCCCCACTTTCTGCCCCAATCTGCCCCAAAGACATGAAAATTTCAGAAATTTCCCAAAAATCAGCCCTTTGCCCAATCCCCCTGAAATTGGGGTGGTAGCCTGCACCCATTAGTCACTACCACCCCACCCCACTCCTTTTGCCCAGATCCCATTCTATGCCCCCAAACTGCCCCAAAGTCACTAAAACTTAAAAAATTCACCAAAAATCAGCCCTTTGCCCAATCCCCCTGAAATTGGGGTGGTAGACTCCACCCATTGGGCACTACCACGCCACCCCAAAATTTTGCCCCGGGGCCCCTTTTTACCCACCCGAATCAATTCAGATTCAGATACGGATCACATCCGAATCCGAACCGAATCAAGGGTGATTCGGGTGACCCAGATTCGGGCACAAAACAGAACAGGGGTGATTCGGTTCGGGTCCGAGCCAAATCACCCGAAAACCCAAATTGCACATCCCTAATCCCAAGTTACCAAACCTCTAGAGTGGGGTAGGCAACGTTGTCTTAACTTGCAGCTGGGGATGATGGAGTTGAAGTTCAGCAACCGCTGGAGAGCCAGGGTTGCCTACCCCTGCTCTAGAAAATGACTATAACCCTCTACACACCAAATATGTGACTTGGGACACTCACCATTAAGCATCGTGTGCTCCCTGACCCTGCTTCCTATTCTGTGCCTGTCAGTTGTGACCAAAGTGACCCAAACTAACTAAGGAGAGCAGTGCAAGTTAGGCAAAAAGACACACACACACACACACACCATCACAGACCAGACAGGGAGCCCCCAAAAAACCTACCAAGCCCCCCAAAGGATGACCAGATAAAGCCTACACAAACAAGTGGGAGGGATATTTCTCAAGCACCAAGTGGGCAGACAGAGAAGCACACAGATCAATGGCTGTAAAGCCATGCCTGCCTAAATCCTCCTCACAACCAATCCCCACAACTCCCCCTGTTCCGTGCTTCCTAAGGGAGTGAGGTGGGGCAAAAGGATTGCACCCAAGGCATTTTATCTCAGCCTAGCAAGATTTAACATTCCTTTACAGTTTCTCACTCAGCGTGTGCCCTTTTTTCTCAGAAAAAACAAAGGGTTTTACTAGCTTATTTGTTCCATTCTAAAGACAAAATAAGTGCCATCTAATGGTGCAGTGAGGAAATGACTTGACTAGCAAGCCAGAGGTTGCCAGTTCAAATCCCCGCTCGTATGTTTCCCAGACTATGGGAAACATCTATATTGGGCAGCAGTGATATAGGAAGATGCTGAAAGGTATAATCTCATACTGCGTGGGATGAGGCAGTGGTAAACCCCTTGGCAAAATAATACCTGTAAGTGCAGTTCCCAATTACTTCCGCCTCTCCCTTCTGCTTACTATGTCACATACCATCCTGTTCCCAACCTTCAGGAGCAGCTTTTGGTGGGAGCAGAAGGCTGCAGTGTGGAGGAGGGCCCAGGAAAGTTCTCTTCTGAAAGTTTCTTTGGAAAGAAGCTACTCCTATTAACTGAATGTCAGCAGTTTTCAAAAATCAAACAAACAATACAGCAGCATTCATTGGTTTGTATTCATTTTCCCCCTTGCCTTCCTTCTAATCTTCAGCATTACTAATTTCAAAACAAGTGCAGAATAAGACAGATTACACAGATAGGAAACACTGGCTGGCATGATTGACAGCCCACCATCACTGGAAGGGGTGCTATGGAGGGCTGTGGGTGTTCAAGCCTTCTGGCGGCTGTTTTGCATAGTGGTCTGGGTGCAGAGAGGGAAGTCTCTCCTCTCATTTTTGCATCTCTCCTCTCCCTCTCAAAGCCTTTTCCATTTGTTTCTGAGAGATACACAGCCCTCATGAACAGATTTCTACAACTGAGAAGACTCAGTGGTAGTAAGTGTAATGTGATGGGCATGGGGCAAAAAATTAAAATAAAATAAAATAAATCCTAGCTTCATATTTACACTGGCTTACTTTCTGCACAGAGTAATGTGGGTGGTTCATGCGCCGCTGCATGTGTCTAAATATGCATAGTTACAATATCATAGACACAACACTGGAGTGATCTATGTTTCGCAACACAATATGACAATTAACAGTATTGGGTTTCTGCAAGGGTACTTGAGCACAATTCTCTTTAACGTGTGAGTTTTTGACAGGGGATGGACTTATGCTATTAATATTATGATAACACTTGTAGAGCCTGGTTGTTCTTGTTCGGTAGATTCATTTCTAGGGCTTTTCAGTATCTTCGCAGCTGGAAAAAAGATAAATTCTGTTCACACCTGCACTTTTTGGCACATTTACTATAACCATATTAGCAGTCCACTTCAGAAGGTTGGATGTGTCATAAACAGGCTAAGCTTTTACTTCCAAGTTTGTTTATTTTTTATTTCCTACACAATGGAAAGTGAACTTTTAAATGTTGCATGGGTATTGTTTATTTCAGACTGTGTCATAGTTTAATGCAAATATTTAAAACTACCCTTTGGATACATTCTTAAAAATTAAAATTCTATGCAAAAGTTTTAGGAATTACATCATATCTATATATTATTTATTTGTGTTATTTACGACATTCTTTTTAAAATATCTGCTTGCATTTTCAGCCTCCGATTCTGACCTTCTGTGCAGAGCACAGTGTTGATACATGTAGTAGATATGATAGCAGAAATTATCCTTATCAGTTTAAGAATCAGGCAGAGATCACTACTTTAATACTACAAGGTATTTTAATGCTCATAGTAGAAGATATTCTAATAATTATAAATAATTAGTTATAATAATTTCTAATAATAGAAGTAATCCTTCAGAAAGAGAAGAACCATCAAAAGCTAGGGATATTTTAAAGACTATGCTTTCTAAATTATGCTAAGCATATTTTTTTTTCATTAGGGTTAGGGTAAATAACTCTACATAAATACATCTACAGCCACAAAAATGATTAATACGAAAATTAGAATCTGTTACGAAGGCATAACACAGGAAACCTTTTTTGAATATATCCAATCCTTCCTTGAGGATTTGTGGGGGGAGGCGGGGATCAGGCAATGTACTCACAGTGGGACAATGTACTCACAATGTACTCAGCTTGCAAGAGATAGGGCAAACTGAATCCTCTCAGGCTGCCTCTAGTCTCCTCAAGTGCCCCATGCATAATGGCAGTGCTTTTGAGGTGGTGGGCGCTTTACAGTTCTTGGGAATCCAGAAAATGCTTGAAATCACCACTCTCTGAAGCCATTTATACACAAACACACACAGAGGCTATTCACACGATTGTAGAAAATCCGCTATCCTGATTTTCTACAATCGTGAGAACCACCGGGCTTGGCTGCGAGCCCGGTGGTTCTTGAGTGGGTAGCCCGCTCAAGTAGCCCGCCCCTTAAACCGGGTTTGCAGAGTGAGCGCTCCGCAAACCCGTATTTTTGGATCATGAGTAGCCGCGGTGCGGCTCCGTGCCGCAGCTACTCATGAGTAGACCCCTGACCGGGAGGCTTAAAAGCAGCCTTCCAGCTCGGGGGTCTCTCCAGTATGCCCTGCCGCCTGGCCCTCGAACTCCCCAGCCCCCGCCGGCTCCATCATAGAGCCGGCAATCATGTGGGTGGCCAATCCAGCCGCCCAGGGCTCCCACCCTGCTTGTCTGTGGGGAAAGCGGGCTTAGCCGGCTCTCCCCACTTAGCTTCACAAACTGGGTCTCACTGATTGTGAGACCCAGCTCACACACACACACCATAAAAATTCTTGCACTTGTAACTAAAAGCACTATTGAGCCTCAAAAACCTTCCAGTATGAGGAACTTCTGGAATTCTCACGATAGAAATGGGATAAGGATATTGGCAGAAGCTACAGGAACATTGCCTATTGACATAAAACAGGACTACCTGGAGTGGATTTATTTAAGAAATGTATATCCCACATAAGTGGATTTTATTTATATGGTATTCGAATCATAAGGTGTGGAATAATGTTGTTTCTCCATATACATTATTTTCAGTGACAGGAGGTGTGTCTAGGACAAACCTTTAAGTTTTCCAGTTTTGTATGAGCTTTTGTATTCTATATCAAAGAACTATAATTAAAAATGCACTCAGAAAAGAAATGTATACTCCACGTTTCAACTATAAAAGCCCTCACTGTGGCTTAAATATAAGTAAAATGTTACCACACATTTCTTCAAAACAATAAAACAAACTAGAATAAAAATAGTAAAAAGCAGATACATATAGCAGTAAAACAAAGACAGCAGGAAAAAGTAAGCATAAGAACTGTTCAAGCAAATAAGACTGCAAACAAAGAAAAGCATAGCATCTAAAATATACTGTTTCCAGAAGCAAAATTTTGGGATCACACCAAATGGCACCCCTCTCTATGATATAGCTAAAAGCCCAATAGCCTTCAGTGAACTTTTCACCCAGCTCAGCTCAAGCTGCTTGGCACAAGCTGGCCATTAGTAGAAGCAGAGTTTGGCAACACGCCTCCACATTAAAGGCTCAAAAGACCATAAAAGGATGTTGTAGAACCTCAAGCCTACTAGTAGACCCATCAAGAGGAAATTGTCATGGGTGAGTTACTCCCCACCCAAGCGATACCACTTGGGATACTCAGTAGGATGAGCAAACAGGGCCATTTCCCCTTTAATGAAGTGGCTGGTGAAGATAAGGGAGGAGGCGCTCACAGTAAACAAACTGATTTGCACCTTTGCACCCTTGGACACCTTTGTTTCAAGAGAGTAGGCAAACATAAAGCCATTTTCTCCATACACATGAACATTTACATAGCTCACACTTGCCTTTTATACAAAAGGACACCCCTGCACTGATCTAGCCCACTTTAACAATGAATACTTCTGTTTTGCAAGAATCTCCCTACCCTACAGGAAGGAATGGCCACTTAATTTATTCACTTCCTCTGGGCATGTTTCCCAGTATAACTACCCTACATGAGCCACACAGCTTCAGAGTTTGGAAAGTCTAGTGTCTGGACGCTGTTTGGACTGTACTCCAAAACAGACTGTCATCCAGGCAAACTGTGGTGGCTGCCCCTCTCTAGGGGTGTGCATGGAACCAGGTTCCGTGCACACCCAGGAGGCAGGCGGGGTGTGGGGAGGGTGCTCTTACCTCCCCCGCTGCACTTCCCCCTCCAGTGCTGCTGTAAAAACCACTGGCATGGGGCGGCTGTATTCCCTCTTGCCGCCCCGGTCAGCATAAGTGGCAGGCACACGTGTGACCTGCACCCGCATGTCTGCCACATCCGGTATAATGCAGACTGGGATGGCAAGAGGGAATACAGCCACCCTGCATCAACGGTTTTCACAGCAGTGCCAGAGGGGAAAATGCAACAGGGGAGGTAAGAGCACCCTCCCCGTGCTTCAAAGGAGCCCCACTCCCATGTTTGAACTGGTTTGAAAGCAGGGGTTCTGAAGCTGTTCAGCGTTCTAGGAATAGAACACCAACCAGGTTCATGCACATCCCTACCCCTCTCTCCTCTCCTCCGTTTCACCCCCCTCTTTACTCCTGAGGAAGCCCCAGAACACACTTCATGCAACAAATGCACCTGGGAACTTCCCAGTGGGAAGGATAGGTAATAATAACACCTCCAGCCATCTCTCGGAGGCTCCTTGCCTCTTTTCCTGTCTCCTTCCTTATTATCCAGGCACCTTTAATTATCAAAAACTTATAATTAGAAACTCCTTGCCAAATTATTGACTTTCCTAACCAAACTCTTTTGCCTTCTGCAACTCCCCATTTACCCTGAATAAAGCTTTGTAACTATGTTTCCTCATTCTTTCCAATACACCAGACTTGCTTAAATTGATACTTTGTCATAACTCTACTCTAATTGAGCTAGTTTCCCCACTTTAGCCCAAAAGCTTAGCTGGAGCACGTAGCCAATCATGCAGTTCTGGTAAAAATACTAATAAAGTACAAGACAAATCTGTCTGGGTAGGGAGTTCCACATTTCGAGTGCCATCACAAAAGATGTCTTTCCACCAATAACCTAAGGAAAACTTTATTACCAATAATCCCTGTAAGCCTTGTCTGGTCAGAACTTAGCTATGGGGCTCAGAATCGTGTTCAGCTGTTTGCCTATTGCTTGGAAAAATGAAGCACACACTCGAAAGATAAAGGTTAAGAATTTATTAGTTATCTCCACAGTCCAAGTAATCTGCAAATCAAAGTCCAGCAACACAGAGGCTGCTTTCACACATAAGGGGGAAACTGCAGGTCAAACGGACCTGCGGTTTGCCCCCATTCCCCTCACCATGCTCATCCCTGGATGAGCATCATACAATCATATAATCATCATACAATCCCAATCTGGAAACTGAGAGCCTGAAAGGGGGGAGGAACTGGCTGTGTGGGCTTCCTTCTTCTTGTGAAGGACAGCTGTGGCAGCCAATCGGAGACAGAGAGAGGGAGGAATTTCCTACCCTCAACTCCAGTTAGAAACAGCAGCAGCCTTCAGACAACACACCACCACTTTCAGATCAGAGCTTTCAGTGGCGAAAATGAAGAGGAATCTAGGGTGCCAATTCAGGATTGTGGCTGGAAACCTCTGGTCACTTTCTAAGGGAACTGAGGTTTCCTACATTCAGACCACCACAAACCCAAACCTCTGGCATGGTTGCCTCTGGTTTGGCATAACACACAACCATGTAACCACAACCATGTAACCTGCTTTTTGGGCACTCTTGTGCCCCAAACATGGGTTAAGTGGCGGGCTACCCAAGAGGGTTTGCCGCTGCACCACTGTCAGGAGCCGCACAACTCCGAGTGGTTCTCACGCACTGTGGAAACTGGGCTGGGCTCCTTTAGCCTGGTTTCCACTGCTTGTGAGAATAGCCTCATTTTTGACCTTTGCTGAGAAATTGAATTTGCTGAAAAGGTTTGTTGTTTATGCTGGCATGTCAATTGTTTTTACCCATTACCTCAGAGATCTCAATACTGTTCTCTTCCAGTAAGTCTCTTCCTTTATGCCAGTATACAAAGATTTCAGACTTCAAGGTAAATGTTAAAGGTAAAGTATGCGGTCAAGTCAGTGTCGACTTCCGGTGACCACAGAACCCTGTGGTTTTTCTTTGGTAGAATACAGGAGGAGTTTACCATTGCCATCTCCCATGCAATATGAGATGATGCCTTTCAGCATCTTCCTAAATTTTAGGTTCCCTTTTTTACTACCTGGTTTCAATTGTCAGCAAAACAGTGACAGGTTCCAGCTGAACTCTCAGGATGTATGGAATTTCAAAGACACCAGCTTAGCACAATGTATGGTAATCAGCTGTTCTTTACTTCCCCTTCCCCATAGTATCTGAAATAATCTAGTGACAACAGTTTCAGTTCCTCCTTTCTCATGGCAACACATCCTGCTGGGCACACATAATGAAAATAACTGAGACTGTAGAAGCAGATTTGTGAGCAAACTTTGAACAGAGCATACTTGTATGGATTTTTATTAGAATTATTGAAGCCCTCAGTTTCCCATATGTGATTAGAAATATGCAGCTCCCTTCTCCTTCACCTGTCTAACTTCTGAAGACAGAAGCATCCAGAGAAACATCTTCACAAACAAAACCTCACACAGATATAATCAGGTAGACACTTGAGTGCGTGGTATCTCACTCCTTGTTGAACATACTGAGGCGGGTCTCATGATCCGTGAGACCCGCTTTTGTAACAACTGCGGGGAGAGTGGGCTAAGCTCACTCTCCCTGCAGACAAGTGGGCAGGGAGCCCTGGGCAGCCGGATCGGCCGCCCACACGATGGCTGGCTCTGTGATGGAACCGGCGGGGGGTGGGAGGAGCGGGGGCAAGCCCCAGTATGCCCCATACTGGGCAAGCCCCCCGCAATCCCCAGTATGCCCTGCGCGAGCGCGCAGGGCATACTGGGGAGACCCCTGGCTGGGGGTCTACTCATGAGTAGGTGTGGCGCGAAGGTGTGCCGTGGCTACTCACGATCCTAAAAAGCAGGTTTGCTGGAGCGCTCACTCTGCAAACCTGCTTTTTAGCAGGGGTTCTCGAACAGGTTACCTTCTCAAGAACCACCGGTGGTTCTTACAGTCAACAAAAATCAGGCTAGCCTCTGCTAGGCCAATTTTTGTTGGTTGTGAGAATCGCCCCACTGTCTTCAGTGAGCTAGGGAGTGTCTTTAATCCTTATTTAAAGTTCAACACGTTCTTTGGGTACTAACAACAATAATGAACTTGCACCAATTACCTTGGGGGCAGGCACTAAAAGCACTTCTTGCCCAGAATGCAATTTCTTTTAGGGTCAGCCTTGTCCACATATTATCTCAGCTGATGGGTAAGTTCATATGCGAGACACAAGCAGAGCTGAAGACAAGTCAGAGGTAATGGAAAACTGGATGCATAGAGGGCTGCTAGAGACAAGGCTTTGACTGGGCCATGTAATTCCTGAGGCTCCAAAAGAGCCTCTGATTAGGCTAGTAATCCTGTTTTCCTAGTCAAGATACCACAGCCCTGTAGCCACTATATAGCAACTGAAGAACATCAAGTCAATTATAGGTTCGAAGTCACATGGCACATTATGGGATATCTGGAAGCTGGGACACATCATCCTGGCCTCTGGAGCTCTGCGCTGTACCACGCAACACAGTTGTCTGGGAGCATGCAGTGCGGTTGTCTAGGAGCACACTTTGCACCCCCAGCAACAGTCAGGCACTCGTCTGGGGGGAAGGTGAGCTGCACCAGCCTTCCCTCCTGCCCCACCGTCCCAGTCATGTGAATGGCCCCTATGACTTGCTGAAACATGTGATAATGCAACATTCTTCTCAGTCACAGTCTTCAAACTATAGAGAGCTGATGCATGAGGCACTGTTCTTTGCTAGGTCACTATAAACAGGATGATATGAGCTGAAGTGGTAGGAATGTTTGAATAAGGATTCTCCTTTAGCTCAGACAGAAGCACTGACTAACCTTTAAGGCCTTTCTTAAGCCACCAGTCTGATAAGTCTTTGAGAACTGGAGCTCATACAATTATGAGGAGATTATTCTTGATTAACCAGCCAATAAATAGCCTTTGGCTAAGTTCTAAGCATCATAATATAAACACAGCAAAGCATTTAAGCCTAAATGCGCTGAAATGTAAGTTATCAGCACTTGGCAGAATAAAGTTCTTAGCCATCACACTTAGTATCAAAGACTCAGAATATTTCCAAACAATTTTTTTCTTTTTTTTCCTTTAGTGACAAAGTCTCAAAAAGTGCCCTCAACACATCTTCATTTTTAAAACAGATTTTTTATTGATATTTGACATTTCGTATGGAACTAGCAGCATTTTAACATTTGCTATGTTTTGCGCATCTCATGTCCATCATTTTTTACTCCCCTTTTTAAAGTTACCAACTCTTTTGTCCTTAATCAAGGACAAAAGAGTTGGTAACTTTAAAAGGAGGAGTAAAAAACGAGGGCTATGGCAACGCTTTCCATCTGTCATACAAAACCTGCAAAAGGTGTGTTTTAAACACAGTTCACAGGAGTCCAAAGCCCAATGGAAACTGTAGTGGAAGATCTTTGGAACACAGATACCATTCTCGCAACAAAATATTACCTGGGACTAATTTCTAGTGTGTCTCAGATAAGGTAAAAACAAAAAAAGTGTAATAATGCTTCTTAAAACTGAACTGTTTGATGTTTACTGATAAAGCTTAATTGGCAATATGCATGTTTAAATGACTCCTGACTCATGCATTAGATTTTAAAAGGATTCGCTGCTAATTAGTTGTGTGCTTAATTATAACAACAATTTTGTTACTTATTTTGATATAAAATACGACCCAAATAAAATTAGAAGTTTCTAATTAACCTATGCCTTGTCAGCTCCTGCATTTTTTGTACTTCTGATAATTTCTCTATTCTTTCTGATAATTTCATGGGCTTCATACTCAACTAAATTTATCTGTATCATGATCAACTAAATGTATATGTCATACAAACATCATTATTTTAGTTGTGTTGTGAACATGGCAGTCTGCAAAAATAGAGAGCACACAGTAGCTAGAACAGAGGAGCAGGAGATCCATATAAGATATTTGTTTCTGGGCGATTCCATTTAAACCTGCAGGTGGTGAATCAAATGACTGAAAACAATACTCATGCCATCTACAGAACCATCTTGTTTTTATGTGTAGGGGGTATATAGGATAAGTTGGAAATTGCTAAAAGCAAACTGAAATGGGGTTTAGGAAATTTTGGATGAGTTTGGGAGAATGATGGAACATTGCCCCAACACCTGCAAGCACACTGAAACAATCACCTTGGGAGAAAGGGTCACAACTTTATTATCAATTTTAAGAACTTGATTTTGGCACTGAAAATCCACCCCAGGCAGTGCAGGCCAAGCCAATAAGGCAGTTGTTACATGTACATTCCGTTGGCTTGCATTTAGGCATCTCTTGCTCCTTACTCCATTCACCCTCCTTGGGCTTTACCTCTGGCTCCCTAAAAGGTAAGCTGAAGAGGTCTACATATTCACCTCTCCAAATCTTCCCCTTGGTTATCAGGAAGAGATGATACCCAAGGGCAAAGATAATGGCCCCATATAGGGAATACTGAGGGAATACTGAGGCAAAGGTACAACACACATGGGGTAAACCCCGACAGCTCCCACACCCTCATAAGCCCCACAAGGGACATATTTCCTGCCATAAGAAGTAAGGCAAAACAAGAAATGAATTGGAATTGGGTTTTTTACTGCATTTATTAGTCATCTCACCAAGTGCTTAGGGCAAGAGACAAGACAAATAGCAATTTGAACCATAGGGGGAGCTTAGCAACCCTGCCAAACCTGGTGTGCCCATACTAAGCTAAGCCGGTGTGCTAGTAGGGGGCCAGCATTGGCCATAGCCTGAGGAATGTACAGGGGATGTATGCAGGGGATAAGCGGGAGTCGCATTTGTTTCTTCAAATGACCTCAGTGGGAGCCGAGATGAGATGACCTCACTTGCTCCACCTGACTCCGATAAGTCCACTGGCAGTGAAGGGCCTGCTGGCATAGCTGGCACTGGTGCTGGGCCAGTCATGTCTGGGGCTCTGCTGTCTTGTCCCTGTGCATCACGTTTGAGGAGCACCAGTTTTTTAGAAAAAGAATACAACAGTTCAGCCCTGGCAGTACCCCTGGTACACTTCCTGTCCATCTTATTCTGCCACCCTATTCTAGCACCTTCATCCTGGCAATAAGGACCCAAACCACTAAAGAAACAGAGAAAGTTGGGGGACCCACACAGACTCTAGAAGGGAATGAACTTCCCTCACAAAGAACCCCTGTGTGTTTGAGACTGAGTGCCTGCAGGGCAAATAATGGCCAGTGAGGGATAAGATGGGAGTCACTGTTAATCAGTGAGCCAACCAAGGCAGCAAAGGTGGGTGGGGGGACATACAGGCCCCCAGGCCCACCACTACCCCACATAGGAACAAAGAAGAGAAAAGGGGGACTTCCCATTGCCCCTGTGGTTGGCCTTTGCCTGCCAAGAGCCACTGTTCAAATCACTGCTGCTGCTGCTAAGGCAGCTGCACAGTCAGACACTTTCCCTGAGCTCATACTCCTCTGGAGGCCCAAGTTGCATCACCCTGTGCCTAAGTACCACCAAGAAATCACCACAGCTGTTGCCCACAAAAACACAGGAGACTTTTGGTTCACCCTCACCCCCTTATGTCATCACACTGGCCCAGAAGTAAGATACTGTCACTGGCTCCATTGCCACCATGAAAAAGGGCTTCCTTCATTGGGGATCACCGCTCCAAGCCTCAGGTAGGCCCTGCTACAGGAGCTCCAAGAAAGTGGTCCTCACACAGACCTAACTCAGACAAGACTGGGTCTGGGAGGGCGCTGGAGCTGGGTGCAATGGTCCAACAAGCCCTGCCCCCCATGACAGAGTCAATAAACATAGCCACCCCCACCTGCAAATTTGAGGATGGAGCAAAGAGCCACCACCTGACATGAGGCCATTGAGTGGCTGCAATCTTCTGGCAGCTTCACCACAAGACCAGCACAAAACCACATAGCTCCCCAAGTAAGGAAAACCTTCAGCACTCCCTCCGTTCTTCAGTATTATTTATTGCATTCATTCACAACTTTGAGGCAAGAGGTATTCCTATATAAGACAATAGGTCTGCAGGTATATGTCTATCATTCTGTATTTATTCATTCCATATTTAAGCAAATTTATAACAATTTTATAACAATTTGTTTTGCCTTTTTTGTCTGTTATAATTTAATATGTTATGTGTTTTTATTGTATGTTTTAATCTTCTGTTGTGAGTCTCCCAGAGAACAATTTGTTATGGGGCGGCCCTACAAATAAAGTTGTTTATTAATGAGGATGATGAAATATTTTGCTGATCTAACTAAGGCTTTATTCAGAAGGAACTCCATTTTTTCTCCTTTCGCTCCTTTTTCTTTCTGACTCCACCCCACACCCTCTCTGCAGGATCGCAACTGGTACAAATGTCCAGAAAACAACACAGAAAAGATTATTGTCGAATACACCACATGCCTCCCCTTTATAACAACCAAAATTGAATTGAGTTAAAATTTAGTGACAAAGTCTTGAAGTCTTTTAGATGGTCTCCTGTCACGCACAGATCTCCTAAGTCTCGGGCTCTCTGGCACAAGAGCTGTTTGTTATTTTTCTTCTTGTACCAAGGATTGTCCATCACTTTCATCAGCCTCATCTGTGAGGCCAAAATTGGAGGCAAGATTAAAAAAAATCCTCTCCAGTTCCTCCCTTGAGAATAGACTACCTTCTCACTTGTCTCATAGTATGCATGCTGGAAAGTCTCAAACTGCTCCATTTCTTTCTATAATCCAATATGACAAAATCTCCTTGGATTTCAATTATTTGTTTTGGTTGAGGATATTGGAAACATCCGTTTCTCACTTTATAAGTCAACCATACTCAAACAAAATCCCCCACCCGAAATTTTTGCTGTTTCACACCCCATTTCTGATCCACATACAATTTATATTGTTGTTGCTTGTCCCTTACCCAATCATCCACAGGGTGAGATGGCATGGAAAGCCCTATCAGTTATTGCCATTGGGTAAGTTTGATGGTAGCTTTGCATCCTCTCACCAGTTCAAATGGTGATCTTCCTGTAGTAGAATGAGGAGTAATTTAATAAGCAAACAGAGTTTCACAGACAGTCTCTGTCCAGGGTTGTTGTGTAGTAGCAGTTGTAAAGCTTCCTTCACTAATCTGTTAATTCTTCTAATCTGTTCATTCTTTCCACTAAGCCATTCCTTTTGAGGATGGTACATGGAAAGAGTATTGTGTTTTAGCCCATAATTTTTCAAGTATTGCTCCATTTCAAAGGAGATAAACTGTGACCCATTGTCAGTCAATAGTTCTTTAGGAAGATCTTATCTTGCAAAAACTGAAGCCATGAACTGGAACACTTCGTTTGTAGTTATGTTGTCAGCAAATGAAATTTCTGGCCACCTGGAATAGTAATCCACCATCATAATAACAAATCTTTGCTTTGTGGGTTGGTTATCAAAAGGCCCATTATATTCAGAGCAAGTTTTTCCCAGGGACCATTGGGATACTCTACTGAAGTCAAGAGGGTAGTAAACGACATCTGAGATTTGTAACATACAGGAACATAGGAACATAGGAAGCTGCCATATACTGAGTCAGACCATTGGTCTATCTAGCTCAGTATTGTCTTCACAGAGTGGCAGAAGCTTCTCCAAGGTTGCAAGAAGGAATCTCTCTCAGCCCTATCTTGGAGAAGCCAGGGAGGGAACCTGGAACCTAGATGCTCTTTCCAGAGCGGCTCCATCCTCTGAGGGGAATTTCTTACAGTGCTCACACTTCTAGTCTCCATACATAAGCAACCAGGGTGGACCTTGATTAGCTAAGGGGACAAGTCATGCTTGCTACCATAAGACTAGCTCTCCTCTCCACAAGACCACCTCTCTTCTCCAAGAGGATAAGCCATACATTGCCTGATTAAATTTTCAACATGGTTGTCTATGCCTAGTCACCAGAAACATTCACTGATTTGCCTTTTAATCAGGCTCATGCCCAGGGGACCTTCGTGGGCAATTTTGATCACTTTTGCTCGTAAGGAGGTTGGCACCACCATAACATCAGTCCTCAGCATTGAGAAGAGACAGCTCACTTCTTCTGTGTGAATGTATAGTTGAAGACGTTTATGTACCTTGTTTTTGCATGGCTTAAATGTAAGATTTAATTGCAGTAAGCACTTGATCAGCACTGAGGGTCGCTTTCCATTCAGAAGACATGATCACTCAATGAGTGCATGAAGCTATCTGCACAATTACTACTCCTTCATCCTCTTCTTCTGGGATCTCCTCTTGGCCTGAAAGTGGAAGTCAAGATAAACAATCTGCAGTTGTATTCTGAGTACCTGGAATAAATTCCACCTGGATATCAAAGTCCATAAGTCTGCTGATCCATTTGGCTATTCTTGGGGTTGCTTGACTTGATCCCTGAGTAGTAAATAAAGCAGATAGGGGTTTATGGTCTGACCTTAAAGTGAATTTTATGTCACACAAGTAAGTCCTGAAGTGCCTCACTGCCCGGAAACATGCCAGAGCTTCTTTTTCAATGACATAATACATCTTCTCTGATACAGTGAACACTCTGGAAGCAAAGGCAACTGTAACTTCCCTGTCCTCTTTTTATGAGTCAAGACAGCACCCAAACCATATTCAGAAGCATCAGGGGTTACAACAGTGTGCCTACTGGTGTCAAAAGAAGTAAGAGCAGGGCTTTCAGCAATGGCTGATTTGATAGTCTGAAAACTAGACTTGCAGGATGCATCCCAACTAAATGCTTCCTTCTTCTTCTTTAAAAAAAAACTGCAATGGAGGGGAAAGTAAGTTCAAGCAGCCTTTCCAACCACCCACCCTCAAGACCTTCTCACTGATGGTAAGAAAGGGCTCACTGAGTCTGTCACACTTAAAATGCTGTCAGGAAGTGGTTCGTCTGCCTCTTCCTTATCATAAAGTGAATAAGTAATGAAGCCTGAGCCTTTTGGAAGGGCGGTATAAAAGTTTTTAAAATAAATAAATAAATAAATAAATAAATAAGTGTCCCCTTTTCTTGCACCTGTTGAAGTGACATTCCATGTAGGACAGTGAGCAAAACCAGCTTTGTGGGCAGAGTCTCCATATTGGTAGCACCGGTTGCTTTTCCTTTCCTGTGCTGTCACCTTCTGCGGCAGTGCCATATGAGAAGATCAGACTTGGAAGGATTTAGACTGAACAGCCTGGATTTTAGAAGGTTGGTTTTGGGGTACTGAAGAGGACAATTTGGCACAGTGAAGAGTGTTTCCCACACTCCTACCCATTTCTAGGGCTTTATCCAAAGTAAGTTTCCCATCAGCAGTTTTTCATGCAATTTGGAGCAGTTTGTTTTTATAACAATCTGATCCCCGATCATTTCATCAGTAAAGTTGGCAAACTCACAGATTGCACTTAAGGCATGCAGTGCTGTGACATACTGAGCTGGGTCTTGGAGAGTGAGCGGGGAGATCAGACTAAGCCCGCTTTCCCCACACACGAACAGGGCGGGAGCCCTGGGTGGCTGGATCAGCTGCCCACACGATTGCTGGCTCCGTGACGGAGCCAGTGGGGGCTGGGGGAAGCGGGGGCCGATTGGCCCCCGGAAGCTCCAGCATGCCTTGCATGAGCACGCAGGGCATGCTGGCAAGACCCCCAGAGCCGGCTTTTTGCCTTCTCTCTGAGGGTCTTCTCGTGAGTAGCCGCGGCACAGAGCCACGCTGTGGGTACTCATGATTGAAAAAAAACCAGGTTTGTGGAGCACTCGCTCCGCAAGCCTGGTTTTAGGGGCGGGCTACTTGAGCGGGTTACTCGCTCAAGAACCACTGGGCTCACAGCCGAGCCCGGTGGTTCTCACGATTGCAGAAAATCAGGCTAGTGGAGACTAGCCTGATTTTCTGAAATCGTGTGAATAGCCTCACTGATGGATAGATGCACCAGGCAGTTTGGATCTAGAATACAGTGAGGCTATTCCCATGATCAGGTGAAATCAGGCTAGGGAAGCCTAGTCCGATTTCGCATGACTGGGCTCTGCTAACCCGGGCTCTACAATCGTGAGTTCTGTGGTGCGGCACCGCAGCGTAGCAACTCACGCATAGAACCCCCCAGCTTGGGGGTCTCTCCAGCGTTACCTGCGTGCTTGCGCAAGGCATGCTGGAACTTCCGGGCGGTCACGCAGCCCCCAATCCCCTCAGCCACCTCCGGCTCCATAATGGAGCCAGCAGTCATTTGGGCAGCCGGTTCGGCTGCCCGTAGCAGACTGACTGCTCATCTCCCCACAAACCCCATCCAGGCTCTTCTCACTGATAGTGAGAAAAGCCTCAATTTGTAATGTTCAGCAATCACATTCAAAGTAGGGTTGAAATGACCATCTAAGGCTTGGAGAGCAGCTTCATAAGAATTGGCATCCCCTTCCAAGTTGGCAGGAAAGGGCAAATGATTATATATTCTTTGGACTTCAGGGCTCAGGAAATAAAGCAATATAGTCTTCTGCTTTGCTGGAGAAAAATTAAGGGACCGTATAATGAGGAGGTAATTGCAGACACCTCAATTGTTTCCTGGGAAGAACAGGTTCAATAAAAAAGGTGGTTTGGGGATTTGAGCCATGCTGCAGTGGGCATCCAGTGAATAACAGAGACCAGGATTGATAAGGGGGGAAAAAACCTTCAGGGCTTGTGCATGTCAAGAAGCTGGATCAACAATCAGCAGCAGCAATAGTAGAATGCAGCAGTTCAGGAATCTAGGCCAAGTAATGCAACAAAAGGAAGATGCAGGAATTTCACAAGCTTTGAAGGATCACATGCATAGCCGGTTCAAAACTTCATTGCTGAATGTTTTATAACTGCTTCCCTTGTAAACATGAAGAAATATTTTGCTGAATTAACTAAGGCTTTACTCAGAGTCAACTTAATTTTTTCCATTCTACTTTCCCTCCTTTTTCTTTCTGACCCCACTACCCACACTGTCTACAAGATCCCCACTGGGACAAACAAATAAACAACAAAACACAAAAGATTACAAGATATAATACAACACAAATGTATTCCCTCTGATTTACAGAAGCTTTTTCATTTTAAGAATAAATGAAATGCATAGTCTCCCCAAGTCTGGTAAACATAAGAACATAAAAACAGCCCTGCTGGATCAGGCCCAAGGCCCATCTAGTCCAGCATCCTGTTTCACACAGTGGCCCACCAGATGCTGCTGGAAGCCTACAGGCAGGAGTTGAGGGCATGCCCTCCCTCCTCCTGCCACTCTCCTGCCTTTTTTACAGCTGCTGCACATTGAGTCGACACTTTCAATGAGCTGTCCATCATGACCACAAGATTCCTCTCCTCGTTAGTCACACTCAGATCCCATCAGCATATATTTGAAGTTGGGGTTCTTCATCCCAATGTGCATCACTTTACACTTGCCAACACTGAATCGCATTTGCCATTTAGTCACCCACTCCCTGTTCCACCATGTTTCTGTTATGCCCACCATATCTATTTCTGTGTTAGCAATTAAGCACTCCAGCTCACCCATCTTGGCTCGGAGACTTCTGGCATTGGCATATAAGCACCTACAGTATACGCTGAATCTCTCACCTGGTGTGTGCTGTCTTTCTTTTGACCCTTTGACCAGCTGTCACAGCCTTCCGTCTGCTCTCTATGTGGTTCTGCTCTGTCCCCTTCAGCTTTATCTGAATCTGTTGTACCCTCACACTTTAAAGGATGGCATTTGCCAAACCGGATACCATCCAGCTCCTGTTGGCTATTCCCCAGGTGTCATTTTAAAAGCTGCTCTGAAATCTTTTGATTTTAAGCGCCAGCAGTCTGCTTCCATCTTGCTTCAAGTGCAGCCTGTCCCTTTTTTACAGGCCTTGCTTGCCCCAAAATGTATCCCATTGCCTAACAAATCTTTAGGTGCTTTAGGTAATTGCTAATGCAGCATGGAAATGATTTGACAGCAAGGCAGAGTTTGCTGGTTTGAATTCCCACTGGTAAGTTTCCCAGACTATGGAAAACACCTATATCAGACAGCAGCAATATAGGAAGATACTGGAAGTATCGGAAGATGCTTATACATTAAACAGTTAATAACTGAAACTGTATCCTAACTAAATGTTCATGAGGAAGTTCCCTTGAAATTAAAAAGGAAAGTTATGCATGCTTAAATTTTCCTTTCAGTTTCAATGAGAGTTTCTTGAGCAAACGTAGCCAGGATGTCAGCCAACGTCATTCTAAATCTATTAATTATAAACCGCCCAAAACCACCTAATGGCACAGTGGAGAAATGACTTGATTAGCAAGCCAGAGGCTGCCAGTTCAAATCCCCGCTGCTATGTTTTCCAGACTATGGGGAAAACCTATATTGAGCACCATTGATATAAGAAGATGCTGAAAGGCATCATCTCATACTGGACAGGAGATGGCAATGGTAAACCCCTCTTGTATTCTACCAAAGACTACCACAGGGTCCTGTGGTTACCAGGAGTTTACACCGACTCGACAGCACACTACGTTTAAACTGCCCAAAGATTTTGTATGTAAATACGATAGGTAAATACGTAGGTAGGTAGGTAGGTAGGTAGGTAGATGATAGATAGATAGATAGATAGATAGATAGATAGATAGATAGATAGATACTGTATATTGCTTTATTTCTAGTTGAAATATTGCTTAAAATGTATTTCCTTCATGATCTATGAGCTTCACATTGTTTCCTATAGATTTACACTAAGACACATTCCCCTAGTATATAAAGGGATTTAATATCTGTTGTCATTATATAGTTACAGGGGATATAACCACGGGGGCCTTCCATGAGACAAGGTGAGGCAGTTGCCTCAGACAAAGGATTATTGAGGCACCAGAGAAGTGACAAGATGCTCTCCTGTGCCCCTTAGAAAAAAGGAAAGGGCAGGGGGGAGTGTGTGCACAAAAAGAACATCATTTGGCACCCGGCCTCAGGTGCACAGAATTCTTAAGCCACCACTGAATATTCATAGTTTTGAAACCAGATAAGGAAAAATATGGAATAACTTCATTATTTAGCAGAATTTCTCCTTTCCCTTTTCCTCTATACATTTATCACTAAAATGAGAGTGAGTGAGCAAGGACATTGGCTGGACTCAGCCTAAGTGTAGGCAGGTGCTGTGCAATCTTCTTCATTTTGCTTTGCCAAAGCACTTCATTTCTGATATTCAGTAGCCTCCCTCATATGCAACGATGTTCCAAAGTCTTTTGGAATCGGTGGAAACCTTTTAATTGATGTCAGTAGGCTTGGATATTGCCTATACTTTTTGGCTTGATTCGATTAGAGATAGCCAAGATCTCCAAAATTTGCCTAAATATGTGTCAGTTCTATGATGTAGATTAATGAGAAGCAGAGTGAGATTAGGAGTGACTTTCATCTAAAACCTTGGAAAAGAAAATTACCAAGTACATTAGAAATGTCCCCCAAACCAGTCCAAATGACTTCTCACTATTCCAGGCACTGCCACTAGCAATTCCTATCCCTCTCCCAAATTAATATAAATCGTGAACAAAATTATTCATTTATATTATAACATCAGTGTAGTTATATAGTCTAATATCTCTCCTTTGCATTATAGAAAAGGGAAGCGGCATTCCTGTGGGCAGGAAATGTTATCATTGGGACTCGTCTGAACTTTCAACAGGTTTTAATTTTTTGTCAAGTTTGATTACTATTATGATGACGATAGCAAATATTTATATACTGCTCTTCAACCAAATTTCTCAAGGTGGTTTACATAGGAAAATACAAAAATAAGATGGTTGATAAGATAAATAAGATGCCCGCAAAGGGCTTACAATCTAAAAAGAAACACAAGGTAGACACCAGCAACAGCCACTGGAGGGATGTTGTGCTGGGGTTGGATAGGACCAGTTGCACTCCCCCTCCTAATTATAAGAGACATCACTTTATAAGGTGCCTCTTTGCTCAGTTATAAGGGGTAACAGTTTAGAAGGAGAAAGGATTTTTATGCACTTACACTGATTTAAGAAATTACATAATTTCTGTCGTCATAATATTAATACAGCATATTCACACTCCCCCTGCCATCTTGAACCAAAAATCACCTATTAAGTCTATCCAAAACTCAACTTTGAATTAGACTAAAATGGTCCAGAGGGGAAGTAACTTGCCTAGGGAGCAAGAGGTTGCTGGTTCGAATCCCTGTTGGTATGTTTCCCAGACTATGGAAAACACCTATATGTGTTTAGCAGCGATATAGGAAGATGCTAAAAGGCATCATCTAATACTGCGCAGGATATGCTAATGGTAAACCCCTCCTGTATTCTACCAAAGACAACCACAGGGCTCTGTGGGTGCCAGGAGTCGACACTGACTTGATGGCACAACTTTACTTTACTTTACAACCAAGATATTCTCCTGAAACACCTGGAACTAATCAAACATTATGGTGTGGACCCTATGTCATGCTAGAAACAAGAGTACTGATAGTTCTCCTTAACCCCACTTCAGGAATTAGTGATAGACCAGGTTGGTGGGAAATTCCCTCCAGGATTCATCAGTCTGTGGGAGTAAACAAGCCACTCCTCTAAATCTGCAGAGGTTTAAAGTCTTTTGACAAAGAAGCTTTTATGATAACATCATACCTCCTACATACAGATAACTCAAATGCAGTCCTGTAATAATACTTAATTCATCATATGACCTGCTACATGACAGGCTAAGGAACACTGGGAGAAGCAAATTGGTTGTCATGGTGACCATGAAGTTCTGAGTAAAATATACCATGTTGCTTTTAGCTTATCTGGACCTTAGCACCAGAGCATTTCCATCAGCTCAGTGTCTATAAGGGGACAGAAATGGACATTAAAAATTTTTTTTAAATCCCTAATTTCCCCCCCAGAATCCCAGATGAAGCTGCTGTCATTATAAGGGCTGATGGCTCATCTTTCCTTATTGATCTAGCCAGAATGTCTCCTAAAACTGCCATTTTATTTGGGACACGACAGGTAGAAACTATTTAGGCGAGAGCCACTTGTGTACTGAAAGAGATTTCCCTATCTTGTGTAGCCTTGGCATAAAAACAGCTGTTGGTTCAATAAAGGGCTGCAGTGCTGATGGATGTTAACAAAAGATCTTATCGCCTCAAAAGATAAGTGCAGGACCATTCCTGCATGAAAAAAGCAACTGCTTGTTTGTTTGCATGATAAGTCTCCATTCAAAAGGTCTGGGTGCTCTCCTGTGTCTTTTTCATTTTCCCACTTTCTCTAAAGGCCATTTGAAAAACCATCGTGGAACAAAATTAAATTATTTTGAAAACTAATCTTATTAATAACAGCATGACATAGGAAATCAATTTGCAGTGCCGTAATGAACTGTGATGTTGTGAGCAGAGGTTGCTGATGAGGAAAGAAATGAGAAGTAAGATGAAAATGTTCTGATTCTAACTACTCGGGAAACTCATCTCATTAAAAAATGAAACTCCTCCAGCAAGGCACGTTGGATAGCAAACATAAATGTCCTGAAGCTGAGTGTTTCACACCCTCGATTTCTGTTGGCCATTGCATACAGTGCCCATTGCACCGGATTCTAAACTGTCTAGAGTGAAAATACAGAAGGATGTTCCTTGCAAACAAACAATTGCAGAGTCTCTTTGCTTATTCCATTCCAATTATTTTCTGTATACTTGTAATTAAAGACAGCCTGGGTCTTCATGTCAGCCTTGCCTTGTAGTGATCAATACTATGGTTTAACAAAAGGAAAGGAGATGATCCCCATCATTAGTAGTGTTTGCTTGTACTTGTACAAATGAGATTAGAAACAACATGCATAGCAAGCTGCGAGTACATGACATTTTCCCAATAAGCGTTTTTCATTATTTTGAAGCGTGCATAAAAAAACTCCTGCCACACTGAATCTTCCTGCTTGGTGCCATATGTCATTTAAGATTTGGGCTCCTCTAGCACCCAAACAACTTGACATTAAAAGTGCTCTTTGTAAGAAATGATCATTGTATTAACATAATGGGATTTATGTGGTGAACAGGCTGGGGCTTTTAAAGGCTCATACTGGGCCATGTTTTCCCATCTATAGAAAAGTCAACAAAATGTCCAATGGTGTGAGTGGATTTTGCTGAAGAACAAGAGGAGAGTTTTGCATTCAATCACTAGCATTTGAGAAATGACCTTCTATCCAACCACAACTAGCACTAGTTAGCTGAGCAATTAAACTGCTTTTTGAACCACCCCCTGTGAGTGAAAAAGCCAAAACAAGCTATCTACTTGTATATCTGAGGCTTTAGAATCTCAACAGATTGCCTGTTATGTGACAGACAATTGTGAGTCCCTTCTAAAAGTAAATTCACTTTGAAAGTTGTTGTTCGAAGATGATGGTACTGACGCGCCAGCATACACCCCATAGTTTTCCATGATGAAGCACCACATTTTGTTTATTGGGAGAAATAAAAAACAAGCAGAAAACAATTGTATTTGCTTTTTCCATTTAGATGGGAACAAAAATGCTCCTTCAGTTTTACAGATTCTTTTCTTAGGGTGGCAGAGGTATATAATATATAATTTCATTTTGAAATGAACACGTTTGTTTCTTTTTCTAACAGGCTTCTTAAACTCCCAAGCCTTGCAATCATTGCAATCACACTGAAAGTCTCCTGCAGAGTGTCAAGTGGCTTCTGTATATACCATAACACACTTTCATAAGCAAGTGTCACTTCCTTCTGCTTTCAGGTCTCTGAAATAATTTGGACTCTACTTTACAGGCAGAAGGAAATTTGTTATTGAACAAGGTTGCAAATAACAACGCAGATCTGAAGGCTCAAAAATGGGTCATGTATGTATTGTTCGTAACTTTTACTGAGTGCCTTCAAATGATCGATGTAAATATATGCAGTCCTTTGTGATATGGAGCAAGGCATATTAAAAGGTAGCTGCAGTTCTGAAGAGTTGTAAACTTTTTTTTGTTTATATATATCCATATATTTCAATGGCTTGGTCCTCTACAAATTGTCAGTAATGAGGAAGTCTTCTCAGGTTAAATCAAGAACAGGTTATTATTGGTGGAGGGATATTGTCAGTGTTGCATAATTATACGTTAATTGCTTATCTTTATGACATAAATGGGCCTTTATGTGAATTGCCAGAATTCATATAGCTTGGTCCCTGGGCCACTGCTGGAAACCGGGGCAATGCTGGCATGGGGAGGACCATATCATACAAGGCTGGCATCAGGCATTGTTACATAAGAACAGCCCTGCTGGATTGGGTCCACAGCCTATCAAGTCCAGCAACCTGTTTCACACTGTGGCCCACCAGATGCCTCTGAGAAGCCCACAAACAAGAGGTGAGGGCATGCCCTCTCTCTTGCTGATGCTCCCCTGCAACTGGTATTTAGCGACATCTTGCCTCTGAGGCTGGAGGTGGCCTATAGTCACCAGACTAGTAGCTATTGACAGACCTGTCATCCATGAATTTTTCTAAGCCCTTTTTAAAGCCATCCAAGTTAGTAGCCACCACTGTATCCCATGGCAGAGAATTCGATAAATAATTATGTGCTGTCTGAAAAAGTACTTTCTTTTGTTGGTCCTCAATTTCCCAGCCTTCAGTTTCATGGGATGACCCCTGGTTCTAGAGTTGTTCGATAGGGAAAGAAATTTCTCTCTGTCCACCCTTTCTACTTCATGCATAGTTTTATACACTTCTATCATGTCTCCCCACAGTTGCCTCTTTCCTTGTTGAGCAGCTACAGAGGGTCCAGGGCCTGAAAAAGCCCACTGAGACCTCTGTGCTCCTAGTCTCAAGTGATTCTTGAGTGGGAGGAGAGCTGGTCTTGTTGTAGCAAGCATGATTTGTCCTGTTTGCTAAGCAGGGTCTACCCTGGTTGCATATGAATGGGAGACTACATGCATGAGCACTGTAAGGTTAGGGGATGGGGATCCCTTAGGGGATGGGGCCACTCTGGGAAGAGTATCTACATGTAGAAGTTTCCAAGTTCCCTGCCTGGCATCTCCAAGATAGGGCTGAGAGAGACTCCTGCCTGCAACCATGGAGAAGCCGCTGCCAGTCTGTGTAGACCTACCGCTCAGGTTGGAGTTTGCAAAGGGCTCCCTGAAACCTGGAAGGAATCTGCACTGAAGCCATGGCTGGTTCAGACAATACTTCCACAGTCCATATAATTAAAAGGGAGATGCACTCATGTGATATAGGGATGTGAGAAATGGCTTAAGGTCAAACCAGTTCAACATCGGACTGGTCTGGCTCCATGTGCGGCGGCCTCCAAAATATGAATACGAATATGATATATATTTAAATACCACTTTTAAACAAAATTCCCAAAGTGGTTTACATAGATATAAATACAGAAATAAATAAAATGTCTCCTGAAGGGCTCACACTCTAAAATGGCCACTGCCCCGGATGAAGGGCCAGGAAGGCCCCAAAATGGGCTGAAATAGCCCTTTGAAGAGCAGGGGGAGGCCGGGGGGAAGGGGAGATGGCAGAGACCCCTCTATGGCTGTGGCAGCACTATATCTATATCTATATCTATAAACACCTTGGAACCCCTGAACCAGTTCAAATTCCTACCAAGCCAGGGTTCTGTTCAGTGGGGGTGGGATGGGGACAAAACTGAACATGCCCAGTTCAGTTCAAATCTAATATGGACTCAAGCCGAACCAGGAAAACAAGTTTTTTGTGCATACCCCTAATGTGATAAAGGGATGTGCCAGAAGGGAATCATTTAATTGAGTGGGCCAAGTAAAGTATCATTCAGACCAGCCCCATGTCATCTTATGTGCATGATCATACACTGGCTGTCTCTCTTGCATCATTCCATCTCAACAAGGTTCTTGTTCTTCCTATTTTTCTCTTGATACCCCAACTGTAAGTCAATTCAACTGTTTAGAATAATGTGTTATACCCTCCTTTCAGGACTGTACCACTTCTGGACAGGGAATGGAAACATTTGGATGCTTCCCCAAATAAATAACTGCTTTTACATAAAAAGCCGTCATCTCAGGAAGATGGCTGGGCTAGATGTCCATGCCTTGTAGAGTGGTAAAGTCCCAGAAGACTTCAATCATGTATTTGTTGAAACATTTAAATTGACTCTATATCGCTTCCCTTTATTCCCCTTTTTCCCTTTCCATCAGACACATCTCCTGTTATCTGCCTTTGTCTCCTTCACTCAGAATTATATATCCTTCCTGTCTTGTTGCTGTCTCTCGATGGAACAACCTGCCCTAAATCTATTTATCAGGCTGTCGTGTTCTTCTATATATGCCTTCTCAAGAACTAGCTTGTTAACAAAGCCTTTCTCCCATCCACAGCCTAACTAAATGTAACCTTACCTGCTGTTCCATTATAATGCCCCCTTTTCTCTATCCATGCTGCTCATTGTCAGTCTAGGATAGCTCACCTGATATTCTCGTGTCCATGCATTTAGACTGCAAGATTTTGGGGCAAGGATCATGTCCTTAGGCAGATGGGTATTTTATTTATTTATGTATTTATATCTATATAAACCACTTTGGGGATTTTATGTTGATTTTAATTAATTAGGTTGGTGATCTCTAAAAAGTGGACTGGAAGGTTAGCCTGGACCCCTGTCATTGGCTCATCTATGAACGCTGGTAGGAGTGGTCATGCACTTTAACACTCAAATAGGGAACCATGTGCTTTGCCACCCAATTTTTTGGGGGCTGGTTCTTTAAAGGTAGTAATATACCAGTACTTATGCTGGTGCTGATCAGCTTCAGTGATAGAGCAAATGCCTTGGTTTTCTCTTCTGACCAGTTATCTTCCCCTCTTGCCAACCTCAAGCCTATGTTGTCAGAATAGAAGGAGGAGGATTGTCAAAAAACCCATGCTGAGGGTAACAAGAAGAGGAAGTCAAGGCACATCTCCTCTTGTTTTATCTCCCCTCTGTTATGGAGCATGTGGGGAATACTCAAAACAGAATGTAGCAACTATGGGGTGGACAGCATCATGTCTGAGGCAGGATGTTGCTTTCAAGCCACCATTTTGCAGTGCTGTGCATCACATCAGCCTGATAATTGGTCTATTGGGGCATTTTTCACTGGAAACGATTCTGGTAATGCCTCTGATATCAGTAAACAATTCAGTCCAATACCGAATTGTATCAGTATTGTATTGAATATTATCAGAGAGGAGGAGGCTTACTTTTAAAGGAAGATTTGGCTTCTGTGAAGCAATTAACTGCCTTGTGGTCAGCCGCACTAGCAACATTTCAAATTGCTGTCTTTCCTTTTCTAGTATTACCCTAAGAAAGAAAGGGACTTCATGATGTTGCATCCTTTTCCTGGTGCAATCCTTGGGAATAAATGACCATGCCCTGTACTGTAGGGTTTAAAGACTCCACTGTCTCCCGCCCTCCTCCAGTAGAGCATCAGGAAAAGGAAGCAACATCCTTATGTTGTTTCATTTTATGTGCATTCTAGGTGATGCCAGAGAAGGGATGGTGGCAATTTGACATGCTGCTGTTGTGACGGACTACAAGGTAGCCAATTGCTTCAGAGAAACCAGATCTTCATTAAAACGGCACCCAGTCAATGCATCAAGCTGATGCATTTATCAATTATCAGCTCTGTGCACTCTAAACTATCCCGTGCCTCACATGCACGATGCAAGAATGTTCTGGATCCTTATTGGGATCAGGTCAATAATCCGGCCCATCAGTTTGCCAGCCTTCTGCTGTAGTGTCCTAAAAGGCCTCTTCATCTGCTGTTTTTGGATACCAACAGGTCAAATTAAGATACAAACTCAATTCACAGAGGTAAGATGCTTTTTGTTTGTTTGTTTGTTTTAATCCTTACTTTTCTGGTCCCAATTGTTCTGTACAGTTATGTTATGAAAGCAGGAACTCCAGCAGGCTACCTATGCCTGAGAGAATTTTGACCTTTACTGTTGTGGTGTTTTTGGTTAATCCATTCCAGCAGTGGCTGGTGAGGGCACTGCTGGGTGGTGGTGGGCACCTTTAACTGTAAATTATTAGGCATGCCACACCTGAAAGGTATGCCACATAGGCATGCCACTCGATATGCCACACCTGCCACACCTGAAAGCTGTTTTGAGCAGCGCCGCACCACGCAGTACCCACGGCAGCGGAGGATTGGCTCTGCCACTCAGCTGGTGGAAGCCATTTGCATGGCCAGCAAATAGCCTTCACGCATGTGTGGAGGCCAGCTGAGTGATGGAGCCAATCCTCCACCAGAGCAGGTGCTGGAAGGCACACCGCTGCTCAAAACAGCTTCAGGTGTGGCGGGAGGAGAGGTAAGCACCGAGCGATTTGCAGTTTAAGGTGCCTCCCACCACTACCACCCAGCGGCGCCAGCACCAACCACCGCTGATCCATTCCTTGATCCAGGCCAGCTTTTAAATGGTGCTTTTGTTACTTGTATTCTCGTCCTGGAGTAGAGGCGGGGCTAAGAAGCCGCCAGCAGCAAGAGCGGTGGCAAGCAGTCTGCACTTGCCTCTCTGTAAAAAACATATAACCTGATTCAATTCCACTGTCTTGTCCTTGCATACCACAACACTGTCTTCTGGGTTCTACAGCTGTGTACATGCATTCCTGTTAGTAATTTCCTGACTATTTCAGTGAATAATTTTACTTATGTGTCAGCCTCAGCAGGAAAAGATATTCTGAGAAAGGGCTCAAAGTGAGCGCCTCTTGAGCTAATAAGAAACCACTGGTTCACCTTTCTAGAGAAAAATCAGTATGGAGATAATTAAAAAAAATTAAATTGCCACTAAAAAGCATGAACAATGACATTTTGTTAATTTCTGCAGCTAATGAATATTTAATACTAAGAGTTTTGTCTTCCCTTATATATGTTCCTATGATTAAATGGCAGCAGAATGCTTTTGGATTGGTTTCTGGAAAGCTTAATTTCCATTTTTCAGAATGTTAGAGAGGAAGCGTTAGATCTGTTCCCTGACCTTTATGTAATATATTGTTGTCCATAACAAAATGTAGCAAAATAAGTAATAACTTGCTTGTCTGTATTAACATTTGCAGTTTGTTTTTCTTGACAGTGTCATGCAACTTTGAGCACAGTTTGTAAGAGATTATGATGCAGTCTTCTTTCTTTCACAATTGATCTTTGCACTGGACTTCCACTGTCATCTTTTGACAAACAGCTTCAAATTCTGCATCCACAAACAAAAATTTAAAATAAAATAACTAAACTGAGCCAAGTTATAACAGATACCTTAGATTATCATTTATTTATTTTTTACATTTATATCCTGCTCTTCCTCCAAGGAGTTCAGACCATAAGATCATAAGCATGATTATGTTTATCTTCACAACAACCATGTAAGGTAGGTTAGGCTGTGGGATAAGTGAATCAATGAATTTCATGACTGAATCAGGATATGGACTCAGGTCTCTCCAGGCCTAGTAAAAGGAAAGAAATGTATAGGTGATTGGATTCCACTATATGTGGAGTCCACTCTATGATATGGGGAGGCTGTGTGGAGCATGAGAGCAAATCCCAGGATATGGAGTAGCCTTGCCTGATTCCTAGAAGGCTCTGGTTTCTCAGTTATAGCTATTTTATTTTATTTATCTCTCTATGTAAACTGCTTTAGGAACTTGAAAAGTTGTTGGATATATTCAATATTACACAGCAGTAGATTTTAAAAGTAAGTATTTGTTGTTGTCTTGTACCTCACAAAAATGATAGGTGTTATGAAAAACATTCCTTATACAGATGTCCTTACCAGGTAAGATCCGTCTCTGATGCACTGCTTCAAGTTTTATTTTTGCAAGGGTTCAGGGATGGAGGAGACTTCTGGAACTGAGCCAGTTTGGAAACAAAATCTCTCTGTAGAACTCCCAGGCCTGTGTGTGGAAATCCCAATTCCAAACTGAACCCAACCAAGCACTCCCAAGTTCCGCTTCAACTAATAATGTCTCAGCACCAGCCAATGGCATAGCCAACACTGGATGAGGAGGGGCAAAGGTCCCTAGGCTGCTGGCATCCAGGGGCCACCAGGGCACCCCTATGCCCTCACCCCGACATCCAACCAATGAATGATGCACTCTTCCTTGTTCTAAGCAAGAGAGAGGAAAGAAGCACCCTTGTGGCCAGCACTTTGTTCACTAGCTGGGAGAGGGTGAGGGGCCACACATCTGTTCCCTGGTGTCGACCACACCTCCTGCATTGGTGTGCTTCTGACACCAGTGCAAGTGACATAGACAATGCAGCCATGCAGTGGAGTGGCCACCACAGTAGCAGGTGGTCGCTGAACCAGAGTCACCGCCAAGCTCTATATGTCCTTCGCAAGTTGTACTCTGCTCCTTCAAGCACCTCTTCCAGTGGGAAATGGGAGACCAATCCAAAGGCCAGAGGAGCTCTTCAAGGGATGCCCTGAGAGCATGGGAGTTACATAGTGGCCTCTGAGTCAAGTTCTGAGTGGAAGCAGTGCTAGAGAGAGTGTAGTGAGACTATCCCTTGAGTGAATTGTGCTGAGCTGCTGGCAGTTGCCACTTCCACTGGGAAGCAGGAGATCACACAGGGGCCCCCAAGTGACTGGAAATTGTGGCTCGAATCCAGTAGCTCCAAGGGGCCTCTATGAGGCTGTGGGGCTCCACATGAGCCCAACCATGCTGAATCCTGGAACCACGCCTGACCTTAGTCAGGAACCATAAGATCAATTAGGTTACACATCTCAAAAGTAGCAAAGTTGTCACATAGGGAGAATCTGCAAGATGGTCAATAAGCGAATTGGAAACCATCAGCCAAGAAAAGATGCAGCACATTAGCAATCCATGAGAGCTAGGAGCAAAGTCCAAGGGTAAGACAGAGAGATGGACATCAGGAGTGGGAAGAGAACAAAGAACTGGAGAAAAGAGCAAGAAAACAAGTTGCAGGGAGCCAGGTGAACAAGAACTAGGAAGAAATTGCAAGTTGCCCAGAACCTTTTCATCCCATTCTACATTTATAGAAGGGTCCCAATCAGGGTGCAGTACACCCTCAAGTTAAGACAAATGGCATGTAAGAGATCTGTAAATTGCCTCCTTGTTTCTACTTTAAAATTGTGTTTCAACTTTACAACCCTCACTGTGGAAGGGGAGGCTCCACTAAGCAGCTGCTGTTGCATAGGCTAGAGGAGGAGGAGGCAAGCATGGTGGCTCAGGTTCACATTGTCATTGAGACTGGCAATTCAGCTGGCAGCTGCAGAGGGATTGGCTGACTTGTCTGTTCCAGGAGCTGCCCTTGCCACCACCACTGCTGCTTCCGTTCCTCTCCTCCAGTTTTAGCTGCTATGCCATGATGGTGAAAGGAAAACAGCCCAGCCTGTTCCCAGTCCACAAGCCTGCCTGCCTGCCTTCCTTCCTTTCCTGACAGAAGGAGGTGATGGAGGAAAGCTACCCAGTTGGCTCCCGTTCTGCCATGAAACGTGAGAAGAAGTCAGGAAGGGACTAGAAAGCGAATGGAAGACAAGGGTGAGTAAATTCGGATTTCCCCCCATCAACGTGTCTGCTGCATCTGATTCTCCACCATCAACATGAATCTTCACCTCTGTAACTGACACACCACCAGCTTTGACAGCAATGGGGGTGGGGCGGTGGGAAGAGTATCTGCCCTTTGTTCACGAACCAACCCCCTCCCCTTATAACATTGTTTCCTATGGGAAAATAGGATCCAAATTAAGATGTTTGAACTTAGGACAGTTTTTAGGAAGCTATTGAAGCTCTTCCTATGATCCCTGAGAAGAGCTTCTGTTGGGTCTGTGGAAAGAGCGGGCTTAGCCCACTCCCCTCTCATCAAAGTGCAGCCCTGGGCAGCCAGATCGGCTGCCCACATGACTGCCGGCTCCATCACGGAGCTCATGGGGGCTATGGGCCATGTGGACCCTGGAAGGCTCAAGATGCCCCACACAAGCGCGTGGGGCATCCTAGAGAGACCCCCAAGCCTGGAAGGCTGTTTGCAGCCTCCCAACCGGGGGTCTACTCCTGTGTCACCATTTGCACTCACTGCATTAACCTCATTTAGAGGGAGGGTGTTTTAGGCAGGCTAGCTGCCTTGGGAGCACTGGGCTAGCCTGCGAGCCCAATGGTTCCTACGATCAATAGGAAGTGGGCTAAGCTCCCTTAGCCCACTTTCCATTGATTGTGGGAATAGCCTCATTGTGTCATAGGTCTGAAGAATTTGTGTTTCATACACTATAGTATACATGTGATATACAAAGCATGTCGTTTTTCTTCATTTTGGTTTGGTGGGAATGCGCTTCAGGCATCTTTAATGCACTTCAGTCCATTCTGTGGCTGGTGACAGCCATTTATAAATGCCTGGTTAGACTGGGAGGGCCTGGTTTAAGCAATGAATTGTTTTACATCTAGATTTCTTTATACTTATGGATAGGTTGCAGTCAGGCAGGATTTTCGGCTTAGTGACTCAGAAATTGGCAGGGATGGTGCCACATGAGCATTAACTTTAATGCAGGCGGTTAAACTGAGGATGTGATATGTCAGTATAGTCTTATGCTGATAGCTGATGAAACTGGATCTCATGAACTGGCACCAATGAAAACACTGTAATTGTAGCTGATCACATTTAGAAACAAAAATACAGTTATTTTTCTTCCATATTTGTACCAAACCTACCATCAGTGGGATTTGTTGGACTATTTATTTCTCTCAAAGCCTCCTGAAATCATTTGTTATGTTTCAAAGCACAAGAGAACAAAGACTGCAGGAAGATCTATTTGACTTGGAGCATATTTTGACCAGGCTTAATTTGCTCAAATAATGTTAATATAAAACAAACTTCAAATGTTTACAAATATCTTCCATTCACAGACTGCTGCAGTCAAACGATACCAAATGATTACTAAACCCAACGGCTGTGACTCCAGGCTTTGATAGAAAGCTGGCCTCTAGAGCACTTAATGGCTGGCAGATGCTCAAGACTAATTGTACTTGCTCCCTGCCACAATTGAATCCTACCCTCCTCCAGACTAAAAATGGACACAAATTATGTCCTGACAGGGATGAAGCACAAAAATGTTGCAAGTGGTTTGACAGATGCAAAATGACTGGTGTGTTCCCAGTTTGTAAAAAATTATGAACAGTTGTGCATGATATTGGACTGAAGTCAGCAATGGACATTTCCTCATCCAAGCATATGTTGCCATCCAGGGCTCTCTTGAATCAGAATAACGTTCATGTAGATGTATCATGATTTCCAGCTGCTTTGCTTATTCAGGACAGAATATGTCTGGAAACAGGCTCCACTTAAAAAATTTAAAGGAGCTCATATGGTACCAAATAATGAGGCTTACATCCAGACCAACAACATGCTGTGCAATTAACCAAGTTGCACTGGAGTAATAAGATTGCATAGTTGTGCAAAGTCACAGGGACACTCAGAATTGCATTCTTTGGATTTTTATGAGTGTTGTGGATATTATCAGGTGTGGCAGTGGAGTGAGGGCCAACGTTAGTACAGGTCACGACCTGTACAGGTTCAGGTGCAGAACATGGCTTAGGAGCTGGCTTTTGCTGAGCCCACCTCTCCCGCCAAACACCTCCTATTTCCTTAATGCTATTAATGAACTCACCCCATGAGGCTGCTAGGGGCATTGGATCTATGATAGACCAGACGTGTGTGTTAAGGCAGTTGTACAGGTTTTTATAAGTTTCCGTGCATCGGGCCCAAACAAGTACATCTATGGTGGTCCATTCCAGGGTCAAATACCCATCATTGAGTCCTAACACTTGCTTTTGGGCTATGTAAAAGTCTAGAGAGTCTGAGGTTCCCTGTTTCTCATTATGATAGATTTGGTAATTATGATAGATTTGCTTTCTGCGGTGAAGGATGTCTAAGGCTTCTCGCATCCAGAAGACTGGATACAGGCTAAGTCTGGCTACTTGGCTGATGCCAAGTCTTAAGGCGAGCTTGTCTCTTTGCTGGGCTGATATGGTGCCAATTTGGTCCATATTTGCACCTGTAGACTGGGGCTAGGATGCAATGAAGGTAGCCAACCACGACACAATCTTCTCTTTGTTAAGAGGCCCCATGTCAAGGGCAACAGACTGTGCTTCGTTTGCTGTCCAAGCACCTATACTATCCTGAACTGGAAGAACTGGAAGTATTGAAACCACACTGGACTCTCAAAGTTTAGAGCTATCTAGTTGAGCCTCAAGTGAAGGCTGCATGAACTCTCCATATAAGCAGGATAACTTGAGGAATTCAGCTGAGCGGTACTATGTATTATGTATGCCACCATGCTGCTAAGAATGTTTCCAGCTGCAGGCTAGTGATCAGAAATGTATTTACCATCTCACTTCAGTTGGCTACATCAGCAGGTCTCCTCAGCTGAAATGAAAAGGAGTATTGTTTTTAAATTCAAGGGATTTAAATTGACAGAGCCAGAAAGTTGTAGTGGTTAGAATGACACACACAGGTGTATAGATTTCCATGGTGAATTCCCAACCAACCACCCATCCTGTCCATATCATCTAGTATCAGGGCCACTGGCTATCAAAGATAAATGAAAAAACTCCGGAAACTTACATATACACCAGCTGATCGAAAAGTAAACAGGACAAAATAGCAGAAAACAGCGATCACAGCACGTAGCTGAAGTGAGGTAGATGGAGAGTTGAGGAGAAGTGGATTCAAATCCCTGCTCAGATATAAAACTCACTAGGTGGCCTTGGGGAACTCTTACCCCAACCTACTGTAAAGAATTGTTATGAGAGTAAAATATATGTCCATGTATGGCTCCTTGGAAGAAGAAAAGAATATAATATAGCTTAAACTGCATTGCCATATAACACATTAACCACTATAGATATGAAAATGTTTTGCATGACTGACATGACTCATAAGGGAGTGTATGTGGCTTGAGCAACATGCACACCCTTGTGCATGTGTAAGCATTGCCGATGGGGCTGTGCTGCAGGGCAGTGGTGCCCCATTGGAAATACTCTGTGAATACAGTTGTACAACACATCTGCATTCTCAGAGTACTTACAACAGAGCACTGCTGCCTTGTAGTGCAGCCTCATTGGCAGTGCTTACAAGCGCATGGGTGCAGAGGTGATACTCCAGCACCCACATTCACTTGTGCGGTAAATCAGCCCATGTGCCAGCCCAGAGGAAAGATACCTGCCTGATTCAGGTACCTGTCTGATTCAGGTATCAGACATGTCCAGCCAGATATCACCAGCTAAGCAAGAAGGCAAGGAGACTTGCTAAATATCTGAATTGTAAGTTGTGCCAGATGTAGTTGAACAATTATTTTCTTTGGGCATGCAAAGTCCATATACCCACATATGGACTCAGTGTCACAGTTATATATTATATTATATTATATTATATTATATTATATTATATTATATTATATTATATTATATTATATTATATTATATTATATTATATTAATCTATTATATTAATCCTCATAGACGTGCCTGTAAGGATGTGTCCCGGCAACACAGCGGATTGGTAGGGTGGCGGAGGCTCTCCGGATTGGCTGGGCGGCAGAGGCTTGCAGGAGGCCATTGGCTGCTGTCAAGGGAAGTGGCGGCGGCAAGGAGGAGGAGACGGTGGTGGGCCCAGCCACTCCAAGGAGTCAGGCGGCGGTGGCGGCAACAGGAGGGAACGGGCAGGGAGGCTGTGACAGGAAGGCGGCATGCTCGGCTCTGGTGGCAAGGCTGCGGTGGTTTTGGGCCCGGCTGCGGTGGTGAGGCGGCAGGCTCCTGAAGAGCACGGGGGGGGAGAGCGCAGGGGGGAAGTGGGCAGCGGTGAGCACAGCCCCGCCGCCCTGAAGAACACCGGGGGGCAAGTGGAGGAGGACGGCAGAGCCAGGGGGGGCAAACTGGGTGGCAGGGGGGCCATGACCCCACGGCTGCCAGGCCAGCCAGAAAGACGGGCATGCCAGCGTTGGGCGGGACCCAAATAGCACACAGATTATCTGTGCGGGGTCGGCTAGTTTATTCAATTTCTATACCACCCTTCCAAAAATGGCTCAAGGCGGTTTACACAGAGAAATAACAAATAAATAAGATGGATCCCTGTCCCCGAAGGGCTCACAATATAAAAAAAACACAAGATAGACATTAGCAATAGTCACTGGAGGTACTGTGCTGGGGGTAGATAGGGCCAGTTACTCTCTCCCTGCCCAATAAAGAGGATCACCACGTTAATAGGTGCCTCTTTGCCAAGTTAGCAGGGATGATATGATCATTGTTTTGCTATCAAAAATGTTAGTTAGGCATTCCTTCAAGAAAATAGGGATTAAATTGGAGGTGACTTTAAACCTTTGGCATTGCGTTTTTGTTTTGTTAAGAGCAATCATTTGGGAAGTGTTATTATGAACTGGACAATGGCACAAGAGGTGTGGGGAATTTAACCTTTTGCCCATCACACTCCCAATCCAGATTAGAGCCCCCTGTAGATGCTATTTGGCCTGGTGGGGAGGGCTGCCAGCCAGTGACATCAGTGGCAGCTTTTCTCCTTGGGCAAATAGCAAGGAGAGAAGCTGCAGGGTTCATATTGGAACCCAGCAGACAAAGGGATAAATTCCCTTCTGCCACACACTGAGATACACACACACACACGTTTAATGTCTTGTCTAGTTTGGCTCTAGGTAGTGAGAACATCATTTCAGGTGGCCCTTGTTATTCATGGGGGTTCCATTCTGGCCTACAACCACAGATAATGAAACCTTAAGTCAATGGGAATTGTGGGGTTAGGTTCCAGAGCCCAGGAAAATGACAGAAGAATCACTGAAAAAACAGGGTAAAAGCTGAAATAAGATTTCTAGCACCTTACCTCTTGGATACATAGGCCACCACAGCTGTCACAATCTCCAGCTGCTCCAGCAATGCCACCCAGCTTTCCCAGTAATGTGTAATCATGATGTTTCCTCACTCCACTGTTGAGGTCCAGCACTTAGCAGCACAAGCCCCTTGGCCTGATTGGTTGGTAAGTTGGCCAAAAAGGCAGCACAAAATTAAATCCATTTCCAGTAAACACACACAGAGAAGTGTGTGAGAATCAAGGAGCGACAGCAGAATAAATTTTCAATGGTAATTAAAATCATTTTTTAAATTTAAATTGAATTTTAATTGCAATTTAAATTAAATGATACAGTATGGTAATCATCAAAATTAAAATTAATTATTTAATCTGAAATTTTTAATAAAAAATAAAATTTCATTAAAATTAAATTCATAAAGGTGATAAATAGCATCTCAGGAGGATAGAACAATGCTAGAAGGCTCCATAAAATGGCTCCAAGAAGCTCCACAGGAATGGCTCAAAAAAGCTTCTAAAAGCTCCAGAGCAGTGGCTCCTAAAGGATAATAAATGCTACCCAAAATGGCTTTTAGAAACACAAAAAACATTAACATTCAGACCATAGCACTCCATTGTCCTCATCCAAACTCATCTCATCAGCCATGAGCACGTGCAGCAAGAGCACAACCATGTAAGGGCAGAAATGTGCTGCTGGAAACTGCAGATATGCGAAACTGCCTACCGTAAATAATGAGGTCAAGTATACATTGCCCGACCGCAGATATGAGAAACCGTGAGTGCCAAAACCATGGATAATGAGGGCCACCTGTATGGCAGTGGAAACATATGGTTCACTAGAGTAATGGTTTGTCTAAGGCCCAGGGGTGTAGCTATAATTGAACGGGTGGGGGGGACCATGAGGTGGGGGCACTGGCTGGGAAACAGCTCACTCTTCATTCTCCCCTTCTGCCTCCCTGACTGCTGGCTCCTGAGCAGAGTCTGGAAAGTGTGTTATATTATTTCCATAGGAGCAAGAGAAAGGATATTTTCACCTTGTCCATATAGTTCTGCAGCCATGTCCACGTAGTTCTTCTGCAGCAGGCAAAAGCAAAGAAGAACATAAGAACAACCCTGCTTGATCAGGCCCAAGGCCTATCTAGCCCAGCATCCTATTTCACACTAGAAGCCCACCAGATGCTTCTGGGAAGCCCACAGGCAAGAGCTGAGAGCATGCCCTCTCTCTTGCTGATGCTCCCCTGCCAATGATATCTAGAGGCATCTTGCCTATCACCACCAGACTATTATCCATTGATAGATTTCTCCTCCATGAATTTATCTAAGATCTTCTTAAAGCTATCCAGGCTAGTGGCTGTCATCTTGAGGCAGAAGATTACATAGGTTAATTATGCATTGTGTATAAAAGTACTTCCTTTTATTGTTCCTAAATTTCTTGGCAATTACTTTCATGGGATGAATCCTGATTCTAGTCTTTTGTGTGAGAGAAAATTCTCTCTAGCCACTTTCTCCACACCCTGCATAATTTTATAGATCTCTATCATGTATCCCCTCAGTCATCTTTTTCTAAACTAAAAAGCCCCAAGTGTTGTAGCCTTGCCTCATAAGGAAGGTGCTTCAGGCTCCTGGTCATCTTGGACGCTCTCTTCTGCACCTTCTTGAGTTCTATAATGTTCTTTCTGATGTATGGTGACCAAAACAGTACACAGTACTCCAAATGTGGCTTCACCATAGATTTGAACAAGGGCATTATGATATTAACAATTTTATTTTCAGTTCTCTTCCTAGTGATTCCAAGCATGGAATCGGCCTTTTTCATAGCTGCCATACATTGAGTCGACACTTTCAATGAGCTGTCCACCACAACTCCAGGATTCCACTTCTGATCAGACACCAACAGCTCAGATCCTATCAGCATATATGTGAAGCTGGGGTTGGGGGGTTGCCCCAATAAGCATCATTTTGCACTCTTTTATTATTATTACAGGTGGACCTCGATATTCGCAGAGGTTCCATTCTGGAATGCAGCTGTCGATATGGAAATCATGAATAACATGTTAAGGGAATCTATGGGATCGTGAGGGTGTTCCCGGTCAGCTGAAAATTGGCCAAATTTTGCCAGGGGGAGCCTCTTACCTCGCTCCACTGCTCCCCTGAGTCATGCTGTGGCCACAAATCAGCCAGAAATTGATGCCCCCCCCCCATTTTTTCACTAAGATGGGAGCCATTTTGTGGAAATGGCTCCCTGGAAATGGCAGCTGGAATTTTATTTATTTATTTATTTATTTATTTAATTTGATTTATATACTTCCCTTCCAAAAATGGCTCAGTGTGGTTGCCATCAAAATAAAAACAATTAAAATCAATTACCTCCACGCCACGGTCATTTCTGGGCACCTCCGATTCGCGGATATGCAAAGTCGGCATGGTTTATTATCTGTGTGTGTGTTTCGCGTATCCTGAGGTCCGGTGTCTTTTTCCCAACCGCAGATACGTGAATCCGTGCATATGGAATCTGTGGATAATGAGGTCCACCTGTATTATTTTACCTTTTACATTTCTATCCTGCTCTTCCTCCAAGGAGCCCAAAGCAGTGTACATAGTTATGTCTATTCTCACAACAACCCTGTGAGGTAGGTTAGGCTTATTATCACTTGCTAACATTGAACTGCATTTGCCATTTTCTTGCCCACTCCCCCAGATTGGAGAGATCCTTTTGGAGCTCTTCAGAGTCTGTTTTGGATTTCACTACCCTAAATCCAGATGTTGCTGAATGACAACTCCCATCATCCCCAGTTATAATTTATTGTGGCTGGGGATGATGGGAGTTGTGATACTCCAGATGTTGTTGTACAACAACTCCCATCATCCACACCCACAATAAATTGTAGCTGGGGATGATGGGAGTTGTCGTTCAGCAACATCTGGAGTACCATAGGTTGGGAACCTCTGAGTTAGACAATGCCATACTTGAGTTGGAGGACTGAAGACCACCTTCAGCCTCAGGGGCAGGATGCCTCTGAGTACCCAGTGCAGGGGAGTGACAGCAGGAGAGAGGGCATGCCCTTATCTCCTGCTTCTGGCTTCCAGTGGCATCTGGTGGGCCACTGTGTGAAACAGGATGCTGGACTAGATGGGCCTTGGGCCTGATCCAGCAGGGCTGTTCTTATGTCCTTTTAATTTCAATGGGACTACTTTGAGTAATTTTCCTCATGCCAGCCAATTTATTTAGGAGCCAATGACAGTTGCACCACTGGGTTTAAGGATGTTCAGATTTTCATTGGGTTGTGGCCCATGTGTCCAGAGACACTGAGGGAACATTTTGTAGTGAGTGAAGGTGGATTTCACAAGCATTTGCAGGATTTAGTGCCACAGATATTGGAGCGGAATCTGAGAAGTTCCCATAAATATGCATGTGTCCTAAACCATATATTCCACTGCATTTATAGTGCTATCTAATTTCCAGTTATCCTGAATAAACACCAAGGAGATCCTGTTGATAACTAATAAGATTGTGAATGTCAAGTCTTTTCTGATAAAGTATATGTAAAATGTAAAAGGAAAGTCCATAGGAAGCTAACTGGATTCCCATTTAAACTAATGTTCAGCAAAGCGGAACCTTGAGAGTTTGAATTAGCCAGTTTATCAGAATCACAGCAGTGATGGTATTAGATCATTAAACCAATGCAATCCTGTCAGTAGAAATTCATATCCCAATAATCCACAGTAAAGAGGAAGAATACTGACAACATCATTGTGCGTGTTTTAGGGCTACTGAAAAGCTTAAAAAAATATCATTTGGCCAACACAAATAAATCTTATAAAATGAGATTATTATTAAGGATAACAAACATTTGTTGTGTGGTTCCACAAAATGGAAAACTGATCCATACCTACAAAGGACAAATGCATTAATTAAATGTGGCGTTGCTTTTTCAGAGCAATGAATGACATATAATGAGGTCCCCCCCACATACACACAGCTACCCATAAAAAGTGGGTATCTGTTGCTGCCCGGCACCCCATACCTTTCACTGCTGCTGTAACTAAAGGTATAGTACGCAGAGACACAAGTACTCTTTCTCTCATTCATGATTTTTAGCTTTCATGTAGTCGGTAACAATATTTGTTATTATTTACTGACTAGGGATTTGGAAGTGGGAAACAAAAGGTGAGGATGGGGGTACATCTTGGCCTCAGGCAGACGGTCAAGTTCAGGAAGTTGAAAGCTCCACACAGAGGATGCTGGAGGCAGTTCTACAGGCTTTGTTGAAAAAGGAAACCAGCAGCATAAATTAGTCAATGGCCTACCTATAAATACCAATTGAAATGTATTCTAAGAATTTAAGCCGTAAGAGTATGATCAATCATATCAAAAGCAGCAGTCATTGTTTTTTAGAAGGCACACAAACAGTTATAATTTCAATTGAGCAGACCTGTGGTTATATGGATACTTTTTCAGAACTGATACAAGAGAAAAAAAGATAAGGCATCAACTTCTACTCACTTGACAATGAGTGTATAAGCCAGTGGTTACCAGCCTGTGTTCCTCCAGATGTTGCTGAACTACAACTCCCATCATCCCCAGACAATAAATTGTAGCTGGGGATGATGGGAGTTGTCATTCAGCAACACTGAGAGGAACCACGGTTGGGAACCACTGATATAAGACAAGATCGCAATGGCTTCTGTCTCTAGTGCAGAGATTCCCAACCTGTGGTACTCCAGATGTTGATGAATACTCCCATCATCCCCAGCTACAAATTTATTATGGATGCTGATGATGGAAGTTGTAGTTCAGCAACATCTAGAGTACCACAGGTTGGGAATCTCCGTACTAGAGACTTGACAGCCCATTTTAACACTCCATGGAGTTTCATTGCACCCACATGAGAAGATAAAAAGATAATAAGCACACAAGGAACTCTGATTTGAAACAAAGGGTCACAAATTTTTTGGAGGTTATAAATCAATGTGACTACAGAAGGTCTAACTTTCCACCCCTTGACAAGTGCAGGTGGCCTACATTGAGGCAGGAGATCAGAAGATGGTGTACTTCCCCAAAACGTTTCAGGATGACCACACCTTGGCTCAGACTAACAAATGAGACCAACACAGATCCCTGTTCCGGCTTGCCTACCCGAAGAAAGTCTGGGTCCTTTTGGCGACCTCGCTCCTCCAGTTGTTAAGGGCCACGCCCCGTTTGGAAGGGAGATGAGCCCGTAATGTGTTGGCAGCACAGCCAAAATGGCTCTCGCTGCCCTGCTAACTTGGCAAAAAGGCACCTTTTAACGTGGTGATTCTCTTTATTTAGCAGGGGGGAAGTAACTGGCTCTATCCACCCCCAGCACAGTACCTCCAGTGACTGTTGCTGGTGTCTATCTTACGTTTCTTTTTAGAATGTGAGCCCTTTGGGGACAGGGATCCATCTTACTTGTTTGTTATTTCTCTGTGTAAACCACCCTGCGCCATTTTTGGAAGGCCGTTATAGAAATCAAATTATTATTATTACTATAAATGAATAAAGGCAGGGAGAGTTGCTCCAGCCCACGCTGCCCAAAGCAGCATGGGCCAGTATCAGGTGGTATTCTGTGAGTTTGACGTTCAATTATGTGCCCAGCCCAGTTATTGAGACCTGTAATGCTATTAGTCTGGAGAGGCATGGGTAGTAACTTCTACTGTATCAAACAAGGCTTAAGATACTATAGTACTCTTAAAATAATACTGATCAAAGTTAGCAGTTTTTCAGTAGAAAGGAAAATTTATCCTCCAATTGCAAAGGGAGCTTCTACGGTGGAGAATACCAAAGACGTCACCTTATGTCACAGTTCTGTTAATATAATTAAGATGTTGTTTCAGCATTATAACATTATAAGCCCTGCACATTCTCTTGGTGATAAAATCTAAACTGTCTGCTCAATCTGTCTGAATGTTTGCAGGCATCAACTAAGGGACACGACCCTTTCAGATTGGAGCAGAAAGTGGCTAAGATGCAGCAGCTTAAAAATTGACCCTTAAACTCTAGAAAGCAAGAGTTGGCTATGAGGGCTGTTCACTGGGCACTGCAATCCAATGAATCTGTAGCATTCTCCTAGTGCTTTTTCCACCGTGGTCATCAGTGGTGAAATTCATTACATTCTCAAGGCTGGCCTGGTTCGCAGCAAACTGGCCTGGTTTGCAGCAAATCGAGCTGGGTTTGAGGCAAACCAGTTCGGCGGTTTGTGCTGCTGTGTAAAGGGGAATCCAGTGAAGTTGACATTGTAAAGGGGAATCCAGTGAAGATCCCACTTTGCTTTTAAAGGGGAATTCTTTAAAAAGGGCTTGCAGGTGGGGGCAGTGCTGGGAGAGCAGCAAGAGGCACCTGTCAAAGTAAATGCTAAGGTGCTTACTGGCAGCGGTACCAAGGAGCGGTGCTCCCCCAGCCAACAGCCTACATTGTGGTATAGCCAGCAGCCTATGTTGTGTGATCACACAATTTTTGGCAAATCTGTGTGGTCATGCATGCGCGGAGGCCAGTTCAGAGCTGCACCACTGCACCGGCTGCTGGTTGCCGAGAGCCCTGCTGCTCAGTACCACTGCCGGCAAGCACCTTAGCATTTCTTTGTCAGGTGCCTCTCGCCGCCTCCCCGAGCAATCCCTTCTTAATGAATTCTCTTTTACAAGCAAAGGGGAATCCTCACCAGATTCCCCTTTACATGGCAGCACAAACTGCCAAACTGGTTCACCTCGAACTGGACTCGATTCTCCGTGAACCAGGCCGGTTTTGATCAGTTTGATTGCAAACTGGACCAGCTTTCAGGAGAGGGGGCTCGTCCAGTCTGCAATCAAACCAATCGAACCAGCCCAGTTCTCAGTGAACCAGTTTGCTTCAAACTATTCGTGTAGTTGCAATATGTATCTCATTCTCTTTCTTTATGTGTGTTCTGTATATGATTTAAGAGTCAAAGATAATGATTCAAAATTCAAAAAGAAGTCTCCTAATAAATACAGATGGAGACAAATATGCCTTTAAAAAAAAACAAACACAGAATTTCATGTGTATATGTATTTTAGTCATGTTTATAATTAACAGCTTTTCAGTAAATGCATGGTGTATGTATGCTTTATTTAGATAAACCATGATTCATCTGCCCTCAGTTTCTAATATGCATTACAAACCAGCTTTCATGAATGGACACGTTAATAATAATGTGGTCATTTGTATTCAAGCTCCAGCTAGCTCACCTTTAGGGACCCTTTGTCTCAAAGACTTGATTCATTATTAGTCTAGCTAACAAGGTTCCAGTTTCTCAACATCAGTCCCCTATTTAGTTCCAATTTGTAATATCACAACCTTTGCTTAACCTTGGCTGCAGAGACGTTTTTCTGATTCTGTTTCAAATGATAAAGCTACATTAATTCTTCAGTACTTCTTGATATCAGAGAAGGGGTGATGTTAAACAAATCCTTGTGGTCAGTGCCAACTTCAAGATTTGGAGCCTTTCAGGCAACACATGCTTAGTGAGCTCTATTAAGCTGTAACAGATGAGATAGACAAATGGAAATATACGCCTTGTGCATCAGGTGAACACTAAAACAGGTGCAACTCTAGTAAATAATTGGGAAGCTGCACCTATTGGATTTGTAACTGGATACATCCCTCCCCATCCCAATATCACTGCCTAGAGATTTACATACCAGGCAGTATTTTTTTTAAAAAAGATAAATAAATATCAAGCTTAAAGACCAGGGTTAAGCATGGCACCGAACTGGCTAGCATAATATATGTACAGGCTTACATGGTGTGGATATTAAAGTGATCACCTTACACCTAAACTTGCAATTTCCATGCCCCTGCTAACTGGGCAAAGAGGCACCTTTTACCGTGGTGATTCTCTTTATTTAGCAGGGGGAGAGTAACTGGCCCTATCCACCCTCAGCACAGTACTTCCAGTGACAGTTGTTGGTGTGTGTCTTATGTTTCTTTTTAGAATGTGAGCCCTTTGGGGACAGGGAGCCATCTTATTTGTTATTTTTCTTTGTAAACCGCCCTGAGACATTTTTGGAATGGCAGTATAGAAATAGAATTATTATTATTATTATTATTATTATTATTATTATTATTATTATTTATTTATTATAGAGATTGAGTGAAACTTGTATGTGCCTAAACTCTAACCTTATATTAAAGGTATTTTGATACTTAGACAAGAAGCTGCAGTTGGGGTGGACAGAGACCATTTGAGAATTTGGTATGAAATGCAAAGGATACGAAACCAGTTTGGTTTTCATACCCTGCCTACTCTGGAGCAGCTGTGAGAGGAAAAAGGCAATGGCTGAAGGTAATTTTTCCCCCATCACTGGCCATGGTGCACAGTAATACAGTAATGAATATTGACCTCCAATATTCTAATAGGCTGGAGAGGAATTGGCATTAGAAGCAACATCATTCCTTAGATCTCAATTCTTCCAGAAAAATAACTTCAAGGAATGTCTATATAACATGTTGGAAAAACTGAGTGCTTATCTAACTGCTTGGAATAGTTTTTCAAGTCACAATGGCAAAAACAAAACACACACATACACATTCGGTATGCAGATTCATAGTTTCACTCAAAAGGGGGGGGGAGTTTCCCAGCATTTATTAACTTACTCATTACACCACAAAATCCCTAAGTAAATCATAGAATATGAAATCACTTTGTCAAAACAGCTTGTGAAAGGGTATAATAATCTTGAAACTCTATATGAATTTTAGCCATCACTAAAGGTGGTAATGTAAATATTGCATTATCACATTATTAAGGTTAAATCTTTTCTGAAGCTGGGAATTCCTATGAATTCCTTACATGTCAAGAGATCTGATGCGGGGAACTGAGTAGATGTGTTAGGTTTGGCAGATTATAAAATTCTAATACTATTTACATTTCAGTCGTGTGTGTGTGTCAGGGGTGTGTGTGCATATGATTTCCTTTGGGTGTTCTGCTGCAGATGCTGCTAATTTGTTGAGGCTTTCTTGCAATAAAGAACTCAAGCTCCTAACAAGCAAAGGTCAAATACTTTGTTACGATACTTTGTTGTGGTAAGAGTATGCGCATGTGTGTGCGCGTGCGTGCTGAAATAAATGGCAAACGTTCTGTTGAATATAAAGGGTCTGGATAATTGGCATCCGTGTATATATAATTATTTTTGATTAACTAAACAGAAATACAATCAGCCAGACATTTTGGCTTCTGCCTTCTTCAGATGTTCTGATGTTAAAGGCAACATAACATGATGTTATATTTTATAAAGAGAGAGGATCCCATGATGCTATAATTACATGTACATGTCATAACCCAGATCCATTATATTTAGTGGGACTTTGGCCATTTATTTCAATAGGCACACACACACACACACACACACACACTCTTGCACACCACACATTATCACAAAAAAGTAAAACAACCACACAAATTAGCAGCATCTGTAGCAGAAAACCAGAAAATAATATAAGCAATACTGATCTAACAAAAAAGACTCTCAAATGCTGATTCATACATCCTTCCCCAAACAGAATAATTATTCTTCTGAAGTTATTTCTGTAGGACATTTTGTATGGCATATGTCCACCTTGAGAAAAAAGGCAGATTGCTTTTCACTTCAGATTTGCCTATTACTGAGAAGCACAATGTACAATAAGTGGATATAAAGGTATTGTCTCTGACTCTAAAGAGCAGCAACCACATACCGTATTTACCCAAGTAGAAGATAACTCTGAATTTAAAACAAAATTTAAAAATATTCATTCATTCATTCATTCATTCATTCAATTTCTATACCGCCCTTCCAAAAATGGCTCAGGGCAGTTTACACAAACAAATAAGATGGAACCCTGTCCCCGAAGGGCTCACAATCTAAAAAGAAACATAAGGTAGACACCAGCAAGTCACTGGAGGTACTGTGCTGGGGGTGGACAGGGCCAGTTACTCTCCCCCTGCTAAATAAAGAGAATCACCACATTAAAAGGTGCCTCTTTGCCAAGTTAGCAGGAGCAATTCAAATATGAGTTAACTATAAGTTATACTCTTTAACCCCCCAAAAAGAAGACCTGAATTTAAGATGACACACCCCAACCATTTCTAACATCAAATATCTTGCGGGGGCGGACCTAGTCTTAGATTCAGGAAAATTTAGAAAGTGAGTGAAGAAAAGTTTTACAGGGTAAATTTCATTCATTGACATCAAATCTTAAACTGTAAATTGTTATTTCCTTTCTGATCAGAATATCAATTAGCCAAACAGCAACGTCGTCTACATGACCTTTTTTTGCCAGGGAGGGAGGGCTGGGTGTGGGGAAGGTAGAAGCACTCCTACCTTCCCCCCAGACTATCTTATTTTCTTTGTGGGCCATGTAGCTCACGCACCCACACAATCCATGCTGCTCCTGGCAGTACAGCGTTCTGGAGGCCAGGACAATGGAGGCCTCCAAATATCCCTACATGCCCTGTGTGAGGAGTGTGGTGCATTTAGGGAGTCCCCCTCAGTCAGGTTCTGTGTCTGTTTGGGTTGCTTGCAGCCCAAGCAGATACACAACTGGGGATCTGGGTAGAAGGGCAAGCTCACACCCTTTTACCCAGGTAAAAGCCCGGGTAAAAACCCTGGGATACCCAGTGAGGCAGTGGCAGGATAGGCCACAATCCCAGTGCTTCACATGGGTAGCCCTACTCTGGTAGGGCTGTGCAAACCTGGTAGCCACACTAATTAAAAAATTAAGAGTTGTAATCAACTGTAAGAATTACTCACCATCCTGCAACATTGCTTCATGAAAAATCTAGCCCTGTTTTCTTGGTTTTTTAATTGTGCAAGGAAGGCTAAGTTTGTTCAAAGCTCCACTGTTAAAGTCAGATTTTTAGCATAAGTTTAAGAGGGAAAGATGCAGTGGTGCCATTAGGCATGGACCAGGTCCGTATGCCACTCTCCTAGAGGGCCCCGTTATTTTCCCCAAGGGAAAAGAGGGTCCCTTATATATTTCCAGAATGGCTTGGCTGAGAGTTCTGAAATTTGGCACAGATATAGGATAGCTTATCAGGATGTTGAAGCAGATAAGTCACTCATTTGATATTTATTGATTTTTGAATTTTAAAAAACTTCAGAAGAAAGTCCAATAGGTGGCTTGTTTCATGGCAGGAAATTACAAAAACTTCTGGAACTGAAGCCCTCACCCCCCAGATCATCATTCTACCCTCATGTGGAGGAATCTGCCCAATGAATTTGCCTTCATTAAATGCCTTCATTTTAATGAATTTGCCTTCATTAAAAAGGACAAACATCACACTCTTTTCACCCTTTTTAGATTTCTAGAATGGCTTGGCCTACAGTTCTGAAATATGGCTCAGATGTAGGACAGGTTATCAGAACATATCAGCCCTGCTGGATCAGGCCCAAGGCCCATTTAGCCCAGCATCCTGTTTCACACAGTGGCCCACCAGATGCTGCTGGGAAGCCCACAGGCAAGACTCTGTGTGTTGATTTTGAATTGGATCAGTCAATCAAGTGATTCTTAATGAGTTTCAGAATTTAAAAAAATATTTCAAAGAAGTCTAAATCCTATAAGTGGCTTGTTTCATGGCAGAAAATTAAAAAAACTTCTGGAATTGAAGGCCCCCCCCCCCATCATTCCACTCCCATGTGAATTGCTCTCTGGCTTCATAAAAATGTGCAACATGCCCCCCCCCACACACACCTTTGGCCAACCCATTACATTTCTAGTATGGTTGGGATTAGAGTTCTGAAATTGGGCGCACATATAGTCCAAGATGGCAGGACAATTTTTATTTCAAGGAAATTGGTCAATCCTGCATCTTTTAAATGATTTTTTCCCTACTGCAGTAAAGCTGCCAGAAAGAGTTATCTCTACCCATAAGTCGGCTTCGGATGGACATGAAACTGTGGTTCCAACAGATCCACAGTTTTCCTCTCAGTCTTCCAGGAATTGCAGTCTGGGAGACTGCAAAGGGGCAGATTTGGGGAAATCCCACTGCAGACTGGCTGTGTGGGATTTCCCCAGCCCTTAAAGGAAAGCCGTGCCAGCCAATGGGTTTTAAGGGGCAGGAGGAGCTTCCTTCCTTAATTCCAGTTTGGGTGAGTTGACCAAATCGGATGACACAGTGGAGGTTCCTGACCTTCAGTTTGGTAAGTTTAAGTTACTACAGACCGAGGATTCATTATCCAAGGTGGGTTTGGCTCAGATTTTCCATGATGTCTGGAGTTGGCCATTTAGTACTTCATATTTTACCATCTATTTTATAGTTATAATCTAATAGTTATAATCTAATTATTATATCTGAATAAAAAATAAACTTATATCTGAATAAAAAATTATAACAATAACAATATAACAATAAACTTATATCTGAATAATAAAAATTATATCTGAATAAACCATAATTTATTTATTATTAAAAATGCACTAAGCTCAAGTTGGTTTGTGGTCCAAAAGCTCTTCATGAGAACTGTGAAGCAAGGGGCTTAATCCCGCCCCCCCACTAATGAATGTCCAAGATGGTTGTGTTTGAACTATGCAACAAAAGACACATGTTGTGTCCTAGTTAATTTGTGAATGGTCAAGAAGCTATGTGAATCGATTTGGGCTTGGGTAGTCTTTTCGGGGGGGGGCAACTGCACTCTGGCCCATATGTGTGGGTTTGTGGTGAATGATCAAGGGGGTCATTCACCACAATGACCACAATGATTTGGAGGTTGTGTAGTCCTTATTTTTCCAGATGCACTCTGGCCCAGACCTGGGGTTTGTGGAGAAGTGTGTGTGTGTGTGTGTATAAAAGATGCTTATTTTGCAATGTGTGTGTGGTGGGGTGTAAGCTCACTAGGTCCAGGGTCCAAGATTACCTTGCTGCAGCTCTGGAAAGAGATAAATCTTGATGCAAAGAATTTGTCAGAGGGGTTGTGAAGAAATTCTATGTCCTATGATTGAACATTGTCTCCTCCAGAGACCTGTCTTTACCAGTCTTGGCTGCCAGTTATGAAATTATCTTTTCCCCAACTGTCAGTAGTCTTGGTGACAATTCTGAAATTTCAAGTTCCCACTACAGTGTCCTAGTCTGGAAGATCACACTGAGTTGTAAATTATTTTTCAGGATATCTTTGCCAACTATTGTCTCCTTCATGAAATTCTATTCACATTATTTCACACTGACAAGAGGTGTAGAGAAGGCGCAAAAATATACGTTCCGAACATTTCAAAGCACTGCATCTTGCTTTTGCCACATAAATCCTATTAAAGGGAGAGGGAAAGAAGCTGCAGTCCTTTGCAAATGAGAATGTCATTGTCTTCCTTCTGAGATCCTTCTTACAACCCTAGTGTTTGCTTTTGACCACGGCAATGGGCATTTCAAATTATACAAATTGCCAAAGAATCAACTTCTCAATCAGTAGTAAGCAGTAATTGCTTCTTTCTGGCCTGAGTATCTTATATGTGTTCCTTATCTAAAGATAGCAAGGGTCAACAGACTTCCAGGCAGAGTTTAAAAGATAAGACTTAGGAGTAATGACTCTGAAGCAATAGAAAGACAGATAGACAGACAGACAGATAGATAGATAGATAGATAGACAGATAGATTAGATAGATAGATAGATAGATTCTTGGGTGAAATTATCATTTTTCTGGTCTAAAATATGTCGAAACAGCTTTCGGTTTGGTTTTCCACTTTACAATATTCACTAAGGTTAACCCCTGCTAGCTTGGCAAAGAGGCACCTTTTAACGTGGTGATTCTCTTTATTTAGCAGGGGGAGAGTAACTGGCTCTATCCAGCCCCAGCACAGTACCTCCAGTGACTGTTGCTGGTGTCTATCTTATGTTTCTTTTTAGATTGTGAGCCCTCTAGGGACAGGGATCCATCTTATTTATTTATTATTTCTCTGTGTAAACTGCCCTCAGCCATTTTTGGAAGGGTGGTAAAGAAATCGAATTAATAATAATAATAATAATAATAATAATAATAATAATAATAATAATATTGGGGCTTGCATGCTCTGAGGAAGGTGAGAGCTATGACTGAGGTCCAACCATACTGGACAGGTCTCACCAGAGGAGCCAGACAAAGAGTGCCTCTCCCATCAACAATATGGTGAGACGTAATTTTAATAAATCTATACCGGATCGGTCATCGCCCGGGTCAACAAGGACTGCGCCAGGTGCTGAAGTCCCTGGACATCTGGTGGCAAGAGGGCAACAGAACTCAGGATCTTCAGTTGAGCAACCAGGGCTGGAGATTGCAAGGTTACTGGAAGAAACGTCACTTAACCGGAAAAAAATTAGAAAAATGCCAACAAAGAAATAATGATCTGCTATTACAAGTCTAGTCCAACTAGAAGAGGTTATTTAAAAAGAATGTACCAAATTTGGAAAGAGAAGCATCCAGATACAGAAATAACAGAACAAAGGCTAGCAGACCAGAGAAGATTCAAAATAAGAAACAAAGTATTCACAGAAATTGAGCTGGAAGAACCGCAAAGAGCAACAGAGGCTCAAGAAATGGAAGAAAAATTACCACCAACTGAAGAAGTTGCTCAGGCACAGGTGGAGGAGGTGTTGGAAATAGAGGGTGCCACTGTTGCTGAACTGTTCCAAAATCAAATCCAGGCAACCTCCCCTTTGCCTTCACCTCAAAAACCAAAATGCCGTTTAACAGAAAAGCAACAAGAACTAAAGCAAAAAATAACTGAGCACATGAACCAAACAACCACCAGGGTTTGACTCCCAGCTCTAAAAACAGTTGCCAAAAAACAACTTACTCAGGCATTAAAAGATGTCAATGCTGCACTTGCAGAAATAACAACCAATAATTTGCAAGAAACAAACCAACTAATGTACAGTGCAGCAACAATAACACAACAGCTCGGATATAAGATCAATGGACCTGTAAAAAAGAAAGTAGTACATCACCTAAATGGAAGATTTGATTAGAAAATAAAATCTCCAGGCTTAGAACAGATGCTAGTAAATTGAAAGATATGAAAGACAAGAAGCTGAAGAATGAAAACACCAAACAGCATGTGATCCAAAAATACCACCTAGATTCAAGGAAAATTAGAGAAGTCCTGGAAATAATAAAGCAGCAAATAACAGCAGTGTCAAAGAAGGTTAGCAGATACGAAGCCAGAATCACACAAAACAGGCAGAATCTCCAATTCCAGTTGATTCAGAGACATTTCTACCAAAGCATAGAAGGAGAAACTGCAAGAAACCTAGAAACACCAAATAAAGAAGAAAGAGTGCAATTCTGGGGGAAATTATGGGACAATCCAATAGATTATAATAAAAAAGCAGGCTCGATGAAAAAGGTCGAAAAAAGTAACCAACAAATGCAAGATCTAATAATAACACCAGAATTAATAAGGGAAAGAGCAAAGAAAATTAAAAATTGGACTGCGCCAGGTGACGATGAACTGCATGGCTTTTGGCTTAATCACCTAACAAGCCTTCATAAACAACTGTCAAAACAGTTCAATCACATTTTGCAAGGAGGTGATATTGAACAATGGCTAACAACTGGGAAAACTCATCTCATCATGAAAGACCCAGCAAAAGGTGCAGTTCCAAGTAATTATAGACCAATCACCTGCCTGCCAACGATGTTCAAATTATTAACTGGAATAATAGCAGATGAAGTGATGCAACACTTATTAACTAACAAACATATTTGTGAAGCAACTTATTAACTAACAAACAGCTTCCAGTTGAACAGAAAGGAAATTGCCCAAACACCAGAGGCATAAAAGACCAGCTGCTGATTGACAAAACGATTTTAGAAAATTGCAAGAGAAGAAAAACAAATCTAAGTGTTTCATGGATTGACTACAAGAAAGCCTTCGATTCATTGCCTCATACATGGATACTAAAATGTTTAGAAACAACTGGTGTCAGCAAAAACATTCAGATATTTATTAAAAAAGCAATGAGCATGTGGAGTACACAGTCAACAATTAATGGCAAGACACTTGGACAGGTTAGCATTAGAAGAGGCATTTTCCAAGGGGACTCACTATCCCCTCTGTTTTATTTGTAATCGCCATGATTCCACTTTCACAAATACTAAACAAAACAGGCCTTGGATACCAAACATCTAAAACATCAGTAAAATCAACCATCTGCTGTACTTGGACGATCTGATGTTGTATGGAAAGTCCCAGTCAGAAATCGAATCACTGCTAAACACTGTCCGTATATTCAGTAGCGATATAACAATGGAGTTTGGACTAGACAAGTGTGCTGCATTAATAATGAACAGAGGAAAAATAATAAAAACAGAAGGAATAGAAATGACTAATGGAAGCAACATCAAGAAACTGGAAGAGAAAGAACATTACAAATACTTGGGCATTCTCCAGGCTGATAACATGGCACACACTGAAGTTAAAAGAAAAATTGGAAGTGAATACATCAGGAGAGTTCAAAAAATCCTCAAGTCCAAACTCAATGGCAGGAACACCATACAATCCATAAACACCTGGGCTATACCTGTTATCAGATACACTGCAGGAATAATAGACTGGACCCAGGCAAAGCTAGAGACAGTAGATCATAAGACCAGGAAAATAATGACCATCAATCATGCTCTGCACTCCCACAATGATGTCGATAGGCTATACCTCCCTCGCAGCTCAGGTGGAAGAGGAATGCTGCAAGTCCATCAAACAGTAGAGGAGGAGAAAAGAAGCCTTGAAGAATATATCAAGGACAGTGAAGAAGATGCACTTAAAATGGTCAATAACGAGACACTATTCAACACCAATGAAAGAAAGCAGGCCTACAAGAAAGAACAAATCAAGAACCGAGCAGAAAAATGGAGAAATAAGCCCCTGCATGGTCAATATTTGCACAATATAAGTGGAAAATCAGACAGCAGGGATGATACACTGGAACATCTGCAAAAAATACAAGGTACATGTAGCCAAAAATTGGTGGGACCATAAAATTGAAAAAGTCGTAGAAAATGAATATGTAAAAATATGATGGGACTTCCGACTACAAACAGACAAACATCTGCCACACAATACACCAGATAGAACTGTAGTCAAGAAGAGAGAAAAACAAGTTAAAATAATCGACATAGCAATACCAGGGGATAGAAGAATAGAAGAAAAAGGAATAGAAAAAATCACAAAATACAAAGATCTACAAATTGAAATGGAAAGGCTGTGGCAGAAAAAGACCAAAATAATCCCAGTGGTCATTGGCGCCCTTGGTGCAGTTCCAAAAGACCTTGAAGAGCACCTCAACACCATAGGGGCCACAGAAATCACCACCAGCCAATTACAAAAAGCAGCTTTACTGGGAAAAGCCTATATTCTGCGACGATATCTATAACAACAGCAACAACATTGACAATAAAATTCAGCCATCCCAGGTCCTTGGGAAGGACTCGATGTCTGGATAAAACAAACTAGTCAATAACACCTGTCTGACTGTGTAAATAAATAATAAATAATAATGTTAGATAATAATCTGTTTAGGTCTACACGAATAAGAGATAAAAGTGGCAAAGGAAAGAGATGGGGGAAAGCTGAGCAAGGGTCATGGTGAGCATCTGGCCAGAGCACCCAAAATTGAGAAAACACAGAACAGGATCCTGCAGAAGGGAACACACAGATCTGGATCCTGTGTGAAAGCCCATCAGTAAGTACTGCAGGAATTGGAGGGGGGAGGGGCAAATAAGACATCTAGAAAAGTCCTTTGCGAGAAACAAGAAAGATGGGGTAAATTCTGACCCAAATAGCCTCATGATTATATCAAGTTGAAATAACAGTGAGGCTAAAATATATCCTTGCTTCACCCTTTGATTTATTGAAATTATCTCTGTTCTTGAGAGAAAATGCTACTCATACTCTGGCAATTGTGACATTATGAAATGATTAAACCAGAGATAGAAAACAACTATCAATGTTAGTAAAGGTTAGCTTGGGCTAGCGTCAATTTATATCAGCTGTGCTGATAGTTACAGCCAAATCCACAAAGGTGTCATATAGAAGTTTAGTGGGACTCTTTTTACTCTGTTGGGGTAGATAATAAAGGGTCAGGCAGTTATCAGTTTGGAGTATTTATTTATTACATTATAATACAACAAAAAATGGGCATTTCGTGGTGGTTTACAGTTTTGTACTGTAATATAATTTACTCTGGGGTTGTATTTTTCTGTTTGACTCCCATGCTGTAATCTCGGCAATGGTCTTTGGCCAAAAGCAATCTAATTGGACTGACTGATAGTGTGACAGACACATCCCTGTTGAAGCCTGTGTTGAGGCTGTTTGTTAATTGTTAAGAATTTTAATAAACATGTGGCAAGTTTTTCTCCAAAACTATGTATCCAGCTCTTTATTGGTTTAATTCTGCAAGTCTTCCAACATTGCAGACTTTAAATGGCACAATGACACTTTGTGTATTCTTAATAGTGAACCAAAAAAATAAATCTGCATTTAGATGCTAATATTTTTAGTTTTAAAAGTATCTGTATTTTAATGATTAGATTTTTAAAGCACTCGTATTACTTATTTTATTTTGTCCAATTGAGAAGGGTGTTAGTGTAGACACAGTGTAGCCTCTCTGAAAGTTGCAATTAGAATGGTTTCATTAAATATGTTCAGACCATTAAGCTGTTCAATTTTGCATTAAAATCATTAGTATCTTAAATGTAGCAAGAAAAATGCTTTGCAAATAGTGATGGAAAAAGATGTAAAGCTACAGTAAATATACATACATTTTGCTTTTTGTAAAATACAGTGATATTTGTGATTGCATATCTCTATCTTGATATGCATAAAAAGTATATTTACTGCAGAAGTGTGATCTATTAGTTTAAAAATGGGAAAGTTCTTCACATAACCTGGGAAGTAGTGACAGACACAACGAACCATCTCTCTCCAGCTGAATTTTAAATTGGTTGGGATATAACCATTTTAAAAATATATATTTTTCCCTGGCTGAAGCTATTCTGAAGTTTGGCATAGTCAGAGGAATACAATAGGGCATGAGCGCTCCACCAAGAACTCCCCCACCCCATTATTGATCCCCATTCAACTTTCCATTTTTATTTCCCAAAAACTTACTTGATGGTGATAGCCATCATGACATTGTCTCCATTATGCGCAGGAATATTATTACAGTGGTATGCTGAGTGCCAGACAGTTCCTGGGAACTGTAGTACCAAGTGTTTCTTAGAATAATGCTGCATACATTCATGGTGATGTTCTAGGTACATGACAGTAGACTACTCTTATTCAGCAGCTGGCTTCCCCAGAAAATTATCACATATCTGGGTCACCAGGCCTGGCATGTTGTTCAGGGAATATATATCTGCCCTGTATCATTTAAGGACAGAAGGAAGGTTGGATTTTCAAAAGGGAACCCTTTCACTGAGAAATAAGTTTTTTTCAGTGAAAGAAGGAGAACTTCTTAACTGACCAGCAGTAGCAAACCAATGAGAGGGATTTGAAAGCTTGTTGAAAAGGCAGAGATTCCTCACTGGGTGGTTTTGTTTTTGGGTTTTTTTTGGTCAACTGTAGTGCCTATATCCCAGGCTGGGTTTTATTTATAGCTGGAGAGGTTCCTGTTTGACCATGATGTTCAGTGAACAAAGGATGGATGGTGTAGGGATGTGCAAGCCAGTTTGAAACTGAACTGGTTTGAAGGTGAACCAGTTAGGTTTGAAGGCTCGGGCTTGAGCCAAAACACCCCCAGTTCAGCTTGACCCCCGGATCGAACTCCCCCCCGCCAGCCCATTTGAGGGGTTCATGAATAAAATCTTTTTTAAAAAATTAACTTACCCCCTCCAGGGGGGTGGGTTCTCAAAGACAGCGAGGGGTGTCCGTGAAGGTTCCCCCTCCCCCCGCAGGCCTTCCCACCTTCAAAAATGGCCCTGGTCATTGGGCCTTTCCCCCACCAGTGTGGTGGCCATTTTGGAGGCTGCAGTGCCTGTGCAAAGGGCCTCTGTGTGGCCTGGACATGACCTAGGCCACACAGAGGCCCAATGTGCAGGTGCAGTGGCCTCCAAAATGGCCACCACACTGTAGGAAAGACCTGAACGGGCCAAAGAAGGGCCAACCAGGGATGTTGTTTGAGGCAGGAAGGTCAATGGGGGGAGGGGGACCTCTGCGGACACCCCCCAGTCACCTCAGAGAACTCCACTGGAGGGGGTAAGTTTTAAAAAAATCATTCGCGAACCCTCTCAGACCAAACCAAATGGGGGGGTGGTTCGAGGGGGTGTCAGACTGAACTGGCCCAGTCTAGTTTGGGTCCGGTTTTGACTTGAACCAAACCGGACCAGCCAGTTCCATGCACACCCCTAGTATGGTAAATAAAGGGAAGGTGGGAGCCTATATTGGCAGAGCATGGGAAAGGAGGGTTGTACTGTGGGTAGTTCAAGTAAAGGAAGAAGAATTAGGCTGCTGAGAGTTTCTTTCCTGGACCTTCCTTTAGCTTCCAGATTCCTTACTATTCTGTCAGATGTCCATCACCTCTTTGGCTGCTGCTGGCTAATGCAAGGATTTCTACGAAAACTACCACCATCCAGGACTTATTTGTGTATAAGAGCCAGCCTGCATATGTTTCAGGTTGGGTGGACCCCTGCATTGGTCCAGATTCTTAGTATAGCACCAAGTAAGAAAGAGAATGGGGCAATTCACATTTCCCTCACCAGGTTCATCATTCGTCAGAGTTCTATCAAAAGTTCATGTATCTAGTACTGTATTCACAACACAAGCCTGGGGATTCTGCTGGTATATCTGTTGGAGATGCAGCTCCTGCATGCCATCAACTCTTTTCACCAGCTACGCTATTGACCACTAGAGGCACTGGGGTAGAGACAGCCAGTAAGAGCATTCCCACCATGCTTTCTCTACTCTACTTCCCCTTTATTAGACTGATAGGTTTCATTCTCTCACTTAGAAAGAGAGCCTCCTTCTCTCTACCCCCACCCTTTGTGTATGCAGCTAGCAGTAAGGCATATAGGTCTCAATCCATCTGATTGATTTCCTAAATAAACCACTTTATTTGGAACTTTAACTGCATGGGTACTTTCTCATGATTGGAGAAGGGGCTCAAAAGGGGCAAGGGGAGGAAGCCTCCACAATGTTATCTCCCCTGCAGACAATTCTCATGAAGAGTCTGGGAGCAGAGATCACACACCCAGATGTGCAGCTCCCTCCTCAGGCAGTGTGGAGGGTCGGGAGGGCTGGGAGCATCACCCCACTCCACCTTGGAACTCCCATAATGTCGCATGTGAGTGTGTGGGACATTATGGGGATTCCCCCAACGAAGGCCGGGAGTTCCGCAGCTGGGGCTGGCAGAAAATCTGAAAAACAGGGTTAAGAGAGCACTCACTCAATTGACCCCATTAAGGAGAGTGGCTGGTTTGGTGGGTTGCCACCGAGGTGCCACCAGGATCAGGCCCGATCCCAGTGGTTCTCACAGAAGAGCAGGCTTGGCTTTGTTAGCCCAGTTTTGCCTGTGCATGAGAACAGCCTGCATGTCTCCAGACAATAGTGGTTAGAGTGCTGGACTAGGACCGGGGAGACCCGAGTTCAAATCCCCATTCAGCCATGATACTAGCGGGGTGACTCTGGGCCAGTCACTTCTCTCTCAGCCAAACCTATTTCACAGGGTTGTTGTGAAAAAGAAACTCAAGTATGTAGTACACCGCTCTGGGCTCCTTGGAGGAAGAGCGGGATATAAATGTAAAAATGTAAAAAAAAAAAAAGTAATTATTAATTAGCAGTGCTCATTTACTTGTGCACTTCCGCTGTAGCTGGGGCAGATAAAGATATCTCCCCTCCTGAGCTACCTAACAGTACCACCCATTCCGGGGCCTTGGAGACTTCCTGGCTGAACTGTTGTTAAAAAAGAAGCCACTGAGCCCCCCAATCCAGTTTGGGACTGTGGGAGGGTTGACAATGACCTAAAACCTTTCCCACCACCATGGTTCTGATCTATACTGGAGCCTCTGCAGAGGCTATTTTCCCTAGAAGAGTGGTTTCTATTGGCCAGTGGGAGTAATTTCTCTCACAGTGGAAATAATTGTGGGGTCCCCAATCCATATCAGGACTGTGGCAGAGGAAAGGAGTTAAATTCTCTTCCCACTCCTATTCCAGACCACTCCTTCTAGTCCCAATTCCCCCGTCCCCGATTGGCTGTTGTTTTTTTAAGAGTAACACATAAGCACACAAGGGCCAAAAAGCATGTTTAATATAACATGTATTTGGTCCTTAACTGGTGAGGTTTATGACCTCTATAGTTCAAGGTCTCTGCAGGGATAGAGGAGTATCTTCAGATAGGTCTTTCAGAATGTTGTTCTCTCCATTCTATTTGCTTTCACAATGGTAACATAATTTGCCTTCCTGTAGAAGCCTGGTCTTTCACTGGCCTGGTCATTTGACACAATTGACAGAGATGACAGTTAGAAAGTAGGTGGAGGGAAACTCAAAAGTGACCACTAGGCTAAAGCCCATATAAGAGCCTCCTCAGCACAGAGATCTCTAGGGAAGGTGAATTGTTGTTTTTTTAAAGAAGTGGAAGTCTTATTCAGTCTACAACTCAAAGTGAGGGAGGTTCAATAGCTGTCTGCAATGTGTTAGTGAAGCACTTTGCTGAGAAAACCACTTTTATCCATCAGTCTTACTTAGATTAAGATTACTCCTTATCCTTAACTTGGAAAATTATATGGCAATGTACAAAATTGCAAAGGAAAAAAATAGTGCCTGACCACCTAGGTAATTTTGGAGCCTGGATCTAAAGGCCTTTGGAGGCACCCCACTCCAAGTTAAGCATCATTTTTAAACATGTATGTTCTTGAGGGCACAAACCATAGCACCCTGAACAGACTAAAGATAATTTGGGGGCCCCCAGGGTGTGTGGAGGCCCTGGAGTTCTGCCCCAAAGTCCAGGGGTAAGAGCGCCTCTACTGACCACATATAGTTATATGTTTAAGCAAACATCAATATCTTAACACAATATATCAGAACTATACACTTCTCAAGCCATCCCTGTACTCTGGGACGTCCTTTTCCATAGACCCCTCTCTCTCCACACACCCCCCACCACTGCCACCACTCTAGATTCTTTGATGCAGAAATAGCAGGTCAAAAATCAGTAGCTTTGGGAAGCATGAAGGCAAAGAAAGATGGCACATAGAACTCTTCACATGGATGAACCACCATCACAGAGGCAGTTCTAAGTGACCTCTGCATAGCGTAGCAAACCTTCGGAAAAGAAATATTGCAAGAAACCCCTGAGTGAACCTGAACAGGTAAGTACTGACCAAGAATATTTTTTTAACAGATGAGGCATATACTAGTTTAATTATAGCTGCACAGGTTACTCTATTATAAGCATTTCTGCAGTATGCCTAGCAAATACATATGAAGATATGATACATGCACCACCTACTTTCATAGCAATTAAAACAGTTATTAAAGATAAACAAATTTACAGCATAGGTAATTAAGTAAGGTCATGTACTGCCTTAGCACTTTAAAAGTTCCTATTAACTAATAATCCATCAAATCCTCACAGCAGCTCATGAATGAAATATTCAACTGAGTTCCCAATATAAATACTCCAGCAATCAAAAAGAGATTAATGGAAGTAATCTGCAATGTGTGCTGTTGAGGTTTTATCATTGCCAGCTGAGACTCCTGCGTTTTGCTGTGTACAACTATCCTCCTGCGCTTATGTATACACTGGCTTCACAACACAAAACAATAGCAGGACAAGGAGCTCCTGACTTGTTTGTGGACATATCCATCATATATTTGTAGAAAGGTCATCTGGACTTGTAAAAGGAAAAGTCCCGTATAACTTCAACACACCAGGACATGCATTATTCATTATTTTCTACTTTAAAGGTGCTGCATTCAATGCAATGCATTGCATACATTCATCACGCTCTTAAAAGTCTGTTTCTCAAGCCTCTCAGAATACTGAATGTTTACTTGTAAACATCTTAATTTTTTTCCACACGCTCAAAAAATCCATAATACTTGATGGAGCATTCGCTCATCCAGGCTCACATGTTTATGTCTCTCATCTAGATGCAAAGCCTGTGCATAAGAAAAGTTCTAAGGATTTATGCCAGTGACCATACTTTGAAATCTATAGACTCTTGCAAAGGATGTTGCTATCACCCTATATATGCCTACCTATACTGAATATAAAATATTCAGTATAGGTACTGAATATAAAATATGCCTACCTATTTCTGTGGACAAAAAGAAATAACGAGGCGGTTCCCATGATTAGCAGGAGCCACCTGGGGAGGGTTAGCGGAGAGAGCCGGCTTAGCCTGCTTAGCTCACTCTCCGCACAGACAAGCAGGCAGTTTGCTCCACCCACACAAGCGGCTGCCCATACAACTGCCAACTCCATTATGGAGCCGGCAGGGGCTGGGGGGATCGGGGAGCGCGTGGCCCCCAGAAGCTCCAGCATACCCTGCGCGAGCGTGCAGGGCATGCTGGAATAGACACATCCCCCGAGCCAGGAGGCAGCTTTTCGCCTCCCCTCCAGGGGTCTCCGCATGAGGAGCCCTGGAGTGGAGCTGTGCTGTGGCTCCTCATGTTGGCCAAAACCAGGTTTGCAGAGCTCTCTGTTCTGCAAACTCAGTTTAAGCACCGGGCTACTTAAGCAGGTGACCCGCTTAAGAACCACTGGGCTCGCAGATGAGCCCGGTGGTTCTCACAATGGGAGAAAATTGGGCTTGCTTCTGCTAGCCCGATTTTCTCCCAGCGTGTGAATAGCCTCAATGTATTCTTAACTATGAAGAAAACCATATCATAAGTTATTTGAAAATAATATTCATTGAGGCACTTTGCATGATTGGTGTGAAGTGCCAGATGGGGTTTGTGCAGAGAGAGTGGGCTTAGCCCGCTCTCCCTGCACACGAACAGTAGCTCGTTTGCTGGGTGGCTGTTCCAGTTGGGCGCTCCCATGCCCGGCCGCAGCTCTGTTGGGAGCTCTGGGGGTTGGGGGAATGGGAGCACTTCTGTGTGGTGTCCCAGCCCCCTGAACCCCAGGAAGGCACCGCATGAGTGCACGGTACCTTCCTAGGTTCCCCCTCCCCTCCCAGTGTGTCAGCACAGCTGCAAGCAGCTGCAGCTCACACACGGTCAAATAAACAAGGTTAACAGAGCGCTCACTCCGTTAATCTCATTTAGGTTGAGGGGTAGTCAGGCAGGCTAGCTGCCAGAGAACCACCAGGCTTTCCCGCGAACCCAGTGGTTCTCACAATTGCCTAAAACCAGCCCGGTTTTGAGCAATCATGTGAATAGCTTCATTGTCTCTGAACATTCTTTTAAAATAAGTTGGCATGAGTACCTATGTACTCTGACCTGCAAGTAAGAATTTAAAAAATCCTGAGCTAAGTAGACCAATGATCTGAATCATTCACCGAGTAAATGCAACACTCTGCATGAATGCGCCAGATAAATACATCCTATACAGCATAAGAACATAAGAACAGCCCTGCTGGATCAGGCCCAAGGCCCATCTAGTCCAGCATCCTGTTTCGCACAGTGGCCCACCAGATGCCGCTGGAAGCCACAGACAGGAGTTGAGGGCATGCCCTCTCTCCTGCCATTACTCCCCTGCAACTGGTACTCAGAGGCACCCTGCCCTTGAGGCTGGAGGTGGCCCACTGCCCTCCAAATGGTAGCCATTGATAGACCTCTCCTCCATGAAGTCATCCAAACCCCTCTTAAAGCCATCCAGGTTGTTGGCTGTCACCACATCCTGTGGCAGAGAGTTCAACAAGTGGATCACGCGTTGTGTGAAAAAGTACTTCTGTTTGTTGGTCCTAGACCTCCTGGCAATCAATTTCATGGAGTGACCCCTGGTTCTAGTGTTGTGTGAGAGGAAAAAGAATCTCTCTCTCTCCACTTTCTCCACATCATGGATGATTTTATAGACCTCTATCATGTCTCCCCGCAATCGTCTTTTTTTTAAACTAAAAAGCCCCAGGTGTTGTAGCTGTGCCTCATAAGAAAGGTGCTCTAGGCCCCTGATCATCTTGGTTGCCCTCTTCTGTACCTTCTCCAGTTCAACAATGTCATTTTTAAGATGTGGTGACCAGAATTGTATGCAGTACTCCAAATGTGGTCGCACCATAGTTTTGTATAAGGGCATTATAATGTTAGCCGTTTTATTTTCAATCCCCTTTCTAATTATCCCTAGCATGGAATTGGCCTTTTTCACAGCTGCCGCACATTGAGTCGACACTTTCAACTAGCTGTCAACCACAACCCCAAGATCCCTCTCCTGGTCCGTCACCGACAGCTCTGATCCCATCAGCATATACTTGAAGTTGGGGTTTTTCGTCCCAATGTGCATCACTTTACACTTGCTAACATTGAACTGCATTTGCCATTTTGTCGCCCACTTCCCCAGTTTGGAGAGATCCTTTTGGAGCTGCTCACAATCCATTTGGGATTTCACTACCCGGAAGAGGTTGGTATCATCTGCAAATTTGGCCACATCACTGCTTACCCCAGCTTCTAGATCATTTATGAATAAATTAAAAAGCACCAGTCCCAGTACAGATCCCTGGCGGACCCCACTTCTTACTTCCCTCCATTGTGAAAACTCTCCATTTATACCTACCCTCTGTTTCCTGTCTTTCAACCAGTTAGCAATCCACACATGTACTTGTCCCCTTATCCCATGACTGCTAAGTTTCCTCAGGAGTCTTTGATGAGGAACTTTGTCAAAAGCTTTTTGGAAGTCCAGGTAGACTATGTCAACTGGATCACCTTGATCCACACACTCGTTGACACTCTCAAAGAAGTCCAAAAGGTTGGTGAGGCAAGATTTACCTTTGCGGAAGCCATGCTAGCTCACTCCCAGCAGGGCCTGTTCTTCTAGGTGCTTTACAATTTTATCCTTGAGGATGCTTTCCATCAATTTGCCTGGAACGGACGTTAGGCTAACTGGCCGGTAATTTCCCGGATCGTCCCTGGATCCCATTTGCTACTCTCCAGTCCTCTGGTACAGAGCCCAATTTCAGGGATAAGTTAAATATTTTAGCAAGGAGGTTGGCAATTTCACATTTGAGTTCTTTGAGGACTCTTGGATGGATGCCATCCGGCCCTGGTGATTTGTTAGCTTTCAGTTTTTCCAGACAGTTTAGAACATCATCCCTTGTCACTTCTATCTGACTCAGCTCTCTAGCCTCCATCCCTAAAAAGCCTGGTTCAGGAACAGGTATATGCTCAGTATCCTCTGCCGTGAAGACAGATGTAAAGAACTAATTCAGTTTCTCTGCAACCTCCATATCCTCAATAATCCCTTTCACTCCTTCATTGTCTAAGGGTCCAACTGCCTCCCTGGCAGCTTTCCTGCAGCTGATGTATTTAAATAAGTTTTTGTTATTCCCCTTGATACTTTTGGCTAAATGTTCCTCAAACTCTCTTTTTGTCTCCCTTATTGTCACCTTGCATTTCTTTTGCCAGAGTTTGTGTTCCTTTCTGTTCTCTTCATTTGGACAGGCCTTCCAATTTTGGAAGGAAGTCTTCTTCCCTTTTATGGCTTCCTTGACAGTACCCATCAGCCATGCTGGCATCCTCCTGGACTTAGTGGTACCTTTCCTCCTTTTGGGTATACAATCTAACTGGGCTTCTAGTATTGTGGTTTTGAGTAAACTCCATGCACTCTGGAGCGAAGTGACTCTCCTGATTTCCCCCCTCAGCTTTCTTTTCACCATACTCCTCATTTTGGAGAAGTTTCCTCTTCTGAAATTCAAAATGTCTGTGTTAGACATCCTTGGTTATTCTCTCCCCTCATGTATGCTGAATTTGATGGCACTGTGGTCACTGTTCCCTAAAGGGTCAATGACACTGACATCACACACCGGGTCCTGGGTGACACTCAGAATTAGATCTAAGGTCGCCTTCTCTCTGGTCGGTTCCATGACCAACTGTTCTAGGGCACAGTCATTTAGCGTATCTAGAAATTTGACCTCTTTGTCCTGACTTGAATGTGAATTTACCCAGTCTATGTGTGGGTAGTTGGAATCACCCATAATTACAGCCCTGCCTCTCCTTGACACCTCCCTGATTTCCTCCTGCAACTCCCAGTCACTGTCGGCATTTTGATCCGGAGGACGATAGCATGTCCCAGTAGCACGTTTCCTTTCCGGCCTTGTATAGTCACCCACAAGGTTTCTGTGGAGGACTCCAGTCCTCTTAGGTTTTCTAGCTTGTTAGATTCTATCCCTTCTTTAACATACAGTGCTACCCCTCTTCCAAGGTGCCCCCCCGTCCTTTCTATAGAGTTTATACCCAGGGATAACAGTGCCTCACCGGTTCTCACTGTTCCACCATGTTTCTGTTATGCCCACTATGTCTATTTCTGCATTAGCAACCAAGCACTCCAGCTCACCCATCTTGGCTCGGAGGCTTCTGGCATTGGCATACAAGCACCTATGCATTGAATCTCTCCCCTGATGTATGCTATTCTTTTGACTCTTTGACCTGCTGTCACAGGCTCCCGTCTGCTCTTTATGCGGTTCTGCTCCATCCCCTTCTGTTTTATTTGAATTCTTTGCAGCCTCACACTTTAAAGGATGGCTTTTGCCAAACAGGATACTGCCCAGCTCCCATCGGCTGTTCCCCAGGTGTCATTTTAAAAGCTGCTCTGCAACCTTTTTGATTTTAAGCGCCAGCAGTCTGGTTCCATCTTGGTTCAAGTGCAGCCCATCCCTTTTGTACAGGCCTTGTTTGCCTCAAAATGTGTCCCAGTGCCTAACAAATCTAAACCCCTCCTCCCGGCACCAACGTCTCATCCACGCATTGAAACCCCTCAGCTCTGCCTGTCTCACTGTACTTGCGTGTGGAACAGGTAGCATTTCTGAGAATGCTACCTTGGGGGTACTGGACTTCAAAATGTTACCTATCAGTCTAAATTTGGTTTCCAGGACCTCCCGACTGCATTTCCCCACATCGTTGGTGCCGACGTGCACCATGACAGCTGTCTCCTCCCCAGCACTGCCTAGGAGCCTGTCTAGACGCTGCGTAATGTCCACAACCTTCGCACCAGGCAGGCAAGTCACCGTGCGGTCAACACACGGATCACAAACCCATCTCTCTATCCCCCTAATGATCGAATCACCAACTACAAGGAGGCCCCCACCCCCCAGAGGAGTATCCCCTGTGCGAGAGGATATGGGCTCATCATCCACGGAAGGGGTCCCTTCTAAAGAAGCATTTTCCTCTTCCTCAGACAGATGTCCTCCTTGCCCAAGACCTTTATTCTCCCTGACAGCAGAGGAGCTACCAGCCCTGGAGTGGGATGCCTCTATCAAATCCCTGAAGGTCTCGTCCACATTCCTCTCTGTCTCTCTGAGCTTCTCCAGATCCGTCACCTTGGTCTCGAGGGAACGGATTTGTTCCCTGAGAGCCAGGAGCTCCTTGCACCGAGCACACACCCATGACTTCTGCCATGGGACAAATAGTCGTACGTGTGGCACTCTGTGCAATACACTGGGAAGTGCCCCCTCCCCTGCTGACCTTCTATCTTCATACTGTTTCACTTGGCTCTTTACAGTATTTAGGGAGCTTATTGTCCGTTTATTAGATCGTTTATTAGGATAGGTCTCAGCTGTAATGGTCAGCTATTTAACTGTCCAAACAGCCTTTCCCAAGAATATGAGGGATACGAGGGAGGGATATGTACTTACATTCTCTTCTCCACCAGGCTCCTTGTGATCCTTGTGATTGCAGGGGCTTGTTCCAGGCTCACCCGCACACTTCCCGCTAAACTCCTGCAAAACTCCTACGTCCTGCTTGCTATCCCTTTTCGCTATGCTCTGTTCCTATGCTATGCTATGTCCCTGTTCGCTATGCTCTGTTTGCTATCCCTGTTCGCTATGATGAGTGACACTGACAGGATAGAGAATGGAACAACACCCAGGTTCCAGTTCTGCCATAGACAAATTATGTGGCCTTGGGAAGCCAATATATTTTGACCTCAGTTTGCGATCTGTAAAATGGAAGAAATTCTTTCCTATCACAAGATATGAAGCTGAACATAATAATACTTAGCATTTGTACAGTGATTTATACAAATGCAAAGCACCTCACATATATTATCTTGAAGCAATCCTTACAGCAATCCTATGAGGTATACATTATTATCCACATATTGGAACTGAAACAGTGGCTTGCCTAAAGCCACTGGATGAGCTCAAGGCAGAGGTGAGATGCAAGGCAGGGAAATTCTGATTTCACAGTTCAGTCTATCAGCTGCCACACCCGCTCTAAGAGAAATCTAACAGAGAAATTGAGAACAAACAGACTGGACTTAAAGTCTGCAAAGTTCTTCATAAATTAAAAATGTTCAAGACATTATTACTAGTAAGAGTGAATACCTATTATCTGGAATCCTAGTAGAGAAGGTCATGGCACCAATAAAGAGTTAACTGTGGTCCCCAGAATGTAAGCTTGATTTTGCTTTCTCATCCCCAGTAGAAAACCTGACACAAATACCATTAATCTGCGGCTGTGTGGAGACAGACTTGGCATCCTCTAGAGCTGGAATTTGTGTCATCTAGTGAATATGGATGACACTTGGCACATAAAGGAGCCAGTGATGTAATCTTGGAACTACACATCATCATGCATTACAACAAACAGATCCAGATAGCTATTCCCTTGGCTCTGGACTGGCTTCATGATATATGAAAACATCTGTGCTGATAAATGCAGAGGGCACGATGAGGAAAATCACAGCACTAACAGCAAGAACTGTAGGCTTTCATTTTGGTGAAAAACATAGTAGATACAGTCAAAATGTTTTCAGCATAAATAAAGGAGCAAATACAGAGCAATGGGCAATGAGACAGTGTGCCATGAAACCTGTTTTTGACAATGGAGACTAGTGACTGTTGAACCAATGTGTTCCTTTCCAGTGGTGCCTTAAATATTAGCATATCAGAATTAAGTGGAAGTATGCAGCTTGCATACTCTCTCTCTCTCTCTCTCTCTCTCTCTCTCTCTCTCTCACACACACACACACACACACACACACACACACACAGGTTTCTGGACATCTGAAGCAGTGCTGATACAGGTGTTCTGAGAAGATAGTTCCTCAATATGCTTTAGGAACAGCAGAATACGTTTCTCCTCCATCCTTGCCCTCAGTAACAAGAACATCCCTTTCTGCGGTTTCATTATCACTAAAGAAACAATAAAAATACTTATACTTTGCTGCCAAGAAGATTAGTTTGCTGAATTATAAACAAAACAAAACAATTATTCTATGGAGACCAATGGGGCTGGGGTGGGTGGGATAAAACTGCCTTAGACGTGAGAATCTAAAATGTTACCAGAAAGTTAAAGGCAACATAGGTGTACTAAATTTAATAATGTTGAAGGTAAAGAATTTGTATTAGGAACATAGAAACATAGGAAGCTGTCATATTCTGAGTCAGACCATTGATCCATCAAGCTCAGTATTGACTTAACAGACTGGCAGCGGCTTCTAGGGATGTGCACAAAACCAGTTTTCTGGTTTGGTTCGAATTTGAACCAACATCGAACCAGGGTGGGTAGGTTTGGTTTTGGTTTTGTTCAACCCCCCCCCCCCCCCGTGGTTCAGTTCAAATTTGAAACCAACTTGAACCAGTTCTAAAAGGTTCTACATATGGTATAATGGGGTCTCGAACCGGCCCATTATCCCTATGTAGAGCACCTAGGGGCACAAAGGTGGGGTGGGTGGTAGGCACCCAGATGCACCTCAAAGTGGGACTGGGGCACAGCAGGTCTGGCCTCAACTCCCTCCAGGCACCCCCAAGTTTGTAGGGTTTATTGTTTATTTTTAAATAAATATTTAAAAGAATTTTTCCTTCCATTGAAATGCATTGGAGTCTCTCCCCATTCATGTATTAGAACAGTATGTGCCCTTAAATGCTGTGAACTCTGAACTCAGAGTTCACAGCAATTAAAGGCACACACTATTCTAGTATATGAATGGAGAGAGACTCCAATGCATTTCAATGGAAGGAAAAAATTCTTTTAAACAATTATTTAAAAATAAACACATTCTACAAACTTGGGGCTGCCTGGGGGGAGTTGAGGCCAGACCTGCCATGCCCCCAGACCAGGGGGGAATGGGGCTGCCTCAATTCCCCATTATTCCCTATGGAGGAACAGAAAAGCTGGAAAAATCTTCAGAAATTCATCAATAATCACAGAAGTGTCCAATTGCTTTGGGGTTTGGTGGGTAGTAGGCACCCCTGGGTGCCTACCACCCACCCCACTTTTGTGTCCCTAGCAGGCCACCCTACCACAACACAGGCCACATAGCAACACAACTAAGAAGACAATTAACTGGAAACCAAAAAACCACCACAGAAACAGACCTGCTGCTGTGCCTGCACAGCTGCAAAGCCAAGGGGACCAAGCCAAACAACACCAAAGTCTAACTACACAACAGCCACAAACCAACAAGACCTAACTAGACAGCACAAGGCCGTAAAACCAACCCAGCATGCAAACTGCAAAGAAAGAGGGGCAAGGCAAAAACACACCAAAACACTGCTAAAGGAGAACTTAAAGTAACATGCACCTGGTTCTGCTGCTCTTCTCTTTGAGTATTCAATGCACACCTTTTGCCTGTGGGGAAAGAAATGCATCAGACTGTGTCTGATCAACCACATCTTTGCTGGAGCCCACACAGGGCCCCAGGCCTTTGGTGGCACCAGCGCAGCGGCATGCATGAATCTTTGTCTTTGGTGTGTGCATCTGGGTGCTGCCAGCTAGAAGAGGGGAGGGGGGATCTGAAAGAATTCAAGGGATAGGAAGGTCCAGCTCAGAGGCGGGTCAGAGGCCACACACACACACACACACACACACCATGCTTTGGCGGGAGACTACTTACTCATCGTGTCTGCTGGACCAGTGCATGCATGTCTGGGGTGTTTGTGTGTGTGTGTGAGAGAGAGAGAGCAGAACCAAATGAGAGGGAAGAGAGAGGGGTTCAGAAAAAATTAAAGGGATAGGAAAGTCCAGATCAGAGGTGGGTCAATGGAGGCCACACATGACGTGGTGTGGCGGGAGACCACATACTCAATATGGCCAGTGCATGAGTGTCTGGTGTGTGTGTGTGTGCACGTGTGCATGTGTGTCAGCAGAACCAAATGAGAGGGAAGAGAGGGGGGGCACAATAAAAACAATTTACAAATTCATATATACAATACACATTACACAAGTATATAATATATACAAATCCAGATATACAGCAGCTATACAGTAATATTTACACCATCAACAACTATCTACACAAACTAGAGCAAAAACACTATCTACAGAAAGGAAAGGAAAAACCTCTAATACTACTCCTGACAACATACACACACACACACACACCAGAAAAAAATCTCCATGCACGGACACACTCACAAACACATGCACACACAACTTCTAATTACACAAGCACATATTTTCACTCACTGAAATATTTACAGACATACAATTTGGCAGTCCCGCTACCCTCCCCCCAAGTAGCAGAATACATTTAAAAATTGGTACTTTTACAAATTAAAAATCAACCTTTTTAAAAATTCATCTTCTTAAAAATCATCATTTTTAGAAATTCGTCTTCTTAAAGATCAACATTTTCACAAATTCATCTTTTTTTAAAAAAAATCAATGTTTTTATCAATTAATCTTTTTAAAAATCAACCTTTTAAAAAATCAACATATTTGCACATGTACAAAACCACCACTGGGCCTAGTGTATGTGTGTGTACCCAAGGCCCCCCGAATGCTGTTGTCAGGTGGAACTGCATCAGGTTATGCCAAGGGGTGGGGGTGTTGCCAAGTCACAGCACTAGTAGCAGACAAGTTGCAACTTGGAACGGCTGTCAGCTGAAGGTGGAAGGGAGGAGGGGAGAGATGAGCGGAAGCTGCTGCCAGGCAGTTGACCAGCACCAAGGGTCAACCATGGGCCAATCACTTACCCAGCTCAACCTCCAGCTTGGGGTAGCCCAGCAGGGAGAGGTTGACCTTGAGGAAGACCAACTGCTTGACCAAGCCAGAGTCCAACTGGGACCGAGCGGGTGTTACCGCATTGCCAGCACATGAAAACACCTGCTCATTCTGGATGCTGATTGGAGAGCAGGAGAGGAGGCATGCAGCAACCACCACCAGGTCCAGCCAGACTTGGCAGAGGGTTACCCAGAACTGTGCACAGTCCATCTCTGGGTCTTCCTCCACAGGGTCCTCCAAGTATTGGGCAACACATTACACAGCACTGGTGGGCCTGGTAGGCCAAGCCTCCCGCAAACCAGACAAGGCACCAAGGCACACCCGCTGAAACCACTGGGCTGATTTAGCAGGAGGAACTGCCTGCTGCATTGGTGCCACTGCCTGGGATGCCATGCCACCAGACTTGGAAGAAGAAGTGGTAGGAGGAACTGAAGGGCCACCCACACTGCTGCTGGGTGTGGGTCACTTAGTGGTGGTGGGGGTGAACCCTCACAACCCTCCTGGTCTTGGAGGGTCCCAGTGACCTCCTCCATAACACACTCAACCAGGTAAATTGTTTTTATTGTGCCCCCCTCTCTTCCCTCTCATTTGGTTCTGCTGACACACACGCACACGTGCACACACGCACACACACACACACACACACACACCTGGGCAAGTCATTGGCGTGCACAACATTGCCCTTGATGGTCGGGTCACAGAGACAAGCAAGAACCTTCTCCTCCCTGTCACCCAACACACCAACTAGCCTGCCGACAACCCTGACCCTCAGCTTTCCAGCCAGAGCACTTCCCTCTGGCATGGTCAGCAAAGTATGGAGTTCACACATCAGCTTCTCCAGGAGAAGAGCTGTGGGCAGGGCCTGGCTTGGAGGAGTGGTGTTGCCACACAAGCTCTTCATGGCAAACAGGAAGGGCTTGAGTGCCAACACCATCTCGGACATGAGCTTCCACTCCACATTGGATAGGTTGTACATGCCCAAGGACTCATTCCTCACCAGGTCATTGAGGGCTACTTCCTGCTCCAGCATGCACTGAAACAAGGGGAAGGTGGAGTTCCACTGAGTATCTACATCTGTGGGGATGAGATGGTGTAGAAGCCCATGGACATGCTGCCTCCTGCGAAGCAGGCTCCTGGACTTCTCACTCCAGTGGAAATGGGCTGCAATCTTGTGGGACTTCTCCCCAAGCGCAGCAGTGGCAGCAACAGCAACTGACATGGGGCGGCCCTGTTCCCTAGATGCCTTCACCTTCTTGAGGCCAAGGGTATCCCTGAGAGCCAGGTGGAGCATGTGCGCCATACACAGTATATTCACACACTCCATCACTGACTCTACAGCGGTGGTAACATTTGATCCATTGTCTGTCACAATGAATCAGCGTGAGAGGTGTGGCAACCTGCCAATCCACTCTTCTATTTGGTGGCCGAGTACAGCTGCCACCTTCTCCTTGGTGTACTTGACATCCAAGGTCTCCAAGTACAAGACAGCCCACCTGTACCGAAATGCGGTGTGGGACATGCTGGAGCTAGCAGCACCATTGGACGTCCCCTGTCTCTCTGGACCCCCCAGTGGGCAGTCAGGGCCAGGAAAGCAGCTTGGATTCCACTCACACTGTTCCAGAGATCAATGGTGAAATGCACCATGGTGCCAGCCGATGCTGCACACAGCATGGCTGACACAAGCTCCCTGCACCGCCTGTACAGGGAGGGGACCACATCCCAGCTGAACGTGGTCTTTGAGTCTGGCACAAGCAGCTTGGGTATCTGGCCGAAGCCAGAGTTCTTCACCACCTGAAAAGGTTGGTCATCAGTGACCATCATCTCCACTATCAGGCAGGTAAGGAGGCGTGGGTCTATGTGACTAGGCTGTTTGGTGCCTGATGACTGTGTCCACCGTTTGGCGCGCAGTGTGCCCTGCTTCAAGGAAGCAGGTGCATCACCCTTATCAGCGCTAGTCGCAAGCACATGAGATGCACTAGTGCTGTCAGCGGAGCCAAGGAGATCCGGATGACACCATCACATGCACCGCCAGATGGAGGTCGTACCCACATGCTTCGGATCCTTGCCCTGACTGACCTGTGCCCTGCAGTGTCCCCCACCCCAGCCCCCAGCACCAGATTGAGGGCTTCAACAGCCCCTGCCTGCCACCCTGCTGCGAGCTGTGCACGCAACACAGTGCTCAGACATGACCCTAGAAGATTGGAGGTGGGATTTTTAAAAGAAAAACTGATAAGGGGAGGGAACCTTTTTTTTAAAAGCCAATGGGCAAACCTTTTTTTAAAAAAAAGCCAATTGGGGGGAACCTCTTTTTTTAAAAAAGAAAAGAAAACCAATTGGGGGAAACTGTTGTTTTTTAAAAAATAAAACTGATTGGGGGAACCTTTTTTAAAAAGAAGACCGATTGGGGGAAAACCTTTTTAAAAAGGAAATCGATGGGTAGAAACCTTTTTTAAAAGAAAAGCCAATTGTGGGGGACTTTTTAAAAGAAAAGAAAAGAAAAGAAAAGCCAATTGGGAATGGGGGGATTTTTAAAAAGCCAATTGGGGTGGGAGGGGACCTTTAAAAAAATCCCATTGGGGTGTTAGGAACCTTTTTTTTTTTTTTTTTAAAGAAAACCAATTGGGGTGCTGGAGAATTTTTGAAAAAAATAAAACTGATTTAGGAAACCTTTTAAAAAAAAAAAACCTTTTGGGGGGCGGGAACCAACCTTTTTAAAAAACAAAGCCCTATTTAAAGAAAACCCCTTTTAAAACAAGCCTACCCACCCCCTCCACCCACAACAATGCAATACAACAAAAAATGCAATAAATAAACCACACAAGGGGTGGGGCTGTAAAAACAAGAAACATCTGGCAAATAAAAAGAAACAACCTCCAAAGAAAAAACACAGAAAATATCCCTCCCCACACCCAAACATGAAAGGAGGTCCTATTTACAAACTACTAAAGGCGGGAAAGGGGACAGCAAAAAGTACTGACTTACCCCTCTTTGTCCTGAATCATCTGCCACACACACTGGTCAAAGGACAAAAAAGAAGGGAAGGAATCCCAGACCAGTGGCAGCAGGCTGGCACACAGCTCAGGTGGCACAGGCTGGCACAGCCAGGGGAGGGGGGAGGGCCAAATGAAAAGCTTTTCAGCTAATCACCTTCCCAAACAAACAAATTCATTGTCTTAGTGTTTATTTTAACACTAAGAAAATGAATTAAAAGGCTGGTTGGGGAAAAGGCTGTGTTTGGGAATGGGGAGGGGCAGGGGGAGAGGGAAGGAAAAAGGGGGTGCTGGAGCAGGTGATGCCAAGCACAGCAGAAAAGGATTAATAAAGAAAAGCACCAGACAAGGGGGGGAAAGCCCCCCAAGAAAACCCAGAAAGAATAAAATAAGAACAACTAGCAGAAATTGGGGCTACACTGAGCTGAGGAGGTGAAGACTCTCACTTAGCCCACAGATCTTAAAGCAACAGCCAGCCAGCCACCAAAAGGAAAATAGAGCAGCGGGGGATGCTTAGGGAGATAAATGGATGGGCCAAAGAGAGGCCTCAGGCCCAAAGGCCTGGGCCTCCCTGGCCCAGAGGAAAGGAGAGAGGGAGAGAGACTCAAAAAACTAAAGCAGGAGAACAAACATACATAGACACACAGTGGGAAGAAAAGGTGTAAAGCAGGGACAGAGAGAGAGGAACAGGCAAAGGAACAGGGGATTGGGAGCAAAAAAGCACAGCACTGTTTGCCAGGCAGACTCACCACACCAGCACAGCAACAGCAGCCAGAAGGGAGCCCAGGAAGACATTGCAGCAAGAGTGATTTGCCAGGTCGGAGGCTTGGCTTTAAATAGGATTTGAAACTCCCTCCTTTGGGAGCCTCCACCTTTGCACTCCCCCCTGGCCAATAGGATGCCAGTTCTCAAGTTTGGGCACAGTGCACAGCCTACCAGAGAGCCAGACTCATCTGGCCAATCAGGGAATCAATAGCTTGGCCAATGCAAACAAGCAACACAAGTCTCACAAAATGGAGGACAAGACCTAAAATGGACATTAGAAGCTTCGAACCAGCTCGAGCCTGTTTGAACCGGCTCAAACTGAACTGGGCTTGATCAGTTCAAACTTGGACCAGCATTGCCAATGCAATGCCCTGTTTGGTCCAAATTTGAACCTTCGAGGGAATTTGTAATCTAGATGCTCTTCCTAGAGTGGCTCCATCCCCTAAGGGGAATATCTTACAGTGCTCACACATCAAGTCTCCCATTCATATGCAACCAGGGCAGACCCTGCCTAAGGGTACAAGTCATGCTTGCTACCACAAGGCCAGCTCTCCTCTATTGGTTTCCATTGAAGAGATCAATTCAAAGTGTTTTGACCCAGTTGCTGAATTTAACAAATTGTTGACTAAGATGAAATGCAAAAGCTTACAACAAACAAGACATCACCAGGGTCACATGCAGAATGTTTAGAAGGAAACTATGTTTACTGATGAACCCTTTGAGTGGATTCTCCTGAACTCATGCTTCAATTATTAATTAAAGATTAATTATTTGTTTGTTCTTGCAATCAGTAGCAGAGGTTAGAATCAACCATTCTTTATTTTTAGACATGTTCTCAAAGTCATGTAACACAGTTTAATTACCCCTTACAGCCCTTCAACAGCCCTTTTATTCATCTTATCAGGGAACTTTTTCATTCTTCTATGTCTTTACGGAAATGGCCTTTCAATACTATATAATCTGCACCTTTTATGAATGAATTTGGTGTGCCTTAAAAATGACTAATATAGAGCAGACCAGCCTTTCCTTAAAAAAAAGAAAAAAAGAGCAGGGTCTTTGTTTTAGTTCTGGACATCACTCTGAGTGTAAAAACTAGTGTGAAATAGGATGCAACTCAAAAGAAGAGATCCTTCCTACTGCAGGATTTTGAGATATTTTTGCTGTTCTGGTGTGATAGTAGCTATGCCACTCCTTAACAACCCAGTTTATCAATATTGGCAACAATGGGCAAAGAAAATGTGTGGCACCCTGAATGTGTGGGTTGTGGGTAACCCATGTTCTGATCACCCACAACGTATTTGGTGATGTTACCTCTTAACACAGAGTCAGTGCCCCATGGCTTGATTTGCAACAGGGGACAATTTCTTGGGGAACTGTTGAAGAAAGCTCAGAGTTTTCCCAAGAGTTTAGAAATTGGTAACGCTCTCCATCAACTCTCTATTGTCATCATTATCTTTCCATCTCAAAATGGGCAGCAAAAATGACTGCCAGTGATGAAGGCATCATCCTTAAAATCCCAGCTTCCTAGCAGCAAGGACATCCTTGAGAATGCTTAGAAGCACCCAACAAGGGAACTGTAATATTCAGTTCTTCTTGGTTTAATCTATTGAGCCATGAGAAACTGCCCCACAGTTACCAGGCTTCCTAACATCAAAAGGCATCTACTGCCTTCCCAGGTAATTCATCTACACCAAGAGCATTCATATGTCCTTTTGACTGACAGTAGTGCCCCCTTATAATTTAGTTAAATGCTGTGCAATCATTTTCTTTGTTATAACATTCTTTAGTTTAAAGAATGTTACCCCTGCTAACTGAGCAAGGAGGCACCTTTTAATGTGTAATCTCTTTATTTAGGAGTGGGGAGTAACTGGCCCTATCTACCCCGAGCACAGTACCTCCAGTGACTGTTGCTGGTGTATTATCTTATGTTTCTTTTTAGATTGTGAACCCTTTGGAGACAGCGATCCATCTTATTTGTTTATTAACTAGCTTTAAGTACCCATTGCTGCTCAGGCTTATGGTGCGAGTTTCTCTTTGTTATTGCATCCATACGTTTTGTGGATATACCCATTGTATATCCATCTGTCTGTCTGTGCAAGGTGATTGTCAGGGTTCCGGGTACCCTTTGTTACTCATAGGGTCCTAGGAAGTTACTTTGCAAAGTGTGGTCCTGGTAGCTCAAAGGGTTTGGGAATGTATAGGGAACAGACAGACATTCAATTTTGTATATATAGATGATTTCTCTATGTAAACCGCTTTGGAAACTTATGTTAAGAAGTAGTATATAAATGTTTGTTGTAGTAAAGTCAAACAGCCTTAGTAAGTACATGGAAATGCCAAAATAAACTGATGAAACTGTCAGGAAGGATCTTGAACCAGGGTGTCCAGCAGCCAACTCTCAGCATGCAACATTAGCTCTCTGGGCCCCTAGCAAGTTAGGAAGATCAGGCTCTGTGAGTTAGCAGATCCTCAGTCTGAATATGGTCAGCTTTCTAAACCAAAAAGGGCACACCAGGCTCTGAAAAATGTCTGCCTCCAGGATGGATCTCCAGACTAAGCAACTTATCCCCACAAGTAGCTACAAAGACTGTCTTGCCTTATCCAGTATCATTCCCAAACACATCTCTTGCCTCTGGCTGTACATTTCTTGTCCATCTATTATAGTTCCTGACTCCAGCCATGTGGGATCTCCTTCTGGCCCTGCCTGAGCCAGAACTGGACTCTCCAACTACAACTAGTCTCTGAAATGGCCAACACCTGCTAGCAACTGATTTAGTCTCAATGAAGCCAGTGGCTGGCATCCCAACTATTTTGAACTTCCAGAGCTCTTCCAGAACATAGGGAGTGCTTGCAACTCGAAGGGCTTTGGTACAGCACACATACAGGGGGACTGGGGGAGTTATTTCAGGGCTCCTGGCACATCCCCATAGACACTTGAAGCTTTTAGTCAAGAAGTTGGTCAAAGGTTATAGGGGCCAGTTGATACGCATTCACCATGATGACTGCAACATCAGGTGATGAGCTGTCACTGATTTATCACTATAGATAGAGATTGCCTCACATCACCTCAAACATAATAAGACTATTATCATGAGCAGCCTAACCCAGACAAGGGCAGCCGAGTCTGAGTTAGGCTGCTTATGTGGAGCTCAGGGATCATTCCCAATCCTGGCCCAAGGGAGGTTTGCCTGGCTTCATCACTTTGTTCTTTTAGATGCCAGGAAAAGACCTTTTCGTTCATGTAGGGCTTTTAAATTCTGATTTTCAGATTTGATTTGATATTTAAGTAATTTTAAAATGAGTTTTTAAACTGCTTTGTATTGTTCTTCCATTTTGTCTGTTATGATTTAATGTGTTATGTGTTATTATTCTCTCGGCGGCTTTCAATACTATCGACCATATGGAGCATCCGAGGGGGTCTGAAGTGGGAGGAACTGTTTTGCGGTGGTTCCACTCCTACCTCTCGGGCAGGGTCCAGATGGTGTTCCAAAGTTCTCCCTTGGAGATTTCTGTTCTTCAAAATCTGAACTTTTCTATGGTGTGCCTCAGGGCTCTGTATTGTCTCTGATGTTGTTTAACATCTACATGAAACCGCTGGGAGAGATTACCAGGAGATTTGGTGCAGAGTGCTCTCAGTATGCTGATGACAACCAAATCTATTTCTCCATGTCAGCATCATGTCAGCATAACCTCCCTAAATGCCTGCCTACAGTCAGTGGTGGGCTGGATGAGAGATAACAAATTGACACTGAATCCAGATAAGACAGAGGTACTCATTGTGCAGGGTCAAAACCTGTTCTGGATGGGGTCACACTTCCCCAGAAGGAACAGGTACGCAGTCTAGGGGTGCTTCTAGATAAAAGCCTCTCTCTGGTGTCCCAGGTTGAGGCAATGGCCAGAAGGGCCTTCTATCAGCTATGGCTGATATGCCAGCTGCATCCATTTCTTGATATAAATGACCTCAGAACGGTGGTATATTTGCTGGTAACCTCCAGATTGGATTACTGCAATGTGCTCTATGTGGGGCTGCCCTTGTTTGTAGTCCGGAAACTATAGTTGGTCCAGAATGCGGCAGCCAGGTTGGTGTCTGGGTCATCTCAGAGAGACAATATTACTCCCGTATTGAATGAGCTACACTGGCTGCCGATGTTTCCGGGCAAAATATAAGGTATTGGTTATAACCTATAAAGCCCTAAACAGCTTGGGCCCTGGGTATTTAAAAGAATGTCTTCTTCATCATAAACCACACCACCCGTTGAGTTCATCAGCAGAGGTCCATCTGCATTTGCCACCAGCTCGTCCGGTGGCTACTCGGGGAAGGGCCTTCTCTGCTGCTGCACTGAGTCTTTGGAATGCACTCCCTACTGAAATAAGAGCCTCTCCATCTCTGACAACTTTTAAAATGTCTTTAAAGACACATCTGTTCATCCAGGCTTTTAATTAAATATTGTTTTAATAGTTTTAATACTGTTTTAGAATATTATTGCAAAAATTTTAAATTGTTGTAACGTTTTAACTTTTTGTTTTTTGTTTTAACTAATGTTTAACTTTTTCTGTTTTTACTTTGTTGTAAACCACCAGAGATGTAAGTTTTGGGTGGTATAAAAATATGTTAAATAAATAAATAAATAATCATATGTGTTTTAATCATGTGATGTGAGCTGCCCAGAGAACAATCTCTTATGGGGCGGCTAAAAAATAAATTTATTAATTATCAATTATTAATTATTTTATTAGTGTTATTAACATTGCTGGGTGCTAGTCACCACATATACAATAATCAGATGTAAAGTAATCAAGCAATCTGAGTTCACATGTGAACCGGGCTTTAGAAAACTATGTGCATGTAGGAGTGATCTTCAACTCAATCGAGTTATTTTGAGTTATAAATCATTTGTCAGAAACTACTACTTAGTTCACTTGCCTGCCTGGGCACCTGGACAGTCTGTTAACAGGCCCTGTGAATGCAGAAATTTGATCTTCTTTTCACTAGTCATCGATCACTACAGTCCACCTAATTTAGAGAGGGAAAACATTAAGAGGTTGGTTTTAACAAACTTTAAACCACAGCATATTGATCATAGTGGTTCTTATTATATTATAGTACCTCTACTCTTTTCCAATTAATGTTGGGAGGCTTTAATCATGTAATCTCAATCGTGTTAGTCTTTCAAGCCCTTTTTTTATCTCACTGCATCATTTTGATATAGCTCCTGACCTGAGGGTCTGGAGTGTTCACTATTATCAGCCAATTAGTCCTTCTTGCTTCTGGCTCACTGAAGACAGCTTCACTATATTTCTTAGCACTTGACAGTTTCAATTCCTTAACCTCTAAATTCCCCTTGATATATGACTCTGTGTCTTACCCTTTATTTCAGTATTCCAGAATACCCTATGGCCCTGAAATCAGCAACATACAGCAGTCACAATGAGTGTATAATTTTCCTTTGACACCCAGGTTTTTAATGCCAACAAATTGTTGCCAATTCATCATAAGTATATGAACTGACTGAAAGTGTCATTTAATATTTTAATACATGATACCAGGAGTGAAGCCACCATTGGGCGAATGGATTCAAAGAACTCAGGCCACCAATGGGAAAAGGCTGCCGAGCGAGCCCCGCCCCGTGGCTCAGGCTCCATAGGAGAACAGAGCGAACTCCCCCCTCCCACGCCCAGGCCGCTGAGAGCCCGGGCAAACTGTCTGCCAATTATTTCAGGCAGCTCCGACTGCCCCATAGAACGTTTTTCCCTTCCTCTCCTTCTCTGGAGAGGGAGAGGAAGGGAAAAATGCCCCCTTGTCATGTGCCTTTGTCATGTGCAAGGGGGCATGGCCTGGGCTGCCAAGAGCCTGAACAAGCTCTCAGCTCGCCATTTCAGGCAAGGTTGGCTGCCTAATAGGATGTTTTCCCCTTTCTCTCCCTCCAGAGAGGGAGACGAAGGGAAAAACATTCTATGGGGCAGTCAGAGCTGCCTGAAATAATTGGCAGAGAGTTTGCCCGGGCTCTCAGAGGCCCGGGCGTGGGAGGGAGGAGTTCGCTCTGGGCTCCTATGGAGCCCAAGCTGCCCCGTGCGCGTGACATCACGCACACAGGCATATTGGAACGGGCCGCCAAGTAGGGCTGGACGCAGGCTGCCACTCGGCTGGCTCCGTGCCTGCATGATACTTTGTAATATATATCTCCATAGTCCTCCCAGATATTCACTGAGCACCTTCAGACATAGCGTGAAACTGCAGGTTGATGAACCTGCGCACACAAAAGGCTTCTTAAAGACTTTTGCAGCCCGGCAGGGAAGGGGGCGAGAGGACATCTCCCTGCCACGAGCGAGCGGTGGGGAGCGAGATTGAAGGGGGTGGCAGGGGGCTTCAAGGGCCAGCAGGGGGCTTCAAGGGGGCAGCAGGGAGGTATCCTGCCGCCCGATTGTTTACCACGAAGGAGGAGCCATGATTCGAAGATTGAAGCGGGTGGCAAGGAGGGATCCTGCCGCCGGATTTTTACAGTAACTATGCCGCCGGAGTTGGGAAAATGTGGGAGGGGTAAGTAAAGCCCCGCCGCCCTTAATGGAACCCCACACCCCAGTGCCAGTCTGCAGCTCCGCGGTTCCGTGCACACCCCTAATTGCTGAAACCAAAATACATCAGCCAATCATTGCTTTGGTTTTTTTTTCTTCAGGAGCTGCCTTTTTATTGCAAGCAAACAGTCCATTAGCATCAGCAAGCTCATGTGCTCAAGTTCATCAGTCAGTTGCACAACCCAGTCAGGTATGTGTTCTCTTTGTAGCAACTCAGCAAGCAAGTTCTTAGGAGGCATGCCCTTTCACTCTCAGATTCTCTGATTAGAAGTAGTATAACAAGGAGAAAAGCAAATGATAACTGGCTTGACCAGCTTGAAATGACCAGGCTAATGTCTTTCAATGCTCAGTGGACAACCACATTGGGATGCAAATTCCAACCCACCTCCTTGGAAGGTGGGAGGGTTTGCAGACATGTGGCTTAATTGGGATTTGCCTACACATCGTCCTTCTCTGGTCTACAGTACAGCAATCAGCAAAGTGCAGTTAGGAGGGCAAGAGGTAAATCATTATTTTATCTTCTTAAAAACTCTTTGCAAATCCTTTGGGCTCTGGGCTGGCTAGGAATCAAAGTCTGACTCCCAGCCAGCAGCTACCTTGTTTTTTAGGTATTTGAGGGATGTCGGGGGCTGTTCCATCCCGGGTACTGCTTTCTTCTGTAGGGTTGTGGTGGGGAAGAGAGCATGTGTGCGTAGAGGCCCGAGATGGGCTGAGAACAGCCTGACCTCTCATTTGGGAAGCAAGCTGGCTCAAGGAAGGAGCTGCTGCTGCCGCCTCTGCTTCTGCCGCTCCCACCACTGCTATGCAGCTGAAAAAAGTTTTTTTAAAAAAGATTTAACTTGCGCAGCGGGGCAGTGGGCACAAGGCAGTGGCAGGGTGGGGTCGGGGCAGTGGTGGGGCTCTGGGGCCCCCAGAACATTTGGAGGCCCCCCGAGACAGGAGGCAATGGACCAAATCCCCAAGGTCTGTGGCTAAGTCTGCCTCTGGGAGAGGATGTGACAGAAGAGGCCTTAGTTTGGCTTAAAAACACATTCCATATTGAGAGGTTACATAAGAGGAAGTCATTGCTAGATACCAAGAGGTAAAAATGCTGAAAATTTTGGAAATTTGCCATTATGGTGAATGTTGAATGCATCCTGACCCATAAATCAACCAAATAAAACTTGCAGAGGCAACCAAATCCTAGAAGAATATATTTCACTAAGATAGTGGGTGTTTTGCAAGTCAACTAACTCAGAGGTATGACTGTACCCCTAATGGGGCACAGTTGTACTCGCACAGTTTTTTGTTTTTTAAAAAAAAAACCATGAAGGCAAAACCATTATGGTAATGACTTGCTCTTTGCAGGTTTTGCTTACTGGGGTGTCATTAACAATGTCCTAAATGGACAAAATTTTAGAACTAAGAACCAACAATTAATTAATATTTTGATCCTCTAGGGGCACTGAAATATCCCACGATAGCCAGTGAAGATTAAATGGTATTTAAACCCATTTCCTCATACCACTTGTATCACCACCCTCGTAAAAGCCCCACAGCCAAACAGTCTTGCACAAGCACAATTACTGGTAATGGGGGGATGGAGAAGGGCATTATTTGTCTATTACTCCAAGAAGGGATCATAAGGACTTCCTAGGAGTGGATATGTATATGAGGGCAGGCAAAGGATCCTGGAGTCTAGTCCACTGAGACAAAGGATGCTCTTGTGATGGCAGAACCAGTCAAACCAGTCCAGGAACATCCATTACACTCCTGCCCCCATGTCAGCTTTCTGACTGGGGATTAGCGCTCTCATGAGAGGGTCAGTCCTCTGGGGAGGACCAGAGGCTTTAAGTTCTTTGGGTCACTATCAGACTGTGTCCTCATGGCCATCCAACTACAGTTGGCCATCCAACTATAGGGGCCACTGCTGATATGGGGCCCCTGGTATATCTGTTTAAAAATAGAACTCATACTCTTCACCTTTTCCTCCACACTCAACCCCTACATACTCCCAAGGAGTCTGGGCTGCCCCCCTATTTTGATCAGATCCCCTGGTAAGCCAGGCAGACATTCTGGGCAAAAATCAACATGCATATGTGCCAAGGGACAGCCAGACTTCCAGAGTGAGCACTTTCACTCCTGCTGTCCGCCTGTTGCTACAACTTGGAAAGGTGCTGGTATGATACCCTTCCCTGGGGCTTGTATGGATCTAGCAACAGTGTTGGGCAGTAACAGTCCTCTGGCCCGCATGTGTATCTCTATGGCCTACCACTCTCATGAGAGAGCAACCTTTGGGCGAAGGGCCTTCATCACACATTAAAGATTCAGCCCCTGAAACACCATCCCAGTGTATCCCAAGACGGTTCTTCTCATGAGTAATGCCAGATACTGCATTCTTGCACTCAGAGGGAAGGGACTGGGGCCCCCTTCCCCTACTAATATTTTGGAAAAATAGAGCAGAGCCACTCATGCATTCCAGGGACTGCCTTTCAATCTAGACCCTCAGAATCACTCCCCTGGCATATACTCTCTTTGTTGAGAAACAACCGGGTTGCCCTGTTTATGGTGCCATCAGGACTCCATGTGCTTGTGCAAATACTTCATAACTTGATGTGCCTGTCTTGTCATCCCATCCCCTTTTCCTGCCGATTGCCAAAGGGAAGAACATGAGACATTGTGGAAAGTAGGGATGTGCATGGAACTGGCTGGTCTGGTTTGGTTCAAATCCTAACTGGACCCGAAGTGGGCCAGTTTGGTCCGGCACCCCCTTGAACCCCCCACAGTTCAGTTCAGTCCAGGGGGGTTCATGAACATTGTTTTTTAATTTAAAAATTTAACTTATCCCCTCCGGGAAGGGGGGTGTTCTCCGAGGCAGCAGGGGGGCAGTCAGCGGAGGTTCCCCTTCCCCCTGCCAGCCTCCCTTCCTTCCATAACTGACCCATTCAGCCATTCTTTGGCCTATTCAGGCCTCCCCCCCCCCCCCGCCGCATGGAGACCATTTTGGAGGGCACAGCATTTGCACAATTTCCCCCTTTGACATGCTTTGAAGTTTGGGACATGGCAATATGATGTCCATGTTGCCAGGCATCAGTTGTAGGAGTGCAGAGATAGCAGTGGGTGGGACAAGTGCTCAGGGAGGCAGCCAGCGAAAAGTGCAGGAGGTATAGAGCTGGCACTTTTCTGGGCTGATTTGAACCACCCTATCTATAGTTCTGGCACTAGCCACAGCACAAAGCCCAGGTTATGGCAGCGGCATCAGAATTCAGATAACATGATGCCACCTTCAGATCTCAGTGTGGAGCAGTGAAACTCACTACAAACTGAAGGTTCAGATTACAGTAAGGGGTATGCAAACTGGCTCAACATTGAGCCAGTTCAACATCGAAATGGTTCAGTTCGATGGTTCAAGGTCAAATCGAACCACTGCCTGTTCAGTCCAACCCCGGACTGAACACACACACCCCAAAATGTTGGGGGTGGGTGGGTTGCGGACCTTTTTATGTTAATTTTTTTAACCTTACCCCCCCCAGGGAGTTCCTGGAGGTGGCGGGGAGTCCGCGGAGGTTCCCCCTCTTGCTGCTGGCTCTCCTTATTGCTCCCTCTGGCCAGTTTGTCCACCCTTTGGTCAGTTTTCAGCCTTCTCCCAGTGCCTCGGTAACCATTTTGCAGGCTGCATGCCTGTGCAATTGCCCTCTGCGTGGCCTGGGCTCTGCGTGGCCATTGTGTTACCATATCCTGGGGCTGTGAAGGAATCCAATTATCTGATCTGATTCAATTGAGAGCTTATGCAACCAATGATTATATTGCTCACCCAATGTTAATACCAGCCTAGATTGACAATGCATCGTCCCATAGTTATAGTGGCCCATAGGTAAGGATGGTAAATTATCAAAATGCCTGTAAATAAATTACTTTAAGTCAGAAAGGGATTAAATTTTCAAGCAGGGTAGACTTTCCTTAGAGGTGATGGAAGACCCTGATTAGGTTTGATACAACTCTAATTTCATGCAATGCCAGGGTTTCTGAGGAACAGGCAAACTTTCCCTTCTTTTCACACTAGATCGTTGTTTTAGTTGGATGCCTGGAGGCATTAATCATCATCATCATCATCATCATCATCATCATCATCAGCTGGAAGTCCCATAATATTTTTACATCTTCATTTTCTTCAACTTTTTCAATTTTATGGTCCCACCAATGTTTGGCTACAGGTAGCTTGTATTTTTTGCAGATGTTTCAGTGTATCATCCCTGTCCCAGTGGTAATTGGCACCCTGGGTGCAGTTCCAAAAGACCTTGAAGAGCACCTCAACACCATAGGGGCCACAGAAATCACCGTCAGCCAATTACAAAAAGCAACTTTACTGGGAACAGCCTATATTCTGCGACGATATCTATAACAACTGACAATAAAATTCAGCAAGCCCAGGTCCTTTGGAAGGACTCGATGTCTGGATAAAACAAACCAGTCAATAACACCTGTCTGACTGTGCAAACAAGAAATAATAATCAGCAAATACTTGGGCATTCTCCAGGCTGATAACATCACACACACTGAAGTTAAAAGACAAATTGGAAGTGAATACATCAGGAGAGTTAGAAAAATCCTCAAGTCCAAACTCAATGGCGGGAACACCATACAAGCCATAAACACCTGGGCTATACCTGTTATCAGATACACTGCAGGAATAATAGACTGGACCCAGGCAGAGCTAGAGACGCTAGATCGTAAGACCAGGAAAATCATGACCATCAATCATGCTCTGCACCCCCGCAGTGATGTCGATAGGCTATACCTCCCTTGCAGCTCAGGTGGAAGAGGAATGCTGCAAGTCCATCAAACAGTAGGGGAGCAGAAAAGAGGCCTTGAAGAATATATCAAGGACAGTGAAGAAGATACACTTCAAATGGTCAATAATGCAAAACTTTTCAACACCAATGAAAGAAAGCAGGCCTACAAGAAAGAACAAGTCAAGAACCGAGCAGAAAAATGGAAAAATAAGCCACTGCATGGTCAATATTTGCACAATATAACTGGGAAATCAGACATGACCAAGACCTGGCAATGGCTTAAGAATGGTTGCTTGAAGAAAGAAACAGAGGGTTTAATACTGGCTGCGCAAGAACAGGCACTAAGAACAAATGCAATAAGAGCAAAAGTCCAAAAATCCACCACAAACAGCAAGTGCCGCCTTTGTAAAGAAGCAGATGAAACCGTGGACCACCTAATCAGCTATTGTAAAAAGATCGCACAGACTGACTACAAACAAATGCATGACAAAGTAGCAGGGATGATACACTGGAACATCTACAAAAAATACAAGCTACCTGTAGCCAAACATTGGTGGGACCATAAAATTGAAAAAGTTGAAGAAAATGAAGATGTAAAAATATGATGGGACTTCCGACTACAAACAGACAAACATCTGCCACACAATACACCAGATAGAACTGTAGTCGAGAAGAAAGAAAAACAAGTCAAAATAATCGACATAGCAATACCAGGGGATAGCAGAATAGAAGAAAAAGAAACAGAAAAAATCACCAAATACAAAGATCTACCAATTGAAATTGAAAGGCTGTGGCAGTAAAAGACCCAAATAATCCCAGTGGTCATTGGGGCCCTGGGTGCAGTTCCAAAAGACCTTGAAGAGCACCTCAACACCATAGGGGCCACAGAAATCACCATCAGCCAATTACAAAAAGCAGCTCTACTGGGAACAGCCTATATTTTGCAATGATATCTATAATAACCAACAGTACTGACGATAAAATTCAGCCATCCCAGGTCCTTGGGAAGGACTCGATGTCTGGATAAAACAAACCAGTCAATAACATCTGTCTGACTGTGTAAACAAGTAATAATACCACTTTTCAACAAATGTTTGCAAAGTGGTTTACATAGAATGAATGAATGAATGAATGAATGAATGAATGAATGAATGAATAAATAAATAAATAAATAAATAAATAAGATGATTCCCTGTCCCAAAAGGCTCACAGTCTAAAAGAAACATAAGGTTTCTTACCAACATAAGGTTTCTTACCAACAACAATCATTGGAGGAATGCTGTGCTGGAGTTGGAGAGGTCTAGTTGCTCTCCCTTACCAAATCACTTCTTTGACAGGTGCCTGTTTGCTCAGTTAGCAAGGGTCAGTTAGTCATTTGACGACTTTCCAGAGATGACTTTGCCCTCCAAAATGCAGGCTGATATGTGCCAAGTATCTGAGAAGAAGACGCACCTCTCTATTTCATATCTTTGCTTTGATTGGATAAGACTGAGGGGAACAAGGGGAACTAACACAGAGGCTGGAAGGCAAGCAGGCAGACGTTTGCTCGTGGTGTGCTATGTTGCCGCAGAAAGAGGCATGCAGAAAATAAAACTACTACAAGACCTCAGGCAAACTAGAATCAATGAATCTGCTCAGACACAGACTCCAAAGGAACTTCCATTCCTCCAAAGAGTCACTTCAGAAGGCTGGACTTTTGCCTTAGACAGATTTCACATACTATTCGATATCCCTCCCCAAAGAAGTGATTGGAAGGGAAAAAAGATGCAGACGAACCAATTACAACATGCTTTAGGAGCTCCAGTCCTGAACCCACATTAAACAATGTGCATCTAGAGATGTCACTGACATCTCCTTTTCCCACTTAGCACTTTACATATATGGCACATCTCCAGTTTCAAAGTGAAACAAGTTTTGAGACGCAGGCAACAGAGAACAGCATGAAAGCAGCTATTCAATAATCAGATGCAGTTCACAGTCCAATATGATATATAAAATATGTATCCAATGGTACCAATATTAATAAGTTTGCATTGAAAGCAATAAAATACAATATAAAATGCTGCTGGTAGGCACTTTTTAAATTTATCTTATTTTTATACAGCCTGATATGAAAATCTCTAGGCAGTGTACAAATCCCAATATTAAAATCACAGGTTAAAATACATAAAACTCGATAAAAACAATATAAAACAAATTATTAAAATTATTAAAATTCTAATTAAAAGCTTGCAAGAACAGGAAAGTCATGAGGGTCCTCCTGAAAACAAACAGAGAAGAAGATGCTCTTAGTTCAGCAGAGAGCATATTCCAAAGCCCTGGGGCAGCCACAGAGAAAGCCACAACCAGACCTCTCCAGAAGATTGTAAAAGGTGGGCAGGTTCATGACAGTGGAGGTGTTCTCTTAAATAGCCTGGTCCCAAGCCATTAAGGGCTTTGTGGGTAATAACCATCACTTTGTATTTCACCCAAAACTGGTGTAATATGGTCCCTTCATGTTGTCCCAGAGACCAATCTGGCTCACTCATTCTGTACCAATTGTAGTTTCCAGACTACGTACAAAGGACTATGTACATGTAGAGCACATTACAGTAGTCGAGTCTGGAGGTTATCAGCATATGTACCACTGTTTTAAGGTCATTCACCTCTAGAAATGGATGTAGCTGATGAATCAGCTGAAGCTGATAAAAAGTGCTCCTGGCCACCACCTCAACCTGAAAAACCAGGGAATGCTTTGGGTCCAAGAGCACTCCCAGGTGACATACCTGATCTTTCAGGGGGAGTATAACTCCATCCAGAACAGGCAGATCTAAACCATCTCTCAGATCCTGACCCCTTACAGTCAGTACTTCTGTCTTATTTGGATTCAGCTTCAGTTTGTTATCCTTCATCCAGCCCATTACCACCTCCAAGCAGGCTTTTAGGGAAGATATGCCATTTCCTGATGAGATTGACATAGAGAAGTAAATCTGGGTGTCATCAGCATATTGATAACACACAGCACCAAACCTCCTGACAATCTCTCTGAGCGGTTTCATGTAGATGTTAAAAAGCATTGGAGACTCATCAATTTATCATATTGAATGCAATTATTGTTCTGTAAAAAAATGCATAACACTACAATTTCAACCTGGAACTATCAATCTCTGGGTCTCAGTAAGCTAACATCGCTATGGATCCTCCATAGAACCATTCATCAGTGTATCACTAAGTCAGGGATAGCCAACCGGCAGCCTATAAACCATGTCTAGCCTCCCCTGGGTTTGTTGTGGTTCCCTTTCAGCTAACTACATATAACCCCAGACCTCAACCACCTGGTCTTATATGGTGCTTTCAACTAGGGGTGTATGTGGAACCGGGTTGAGCAGTTTGGTCCAAATTCAGACCAAGGCCTTTGCATTATTGCAATCTTCAAAGGGTTCTTGTCTCTTTCTGTTGGGAGCACTGCCAAATCAGAAGCTGCTATGTACTGTGGCACACAAGGTACACTCTGGATCCAGCAAACATGCTGCTTGAAGTGACATAACTCTCCCAAGGCCTCTGGGGATATCTCATCATTTTGCACAGGCGATCTTGCCACATTCCAAGCAATGTCCCATATTGCCCTAACTGCATAATGAGAGGTGCTGCTTCCAAGTCTAGGTTCTCTGTGTTAAATGAAGAGATAGCCCAGAGGCTTCTTGGGATGTCCTCTTATGTAAGTTCTACACTTACACTGTGGGTCTAATCCAGCATGGCTACAGGAGCAAATCCTAGGCATCAAAAGAATACCCCTCTAGAGCTATCTACCTTTTGTTTGAGATGGAGGGATGACAAGAGTAAGGTGTAAATATGAATGTATGCATGTAGATCTCAGATCATACTTAAGAACATTAGAGCAGCCATACTAGATAAGACTAAAGGTCTATAAATATGTGAATTCTCTTTCCCACAATGCCCAGCCAATATGAGCACTATGTTTTACACATGTTCAGGGCATGTGTAAGCTCAAGAAACAACAGTGGATGTACTATATGGGCAGTTCGTTGTTTCAGGAAACAAACGTATTGCTACTCTCCATAGAGATGGTGTGTATTTGGTAAGTAGAACAGGGTAGCATGGCCATTAAAGTGCTTTTATAGACTGGGATTCCCAGGACCAAAGTGTAACTATCTCTTTTTAAATGATTAGAATTTCAGAGATGCTAAGCAGAAGCAGCTACTAGTTAGTTCAAGTGCAGCCTAAGCTTTTGGAACCCTTATTGTAAAGCTTACATCTACCCAAATGATCACAGTGATTTCTTTACTAATGCACTTGTCTTTCTGTTTACACAGGCAATAACAGTGCCATAATTTGATTCATTGGGGAACTTTTACTAAACAAAGCCTAATGCTTTCAGTAAATAATGACACAGAATAAATTAGCAGAGGGAATTTTAGATACACTTGAGGACCTTTCTACCTAGGAAAAAAAAGTAAGTGAAATCTAGGACACTAACAATTAAAGTAATTAAAGTAGCACTTAAGTCTCTGTGCACCACAACAAAATGGAATGCTTTGGATTCTGGCTCAGTATTTTTGCATAATCCATTTTGTTTCCCACCATCACCACCCATCCTTTTTCTTAATGAAAAGCATTATTAGACATTTTCTGAAGATTTTTTTCCTTTCAGATCTCTCCTTTGAGAAACCTAAATGCTTCTTGTATGTTCCTGCACTTTAATTGAAAATATAAAATAGAACATTATATGTTTATACAAACATCCTGTTTTAAGAGCAAAACATATCAATTTTCTTTTTCTTAAAAAAACCTCTAGTAAATCGTAGCTGTGCAAAATATCACTGGAGTGCCACCTACATAAAAAAGAACATACATTTTTTATACGACACAATAGGCTGCCACCTGCAACATTGCAGGCCCTGTTTGCACATAAACAAGGTAACTATTGCCAGACTGTTGTAAAGCTTTGCAGTCTCAAAAATAAACAAGGAGTTTAATGTCAGAAAGGCTCATCAAAAAGTAACAAAGAACTGTACATCATTAACAGAATAAGGTATCACAAAAGCTATGGTACTGAGAACATGCTTTCATATGCTGTAGGATGTGGGGGAAGAGGAAACGTATGCATTATTTAACAGACAGAAATGCAGGACCACAGGACATTTCAAACCAGTAATTGCTGTGGTAAGAGGAAGGAAGTTAAAAATATAGGAACTGAGATTGAAACAGCCTCTACAGATGAGCATGTTTATTATGGTACCTAACCAAGCCAGATCAGGCTACTATGGAGATAGGCTCCAATACTATCAATACTCCTCTTCCCCTGGAAGGCTGGCACTCTATCCTGCCCAACATGGTTTGGGTGGTCCGGGTTTGAACCGGACTGGCTCACAGGCTGGCTTCAGGGGGTATATTTGTAAAGGGGAATCTGGCGAATATCGCCCTTTACAAGTAAATGGCATTCCCTAGAGTAATGTGTGTGTGGGGGGGGGGAGAAAAGGTACTTTTAACCTTTAAAATTCAGACAGCGGGGATAGCTCCTCCAACCGCCCCCCTCCGCAAGCCTTCCAAATGATAGCCTGGGCCAGCTGTCATTTGGGAGGCCAGCAAGGTGGTTGGAGATGCCCCCACACTGATGTCTCCCCTGCTGTCCTCACCACTGTCCCCACCGCATGAATTTTAAAAGTAGAAAGTACCTTTTATCCCTCCCCCCCCGGTATTACTCTAGGGAATGCCCTTTACTTGTAAAGGGCAATCCTCGCCATAAAGGTTCAATGCTGGGCTGGACTGGGTTTGACTGAGCCAAGCTGAGCCCAGACCAGGCCGGGTCAGTTCAATTCGAATCCGGTCCAGATTTGAACTGAACCGGTCAAATGGCTGGCTTGCATATACTTGCCAAAGCAGCTGCCACAACGTGCTAAGAGGTTCCTTATTCATGGCAAGCTAAGTGTGTGAGGCAGATTTCATCTGAATTTTTTCCTCCTTGGTATTCCTTTCCTCTACTTCCCTTCACTGTGTGATCTTCATCCTTATGTTCACCTGCACCAAGTAATAATACACATCTAATGAATAGTGAATTGAAATAGTTATCGACATTGCAGTCATACATTTTTCTTGGTAAACTCATAAAGAACCAAAATAAACACCAGTGCTTCCTGTTTATTTTCTTATACATCCAATCATTGATCCATCTAGCTTAATTGGCAGCAACTCAAAGATCTCTGCTCTGCTACCTGCAATACTTTTTAACTGGAAATACTGGAGTTGAACACGTTCTTTACTACTCATGTACACTGGTTCTGACTACATCCCAATTAGTGGCTAACAACATAATCCTAAGGTTTCAGCTTCATTAAATGTAACCTTGATGGTACCTACTAATTGCCTGAAAGAATGTATGATTCCATAATAAGATGCTTATTTGCTACATTGATATATCATCTTTCTGCCAAAGCACTTAACATGGTTTATTTTTTATAATAGTGGCTTACAGCCTAAGACACATTGGCTGACATGATCCGCAGCCATACAGAGATGGAGGAGGTGTTGGGATGCTGCTAGACTCCTTAAGAAGCAAGGATGCTGATGATGATGTGCAAGCACAAGAGCAGCACCCCCACAGTTTTCTCCATCGTACCAAATAGGAAAAACTGCAGCGACATTCATACATTGTGCTCATACGTTGACAGCTGTTCACTCACTGCTTTGGAGTCTGAAGCAGCATCCCTGCACCTTCTTCCATCTCCATAACAGCTGTGGATCATGTCTACTATTGTACAAAAATAGAAGAAGAAAATGACTAGGGGAAGGAAGAGGAAAATAGGCAAATCTAGGTACTAACTTTTCCCTATATTACATAATGAAGTTAAATAATTGCCAGGTGGAATTGCCAGTACAGGAAACAATTCTGGGAGGGGAGGAGTAATGTTGCAATATGGTTACAGAGACATTGTTAGCATTGCAAACAGATATTTGCTGCAAAATATGTCGGCTTAAATGACCACATATGGACCATGGATAGAATTCTGAAAATTTACCAGACAATGGAGCTATTCTGACAATCGGTGGAAAGTGGGCTAAGGGTGTTTAGCCCGCTTTCTACCGAATGTGAGACTCACTGGGCTCGCAGCCGAGCACAGTTGAGTCAAAGCGGGTCACCCGCTTATGTAGCCCTCCCCAAAACTTGGGTTGACAGAGAGAGTGCTCCTCTAAACTGAGCTTCCCAATAGTGAGTTGCCATGGCATGGCTCTGCACCGTGGCTACTGATGAGTAGACCCCCGGAGGGGAGGCGAAAAGCCACCTCCAGCTCTGGGGGTCTCTCCAGCATGCCCTGCGTGCTCGCGCAGGGCATACTGGAGCTTCTGGGGGCTGCGCGGATCCCAAACTCCCCAGCCACCGCTGGCTCTGTCACAGAGCCAGCAGTCATGTGGGTGGCCGATCCAGCCTCCCAGGGGTCCCGCCCTGCTCATGTGTGGGGAGAGCATGCTTAGCTCTCTCTTAGCCTGCTCTCCCCGCAAATCCGGCAAAAGTTGGTCTCACTGATTGTGAGACCCGCCTCAATGTTATTTCTGGCCAAAGACAAATTTCGATTGAGGATGTTCTTGGATTTCCTTCCTACACAATCCACTTTTCTATTTCTTTTCCCTTTTAAAATACCTGGCAACCCCCCTAAAAAATAGAGAGAGAAAAGACTATGATTGCTAAATGTAATGAGCATACTTTTAAAAGTTATTTTAAGTGGTTCACACTTTTTTGGAAAGAGTTTGGGCTACCAAATGTTCTATAACTAGTTATAATCTAATTTGAATATTTATGTTAGTCATACTCATCATATCAAAAAATCTCTTTTACTGTACAAAAAGCTCTGAACTGAAACATCTAAAGAACACAAAATGCTAAAGAAGCACTAAAGGTAAAGTGTTCCATCAAGTCAATTTGGACTCCTGGCACTCACAGAGCCCTGTGGTTTTCTTTGATAGAATACAGGAGGGGTTTACCACTGCCTCCTCCTGTGCAGTATGAGATGATGCCTTTCAGCATCTTCCTATATCGCTGCTGCCCAATATAGTACCAGAGGGGATTTGAACTGGCAACCTTCTGCTTGTTAGTCAAGCATTTCCCCACTGTGCCACTTAATAAGTTGATTGGATATATAGTTATCCATATTTTCTTCATCATTTAATATTTAAAAACTTTAGGCCCATGAACATGGTTTTATTGAATCTATCTGCAATGCTAAAATTTGCATTTCACCATTATTATTAAAGCATACAAGCACAAAAACACAAATCTATACTCAGGGCATCCTCTATAAAGAAAAACACTAAAATAAATAAACCACATAGGGAAGTATAGTTGCTACTTTTTTATGAAGTGCATATAACAAATATACACTTTTGGGCATCTCTCCTCTTGGGCTTCTTTGTTCTTCACTGAAACATAAGTTTGTCTATCTATGTAGTGTTTGCTAAATTATGAAATTGGTTTGGCCAATTGCTTAAATAGGAAGTGTGAGTGAATTAGAGGGACCAGGCTACACATTACATAGCAGCAAAATCAAGTGTAAATTGAACGGGAGTTACAGTCAATCCTCACTCTGATAAGTATATATGTATGTAAGATATGTGTGGTTTTCTCATTCACACATTACATGTTTTGATGTACATTTTTAAGTCTCAGGTAAGGCAGCCCCAATTTTTCCTGGCTTTTAGGGCCCTGTCAGACAATGCGGAGCTACAGACGCTTCTAACCAAGCTTCCAGAAACAAGCAGAAAATTCCCTCTGCAGATGACTGGACAGCAGAGTGGTTTGATTTGTTGTCAGTGGTTTCCTTGTTCCCTCCCTCTGCTATTTGCCCAATCTGCAGCTGTTCCACAGCTGCTCTGTGCTGAGCCTCTTGTAACAAGATGAGAATACATCCTGGGGTTCAATTTGGACGCAACGTGGTGGCAAATTCAGCTACGCTTAGAACAAACAAGCCAAATTCACACTTTGGTTTCAAAGCTCAGTTTGGCCAAATTAAACCTCAGGTGAATTTGAGAGGCGCATTCAGATGGAAATGTACATCAGGGATTATCAAATTCAACGAAAGATCTCTGTTGTGCCTGAAACATCCTGTCTTTTCTAAAAGTCAAAAGATTATATCTATATCTATATCTATATCAAGTGTGCCATTGAGATGGAGTCGACTCCTGGAGACCACAGAGCCTTGTGGTTGTCTTTGTTAGGAGGGGTTTACCATTGCCATTTCCCGTGCAGTATGAGATGATGCCTTTCAGAATCATCCTATATCACTGCTGCCCAATCTAGGTGTTTCCCATAGTCTGGGAAACACACCAGCTGGGATTCAAACCGGCAACCTCTAGCTTACTAGTCAAGTCATTTTCCGCTGCGGCATTAGGTGGCTGCAAATATATATATATATATATACATACATACACACAGACACATCTATATACACACAGACACACACACCGCACGCACTCTAGTTAGAAACACCAGTTGGATACAGATATTTATTTTTTAGAAATTAGATTAGATTATTTTATTTACGGTCAATGACCAAACAAGAGATATACAGTAGTAAATGACATAAAGTAGCATAAAATCCTTAAAATTTATTTATTATAAATAAAATAAACGTATACATATACCTAAAAAAGGCAATTTTAAAATACACTCATAAATTTGAGACTCTCATTTTAAAAACCACATAACAGTACTTAGTAACTGTTCTTAGGCTGTACATTTTTTAGAAATGTACAACATAAGACACAGACAAAGGAAAGCCTGAATAAGCAACTGGCCCACATTTAGCACATTGTAATAGTGGAGGTATTGTGTGGGGGCTGCTTTATTATATTTAAATATATCAACTGTGTGTGGGCTCTTCTAAGTATTTAAATAGATCAACGGTGTGTGGGCTGTTTCCAGTATTTTCGCAAGAGTGCTCTTGCACCACACTGCTGGGGCTACCTTCCATCTGTGCACTAGCCTGGGCAGATCTCTGATGCCAGCGTTGCACTGAGCTAACAGTCACCCAGTGTGACCAGGCTGCAGAGCAATGGGGACATTGGTGACATTTTTATGACTGTGGGCATCCACACTGGCAATACAATTAAATAAATTTCTCATTCCTGAAGTAAATGATGTTCTTATGAGGTGCTTGAGTGCATAACTGTACATTTTAAAACAAAGGAAGAAGTAAGTATAGAAGGAGTGAAACAAGTCTTAGGAAAGTCCAGCATCATGCAATGTACAGCATGGAAACAAAAAATGCAATATTAATGGAAAGGCATACTATTTTTTAACAGAGCTACTCTAATAGATAAAGAGCATCAATTAGAATGAGCTGCAGTATCAATGTGAAATAGAGGTATACACAGTTGGAAGGTATCCAGATGTCCTTCAGTACTAATTTTGGCATGTTGGAGAACTGCCACAGATACTGCCAGGCCTAAAATGGTAGCAGGTTTATTGGCAAATGTGAATAATGTGAAGGCTGTGAGGCTTCAAGCTCTCGTTGCAAATGCCCTAGCACCAAAGGCCACATGTTCATCCAGCTCGGCTGATTACTGTAAGTTGCCTGCAACTGCCCATGTTCATCTAGCTTCTTTTCTGTCATCTGAAGCAGTTGACTGCACTGTTGTATTAGCAACTAGCAGAACGGCAAAGGGGAGAAAAGCAGACAGAAAACTCAGGTAAAAGAAGCTGAAAAGAAGGAAATAATAACCAGGCTGTAACTGCGGTAAACCGCTCCTGTATTCTACCAAAGGAAAACCATAGGGCTCTGTGGGCTGACAGCACACTTTACCTTTACCTTTAACTGCAAAGCCCTACACTTGCACAAAAACAGAAACGTGTTTGAAACAACAGCAAAAATAAAATAGTAAATGTAAAACCCCAAACTTCCTGCAAAACCAGGCCTGAATTATTTGGTAACACTGCATTCTTGCAACTATTTTCTAGGAGTATAGTCAGTGGATTATTATTGCTGTTGTTGTTGTTGTTGTTGTTGTTTTTAAGGGAGAACACAAGAAAAGAATGCTTACTATCTTCCTGAGAGAGGCTATATACCCTTGTATTTTGCTGCAGTAGCTTAATGGGGAAAGCACAGCAGGGCCAAAAGAACCATCTACGAATCCAGCACAAAAACCCAGGAGGAAAGCCATTCCCATAACCATGGTAAGCATTTTGAGGCAGTGAATTGCTTTAGATTTACTATGTTAAGTATTAAAATGCAACAGCACATTACTATCGCAAAAACAAATTTTGTGAACAGAGATGAACCAAGAAAGCTTTTAGCCCATTTCCTGGGTCATAAACAAAGAGCTTCATATGCAGCTACTGGAAGAAACGTTAAGGGCACAGTACTATCTGATCCTTATTGGATTACTCAGCGGTTTTAGCCATCAGAAACTACCATTATGAGCTATATAAATCATTAAAAATATTTCCCATAGAAGAGCACTCAGGTTTTTAGAACAGACTATCTTTATTCCCTAGCATTGCATAGCAAGTTTTCTACATAATTCACTTGTGGGTTTTTATAGATCACTTTTAAGGAAAGATAATTATATGTTAATTACTCATTATAAATAATTTTATTTGTTTTATATAAATACATTATAACCTGCCTTTTCTCAAAGAGCTTGGGTGCATGGGATTATCCCCCCCCCCCGCCCCCACACTTCATCAGAACAACCTTCAGTGGGCTCCATGACTGCAGTGGGTTCTGAAGCCAGGCCTCCTGACTTCAGATCCAACATTATAACCAGTACACCATGCCAGCTGTCAGTCTGAGCAGGTAAACTTTATTTTTACACAACAGATGACCAGATCTATTATTTGGGAGCATCTGGGACTGTTTTCATTCCGTCACTTCCATCTTTGTACACTTTTTTTGCTACTTAATGTTCTCCTTGCTGCCACCTTGTGTGGTCAGTATACCCTCCCTCCACCCTTAAAGCAACCCGCACCCCAGTGCCGCACCGCAGCTCCATGGTTCCGTGCACATCCCTAGTTTTAGTGACACCAGTTTTGCATTATGTCCATCCAACAGCAATGGGGCCGGAACCCAGGGGTGTAGCTATATTGAGAAATGGGTTCAAAGAACCCGGGCCCCCGAGCCCCTGAGGGCCCCCTAGATCCACCCCTCCCTATTTTCTTCATGATCTCCCTCACTCTGAAGGGCCAATGGAGAGAGGAGTAAACATGGGCTCCCTCTCCTCTATCTACGCCCCTGCCTGTATCATCCAACTAAGTTGCCCTGGCCTTCTTTCTATTTGTTCCCTCAAAACAAGCCTAGTCTAGAGCCTATCATACTGTGAGACAGTTCTCATGAGCAGCCAAGAGCAGGCTAAGGCAGCCAAGCCCACTCTTGGTGCTCGTGAGAAGCAGCGGGAGGCAAGTGGCCTCTGCCACCACACCTAACCCACCTGCGGAGCCCGCAGCTTAAATGAGGTTAAGGGAGCAAGCACTCCCTTAATCCCATTTTTTGATCATCTGCCAGCCCCAACTGTTTGAACTACACATGCATGCAGTGCATTGTGGGAGTTCGGGTGGGGGGGATGGAACAATGTGTTCCAGCCCCCGACCCTCCACACTGCTGGAGATAGTAGAAGATCATCTGGGTGCGAGATCTGTGCATACAGCACCCTCCATGGGTCATCTGCAGGGAAGGGAAGGGAACAAAACCTCCCTCTCCACTCACTCGCGAAGCCCTTCTCATGGATCGTGAGAAAAGGCTCTGTGTCATTATTTGACAATTATCATTTTCAAATGAGTGTTAGCAATCAGATGTGGAAATCAGGATAAAGCTTTTCTATACATGTCATTCTGAATTAATTAAAATGAGCTATTTAAGGCTGCTGTTAGACCCAAGAGCTGAACTATAGAGAGATGGCTGTAAAGCTGCTTCTTTGCAAGCTGTTCAGCTATACTCTCTCAGGGTTTTATATAATTTTTACATCTTTGCACTCAAAGCATTTCAAACTGCTTCTCTCAAGATACTGTTTGTAAAATGGCAACATACAAATGGATACACTATTATGCATTCAATAATAGCCTTGAATATTGAAGCCTATTTAAGTGAGCATGAAAATATGAGAGAAAAGATCAAAGTTGGCCTCTACATTTTGAGGAGTAGATGTCAAGACAGAGGGAAAATATAATCATTACTATTTTCACCAGTGTGGGCTTAGGCTATAATAATTAATGCTCACAAAATACTTTGAAGCCTTTAAGTGGAGAGTACTGTATCATGATCAAGCCCGTATCACTATGGTGAATTTAAAAGAGTTAGATGAAATATAAATTTTATATTACCTAGAGTGGAGATACAATTCTTAAATTGCTTGTTTACCCATTGTGCAGTGGATCTAAATGTAGAACAAGCATATTAGGTTCTTCAACTTTTTACATCAGAACATGGCCACAATGGGACTATGAGTACCAAAAGTTATTTGCAACTGGATGAGCCAAGACTTTGAACATATACAAATAGTTTAGGAATCCTAAATTAGGATTAAGGTGTTAATGACTATAGGTAAATTCATACATTCTGCAACTGAGGGTCTTCTATGGGCTGGTTAGAAGGATAGTTCAGTTGCCAGGAGCACCTGTCTTGTTTACATTCCAGTGCACCCCTGATCAAATATTGGCTTTTCATAATTGTTACATTATGATTTACATTACATTATATGTTTCTGTTGTTGGTGAAGTCCTCAACTGATTGCATTTCTCCAATTCAATAGATGTGGAGAGGAGTCATTCTGACATTGTATTCTTGGTGGCCCCAGGTCATTAGCTTGATTATAAGGGAGTAGGAAATACTGTCCTTCTAAGTCACTGCCCTTAAGCATACACAGACTGCACCAGCAGAGTACACCTCCCTCCCTCTCACTCCTTTTTCCTAATGCTATCCTCTACCCCTTAGTACTAACTCTTGGATGTGTATTGGAAGGAAACTCTGTACCATTCTCAGAGTATTAACCCCTTAAGGAAAGACCATTGCCAGCAACTCGGTTGATGCGCTAACCATTGCCTTCACTTGTAAATCTTTGTTCTTCAAGAAAACCCAACTTTGTTTCCAATGAAAGTTTCTGTACTCTACTGTAGGGATGTGCGTTCAGTTGAAGTTCCTACTTCCAGGTAGATCCAGTAAATGTCAGCACAGGGCAGCAGGGAGGTATGCTGCCACCCCAATGGGCTTTTAGGGACTCGTGCGCCAGTGGGGGAAAATGCAGTGGGGGGTGGTAAGTGCATGCACACCTGCCATCAAACCAGCCCCCACCGGTTCCGTGCACATCCCTACTCTACTGTGCCCTTCTGAGTGCTCTAACATGGGTGTAACCTATCCACCATCATCTTTCTTAGTATCTTAGGCTATAATTTGGCTGTGTGAAGGTTTGCACCAATTTAAGTTAATTTCCCCACATTCCGCTAAAACATAGTCACCAAGGGTGGTAACCACCACACTTAAGAGCAAACCTGGTAACAGTTTCGGTCACTGAACCAACCCACATGACTAAGAAAGAGATGTGCTGGAAGCATGTCAGAGGGTGGTTTGTCCAAATTGTTACTCTGCCCACAGTCCAGATACTTTATTTGTGATTATATCTGAACCATGCATAGAGCAGTGGGTCAACTGAACCCTTCCCCCATGCATCAAAGGAAAGTGCTGGGTGAATATCAAGATGTCCAGGAAAGATGTCAGGTTGAGCATGCTATTCACACATGTGAGCCGGTTCAGTGGAGGGACAATATTGTCCAAACCAGTCCTATGTATGATGGAAAGCTGTGCACATATGTTTCCCACTACACATATATAGTAATACATAGCCGTATTCAGACATTGAGGCAATCTTCATGATGGCATAGATGGGTAGTCGGATTGCGGGGGGGGTGGGGGAGTCAGGGTCCAACTCACCTCCCCCCCAGACAATCCATACAGCATGGATTGTTCAAGGCCGGGACTCATTTCTCTGGCCTCATTGATATCCCTCAATGCATCATGCGATGAGCATGGTACATTAGGGGATAACCCCATGAGGCAGGCATTCTAGGCATCCATCTCTAGAGCAGCCTGAGCACACACATGATCTAGGCACTGGGATTAAGAGCGCACTCGCATCCTTAACCTTGGCTAAAGGCCGGTCTTCAAAGTGGGGTTAGATGGGCAAGCAGCACCAGGATCTGCTTGTGAGAACAGCCTTATTATGTTGTACATGTGTGCAGATATTGGTACACATAGTTATATTTTTGTCTGAATGATTGTACATGCATTCATTTTTAAAGTGATTGTGGCTGAACTCCCCCAAATGCAAGTTACAGACAGGATGTGTACAACCATGTTTTGAATACATAGTGTGCATTGAATGGCTGATATTCTGCATAACGTTAGAAGAGTGTAATAGGAGCCGCATTGGTGGAAGACTCAGTATCACAGCTCTGTGCAGTCTGTTGCTGAGTAGGGAAATGTGGGCAGATGGGGGAATGACTTTTACTGCATTCTTCTCTCTCCAAAGCAACTTTCTGACCTTCAGGAATATGTCCTTGAGGGCTGCACAGGCCTCCAGGAATGTGTCCCTGAGGGCCGAACTAGATGTATATAGGAGTATTATGACTGCAACTCTGGGCATCTTTTTCAAAATGAGCCACTAGGGGTGAGGCACATTATAGTGGATTATAGTGATAGTTCATTTTTAACTTCAATTGCTGCTCAACATTGCTATTGGGTATTAGCCACAGAAGAGATAATCTATATAAAATAAAGAGAAATTATTTCTGAGTAAATATGGTTTCTAATGAGGAAAGCCATTTTCTTGTAACAACTGAAAATGTACAATCTATCAATTTGATTATATCTTGCTTTTAGGTACAGTGTCTTTTTAAAACACCACCTGATAAATAGATCCCAACTTTTTATTTTTAAATCTTTGGGTGTGTGTGTGTGTGTGTGTGTGTGTGTGTGTGTGTGAGAGAGAGAGAGAGAGAGAGAGAGAGAGAGAGAGAGAGAGAGAGAGAGAATAAATAATGCAGCAGTGTTCAAACACAAAGATGCTCTACGCCATTGTCATAGGAAACCTTGGAGACTCACTGCTGTAGCTGAAGAGACAGAAGTTTCTTTTTGTTATGAAAAATGTTTTTGTGAAGAACAGCTGAGAAGAAAAAGTAACTGCTACAGAATACTTGATGGGCACTTTAATCTTCTATTAATATGCAAATTTTGTTCTTTAGAACCCCTGGTAAAGATTTTTTCTTTTTCTTTTTTTTTGGTCAGGCTATTTGAAAATAGTCCTATTTTCCCAGAGGTCCTTCTTGCTTGAGTCTAAGTGAAATACTGTTTCTATGCTAATTCCCAAGGCCCTCTGGTATGCATCATTTTCATTTGAAATTATGTGGAGTTTATTGAACCACATTTGTAAAACATTCCACAGTTGATTTCCTTCTAAAGATCCCCTTTAATAGAGCAGAGTCCTCTGTTGATCTGTGTCGCGTGAGGATGTTAAAGGAAATAATCTCAGACAACAGGAATAGAAATAAGAAGAGCTTGTAAAGAAGTTTGGATATGAGCTAGTAACAATGAAGGGTAATTTTAGCTTCATAATCAATTTGGGGCAGATATTGTTTGGATGCCTGGTAAGCATTGAGGAGATATTTATTCTAGTAATATGTCCTTTCATAAATACTACCCTGGAGTGAATGTAGAAGAAACTAGAGCTGTATAATAATATCCTTACCATATTGTGTTCAAAATCATATTTATTTTACTAATATACCTATCCTAAAAAACCAAATGAGTACAAACTCATTAAACGGGAAAGCAAGTAGTATTTTATACTTTGCTGTATACTAGCATCCTGTGAATTCCCCATCTCTGGATCTCTGTTTCATCAGCCAGACATTCTTTTTCTGTTTGTCTTTTTTATTATATTTTTCCATGCTACAGCAAGAAAGTAGTGACTAAAGAACATGCTTGTCCTATAAGTTCCTATAAAATGTCCAAACTTTCATTTAAAAATATAGATGAACAAAATAATTAGGAGTTTTCTTTGGAGAGTTATGTTTGGAGTAATAAACTTTAGGGTGTATTTGGGGGGCGGGATTGTTCCTTATTGTTCCAGAAATATTTAACTGTGGTATTATTTATTTATTTGACATATTTGTATACCACCCAAAACGTACATCTCTAGGAGGTTTGCAACAAAATAAAAAAGTTAAAACATTACAATAATTTAAAATTTAGAACAAAACAGTATCCAATTAAAAGCCTGGGAGAACAAACGTGTCTTGATTGCCTTTTTTAAAGTTGTCAGAGATGGGGAGGCTCTTGTTTCAGCAGGGAGCAGATTCCAAAGCTTTGGGGCAACAATGGAGAAGGCCCATCCTTCTCCATTTTCCCTTTGGGACTTAGTAGTGAATTACACAATATTGCTAGATATTTTAGCACTTTTATTTATAGTGCTCAAGAGTAAAGCATCCTGGGATGACTCAAGTTAGGGACAATCATTTTATTAGACAATAAATGCATATTTACTATTCAATTGTTGCACAGGGCAGCATTTTCCCAGCACTTAGTTGCCAAATATTTATTCTGAGCAAAAAGGTATTTCTCTTTCCCAAACCGCACTATTTATTCAGTAAAATAAAGTGCTCCTGGCCACTGCCTCAACCTGAGAAACCAGAGAGAGTTTTAGATCCAGGAGCACTCCCAAGCTACAGACCTGATCTCTCAGTGGGAGTATAGCCCCACCCAGAAAGGGCAGATCCAGACCATCTCTAGGGTCCCGAACCCCCACAGGCAGTACCTCCATCTTATTTGGATTAAACTTCAGTTTGTAATCCCTCATCCAGCCTATTATCCCTCATTAGCCCAGCTTGTTATCTCTCATCCCAGGCGGATCTAGGCAGGCATTTAGAGGTTATGCCATTTCCTGATTAGGTCCATATGGAGAAATAGATCTGGGTGTCATCAACATATTGATGATACCCTGCACCAAACCTTCTGATGATCTTTCTCAGCAGTTTTCATGTAGATATTAAAGAGCATTGGAGACAATATGGAGCCCTGTGAAACTCCATGCAGCAACTCTCATTTTACAGAGCAGCAGTCTCCAAGTGACACCATCTGGAATCTACCAGAGAGGTAGGAACAGAACCATTGTAAAACAGTGTCACCCAATCCCACCCTCATCAGGAGATCCAGAAGGATATCATGGCTGATGGTATCAAAAACCACCAAGAGATTCAAAAGGATTGGCAGAGTCACACTCCTCCTATCAATAGCGAAGCGGAGAACATCCATCAGGCTGACAAAGCAGTCTCAACCCCATAGCCCACTCAAAAGCCAGTTTGAAATGGGTCTAGATAATCTGCCTGGAGCCACCACCTGCTCAATCACCTAGCCCAACCATGGATTCCACTTTTCCATCTCGTTCCTGGGACATCAAAAGCAGTTTACAATAAAATATTAAAACATAAGAATGAAACATGAAAAAGACAGAATGACAAGGTGCAAGGCATTCAAAAGAATGGGAGGTAGAGACAAGGAAATAAAATCAATCACGCTCTAAGAAAATTAGGTTATAAAAGTGTAAAATAGTCATGCTGCTCAAAGGCTACAGTCACAAATAAATTATCCTTTTCAGGAGGAGGGACATAAATGTTACTTTTGGGAGCTTTTTCTCCAAGAGACTTTAAGAAAGACACACTTTATACTAGGGATGTGCTCAAAGTGTTTCAGCACTTCGGATTCGAGGTGCTGAATGGAGGGAGGCAGGTCTTGCCTGTTCCTCTGTCGCTTCTCTGCTGCCCCTGAACAGCCCTGTCCATAACAAACAGCACTGCTGTCCATTCTTACAAGCGATGCGATGTGGGCACTCATCATCACATAAATGGTGTCTGGGTGTGTGCGGGCGCCGTCTTGAGTGCTCAGCAACACTGCTGAGCACTCAAGATGCTGTCCCCACACATGCAGATGCCATTTACATGACAAAGACACCTGCAGGATGCAAGGAAAAAGGAACGTCCTGTCCCCAAACAGGAAACCTCTGCATAAAGTAACATCGCTTTTAAGAACAGACATCAGGGCTGTTTTAAATGGACCACATAGGGGTGCCATGCTGGGGTAGTGGGGGGTTAGTGGAGGAGTGACTAAATGCCTGCTTGCTGCCGCTGCAGATGTACATGAAATGCTTCGTGCACAACCCTAGTTTCTACTACTACTACTTTACAATAAAGTAAAGGTAAAGTGTGTCATCAAGTCGATTTCGCCCACAGAGTCCTGTCGTTTTCTTTGGTAGGAGGGGTTTACCATTGCCTCCTCCTGTGCAGTATAAGATAATGCCTTTCAGCATCTTCCTATATTGCTGCTTTCAAATCAGTGGGGATTAGAACCGGCAACCTTTTGCTAGTTAGTCAAGCATTTCCCCCCTTGCCACTTTTACAATACTACTATGTAAATTTAGAACAGCAGCAAAGCAAACCAGCACCCGTTCATTTCCTGGATTCTTTCTACATCAAGGACAGGTTCACACAACCACCCAAAAGTATTTTGGGTTAAAAGATACCTCTAGTTCCCGGTGAATCCATGCTTCCAGTGTGAGTTACAAGTGCAGCTCATTTCATGACATCTGAATCTGCCAAAGTCCAGTTACCAAAGCAGACGTCCCTCTACTTCAGGTGGAGAACATCAGGTAAATGTTGTCCGTCCAGCCTGGGAATGGAGTAATGGCAGGTTTGGATGATATGTTCACTGGGAATGCGTGCGCCCTAGGAACTGGACTTGCAGCAGATCACGTGAACCTGCCCCAAAGGGCAGTCTCTTGGCCCCTGATAACCTTACCCAGATGTGCCAGAATTCCAGGCAGCTGAAATCTGCTCTATCCACTCAACCAAGCAGCTCACTTTGCTTTAAGAACACACAGTAACAAAATCAGGAAAGGCTTTGCATAGGTTGTTGTTTATATAATACTTCTTAACAACAACAAAAGTTCTCAAAATGGTTTTCACAGAAAAAGAATCATCATAATAAGATGGTTCCTCCCTTCCCCCAGCAAAACATTCACAATCTAAAATAAAATGCAAGTAGACAGCAGAAACAGCCAATGGAGGGATGCTGTGCTGGGGTTGAATAAGGACAAGAGAACTAACACTTTGAAAAGTGCCCCTTGCCCAGTTAGCAATGGTAAAGCTAGCGCAAGAATTTAACTAGGTATTGACACCCAGCTATTACTCCCCATGGAGTTCTTTGCACAGAAACTCACAAAAAAACCCTCAAAATGCCCTGGGACTGGGGGTACCCAGCGTTATATCTAAAATCAGACATGCAGGTCACTGGGTGACCTTGGACCAGTCTCTATCTCTCAGCTGGCCCTCTGTCACAAGCTCATTGTGAAAATGGGATGGGATGGGAAGGAAACATACTGCCCTCATATACTTGGAGGACAGGAAGAATTTAATTTAATTTAATTTAATTTAATTTAATTTAATTTAATTTTTTTAATTAATTTTTTTTTTTAAGAACTTTGTTCCACACAGAAGAAAATCACCCACAAAAGTTAATTATGAGCAGGAGTAGAAAGTAATCTCATTTTCTCAGGCAAATATATTTTCCTACTTATTTTCAAACATACCTTAAGTAACATCAGGGGCGTATCTAGAGTGGGGCAGGCAGGGCATGTGTCCTGAGCACCACTTGAAGGGGGGCGCCATTTTTTAAAATGGAAAAAAAAAATTTAATGGCTACCAAAAACAAAATGGCCACCACGCATGCTCAAATGGCCTCTGCAAGGCCGTAGTATCTGGGAAAAGTCAAATTCTCCATTTATTTTTAAAACTTATGTAATAGTGATGCTACAGTGCATAGTAGAGAATTAGACAGGCACTTCTGTTTAGTTTTCCAAGTACACCTCCACATAGTATTTGGGTATTTCATGAGCCCCAGCATACTGAAATTTGTAGTTTTCGGGCATTTTTTGGTCCGGCTACATCCACTGCTAAATAGTTTTTGAAATATTAAAAGATTAACGAGCTTGACTTGTATTTTTGAGCTGATATTATGGTAAAGTTATCTGAACAGTGGGTGTCAGATGTTTGGACAGGGGGCACAATTTCAGTGCTTGCCCTAGGCGCTATTTTCCCTAGATACACCTCTGAGTAACATTAAGTAACATTCATACTTCAGTACCACAGTATACGTGTCCCCCCCCCCCATACATAAGAACAACTCTGATAGATCAGGCCCAAGGCCCATCTAGTCCAGCATCCTGTTTCACACAGTGGCCCACCAGATGCCACTGGAAGCCTACAGGCAGGAGTTGAGGGTGTGCCCTCTTTCCTGCTGCTGGAGGTGGTATCTTGTAAATGTACAAGATACCTGTATCTTGTAAATTTATGTCACAAGGTGTCATGATTGCCAACACAGAATCTGTTATTGAAAGAAATCCAGCAGCTTGACAGCCCAGTCCTACACGTTTCCAAAAAAGTAAGTTTCACTGAGTAATTCATTATGACTGACTACGCAGTAATAGCTCTAGAATGACAGGTGTGATGTCCTTAGTAACATGCCTGTACATTTACATGAAAACCAGAATTTCAGCATCTTAGTACTGGAGCTGTTATAACCTTAATAAAACGTGATGTGCAATACATATGTGAAGACCTCATCTAAGAAACAGACTCATACTTGATGAAGACTATAAAATTCAAAGAAATGTTTCCATATCTCCCATTTCAAGTCTTCAAACAAGTTACTTAGTCTTTGAAAGGATTGTCAGAAATAGATTCCCCATAGGGTGACAACCCAAGCAGGAAAAGTCCTTTGATAGAACATAAGAAGTGCCTTAAAAATGAATTAATGAACATCTCCTTTAGATGAGTATAATATGTGAGCACTGTACATACTACATGAAAACAACAGAGTTTGGATTATGTCACTTAACATGACATGATCACTGAGTATCTGTGCATGAAAAACAAATTATTCTGTAATTAGAACTGAATTCATATGGGAAATTACTGTGCACAAGAATAGCCCATTACCTTACCCATTTTGTGTTCTATCGAGAAACTGGTTTCTAAGCTAAAGAACTAAACACATGACCCTGTTGAAATAAAGCTAGAAGAGATAAATGTTGGCTTCCTTCCCAATAGATTATTAAAAAGTGAGGACATTTCCTTCACCTATAGTTCCTTGTAGTGTAAATAAGAACTCTGTGTAATTTCATGCCTGTTCTGGTTCTGCATGCCCTCGAGATTTCTTAGAGGATTTCTTAGAGGACTGTAACAGGGTGACATTTGGGAGACTCCTAAAGAAAAGGGGCTGAGTTTTTTATTTTGCTTTCCTTTCTCCATGCACTGTTCTTCTATGATCACACCTTCTTCTATGATCACAGACATCACATGTTGGCTATATGACACTAGTTTATGCAGATTGTTATGCCTGCTCTGTTGTGAATTTGAATTTGAAACTGGTCACTATTGTTGCTAACAAACTCTGGGGGTTGTATATATAGATACATACATACTTGTGTTTGAATAGAAATATCACGCTTGTTAACCGTTTGAGTTGGGTGCAAGAATTTCTATTGTTTATCCTTCTCTGCAATCACTGGTTGAGCCCAATCCCAGCATGCCCGCCTGCCCAACCCAGCTTTTAACCCCGGTATTTAGTCGAGATTAAGCAAACCTGCAGTTCCTTCCTGCCTTCCCCCAGTCCACCCACCCTCCCAGCCAAGGCCGTGTGAAAGACCTCGCTATATTGTAAGTGCGATATTTGTAGGGGAAATTATAACTTTTTTTTATCTTCCCAGCTTCCTAAGATGACTATATCAAGTGAAGCATTTAAAAACCTGATTGCTGACTTGACCCATGTATGTTGCCATGCAATTACTGATTCTGGTATCACAACCTGAGGTAAAGCACTTTTAGGCCTATTCCTTGATGCCTGTATAATTACATCAAGTTATTTGGGAGATTCAGCAGTAAATTATCACATTTACATTATGTTAACAAATTATTTCTGTTAAACTTTTTATGGATCAGAAGACAGGGTGTGAAAAAGTTACGGTAAAAATAAATCATTTATCTCATAATTATATACTAGATGGAAGAGCTACTAAGATTAACAGTCAGTGACTGTTTCACTTTCTTAAAATAAATACAAGTAGGGTTGCCATGTCAGTGTTAATGTTAATCTCAAACAACATGTTTCAACACTGAACATATTGGCGACATTATATGAGGAAAGATTAACAGTGAGAGGTTATTCAGAATGCTTTATTTGCGCACTGTTCACAACCCTTTCAGTACTCAGAGGCCTGTTCCTCACCATTTTCACAGGAAAAACATATTCAGTGAAGTAATGACTGGATATCTCCTTGACTTTGCTTTCTCTAGACAAAGTAGTCATTCTCTATATAGTGAAGAGATATATCTAGAAAAGTATGGAAAGCATGGAAGGCCTTAGCTGGTGACTTTAACAAATAATTCAGGAGTCATTGTCCCTGAGCCCTCCTCATTTTTATTTATAATGTGTTTCTCATATTTATATACCACCAATCTTTATCTCCTCCCACCACCCAGCAGTTTACATAAAAAATTAAAATACAGCAAAGAAACAAGAAAGTTAAAAACAAACAGTAAACACAATCAAAGCAATGAACATTTTACCTAAATGCCTGATTCAACCTGGTGTGTCTTAAGAGTTCTTTAAAGGCAGCCAGAGATGGGGAAGCTCCTGTTCTGACATCTCAAGTTTCGACCCCCTCCCCTCCAGTCAGCAGGGCTGTCCTTAGTGAGCTCTGGTGGGGTGCGGGGCCTGGAGCAAATCAGCCAATATTAATGGGGGGTAAAAGAGCAGGGCCCAGGGCAATCGCCCTGCTTGCCATGCCCTAAGGGCAGCCCTGTCAGTCAGTACCTCTGTCTTATTTGGATTCAGTTATCATTCATCCAGCCCATCAGGAAGCATGTCCCAAAATCCTGGGGCAGCTATGGAGAAGGCTCAGTTCCAAGTTGCCACTAATTGAACCAGTGACAACTGTAAACAGATCTCTCCTGATTATCTCAATAGGCAATTGGTTTCACGATGAAGAAGGCGCTCTCTTAAATACTCTGCACCCAAGTCATTCAGGGCTTTGTAGGTAATAACCAACACCTTTTATTTTGCCCTAAAATGTATCAGTAGCCAGTGTAGTGATTTTAAAACTGGAGTGATAAGGTCCTTATCACTCCCTTGCTCCAGAGACCAATCTGGCTGCTGCATTCTGTACCAGTTTCCAGATTATATACAAAGGCAGCCCAATGCAGAGTGCCTTGCGGTACCCAAGCCTGGAGGTTACCAGCATATGCGCCACTGTTCGAAGGTCCTTTATCTCCAGAAATGAATGTAGCTGGCATATCATTTAAAGCTGGAAAAAAGCACTTCTAGCCATGCCTCCACCTGGGAGACCAGAGAGAGGTTTGGATTCAGAACTACACCCAGACTACATACCTGTTCCTTCTGGGGAAGTGTAACCCAATGCAGGAGAGGCTGACCTAAACCATCTCTCAAGTTCCAACCCAGTGGGGTAGCAAGGCCATATGCAGCCCCTTATGGTGGCGCTGGCATGCTCCCTATCCTGCTAGTGGCAGAGGTGGTAGCAGCAGCCTCTCCCCACCCCACACAATGATGGCTGGTTCCTACTGGTCATGCACCATGCGCCAATCACCTCTTCCCCCAAGGCAGCTGAGAATAAAGAGCATTCCTGCACCCTGATGTCACAGCACACACACACTCCCTCATTCCCAGCCACATTGAGCTCAGAACCCAGGTGGCTGAGAAGTGGTGGTGGGCTGCAGAAGTCAGCATGCTGCTAGGGTGGCAGCATGGTCTGCCGCAGGGAACAAGAATGCTGGCAGGAGTGTAGCAGCAGGCGGCAAGAGTGCAGCAGCAGGAGTGGCTGACTAGCTGGCTAGCAAGGTGGCCCCAGAGACAAGTGAGACATCCCCAGAGGCAGGGCAGTGTCGTGTTCTTGAGTCACATCTGCCCAATTATAGCTGCTCTCCTGTTTCAACCCCCCACAATCAGTATCTCTAGCTTACTTGGATTCAGTTGCAGTATATTATCCCTCATCCAGTGCATTACTGCCTCCAGGAAGGAGACAATAGGAAAGGCAGGCAGTTAGGAAAGTTATGCCATTTCCTGATTAAGATGGTATGGAAAAATGGAGCATCAGGAGATATGGTGATATGCAGCATACTGATATCACCAAATCTCCTGAAGATCTCTCCCAACAGTTTCTTGTAGATAGAAAAAAGCATTGGAGTTATTATGGAGCCCTCCAGAACTCCATCCAATAGCTCTTGCTTTGAAGAGCAATAGTCTCCAAGTGACACCATCTGAAATCTATCTGAGAGGTAGGAGCAGAACCATATAAAACAGTGCTTCCCAACCCCAACTCTCTAAGGTGACCCATGGTTGATGATATCAAGAATCACCAAGGGATACAAAAGGATCAACCGACTGACACTCCCTCTGTCTATTCCTAATTAAATATCATCTGTCAGGCCAACCAAACCCAAAGCCTGCCCGAAAGCCATTTTGAAATGGGTCCAGGCAGTTTTCGTTCCCTTACAACTGCCTGGAGCTCGAAAGTCACCACCCTATCAACTCATATTCCCCATTTGATTCATCAAAGCTTGCAATGCACACTTCTGGTAGATATAAACAAAGACGATTAGTTGCGAATCACTGACCCTCAAAAGGAAAAGAGGGCCATTTACTGAAGTGATAAGAACAAAGCCATGCTTCTTTCACACTGAAGAATCAGATGGGAATCTTTTCATATGTGAAATGCCAAGGCTCCCTGAGTGATTGCAGACTAAATGTGTCTGTTGCACATGAATTCTTTGACAAACATACATACAGAATAATAATGGCACCAGTCCTAAAAGTATACTAGAGTGTGCATCTGTAGATCAAGAGAAAAATGAAAACCAAAGTAAATGGGAAGCATCCCCTGAACAGGAGGGGTCTTACTAACCTCAAAGTGTTCCATTCTTCTATTTTGTTTTTAAGAGGATGTTTTCTTTTTAATGTTTCAAATTTAATAAAACCCCAAAGAATACAGAATAGACCATGGAGAAGGAGGCTGGAATTTTCTTCAAGTGATTCATACGGATATAGTTTTTTCTTCTTTTCTTCCAAGCTGCATGCCCAGTCCTTCCATGTATATATGCAAGTTCCTGCAGCAAGTTGTTAATGGAATCTTACAGTTGTCAGGCTGGAAGAAACCCAAATGGTCCTTTAGTACATAAATGATAATATCCAACAGCCTTAATTTAGTCTAAATCATTCCATTCAATAGTTTTGAAACTTACCAGCTCCAGAACACTCTTTAAATACAAAAACAATACTGGTTTGACTCGGTATAAAGCAGCTTCCTATGTTCCCATGGAACCACTTTTAGGTTTTGGCGGAGTGAGTGCTCCGCTAACTTGGGTTTTTGGGTTGTGAGATGCCATGGTGCATCTCCGTGCTGCAGTGACTCATGAGGAGACCCCAAGTGGGAAGCTCCATCAAGCCTCCCAGCCTCAGAGGTCTCCCCAGCATGCCTGGTGCACTCGCGTGGGGCATGCTGGGACTTCTGGGGGCCAGGCAACCCCTGATCTCCGCCTTCCCTAGCTGGTAGTTGTGTGGGTGGCCGATCCACTTGCGTACAGGGAGAGGTGCTAAGCTCGATCTTCCTGCACTATCCCTCCCAGCACTTCACACTAATAGTGTGAAGCGCCTCTGTATGTCACTACAGCATGGCTCCATGCTGCAGCGACTCACGAGTTGCCTCCCAACTGGGAGGCTCCCCACAAGGCACCATGCACTCTCGTAGTGCCTTATGGAACTTCTGGGGGCCAGGGAAACCTGAACCCTGCTACCCCAACCAGCTCCATGACGGAGCAGGTAATCATCTGGGTGGCCAATCTGGCCACCCAGGGAGTACTCCCTGATTGTCTGTGGGGAGAGCAGGTCAAACCCACTCTCCTCACAGACCCATTTTTGGCACTTCACACTGCTAGTGTGAAGCACCTCAAAAAGTACTTAATTTTAACAGAGTGGTATGTTAACAGAGAGGCTAAAGTCCTAAACACACTTGAGTAAAATCTGAGTAAAACACAATTTATTTACTCAGAAATAAACTTAAATGAAATTCATGGAACAGGCTTCCATGGAAATATGCCATCAAAACCAGGTGACTATAAGACTAGATAAGCTCCATAGACAGGTAAGCACAATGCCCTACATTTGGCAATGGGCAGATAAGTATTCCTGAAAGAGCATTCAACAATGTAAGAGTACTAATAATACCTTTATATATGTATAACATTTATACTCCCTCCTTCTGTTAAAACACACTCTCAGACTGACTTGCATCAATAAAAACAATGAAACAATAACACTGTAAATCAATAGCAGTAAAAGTTAAAAGTAGTGAGAGAATAAGAAGCACAGATGAGATGAAAGAAGAAAACAAATAACAATTATTAGTTTCCTTCTTTGATCTCCCCTATGATTACCTGAGTGTTCCATATGACCTGCATACTATGTAGAAGGATATTTTCTTTTATGTACTTTAAAAAGACAGTTCCCATATGTTGGAAACATGGGTAGAAACTTGTGCACTGACTGATTTCTGCTTGCTTTTTTGCTTTTCCTTTATACGCTGCTTCTCATGAGCTCCATAGGGTGAAATGCTATCAGACCAGTGCTTCAGTGATCAAGACCTGACTGTTTACTGGCTCACAGTTCAGAGAAGAATGGTGTGACATGCTGATTATCTTCATTCTGAAATTCAAAAATTGACGTTCTGGGTTTCAGCACAAACAGCATTGCCATGAAAAGCTATTTCCACCAGGAATGCCTGATTAAAAGTTCTGTCATCATTTCCCAAAAAGTGACCTACATAGGACTTAATGACATAATCCTTGCTTCCTGTCCTCCCAACTCTTACACACAGAAACCACAGCTGAAGCAGAAAGTTCTCTGCATAAAGTGGTCACAGACTGTGAGTATGGTGTTGGATCCTTGTGCCCAACTAGTAAATAGTCACACTTTAGCTAAAGAAGTACATAGTCCAGTATAAATCATAAATTTGATTTTGGTCCATCTATAGTCTTCGACTGTAAGTTGGCTGCTCGCTGACTGCATAGGCAGCACAGCCCATTTGCCCCAGCCCAGCCCCCTTCCAAGGGAGCACAAGGCAAGTATAGGAGCCAATAAGTTTGCTTGGGATGAGGAGGGTAGAGCTTCCGCCGAGCAGCTGCTCATCAGCATCCTTCCTCCTCAGTCCATTTTTGGCAGGCACCCTCCCTCCTTTCCCTTGGTACAGATTGGGCTTGCTGGTCACCTATTGGGGCCAGGCAGGAATTTGGGGGAGCGCTCACCTGATTGGCATGTGGTGTGCATCCCTTTTCACCTGCCTCTTACTGATTGTACCTCTTAGTTAGATAGTTGCTGTTACAGTTCCTGGTCACAATTGGCAGGTTCAGTGAGCATATTCAGGTACACATTTGGCGATAGAGGGGACCGGTCTACTCCCTAGAGGTTTGATGGCTCATTGAACTCTGATCTCGCCTACTCTACTCTTTCAAGTGACACCTCCTTGAAAGGCTTGATGGCTTCGGGGGGGAGGTGCCTATGAGGGCATAGACCTGACCTTAGGTCAGCTGAGATGTTAGGTCAATGGGGCTGCCTGGAGCCAAGGTGTGTCGCCCGCAGGGAAATCAGGTGAGGCTTGCACTGAGATGGCAAGTCTTTAGCTACCACACTGTGGGAGTGGAGAGCCAATCTGTGTTCCATTCCAGTTACTATTCAAAATTATCAATAAAATTGTGGCCCTTTTCACCATAAACCTGTGTCTCATGTCTTCTTGGGGGTGTGGGCGCAATGCCTCTTTGCCATGGTTAGCTTTGGAATAAATGGGCAAATCTCCATTCCTATGGATCATTTGTTAATTCCACAACAAATACAAACATACAAAATAGGCATGGAAATAGTTCAGCAAAGCCTGTACTATGCCTGTCACAAACCAAAATGTCTTACTTTATCCTTGCTAGCAGAGAGCAAAAGGTAAATTTTACAATCAAGGTGTATATTGTCAAATGTAAAGAGAAATATTGCTTCACGTAGACACAGTTGATCTGCAGCTGAAATATGGGATCATATTCCTAAAAAAGATTTATGTTAATTATTTCCAAAGCAGCTTTGTGTGTTCAATGTGGTTTCCTGGGCTAATTCCATTTGCCCTTATCAATTTACCTTCCCCCACCCCGTCCTTAATTTCACAATGAGAAAATTATTCTGTGGTCAATCTGAACAGGCTTGTTGTTGTTTTAGATAAAAAATGTTTTCTACCTAGATGTATTAATTAAGATAAAATTATGTACCCCGGGAAAGACCTCAAGGAGGTCATTGTGAAGAGCATAAATCACAGATGATTGAAAACTCACTTTTGCATAAAGAGTATACTGTAAACACCTTCAAAACAGGAAGCCTTGGGGTTAGTTATTTAAAACATACAGAACAGTCTTCTATGGATTTTACCACCACATATCTGTAAATAAGCAAGAGAGCAATGTACTTATTTGTGATTATATTATATACTATGGTTTTCTTCATAACAAAATATAATCCAGTCATATTTCATCCATAATTCCAAACTGCTCTAACATTACTACCTATCAAAAAGGACCAGACCTGCATTATCCAACATCTTCTCAGGTTTCTCACTATTTTTTGCTTGAACACCTCCATTCTCTTCAGGACCCTCCAACCCATTGCAGCCTGCCTCTCTCTCTCTCTCTCTCTCTCTCTCTCTCTCTCTCTCTCTCTCTCTCTCTCTCACATGATGGCATATCGCAGAGCTTCCCAGCCTTGGGTATCTAGCTGTTGTTGTACTACAATTTATACCATCCACAGGAATGATAGAAGTTGTAATCCAACAACATCTGGACCCTCAAGATTGGAAACCCCTGGTGGAGTGGACTGGAAAGTGGCATAACAAAGAGAATGTATGATAAATCAAACAAAAAGATCACCGATGTTAAACCTCTATCAGATATGGTGACAGAACCCTGATTTCTGTTGACCCATTTTTCAGCAATAAACTTCCCAATTGCTTTATGCCTGCTTGCCTTATATTAGCAGAAAGCTTTTCTCTGTTTAAACATCTATGAACAGGTCCACATCTAAGAATTGCCCCACACTTTGCAGAGAAGTCACATTTGCCACATCATCCACATCACCCAGGGTTTCCTTCAGGAAACATGTAAAGTTCAAGAAACAGACATATAACTGAAACACCTAGGTAAATGTATTCAGGAGCCATGTCTCAAAATATCAGAATGTGGCTATTTAAGTATCAGTACATCTGTCATTCACACTTTGGATATTTGCTATGGGCAACATAACTACTGCAGAGAATGTGGACTCTTCCAGGAGGCAATAGTAAATGAATACTGTGGGACTGAAGCCTATAGAATCATTACAGACTGCGTGCGGGGGCGAAAGGTATTTTATTTAGTCTTTTCCTTTTGCTTTTCTTGTCAGCTTCTCTTGCTTTTATAGCATTTCAGTGGTCTCTTTCTGACTAAGAAGGCAGCATGATTTTTGGCAGTGATTTATACATTAGTTTTCCATTTTAACAGCTAGACCATGTGTGCTTGTATGAATGCCATGTGGCACAGTGTTCAAAGCAGCTGAAGTCTGAAAAGTCTTGTGAACACACAGCTTAAATAAATTGCAGACAACATCTTAAAGAGAGTCTCCAATATTTAAGATGCTGGTTCGGCAAGAACCATTTGGTTCAACAGCATTTTGCAACAGTGGAGAGCTCTGAGGATCACAGTGTTAAATGATTGGAAAAGCCTGGTGATTCAGGCCTCTTGAAAAGACAGAAATATTAATTCACCATCTTTCTTTAAGAGCTTTTCATGTCGTGAAGCAGGATAGCTGAAAGAAATCAGTCATCCACAAGAATGAGCCCACAGATGGACTAAATTAAAATGAGCAGCCTTTTTTAAAAAAGCTCCTACTGTCTTCATTTAATTCTGGCAGAGGGTGAAGGGTCCCCAACCTCACTTGGGTTGCAGACCTGTCTCTAGATGAGTTGATCAGGAAATGTGGCATCAATGTATGTGAAGGAGAGACTAAATACGAGGCCAGTATTAGATCTCAAATCAGAGTCCAACAAACATTTCTAAGCTAACCAGCAAGAAGTGCTGGTTACCAGTGGATATTTGATGGACTTCAAAAGATTGGCCTTATCAATACACAACACACAACTGGTATGAAAAATGCCCAAGAGAAACTGCTTTAGACAGATGCCAGGTTCAAAATCAAGGAGAAAGTGCAAGATACCTGTGAAATACTGAATTCTGAGAAGCAGCAAAGCAGCAAGAATGTGATCAAAGTTATTGGTGCCAGAGAGAAAATCAGAGAGAAGGTTGATGCTATAGAAACAGTGGCCCTTGTCATGATGATCACAAAAACAGTTCAACAGAAGGATGCAACTCCCTTACACTCTCTCACCCTGTTATATGAAGAACATTGTGAACAATCACATAAACAGTGCCTGAGTGAATGGAATGTCTGTTGCCAGTAAGCCATGTTTTAGGGGTCACGAAGAAAAGCACCTCTCGCTCTATATATGATTTCACTAACAACATGAGACTATGGGCTCATAGCCTCAGTGAACTTTTCACCATGCTTAGCCAAATGGCTTAGCTCAAGTTGGTCATTAAGCACAGGCAGAATTTGGCAACATGCCTCTAGGTTCAAGAATCAATGAAATCACAACAGGACATGCTGTCCCCCTCTTAAGAGCACTAAAAACCGGCTGAACAGACTCATCAAAGCAAAGAGATCACAACTGGAATACTCCAAAAGGAGGAGTACAGATAAACAGCCATATCCCATCTCATTAAGTTTAATGAACTGGCTAGCAAGGACCAGGGAGGTGACGCTTATAAACAAACACTAGGCATGTATCTTTGCACCTGGAGACACGGTAGTCTTGAGATAGTAAACAAACATAGACCCATCTTGGGGGTCCCTCTGATTATTGGGCTCCATCCGCCCAGGAACGAACCTCCCCTATTGGGGGCAGGGGGTACCTGATACTCCAATCTTCTTACACATGTGAACATTTACATAGTTTGCTATTGCCTTCATCTTGCAGGACTAAGTCCATCTTGCAATGGACACTTTTGTTTTGCAAGAGTCACCCTGCCCTACGGGGGGAGGGGTGGTTTCACAACCTGATCAATTCAGAAACTGCCTCAAGCACATTTTAGAGTATAACTGCCCTAAGAAGGCCACATGGCATCAGAATCTGTTTGGATCCTACCATCCTATGGACTCTCACAAACACAAGCTGTGTCTGCTGCCTCTCACTCTTCATCCCCACTTCACCCCACTTTCTACTCCCAAGGAGGCACCTGGCCTGATCGTTGTGCAACCAATGCACTTAAAAGAATAGGTAATACCAGCACCCTGCCTCTCTAAGCTCCCTTGTTGCTTCTCCCTTCTTTGCTTTCCTCCCCACTCTCCAGGCACTCTTTTATTGCAAGCCTCTAATTAGATTCTTATTCAGAAATGTTAGCCAAATTATTGATTTTCCTAACCAAACTCTCTTTGTCTTCTGTAATTCCTCACCTTTACCCTAAATCAACCTTCATTTAAACTGCATTTACATTTCCTCTTCCTTTCCAATACACCAAACATGCTTAAATTGACACTGCTTCAGAAGTAATGAAGAAAAAAGAGAAGCATCCAGTCAAGATGCAACAAAGGGGAGACCCAAGTCCCATGGTGCTGTGAAATTGTTTATTGCAGCCCAATGCATATCGACTGAAGCCTTCTTCGGGGGCAAAATATTTTCAATGAAATCCTGCCATATAAAACCAACTTGGCTAGTCTGAGGATGCTTTTACTTGTTTGAGGAGAAGTTGGTTTTGTATGGCAGGATTTCACTGAAAATATTTTGCCCCTGAAGAAAACTTCAGCCAATGCACGTTGGGCTGCAATAAACAATTTCACAGCACCATGGGACTTGGGTCTCCCCTTTGTTGCATCTTAATTGCCATGCTGCCCTTCAGTCCCAACTGTCACAGGCGGGCCCACACACACAGAGAGCCCCATCCCACCAAATGCCTAGATAGAAAGGCAGAAATGCCCACCTTCAAACCCTGCATGTAAGCCTTCCCACCCTCCTGAGAAAGATGAATCCAATCCCTGCTCAACATGCCCCCACTAGGTATCCAAAACTCAGGCTGTATACACAAAATACCACCCCTCCAAGAAACAATTTTGAACAGTTCCAAAATGACCTCCTTCCTGGACCTGTTAAGTGCACTGACTTGCCGGGCCCCAGGCCACCACAGCTGAAGTAATAATTTGACTATGGTGATGGTGGAGCCAGGACAGATCCAAAGAACATGAGTAAAATTGTTGGCAACTAATGGTATAAACTTGAGGCTGCAAACAAATACAATGTCATTCTTGCCCAGATAAATATCTAACAAATGCAGTGGCTGACACTCTCTGCTTAATGACTTGACCTCCAACAACAGATACCTCCAAAATATCCCTCGACAGCAGACCCAGTGAATGTCATCATGAGACCTGAACCCAAGCTGTGGATTCCGGCAGTTGAAGGATGCCCAGTAAGGAATGCTATGGCTGTTTCTCCAACTCAATATATGGTCCCCACCAGTTGCCACACCTACACAAGGAAACAAGAACAGTAATGATTAACTGATGCTTTAGAATAGGCCCTTTGAGACACACAGCCAGAATGCACCTGAAAACCAGCCCAAATCCACTTCATGTCCTTGGGCGAGGCACCCTCAAAAGCTGTGACAGAAGTGACACTGATGTGAAAAGAATGCATGCCAAAACGATCTGCAGGAAAATCAGCAAGACTGCAAACTTTCATGAAGATGGACTGGAATTCATTCGATTTCTATACCGCACTTCCAAAAATGGCTCAAGGCAGTTTACACAGAGAAATAACAAATAAATATGATGGGTCCCTGTCCCCAAAGGGCTCACAATCTAAAAGAAACATCAGATAGACACCAGTAACAGTCACTGGAGGTACTGTGCTGGGGGTGGACAGGGCCAGTTACTCTCCCCCTGCTAAATAAAGAGAATCACCATGTTAAAAGGTGCCTCTGCCAAGTTAGCAGGGGTCCTGCTGGGGGAATTGGAACTGTTTCAGTGGGGTACTGTCCTGATGGATTTAAAATGGACTGACACTGATAGGCCTCCACCCCAAGTAGATGGCCACTGCTATGAGGGGGCATATACCCTGCACAGTGCCACCCCTCAGCTGAACTCCAGTTCCATTACCCAAATGAGCCATCTTGGAAAAATGTAATTGCAAAGAAACCATAGAATCCTGCACTGAAACATCATGGAACAACATACAACAGTCAAACTTGGATTGAGGCAAGAGCTCACTTATACACAAAGCTCCAAAAAACAGCAGCACGAAAGCAACCCAGAAAAGGCAGACCTCAAGATCAGAACAAATTAGGGGCAAAGCAGCAAGAATTTGCATAAGATGTGGACCTGAACAGGCAATCTCACATCCATGGACTACCTGCCGCCCTGGTCCCACACTGAGCAGCTCTACATAGCCTAAAATCCTTGCACGGGTCTGGCTGCCTGTGTGCCTTAAGGAAAACAGATACCAACAACAACCATTGCAAAAGGGAGCAACATGACAAGCCCTTTTCATGAAGAAAAAGAAACTCCAAAGGTGCTGGTGGGGAGATGTGCTAAATGGTGGGTGGGTGTGTGTTTGCTCAGATCCATATACAGTGAAGAAAGGCAATTGCTCAAAGCTTTAGAGTATGCTGCACAAGTGGAAGGAGCCCATGAGGCAAGGAGGGCCTAGTCTACCTTGTTGTACCACGTGGAAGAGGCACCAGTTCCATGTTTGCCTTCAGAGCAAGCAGCCCAAACCTGGATAACTGAAAGCACAAAAGGGCATCTGCAGTCCCATTGTCCAGGCTGGGCACATGATGAGCTTTAAAAGAAATACTGAACTTTAAACATAGCAACACAAACTCCCGCACAAGGTGCATAACCCGTGCTGACTTGGAAGACTGACTGTTAACAACCTGTACAACTGTGAGGTTATTGAACCAAAAAGGAATGGACTTGGAGAAAGAAGGACCCCAAACCAGCACTGCCACCAGTATTGGGGCGGGGGATTCCAAAAACATGAGGTCCTTCTCAACATTGTCAGCTTGTCATTTCACAGGCCAAAGGGCTGTGCACCACTGGCACCACCAACATAGACCAAAGCTAATGGAGCCTGTTGCATCTGAGTCGATTTGAAAGCTGCTTTCCTCCAAAATGGAGTCCCTCCCAAAGGTGGCACCACTGAACAAATTCAAAAACTCTAGCCACAAAGCAACGTCCTCGTGAAATCCTCTGAACAACCTAATCCTGTGATGCAGGACCTTAGCTAGGGATAACAATGAATAAATGTGATAGTGAAAAAGTCTGCCTGGAGCCACGAACCACCCCCTGGTTCGGTTCGAATTCAAACCTGCAGCTCGAACCTGATGCTGGTTCGGTTCGAATTCAAACCTTCTAACCACCCTGGTTCGAATTTGAACTGGTTCAAATTCAAACCGGTTCGCACATCCCTAATTCTAATGCAAATATATCTTCACTTCCACAAACATAAAAATCACTACCATAAATAGTTTTCTGTACAGTGTAGCTGGCCTAAGTGACAATAAGTTCTCTATATCAAAGACTGCTCCTCTCACAAAAGTGGTACAGAATGATACCTACACAGCACCTTCAACACCACCTTTTCCCATCTGGACAAAGGCCCCGACAAACATGTTCCAGACCTTAGTAACCAAACTCCAGCATAGCATAGTGGTTAGAGTGTTGGACTAGGACCGGGAAGACCCAAGTGTGAACCACTATTCAACCATAAAACTCACTGGATGACTCTGGGCCAGTCATGTATCTCTCAGACTAACCTACCTCACAGGGATGTTGTGAGTATAAAAATAAGCATGTACACCACTCTGAGCTCCTCGGAGGAAGAGCAGGATATAAATGAAATAAATTAATACATACATTTATACATACATACATACATACATAATAAAACCAATCCACTAGAGAGCAATACCAGTTGACCAAGCCCTCAACCCATTATAAAATGCTAAGATGACTATGAATAATTTGCACTGGCAATTCACAGACAACATTGCTGAGTTGTTCTGTGAGGTATCCTGAAGTGAGCCTGTACAGTGTGCCCTAGAATGCTGAGGTGGTGTTTGTGGAAAAGGAAGATGTCATCATTGCATACAATAAATGCTACATGTTAGGACAGGCAGCCAATGGAATGCAACCTTCGTATGAAATGGAACTATCACATCAGTCCATCTTGCTTTGACTGAGTGACAGCAAAGAAGGAAGGCAAATCATGTGGCAAGTGCACAGGGGCGTGGCAAGGTTGGAGTGGGCCCAGAGACAAGATTTTAAAATGCCCCCCCCCGCCACCACTGAAGCTCAGTTCATGAAGTAAATAAATCCTAAATGAGGCTGAACAGTGGTAACAAAAAGCACAGTAAAATTTATATATATATAACACCTATGTGCCACAATAGAACATCATCCTAAATTATGTTTTTAAAGGTTTTGTAAATTGTGGATGCTGCAAGTCATTTAATGGTACTAGAGAAAGACATGCTGTTCTGGTAGCTCCAGGTCTTAACATTCACATCAATTTTGGAGGATGAATACAACTGAAGGAAGCCCGGGCAGGTGCGCAGCCGGGGGAGTCAGTCATGTGACTCGCCTCTGGGGGCCCCCCCAAGGCAGTGGGCCCTCAGACAACTGTCTCCCCTTGCCCTATTATAGTTATGCCCCTGCAAGTGCAGCACTTTCTAAAATACACCAGTTGGCATAACCCTGATATCCTGAAGGAACTCTTCAAAACTTCAGAGACATCCACCATTGTGCAACCTACAGCATTCAAAATCTTATCTTATCTTATCTTATCTTATCTTATCTTATCTTATCTTATCTTATCTTATCTTATCTTTGCAGAGATATGCAAAAGAAAACAAAATATATTTTTTAAAGATAAAACTACACTCAGGAACAAATAAATGTGAATCATTATTCCAATTAAATCATTTAGAATATTTGTAAATAAATTTATAAAATAAAAATCATTGTCAACCTTTCAGGTCGTTTAAAGTCCTGTACATGCAGGGTTTTTTGTTTTGTTTTGTTTTGTTTTTGCATCAATACATTTTAAAAAGGGTAACCAAAGGTCTAAAAAGAAACACTTGTAATCTGGATAAGCTTTTAGCTGGGAAGAGAGCTTGTCCTGCACTAGTAACTCCCAAGTTTTATTGAACCAACATTTAATTTTTTGAAAGGTTCTTCCTTTTCCATTCCTTAAAAATGCAAAGTTTTGCTGCCAATAATAAAAGCATTATCAGTTCCCTGCATGCAGTAGGCAATGGTGTCTTCTCAAAGGCATGAAGCAAAATTCTTTCAGGTTTCCAGAATACCACCACAGACATAATTTGACATACTGAATCACTCTGTGCAAAAATAATTTAAATCATGGGCAAGACCACCACATATGATCCCAGCCCTGGGATGGAGGGCACTCTTGTGCCCTCCAACCCCAGTAAAAAGCTGAGCTTCAAACTGGGGCAAAGGCAGCACCAGAATCAAAATTGTTGCACATGAACAGCCCAACCCAGGGCTAGCCTGGGTTGGGCTGCTCATGAGACTACTTAAAGGGACGGCTTAAAGAGACCCCAACACCATTGCAGAATCAGGATATTTACAGCAGATTCCAAGGTAACAAGATGAGAAGGAAGAAGGGGGTGTGGGTTGGGGAAAGGAGGGAGGCAAGGATCTCAATCTCTCTCCTATTGGGTGTAGATTCCCTTACATTTAATGAAGGAGAGGAAAACAGACCTTTAGACAATATATTTGTCCATACTGACTCTTAAATCTGTTTCCCAACTTCTCATGTAACCATATGGAAATTTTTCCCATTTTAACATTACAAGAGTGCTCTAAATTTTAGTAATGAAACCTTTAAACCCTTGTGATCCCTCCATTAGCATTATTTTCAAAATCTGTTAATGCTTTGTTAATAGATGATAACATCTCCTTAAAGATGTCTAACCTGAAAATATTTAAACCAGGGGATATTTTGCTGAACAGCCTTTTCTATCAAAGCAGCTCTACATAGAACACCATCTCTGTTCATGATGGCATTAATATAATATAAAGAATTACATCTTCAGGACAAAGGTTTTTGGATCCCTACTTGGTGGAAAGAAATGTTGACCAAGAAAAGTTGTAGACCATTTAGGACCATTTAATGGTCAGTTATTTGACCATTTAAAATCAAATGTTGAGGAGTAGAAGGTAAGGAGTGAAGAGGAAAATTTGTTGAACATGGGAAATAGGGAGAAAGGTGAGGAAACACAATTGACAGTGATTAAACCTATGTTTTTCTACAATTGTTCTCTTCCTGGAGTTGTATGTTCTCTCTAATTGTGTATTCTGTTTTTATAGTAGGAGATTCTGTCCTCATATTTTCTAATGAAATAATATTTCTTTCCTCCTGTGAAATATATCTCACTCTCACGAAGCTGAGAGTCCCTGTAACACCTTTCTTTGTTTCAGTCTCTCAGTAGCCAGCCAGTATAAAAGCTCCTAGCAAAGGCTGTGACTGTTGAGGGATGTGAGGAAAAGCATTAAAATCCTCACACAGCAGGCCTCACAAAGTTAAACCCAAGAGATTATCTGGAGACATTAGGTTTTGTTAAAAAAATAAATAAAGATTTATTAAGAAACTAAAGATCATATACTGGGAGAAGGAACATCATGCCCAAATACCTTCAACAACTGAACAATTTTAACTGAGTCTTAGTTGACCATGAGAGACCTATTAACATAGCTCCTCATGCCTCTAGTGGCCAGAATTGGTTCCTGCAGTGCTAAGAGCAATAATTTAGAATTCTCACTTCACAGTAGGCCAGTTCAGACAATACTTTCAGTGCATGATTATATTTCTCTAAGCCACCTAATGGTGCAGCAGGGAAATGACTTAAATATCAACCCAGAGTTTGCCAGTTCAAATCCCCACAGGTATGTTTCCCAGACTATGGGAAATACCTATATCAGGCAGCAGCGATATAGGAGGATGCAGGAAGGCATCATCTCATACTGTGCAGGAGATGGCAATGGTAAACCCCTCCTGTATTCTACCAAAGACAACCACAGGGCTCTGTGGTCACCAGGAGTAGACACCAACTAGACGGCACTCTTTACCTTTACCTTACCCATGTACAAATCATCTTCTGGATGGAAAACCATACATTCTCTACCCTGGATTTAAATACTAGATGTAATGTAGGATTTAGAATGTGGGGTAGTCACTATTGTGTGATTAATCATCTGAATTGCAATGTGGTGTTTTCCACCCCCCTTACCATAGAGTTTGAATTATAAACAGTACTGGGCCCAAAATTGGATCATCCAGTTATGTAGGCAAAACTTACTTTTGTCACAATTTTTTCCCTCCCTTGTTTGAGGTGGAAAGTTGTGAGAAAGCCCTTTTAATTCCTGCCATACTAACTGACATAGGTATGAAATGTGCTGCTTACAAGTAAGTGGCGCAGTGGGGAAATGCTTGACTAACAAGCAGAAGGTTGCTGGTTCGAATCCCCGCTGGTACTATATCGGGCAGCAGTGATATAGGAAGAAGCTGAAAGACATCCTCATATTGCATGGGAGGAGGCAATGGTGAACTCCTCCTGTATTCCACCAAAGAAAACCACAGGGCTCGGTGGGCACCATGAGTTGAAATCAACTCAACGGCACACTTTACCTTTACTTTACAAGACAAGTGTGCTTTTTACAAATTTCACCCACTTTCTCTTATAAAATAAATGTGGAAAACTGTGTGTGTACACCTACATGTATGAATTTTAAACATGAATTTTTATTTTTTTAAGTTTTTGCTGTGACAAGACAAAGGGGGCAGTTTTACCCACCAAGCCTTAAGAATGACTTCTGGTCCCTTGTCTTCACTCCCACACCTTCCAGAGCCCCAGAGCCCCACTTACAGCTTCTGCAGTCACTTCCTTCCCCCTGCATTTCTTCCTGCTGGGATCTGACAGAGCATTTTGCCCAGGAATATCCCAGTCAGGTTGGGAATGAAGGATTGACACAGAGAGGTTGCAAGAGGAGAGAGCCTAAGGTGGGGTGGGGGAAGCCAGACCACCAAGACCACCAAGACCACCAGACCACCATAAGGCATAGGGGTCTGGCCGCTTACCTTCTCTTCCCCATCTTCCAGCACCCCATAGTATCTTTTTATTCTCCAGCAGAGAATAAAGTAAAAATGAGGTTTTAAGTTGATTTGATCCCACAGAAATTGCTTAGGCTGACACAATGTTTTCAGCAGAGCTGGATAACTTATAAAAGTGCATCCTTTCCCCTAAGGGGAGAGTGGACATGTGATCATTGGCTGACATCTTGCCTTAAATTTACTAGAAGAAATCCTACTGAAATTTAGTAATCCTTTAGAATGTTCCCTGAACAGTACCATTCAGTAAGTTAGTCTGGGTGTCAGCCACTATGATTTGCAGAATCATAACAATCCATTTTTCAAGCTGCCACAGTCAGTATGTCATTTGGGAGCCCAGACTTGAAGGGCTTTGGAGCCCGCCCCCCATCATGATGGGGGGGGGGGTGTTAGGAGAAAGTCCACCCATTTTACACACTGTTTTTTTTAAAAAATGCCACTACACGGTGGGGCACCAGCTGTGGAGAGGATGGGCGGTGGAGAAGGGAGAGCTCCCCTTTAAGGAGATGTTTATGTGGGGGTAGGGGGCACGGCAGTGTCAGTTGCAGGGAGGGTGGGGGTAAGGAGAGGAGAGTTCCCCCTGTTACCCTCTGTCCGGGATGGGACTGGGGAGTGAAGAGCTCCATCCAGCTCTGCTCCCTCCTCCCAAGTGACAGCCTCTCACCTCTCTGCCTCCTCCAAATGGAGGAAGCAGAGGGGCGAGAGGCCGTCACTTGGGAGGAGGGAGTGGAGCTGGATGGAGCTTGCCGCCTCCCATCTCGGAGTCGATGGAGGGTAACAGGGGGAACTCTCCCCTCCTTGCCCACCCCACCCTCCCTGCAACCACCGCCATGTCCCATCCCACACTCCCTCCAGGTATCTCATTAAGGGGAACTCTCGCTTCATCACCCTGCCCCCACCCTCCCCACAGCTAGTGCTGCCACCACACAGCGGTGGTTTTTTCTTTTAAAAGGTGTGTTGGAGCCACCCAGCAGGTGCAGGGGCAGTGGTGGGGTGGTGCAGAGTGCCTACAGGAGGCACCCCCAGACCTAGGAGGCCACTGGCCAGAGGCGCCTCTGGCCACTGTCACTCAAATTACAGTCACCACATGTCCATCTCCCATGTAGAGACACTGGTCCATACAACTGCATTTATATGGTCCCTAGTAGGCAAGCCCATAACCACCTTTGTGGGCTCCCAAGAGCAACTGTGTGATGGCCAGTAAGTATCTGAAGCAGATTTAAGATGTCTGAGAACAAGACTGAAAACAAGTTCTTCCTTTTCTCTAGAATGTTGGAGGCAAGGAAAGGGAGGAACTCTTTGAATGTTTTGTAGAGTTTGACTGCATTGGGCTGGAAAACTCGCCAGAGACTTGAGGACATGTGGAAAGTGTGGCCATTTAAGGTAACCAGCTTCTTGGATGAAAAGTGGATTTTCCAAGCTTCTGTATTTAATTAGCATCTTGCGATGAAAATGACTGATTAAAGAAGTAAAGCACATTGTTATTTAGAGGACCTGACCTTACTACGGCAGGGTCTGTTGCTGAAGACTGGTTTCAGGGGAGCAATGGTGGGCCTTCATCTCTTGCTTGTGGAGTTTCCAGATGTACCTTGTGGATCACAGTGGGAAACAAGATGCTGAACTAGATAGGCCTTGGCCTGATCCGACATGATTCTTCTTGTGTTCATATGCAGCCAACATGTTACACACTTATTTAAAAAGCCAAGATGATCTATACCTTTAATACCTTTAATTTTGATAATGTACGAGACTCTGGCATGCTAACTAGTTATGTGACCCTCAAGCTTCACCCAGGCTTTTTTACTACTGCTGCTTTGTATTTGGTGTGTTAGCATTTTATATAGGTTTTTAAACTTTTAAACAGAGATATGTTTATATTTAATATTGATGAATATCACATTTTAATTTGGATTTTAATTGTGCATAGTTTTAATTATATTGTAAACCACTTTGGGAATATTTTAGTGAAAATCAGTATAGAAATGGAACAATGAATGAATGAATGAATGAATGAATGAATGAATGAAATAAAGCTTCCACAGCAGGAGAATATCAAGAGGTAAAGCTTTTATCACAAATGCACTTCAATCCTGATACATCTTCATTTGCTGCCTCTATTCTCACAAAAAACAAAACAAAATACAACTGCACTATCAACAGCAAATAAAGATGTCATTCCTACAATTTCTAAATTTATTTGGGAAAAGGCAGAAACATAGGAAAAGAAAATCCTCCATAGCTGTTTCTGCTATATCATTCTCAAAGTTTGAGGAGTAGGGATGTGCAGAACCAGTCCGGCGTTCCACGGTCTGACGGTTTGGTCCAGGGGTTCATGGGTTCGTGATAGAACTGAACGCTCCCCCTCCCCGGTTCCGTCTGGACCGGAACCAGACCATTGGGTCAGGTACGGCAGGTCCGCGAAATTTTATTTTTTTAAAAAAATTAAAATGTAAAAAGTAACTACCTGTAGCCCCTTCAGGGGGCTTGCTGTAGCCACGGGGGGGGGGGGTCCACGCAAGTTGCCTGTCCCCCTGCCGGCCTCCCTCATCACCGCCGCGGCTGGGTAAACTTTGTCTTTTGGGCCCTTTCTGGCCTCCGTAAAAGCAAGCGGCCGTCATTTTGGCGGCTGCCGCACAGGCCTGGCATGGCCTACAGCCTCACAGATGGCATTTGTGCATGCGCAGCGGAGGCCAAAATGGCAGCCACTTGCTTATGGAGGCCCAGAAGGGCCAAAAATACTAAGTTTACCCAGACACAGCGGTGATGAGGGAGGCTGTCAGGAGGAGAGGGAACCTGCGCGGACACACACACCCCTCCCATAGCTACAGCAAGCTCCCCCAAAGGGGCAATAAGTAGTTACTTTTTACATTTTAAAACATTTTAAAAAAAAATTCATGGACTGGTCCAGGACTGGACCGGGGGGGTGGCGTTTCGATGGGGGCCGGACCGAACTGGCCCGATTCCAATCGAGGCTGATCCAGCCTTGAACCAAACTGGGCCAGACGGTTCCATGCACACCCCTGTTGAGGAGTGCCTCTGTAATAGTGTTGCTATGGAAAACAGGGACTTCTCCATAAGCCCCATAGGCATTTTTTTTTAAAAAAAAATATGCGTTCATTGGACCAAGACTCCCCATTTCAGTTGTTCTTATTTTAACTCTGCCGATCAGTGCTAGTGGGAGAGAAAATTGAATTGTTTGTTTTTTACATAAATGTATTTTTTAGATTTGCCAGGACTAGATCTATGAAGCACCACATAGACCAAATGATGTAGCTGTGTTACATTTCAAGGGCTCCCAAAAGGCTTTTTCCTAACTTAGGAGGGCCTGTGATAATAAAGTTTGAGAATCAATGCACTCACCCATATGTTACATTCCTTATTAAAGATCCCCAGTGATAACGAAAATAGATGTTGCCAGCCTGTCATCAAAACGTCTACATTTGCGCACACTGGGCATAGATTGAATTTTCTGTTCCAGTACCCAAGACAATATCTGAAAGAGTCGTGAATAAGAATATTTGGGAGGAAAGAAAGAGACACACCTTTTAGGTTCTTGTTAAAGACTGAAGTGACCTGGAAGAATAATGTTTGCCACTGTCAGAATTTCAGAGATTTGTGGTGTGAATGATGGCAATCACAATTCTGATTACTCTGCCATTTTTCTATTTGTATTAAGTTTGCATGGTCTCCTCTAGACCCCATCAAATAAAGTCTGACTAAATCAAAGTGTTCCCCATGTCATCACTTGAAATGTTTGTCTCAAACTTGCAGGCTGGAACAGAACTCTTAGAATATTTGAACTACAGAAGCTGTGTACAGGTTTAAATGATATTGGTAGCATTGAACAAAACCATTCTCTATGCCTGTATTTCAAAAGATATGACAAAAGCCAAAAGCAACATTGTCAATGAAACCATTTAAACAGGATGATCATGGCTGGGAATGAAGCAAACCTAGTATTTTGATAGCGGGCTAGGAAGTGGAGGGTGTCCAGCCAAGGAGGTAATAAAACAATCAGAAGACTTGATATTCTATTATACTGTGGAATTACTAGCAATTATTCACAAATCAAGTGTAGAACATAGGACATGTTCGTGTATTACATGGGGAAAGGGATGTGTAAGCTCCACAGACAGTTTTTCCATGAGGCAAGATGAGGAGGTCGATAGGTGAATTATTGGGGCATCAGAAGGGTGGTAAGATACCTCCTGCTGCACCTACCACCTCACCTGCCTCCCTCTGCTGCCCTCTACCACCTGAGTAGCTCTTTACTGAGTAGTAGCTGTTGCACTTCCCTCTTTCTGAACACCACTACCACCTCTTCATCACTGCTTCTTCCTTCTCCTTGTCTGCCACTGGGCTGATAATGAGAAAGGGGAATGCAGGAGAAAAAATAAAGAAAGAGCATTAGAGTACCCAGTTGCTGAGATTAGCATCCAGTTCTTCAGTGATGGTACAAGACCTCTTTGTGCCTGAGGCAAAGTGCTAAATAACACTGTTTCTTCTATTTTTCCAAGGCATTTACACACACCTGCACATGTATGTGTGTGTACACACACACACACACACACACACACACACATCTCTGCCACCTTATCCTCCTTTGTGAGGCAACAGTTGCCATGTTTTGTGCAGTGTGTGAATCCTCATCTGCCTTCTTCCCTGTAATTTCTTCATTTCTTCCTTCCCTTTCTCATTTTCAGTGGCATACAAGGGAGGAAGCAGATAAGGATGCATCCATTGTATATCATATTATGGTTACTGCAATGGAAAGGAGAAGGTGGTGCTAAAGGAGAGTATGTGTAGGTATGTGCATAACTTGAAGAAGAAGAAATGGGCGGGGGAGAGAGAGAGCATTTGGCATCCAGATTCAAGTGCCAAGAGGTTTTGGACCATCACTGGTAAGCTGAATGCGAAGTTCACCATTCCAAATAGGGAGCCATTTGCCACATTAAATAATAATATCTATAAGGAAATAACTGCACCCATATCTGGAGGTATACCCAGTAACCAAGCAGTTACCCCCTAGGGTTCCCCAGAATACTGAAATTATTTATTTATTTATTATTTAAATGACTGTAAAACATGCACAATTAGACATAAAAATCTAGATTATGAGAGTCAGCTTGGAATTCGGCCATCTTTAAGTCCCTGAAGAGAGGTTTAGGGCTACAACTTAGTTGATTGACAAGGTATTGTCTTGTCAGGGTCTTCCTAGACCTCCAGACTCCAAGGTCTCCCTTTCCTACTCACTGAAATCAGTGATGTAATTTTCGTTTTGCACTTTGTTCTCCATGGATCATGGGAGAAATACACTAAACCTGAAAGAATTTTGATAATGCAAAACAGGACACAAGGGGGACCAACAAAAGATTTCTGTTCCAACCAGCCACAAATACAGCATTTATGTAAGGGATAATATTTAGGAACATGAGTCTACAACAGGAACAAGCAGGGGTGTAGTAAGGTCAGCAAGGGCCTGTGTTCAATAAATGAACATTGGGATCTTTGTGTGTGTGTTTTCATGACATAAATATTTTTTACTTTATTTTTAACTTTCTCTTTTACCTAGTGCCATCACTGACATCCTGCAGCTCCTCAGCTGCCCCACCACTAAAACCTGTCACTTGCCTCTTGCCCTGCCACTTCTTCCACCACTCAGTAGCCAGTTCACACAGCGGGGTGGGATGTTCCATTATTTATCTGCTTGCTTGAATGAAGAGAGAAGTCACAGAAATACTTACCACTGTGCAAACCCTACAAAATGGAGTGTGTGCATGCATCCAGTTTAGGCATCAGGGTGCATGCACACCTTCTTAGCTGGCTCATATAGTGCTGAGGGGTTCTATGGCTTCTCACTCAAGTGAATGAGGAGGGGTGAGGAGCAGCGGTGATGAGGAACAGCTGGGCAGAAGGCAAACAGTGGGGGCAAGGGGTAGCAGGGCAGGAGGCAAGCCACAATGGCCACAAGAAGTGGGAGTGAGAAGGCACGAAGGTGAGGGGCAGATGGCAGGGCCCCTGGGAGTGCGGGACACTTTTGGACACTTTTGAACACTGGTTGCTACACCCCTGGGGGAAAGGCTTGTGGATTGTGATTTTGACTGAACTGCCTCATTGTGCAATCTTCCGCAGCAGTTTGCAAGGGGGGGGGATTACAGTGACATATTCCTGAAAATAATATACATGCATCCCATGGTTGTTTATAGATTTTACTTGGCTCAGACTCCAGGGGGAGCTTTAAACTGTGTTTAAAACAAGAATCATGGTATTTTTTAATCTGGATTGGTCCTTAATTAAACAAAAAAGAAGTTCACAAACCAAGTAGAAATGCCTAGTATTTATTACCACATTTTTAGTGCACAAGACTTCATTTCCTCATGAAATGAAGTCATGTGTATCAATAGGAGAGAGAGAAATATGTATCAATGTGAGAAAAAAATTAAAGGTCACATTATATTTATGTAGCTAAAACACCCTTTAAAAAGAAGTACTTATGAAATCCAGGAGATTGTGTAGAAGCACATTATGACTCAAAGCACTGAACTATGTAAAAACAATCTAGTTTTCCTGAAGAGGAAAGGATGGATGTGTGGAAAGGAAGAGACAACAAGAAGTAAGAAGCACCATTGAGAACAAAAAGGTGGCTTCTTTCAGGAATTGAGAACAACCCAGGGTTCAACTGAGGCTACGAGTCAAAAGATACCTGTGCAACAGTGGAAGCTCCATCTTTTCTCATTCAGGGCTTTTCAGCTGTGGCAGGATAATCAGTTCTATTTTTCATATTGATGTTGTGGGACTGTCTTTATGCCCTTTTCTTAAAGTACAGAAGGAAATTAAATGCCCCATTTCCAATATGCTATGTTTTCGTACAAAAATAAACACATGCAAAATTGATGCTAGCATCCCTATAGCAAGCTACACAACCATGAGACAGATTTGAGGGCAAGAACCTTTGACCCTCTGTCTTCTATCCACTAATTCATCATTTCAGGGACTTGTTTTAACATTCCAAACCTCTGAGTAGCTTCAAACAGAGTCTCTCTCTCTCCCTCTCTCTCTCTCCCCCCATATCTCCTATTCTGTACTTAAAGTATGGGCAAGCCACTTGAGGAATGCAACAAAAGAAAAACAAAGGAAATTGCCAGAAGTTGAGTAAAAATTGAACTTCTATTTAGTCTTCAATAACAAACTAACTGGCCCTCATCATAAGTAAAAGGCAGATAATTTGTTTAATCAGTATAGTGGGATCAGTTTCATTCAAAGCATTAAATTGCTTCATGGCATGTAACTAGGCATGATTATATACATGGGGTAATGCTCATGTATTTCCTATATACAAGATCAAGTCAAGTAGTAATCACCGCATCCTGCCCTAAACATTATTTGAAATTCTGTTTATGGACCTAATATATTTTCTGAGAGATCAAGTTATATCTACACAAGTCCTTTGCAATGTATGCACACCTCTGCTAGCACATACATGCAGAGATTTGTCTCATCTTCTCTCACATTCCTTTATATAACAAACGCCTTATGCTACAGTGCTACTTCAAAAAAATCTGACACTAATAAAAATGTAAAATCACTAATCATCATAATTACTGACTGCTGCTTGGCAGATGTGAATAAAACTAGGCTGAACAGCATAGCTCTCTTTAAGGGACATGCACAAAACTGATTTCTCCTTTTTCTTTTGAGCTCAAAACAAAATGCAGATGGCTGAAACATTTGATTGAAACAGCAGTCGATCCGGTTGTTTCAACAGAACAAACCTCAAAATGTTTCAAGTGTTTCAGCCATAGGGAACAATGGGGAAAATTGAAAACACCCCATTGCTCCCCATGGGGTCTGCAAAGTTGGTTGGGTGGTAGGGCATGATGGGGACTACCTACCATCCAATGCACAAAAGAAATGGGCAAGCAGTCAATTTTAAACAAATTTTTAACCTTTCTCCCAAACCCCTATAGGATTGCAAGCCAATCAGAAGCCAGTGCCAGAAAGCCAGTCATCAAGGGGAAAAACAGGCCTCCAATATGGCACTCAAATTGCCAAAACATTTCAAATTGAAATGGGTTGTTTTGTTCTGAGCTCGAAACAGACCCAAAACAGACCCTGGAGCCTCCCAGCTCCACAGAGTCTTGGAGGAAACTGATTATCTTGACCCATTTCAAACTGGCTTTCGGGCTGGCTATGGGGTGGAGACTGCCTTGGTCGGCCCAATGGATGATCTCCAATTGGAAATGGACAGAGGAAGTGTGACTCTGTTGGTCCTTTTGGACCTCTCGGCGGCTTTCGATACTATTGACCATAGTATCCTTCTGGAGCGTCTGAGGGGGTTGGGAGTTGGAGACACTGCTTTGCAGTGGTTCCACTCCTACATCTTGGGCAGGTTCCAGATGGTGTCCCTTGGAGACTGTTGTTCTTCAAAATCTGAACTTTTGTATGGTGTGCCTCAAGGCTCCACACTGTCTCCGATGTTTTTTAACATCTACATAAAACCTCTGGGAGAGATCATCAGGATATTTGGTGCAGGGTGCTATCAGCATGCTGATGACACTCAAATCTATTTCTCCATGTGAGCATCATCAGGAGAGGGCATAACCTCCCTAAATGCCTGCCTGGAGTCGGTGATACGCTGCATGAGGGATAACAAACTGAGACTGAATCCAGATAAGATGGAGATACTCATTGTGCTGGGTTGGGACTCAAGAGGCAATTTTGATCTTCCTGTTCTGGGTGGGGTCACACGTCCCCAGAAGGAACAGGTATGCAGTCTAGGGGTACTTCTGGATCCAAGTCTCTCCCTGATCTCCCAGGTTGAGGTGGTGGCCAGAAGTGCTTTCTATCAGCTTCGGCTGATATGCCAGCTGCATCTGTTTCTTGAGATGAACAACCTCAAAACAGTGGTACATCTGCTGGTAACCTCCAGACTGGATGACTGCAATGCGCTCTATGTTGGGCTCCCCTTGTACGTAGCCCAGAAACTACTGTTGGTCCAGAATGCGGCAGCCAGGTTGGTCTCTGGGTCATCTTGGAGAAACCATATAACTCCTGTATTGAAGGAGCTGCACTGGCTGCTGATATGTTTCTGGGCAAAATACAAGGTGGTGGTTATAACCTATAAAGCCCTAAACTGCTTGGGCCTTGGGTATTTAAGATAATGTCTGCTTCATCATGAACCCCACCACCCACTGAGATCATCTGGAGAGGTCTGTCTGCATTTGTCACCGGCTCGTCTGGTGGCTGCTCAGGGACAGGCCTTCTCCACTGCTACCCCGAGGCTTTGGAATGCGCTCCCTAGTGAAATAAGAGCCTCCCCATTTCTGACAGCTTTTTAAAAGTATTTAAAGAGGCATCTGTTCACCCAGGATTTTATGTAATATTGTCTTAATGGTTGTAATGCTGTTTTAAAATATAGTTTTACAAATTTTAAATTGTTGTAATGTTTTAAACTTTTTGTTTTTGTTTTAACTAATGTTTTACTTTCTGTTTTTATTTTGTTGTAAACAGCCCAAAGATGTAAATTTTGGGCAGTATAAAAATATGTTAAACAAACAAACAAACAAGTTTGGTTTCAAGCTCGAGGCACTCAAAATGGCTCATTTTGAGTCAAAACGTTTCTACATGGAAACATTTTGCACATCCCTACTCTCTTTAGCAATTTTAGAATGTAATAGTAATCACATAATTGCACCCCCTCCAAAATATACATATGTCCAAGTTAATCTGAAATATAGAAGAAGCAAAGTTTGTTAGGGCTGGTAATTTTCTAGGGTTTGATTTCTGGCTGTCTGAAAGTGTTTGTGTGTTTGTCAGAGGAGCCTGAGTGGGGAATTCATTCTAGGTGAGTGACATTCCAGTTTGTGGGAGGGGTCAAATTCCTGAGGAGAGTCAGTTTGCCTGCTGATCTGTAATACAAGTCTCAGACCAGAGGAGCTTTCCTCCCAGGAACTTTGCTAACAGGAGTTTGCAAACTGATATCAAAGGAGTTTTGCAGGAACTTAGCAGAAGATTGGCGGGGAACTCTGTGGGGACGCATACAAGTGGTAAATCCCAGAGGAGACAACCAACACAAGAATAAGGTGAGTACTAACCAAACTTTGTAATTTTCTTGGAGGACAAGCTTAAAACCTTTAATTAGCTGACAACTGCACGCAGTACATAGCTTCAAGTGAACAAGCCCTATATATTCTAAATAGCCAATCAAACCAGTTATGAAGGTAGAATACCAGCAGGGTAGGGGGTGCTTCCCAATGTATTGCACAGAGTGTCGCATGTATGACTATCTGCCTGAGAGGCAGAAGTCCTGGGTGTGCGCTCGGTGCAAAGAGCTCCTGGCTCTCCAGGAACAGGTTTGTTCACTCAAAGCCAAGGTGGCTGACCTGGAGAAGCTCAGGAAAGCAGAGAGGTGTGTGGATGAGACCTTTAGGAATGTGATAGAGGCATCCCAACCCCAGGCTGACAGTGCTTCTGCTGTTATGGAGAGGGAAGGTCTCAGGGAAGGAGGACATCACTCTGAGGAAGAGGGAAATACTTCCTTAGCAAGGGATGACTTCCTTGGTTGATGCGCCCATATCATCTCACACAGAGGATACTCCTCCAGGGGGTGGGCACCTCCTAGTAGTGGGTTATTCAATCATTAGATCCTGGAAATTACAGGCTGATCAGCTTAACTTTGGTGTTGGGGAAATTGATGGAAAGCATACTTAAGTAAAAATTGTTAAACATATAGAAGAAAAGACCTTGCTGAGGGAGAACCAACATGGCTTCTTTAAGGGCAAGTCTTGACTTACTAACCTTTTGAAGTTCTTTGAGAATGTCAACAGGCATGTGGATAAAGGTGATCCAGTTCACATAGTATACTTGGACTTCCAAAAGGTTTTTGACAAACTCCCCCACCAAAGGCTCTTGAGTAAACTTAGCAGTCATGGGATAAGGGGACAGGTTCATGTGTGACTCGGTAACTGGTTCAAGGACATGAAACAAAGGGTAGCTATAATGGACAGTTTTCACAATGGAGGGGAGTAGGAAGTGGGGTCCCCAGGGATTGGTACTGGGACCAGTGCTCTTTAACTTGTTCAGAAATTATCTAGAAGTTGGGGTCAGCAACAAAGTGACCAAATCTGCAGATGACATTAAACTTGAGTAGTGAAATCCACAAGAAATTATGAGGAGCTGCAAAAAGATCTCAACAAACTAAGGGATGGAGTGACAAAATGGCAAATGTGGTTCAATGTAAGCAAGTTTAAAGTGGTGCATATTGAGGCAAAGAACCCCAACTTGACATATACGCTGATGGGATCTGAGCTGTTGGTGACTAACCAGGAAAGAGATCTTGGGGTCACGGTGGACAGCTCATTGAAAGAGTCAACTTAGTGTACGGCAGATGTGGAAAAGGCTAATTCCATGATAGGAGTCATTAAGAAGGGGATTGAAAATAAAAATGCTAATATTATAATGCCCTTTATAAAAATCTATGATGCAGCCACATCTGGAGTACTGTGTACAGCTTTGGTCACCATATCTTTAAAAGGATATTGTAGAACTGGAAAAGGTGCAGAAGATCAGGGCCCTGAAACACCTTCCTTATGAGGCTAGGCTGCAGCATCTGGTGCTCTTTACCTTGGGAAAGAGGCGACTAAGGGGAGACATGATCGAAGAGTATAAAATTATGCATGGAATGGAGAAGGTGGACAAAAAGAAATCTCTCTCTCTCTCTCTCTCTCTCTCTCTCTCACACACACACACACACACACACACACACACACACACACACCAGTATAACCAGGGGTCATCCCATGAAACTGAAGGTTGGGCAATTTAGGGCCAACAAGAAGAAGTACTTTTTCACACAGCACATAATCTATGGAATTCTTTGCCATGGGAAGTGGTGATGTCCACCAGCTTGGATGGCTTTAAAAGGGGCTTAGACAAATCCATGGAGGACAGGTCTATCAATGGTTACTAGTCTGGTGGCTGTGGACCACCTCCAGCCTCAAAGGCAGGATGCCTCTGAGTAGCAGTTGCAGGGGAGCAATAACAGGAGAGAGGGCATGCCCTCACCTCTTGCCTGTGGGCTTCTCAGAGGCATCTGGTGGGCCACTGTCTGAAACAGGATCCTGGACTAGATGGGCCTTGGGCCTGATCCAGCAGGGCTGTTCTTATGTTCTTATATTATAACTGCAAAGAAACATTGATATGGCTGTCCCCTGAACTTTGAAATGGAAATCATATTTTACAACAAATAGGTTCTTCTATGTATTTATCATGTCCATGAAATTGCTCAGTACTCACTCTCAGGTATCTAGCCTGGTATTATGTTAAAGTACTTCATTTTGTTCACAAATTAGTTCCCTTTTGGAAGATAATGCTGGATAGTTATCCATGTAATACTTTCATTATAAGGGAATGGAGGATAACATTAGGCTCAAAAGAAATATGAACTGTAAAGGTCATATTCATGGTAATGGAATTCATCCAGGAGACTGAGAAGTATCTGGGAAGAATTCACATTCATTTCCCCCTCATTTCAGCACTCTTTTAGCCTGAAAGTTGGGGGTAGGTGAAGATTTTGTCAGACAAAATTATTTTCATTTATCACTCTGCTGCATGGGCAGATTTTTTCTATGCATGTGGGTGCCAAAGCATCTTCTCCAAGATCTGACTGATAAATTCTGTGACAGAAAACCTTCAAATTCAACAAGCTGACAGTGAATTAAAATGTTTGTTTGTTGTAATCCAATTTCATTATGATTGTTAATATTATATTCTCAGAAGAGAAAGAAATGAAGGAAGGAAAGTGCTGAAACACTAAGTTGCAGATACTGTCATATTAGTCAGAACTATAGTGACTGATGGCTGATGAATATCAAGAAGAAAGTGACACAAATCTAGTTGATTCCTTTCATACTAGTTTGGATACAGGTATATGCTATGCTATGTGTTTTATAGTTGTCCCCTTTGCTAAGCAAAGTTTGCATTTGAATAGGAGAATAAATGTGTGAGCACTGTAAGATATTCCTCTTAGGGGATGGGGCCGCTCTGGAAATAGCATCTGCATGCTTGCCTGCAGAAGGTTCCATGTTCCCTCCCTGGCATCTCCAAGATAGGGCTAAGAGATATTCCTGCCCGCAATCTTGGAGAAGTTGCTGCCACTCTGTGTAGACAATACTGCTGGATGGATCAATGGTCTGATCCTCTATAAGGCAGCTTCCTATGTTCCTATACAAAACGATTATCTTTCTCAACTCAAGATGTACTCAGTTAATTCCATCATGAGTGGCCCCAATGCTATAGCAGCAAATTGGGGGTAGAGGAAATGAGACATACTCACTGTGTCTCTTTTCCAAAATAAAACTGTATGTGTTGTGTGTGTGTGTGTGTGTGTGTGTGTGTGTGTATCTGTTGCTTAATGGAAATCATTTTGTATGGGAACACTTTAATCACTAGTTTGTAATTATAATTTTAATTCATTTAAATTTCATCTTTGTTCTTTATATATGTTGACTGTTCTCATTGTATGTATGAAATTAGCATAAAGATATATATTTTAAAAACTTTTCTGCTCATCAGTTTCTTGCCCATACATATTATTGATTCAGTGTACAAGAACTGCGTTTCCTCTTCCCATGTTTCCAGCTAGTCATAAATTATTATATTTTTTATTTAGTTGGCCCATTTAACCTGAAGTTTCCTGAGCTCTTTGAAAAGGTTAGTAAGTATTATTATCATTCCCATTTGATGAACAGGAAAATTCCAACAGAAAGAATAAGAGCCAGATGAGACACATCGGAACAAAGCCCAGAAGCTACATAACTCCTACCTCCTTGGGGAATGGCAGAAGAAAGCATTAGGGCAGAAGACGCTTGCAAGGAGATCATGACAGCTTTCTCTGAGGCTTGACCTTCTTTTGTATCTGTGATATCCACTTGGCAGTTCTATAAACAAATCGTTGCTCTAGTGAATGCCACATTGAAAAAGAAAAAAGTATGAACTGATGGAACAATCTGAGGATTACGTCAAGACTTATTCTAAAGGGAAATCAAACTCCTGTTGCTGGAATTTCAGTTGATGGAACAAAAGAGGTGTCAAAGAGAGACAGAGCAGTAATAATGGGTGACTTTAATTACCCTCATATAGACTGGGCAAATTCATGTGTGGGTATGGACAGAGAGGCCAGATTTCTAGACATGCTAAATGACTGTGCCTTAGAACAGTTGGTCACAGAACCAACCAGAGTGAAGGCTACCTTGGACATAATCCTAAGTGGTGCCCTGGACCTGGTGCAAGATGCCAGAGTTGTAGAACCATTGGGGAACAGTGACCATAGCGTGATCCAGTTCAGCTTATATGTGAGTGGACCATTGCAAAGGAAGTTCAACACAGATATGGTGGAATTCAGAAGAGGAAACTTCTCAAAAATGAGGGGACTCATAAAAACGAAGCTGAAAGAAAAGGCAGGAGGGAAATGGAAAGTCAAATCACACCAGAAAGTATGGAACTTACTTTAAACTACAATAATAGAGGATCACTTGGAATGTATAGCAAGGAGGAGGAAAGGCAGGAACCAAGTTCAGGAGGACATCAGCATGGCTAACAAAAAGAGTTAGGGAAGCCATAAAAGGAAAGAAGACTTCCTTCAGAAATGGAAGTCTGCCCAAATGAAGAGAACAGAAAGGAACATAAACTCTGGCAAAAGAAATGCAATGAGACAATAAGGGAAGCAAAAAAGAGTTTGAGGAGCAAACTAGAAGTGACAAGGGGAACAACATAAACTTCTTTAAATGCATCAGAAGCAGAAAACTTCCAGGGAGGAGAGCTGGTCTTGTGTTGGCAAGTATGAATTGTCCCCTTTGCTAAGCAGGGTCTGCCCTGGTTTTGAATGAAAGACATGTATGAGCACTGTAAGATATGTGAGACATGTGTGAACACTGTAAGGATGAGGACACTCTGGAAAGAGCAACTGCATGCTTGCATGCAGAAGGTTTCAAGTTCCCTCCCTGGCATCTCCAAGACAACTGAGAGAGAGATTGCTGCTTGCAACCTTGGAGAAGCCAAGCCGCTACCAGTCTGTGTAGACAATACTAGATGTTCCGATTCATTCATTTATTTTTATTTATTGTTAAATTTATACCCCGTCTTTCACTAAGAAAATCCCAAAGAGGCTCACAATAAAATTTAAAAACAAGATTATAAAAAAGACACATTAAAATATTGAGCTAAAAATATAAAAACAAATCTGATTTTAAAAAAATTAAAACACAAGCATAAAAACAGTACAAAATACAAGAAGCAGCAATGGAGACAATTGTCTTAATTGGTATAAAGCAGCTTCCTATATTCCTGTGTTGAGGCAGTTGGACCCTTGGATGATGAGGGCATGGAAGGGATTATTAAGTAGGATAAGATTTCAGAGAAACTGAATGAGTTGTTTGCATCTTTCTTCACAGCAAAGGATACTGATAATATACCCACTCCAGCACTGAGCTTATCAGGTTTGGAGGCTGAAGAACTGGGAAAATATGAGGTGACAAGAGAAGATGTTCTAAACTGTCTTGAAAAACTAAAAATTAACAGATTGCCAGGGCCAGACAGCATCTACCCAAGAGTTCTGAAGGAACTCAAATGTGAAATTGCTGATCTCCTAGAAAAATATGTACCTTGTCCCTACAATCAGGCTTTGTACCAGAAAACTGGAAAGTAGCAATGTAACTCAGATTTTCAAAAAAGGAACCAGGGGGAATCCGGGAAAATATAGGCAGGTTAGCTTAACTTCTGTGCCAGATAAATGGATGGAAAACATAGTTAAGGACAAAATTGTTAAACATATAGAAGAACAGGCATGTGGATAAAGGTGATCTAGTTGACATAGGATATTTGGTCTTCCAAAAAGCTTTTGACAACGTTTTCCACCAAAGGCAGGCTATTGAGTAATCTTAGCAGTCATGGGATAAGGGCAAAGGTTCAATTGTGGATTGGTAGCTGGTTGAAGGACAGGAAACAGGGTAGGAATAAATGGACAGTTTTCACAATGGAGGGAAGTAGGAAGTGGGGTCCCCAAGGAATCAGTACTGGGACCAATGCTCTTTAACTTGTTCATAAGTGATCTAGATGTTGGGGTAAGCAGCTAAGTGGGAAATGAGATTTTCAAAGACAAACCATGAATCCACTCTCATATGCTACCAGAGAATCCACACTCAAAATATCTCAGAAACAACAGAACCCAGTACCCCATGGGTTAGCAACCCATGGGGGTGGTTGGCACCCTATGTGCTCTATACCACCACTCGCTCTGGGCCACCGCACTCTGGGCCACCCTACCACCACTCGCTCTTGGTACCCCCCAAGTGCAGTATGGGGCTGCTGAAACCTCCATCATTACCTATGGGAAGAACTTTAAAGATGCATAAACTCCATTAAATCTTTAAAAATCAGCCCTCTGCCCAATTCCTTTGAAATAATTCTGGCAGCTTCCTTGTCACCACTGGGCACTACCACCCACCCAACTCTGCTCTGGGCCACCCCTTTCCCCCCAATGTGAAGCTATACTTTTGCTGAAATCTCCATTATTCCCTATGGGCAAAATCGTAAACTTCAACAATTTACCCAAAATCAGCCCTTTGCCCAATTTCTCTGAAATGTGGGTGGTAGCTTCCACCCATTGGGCACCACCACCCCCACCCACTAGTTTTTCCCTGGGTCCGTTTTTTAAAATGCAAAACATTTCAGATCCAGATTTTGCAATTTCGAATGAAGAACAAAATTGAGGTGTTTCTGATTGGCTGATTTCAAACAAAGAACAAAATGAGGGTGTTTCAGATTTGGGCCAAAAACAAAACAGAAAAGGGGAAAAAAGCACAACCCTGCTAGATGGTTCCAGTTTGGTACAATACAATATCAACCTAGAGTTGGAGATTACAAAATATTATCACTCTTCTTTCTGTAAGCAGTATTCCTTTTCATATTACCCAGGTTATCCAACATGAAATATATGCTCCTGGTAGAGGCCTGAATATATTAAGGAAAGAGATGTACTGATCTGCTGCTCAGCTGCTCTTTTAGGTTGCATTGAACCAGAGTCATCATGCTATGAGATATCAACAAATATGTCATGGCTAATTCTTCATGATTGACTTGGTGGCCTTTCTGACAACCTTGGGTCTGTCTCATATAATATAGCCCATTCTAAAACACATTTTGCTCTGGAAGCACTGGTCTGTCAGCAGCCAGACACACACATTAATTGCTAGCTATCAAGGAGCCTCTATTTGAACACCTCTATGCCTCACTAGTTAGCTTCACTAGCCTTGCTTTTGACTCCTTTGGCAGCACCTTCCTCTCAGCTGAAAACTAGGTGGCACCAGGCATCAGGAAGCTGATGTTACTCTCCTTCCCCCCAGGACCAAATTTCCTTAAAAAATCCTAAAGCCATTCCACTCAACATTCTTGAAAAATTATTTCCTGAACACATATGTAATTATATATCTATAAAGCACTGTTGTTACATAAATTTGCACACAAAATGAATTTATATTATGCTTGATTAACAGGCATAAGGCTATCATCCCATTGAACTTGATCATGTGCTGTGTATTCAACAAAGATAATCACTCCATGGAAATCAGGAATCTAAAAGCATGCCTGGATAGATTGAAGTCAGGGATCCAAAAAGCATTTTGTAAGCCTAACAAGTACTCATGAAAGTCATCAAAGTGTTGCTTTTAAGTTTTCACTTAGAAGTGGCACTAACCAAACTGAATATGAATTGAACTGTATTCTTCAAGAAGCCACCCAGATAGAGGGCGACTATTGGCCTATGCTTTAATGGAGTACTAATGAAGGATTCTTCACTTCTCTCTTTTGGTAATTATTTAAAGATCTGTGTTTAATATTATTGCATTGCATAATATTAAGTTTAGTGACCTTTTTTTGGCAAAAATCCATTTTAAAAAAGAATGGTGGCTTACACATCTAGCAGTGTAACGCGGGCGTTTCAGAACTGTCTATACTGCTGTGCAAGGAAGCAGTGCAAGAAGGCAGTACCAGAACCACTGACCTCTTGAGCAATTGCACATTGTGTGTGCTACTTCCATTGGGACATGCGATTGCACAAGAGGTCTTTAGTTCTGGTACTTCCCTCTTGTGCATCACTGTCACTGTGTGTGTCAGAACACTGCAGTGGCATGGGTGGTGCTACAACTTCCATGTAACACATGAAAAATCAGTTTTCCCCAGTTTTCATTCAAGATGTCCTCCCAGATTCTTTTTCACCAACATTGAATTCAACACAACACACAAACTGAAGTTCTGTGGAAACTCTATAGAAAGACAGAAACAATTCAAAATATGAGAGGGCCACATTCCTCTGATTGCTGATGGGAAAGTGGCAATTTCACCCACTCCCATTATTATAACTATGAATATTTTAATTAGAATGATTATGGTGTGATATTATATAGAAATATAACATCATGCAAAGAATCCATTGTCAAACTATGTTTCTAGATAATTAGCAGCTAACATTTTAGTTGCAAACCAGTCCCTAGTTTCTCATGCACAACTCATGTGGAAGACAATGGTCTTTGTCCATGCACAATTGATTACAGAAACTTTATCTATAAACAGAATCAGGAGCATGGCAAGGTTGAAGTGGGACCTGGGATGAAAACCTAAGATGGGCACCAACATACCACGTCTTCTTGCCCCCCCCCCCATGTCTTTGCTGCTGTAGACTGTAAAGGTATGGTGAAAAACAAAACATTCTTGGCATGCCCTTTCTCTTGCTCCTATGCAAAAAGCATGTTACCCATGTTACACTTTCACACACGCATTACCCTGGCTCAGAAATACTCTTTTAAACATATATAAAGGTAAAGTATGCCCTCCAGTCGGTGTCGACTCCTGGTGACCACAGAGCCCTGTAGTTTTTCTTTGGTAGAATACAGGAGGGGTTTACTTTTGCCATCTCCTGCACAGTATGAGATGATGCCTTTCAGCATCTTCCTATATTGCTGCTGCCCAATATAGATGCTTTCCATAGTCTGGGAAACATACCAGCGGGGAGTCAAACCAGCAACCTCATGCTTGCTAGGCAAGTCATTTCCTGCTGCACCATTAGGTGGCTTCTAAACATATACCCAATACAATTATTCATATATTCCTAAAACTTCAAAGTGAAGAGCAAAGAGCAAGCTGTCAATCAGCCACCAGGCCCCCCTCTCTCAAGGGCCCAAGGACATCCCCACCCCAAGACGTTGTTCAATTATAGTTATGCCCTTAACATAAGTATCTATTCAATATGCATGCATATATCTATTTCTCTAAATCCAGTTACAAGGAATTATTAAAATACATTATTTTTACAAACTTTGCCATTGCTAAAGCTTCATATACACATTGGTTGACCTATGAGACAGTTAGGTTGGACTAAGGTTACTATTAATACTCAATTACTATTATGTAACTAAAAGTTACAATAGTAACTTGTAGCAATAGTATAGGGAAATATTTAGCCATATTGTTTGATAATGTGTATGTCTAGGCATGCACATTTACAGAATCTACACACTTTGAAGACTATCCTTGCAGGGTATCAAGAGATTAACTCTTATACTGTAGCTTTTGGGTTATTAGAAACAGTGTCAAAAAGGTTAATCCAATTCCACAGTATAACATTCCCCTAGGACTCCAAAGTAAAACTTAAATTGTAGAATCTGGTCTCTTGTGTCTGTTAATCCTTTGCACCAGTGATTATTTCCTGTTTAGATTAGCAAATAAAAAAGATTTAATGTAGGTTAAAGGTTCTTCAAGCTTGTTTCTTTCCTTTCCCCTCCTAATCAATATATCAGGGACACTTAAGTAGGCTTTTAGAGAAGCAACTGGACATCTCATCCCCATAATGAAGAGATGTTGTGGGTCCCTTGGTTACATAAACTGCATTAGGTACCCGTCTCAAATAAAATCAAAGTCCATGGGTTACTAGGGTCAAATGAATTAAGCTCCCTTTCAGGCCTGCATCAGCATCTGAGCCCAAGAACATGCTACTTAATTGAATATTAAGAACTGTCAGTCAGTCCAAGCCAAAATAACACCATTTAGGGAATGCTTTTCTATTGTGTTTATTTAAGTCTAGCATATGGAATATTTCACATCACACATTATTATATTCTATAGCTGGCATCTTAACATGAAGTGGAAGTTGTATAAACCATTATGCTTTTTCAAGGGTTCTAATATATGAACTATGCAAATATTATTTCCCAGCAATTAGTGTAACAGCAACAGAGGCCAATTTTTTTCATATAAAACCTGCAGTTATGAAAAGTGTTCTGATGAGGAAGCACAGGAACTGTAAGTACAACTTCCCCCATGTCTTTTTTGATGTTGTTGTTGCAAGAAGGAAAAAGTTAGGGTTGTATTAGGAAGCAAATAACCAACCTACTATAACAGGAACCGTCCATTTTCTTGGCTGTGATTTTCATCTAGTTTTAATCCTGGTTGCTGTTCTACTTGTCTTATATTATCTGCTCTTTTGTTTTAGGATGATTCATTGTGTTTTATGGTCTTTTACTCTTTTATTATTTTATCAAGGATTCTTTTGTGTTTATGCTTTTATTACAAACCTTCCTGAGCAGTAGGATTATGCATGAACCAAGGTTCATGCATGGTTCAGCCAAGGTCTGAACCAGTACAGCACTGCTGAGGGTGGCGAGTTGGTTCTTTTAAAGGGAGGAGAGATGGTCTATTTGTGCACATCCCTACTGAGCAGCAGTGTACTGCAGGGGTGGGATATAAATATTTTAAATAAATAAATATAGATTAATGATGCACCAGTTCCTAACCGCAACTCTAAAAAAATGCAATTCATTTATTTGTTAATTGATAAACTCTATAGTCTCATGGGACTTAGGACAATTCATAACAAAAAGAAACAACAAATTTACTTTAGAAGATTTGTAGTTATAATATTTTTCCTTTCCTTGATGTTGCTTTTGAGATTTTTTGGTGTCTGTTTGTATCTTTCTTTAGCAAAATTGTTTTTAAATAAATGAAGAAATAATTCTGCAGACTAAAATAGAAAGGAAACAGAAATAGAGATCTGCATTCTAAGTATACTATCACTTGTATCATTCTTTAAGTGATCCTGAATGTATCCCCTTTTAGGTATTATGACTATAAGCATGGTAGGTTGCTTAAAGGAGTAAGAAATTACTTACAGGGTGGATTTCTGTTCAACATGACTTTACTTTGAGTTACTTCTAGCATCCTTTAAGGTGGATTTTTTTCAAAGTTCTCTCAAGATGATAATGATCTTAGCTTTTATCACTATCAGCCTTAACATACTTAAATGATCTTTTCAAAATCCCCTTTAGCCACTATAAAGGTGAGGATAACATGGCAGAAAGGAAGAAAAGGATAACTAACAGGGTTTTCCCCCAGGATCACTGTAGGTTATCCCTTACACCCTGTCATGCATTTATAGTGGCCAAAAGAGAGGTGTGTGTGTGTGTGTGTGTGTGTGTGTGTGTGTGTGTGTGTGTGTGTGTGTGTTTAGGATCACTTGAATGGTAAGAGGTGAAAAGAAACATATAGGCACACTCTTTTTAAAAAGTGAGCACAGCCCCCAAAGCATACATGCGTGTGCACACACACACACAGCTGCACTTCCCCTCAACACAAACATACAAACGCACATGTTCAGGCTTTATAGAAAATGGAAAGACTACTCAAGTCCAGCAGACACACTCTGAAACTCCAGCCCACCTTTCCAAGCTTACAATGTTTGTCTGAAGTGACAACCAGTGTGCTCATGAAGAGATCATCGCTGCGATGTGAAATCCTGGAACACCCCAACATTCAGATAATAGAAAGAATCTCTCCATAACTCACAAGGACAGTATTTGTCACCTCAGATAAACACAGGCTGCCTTCACACATAACACCAAACTGGAGGTGAACTCACCTCTGGTTTGACCACTGTGTCATCCAAAATATTTGAACTGTGGTTCCCAGACCCAACTGCAGTTCCGATTTTGCCCCCAAACCTGGGAATGGACCCTAGGTTTGTAGTGAGTTCCACTCACTCAACCAAGGGTCCATTCCCTCCTCTATGTCATCCAGATTGGGAATTTAACACAAACTGGAGTTCATGGAGGAAGCTCCTCCCGCTGGCTTCCCTTCCATAGGCTGATGCAGGCTGTCCTTCCAGGGTCTGAGGCAGCCCACGCAGCCAGTCCCGCCACAGTTGCTGGCTCCCAGACTGAAGAGGGAGCATGTGGGGGGTGGGGGATAGAGGCCAATAGCGGGTCTGTTGGACCCATGGTTTGCTGTTCTGTGTGAAGGCGGCCACTGGATGTGTGGAGATTGGAGGGCTGGGTTTCAGAGAGTCACAAGGGTTAGGTTTTCCAAATACACTCTCAGGGATTTTGTAAGTGAGTACAGGATTGCCACATTCTATAACACCTGAACAGGCTTCATAAGACACAGACTATTCATGGCCCAGAACAATAATCTGGTTGTTGACAGATGCAGCTGGCAGAAGACACTCATCTGCTTCCTTTCTAGGGCTGGAAAATTGTGCTTCCTCTCTACTTTTTTAATCAAAAGGAGCAAGGAACCCAAGGAGAACAAAGAGCAATGAGTAGCCAGCATCCCCACAGGACACACCCTCTCCCAGAATTGATGCTGATGCCATTCAGCTCCCTTGCTGGCCCTGCCCCCACTTCTCTTGATAGCTCTGCACCTGCCTCAATGACCTCAACTCTGCCCCCTTCATCACCTTCCAGCACACACTGCTGCTTGGTATTGTAAGCAGAGAGGAGAGTTGATCTTGTGGTAGCAAGCATGACTTGTCCCCTTAGCTAAGCAGGGTCCACCCTGGTTTCATATGAATGGGAGACCTGATGTGTGAGCACTGAAAGATATTCCCCTTAGGGGATGGAGCAGCTCTGGGATGCTAGAGATGCTTTCATCTAGGTTCCAAGCTCCCTCCTGGCATCTCCAAGATAGGGCAGAGAGAGTCCTGCCTGCAACCTTGGAGAAGCCGCTGCCAGTCTGTGTAGTCAATACTGAGCTAGATGGACCAATGGTCTGACTCAGTATATGGCAGCTTCCTATGTTCCTAAGCCTGTCATGAGGCAGCATGGATGGAGCTTGAATCCAGCAGTGCTGCCTTCTTGTTGCCTTCTTTGCTGCTGCTGTTTCAGCACCAACAGCTCACTCACTAAAGCTCCCGTTCTCTCTACCCTCCAGCAACAAAGGGGTCCACTTTGTTTCTTCCATTTCAGAGAGATTTCACACATGAACCAGCAATGCATCACAAGTTTGTTACTGCCCTGGGAACTGCAAGAACCCAAGACAAAGCTGCTTTTATTGGGTTTTATTGTTTAGAGCCAGCTCTCACAATCTGGTGATTATAGATATGCTGCCAAATGTCAGGGGGTGAGGGGAGAAGGAACACGCATATGTGTTCCCTTCCCGATTCCTAATCATCTCTGCAGTGAAAATGACTGGGACACAATCATGTACAAGGTTCAATTCTGGTCGCTCAGCGTAGCAATCAGCACTGGCCACCTTACTTCAGATCCTAAATTGTCATTGTTGGTTGACCATACCAAGCAGCCACACTGAAAAAACCCCAAACAATTCACATGTAATGCCCCCCCCCTCGCTCGCTTGTCCACATTTGGATGCTCAGGACAGCATCCTCTCTACAGTCAGCAAGACTGCAGGGGTGGGGGTGGGGGGAGCTGGCTATGCAGGGTTCCTTCTTGCTTGAAGGATAGCCTAAAAAGCCAATCAGGGAGAGTGAGAGGGAGGAGCTTCCTCCCTTAGCTCCAGTCCAGCTGAATGCAGCCTCCAGTTCTGCATTTGGATGAAAAGAAGGCTCCCTGGATCCAGGGCTGTCCATAGGGGTGTTTGGGGCTGGAGGCGAATCAGTTTATGTAGGGCCTCCTTAACAGTTCAATAAAATTTGAAAGAGGCATCTTTTAAAAGTGATGATTCTCTTTATTTAGCAGGGGGAGAGCAACTGGCCCTATCCATCCCCAGCACAGCATCCCTCCAGTGACTGTTGCTGGTGTCTGCCTTATGTTTCTTTTCAGATTGTGAGCCTTTTGGGGACAGGGAGCCATTTTATTTATTTATTTATATCTGTGTGAACCACTTTGGAAATTTTAGTTGGAAAGCTCTATATAAATATTCATTGTATTGTATTATTGTTGTATTGCAATATGCATTACATGTAAACACACACAGATTTAACCACATTGCTGCTTACCCCCATTACTAACTCATTTATGAAAAAAAGAAGTGGCCCCACTACTGATCCCTGGGGGACCTTACTTCTGTCCATTGTGAAAATTTTCTGTTTATTCCTGACTTTTGTTTCCTATCCTTCAGCCAGTTATCAAGGCGTACATGAACCTACTCCCTTATTCTGTGGCAGCTAAGTCACAGAATAATATCTGAGTTATTCTTATATCGCTATTAAAGGAAACAAGTTGGTCCTGCAACAAAACATTGCATCTCCCCAACTTTAATGCAATTTTCATGATGCTATAAGGTGTTAAAGGCTCAGGAAGACTAATCCCCATCCTCACCTTCTGATCCTTGTTTCCCTAAGGACAGGCCTGCCTGGACCCTGGGTTTAAAGCAGCGAAACTCACTACAAACTGTAGTGAGTTGAGTGAGTTTGAAATTTGAGTTTCATCAGTGTGACCTAGGGTCATGCTACAGACGGGACTGGAGTTGGCTGCTTTTGGATGTAATGGTAAGGAAACCGTGGGTCCCTCCAACTCTGGTCCCCTATTACATGCAAATGCAGCCAGTCACTTTCTCGTTGTTGACACTGCACAGACAACTGGAAATTGGAAGTGCATTCCTCCTCCTCCTTCCACCACCCAACATTCAGAGGCTGTTTTTATATTGTTTTACATTTGCTTTACATGGTAACTTCGTACACCAATCATCTGGTCATGAGAACCAGGCCTTCATGTTAGTTGTTTTGAGAACTTCTTTGAGAAGTGGGTCAGAACATTTTAATTAAATTAAAATTAAGAAATAGTTAAGCTCTACTTGTCTCTAGTTAACTTTCAGAATGTGTATATAACAATGTGAGCCTTTTTCTGCATTGCTATGTAGAAATTTTGTCACATTTCTCAATCTGTTTTTTTTTAAAGAAAAGTTATCACTTATTTTAATAGGAAAGTTAAGCATATGCTTACTCTCTTGAACACAAAACTGAAGAGTGCTTCAATTTGGTTCTATCGCTTCCTTATTCTGCTTCTTGATCTCTTCCCCGCACGAACCCTCATACCCACCCCCTTATTTGTGTGAAACATCATATTAAATCTAAATTTCTGAGAAAATAAGCTGCAGTTATTTTTTCACCTTTTTTTTTTTGGCTATAGCACAAATTGTTTTGTTTATGTAGAACCTTTAGGAACCTCTTGTTCATTGCATGCTATTAACATTCTTAATTCTTATGAAACAAAAAATATACCAGTCATTTAGTTCAAGGTGTTTGTAATTAATCTTCCATTACACTTGACTTTCATATAGCCTGCCTAAACTCCTTCGTAAATCTAGCCTTTTTGCATGAAGTGTTTATTTATTTAAGGAAGGTATTCATTATAAGTAGGTACATGCTACTGAACTTTAAAATGACTGTTAAACTTCATCTTATAAGTTTCTGATCTAACAGTTCACAGACACTAATATACTCTTGGGCTTGATGATAGATGTTTATAGAAGATTCCAGAACCTTCTATGTTTATAGAAGGTTCCAGAGGAATCCATTGAATCCAGCTGCAGTGTATTTTTGCATGGTTCAGAACAGATCCACGTGGCTTGCATTTTCTTGCCACCAATACTGGTAAAATTGATTGGGGGGGGGGGTCATGATTCATGACTGCAGCATACTAAAGGCCAGGGGATAGGTGAAGAATGGGAATCAAGACGACCATCATCACTTATCCCAGGGCCCACTCCAACCTTGCTATGCTCCAGCTACCTCTTAATATCATAGTTCTTTTTAGCTCCAGGAGTAGTTTTATCCTTCATAAATGTGTCTAATCCTTTTTAGAGCCACCTAAGCTTATCACCATTACTACACTACCTGGGGCAATGAATTCCAAAAATTAGCTACATGCTGTGTGAAATAGGACTTCATTTTTCTCTGTTCTTGAAACTACTGCTGATCCATTTCAGTGGTTGACCCTTGAGTACTGGTGTTATGAGAGCATGAGAAGAATATCTCTATCCATCCATCCTTGCCATATCATGCACAATTTATAACTGATCATTTCATAATTGTTTTAATTTTATAATTGTGATATAGTAATCTATCATATCCAATTGCTCTGAAATTCAAACTACATATGATATGAGTGATCCATCATTAGATCTCCTGACATCTGTTCAAACCTTAAAAGCAGCAATGGAAAAATCTGAATTGGCTCAGAACAGTGCTTCTGAATAGTTAACCCTTTCCCCTATACCATTTTCTATATCAGAATCCCTTCTCAGACTTCCATTTGCCCCACTGGTGAAAATAATCGGGTATCTATCTAACATAGCTCTCTTTTTTCTGCAATGAAGCTGTTGGTAATGTTAAAAGGTAATTTAAGGTGGTGGGGGGATCACACAGAGATACGGTTAAATGTTCCCTCCACTCATGCTGCAATCTAAGCTGAATCATCCCCTTTCGCACCAGACCTCCCCAGCTCCGAGAAGGAAGGTAATGTGAACAACCTTATTGGCTACCCTGAGAAGCATGGAGAGCACTCCAGAATGCAATCAAGGTCAAGTTGTACTTCACTTACATAGAATTATCATAATAAGGCCCTATTGTTCTATGCTTCCCCTGAGTAGCAAAACACCCACACCTTCTGGAGGAATCTGAATGGTACTCTTCCTGTTTATCTTTTTCGCATTTTATTTTTGCTTTTGAAACCTAGCAGAGGGATTCCGCTTTAGAATCTCAGTCTCTGAAGTCATGAGAGCTTGGTGTCACACACTGTCTTCTAGTGTCCAGAAATTCATCTGGCTATGCACCTGCCAGTGGGATCTTAAGGGAAACCCTTTCCCTTAAACTGAATCACCGGACTGCTGAGTCCCTTAGTTAGAACTAGGGATGTGCATGAATTGATTTTTTTCAATTCAATTTGTACCTGAATCAAATCACCCTCAATTTGTTTTGGGTCCAAATCTGCCCCCGAATCACCCCAGATTTGATTTGTACCCAAAGTTTCTAAATCTGAATCAATTTGGGGCAAAAAAAGGGGTTCCAGGGGCAAAAGTGGTGTGGGTGGTAGTGCCCCATGGGTGGAAGCTACCACCCAAATTCCAAGGAAAAATCTTTTTAAAAGATTTTTGAAGTTCACGTGTCTTTAAGCTTATCCTCATAGGGAATAATGGGGATTCCAGCAGCCTTATAGCTCCATGTGGGGGGCACCAGGGTGGCCGAGAGAAGGTTGTGGTGGGTGGTAGTGCTCAATGGATGCAAGGAACCTACCATCCAGATTTCAAAGAAATTGGGCAAGGGTGGGGTTTTTTAATTAAAAAAATTGAAGTTTGCATGCCTTTGTGGCAGATTCAGGGAAGAAAAGGGGTTTGGGGGGCAAAAGAGTGGGTCAGGTGGTAGTGCCCAGTGGGTGCCTGCTACCACCAAGATTTCAAATAAATTGGTGAAAGGGGTGATTTCTAATTTTTTTTCTGAATTTTGAGTGTCTTTAAGCTTTTCCCCCCATAGGGAATAATGGGGAATTTCAGCAGCCACATAAATCAACTTGGGGGGGCACCAGGGTGGCCCAGAGTGGGTTGTGGTATAGTGCACATAGGGTGCAAGCCACCCCCAAAACAACAAGCCCATGGGACACTCGGTTTTGTTGTTTTCAATGTCTGAGTTGTTCTGAGTTGATTCCCTGGTAGGAAATGATAATGGATTCTCTCATTTACTACCAGAGAATCTACTCTCAGAAAAACAGCTTCCACCCATTGGGCACTACCATCCAACCCACTTTGGCCACAAAATGGAGGTCCGAATCTCCGAATTTTTCAGGTCTGAATCTGGGGTGATTTGTTTTGTACCTGAATCTGGGCAATTGAGCATAGGGGTGATTTGTTCTGTCTATGAATCACCCGAATCAGCCAGATTCAGGTGATCATCATTTTGTACCCGAATGATTTTGTACAAATCATTGATTCGCACATCCCTAGTTAGAACACTGTACCATGGGGTCCAGAAGTAACTGAAAGTAACTACTACTACTATGAATATTTATATACCACTTTTCAACAAGAATTTTCTAAGTGGTTTACACAGATATAAACAAATAAATAAATAAATAAATAAAATGGTTCCCTGTCCCAAATGGCTCACAATCTAAAAAACAAACATAAGGTAGACACCGGCAACAGCCACTGGAGGGATGCTGTGCTGGAGTTGGATAAGGCCAGCCAGCTGCTCTTCCCCTGCTCAATAAAGAGGATCACCACTTAACAAAGTTGCCTCTTTGCTCAGTTAGCAGAGGATTCAACTGTTCTTGAATGTGCCTTGTATGTATGGGTCTTTTGTCAAGAGACTTGCACAGAACTGCTGTTTACACTCTTGGAAGAATCCGTGGGTACATGGGGGATTTGCCTGTACAGATTCCTGTGTCATTCCTGTGCTTGACTGCCTGAGGTGTCCTGGGTTTTGGAGCAAAATCCTTGAGCCACTGAGGCTAGGCCATTCCCTAAGTTGGATTGCCATGAGCTAATCCTGTGCCTGACTGTCTGAGAAACCCAGTGGGCACACGGAGTACAACTGACCTTGGAATCTGGTGCCAAGCCAACACTGCTGCTTCTCCTTAGATGCCCATTTGGCAAAATCTTTTAGGTCAAGAACCCAAAACCTTTCCCAGTAGAAGCCAGCCCTTTTTGGCATTATGCACAAAGTAGGAGACTGAGGACAGGTATCAAAGTTGGTCAATTATCTCTTCTCTGTCTCTTTCTCCCCCATCTCTCACCCATGTTCCAGCATCTGCGACCCACAAGGCTATTAGAGCCCTCACTCCCTCACTCTTTCCCCCTCCTCATCTCTTCCCAGAAGACAACTCCACTCCCTAGGTAATCATGATTACCAAATTTGCCAGCTACCACATTTCACATTGTGCCTCTGCATTTTACAAATACATTTTATATCTTGTTTTGCAAACAAGATATATAATTCTTTTTTGCTTTAAATTTTTATTGATTTTAACAATGTCTTGAAAATCTCATTACATCCAATTAAACAAAATTTGACTTCCAGCTCACCAACCAGCGCGAATCACTAGCTATACAATTAATCCTTGCTATAATAATTCAAAACATATATCCTATATCTTACCAAACACGATTGTAGTCTACTCAACTGGCTAGTATTACTAAATTTCAAACCCTGTTGAAAAATCAATATTAGGAAAATAGTTCTTTAGGTACAGTAAGAATGATTTCCAATCTTCTTTAAAACCTTCCAAATTTTAATCTCTTATCAGTACTGTATCTTTTGCCATCTCCGCATATTCCAAAATTTTTATCAGCCAATCTTCTTTTGAGGGCAGTTCATTGTCCTTCCATTTCTGTGCATATACTATCCTGGCCGCCGTGGTTGCATACATGAAGAATGTTAAATTGCTTGTGGAAAACTCTCCTTGCGTTATTCCCAACAGGAAGGATTCTGGGCTCTTAGGAAATGTCATTTTTTAAAAAATTAACTCATTATATATCATGTCCCAAAAGGCCTTTGTCTTCCTACAAGACCACCACATATGAAAAAAAGTTCCTTCATTATGTCCACATTTCCAACCTTTGTTTGAAACATTTTTATACATTATCGTCAGTTTTTTAGGCGTCAAATACCACCTGTACATCATCTTATAATAATTTTCTTTTAAAGTGTAACATGCAGTGAACTTTAAATCAGTTTTCCATAATTTTTCCCAAGCTGCCATATCTATATTATGAGCCACATCTTGAGCCCATTTTATCATAGTCGTTTTAACCACTTCATCTCTTGTCTCTTCCAAAAGCAACAGCCTATACATCTTAGACACTAATTTTTCATCATTTTCACATAGCTCCTTCTCAAATCTCGGCATTTGATCCTCAAATCCAAGTTTAAAATCCTTCTTAAAAACTTCATTTAACTGATGGTACTGAAACCAATTACTAACCAGATTTTGTACTTCAATTAGATTTTTTAACTTACAGCCCTTTTCTTGGAAAAACAACAGATCCCTACAGGTACCCCATTGCGGTTGCATATTTATCTCTTTACGTACTAGAGCTTCAATCGGCGATAACCATAATGGAGTTTTAGGTTCCAGCCATTTTTTATATTTTACCCACACTCTCATTAGACTCCTTCTTACATAGAGATTCAGAAAATCTTTATGTATATTACTTTTGTCATACACAGATATGAATGCCATCCGAACCTTCTATCAAATCCTTCCAAATCAAGAATTCTAGGATTTCTTAATGTTATCCATTCTTTTAACCACGTCAAACAGACGGCATCAAAATACAACCTTAAGTCTGGCAGGGTAAGACCACCTCTTTCTTTAGCATCTGTTAAATTTTTAAAAGTTAATTCTTGGTCTTTTACCCTGCCAAACAAATTTAGTTATGTGCTTTTGCCATTGCTTAAAACAAGTTAAAGTATTAATTATAGGAATAGTCTGAAAAAGAAACAGCATTTTAGGTAAAACATTCATTTTCACAACTTAAATTCTTCCCATTAAAGATAAGTTCATTCTAGACCCTCTTTGCAAGTCGATTTTTACTGTATTCCATATTTGAAAACAACAAAGAGTTATTATTTGTCAACCAGACGCCCAAATATTTGATTTCCCCCCCCTCCACTTTCAGTTCACTTATTTCTAAAAGTATGTCCTTAGATCAAACAAGATATAAAATGAGGCTATTCACAAGCACATGCAAAACTGGGCTAAGGGAGCCCAGCTCAGTTTTGCACATGCATGTGAACCACCAGGACCGGGCTGATCCCAGATGCAACACGACAGCAAACCCACCTAAATAGCCACTCATAAAAATAAGGTTAAGGGAACAAGAGTTCCCTTAACCCCATTTTCTGATCATCTGGCAGCCACGGCTGATTGCCAGACTGTGGGGAGCCTGAGGAGGGATGGTGGGGGTCCCCATGATGCATCATGCACTTGCGCAGTGCATCATGGTATTTCCAGGGGCTGGGATGAGACATCCCAGCCCCTGGCCCTCCCCTCTGCCTCGGTATGCAGGGAATCGTCTGGGCACATGGGGAGTGCACCCAGAAACACCAGCTGGATCATCTGCGGGGAAGGTAGATTTAACCCACCTTCCCCACAGCCCACTCTGGAGCCCTTCTCACGGCTCGTGAGAAGAGGCTCAATGAATTTACACCGGAGTCTATTGCTCCTCTGGGGTCTCCTAAAGTTGTCTTGCCTCTGTTCAGTCTACTGTCCATTTGTTATTCATGCAAACTCAGTTTTGAGCAAATTTCCACAAATTGGCTTTGGGAGCACACATGGGTAGCATAGTAGTATGAGAAGTCATAAGACCTATGGTAAGGCTTATCTGCTGCTTTTCAGCTGTTGTAAACTTCCAGAACACAAACTCCACAAAAGACTATGCCAGTCTCCTTTCCCCAACAAAAGCCATTAAATGATACCGTCCCATTTTCACCAATGATTATAACAGGCAAGCAACTTCTCCACTGAGTTTTCCTCCTTTACTGCTAAGAATACCTAGAGATTTCTAGTTAGGAGGGGGCTTCAAGGGCAGAGAGCATGATTTCCAAGCAGGCTGGGCACCAGCCCTTCTCAGGCTTTGTCTACAAAACTAGAGCTGTCAGACAACATGCCCATCAACAACAGGGAACATCCTGCGGAGCTTTGGTTGTATCCCCTCCCCCAAGTCTGTTTTCAGGCTCAGCCTCAAAACAAGTGAAGCAATATCTTCTTTGAATTTGTACTGAGGGTTTTTGCTCATCAGTGCACTGAATTATTACCGCTCTTGAATTAGATGAAGGGGCTCTGAGAACAAAAATGTATTGTTTTCATGAAGGCCTAAAACCCAGCACTTCTTTACTTTAGAAAATGACAGGCAAAGGCAGCCCGAAGGGCATCTGCATCCCAACGCAGGAATATACACACCCCAACTAATCCCCTCATGTGTTAGGGACTAATTAGTAACTGTCAAAAAAGTAAAAAGCCTTGAAAGCAACCAATCCTCCTAAGACACAAGTTGGCACAGCCAAGTTGGGAACACTCCATCCGGGAAGGTAAACATTCCAAGAAAAGAAAGGAAACAAGAAGTGGAGAGAGGAAGAGAGATAGGAAGGAAGAGAAATGAGATTGGGAAAGGTGAAAGCTACAGAGAAACTGAAGTTGAGGTGAGTGCAAGAGAATTGCAAACTTAAACAAATCACCCCTGTTGACTAAGGCAAATGGGCACCTCTTAAAGTGGAGAGCAACTGCTGCAGGAGCTGAGCAACTGTCTCTATAGCAAATGGAGAGCAACTGTTTCAAGAGGAGAGCAACTGTCTCCGTAGAACCCTAGAACAGCATCTCCCCAGAGCCTGGTTGCTGCTCCTGCTTTCTTTGTGTTTCTTTTTTTTTTTATTGTGATCCCCTTTGGGACAAGCAAACATCTTATCCATTTGTTAAGTAAACTGCTTTGAGAATCTTTTGTTGAAAAACAACATATAAATATTTGTAAATAATACTAAAGGATGATGATGATGATGATGATGATGATGATGGATGATGATGATGATGATGATGATTTGAAATGGAGAGCCAATAAAATCCGTACATTTTGTTTTCAAATAAGTGTGTTCAGGATGAGCTAGAGCTCAATCCTAATAAGTTTACTTGAAAGGAAAGACCACTGCCACATTTGTTCAATTTTCTCAAGTACATAGTATTTCAGTTCAAGCAAGAAAAGGCACACCAAGAAGCAGCAACAAAAGCCATGTGGATGCAGCTGAAGTGAAACTCAGCATGCTCAGTAGAACCATACATTGGAGCGGTGTTTAGGAATTTCATCACATTCCATAGTTCCTGTCATTCTCCTCTCTGCCCCCTGACCATGAGCCGACTGGCAAATTCAATCTATCCGTTTCTAGCCCGTCATGAGGACAATAATTTGCCCACAACATGTTCAGTTCTGATCTCTTCCTCTAGCTTCCTTACCTGTTCTATAGTAGGGAGGTAGGGAGGTGGACACGGCTTCCTGTTCAGGGCAGACCTTAGTGGTGGACGAGCCAGGCAATCATCCAGGGCACCTATCTGAAGGGAGCGCAAAGCTGAGCACAAGTGTTGAGTGAACCACGGGGAAGTGCCATAGGCACTACTTACACCAGACACCTTTTATCCTAGGACTGCCATGTTCCTGTCACAGGGCAGAAAGCCTGAGTAGGGATAAAAAAGGAGGAAAGAGGGGTTGTGTCAGGGGTAAGCATCACTGAGCAACTGCAGAGGGCCTACTACTGATCCCTTACAGCATCTCATTTATCAGCGCCTCTGCAAGCTGGTGGTAGAGTTACTCTCAGGGCCACCTAATGGGGGAGGGGCAAGGAATGCAGTTTGCCAAAAACTCTCTGAAACCTGACCCTGATGTTGGGAGAAGAAAAATTAGACATGCACACTAACAACAAAAAAATAACTTTCGTATACTGGTTTTGAAGTCACATTCAAGCAAATAAGTAAGAGTTCAGAAAACCCGGGACTTCTCAAGCCAATGATTCATCTAGGGCAAGACCTAGAGTGTCAAGACACTCTTGGGAGAATAGGGACAGCTGAACAGTATAGAAGATTCCTTTTGAGATCAGTCATTTCAGATGTCCAAGCAGCTCATGGCTGCTTATGATCTCACTGTGCAATGGCTGCAGCCATGCGGAAGGCAATTGTAGCAATGACCACATGGCCACCCAAGCTTACAGCTTACCTTCAGTTCTTTAGCAAGGGCACAGTAGGGTCAGCTTCACCACATGCCCACTTGTTACAGATGACAGGCTATCCAAAAGAACGCAGCTGCCATGCAGTGAGATTATAAACCTTGCAGCCACCTGAAGTACACGGACAAAATCAAGGGGTTTTTGGGTTGTTTTTTTAATGCAATATATTTGCTACTATAATTCTAATTTGTAAACTAAGCTGTTTAGTGAACACTGCTGAAAATTGTGCCACTATGTCTTTCTTTACATGCATAAAAGAGCAAGATAAGAATAAGTGCATAACAGCTAGCACATTTTTTAATTATTTGAAGATTTCCGGCTTCAGACACTAATATCACATCTTTTTCTTCCTTCAATTACTAATGAAAAAGAAAATGTCTTCGTTCCTTTCAGACACTAATACAAAACATAACAGTTCCTGATCCTCTGCTTCTTGCCTGCTGAATGTGCACTGAATAATAATTTCCTGCTTTGCATAGTTACTGGGGATACCACACACACACTCACATGCATATGTATACTAAATAATTTTACAATCTGTATAGAGCAACAAAAAACTGTCCCTTAAGTAAAGTTCCTGGTTAACAGATATTTTCTTAATTTGGTAATGGCTACAATATTGTATACTGGCTTTTAAAGAAGTTGACAAGTAGAATTACAGAATTATAGAGTTGGAGGGCATTGAAGGCCATCTAGGCCAACCCCCTGATCAATGTAGGAAATCTGGACCTCAGCTAAAGCATCCCCAACAGATGGCTGCTCATCCTCTTCTCAAAGACCTCAGCAAGAGAGAGCCCACCACTCCATGATTAAATCTGTCATGATTAATTTAGTCTGGATCCTGCCCAATCATTCTATTACTATGGTCTAAAAATCACATTTCCCCCCTCCTCCCCCCACCCACTTCATCTGCAATATCAAGATCCTTTTTAAAGTGCCAAACCAAGTATCCCCTATTTCACTCTCAAGCCAGGTATCCACCCCACCCACCCCCACCCCCGCAAGGATGTGGTAGATTGTATTTTCTGCCAAATTTCATAAATTTGCATTTATCTCTGTTTAATTTCATTTTGATAGTTTCAGCACAGTTAAAATGTGGGCTCTCCTCCCTAGTTTTGTATCATCTGATAACGTGATGAGGCTTCCCTCCACTGCTTCATTGAGCCATTGCCAAAAATGTTGAAGAATGCTGGATCCAGGACAAAGCCTTGCAGCAGCCCACTTGAAAAGTCCATCCAGTTTGATGAGGAACGATTGGGAGAATTCTTTGAGTAGAGCTATCCAGTCAGTTGTAAATCCACCTGATGGCACAATCTAGCCCATTTTTTATAAGTTTGGTAACATGGGAAATATTATCAAATACTTTCATAACAAATCAAAATAAATTACATCTACAGCATTCCCACAATTCACTAAGCTAGTAACTCAATTAAAAAAGAGAGCTAGGACTAGTCTAGAAGAAATTATTCCTGACATACCTGTATCTACGCTGGCTTCCACTATACACTGATATCAAGATTACAGCTTGACTGCTTTCCATATGTTCTTCAAGTACCTTCCCTGGCACTGAAGTCAGACTGGATGGTCAAAGTTAGAAGTCAACATAAAATCTGTGTTTGGTCAAATGAAAATGAATTAAAGAAGAATTAAGAACTAAAATTCATAGGACATATTAGAAAGGTTTAATCTTTTAACATTTGCCTATCTTCTTTCTTTTTTTAATCCAATGTCAGCAGTCAGCTGGGCTATTCAAACAAGACCATTAGAAAAGCAAAATGCCTGTACAGCTCCAGATACTCTCCTAGGAGTAAATCCCAATGAGGTCTTCCAGATCTCTAAAGATGTATCTGCATTACCAATTTAAACTAGTTTAATTGCCATGATTTGCACCAAAGAACCCTGGGATTGTACTTTGATGACTGTGCTGAAAATTGTACCTAAAGATCCCTGGCTCCTCTCACAAAACTAGGGGTTTGGGACAACTTAGTTCAGGACAACTTGTCATCACAAATCAAAGCATCTTTGAGTCTGGATTATAAATGCTACTTTTTGGAAAGATAGGTTTCCTTTCTAAATTTGATTAATAATCCTAAATCTAATTACACTAAACCAGAATGATTAAAAATAGTTATTATGTAAACATTGTATTTATAATGATAATGATATTTTGTTGGCCCTCTTTGATATTAGTTGCACAGGCCTATTTTTGTTTTGGGGTGCTTTTTGGTGGATTGTTTATATTGTATAGTACTATATATTGTTGGTGGTACTATTTCACATATTTTTACTAAAAATGAAAAAAAAAGCTTTTTAAAAAGCTAGAATTCCTACAATATCCTGTAAATAGGACTTTTAAGTCTGTGGTGCTGAATGTCTTGAGGGATTACAGCCACATTTTATTAACAGTTAAAATGGAAAATGAATTTTACTTATAGTGGGAAAGAAGGAACTTTCATACACCCATTTCTATCCATCTCAGGCTGCTTCAAATTGACTGCTGAGGGGCCCAGTTCAGAAATAGCCTTACAGTATGTCACCACGCTGGTTTTAATGGTGATGTCTGACCTTCATCTGTTCCAGGTTGGCCAGAAGGCCAAATGGCTGAGAAAGTGTGTACTGATGGATGACCCAAGATGGTGTTGGGTCAGTGACAGTCATTAAAAACAGAGCACTAAAACACTGCCAGACTCAGGCTCAAGCCAGTGATTGCAAAGTAGCCAGAGGCAAAGCATGGTTTTTCTGTCCATTACTGCTTAACAAATCAGAATGCTGTTTTGACAGTAAACAAATAAGCCACTAAATTTCTACTAATGTGACCCACCCTATCAAGCTCAGCATCAAAAGAGATATTTGTACTTAAAATGAGTGCAAATAAATAGAAACCAACCCCATATTTCATTCCAAAGTGACCACTTTGGACCAAAGTGAATTATAAACAATGCAGAATAATGTAAGCTGCAAGTCTCATTGTGCCTTTCAGTAAAGTCACAGCCCCCAGGATAGACTTTGCTTTTTCCCTTCAGGTGAATAACAGCCATCTCTGATTACTTCACAGAGACAAATGCATTCTCATCCATTATATTAATCACATTATATGGTACAAAATGTTAGAGATGTGCAAACCAGTCCGGCAGTGCGGAAGTTCGGTCTGGAGGTTTGGGGGTTCAGGATCGAACCGAACACCCACCCACACCCACACACACACAAACACACACACACCAGTTCTGTCCATACCGGAAACAAACTGCTGGACAGGTCCGCAATTTTTTTTTAAAAAAATAATAGATTTAAAATACCTGTAGCCCCTTCAGGGGGCTTCCTGTAGGCCGCAGGGGGGGCATTATGGCTGCCACCGTACATGCGTACATGGCCTCTGCAAGGCCTAGTATGGCCTACGGCCTCACAGAGGCCATGTAAGCATGTGTGGCGGTGGCCAAAATGGCTGCCGCATGCCTTTACAGAGGCTCGAAAGGGCCGAGAATACTCAGCTTACCCGGCTGTGGCAGTGATTTGAGAGGCCGGCAGGGGGAGAGGGAACTTTTACAGACACACACACACACCAGCCTACAGGAGCCCCCTGAAGGGGCTCCAGGTGTTTTAAATCAGACCGGGGGGTGTTCGATGGGGACCGGACCGAACTTGGCCGGTCTGGTTCGAGTCTAGTCTGGACTTGAACCGAACTGGGCCAGTTGGTTCTGTGCACACCCCTACAAAATGTTGTCGCCTGACTTTTAGCTAGGGCTTTGCATTGAGAGCACTTCACCCCAATACTATGTGAGCTGCATTGGCTGCCAGTGTGTTTCCAGGTCCAATTCAAAGTCCTGTTTTTCACCTTTAAAAGGGAGTATACATGTTAGAATCTACAGTGGGTATAGGAAAGAATCACCCCCTTTGATAGACCTTAAATTCTGGTTCCCTTACATCCTGAAATGAAAACACAAAGAAAATTCCCTTCACCAGCTGTACTTATCCAATGCAACCTATAACATCCAACTGAAAAACATCACAATTACAGTCCAGAAAAAGTGTCAGAAACAAAAAACAAGAATTACTGAGATTGAAAAAGGATCACCCCCACCCCCATGTCAATATTTTGTTGAAACAACTTTTGCTTTAATAACAGCCTTGAGTCTGTTGGGATACTTCTCTATCAACCTTGCACATCTAGACGGAGCAATATTTGCCCACTCCTCCATACAGAACTGTTCAAGTTCGGTCACATTGGATGGTAGGTGTTGGTGGACTGCTATCCTCCCTGGATCCAGTCGGCCCTCCAATCTGGATGGAAGAGCAAGGAGGAAACTGGTAAGAGAGGTTATCAAGAGGCCAATGGCCACTCTGAAGGAGTTAAAGCACTTCATGGCAAAGAGTGGTTGTTCTGTGCATGTGACAACAATTTCACGAGCGCTCCACAGATGTGGCCTGTTCGGGAGGGTCGCAAGGAGAAAGCCACTTCTCAAGAAAGGCCACATTAAAGCTCATTTGAGCTTTGCCAGAAGGCACCTTGAAGATTCTGATGCCAAATGGAAAAAGGTCTTATGGTCAGATGAGACCAAGATTGAACTATTTGGCCTCAACACCAAACAGTACACCTGGCGTAAATCCAACACAGCTCACCATCCACAACACACCATACCTACAGTGAAGCATGGAGGTGGCAGCATCCTGTTGTGGGGGTGTTTCTCTGCCTCAGGGACTGGGGCTCTTGTTAGGGTAGAAGGAAAAATGGATGGGGCAAAATACCGTCAGATTCCAGAAGAAAACCTGCTACCCTCTGCCATACAGTTGAGGATGGGCAGAAGATTCACCTTTCAACATGACAATGATCCGAAGCACACAGCAAAATTGACCACACAGTGGCTGAAGGAGAAAAAAGTGAACGTCCTCATGTGGCCCAGTCAGAGCCCAGACCTAAATCCCATAGAAAATCTGTGGAGAGATTTGAAGATAGCAGTCCACCAACACCTACCATCCAATGTGACCGAACTTGAACAGTTCTGTATGGAGAAGTGGGCAAATATTGCTCTGTCTAGATGTGCAAGGTTGATAGAGAAGTATCCCAACAGACTCACGGCTGTTATTAAAGCAAAAGGTGGTTTAACAAAATATTGACATGGGGGGGGGGTGATCCTTTTTCAATCTCAGTAATTCTTGTTTTTTATTTCTGACACTTTTTCTGGACTGTAATTGTGATGTTTTTCAGTTGGATGTTATAGGTTGCATTGGATAAGTACAGCTGGTGAAGGGAATTTTCTTTGTGTTTTCATTTCAGGATGTAAGGGAACCAGAATTTAAGGTCTATCAAAGGGGGTGATTCTTTCCTATAGCCACTGTAGGTACCTTAAGATTTGCCTTTGTCTATATGTAACTTCTCACACTGTTCAATATCTGATCCAGATGCCACAACATGATTTAATGAGGCAGTCACTCACTCAAAGGAGGACTATTTCTGTGGTGGCCCCAACATTGTGGAAAACTCTCCTTTTGGAAACCCGTTTGCCTCCTCACAGAGCTTCCTTCTGAAATTTAATGCAAGCTGTTTAGTTTTACATAAGGGTTTCTGCTGTATATTGGTTTGTTATTTTTATATAATGACCCACATGGGCAGCATTACATGGGCATAACTGATGGGAAACAATATAAGTTGCATTCCCAAGGTGCAAGAGCACAACTTTACATTTGTGAACTTGCGCTTTTATGCAAGACCATCAGAGCTTCCTTATACTCCTTCAGCAGTGCAGACCCAAAGCTGTGAACCAGTGGTTTTAATTTACCTCCCTAAAGTTTGGTTTGTCCTGCTGTTTGTTCACTTATTTTGCGATGATATGTTGGTCTAGGTTTTTTTTATTATTTATTATTATGGTGCTTTGGGATGCAGTGTGCATGAACAAGTGAATAAAATAAATAAATAAAATCTATTTATATTATTTTTATTATATATATATATACACACACACACACACACACATATATATACACATACATTCATGCAGTGCAAAGCAGTATGGTGGGGCAGGCTGCACATAAGTAGTATGGTGGGGCTGCACAGAAGACAGTGAGGCTCTTCTCATGAGCACAGGAAAGTGGGCTAAGGCAGCCCAGTCTGCTTTCCTGCAGTCGTGGGAACTGCTGGGTGATGTGTGGGTCCCGGCGGTTAGCCCACTTAAGTTCCCCCCTTAAACGAGGTTAGCAGAGCAAGCACTCTGCTAACCCCATTTTACTGATTGTGCGTCACCATGGCACGGCTCTGTAGCAACACACAAGTAGATCCCTGACCGGGAGGCTACAAGCAGCCCCCTGGTCTTGGGGGGTCTCCAAGGATGTGCAGGACAACCTGGGATTTCCAGGGGCCAGGCAGCCCCTGATCCCCATTGCCCCTACCGGCTCTGTGACGGAGCTGGTAGTCGTGTGGGTGGCTGATCCAGCCATCCAGTGACAACTCCCTACTTGTCTGCAGAGAGAGCAGGCTAAGCCCGCTCTCCCCGCAGAGCCCAGTAAGGCTCACCACACTGCTCATGTGGAAAGCCTTCCCAGAGGGCTTATAAGCCATGTTATGCAAGGCACAAAGCTGCCACAGTGATGGTCCTTTTTCAAACTGCTGCTGTCATTATATAGTCCCCTTGCTTAGGTGCTAGTCTGAAGTAGGACCAAAGCTGCCATCCTAATCATTTTCTAAGGAGTAATTCCCTTAAACGCCATGGGCCAGATGGTTAGTCATGGCTAAGCACCATAGAATTTGATGAGACCAGTTAGTCATGACTAACAGGTTCTTTAAGTTCAATGTGATTTAGTTACTCTACCTTAGAGCCGTTTCTCACAACCAGTGAGAAAAGGCTCCAATCTGTAGGGGAGGAAGTCTTAAAATGCCAACCTCCCCAGCAGACAATTGAGGACTCCTTCCTGGGTGAGCAGATTGCCTGCCCAGACGATTGCCAGCTACTGCCAGCAGCATGGAGAGAGCATGGGATGCATCTTCCCAGCCCCAGAATTGCACGAGCGCACAGTGCACTATAGGGATTCTCCAGGCACTGACCAGGAGGCTACTCATGTGTAGGTGCTATGCAGAGCCATGCTGAACCAACACATAAGCACTAAGCCCAGTTTAAGGGTGCCCTCATGCCCCAAACCTGGGCTAAGCAGTGGGCTCCCTAAGTGGGTTTGCTGCCATGCCATTGCCAGGAGCTGCATGGCTTCTGGTGGTTCACACACACCAGAAAAACCAGGCTAGGCTTCCTTAGCCCGGTTTTGCCTGCATGTGTGAATAGCCCCTTAGTCTAGATGTTGCCCAGTGGGACTTACTTCAAGTTAGCACGCATTTGATTGTGCTGCACATATTCCTTTTATAAAAGAACGTGCCAGCTCTGCATGTGCTAAAGACGTTCTTAGCATTGATACAACCTAGAACACAGAATTCAGAAATCACAAACCAATTGTTGAAGACAGGAGGGGCATGCCTTGGAGTTCAAGCCAATTTTCAGCAATGTTAATTCCCTATCCTACCAACATTTAATGGTCTACAGTTCATTTAACTTTGTGCACCTTTTTAAAACTTCTGCTTTTTATGGTCCCAGTCCCTTTGAGACCCATTGTGAACTGCAGCTTGGAAGCTGTATGCCTCTCTAGAATTTGAAATTGCCAGCAATAGCTCTTGGCAGAAATGAAAGATCTCTGTAGATTTGGAGCTAGAGATCCATATGTATCATTATTAACTGATTAAATGCTACAGCAACTTAAAAAAAGATATATCAGACTGCCTTGCTAAAAATGAGTTAGCTCTGCTACATTCTCCCACTGACACGGTGTTATTGTATATTTATAAAAATGATGTCTTGTCAGCCATCACTGCAGTTTTCGAATAGGTATATATTAATGCATTGCTTTCCATTTTTCCAATGTGAGAGGAAAAGACACACTGACAGCATGACAAAGATAGCCTGAAGCAGTGAGCAGCCAAGATTATCCAATCAAGTCACAAAGCTTACATATTATTTAAAAATATTTTTGATTCAGGAGTTCTGATGTTTAATTTTGAGTGCCTTAGGCACACAGTGGGTGTTTAGAAACAGTATCCCACACTCATTCTTATATAACCACAGTTACAACCTAGAAAGCGTAGCAGTTTTATAAATAGGCATGCAAGTATAATATATAACATTCTGTCCTACTTTTCGTTATATTTAGTTTTTATACCTACTTTTTGCAAATATTTTTATCCCCACTGAAAATTCTAGTATAGATTCTAGGAGATTTTAAACAAAGGTTCCCCAAATCCCACACAAATTGTTCCTTATACTAAAATGTTTGTGCACTGGTTCAGTAGGCTTGTGCACTGGTTCAGTAGACGCAGCCCTCAGCACACACTATTAGGAAGGGGATTCACCAAGAGAGCACCCATTGTGACATCCTCCATGGAAATCCCAGCACCCTTCCAGTGCATCCCTTTATTGAGTAGGTGGGCTTGTTGAAAAATAAATAAATCTGGAGCACATTAAGAAGGGGCTATTCAGGATAAAGAGATGTGCTAGAAAGATGCTGCAACATCCACAGAAGACATCACAATGGGCATGCTTTTGGCGCATACCCTTCTTAATTGCCTGGGCCAAGTGGCTTATCCATAACAAAGTGAAATTATTTCAGTGTACTTTTAAAAACTAAGACTTGTGCATCTTAATTCCATTCTCAACTAACTGAATGTAGCTTTCAAATGGAAGAACATGGGAAGGTGCCTTATACTAACTCACACCACTAGTCTAGCCACCTCAGTAGTGTGTACAGACTGCTGGCAGCAGCTTTTCAGAGCTTCTTCAGACAAGGGTCTTCCCCCTACCAGAGATGCCATTTATCCATAAGAACTATTGGTGAGGTACCTGGTGAGGTACTCATTGTGCAGGGTCGAAACGGAGGAGACGATTTTGATCTGCCTGTTCTGGATGGGGTCACACTTCCCAAGAAGGAACAGGTACGCAGTCTGGGGGTGCTTCTGGATCCAAGTCTCTCCATGGTGTCCCAGGTTGAGGCAGTGGCCAGAGGTGCCTTCTATCAGCTTCGGCTGATACACCAGCTGCGTCCGTTTCTTGAGATAGATGACCTCAAAACAGTGGTACATCTGCTGGTAACCTCCAGACTGGATTACTGTAATGCGGTCTATGTGGGGCTGCCCTTGTACATAGTCTGGAAACTACAGTTGGTTCAGAATGCGGCAGCCAGGCTGGTCTCTGGGTCATCTAGGAGAGACCATATTACTCCTGTATTGAAGGAGTTACACGGGCTGCCAATATTTTTTATTATTTTATTTTTACATTTTATATCCTGCTCTTCCTCCAAGGAGCCCAGAGTGGTGTACTACATACTTAAGTTTCTCCTCACAACAACCCTGTAAAGTAGGTTAGGCTGAGAGAGAAGTGACTGGCCCAGAGTCACCCAGCTAGTATCCTACTAGTATGTTTCCGGGCAAAATACAAAGTGTTAGTTATAACCTATAAAGTTCGAAACAGCTTGGGCCATGGGTATTTAAGAGAATGTCTTCTTCGTTATGAACCCCACCGCCCATTGAGATCATCAAGAGAAGTCAATTTGCCGTTGCCACCAGCTCGTCTGGTGGCTACGCAGGAACGGGCCTTCTCCATTGCTGCCCCGAGGCTTTGGAATGCACTCTCTGGTGAAACAAGAGCCTCCCCATCTCTGACAATTGTTAAAAAGTCTTTAAAGACACATCTATTCACCCAGGCTTTTATCTGATACGGTTTTGATTGTTTTTAATGTTGTTTTAGAATATTGTTTTTAAAATGTTAAATTATTGTGTTTTAAATGTCTTGTTTTTGTTTTTAACTAATTTTTTAATGTTGTTTTTATCTTGTAGTAAACCACCCAGAGATGTAAGTTTGGGGCGGTATAAAAATATGTATAAAATAATACATATAAAAATAGGTATAGAAATAAATAAATAACATAAGGACAGCCCTGCTGGACTAGGCCTATCTAGTCCAGCATCCTGTTTCACACAGCGGCCCACCAGATGCCTCTGGGAAGCCCACAGGCAAGAGGTATATGCATGCCCTCTCTCCTACGGTTGCTCCCCTGGAACAGGCATTTGGAGGCATCTTGCCCGGCCTATAGCCCTCAGACTAGTAGCCATTGATAGACCTGTGCTCCATGAATTTATCTAAACCCCTCTTAAAGCTATCCATGCTGCTGTCAGTTACCATTACTGTGGCAGAGAATTCCACAAATTGATTTTATTCATCATGAATAAAATATTTTTGACAGCATTGCATGTTAATGTTACATTCTGTTTAAACGCGTCCTGTGCGACAGCAGTGCCAGCACCGATAGGGCAACCTAAGAGCACAAAGGGGTAGGACTCATTTCTATCTTGCAACAGAAACTTACTTCACCAGACATTTGAAACAAACCTTTTCCCTGAGATCAGGGTACATTGGGTGTGTAAACTGAGCCCTAAATTGTGTCCACTGAAGGGATAAGCCACGCCAAGCCAAGCATTTTATAGTTCCAACTCAAGCTCTGAGTGTTCGTGTTAGGGCTGTGAATCACATCTTTGCTTGAAATCCTCACTAATCATAAGCAAAAGGGATTAGAAGTACTTTTCACTACATTAGCAGCACGGCCTTGTTATTCTTTGACATACGACAACATAAAAGTATAATAAAATGAAGAATTATGGAATAAGCATATCTGAACCTTGGATCATACTTATGTTGAAACTTGGATGAAACATACCAGAAAGAAAGCTTTAGGCATTGCTGTAAATTCTTGGACACAACATCAAACACACATTGATCTGACAGAAATTATGATGATGATTCATAGCATCGAAGGCTGAGGAGTCAAAGAAAATAATGAAAGTAAACTTAAAGGTCTTTATAGCTTATGAAATATTAAATATATATATATTTCTAAAAAGAACTCAGCACAAAATTCTCTTTTTTCTTGGAAACAAGTACTTATAGCCTTTTTAGTTTAGCTAAAATGGAAGTATAACATCTTTGCAGTACATGCAGGTTACATTGTCAGAATTTGCATTACTTATTGCTGAAACTAGGTTTTTCTGTGCACCGTAACCAACTATTTGTGATATTTACAGAAAGAGGGTATCTGTACAATCATAAATAAAATGTCTCCCAGCAGGCTTCTACAAATGCAGATAGGAAATCAGTTTCTATATTCACAGAAGTTTCCATGGAAGTCCCAGTGAGAAACGGTCCTGCTGTAGTTATACAAGATGTCTTTCTGAAATTTGCCTGGACCTAATGGCCTTTTTTTGCGGGGCGGGGGGAGCTTGCAAGATAAACATCATCCCTTCATGCGCACACACCGTGACACACACAGTAACACATGGGCTCTTGAGGGCCCAAACAACAACTGAACTCAAAAGAATGCAAGGATGTAAAACAGTGCTCTTTATGCAGATATGCATTAGCAGAAACATTTCAACATGCAACTTAACATATTCCCATCCCACATATTTGCGTAACACTTAAGAGAGTCCAATGATTCTGTACTGAGAAACTTATTTTTCCAAGGAGACCCAGGCAGCAGCATAATCCAACACAAAGCTGGGGCATACCCAGCAGAGTTTATTCTAAGCACTTCTTGAAACTGCACCCAGCCCCCATTCCCAACCTGTGATCATCTCCCAAACTATTTCTAATTGGGGTGGGGTGGGGGGCAAAGAAGGGAAACAGAATGAATACAGAACTTAAGAGAAAGACGCAAATAGGGAGGAGGGAAGGAAGGATAAGAAAATAAGAGAAGAAAAAAGAAAGTGCCTTGCAAAAATGGATGAGAGCATTTTCTCTCTCAAACTATAGTTGAGGACCGAGACCTTTTTCTACATCTATTTTTATTTATCTATTTCATGGGGAAGGGGTTTGAAATGAAGTTGGGACTGTACCAGCCACCCACACCCCCACACACAAAAGCACCCAGAAAACAGAAATCAGTTGAAGCACCAGATCCCTCTTGGAGTCCCAGCACTCTCTCACACACACCTCTCTCACCCACTCCCGCTAACCCTAATCCACAACATAACATGAGAACTCAGTACTTCTACCTGGAACACAAGTTGACTCTGGGCACATAGCATTCAGTTCTCCTGTTGTTCTCTCTCATGCCGTTGGTCTCAGATCTGGCTGTGTGTGCATGGCACAGCACAAGTTGGCAACCCATCAAGTGAGGCATGCACTGGCTGTCTGGCAGGCTCACTGCAGATGTGCCTACTCAGCCACCTGTGCTGCTGCCTCTCCCCTCACTCCACATGCTACACACAGTTGCCTGCCCTGAGGTTATCGCTGCTGCTACCAGTGCCACTTTGCCTAGGCTGGGGGAGCTCCGGAGCCTGGTTTTGCATTTGCTTGTGAATAGCCTCTATGACATCTAAAGGAACTACCATCTTGCTGCTCTTTAGCTGGAAGAACTGCAATGGTAAGGTAGCAAAAGGGAATAAAATCCATGATTATTTAGAATGCGAGAAACCATTCTTCAACTAGAGTCTACATAAAGGTAAAGGTAAAGTGTTCTGTCAAGTCAATTTCAACTCCTGGTGCCCACAGAGCCTTGTGGTTTTCTTTGGTAGAAGAAAGCCCTGTGGTTTTCTTTGTAGGAAGGGTTTACCATTGCCTCCTCAGTATGAGATGATGCCTTGCCTTTCAGCATCTTCCGATATCGCTGCTGCCCAATATAGCAGCAGCGGGGATTCAAACCAGCAACCTTCTGCTTGTTAGTCAAGTATTTCTATGATTTGCCACTTAAGGTGGTAGAGTCTACATACAGTTCAGCAAATGAAGCAGTTATTTCAGGATTCAGCTTAAGCAACATCAAAGCAGTTTTTCCTTTTTGCATATTTCTAATGCCCGAGAATCCCAGTTCCTTCTTACGTGTACTGCTGCAACCTAGTAATCAATGTTTTATTTACTATGACCGATTCACAGGTTTTGGTTTTGTTGTTGTGCACTGCCCAGAGCTATTTGGATGGGGCAGTATATACATGTAATAAATACATAAATATGGCTAGTTTTAAAACAGGCCTGTCTGTCTGGCCACACTAGCGATGCAGTAAAAAATAAAGTCAAAACTATATACACTTATTTACATCTAATAATATATCTTCTATGGATTCTAACCCACATGGATATTTCAGATTTGCTTCTGTAAGTTCCTTTTAATATATTTCATTTCATTCTAATTTTCCAGTGTCTATCCACGTATTTTTTTATTGTTAAATTTCTATACCGCCATTCATTAAAACAATGTATTCATTAAAACATATGTATTCATTTCTGTGAAAATATCCGGTCACTCCACTGAAGGGTCACAAGAGATCCATTTGAACATAATTGCACTGGATCTGTGGACAGCAGTTAAGTGGTTGGAATCCAGTGGAACTTAGTGCTCTGAGGGATTCCAGAGGTGATGGAAAACAAGGCTCTCTTATTCAGGAGAAGTTACAACTATCAAGTTCCCCCCATTTCCCTGATTGTGAGTCGCCACGCACGGCTCCGTGACACATCGACTCATAAGGAGACCCCCAACTGGGAGGCTACAACAAGCCTCGCAGTGTTGGGGGGCTTCCCAGGATGCCCAACACACTCATGCAGGGCATTCTGGGACTTCCAGAGCACAGGTGGCCCCCAATCCCCACAGCCCCAACCAGCTCCGTGAGAGAGCCAGTAATCGTGTGGGTGGCCTATCTGGCACTTGCCACATTCATCTCAGTTAAAAGTAGGCCGGAGATCAAGCACCTGACGCCCATCAAAAGCCTCCAGGGGATTCACATGGGAATAACTGGCCTTTTAAAACTGAACCCCTTTTGAACTGAACCTGAAATTAAACTGGCAAGCAATGCAGCTGGTACAACAAAAGCGTCATATAGACCATTCACCTCAATCCCATCACTATCCTAGCATTGCACTAGTTGTTGCTGCCAAACTGTATTTAAAGACAGCCCCACATAAGCCTCATTCAGACATTATAAAACTGCCCCACAGGGCAAATCCCACCCTCACCCTGTCACTCACACTTATAATGGGGCTTGTCCAAAGCAGGAAAAGTCCATAGCATGATGGTGGGCATATCTATGATTGTGAAACTGGATTGATACAGTCTCGCAACAATGGAAACACCTGCCATCATGTTTCGGCCTCTTCCCTCTTCAGACAAGCCCTGCTGCATCCATGAGTGGCTGGATGCACTGCTGATTGAGTTGGTGGGGGCAGGACTCTCTCCCCCTTCACCCCACTGTATACAGCTACAGTTGGGCAATTTTATAATGTCTGGATGAGTCTATAGATAGCATTATCAGAGTCTAGCCTGGATGTAACTAGGGCATGGTCACTGAAGCTAAGTTCATTGTCTCCAGCTGGGGCTGCATTTGGTGAACCAGCCAAAGCTGGGCAAAGACCCTCCCGGTCATAGCTACCACTTCAACATCTAGCGACAGCTTCAGAGCCAGAAGTATCCTCAAGCTGCTTGCTTGAGCTTTCAGTGGGAGGGTATCCAAGATACTTCTGACCAGATCACAGAATAAATGGAATCACCATTTTGTCTTATGAAGCTTCAGGTTATTCACTCTTACTCAGACTAAAACTGTTTCCAAGCACTAGTTCAGGGACACCATCTCCTTAGGATCAGATATTGGAAATGAGATGTAGACCTGTGTCTACATCTGTTAGCTTAGAACCCAAAGTTTCCCCAGACTTTCCCAGAGGTTTCTTGGACATGTTAAACTTCTCAGAAACTGAACATCTGAATATAAAGAAAAAAACCTGGTAGGTTCTTACTTATTTCTCAAAGACAGATTATAGAAAAGGGTGTTTTAAAAAAGAGACATGTTAATTGCACAAAAATCTTGCCCTGCCTCCTCCTCCTCCTCCTCCTCCTCCTCCTCCTCCTTCTTAGGGGGGAATGATAATTAAACTTATTCCAGCCAACAGAAAATAAATATTTGTACACACAAAACAGCCATGGGGCAAGCATAAAGAAATTGTAGCCCACATACTTTATGCACAACTTTTATTCTGCAGATGGAAACAAATATTCCATAGTGTGTTTCAAATGAGAAAGATCTTTCAAAGGGAGAGGACAAGATTAGGATGGAATGAAGTGTGTTGAACTGTATGTAAAACTTATGCCCTGAAGCTGCAAGCAAATACTCCAACAGAATGATAAGAGGAAAGAAAATGCAGATGGCCTTCCTATAAGTCCTAACAAGTTGATCCATGCATTGTTCCTTGGTGTAATATGAAAAAAATACACTGCAAAACAGACATGTACTTATTACTTTATCTTTATCCTGAATCCTAATAAAACAACTCTAGGGAAATCCAGCTTTCTGGCAGGATCCTTCCATGGTTTGTTTAGAGATTCCAGTCAATTCACTTTACTCCAAATTGGATGTGACTGTAGCCTTGTCAGTAGTGCACCTAAGTAATTATGGAGCCTGGACCTAGAGGCCTTTTGGGAAGTGGGGGCCCTGCCGCAAAGTAGGTAATTTTGGAACCTGGACCTAATGGGCTAACAGGGAACAGGGCCACCCTTTGCAGAATCTCTCTCTCTCCCCCCTCCCGTGTGTGTGTGTGTGTGTGTGTGTACACACCTTTAAATATATTTTAAAGAAGGTATTCTGAATAAGAAACTTCCCACTGACCCGCACATACCACATTTTGCATGGAGACAGTCCAGGCTTCCACTCTCCCCTCTTCCTCCCTCACCTCCGCTGCAGCAAAGGCGGGGTAGGGAGAAAAACAGTGAAGAAACTCTTTGGAAGGCAAGGGTAGCAAGTGGAGGGGGGAGAAATCTTAATCCAACCCCTGTCTCCAGACCCGGTGCAGCAACTGCAGCTTTTGTGCTCCTGCTGCTTGCTGCCATCACACCTACATTTCTTCTCCCCTCTACCCGCCATGTTTATTCTCCCTCCCCCCATATCATTGTTACCACTGCCATCCCCTCCTCCTCTTTGGCAGCTGAGCCAGCTGACTCCTGCCTGCTGGTGGTGGTTGTTGCTGCCCTGCACACAACTCGATCACACTGACCCAGAAACAATGGCATTACATGTGCAAGCAGTTTCATGAAAAAGTAGACCCACGGTTTTCCTCCCTATACTCTGATTTCTACCTTTGGAATAAATAGGTTTCACCATCTGTGCCTCCAGTTTTGTGGTGCCAGCCTTATGTCCAAACGCTGGCATCAGAATTCCTCCTTCTGCAACCAAAATTGAGGGAGGAAGCTCCTCCCTCGCTCGGGCTGCTATAGGCTGCTGGGGCTGTGCTTCATTAAAGAAGGAAGCTCCAACAGCCAAATCCCCTTCCTCTCTGCAGTCAGCAAGACTGCAGAGAGGTACCTCTCCATTTTGTCTGAATGCACACAGGAGAGTGGGGGGGGAGGGGGCGCAGAACCGTGGGCCCATTGGACCCACGGTTCCATGTTACATCCAAAGATGGGCGCTCTCTCTCTCTCTCTCTCTCTCTCTCTTTCAGAAGCCTTGAAAAATGTAAGATTCTGCTCTAGAGGTTATACTAGATTATCTCAGTGGTATTTCATGTGTACAATTCTACAAGGTTAGGTACGGGAAATTGGCATTGTAGTGATAAAACTGCTCCACCAAAAGAATACATGCTAAAAGCTGAATGTTTTACACATAATATGGTTTCAGATACAGTAAAAATATATGCTTTCAAACTGGGAATATCCCTATCACATATGCATTTAGTAACTTCCATATTCCTGCCTTGGTCAGCAGTTCACAGAACTGAACATAGTTTGGTTTGTGTTTCTACAGGTCATATTTCTATCCCTAATAATAATTTTCATTTTTACTTGCAGGTGTATCTCCTCCGATTGAGTTCAGCTGAGTCACACAACAAATGCATGTAGAATCAGTTTATGGAGAAAGTAGCAAGATCACTCCTGACCTCCATACATTAATCCAAATCCCTGAACAAGGTACAAAGGTACAAGGTACAATGCCAATTTGCTCCTGCATGAGAGTAGGCTCCGTTCAGAACTTTAGATCAACGTTCAGAGGTCAGGGGGTGAGTCCTGTAGGATCAGCCCTGCTCTCCGCTCTGTGAATTGATTCTTCCCAATTTGTTCTGTGAATAAGGCTAACATTTCTCACTCTACTCATTAGTGTCCACACTTTTCTCTTAAAATGGACCACATTTCATGGTTTTGTTATGTAAACTACTGCCTCCCAGGAAATCATTGATGGCTTCAGAAGGGCTGTATCCACCAAACTGCCAACACATAAAGAACCTTTTGGAGTTCGTTGAGAGTGTCAACAAGTGTGTGGATCAAGGTGATCCAGTTGACATAGTCTACCTGGACTTCCAAAAAGCTTTTGACAAAGTTCCCCATCAAAGACTAGTGAGGAAACTTAGCGATCATAGGATAAGAGGACAAGTACATGTGTGGATTGCTAACTGGTGGAAAGAGAGGAAACAGAGGGTAGGTATAAATGGAGAGTTTTCACAATGGAGGGAAGTAAGAAGTGGGGTCCCCCAGGGATTTTTACTGGGACCGGTGTTTTTTAATTTATTCATAAATGATCTAGAAGCAGGAGTAAGTAGCAAGGTGGCCAAATTTGCAGATGACACCAAACTCTTTCGGGTAGTGAAATCCAAAACGGATTGTGAGGAGCTCCAAAAGGATCTCTCCAAACTGGGTGAGTGGGTGACAAAGTGGCAAATGCGGTTCAATGTTGGCAAGTGTAAAGTGATGCACATTGGGATGAAAAACCCCAAATTCAAGTATACACTGATGGGATCTTAGCTGTCACTGACTGATCAGCAGAGGGATCTTGGGGGTCGTGGTGGACAGCTTGTTGAAAGTGTCGACTCAATGTGCAGCAGCTGTGAAAAAGGCCAATTCCATGCTAGAGATTATTATTATTATTACATTTATATTCTGCTTTTCCTCCAAAGAGCCCAGAGCGGTATACTACATACTTGAGTTTCTCCTCACAACAACCCTGTGAAGTAGGTTAGGCTGAGAGAGAAGTGACTGGCCCAGAGCCACCCAGCTAGTATCATGGCTGAATGGGGATTTGAACTCGGGTCTCCCCAGTCCTAGTCCACCACTCTAACCACTACTCAAAAAAACCTGGCTAATATTATAATGCCTTTATATAAAACTATGGTGTGGCCACACCTGGAGTACTACATACAATTCTAGTCACCACATCTAAAAAAGAACATTGTAGAACTGGAAAAGGTGCAGAAGAGGGCAAGCAAGATGCCTAGAGCACCTTTCTTATGAGGCAAGACTACAACACCTGGGGCTTATTAGTTTAGAAAAAAGACGACTGCAGGGAGACATGATAGAGGTCTATAAAACCATGCATGATGTGGAGAAAGTGGATAGAGAGAAATTCTTCTCCCTCTCACATAACACTAGAACCAGGGGTCATCCCATGAAATTGATTGCCGGGAAATCTAGGACCAACAAATGGAAGTACTTTTTCACACAACGCATAATCCACTTGTGGAATTCTCTGCCAAGAGATGTGGTGACAGCCAACAACCTGGATGGCTTTAAGAGGGGTTTGGATAACTTCATGGAGGAGAGGTCTATCACCGGCTACTAGTCAGAGGGCTGTAGGCCACCTCCAGCCTCAAAGGGAGGATGCCGCTGAGTACCAGTTGCAGGGGAGTGACATCAGGAGAGAGGGCATGCCCTCAACTCCTGCCTAGGGGTGTGCACGGAACCGCGGAGCTGCGGTCCAGCACTGGGGTGGGGGGTTCCTTTAAGGCGCGGGAGGGTTTATTTACCCCTCCCGGCGCTTTACCCCCCTCCGGTGCCCGTATTTCTTTGAATAATTTCGCTTACTATCTCTTGGAGCGCCCCTTCTCCGGCGCTGTGCTGCAGAAGTTCTTTAAGTAATATCTCTCTGCCACCCCTTCCCCCACTTGGCATGCAGAGCAAAAAGGCTTTAAGAAGCCTTTTGTGTATGTGCATGCGCGCACGTACTTTATTGACTAAACGGAGTGGCAGGATATCTCCCTGCCGCCTCTTCTTCCGTTCTGCTTTGCTGCCGTTCTGCTTTGCTGCAAAGTGCAGCAAAGTGGAAGAAGGGGCGGCAGGGAGATATCCTGCCGCTCCGTTTAGTCAAGAAAGTAAGTGCGCGCATGCACACACACAAGGCTTCTTAAAGCCTTTTTGCACAGCATGCCAAGCGGGGGAAGGGGTGGCAGGGACATATCCTGCCGCCCCATTACTTAAAGAACTTCTGCAGCACAGCGCCGGTGAAGGGGCGCTCCAAGAGATAGTAAGCAAAATTATTCAAAGAAATACGGGCACCGGAGGGGGGGGGAAGCGGCGGGAGGGGTAAATAAACCCTCCCGCGCCTTAAAGGAACCCCCCACCCCGAACCACCCGAATCCAAACCGCCCATGTCCGGACCAGTCTGGAGGCCTGTAGAATGGCCTCCGGACTGGTCTGGGCACATCACTACTTCTGCCTGTGGCTTCCAGCGGCATCTGGTGGTCCACTTTGTGAAACAAGATGCTGAACTAGATGGGCCTTGGGCTTGATCCAGCAGGGCTGTTCTTATGTTTCATCTTTAGGATCTCAAAACTGCTTTCAGAATCCCCCAGTAGGCTAGGCGGGTGAGCACCCCAAGCACACACATGATCTCAGTGCTGGGTCTAACACGACAGCCAAACCCTGGCTGGGCTTCCCTAGCCTGGGTTAGGCTGCTGGCAAGAGCAGCCTTAAGGTATAACATCTGAAATTACAGGAGATAGAGAAAGTAGTATTTCTAATTGTAGAAACACCAATTAATGTTGAGAGATAGATTTAGGCAACAGCCAGAGTTTACATTCTATATTGCCTTTAAGAAGTTTTAGTTTTAGACAAATCCTGCTAATTTTCTTCTCCTATTCATTTTCATAATGGGGCGAGGCTTACCTGCTGCTTGAGCCTCTCCTGGCAGCTGTTTCCCAGTACCATGTTTCCCTCTCAATGGACTGACGCAATGTTGGGGACATTGTGGGGGAATTGGCATCTGCTCAGAAGCAGCTGACCAAGGGAGCTCTGGTGCTTATTTTCAGTTTTAAAAATAGTAGCTTACACTCTGTGCAGCTAGCCACCAATCCAAGAGAGAGAAATGCTCATTGCTTCCAATCCACTGTACAACAAGGCACATGTGTTATTGTACTCCTTAGTAGGCATGGAGCCTCCTCACCCTCAGAAGCAGCTCAGGCAGGATGTACAGTAGACTGGAAGCAGTAAGCATGCCTCTCCCTTGGACTGGCGGCTCACTATGCAGAAAGTAAGTCAGTTGTTTGAAAAAAGAAAAACTCGGTTTCTCTGCTGCATTGCTAGGTAACCCTTATGAAAACAAACGGAATACTGAATGAACTGGCCGTTGGGTTCATACAGGCCCTACCACAGACATTTATTATGTAATAGTTGAACTATCGCAACCAATTCAATTCAATTTTTCATTCTTTCCAAAAGAAGTGTACATATATGCTGTACCCTGGTGCAAACCTATGCTCCACAGGACTCCAAAATGCACATATTGTTACAGATACTTAGGCTTGTCCTGTTCTTGCCTGTAATATGAGATACTGCACACATACACAGCCACCTAATGGTGCAGCAGCGAATTATCCTGCCTAGATAGAAGGAGGCTGTTGGTTCAATTCCCTGCTGGTACTGTATGTTTCCCAGACTATGGGAAACACCTATATCGGGCAGCAGCGATATAGGAAGGTGCTGAAAGGCATCATCTCATACTGGGTGGGAGATGGCAATGGTAAACCCCTCCTGTATTCTACCAAGAAAACCACATGGCTCTATGGTCGCCAGGAGTTGACACTGACTTGATGGCACAACCTTTCCCTTCCTATGCACACATACTGGGGGATTCCTAATCATGTGCACCCAGTATTTGTGGGGAGGGATAATCAAGCAGAATACTGTTGGTAAATCAAACTGTATTTATATCTAAACTTGTATTAGCTTTATTACAGTTTAATTGTCATAGGTTGTGCTAAAAACAAACAAAAACCACCTTGGTATTATAGTTTGAAAAGAACAAACAGTACTCCTGAGCTTCTCTTTGCAGAATTACAATGCCCAGGGCTTTCTGGGGGAAAGGTGGCTGTTAAATTAGGGTACCTACACTCTTAGTCCCTCCATACTCACTGGAATAATTGGAGCAGAAAAACTTACTCAATATGATTGTTCATCTTAATATGATTCTAAACCAAGCTGTAGTTCTGAGCCTCCAACATACACAGACTTTTTAGTTCAGTCCACTTGTTTAGCAAGCAGAACAATATTTCATCTAACGACTGAAAAAAAAAACCTTAGCTGCTTCATGTTTAAATTTTTTTTAAACAAAAAATCTGTACATTACCATAGCAGATTGTGTTTAAATGAATGAATCATGACATGATCCTGGGTACTTAGCTACATCTGTTATGTAGTAAATTGCCCTGCACACTACATGCATAATAAAGAGGAAGAAGAGGGTATTTATTCTTAAAGCAGACTTAATTATGTGATGGTACACGAATGGTCAGGACAGATGGATCAGCTGCAATACTGTAAAACTGAGAAATAAAAGTTGTTTATATTTCCTAGGAACTAAATGCAATCAATCACTTTTTTCTGAGAAAAGGACAGTTATACCCTATTTAACTCTCTAGTTGGTCAAAAATGTGCTTACATAGGACAAAAATGTAGGGCGCTTGCTTATGGGTGATTTTTCCATTGTAGTTGGCTTCTCTAATTCTTCCTTAAGTGGCCTGTATTAAAAAGTAAGCAGATTCTTTAGAGTAGTTTCTATAGCTTGAGGGTGTTAGAAAGTGTTGAGGCACTGTCATTTTCAACAGTGCTGCTTCCTGTTCTAATATTATTCAGTCAATTAGAATAATTAGCACAGATTAAAAGTTAAAAAGGAATGAAAACGCTGGAGCACAATGAAATCACTATAATAAACAGGCAGGGCTAAAGCTGAATATAAATTCCTATGAAACATACAGGACCAAACAGTTAATAAGCACATATACTGAAACTGATGTCTTAATGACCTGCCAAACAGGAGAGCAGAGGGGATTAAGATCACAACATTGTTGAAACTGGGAATAAACCTATCTTAAGGCAAATAGGATTATTTCACACTATGAAATAACAAGCAATCAATCCACCAAACAATAATGCTGCTTAGCCTCCATGTATTTTAAGGAATACCACACAACACCACATGGACAATGAACATGAATTATATAGAAACTGTGTTCGGTAGACTGGACTTCCTGGGGGTTGGGAAGCTAGAAAGGAGCTTATAGAAAAGGTACAAGATTGGTTGTCTTCACTGCTACTGCTCCTACATTAATATTTGTGGTAGAATATTCTATATTTTGTTCATAGTTCAAAAAGAAAGGTTTTACTGTTGAAAAAATGCAAAGCAAATAATGTGAAAGGCTGGCATACAGATATGCAGTATATATTTCATTATATTTAAAAATTGTATTTTAAAAAATTGCTCAAAATTAATAAGGGTTACAAAATCAACAGTTTTCCAGATTTTTATTTTTATCTTATATAGCCCAGAATCCAGGCTACATCAAGAAACATAGTCACTTTTTAAACAAATGTTCTTAATTTTGAAAGACCCATACCTTGGAAACTTCCTTAGGATTAGAAGCCCAGTCCATGGCAGCTGAGTTCTCTCAGGAACATTCTGGTGGATCATGCTCTATCAGTTTAAAATCAACTGCTTAGGAAATAACGTTTTGATAATTATAAATGTATAATTCTGGTGATGATAATATAGCTCCCTTATTTTTCCATCCCCATATCACAGGTGGATAGAATGCTAACATTGCTTGCATTTGCACATAACACAAAATCGGAGGTGAAGGACCTCTGGTTTCAAAAACTGAATGCCCAAATGTGAGGCTGCTTCGGTTTCAAAAGAAAATAGAGCCATGGTTTCCCTCTCCAGACAGGGGTTTGTATCTTCAGTTTGTACAGTCTCCAACACCTGGACTTGCCATTTACATCCAAACACTGGCACCGCAGTTTGGTTGCTTTGCAGCCAGAGTTGAGGGAGGAAGCTCCTCCCTTGCTCCAGCTGCTATTGGCTACCAGGGATGTCCTTCAGTAAAGAGGAAGCCTAGGTAGCCAGTTTCCCCTCCTCTCTGCAGTCAGCAAAACTGCTTAGAGAGATCTCCCCTTCATCCAAATGCAGATAGGAAAGTGGGGGGAGGGTCACAGAACCATGGGTCCATTGGACCTGCAGCTCTGCATTGCATGCGAATGCGGCCATTGTATAGGGTTACATGGAAGAAGCAGTAAGGAATAGGGTATCTGATTGTGAAAACCAGGCAATAAGAAGTTGGTGTTAGCTCCTTAAGGATGTAAGTCCTGCTCCTTTGATGCATTTCTCAGACAACTGAACAGACTATAGCCAGGTTCCCTTCTCTGGCAGGTAAAGGAATAAGAAGGAAAGGATATATTGGTGAGTATCTAGACTACTTCTCAGGGCTGCTTGGCTTCAGAAAAGGAACTAAAAGTCCTTGGAGCACCATCAAATCTACCTACCCAAACCTAATTATCTCAGTGGGGTGGGGTGGGGTGGGAGAAATGAGGACTCAGCCAGAATTCCCTTGGCGCATGTTTGAAACCAGGAGGAATCACTAAGAAATGTGGGCAGGCATGACCACATCTACACTGGCTCATCCCAAGTGGTGTTAATACCACACTGGTTGTCAAACAACTAGCACAAGAATGTATCTCATTGTAGATTCTTTAAACAATTAATCCTTACTTAACCCAAAATCTTGTGATTCACCTTCTTATTCCTGACTCTGAATACAATACAGATAATAAATTCTTGCCTTATATGCAAGAGTGGTTTGCCAATTATAATTTGTTAATTATATGTTTTATACCTTCAGGATAATGAGGATAGACCAATATAAGCTGATTTTTTGTTATTTTGCAGCTGAAACAGTGCTAATTTCTGCATCTGAAAATGCACATAATTCTATAGGAAATGCAAGATTGCCTTTATTTCTGTCTTTCTGGATTCAATGTGTGAGGATGTTGTCATATGACTTGCTATAAAGCAATTAAACATGTATAATGAAGTGGAGTCCTTGATTTGCAACATTTAAAAACCATATACTAGTTTAAATAAACACTCCTCACATAAAGTATTTATAATGATGAGGCCATAACTCCATGGTAGAAAACCTGCTTTTTATGCAGAAGGTCCCAGATTCAACACCTGGCATCTCCAAGAAAGGCTAAGAAACACTCTTGCCTGAAACCTTGGAGAAGCCACTGCCATTCAGTACTGAAGACCAGAGATTCTTAACATTGGGCCCCAAGATGTTATTGGATCAACTCCCATAATCACCAGCCCCAGTGGCCTTTGGTTGGGGATTATGGGAGTTTTAAGTCCAATAACATCTGGGGATCCTGCTGTAGACAATACTGCGCTAGATGGACTGATGCCCTGATACGGCAGTTTCCTATGTTCCGTATGTTGCTAAGTTACTTGCAGTTATTAAGCCCCTTCTCACAATCTGTGAGAAAGGATGGTGGGCGGGCAGGGAGGAAGGTTTTGTTACCTTCCCTTCCCTGCAGGGGATCCATGGAGGGCGCTGGGTGCATGGATCACACACCCAGACGATCCTCCACTACCTCTGGCAGCACAGAGGGTCAGGGGCTGGAATGCGTTGTTCCACACAAACCCAGAACTCCCATAATGCATTGTGCAAGAGCACGGTGCATTGTGAGCATCCCCTGATGCTGGCCAGGAGCCCGACAGTCTGCCATACGACCCAGAAAAGGGGCTAAGGGAGTGCTGTGGGCTCCGCAAGCGGATTGGGCTCCGCAAGCTCCCCCTGCTTCTCAATGGCAGCCAAGAGAGGGCTTGGCTGCCTTTACCCATTCTTGACTGCTTGTGAGAATAGCCTCATTGTTTAAAATAACTTACCTGTGGTTGATTGTGTTTTGTTTTGTGTCTCCCTCATTCCAAGGTTAATTGTGGGTGGATCAGCTGTTCAATGCAGCTACAGTAATGTGAGTGATTTGTGCTTCTGCTTTCTCTGTTTCACTCGTAATGTCTGAAGCAGGTCTTGGATAGCCCCCCCCAAATTATGCATCTGACAGAGCTCTTTGCAGATTCAGTTCAGACATTACGGTAGCAGTAGGAAAAGACATACAGGTCACTGACCTTACTTCATTCCTTGAATCTTTTTAACATTTGTATTGCTGTCAGTTCGGTTCCTCTTCAATAGCTGAAGCTCACTGCAGGAGAGATGCACATGTTTATGCTGTACAATTACACAAGAAACTCAAAAATAAAACAAATGAGGAAAAACAAGCCACTAGCATTTTCTCTGTTCCTGCTTGCTTGTAACATCAGAAAATGCCCTGAGAAATGCCAGTGTTGTTTAAAATGCATTTAGAAGCCAAGGGGACTTGCAGAGAACTGTAGGTATCTGGGAAATAACAAATAATTAGAGCTCCTAGGTGGATAGATACTGCAGGCAGTTTGGGAAGTATTCAGTAAACACCTATGAGCTTTCCAGCAAAGGTTCCATTCCATCTACATTTGCCAAGGAAAAGTAATTGTGAAGATTTCTTTCCCCTGTTTTATCAACATGTTTTCTTGTTGGTGTCAAGAAGCTATTGGAGAAGGGCTTCCCTTTATTAATACTCTTTATTAGATATGTTCTGTTTAGAATAATAGAATTTTAGAATGGTAAGGAACCCAGAAGGTCTTCTAGTCCAATGCCCTGCTCAGTGTAGGAAACTGCTACAGTATCCATGACAGATGGCCATCCAGCCTGAACACATTCCAGTCTACTGCTGCATGATAGTGCCAAGGTGCACTGTCAAACAACTATTAAAGTTAGGGAAATCTTCCTAATGTTGAGGCTAAATCTGTCCCCTTCCTTGTAATTCCAACCTCTTGGTCCTAGTCCGGTGCTCTGAAGCAACGGAGTGAAGAGGAGAGCTGGTCTTGTGGTAGCAAGCATGACTTGTCCCCTTAGCTAAGCAGGGTCCACCCTGGTTGCATATGAATGGGAGATTAGAAGTGTCAGTACTGTAAGATATTCCCCTCAGGAGATCAAGCCGCTCTGGGGAGAGCAGAAGGTTCCAAGTTCCCTCCCTGTCATCTCCAAGATAGGGCTGAGAGAGATTCCTGCCTGGAACCTTGGAAAAGCCACTGCCAGTCTGTGAAGACAATACTGAATAGACCAATGGTCTGACTCCATATATGGCAGCTTCCTATGTTCCTATGTTCCTAATCTCCTCCTTCTGTGTGACAACCATTCAGATATTTAAAGATGGCAATCATACATTTCCAGAATCTTCTCTTCTGTAGCCTATACATACTCAACTCCTCATAAGGCCTGGTTTTCCAAACCCCTCACCATCTTTGTCACCCTCCTTCGAATCTGTTCCAGTTTATCTATGTCCTTAAAATACAGTGCTAAACTGGACACTGTATTCAAGGTGAGGGCTGATCAATTACTAATTATCATGATCTGGACACTATGCATTTGTTAATGCAGCCTAAGATTACATTAAATTTTTATAAAGCTGTATCACACAGCTTCCTCAATTCGTGGTAAGTGATAGCGGCACTGGCGGTGACCTGTAGCTACATTTTTGGCAGCCCCACCACCACCACAGCCCCTGCCCACCCACTACTGGCCTCCGGGGCCCCCACTCACTGCCACCATTGCCTTGCCTCCCTTTGCAGGCCACAATAGAGTAAAATGACATCACCAATCCAGCATGAGCCCATTCCAGAAATAACAAGCACCAGGGCGGTGACAGTATTATATTGTGTCACAGCCAGTAAGGGGGGCAAGCCAGCAACAATATCATCAGTGAGTGGGGGACACAGACACCAGCAGTGGGTGGGTGGGAGGCCATAGAGGCCAGCAGCAGGTGAGAGTGGCAGCTCGCTAACCCTAGCCCTGCTTGGTGGCCCCACACAGAGCACGTTTGACCTATTATGGATCCAGCCCTGCTTGATCCATAAGACACCTAGATTCTTTTCACATGTACTGTTGCCAAGCAAGGTCTTCCCCATCTTCTACTTGTGCGTTTGAATTTCTAACCTAAATGCAGCCCTTTAGATTTATCTCTGTTGAGCTTCATCCTTTCAATTTGGCGTACTGTTTGAACCTGTCCAGACTGGTCTACAACTTGATTTTGTCTTCTAAAGTATTGGCTATGCTCCTCAGCTTTTGCCATCTGCAAATTTGATATGCATCCCCTCTGTTTATATTTCTGGAATTGATGTAGCAACTAGCATATTGACATTAGACATGTCAAACATTGATTGATTAAGTGCAATCAAGTTGGTGTCAACTCTTAGCGACCACATAGATAGATTCTCTCCAGGATGATTCTTCTTCAACTTGGCCTTTAAGGTCTCTCAGTGGTGCATTCATTGCTGTCATAATCAAGTCCGTCCACCTTGCTGCTGGTCGTCCTCTTCTTCTCTTTCCTTCAACTTTTCCCAGCATTATGGACTTCTCAAGGGAGCTGGGTCTTCACATAATGTGTACAAATTGTGATAGTTTGAGCCTAATCATTTGTGCCTCAAGTGAAACTTCTGGATTGATTTGTTCTGTGATCCATTTGTTTGTTTTCCTGGCAGTTCCTTGAGCATACTCAAAAGTCTTCTCCAGCACCAAAGTTCAAAAGCATTAATACATTTTCAATATTGCTTCCTCAAAGTCCAGCTTTCGCATCCATAGAGTGTCACAGGGAAAACCATTAGACATTTGTAGGTATAAACATGTCACAGCATCTAAATATCCTTTCCAAGGCCTTCACTGCAACCTTACCAAGTCCTAGTCTGTGGCGTATTTCTTGACTGCTGGATCCTTTACTGTTGATGGTCGATCCTAAAAAGGCAAAAGCTATCCACCACCAAGTCTTCATTATCAATTCTGAGGCTGGTTGCTGTACCCATTGTCATTAGTTTAGTCTTCTTTACATTGAGTCGTAGTCCCATTTTTTCACTGTGTTCCTTGACTTTCATTACTAGAGCTTGCAGCTCATCCGCATTTTCAGCTATTAGAGCAGCCATCAGTGTAGTGCAGGTTATTGATGTTTCTTCCTCCAACTCTAAAACCACGCTCATCTTCTTCCAATCCAGCTTCTTTCCATATATGTTCAGCATGTAAGTTGAATAATTAAGGAGAAAGTATACAGCCTTGTCTTACTCCTTTGCCAATCTGGGACCAGTCTGTTTCACCATGTTCCATCTGGACTATGGCTTCCTGTCCTGTGGTAAAGTAAAGTAAAGTTTTACTTTACTTTTTTACTTCACTTTAAAGTTTACAGTCTTTACAGTAAAGTCTTTACAGTACAGTCTTTTTTACTTTACTTTTACTTTAAAGTAAATAATAACTTCTTGCTCAGGCTTTACATTTATTATTTAAAGTAAATAATAACTTCTTGCTTCAGGCTTTACAGTAAAGTTTCTCATAAGAACAATGAGATGTTCTGGGATGCCCATTTTCCTAAGGGCAATCCACAACTTGACATGGTCAACACAATCAAAGGCTTTTCTGTAGTCAATAAAGCACATATTAACTTCTTTTTGGTATCCTTTGGCTTTCTCAATTATCCAGCATGCATCAGCAATGATGTTGTTCCTTGGCCTTTTCTGAAACCAGCTTGAATATCCGGCATTTCCCTTTCCACATAGGGCTCTAATCTGCATTGGATGATACTGAGCATTATTTTGCTAACATGTGAAATTAAAGATATTTACGCTGTTCGCCGCTTGAATAAGCAGCGCAGTGCTCTTGCCTGGCCCCTTGGAGAAGCACGAGGCTTCTTTTGACCTGATTGGTCAAAGGGCCCGTGCAGGGGGCGGGGCTTCGGCTCCGCGTCCTGCTCCAAGCCCGGGAGAGCTCAGTTCGCTCTCAACAGGCACCCACCCTCCCTTCCCTAGGTACAGTCTGGGTTTTGCTGGTCGCCATTTGGGGCCGAGCAGGAATTTTTGGGGCGTTCGCTTGATTGGCCGGTAGTGTGCACCTTTTTTGCCTGCTCCTGACTGTACTACCCACCCTTAGTTAGGTAGTTAATCTTGGTCACAATTTGGCATGTGCAGTGTGGTGGGGAAGATATTTTCAGGCTGGTGAACACCTTCGGGTAAGCGTTTGGCTATGGGTTGAGAAGGGCAACTCCCTAGAGACTGCACGGCTCAGGGATACCTGCCCTTGTTGACCTACCCTGGCAGGCTAAGCCCTAAGGAATCGCTGAACGGCTACCTTGGGGTGATGTTTGTCAGGGGCCCGGCACTAGGCCGGCTAGGATAGGCAGCCCCGGATTTGGAGTATTTGGGGTTGCCTGGAGCCAAGGTGTATCGCCCATGTCATAGGTTAGGCATGCCCTGGTGGTGCATGCCTGTAGTACCGCATTGCCAAGTGGGAAGCCATCCCTGCTCTTCAAGTTCTTGTTAAAGTTAAATAAATTGTGGCCCAATTTACACCAAAAACTTTGTGTCTCGTGTTTTCTTGGGTGTCGGGCAATGTGCGATGGTTTGCACAATCTGTTAAGTCACCTTTCTTTGGTATGGGTATGTAGACTGACCTCTTCCAATCTGTTGGCCACTGTGTCATTCTCCAGATTTGCTGGCATAGTTTGGTTAGAGTCTTGACTGATTCTTCTTCAGTTGCCTTCCATATTTCTGTAGCTATTCTATCAGGTCCTGTAGCCTTCTGATTTGGTAATGACCGGAATGCTGATCTGACTTCATCTTCCCATACTAGAGGTTCTTGCAAGTAAGGAATATCTTCCAGAGTATCTTGGATGTTGATGTCCCTGCTGTACAGATATTAAGTATACTCCTTCCATTTCTGATTGATCTTCTCAGAATCGGTTGCTATCTGTCCTTTGGCAGCCCTTAACATACCAATTTGAGGTTGGAACCTCCTTCTGAGTTCAGAGGTCTTGGAAAACTTTCATTTTTTCCCCATGTCTATTTCCATCCTCAAGGACTTTACAGATGTCGTTGTAGTACTGCTCATGCCAAATATACAAAGGTGAATTATGGGTCTCCTCAAGAATCAGGGTTTATGAGATCCTCATTGATGACAGAAAGGTTGCCTTGGTAATCCAGAGTACCACACACATTTATACACCAGCAAAGAAACCAAAGAAATATTACACTGAAATAAATCAGGTACTGGTATATAACATATGCCTACTACCAAAGCACATTATAATATTAGCTCATTATACCAGCTGGTAGCATGTAATTCAAACAAAGGTAACAAAATTCATCTAGGTTTAAATGTAATCTACCTCTCTATATTTAAATTTATTCATCATTCTCTGTGTATTTTCCAAACAAACATAGCAACAAATCTTGCAACTCTGGGATGGAAATTACAGGAAACCATCAGCAGTTGCAGCATTTATTCCAATCAGCATTCAGTTTAACACTCAATAATCAGGCAAGCACATGACTTACATGGTTATTACATTGTCAGAGCTGTGTCCTTATACATGTAATTGAGACTGGAATGTGGCCCTGAATATAGCTTCTTAGTAAAGTGTCCCTAGCCATGTGCTTGTGGAGAAAATTCTGAAAATGCTCAGGCAACTGAAACTGGAATTTTCTTATTGCATATCCAAAATCCGCAAAAAGCCTTGGGCATTCATATGGTTTCAAAAAACCTTTGGTCCCTGTGCAACTTTATGTTCCTTCTCCTCAGCTGTTCTTTTAGCCTTGCAGCCTTGTCTGCCCTGACAACATCACAATTTCTATCAATTGCCTTTACCAATACCTTTGCTAAAGCATTCAGAATTCTTCAAATGCACTCACATTTTATACACAATGAGGCAAGTCTCACAATCACTGAGACCCGCTGGAGGGGGATCTACGGGGAGAACAGACTTAGCCCGCTCTCTCCACAGATGATCAAGGCAGTAGCCCAGGCGGCCAGATCAGCTGCCCACACAAGTGCCGGCTCCGTCACAGAGCCGGCAGGGGATGTGGGGAGCGGGGGCCACATGGCCCCCGGAAGTTCCAGGATGACCCACACAAGCACATGGGGCATCCTGGAGAGACCCCCAAACCCAGGAGGCAGCTTGCAGCCTCCCGGCCAGGGATCTCTTCATGTGTTTCCACACCACAGAGCCACACCATGCTAATACATGATCAGGAAGACTGGGTTAGCGGAGCACTTGCTCTGCTAACCTGGGCTAAGGGGAGTGCTAATTTGGCAGGCTAGCTACCAGGGAACCACCAGGCTCACCTGTGAGCCCACTGATTCTCACGATGACCGGAAAGCAGGCTAAGCTCCCTTATCCTGCTTTCCAGTGATCGTGAGAATACCCTCAATGAGTATAAAATGTGACTCTGAAAGAGACAAAGATGGATTATATTAGAAAGATCCACTCACAAGGCTATCATACTATTAAATATTACTGCCACTGCTCTGTGCTTTAAGCTGGTGCAAGAAGGAAGTACAGGTGTTTGTGTTCCCTTCCATTTCCATGGATAACAAGCCCTTGAGGCAATGGAAATTGAGGGTTAGGTTCCTAGAGATGCAAATATGGTGGGGAAAGGCAATAATAATAGAAATAAAATAACGTACCATACTCTACAGGTCTCCAGCTGTCCAGCAATCCCCCCCCCCCAAACTCCCAATTTGGCCAATTTTCCACAAAAAATCATGGTGGAATTTTTTTCTTTTACAAAAGAGCCACAAAATGTCTCTGTTTAGCAAAATGGTGGCCAGAAATTACTTCAGAGGTCATTGAACTGCATATAACAAAGTCAGGGCGATATAGCCTGGCTGCGGATATGCGAAACCGCAGGTGCCGGGACAGCAGGTAACAGGGGCCACTGTAACTTAGCATGTTACATGCACAGATGCTGTCTAGAACAGAAGCTTGAGAGGAGGGGCTTATAGAGAGCCAAAAGAACTGAAGGTGATGCTAAGTAAACGTTTCAGATCTATCCTTGATCTTCTAAACAGTCCTCCTGCTGCCCCTGGCTTGTTCTTATACTTTCCTTTTTCATTGCAAATGAAACTAATTAAATGAAAGGACATGTTTTGCCTTTTGTGTACAAAAGGCACAATAACCACAAGTTTCATTGCATCAGTTAGGCTATCCTGAGTGATAAGCCAAGGTTTATTGTGCTGTTTACAACAAGTGAATTGTCCATATGTCTTTAAAAAGACAGCTTAATGGAAAATCGTTATTTTTACATGTTAACTACCTATCGCAACACTTTCAAATGTATTTAAGCAATCGTTTAAAGTTTCTTCACACATCTCCATAAATGTCACTTATGTCCAAGCCTTCCGTGTCTCTCTTTTTAAATACATAGCATTTGCATGTGTAAAAGAAAAGATTATTAAGCCTGCCTGGGAATTTACTCTCGGGGGTGGGGGGGAAGCTGGGAAATTGAAATGGAATCTCTCTCTCTCTCTCTCACACACACACACACACACTCACACTCACACTCACACTCACACTCACACTCACACTCACACTCACACTCACACTCACACTCACTCCTTTCTGCCTTCTTCCTGCCTTTCATTAGACAAAGATAGATATGCTCCTGACTGCCAGTAGAAACTCCATTGGCAACTGAGCCTTCATCAGATGTCCCATTTGCTTCAGCACATTTATAGACTTGGAAGCAAATCAGTTTGACCTGATGACAGGTGAAGCTGACAAGAAGAGAGCAGGAAATCATCAGTAAACCATGTCAAATGGAATAACTCTTCACCTACACACCTGAACAAATTTCAGCACTTTATTTTCATGTAGTGGCTCTACAAAATAGGAAGCACAGGGGATGACTGGGGGAAAGGGAAAGGATAGCAGTATTAGTACTAACGTGTCATAACTGACCCTAAATAATTTCAGTGTCTTATTCTGCCTGAGTTGTTTGCTGTGCTCAGGTTTACTTGTGGAGATCAGAAGGAAGAGTGCTAGTCAGAAAAAGGTTTCATGGAAGAAAAGGTTGAGGTGTTCACATAAGACACTAGAGAAACAAAGTTGTCCTGCTTAAAATTAGTTGATACCTTTTGTACTGTATACAAAGATACATTTACTATATACTTAGTTCATCAACCATCATTATCAGAGAGGTTACTTCAGATGGTTACTTCCCACTTTCAGTGGGAATAAGTTGGATACTTATAAATACCTCAGTTAGGTAAATGAAAATAATTTAATTTGGTTGTTTGTAGATCTCACTGCATAATTCAAAGCAACAAGGGGCTCCCCTTGAGCCAACGTGTTATAGTGCTTAGAGTGCTGGACTAGAACTGGGAAGACTCAAGTTCAAATCCTTTTTCATCTATGAAACTCAGTGAGGTCATACACACGATCTCCTGGCCTCTCTGGAGGGCTGCGGGGGAGGCAGGAGCTCTCCTGCCTACCCAGGAGATGAGTGGGTAGCCCAGTCTGGGCTAGGTTGCTTATGTGGGATGCTGGAATCAGTCCAGTTCCTAAAGCTCCTGACTTTCTGCCCCTGCTGTTAACTGAGGTTAAGCGAATCTCAGGTTTGTTTGGCAGGTGATTGTGTGTGGGCATGATTGCTGCTGGATCAGAAGGCTCCCCGCTGCTAGCCTGCTGCCATGTCCAGCAGTGAGCTGGATAGAAGAAGCGACCATGCCGAGCACAGCAGCTAGTCTAATGCAAGCAGCCATTGTGCTAATGGTGTGAGATACCCTGGGACTCCACTCTACTCCCAGCCCTTTTCCTTCTCTGCGCCATCACCCATTTGGGTGTGTGGCATAGTGAAGGCAAGAATGGTGAGTCACCTTGAGAACTTTGGTTGAAACACAGTCCATAAATATTGACTGACATCCAGATTCCAGACAAACACTGTGCTAGCGCTATGAACAAAGTTGTGCACACGCAAGAAGGTTGCTCCAAGTTGGACAATTCCTTGGGCTTACAGTCCACTTGTGTAAGTGTTGCATTTGTACACCAGCAATAGTGAAACATGATGCGGATGTCTACTTCCCTAAAACCTGAATCCTAAGTTAGCATATAATGGCTTGATCTTGAGGAAGGTGTGCTGGCCATTTAAGTCACACACACTAAACTCTGAGAACATTTGGAAATATACACATCAATATCCCCAGCAGGCCATTTGCTCAGTATTCCTCTTGGGGACAACTGTGCTTGCTTGCTCTCAGCTGAGCGCAACATTGAAAAACTATCCAAAGCATTTAAACTATGACTCTGAGAGGGGAATATTGGGAGTAAGCTGAGGCAGTTGCTTTCTGGAGGCTGTGCATGGGAATCAAGGCCTGATGCTCCTGATGATTAGTAGCTTCCATAGGGCCCCCATCTACTTCTTAACTTAGGCCTCTCTTTGGTTTCTCAGGCTGAGGTAGTGGTCAGGGTGTTTTTATCAGCTTAGGCCGATATGCCAGCTACTGTAATTTTTTGGAGAACAACCTAAAAACAGTGGTACATTTGCTGGTAACCTTCAGACTTGACAATTGGTTCAAAATGCAGCAGCCAGGTTGGTCTCCGGGGCAACCTGAAGAAACCATGTTACTCCTATTTTAAAAGCATTGCACTGGCTTCCCGTATGTATGTATATATTTATTTAAAATATTTCTATACTGCCCAAAACTTGTATCTCTGGGTGGTTTACAATTAAAATCATTTAAAACATTAAATCAATTAACAATTAAAATCATATAAAAGATTAAAAACTTTTTAAACCCAGTATTAAAATTATTTAAAACTATAAATCTAATTTAAAGCCTGGGTGAATAAATGTGTCTTCAGTGCCTTTTTAAAAGTTGCCAGAGATGGGGAGGCTCTTATTTCAACAGGAAGCAAATTACAAAGTCCAGGGGCTGCAACGGAGAAGGTCCATTCCTGAGTAGCCACCAGATAAGTTGGTGGCAGCTGCAGGCAAACTTATCCAAATGATCTTCACAGGTGGTGGGGCTCATGGCAAAGAAGACAGTCTCTTAAATACCCAGGGCATAAGCTGTTTAGGGCTTTATAGGTAACAAGTAAATTTTAGCCCGTTGAATAATGGGCGCTAGGAAGGGAAGGGCAAATCAGCGGCCGGGCGGACTCTGGGGGTGCCGCTGCCGGTCCGGGCCGCCCCCGCCTCACATTCCCGGCCGGTCTCCCCGGCTGGGCAAGGGCCCCAAGGGCTCCCAGCCGCCTGGCTTCCCCCGCTACCTCCTCCGCCCGCCCGGCTTCGGCGGCGCGGCCAGGCCATGGCCATGGCTCCGCCGCCGCCTTGGCCACGCCTCGGCCAGTGTCCCCCGCCGCCGCTTACCCGGCTTCTTCGGGGCGGCCGCTTCTGGCCACCGGGTCCTGTTGTTCGTGCCTCCCTTGCTCTGTTCTGGGCATGCACTTCGCGCATGCCCAGAACAGGAGAGGCACGAACGCACGCTTGGTGTCCGTCCACAGATGGACACCAAGCATTTTATTAGAGAGGATGACCAGCACCTTGTACTTTGCCCAGAAACTTATCGGTAGTCAGTGCAATTCCTTCAAGACAGGAGTAATATGGTCTCTCGTAGATGACCCAGAGACCAACCTGGCTGCCATGTTCTGAAGCAACTGCAGTTTCCGGACTACACACAAGGGCAGCCCCTCATAGAGTGCATTGCAGTAATCCAGCCTAGAGGTTATGAGCAGATGTACCACTGTTTTGAGGTTGTTGATCCCAAGAAACGGACGCAGCTGGCATATCAGCCAAAGCTGATAAAAAGCACCTCTGGCCACTGCCTCAACCTGGGACACCAGGGAGAGGTTTGTGTCCAGAAGCACGCCCAGACTGTGCACCTGTTCCTTCCGAGGGAGCATGACCCCATCCAGAACCAGCAGATCAAAATCATCTCTGGAGTTCTGACCCCGCACAATAAGTACCTCTGTCTTATCTGGATTCAGCCTCAGTTTGTTATCCCTCATCTAGCCCATTACTGCCTCCAGGCAGGCATTTAGGGAGGTTATGCCTTCTCCTGATGATGTTGACATGGAGAAATAGATTTGGGTGTCATCAGCATATTGATAACACCTTGCACCAAATCTCCTGATGATCTCTCCCGAAGGTTTCATGTAGATGTTAATCAACATTGGAGATAAGAAAGTTCAGATTTTGAAGAACAACAGTCTCCAAGAGACACCATCTGGAATCTGCCAGTGAGGTAGGAGCGGAACCAATGCAAAGTAGTGCCTCCCACCCCCAATCCTCTCAGACATTCCAGAATGATACTATGGTCAATAGTACTGAAAACCACCGAGAGATCCAAAAGGGCAAAAGGAGTCACACTCCCTCTGTCAATTCCCAATTGGAGATCATCCATCAGGCCGACCAAAGCAGTCTCCACCCCATAGCTCACCTGAAAGCCAGTTTGAAATTGGTCTAGATAATCAGTTTCCTCCAAGACCACCTGGAGCTGGGAGGCCACCACCTTCTCAATCACCTTGCCCAACCATGGAAGGCTGGAGACAGGCCTGTAATTATGTAACTCTGAAGGATCCAAGGCAGGATTCTTCAGAAGTGGTCTAACAATGGCCTCCTTAAGACAAGGAGGCATTCTGCCCTCCCTCAGAGAAGCATTTATAATCTCTACCAGGCCCTCTACAACAGCCTCCCTGCCAGGCTGTATAAGCCATGAGACACAATGGCCAGGCTTGGTTTCCTGACTCATACATATCCAAATGCTATCACTGTGAAATGCCTTTCCAGATGCATTAAGAGTATTTAACTTGCTCTGGGTATTTCTCTGGGGAAAGCTAGGAGCTGAGCTTGCATTTCCTCTTACAGAAAGTTTACAATAGACATTGTCATAGCTTTGCTATCCAGTGAATAAATTTGAAAAGACAGGAGATAATCCTGTCTTTCTTGGAGGAGATATTTGAAATGTAGAACTAGAAGCATTGTCTATATCCTCTGGCTGTTTTTAGAATTACACACTAAGTAGATGTATAAAAGAAGTAATTTAATTGCTGTCTCACATATATAGCTTAGCTTCTTCCTTCTTAAAGAATCCCTTTTGACCTTTTAACACGCTTTGGAGCAAGAGGCGCCAGGAGCCTGCCTCTTTGGAAAAGACAGACCAACAACTTCAAAAATGCAGGTGTCCGGAGAACAAAAGCAGCAAATGGCTTCCTGACAACAAAAAGACAGTATGCAGCAGATGCTGCTCTGAACTGGTCTAACAAAGAAACAGTTTCGTCATGAGAGGGAAGTTTTATGATAAGAGCGAGTGACACTTTGGAGATCCAGGACTGAGATTGCTATCTTGAAAGAACTCCTAGTGCAGGTCTATAGGAGCCAGGTGCTATAAAAGGGGTCTCTGGACATGGCAAATCAGCAAACTTTGCCTAACCAGTAGATCTTCACTCATGTGTGAATCCCAGGTGCCTGCTGTCTAGCTGCAGAGCTAACAGAGGCCTGAAACTGCAGACAGGAGACTCCTCAGTGATTCTTGCCATGGGGTGAAGAATCAAGGGCTGACTCTGTGAAATCCAGCACCAGCTTTTCCATCTGAAGCCTCATCGTTCCCAATCCTCGTATCCAAGTGGTGTACACTTGTTGCCCCACGTCGGACCCTGGTAAATATTCCTGCTCCTACAGCCTTGGTTTCCAATTCACTTCCTCCTCCCCCCCCCTTCTCCTCCCTCTACTAACTCCTGATTCCCAAGCATCCCATTCCTGTGCATTAGGAAGATTTAATACTGACCTTACATGCATCCACACACATGTGATAGGAACACTGGGTTGATGTCATTACTAACTATAATTGAAATATGATTAGTAGTTCTGATTGATTGTTCTGTTTTCTGCTTAGTTAGGTTGATGTTGTTGCTCTTTTAAACTCAGTAAAGCCCACTGAATTATTTGGGAGTGTTTTGGTCTTCTTTCTACTTTTGCGCCCAGACTGTACAGGGTCACTATACAAAGAACTGGTCACTTTGTGACACTGGTGAAACAAGCCTAATTTCACATGCTAGCTCCGGAGCATATCTAGTGTATAAATCAGGCTTGGCTCACAACACTAAGTACTGATTCAAGGGAAAAGGGGTGCACATTAGCATGACCCTGAACAACTCTGCCGGACGTGAACTTGCAGAGGTGATATGGGAGGAAAAGAATCACTTCTTTGCCACGCTTATCACCTGAGCATAGATCTTCAAATGCTCCCTATGTAATAATCTGTCAGATTCGAGTCAAGTCTTCCTCCACTTGTACTCTAGTTGTTTACCTTGCTGCTTCAGCCCCCATGGTTCTTCTGTATACCAAGGGGCCAGTTTTGAAGCAGATCAAAGAGGATGCTTAGGAGCGATCGTGTCCACTCCCATGGTGAGTTGATTATTCCCATTTTCCACCAGTGTCAACAGGGTCACCAGCAGAGCCAACACTAAATCCCTCCATGGCTTCTTGGAATCCTATTTGATCCAGTAACTTTCTCAGGAGGACCATCCTAATGGGCCCTCCGCCCCGCGGAGGTGGGATGTGGTTGTGAGTCCAACCTTAACCAGATGGTGGTCTGTCCATGACAAAGGGGAAATCACAGGAGTCCCCACCCACAGAACACCACCCTGTTCAGAATGAAAGACCAAATCAAGCATGTGACCAGCAATATGCGTTGGTCCCGAGACCACCTGGGATTAGGCCCATAGTCATCATGGCTGCTATGAACTCCTGAGCCGCCCTGGACAAATTGGTCACGAAATGAACATTGAAGTCCCCTAGCTTCACAAGCCTGGGAGACTCCAACGCCAAGCATGAGACCAAGTCTGTCAGCTCAGTTAGTGACTCCATCGACGGGCAGCGGGGTGATCGGTACACCAACAGAAGTCCCAGTCTCTCACTTGTCCCCAAACTTAGGTACACATATTCAATATGGTCAGACACTTCAAAAGGGATTCTGGCAAGTGAGATATTATTCTTGTAGACCACAGCCACTCCACATCCCCTTCCACTTCCCCTCCCCTGCTCCTCAACAGAGTACCCTGGAGGAAGAGGCCAGGACCAGACCGGGCCAGCAGCATTACCAAACCAAGTCTCCATAATACATACCAGATTGGCACCTTCATCCAGAATCAAATCATGGATGATTTCAGGTTTATTCTGACCGACCTGGCATTACAAAGGAGCAAGATGAGGCTCTGTGGGTGGTTAGCATTGCTTTCCAAGGTCAAAGAGCTGGCAGGACAGCCAGAAGGGGAGACAGCAATTAAGTTTCTGATTTCCGTTCGCCTGCAACAGCCTGCTGACCTGACAACATTACTTCTATTCCCCACCACCACTGGAATAGCTGCCCCATAATCAGTGGATACAACCCGTCTCCCCATCTCCAGACAGTCCCAGACACATTGAAACTCAACTCACCCAACATTTCAAAGAGAAGCCCAATTATAATACCCGCCCTACTTTAAACACCCATGAGGGATCTTGAGCCAAACAGCCTGGCCCTCACCCTCATTATCCCCCTAAGTGGCTCCTCCCAAAGGGGTGACCACCTTTCGTGTCACCCCTTCAGTGGCGGGCCTACCGCCACAGACAGCATTCCTATAAAGTCCAAAGCTGAGCAGGTGACCTGAGGAACTGCTGAGTCACTCAGGAGCTGGCCCCAATCCTGCACACACTCCCCACAGATGTTACACAGAGGCAGCAGGCAGCAGCCCCACAGGGGAAGCAGGAACAGGCAGGTAACAGTAGTAGGAGCCCACAGCACCCACCTGGTCTCTCACCCCAGGCAGCACTGGATGGGAAGTGGATGGACTCTTCCTCTCTTCTGCTGGGCTTCCAGCCCAGGCAAAATGGACTATTTAAATATGTTTCCAGCCAAAATATAAAGTGCTGGTGATTACCTATAAAGCCCTAAACAGATTGGGCCCAGGGTATTTAAGAGTGCATCTTCTGCTTCAGGACCCTCACTGCTTATGATCATAATCTTTGGGAGAGGTCTGTTTGCAGTTGCCCCCAGCTTGTCTGGTGGCGACTCAGGGTCAGGCCATTTTTATAGCTGCTCCGAGGCTCTGGAACAAACTCCATGTATTGTAAGAGCTTCCCTGACTCTAGCAGGTTTTAAAACAGCTCTCGAGATTCATTTGTTTCATCAAGTCTTTGACCAGCTGTAATTTGTTTTTTTTATGGTTGTTGTGTAAGTGGTTGTTCTTTTTTTTAAAAAAAAAAAAAAAAACCTGTTCTAATGTTTGATTTTAATTTTGGTTATATCATTTATTTTATAAACCACCAAGAGACATTTGCATGGGTTAGTATATAAATGTAAGAAGGAAGGAAGGAAGGAAGGAACTCAGAGTCCAGGAGCTATCATGTAGTGTGAAACCATTGTGCTCAAAACTGAAGAGGCTTAAGACACTTTTTTGAGGGATGGAGAAGACACAATGGAGGGAGGCAGCAACTGTTGAGGAGGTTCCCTTATTACTTCTGTCTCCACTCCTTCTAGGAGGCAGCAAACCACCATTCAGGAACGACAGAGTTCCAGATAATTCTGTTTTCAACCATTTAGTCCCTTCTTGAAGGAAGCTGGAGATGCTTTTCACCTCTAAAATGTCTGTCAGTAAGAATATAACCCTTATGGTACATGTCTACTGCAGGTAAAAGTTACCTGGCCAGCTTCCATATGATGACCATGAGAGAAATAAAATAAATATGAGTTTGCTGGATCAAAGTAATAGCACACACTACTATACAGTTGCCTTCTATTGCAGTATGCAATATGAAATAAAGAACTAGAGTCAACTGGACATATTTCACATATATCCATATATTTTGTTTAGGATTTTAAAAAATGGCCCCGTGGCAAAGCTAGTGGGTGGGGGTGGTAGTTTCCAGTGGGTGGAAGCTACCACCCAAATTTCAGAGGAATTGGGCAAAGGGCTGATTTTTGGCTGATTTTTCCCATAGGGAATAATGGCGCATTTTTTGACATTTCTGCAACAAATTGGAGCCTGTGGTACCACTCAACCTATTCAAGCAATCTAGTTTGAATAAAAATGATGATGATGCTAGAAGTCACAATATGACCTTCACTGCAAAGAAGAAGGAGAGAGAGTGGGGGAGAAAGAGAGAGCGAGAGAGAGCGCCAGGATGCCCATCCATGAAGTCCCCAAAATACAGCACAACAACCATCCAAGGCATTTGAATTGTATAATATATATATACATTGTAACTAGGAAACAGATAGAAGGGAACAGATAGGGAGCAGTAAGGGAACAGAGACAGAAGCAGATACAAACAATATAACTACTTCCCAGAATATATACAATTAACTAATACAACAATAGTGACTAGGGAAGATCATTCAATAGGCTGCTGAGCAAAGAATATCAGTTATGGGGCAGAGGGCAGGCTTCTGTTTTGTTTTTTTAAGTTTTTTTAAAGTTTTTTTTAACCCCAAATCTTTGGAATGGGAAAAAGACAGAATTGTGTGCTTTTTTAGACCACAAGGCTACACTACCCTTAACCACCTACTAGTATGAGGATCCCTCCCACACAGAACTGCTGTTGAAACTTCTTCTAAACTAAACTAAACTAAACAACTTTTTAAATTCAGTTGCAACCCCAAACCTCCCTCCAAACGGGGGGGGGACCCCAAGAATACAGAATTCCAGAGGGAGGTGTGTGTGTGTGTGTGTGTGTGTGTGTGTGTGTGTGTGTGAGAGAGAGAGAGAGAGAGAGAGAGAGAGAGAGAGAGAGAGAGAGAGAGAGAGAGAGAGAGAGAGAGAGAGAATGAGGGTACACTCGCTTAGTCTAGGTGTGTCCAGTTGTCTGTGGTCTGGTCTCTGAGTCTACTCTTCAATTTTCTTCTCAGTCTTCAGGTTTGTGGGGGCTGAGTCAAAAGCCTTGAAAATCTGGGGGGAAAGGGGGTGGCTGGCCAGGTGGCCAGTGGCCACAGGGGCTGGGGCTGGTGGCACTGGTGGCTGGCACAGACAGACACAGCAGGCACAGGAAGGCAGCGATTCTTTCAAGGTGGTGGAGCAAAAAGCCGTGCAACAGATAAATCCATTCCAAGGCTGGCATGCAGTAGCCATGGCAGGCTGGGCTCAGGCTGGCAACAAGGTAGGCATAGGCAATGGCATGGCATCTCTCAAGAGGGTGACAAAATTCTTCTGAAACAAAAAAAGCAATGCAGCAGATAAATCCATTCCCAGGCTGGCATGCAGTAGCCATAGCAGGCTGGCAGGCTGGGCTCAGGCTGGCACTAAGGCAGGCAGGCAAAGGCAATGGCATGGCATCATCATGGCTACTTGAGCCATGCCATGCCATGCAAACTATTCTCTCTCTCTCTCTCTCTCTCTCTCTCTCTCTCTCTCTCTCTCTCTCAATCCAATGAGGCAGAAAGACAGAATAGCGAATGAGTAACTAGCTTGTTGAATGAAATGAAAACCCCTCCTTGAACTCCCCCCACCCTTGCCCCTTCTTCTACCCTCCCCCTGGCCAATGTGGGGTCAGTAAAGAGTGGCAAAAGAGCCAATGTGTAACAAGGAGGGAATCGTCAGCCCACGCTTTAGGTCACCGATCAGAAGGCTGGAAGGGCGGGAAATTCAAAGAGATGTCAAACACAAAATGGAAACTGACTCAGAGATTGCCACAGAATGGAGGTCCGAAACAACAAAACATTTTGCAGCCAAAACAGGGACATTTTGTTTTGTGTACAAAACTTTCAGATTTGGAAAATGGGCATTTTGTTTTGTCTACAAAACACCTGAAATGGCCCATTTTGAGTACAAAACATTTTGTACCCCAAATGTTCCGCACATCCTTACTCATCATGCCCTATCACAGAACCCACTATGGTGTCCCTAGGAGCTACCCATGGAGAACAATGGGCTGTGTCGAGTTTCCCCATTGTTCCCTATGACTGAAACACTCAAAACATTTTGAGTTGATTCATCAAAACAACTTGCTCAACCACTGTTTTAACGAAACATTTCCATCATTTTGTGCTTCTTTTCAAGCTTAAAACAAAACACAAAATCAAAACACAAAACAATCTTGTTTGTTTGTTTGTTTGTTTGTTTGTTTGTTTGTTTGTTTGTTATTTCTCTGTGTAAACCACCCTGAGCCATTTTTGGAAGAGCAGTATAGAAATCAAATGAATGAATGAAAATCCATTCCATGCACAACCCTATTAATAATTACTAGCTGACCCCGCACAGAGCATCTGTGCACTCTTTGGAGCTGGTGGTTACCTCTCCCCCGCCCTTCTGCCCCAGTCTCCGCTTCCTGACCACGGCCAGCCCGTGCCGGACCCAGCCGCCTCTCTTCCCCACCGCCACTTCTGCCCTGCCCCGCTTTCTTTCCCCCCTCCTGGGCCTTGCCTCCATGGCCGGGCCGGGCCCACCACCACCGCTTGCCTGCACGGCCAGGCCTGCCACTGCCACGGCGACCAATCCTCCTGCATGTACCTCAGCCAATCAGGTGCCTCCACCGCCCAGCCAAACAGCTGGGTGCCAGGACACACATTCTAAGGCGCACCCAGGAGAAATAAATATATAGATACATGTCTACAGATCTGTACCTGCACACACTATACACAATGGGTGCACAACTTCAGCCCTACTACAGATGCTGGACTACAATCCCATAAGCCCTGACTATTGGCCACTGTGACTGGGGATGGTGGGAGTTGTTGTCCAAAAACAGCTGGAGGGGCAATGTTGTACACCCCTGCTGTACACAGATTGTATTAGTTTTGAACATAATATTTAAATAGGGCTTAAGAGTGGTGAAGAATATGGTTACAAATTTATAGTTCTGAAAGAAAGGCAATAATTGCTCAGAATAGAAAAGAGTAGGTATGAGGTATGAGAGCTTTAATTGGTTTAATGGATACATTAATCAACTAAAGCTTCAAATGATTAATCGGTGAATGAGTGAGATAAAATTTTAATCAGCAAGGTCACATTATAATCAGTAAAACTGCAACTTAAAGACACACTTGTTCATTTTGCGTGGGCTATTTTAGATCTGGTATATTGTTCTTAGAGATAGCCTTTCCCTCTTTTAATGAATGGCCACTTTTTCTTATTAAGCTGGAAGCTATCTTTCTTCAACATACCAAAAAAACCATTTATGATGAGGTTCTACTACTACTATAAATATTTATATTATGGACCTCTCGGCAGCTTCGAAACTAGAAACCATAATATCCTTCTGGAGTGTCTGAGTGGGAGGCACTGCTTTGCAGTGATTCCACTCCTACCTCTCAAGCTGGTTCCAGATAGTGTCCCTTGGAGAATGTTCTTTAAAATCTGAATTTTGTATGGTGTCCCTCAGGGCTCCATATTATCTCCAATGTTGTTAAACATCTACATGAAACCGCGGGGAGAGATCATCAGGAGATTTGGTGCAGGGTGCTATCAGTACGCTGATGACACCCAAATCTATTTCTCCATGTCAATATCATCAGAAGAAAGCATAAACACCTTAAATGCCTCCCTGGAGGCGGTGATGGGCTGGATGAGAGATAACAAACTGAGGTTGATCCAGATAAGATGGAGGTATTCATTGTGTGGGGTTGGAACTCGGGAGATCTGCCTGTTCTGGATGGGGTCACACTTCCTCAGAAGGAACAGGCATGCAGTCTAGCGGTGCTTCTAGATCAAGGCCTCTCCCTGGTGTACCAGGTTGAAGACCTTTTTTCCATTTCGGCTGATACATCAGCTGCGTCCATTTCTTGAGATAAATGACCTCAGAACAGCAGTACATGTGCAGTTAACCTCGAGACTGGATTACTGCAATGCACTCTATTTGGGGCTACCTTTGTATGTAGTCCAGAAATTACAGTTGGTCCAGAATGCTGCAGTCAGGCTGGTGGTTTCTGGGTCATCTCGGAGAGACCATATCACTCCTATCTTAAAAGATCTACACTGGCTGCCGATAAGTTTCTGGGCAAAATACAAGTTGCTAGTTATAACCTATAAAGACCTAAACAGCTTAGGCCCTGGGTATTTAAGAGAACAGCTTCTCATCATGAACACCACCACCCATTGAGATAATCAGGAGAAGTCTGTCTGCACTTGCCACCGGCTCGTCTGGTGACTACTTGAGGACGGGCCTGCTCTGCTGCTGCCCCGAATATTTAGAATGTGCTCCCTGCTGAAATAAGATCCTCCCCATCTCTGACAACTTTTTAAAAGTCTTTAAAGATGCATCTGTTCACCCAGGCTTTTAATTAATGCTGTTTTAATAGTTTTAGCATTGTTTTAAAATGTTAAATTGTTGTAATGTTTCAACGTTTTCTGTTGTCATTTATTTTGTTTTATTGTAACCCGCCCAGAGGCATATGTTTTGAGTGGTACAGAAATATATTAAATAATATATTAAATAATGTTTGTTGCAACTCACGAGTAGATCCCTGACCAGGAGGCTGAAAAGCAGCCTCCCAGCTTGGGGGTCTCTCCAGCATGCCCTCCGCACTCGCGCAGGGCATTCTGGAGCTTCCGGGGGCCACGTGGCCCCTGATCCTCCCAGCCCCCGCCAGCTCCTTAACAGAGCCGGCAGTCGTGTGGGTGGCCGCTTCAGCCACCCGGAGCAGACTGACTGCTCGTCTGCGGGAAGAGCTCTCCCTGCAAACCCCATCCAGGGTCTTCTCACTAATCGTGAGAAGAGCTTCACCAGCAACAGTCACTGGAGCTACTGTGCTGGGGGGTGGACAGGGCCAGTTGCTCTCCCACTGCTAAATAAAGAGAATCACCACTTTTTAAAGTGCCTCTTTGCCCAGTAAGATGTCACTTTAATCAGTAAATTAATCTATAAATCAGTTAAAAGCCAGGTGATTAATAAACTAAACATTCTTCTGTGGTTGTCAGAACTAGGAGTATCTAGTATATAAATATATAGATTAAAAGAGCAAGTCAAGGTAGGCATGAGCATATAGTGAAAACAAACTACTTCAGCACTTCTCTGTGAATGGCTAAACAAAGGGAAATCATTGGACCCACACAATAATTTTACTTTGAACAGTATCAGTTGTCATGTTTTAGCAAAATATGACGCATGTATTATGAGGATTTCATCACTTATAGGAGGAGAATTACTCCTTTATTATTCAGTTGCAATACTCCTCAGTTCTTGACCTTAACAAGCATGAACAGGCAGTGGCAAAGAAGTTTAGAAGAAAAGACATCCAAGCAGAACTGAGAGAGATGGGGAAATCCCCCATCCAGGAATGGATGGATGATGCCACTGCAGTTAGTTCAATGGAAGTCATCACCGTATGTGTCTCTCATTTTCCGTGACCAAGGACAACAATTCTCAATGCTAAACAGATTCTATAAGAAAGGGGAAAGCACAAAGAAAACACTCAGCGGCTGCACAAGAGCCATTCACTCTTGTGAAAATTAAAGCCCTGCAGCATTTCCAAAAGCAGCTTCTGCAATCTGTCACTTCACACCAGTTAAAAATGCACTCAGAAGCAGTTTCTGGTGGTGAATTTGACATTTGCAGAGAAGAAGGATTGAACTTTTCCACTCAGTGTGAAATTCTAGCTCCATTTTTCCTTCATTTTAGCACAGTCCTGTTATCCTCAGTATTGAATAATGTGGAGGTGGTCATTTTCAAAAAATATCCTTTGAAGGGAATGGTAGAAAAACATTTCATCTAGAGCAGCCTTTAGTCCACACAAGTTTCTAGCCCACAAAAATGTTTAGGCAGATGTGGCCAGAAAGAATGAAAACAATGAAAGCAACTTTGGTCAAGCTTCTCTGCCTGGTCACCTGTAGCAAATCTGTATGCACCACAGGCAACCAGAAAAGTGAATATTATATCTCATGTTCAAGGACCAGTTCATACAATAGATTTTGACTACAAATGAGAAGTTGCAACTTTCCTTTGGTTAAGGGGAAGGCTTAGTCCATAGGGATACGGCAATCATAGATATGGCCAGAAAAAAAGGTAGAATTGCAGCAGCATGTGCCTATCATTCCCTCTCATGTGTATGAAGTTTTCCTAGCTATAATTAGGGGAAGCTGACAGTCTGAAACTCAATCCTTCATTGGCTCATTTTTTTCATCAGCTATCCCAGATAACTCTCCAGGTTTCCAGAGAATTCTTGAAGACGCTTGGAAAGACCCAGCCCAGAGGAGTTCCCTGCTAGCCTTCCATTCCTGCCAGCCCCCTATAGGTTCTCTCAGATAACTCCTGAAGCGCAAGGGTGACTCCAGAGCAGGCATCCCCGAACTGCGGCCCTCCAGATGTTGCTAAACTACAACTCCCAGCATCCCTAGACACAATTTTTTGTGGCTGGGTATACTGGAAGTTGTAGTTCAGCAACATCTGGAGGGCCGCAGTTTGGGGATGCCTGCTCCAGAGGGATGCCAAAGTACCTGCACCTCCTCATACAAGTAGTTTGCTTCCAACCTGCCCGCGCTTTCTGTTTCATAAATATAATATGTAGGACACAGCTTGCCTACTCTGAAATGTGCTTTGCTCCTTGTGTGTCCCCCCCCAGTCCCCCCCCCCCCCAGTGCTGCCACTGTTGAAGGGAAGAGGTTCCTTACATTTATCTGAGAGAGCTCAGAAACACCAGGACCAGCAGTTTCATGCCAGCTCTCAGAATCATTGTGAGAGAGGGAGGGAGGGAAAGAATCTAGTAGCAAGGAGGGCTGGCAATAGCAGAGTCCTCATCTAAGTTCCTAGTATCCTCATGGCAATGGACACTTTTTAGTACCAATTGTTACCAAAATGTCTGAGAACATGATTTTAAGTTCTTCCCAGCTCAAGCCAATAAATCAAGAGACTGCAGTTCCAAGCTTCCTGATTGCAAGCATGCTTAGAAGTGTCTATTGTTCCTGGAAAGCTTGGGGACTCTGCCTTAAGACTGAGGCCTCACAATACTAGCTAAGACCATTGGAAGGGTAGGTTTGGGGTCTGCTATGTCAAGTGCGAGACACCTTATGGCACAGCGGGGGAATAACTTGCCTAGGGAGAAAGAGGTTGCTGGCTCAAATCCCCATTGGTATGTTTCCCAGACTATGGGAAACACCTATATCAGGCAGCAGCCATATAGGAAGATGTTGAAAGGCATCATCTGTCTCATACTGCATGGGAGATGGCAATGGTAAACCCCTTCTGTATTCTATCAAAGAAAACCACAGGGCTCTGTGGGCACCAGGAGTAGACACTGACTCGACGGCGCAACTTTACCTTTATGTCAAGTGCATTATATCCTGGGCCTTACATTTGATAGGGGTTTTGGACTTATTTCTAATGTGTAATGTGGCTGTTAACTCAATGAGTATCATCAATTCTGATGTGTGAATGAAAAAAATTATAAACAGTCCAAAGAGTTTCTGTTTTAGGGCAAACCCTCACAACAGACAACCACACTTTTTATTTGGTAATTAAAAATGAAATAAGCAAGGAGGAAGTGACATCATCAGGAATGGCAGTCAGCTGAGTCCTTATCTCCCTGCCCTGGGCAATCAATTACTGTTAGTACTGCAAATAAAATAACAATGGCCCGATAAGACAGTGGGAAGCAGCAGCAAGCAAAAAAGACCTTGAAAACTACCTGCTTTGACAGCAACAGCAGAGTCCCTCTTCCTCTCACCAGAGCTCCAAGAAAGGGATTAAAATGGCAAATGGTGAGAAACTGAGGGAAACCAGAGCAACTGCAAATGGGGATCTGCAGCAGCTGCTCTCTGAAATGTAAAAACAACTTTTAAATCAAATGCAGCCCCTTATTGAGCCAATGCAAATGAAGCTGCATGGAATAGCAGACAAAGTCTTAAAATGTGGCCAAATGCTTGATTTGATTGTGGATTGGGGATAAACTTCCAGGCTGTACTGGAAGCAAAATCAGAATCTTGGTTTTACACTTAAACTGAAGGATCTGGAGACCAGACTGTGCAGAAGCTCACATTGCTTCCAAACAGAGAGGGTGGACACAATCTTTCTTACAAATTAGTTGGTGCACATTCTTCAGTTAGAAAATGGGGTAGCACCTCTCAATGAAAGTCATCACAGGGTTGGCCAGTGCTAATGAACCAGGAACCCTCCCCTCAAGAGATGTGGTTACCAAGTGTTCTGACAAACACAAGGACAAGATGCTAAGGAAAGTGTGCTCTATAGAATCACACAAATACAAAGGAAAAGCAATGCAAATTTTCACAGATACAGTGGGGCTACTCACATAAGCAGTCCTACCCAGGCTTGGGCAGCCCTACCTGGATAGAGCTGCTTGTATGAAACGCCGAGATCAAGGCCAATCCCAGCACTGCCTCCCTGGATGGCCCAGGAATTTTACCCAACCTTTGACCTTGGTTAAAAGGGTGTGAATGCACCCTTTTAACCAGGTACAGGGCCATGTGTATGCTCAGGTTTAGAAGAGCTGCCCCTAACGGCAGTAAGGTGCCCTCTTGCTGCCCCCCTGGACACTCTTAGAAATCTTTTAAAGGCAGGATTCCTCTTTGCTTGAAAAGGGGAATCTGCACCAGATTCCCCTTTACAAGCATCACCCCTCAAACTGTTGAACAAACATCACCCCTTGAACTGATGAACTGGGTTGAACCAGTCCTTAATGGACCTGGCCCATTTTAGTTCAAGTTTGAACAGGGCTGGTTCAAATCAAACCTGGTTTGATCTAAACTGATTCTACACACCTCTACTGCACAATGGTGCAACTGAGTAATGGAGGACACTCTTTCCGCAAACACATCTTTCCTAGTTGAAGGTTATTTTCCCCCCATTTTCTCCATTAAAGCAGACACAGGATCAAGTGTCAGAACAAATAAACCTTTAATTTAGTGACAAAACCAGAAACTTCTAAGTTCTAACAAGGTTTTGTCAACAGTTCAACACCAAGTGACTAATAAAGTCAACTAGTCAAGTGGGAACCTTTCTGTTGCAGCCACAGCTGAATTATACTGCAGGTTTCAAAGATCTACCCAATATTAAGCCATAGTTTGTCATAGTTTGTCGGACATCATAAGAGAATGAGAAACCATAGTTTGTCGGACATCTAAACCAAGGGTGCAAAACCATCCATACAGGTCAGTTTATGTTTCAGAACTAACAGTTATCCAATCAAATTTTGTTCAGTAGTGAATGTGATTTCTCTCCACTCTAATATTAAAAAGAAAACATTTTGAATCTAGTGATTGCTTGTGGTTTTGCAGTTCATATTTCTTCATTATAAAATAGTCAGTTTGTGTCTGCAACATCAGTTCAATTTTATTACAGACATTGACCAGAAAAGAAAACAGAAAGAAACATAAATAACAATATCAATATAACAAATATAAATAAAATAAGGAATAAGATTATAATTAACAATGGTAAAATATCCAACTAAGGAGTATTCATAACTTCCGAACGTATCCTACCCACAATGTAACAAAATTTGGCAACCTTCCACAATCTGGCTATGTTCTGTTCAGCTAAAAAATGATGTCTGCAACATCAGGAGCTGCCTTTAACATCAGGAGCTGACATGGCAGAAAGTGGTGGAAAAGACTTAAGTACACATTATTTTGGCCACGGTCTCACATCCATGTTACTCCTGGTTAAATGGGGTTGTCCAACAGTCAATAGACAATCCTGGCTATGTTCAACAAATATATGATCTACAATTAGATCTTGGTCAGTTAGCCACCTAGATGCCCGGATCAGGATCTACTGATCATGGTAACCCACAAGTGTCACTGATCCTGGTTACCTGCATGTGAGACCCATAGAAGCCCATGCCCATTTATGCTTTACCCTCACACTCACACTCCATGGCCATGCAGTCAGAACACCTTTGGCTGCATTCTGCCTGCAACACACCAGATCATCCATACCAGCATGCCCCACCCATAGCTGCCTCAGCATCCACACTCCTGCCACTTCAAGCTAAAGCACAGCATGCCATGCCCAGAAACAGAAGGACAGCAGATCCACACTCCACTGACATATGACAGCAGGAAGACCTGGCCATTCATGTGACTGTGGCCCTTAGGGGGGGTGCCCCTCGCCAAACTCACAGGTGTAAGGATGGTTCCTCTCTGCCTTCTCTACACCCTCCTTCCCCGAGGATATGCACCTGCCCATCAAGAGGGAACACTGCTAGGCAGTGCTGCCCCATTGGGATCGAGCCCAATTCCAGCAGCTCTCATGTGTAGCTTAACCCAGGCTGGGCTTCCCTAGCCTGGGTTAGGGTGCTCATGAGAACAGCCTCATAGTCCGCCAAGTGCACTTACTGATCCTGGCTACTGTCTGGAGCTAGAAAAGCAGTCATGAGAATGCAGCCATCCTAAATCAACACAACATATGCACAACTCTAGACACTGTGCAGATGCTGACACAACAGTCACATCAATCTGCAATGCATATCAATTGGATAATTAGCACACTGGAACACATTTAATACAGACATGATCTAAATTTGCTCTGATGCAGGCACAGCCTCACATGGAGCATCTTTCAGTATGACCCCATTGTTAAAATCTTATGAAAAATGTTGGTGCTAAATATTTGTGTACCTGTGCTCCCCATAGCACTTAATGAGTTGAAAATAGAGATGTGCACAGAGCTGGGCAGCTTGGGCTCAATTGAGCTGAGCCCAGTTTCGTCCCATCAAGTCTCCCAAGCCAGCTTGCATGCTGGCTTGAGGGGTATACATGTAAATGGGAATCTGGCAAGGATTCCCTTTACAAGTAAAGGGCTTTACCGAAAGTAAATGTGGGGTATAAGAGTATACCCCGCGAGCTGGCTCATGAGTTGGGTTTTCAACCTGGGCTGGGCTTGACTCAAACTTGGGGCCATCTGATTCAAGCACAAGGCTTCAAGCCAAGCTGACTTGAACATGAGCCCGGCTCAGTTTGAGTTGGTTCGCACACCCCTAGTTGAAAATAGCAATGAGCAAGATCCTCCCAGATTGAATGAGATAGGAAATTGTTCAGCTTACTTTCAAACTAATCCATATGCAAATCGTATCCCACTCTCAAGAAACCCTGTCCCTCAACCCTACAAGCTTTCTTTCTCATCCATCTACTGATCATTCAACCCCCACCCCATTTAACTTGTGGAGTATAAGGATGTAAAAGGTGGGATAGAAGTCTCTTCCCATTCCAAAGGGGGGCTGCATTGCTCTTAGGCTATTTGTACCTGGTGTGTTATGAACCAGTAGGCCTGGGGCCAAGCAAAGAAAGAGGGAAGAGAATTCTGTTTGCTCCTCCTTTGCATTTGCTACCACGGCCAAAGCATTGCAGCAGCCCAGTAAGTAAGCTGGGAGGGAAGAGAAGAAGAGGATTTGGATTGGGTTGGGACACTGGGTGGGCTGGATGGAGGAGGAGAATTATTCTGTGGCTCAGATCAAAACCTGAGCTGGAGGAAAATTCAGGGGTCATGGTACATACCTTGCATTTGAGGCAAACAATACAATCCCCCAAGACTCATATTTTGAACACCTCTAGTAGAATGTATAGGGTATTCAATCACAACTTGGATGCTTTCTTAATTTGTGGGTTTAAACAAGTTATACCATTGGTGACACAGAATGGGGGGAAATACCAGTGTTTAGTTTTGTTTTGTTTACTACAGGACTAGACTTGAACAAAAAATATAAGTTTTAAAGAGCATAATTAAGGCACGCAACCATCAAATTGGGCAAAATTAGGACCAATGAAAAAGTTATAGTTTAGAAAAAGATAAAGGACTGGGTCTCACGATCAGGGAGACTCAGTTTTAACGGGTGAGTGGGAAGAGCGGGCTAAGCCCGCTCTCCCCGTTCATGAGTGAGCATGGAGCCCTGGGCGGCCGGATCGGCCACCCACACAGAGACAGAGCCGGTGGGGGCTGGGGAGCTCAGGGGCCGCATAGCCTCCAGAAGCCCCAGTATGCCCTGCGCGAGTGCGCAGGGCATACTGGGGAGACCCCCGAGCCGGGAGGCTGCTTTTAAGGCTCCTGGCCGGGGGTCTACTCACAAGTAGCCATGGCGTGGAGCCAAACTGTGGCTACTCACGAGCAGATAGCCCGGGTTTGCGGAGCACTTGCTCCACAAACCCGGGCTAAGGGGTGGGCTACAGGAGCGGGTTAGCTGCTCCAGAACCACCGGGCTCTGCTGCAAACCCAGTGGTTCTTATGATCACAAAAATGAGGCTAGGATTTTCCTAGCCCAATTTTTGTGATCGTAAGAATAGCCCCAAAGACTTGGAGTTAGTTCCAGAATGTCACTTGGCCACGAAAGAAATGTCTGTGCATTAAAAGAGTGTTCCAGTCACAGAAGGATTTATTCCATGAGCGGAAGAGATCCTCCAGCACTCCTTGCTTTCATAATACATTGTAACCAAACCATTGTATATGAAAAGGTAGAGTTCTCAAAATGACACTTCAGTTCTAAGTAAGTCCAGTCAAAATTAATGGACTTTAGTCTCAAGCAAAGATTTAGAATAGACATTTTAGTTTTAGGATCAACATTTTATGGCAATCTAGGTGGAGCAGTGGGGAAATGCTTGGCTAACAAGCAGAAGGCAGCAGCGATACAGGAAGATGCTGAAAGGCATTGGGGCTATTCTGACAATCGGGAAAAATTGGGCTAGGAAAGCCTAGCCCAATTTTTCCCGATCGTGAGAACCACCAGGCTTGGCTGCGAGCCCGGAGGTTCTTGAGCGGTTAACGCACTCAAGTACCCCTGCCTTTAGCCCGGGTTTGTGGAACGAGCGCTCCGCAAAACCGAGCTCTCGTGAGTAGCCGCGGCACGGCTCCGTGCCATGGCTATTCACGAGTAGACCACCGGAGGGGAAGCAAAAAGCCACCTCCTGGCTACGGGGGTCTCCCCAGAATGCCCTGCGCACACATGCAGGGCATACTGGGGCTTCCGGGGGCCACGCAGCCCCCGAGCTCCCCAGCCCCTGCCAGCTCCGTCACAGAGCCAGCAACCGCATGGGCGGCAGATCCGGCCACCCAGGGCTCCCTGCCCGATCGTATGCGGGTAGAGCAGGCTTAACCCACTCTCCCCGAAGTTTGGGGGATCGTGAGACCTGCCTCATTATCTCATACTGCACAGGAGGAGGCAATGGTAAACCCCTCCTGTATTCTGCCAAAGAAAACCACAGGACTCTGTGTGCGCCAGGAGTCGAAATTGACTTGACGGCACACTTTACCTTTTCTTTAGTATACAGTACTTGCATTTTGCCTAAAACATGCCTAAGCAAGTCCAGCACAGACACTCTATTATACACAAAACTACAACTGACTTTAATGGGAATTATACTCATCAAAAACAAAAAAAAAGACAGATTTTTGCTTATAGGATTTCATGTGCATACCAGATTGAATCATTGATCTGTTAAGACTAGAATCCTGCCTCCAGCAGCATCCATAAATGAATGTTTTAGAGAAAGGTAAGACACATCAAAGGGGTTATTAGTTTTGTCTGAAATGTGAGACTTGCCTGCCTTGTCATTATCTTCCCTTGCATAACTATCCATTTTTAAAATCCAGCAAGAGAGAAGTAGATATTAAGATATCCTTGAACTACTTTTTATGGCTAAAAAAGAAAAAAAAAGAAAAGGCGGTGAATATTGATAATAAACCAATAAATCTCTTATGTATCTTGAAGAAGGTTAAGTTCAAAATTACTTCTGACAACTGTCCAAAAATGACAACGTCTTAAAATAGTATTCCTAAATAAGAAAAAATATCTAGGAGATTTATCTATTGATATGGGATAAATATGTTCTAAATAAATGTGTAGTTTGTTTTTGCGGGAGAGGGTGGGAAGCTCACCCAAATTCATAATATGTGGATTATGCTTATATTGCGTGAAAGGGGAAGTTATAGCCCCCTTATTTTGATCAGTTCAGGTCAAGAAATGTGGTGGGGGGGAAGCAAATAGAGAGAAAGTGGATTAGTTTTGAAAATGTTTTCAGTTATGTACCAAGTGTTAGAGGCTTGCTTTCTCAAGCCTCTGAGAAAGCAAGCCTCTGACTGAACAGTGGGAATTTAAGATCATAATAGGGAGTCTAAATTGTAATATAATAAATATATGGAAATACATATCTACTCAAGAAACTGAATATTCTATAGCAACTAATGTTTCATGTCTGCAAACATTTTTCCTGACTCCCCCCTTCCCTCTGCTGCCATGGATGTATATCCCTAGGATCCCCCAACCATCAGGGACACCTATTTTCCAGGAGTGGCAGAAGTAAGGAGGGAATCAGGGCTATTTGTTGCACATGACAAACAGTCTAGTGTAAGGGCAGCGTTATTCTACATGCTGCTCACTTAAATGAAGACAGATGCATTTTATACAAAACAATAATTGTCAAAGATGTGGACAGCTTCAGGTGTTTTGGCTGGCTTGAAAATGTGTGCTTTTGGAAAGAAGTGCCTATAAGACAAGAGCTCCAATTAAACCCACTGGTATCAGCAATATTGTAAGACAGAAAAATATAAAGAAGTGTGACTATTATTAATAGTCATGTTTACAATATCACACACAAAAATGAAAAACTGGTGTTTTATCCAGTAAGAATTGCTTACAAAAGGATGAAAGATATTTCTGAGGTAAATTTTATGTAATATGATTTGCAGAAGGGAGGAAATTGGAAATTCATTTTAACATAACTGGAATGTATTCTTAATGTTTTGGGTGGTTTCTAATGGTCACCTGTAAGTAGGTACAAAGTAGGAGAGGTTACTGGGGAGTGTGTGCCCCCATTGGGTGTGTCATCTGAATTAGCCGACATTCCCAGTTACTGATCTTTGCCCAAGATTCTGCCGAGAATGTCCACCCAACTTCAAAAAGTTGGGCGGAGATTCTTCTCAGCAGAATCTCAGGTATAGGTTGGTAACTGGTCACTTTGGCAGCTTCAAGCTTCATGCCCAATTCCAACATTTCCTCTTTCTCCCCTTTGTAAAAGGAGAGTGCACTCCAAGAAACCCTCAGTTCCTTCCTTCTTACTTTTTACCTACCTAATGGGCAATCATGAAAGACTTTGTCTCTTGAAACAAAACATTCAGACAAAATGTAACTATTAAGTTTTTTATTGTACTGATTCTTCCCAGACATTATTAATAGGGATGTGCAAAAAATTTCGGGCACAGAACGATCTGTGCCTGAAATGAACAATTTCGGGTGATTCGGGGCCGAACCGAATCACCCCCGATGCCCCCCGAATTTTTTCGGGCATGAGCCGAATCACCCGAATTTCGGGCACAAAAAATTCGGGTGATTCGGTTCATGGTTGATTTTTGGCGATTTTTTAAAGTTTTAGTGACTTTGGGGCAGTTCGGGGGCATAGCATGGGATTTGGGCAAAAGGAGTGGGGTGGGGTGGTAGTGCCTAATGGGTGCAGGCTACCACCCCAATTTCAGGGGGATTGGGCAAAGGGCTGATTTTTGGTAAATTTCTGAAAATTTCATGTCTTTGGGGCAGATTGGGGCATATTGGGGCAGAAAGTGGGGGCTGGGGCAGGATAGTGGGGTGGGGTGGTAGTGCCTAATGGGTGCAGGCTACCACCCCAATTTCAGGGGGTTTGGACAAAGGGGTGATTTTTTGAGAATTTTTGAAGTTTTGGTGACTTTGGGGCAGTTTGGGGGCAGAAAGTGGATCTGCCCCAAAATAATGGGGTGGGGTGGTAGTGCCTCATGGGTGGAGGCTACCACACCAATTTCAGGGGGATTGTGCAGAGGGCTGATTTTTTGAGAATTTTTGAAGTTTGGGTGTCTTTGGGGCAGATTGGGGGCAGAAAGTGGATCTGCCCCAAAGGAGTGGGGTGGGCTGGTAGATAGTGCCTGATGGCTGGAGGCTACCACCCATCCCCAATTTAAGAGTGATTGGGCAGAGGGGTGAATTATGATGAATTTATTTGTATGAGGTTTGTCTTCATAAGGTGAAGTGTGCTAAATTGATTACTTCCTCATATTATTCATAGTAAAGGAAAGTGTGAAAAAGTGAAAGTGGGGTCATGAGAGTTGTTTAATTGAAAAAAATCTCATTTGCTATGATAGAATGAGAATTCACACCTCAGACGTTTTTTCTGAGGTGTGAATTCTCATTCTATCATAGCAAATGAGATTTTTTTCAATTAAACAACTCTCATGACCCCACTTTCACTTTTTCACACTTTCCTTTACTATGAATAATATGAGGAAGTAATCAATTTAGCACACTTCACCTTATGAAGACAAACCTCATACAAATAAATTCACCATAATTCACCCCTCTGCCCAATCACTCTTAAATTGGGGATGGGTGGTAGCCTCCAGCCATCAGGCACTATCTACCAGCCCACCCCACTCCTTTTGGGCAGATCTACTTTCTGCCCCCAATCTGCCCCAAAGACACCCAAACTTCAAAAATTCTCAAAAAATCAGCCCTCTGCACAATCCCCCTGAAATTGGTGTGGTAGCCTCCACCCATGAGGCACTACCACCCCACCCCACTATTTTGGGGCAGATCCACTTTCTGCCCCCAAACTGCCCCAAAGTCACCAAAACTTCAAAAATTCTCAAAAAATCACCCCTTTGTCCAAACCCCCTGAAATTGGGGTGGTAGCCTGCACCCATTAGGCACTACCACCCCACCCCACTATTCTGCCCCAGCCCCCACTTTCTGCCCCAATATGCCCCAATCTGCCCCAAAGACATGAAATTTTCAGAAATTTACCAAAAATCAGCCCTTTGCCCAATCCCCCTGAAATTGGGGTGGTAGCCTGCACCCATTAGGCGCTACCACCCCACCCCACTCCTTTTGCCCAAATCCCATGCTATGCCCCCGAACTGCCCCAAAGTCACTAAAACTTTAAAAATTCACAAAAAATCAGGACTTTGCCCAATCCCCCTGAAATTGGGGTGGTAGACTCTACCCATTGGGCAATACCACCCCACCCCAAAATTTTGCCCCTGGGCCCCTTTTTACCCCCCCGAATCGATTTGGATTCGGATTCGGATTAAATCCAAATCCGAACCGAATCAAGGGTGATTCGGGTGACCCAGATTCGGGCACAAAACAGAACGGGGGTGATTCGGCTCGGGTCCGAGCCGAATCACCCAAAAATCCGAATTGCACACCCCTAATTATTAAGTCTGCATATCCTATTATTATTTCTCTCTCCCCTCCCCCACCCGCTCTCCCTCCAGCCAGACAAGAGTCAGTATTTATTTCCCTGTTGTTCTCTCTGTGATGAAGATGAAGACAGGTACATATATTAGATTGGATCCAAAGCACAATGAATGGATTCAGAAAATGATTTTGTACTGTTTTGTTGACTCTTGGACAGGCACTAAAGGAAGACTTCTCATAGTGCAGAAGCACAATATAGCAGGGGTTGCACTACAATATAAGATGGGGGGCGTGTTTCAGTATTCTATGCATTTTAGTTCCTTAAGTCTCTGTTCACGTTGTCAATAATTTGTTAAAACCATGTTCATTCCACTCCCACACCTCCATTCGGCATCCCTGCAAAGGAGACATATAAGTGCCAGCATCAGAAATTGGCCACTGGCTGGGGAACCTCCAGCTTTAACTTGAGCTGTTGCTTGGCCTGGCCCACTTTTGCTCCCAGCTTGTGTGTGGTGGAGGGTCACTAAGGTAAAAGAGTTGAGGAGTTCACCTCAGAACCTGATTGACACCCATCCTTTCTCTATTGCTGCCACTGCCTCCTTCTCCTCAGCAGTGATTGGCCCTCCCAGTAACCACTTGGCAGCTTTAAAGTGCACCACTTACTTTCTGTTTGGGGTCCAGGCACTTAAGAAACCAAGATGTGGACACCTGTCTGAGCTTCCGCAGCAGTAACACAGTGGAGGGAGGGAGGGAGGTGGCAGGGACAAAGTGCTGAGAAGGAAGGAGCAGGAAAATAAGCCAGAGACCAGCCATGAGGGGGGCCCTGCCCATTCAACTTCCACCAAGGGAGTTACAGTGCTAGCAGCAGCACAGCAAAACATCCTCTTTCCCTTAACCAGGCAGGCAGAGCGGCAGGTCTACACCCCCCCCCCAAAAAAAAATTGGATACCTGGCTGAAATACTATGATACGGGGTGGCATGATACCCATGCCCACCAAAACATGATTCATGTACTCAGGCAGGAGGCAGTTCCCCCAAGAAATGGCATCCTAGGTGGCTGCCTAGGTCTGCCTAGAGGATGGACTGGCCCTCCTGGCAGCTTTCTCCTGAGTTTCTCTTGTCCATTGCCCATGCTGCTCCTACTCTGGCCACACCTGGAGTACTGAGTACAACTCTGGTCACCACATCTAAAAAAGGACATTGTAGAACTGTAAAAGGTGCAGAAGAGGGCAACCAAGATGATCAGGGGCCTAGAGCACCTTGCTTATGAGGCAAGACTACAACACCTGGGGCTTTTTAGTTTAGAAAAAAGACAACTGCGGGAAGACATGGTAGAGGTCTATAAAATCATGCGTGGTGTGGAAAAAGTGGATAGAAAGACATTCTTCCCCCTCTCCCATAACACTAGAACCAAGGGTCATCCCATGAAATTGATTGCCAGGAAATCTAGGACCAACAAATGGAAGTATTTTTTCACACAACGCATAATCCACTTGTGGAATGCTCTGCCACAAGATGTGGTGACAGCCAACAACCTGGATGGCTTTAAGAGGGGTTGGGATAACTTAATGGAGGAGAGGTCTATCAACAGGTACTAGTCGGAGGGCCACAGTCCACCTCCAGCCTCAAAGGCACAATGCCTCTGAGTGCCAGTTTCAGGGGAGTAACAGCAGGAGAGAGGGCATATCCTCAACTCCTGCCTGTAGGCTTCCAGCAGTATCTGGTGGGCCACTGTGTGAAACAGGATGCTGGACTAGGTGGGTCTTGGGCCTGATCCAGCAGGGCTGTTCTTATGTTCTTATGTACATCCACAAGCACAGACACTAGAACTGCTGCCTGGTGAGCTCTTTTTCTTTGCCACTTGCTGCTACCTAATAAGCTTACAGAGAGCCCAATGAGAAGAGCTCACCAGGTAATGGCGATAGCTCCCTTTTCAGCAAGAACAAGTTTAACAAGCAGTGCTGTTGCTGCTTCTGCTTAGTATGTTTGCGAAGCTGAGAGCTATTCAGGGTAGGGCAGGTGTCAGGAGCAACCACAGAGGGTTTTGCCTGGGGCCCCACCAAAATCATACCAGCCTTGGAGCTTACCTCGTATTGCAGCAGAGTGGTGTGCAATGACGACGACTATGATTATGATTAAAGTGTAAAAGGAGTTTCCCAGCTTCTCCTGGTGACTTTTCTTCTGACAGCAATAGTATTCTTTTTCTAGTACCCAGGACTTTGTTTCAGTCAGGGGCATTGGGGAGGGGGGGGGACATGATGACTACCAGGAGCTCTGATGCTCTATTTACACTTAAAACAATTATAAAGAACGAAAGTCCTCCACTGTACAAGGTAACCCCACTTTATCTTTATTACAAAAACATATGGGACCCTAATGAACTGTATGACCCATATGCTATTTATCTCTTTCAGGCCCTATAGACATTCATTCTGTGACAAATGAAGATTGGGCTGAATGGGTCTGATGCATTTGAATTTTCCATTCATTCCAAAAGCGCGCGTGCACACACACACACACAGACACTATTACAATATAATGAACAAGGCGGTCAAATATGAATTCTATGGATCATACAGAGGTTTTGAAAATAACTTGGAAAGTCTCACACAAATGAAGAAACTCTTCTAGAGTTGGATCACATTTCCCACACAACACTCTACCACCGAGTCAGAAATAGCCCTTCAGATGGACAAGCGTATTCATGAGTGAAAGGGCAGCTTTGAGTTCAAGCCACTGTTCATTAAAAACCCCCAACAGTTTATATATATATATATATATATATATATATATATATATATATATATATATGTGTGTGTGTGTGTGTGTGTGTGTGTGTGTGTGTGTGTGTGTTTTATATAGTTTTACATATAAGTTTTATATATAAGTTTTATATAGTTTTTATATTATAACAGATATATATATATATATATATATATATATATATATATATATATATATATATATCTTAGTAGAATAGCAGGGAAGCTCATCAAAGCTGCAGAACCAAAGAACTTCTGTAACATTCGTGCTAACTTGATTGCAATAGTTTAATTTTCATATATTCAATTTGTTAATTTACCAGGGACCCTTTTTTATGCAGCCACATAGAATAGCTCATCATTTTGAAAAATGATTGATTGGTTGATTGGCTAAAGTCAATGAGAGAGTGATGGCCTCTCAGCTCCAGGCAGTTTTGGATGATGCAGATTTTTCACATTTACGTGAAACTACTGGGAGAGATCATCAGGAGGTTTGGTGCTGGGTGTTATCAATATGCTGATAACACTTGGATGTACTTCTCCATGCCGACCTCATCAGGAAATGGCACATCTTCCCTAAATGCCTGCCTGGAGGCAGCAATGGGCTGGATGAGGGATAACAAACTGAAGTTGAACCCAAATAAGACAGAGGTACTGACTGTGGGGGGCCAGGATCCAAGAGGTTTAGACCTGCCTGTTCTGGATGGGGTTACACTCCCCTTGAAAGATCAGGTATGTAGCTTGGGAGTGCTCCTGGGCCCAAAGCTCTCCCTGGCTTCTTAGGCTGAGGCAGTGGCAATGGCCAGGAGCACTTTTTATCAGCTTCGGCTGATACGTCAACTGCGTCCATTTCTAGAGGTGAATGACCTTAATGGCACAGCGGGGGAATCTTGACTAACAAGCAGAAAGTTGCCGGTTCAAATCCCTGCTGGTATTATAGGTGTTTCCCAGACGATGGAAAATACCTATATCGGGCAGCAGCGATATAGGAAGATGTTGAAAGGCATCATCGCACACTGCATGGGTGGAGGCAATGGTAAACCCCTCCTGTATTCTACCAAAGAAAAACAAAGTTCTCTGTGGGCACCAGGAGTCGAAATCAACTTGACAGCACTCTTTACCTTTACATATGCTTGTAACCTCCAACCTTGACTACTGTAATGTGCTCTACATGAGGCTGCCTTTGTATGTAGTCTGGAAACTACAATTAGTACAGAATGTGGCAGCCAGATTGGTCTCTGGGACAACATGAAGGGACCAAATAACACTGATTTTAAAAGAACTGCACTAGCTGCCAATATGTTTCTGGGTGAAATACATAGTGCTGGTTATTACCTATAAAACCCTTAATGAATTGGGTCCAGAGTACAGTGGTTCCTCGACTTACGTAAATAATCCATTCCGAACGCACGTTCGGAGGTCGAAATTTTCGTAAGTCGAGGAGCGCACCACGGAAGTCTGAAAACATTTGTAATTCGAGGAAGCCGCATCTAAAAATTCGTAGGTCGAGTAAGCTGAATCTAAACCGGCAACTACTTCCGGTCTTTTTTGTCGCTCGTAACTCGAAAACAACGTAAGTCAAGTAGTTCGTAGGTTGAGGGATTACTGTATTTAAGAGAGCACCTCCTTTGTCATAAACCCTGCTTCCTGTTACTATCTTCTGGAGAGGTCCGGTTACAGTTGCCACCAGCTCGTTTGGTGGTGACCCAGGACCAGGCTTTCTCTGTGGCTGCCCCAGGGCTTTGGAATATGCTCCCTGCTGAAATAAGAGCATCTTCTTTTCTGTTTGTTTTTAGGAAGAACCTCAAGAATCTCCTGTTTTTGCAGGCTTTTAATTAGAATTGATTTTAATATTTTTAAAAACTTGTTTTAATAACTATTATATTCTATTGTTTTTATTGTGGTATGCATTTTAATATGTGAATTTTAAATATTTTAAATTTTATAAACTGCCTAGAGATGTACATATCAGGCAGTATAAAAATATGATAAGTAAGTAAAGTGGATTTTAGGCAAAGGCTAAATCTAAAGAGGAAAGCCGCTTTATGCAACTTCTACTCACAGCACTGGTAGAGAATATTTTTCAGTCCATTGCTGGTATTAAAATACAAGATAGCCAGATAAGCCTTGGAAGCAACATACCTTTATTTATGGTAGCGATGTGCCCGAACTGAAGTTCGTGCACTGGTTTGGCGCCATGAGGAGGGGAGCGACGAGTGAGATCTTTTTTTTTTAAAGATCTGCTCTCTGCCACTGCATGCAGGTTCACATGTGGCAGCGCTTGCCCCAAGAACCTGCACATGGCACCAGCACCCACATGGCATCCACACATGTGCAGGTACTATTTGTGTGGTCAGCAACACAATGCTGACCATGCAAATGGTGCCCCACCTGGATTCTTGGATTGCCATGTGCAGATTGTTGGGACAAGCACCGCTGCAGAAGGAAGCTGCATGCAGCGGTGGAGAGCAGGTAAGGACCTGCTCTCCTTTTAAAAAAAGATCCTGCTCGCTGCTCCCCTCCCCATGGCACCAAACCGGTTTGGATCTTTGAGAGGAGAGCTGGTCTTGTGGTAGCAAGCATGACTTGACCCCATAGCTAAGCAGAGTCTGTCCTGGTTGCATCTGAATAGGAGACTAGAAGTGTGAGCACTGCAAGTTATTCCCCTCTGGGGATGGAGCCGCTCTGGGAAGAGCATCTAGGTTTCAAGTTCCCTCCCTGGCTTCTCCAAGATAGGACAAGATTTATTTTTTGGAGAGGAGAGCTGGTCTTGTGGTAGCAAGCATGACTTGTCCCCATAGCTAAGCAGGGTCTGCCCTGGTTGCATATGAATGGGAGACTAGAAGTGTGAGCACTGCAAGATATTCCCCTCAGGGGATAGAGCTGCTCTGGGAAGAGCAGAAGGTTTCAAGTTCCCTCCCTGACTTCTCCAAGATAGGGCTGAGAGAGATTCCTGCCTGCAACCTTGGAGAAGCCTCTGCCAGTCTGTGAAGACAATAGTGAGCTAGATAGACCAATGGTCTGATTCAGTATATGACAGTTTCCTATGTTCCTATCTTGTCCAAACCAGTTCAGCATTGAACCAGTGCACAAATCTTGGTTCGTGCACATCCCTAATTTACGCCCACTACACCTGGATCATTGCATTAAAATATGAAACACAGGTATGGGTGACCCCCTGCTAAATGGGCAAAGAGGCAACTTATAAGGCAGTGATTCTCCTATATTGAGCAGAGGGAGAGAAGCATCCCATCAGTGGCTGTTGCTGGTGTCCAACATGTATCGATTTTTTAAGGATTGTGAGCCCTTTTGGAACAGGGAACCATCTCATTTATTCATTTGTTTTTCTAAAAGGCTGCTCTCATGACCATTAATTGGGTAGGAGAAGCTGTTCAGGCTGCCATATTCTGCTAACTTGGCAAAGAGGCACCTTTTACCATGGTGATTCTCTTTATTTAGAAGGGGGAGAGTAACTGGCCCTATTCACCCCCAGCACAGTACCTCCAGTGACTGTTGCTGGTGTGTGTCTTATGTTTCTTTTTAGAATGTGAGCCCTTTGGGGACAGGGAGCCATCTTATTTGTTTGTTATTTCTCTGTGTAAACCGCCCTGAGCCATTTTTGGAAGGGCGGTATAGAAATCGAATTATTATTATTATTATTATTCTGCTTCCATGTGAATTAAAAATAAGGTCAGAGGCACCAGCAGCAGTGATCGTGTGCTAAGCAGAAGCAGCTGGATCACCAGAGGCTTTTCCTCTTACCTCATTCAAATACTGAGTGCAGCTTTTGTGTAGGAGGGAGCCCTCCGACCCATCTGCTGAGCGCACAATCACTGCCAGTGCCTCAGACCTTGTTTCTTACTTACACATGATCAGAACATGGAAGCATCCCCAGCTCCTGAACTTGGTTAGGAGGCTTCTCCTACCCTATTCATAATTGTGTGGACCAGACTAATATAAACTGCTTGAGAACATTTGTTGAAAAGCAGTATATAAAGATTTTTCATAGTAATTCTAGGAATGAGATAAGATGCAACAAGGAGATAACAGCACAAGATTGGAACTGACTCACATATATGGTCCCATAAACTCAGATTTTTTAGCCAAATGATAGGGGTGTGCACCAATCTTTCTTGCTTTTTTTTTAAGCCCTCTTCTTTTTGAGGAGGTGGAGGAGGCTTTTTATTAAAACAATTGACAATACTATACAGTGTTTCACAGAATAGATTATGAGGGTATAGAGTTCAGGATAATTTAGGCCCTTTCCTGTTCATATTGGAGTTTTGAATGATTTTTGTAATCATATTCATGATGGGGGGGGGGGTTGATTTTGTTTTTAAAGTCTTTTAATTGCTTCTTCAAACTGTGGTTTATGCTAATAGATCATGTTAACATCAAAGCACTGGTGCTTGACAATGGCACTCAGTAGGGGTATGCATTTATTTTCAGAATGAATAGAACCTAAACAGAATGAGGCCCATTCATCCCAAAACAAATCAGCTGGGGTATAAATGGGGGTCTGTTTTTGGAAACTCCACTTGTACATGGTCATTTTCGGGGGGGGGGGTGTTATTTATTTATTTTTATTTCTTACATCCAGCCTGCTTCTTCACTACCAAGAACTCAATATACACTCCAGGATGAAGCATCACCACTAGGCAGTTTGGCACCAAAAAAATGGCTACCTACCATCAGGAAATGACTTACACATTTGAACTCCAGCCACAGGCAATACAGTTTTAGTGGTGAAGAAGCAGTTAAATAAGAAATCTTAAAAAATAACCCCCCTAAAAATGAATAAGTACCAATGGGGATCCCAAAAACAGAACCCCATTTGTTTCCCAGGCTCTTTGCTGGATCCTATTCTGTTTTGGTTCTATTCATTCAAAAATGTATGCACATCCCTACTGATTGACATTGTTAAGCAACTGCCTTGATGTTTAACATGCTGCATCCAACTGAAAAGTTTATTTTATTTTTAAATATATATACCCCACCTTTCTACAAAAATTCAAGAAAAAATTAAAAATACCTTATCAATACCTTATCAATGTTAAAATAAATAACTAAAGAGAAAGGGGGGAAGCTATCTGAAACAAAAATTATATTGGCAAATTGCTGAAATATCAGCAGAAAGTCAATCAGATCTCCCAGAGGAAGGAAGACCACAGGGCAGGAACAACCACTAAGAAGGCACTCTCAAACAGATGCCCAACACACCTCTGATGTAGGAGGAATATGCAAGAAGACATCTCTGGGAGTTCCCATGGCGCAAACCAAAGTCTGTATTGCTGTAGTGAAAGCAGCATCCTCGGGTCTTGGTGGTAGGTGGGGAAGCTACAAGGCTAGCTGGAGGGGTGGGAAACCTTGGCTCCAGCTGTTTTTGGACTACAGCTCCCATAATCCCCAGCCACAGAGGCCAATAACTAGGGATTATGGGAATTGTAGGCCAACATCTGCAAGAGGGCCAAGGTTCCCCACCCCTGTTCTAGAGGGCAGTAAAGATGCATTACATCTCTGCTGTGCAGTCCTCTGAAACCAAGGACTGCAACAGTATAGCTGTACAAATGGTGGCATCTGATGGACTAGGATTGACTTCCTGTATTGGTATAAGGTAAGGATGTGCACAAATTGATTTTTTTAATTCAATTTTTGCCCAAAACAAATCATCCCTGATTTGTTTTGTATATATTTGTTTTGTATCCAAATCTGCCCCCTCCAAATCACCTCAGATTCTATTTGTATTTGTTTTGATTTGATTTGGATTTGGACTGATTTGGACCACTTAACAAGGTCCTAGGGGCAAATTTGGGTGGTGGGTAGGTCCCCAAGGGTGCCACCTACCACCCAAATTTCAAGGCAGTGGGACACCTGGTTGATTTAATGATTTTCTTTAGTTTTTTCTAATTTTGAACATTTCCACCATAGCAAACAATGGGGATTCGAAGCTGCCATATCCTAACCCTAAAAGGGATCCCCAGCTTTCAATTTTTTAAAAAAGAATGGGGGGGGGAGCTAAGCTCTAGTCCTTGTAGAAGTGGAGTTATGGAGCAAAATGTGCAGTCATTATTATTTTTTAATTGTTTGGATTCTTTGGTGTATAATAACTTTTCCTCATAATGAAACCCTATGAGGATTCATTGCACACCTTCATTTCTTCTGTTCATTTTGACTGTCTTTTCGACAGTGCCACATTTTGCTCCATATTTTGCTCCACATTTTGCTCCACTTCTATAAGAGCTAGAGCTTAGTTTTGTTTTTGTTTTTAATGAAAGCTAGGGATCCGTTTTAGGGTTAGGATATGGCAACTTCAAATCCCCATTGTTTTCTATGGTGGAAATGTTCAAAATCAGAAAAAATCAATTTGTACCCAAATCAGTTTTCACATCCCTAGTGTAAGGCCACAGTTGTCACTGAACACAGCCTTATAGCCTTTCACATGATCCTTATACACTCAAGATCAAATCAGAAGTGACATTAAACATACTTATTTTGGAGTAAGTCTCACTGAGCTCAATCAAAAGAGGCATGCACCTCACCATCTTCAAAATAATATTACCAAAAGCATCATTCATTCAAAGCATATATTGCCACTGTTCTCAGACATGTTCTTGCAACTCACAAGAGCTATAATATTTCTTGTTAATTAAATTTCAAATCCTCATGGAGAGAGATTTGTACATAGTTACAAGCTCTAACATTTGGAAAGCAATTTTAAAAAATCTAAATATTGCAAGTGGCATGAACATTGGAGTGGTTAATAACAGCACCATCTATACAGGACAGAATAGGAGGATTGACTGAAACTGGAATAGGAGGATTGACCCAATCATTGCTTCCCTTAGCAACTACATCAGTCTCATTAAGGATCCCTGTGGCACTGGGATTTGTGTCCACATCGCTTAGATCTAGGATAGTGTCCACCAAGAACCTACTACAAAATGATTTCAGTGAAGTCTAGCTGAATTGTAGATTCAGGCACTGAACCTCAAGGCATTTATTGCAGAGTGCATCTATAAAAGTCAATGGCTACATTCACATGTCACATGAAACTACAGTTCCACACTCCCTCCATCCACACTCTCCTGTCCACATTTGGATGACAGGGAGAGTGACCTTTCTGCAGTCAGCAAGGCTGCAGAGAGGAAGGGGAACTAGCTATATGGGCTTCATTCTTGCTTGAAGGACAGCCCACACAGCCAATCAGGGAGGGAGAGAGGGAGACGCTTCCTCCCTTTACTCCAGTCCAGCCGAATGCAGCCTGCAGCCTTAGTTTTGAGCAGCAAAGCTTACTACAAACCCAGGGTTCAAACTGGAGTATCTGGAGTGCAACCTCAGGTTGCGCAACAGACAGAACCGAAATTGCATGCATTCAGACATAATGGTACGGAAAATGCAGTTCCTTGCAACTCCTGTTCCCTATTATGTGTGAATGCAGCAAATGAGACTTCAGCACAGCAAGGACTGTTTTCTACAGTATCTGGCAAGTATATAATGACTCAAACAATTATTCAAACAATCAAACCTGGATTTAGGAAATGTGTGTGCTCCCAATTTTTAGGTGTAGGGAAGCAAGGTAAGAAGAAAACCTGGGTAGAAGTGATTGTGTGGAAGCAAGGTAGGAGAAAAAGCTAACTAGGTTTTCCTCCTACCTTGCTTCCACATAGTAACTTCTACACAGGTTTTCTTCTTACCTTGCTTCCACACAACCGAAAGTTGGGAGCAACACAACTCGCAAACCTGGATAGACCACAGTTTTGATTGTGTGAATGACCGCAACATGTTAACACACAATATCAGGCTTTCTAATGTATACTGAACTAGTATCCTGCTTTCCCATATGGCAACACTGATCTCAACAGTGCTTTTCGAATGTGATTCAGGGATTTCTGAGACATCTTGATGACGTGATTTCTTACATAAAGCTTCCATCATGAGGTTAGTCAAAGAGCAACACACATCTTTTTAATTACAACTATGACCTTCTGTCCGATAAATGTCATGGAATAATTGGGAAAGCTATAAAACAAAATGTATGGACATGGGAGATAAGTTTCCTTACAAATTATTGTATGAAGTTATTTGGCTTTATTTTCTCTGAGTTGGCAGAATTTAATGAATAACAGTGGAATTTTGTGTTTTTTCAATGTAATGTAGCTGGCATCTTGCAGTCTTTTATGAGGTGTCTGCAACTATCTTGTGCCAGCAGACTGGATTTTTTGTACTTGTGGGTTAATTTCACTGACTATAAAAAGGGTCTTTTTAAGTCTGAGTGTGCTAAAATGTGTGTACAAAGAAATACCTCTAACTGAAGTAGCTTATGGCTGGGTTCACACAATTATGAGGATGCTGGTTAAAAAGTTGTTCAGGATTAGTAAACTCTGTGGAGCAGAATCAAAAACTAAGTCCTTCATCTGTTTCTTGAACATGTTCAGACCTAATGAAGAGCAGGTCAAAATTAATGGTTAGTTTTAAATAGAAACCCAGTCACCACTTCAAAATAGGAACAAAGATAAATTCTTTTTATGCTGTTCAACTCCTGAGAAAAATAACTGCCACCAGCTTGTGGTGCTGCAATTTGATATTCTAGCTTGCAAAAACAGACACAATGATGTGTTTCCATATATTAACAGTAGGAAGTCATACCTCTGATAAAATGTAAGTTTTAATAGAGGTAGATAATCTGACTCTAGCTCTTTTTTAATAGCCAGACCTAAGAGATCTCCAGTGGATTATCAGTTAGAAAATCTAGCAGTGACTGTAATGAGTGATAACTGGAATTATAATGAAGGATTATAATAATTTGAGTAAGATGCATAGGTTACAGTTAAATGATGTTCAGAGTCCATGATTAATGAAACTCAAAAGTCTTGAAGATTCACTTCAGCTAAAATTGAAAAGATTTTGTCTGAATATTATCATCCTACACATCTGACTCCCACCCCCGAGCCTTTTGCAAAAATCTCTTTGTAGAATATTTTACAAAAGGGCACTGCACATTTTATGTCTAATCATAGTCAGTCAGATCAGATTAAGTACAATTGAAGAAGGTGAGGCAAAAGAAGAGGAGGATGGAGCCAGCAAGGAGCAGAATCCACCACTTACTTAGATCAGTGAGAAGCCTGATCCAGAAGTCTTTGTGGGGTCAAAGACTTCCCTGATATAAAAAGGCTTCTTTGCTGCTGTGGGTGGTCTGCTTGCATTTCCTCCTTTGGCCAGAGCAAGATGGTGGTGTACAATCTTAATTCCTAAGTGACATTGCTGAGTTCACCATTTCCAGACCAGCTGTGTTTAAATTCTGACGGCCTTGGAAAATTATAAAGATACAATATATGGAGGTGTCACATATTGAAAGGGTTCACACTTAACGTGAACCCAAAGTTCATGCAAGCTCCCTGGAACATAGAGTGCCAAGAACATTCACTTCCCCTCTCATTCCCACACACGTGCCTACTTCCTTTGCAGGTTAAGATATGCCAAGATTGGTTGTGAGGTCCAAACTCACCGACTTCCTTCAAGGAACCCAAGTTCCTTGGTTCGGGAATCCTGAGATCTGAAACTGAGATCTGAAGTTAGTTTCAGATCTCAGGATTCCCGAACCAAATAGGGTAGGATATGCCGAGACTGGTGAGTTCAGACATCGCTGCTGCTGCTACTACTACTACTTAAATACTGCTTTTCAACAGATGTTTCCAAAGCGGTTTCCATAGAAAAATAAATAATAAATAAAATGAAATGGTTCCTTGTCCCTAAAGGGCTAACAATCTAACAAAACAAAAGGGGGGAAAAAACCACCAGAGGATAGACACCACTAACAGCCACTGAGTGATGCTGTGATGCTGGGGGTGGACAGTCCCAATTGCTCTCCCCGTGCTAAATAGAAAAGAATCACCACTTTGAAAGGTGCCTCTTTGCTCAGTTAGCACAGGATGGGAGGGGAAGATGCACCTTGGCACTGAGGGAATCTCACATGAAGTGGATTCCGGGTTAAATTTGACCTAACAATAGACTTTAAATCAACTTTATTATTATTATTATTATTTCTTGCTTACAGAGTCAGACAGGTGTTATTGACTGGTTTGTTTAACCAGACATCGAGTCCTTCCCAAGGACCTGGGATGGCTGAATTTTATTGTCAATGTTGTTGGTGTTGTTATAGATATCGTCGCAGAATATAGGCTGTTCCCAGTAAAGTTGCTTTTTGTAATTGGCTGATGGTGATTTCTGTGGCCCCTGTGGTGTTGAGGTGCTCTTCAAGGTCTTTTGGAACTGCACCCAGGGCGCCAATTACCACTGGGATTATTTGGGTCTTTTTCTGCCACAGCCTTTCAATTTCAATTTGTAGAGCTTTGTATTTGGTGATTTTTTTTTCCTATTTCTTTTTCTTCTATTCTGCTATCCTTTGGTATTGCTATGTCGATTACTTTGACTTGTTTTTCTTTCTTCTCGACTACAGTTCTATCTGGTGCATTGTGTGGCAGATGTTTGTCTGTTTGTAGTCGGAAGTCCCATAATATTTTTACATCTTCATTTTCTTCAATTTTTTCAATTTTATGGTCCCACCAATGTTTGGCTACAGGTAGCTTGTATTTTTTGCAGATGTTCCAGTGTATCATGCCTGCTACTTTGTCATGCCTTTGTTTGTAGTCAGTCTGTGCGATCTTTTTACAACAGCTGATTAGGTGGTCCACAGTTTCATCTGCTTCTTTACAAAGGTGGCACTTGCTGTTTGTTGTGGATTTTTTTACTTTTGCTCTTATTGCATTTGTTCTTAGTGCCTGCTCTTGTGCAGACAGTATTAAACTCTCAGTTTCCCTCTTCAAGTTGCCATTCTTAAGCCATTGCCAGGTCTTGGTGATGTCTGATTTTCCACTTATATTGTGCAAATATTGACCATGCAGTGGCTTATTTCTCCATTTTTCTGCTCGGTTCTTGACTTGTTCTTTCTTGTAGGCCTGCTTTCTTTCATTGGTGTTGAATAGATTCACATTATTGACCATTTGAAGTGTATCTTCTTCACTGTCCTTTATATAGTCCTCAAGGCCTCTTTTCTCCTCCTCTACTGTTTGATGGACTTGCAGCATTCCTCTTCCACCTGAGCTGTGAGGGAGGTATAGCCTATCGACATCACTGCGGGGGTGCAGAGCATGATTGATGGTCATGATTTTCCTGGTCTTATGATCTAGCATCTCTAGCTCTGCCTGGGTCCAGTCTATTATTCCTGCAGTGTATCTGATAACAGGTGTAGCCCAGGTGTTTATGGCTGTATGGTGTTCCCGCCATTGAGTTTGGACTTGAGGATCTTTCTAACTCTCCTGATGTATTCATTTCCTATTTTTCTTTTAACTTCAGTGTGTGTGATGTTATCAGCCTGGAGAATTCCCAAGTATTTGTAAGGTTCTTTCTCTTCCAATTTCTTGATCTTGCTTCCATTGAGCAGTTCTATTCCTTCTGTTTTTCTTATTTTCCCTCTGTTCATTAATAATGCAGCACACTTTTCTAGTCCAAACTCCATTGCTATATCGCTACTGAATATACGGACACTGTTTAGCAGTGATTCGATTTCTGACTGGGACTTTCCATACAACTTCAGATCATCCATGTACAGCAGATGGTTGATTTTACTTGATGTTTTAGATCTTTGGTATCCGAGGCTTGTTTTGTTTAGTATTTGTGAAAGTGGGGTCATGGCGATTACAAACAACAGAAGGGATAGTGGGTCCCCTTGGAAAATGCCTCTTCTAATGCTAACCTGTCCAAGTGTCTCACCATTGATTGTTAACTGTGTACTCCACATGCTCATTGCTTTTTAAATAAATATCTGAATGTTTTTGCTGACACCAGTTGTTTCTAAACATTTTAGTATCCCTGTGTGAGGCAATGAATCGAAGGCTTTCCTGGAGTCAATCCATGCAACACTTAGATTTGTTTTTCTTCTCTTGCAATTTTCTAAAATCATTTTGTCAATTAGCAGCTGGTCTTTTGTGCCTCTGGTGTTCGGGCAATTTCCTTTCTGTTCAACTGGAAGCTGTTTGTTACTTAATAAGTGTTGCATTACTTCATCTGCTATTATTCCAGTTAATAATTTGAACATGGTTGGCAGGCAGGTGATCAGTCTTTTACTTGGAACTGCACCTTTTGCTGGGTCTTTCATGATGAGATGAGTTTTCCCAGTTGCTAGCCATTGTTCAATATCACCTCCTTGCAAAATGTGATTGAACTGTTTTGATAGTTGTTTATGAAGGCTTGTTAGGTGATTAAGCCAAAAGCCATGCAGTTCATCATCGCCTGGAGCAATCCAATTTTTAATTTTCTTTGCTCTTTCACTTATTAATTCTGGTGTTATTATTAGATCTTGCATTTGTTGGTTACATTTTTTGACCTCTTTCATCCAGCCTGCTTTTTTATTATAATCTATTGGATTGTCCCATAATTTCCCCCAGAATTGCACTGTTTCTTCTTTATTTGGTGTTTCTAGGTTTCTTGCAGTTTCTCCTTCTATGCTTTGGTAGAAACGTCTCTGATTCGACTGGAATTGGAGATTCTGCCTGTGTTGTGTAATTCTGGCTTCATATCTGCTAATCTTCTTTGACACTGCTGTTATTTGTGGCTTTATTATTTCCAGGACTTCTCTAATTTTCCTTGAATCTAGGTGGTATTTTTGGATCAGATACTGTTTGGTGTTTTCATTCTACAGCTTCTTGTCTTTCATATCTTTCAATTTACTAGCATCTGATCTAAGCCTGGAGATTTTATTTTCTAATCTAATCTTCCATTTAGGTGATGTACTACTTTCTTTTTTTTCAGGTCCATTGATCTTATATCCGAGCTCTTGTGTTGTTATTGTTGCTGCACTGTACATTAGTTGGTTTGCTTCTTGCAAATTATTGGTTGTTATTTCTGCAAGTGCAGCATTGACATCTTTTAATAGCTGAGCAAGTTGTTTTTTGGCAACTGTTTTTAGAGCTGGAAGTCGAACCCTGGTGGTTGTTTGGTTCATGTGCTCAGTTATTTTTTGCTTTAGTTCTTGTTGCTTTTCTGTTAAACGGCATTTGGGTTTTTGAGGTGAAGGCAAAGGGGAGGTTGCCTGGTTTTGATTTTGAAAGAGTTCAGCAACAGTGGCACCCTCTATTTCCAACACCTCCTCCACCTGCGCCTGAGCAACTGCTTCAGTTGGTGGTAATTCTTCTTCTATTTCTTGAGCTTGTGTTGCTCTTTGCAGTTCTTCCAGCTCTCCTCCTGTGAATACTTTATTTCTTATTATGAATCTTCTCTGGTCTGCTAGCCTTTGTTCTGTTATTTCCATATCTGGATGCTTCTCTTTCCAAATGTGGTACATTCTTTTTAAATAACCTCTTCTAGTTGGACTAGACTTGTAATAGCAGATCATTATTTCCTTGTTGGCATTTTTTGTATATTTTTTCGGTTATTGTTGTTGTTGTTATTATTATTACATCTATATTATTACATCTATATCCTGCTCTTCCTCCAAGGAGCCCAGAGCAGTGTACTACATATTTGAGTTTCTCTTGCACAACAACCCTGTGAAGTAGGTTAGGCTGAGAGAGAAGTGACCAGCCCAGAGTCACTCAGCTAGTTTTATGGCTGTATGGGGATTTGAACTCAGATCTCCCCGGTCCTAGTCTAGCACTCTAACCACTACACCATGCTGGCTCTAACTTTAGTACAATACAGTCAGATGCAAGCTTTTAGACAATGGATCGGGTCTCAAAATCTGTGAGAACCGGTTTGTTGCAGTGAGTGGGAAGAGTGGGCTAAGCCCGCTCTCCCCGCTCACAAGCGGAGAGGGAGCCCTGGGCGACCATATCGGCTGCCCACACAATTGCTGGCTCTGAGATGGAGCCAGCGGCATCTGGGGGGATTGGGGGCCGTGCAGCTCCCGGAAGCCCCAGTATGCCCTGCGTGAGCGTGCAGGTCATACTGGGGAGACCCCTGGAGCCGGGAGGCAGCTCTTCACCTCCTGGTCGGGGGTCTGCAATATTTCATTTCCTAATGGAATGTTGCAAGACTTGCTGGGAAAAAGAGAAAAGTTGCATCAAGGTTAAATTATGCATTTGAAACTTCAGGTGTGAGTTGCACGTTCAAACAAGTTTGTAATTCTCACTCGTTCATTTATTCAGTCTGCCTGGCTGCTTAACAAAGGATGTCCATGCAATGATTTCTTGCTTTGCTTGTCAGAGGCCCAAACCTTCTAGAATACAGTTTGAAACACTCAGCTTGTCTTCAGTATGTCATAGTCAATCAGAAGCCAGTGCACAAATAACACATTTCCATTTTAGATTCTGAAAAATGTCGCAAAAAAGCTTTTGCATTTACATGTCCCAGACATCACATTTACACCCTCTAATTCTATTCAGCATATATCCTCAGCAGGAAATTGGGAATAACTATTAAAGGAAAAAACAAGTTTCTGCAACATAGCCAATAGTGTGCACCAATAACAAGAAAGGAACGGTTCATCTGACAATATCAACAGCTTTTTAAAAAGGAATGCATGACAAAAAATCAAAGCGGTTCAGATGAAGGAATTTGAAAATACATTTAGAAATCCACTTGAAAAGGGTAACATGCACTTGTGCAGACAATTACTACAACTCCTTGCATAAATCAGCTATTTCTACTCCTGGCTTTATGGATAAACACTGGAAACAAAAATAAAAATTAGGCTAAGACATATGGGAATTCTTTTTGTGACCATGGTCATCATCAATCAAAGCTGATCCTTTCTGGAGAGTTTTCAGGGTAGCTGCAATAGTTAATCTATTATTGATTCACTCATTTATTCGTTCGTTCGTTCATTCATTCATTCATTCATTTAACATAACTCTATACTGCCCAAAACATGGGTCTCTGGGTGGTTTACAATTAAAATCATTTAAAGATTAAAATCAATTAAACAATTAACATCTTTCAAACATTAAAATAATTTAAAACTCAACATTAAAAGTATTATAACTATAAATTAATTACAAGCCAATTGAATTAGATTTATTTATTTTTATTTTTAATTAGATTTTAAACTAAAAATCTAATTAAAAGCATAATTAAAATGATTATGCAATGTGATGAGGCTGCCACAGTGAAGGCCTTGCCACTTATTTTCAATGATATGTGCAAGCTTTACTGGAGAACTTGCTTGCCAAGACAAGCAGTTTAACTTGAGCCAGACGTCCTGCTGTCCATGTGCTCTAAGAGGAAAAGAGAGTCATTTACAGTAAGGCAGCTATTTCAGCAGTGTGATCCTTGCTGCAGTCTTCCAGTTGCTGCTTCTCATTTGGGTGAAGCAGCTCACCGTGAGCCCTTCTCCTGTTGATTTCAAGTGGCGTTTCTTATTGTGCTTCTGTAAAGGAGGGGAAAGGAAATACATGCAACCAGTCCTAGAATATTGCTCTCACTCTTACTCAGCATGGTTTGCCTTCAAGGATGTCAGCACACAGGGAAATTTGATTGGCTATGCAGCATTGTGATTTCATCCCAGCTGTGCTGGCGCAGCGGGGAAGCAGCTTGCCTGCAGTGCAAGAGGCTGTTAGTTCAAATCCCTACCAGTGTGCTTCCCAGACTGCGCCTAGTAAATATATTTGTAGTCACCTATATTAGTGACTACAAATCACCAATATAGTCACCTATATATCACATACTGTGTGGGAGGCGGCACTGGTAAACCACTCCTGTATTCTACCAAGAAAATCACATGGAATTGTGATCACTTGAAGTCAACACTGACTAGGAGTCAACACCGATTCGACAGCACAATCTAAAGCTCTAATTGGCTGGGATTATTGCAGGATTGGAGGGCGGGGGCTTGGCACCAAGGCAGCAACAAAGTGAGGAAATAATAGAAAAACACAGTAACAAAAATAGATACATCTAACAGGACTTGGGGAAAACATTTAACCCTTCCCAAATACTACTCCCATCCAAGGAAATGTTTACAGGTTAACATTCAGCACATTCCTAGTATAATAATAATAATAATAATAATAATAATAATAATAATAATAATAACAACAACAACAAGAAGAAGAAGAAGAAGAAGAAGAAGAAGAAGAAGAAGTGATGAGTGAATAATAATAATGATGATGATGATGATGATGATACTAATAATGAATAATGCCCCAGTGAGGCAATACCTTGGCGTGGTTGTGGGGCTTGCATGCTCTGAGGAAAGTGAGAGCTATGGCAGAGGTCCAACCATACTGGACAGGTCTCACCAGAGGCAAGAGAAGAAAAACAGATCTAAGTGTGTTGCATGGATTGACTACAGAAATCCTTCGATTCATTGCCTCACACATGGATACTAAAATGTTTAGAAACAACTGGTGTCAGCAAAAACATTCAGATATTTATTTTAAAAAGCAATGAGCATGTGGAGTACACAGTTAACAATCAATGGCGAGACACTTGGACAGGTTAGCATTAGAAGAGGCATTTTCCAAGGGGACCCACTATCCCCTCTGTTGTTTGTAATCGCCATGACCCCACTTTCACAAATACTAAACAAAACAGGCCTCAGATACCAAAGATCTAAAACATCAAGTCAAATCAACCATCTGCTGTACATGGACGATCTGAAGTTGTATGGAAAGTCCCAGTCAGAAATCAAATCACTGCTAAACACTGTCCGTATATTCAGTAGTGATATAGCAATGGAGTTTGGACTAGACAAGTGTGCAGCATTAATAATGAACAGAGGGAAAATAACAAAAACAGAAGGAATAGAACTGCCCAATGGAAGCAAGATCAAGAAATTGGAAGAGAAAGAACCTTACAAATACTTGGGCATTCTCCAGGCTGATAACATCGCACACACTGAAGTTAAAAGAAAAATAGGAAGTGAATACATCAGGAGAGTTAGAAAAATCCTCAAGTCCAAACTCAATGGCGGGAACACCATACAGCCATAAACACCTGGGCTACACCTGTTATCAGATACACTGCAGGAATAATAGACTGGACCCAGGCAGAGCTAGAGACGCTAGATCGTAAGACCAGGAAAATCATGACCATCAATCATGCTCTGCACCCCCGCAGTAATGTCGATAGGCTATACCTCCCTCGCAGCTCAGGTGGAAGAGGAATACTGCAAGTCCATCAAACAGTAGAGGAGGAGAAAAGAGGCCTTGAAGAATATATATCAAGGACAGTGAAGAAGATGCACTTCAAATGGTCAATAACGAGAAACTATTCAACACTAATGAAACAAAGCAGGCCTACAAGAAAGAACAAGTCAAGAACCGAGCAGAAAAATGGAAAAATAAGCCACTGCATGGTCAATATTTGCACAATATAAGTGGAAAATCAGACATCACCAAGACCTGGCAATGGCTTAAGAATGGCAACTTGAAGAGAGAAACTGAGAGTTTAATACTGGCTGCACAAGAACAGGCACTAAGAACAAATGCAATAAGAGCAAAAGTCGAAAAATCCACAACAAACAGCAAGTGCCGCCTTTGTAAAGAAGCAGATGAAACAGTGGACCACCTAATCAGCTGTTGTAAAAAGATCACACAAACTGACTACAAACAAAGGCATGACAAGGTAGCAGGGATGATACACTGGAACATCTGCAAAAAATACAAGCTACCTGTAGCCAAAGATTGATGGGACCATAAAATTGAAAAAGTTGTAGAAAATGAAGATGCAAAAATATTATGGGACTTCCAACTACAAACAGACAAACATCGGCCACACAATACACCAGATAGAACTGTAGTCGAGAAGAAAGAAAAACAAGTCAATATAATCGACATAGCAATACCAAGGGATAGCAGAATAGAAGAAAAAGAAATAGAAAAAATAAGAAAATACAAAGATCTACAAATTGAAGTTGAAAGGCTGTGGCAGAAAAAGACCCAAATAATCCCAGTGGTAATTGGCGCCCTGGGTGCAGTTCCAAAAGACCTTGAAGAGCACCTCAACACCATAGGGGCCACAGAAATCACCATCAGCCAATTACAAAAAGCAACTTTACTGGGAACAGCCTATATTCTGCGACGATATCTATAACAACAGCAACAACATTGACAATAAAATTCAGCCATGCCAGGTACTTGGGAAGGACTTGATGTCTGGATAAAACAAACCAGTCAATAACACCTTTCTGACTGTGTAAATAAATAAATAAATAAATAAATAAATAAATAAATAAATAATATGGGGAAAATAATATTTATACCCCCATAAATAATATGGGGAAAGATAGTGGTGACTCATTTGCTCTAATTCGACAAAATAAACCCCACAAGTTCTATTATATGCCTCATATGACCATATACAGAAAAACAAATTGAAAAAAGAAGTGTCCTCACACTGTACAACAGCTATTTTAGCCAAAATGGTTGGCTTCACTTTCATCTTTCCTTGAAGTGGGCCAATTATAAATTTGATAAAAGGCTAGTTGCAGAGAAGAGATCAAAGTCTGAGGGGAAATTATATATTCATTCTAGCAGCTGTAAAAACTAAGCCTGTCTTTATTATATTATTAATTTGATTATTATTTATTGTGGATGGAGATAATAGTCACTGTAGTCCAACAACATTGGGGGAGGGGGGAATGCTTCCTAGAGACTTCCCAGCATGTGGTTTTTGGATACATGGAACTAGTTCACCACAACAACTGGCACTTCTAGAGAAGCCAGACAATACCAGGCCAATTCAACTGCAATACTGAGCCGGGACTCACGATCAGTGAAACCTGGTTTGCCAAGTTGATCGGGCAGAGCGGGCTAAGCTAGCTAAGCCCGCTCTCCCCACACACGGGCAAGCAGGAGCCCTGGGTGGCTGGATTGGCTGCCCACACAATTGCTGGCTCCGTGACGGAGCCGGTAGGGCTGGGGAGCTCGGGGGCCATGCGGCCCCCGGAAGCTCCAGTATGCCCTGCGCGAGTGCGCAGAGCATACTGGGGAGACCCCCAGAGCCGGGAGGCAGCTTTTCGCCTCCCCTCTGGGGGGTATTCTCATGAGTAGGTGCAGCACTCACTCTGCAAACCTGGTTTGGGGGGCGTAATTGAGCGGGTTACCCGCTCTAGAACCACCGGGCTTGCAGCCGAGCCCGGTGCTTCTCACGATTACAGAAAATCAGGCTAGCAGAGGCTAGCCCGGTTTTCTGCAATCATGAAAATAGCCTCACTGACTGAGCCACGCAAACCAAAACTGGGTTGGAGTTGATGAGATCCATTGCACAGATTGATAAGGAGTAAGACACAGATCATTGCCAATGAACCGGGAAACCTGTCAGGCACATGCAAAGACTTTCCTATACGCTCCTACTGGTACTTCTCATTCCCACCCCCCTACCCACACAACTCACATATTGCCATCCGCAGCCCCGTACATTACATCATAATCCTCCTAAAGATGATGGCCAAGGACACATGGTCAATGTTGTTGTGGAGTGGAGAGGGAAGCCTCGGAAGCCTCACTGCAAATCAATTCAATTTCAATTTAATTACAGCCATAGGCCATACAAAAGACATTAAAAAAGCATTAAAACAAAACATTATACATAGTTAACAGAATAAAACAGAATAAAACAGTAGGCTCCTATAAATTTGTCCTTAAACAAGATCTTAATCTAATCTCAACATAGAAGAATTTCGCCACCACTTTAGTGACCTCATAATTTTGGTCCTCAAGGCAAAAGTTCAAGTAAAAGGGGTCGGCTCTTCCTGGAAATTGCTCTAGCAAAAGAGATATAAGTTCTTTCCTGGTATCACAGTAAAGAGAGCAATATAACACATGTGAAACCATTTCAGAGAGGCCTGCACCACAAGGGCATAAGCCAGAATCTGGCAATCCCTTATCAAATCTTGTTTCCAAAAGGGCTGAGGGCAGCACATTCATACGGGCCCTAGTAAATGCAATCCTAAACTTTAAAAAGTGTAGGGAAGCTAGATAACTGGCATCTCTATTCCCCAAACTCACTGCAAATCAGAAGATCAACATATAGTGCTTTTGACCATAGCCAATAGCAGCTATGGGACAATCAGACATGAATACATGGATCATTCTGTGTGAAGATGCCATGGGAGACCCTTTAAACCAAAGCAAGAAGAGAAAGCACAAAGTCGTAAAAAGGCAAAGACAAGACCATGGCAATCTAGCCATGCAACTTACTTATCAGCTATACCCTATTATTTCCTGCAGCACTTGAATAACAATAAAGTCAGAAATTAGGTGTGTACTTCAGAGTTTGTGCATTGCAGACAATCCTGGTGAGGTTTTGCTGACAGGTTGTTCAATACAGTCAACAACAACCATCTGGGAACACTTATTATTGGATTTTATCTCACTTTTGCACAGAAAGAGAAGTTATTTGTACGATTTTGCTTGGTCCAAAGAAACTCAAAAACTAACTCTCAAGCAGTTCTGCTGACACCCAAATAAGTCTTGTTAGCATAATCTTATGCCCATTTCTCTAATACTTTAGATACGGGCTGCTAGGATACTAGGATATCCTGCTTCAGATACATACTTTTTTGTTGGATTGTTTTAAGAAATGCAAGCAGGACAAAGCAACTTAACACTCACTTAAATTTCAATTCATAACCCAGTTAAGACAAATTATCTAGTTTTAATCTGATTAAGTTGCATGGAAGTCCATTTCCATCAGAGCAGGTGGAGTAGCCAGCTCTGGCAAGCAAGTTCTCCAGGGGAGCCTGGGCATATAATTGAAACTGTTACGGCTATTCTCACAAGCAGCCTAGCCCAGGTTAGGGCAGCCTAGCCTGGGCTTGGCTGTTCATGTGGAGTGCTAGGATCCATGCGGCTACTGGCATCCCCACCCAGCCAAACCCAACTTCTAAGCCCAGCCTTTAGCCAAGGTTAAGTGCATGAGCATGCCTTTAACCGGCTGCTGGGATTGTGTGTGAGATGGATTGTGTGTGAGACAGAGACAGTTGCCTAGAGTACCCTTCTCATGGTGGCATCCCCAATACACTGTGCTTGCCACAGTGGGTATTGGGGGATACCCAGAGACTGGTACATAGCATCCCAGCCTTTGGAGATCTTGGAGCAGTGTGGATCTTGTGGGCGTATGGCAGCACACCCAAAGAGGAGGCACACTATCTTCTTCAGGGAAGATGAGTTGGATCCTGCCTTTCCCCATCAACCCACCCACCAACCCACCCGATAATTGTGTGAATACCCTTGTTATTTCCTGCAGCAGCAAATTAGTGCTTAGGCACATGCAATTGCGGCAGCAGTGTCACAAAAACAAGGTTTGGGTTGCACCCCAACTCCAGAACTTGTTTTTCAAAGTTGGACTTGGCATTTGGAATACATGAAGAAATACGGGTTCCTCTGAGTGTGTATGGAGCAAATTTACCATATCACTGAGTATTTGTAAACCGATCTCTGTGACTCTTTCTCCTATACACATCTTTGCCCTCCACACCAATGAAAGCACATGGCACAGAATTGGAAGAAATGGGAGACAATTTTCTTAAATTAAACAGCCAATTAAACAAGGCAGCAAGGAGGTTGGCACACACACACACACACACACACACACACAACAGTGCAGGAACTGATAATAATTGAATCCCTACTCTATAGCCTGACAGAATGACTTTCTTATTAGATAATGTTTAGCATATGGTTTACAAAAGCAACAGTGAATAGAATTGCCCGATAAAACACGGCCGCGTACTAACGAATGTGTGGTTGCAGTGGTAGAAAGAATATAGCACTGTACGCGAGTTCCTATAGGTTTGGGCAGAGTCCGGTTAAAAGAGTTCAGTGAGAGGAATGTCCAAAAGGTCCAAGGGAGGGACAGATCTCAGCCTCACCTTGCGTGTGGCCAGCAGGGCCGTGCCAGTCTTCTTCTGCCAATTGCAGCCTCTGGGCATGTGTCCCTGACGGCGGAGGGTCTTCTCCAGGTCCAGGGGGTCCTCCAGGGGTCTTGTCAGGATTATGTGTTAATGCAAACTCATCCCAGTGTTAATTCAAACTTGTGAGAAGAGCACCGTAGGCTTTTAACATATGTGCAAATTGTACTCACATAGGCTGTGTTCAGAAATTCAGATGACCATCTGAAAGCTGGGAATGGGACCAGCAGGCATGATCCTGCTTCCTCACTCCCCACATGTCTTCATCTCCTTATGGAGAAACAAACAGGGCTCATACTCTTCTCTATTTCATCTCTAATAATTCAACCTTTCAGCCTTTTCCATCATAAACCTTATTCATACTTATTTACATGTGTACAATCTGTGCACAGATCTGTACATACATACAGTTATTCATACATTCCCTCTTTCTGCAGTTGAGAGAACCTTTACTCAGGTTCACTTTTAAAGTGAGTGCATCTGTCGTCTTTCACATAGTGGCATGTACATGTGTGTACAGCTATGTGACTACAGGTACAATGTTATGTCTGAATAGGGCTATTGTCTTGCCTATGTGGTGTAGGTTCTGAGCCTTCTTAATAGGTTCTACTTCACTTCTTCATTCTGTATAGCTTCTCTCATACTGCTGTCAACAAGTGCCTTCTAACTTGAAGCAGTAATATTAGCAATTTAGGACCACAAAAGACATTATGACATTAAGACATTATGCTGTATGTGGACATGTACATTCTGTACACGTGTTCATGTTTCTGTGTGAATAACTGTACATGCATTCATTTAAAAAGTGGATCTGGCCCTCTATAATGCAGAGTACATATTATACAAGGTATACTGCTGTATGTTAGGGATGTGATTCAGTTTGACCATTTGGAGTTGAACTGAACCATCCCCTGTTCGGTCCGACCCCAGACCAAACACCCCTTGACTTTTCGGGGAGTTGGCAGACATTTTTTAAAATGACCCAGGCCATGCAGAGGTCAATTGAACAGGCACAGCAGCCTCCAAAATGGCCACCACACTGGAGGGGGAAGGGCCAAAGAGCCGACCAAACAGCTGGTATGGGCATGAAGGGAGGCCAGCAGGAGAGGGGGAACCTCCGTGGACCAGCCTGCCACCTCCAACAACTCCCCTGAAGGGGGTAATTTAATTTTATAAAGCTCGTGGAAACCCACCCCCCCGGACCAGACCCAGCGGGGGGTTCGAGGGGGTGCCGGACTGAACTGGCCCGGTCTGGTTCAGGTCCGGTCCAGACTTGAACCAAACTGGATCAGCCGGGTCCATGCATACCCCTACTGTACTTGTGTTGAACAGAAGGTTTGAATAACTGTATGTGTGTGCAGGTCTGTATGTGTGTATATTGCATATGGAAGGGATATGTGTTGAACATGACTTGTGTAATAAGGATAAAGAAACACATTAACACCACTCCAGGAGAACAAAAATGTGTAGACAATCACCAAAAGTGCAAAACAACTTTGAAAGTGTGTGTAACAAATATAATGATTAGCTGCCATGGCTCAACACCTGCATTTCATTCCTGCCAAGACATCCATTCCAAAACAAAACTACTGTTCCCTTTTTATCACTGGTGTTTTCTCAAGAGCCTCCGTTTCAAAACTAACAAGGAGAAAAAATCCACACTAACTTTGAATCTATTGTGAGAAGCATCAATGAGAAGAATTAACTTTCAAATACAAGTGAGCATTTTGCCACCAAAAGAACAAAACAGTTTGCTGGGATTATGTCACAGATACAGAGATGAAATACTTTATTGCCAGTGGCAAATACTGGAAACGGTTTTGTTCATGTGGAATGGGAATATTTACTCAGCGTAAACTATTACTCAAGACATAGTCTGCTAAAATGGCACCGTTCCGGGACATGAAAATCTAAACTGATCAATCACACACAAGTCTTCCTAACAAGGCAAGGTAGAAATGCAAAAAGGACAAAAATCAGCTAGAGGCACTATGGTTTAAATGTGAAAAATACTTCCACATTATAGTTTCCTAACATGGAAGCATTTCCACAAATCATTCTCATACCTGAAAATGTAATATAGGTGTTTCAATTACTATGTACTTCCTCCACAGTATTTGCTCTGAAAAAGGTGGGGGTATTGTGAAGCTTTCAAACAAGGCAAACAAGTGACTAGCAGGATCATTATTACATCATATATCAAAACATTCTGGCAACCCTGCTGCATTCAAAGGGCTAAGAGCAATATAGCTGGGACCAGAAATTCTGCTGGCAAGCAGGGATGTGCGAGCCAGCTGGATTTGAACCACGGTTCAAATCAAACCAGCTCAGTTCAGCTAGTCTGAGTTCAAACCAGACCAGCCATCCAAAGCGGGGTGCTGGTCATAGGAACATAGCTGCCATATACTGAATCAGACCATTGGTCTATCTAACCCAGTATTGTCTTCACAGACTGACAGCAGCTTCTCCAAGGTTGCAGGCAGCAATCTCTCTCAGCCCTATCTTGGAAAAGCCAGGGAGGGAACTTGAAACCTTCCCAGAGTGGCTCCATCCCCTGAGGGGAATATCATACAGTGCTCACACTTCTAGTCTCCCATTCATATGCAACCATGGTGGACCCTGCTTAGCTAAGGGGACAAGTCATGCTTGCTACCACAAGACCAGCTCTCCTGTTCGAGCCAGGCCAAGTTTGAGCCAGGCTGGCCTCCAGTTCTAAAATAACTGGTCTGAATTGGTTTGTGGATATACTTGCAAAGGGAATCCAGCAAGGATTGCCCTTTACAAAGAAGGAAAGGAAAGGAAAAGGTTGGGGAGGGGCGGTGAAAGGGTATTTAGTACCTTTTATTTTCAGGTGAGTTGAAGGCAGTGGCAGTGGCAGTGGCTGAGCATCTTCAGAGACATCAGAGGGAGTAGAGAGCGGTGGCGGGGGCTCCTCCAAGCCCCCACTGGCCTCCTGAAGGACATCCCAGGCTGGCTGTGGCTCACTTCAGTGACTGGACTAGACTGGACCTGGTTCAGCCAGACCCAGAACCAGGCCGGGTCGGTTCGAATCTAGTTTGGATTTGAATTGAACTGGACAAATCAGTTCCATGCACACCCCTCTTGGCAACTCCCTGTTTTCCTGGACATTTTCCAGTAGGTCAGATGACCACAATGGAAATGATTGTTTGAGAAACCCTAGTATGAACATGAAAGCTGCCATGTGCAGAAGAATCCACATGTATCATCAATTTAATCCTGATTTTAGTTACTGGGGCTGCAGTCCTGAAACCTATATAATGCATGCATAAATGTACTTATACAAGTAGCTATATTGTCAATATCGCATCTAAACTCAAAAAAACATCCCAAACTGAGTTATCAACAACAACAACAACAATGAAGTTATGAAGTGTGGGGCTTTCAAAGGACTAGGGTAGCGGATTTAAATATGCAAAATCTGGACCCTTCAATGCTTGAGTGTCACTTTGTGGCTTTGGACAAGTCCCCATCACTTACTGACAGCGCCACATTTCCAAAAATCAGCATGCTTGTCTTACAGGTTATTTTGGGGGGAAACCCAGTGGCTGATATCCAGCTAGCACAGCACTGGTGCAACAGTGGCCAACATCCAGACTAACGCTGTGGTGTTGCATGGTGGTGGGGGCTATGTTCAGTCATCTGAAACTCACTGTGCCTCCTGAAAATATGTGCCTGATGGTTGCACAGTCCTAAAGGACATATTTTTTGGAGGCACAGTGGGGTTTGGAGGGAAGGGAAAATAGCTTAAAATTGTCCCTCTCTGCTGGATATCAGTCACAGTTGCACCAATGCAGTGCTAGTCTAGATATTTTACTGTATTTTTGTGTGAAGATTGTGAAGCTGGTCGGAGAGCAAAATAAAGATGATTGATTAGAATAAATGTCAGTCAATAATAATGATAAAGCATAATAAATAACCATACTCATTATACAGAGGTAGAGGAGATGGCACTGGGCTCGTTCTCATGACCATATGGGGGTGAGCTGGAAGGAAGGTATGCTGGGTCTTCCACAAAATCAAACCTCCTTGCCTCTCCTAATGTAAGGAGAGACACCAAGTAGAGCAAAGAAAAGAAACCCGATAAATCAAACCTTCCTGGAGAAGAACTCCAGCAGCATGTATCCATGTGTGCGGGTATCTATTTTATGTTTCTTTTAGATTGTGAGCCCTTTGGCTACAGGGATCCATCTTATTTATTTATTATTTTGCTGTGTAAATCTCCCTGAGCCATTTTTGGAAGGGCAGTATAGACATCGCAGAAATGAATAGATAGATAGATAGATAGATAGATAGATAGATAGATAGATATTAATACTAAAAGGACTAAAAAGGTAAAAAATATTTAAATACTTAAAAATACTTAAAATAATAGGTTATACACCCGTGACATGAGGTCTAATTGCCCAAGAAGCACAAAAAATACATGAATTAAAAAACATGAGAGGACAGAAGTATATGAGAATCTGAGTGATAAAATTGATAAACAGCCTGGTTAAAGGTTATAAGGAGCAGTAGAGAGGGAGGCATGTAAACAATTTCAGGACCCACCCAAACTCATTGAAATTCAAAGTAAGGCTGCAAGGACTCGCTACATGTCATTCTCTGGCGAATGCTGATCGCTGCCGCACAGAACCTTGCAATACTATTTGTAATAGCAGGCTTAGAGTCAGTGAGTAGCAGAGAGCTGTAGAACTGGCTCGGACGAGCTGGATATTTGCTTATCAATGGAAGGATGAGGGAGGCGCAGATGTCTCTATAGAACGAGCAGTAAAGGAGAACATGCTCAGTAGTTTCAATCTGCCCTAGGCCATAGGGGCATAGTTGCTCTGCCAATGTAATCTTTTTATAGTGGCCTGCTAGCACTGCTGAAGGGAGGCCATGACAGTGAGCCAGGGTGAATGCCCTTCTGTGCTTTGGAACCTCTAATTGGGTAAAGTATGCCACTGGAGAAGCAGAATATCACTGATGAGAGATTTTGGGACCCTGCTGAGATCAGTTTGGCACTCAGTGTCTGTGATGCACTGCTTGATGGTTGTTTTTGCCTGATCATAGCCCATACTGAGCAAGGTCAAGAAGGAAAGGCCCAGAGTAGCTATTTTTGACTCAATTGCCTTAGACCCGCTGGATTGGTAATCATTGTATAGGGTGGCAAGGCCAAATGGGCAGAGAGATAATCTGAGGCAGTAGCAGAGTGGACACCCCCACCCTAGCCTCCAGCTTGATCAGGCCTGTCTCCAGGCACAGAGTGGCATTAGAGATGCATCTTGGTACTTGGAGTGCTGTCTGCAGGAATTTAGATTGTACAAGTTTCAGATCCGCAATGTTAGGAAAGGGTCCCAATTGAGCACAGTAGAGTAGCTGAGCTAGTGACTTGATTGTGAACACCTCAAGGGCCACGTGTACAGAGTGGTCTCCTCTTGTCCTCAAGAATTTGAGAATGGCAGAGGAACGTCTCTGAGCATTTAAAGCTACGAGTTCTCCATGGGATTTCCCGGAGCTGCCAGAATGAAAAACGGCTCCCAAGTATTTGAAGTGTGTGACTTCCTCAATCTTATGTCCCTCAATCAACCAAGACTGGATTTTGAGCCTCCTGACAAAGGCCATAATATTAGTTTTGTGGTATTTGATTTCCAGGCAGTCCTCCCTGCAATGTAGCATCAGGGCCCTCATTGCTCTTCTAAGGCCAATGAGGGTCCTTGAGAGAATGGTTGCATCATCTGCATATAACAGGATGGAAATGTGTCTCCCAGCAAGCTTTGGAGGATGGAGATCCGGATTGCTGAGCGGATCCACCATAGAATGCAGGCTTTATTTTGGAGGGAGGCTTGGGGGGGGGGGGGGCGCAAGCAACAACAATGGAGTGAATCTAAGGAGAGGGGAGAAGGAGATTACTGTGGGCTCTCTGTTACCTTCTCACTCTCCTGAAAATCCTAGTACCCACCTAAGATTCCATCCCCCCAAACTAAGCCCTATTTAAAAGAAACAAGAACTCTAACCTAACCAAGGGTGTGTGTGTGTGTGTGTGTGTGTGTGTGTGTGTGTGTGTGTAGTTGGGGGAGGGGCTTCCCAGTCTGAAGTCTTCTCCTTTCACTGGCCTTCAGCTGGAGTCTGACCAGGAGCAGTAGGCAATCAGGTCAAGCAGCACACACTGGCACTCGACAGTCGGGGTAGGGGGTATCTGGGCACCACAAGGTGGGCACCAAGCCAGCCCAAATAAACCGAAAATAAAAAGCTGGGCTGTCCTAGTTAAGTCACTAGGCGCTATACTATTTAAAATAAAACAGCAGTTGGTACTGTTAAAGGGGAAGAAAAAGGGAGAGAGGCAGAGAGTACAGGCTCTGTCTCTCCATCATTCCACACAATCCTGGCACAGCAGGCCAGGCAGTGTGCTGCAGTGAACTCAGCTCAGTGATTCAGCAACAGTGATTTCCTCAGGAAAATCCTCTGGGCAGGCAGCAGTCTGAATCTCACCGCAGGCAGGCAGTAGAATCCAGGAACAGCGGTCCTCTTCTTCCTCCTCGAAGGCAGACAAGGCAGTTGTCCCCTGCTAACTGAGCAAAGAGGCACCTTTTAAAAGTGATGATTATCTTTATTTCGCAGGAGGAGAGTAATTGGCCCTATCCATCCCCAGCACAGCATCCCACCAGAGGCTGTTGCTGGTGTCTATCTTATGTTTCTTGTTTAGACAGTGAGCCCTTTGGGGACAGGGAGCCATTTTATTTATTTATTTATATCTATGTAAATCGCTTTGGTAACTTTTGTTGAAAAGCGGTACATAAATATTCATCATAGTCATAGAATAGGAAATGCCACACTGCCTCAGAGAGTCCTCTTATATACATGTTGAAACTGCCTCCTTCTGCTTCCCCACTCCCTCATCCCTCCCCACAGCTAATGGGGGCACAGTTGACCATGACAACGATTGAAATGAAAAATAAATAGCCAACCAAGAAGCAAGGAGATTGCCAGCCAAATGGAAGTCAGTGCCAGAAAACCAATCAGATTGCGTAAATTCAGGCAAACAAAATTGCGACGTGAATCATCAAATTGATTCAATTTGATTCAGGTCAATTTAATTTGGCCTTGAAAAGTGCCATTGAAATCCATGGCAATTCTATTCAAGGGCAAATCACTCAAATAGACCTGATTTGAGTTTAATAGATTCAACCATGAATCAAAATGCACATCCTTGGAATGGATTTGATAAGACGACTGAGAAGTTTTCTAGCCTCCTTACAGAACTTCCGTTTCTAGCTTTCTCTCTTGGGGAGAGAAAATAGAGAATAAACCAGTTAAAGAGGCTATTCACACGATGGGGCGAAATCGGGCTAGTGGAGGCTAGCCCGATTCCGCCCCATCTTGTGAACCACCAGGCTCGGTTGCGAGCCCAGTGGTTCCTAGGTGGGTAACCTGCCTAACTACCCCTGCCCTAAAACCAGGTTTGCAGAGCGAGCGCTCCACAAACCTGGTTTTAAAGATTGTGAGTAGCCGCTGCGCGGCTCTGCGCCATGGTAACTCATGAGTAGACCCCGGAGGGGAGGCGAAAAGCCGCCTCCCTGCTCTGGGGGTCTCCCCAGTATGACCTGCATGCTCGCGCAGGGCATACTGTAGCTTCCAGTGGCTGCACGGCCCGAGCTCCCCAGCCCCTGCCGGCAATCATTTCCCCAGTCACGGAGCCGGCAATCGTGTGGGCGGCTGAATCGGGACTCCCTCCCTGCCCGTGTGTGGGGAGAGTGGGCTTAGCCCGCTCTCCCCGTGCACCCTCCAAAACCAGGTCTCACTGATCGTGAGACCCGGCTCAAAGTCTGTAGTGAAGATGTGCCCTTAGCAACCTTAAAAACATAATCATTTTTATCTAAAGATAATCACTAAGGTTTGGGGAGCCTACATCCTCCCCCAGGATAGGTGCCTGAGTTCCAAGACACATATGATGAAAAGCAGGAGCAAGAACTTACATATCCCCTTTTCTGCCATGGATTGTAGTATCCAAGAGCGTTCTAACCGAGCAAGTAAGAGGAAAGAGTCACAAAGACAATAACACATAACAAAATGTATTGCACCACTATGGAGCTGAGTGCTGTAACAAACTGTTTTAAAACAAGTTTTATCACAGCCAAAGCAACTCATTATTTTTTGACATTGTTTCACATGAAGAAAATGGTAATTAGCCATTGCAAATTATCAATTGTCTCAGGGCACTTCTTTCAGTCAATGGTGTATTCTCATCTCAGCTGGTTTTCCTCGACCATGATCTGCAAGTGACAGCTTTTAAATTAACAGCCACTCTGTATTATCATGAAAGCAGGCACAACAGACAAGCATGCTACTGACTGGGAAGCTGGACTGTATTGTCATTCAAAAGGAAGAAACGCGAAATTTGCATGGAGAGTCTGAGGAAATATGACATTTTTCTGATTTCAAAATGGAACAGCAAACTCAACAGATCGATGCAAGACATTTACAGGCATTCACACACAATCATTGTCACAATATCCTAAAATACCAGTTTTGTCTATTTTCACACTCAGTTTGGTGAAGAATAAACTTCTTCTAAGAGACCCAACTTTGAAGGGTGATCATATTTGTAGCTGTTAGATTGACAGTGTTGGCTCTAGTGGTAGATTTGCTTTAATATTATGGTGGCAAAGAGATGTGTTTTAACACCAAAAAAAGGTTGGCTCCTAGCGTGTCAAGCCAAATTTATTCCGGCTAAGGTAAGATTCTCTTTTCCACAGTGTAAAGCTTCACATCTCTTTTCAACTCATGTAAATAAAGTATTCCATAATCTAAAGCCAGCGTGCTACAGTGGACTGAGAGTTTGACTGAGGCCAGCAAGTCTCATATTCAAATTCCCAGTCAGCCATTAAGTTCAATAGGTGATCTTGGGCAAGTCACTCTATCTTAACCTAAATTGGCCCATAGCAGAGGCTAATTGGACAAAGTGGGAGAAACGTCCCTGGGACCTGGGAGAATGGAGCTGCCACATAGGGATATTATTGGCAAAAGAACAAGAGAAAGGGTGTGCCGAGAATGTTTTGTATTTCACCATCATGCCCTTCCCATTTTTGTGGAGCAAAGGCATGGAGAGATAGAGAAGGATAGTTGGGGGAGGCAGGTACCCACCTCCATTTCTTGTCCCATGGCCCACTCCAACCTTCCTATGTCCCTGGCTCATAGAGATAACCCAATGCATGCCTCCCTGACCTCTTGGACAGCTTCTCCTCCCCGTTGGTTTGGTACATATGTGATCATGTGGCACATGTAATAACACATTTAACAGTCATTAACCAAAATATAAGTGTAGTTAATTAGCAGCAGCCTAGAAAGTGTTGGGCCCACCCTCCCCCCATTTATCAGAGTACAATCCACTGGAACTTCTCCACTGAAAATGAGTACCAGCTGTACAACATTGCATGTTCTCATGCAGCTCTCATTTATTTCAGTGTTTCTACAGGAGAACAAAAAAGAATATTTGCGAATGCATTAATTATAATTGAGGAGAATATTTCAGAGAATAATTCTATTCATTCTTTTAAATGTATTGGTGAATATTCGTTTCCAAGTCTAGTTCTCATGTGGCTTCTGCTTATTTCAGTGGAGTTGGTACAGGAAACCTTGCCCCAGTTCAACAAAGATAAGGCAGAGGAAGACTAAAATGAATTATCCAGCGAAGTTTAGCTGCTTCTGAAAAAAAAACACAACACCATACCATTTAACCTGTTCAGTTTTATTTCTGGTCTGTTTACTTGTGTACAAAGCCATGTGCTGTTTTAAAATGCATAAGCAATATTCCCAACAAACATTCTCAAATGCTTAATTGTTCATGAAATATTTGAAGACTAGACATCAGTTTGCTTGGTAAGGGATATTAATAGCACTATACTCCCTACCAGATAAATGGAAAGTACTCCACCTTGTCAGGACTTGAAAGATCCAAAGATAAATATTCTACCTTTCTCTAGAATGGGAGGTTCCATTGGCACCAGCATTTTGGGCATCACTGATGTATTAACTACTAAGTCAAAGTGACTTTATTTGCAAATAAACAAGTTGAGCAGATTGAATGCTCAGTGTATGTGCACTGTTAACACTCAGTAGTTTGCCCTGTAAGTGGGCAAAAAGGCAACTTTAAAAGTGGTGATTGCCGCCACACCCAAAGTCACAAGGCAATAAACACAGAACAACAATATTGAGAAGTGGCCACAACTTTATTAAGTAGAAAACAATTTAAGGAACTGAATTAATGGGAAACTCAATGGCCTTGCAGTGCAGACCTAACTTGGATCCCCAGGATCCAAACCCTGATAGTAGCGAAATCCACTTTCACCTGCTGAGTTAATATAAGACCAGTTCACTGAGCCAAATCATTTCCCCATAAATGCACCAGTAACATCCTAGGTGGGTTGCTAGAAAATCCCCAATGGATGACAACAACTGGCCCCAAAACATAGCCCTCATGCCCATCCAGAAAATGCAGGCCCGATTCCTCGAACCAAGTTGAATTCCAATCTGTGTGGTGCTAGCTCATCTGTGGGCCCAAAAAATAATATAATGGTCACAAATAAGGACGTGCACTGGAGCTGCCACTCCACCACCTGCTAAGAAAACCATACAGTGAAATGCAGTGCAACAGGCACAAACATACTATAAACACAAGGAGCTGCCATTAGCATGCAAGAACAAGCAATTCCTGCCATGTAGATTTAAAATCACACATTTCCTAAGCTCAAGAACTGGACAGGGTCCCCAGAACTGTCCAAATGTATAATCTGGCCTTTCCCCCTCTGGTCAGTCTGAGGAATAAGAGGGTTACCCCAGCATCACCAAAGGACAGAACCCTGAACTGTAAACACTGATTCCTAAAGGAGTGCTGGCTATGAGGGAGAACCTCGAAAGGTCTAAAAGCCACCCCCCCCCAAAAAAGATCACTAGCACCCTTGCCTGGAAAAGTATGGATTCCCAAGAGGAGGGAGGGCAAAGCAAGGAGGGCAAAGTAAGGAGTCCAACAACTGAGGTGTAACCGGTCATCTCTGATCTGAGGTGGGAGGGTCCTCACTTGCCCGACCCTCTAACATATGGCAAATCCTAAATTCATCATTTAGGTCAGACAGGCCCCGGTGCTTTAGATTCAAAGGACAGAACTGCCAAGTAACCTCCCAATGTACTTGCCGCACGCCATGATGACTTTAAGTTGGCCAGGAATTGCACAATGTGTTTGGAAGGAATGGGCCACAGATCTTTTAGGCTCATTTTCCCTCTAAAGGTACTGAAGCTGGTTACCTTGTTGGCATAACTTGCCCTGGTACTCGGAACAAGGGATGTGTCAATGGCCCTAAGCACCCCTATTTGCCAAGACTCCACAGGGCTTCCAGCATCAATTCTGGCTCCAACACGGCCTCTGAAGATATGTCATTCTGGAGACTAGGTACATGCTGGGCCAAGAGCAAGATGTTAAAATGGAGGCACTGCAAAACCAATGCCTGCAGAAGCCCTACCACCCTAGGTGATCAGGAGGTCTGGGTATTAACTAGGTGCACTACCACCTGGTTATCACACCAGTGACCAGAAGCATACAGTGGAATTCTGAAACTCCCCAGCCCACAAGTGGATGGCAACCATAATAGGGAACAGTTCCAAGAATGTGAGGTCACGAGTGATGCCATGGGCAGTGTGATAGGTCAGAATGTCAGGTCAGCATGAGAGTCACCTGGCCAAGCACCAGCACCTACTAAAATAAACACCAAAGCCCAAACTGCACACAGCATCCAAGTGTACCTGGAGGTCAGACTCAAAGAGCTGCTCAGACCTCCAGAAAGTCTTGCAGAAACGTATCCCAAACTGTAAGATTGGCCCTCATCTGTTCAGTAACTCACAGCATGTGGTGCAGCTCCCTAATTACCGCTGCAGCATCGCAGAGGTGGTGTGAAAAGGCCCACCCCAAGAAACAATCCTGCAGGCAAAGTTAAGGTGGCCCAATATTACCTGCAGTTCCCTCTGTGTGATCTTTTTTGCCAGCATGGTGACCTGAATATGCTCCCTCAGCATGGGCAATTTGTCAGCCGGGAGACAACTATACACAACCATTGAATTGAGTTCGACACCTAGGAATGTCACTTTAGTGGCCAGGCTTTCAGTCTTGTCCCGAGCCAGTGGAACACCCAGTTCCCTGAAAAGCATCTATAGCGTCTATACGAAACCAATAAGCTTAACACAGTGTGCACTTGATTAACTGAATCATGCATCATGGACTTCACAAATATTATTTTCTCAGGTATTTCACAATTTCAAGGTAAACATGTTTGCCAGCAGACTTCCAGACAAAATCATTTTTATAGCTTCCAGTAACAAGCCAAATAAATGCTCCCATCCACCACCACCATTAAATCAGGACTGTACATTGTCAAATATGTATTATTACTGTTGCTCATCCTACAATTTTCCCTTTTCTTTTACAGGCAGAACTTTTATATTGTCAATTGGAGAGGAGAGCTGGTCTTGTGGTAGCAAGCATGACTTGTCCCATTAGCTAAGCAGGGTCCACCCTAGTTGCATATAAATGGGAGACTAGAAGAGTGGGCACTGTCAGATATTCCCCTCAGAGGATGGAGCCACTGGGGAGATCAGAAGATTTCAAGTTCCCTCCCTGGCATCTCCAAGATAGGGCTGAGAGAGATTCCTGCCTGCAACCTTGGAGAAACTGCCGGCGGTCTGTGTAGACAATACTGAGCTAGATGGACCAATGGTCTGACTCAGGCCCACAGCATCCTCCATGAAATTAAAGCTCTTCATGATCCCTAAAGTGATTTAACACTCTCTTCTGGTTTCTGAAGTCATTAGTCACCAAGGCATCCACCAATGTCACAAAGAACTAGGGCACTGAAAAATTGATCCATTGAACCCTGGTAGTTCAACGCTGGTTCAATGCATTCCCCCTGCTAAATATAAAATAATTTAAGAGGTGCCTCTTTGCTCAGGTAGTAGGGGTAACCAGCTATGGTATTTTTCTTCTTTGCAGCCAGCAGTCACATGCAAAGAGATATTACTCAATTTCGAAAGCAAGGTCTGCTTCACTTACCTCATGTTTTCTAGACACCAAGAACTCCCACTGTGAATTGTGCAGATCAAACCTTAACAAAGTTGTCTACTTAACAGACAGAAATAATGATACATGTCTGTTCCAGTTTCATATACGCAGCTCCTTTGGTATCACAGCTGAAGTTTTTTTAATTAAACAAAACAGTGCAACAACCTCAGACCTTCCTTTGTCTGGTTCTGCTCATAATATTCAGTAGGCATTGTTGGGGGGTGGTTATTTAAATGACAGCTCACTTAAATTTGTCCATTGGAATTTGCTCCCATATTACGACTGTCTCATGTGTAATAAATCCCCAGCCAATGATTCATAGTCCAGGAATATCAAGTGCATGCCTCCATTGCAACACTACTCTGTTGACGTTAAGCAAATGTGACAACCTCTTAGAAAAGGAAATTTCCCCAATAGGCTACTCGAGTTGATGATCACGAGTGAAAATTCTAACCCACTGGACACAGGTAGGTGATAGGCTGCACAACGTTAACTACAATGTGTTGATTCAGAAGCAAGGCCCAGAAAGCTGTATTGAGTTCAAACCAATGGAAAGTATGACCAGGCTATATACTAGCATTGGGAGGGTTGGGACCCTCTTGTTGAGAATGAGAATTAGGTCATGGAGCTGCAGTGGAGTTGCCTGTAAACTATGCTGTACTCTTCCAAACCTTTAAAAAAATTGCCTCACCTTGTCACAATTTGTCCCACCAAAGCATGTAATACATGGCATTCTCAGCACCCATCTTTGAATAAATCCACAACTATGACCCTCATTGGAGTACCTGTGAGGATATTTTGAGTGTCAGCTGTTAACCAAACACTACAAGAGTTCCTTTGTCATCAACAAGGTCCTTATCAACTTGAAAAAGACTTTACATCTTGAAAACGTTATATACCACTTAACAATGTGGATAGGGGAATGTATATGAGTATTGTTATATGGGTTGTGTGTATGGCAATAGTACTATGAACTCTTATTAGAAAGTATCTGCACCTCTATTCCCCACCCCCTGTCCACCCATCCACCGCTGCCATTTTATCCCCGCCCGCCCACCACCACTGTTTCCTCCCCCCGCCGGCCGCATGAGCGGCCGCTGCTATTTTCTTTACCCACCCTCCCACCACCATCGTTGTTTTCTCTCATCTGCCCACCCACCCCTGCCACCATTTTCTCCCTGCCCTCCTGTCCGTCCGGTGCTGCCATTTTCCTCTCCCCCTGCTGGCAGCTCACTCACAAACTCTTGCAAGAGCTGCCACACATAGGATTAGCAATGCGAATGCCTAAGAGAAATATATAGAGAGAGTCTTTGTGCCTATGTTACAGTTCATTTTATGTGATGCTGGTCAGTGACTTTTATTAATCTCTATTAGGCATCTCACAAATTCTCACTAGAACAAGTCCCTCCTTCCTTAGTAACTGAACTGGCTCGCCATTGACTCCACACAAATCACTGCCTCACTGCATTCTCAACAAGAGGGTCCAATTATCCCCTATCTGCCTGGCTCTGACTTGACAAAAATAAGATAATTAGAAATGAAATGTAAGGAACACAATAATTAAAATATGTGATGTGTATAAACTTCTTTTGGTTCCAGATATATCACTACTCTCATATGTTATATATCATAAAACATTTCAAAGATTAAGAGAACAGGGAAACTTTGACGTCTGTTTAAAAAATAGTCTCTCTAGGTATATTGATTTTTTTTTCCTAGATGAAGGGAGCTTATTCCATGTCTTATATTAACTCAAAATATTTCAGCTGCACATTCAGTAGTTGCACTTTCAACATACATTCCAGCTTCCAACTTCTTCATAGAATGTTTGAACTTCTTATAAAGAATAATGTGGATTATAAGTAGCTGGAATATAGATCTCAATATACCGGTTTCAGATTTGCAGTTGAATGGCATCTTTAGAGAAATATACAAATGTGTTGTATACTGATTCTAATGAAAATGGCTGGCATCCAGAACAGCGCTGCATCCTTGCAGCCAGGGTCTTCTGAGCAACAGACCATGTGCTGAGGAGGGACAATTTTTGCTGCTCTCCCCTGCCTCTGTAAGTGCTCATTTCCTTCCAGAAATATTTCCCTGAGGGTCAATCTCTCCTTGTGAGAACTCAGCAACTGCTGCATTGTCTGAATGCTGCTTGGGATTTCAGCCAATCACTTCAAAATATTGTATGGGCAGGTTCACACAACTGCCAGAAAGTAAGTTGGAGAGACCATGCATACTCCCAGTGAACTAGGGGTATGCAATTCGGATTTTTGGTGTTTCGATTTGGATCTGAATTGAAATACCCCCAATTTATTTCAGATCTGAATCTGACCTATCTGAATCACCCCCCGATTCGATTCAGATCTGAATTAATCCGAATCCGAATCAGATTTGGATTAAAAACCAGGTCCTGGGGTTGGTAGTAGTGCAAGGTAGGGGCAAGGAAGTTACCATTCTTTAAGGTTTTTCCGCATAAGGTATAATGGAGGTTTCAGCAGCCCCATAAGTGCACTTGGGGGGTGCTGGGGTGGCCCAGAGCAAGTGGTGGTGTCGTACACATAGGGTGCCAACCACCCCATGGGTTTCTAACCCATGGGGTACAGAGTTCTGTTGTTTCTTAGGTGTTCTGAGTGTGGATTCTATGATAGCAAATGAGATTTTCAATGAGACACCATGAATCCACTCTCATTTGCTATCATAGAATCTACACTCAGAACATCTAAGAAACAACAGAACCCTGTACCCCATGGGTTAGAAACCCATGGGGGTGGTTGGCACCCTATGTGCACTACACCACCACTTGCTCTGGGCCACTGCAGCACCCCCCAAGTGCACTTATGGGGCTGCTGAAACCTCCATTATACCTTATGAGGAAAAACTTTAAAGACGCATAAACTTCAACAATTCACCAAAAATCAGCCCTCTGCCCAAATCCTTTGAAAAAAATCTGGTAGCTTCCTGGCCCTACCTTGCACTACCACCAACCCCACACTGCTCTGGACCACCCCTTTACCCCCAACGTGAAGCGATACACCCTCCATTATACCTAATGGGGGAAAACCTTAAAGACGTGTAAACTTCAACAATTCACCAAAAATCAGCCCTTTGCCCAATCACTCTGCAATTTGGGTGGCAGCCTCCACCCATTAGGCACTACCACCCCACCCCACTCTTTTGGCCCTGGGACCTGAAATTTGAGTAGACATCACATCAGACCTTTTTGCATTGAAGTCAATGGGAGGCAAAAAGGCGGGAAATTCAAATTGATGTCATTGCTCAAAATGGAGGGGAAAGAAAAAGGCATTTATTGGCCACAAAATGGAGGGCCGAAACAACAGAATTCAGGGCTGAAACGGGGGTGTTTCGTTTCAGCTCCGAAAAATTTCGGGGGCCGAAATTTGTGATTCGTTTTTGATCCAAATCACCTGAAACTGGGCATTTCGGGTACAGATCGTTCTGTACCTGAAACGTTTCGCACATCCCTACAGTGAACCTGAAAGTTTGGCTTATTATGTGACATGTGAAGCTGCCAATGTCAGGTTTCCAATGATGGGTTCCTTCCATTGCCCAACATCCACCTGACGTTTGCCATCAAAGCTTGAAGTTGGGCAGAGAATGTCACGCAGCAAAAGGAGCCCAACATTGGTGGCTTCACGTGTTACAAAATGAGTCCCTGAGCTCCCAGGTAATCTCTGGCTCCCTCTTACTTACTTTCTGGCGGTCATTTGAACCTGCCATATCGATAGTATTCCTGGAACGTTTTCTCAATTCTGGTGGGATTGTAAAATTGCACAAAAATGCTGAAGATTTCTTTGAGAGTCTCTTTATATTATTAGGGTAGGTGAGTCCTTGTGTTCAGTCTGAGCAATGACACCTTATAGTAAATTGCTAGTTTTAGACTAATGGTCAAAAATTGGAAACAGGATCAACAATGGAAATATGAGAAAGTAAAGTACTAGAATATTATGTGAAAGTGCAAACTGACCTACTTTAAACAATTCTCAATGGAAGTATGAGTCCAAGTAAAGCTTTATAAAGACATGAGGTTCTTCTATCAGATATTGGAATCCAACCACGCTGTCTAAAAGTCCGAGTCCTGGCTTTGATTTAGAAAGTTTATGGCAAGATGTGTAAATCTGATATAGTAAGCTAGTGTAATCTATTTCTCTCCTTGTTAAATGACTAAGAATATTGTCTATGTTATTACTTTTACAATTTTATAAAATATTGATTTACAAGAGAGAGAGAAAGGGGCATCCGAGGATTAGGAACAGCTGGGGAAAAACACTAGTTAGATATGTACTATAACTAAACTGACATGGTTTTATATGCCAAAGATCCAAACCAACATGCAGAGCAGACAGGGTATAAAAGTGCCACCCTTTTTAAAAAGTTAATAATCAGCTGTTTGGTGGGGAGTGGAGAACTGGAGGACTGAATAAAGCTTTCCACTCCCCCTTCCAGATAGCCAATGAGTAGAATTCAGGCAGCACACACATGTACAGCCCTGGCTGATGATCTGGGACACAACCACATGTCTAGCACCAATTTATGCTTATGGCTGTCCCATCTACCTAGGGATGGAGATAGATAGAGAGAGGGAGGGAGGGAGGGAGGGAGGGAGGGAGGGAGGGAGGGAGGGAGGGAGGTGTAGAAACCTGCATCCATGTGCATATAGACTCCTTTCACATAAACTTGCCCATCTGCTTAGATAGTTGAGGGAGACCCTTGTGCATAGTCCACCGCCATCAGATTTGTGGTTGACTGAGAGATACAGAAAGGCATTCTCCACGGCAGTGCTCAGGATGTGGAACTCCCTGCCGCAGGCTATCTGCTGAGATACCTCACTAACAGAAGCTATTCCCACAATCAGTAGGAAGCAGGCTAAGGGAGCCTAGCCTGCCTACTACTGATTGTGGGAACCACCGGGCTCAGGTGAGCTAATTCACTCTCCCCTAGAGAGTGAGCACTCCGTTAACCTCATTTTATTGCTCGTGTGCCACCGCACAGTGCGTGGTGACTCACGAGTAGACCCCTGACCGGGAGGCTGCAAACAGCCTCCCGGGCTTGGGGGTCCTTCCAGAATGCCCCACGTACTCACACGGGGCACCTTGGGACTTCCAGGGGCCAGGCAGCCCCCAATCCCCACAGCCCGCACCGGCACCGGTAGTTGTGTGGGCAGCCAATCCAGCCACCCAGGCCAGTAAGCCCATTCTCCCCACAGACCTCATCGAGGCACTTTACGGTAATCATATGAAGCACCTCAGTGTTTCAGCACCAAGACCTGGCTGTTTCAGCAGGCCTTTGGCCTTGCTGACTGAAGATATGTTATGCCCCTGAGATTTCTTTTTCTTTTATCTGTTATGTTTCTGCTGTATTTTTGTTTGTTTCTTTGTAATATTCATGATTTTATAATTGTTTTATATTACTATGCACACGGTCTTGGGCACTTAATAAATCAACCAGAAATGCAGAATAAAAATATTTTAATAAAAGCAGACTTATCTGGATTGGGTTACAACAGTTCAGTAAGACTGTCAGGAAAAGCAAGGAGTACTCTAGGACCTGGATAGACCTGTTTCTATTAAATCAATGAGAGGTCCTGGCTGAGAAGACTACACCAATATTTTGCAGTCAGAAAACCTCACTGCTTGTAAAGAATTTAATCTACTTCCCACCAAAGTCAATGGGGAAATGTCTATTGATATTAAATGAACTATTCACTACAGACAATTTTGTAGTAGCTAACTTCTTCCAGGTAAGGGCTCAGTTCTTAGCAAGTGACTGTTCAACCTTTTTGTTTGTTTTGGGTTTTTAAATGAGAAATAGGTCAGTGACACCCTACTCACCACTTCATTGCTTAGAACTGAATGGTTTAATTCCCATCCCTCTTCTAGGTTTGTAAATTACTTTTAACAATGTCTCAGCAAGGGGTGGGGGGAATGGGTAATAAGAGCTATTTCCACTTAGTGAATCACTTAGAAAGGAACAATTCTTTGCAACGTGATTTTGGAAATGGTTGCACATTTCCTCACATTTCAATGCTTTGGTTTATTAAAAATATTCATATTCCACCTTATATGCTGAAGCACTTCAAGACAACTATCAACATAAACACCAAATCCTAACAATTAAAAACGTAACATCTAAAACAACCACTAAACATCAGAACAATAAACTAGCAGAAAAAGAAACTCTAATATAGCAGTTCAGAAGGCTCTAAACAGCCTCTGAAATTTCCCAATTCCACTTTTGTCTCCAGAAGACAAGAGTGGAATTAACATATTCATTCATCTAGCTATCTATCCATCCATCCATCATATTTATATACCACTTGATATGTATATCTCTAGTCAGTGTACACAATTTAATATAGTGTACATAATTTAATATATAACAACAAATATAAAACAGAGTAAAAAAAAATTAAAACAATTTCACATACTAAAAGGGTTAAAACAATGTCATGGGATAAAAATTATTATAAATGTTAAATTTAATTTCAGTTGAAAGCCTGAGAGAACAGGTAGGTCTTTAAAACAGGTAGGTCTTTAAAACAGGTAGGTCTTTAAAAGCAATCAGAGATGGAAATGCTCTTATTTTGGCAGAGAGCATATTCCAAAGCCAGAGGCGTAACTAGGGAAAACGGCGCCCAGGGCAAGCACTGAAATGGCGCCCCCCCCCACGCCCCCCCAACATACTACATTATACTTAGGTTTTTCCTCACAAGCGCCCGCCGCTGCCACCAAGCCAGGCCACTGACTGGCCGCCAGGCGCCAGCAAAGCAATGGGGGGGCGTGGGCGGCGTGGAAGGGACCGTTCGTGGGGGAGGGCGCGCCGACGCGCTCCCTTGACTGCTGCAGCACTGCTGCACTGAGCAGGAAACATTTGTATTAACAAAAATTTTTTTTTAAAAAAAATTGTCATGGCGGCGCCCCCCACGTGACCAAAAAAGATGGCGCCCGGGGCACGTGCCCCCCCTGCCCCCCCTATAGTTACGCCTCTGTCCAAAGCCCTGGGGTAGCCACAGAGAAGACCCAGTCCTGAGTCACCACCAAACGAACTGGTGGCAACGATAACTGGACCTCCCCAGATTATCTTAGTAAGACAAAGAAGCTCCTTTCTGAAGTACCCTGGCCCCAAGCCAAAACAAAGCTGCCTTCCCCTGAATCTAATCTAGTCATTCTGTCCCAGCAGCTCTCCAAGGCCTCAAACAGGGTTTTTCCCCCCACCCAAGTGAGAAGACTGAACCTGTGTCCTGCATGCAAAGCGTATCCTCTTTCTCTGAGCTATGGACACTTCAATACCACCATAGAAAATGCTCTATCCTGGATCTTCTGCCATATTTCATATTTCAGGAAAACCCAAAGCAGCAGACGATCTCAAAGAATGGATATGTACATCCCTAAAGAAAATTTTATGTGGCTGGGTATGCTGGAAGTTGTAGTTCAGCAACATTTGGAGGGCCGCAGTTTGGGGAAGCCTGAGATAGGAGAAGGCAGTTAGGGTTCCTTTTATTAATTCCCTGATTGCAGCAAAAAGGAAACCATTTCTGTACTATTTTTGCTGTGATGAATAAAGGTCCTATTCCTCTATTCAAGTCTGAGGTTGAAAGTTGTATTTGTAAGGGTGCACATGTGTTTGCAACAGCAATGAAGTCATGTAAATGGACTCCTAATTTTGAAAGGGTGGTTTGTTCTCTGCACTTACCAAAATAAGAGCCAGCATAGAGTGCTTCTTCCTTCACAAAATTCAGCCTTGTTCCCATCATTAGGATCATTTTAAAAGTCACAAGTTGCAAAGAGGCTTTCAAGTTTTCATAATTCCTCTTGAGGCAAGATGGTCAACAACAAAAAAAGGGAAAAAATGAGCAGGAGAAAAAAAGATGTTCAAGGACATGATACAAAAGTCTCCAATTCCACAGTTTTAAGATGAAATGACTTCATTATTATTTATTTATTTAAAATATTTCTATACTGCCCAAAACTTGCGTCTCTGGGCAGTTTCCAATAAAAATCATTTAAAACAATAAATCAATATACAATTAAAATCATTTAAAACATTTAAAACCCAGTATTAAAAATATTAAAATTATAAATCTAATTAAAAGCCTGGGTGAATAAATGTGTCTTCAGTGCCTTTTTAGAAGTTGCCAGAGATGGGGGATGTTCTTATTTTAACAGGGAGCACATTCCAAAGTCCAGGGGCTGCAATGGAGAAGGCCCGTTCCCGAGTAGCCGCCAGATGAGTTGGCGGCAACCACAGACGAACCTCTCCAGATGATCTTAACAGGCGGTGGCGCTCATGGAGAAGAAGACATTCTCTTAATACCCAGGGCCTAAGTTGTTAGGGCTTTATAGGTAATAACCAGCACCATGTATTTTGCCATGAAACGTATCAGCCTAGAGGTTACCAGCATATGTACCACCATTTTGTGGTCATTCATCTCAAGCAACAGACGCAGCTGGCGTATCAGCCGAAGCTGATAAAAAGCACCTCTGGCCACCACCTCAACTTAGGACACCAGGGAGAGGTTTGGATCCAGAAGCACCCCCAGACTGCGTACCTGTTCCTTCCAAGGGAGCATGACCCCATCCAGAACCAGCAGATCAAAATCGTCTCCCGAGTTCCACCCCGCACAATAAGTACCTCCGTCGTATCTGGATTCAGATATTATTATGCAGACTTCCTTAGGTTAGCTCCTGTTAAGTGCAAAACAGGAATTCAGTTGTACTCAGCAGGACTACTGGTTCCTAAAGACTGAACAAAAATGCCCCCTTTAAAGTGGTGACTATCTTATATTTAGTAGCAGGGGAGCAACTGGCCCTATTCATCCCAGCTCCCCAAGTAGCTGCTGGTAGAGTCTGAGGTCATCCCTTTTGCTATGTAAACCATGTTGAAAACTTTATTTTTTGAAGGGTGTGTGTGTGTATGTGTTGGTGATGGTGATGATGATAATGCTGGAACTGAGATGAGATGGCAATTTTTACTCTGAAAAATATGAATTCCAGCCATCAAAGTTAGCATGCTTTCATTTAATGTTTAAAAACTGGAAAGTAATTTTAAAAAGAACATCAGATAGTTCTACTAAAATAGGAAGCTTCTACTTTCAGTTTCAGATTTACACATAATATATTTTATTTCCTAGTTACACATACATCATAGGAAGATTCCCTTGACATCAGCAATTATCCATAAATATTAAACTAGCTGTCTCAGTAAAATTCTCTCTGTGAATTGCAGAAGTCGACACAGATTCTTATACACAAATACGCTGTGACAGTGGCATGATGGGTTGTGAGGGGGAGAACGACATAACCCAACGCTAGCACATTACATCAATATAGGTAATAAAGTTATAATGTCCTATCAATAAAAATATGGATTTTTCTGAAACCACTTGGGTTACAGTATACACATGAACAAAAATAAATTGTATTGACTGAGTGAACTCTAATGTCCTGATGCTACCAATCATATTTGCTACTCCATAACTGTCTTGAAATCAAACAAGGGATAAAAAGTGTTTTGACCACATCATATAACTATCATTCATTCTGGCATATCCGTAAGTCTTTATTTGAAGGCAGCCAAATGGCAGGAGGCTTATATGCAGCAGCCTCTCTAACACACTCAGACAAAGAAGAGGCCACTAGGTAGCAGATAGGCCTGCAATTAAGGCAAGTCTAAGCTGCTGCCATGGGACCTGTGTTTCTGCATTTTCTATGCCAGATGGAATGAAACATGTCTTTTGGGCTGCATTTTCTTATTGATGCAGTGGTGCTAATTTTCATTTCAGAACGAAGACTGAATTTCTGCTTAGGACAAGTCTGGGGACAAGAGAGAAACAGAGGAGTGATGATCATGACTTCGGCAGTGTGCAGTCATATGGAGCCGCCCTGGGGCTGCTTCGCAATGGAAAGCAAGCCCTGATGACATTCAGGAAAGCACTGGTTTCACAAGCAGAATTGCTGCATTTATTCTACTAGTCATGAATGGAGAAAACGGTGGTGACACAGCTTGTGAATGTGCTGCTTCTAAACAGCAATGGGGCTTGCTTCCAAGTCTGTAGCAGACAAAGGTGGAGCATTACAGCTCCACATGACTCCACATCATGTCTGCAACTATCTCCTTTATGCAGTATTCAGATAAGCACTCTGTTACTGACATCAACCTTAATTTGGTTTTTCCCTCACAAGGAAAATTGTACTGGACACATTCTAAGCCCATTTGCTTGGAATAAAGACTAGAATGCAACATATGCCAATCACATTAAGACCCCTTCACACCTTATGATAAACATATGTAATGAGGAATATGGAAACAGGCCCAGTGTGTCCTCACTCCTACCTCCTACACACATTTAGCATAACTTTTGAAAGAGATTATGCAGGGTACAAACTGTAGGCTCTGGAAGAAGTGGGATCCCCAATTGTGGCAACAGACAGATAGTATTAAGGATGAGTAAAATCTGTCCATCCCCAAAACACTGAATTCATTTAAAGAATATTCTCAGGATGCTTGAAAAATAACTCAAATTTGTTATTTGGCCACTAGATCTCTTCTCATATTTTATGTAACTTGGTCCACAAAGAGGCCTAGACACTTCTGTGCATCCTATGACTCTTGGATATGAATCACACCCTCCTGGCCACCTCTACCTGAATGACCCTTCCAAGTCATTCAAGTGGCATCAGTAAGGATTACCAGATCTGCACCAGGAAGAGACACAATAACAAATGTCATGCAGCAAAAGCATCCATCCGTCACCATAGGCCTATTTTTCCATTGTGTGCTTTCCTTGTACAATGATTTCCTTCTCAAAATTTCCAGCTATGAGGTCTCACAGCAATGGTCATGGCTTCTCATCAGTTCATCCTGAATGCCAGTGTCCCTACAATCAGAGGGTTTTCCTCCTGGTAGCAGCTATATTGTCTTTTTTCTTCATCTATGTAGACTAGTAAATAATATCTGGTGAGTTTCTGCCCCAGTTGCTAATGGGCCAGTTAGCTAGCACACAGGAGATCTTCCCAGTGGCCATACCCAGGCTGCAGAACTCCCCTCCCAAAGGCCTCATTCTTCCTAAAGTTTGGGAATCTGGTGAAACCTTGCTTGTTTTGCCAAGCACTGGGGGCGGGGGGGGGGGGGAATTGAGACTGCTAAGCCTTTAAATTTTCTCCAACCCCCATAATATTTTCTTGACTTTTTGCATGTTTTTAATGTTTTACTATATTGTATGCTGCTGTATGTTGCTCGGGGACTTTTCAATGAAAAGCACTTACAGATGTAAAATAAATAAATAAATCTGTGCTGATTCTGACAGATCTTTGAAGAAGGCAAGCAGGCTGGGCAGCAGGGGTTGTGGCTGATTCCCTGAACTGTCCACATCACAGCAGCAAGGTACATCCACATCATGGTTTTAAAGAGGGGGATCGATGCGTATCCACTGGACACTCCAGGTCAGCTGTGTACAGGCACTTGTCCATATTACAGGAGGCTACAACTGTGGCCATTTACAGGCTGTTTGAGCTCACCAGCTATTTCAAGGTCCTGCTCCCCACATTTCTGTAGTGCACAAAAGATGAACCAAAAACAAAGGATGCTACCATTTGGTTGTGTCTCCTATGCATCTCAAAAATTACATACGCCTGTGACGGATGGTATAGATATTAATCTCTGACTCCTGAAAATCAATGTTTCTAAACTTAGAATTACTTAGACAAGCAATATTTTCTTCAAGGTTTGAGAAATGACAGGCAGCATCCAGCCGTTCTTAATGTACCAAAATTTGATCAGATAAAAATAAAAGCATAATCATCATAATTAAAGGAACCCACCAGAGAAAAATTAAATGGTAAGAGGCTTAAATAAAGCTTCCATTGGTGTTTTAATGGTTTTCTGAACAAGTAGGAATCTATTTTTCAAAAAGCAAAACAAAAGAAAGCAATATAGGTAGCTCAGGGAGAGCAATAGCTGCCTCCTACTAATCAGCATATAACAAAGACTTAAATTAAATGATTGCTACTCCAAGAATGACAATAAGGACAATTTTAGTATCAATTGAAACATGAATTATTAATGCCTTCAGTGACTGGGCTACAATATGCTTCATGTCATACTTTGGTTCCACCTAGCCATAAAACAGAGTTTGAAAATGTAAATGTTAATTGTAAGAGATGGCCATGTGGAATACTGAAGATGAAAAGAGCTATCTAAAATGGTCAGCTGTGGCATGAGCATTCACAGGCAAAAGCTTATTTTACCAGTCTACAGCCCAAATTTCTAAGAGTAGCTCTTCAAGACCCAAGATGTGTCTCCAGTGCCACCTTACACCTGGAGACAGACCTGATGAAAGTGGAGGCCAGAGTGTGGATGGCCATACTCAATTACTGGCTCAGACTGTCCCTCTGCCCCCTAGGTCTTGCTCCCCTAATCTTATGGGACAACTTCCAATCCAATTCAAAATGGACAATCAAGATGAAAATATCATCCCTGGTCATCTCCCCCCTTCCCTACTTGCCATGGGCTACAAACAGGCTAAAGCATTCATCATACAGTACATAATGGGCATAGAGCACCAAACAGAACTAGGCAGGGCCCCAAACCTCCTCATCAGTGAAGGACTTAGATAGTCTGCCTTCCCTGCCTGCAGCATACCTATCACAACTGGAAGTTCCAAATCACAGGAGGGCCTTCACCCTGGCAAAATGCCCCGCCCCGCCCCCTTCAGCCATGCTTGAAGACCATTACAGAAAGATCCCGCCCCCAGAACAACAGTGCCCCTGTAACTCTGGGCAGGTTGAAACAACAGCACATGTTCTCCTCCATTGCTTGTACTACAGAAACATCTGCTCCACCCTCATCCTACCATTACTCCACAAGTATCCAGGATGACAATTTTACACCTCTATGCTGCTCTCTGATGCTAAGCCAGATATCACATATAACGTTGCCAGGTTCTGCTTGGCAGCATCTAAAGTCCATCTGATGTTGACAGGTAGCAGGTCCTGCTAGATCAGGCACAGCACACAACTTTATAATACAACTCCAGCATGCTCATCACTCTCTACTACAGCTCGCCACACAAAAGCCTTGCACGCTTACAGTCATACAGTTTTATGGTCCCATACTTTTACTGTCTTATAGTCCTCACTGCTTTATAATTATTACAGTTGTTATAACTTTTACAGTATTATAGTTTCATAACTTCCAGAATAGTATAGTTCTGCAGTTTTATCCTTTATGCCTTTTATCCCTTTATGCCTTTTACAGCTTGCCATTCATCTCTTGCCTTGTACTTTATGCTGGTCTATGATCATAATAAAGATAAGAACTTAAGAACAGCCCTGCTGGATCAGGCACAAGGCCTATCTAGTTCAGCATCCTGTTTCACATAGTGGCTTACCAGATGCCTCTGGGGAGCCCACAGGCAAGAGGTATGTGCATGCCTTCTCTCCTGCTGTTGCTCCCCTATGACTGGTATTGAGAGGCATTGTGCCTTTGAGGCTGGAGATGGCCCACAGGCATCTCCAAAGATAATTTGATTTGATTTATTTTACTGGTTTTCAAACTCTCCACCTTCAGGGAACTCTTTCTCTCTATCAGCAAGATATTCAAATTATTATTGATGTTTTTATTATTAAAATTGCTTATTTACTACTTCAAAATAAAAGGTTATCAAAGCAGTTTAAATGATAACAAGTATGAGAAAACAGTTCCTTGTCCCAAAAGGGCTCATAATCTAAAAAGAAAAACCAGGGAGACAGCTATGCTGGGTTGAATAAGGACTACTATTACTACTATGACTATTATTCATATTCCGCTTTTCAACAATGTTCTCAAAGCGGTTTACATAGAAAAAAGAATAAGGAAGAATAAATGGTTCCCTGCTCTCAAAGGGCTCATAATCTAAAAAAAAACCCCAAAACCACACAAGATAGTCAGGAGCAACAACCACTGAAGGGATGCCATGCTGGGGCTGAATAGCGCCAGATGCTCTCACCACTTTGAAAGGTGCCTCTTTGCTCAGTTAGCAGGAGTGCAGCTGCTAAATATAAGAGTCACCACTTTGCCTGTTTGCCCAGTTAGCAGAAGTTAGCCAAGGTATGCCTCTGCATGCACCATGAAATTCCTGAACGTTAGAGGATTCAGGACATGTTCTCGGGCATACCACGCAGGCAAGTTAATTCACCCTTCATGCATTAAGGTTGAGTTCTAGGGCATATGTGCTCACCTGTGATTTTTGTGTTTCTGGAAAAGATTGGGAGAGTTGGTCAAGCTGTCTTTCAGGGAAGATACTGATATGTCCTGATAAGTTCCTGAAACACAGTTTGAAAACCACTCTCATATTACAGCACAGATCCTTCTGCTTCAGTAAAATCAGATTTACTGGGGAAATAAATTATAGCACTTTCCTGAATTCTGCATATTACTGTGTAATATTGGTCTATCTTCCAGTATTGGAAGTGAGCCACGTAGGGAGAAACTGTAAGGGGTGAGCTCTCCTCAACCATGCTCCTCATTTGGTGGTAAAATATTATACCACACAAAAACACACTTATACATTAGTCAGAAAACACATAATTAAAGAAACTTGCTTTCTCCTATCACATTTCTTTTACTCAAGGCCCTGTTTCAACTTTATTCCTCCCTCCCCTAAAATTGTTCAGAGGAAAGATTAGGAGTGAGTCTTAGACTTGTATAGGCTGGCCAGATCCTAGTTTGGTGGCGGTGGTGGTGATTTGGAATATCCATGACAGTGATGGGAGCAAGGAGGCTGGTGGGGAGGGGGCATCTAAGACAACTACATTGAAAATGTAGATTTGTTCCAGCTATGGTTCAATTAGATGAAAAAGATCGTTGGTTTATCAGCACCCATTGGAACTGGTGCAGAATGTACCAAATACAGAGGTAGATAACCAGGGGGAGTTTTTCAAGACCAAGCCCAGTGACTTGGACCTGCCATCGTGACATGTGAGCAAAATTCTGAGCAGAGGCAAGGAACATGCAGAATGTTCAGTATGGTTGGTGTTTTGTATTTCAGTTGGACCAGGACCTGCCAGGGACTCTCAGTGGCATACTGCAAACTGAGTTCATCGCATTCCATTGGCCCTTTTGGTGAGTGGCCCTGATGGTAAGTGGCCAGTAGGAGCAATAGCTGCCATACAGGGTGTTAGGAGTCAATCCAGAAAGTGGATTTGATCCAACATCATAATCTGTTTTATGTGAGACTGACGTAAAATGAGTGGAATTAACTGAGTGAATAATGAACTACATTTTCCTGAAAAGTGGGTAAAAAACTACTGACCTAAAACAGCCTAGATGTATTTATTTCAAGACTATCAAAGTTATTAGGAGACATAACTGTAGCATTCGGAGGAGCTCAGAAGCTGACACTGCACAAAACATGTGCAGAAGGTGCCGGGTTCAATTTCTGGAACTTCCAAGAAGGCTAGGAAACTGTTTGAAATCCTGGAGAGTGGTTCTAATCAGGGTAGACAATATTGAGCTAGATAGATCAATGGTGAAACTCAGAATAAAGGAGATTCATATATTCACTCACATTCACTCCTTTTCCCTCCAGCCTGACTCCAGTGCTGGTAAGAAGAAATGACTAGAAGACATTTTATTTTATTTTATTTTATTTATATTTATATACCGCCTGACTCTGAAGTCTTTATGCTCTAGGCAGTTCACAACCATGTGACATGTGTCAAAAGGAGAAAGTTATGTGGCGGGTGGGGGGTTGGGGGATAGTCAGTATCAGAGATAACAACTTAGTAGCACTCTTATAAAAATGTCATGTGGAATATATATTTTACAACTAGCTCTTTAAGAAGTGAGCTAGTTCCTGCACGGATCACTTGGAAACATTAGAATTTTTACTCTCAAATCAAAGCCCAGAAATGACTCCTTTCAGTACCTTATCCATTGCTGTTGTTTATATCTGTGAGTCCTGTAGACAAGAATGTCTTGGCTAATACTCTTGAGTTGCATCTATTTTGCTGTAGGGTCAAAGCATACAAAGTCTATTTCTCTGACATGCACTGGTCATCTATTGCTTAGTCATGCAGAGGATACCATTCCATCTCAAGAGAAGCATCTTGTTCTCAAGAGATTCACCACTGCTAAGGAGAGACAAAAGGTATGGATTAAGATATTAGGGCAGAGTGTGTCCTGGGATAGCCTCATTTGCATCAATCACATTGAAATACAGAAAATCACCACAACTCTCACAAATGATAATGTAATACACACAGAAGGAGACAGACGATGCCTAATCTGGCTGCAAGTCGAGAATTTCACAGAAGAAAAATACCCAGAAAAATTGCACTAGAGTATAAAAGATAGCTGTCAGTCTGATTTAAAGGCTAAGGAATACATGAAATTCTTTGTTCAGAGAGTCCTTAAGGGCCTGCTCGTAAAACATAACTGGGAACCCAGGAAAGGTAATTTTGTGCAGCTTTAATTATGTGCTCAATACTTTAAGACAGGGTGAGAATGTGTTTGGGTTTTTTGTGTGTGTGTTTGCTTTGGCCATTTTTAATACATCTAAAACCCTGCTTAGAATTTTTACAATTCAAGATGGACAAGCATAGCCTCTACAGTTTGGCCCATCCCGGTTTCTGGGAGGAGAAAATATTATAAATGAGAGCCACTCAAAGAGTGTAGCAGGGCAATTTAAGTCACCTGCCATTCATCACTCTCCACATCAAATCCTGATAAAATCCACCCTGCATAAAGGCAGGATATGAAATCCAGACTTGCAAATAGGGGGAAAAATATTTACTAGCAGAGAGAGAGAGAGAGAGTCCATGTTTCCAAGATGCCAGACTTAACTTGACTTAAGATTAGGAAGACCAGGGTTCTGCCATTATATCTGTGTTCAGTGCCTTTCTTTCAGGGCTCAGCTCTGGGAACAAATGGATAAAAAGAGCACAACAAGTTGGCTTAACCACACATGCGCATTCAAAGTAAAGGATTTTATGATATCACAGCTTTCCCACCCCCTTTATGGGAAATGGTGGCTTCCAGTAAAAGCAAAGGATGGGCATTTGATGTCAAAGGGAAAAACCTTGCCTCTCTTTGAATTAAACAGTATCATGCCGGTGATACTGATACTGCACGCAAAAGCTGCTTAGCAAAAGATGACGCCCACTGTTCAGCCACAAATTCTGTGCATTCATTAAGTCAGAATTCCTGACAGATATATACCCCAGAATGCAGTCAAGGCCAAGCTCTAATCAGTTATATGGATTTGGCACAATAGTGCCCTTTTGTTCTCTATTTCCTCTGAATAGCATTTACCGTATCCATGCCCCTGCTCAGGTCTGGTGCCTGCAAGTCCCCCTCTTTGCCTCTTCTTTATTTTAAAGTTTTTCACCTCTAAAACTTTGCAGAGGACAAAATCCTAAAATAAGGTTCTCAGCCCACATCAGTGTATATGTAAAGTTGGGAGGGTGGGGTTTGCCCCAATATGCATCACATTGCACTTGCGTACATTGAAACACATTTGCCATTTTGTCTCCCACTTACCCAGTTTAGAGAGATCCTTTTGGAGTTCCTCACTATCTTTTGTGAATTTCACTACCCTAAATAGTTTAGTGTCATCTACAAATTTGGTCATTTTGCTGCTTACCCAACTTCTAGACCATTTATGAACAAGTTAAAGAGCTCTGGTCCCAGTACAGATCCTTGGGGACTTCAGTTCTTACTTCCCTCCATTGTGAAAATTGTCCATTTATTCCTACCCTCTGTTTCTTGTCCGTCAATCATTTACAAATCCACAATTGAACCTGTCCCCTTATCCCATGACTGCTAAGTTTACTCAAGAGCCCTTGAGTAACCTTACCTTGAGTAAACTTGAGCCCCTTTTGAACTTTGTCAAAAGCTTTTTGGAAGTCCACGTACACTATGTCAACCAGATCACCTTTATCCACATACTGGTTGACACTCTCAAAGAACTCCAAAAGGTTATTGAGGCAAGACTTGCCATTGCAGAAGCCATACTGCTTCTCCTTCAGCAAGGCCTGTTCTTCTATATGGTGAACAATCCTGTCAAGTCTTATTTCCATCAGTTCACCTGGCACAAATTAAGCTGACCATCCTGTAGTTTCCAGGATACCCTCTAGATCCCTTTTTGAAAATCAGAGTTACATTAGCTACTTTCCAGCCTGACCGTAGGAACAAATTTAATATTTTTGCTAGGAGACCAGCAATTTCACATTTGAGTTCCTTCAGAACTCAACCTTGAGTTCCTTCAGAACTCAAACCGAGCTTCTCAGGTTTGAAGGCAATTGGAGGTGATAAGAGATGATGTTCTAAACCATCTTGAAAAACTAAAAACTAACAATTTTCCAGGCCAGATGGTATCCAAAGACGGTTTAGAACATAATCTCTTATCACCTCCAATTGCCTTCAAGCCTAAGAAGCTCGGTTCCAGAGCAGATATGTGGTCAGTATCCTCCACTGTGAAGACAGATGCAACGAACTCATTCAGCTTCTCTGCAATCTCCTAATCCTCCTTCATAATCCCTTTCATGCCCTTGTCATCTAAGGGTCCAACTGCTTCCCTGGCAGGTTTTCTACTTCTGATATATTTAAAGAAGTTTTTGTTATTCCCCTTGACACTTCTAGCAATATGATCCTCAAACTATCTTTTTGCATCCTTTATTGTCTCCTTGCATTTCTTTTGCAAGAGTTTGTGTTCCTTTCTGTTCTCTTCATTTGGGTAGGACCTCCATTTTCTGAAGGAAGTCTTCTTTCCTTTTATAGCTCCCCTTATGCTACATGTTAGCCATGTGGTTCAAACTTAGTTCAGATTGGCCAGGCATTGCAAACTTGATAGGGGTGTGTGCGCACATGCACACGTACATGCACACATGCACATGCACACACACAGCTGGGTGATCTTATAAGTGTATTTTCCATAACAAAAGCAGGCTAGAAATATTTATAAAGTTCTCATCAACAAAAAAGTCCTCAAGACAATTTACGCAGTAAAAAGTTATTTACATAAGAACATAAGAACAGCCCTGCTGGATCAGGCTCAAAGCCTATCCAGTCCAGCATCCTGTTTCACACAGTGGCCCACCAGATGCCTCTCAGGAGCCCACAAGCAAGAGGCATGTGCATATCCTCTCTCCTGCTGTTGCTCCCCTGCAACTGGTATTGAGAGGCATCATGCTTCTGAGGCTGGAGGTGGACCACAGCCAACAGACTAGTAGCCATTGATAGACCTGTCCTCCATGAATTTGTCTAAGCCCCTTTTAAAGCCATCCAAGCTGGTGGCCATCACCACATCCTATGGCATACATTTAAAAAGTACTCTGTCCCAAAACGGCTCACAATCTACATACAGAGAAAGACAGAGATGGACACTCAGACCGAAAACATCAGTAACAGCCTCTGGAGACAGGATGTGCTGGGATAAATTGGGGCATTTCCCATCTCCCTGCTACACTGGCAGCATAATCAGAAAAACATCACTTGAAAAAGAGTCTCTTTGCCCAGTTAGCAAATTGTGGATCATCATCATCATCATCATCATCATCATCATCATCTTAAAATTTATTTCTGGAGGTAATGGTGAAAAAATGATGGATAACGGCAGATGATCTGCAGTATCTATATATTTAGTGATACTTCTTTAAACACACCTGAATTTGTAGGCTTAATGCTTTTGAAGTGCAATATCAATATATGGTTATATAATTGTTGAAATAAATCTTCCAATCCAATTTGCTATGATATCCGTAACATGGGGTATGACATTTATTCAGCACTATAGTCGCATGGTATTCTAATAGGATATTCTCATGAGACTAAATGCAGCTTTTCATACTTCGTTCTATATTGCTAGAATGAAATGGCCAGAGGTGATTTTGAGAATTTATACTTGTATTTGCTCATTCTATAGAGTATGTGAGTCAAGTGTTTAAACTTATCCTATTACACTTCATAATGTGGACAAATATAAGGAATGTGCTGAAACACAATTCGGCATCTGAATCGCAGCACAATCCCTTTAAACCTGAGGGCTTCCACTGCCCCTTTAAACCAGAGGAGAGCAATTCCATCCCTGCTCCTCCTCTACTTGCTGCCATTGCCATACTCACAGCACTCCCCCCAGCTATCAGTGCATGCCAGAAACACTCTCCCCCAGTTGCCTCATGCAGCACTGGCACACATATGGCCTCCATGCATGCACAGTGATCATTTGCATGGTCAGCATGACTGCTGACCATGCAAATGGTCGCCGCGCATGTGCAGAGCACATGCCAGCACCATGCAAGGGCAGCTGGCAGAGTGCACCACCACCGCATGCTGATAGCGGTAGGGGGCACTGCGAATATGGCAATGGCGGGGAGTGGAGGAGAATCAGGGATGGACCTGCTCTCCTCCATGTTAAAGGAGCTGTGGAAGCCCTCAGTTTTAAAGGGATTTGCTGCTCGCGTTTCAAGCACATCCCTAACAAATACCATAGTGGATGACTTTAGTTTGTATGTATTCCCTAGACAAACAACATAAAATAACCCTGTTGGTTTAATGCTTGTAATAATTTGGCATGTAATGTTCTCTGATTTTCAGTTCACTTTATCTACTTCTTGGATAATTTGTTGTTAGAGAAAACAGGAATTCCAGGAATATCTTCAGTCAGAGTTGATAACCTTAACCATAATGCATGAAAGGCACTCTCATAAACACATTTTTGTAGAACTTCATCTGAAAAAGATGAAAAAAGTAAATTACTTAGTACAAAATATCCCAAAGAAAAGTAGTGTAGGCATGATATTTGGGGTTTCCCATCCAAAGAGATATTTTCACCCCAAAATTGATTAATCTACTACCAAAGAGTGAATTTGATTAAGGTGCATATACTGTAACAGAACTGTATCAATGAAATACAATTCTTACTTTTCCATCTTTCAGGAAGGTGCAGTTGTACCAATTATATGCTCTTACTGACAAGGATGTGATGTTCAAACTATTTACTCCTAAGTTTTGCATTTACTATAAATAACTTCGCATAGACCAATTTTATAATGCAAATAAAACCCCAAGGCTTCCAACTAAACCCAATTTTGAACATACAACACCAAATGTTCTAACATTTTTTGAATGTTTTCCATTTCAGAAGATATCAATCCCCACTTAAACATAAGAAACTATAATTTTGAAAACCCCAGAAGGACATGTGGAAGAATCTCTGAAGGACATTGACATTTGGAGCTACAGTTTCCAACCTCTGGTATCACATCAAAAATAGCTACAGAAGGTAGTTGATCCATGAGGAAACAATATCAGAGGCAGTGGAGAAGAAAAAGATCAAGAGCTCATCACCTTCATCTGGAACTGCTGGGAAGTGAAATGAATATTGTACAACATTGTATATAGTACTCTACATTATTCGTGTAACACACAGACACACCTAACACTCTAGAAGCAATCAAAATCCTAGCAGCTAACAAGAGATGCCCAACAGCATTCAAAAATCTGTTAATATATTGCTGACTGCTAACAGAGTATGTGGATAGGCACAGTGCCTCTGCAAGCTCTTGTTGGATGGGGGCAACATTTGGAGATGCTGAAAAAAACCAGAAGGCATGCTTTCAAAAATGCTAGTTTTGTGGGAGAAGCTTGGGCCTCCTCCACAAAGACTATCCCCAAAGCAGCTGAATACACTCTGCAGGCACTGAGTGCTCAAACGAAGGGTCTGGAAGGAGGTCCCTTCCATCTTGTCAATCAGCAGGACACAGCCAATAACACTGGGAGTTTGAGAAGAGGAGAGTGAGAGAAAGAACTGAGAGAAGTGGGTGAGGGAGGGAAAAAGGAAAACCATTGACAGTGGGTGACAGTTGTTGACAATCACACATGACACAAGCAACATAAAAGGAAAAGAGGGAGGGAACACCAAACACAAAAACAATTAAAGCATGTCCCCAAACCAAAAAGAATCAAACCTTAAAAAAAAAAGGGAAACGTGAAAGCAACAAAATCTATCAAACAAGGAAAGAAAGAAAACTACCCTGATAAGACCTTCACAATCCTAATTTAACTTTTCTGATGCCCATCAATGCCCTATTTGTCCCTACCTCACCAATATAACACATAAGAGTTCAGATGTGATGTGACATTTTTGTCATGGGTTCCATTAGTGTACACATATTTATTTTTCCCCACTCTCCTAAAAAAATGCAAGGCTGGCAAACATTTTCACAATTTTCTTTCTTGGTTTTTCTTTTGAGTAATTCCTAAGATTGCTGTAGAAGTCTTAAGTTATTACAATAAGTTTCCACTGTCCTCCAATAAATTCACATACAGGTATGTATATTTTCCAATGCCAATATATGATATTTCTCCAAAACTACCAAATATCAAGACACACACACACACCAAATACTGAAGCCCACATATCATCCCAGTACACTCTGGAGATACATGGCGATGGAGTAGGGGACCGGAACCCATCACACTCTCAGTTAGGGGCATCACAAGGTTTGATTTAAAATAATCCAAACTATTTACCGATGTGATATTTTGAGGAAATTGCTCGGCTCATTCTGAGCCACACTGAGGTGGGCTTTTAGCCCTTTATTTACAGAGCACACTTACCCATACTGACCTTGATCAATTTCCAGAGTCCAGTATAAATCAACAGCAACTTAATTAAAGACATGGGATGCCATGGCATATTTAAATGTATTTAACTGAATCTGCAGCCAGAGGGCAAGCCAGATTAGTGTGCAGCAGCAGCAGCAAAAACAACAAAGAAGCTGGTGGCACTTTAAAGACTAACAGGTTTATTGTTTGTGTAGAGTCTACTTCATCAGATATATGCATCTGCAGCTATTCATCAAGTGATCAGTTCAGTGATGCTGAATCTGTTTTTCTTCAGTGTTTACTTTTTTCCTTACTTAACTGCTAAATGAAAGCTTCTGTTGAGGATACTCTACTTCAAGGATTCTCAGCATTGGGTCCCTAGATGTTATTGGACTTCAACTCCCATAATCCCCAACCAAAGGCCACTGGGGCTGGGGATTATGGGAGTTGAAGTCCAATAACATCTGGGAACCCAACATTGAGAATCCCTGCTCTACTTAAGTCCACTATGAGCCAAACTGGCAGATTAGAATTGTCACTCTGGGATTCAAGTTTTGCCTTCAGTGTATTTGTTTCAAGAGGATGGACCATCTTTGCCTTATCCTGTCCTCAGCTATCAGGAACCAGCCTTGTCTCTCTGGCTGCATTTGCACGTAATGCCAAACCAGAATTAAATGGGGCAGAGGCTGGAAATTGTGTATGCTCAAATGTGTGAAACTATAGTTTTGCAGCAAAAGCAACTTGCAGTTTCCCTCACCAAACTCCAGTTTGAACCTTCAGGTTGTAGTGAGTTTCACTGCTCCAACCTGTGGTTTGAACTTGGCAGCAGAGTTACATCCAAATGCAGATGCTGCCATAACTGCAGCTTCAAGCTGTTTCTGGAACCAAAATCATAGAGAGGCCCACCCAGGCCCATCCAGGAATGTGTCCGCTCCATATCTGCCATGCTTCTTGATGGCCACCCCTCCAAACACACATGCAGGCTGGATGGATGGATGTCAGATGCTGCCCAGCCATGTTGCTGGATACAAGCAACCTCTCCATGTCTTGATGACTGCTGTGAAGAAGCAGTCCAAGCAGGCCCTCTGCCAGTACATTCATCCATTTGAACATATCCATGTTTGTTTTTGCCCAGCATGGCAACAGTACTCCCCTGGGATTACTGATAATCAGGGCTCCCCAATTTGAATACTGTGCAATGCCAGTCCAAAACCAGGAAATTTGAATGAAAGTAAAAAAATCAATCCCCAGTCCCAGGGTTTCACTAATACACCCATCTGGGAATGCCTGGACACATGGAGTAGCAACTACTTCTTTGGGGGCATGAAAGGGTTGCCTGGAGAGGAGGGGGTCATGGTGTAAAAGTACTATTATTAACCAGATAGGACGGAGGTCCCACACAAGCGGGACAACCATGATTTGGATGGCCTAACTCATGAGAGCACAGTCCATTGGACCAAAGGTCTTGGAACCTCTGGTTCTCCCAAGTGGACTGGCCCTCTCATGAGAGGGGTAATCCCCATGTGGCAAGCCAAAATGAGGACAGGAGTGTGGTTTAGTGTCCCTGGACTGCTTAGTCGGGGTGAGCCATCACAAGAGCATCTTTAGTCACAGTGGGCCAGATTCCATGATCTTTTGCCCTCCCTCATATACAAATTCCCTTCTAGGAAGTCCTCATATTTCTTTTACAGAGTAACAGAAAAATAGTGCCCCCCTGAACTCACACACACACACCATTGCCAGCATTTCTGCTTGTGTGAGACTGTTTGGGTGCGGAGCTCTTATGAGGATGGCAGTGCAACTGCTGTCAGGAGAAGGGCTTAAATGCCATTCAAAGGAATTAAAATGTGCTTTCCCTGCCGATGGCAGGTGGTCCATTCATTCCAAAAAAGCACAGTCATGCTCAGCACTCCCCCTTGAAGATGTTGGCCAATGGCTGCCGCTCTGCAAACGTTCTGATGCCTTACCTACATGAGCACTATGGAGCTTGCTGGGATGCAGATGTAGCAGACCAGGAGGGAGGGAGTGGCTTCCCTACCCTACCCTACCTACTGGAGGTTGCCTGGATGCAGTTCAATGAACATCTGCAATGCCATTCAAGGTTAGAAAAATTAACCGTGGTCTTGGCAACCTCCAGTTTCATGTTAAGTGCGAATGCAGCCTCTGTCTGCTCCTGCATTTTGGTCAGTTTGTATGCTCACCAACAAATGCATCATAGATGCAAGAAAAGAAACAAAACATGAACATCAATTGGGCAGGGGGAAATGGAAGGAAATAATTTTAGATCCTCATTGCATTAATCTGTGCCAAACTTCTTATATTATGAATGCTCTGAATCTGAGAAAGGAGTACTAGCACTGCACTTGGATAAATGGGAAACTACAACAGGAAACTTGCCATGCCACAACATTCTCTGATATTTTCCTTAATCTCCTTGTCAGTGTTTCTCACCTGTTTTTATTGCATTTTTATCCTGCTTTTTATCCAGCAAAGAGCCTCCAAAGTAGCTAACAACCATAGCATAAAATGTTTATAAACGTAAAATGCATTAACAGTACAAAATATAATGGCTAACATCCAAAGTAAGTTACTCAGTATTACTATTCAAATATTACTTGAAGAGTTACTTCAGTCGGACGTCTGTAGTCAAGATGTCAGGTAATATTAACAGAATATTAAAAGCACCATTAAAAAGATGCTCCTCTAATAACTCACAATTGCCTGTTGCATTGGCTTACAGAAGAAACAGAATTTATTCCTTTGTCCCATACAAATTTCCTCTCTTCCACCAGCATTCATGAGCTATTTATCCCAATCGTAACTGTGTGCCTTTAAACAATTTCCTTTGTTTAGGGGACATTCATTCTATAGTCTTCTACATATTGACATAACAGAAGGAAAGAATTTCCTAGAAACTATAAGTGACTTCACAGTCTGTTCCAATTGTAATCCAATAGATCCATAGAGACTTTCCATGCATGTGATATGCAGCTCTTTATTACTTACTGTGAGTTCCTCCATGACTAATCAATGCTATCATTAATGGGTTTTAGTCATTTGGAAACCCACTGAGCTTTGCAGATAGTACACAAATGACAAATAAAAGCTATATTAGGTTTTAAAAATTAGTAACATTTATTCATGTCAGTAGTCCACTTGCAAGATATCCTAGGACTAGAATGATTAGCATTAGATACCTCTCCCATAATGGGAGAAGATTTCATACTAACTCCTCTCATTACATAAGAACAGCCCTGCTGGATTAGGCCCAAGGCCCATCTAGTCACACAGTTGCCCACCAGCTGCCGCTGGAAGCCTACAGGCAGGAGTTGAGGGCATGCCCTCTCCTGCAGAGTTACTCCCCTGCAACTGGTATTCAGAGGCATCCTGCCTCAGAGGCTATAAGTGGCCTATAGCCCTCAGAATAGTAGCCGTTGATAGACCTGTCCTCCATGAAGTTATCCAAACCCCTCTTAAAGCCATCCAGGTTGTTCGCTGTCACCACATCTTGTGGCAGAGAATTCCACAAGTTGATTATGTGTTGTGTGAAAAAGTACTTCCATTTGTTAGTCCTAAATTTTGTGGCAATCAGTATCATGGTATGACCCCCCAACCTGGTTCTAGTGTTATGTGAGAGGGAAAAGAATTTATCTCTATCCACTTTCTCCATACTATACATAATTTGATAGACCGCTATCATATCTCCCCGTAATCATCTTTTTCTAAACTAAAAAGCCCCAGCTGTTGTAGCCTTGCCTCATAAGGAAGGTGCTCTAGGCCCCTGATCATCTTGGTTGCCTAGTTTGGAGAGATCCTTTAGGAGCTCCTCACAATCTGTTTTGGATTTCACTATCTGAAAGAGTTTGGTGTCATCTGCAAATCTGGCCACCTCACTGCTTACCCCAACTTCTAGATCATTTATGAATAAATTTAAAAGCACCAGTCTGAGTACAGATCCCTGGGGGAACTCCACTTCTTACTTCCCCCCATTGTCTTTGACGAGGAACTTTGTCGAAAGCTTTTTGGAAGTCCAGGTATACTATGTCAACCAGATCACCTTTATACACACACCTGTTGACACTCTCAAAGAACTCCAAAAGTTTTGTGAGGCAAGCTTTAACCTTTGCAGAGGTAATTTTGTGAGAATCTGAAAAAGTGTTGCAGTTTGTATATTATCCAGCATCCATTTTCCCCCTAACACTTCCCCCCCAGAGAATAATGCACATGCTTGTAATTACCATCACCACCACCATTACAAACCTCCAACCCCATACTTGGCAGCTGCAGCTGATGGTCTCTGGGGGCACTCCATCAGTGGCAGAGCAGAAGTGAAGGAAGTCTCAGCCCTTCTCTCTCTCAGAAGCAATCTTTCTAGTTTTGGCATATATTGTTTTCACATGGTGTCTGACATTTGTCACTAGCCTGTTGTCATCCATGCTTATTTGCAACTGGCCATAAAATGGTATTGCAGGCTATCATTCAGTAGTGCCAGATGAAATAAGGCCCCTGTGTTGCACCTTTTACTACACCAAAAGGCTATATTCACAATTGCCACCAAAGTGGGGAGGGCAGCAGGGGGGAAGGCAGCATTTCACCTACCGGCCCTCCAGATGATCGGAGCACCTGTGGGCAACACAGAGCTACTTGCAGACCTGACCTGAAGATATTTATTTATTTATATTTATTATTTTATTATGAAAACTTTTATACCGCCCTTCCAAAAGGCTCAGGGCGGTTTACATTAAAACACCATTAAATCAGTTAATAATTAAAGCAAAAATTATAAAGCATAAAAACAATGATTAACAATTAAGAACATCATAAAACAACAATTAAATAATCAGAACAATTTAAAAACAAGTTTTAAAAAGCTGAGAAAGCCTGGTTGAAGAGATACGTTTTCAGGAGTTTTTTGAAAATTGCCAGACATGGGGAGGATCGTATCTCAGCAAGGAAAGCATTCCACAATCTCGGGGCAGCAGCCGAGAAGGCCCAACTCTGTGTAGCCACCAAACAAGTTGGCGGCAACTGGAGACGGACCTCCTCAAGTGACCTCAATGGGTGGTGGGGCTCATAGCAAAGAAGACACTCTCTTAAATACCCAGGGCCTAAGCCGTTTAGGGCTTTATAAGTTATAACTAGCACTTTGTATGTTGCCCAGAAACCTATTGGCAGCCAGTGTAACTCCATCAACAAAGGAGTAATGTGGCCTCTCTGAGATGACCCAGAGACCAACTTGGCTGCCACACTGTGAAACAACTGAAGTTTCCGGACTACGTACAAAGGCAGCCCCACGTAGAGCGCATTACAGAAGTCCAGTCTGGAGGTTACCAACAAATGTACCACTGTTTTGAGGTCACTGATCTTGAGAAACGGGCGCAGCTGGCGTATCAGCCGGAGCTGATAGAAAGCACCCCTGGCCACCTCCTCAACCTGAGAAACCAAGGAGAGACGTTGATCCAGAAGTACTCCCAGACTGTGAACCTGTTCCTTTTGGGGAAGTGTGACCCCGCCTAGAACAGGCAGATCAAAATCATCTCTAGAGTTCTGACCCCACCCAATAAGTACCTCCATCTTATCTGGATTCAGCTTCAGTTTATTCTCCCTCATCCAGCCCATTACTGCTTCCAGGCAGGCATTTAGGGAGGATATGTCAACTCCTGAAGAAGTTGACATGGAGAAGTAGATCTGGGTGTCATCAGCATACTGGTAACACCCAGCTCCAAATCCCCTGATGATCTCTCCCAGCGGTTTCATGTAGATGTTAAAAAGCATTGGAGAGAGTATGGAGCCTTGAGGGACACTATACTTAAACTCAGATTTTGAAGAGCAACAATCTCCAGTCAACACCATCTGGAATCTGTCCGAGAGGTAGGAGCGGAACCACTGTAAAACAGTGCCTCCCACCCCCAACACCCTCAGATGTTCCAGCAGGATACTATGGTAGATAGTATCGAAAGCCGCCAAGAGATCCAAGAGGACCAACAGAGTCACACTTCCTCTGTCAACTTCCAATTGGAGATCATCCATCAGGCCGACCAAGGCAGTCTCCACCCGATAGCCCACCCGAAAACCAGTTTGAAATGGGCCTAGATAATCAGTTTCCTCCAAGACCGCCTGGAGCTGAGAGGCCACCACCCTCTCAATTACCTTGTCCAGCCATGGGAGATTGGAAACTGGCCTATAATTGCTCAACTCCAAAGGATCTAACGCAGGCTTCTTTAGAAGAGGTCTAATAATTGCCTCCTTAAGACAAGGAGGCATCCTGCCCTCCCTCAGAGAAGCGTTTATGATATGCAAGTTTCACAAATATCTGAAGACAAGAAACCTAAGGAAGCCAAAACTTCTAACTGCCCAAGTGAAACTCAATGGAGTGGAATGTTTGCAGACTCAGAGGGCAGTTATCAGACAACCAGGTGGATTGAGCTCATTTTCTCATTTGAAAATTTCTTGAAGAATACCCCTCAAGACAGTCACAACTCTTCTGCTTCTGAGGTAGGGATGTGCATGCACCTTTAAAAAATTTGATTTGTACCCGAATTGAATCACCACAAATTTGTTTTGGGTCCAAATCTGCCCCCTCCCCCGAATCACCCCAGATTCTATTTGTACTCAGATTTTCTAAATCTGAATTGCTTTGGGGCAAAAAAGGGGTTATGGGAGCAAAAGAGTGGCATGAGTGGTAGTACCCAATGGGTGGAAGCTACCACCCAAATTTCAAAGAAATTGGGCAAAGGGGTGATTTTAAAAGAATTTTTCAATTTGGCATGTCTTTAAGCTTTTTCCCATAGGGAATTATGGGGATTTCAGCAGCCTTATAGCTCTACACAGGGGGCACCAGGGTGGCCCAGAGTGGGTTGTGGTGGGTGGCAGTGCCCAAAGGGTGCAAGGAAGCTACCATCCAGATTTCAAAGAAATTGGGCAAAGAGGTGTTTTTAAAATCCACTCTTGTTTCCTACCAGAGTATCGAATCTCAGAATATCTCAGACAAGCCCAGTGCCCCAAGGGCTTATCATTCTGGGGGAACACCACAACCTGCTCTGGGCCACCCTGGTGCCCCCCAAGTGAAGTTATGGAGCTGCTGAAATTCCCCTTTATTCCTTATGGGGGAAAGCTTAAAGATGTGCAAACTTCAGAAAAAATTAAAAATCACCCCTTTGCCCAATTTCTTTGAAATTTGGGTGGTAACAGGCACCAACCCACTTTGGCCACAAAATCTCCAAATATTTGATTTGTTTTGTACCCGAATCTGGGCAATTGAGCACAGGGGTGATTTGTTTTGTCTATAAATCACCCAAATCAGCCAAATTTGGGTACAAATCATTTTGTACCCAAATTGATTTGCACATCACTATTCTGAGGGATAAAGGTGCCTAATGCTCAGACACAAACTCCGGGAACACATGAACACCAGGGATATACTGTAATGTTTTGTTGTAGATCCACACTGGTAAAAATTTATTTTCATATTTGCATTTATGATCATGCTTTTCAACCTTGAACAGTATGGTTGGATAGTCCACCATAACAGTGAGACTGGGGAGTTATCCAGCAAGGCAAGAGCAGATCTGAGGCAAGGTACTGAAGGAGCAGGGAGACTATCCAGCCAAAGTGTCAGATTAGAACAGAGGTTTATATAAAGTAGCTCTCCAAGTGTTTGGGATTGCTTCATCCTTACTACCCTTTCTAGTTAACACTGCAGTTCTCTTTGGCTGGCTTAGTGGGGGCATGGCCATGCCATTTTTAATCTTTCTCTCTTCATGTGCTCAGAGTTATTTTTTAGTTTCTCTCCCATTCATTTCTCTGTTTTCTTTCCCACTAAGCAGATTGCTTTGCTCCTTTGCAGCAAAGTTCTCCTAGAATTCTCCTGGGAGGTTTTGGTGTTAAAATCCCTTATTCTGTAGAGATAATTTTTTATACTTGCCCTGCACCACCACCCCCAATCTCCGTACCACTCAAGCCTGTATACAATCTGCCATTCGGTGATGGGCTCCACCTCTCCAAACTGCTATTTCATGCTGGTAGATCCAAAATTCGGGGGGGTGGGGCACTCCAAAAGGCACTCCTGAGCACTAGGAGCTGGACAGAAGGTGGTGTTGTTGCAGCAGCAGCCGCCAGGCAGTAAAGGATACTCCATAAATATCAGTGCATCATTTCCTGCTTCCATCTGAGTTAGGTTAGAGATAGAACATCTTGTGATGCACCTTCTGATCTGAGATTCTACTCAGGCCCATCAAAATATCTGTTCTTGGGGATGATGGTGGAAAGTCGGGGATCAAGGGGAACTGAGCTTCCTGCCTCTACTGATGCCCTAATGGTGATCTCAAGGTAAGCTAACTCCCTTGGTCCCAAGTATGTACTAGGGCCACTGATTCTCCTTCTCACCTCCCTCCACCTCTTCCTCCTCCAAAAAGGTCTCATCCTATCCTGGGTCCAGACAAGGGCTGGTCCTGACAAGTTCACACTTAAGAATTTCAGTAGTGTCATTACATACAAGTCAGTTCCCTCAAATTTCATTCATCTGTCCAAAAATTAGGCTAGTACTCTGCTTAAAGTCTGAACACTATATTTATAGGGTTTTCTGCTACTTCAAAAAATGGACTCATCGCTCACATGAAAACACTCAAGTAGCTGCAATTTGTTACATGAGTTGAATTGATCGTTTGATCAAAAGATATGCTGTGCAGAATAAGACAGGGGCATAGTGTCCTTTAGACATGGGAGGACAAATGTCCCTGAGTCACCAGGGTCTGGGGGCTGCCATGGGTTGCCATGGCCCCTTGCCATGGCTGCCATGACCCCTTGCCTGTCCCTCTCCAGGGCACCCCCCTGCCCCACACCCAACGGTAAAATACTCCCCAACTGGGAGTACAACACGTGGCCCCTCATCCCTCATTCTCTCCCTCCCTCAGAGTGAGGGAGACAAAGAACATGCACTCAGTGTGGCAAACCAAGCACCAGCTGGGAGCAGATGGGGTGCATGCGCCAGACCTTCCTGCTCCTGTCCATGCTCCCTGCAAAAGCACACACAGCCGGGGGTGGTGGCAATCAGTGACAGCAGCATGTCCCTGAGCTGGCAGTGAGCCCTTTATGTGGCTGGCTCAAGAGCAGTGCTTAATATAGATATACTGTATGTACAGTGTATCAATTGCTAGGGCAAGTAATTAAATTAGGAACAAACAACTAATAATTTTATTACTTAAAGCGATTTGGGTAATAAAGTAAAAGTGCCTCCTCTATCGTCTTCTTGTGATTGGAAACAGGATGCTGGATTATTGGACCCTGGACCTGATAAAGAAGGATCTTTGTATTCAGGAGCCAAGGAAACATATTCTACTTTGGATCCCTGAAATCCTGGAAACTTCTCCAGCTTTCAGTAAAAGTGTATTAGTATCAAGCCAAAGGAAAATGAAAGTAGGTACAAAGTCAAGAGATAATGCCATATTCGTAATGTCAGATGTATAAACAATATAGCCCATGCTGGCTGACCCCATGTTTTTCTCTCCAGGTGGTAAGAACAGTAATGGGTCATCTCAGAGCCTGCATCAGTTATGGGGACTGGATTCACTGAACACATTTGATCCTTAACATAAGCCATCTAAAAACACACCCCAAGATGCTTTGGAGAACATATGCTTATCTATGTACTGGGCAATCTTTCTTTTTCCCATCTTGGAAGTATCTGGAGCAGTTGAGCTTGCTGGATTCAGTTCTCTGTGCAAGCCTGGTCCCCGGACCAATGTGGGAAGGAGAATGAGTGTCAATAAAGCTGATTTCTAAAGGCCACATTATGGAACAGTAACGAAAGTGATAAATCATAAATCTCTAACTTTGCCAAGGAACAGATAGATTTGGTTACACATAAAAACAGCCAAGACACAAAAACAACTCTGAACAGCAATACTTGCATATACTCCAAATGTCAGCAAATGAAATACACACACAATATCGCAGCACTGGAAACTTAGGCACTAATCAGCTTGGATTAATGATAGGTTGCATGTAAATCACCTGTATTGTCAAAACACTGCTCTTTTAATCCCTGGTAAATGATGGCGTTTATAAAAGCAGATTTTTATGGATCACTGAAGATTGGTTAAATATACATATGGAAAGGAGTTTCTGCTAATCCACTGCCATTTAAGTAAACTGAGTATCTGTCATTGGTCTCTGCTATGTCCTGTCGCCTAATCGTTTAATAAACTCACAGCTAGTCTAAACTAGTCTATGCTGGAATCCAATTTTGGATTTACATTCACAGGTTTCATACTTCAGCACAGAATATGTAGAGTTTCTCTTAAGGTATCTTCAGTGTATCAACCCAGCAAACCTATGTTGCTTCCATTTTTTTTATTTAAAAAAACTGTTTTTTCAAAGAACCTATTTCTACTGGCAAGTTACTTTTTATAGACCTGGCAATGCAAAAATGGATCCGCCTGAGGATATTTGCACTAGGTGCTTTGTAAATGAGATTGTATTTTATTGGAAGCTGAGTCGTACATCTGCTTTGCTTTATCAACAAAACATGCAAACATGCTGATGGTTCCAGTCCAGAAATCTGTAGGCTGGGAGGAAATATATAAAGTTCAGGTAATTGGTAAAGGGAAATCCATATGTGCTTTTTAGTTTGGAGATATATATATATATTCTTTTTTTACCCATGTCTACATTGCTCTGTCCTTTAATTGATGACATTTTGATATCTAATGTTAAACACAGTCTAATGCTAAACACAGATGTTATTGAAATAACCATATATACAATGCTTTCAAATAAGCATTACTTTGGCCATTATACGTTAGCATTCCCCATCATTCATTCCTGGTTTCTGATCCACCTTATTCATTCCTAATCTCTGCTTCATATTAAGATCTTGAGGGGGGGAAACCTTGCTTTTCTGATGTTCTCCAAGAGTGAGGCGGACCTCTCTAGAGAGGATTGGAAAGGGAAGTATGAGCCCTCCTTAACCCTTCTAATATTTGCCTCAGTTGTGTCATCAGGAAACAGAGGGCCAACCCAGCCCCATGAACTGCAGGAGAGTGCGTGCTTGCTGTTACTGCTGAAGTTTCCATTTTTCACACAAAAGAATCTTATGGATCTGTACAGGCCTTGTTCCCTTCTTGAGCTCTGCTTGTTTCGATGTCAGGGAAACAATCACTGGGAAGCTGTCTGGGAAACAATCACTGTGGTGGGCTTTCCTATTGGATCCCATGGGTTTTGTTTGAAAAAGCTCGGACAGTTCCTTTCTGGATTAGTATACTCCAGGGCACAGGTGCACCTAGGTAATTTTGGAGCCTGGGCCTAAAGGCCTTTGGAAGTCTTTCCCCTCCCCTGATGCATGTTCTGCAAGTTAAGCATCATTTTTAACATGTAGGTTCTTGAGGGCACAAACCATACCACTAAGGAGGATTTGGGGGGCCCCGGGGGTGTGGAGGCCCTGGATTTCGGCCCCAAGGTCAAGGGGTGAGCACGCCTCTTCTACAAGGTTTGACAAACCCCAGGAGATGTGGAGGCATGGCACCTAAAAATTTAACCATGACACTTGAGACCAGGATATACAGAGGCAGAGTTATTTAATTTAATAAAATATTTAGTTGTCCCAGGCAGCTCCTAGGCAGCTCCAACTTTTCTTTGGATCTAGGAGACAGCTCCAAAATTTAGGAGCGAGATAATGGACACTTGACAAAATTACTTGACTTTGTGAAGGGCATTGTAGGGGGTGAGGGTAAATAGACTTCTCTTTATCCCTTTTACAAGTAACATACTAAATAGGCAGTATATATATATGCCTATAGATCAGAGTATTAAAGAACAGAACTGCTTTACCAGAGAAACTTCAGCCCTCAATTTGGGAGTAATGAGTGGGGGCAGGGGCAGAGAATAAAAAAATCAGAAGAGATATAATTAAATATTAGCCAGTTAGCTAAAACAATATAGGATGGTTTAGGAATAGAGAGCATTACTAATGCATTTTCAATACAGTGAATTAGTGCTATTAATTGGGATCCTAGATGTAGGCCACAGATTTCCATTTTACAGATATATAAAGCACTCTGTAATGCTTTGCTCTTATTTAACTGCAAAGTATATTGATTCATTCATTTGCTGGGATTATTTAAGAATACATTTCAACTGTATCGCACATTCACACTGAATAATAAGTATTTAACAAAAAGAAATCACATCCACACTTAAGATCAGTCAGGAGATTGAAGCTAGCTCCCAACCAAGATCCAGAGAGAGAGAGAGAGAAAGCCTAAAGGAGGCTCCCTGGGGTGCTTCACAACAAATGTCAGTGGGGAAAATCTTTTACACAGTTTATTACAGTATCCACAAGCTCCAAAGAAGCACTGCTTCCTGATTAGAACCTTGGTCAACTCACCCTCCATAGAAAGCAACAGCAGAGTGGCATGCAACTTTGAAGCTTCATTAATCTGGATGAATGTGGCTGGCCAATTTAGTGCTATAACAGAGTGGAACTGGTGATGGTTACAGAGGGGGCCAAATTTGCCTCACAATGAAGGAGAAGAGTGGACGATATAAACCAACTCTGTCTTTCCTACAGGACGCAGAGTTGGCAAGCATCAGCAAGAGACACATTCAACAAAGAGCCAGGAAGCAGACTCCGGGGCTTGGGGTGGCATAACCCAGCCAACAACAGAGTGACAGAACTCTGGAGCCCCAAACAATAGCTTCAAGCCAAACCTTTTTCTCCCCTACCTCCTTCATTTACGTGTTCGATCCTCAAAACCTTTCCCCTTTTACTTAGCACATCCCTCTTCCATCATCACCATTAAACAGCACAAGATACTGGAGCTTAGGATGCCTGGATCATACCTAGCCCAGGCAAAATAATAAAGCACAAATTGTAGAGCACTTCCTATCTGTTCTTTGCAACCAAGTGGGCCAAATTCCCTTTTTAAATAAACACTCAAAAGCATGCTCATGTTTCAGACACCTATAAGCATGTATCATCTAATGTACAATGTAATGTCTGAAGAGGACTACAGTAGCTTGGAAATCCCACTAGCATAATTAGCTAGGGCCACCAGCAGAAGAATCTAACAGGAAGATGTAGACGTTAACATGGAAGAAAAAAGATGAGGCAAGAATTATGCATTTAGAAGCAAAGGACAAAAGATTCTGGGATGGCCAACCTTTGACTCTATAGATGTTCTACTATCCATAGCTAGCTAGCTGTACAACTAATACACAGCTGTCAGTGTAACTGTCTATCTCAAGCTAGCTGAACAACTAATACACAGGACACAAACAAGAATGTACCACTGAAAGAAAATCAGTGTGATTTAATGGAGATGGGACTGAAGCTCAAAGGTGGATCATCTGGCGTAAGCTCATTGGAAGAAAAGTGGAATAATAAATAAAACACACATACATATCCCGAAAACAATTCTAACTTGATTTTCATCTGAGAGTGCATCACAGAATAATTGCAGAAAAATGTTACCACATGATAACATTTCCCTGTTAAATCTGATAGAAATTTTATAGGGAGTCTCTCTTAGAAGATCTGTGAACTCATATTGAGCTCTAAACTTTGCAGCTGGTCCATGTTCCATCTAAACAATATGCCAAACTTAAAACTCAGCTAAACCATTAAGAAGTTCAGCTGCAGTGCTGTATTAGCTTGTAGAACAGGACTATCTCTAATTTCAACACAGACTTATAAATCAGCTTGGAATGCTGGAAACTGAATCCAGACATGGTCCAGTGGTATGCAAACCTTCACAAACCCTTGAAACAATCTGGCTTACCTTTGTAGAAACATCCCAAATCAACCAAATTTCACATATTGTTCTGGTTTTCATTTCTAACATCAACTAAAGTTCCAATGAGAATTGTTTCATTTTAAAGAGATGGCAAAATATCAGATGAGAAGAGCACACATTTCTCTAAACTATCATCTGAGACAGGCCTTTGCTATGCACAAGCAGATCTATCTAAATTCTGTGCCAAATAACTGTGTGTAAATGGTAGTCAATTGTGCCCATTTTAAATATTTAGTAATAAAAATAAACTTGTGCCTGCCAAATTGGTTGCAAGACTATTAGCACACACCTTTTAACAGAACACAGCAATAAGCATTTTCATAGAATTATCTATATCGTTCTGTTTGCATTAGAGGTATGTCAGTAAGTGCTTCCTGGAAGTGACTATAGTCTAAATAAAGCTTGAGAATTTCCCCTTTGTTCCTTCTATCAGCTAATGCATAGAAGTAAAAACCAAAGGTGCCATATGGTATACTATCAGCATCAAGTCCCCCCCCCCTTTTTTTAAACCAACAAAACCCAAATTTGCATTTTTAAATAGGCCTGGATCCAGACCAAAACATTACTTCAGAATAAAGCCAAGCAGAGTGATACTTAAATTCACATCCAAATGTTAAGTGGTTCTCTTCCCATCTCTGAGGTGTGTCTGCTGATGGAGCATATCAACTTATCTCCATAGCTATCTGTAATTATATACCACTTTTCTTAGAATCAGGTTCCTCTGGCTTCAGGAAAGCTGTTATTTATCCTGTAAACCTTGGGGAAATCATCTTCAACTCAAAAACCTTGAAATTCAAAAAGCAACACACATTGGGGATATGTATCCCAAGCTATTCTGGTGAGTGTGCTGGCCTGGCTTTACTCTTTGGAAATTTTGGATGTTAAAAAAAAAAATCAATTCAAATGAGTTCAAAGACTCTTTCATCTATCTATTGAGACCTTTTATATACAAAAACATTCAGATGAAGAAATGACACCAAACGAGCTCTTAGGCTTAGACCCAACATACTCAACAGGTCACCTTCTCCGCATGTTTCCTGCATGCTTTATCTAGAGCAAGGATTTTCAACCTTTTTGAACAAGCATATTCCTTCTGTATCAAAGCTTTAGTTCAGGTACCCCATATAAGCAACCAAGATCATGGTCTCCCTTCCCCCAGAGTAAATCTTGCCAAAGCTGGTGGGAAATAAAATGCATTCTAAGTGAATCTGTCTTGGATTCAGACAAACTAAATCCCTAACTCTGAGTGGTGGGTTGGAGCTAGGATTGTATTCATTTGCTCTTACTTTGCTTCTTGTGATAAGTGAGTTAAATGTGATGTCTTAATAATATGGCTATTAATGGTGAGTTTGTCTTTGAATCAGTGTGAAATCCTTAGTATTAAGGCCCACTGGGAGTTTCTTGCTCTCTTTCTCTCATTTGAACTGTCTTTCTAAAAGACTAGAATATATTCCAAGCAGTGACATAGTTTATTCTGCATATCCTTTAATTAGTTTCAGAGTATCTGGGAAAAGTCAAATTCTCCATTTATTTTTAAAACTTATGTAATGGTGATGCTACAATGCATAGTAGAGAATTAGACAGGCACTTCTGTTTTGTTTTCCAAGTATACCTCCACATAGTATTTGGGTATTTCATGAGCCCCAGCATACTAAAACTTGTAGTTTCCAGCATTTTTTGGTCTGGCTACGTCCACTGCTAAATAGTTTTTGAAATATTAAAAGATTAATGAGCTTGACTTGTATTTTTGAGCTGATATTATGGTAAAGTTATCTGAAAGATGGGTGTCAGATGCTTGGACAGGGGGGCGCAATTTCAGTGCTTGCCCTAGGTGCTATTTTCCCTAGATATGCCTCTGCTTCCCTGTTCCCTTTTTGCTGGGTCAAGACAGCAACCAAACCATATTCAGAAGCATCAATGGTTACAATAGTGTGTGTGTTGGTGTCAAAAGATGAGAGCAGGGATTTCAGCAATGGCCGATTTGATAGTCTGAAAACTAGCCTTGCAGGGTGCATTCCAGTTAAATGCTACATACTTTTTTTAAAAAAAGACACAATGGAGCAACCTTTGAGGCAAATTGTCTAACAAATTTAGAGTAATACAGAGTCCCCAAAATGAGTGAAGTGCATCCTTGTTGGGTGGCTCTGGGGCTTCCCAAATAGTTTTCACCAAGTCTGTTTTGGGATGTACGCCACTTTGAGATATTGTATGTCCCAAGTACATCACCGAATGTGTGCAAAACTTACATTTCTATGCAGATATAGTAAGTCCATGTTGTCGGAGTTTTCCTAAGACTTCTGTCAGTTTGGTATCATGCTCCTCAATGGTTTTGCCATAAACTAAAATGTCATCCTGAAAGTAAGATATGTCATCAGTAGTCTAAAAAATTGCATGCATCATTCATTGAAATACAGAAGCTGCAGGGGCTAATCCAAAGGGCAGTCTTTTGAATTGAAAAAGACCCTCTGGGGTAATGAAGGTTGTGTATTTGCAAGAACTTTTGAGCAAAGGAATTTGATGATAGGCTGAAGACAAGTCCAAAGTTCTGAACACAGAGATGTCTTTCAGAGTAAGCAGCATTTCACTGATATTGGGTAATGGATAAAAATCCACTACCATGTTGGAGTTCACATCTCTATACACATTTTAAAGTGTACCATTTGATTTCTGCACAATGGGAGAGATCCATTCTGATGAATCAACAGGCTCTATGATGTCAGCATGCTGTAGTCTTATGGGCTCCTCTTAGTGGTTGGTGCAATGCTATAGTTACATTAATTGCTTTGTGTTGTACAGGTATTGCATTTGCCTTCACCTGAATTTTATGTTTGAAATGTATGGCAGTGCCACAAGCATCAGCAAAAAATAAGTCCAAGAAGTAAAAATATAAATAATTAATAAATAAATAAATAAATAAATAAATAAATAAATAAATAAAAAGTTAGCAATCATATCAGCATATACATGCTTCATCATCTGTAATATGGTTTCTGTGCTATTTGGGTCTAACACTATCCATAGATCTTTCTGAAGTTTCCAGCCCAATAATGAGACTCCTTTTTGTGATACATGCACTTTCCTTTCTGCAGTACGCCATTTGTATTCCAGGACAGCACTGAAGTATTCATTTATGGCAATAGGGGAACCTCCATCCCCATGGGTGGATGTCTGAAGGCTGCAGGTACAGAGTTTCTTGTAAATCAAATGATAGTCTATGGAGAACCAGAATCAACCAACATCCACACTTTATGGCCATTAAGTTTTACTTTACAATGTGGAGAAGCAGGCTCTGATTCTGTCACACTTAAAATGCTATTAGGAAGTGGCTCATCTGCCTTAAACTTAACATATGGTGAATCAGTAATGGAGTGGACAGCAGACCTGCAAACCTTAGCAGAGTATCCCCCTTTTTCTTTTCTTTTTTGGCACCTGTTGCAAGTGACCTTCCCTGCAGGACAGTGAGCAAAATTGTCTTTGAGGGTGAGTCTCCATATCAGTAGCATTGGTAGCTCGTCCTTTCTTGTGCTGCCACTTTCTGGGGCAGTGCCATATGAGAAGATTGGGTTTGGAAGGATTTAGACTGAACATCCTGAATTTTAGGAGGTGGGTTTTGGGGTACCAAAGAGAGCGATTTGACACAGTGAAGAGTATTTTCCATCTCCTATCCATCTCTATAACTTTATCCAAAGTAAGTTTCCTCTCCAATAGCAGTTTTTCATGCAGCTTGGAGCAATTTGTTTTCATAACAATCTGATCCCTGATCATTTCATCAGTAAAGTTGGCAAACTCACAGATTACAATTAAGGCACACATGACTGCTATGTTTTCTCAGGAGTCTTTGATGAGGAACTTTGTCAGAAGATTTTTGGAAGTCCAGGTATACTATGTCAACTGGATCATCTTGATCCACAGACTTGTTGACACTCTCAAAGGACTCCAAAAGGTTTGGGAGGCAAGATTTCCCTTTGCAGAAGCCATGTTGGTTCTCTCCCAGCAGGGCCTGTTCTTCTATGTGCTTTATAATTTTATCCTTGAGGATGCTTTCCATCAATTTGCCTGGAATGGACGTTAAGCTAATCGGCCTGAAATTTCACAGATCGCCCCTGGATCCCTTCTTGAAAATTGGTGTTACATTTGCTACTTTCCAGTCCTCCGGTACAGAGCCTGATTGCAGGAATAAGTTAAATATTTTAGCAAGGAGGTCGGCATTTTCACATTTGAGTTCTTTGAGGACTCTTGGATGGATGCCATCCGGCCCTGGCAATTTGTTAGCTTTTAATTTTTCCAGACAGTTCGGAACATCATCTCTTGTCACTTCTATCTGACTCAGTTCTTTAGCCTCCATCCCCCAAAAACCTGTTTCAGGAACAGGTATATGCTTAGTATCCTCTGCAGTGAAGACAGATGCAAAGAACTCATTTAGCTTCTCTGCAACCTCCATATCCTCCTTAATAATCCTTTTCACTCCCTCATTTTCTAATGGTCCAACCGCCTCTCTGGCAGGTTTTCTGCTTCGGATGTATTTAAAGAAGTTTTTGTTATTCCCCTTGATACTTTTAGCTAAATGTTCCTCAAGCTCTCTTTTCGCCTCCCTTATTGTCACTTTGCATTTCTTTTGCCAGAGTTTGTGTTCCTTTCTGTCCTCCTCATTTCAGCAGGCCTTCCAATTTTTGAAAGAAGTCTTTTCCCCTTTTATGGCTTCCTTGGCTTTACCTGTTAGCCATGCTGGCATCCTCCTGGACTTAGTGGTACCTTTCCTCCTTTGGGATATACAATCTAACTGGGCTTCTAGTATTGTGGTTTTGAGTAAACTCCATTCATTCTGGAGTGAAGTGACTCTCCTGATTTTCCCTTTCAGCTTTATTTTCACCATACTCCTCATTTTGGAGAAGTTTCCTCTTCTGAAATTTAAAGTGTCTGTTTTAGACTTCTTTGATGATTCTCTCCCCATATGCATGCTGAATTTGATCGTGCTATTGTCACTGTTCCCTAAAGGGCTGATGACACCGACATCACGTACCAGGTCCTGGGTGCCACTCAGGATTAAGGCCAAGGTTGCCTCCAACTGTTCTAGGGCACAGTCATTCAGCATATCTAGAAATTTGACCTCTTTGTCATTACCTGACTGTGAATTTACCCAAACTATGTGTGGGTAATTGAAGTCACCCATTATTACTGCCCTGTCTCTCCTTGAAGCCTCCCTGAATTCCTCCTGCAATTCCCAGTCAATGTCAGAATTTTGTTCTGGAGGGCAATAGCACATCCCTAGTAGCACATGTCCTTTCAAGAAATGCATGAACATTTGAAGTGCAAGAGATCTAACTTGTGGACCTAAATTTGAGCCACATTTAGACCAGTTGTAGTGACAATGAAAGGGAAGAAGGCAGATAGATAGATTCCTCTCCTCTACAATCAAGAACATCTTCCAACCAGTAACAGTTACATTCCAATTGACCTTAACCATCACAGGCTCCTCCTCCCTATCTGCATATGAAATCCCCCTGCCCAATCACCACGGTGCCACAGGCTCCTCCTCCCTATCTGCATATGGAATCCCCACTGCCCAATCACTATGATGCTTCTGCTCATGAACTCTCTTAAGAGCTGCCATGCACGGGATACCCACGGGGTATGCCTTAGAGAATTACATATAGAGATGGCCTTCAGGGCCCAGGCTGCGAAGCAATATAGCCTTCTGCTTTGATGGAGTAAAATCAGGGGTCTGTATGGTGAGAAGGTAATTACAGAAAGAGGACCTCCATTGTTTCCAGGAAAGAGCAGTTTCTCCAGAGGTGGACAAAAAAAATGGTGGTGGTGAGATGTGAGCACTGCTGCAGTTAACATCCAGTGAACTGAAGTACCCTCAGGGGTTGTACAGGTCAGGAAGCTGGATCAACAATCAGCAGCAGCAATAGTAGAATGCAGCAGTGCAGGAATGTAGCTCCAGTAATACAATGAATGAAGTTGTGGGAACATTCACAAGCTTTGCAGGCTCACACGCTTAACAGGTTCAAAATTTCATCGACAAATGTTTTATAGTTGCTTTCTTTATAGACACAAATAAATCTTATGCAGATATAACTAAAGGAGTATTCAGCAAAACTCCATTTTCTCCTCCTTTTCCTTTCTGACTCAACCCCCCCCCACACACACACACATTCTACAGAACCCCCTCTAGGACAAACTTCTCAATAACACAACATTAAAGATTACTAGACAGAATACAACAGCCCACTTTTAATTTTCTAACTGCTTGTTCATTTTAGCATTCACAACTGAAATCTCCTGTCTGCTATCCAAAGTGTTGCAATCCCTTAGTCTGTCTCATGTCTGCTTCTTTCCCAGGCATTAGAGAGCAGACTAAGCCAGTGTGTGTGCCCCACGGTGTGTTGCACAGATATGCACTGCCATCTCAGTTATCTAGATCAGAGCCATTGAGATTCTAAACAATGTTTTCCTACACAACTGACACGGCACAGTCCAACTAAAGTTAAGCACTTTTCAGCCTCACTAATTTTAGAGGGAGAGTTAAACACATTCTTCAGTCTGCCCCACTGAAATGAATGGCGCAATGCTTAAATTGGTTGAACTCCAGGCTTTGCTCTTACCGAGGCACATAACAGATTGAGTCCCAATTTTGTATGAAAATAAAAATTTTGAAGAGCATATATCAATCTATTCCCTCAGAACTAGTCAATAATGTTTCCAGATTTGCATACCTAACAAGCTATTCAGCTCAGTAACTGGAATGCTTGGGGAGAGCACTTTTAATTTATTTTACAAAACATGAGTCTGAAAATGAAAAAACACAGTGATCACTGTAATAAGCTATTTAAAAATTACTTACAAAGCATGGCATTGTGTTTCACTTTTTTGAGTATAGCATATTTTGAGCAGCTCTGGTGACAAGAATTATTCAAGCTTTATAACAATCTTCAGGAAAAAATAACGAAGTGCAATCCTATATCTTCTATGACACTTTTAATGTGGTTCTTCCGAATTTTTGTTGCTAACGCACACGAAAGGAAGGATAGGGCTGAAAAATCAATACAACTGAAATACTTGCCCACAAGAAAGCACAAATCTTTCACAGTTAGAGGCTCAAATTTACATCTACATGCAAAGAAAATCCTCCTATAAATGAAAGATGGGTTTACCTTGGCAGGAAATGAGAAGACGGACTCTAAGAATAACTTATGAAAATAGTTATTGAAATATCAGAAATACTGTGGAATATGTGGGAGGATGGAATAGAAGGTAGGGGAAATGGGAGAACATCTGTCTCCAGAAGGTCTTTGGGACAATAAGTGATGTTGTACAACCACCAAACATTCTTGCTTATGCTATCCTGCCAGATAGCTGTGAGGAGGAAATAACACCAATGGAAAGCACAGAGAAAAAAAATCATATCTTTCATATTGGAAAAATACACTGGCCTTGTGCAGTAAGTAAACCATTGTCAGATCTTGTGTGTTCAGAATGAGAACTAGAACTGAGCAATTGTGACTTACTAATGGAGTAAAAAGGCATCTTTTAAAGTGGAGAATCTCTTCTATTTATCATGGGGAGGGCAATTGGCCCTATCCAACCCCAGCACAGCATTCCTTCAGTGGCTGATACTGGTGTTACCTTGCATTTCTTTTGAGATTGTGAGCCTTTTGGAAACCAGGAACATCTTATAATTTGTTTTTCTTTGAAAAGCCCTGTGAAACCTTCTGATGAAAAGCAGTATATAAATGTTTGTAGTTGTAGAGAGCAGCAAGTGATAGGGGAACCATGCGCACACACACCACTGCTCCATCACACAAAGAGGCTAGCTTGGTAGCTAGTTAGCTGGCTGCCCTGCCTAGAGCCAAGAGGTGAAGTGGCTGGCCTGGCTGGGGAGGACTGAGGACTGTGTGTGTAGTAAACCTAACCAGGAGATGGATTGACGGTTAAGAATCAGGGGCCTTGAAAACTTTGCACTTGACAGCAGACTGAGCAAACGTACATCTTACCTGCTCATCAGCTTCACAGTGGTGAGCTATATTTATTCTCATATTAACCAATTTTTATCAAAATATGCATATATAATACCAATAAATATATGCAAATCTTATGCATAGTGGAGACTTGTTGGAGACTTTTTTGGTGAAAAGCGTCCTCTATTTTCATGTTTGGGGGTGATGGATATTGACTTTTTTCACCATCTGGACCTGGCAACCCTAATGGGAAATCAGGGTCACAGCTGATTACCTAGGAAGCATCAATTGCCTATCTGGTGATATAACTTGCAATAAATGTTCTTCACTGCTATACACTATGATAAAGATATATTTTCCTACACAGAAATTAGCACTGTAGAAAACCTCTAATATGTAAAGCGGATTTAAGAGTCTGATCTTTACTCAACATATCTAATGCTAATAACTAGCATGTTATACCATTGATTGCAAACACCCGTCCTACATCAAAATGCCAGAAAGAGAAAGAGAGAGGAAAATTAGCGATAATATACCTGAATACTTGCTACCACTGAAATACTTAATTCTATGTTTATGACTGCAAAACCTGATAGGCAGAGTTGGGAAGCTGACATCTGTAAAGAGGGCAATGCCTCCTGGCTTCGCAGCAGGGGAATTATAGGTTCCCCATGACTGACTGACAGTGAGGGAGACCGAGCAGACTACCATATGTTCCTTGAAAGGAGGCAAAACTGATTTAGTGAATAAATCACACACATTTTTCACATTTACTGTTGCAATCTAACAATGTTCACATCGACTATTGCATTAACAAGGGGTGTGTAAAGTAGTTGAGGTAATTTACTTCTACCATATGTCTGTTAAATGACAGACTGTTTGTGTAGGTGATGGTACTATATGTAATTGTATGTAAACAAAAGAGGAAAAGAGAGGAAAGAAAGAAAGAGGGAAACCAGACTAAGTTCCTGCCAAAGTGAGAAGGAAATAAACATCAGGGAATGAAATGGCTTTCCTTCAGACTTCTAAGAAATGATCACCAATAACAGAGTAAAAAGAAAACCCTTAAGAAGATATTGCTTGAAAATGCTTGGCAGTGTCTTTTTATAAGCAAATAACATTTGTGGATATCAAAAGATGACTTTAGTTGTACTGTAGTTGTAGAGGAATTGTGTCCAGCAACTCTTCTTATGGGATTAGATTGGATCACTCACAGAGGATGTGGACAAACTGCTTCAGACTGTACGTCCTACAACCTGTTCTCTTGACCTTTGCCCAATTTGGCTTGTTTCATCTGGTAATCGTATTATCAGAAATAGTCTGGTAAATATTATAAAAGCTTCTCTGAGAGAGGGCAGGATGCCTCCTTGTCTTAAGGAGGATATTATTAGACCACTCTTGAAGAAACCTGCATTGGATCCCTCAGAGTTAGAAAATTACAGACCCGTTTCCAATCTTCCATGGTTTGGCAAGGTGATTGAGCGGGTGATAGCCACTGAGCTCTAGGCAATTTTGGATACAGATTATCAGACCAGCTTTCGAGTGGGCTATGGGGTTGAAACTGCTTGGTCAGCCTGATGGATGATCTCCACATGGCTATCAACAGAGGGAACGTGACTCTGCTGATCCTTTTGGATGGTGGCTTTCGATACCATCAACCATAATATCCTTCTGGGTTGCCTGAGGGAGGTGGGACTGGGTGGCATTGTTTAGGGTTGTGCACGAACCGCTTCGGAGGCCATTTTAGAGACTTCTGAACCAGTTCGAATGCCAGGCCAGTTCAACGTTCGAAGGCCCCGGGGTTGGCACTTTAAGAGTGGGGGGAGTGTGCACTTACCCCTCCTGCCACTTTTCCCCCTCCAGTGTCGCATTTTTCTAAAAACCCTTGGGGCGGCAGTGTACCCCCCTGCCGCCCTGTTGCCCTCATCAACTGGAAGTGGCCGGAAATACCAAGCGAGCATGTGCCCGTTGCGTGTGCGCACCTGTCTGCCGTGCATGCACAGACACATGCATGGCTAGGCAAGCTGCTGGGCGTGCCAGGGGCCTTCTAGGAGCGGGGCTATGGCCACCGCCAGACTGGTAAGGTCTTTTAGAAGGCTTTAGAAAGAAAGAAGGCTTTAGAAAGCACACACTTGTGCTTGTAAAGTGGAATCCTCACCAGATTCCCCTTTACAAGCATAGCCCCATCAAACTGTCCAACCAGTTCAACTGGTTGAACTGTACTAGTGTCTGGTTTGACCGGAACTGGGTCACAGACCTGCAGTTCAGTTCAAATGCTGCTCTTATTTGAACTAAACCACCCTAAATGGTTCCGTGCACACCCCTACACTCTGGCACCTCAGGTGTGGTGAGCCACCACGTCTCCATCCCCATGGCACACAGAATGCACTAACCCATAGTAATTGTCCTTCTCCCCCCAGCCTCTCAGTCATATCCACCCTACCCACAGCTATCTGTTACCATTCTCCCACCCCAATATGGCTATCTCCTTCCATTGCACACTTAAATGCCACCACGGCTCCTCCTCCTCCTCCCATTTGGAAGTGTAGAAGAGTAGAGTGGTGGTGGAGCCCACAACTCTTCTCAACTTCATCCTTATTTGTTTGTTATTTCTCTAGTAAACCGCCCTGAGCCATTTTTGGAAGGCCGGTATAGAAATCAAATTCATCATCATCATCATCATCATCATCATCATCATCATCATCCCACTGTATGTCCCACCCATTGCAGGGAACAGGACACAAGGCGGAGAGATTAGCACCATCACTGGATTGGTTATGGGCACATGGGCTGTCAAAATAATGGTGCTGTGATGGCAAAATAATGGCAGCCAGTGAATTTGGTTGTCGGGCACTCACTGCCACCAATCTGCTGCCTGTAGTGGCCTTCTTACTACAACTTATTAGGGGCAGGACCTGTTTTATGATATGAGTTCTAAGGCATGGTCTTAGGCACATGATGAATTTTGCCATGGATTTCCCAGATAACTAAAAACTATTTATTGTTAAGATAAGTGATGGGAGAGTCCAAGATTGTTTCCACAGTTCTCACAGTTAGAGCCTTTGTGTTGAGTGAGTTCCTGTTCTGGACATTTTTTTCTCAGAAAGCAAGCAATTCTATCGTGCTTCCTTCGGGAACTGATTCATCATTTCTGGTGTTGAGAAACAGCAGAATTATCCAGCATCATTGCAGCCTGATTGGATGGAGGCATGACTAGAGTCCTAAATCCTGCATGGATGCAACAGACAGCACCCTCTGTTAATTGTTCATGGCACATAGTTTGGGCATTACTGACATAGCAATGTGTACAAACTTAGAGGATAATGGGCAAACTGTGCCCAAACAGTGTTCAAATGTTTATGAGGAATTTATAATCTGAGCTTGTCTGAAGTGACCTTTGTCCAACTTTGAGGAGATTATGGCTCACCTTTTCATTGCCGGACATTGCTCAAATTATTTACACACACACATACACACACACACACACAAACACACAGAGAATCTCTATTCAAGAACTCAGTAGCAAGATTCACATGGAAAGATCTTGTAATGATGAGATTTTCTGTATGGAATGTGTATATTTAATCACATATATGACCAAAGCACACACAAAAAAGCAATTTGGTATTCATATGCTTTTAAAATAATAATAACAACAACAACCTCCAATGAGGCACTACCTTGGCGTGCATGTGGGGCTTGCGTGCTCTGAGGAAGGTGAGAGCTATGCCAGAGGTCCAACCATACTGGACAGGTCTCACCAGAGGAGCCAGACAAAGAGTGCCTCTCCCATCAACAAGATGGTGAGACGTAACTTTAATAAATCTATACCGGATCAGTCGTCACCCAGGTCAACAAGGACCACGCCAGGTGCTGCAGTCCCTGGACATCTGGTGGCAAGTGGGCAACAGGACTCAGGATCTTCAGTTGAGCAACCAGAGCTAGAGACTAAAAGGTTACTTTAAGAAACGTCACTTAACTGAAAAAAAAAAAAACGAAAAACACCGACAAGGTGTTTACAAGTCTAGTCCAACTAGAAGAGGTTATTTAAAAAGAACGTACCAAATTTGGAAAGAGAAGCATCCAGATACAGAAATAACAGAACAAAGGCTAGCAGACCAGAGAAGATTCGTAGTAAGAAATAAAGTATTCACAGAAGTTGAGCTGGAAGAACTGCAAAGAGCAACACAGACTCAAGATATGGAAGAAGAATTCCCACCAACTGAAGAAGTTGCTCAGGCACTGGTGGAGTAGGTGTTGGAAATAGAGGATGCCACTGTTGCTGAACTCTTTCAAGATCAAAACCAGGCAACCTCCCCTTTGCCTTCACCTCAAAAACCTGAATGCCGTTTAACAGAAAAGCAACAAGAACTAAAGCAAAAAATAACTGAGCACATGAACCAAACAACCACCAGGGTTCGACTTCCAGCTCTAAAAACAGTTGCCAAAAAACAACTTTCTCAGGCATTAAAAGATGTCAATGCTGCACTTGCAGAAATAACAACCAATAATTTGCAAGAAACACACCAACTAATGTACAGTGCAGCAACAATAACAACACAAGAGCTTGGATATAAGATCAATGGACCTGTAAAAAAAGAAAGTAGTACATCACCTAAATGGAAGATTAGATTAGAAAATAAAATCTCCAGGCTGAGATCAGATGCTAGTAAATTGAAAGATATGAAAGACAAGAAGCTGAAGAATGAAAACACCAAACAGTATCTGATCCAAAAATACCACCTAGATTCAAGGAAAATTAGAGAAGTCCTGGAAATAATAAAGCCGCAAATAACAGCAGTGTCAAAGAAGATTAGCAGATATGAAGCCAGAATTACACAACACAGGCAGAATCTCCAATTCCAGTCGAATCAGAGATGTTTCTACCAAAGCATAGAAGGAGAAACTGCAAGAAACCTAGAAACACCAAATAAAGAAGAAACAGTGCAATTCTGGGGGAAATTATGGGACAATCCAATAGATTATAATAAAAAAGCAGGCTGGATGAAAGAGGTCAAAAAATGTAACCAACAAATGCAAAATCTAATAATAACACCAGAATTAATAAGTGAAAGAGCAAAGAAAATTAAAAATTGGACTGCGCCAGGCGACGATGAACTGCAAGGCTTTTGGCTTAAACACCTATCAAGCCTCCATAAACAACTATCAAAACAGTTCAATCACATTTTGCAAGGAAGTGATATTGAACAATGGCTAACAACTGGGAAAACTCATCTCATCATGAAAGACCCAGCAAAAGGTGCAGTTCCAAGTAATTATAGACCGATAACCTGCCTGCCAACCATGTTCAAATTATTAACTGGAATAATAGCAGATGAAGTGATGCAACACTTATTAACTAACAAACAGCTTCCAGTTGAACAGAAAGGAAATTGCCCGAACACCAGAGGCACAAAAGACCAGCTGCTGATTGACAAAATGTTACTAGAAAATTGCAAGAGAAGAAAGACAAATCTAAGTGTTGCAAGGATTGACTACAAGAAAGCCTTCGATTCATTGCCTCACACATGGATACTAAAATGTTTAGAAACAACTAGTGTCAGCAAAAACATTCAGATTTTTATTTAAAAAGCAATGAGCATGTGGAGTATATAGTTAACAATCAATGGCGAGACACTTGGACAGGTTCGCATTAGAAGAGGTATTTACCAAGGGGACTCACTATCCCCTCTGTTGTTTGTAATCGCCATGACTCCACCTTCACAAATATTAAACAAAACAGGCCTCAGATACCAAACATCTAAAACATCAGGTCAAATAAACCATCTGCTGTACATGGACAATCTGAAGTTGTATGGAAAGTCCAAGTCAGAAATTGAATCACTGCTAAACACTGTCCATATATTCAGTAGCGATATACCTGTAGCAATGGAGTTTGGACTAGACAAGTGTGCTGAATCAATAATGAACAGAGGGAAAATAGGAAAAACAGAAGGAATAGAACTGCCCAATGGAAGCAACATCAAGAATCTGGAAGGGAAAGAACATTACAAATGCTTGGGCATTCTCCAGGCTGATAACATTGCACACACTGAAGTTAAAAGAAAAATTGGAGGAGAGTTAGAAAAATCCTCAAGTCCAAACTCAATGGCGGGAACACCATACAAGCCATAAACACCTGGGCTATACCTGTTATCAGATACACTGCAGGAATAATAGACTAGACCCAGGCAGAGCTAGAGACACTACATCATAAGACCAGTAAAATCATGACCATCAATCATGCTCTGCACCCCCGCAGTGATGTAGATAGGCTATACCTCCCTCGCAGCTCAGGTGGAAGAGGAATGCTGCAAGTCCATCAAACAGTAGAGGAGGAGAAAAGAGGCCTTGAAGAATATATCAAGGACAGTGAAGAAGATACACTTCAAATGGTCAATAGTGCGAAACTATTCAACACCAATGAAACAAAGCAGGCCTACAAGAAAGAACAAGTCAAGAACCAGCAGAAAAATGGAAAAATAAGCCACTGCATGGTCAATATTTGCACAATATAAGTGGAAAATCAGACCTCACCAATGCCTGGCAATGGCTTAACAGCAGCAACTTGAAGAAAGAAACAGAAGGTTTAATACTGGCTGCACAAGAACAGGCACTAAGAACAAATGCAATAAGAGCAAAAGTTGAAAAATCCACCACAAACAGCAAGTGCCGCCTTTGTAAAGAAGCAGATGAAACCGTGGACCACCTAATCAGCTGTTGTAAAAAGATCGCACAGACTGACTACAAACAAAGGCATGACAAGGTAGCAGGGATGATACACTGGAACATCTGCAAAAAATACAAGCTACCTGTAGCCAAAGATTGGTGGGACCATAAAATTGAAAAAGTTGACGAAAATGAAGATGCGAAAATATGATGGGACTTCCAACTACAAACAGACAAACATCTGCCACACAATACACCAGATAGAACTGTAGTCGAGAAGAAAGAAAAATGAGTTAAAATAATCAACATAGCAATATCAGGGGATAGCAGAATAGAAGAAAAAGAAATAGAAAAAATCACCAAATACAAAGATCTACCAATTGAAATTGAAAGGCTGTGGCAGAAAAAGACCAAAATAATCCCATTATTGGCACCCTAGGTGCAATTCCAAAAGTCCTTGAAGAGCACCTCAACACCATAGGGGCCACAGAAATCACCATCAGCCAATTACAAAAAGCAACTTTACTGGGAACAGCCTATATTCTGCGACGATATCTATAATAACTGCACCAACATTGATAATAAAATTCTGGCATCCCAGGTCCTTGGGAAGGACTCAAAGTCTGGATAAAACAAACCAGTCAATAACACCTGTCTGACTGTGTAAACAAGAAATAATAATAGTTAGAAATAATAGTTAGAAAAATTCTAAAGTCCAAACTCAATAGTGGGAACAACATCCAAGCCATAAACAGTGATGTAGATAGGCTATACCTTCCTCGCAGCTCAGGTGGAAGAGGAATGCTGTAAGTCCATCAAACAGCAGAGGAAGAGAAAAGAGGCCTTGGAGAATATATACAGTGAACAAGATGCACTTAAAATGGTCAACAATGAGAAATTTTTAAACACCAATGAAACAGAGCAGGCCTAAAAGAAAGGACAAGTAAAGAACCGAGCAGAAAAATGGAAAAACAAGCCACTGCATGGTCAATTTTTGCACCAGAATATCAAACATCACCAAGACCTGGCAGTAGCTCAAGACAAACAACTTGAAGAATGAAACAGAGGGTTTAACACTGGCTGCACAAGAACAGGCACTGAGAACAAATGCAATAAGATCAAAAGTAGAAACATCAACAACAAATAGCAAGTGCCGCCTCTGTAAAGAAGCAGATGATACAGTGGACCACCTAATCAGCTGCCATAAAAAGATCGCACAGACTGACTACAAACAAAGGCATGATGACAAGGTAGCAGCAATGATACGCTGAAAAAATACAACCTACCTGCAGCCAAAAATTGGTTGTAGAAAATGAAGATGCAAAAATAGAAGACCAAAATAATCCCAGTGGTAATTGGCGCCCTAGGTGTAATTCCAGAAGACCTTGAAGAGTACCTCAACACCATAGCAGCCACAGAAATCACCATCAGCCAACTACAAAAAAGAACTTTAACTGGGAACAGCCTACATTTTGCGGCAATACCTATTGATGACAAAATTCTGGCCAGGCTGGGAAGCCGTACAGCTCCATTTTTGAGAAGCTTAGCCAGCATCGGCTTCCCAGCCTGAATGGGAACGCATCCCCCTGCCTTTTAAAGCAGGAAGAGCCACTCCCGAATGCACGACAAATGCAGCACTGGCTGGAATTTGCTCACAAATGGGATACACAGCCCCGTTTCCAAGCAAAACTGCCCCCTTCATCTGATGTCAGATGCAGGGGGCGTTGCTGGTGCATGAGTCACGGCCCTGAGCGCAGCAGCCTGGGTTTTTTGAACATGTTTGTGCAATGGTGGCTTCGCTCCTGCTCACGACAACCCTGTGAGGCAGGATAGACACTGGATGGTGGGAAACAGAAATGCAGGAAAGGGGGAAATCAACACCACATCACCTGCCATGATATCTGTGAATGTATTTATCCTCTTCCTATTTAAAACATGTTTATAGAATGGTTATTCTGTGTTTTCCTTGGAACCGTCTGACATCCAGTTTCCTGTTTTAAGTAAATTATACTGCCAACAATATTGTATTTTATTTTGTTCTTTAACCATTTCTGAAATAATTTAAATACAGTACTTTATTAGCACTATTGCCATTAAGATTGGTGAGAATGTTGTGAACTGGTCCCAGTGCTTTTAGTCCTTTCCTCTTCTACCACTTCCTGATAGGCTTCCAAGAATGAAAGGGTAAGCCATAATTTCCTAACAATAGATCAGCTCAGACAAGGGCAGATTATAAATTCCAAAGCAATGAATGTCAGTATTGTTTCCATACTGTTTTAAATACTTTGATTTTAATTCGTTCTCCAGCATGAAGAACTTCACATTTCTGTACAGCCAGGATATCAAACTATACCTGCTCATTCAACTTGTTCCCCAGTTAAGATGCAAACTCTTGGCTCAGTTGAAGTTGGTGGCATAATTCCCATTGGTTTCAATAGAGCCAACTGTTAATCTCGTGAGTTTTATAATCATAAATCCCTACATCATATGGGCGTGGTGAAAATATGTGATCATAAAATGCCTTTGAGATCCAAGGATCAAAGGAATGGTACTGCATCATTGTTAAGTATTATTATTAAGTGTTATTAAACTAAATTGGAAGCAGAACACATAGTAAAAGAGTTTCATTGTGGGTGAAGCCAAGTACTTTCATCTCTGGTGCAAGTACACATATCACAAGTATCTATTTAATATTACACTACAATCTCTCAGCCTTTCCAAGAACTGTGTATATAGATATAAATACAGGTGTGTGGGTGTGCATACCTCTTTGTATTATTCAAATTGCCTACACATCGCTAACACAGAACTAACTTAAAAATACTCCTAAACTTTAGTTAAGCAAGCAAGTCCCAAAGCATTTTGCTCCTCCAACTGCATATGATCCAGGACACACACCTGCACTACTCAGCATAATGCTTCACTGATGGCCCTAAATCCTGCTGCTGCCTGAAGTGGTTGTTGTGTTACTTGTGCCATTGGTCTGGGCCTGTGTACAAAGCCTGACTTTGAAACTGGAACATCTGTCCCTGATCTTTTCCAATTTTCTCTCTCTCTTTACAAAACAAAACAAAAGAGAACCCAGGAATTCTATAAAGGCTTCAGGGGCTGACATGTTACACAGGCTCCCTTATGCTAGTATTTCTGAGAGGCCCATGCTGCTGAGAGAGTGAAAGGAAACATGGGTTTCTTTACACAATATTGTGCACACCATGAGGTCATGCACACAATCAGGATCGCCGCCATTGGCGGAGGGGGGGGTGACACGGAGGCAGACAGGAGGCTGCCTCCACACACACAATCTTCCTCTTCCGTTGGCTCTGCCACTTGCTGTGGCAAACGAGTGGTGCTACAGTGAGCAGCAGAGCAGAGAGCTAGAGGAGGAAGTACTCCAAAGCGTGGTGTATGAAGGATCCTCCCTCTGCTAGGCACTCTTGCCGCCTGGCTAAGTGTACGCTCGAGCTGCATACAGCCCGAGCATACACACAAACCCGGCACCCGCTTGAAGGGTGTGCTCATGCCCTTAAACCTAGCTAAAGGATGGGGCAAAAAGTAGGGTTGGGCAGGGTAGGAGTGCCAGGATCAGGAGCGATCATGACACTCCACAAAAGCAGCCTAAACGAGGCTGGACTGTCCTAGCCTGGGTTAGGCTGCTCATGAGAATATTTAATACTTAAACCAGTGTCTGCGCACTTCAGAAGCACAAAATACATTGGAAACAATGGGCTGGCTCAGATGAACAGAGGCCCACAGTAGCCCCTACATCCAATTTGGGGCCGCAGCGAGAACACACCCAGCCCGATGTCACTCAAGGATGTTCCCACGGGATCTCTTTAAACCCTATATAAACAGGGTTTTATAGGGCATGTAGATGGGCAATCTGAATCATCACCCCTTGCACATGATTAAAGGACATGCCATGTTCTTGAATTCTGTTGGGGTGAGCTCATTCTTGCCATGGCCCTGACATTATCACATGTTCATCTGAACTGGGCCATAATAAATTGCACTCCTGAACTCCATACATACTGGCTTAAGTATATGCTCAAGCATGCCAATATTTTCTTAAGCACCTGCAAGATCATGGGCCTTTCAGAAACACTAGTGTAAGTCTCCTTCTTAACATGTCTACCAAAGAATATAACACCCTTTTGGGGGATAAAGTTAAAAAAAAGCGCCACTCTTGTATTATATAAGAGGCACATGAGCACCATACAGATGTAAAGTACTCGTTCCCATATAACTATCATACAGAAGTGGATAGCACTGTTTGCCTTTATAATGTGAACAAAGCCCAAATGTGAATCAATGAATATATTAACTCTGCATAAAGAGATGGCACCTGAGACAGACACTAGATGAACACTAAAGCCTATTAAGAAAAATCAAAGGCACCAAGAGGAGAATGACAACGCATATGCTTCAGCTATTAAGGCTGACTTTTCAGTTTTGACTAAACTGTAATTAATTGAAGGGGGGGTGTTGTGTATCAAACTCTTGACATGAGCATACAAAAATGTTTCAAAGAATCTTTTTAAAGAATGCAGAGCACCCGATCAAATCCATTCCATATTTTTCTCTGAAGGGTTCGTTAAGAATATAGATTGGCTTCGGCAAAACTGAATATTCTCCTGCGAACACCTGTGAACTGTTGAATTTAATTGGGCAACAGCTGGCACTGATTGTGAATTTTCTTGCTGTATCTCATTACATTTCTGAATTTGGCATTTGTGGAATATGTGGCTGTTTACAAGAGCTTTCTGAGGACTTTCTATTTTGAAGACTTTCATGAAGAAAGATTAAAGTGATTTCTGAGAATTCTCATGCATAGTTTTTGAAGCTTATTTCAGCAGTTTATTCAGACGTTCATGGTGAAGGCAGATTATAGATGGAGGTATTGGACGTTTGTCCTACCATGCAGTCTATTGAGATGATCTGTATTTTTCGATTTCAGCTGTTTGGTCAAGTAAGAGCACTGCTCCCTTGAGTTGTCATTTGGTGCTGCACTTCAGAAGGAACTGTTCTAGCAAGTAGCAAGTGCAGGTCCATTGCACGCAACAGTGCAGAAGGTGCCAGTGTCACAGAACCACAGAACAAGTTGGAAGAAACCTTTGGTGGAATCCTAGTGTAACCCAGCTCAATGCAGGAAACTGCATTGATCGACAAATCTATCAATGGCTACTACTCTGGTGGATGTGGGCCATCTCCAGCCTCAGAGGCATCATGCCTCTCAATGCCAGCAGCAAGAGAGAGGGCATTTACATACCTCTTGTCTGTGCGCTCCCCAGAGGCATCTGGTGGGCCACTGTGTGTAACAGGATGCTGGACTAGATGGGCCTTCTGCCTGATCCAGCAGGGTTGTTCTTATGTTATGTTAAACTGCTACACATATCTGACAGATTATTTATTTTATTTTATTTTATTTTATTTTAGTACTGCCTGACTCCAAAGGCTCTAGGAGTTTCAGAAAAATAAACTCAATAGAGACAGAATGAAACCAACTATTAAACAAAAAATTAAAAAAATAAAACATTCAGAGATTACAGTGATTAAAAATTTCAAACAGCAATTAAAAATATAAAACATTCAAAGATGTCTGTCCAGCTTCTGTTTGAAAACTTCCAGGGAGGTGAGTCACTATTCATGAGGCAGACATTCCTTGTCAAACAGCTCTTACAGTTAGGGAGGAGACCTGGTCTACTGGGAGGAGAGCTGGTCTTGTGGTAGCAAGCATGATTTGTCCCCTTTGCTAAGCAGGGCCTGCCCTGGTTGCATATGAATAGGAGACTACATGCATGAGCACTGTAAGATATTCCCCTTAGGGGATGGAGCTGCTCTGGGAAGAGCATCTGAAGATTCCAAGTTCCCTCCCTGGCTTCTCCAAGACAGGGCTGAGAGCAGAGGCATAACTAGGGAAAACGGCGCCTAGGGCAAGCACTGAAATTGTGCCCCCCCGCCCAAAGTGAGAGAGAGCCTGCAGATAGTAGGAGTGCTCCCAGTGTTGCTACGCACGTGAAAGGAAGCCCGGTGGGGGAGAGTGTTGTGGAGGCAGGTAGTTCTGCAACTACTTAAAACAGCACACAGGCACTTCTGCCGCACTACTTCTATTGGAAACAAAAATAGGGGAAGTCCACTTTCTCCTCGCCAATATTTCAGCATTCAGAAGCCACTAGAGCATTGGTTTTAAGACAGTGACTTGTGATCATTCTCTAGATTGCCATTGGGTCATACCGATGGAGCTGCAACCAGGGGAGAAAATGGAAAAGATGGACAGAGAAACAGACAGAAGGGGGCAGGGTGGGAGAGAGAGAGAGAGAGAGAGAGAGAGAGAGAGAGAGAGATCTTACACAGATAATCAAAAAATAGAAAAAGCCACATTGCATATAGATTGGAATCTATATATTTAATACGCTTAGCCGGCATGCATGTCCTGAATTTGGTGGTGGAACTCTAGCAAGAGCTTTTGGCATTGGGCGAGAGTTTGGGGGAAAATGGTGGCAGATGGTGCAGCAAGCTGCAAAACAGCCTGAGGAGGCAGCCTCAGCTGGCCGGCGGTGGTGGGATGGCAGGCTTGGCCGTCCCGGGTAATGGGGAGGCGGCGGCAGCAAAGCCCAGCCTGTCCGCCAGGGGCGGGAGATGGCAGCAGGATGGCAAGCCTGGCCGTCCCGAGTAAGGGGGAGGTGGTGGCAAAGCCTGGCCTGGCCTGGCCTGGCCTGGCCTGGCCACCGGGGACGGGAGGCAGTGGAGGGACGATAGGCCAGGCCCAGTAAGGGAGAGGCGGCGGCAGGCCTGGCTGCTGTGGAGTGGCAGTCGCGGGCCTGGACGCAGCGGGGAGGCAGCAGCAGCAAGTAGGTGGCAGGAGGCCCAGCCGCCAGGGTGAGGAGGCGGCTGGGCCACAAGGCCAGAAACTGCAGTTGGGGGGAGAAGTGGACCAGGTGGGGGGAGGCAGGAGGCAGCAGAACGGACTGGCACTGACCTGGGCGGTGCCAGAGGGGGTGAGTGGGGAATGGGCGGTGGGGCGAAGCCCCCATGCCTGTTGCAGCCTGGGACGGGAGGGAAACGGCGCCCGTTGGAGGCCAGGGTGGGAGAGAAACGGGCGGAGGAGCTTTCCTGTTCACGCCCGGGAGCAGGAATGGCAGCAGAGGGGTCCTTTTTGGCTACCCGCTGCAGCTCTGTGCAGGTGGGGGTGGAGGGGGGAGGAATGGAAGGGGACAAGAGAGCGTGGTGCTGGAGGGAGCGGGGGAGAGAGGAGAGACTGGGCAGGAGGGAGAGGGAGGGGAAAACAGCCAGCCCCAAGGAGCACAAAGATGCTCTGTGCAGGGTCGGCTAGTATATAAATAATATGTCAAAATAAGAGCAAATTGCTCTTTAAAAGACCTTCAAGTCACAACTGTTTTCTCAGGCTTTTAAATTAAAATTAATTTTAAACTGTTGTTTTATTCTTATTTTAATTGGTTTTCATTCTGTGAAATAGTTATAAATTGTTTTTACTCTGTTTTATATTGTGTTTTCAGTTGTGTATACCATCTAGAGATACACATATCAGGTGGTATATAAATATGATAAACAAGCAAGCAAACCAACCAACAAAAAACTGGAGTTAAATGTGTGTCCTCATTCTGGTTTATGCTGAATATAATCTAACCTTACCACTAGGAGTAATCTTACATCCCTTTCTTCTTGAAGAACTAGAGCTGATTCTTTTGAGTGGCACCCATATCTTGAATTATCATATGGCCTGGTTTTGTGGGATTTGCCCACATTTTGGACATTTTTCAAATTTTTCTGGACATTTTTACCAAATTTCCACCCAGAAATCGATATGCTCATCTGGGTTTCCAGCTTTCATTATTTAAAAAATCAAGCATCTAACCCTTCTTGTCTTAGAACCAGATATATGAGGCAAAAATGTGAAGACATTATTTTGCCCAATTATCTAACAGCAAATGTGCCTACTCCTACCTTCCTTTGCTATAGCCCATGAGGGAAATCGCAGCAAGGACTGATGTGTAAGGGAAGCTATGATATCTATAGAGACAAATAGACCAGAGCCATTATTCAATTGTCTGGAGATAAAGCTTCCTAGTTCCTTTAGAGTTTATGCCCCCGGCTCCGCAGGGTAGAAGCAATAGCTAGTGAGCTACCAATAAAAAGTCATGGAGAAATGTAAGATTTCCATGTAGCTGTGACTGGACAGCAGCACACCCCTGCCCACACACAAAGGATAGCAGCCGCAAAGACTGGAATTTATGCTCTTTCTAACTCAGATCTAATTTTGTGTGGAAAATGTGATTTTTGTAAAGCTTTTAGATGATTAAAAATTGCCCTGCTGATACAATCCATTAGCCCCATATTGCTGCAGGGGAGCTGTGGCATTCCTTCTGCTCTCTCGCAAAGGAGAAAATACTACTTCTAATTGAGAAAACAAATAATACTGGTTGACATCCAGACTATCTACCAATGTGCTGTTGTGCAGGGGTCAATCTTCCTGTGCCTCACAAAACTTGTCCTTGAGAGTTGGTAGGTCTTTGGGGTGATACTTTCAGGAGCCACAAATGACTGCAGAGGGGAGGGGGAAATGAGATCGTCCTTCACCACTCCTGCAGTGGAAGATCCTGACACATCAGCAGAGGGTTAGTATGAATGTCAGCCAATTTTCCCTTTCAGAACTAGATTTATATAAACATAAAGAAACCTATTTTAGTCATGTGAATAAAGCTCAAGCAATCAATTGGCTAAAATTTGTCCAATCAAGTGACAGCACTACTTACGAGGAGACTTAAAGGAAGAGCAGTTTGGGTTTGATTGGGGTCAGTGGTGCTCCCAACAGCCCGTGTGGCAAGTGTAGGAAGTCCACCATGTACCTAGCTGGAGCTGGTCCGGCACGTAACCTTAGCCATTTGCATGGACCAGTAGAGGCACCCTGCACACCTGGACTGAGGAAGTCAGAAGGGAACAGAACTATTCCAATCATGCAATGAGAGCCATATGGACAAGCTCTTTCACTCAATTGCTAGAAAATGCAAAACACATCTACTTAGCTACATTAGAAACTATCACACAAAGACTTTTTTTCTTTTTGAATATTTTTCACTAGGATTAAATACACAGAGAAGTAGTCACATGTGCATTTCTGTATTATCTTGCTAAGCATCCTCAAAACAACACTGCTGATCCTAAGGGCCAAATTACCATCTTTTGCAACTTACAAGAGAACTAGAAATTCAGAGAGAAGATGTTTAGAGTGCTGACCTTGCCAAGAGCAGAACAGCTTGGAGTGCAATGTGCATAGAAGAGCAAATGGCAAATGGAAACCGAATTATTGTAAGGAAGGAAAAAGGAAAGGCCATGCAGTGAAATTATCAATAGATGCCTATTATCAAGAGCCTCATTCTGAGAATGCCTCAAGATAATAAAAGCACAACAATAACTACGTGCTCATTTGGATGAAGGGGGAAGCAACTCTATCTACTGAGAATGTCGTTCATTTTCCTGTTTGGTTCTACAGGCAGAGTTAGAAAAGCCAAGCTCTTTAAATACAATTGTCAGAGGCTCTAGGACTTGAACTAGGAACCTCATGGCCTGAGGCTGGGATATAGCAAAGTGATCTACCAGGGACAGTATGTGTGGGGTCAGGTTTCATGGCATCTGCTAGCACAGAAGGGTCAGGGATGTGTAACTTCAGTCCCTGTGACTGGCAGGCAGGATGAAGCTGTTGGATTAGCCAAACTTAAGTATCAGGCATTTTTACAAGTTAGGTTAATGTCTGTTGATTGGTGCTATTTTTCATGCTTTTGATTTCTATGTAATGTGATTTTCTTTCCCTTTTCTGAATTTAATTTGTGTGGTTCTTGCATTTTAATGGTTTTATTGTGAGCTGCTTTGGTTCTTTTTGGGCAGCAGTTGAAGGAGATAAATCTTCAAGTGGTTATTGGCAACCTCAACTTTGCCTTTAGGGCATTGGCTCTGGGACAGGCCTTCTTGTGGCATCTTTGTGATGCTGATGCAGCGGTCAAGCTGCCGCACCACAGAGTGGTGAGCTGGTCTTGTGGTAGCAAGCATGACTTGCCCCCTTAGCTACCCTGGTTGCATATGAATGGGAGACTAGAAGTGTGAGCACTGTAAGATATTCCCCTCAGGGGATGGAGCCGCTCTGGGAAGAGCAGAAGGTTTCAAGTTCCCTGCCTGGCTTCTCCAAGATAGGGTTGAGAGAGATTCCTGCCTGCAACCTTGGAGAAGCCGCTGCTGCCAGTCTGTGAAGACAATACTGAGCTAAATAGACCAATGGTCTGACTCAGTATATGACAGTTTCCTATGTTCCTAGTGTGAGTTACTGAGGGCATGGACGCTATTCTGGCTGTGTGGCCTTCCTTTTTGTGGAACCTTAATGGGGTGTCATTCTGGCACACTGAGCAGCTTCTGGAGGCTGGGATCCAGGTACATTCTGACGTAGCTGGGGGTCTTGGTTTTGGGGTGTATTTTAGGGGTAGTTGGTGCTCTGTCCAGTGGCCCTTAAGATGGGCAGAGGAGGGGATTATGAGACACCTCGCTTTCCTGGAGCTTTTTCCTATCGCCATGCCTGTGCACCTATGGGCGGAGGAGTTTCGTGACTCCATCGTCTGTTTTTGGTGTGACAATCAGGCAGTTGTACAGGTTGTGAACTCTCAAGCCTCCCAAACCTAGAGTTATGGGGCTACTGCACCCCTTTGACCTGCAATATAACATCCTCTTTGTGCCAGTGCTCCAGAATGATATGGCTGATGCCCTATCTCATTTCTAGGTAGCAAGGTTCATGGAGTTAGCTCCAGAAGCAAATGTGGACCCAGAGATGCATCCAGAGGCTCTGTGGAGGCATGGCAGATAGAAGCCCACTGGCTTGATGCATCTCTTGCTCCCAGTACCAGGGTTAGTTACTCCAGTAAGGTAGCCTCTTTCCACGCATTTAGGTGGCAGAAAGGCCACCTGGACCATCTCATGCAGTACTTGGTGCACCTGCACTCTTCTGGATGGGTGGTTTCCACCTTAGCAGGCTACTTGGCATGCTGTCTTGGAGTCTCAGGCCAGGGGTTTGCAGGATACTATTGGTGATGGCAGAGTCCGGTGTATGCTGGAGGGGTGGGCTAGGGAAATGCCCCAGGCCCAAGACCAGAGGTGGCCCATTACCTTTGAGCTCCTGGAAGCTATCCTCTTGCAGCTACAATCTCTCTGTAACTCCCCATGGAAGGTGGGGCTCTATCAGGCAGCAGTGATAGTATCCTTTTGGGGCACCTTCAGGCCACCTGAAGCCCTTCCCCTTAGTGGCCAGGCCCCTAGGGATCAGTGCTTGCAATTTGAAGACTTTTCCTTTGTTGGGTCAGGCATGCAGTTGTTCTTTCATAGGTCTAAGACCAACCAGAAAGGCAAGGGCTAGAAGTTCGAGCTTGCTGCAGTAGGAAATGACACATTTTGCCCAGTTCAGGCTTTGCAGCAATATATTGCATCCCAACCTAGCACAGGAGAGTATTTATTTTTACACTCTGATGGCACACCTTTGACGCGATATCAGCTGTGGGATGTTTTGCGCAAGGCACTTATTAGACTGGGGGAATCAGCTCGCCTTCTTAGCCTGCACTCCTTCTGGATTGAAGCTGTGACAACTGCCCATCAGATGGGAGTTGTTGGAGGTGGTGGGGGGTGGGGGGTCCACAAAAGTTCCCCCTCCCACTGCCCATTTGGCCAGCTCTTCAGCCCGTTCAGGCCTTCCCCCTCTGGCGCGGTGGCCATTTTGGAGGCCGCCGCACCTGTGCACTTGGCCTTTGCGTGGCCTGGGTCACACAGAGGCCGATTGCAGGCATGGCGGCCTCCAAAATGGCCCCCACGCCAGAGGGCAAACCAGCCGAACGGGCCGGTTTGGGCTGCAAGGGAGGCCGGCGGTGGGAGGGGGAACCTCTATGGACACCCCTCCCCCCACCGCCTCCAACAACTCCCCCAAAGGGAGTAAGGTTAAAAAAAATTTTTAAAAAAATTCTTAAGGTCCGTGAACCCTCCCCAACCAAACTGAACCGGGGAGGGGGCGGGTTTCAAAGGGGTGCTGAACCAAACTGGTCCAGTCTAGTAAGAGTCAGGTTCAGACTCGAACTAAATCGGGCCAGCCGGTTCTGTGCACACCCCTACCAATGGGTACCCAACTTGGTTTGGGGAATTATGTCAGTGTGCACTGTGTGGGCAGATGGAGTGTTTTGTAGAGCCAGTTGCTTCCAGCGTTGTGAGAGTATTTAGCAGTTAGTGACCCTCTGGTGATTTTGACTGTGCACTTAGGTGAAAATGATTTAGGTAAATGAACTGGGCTATCCTTGACTCAACAAGCCACATCTAATTTTGCCACCATTCATTGCTGGATCCCTGGGGTGATTTTAATTTGGGCTGATTGGCTGCAATGTATGGTTTGGAGGTAGGTGCAGAAATTGCGTGCGGTAGAGAGGGCCAGGGAAAAAGTTAATGTTGTCATGGGTAGGCATGTGGTTACCAATGGAGGCGTGTTTCTCCCGCAGCCACAGATCCCACATTCATCATCACACCTCTTCCATGCTGACAGGGTTCATTTGTCCACAGAGGGGTAAGATTTGTGTTTGGCTAACCTGCAGTGTGGACTTGTTGAAATCTTGGATGATGGTAGGGGAGGAAGGCCAGGCTAGGCTGACCTCCCTCTGTGGCAGGTAGGGTGTGGGCTGTGTGGAGGTGTAGAAGGGTTTGAGATCAGTGAGCTCCCTTGGGCAGTTCAAAAGGATGGATTGATCAATTGGTCCTTAGAGGCTTGGTGGCTCAGGGGCTGTGATTTGCCATGACACCTGCTTCAGGGCTTCACAAACCTTAAAGGCTGTGCAGCTGGGGGGGGTGTGAAGCCCTAGAAGTTGCCCTGACCCCTTTGAGGTTGGCAATGATGGAGATGAAGCAGGTTTGCACTGCTTCTATCCTTGAGTCAGGGTGTAAGGCCCATTCATTTCAGGATGTGCGGCCCATTCATTTATGTTTAAACCTGGCCTGAGTTAGGCCCCACACTGTTGGTGGGGTGGAGTTTGTTCTACATGCAGGTCACTGATTTGATCATTTAATAAAGTTGTGGCCCTTTTACCCAATTTGCAATATGTCTGTGTCTTCCTTAGGGCTGGGGTGTGGGGTAGGGATCTGCAAACAGGTTCAATGTGTTCAACGTCGAACCTATTTGGTTTCACCATTTGGTGTTGAACCGAACCATCCCCTGTTTGGGCTGGCCCCAAACCAAAGACCCCCCTGACTGTTCGGAGGGGGGCGGGTTTGAGGAATTTATTTTTTATATAATTTTTTGAATTTTTTTCTTACCCCCTTTGGGGGTGTTGCTGGAGGAGCCAGGGGTCCATGGAGGTTCCCCTTCCCTCTGCCGGCCTCCCTTTATGCTGCCACTGGCCGTTCAGCAGGCTCTTTCGGCCTTCAGGCCATTCAGGCCTTCCCCCTCCGGCATAGTGGCCATTTTGGAGGCTGCCACACCTGCACAATTGGCTTCTGCATGGCCTTGGTGGTGGCATAAAGGGAGGCCAGAGGGGGAGGGGAAACCTCTGCAGACCTCCCCCCACCCCCGCGCTGCCTCCAGCAACTCCCCCAAAGGGGGTAAGTTTAAAAAAAAATTTAAGATTGTTCGCGAATCCCCAAATTGGATCAGACCAGGGGGTTTGAGGGGTGCCGGACCAGTTCAAGTCTGGTCTAGACTCGAACCAGACTGGATCAGCCAGTTCCATGCACACCCCTAGTGTGGGGGCAATGTAGTCTTGTGTCTGTCTGTCTTGCTTGTAGGATTGCCAGAAAATATCTTACATCAACCTCTTTAGTTTTTGCTGCCAGAGCCTCAGTCTGGGCCTGACAGAAAATTCCATTCCTTTCAAACACATATGGATAGATGAAGATTTGCTCATTTGCAAATCTTTGCCGAGTCTTTGTATGTCTGAGGCTATGGGTTCCATCCTAAGCACTGTCATCTAAAAGAACTCAGGTAACAAGGCTGAGGGCCAACTTTTGCCAGATACTGTAAAAATCTCCTGTCATTAAGGCTAGCCTAGTAGTACTGGGTTAATACATACAAACAGGGGGCAGCTTTTCATATATTCCTTAGTATATATTGCATATATGTGTATATGCAAGTTATCTTGTGTATGATTCTGTACTGAAAATATGCCTTTCTTTTGTTTCAGCCAAGTCATAAAACATTTCTGATAATATGGTTTGCTCAATTTAGCCTCATTCTGTTAGGCGCCACTGTGATACTTGGTGCACTTCTGACATTTTAAAGACCGGTACTGAAAAGTTTAATGCAGAAATCTACGCCATCTTCTCCTTAGCAAAGATGGTCCTCTCCATTTCAGGAACCAAGGACCATCAAGGAACAATTTCATGGACGGTTTCAGTTTTTACTGGCGAATTGTGACACGCATCACACCTGGTATGTTGCACTAATGTACAGTAAGTTAGCTTAGCAGTTTCTTCTGAAATAAGACCCTTCTTCTTGGCCTTATGTCTCTCCTGGCTCAGACAAGTGACAGCAGTCTTCACATAGTATGGCCTATCCACTGAGCTGTGAACAACCCTCTAATAATGCATTTCACCATACCCTTCAAATATATGAAGCCTGTGTTCTTTAAAGGGTTTAGCAGAAAATAGATGATTTGGACATACTCAATTCATTGCAAAAGCCTCTGCACAGTTGTTTTGTTAAACGGACTTTGAATCAACCCCACTATTGCACAAATAAAGCTATTGAATTTTGAGAACTTTAGCAAAGCAGTTTGGAAAAATCGTGATAGAGATGACATTCTGAACTCTTTGGCTCAGAGAAATTATGCCTAAATTAATGGTACCCATAGCAGCTATTATGATATCCCATTATCATGATATAGAATATTGTAAGAATTCTATATTACTATATCCTATAATAATATCCTATTATTGTGCCAAAGAAGGCATGATGATCTGGCAGTGTTGAGCTACCCTCTACGGTAGGCCACAAAGGCCATATATGCTGCACAAAGAAATCAGAGGAAACCCTTTCCCTTCGATGACATTACTTTATTGCAAGTCAGATGGGAAAACAGTCTTAAAGTAACCTCAGTCCTGCTCCTGCTGCTGCTACTGCTGCTGCTGCTGCTATACCAGCAGCTGGATCACATCCTAATCTCTGCTTCAGTGTGGCATATTGTTGCAGCAGTTCATCTGAACATGATTGAGTGAGTGAGTGAGTGCTGTCAAGTCAGTGTCAACTCTTAGCGACCACATAGATAGATTTTCTCCAGGATGATCTGTCTTCAATTTGGCCTTTAAGGGCTCTCAGTTGTGCATTCATTGCTGTTGTAATCAAGTCCACCCACCTTGCTGCTGGTCGTCCTCTTCTTCTCTTCCCTTCAACTTTTCCCAGCATTATGGACTTCTCAAGGGAGCTGGGTTTTCTTGGTGATTCATTGGTGTCTCATTGAAAATCTCATTTGCTATCATAGAATCCAGACTCAGAACACCGCAGAAACAGCAAAACTTCAATAATTCACCAAAAATCAGCCCTCTGCCCAAATCTTTTGAAAAAATTCAGGAAGCTTCCTTGCCCCCCTTGGGCACTACCACCAACCCCACACCACTCTAGGCCACCTCTTTCCCCCTGACATGAAGTGATATACCCTCCATTATACCTAATGGGAAAAAACCTTTGAGACGCTAAAACTTCAACAAATCACCAAAAACCAGCCCTCTGCCCAATCCCTCTGCAATTGGGGTGGTAGCCTCCACCCATTAGGCACTACCACCCCACCCCACTCTTCTGCCCCATATCCCACTTTATACCCCAAATCTGCCCCAAAGAAAAAACTTCAACAATTCACCAAAAAGGTTTCCAAAAGCAAGCATAATGATGTCACACAGATGCAGCAGAGCAGAAGACTAGGTAGGCCCTAGGTCCAACAACAGTGCCCTGCCCTGACCCTCCCCCAAATATTTTTTGTCCACCACAGTCAACAGAGAGGCACAGCCAGGAACACACATTCAGTGAGGAGGATGCAAAACAACATTCTGCAAGCGGAGCAGCAAGGCTTGGCACGGGGCCCCCTCCCAGTGCCCACACAAGTTTGAAGACTGATGAATTGCTGATGGCAGACAACAACGGCAGCACACAAGTTTTTGGCACATTTCTTTTCTGCAACGGATTGGTACCTGTGGCATGTGATCACTGTGCAGTGCACAGCTATGTAGAAGCAAGCAATCTTTGAATAAAAATGCTGACAATTCACAATATGACCCAGTCTTCATTGGGGGGGGGGAATCCCCCGCACGCGCACAGACACAGTGAATTGAACCTGTCCTGTCCTTTGCCCACACCACACCATGATAAGAGGTCCCTCCAAAAAAGCCAACTAGGATAGGTAGGCACACAATTGCATTTTGGGATTGCATTCCAATGCATACTGCTGGGGCTGGGGAGAAAGACTGTGTAGTCACATGACATTACTAGTTACTATTATTACCTGTGTGTGCATGCTCGCTCTGCGAGAGGGTTAGTGGATTCAGGGGTGAAAATTTGGCTGTGTCACTTCAGAATGCAATGTGTGCTCTCTCTGTCTGCGTGAGACAGACATTTGTGAGGGCCGCACCAGCAGCAAGCTCATCATTGGCGACACAGCTTTTTTGGGGGGGGGGTGCATGTGTGTATGTGCCGCTGCTTCAGTCACAGTACTCCTCATAGGCAGGAAAAAACAAGCAAAACATATAAGCAAAGTCTCAGACAACAGCAGGCAATGGTGTAGACAAGTTAAAGTAATCCAAGCCACATTTTTGAACAGAGAAAAGCATGAACAACCGCAAATCAAAATCAGGATCACATTATCACAGTGAAAAATGCATCAGGCAGACATTTTGAATTCAGCATCAATTCAATTGTTCACAATAGTTGGAAGGAAGCAATTGTTTGGGGACAAGCACAAGAAGCAAGCAAGCAAAGCTAGCAAACCTTTTCTGTGTCGTCCCCCCACGTACGTGTGTGTGTGTGTGTGTGTGTGTGTAATGTAATCCATACATTTGAGCACATGCCATTGCACAGAACAACACATAGCCTCCCAGGAACATTCCTGACTGTGCCCCCTGCACACGCAGCATCTGCCTGTCTCTATGATGGATGGTGTGCCCGGTTCTGCCTTCTGGCCCTCAGGACCGAGCAAGTGAGGGATGCACCACAGATTTCTGCTGCTGAGACAGTGATTACAGCTCCAATTGTCCCTAGTCCCGATGGTGGCCATCCATTGCAATAGTGGGAAATGGGAGTTGTAGTCTCTCTCAGCAACACCTGTTGCAGGGAGCACTCACTTGCCCTAGCCCTGATTGCCAGCACAGAAGCAGGCCACCATCACGGGCTGGCAGTGCAGCGGTGCCTGTGTGTGGGTGTCTGGATGTGCCAGCAGCACTAAGGGGCAGGGAGGGATGGACTGTGACACATCTTTTGGCCGGGATGAACCGCCGTGGTGTGGGAGGCGCTGCATAGGGGGGGTGACACGAGTCACTCGCCCTCCACAGCCAGCTCGGGGTAGCCCAGCAGGGGGAGATTCACCTTCAAGAAGACGAGCTGCTCGACCAACTCAGCATCCAGGCGTGAGCGCAGAGGAGTCACCACGTCCCTGGCCATGGAGAACAACTTGCTGAACGAACATCCTGCACATGCAGCGCCAGCTTGGACTTCGACGCCTCCTTGAGTCCAAGCACATCCTGCACCACCAGGTTCAAGGTGTGCGCGATGCAAGCGATGTGCACACCGTAAACCTGCCTAGCTGCCTTGCTAATGTTAGCTGCGTTGTCTGTCACCATGAAGCCTCAGTGGAGGCTTGGCTCTCCGGCCAGCCAACCCTCCACCTGGCGGTCCATGATAGCGGCTAACTCACCCAACCTGTGGTCTGTATCCATCGCCTCCACATGCAACACTGCCCAAGAAGGCGTGCATGCATGGGAGGAGCTGGATACAGAGCCAGCAGAGCCAGATGTCCCCTCACCCCCATGCCCCCACCAGTGGGCTGTCAGGGACATGAAGGCAGTGTGCAGCCCATTGCAGCTCGTCCAGATATCCGCAGTGAAATGCACACTGGTGCTGGGCCCAGCTGCACGCAACCAGGCTAACACAGCCTCCCTGCACACAGGGTACAAGGAGGGGACCACTCCCTGCTGAAGGTGGTCCTTGAGGGGATCTTGTACTCTGGAGAAAGCAGCTCGAGCAGACAGCGGAAGCCGGCATTCTCCACAATGGAAAAAGGCTGGTAGTCCAAAGCGATCATCTCAGCAATGGCCTGAGTCACAAGATGTGGTTTGGGGCGATCAGACCGCTTTCCCAGAGATTGCACCCACTGACTATTAGTCAGTTTTTCCTGCCTAGGAGCAGGAGCCACTGGCCACTTGCTGCCACTACTGCTAGTGGAGGCACTGGGCCCACTGCCAGCAGAGGTCTCCACACCTGGATGCCGCCGGCGCAGGTGTGACAACAGACCCAAGGTAGTGAAGTGCTTAGGGTCCTTGCCTCTGCTGACCAGCACCTTGCAGTGGGTGAACTCAGCATGGGCGGGATCACCAGGGCAAAGCTCAAAGTGATCCCAGACCACACTGCTGGACTCTCCTGTGACACGAGGTCACTTGGGTGGTGGCACCTTTGCTGGTTCCTTCTCAGGCACGCCACCACCACCACTGCCCTTAGAGCTGGCCTGGGAAAGCAAAGGGACAGGAGGGCTTCCCTCCTCCTCAGCCTCCTCAGACGCAACCCTGGGCCAACCCCAGGGACCTGTGGGGAGGGCGGCAAGGTGGATCTGGCTGGACTGCCAGTCTCCTCCACCAGCACCACCTCCTCCGCAGCCACAGGAAGATCGTCTTCCCTGGCAAGCTGGGAGGCCCTCCTCCCTCAATTCTGCCCGGCCGCAGGCCCTGGCATAGGGCCAGGTTGACTCGAGAAGTCCAGCCTGCACACCGAAGCAGGGCCGGGGGTGACTTGGGGAGTAAGCCCCTCTGGCCGCCCCCTGCCATGACCAGCAAGGAAGAAAAGCCTCCCCCTTCCTTGCACCCTCCCTCTTTCTGCTGCTATACCAGCCCTCCCAGCCATGGTTTTGGGGCTTCTTTTTAAAATTTAAAAAGGGGGGCAGAGTGGATGGGGTTGTCTCAGGGGGCAGGTGGACTCAGAGGGCCCAAAACAGGGGCTGCTGTGATGACTTGTGGACTGGAGTGGAGTGCCTCCTTGCTTAAGGCTTGTTGGCACAAATTCAGTGGCTGGCTAAATCAGAAGTTGCTGTGTGATGTATTACACAGAGTTTAGTTAGAGGGACTGGGAGTCAGAGTGTGATACAGAAGCAGGCTGCCACAGAACAAGGGGGGGGGGAAATAATGCCACTTAACTTGTGGCACGGCTGCACACAGTGCACTGAGTGGAGGAGTTCTTTAAGGCTGGCACAGTGCACTCACCAGGAATAACAGGGAGGGGAAGTTATTCTCTGTCTGTGGTTATTGGAATGGAAGTTAGTTACAATGTATCAAAATTTAATTACAGATTCGGATTGCTGGAACAACAATGATGCTGTTGTCAATATCACAGGCAAAGAAGATGAAAAAGTAACTGAATTGTGCTGGGCCTACTTACACACAAGTCAATCAAACAATGTGTATTTCAATTCACAAATTATGGGCAGAAAAATTACTGGGTGGGCAGGCTAGGGGCTTTCAATATTTTTAAAAAAGCAACAACACAAATGTGTGTGCAGGGCTCAGGATAGGAGGAGTGCTGAGGCAGCTTAGCTGAATTAATTCTTTATTAGCGCTAGCACTGGAACAGGGTCAGGCTCCTTTCCTCTTTAAAGAAAAAATTATTTGGGGGGAAAGAATTATTTATGTAAAGCACTACTAGGCTACACTGCCAGTCAACTCTACGGTTGAACCACCACCTACTACTACCTAGCTAACGGGGATCCGGCCTATTTATACTCTAAAGCTACACTCTGAAGAACCCCTATTTAAAACCCAATCTTCTAAATATCACAAAACTTTTAGAAAACAGTTAAACCCCAAAACCTTAACCTCCCGCCAAACAGGGATAAAATAATAAACCCCAAATATACAATTCAAGAGAGACTAGAGAGAGAGACGTGGGGTGTGTGTGTGTGTGTGTGTGTGTGTGTGTAAAATATAAATGGCTGGGCCACTCTCACTCAGTTGAAGGCTTCTCCAGTGCTGGGTCTCTGTAGTCCACCTCTGAGGGTCTGGTCACAGGAGGATGGCACACTGGGGCTGGAGTGAAAGTTGCTTCAGGCAGGCAGGCACGGGCAGCAGTGATGAATGATTCTCTCTCCTCAACAGGAAGAAGTTGCAAAAAATCAGGGGGGGGACTTTTTTTAAAGGAGGAGGGGGGAACCTCCTTTTCTACCAATATTCTCTCTTGTTCAGTTAAAAAAAAGACAGAAAATGCAGGACAGAATGGCTGCACAGGCAGCAGGCTAGCCTTACAGCAAGGCAGATGTTTTGTTTTTTTTAAATTCTCCTCCTCTTCTCTTTTTCTCAAAAAAAAAAAAAGGCTGAAATTAATGCAGGATGGATGGCACGCTGGGGCTGGAGTGGGAAGTTGCTTCAGGCAAGCAGGCACAGGCAGGCAGCAGTGATGATTCTCTCTCCACAGCAGTAAGAAGCTGCAAAAAATCAGGAGGGGAGAATTTTAAAAGGAGGGGGGGAAACAACCTCCTTTTCTACCAATATTCTCTCTTTCTCAGTTAAAAATGCAGGAGAGAATGGCTGCACATGGAGCAGGCTGGCCTTGCAGCTAGGCAGATTTTTTTTAAAAAAAATTCTCCTCCTCTTCTCTTTTTCTCAAAAAAATAATAATGCAGAAATCAAGCAGGAAAGGCAGGCAACCGGCAAGGCAGAGCAATGGAGTAAATGTTAAAAAATAGCACCCACACGAATCACTGAGCAAAATGGAGGCAAGGCTGAGTAAGCAGGGCAATAGAGCTCTCTCTTCTCCCACACAAGGCAGCAGAAAGGAAGAAAATGGCTACTGCTGGCCCTTTAAATACCCTCCTGCAAAGCCCTCCAAAAATTGCCCCCACCCTTGACCCTTACCCCACTTCCCCTTGGCCAAGAGGGGGGGTATTTACTAGTCAACACCAAATATGGTCATTCCTCTGCAGGTCGGACCTTTTCAATTAAAGTGAATTGGAGCTATTTTTACATTGAAATCAATGGAGGCAAAAAGGCGGGAAATTCAAATAGATGTCATTCTTAAAATGGAGGGGGAAGAAGAAGGCAAGGCAGGCACTTTATTGGCCACAAAATTGAGGGCTGAAACAACAGATATTTTGGAGCCAAAATGGGGGTGATTCATTTTGGCAAAATTTCGTGGGGCTGGGTGGGTGATTTGTTTCGGGAACAAATCACCCGAAATCGGCTGTTTTGGGTACAGATCGTTCTGTACCCGAAACGTTTCGCACATCCCTGCTAGCAAGTGCTAGTCTGTGGAATATTTCTTGACTACTGGATCCTTTACTGTTGATGGTCATAGGAATATAGGAAGCTGCCGTATACTGAGTCAGACCCTTGGTCAATCTAGCTCAGTATTGTCTACACAGACTGGTTTCAGCTTCTCCAAGCTTGCAGGCAGGAATCTCTCTCAGACCTATCTTGGAGATGCCAAGGGGGGAACTTGGAACCTTCTGCTCTTCCCAGAGCGGCTCCATCCCTTAAGAGGAATATCTTACAGTGCTCACACATGTAGTCTCCCATTCATATGCAATCAGGCAGACCCTACTTAGCTAAGGGGACAAGTCATGCTTGCTACCACAAGACCAGCTTTCCTCCCAATCCTTTAGGTCGATCCTAAAAGGCAGAAGCTATCCACCACTTCAATGTCTTCATTTTCAATTGTGAGGCTGGTTGCTGTACCCATTGTCAGTTTAGTCTTCTTTACATTTAGTCGGAGTCCCATTTTTTCACTGTGCTCCTTGAATTTCATTACTAGAGCTTGCAGATCATCTTCATTCTCAGCTATCAGAATGGTGTCATCAGCATAGTGCTGCTTACTGATATTTCTTCCTCCAGCTTTAAAACCACACTCATCTTCTTCCAATCCAGCTTCTCTCAGCATATGTTCAGATATAAATTGAATAATTTAGACAGCTTTGTCTTACTCCTTTGCCGATCTGGAACCGGTCTGTTTCACCATGTTCCGTCTCGACTGTGGCTTTCTGGCCTGTGCTTAGGTTTCTCATGAGAACAATGAGATGCTCTGGAATGCCCATTTTCCTAAGGATATTCCACAACTTGACATGGTTGATGCAATTGAAGGCTTTTCTGTAGTTAATGAAGCACATATTGACTTCTTTTTGGTATTATTTAGCTTTCTCAATTATCCAGTGTGCATCAGCAATAGTGTCTCTTGTTCCTTGGCCTTTTCTGACACCAGCTTGAACATCTGGCATTTCCCTTTCCACATAGGGCTCTAATCTGTGTTAGATGATCTGAGCATTATTTTGCTACATATAAAATTAAGGATATTGTGCGATGGTTTGCGCAATCTGTTAGGTCTCTTTTCTTTGGTAGGGGTATGTAGAATGACCTTTTCCAATCTGTTGGCCACTGTGCAGTTCTCCAAATTTGCTGGCATAGTTTGGTTAGAGCCTTGATTGATTCATCTTCTATTGCCTGCCATATTTCTATAGCTATTCCATCCATTCCTGTAGCCTTCTGACTTGGTAATGACCAGAGTGCTAATCTAACTTCATCTTCCTGTACCAGAGGTTCTTGTAAGTAGGGAATATCTTCTAGAGTATCTTGGATGTTGACGTCCCTGCTATACAAATTTTCAGTATACTCCTTCCTTCTGAGTTTGATCTTCTCTGAATCAGTTAATCTGTCCTTTGGCATACCTTAACATACCAATTTGAAGTTGGAACCTCCTTCTGCATTCAGAGTTCAGAGATCTCTGAGTTCAGAGATCTTTTGGAGAACTTTCCTTGTTTTTCCGTGTCTATTTCCACCTTCAAGGTCTTTACAGATGTCATTTTAGTACTGCTCCTTGTTTCTTCTAACAGCTTTCTGTTTCCCGCTTTAGCTTGACTTAGAACTTGCACATGAGCAGTTCATGATCTGTTGCACCAATAATACAATCAAATGTATTTCTGTATACTCCATCTGGTGATGTCCCTGTGTATATGTGCCACTCTGGTTGTTTGAAGAATGTGTTAGAAATGAAGAGATCATTGGCTTGGCAGAAACTAAAAAGTCGATCCGCTTCATTTCTGTTTCCTAGGCCATATAGGCTGACTGTGTTTTCCTCCTTACCTTTTCCAACTTTGGCATTCCAGTCTCCAACCACCAGCAGCACATCTTGCTTACATTTTCTGTCAATTTCAGACTGAACTTGAGCATAAAACTCATCAGCTTGCTCTTCTTCTGCATCAGTTATTGGGGCATAGACTTGAAAAACTGTCATGTTAAAGGGTTGTCCACAAAATCTAATGGATATTAGTTAGTCACTGACTGCATTGTACCCAAGTACTGCTGTTGCTATATCCTTCCTGACTATTAAAGCCACACCATTCCTTCTTTGGTTTTCATGTCCTGGGTTGTAAACGGTATGATTTTCTGACTGAAAGTGTCCTATTCCAGTCCATTTTAATTCACTGATGCCCAAGATGTCAATTTGTAGTCGATTCATTTCATATTTCACTGTATTGAGCTTTCCCATACTCATGCATTTTACGTTCCACGAACCCATTGTAATTCTGTCTTCGCAGCTTCGGATTTTCTTTTCCTGTATGGCAACATCAGTTGCTAGATGTCCAAAAGGCTTTAGCTTAACCACGTCATAAACACCATCAGTACTCTGAGAGATCCTTAGCTCTTCCTCAAAAGCATGTTGAGTACCATCTTACCTGAGGGGCCCATCATCTGGCACTACATCGACAATCATTCTATCTTGTCTATCCATGTGGTTTTCTTGGTAAAATACAGGAATGGTTTGCCATTGCCTTCTCTCATGCAGTATGAACAGCTGCCATTGTCGTTGTCACTAAAGTGACCATCCTTCCTGTTGGGAATTCTCTCTGGTAAGAGATACCCTTCTATTACAGCAGAGTGCACTGAGTCACAACACAGTGGACTCTGCCCAGGCATGCGTGTATGCTGAGAGTAAAAGAAACTTGGAGCTAGTTCATAGTTCATAGTTCATAAACTTGGAGCCTCCTCATAGAGAGGAGAGCTGGTCTTGTGGTAGCAAGCATGACTTGTCCCCTTAGCTAAGCAGGGTCTGTCCTGGGACCGCCCTGGTTGCATATGAAAGGGAGACTAGAAGTGTGAGCACTGTGATATATTCCCCTCAGGGGATGGAGCCGCTCTGGGAAGAGCAGAAAGTTTCAAGTTCCCTCCCTGGCTTCTCCAAGATAGGGCTGAGAGAGAGATTCCTGCCTGCAACCTTGGAGAAGCCGCTGCCAGTCTGTGAAGACAATACTGAACTAGATAGACCAGTGGTCTGACTCTGTATATGGCAGCTTCCTGTGTTCCTGTGTTCCTGTATTCTTTACTGGAGAACTCCATTCTAGATAGGAAAGTGGAGAGATGGGATCAGAGGCGTATCTAGGGAAAATAGCGCCTAGGGCAAGCACTGAAATTGCGCCCACATCCAAACATCTGACACCCATCTTTCAGATAACTTTGCCATAATATCAGCTCAAAAATACTAGTCAAGCTCGTTAATCTTGTAATATTTCAAAAACTATTTAGCAGTGGATGTAGCCAGACCAAAAAATGCTTGAAAACTACAAATTTCAGTATGCTGGGGCTCATGAAATACCCCAGTACTATGTGGAAATGTACTTGGAAAACTGAACAGAAGTGCCTGTCTAATTATTTACTATGCATTGTAGCATCACTATTAGATAAGTTTTAAATATAAATTGAAAATTTGACTTTCCCCAGATACTAGGGCCTTTCAGAGGCCATTTGAGCATGCATGTAGCCATTTTGCTTTTGGTGGCAATTTTGAATTTTATTTTTTTTTTTCATTTTAAAAAATGGCGCCCCCTTCAAGCGGCGCCTGGGGCATGTGCCCTGCCTGCCCTACCCCAGATACGCCTGTGGATGGGATCTCTAATCTAGCTAGCTAGATGCAGAGGGATGGTTTCTGCATCTCTGCACACATGGTTCAGGGAGAGAGGACCGCGTGTGTTGCAAGGGAGAAGAAAGGGAAGAGGAAGAGGCAAGGCAGGAAGGAAGGAAGTCCCTGAGAGTAGCAATCTACATATTAAAGGGATAGTGTCAGAGCAGTAGAAAAGGGATGACCAATGTATTGACCCTTCTAGGCTTCTGACTCACTAATCTGTCCCCCTCTGTCACTGAGGCAGGAGCCAGCATAGAGTCCTTCTGTTAGGTCGGCTAACCCAACAGGATTTACAACCCCCTTCAGCACTCCCCAGTGAATTAACAGAAAGCGGTAGTGGAACTGCACGAGTGAAAAATAAAAGGCTCACAAAGAAAAAACAGTAAATGAATTAAGTCCCCTGAATTGAACTAGGTACCCCACTCTAACAATAACTGAGTAATAAGTGAACAGAAAACACAGAGCAAGGAATGAAAATAGCGAAGGACAACAGAAGCAAGGAATTAACAGAACAAAGCAGGAAAGTATAACCAAGGCAAACTGGAACTCGGACAAAGTTTTGGAATTCAATAGCACACTGTCTGCGGACCAGCGAAAGTTGCAAACAGCACCTGAGCAATTGAGAGACTGCCAAATATATATGGCTCAAGAGAACCAGCAGCCAATCAGGCTTCCCTGAGTCAGCACTTCGGCTTCCTCTCTAATGATCTCCTGCGCCTGTGTGACTTCCACTGAGCCTCCCTCTTGAGCTGTCATGTCAAGAGGTCGTCCCCAACAAAAGAGCTCATCCCCAACAAAAATCATGTCTGGCAGCTGTTGCGAATCCTCAGCTCCAGAGTCTGGTCTCCTTGCCAACTCCTGTTGCTGTGCCTCTGAGCCCTCACTAGCAGGCAAATCCTCCCGTTCCTGCTTTGACCCTTCTGAGTCAGAAGTCTGAGCCATGACAACTTCCAACACTTCCAATATTGCTACTGACCAATATAGGTGCCCGCTTGCTTTAGCTGGGCAGCTGGATGACCTTCACATTTTTCTCGCCCTTCCCTAGTGCAAACTTATGTTGTTTGTGTTGTTAGAAATTATTACTGATATGCAATCATGAATTTATTGACCAAAGTTAATAGCAGACAAAAGTTAAATGCCAGTAGTGGCTGGTGCGGGCACCACCGGAGGGGCAGCAGGAAGTACCTGTAATTTTAAATTAGTGGGTGCTTACCTCCCATACCGCATCACCTGGAAACTCTTTACCAGCAGTAGCACACTGCCCAGCACCTGCTGCCGTGGAGGATTGACTTCACCACTACTCTGGCCTCCACACATGCTTGGAGGCCATTTGCTGGCCACACAAATAGCTTCTGCCCAGCCACGCCAGGTGCTGTGTGGCATGCCGCTGCTGGTAAAAGCTTTCAGGTGCGGTGGTGCGGGTGGTAAGCACCTACTAGTTTACAATTAAAGGTACCTCCCATCATGCCCCCCCCCCCAGTGTTGGCCGCACCCACCACCACTGTTAAATGCATTATTGAGGTCGTTAAATAGAAAACCTGACAATACTACTATGTTTGAACAAAGCAAAAGTTGACATTTGGTGCCCAATGGCACCTAAAACAGAGATGGAATTTATGAAACATGGAGATGTCAAGAGCTATTCATTTAGATAATCAAAGGAATCCATCTTCCTGCACACAGTAGCTGACATCCTGACAAATGAAGCACTGGTGCAATGGGACGAGCACCAGTGCTTCTGAAGAATTCAGCTAACTCACCTCCACCCCAGATGAGCGATGTTATGATTCTGGGAGCACAGAGCATGCTCCCAGATGAGTAGAACTGTGTGGTGCAGCACACAACTCTGGAGAATCCCACAATGCACAGCGCTAATATGCACAATATGCTCTTGGCACCTGCCTCTGTGTGCAGCCAGGCTGGAAGTAATCCAAGTTTACACACGAGCAGCAAGCCCAGCTTAAGGGAGCATTCACTCCCTTGACCTCTGGTAACAGCCAGGCTAACAAGCCAGGCTAGACAGCACTGCCCCACCAGGAGTGGGCCTGTTCCCAGCAGTTCTCATGTGCATCCTAACCCAGACTGGGCTTCCCTAGCATGAGAACAGCCTCACTGTGGTTTTTGAGACATTTTAAGGCTATTTGCACATCTGAAAGCTGCGGAAAACATATTTGTACAAAAAGACAGAGTCAGCCTGTGATGGAAAAACAGGGACTGTCTTTTATGTAACCTATGAAATGACCCTTATTCTGGAATTGTCCCATCATGATTTATGGTAGAATGGACATCCCAGCTAAAGCATTCACAATTAACACATTTAAAACCAATGCAAATACATTTTTTCACATAACTATAAATATGCCACATAATTTAATGGACTGCATATTAATATTATTGATTTTTCACAAATGCAATTACTTTTAATTTGAGTGGAGGAGCAAGACATTTGGTATGGCATTTTATTAATGACTTGGATTAAAAAGTGGAAAGCATACTTCTCACGTTTGCAGATAAAAACAAAACTAGAAGGCAGTTCAGAATTGTCTTGATAAATTGAAGAAGTGATACTGAAAATGATTTAACAATATTACACAAAGGAACAAAATCTAGATGTAAAACATATTACAGCTAGGCATCTGCATGCTGGGAATGCACAAAAAGCCAGTAAAATGATATTATTGCAGGTGTATATTGGGTTCCATTTAGCAGAAGCAGCATTAAAACGCAAGTGAATAGACTTTTCCTCCATGAGGCTAGTTAGTCATCAAGACAATATAGTTAACTTCAGAAAAATAACGACAAATGCTAAAAGGTTTTTAATAGGCTACTTGAAAAGGTTGCAGGAGAATAGTGTATATTTTGTATGAAGATAAGGAAGTTAAAGAAGATATAACAGTCCTCAAATATTTAAATGCCTGCTGTGATAAAAATGAAGAACAATCATTGCCCTCACACCAAGAAGACACAAGGCAATAAAAACACTTTAGTAGAGAATAGTCAGACACAGCAAAAGCTAGGCCTTACTTTTCTGAATACAGGGAGGAGCCTGAGGTTCTCCTCAGGTTACCCACTTTACAGCAGTTCAACTCCTTTAGTTATGTTACACAGACAACTATATGTATGCAAAAGGACCACAACTTTATTAATAAATTTAACAACTTAAGTAGCTGTAGCAGGTGTAACACTCTGCCCCCAGACCAGAGCAGGCACTACAGGCAAGTGAGCAACATCAGGAGAGAGGGCATTCCATCATCTCTTGCCTGCAGAGGTGCACCTCTAGTAATTATCGAGCCTGGACCTAAAGGCCTTTGAAGCCCCTCTCCGCTGCAAGTTAAGCATCACTTTTTAACATGTAGATTCTTGAGGGCACAAACCACACCATCCAGGACAGGCTAAAGAGGATTTAGGGGCCCTCAGGCAGTGTGGAAGCCCTGGACTTCAGCCCCAAAGTCCAGGGGTAAAAGTGCCTCTGCTTGCCTGTGCGTTTCCCAGAGGCATCTGGAGGACCACTGTGGGAAACAGGATGCTGGACTAGATAGACCTTGATCCTCATTCAGCAAAGCTGTGTACTTATGTTCTTATGCTATATTATATCCGTACTCCAAGCAGTGGTGGCACCAGAACAAGAAAATTGACCGGGTGCACAGAAGGAGCAAAGTACATTTATGGATGGGTCAGCTGTGACCCACATATTCGATTTCTGAAATGAGGGGCAGTGGGAGGGGGCGCAAACTACTTGTCTTAATTGTACGACTGAAGCCTATATATTTGTTTGCTTTTAAAATGTAAATAGCAGCTATACAGACTGGGGCTGTGGGAGAGGAGGAATCTTTAACCCTTGCTCCCACCATGGTCCCAGTCTAGGGGACCATGGTCCCCCATGTGGCATCCACTAGCCTTGAGAAGAAAGCTTCTAGGGTTCCTACCAGCATGGACTATGTGGGTAGAGCATAAATAGACAAGATATCCCCCTTGTGGTGCTGGACATGTATATTTACTGATGTCATTTGATTTTTGCTAGGCTAACAGCCATGTCTGCTCAGAAATGGATATATGTTTCAGAGAGGAGAAGACAACTGTGAATATTTATGGCTCTGTGCTGCAAGGAGTTGAAGTTGCATTAATTTGCATTATTGTTGATAGAGCAAGGCTTTGGATTTACCTATTAATGTTATTATAAATCTCATTAATAGTTGTAATAGAGGTCTTCTTCACAATGAGCCCTAATTCTGCAGCCATAGAAATAGAAAACATTAAACAGTCTTGAGATAATTTTCAGTGAAAATAGTACCTCTGTGTCTAGGAAGAAAAATTTATTACAACATTGTGTTTTATGTCTTTATCTTTATTAATGCTGTATTAGCATTGATATTGCTCCTGAAGGGAATTACTATGTACAGAGGATGCCTAAATAATGAAGAGGGAATGTATTTACTTGTTCTTATTAGGGAAAGAAGCATATTTGTAATGACTTGACGAAAATAATACATTCTGATTTAAAGATCATGATCTTGAGATGAATCAGGTAGACATTAATTTCAGATTTATAGTCAACAAGAAGTTTCTGCTTACTTCAGAATTTGTTGTTAATTTAGATTTTGTTATTAGAGTCTGAGTTGCGTATTTGGCCTTAAATTGCAGCACCTTGGTATATACCTGAGCTGAGGGTGATGAAACAAGCTGGAAGATGGCTGGAATGTAAGTGGAGGAAAACTCAGGATAAGTCTGAGCGAACACAGGGTTAGAGCTCCTTATTGAGCCTATTCTGTGGCAGTAATGGAACAGGAGAAACTTTTGCCCCACCTACAGTTGCATCCTCTCAATGTCATCCAGCAGGGCTTTTCAGGGTGGTGCGAGGCCTCTTGAAATCTGGCCCCAGGCAAGACATATTAGAGCCCATGGTAGGGGTGTGCGCAAAACCAGGTTGCCTGATTCAGTTCGAGTCAGGTCCTGACTCAAACTGGACCAGGAATGTTCTGTTTTGGCACCCCTCAAACCCCAGTGGTTCAGTTCAGGGGGTGGGGTTGGGGGGTTGCAATTTTTTTTAAAAGACCCTGGGTCATGACAGAGGTCCATTGAACATATTCAGCAGCCTCAAAAATGGCCACCGTAATGTAGGGCAGGCCCAGAATGGGCCAAAAACTGCCCGAACTGGGTGATTTGGGCATAAACAGAGGGGGACCCACCCGAGACCCCCAGCGGCTGAGGCAGTGCCCCCCAGAGGATGTGCATAATTTTTTAAAAAAACTTAGAACACCCAAACAGGCTGGGGGGGGGGGGTTTGATCCAACATCAAAACGAACCGAGGGAGGTTCATTCCAATATTGAACCATCGTACTGAACTGGTCTAAAGTTGAACAGGTTTAGAATCAAACAGGTTTTAGATTGTTCACACATCTCTAGCCCTCGATAGTACACTGTGATGCATTTGCACAGCACGTTGAGGGTAAAATTGTTTGCATTAGCCATGAGTTAGACTCTACAGTTGATGAAGTGTCATTGGAGGAGGTATTTAGAATACCACTTGGACCAGTTTTGCTGGAAGAGTTTCACTTATTGGTGCCTGAAGATGTGGGCAAGGTGTTTAGTCGATATGCATGCTTCACCATTGCCCTTCATGGCTTATTCAGTCTAGTAGGGAGGAAATTTTAATCTGGGTCCAGCAGGTTCTAAATGCCTCATGGAGAGGGAGTGGTCCCAGCTCAATTAAAGGAAGCTATTATACCACTCCTAAAGTAACCTATTCTGGATCCAGAGGACTGCATAAACTATGGCCTGTGACCAATATTCCCTTCCTGGGCAAGGTGCTTGAGCAAATAGTGGCTGATCCACTCCAGACACTCTTGGAGAAAATGGTCTGTCTAGATCAATTTCAATTAGGCTTCAGGCATGGCTTTGGAACAAAAACTGCTTTGGTCACCCTGTGGGATGACCTGTGTAGAGAGACAGACAGGGAAGTGCAACCCGGTTAATTCTCTTGGATCTCTCAGTAGCTTTCAATACCATTGACCACGGTATCCTTTTGGATTGGCTGACTGACCAAGTTGGGTGTATGAGGCACTGCTTGGAGGTGGTTCCGCTCCTACCTTGAAGCACGTTTCCAAAAGGTGGTGCTGTGGGATTGCTGCTAAACCCCTTGGCAGTTGTGCTTTGGGGTTCTGCAGGGTTCCATTCTTTCCCCTATGCTGTTTTACATCTACATGACACCGCTGAGAGAGGTCATTCAGAGATTTGGCCTGAAGTGTTAGTATTATGCAGATGACACTCAGTTGTATCTCTCTTTTTCATTAGATACAGGTGAGTTGGTGACTGTCCTGAATCAGTGCCTGAATGTGGTAATGGACTGGATGAGGGTGAACATGTTGAGACTCAGTTCAGACAAGCCAGAAGTACTGTTGGTCGGTAGTTCCTCTGCCCAGATGAATGATGTTCAGCCTCTTCTAGATGGGGTTGCACTTCCCCCTGAAATACCAGGTTCACAGTCTGGGGGTAATTGATCCAACACTGTTGGAGGCTCAAATGACCTCTGTGGCTCCGAGATCCTTTTATCAGCTTTGGCTGATACTCCAACTGTAACTGCACCTGGATAGAGACAGCTTGGCCACAGTTACTCATGCTCTGGTTACCTCTTGTTTAGATTACTGCAATGTATTGTACGTGGGGCTGCCTTTGAAAATGGTCTGAAAACTGCAGTTGGTACACAATAAGGCTGCAATATTATTAACTGGGACTGGGCATTTTGATCGTATCATGCCAGTGCTTTGTCAGCTGCACTGGCTCCATTCATTTCTGAGCCCAATTCAAAATGCTGGATTTAACCTTTAAAGCCTGAAATGGCTTGGGGCCAGGTTACCTGAGAGATCGCCTTGCCCCATATGTCCTGACTCGGACCTTAAGATCTTCTTCGGAGGCCCTGCTCCAAGTGCCGCTTCCAGACAAGGTGAGGCAGGTGGCTATAGGGAGAGGGCCTTTTCAGTGGTTACACCTCGTTTATGGAACAGCCTCCCCACTGAAGTTTGCCTGGAATCATTACTTTGTTCTTTTAGATGCCAGGTAAAGACCTTTCGGTTCACTCAGGCCCTTTAAATTTGATTTTTAAAACTGACTTTTAAAAAGTGTTTAAATTGTTTTGCACTGTATTTTGTATTTTTATCTTTGGTGCGTGATTTTCTGTGTTGCGAGCTGCCAAGAGAACAATTTGATATGGGGTGGCTAACAAATAATGTTTTATTATTAACTAGTATTTTTAAGCCCGTTATAATAACGGGCGCTAGCTTTCCCTTGACTTTGTGTATGTGTGTGTGTGTGTGTGTGTGTGTGTGTGTGTGTGTGTGTTCCTCCCCCCCCCCTTTTCTCTTTCTCTCTTTTTCTTTCTGGTTTTTTTTTTACAGCCGTTGCTGTATTTTTATTTCTTTATTGTTGTGTTTGGGCTGTATGTTGTGCTTTGTGTAACTGTGTGTTGGTGTAGTGCTTAATGCAACTTTTGTGTTGGTTGTTTGTGAGGGGGATTCTTTAGAAGAGAGGAGCTTGCGAAAGGAGCTCCTCTCTATGCTAGGCTGCTTCCCAGACTGCTGTAATGGACGCAAGTGACGCAATAGGCGTTCCTCACGTCCATGCTGGCAGTCTGAGCAGAGGCTTTCCACTGGGAGGAGCTGTTTTGCTGAGCTCCGTTTTTTTGTTTTGTTTTGTTTTGTTTTTGTTTTGGATGATTGCCGTGGGCTGCAGTGGGTAAGTTGGGTTTGGTCAGCTGGTTGGGTGGGAGTGTGATAGGTGGGGGCGGCGCAATGTGGTAGGGTGTTTTAGGTGGCTTTTTGGGGGGGGGATGCGGGGAAGTTGGCATGTGGCTTTTTGGCGGGTTTCGGGTGGCGCGGCAGTCCTCGTTGGCGGCTTCGCCGCTGCCTCGTTCTGCCGCCCCGTTCTCTGTTGTGTGTGCTGGCCGCTGTACTATTTCGGGGTGGGCGCTTCTGGCTGGATTGTCCTGCCGCCGCTAATGCTCTCCTCCTTCCCCGCATTCCCGGCTTCCTGGGGCGGCCCTTTCTGGCCACTCTCGATGTATGGCGGCTCCTGCCACGCGGTCCTTTGCCGCCAGTAATGCCGCCAGTCTCCCCCTCCCCCGCTTTCCCGGCTTCGTTGGGGCGGCCGCTTCTGGCCGCCCAAGATGGTCGCCGGGTCCTGCCGGGTGCTTTCGTGCGTTTGTCCCTTGCTTTGTTCTGCGCGTGCGCTCTGCGCAGAACAGTCGAGGCACGAACGCACGCTTGGTGTCCGTCCACGGACGGACACCAAGTGTTTTATTAGAGAGGATAATAATTATTCTTTATTATTAATTGTTGTTAAGAATTTAAATTGCAGCATGAGGGGATGCTTAAGCTTTGCTACTGGAATCCTCTAGACAGTTACACACTCATAGTCCCTTTTAATTTCACTAAGAATTGAACTTAGGAAGTAGTCTCATACCAAGTCAGATCCATCTAAATTAATTTTATCTACACTGGCTGACATATTGCACAATGGTGTGTTACCTTAGTAGCTCTGCATGCATGCAAGCTATGCATGTTGTGCAGATGTACACAAGAGTAAGCCTACTGAGAATAATAGGCTTGCTCTTGTGCAATAGCTGCACAAATTTTGGATTTGTGCAACTTGCATCATAGCAAGGATTGAAACTGAGACCTTATGCATATACTGAGCAATGGCTCCTCCTGTGTCCATGTAACTTCATGTTTCAAATTAGAAAACCACTGTTTACCCCTGTCCCTGCCTATGCATATGTCCTACAACACCTCAGTCACCAAACTTTCACCTCCAGTCCTGTGTTCAGATAAGCACTCTGGAAACAAGACCACACCGATACCTGCTTAGAGCTGTATCTGCAATTTCCAGACTAGCAGTGAGAGCTGTGCACACTGTGATGGTTCTAGTGCCAGAACCCCATAGCCTTTTGCCTATGCACTTCCTTACATGACAGGTGACAAGCAGTCTAGTCAACCACATATTGTATCACTCTTCCTTGATTGCCTGCGATGGGTAGAGAGGTTTCCATGGTATAATCATCATTGCTTTACATCACAAAACATATTGACTACAATCAGCCAGTAAGCTAGTCACTTGAGGCTTACTATAAATCTTTTTAATTTTCCTCTATGCATCTGTAAACGTATGAAAAGAAAGACTTGGAAAAGTACTTCAAGTGTTTTTCTATACATCTTTAGAAACAGGATAAGTACCGACACCTGAAAAAATGGGAAAGATGGCAGGACCCAGGGAGAGTTGAAGGGCCCCTGAAGCCCAGTTTTGATACTCTGCTGGGTCAGGGGTTCATGGCTCCTTCAATCAGCCAGGGCTCCAGCAGCTCTCAACTACTAATCCAGACCCTCTGCTGTTCTCCTGGCATTTGAGAGACCAGCAGAGAGGAAAGATTGCAATGAGGCACGCACTCACTGGGGAGGAGGCCTAATGCCTGGACACATACAATGATGTGTGCTTCTGCCCATGACAGCTCATTTCCTGCTCCGGCAACAATCTGAAAAACAAATGCATGGATTCCTCTTCTGTATAGGAGCCCCCAAAAGCTCTGCTAGCCTAGGTTAGAAGAGAGTTCTCCCCACTGCACTACTGAAGTACACAAATGCCCATGATATGTAGGGTGTTTTTGTTTTTTTTTACAAAGTACTAAGCATGAGCAAAGTTACATCCGAGAGAGAGAATGGTCCTGTGTTGTGCATCTTCTGTTTTAAATGAAATTTCCAGTTATGACAGGGTACAGAAGAAAAGATGGTCCTTGCTATGCCAGACCCTAAGAAGGGCTTTTTAAACAGTGCTTTATATTTTTCTAGTCTTTTTTCAATAGAAGACCAAATTCCACAAACTTAACAATGCTAAATAAAATCATGATGTGGCAAGAACAGTCTGATCTCAGCTGTACTTCTACCTGTCTCTTACGATAATTTCTATCTGAACTGATGCCATTTTGCCAAAGGCTGCACATTTCGACATCAAAGACCAGATTCTTGGCATAAGCAGTTATCCACTTAGTCCTTTGCCAAAATGATTTTGGCCTGTTCTGATGCAACCTTCAGCAGATTCAAAGATATTCTAATGTTACATGTCAAAGGATATATGTGAGTGCAATCCAGTCCACCATGGGTCAGATTACATAAACTACCCACTATGTGTTTAGCGACTGTGGCTACACATTTAAGTTTGGTGTCTATGGTGACACATTTAAGCATATCTGGACAGAGAAATGTACCTAGCTAGGTCTGATTCAGCCCTGAGTTCAGTCCAGGTGAAATAAAGAGTTTGAAGACAATTGGACCTGCACAAAACCTTCCAACTAAAAAGGCAGCCTAAAGAGAACTTACCTCTTCAACCAGTCCCAGTTTGTAACCACGATATATTTCAGTGTAAAATGTGTAAACATAAAAGTATTTGTAATTAAAAATGCTTCCAGAACCACCTTCTCCTGAAACATTACATTTTTAGCACAGATGTGACCAGGGGATATTGTAAAGAAATGAAAAACTCCTTAGATGTCTTTCCTGGGTTTTTGGTTCTTTGTGATGGTTTCTTGAAAAATGGTCTGTCTCTTTATTAACAACTGCTTTGCTTTTTGCAGTATCTTTGCCCGATCATCCAGTTCAAATAACTCATTGGGCAGCCTTAGCCAAACCATTCCCCAAGTTGTACCCATCTATAAGATTCATAATACCAGGCTATCTTAAGCAGTTGCTGTAAGAATTAGGAAGATAATAAATTTGGAACATTTTGAGCACTGAGAAAAATAATCATATAAAGTATTTACTACTGTAGCCCTGATCATAATATTTGCCTCCTGTGGGCCTGTCTTTTCTCTGGGACAGACTGAATAGAGTGGAATAATTAGATATTTTCTACAGATAAAAATAGAAAACCTATCCCCAAGCAAGCTACACCATTTCTTTAGAAATGCCTTAACATTCCAAAGAATCACAAATCTTTTCCTCAATGAATGTGAGAGCTGATATATGATCGATAGATAGATAGATAGATAGATAGATAGATAGATAGATAGATAGATAGATAGATAGATAGATAGATGCCTCCCAATAGCAATAATCAAGCTCATAATGATCTAATAGACTAGAGAGGAGTTTCACACTGCTGAATTCTTCTATGTGATCATGTACACAGGAATACAACCACATGGAGAAAGGTTATATATGAACAGAACTGTGAAAATAGTTAACTAGCAGCCTTTGTTGTGATTGTGGCTGCTGGAACAATCACAGCAATGCTGCTGGTTCATCACATGTGCACACTAAACGTTCTCCACATGGTCAAGCTCACGTGTACAAGCTCACATGCAAGAATTCAACACTGAGTTATCCCTGCAATTTTTTCTAGTTACATTAGTGTTAAATTAGAGACTTTGTTCAGATTTTCTGTTTTTAATATTTTTTGCTGCCCTTTACAATTTTCCTTTCAACATGTGTTCCATTTTCCCCCACCCCTTCTGTATTCTCTCAGCAGGCACAGTAGCTTTGAGGACATGTCAAAGATGTGTTTTAGAAGTTGTTCTGAAGGTAGCAAGATTAGTGTTCAGCTTAATCTCTTCTGTTTATTCATTGTAACACCTTTACCATATTGCCAAGAAAGAATCATATTTTTGTTCTTTTAGCAACCTTTTAACTTGACAGGTTCACTGTAGCTCCCAAAGAACATGACTGTCAAAGACAAAGGCCACTTTCACAAGTGACACTTAAATTGGTTGCTGCATTTCCCATATTGGTAAAGCAACATCGACTAGAATGTATAGCCGATTTAAAAATGGCTCTCCTCTACTCTTCCATATTAACAGCATTCACAAACAACATAGCATTCATAGATTCACTTAAGCAGATCTCTGCAATATCTTAGATATGATAGATCTTCTCCTATCACAGTCTGAAGAAATCCATTATAACTCACACGGAAAAAAGTCATACGAGAGATAGACCATTAATGCCAGAAACTGAAATCACTGCCATGCAAATATTTGCTTCTTTGGCAGATAATGAGCATGCCACTTCTCTTCCACTATGCATGCAATCTTCCCATTTTGTTTGTTTGTTTGTTTGTTTGTTTTAGATAAAGATGGTAGCAGAAGAATAGAACAACTCTGGATATATCTGATGAATTAATCACAGGTTCATGGGTCAAAACTGAGGAAGCTTGGATGACATCACAGGCAACCAAAGGCAGGACCTTTCATAGACAGATTGAAAGAAATAGATAATTAGTGTCTACAAAATCCATATTTTTCTTGATAGATAGTTCAACTATTTTGAACTCTCCAGTTGAAACAAGTTTCCTTTCCGTAAAAATGCAGCGAACATCTGCTTTGAATGCTAAACTCTAAATGCACATGGAGAATTAAGGTTAATCTTTGCATAATTCAAAACATCAGTTTCTGAATATTCAGTTCTGTCCAGGATGAGGTAGATATCTACCAGATTCAACAGTTAGTAATAAGGTGGGCATTTAGGCTTTGATAATGGTTCATTTGAAATGTTCTAGCCATATCTCTCTCTCTCTCTCTCTCTCTCTCTCTCTCTCTCTCTCTCTCTCACACACACACACACACACACACACACACACTGCACATTACAAATCAAGGAATGTTTTTGCATTGTTGGCAGGCTTTCCCATATGGATTTAATGCATGTTCCGTTTTCATTTCTTTATTTCATTTCTTTATCTCTTGCTGTATCCCATGGACTTAGAGCAGCTTACAGTATTTTTACAAATGTTAATAGCCATGAACCCAAGGGTTCACTAAAAAAATATTTTTTTAATGAAACTTGTAAGTAGGTGTGCGCAGGGTAACAGCATTTGAAAAGTAATATGTTGACACTGTGGTTGAAATGGGGGACTTGGATAAGGTTATCCATCACATCCTTGTAGGGTAAAGGGATGTTTTCATTTCTGGGCAGAAGATTCTGCACTGTACTTCCTACTGGCTCCTTTCATATTCTTGCATCCTGTTGTTTGAGCACAATGGAAATCATGAAGTACTTTACCTGTATCAAACCCATGACTGTGTACATACTCCACTGCACTAAAGGTAAACCGAGAGCTAGTGCACACAAGTTGTGGCAGGGCAAACTATCACACAGCAATGCCAAACTATCAACATGTATAATAAAAGGGATCTCTGGGTCAGGCAGTGGCCCAATCAGCTTTATCTCACTTAATTATCCAAAAAGGAATTTGTTTTGTGTAACTGAGTCTACTCACAAAATCTGTGTTTCCTTTGTCCACACATCCCTATGTATGGACCAAGAATACCTTTAAAAGGAGAAAACTGGCTTCTGGTTTTTCAGAAGACTACAACTTGTATTGATGCAAAGAATGATTTTTCTTTCTGCTGAGCCAGCACTGCCAGGCATTTCTAGAAGAGTTAGAGTTGCATCTTACATTGATGTCTGGGATACTGATACCTCAGAACAAAATATACACATTCTGTGTCAGTTATAAGGGCTGCATGCATATATAATTGATAGCTTTTCCCTTCAAACTACTCTCAGGTAGTGAATATTTTGAAAGAAAAAGCCAAAAATCATTCCTGACTTATAGCTGATGCAGAACACAGGTATATAACCTAAGTGTTGGAGCCCAAGTACAAAATATATTATAAGAAGCCATCCACAGAAAACAAAAATGGGGTTCCTTCTGCTGTTGCCTGCCTGCTTTTGCTTCCCCTGTGGGGCTGCAGCCTCAGGTTAACATCTGTGGGAAGTGTGGGCAGGACTGGGACCAGCCATTGAGTGACTCAGCTGTTCCTCAGGTCACCTGCTCAGTTTTGGGCTTTATAGGAAGGCTCCTTGTGGCGGCGGGCCTGCCACTGGTGGGGTTGCCACCAAAGGGGCAACTCCAAAGGGGGTTGCCCCTTTGGGGTAGCCACTTCAGGGGAGGGGGAGAGGGAGGGGGAGGAGGAGGGGGAGATGGCTTCTGTTTAATTAGTTTTAAGCTGTTTTAGACTTGGGTTGAAATTGCTGTAATGTGTTTGGATTCATCTGAAGATGGGGGGACAGAGACCACTTGGGATAGGCCCATAGTTGTCATGGCCACTATGAACTCCTGAACTGCCCCAGACAGGTTGGTCCTGAAATGAACATTGAAGTCCCCCAGCATCAAGAGTCTATGTGTTCCCAATGCTTTTATTTTTATATGGATTCTTAAATGGAAGGAAACTTGATAGAAATAAAAAATATCCACTCCAGTTTTGAATGCATGCTTTCTGGGATCATTTCTAACTGGACATTAGAAATCCTGCTTCTAACAGTTTCAATCCTGCTTCTAATAGTTCTATCCATTTTTTTTTAAAGTCAAGCTTTTTTGCTGCTCTAGTCTTTGAAACCACAGATTTCAGAATTTCTTTTCGCTTTAGTAGCTTTGCTTTTTTAATAGGCCTTTCAATGCCAAAAAACCCACTAAAGCCAAATAAAATCCAATTTATGAAACAAAGGTGCACCAGCTTGAACTGCTTTCTCCCACTGCTTCCTGTCTGAGTCACATACCATTTTGGAAGTTAGGTGTTAAAAACAGACACCTGTAAGGAAAACTGACTTGAGTACTCTAGGCTAGGGATTCTCAACATTGGTTCCCCAGACGTTATTGGACTTCAATTCCCATAATCCCCAACCAAAGGCCTCTGGGGCTGGGGATTATGGGAGTTGAAGTCCAATAACATCTGGAGACCCTACATTGAGAAACCCTGCTCTAGGCCACCTCTCAATAACCAGTGTGTAGATGGGATCCTTCATGTTGGGGCTATTCACACCATTGTAGAAAATCGGGCTAGCCTCCACTAGCCTGATTTTCTACAATCGTGAGAACCACCGGGCTTGGCTGCGAACCCGGTGGTTCTTGAGCAGGTAACCCACTCAAGTAGCCTGCCCCTTAAACTGGGTTTGCAGAGCGAGCGCTCCACAAACCCATGAGTAGCTGCAGCGTGGCGCCATGCTGTGGTTACTCATGAGTAGACCCCTGACGGGAGGCTAAAAATCAGCCTCCCAGCTTGGGGGTCTCCCCCACGGAGGGCATACTGGTGCTTCCAGGGGCCACACGGCCCCCGAATTCCCGAGCCCCCGCTGGCTCCGTCACGGAGCCGGCAATCGTGTGGGCAGCTGATCCAGCCGCCCAGGGCTCCCGCTGAGCTTCCCAAACCAGGTCTCACTGATCATGAGACCCGGCTCGTTGTCTTTCCTAATGCCATCTTCCCTCACTTTTAACATGGATTTTATCATGGAAGGGTTTTGCTTTTTCATACAATGGCTTTTTCACAATGGTTTCATTTTCCACAATGGCCTTGTGGAAAGAATAAAATGAATGTGTACATGAACATAGTGTTGCAGATAGTGAGCGACAGTGTTCCCTCTAAGGTGTGATGTTGAATCAGGAAGCCCCCCATTCTGTATGTACGTGCGCACACACTGCCTTGATACTGCTGCCCAAAACACAACTAATTCTGCGCATGTATGAAAAAAAATTAGAGGGAACACTGGTGAGGAACTCTCTTTTGCTAAGCAGATAGCTAGCTAACTAATAGTCCAGGATGTTCTGCTGGTGCTTCTTCAGTGGGATCTAATTACAGCGGCTGTTATGCAAATAAATGCGGCACTGGTGATATGGAAGAAGCACTGGTGCTTCTCCAGTACCACAGGTGCTTCATTAGTCTACATGTAAGCTAGTGCTCTCCTGAGGATGGGTGAGTCTCTCTCTCTCTCTTGCCTTGGAATGCAATACTCATCAGAAATTGTTCTAACACACACCGCCAAGCTTAATAGTAGGGGGCTAGAAACACACTTTAGAGGTAATTTGGAGGTTCTGAATGTGTGAATTTGGAAGTTTGGGATCTGAAAAGATTGTGAGCCCTTTGGGGACAGGGTTCTATCTTATTTTTATTTATTATTTCTCTGTGTAAACCGCCCTAAGCCATTTTTGGAAGGGCAGTAGAGAAATCGAATAACTAACTAACTAACTAACTAACAGGGTGAAAGAATTTGCTAAAGGGGAAGCATCTTGGCTAGGGCTACAGGTGATGCCTCTGAGAATTTGAAGCAGTGTTATGTAAATCAGCACTGAAGAAGAAACATTATTAGAAAATGGGCAGATTAAAGGATTTATTTGATAAGATGTAACCTAAGGTTGGAATTTATAGAAAAATCAATACTTGCACATAAGGAGACTGTGGAATCACACATAAAAGAAAAGAATATTGACAAGTAGCGGTTTAGTTAGCTGAAGGAAGCAAGTTCTACAGCACAAGAAAATACAAGAGAATAATTTGAAAACTGAATTTTCAAACCCTTTTAAAGAGCCATGAAGATAGATCATCAATCTCGTAATCTCTTTCCTTCATAAGCTTGTTTTTGTGCCTTTTAGACTGATATGGATCTTGACAAGATGCATGATGTCATAGAGCTTTTTTCTGTTTTTGATTTGGTACCATTTGCAGAGGATATATTTCTCTCTACTATATTGTGCTTAAATTTATCCACTTAAAATCATTTAATATTAACTATCCAGCAATTCTGAAGAGAATACCCATTTTTATTGCTAAATTGCTGCACAAAAACATGACAGAAGCCAGCTAATATTATAAAGATGGAGCTAGACAAATGGGTGGAAGTTCCACAGATGAAGCACCAGAACCAAACACACCCTGTATCTCATTGCCACCTAGGCCTCACCTCAGAGGTTGTGACATTCTGGTAGGGTGTCTGATGAAGATCATAACAGTTCAGTCCTCTGTTATATGTTATGTTCTATGCTTGCATTTAGTAGAAAAGAGTGAAGAAAGACTCGTATTATTTTCCTGCAGGTAGCATGGGAAATCTCACCAGTTGTTCAAATTTCTAACTATAAGTTCTTTGGACAGTCTCATTCTCATAGGATGCAAGTAGATGACATGTTTAAGCTTTATTTCTGCCCCCCACCCAAGAATTTCAGATCACTAGGATCTTCTTGCCTGAGAAGTGGCATCCTCTCTGACTTGTGTTACTTGACACAGGCCACAATTGCACATAACGTAAAACGGCAGTTAAATGGGGCAGTGGTTGGAATTTGTGTACATCCAAATACATGAAACTGTGGTTTCATAGCAAAAGTGACCTTTGGCTTTCCTCATCAAACTCCAATATGAACCTTTGGTTTGTAGTGAGTTTCACCACCCCAACCTGAGATGTTGCACCGGCAGCACTATGTCCAAACATGGATGCTGCCATAACTACAGTTTCATGCTGTTTCTGGAACCATGATCATAGATAGGGCAGCCTTTAAAGCAGGCCTGCTCAACTTAGGCCCCCCACTTGTTTTTGGACTACAACTCCCATAATCCCCAGCCACAGTGGCCAATAGCCAGGGATTATGAGAGTTATAGTCCAACATCGGCAGGAGGGCCGAAGCTGAGCAGCCCTACTTTAAAGGCTGCCTTACATGTGTGATGATGACAAATGCTGTTCCTGAGTGGACTGCTCTCTGATGAGAGTGGAAGGACGTGGGGAAATGCACGCGGACCTGACGGCAGATGCCACCCAGCCTGGTTGGTCCACACAAGCAAGCCACAGGGATGGGTACCCCAGCAACACCTCTCCTTGTCTTAGTGACTGCCACAAAGAAGTGCAGCCCTCTTCCAGCCCATCAAAGTGCACCCTCTTCCAGCCCATCCACCCTTCTGAACATCTCCATTTTTTTTTTTTTTTGCCCATAACAGTGACTGCACTCTCCTGGGCTCCTGGGACAACTGGGGTTCCCCTCTCCTGTGATTCCCTGTGGTGTTTGCAGTAGATCTGCATACACCACAACACCAGTCTGAACCTGGGAAAATTGAATGAGAGTAAAGATCTGTCCCCAGTCCCCGTGTTTCCCCAATCTGCCTATTCGGCAACACCCGGAAACATGGAGTGTCAAATTCTCCTTTGGGTGCATCAAAGGCTTCCCTGAAGAGGAAGGTTTCACTGCGCAAAATTTCTATCACTAACCAGAGAGAGTGGGGGGCCCACAAAAGTGGGGCCTCCTTTTTTAAGATGACTCAACTCATGATTGTGCAGTCTGATGGAAAACTGAAGGTTGTTGAGCCTAAGGTCCTCCCCAATAGACTGGCCCTCTAATAAGAGTGCTAATCCCTTGGCGGCAAGCCACCATGGGGGCAGGAGTGTGGTTTGATGTCCAAACTGCTTTGCTGGGGTGATCCATCACAAGAGTAACCTTGGTCACAGTGGGTCAGACCCCATGATCTGTCACCCTTCCTCATGTACTGGATCCAAGCAAGACAGAAATATTCGTGTAAAGGGTCATATTCAAAGGACATGATAGATCCTCCTTTTCTGGATAGGGTTGCACTCCCCCCTAAAGGATCAGGTGTGCAGCTTGGGAGTGTTTCTGGACCCAGGCCTCACTCTCGTTTTTCAGGTTGAGGCCATGGCCAAGAGCACCTTCTATCAACTCCAGTTGATATGACATCTACATCCGTTCCTTGAGGATAATGATCTCAGAACAGTGGTGTACTCTCTGGTAATCTCTAGGCTTGACTATTGTAATGCACTCTACGTGGGGCTGCCCTTGAGTGTAGTTTGGAAACTTCAGATGGTCCAAAATGCAGCAGCTAAATTGGTCTTTGGGGTTTCTCAGAGAGACTATATTATGCCTGTTTTAAAGCAATTGCATTGCCTGCCAATAGGTTTCTGGGCAAAATACAAAGTGCTGGTAATTACCTTTAAATTCCCTAAATGGCTTAGGACCGGGTAACCTGAGACAGCTCCGCCTTCTGAATGATCCCAACCGCACATTAAAGTCATCAAGAGAGGTCCATCTCCAGATGCTTCCAGCTCGTCTGACGGTGACTCGGAAACAAGACTTCTCTGTAGTCGCTCCTGGGCTATGGAATGTGCTCCTGATAGACATTTGTGGTTTAACATCTTTACCAGCCTTTTTAAAAGCCCTTAAGACACATTTTTAAAACCAGGCTTTTAGTAATCTTTGAATGTTTTAAATTGTTTTAACATTTTGTTTTTGTTGTGTTTATTTTTGTGAACCACCTAGAGTCTTTGGAGTCTGGCAGTATATAAATAAAAATAAATAAATATACATGTCCCCCTCCAAGGAAGTCATCAGGTTCCCTCCCCTTTCCTGAGTAACAGAAAAATAGTGCCCCTCAGCATCCTCCTGCTGCCAGAAATTGTGTTTGTGGGGGACTGTTTTTGCTGCAGGACTCTTACAAGGGAGGTGGTGCAATCGCTGTCAGATCAAGAGCTCGTATGGCATTTAAAGGCATTTAATTGCCCTTTCCCCACCAAGGGCTCGTGGTCCATTCCAAAAAGGCACATACGTGGTTGGCACACACCCCTTTAAGATCATGGCTAATGGCTGCCATCCTGCAGACGTTCTGTCGCCTTGCTCACAGACTGGCAATGCAGGTGCCAAGGAGCTTGCTGGGATGAGGATTCAGCGGACCAAGAAGGGGGGGGGGGCTCCCCTGCCCTGAAAATGGAGGTTGCCAGGCTGCAGTAGGACAAACAGCTGCAATGCAATTCGTGGTCAGAAAAATTAGCTGTGGGTTCAGCTACCTCCGATTTCGGATTATGTGTGAATGTGGCCACAATCTCCCACTTTCCCCAATGGAGCTACTGGAATAAGGGCTTAGCCAATCTGGTTTATAAGCAACATCTCCTCCCTAAAAGAGCTTAGCTGATCAGAAGCACTCTCATTTGTCCATTTTGAAACCTCTCTATCCATTTTGAACCCTTCATTTAACCCCCTCCTCCAAACACACTTGCACATGCTTTGAAGAGAAAATGGAGAAGAGCTGGTCTTGTGGTAGCAAGTATGACCCTTAGCTAAGCTAGGTCCACCCTGGTTGCATATGAAAGGGAGACTAGAAGTGTGAGCACTGTAAGATATTCTCCTCAGGGGATGGAGTCACTCTGGAAAGAGCAGAAGGTTTCAAGTTCCCTCCCTGGCTTTTCCAAGACAGGACTGAGAGATATTCCTGCCTGCTACCTTGGGGAAGCCACTGCCAGTCTGTGAAGATAATACTGAGCTAGATGGACCTATGGTCTGACTCAGTGAACCTCTTCTCACAATCTGTGAGAACAGCTTCTGTTGGGCTTGCGGGGAGAGCGGGCTTAACCCATTCTCCCCACAGACGAGCAGACGCTCGTAGTGGGGCAGCTGGATCGGCCACCCACATGGCTGCCGGCTCCATCATGGAGCCGGCAGGGGATGCGGGGATCAGGGGCCACACGGCCCCTGAAAGTTCCAGGATGCCCCGCGCAAATGCTGCAGCCTCCTGGTCAGAGGTCTACTCAGGTGTCGCAGCATGACGCAGCGACACACAAGCAACCAAATGAGGTTAATGGAGTGCTTGCTCCGTTAACCTCATTTAAGGGGAGGGGGAATTAGGCGGGCTTGTCACCTTGGGAGCACCAGGCTCGCCTGCGAGCCTGGTGGTTCCCACGAACCCTGGAAAGTGGGCTCAGCTCAGCCCACTTTCCAGGGATCGTGGGAATAGCCTCAGTATATGGGAGCTTACTATGTTCCTATGTTCCTATGTTCCTGTGAGCCACCCTTTTTCAGTTGGTAGAAGGAGCCAGGCTATTGCACCGATGGAAAGGGGATATTTCCATCTGAGTAAATCCTGTATTTATTTTCTGTGTCGGGTTTTGCTGCTCATCAGAAGTTGGTTTAAGAAACAACCTAAGCAAATCAGCAAAATCTCGGTATGTTCTTGTACTTATACAGCCATATTCTAATGATCAGAGTGCACACATTAACTTCTTTGACATATGATTTAACTATGAGGGTGGAATTCAAACATGTAATCCCCACTCCCCCTTCATAGCTGGAATGTAACCGTCCAAGTAAACCTTTATTCTCCTGATGATATAAACTGGGCCCACAGACTGGAGGCAAAAAGAGGAAGTTTACAGGTTGCTTTTCTCTCTAAGTCCCCAATGAAAAGTACAGCTGGAATTAGGGTTACCTCATTGCAGCTTTGATGTCCAGCCTGTCTCTTTAACAGCTGTGCAACTTGTCTGGCTCCTTGCAGCCCTGATCCAGTCCCTTTGAGCTTGACACATCCCACATTTGGGAGCAAGCAGAACTCTTGTTTTGCCCCACAGCTGGCAAAGGTGACAGTGGGCAAAGGGACCTGTGGGGAAATGGGAAGGATTTATTTATTTATTTATTGTCTGTGTTGCTCTTAAAAGCAGATATGCTATCCAAATTGAAAGCTGGCAGTCCTAACAGACAGTAAGAATTGCCTGGCAGATATATGTTAACATACAACATTGTGATCCTAGTGCCTACTCAGACATTACCAGAGCACCACAAATGCCATGGCATAGTTCCTTCCCAACACAAGCCTGCACTGGGGTTTCTTATTGCCCAATGTAACCGTATAAAGATATATACGGATATATAACCCCTGCTAACTTGGCAAAGATATAAAGCAAAGATATAAAGAGTTATAACTTTATATAATTTATATCTTGGCAAAAATATAAAGATATATAACCCCTGCTAACTTGGCAAAGAGGCACCTTTTAACAAGGTGATTCTCTTTATTTAGGAAGGGGAGAGTAACTGGCCCTGTCCACCCCCATCACAGTACCTCCAGTGACTGTTGATTGTGAGCCCTTTGGGGACAGGGATCCAACTTATTTATTTGCTATCTCTCTGTGTAAACTGCCCTGAGCTATTTTTGGAAGGGCAGTATAGAAATCAAAGAATCAATCAATAGGATGGAAGTTGGAGTGTATGACAAGATTTGTGTCTACAGGACATCTCTGACTTCCTCATGTCTTTCCCCCCAGACATGTTAGTATGGGTTGGGAGGATTTTCTTTCACATTGCTTCTCCTCCTTCTGGGACTTGGAAGGCACTGGAGACCAGTCCTGAGCACTCTACCCAGCCTTCTGCCTTGCCTGGTCCTTCTTTCCTCCTCTGCTTCTTTCTGACTTATTTATTTATACCATCTTCCCCTTTCCAGTGCCTCCTCTCCCCATTTTCCTATCTCCTCCCATCTGTGCTGGACATGATTCCCTGGCAATCATCAGTGCCGCACTGTTTGGTACCAGAGGCCCTCCATGGCTTCCAGCTTCAGCAGCTCTTCCTCCACAGTGACCACATGATCCCATCCTATCCAGCATCTTCTGGTAAGGTTGCTGCAGGTTGGCAGGTTGGAATCTGGGGGCAGCTGGGAATCCGCCTTTGCTTTACAGAGATAGCTATGGTGTGACAGCTCCAACTGAGCTCCAAAACCAAAGGAAATTCAATGGCCCATGATATTCACATCATGGGGGAATAAGGCCTGATGTCCATTTTGAGATATTGTACTGGAATACAAAACCATAACCATGAAAACACAATTTAACTAGGTCCTCCATGCCCCAGTCAACTACCTGCATAGGCTGGTGATAGAAGCAAAAGCAGGGACTAGTATTGCAGCAATGTTTAAGATGAATTTGGTAAATTCTGTGCCTCTGAGCAGGTGGTGATTATTGTTACACTGCAGGCAACAACTACAATTTACCTTTACTTTAACGGAATATCGTTACTTTTAAAATTGAAGGGTCCCATATGTGCCACGCTTAATATAAGTTGGTTCAGTACAACAAAAGTGGAAATACTGCTTTAGGATTGCCAGGTGTAATAAAGAGGCAGACATAAGTGCTTGAGTTTAAAACAAGCCATAGCATTACTTGACAAAAATGGTAGACAACAATCATAGCTAAATGAGATGCCCCATGGGACATCTCCCCGGTAAGGATGAACACAAAACTGGTTTTGCCGGTTCAGCTCAAAACCTGGTCCAGGTCAGTTTTGGCCTGGTTAAGCCAAGCCCAGCTCGAATTTGAACCGAGCCGAATAGAGGGAGGGGAGTAAATCTGTACTCACAAGTACAAGCTGCGGCTCCGGCAGCAGCAGTGGCCATGGGGCGGTGAAATAAAGGAAGGAGTGCCTCCCCTGAGAGGCTTCTTCTTCCGTCTGTGTTCTAAAATGGCTGCTGGTCTTTCTTTGCAAACACTACACTACCCACCACTGGACACCTTACAAACAAACAAACCTGTAGAGCCCAATGATGTATCTAAAGTCACATCTAATTTGGTCACCACTGTGCCCGAATATAGCATTTTCCATGCAAATGTTGCTCCAGTTATATGAGTGGTAATGCCAGTGTAGGGATGAAATGGATCATGGTTCCTCAAACATGATCTGGGACTTCTCTTGTTATCCCAATGGTTTATTAATTTCATTACCTGATTAAACCATTTTGATCTACTAAGATGTTCCCAACTAATTGGTCAGCAGCTTTTAATTTAAAACAAAATTAAGCAAGGAGCTGCACAAAAGCAGTTCCCCTGCCACTCAGGTAGAAGTAAAGTTTGTTTTTTAAAAAAACCTTCCCTGTTAATTCTGAAGAGGGTGGGGAATCAGTTCAAAGGATTTTTGTGTTCAAGGGGCACATGAGACTAGTTTAGGAAAAAGAATAATTTTGCAAGTTATTGCAGTGGTAATAAAAATGACACGACTGCTATGTTAGTCATTTCTTATTTATTTCATGTAGACTGAATCATTTGTTACTGTGAAAGAAACACAACCTCAATAAAGGTGTAGTTTGTTTCATACCTCCTTCACCTACCTCCAATTCTGCTTAAGTAATGTGGCTTGATTTTCCCCCATTCCTTTTTCCAACTGCTTTAAACACACACACACCCCAAAACAGCAGTCTTCTCTGTCTATCCAAAAGTGGATCCAACTGCCCGATGCAATTAAATTACACGACCTCAAGCAGAGTGTTTGTATTCTAGCAGGTTGATTAATAGCATTCACATTTAAATGGTCACAGCTAGCCTTTGAAGCCATTAACACCCCATTAAGTTGAATGGGGAAAACTAAGCACCTTTTGTTTCAGACTGCTTAGTGGGAGAAGGCACAACAGCCTAGCTGATTGATTTACACTGAAAGAAGCTTCTCCTCCTTTGAGTTTCAGTTAAGAAGAATAAAGAGGCTGCCAGACAGGGGAAACTTAATATTCAACAACTCTAAACATCCTGTATCCTTTCAACACCTGTAGATAGTTCAAATTGTGCATACCCATAATAAACAGTTATGAAATTAATTATACTAACATTACAGTTTTGAAAACAAACTGATTGCCTTGTTGGCCCATACATTTGGAACTACTCTGAGGGGAGTAAAAAAACGGCATGTCAGTCAGTGTGATGCAAGTAATGCAATGCATTTTGATGCAAGCAATTGTCAGTGTGACATTTCCATCTAACATCTTTGCTGAGCACAATAAGCACAAGCAGTTGTTAGACTTTCCTATAGGGAAAAAAACTCTGTGGAGTTGTCTCTGCTGGTGCTCTCATATTTTTATTTACAGTTACAATAATTTTGTCTCTGCATGCATCTCCCTCCTAACAGGCTGGTAATGATACAATGACATTCTAGCAGAAGTTAATGGCTTGGGTCTTTATTAGAAGTGAAAGGAAACATAGTTGCTGCTCTAAGAAATTGGTTCCTATCCAGGGCCGGACTGGGGGCACTGGCTGCTTTTGACTATCCAAATCTTCTCCCTCTGATTACATCAATTGAAGAATATCTTAAATATTTGGCCATTTGAGGCAAGAAAGGTGTGCTACCTGTCCTTGTCACTGCCTAAGTTCACATTTTTGGTCACAACGTCCATGTTATCTCCCACTCATCAATCCCCCCACCAAATATGGGGGCAAAATATCCAACAGGAATATCCAGCAGAGGAAGAGAGTATTGTAATTTGTGATTGTTTAGCAAAGCACCAAAAGGAAACTGCCCACTCCAGTTATGAACTAGTGCAGAGCCTTATTTTTGCAGTTAGTCAAGAACAAGCATGGAGATTGTAGTACAGTACAAAGTAAATAAGATTTATTAAGTTCAGTACATTTGAGGTGGGAAAGACCTATCCTAACTATGAGCTACATAGTGGATAGGAGGGGGGAGAGAGAGATGCTCCCATCTGCTCTCCAAGGAGAAAGGAAGTAGAACTAACTTGCTACAGGAAATACTTGAGGAGTCAAGGCAGGAGTCACAGAGCAGAGGCAAAGCAGGGACAGGTAAGGAGACCCTCACTAGCTACCTCTACTCCCAATGCCCCTACTGGTCATTAGGATAGTTGGTGTGAAAGGTCGGTGCACTGAAACTCCATCTCCAACAGAGAGACCTCGGTCCTTCTTTCTTGCTATTCTTGCATGATGCCAATGGTTTAAAAAGTTACAAAATTGAGTGTGTTACTAGGCCAAAAGCATGCCAGTGTCCAAGGGGGAAGTAATGGGATGTGCCAAAGTAATCAACAACAACAAATATTTATACACCACTTTTCAACAAAAGTTTCTAAAGTGGTTTACATAGAGAAATACTGTAATAATTCTTTAAAAAACAAATAAAAAGAAAGATGGCAGTGGGATGAAATAAGATCAGTGGGGTAGAAAGGCTGATCCAGAGGGAGAAGCTAAATAGGTCCAGGGGCAGATGCCTTGCCAGCCACTACCTCCTTGGATTTTTCTTAGCTCCAATCTTAGCTCTCCCTGCTTGAGAGAAGAGCAGGTAAGAGTGCAGAAAAGAGGTGGGAGTTGAGAACTGCTGAGAAGCAAGAGAGATCATGATGAGGATAGATGCCCTGTCAGCCACTGCCTCCTTTGATTTTTCACAGGTGCAGTACTGGTGGTTCCCACTTGAGAAAGAAGAGCAGGTAGGAATGAAGTGTGTTAGTGGAGGGAAAGGAGCTTCTGGACTCTCTCTCTCTCACCCCTTAAGCTTAGCCACATCTCTGCACCAAGTGCAGCCATTACACACTTGCACGTAAGATCTAGTCTGGGCAAGTGGGACAGAAGGACAGTGTGGCTGCAAGAATATTAACTTAGTCATCAACACTGAAAGTGAAAGATAGGGAGGACAATTCATTATTGATATTTGACCAAACTGAATGGATTCCATGGCTGTGATTTAATGTTTTGATTAATCACTGAATTTTCAGCAACAACCTTTCTGTGTACTGAGTGATATGATCAGCTATTTCATATGGACTAATTTATTGCTAGCTTAATATGAACAACTTTGAATACACTTGTTAATTAGCTGATATGCTGTGACTAATTGGTTTTTGGACCAATATTTTGATTCTCTGTTACGAGTGACCTGTCATTCAGCTTTTTTCTTTGATAGATATTTGGATTAATTGGTAATTAACCAGATTGATTTATGGATTTGATAGGATGAGTTATTGTACTAATTCAATTTATTCCTTTTTGGTTTATGAATCATCTTATGAATAATGAATCCAAACTGTTGTATGATTTATTGAATTACCTATAACAGGGCTTGTTTTAAGGCTCCAAGAGCAGCTGCTGATTTTCCTAATAAACCTTGAATTTAAATTATATAATATAAATTGCAGCTGATATATTTGTACTTGATGAGCAAGTCTGAAGTACATAGCAGGTGAGGGTACTTCAATTGTGTGAACTTTATTGAATTGTGTCTACTACTAGGAACACAAGGAAACATGTACAGAGGAATCTGAATTTCCATTAGGACCAACAGAAGAGGGTCATACTGGAAACAGGTACTCTGATAAATTAGAGGAAACAAAGAAAGACCTGCAGAACAAGGTGCTGAGTCTAGGAAAATGCACAGCAGTTGCTTACATTCTGACTATTGAGGCAGCAGTGCAATGGGAAAAGCACTTCCCATTGGATATGCCTCTTCAGACTTCTGAAGAGTGCCAGACTTAACATGGCACCAGTGATAGTGTGTTTGTAGGGATTGTCAGTTAGTTCCCCTGCTCCTGGAAGCCCTGTTACTAGCCATGTTTGCTATGCCATTTTGGGGGTGCTTCAGTGTACCTCTCACACTTAGCCTTTCAGCCATTTCCCCTTCCTTAGCCTGTTTGGAAGAGAAATACTGGCTGCATTCTAGACAAAAGGTTATTCTGGCCAAACGTTTTCCTAAAAAGTGCTTTCCAGGTTTGTTTGCAAGGAACTGCAACTAACCAGAGGAAATGACCCTCTCTGATTGCATTAGAGCATAGGCAGAAAGAGACAAGGGACAGACCCAATTAGAGTTGAAAAGAGACAAGAGGGAAAGGAACACAAGTCCTCTTCTTTACTTTGATAAGCTCCAGTTTACATGAAACTTTCTACCTTGTTTCCTTCCTCCTGTTATCAAAATTAAGCAAGTATATGCCAGAATGCATTATGTGCTCTTCTCCAAATGTCTATTTGGGTTATTGCCCAGAGAAATCCCTCTTTCATGAAACTTCCTTTGTCTAAAGTAGGAAACAGGGGAGCCACCTGATATAAACTAATCAGTCAGAAGCAGGAACTCTTGAAGTCATCAGGAAATTCCAGCCTCCTCTAGCCTTAATTCAATGCCTCATAGTATGTTTTTGCCTATAAAACACCCCCTCAAACATGGGATCACACTTTTGCCAGAGTTTTTGCCCCCTGCATCTGCCATCATGCTTTTGCCATCCAGCTTTCTTGCAAACCTGCAACCTGTCTTGGGGTACCATTGCATTTACACCTCATCATTGGACTCTTCACCCCACATCATCTGGGTGCATCCAATCAGCTCGCTTTATGCCTGAGCTCTCCAGAGAGAAGGATTCCCACAGCTAGAATCAGGTAGCTATGACAAATGTTTTTTGTCTTTCTCTCTTCTTTCACCCTCAAGCTTCTATTGCCCTTCCCAGTACTGTAATTTGGTAAACATGCTGCAAGATTAACCACCCACATTTTCATTTTCTGTACCCCCAATAAAATAATTCTTTGTTTTCAAAGTCATGTCTCCATTCTCTTAATTCCCCTTCCAAAGCATCAACAGAGTGGCCACAATCCCACAGGACCTTGAGTAGTTTCTTGCTGTTCATGGGTCTGTACCCATTTGTCTATAATTTTCCCCACTTTAAGCAAAGCATAGATACAGACCATGTCAGTAGACACGTGTACAGTAGAGCCTAGTAACAGCCCACTGTGCCACCAAAAAAATCTCACTGAGAGCTGTGCAACTCTCAGGGATATATTTTCAGGTTGCACAGAACACTTCTTGGAGAAAGAGAGGTTGTAGAAATTTGTTCCCATCACTGAGAATTTTTCAGGACCATTGGTGCTTCTCCCATTGAATGTGTGTTTCATTAGTCAGAAGAATGTCAAGCTCCATGAACATAAAGCTCCATTGGCACATCATGCCAGCCAAAGATCATAACTATGACATTCAAGCTTTGAAAGATAGGATTGAAGAACTTGATAATAAGAACAGGAATTTAAATGTTAAAATGAAAGTGTTAAAAGAGAACCTGAAGGAGCCAATTCAGGTGCATTTCGTAGAGAAACTTTAAGTAGATATCTTGGTGTCTGATTTCTGTGAACTAGTGCAGGGGTTTTCAAACTTTTTGATGCTGTGACTCCCTAAAATAATATATAAAACTACATGAACAAACACACCCCATGTTTAAAGCTACTGACTGACATCCTGACTAAGGGTGTATAGAACAGAAACATATTTTTGAGAGTTAAGCAGCCTGTTTCCAGTCCAGCAGAGTGCTCCTGGAGTGCCAGTAAGCTCCAAAAAATATCTTTGCTCTTCCACAAGAGTGGAAGAGTGCCTATGCTTTAGAAGCTTGGCAGACCAGAACAGGGGCTACTGATGTTAGGAGCACACACACTTTATTAGGCAGGATGTCAGTCACTGATTTGATTAGGTACAGATAAACAGAGCACATTTATCTTTTAAATGAGGATGAGCTTGCTTGCTCCTACTTAATTTTTTAAACCTGGGTTTTATGTTTGAGACTGCCGATCTAATTTCAGGCTCCATGTTATTTTCACTTGATATTTGTTCATTATGGCAGCAACTACTGAAAACTGATTCACACAGTAGAAATCAAGCAAAGGGAGTCAGTATTTTCATGACTTTCTCACTTAATTATTTGTATTCAGCTTGCACACTAATCCAGGATTCAGAAACAGGCACTGTCAATAATGTCAAGCATAGAGCTGGTCCAACTCTCTGAGGCATGGAGAGACAGACAAGGGAATCAGAGCTGAAAACCACCTGGATCCTCTGCTGTTCACAAAGCCAAGGGCAGCACAGCAATGATGTATTTGGCCTCTCACTAGATGAGCTCTCATAAGTGTGTCCCCAAAAGGAACTTCCCCCTGGCCTGTCAGCCAAAGAACTGCCAGTGCTGTGCCTTCCCTTGTTATTGTGAACGGCTGAGCCAAATGCTTGTTGGCTTATGTCTCTGTCTGCTTTCCATCATCTCTATCTCCACACCTTGGACATGTCAGGTAAGAACCCTGCTCTCCTGACATCTCCTTCCTGAATCATTGAACTAGTGGTTCAAGTTCAATGTTCAATAAACTATAAAGAAGTTTATAGAATAAATTCACATGTACAGCTAAAGAGACTGGATAGAGATACTAATAATGTTTGTGATTAGGGTGTCAGGAAAGGCAAGGCTCAGAATGAGCTGAGGCTTGCAATGGATGCCAAAAATAATGAAAGCTTTTACAGATATGTCCAAAACAAGAGGAAGTTCAAGGAAGCAGTAGGTCTGTTGCTTGGAGAAGATGGTGAAACAGTAACGAGTGAAAAAGAGACGACAGAGTTGCTTGCTGCCTATTTTGAATCTGTTTTCTCCGATAAGAAAAAAAAAATAGTGCAGTGAGACCATAGATGCACAAATGGAGACGGGAGGGAATTGAATCTTACAATAAGTAAAAATAAAATACCAATATCAAGTTACAATAAGGACCAAATACTCCTATATCACCCTGGTGGGCCACTGGGATCATCCATCAAGGTCATGCTCCCACTGCCATTAGCTGAGTACCAGAAAGAGGACCTTTTTGGTGGTGACTCCATGGTTATGGAACTCCTTTCTAGTGAAGGGAGTCTGTCCCCCTCATGGTTTCTAAAAAGAACATTTTTGTTTAACAGAGCATTCTTCCTTTATCTATATTTTTAGCTGATGTTTTTTGTCTCTTGTTCCTGTTGTACAATATAGTTTTGTCATTAAAATAAATAAAACACATTATGTATTATTCATATTACACTGTGAGTTTTAATGAAGAGTGGTATATTAGCTGTGCATAGACGGTTTCTTCTCAGGTGGGTGTATTTTGTCAGCCCTGTCTAGAGGTGTCCTAAACAAATAGAGGGAGGGGAAAGGAATGCTTAACCATTCCCCTGACAGCCACACTTACCGTGAAACTCCTCCCCCTCAGCTGCTTTTACCTCTGACAGTGTTCTAGACTCACAAAGGCTGGTCTAGAACTTGGTTTTAGGGGGGAAATTGGCTGGTAGGGAAAAAGTTAAGCACCCCCTTTTCCCTGCCACTTCTCTACATCCCTTTCTAAGAAGATGTGTCCATCAGGCTTTTATAACTTATTCATGGCTGTAGTTTTGTCCTTCGTCCGCAAAACTTGAAATGTAAGAACGTAGGTAGGTTTATAGCTTTGCTTCCACAACAAAGATGGTACGCCAAGTAATTTCAAAATATACTTTCAGTTATCTTGGCTTTATCAGAGGAAACACCTGCTACCATATCAACCTGTGAATGCACTGGTGTCTTCATCAGAGGTCCTTGGAAGTGAGGCAGGTGGTGTTTGGGGAGAGGCCATCTATGTTGTGGCACCCTAATTGTGGTATTTGATTTCATTGTTTTTGTTTGTTTCTTAAACTGCTCTGGAAATGTTGCTGACAAGTGGTATAAAACTCTCAGAATAAATACAATTAAATCAACAGCCAACTGACAAAATGATCCTTTCAGTCCTACTGATTACTTTGGCACCTATATACACTCTTCCTCTTCTTGCCTTCTTTTTTCCCCTAATGCCACTTAGAGAATTGTCCCAGCAGCTCTTAATTTTAAGTATTCAGAGATTTTCAAATGTCATAACTTTCTATTGGTTTATATTATAACTTTCTATTGGTTTATAACCAGCCCACACACTGTCCCCCCCAAATCATTTGTGATTTTGTTGAGATGTTTCCATTTTCCTTTCTGTATGAAGCACCAGGGAATAAATATTTCATCACAAGTGTTTATGCAAAATGCATAAAGTTAAGGGCCAGGTGAATCATCACTGCAGATGTGTTGAGGCCTAGGCATTACTTAGTATTAGAAACTTCACGTTGATTATAAACAAAAAAATACTCAGGTGCGTCACTGCATAGTTAGAAGAGATGGGCAAGAACTAGCAGAAGTTATCTCTTCCCTCCTAGTTTAACTGAATGAGACAGGGCAATTTTTGTTGAAAGAGTCGGCTGGCAATCAATATGTCTCGGCTTGCTTCTCTGTGTCTTGCTGAGAGAGGGAGAGAGAGCTGTTGGAAAAGAATCAAGACATGAAACTTCTTCGCTCTAGTTTAAAGCTTATGAAAGCAAATGATCTCCAGGGCACTAAGCCTTTCACCTTTGTAAACATGCAATGAATTTAAATCAACACAAAACAGAAAGGCTCCTCTTTCCCTCCTGTTGCCGTTTCTCTCATACCTAAAGGCTTTAGATGATATATATCCCTAGATATATAGCAGAATATAGAGAGACTTACTGATAGGGACTTCCTAAACATCTCCTTGGAAACTGAGTGCAAAAGAGAGAGATTACCTTAAAGTAAGCTAGAGATGAAATTTGGATGCTGTTTTGCTCCCATAAAATAAGTTGTCTTTGACCAAAAGGCACCAGGACTGATAATTCTGTGTGAAACTTGAGGTAGGCCCATAAGCAAGGCAGTCTTCCCCTTCTGCACTGGCACCAACTCAAAGACTGCGTAAGAGAGGCCAACGTGTGGAAGTACAAAGCAGAACAGTGGTGAAAGGTAGATCTGTCAACAGATAATGCTTGTAATTTCTAAATAAAATTTCCAGAGGCAGACTGCCTCTGGATACCACATTCAGGGAGAGCTGTTGCCTTCAAATCCTGCCTGTGAGCGTCTCAAGAGACATCTGATTGGCCACTAGGATGCTGGACTAGAGAGGCGTCTGTTCTGATACAGCAAGGCTCTTCTTATGTTCGTAAAGAGAACATAAAACTGCTTTTAGTGCAGTTTATTAAATTGATTTAATGTTTTCTGTTGGCACTTGTTGGAAATCACCCTTTTTGGAAGCTCTGGATTTAATGCACACCATTACACTTCTTTTTCTTTTGCTCCAACTATGTACCTTTAAATGTTTTATATTGTTATACACTGCCAGTAGGTTTAGGTGATGTTGGCAGTTCAGCTGAAAGCTTTCATCTCTGCAAATCTAATACAGGATATAAACAAGGAAGGTTTTCTTTATGCACCAGACAGCAACTCAAAACTGTTATTTGATGTAGGTTTCCAAAGGTTAGAAGCGAGACAAGCTAGCAATAAATTCCACAAAAGCTCCAATCAAGCATATTACCCTTGAACTATAACAATGTTGGAGTTCTTTTCTATGGGGGAGTGTTAGTTTGTGAACTTGTTTACCAAACCTTTTCGTCCATCAATCTCAGATCCCATTGAATTTATGTGAACAGTTCTAAGAGATATAAAGAATATGTTGAGACACTGGTTGGGTTCAGATGAGATGTGTATTCTTTAGATTCCAATCATTCGAGAAAATGATGGAAAACCCATTAACAAAATCTTAAAGAATCACAGAAGTGCTAAGTTGCATTTTTTTTCTAACAGGGTTTAGAGATACTTTATTGCAACAATTGCAAACGAGCAGAAAGTGAAACCAGGCTACAAATGCTATATCAATAAATTAGGGTCTGGATCATAGGAACATAAGAAGCAGCCTTATACCAAGTCATACAATTGGTCCATTTAGCTCATTATTGTTTACATTGACTTGGCAGGGTCTCTCCAAGGCTGCAGGCAGAATTTCTTCCCAACCCTACCTGAAGATGCCTGGGATGGGATCTTCTGCTTGCAAAGCAGCCCCACCCCCTTTTATTATTTTTGTTAATAAGTGTTGCTAAAGTGATGGAGGTTTTGAAAACTGTTATATTGCAAGTATTCCTTAGTAAACATAAATACAAATATACACAACACATGTTTTCATTGGGAGAGTTAATTTAAGAGTGGGAGAATCCAGCACAATACTCTGTGTGGCAAGTTAACTTACAGCCTGGCTCTTCTACCCTACAATAGCTAAGAAGAGGAAAAGCAATACAGAAGAACTTCGGGGTCAAAGCAGTTTGAGCGACACTAACTTCGTGCAACAGATGTTCCAGCTTATGTTTGAATAGGATACATAGGAATTCTTCATTGCTAGAAACATTCCAAGTTCTAAACATTGCACCTCAAGTAGATAAGTACATGGATCGTCTAGATAATTTTTTACACCCGAAGGACACTTTTACTAACCTAATAAAGGTGATGGAACATTAAACAACAGCCATACTTGTCATCCCCATTCTGAAAGTTTTCAAAAAGTAGAAGTATTGTGTTTTTCTTTGTCCCCAGTAGCAGACTAAAAAAGAAGAAATGAACCATAAATGTATCCCTGTTACTCAGCTCCTGCTGAGTGCTAATAGGTCTTGGAATGAAATTGTTTTATTAATTTGATTAAGTTGAAGGAATATCTAGGGTCTCCCATGAATAATTCAGTTTCTCATCATATCCTCGGAAGTCATATATAAAACATTGTTATACCTCAGTGGTCTCTTACAGTCTAACCTACATTTAATTTTCAATAATGTTGATTTATAGTTTTATAAAGCCAAATAATAAATATAATAAATTGCCCCCATATTTCCTGATTCCAGGCACTATAAAATAACCACTGTAGTTTTACATTTCCAGTGTGAAATATTAAAAACATAAATCAAAACAAGATTATTTTTCATCTGGAGATGGAGATCAGTTGCAGAGAAATGACAAATTCATTTTTGTTAAAATGAATGTTTTAAGGCAAAGATCTCCACAGAGTCTCTACTAATTCTAAAAAAAGAAACAAGTTTTTTTTCCCCTGGTAGCAATAGTCTGCATTTGTTGGGTTCTCCCTGACAGGGCTTTGTGTACTACAGAAGGAATAGGTTGAATGATTCCCAGAATTACCAGGAATAAAGTTATACATTTCCAGTTCATGTTATATGTGCATTATTGATAAAGGGATGTTGTTTTCTCTGTTTTTTTACTTCACATGTCTCTCTTCCATCTATGGCTGTACTGCCACCAGGCTGGCATTCTAGTTATTTGAATGTTGTTGTTAATTTTTTTCCTTAACATCCATACAAATAATTGTGTACTATGAAGACCATTACAGAATAATAAGAACAATCCAAGAGAGGCTGTGCTTCTAATTTCACAAGCAGATCCATTTATTGTTACTTACCCAACGTCTCAGCCAGAAACTTCATTGGGAAAAAGAAATACTATTTTGCATCCTTGATTAAAAAGAGTAAATCTAATTATAAGGATTCATTATAACATTTAAATACCTTTCAGCATTCAGAGTGCTTAAAATGTTCAGTCGCAAGAAGCTTTCCGAAGGAGTGATGGTGGCTGAATGCTAAAGGCTTTGAAAGCACATGAAATAGGAATGAATGAAAGAATGAATAGCTGAGCTGAACTAATGGGCTGGGAACAAAACAGAACCCACCTGAATGCCCTGATCCTGGAAATCGGAACCCAGGCTATCCAATTAAATTATCTCTCTGAGGCTTTCTTTCAAAGCTGGGAAATATTAAATTTTGGCAGCTAGTATGAATAGAACATTGCCCATGAGTCTGCACACATACACATGTGCACATGCATGTGTGTACACACACACACACTATTTGGTTAACTACTTACATGGTAACAGCAATATCAGGAGAGGCATCTAATACCTATGTAATAAGCTCTTGGGACCAGAAGCAGATAATATCTCCGTTGATGTTCATGCTGCAACATGCCTAACTTTCAGATAATAAAATGGCTTATTTGAGGGGGTGAAAGCTGTACATCTAATTTCTCCATTTAACTGAAATGGTAAGCACAGAATCTACATCCTTTGAGAGTTATAGGAGAAAAGTTAAACTTATTTTGGTATACAACGATAAGAAAAAGAAATCAGATTATTTCCCAAAAAAGCATTTCTACTTCAAAAAAGGGGAAATTGAGATTAATGTAACTCTGGATATATGACCATTAGACATGTCAAGATATCATTTTCACTTTCATCAGACAGGAAACAAAAAACTTGTTACAAGAGATTGCATCATATCAGCAAAGACAGCTGGGCCCATCATTAACAGTAACTTTAGGGGAAATCCATACTTGGAGACTGTTGAGGCCAAATGTGCCTCTGAATCTGACACCCCTAAGATCGCTAAGTCATATAGCTACAACATCTGGAGAACAATAAACAGATGGATGCTTCTAGAATGTGGCTACTATTATCATCTCCTTTCCCTCTTATTATTATTTTGTATTTACAGGTAAACTTCAGAAAGAGAAGATCTTAAGTTCTCAAACATCATTGCCATATAAACACAACCACACAGACCATACATAACTGCATGCAGGTACAAGTTAATGCAGACATTACACTGACCTTGAATACATGAGCAGACATAATTATTGGAAGTGGATCACTACCACATGCATTCATCATTCTTAACAACGCAGCACTGCTGTGTGATTTACAAGACATTCTAAAAGATTCTCTCTCTTTAAGATATCCCATGATGCATCGTTGTTTGTTTGGAGGGAAGTTCTCTAAGTTCTTCAGTAGTGTCTTCACATCATTGCACACACTGCTCGGAAGGACAAAGGCTATAAACACTTTAAGACAGGGTTTCCTATCCTTTGGTCCTCCAGATGTTGCTGAATTACAACTCCCATCATCCCCGGCCACAATAAATTGCCCATTTATAGTTCAGCAACATCTGGAAGGCCACAGGTTGGGAAACCCTGCTTTAAGAGAAAGCCATCGAGTAGAAATCATAGAATGTTAGGGTTGGAAGGGATTTTGGAGTTGGAGGTCTTCTATTCTAATCTCCTACTAAGAAGAAGAAACTGCTAAGCATCACTGACAGATGGCTGTCCAGAGTCTAGTCCAACTTCTAGAGAAGAGCCCTCCTTCATTAAAGAAGGCAGACTGTTCCCCTGTCTAAGAGTTCTTACAATTAAGAAATTTCTCTTAATGTCTAGCCTGAATTTGCTTCCTTTCTTGTAATTTCAACCCATTGGTTCTAGTCCAGTTCTCAGAATCGACAGAGAACAAGACTGCTCCTCCTTTGTGATGGCCCTTCAGACACTTAATACTGAGAGAGTTTCCACAAGATCAGCATCTCTGGAAACTGCAGAAATGGCTAAGGCAGACAAATTTCCACTTGAGAGCATCCCACCTGATTATAATACAAACTTTCAGAATGCCCACAAGAGAATCTGAATATGCCAGATACAGGTGAAACTCGGAAAATTAGAATATCGTGCAAAAGTCCATTAATTTCAGTAATGCAAATTAAAAGGTGAAACTGATATATGAGACAGACGCATTACATGCAAAGCGAGATAAGTCAAGCCTTAATTTGTCATAATTATGATGATCATGGCGTACAGCTCATGAAAACCCCAAATCCACAATCTCAGAAAATTAGAATATTACATGGAACCAAGAAGACAAGGATTGAAGAATAGAACAATATCGGACCTCTGAAAAGTATACAGTGTACTGTGCTTGATTGGCCAGCAAACTCGCCTGACCTGACCCCATAGAGAATCTATGGGGCATTGCCAAGAGAAGGATGAGAGACATGAGACCAAACAATGCAGAATTGCTGAAGGCCGCTAATGAAGCATCCCGGTCTTCCATAATACCTCATCTGTGCCACAGGCTGATAGCATCCATGCCACACCGCATTGAGGCAGTAATTGCTGCAAAAGGGGCCCAAACCAAGTACTGAATACATATGCATGCTTATACTTTTCAGAGGTCCGATATTGTTCTATTCTTCAATCCTTGTCTTCTTGGTTCCATGTAATATTCTAATTTTCTGAGATTGTGGATTTGGGGTTTTCATGAGCTGTACGCCATGATCATCACAATTATAACAAATTAAGGCTTGACTTATCTCGCTTTGCATGTAATGCGTCTGTCTCATATATCAGTTTCACCTTTTAATTTGCATTACTGAAATTAATGGACTTTTGCACGATATTCTAATTTTCCGAGTTTCACCTGTAATCACACAATCCATGATGTGTATTCCTGAGATGGAAAACAGGACACAGACTTTACAAACTATCAACAATATTTAAAAGTCCAGAGATCATGAGGTAAATGTAATATCTGCATTGACTCCTAGATCTAGAATGACAATGAAGACCACCATAAGTGCTGAGTAGGGATGTGCGGAACAGTTCCCACTGTACCAGAAAGCTTGCTGATTTGGCCCCCTTATCCTTACCCATAACCTCCTTCACCACTGAGGTCTTCCTGCCCGTGTATCTCTTCAGAACTCATGTTCTGAACTGCCCAAGACCTTCACTTCCATAACCCCTGGTAAAGCCTATTTGCCTCTGTTCCACCCAGAAAAGGATGACCAGCAACCTTTGCAATCAATGTGCTCCAGCTATGCAGAACGTGGCTCTGGTAGGTAGACTCTAACGTGATTTCTGTCTCTACTTTGTCACCCAGTGTTAGGATCTTCTCAAGCATGCATTTGATAGTACCCAATGCTCTGTTTACCGACCAGCATCCTGTTGTTAGCTGCTTCTGTCTGGCTCCCCAAGAGATCACCAACTACCACCTTTGTGTGCACTTCTCTTCTTCTTTAATAAACTTCATCTTTGTCTTGACTCTGTCCTTTTAGGTACCCCAACGCTGACCCTGCATTTACCTACGATCAACTTCCCAACTACCTTATATAAGATCATTGCTGTATACATGTTTGCTCCAATTAACGGCAATTCATCACATAGATCCCAAATCACAGTCACAGGCATGTTAACAACCACATGCCTGAGCAAACATGGTACCAAGTTGCAGTGACGGCCATGCCAGTGTTAGTGCTCCTTAACACAATGTAGAAGTGCTCTGTGTGACTAATGAGGGTGAGGTTTTCCCCATGACAGCAGCAAGGGAGAAAGTGGTGAGGATGAAGGCTGAGTGAGAGAGAGAGCGAATGTTCCTGGCATAGTATGCAAAAAACCATTTTGATGTTGATTTTGAAACTCTGATCTCTAGTTATCAAAGCATGAACTAAAACATCAACCCTAAAATACAAAATTAACCCTAATACAAGCAGTGCATGTTTAATAGAAAATCAGCCTTATTTATTTGGCTATAGAACAGGGTGGATTGATTTATATCACCAAGAGAAAACCTCAGTTTAAATGATTGATTTCAATCAAGTTTTCCACGCTTCTGCACATTTTTTAAAAACAAGGGTGCAAAATCTGATAGCTAAAATGTGTTAATTTACAATTAAATAGAGCATTTATAAGATCTAGGAGGGTAAATTTGTGTGATTTTAATACAATTTTATTTTTACTAATTTAGGAAATAGTATATATTATACCTGATTTTTTAATGTAATTGAATTAACGGCAATTCATCACATAGATCCCAAATCACAGTCACAGGCATGTTAACAACCACATGCCACTTTACTCATTACACGTGACACGTAACCACTTTACTCATTACATGTGACAGACTTCCCTGCATCTGATGGTTGCACGGCTTACACCTGAAACATTTCCTTTTTACACAGGGAAGGCATTTCTTCAAAATATTGCAGACAGGATGTCTCCTACACCCAGAAGCAATGACAGTTTTTCAGTGGCAAAAGGTAGAGTAATACACAAAGTTTTGTACTAATGCCTTCCCTTTAAAACAAAAAATCCAATTTAAACTTTAAAAATCCATGTGTGTGTCTGTGTGTGTCTCTGTGTTCACTAATTTATTTTATTTTATTTTACATTTATATCCCGCTCTTCCTCCAAGGAGCCCAGAGCAGTGTAATACATACTTGAGTTTCTCTTTCACAACAACCCTGTGAAGTAGGTTAGGCTGAGAGAGAAGTGACTGGCCCAGAATCACCCAGCTAGTTTCATGGCTGAATGGGGATTTGAACTCGGGTCTCCCCAGTCCTAGTCCAGCACTCTAACCATTACACCAAACTGGCTCCTAATGAGCAGAACAGTCTAACTTCCGATCCAGAAACAATTTTAAACATCCATAAATAGGATAGAAAAACTGAAACGTTAATGGTTAATTTTGTGAAACCTCTCTCTATATATTTAATTCTACTAGCCGGCATGCATGTCGGAACACATTGCGAGAGTTCCGGCCTTGGGGGCGAGAGTTGTGGGCAAGAGAATATGGCGGCGGCTGCGGGCCGCCGCCTGGCCTGAGGAGGTGGTGGTGGGATGGCCTGACCTGGTCAGGCCGTCCTGGCCTGGGTGAGGAGGAGGAGGCGGCCTCGGCTGGCCACTGGGAGGCGAAGCAGCGGCGGGACAGCCTGGCCTGGCTAGGCCGTCCCAGGTAAGGAGAAGACAGGAGCCTCGGCTGGCCGCTGGGGAGAGGTGGCGGAGGGACAGCCTGGCCTAGCCAGGCCATTTCAGGTAAGGAGGCGGTGGCAGTGGAGGTGAGGAGGTCCTGTACCAGGTGAGGAGGAGGCGGTGGAGGAGGAGGCGGCTGAGAGTGTTCTACGCTGGCGAGAGTGGCTGTTGCCGCCGGGCTGAGGAGAGAAGGAAAGTGGCCAAGGGGAAAGCTGGGGCAGGCAGTTAGGTGGCGGAGCCAGTGACGGGCCTCACCCAGCCCGCACAAAAGTGGCTGTTGCTGGGCCGAGGAGAGAGGTAAAGCAGCAGCGGAGGGGAAAGCTCGGGGTGGGTGGGTGGTTAGGAGGTGGTGGCGGCAAGGAGGAGGAGGCGGCGGCAAGGAGGAGGAGGCGGCAGCAAGCCCGGCTGCTGAAAGGAGGTGGCAGCGGGCCCTGCACACCCGCTGGGGTCAGGTCAGGAGGTGGCAGTTCTGAATCTTGACTTTGGGCAGGTGGTGAGGAGGCAGGGGGGAGTGGGCCGGCCAGGAAGTAGGGGGAAAGTGGGCCGGGCGGGCATCAGAGACGCCTGGGGGAAGAGTCAGGGAGAACTAGGGGCGTATGGCCAGCGAAGCCAGCGTGGGGTTGGGCACGGCTGGACCCAACTAGCGCACAGATGCTCTGTGTGGGGTCAGCTAGTTCTATCTTATTCTCACTAGAAACAACTATTAATTCCAATCTATTCCATTCTTGGGTACTCACCTTTGGATCATCAGTTTTCTTACAAGGAAAGTACAGTTCTGGCAATTGTAGCTTTGTAGCACTGCTAGGGATCATGAATGTTCATACACAGACCTGCTGAAAGATCCAGTCAAGAGTTGCCATGTTTAGACTTTCTATGCCAAAACATCTGTATCTGGGAGAGATGTTTGTTCCCAACACAGGCCACCTCCCATTACTAAATCTCTCGCAGCATACATCCTCCAGCAAATACTAGGGCAGTTCAAACAATCAACGATGGGGTAGGAGATCCTACTCCATGTGGATAGGATGAGTGCACCTTACCTAGGTTATATCCACAGCTTCTGAACCAGGTAGCCAGAGAAATCATCATGCCCAGCAGGGGCTTGACTGACAATCAAACTCCACACCTCCAACCTTGTATTTATCTAATACATGATTGAACATGAGGAGTGCATCCAGCTCCTGAATTAGGGTAAGAAGGCTTTAACCTGCCCTAATGTTGAGCGTATGAACTTCCCTACTGTATTGAATAAGATCTGAAGGTGGTTAGAAATTGAATCTGAAATCACAGATTAGGTAGCCACTCAACTCCTTATGCTATAAAAACTATTATTCATTTATTTAAAATATTTATTCACCGGCTCTCCAGTACACTACTGCTTGGGGAGGTCCACAACATTAATAAAAAGAAAAATGTAAAATAAGACTAATAAAGTTAACCAAATCTAAGTTAAACCAGTTAAAAGACAAGGCTAAGACCACATTTAAAATTACATTTTTTTTAAAAAAGTTTCAAATTAAAATTTACTTTAAAAGCTACAAACTGAAAACTATAAAGAACCTACCAGATATAAACAGAGAAGAAACATTTAAAAGCCTCTTTTAAAAGATGCGTTTTCAATTTAAAAAAAAACACTGAGGGATGGAATATGGTGAAGCTCTTCAGGGAGGGTATTGAAAAGCCAAAGGGCCACAACCAAGTCCTGACAATAGGATCTCTGTTAATGATGGGGCCATGAACAGGGCCTGAGATGATGAGTGGAGGGCCCTGGCAGGTTTGTATGGGTGAATGCAGTCTGACAGGTACCCCTGCCCTAAGCCATGTAGAACTTTAAAGGTCAAGACCAGCCACATGAATCTAGCCGGTGGACCGGTAACCAAAGAAACTGCAACAGGATGGATGTGCACTCAAGAAGCGACTTGCACCCATGAGCATCCTTGCAGTAGCATTCTAGACCAGCTGAAACTTCTGAACCATTTTCAGGCAACCCCACACAGAGCGCATTGCAGTAGTCCAAGCTGGATGTTACCAAAGCATGAGTGACTAAGGTCAAGTACAACTTCTCCAAGTAGGACCACAGCTGGCATTCCAGCCATAGCTGGTAAAAGGCACCTCTGCATACCACCACCACAGGACAGCATCAGGTCCAGAAACACCCCCAAGGTGCGGACTTTGTCTTTCAGAGGGAGTGTGACCACGCCCAAGATAGGGATGTGCATGGAACCAGCAGGGGACAGCACAAAGGCGGGGGGATACCTTTAAGGGTGGGGGAGGATGCTCTTACCCCTCCTGCCGCATTTCCCCCACAAGTGCTGCAATTTAAAAAGGTCCGATGGGGCAGCAGTGTACCTCCCTGCCATCCCATTTCCTCGTCAGACCAGAAGTACGTGGCACTCTGCACATGTCAGGCACGTGCGTGCGCACATCACACACATGCCCAAAATGCGCACGCATATTGGATACTTCTGGTCCCTTCAAATCTGACAAGGCAACAGGACAGCAGGGACGTACGCTGCCACCCTGCTGAAGCCTTTTAAATTGCAGCGCCAGTGGGGGAAGCACGGCGGGAGGGGTAAGAGCACTCTCACCCACCCTTAAAGATATCCTGCCCCCCATCTTCAAACCAGCCAAACCACCATTCGTTCAAATCTGTTCAGAGGCCCATAAAAGGGCCTTTGAACAGGTTCATGCACATTCCTAGCCCAAACAGGGAGAAAGATAGCACTAGAAAGGCTACCCACATAATTCCATATGACAGAGTTCTAGCGTTGTTCCACAATGTTCACCCTGTTTTCCAGCTTCCAGTAACAGCTAATTAAAACAGAAACAGTACAAACTCCAAACATATATTCATTATAAGAACGTAAGAACATAAGAGCAGGCCTGCTGGATCAGGCCCAAGGCCCATCTAGTCCAGCATCCTGTTTCACACCTTGGCCCACCAGATGCCACAGGCAGGAGTTGAGGGCATGACCTCTCTCCTGCTTTTACTCCCCTGTCACTGGTACTCAGAGGCATTCCTGCCTTTGAGACTGGAGGTGGCCTATAGGCCTCCAACTAGTAGCCAATGATAGACCTCTCCTCCACTAAGTTATCCAAACCCCTCTTAAAGCTATCCAGGTTGATGGCTGTCACCACATCTTGTGGCAGAGAATTCAAAAAGTAGATTATGCATTGTGTGAAAAAGTACCTCCATTTGTTGGTCCTAGATTTCCTGGCAATCAATTTCATGGGGTGACCCCTGGTTCTAGTATTGTGTGTGAGAGAGAAATTTCTCTCTATCCACTTTCTCCACACCATGAGAAATTTCTCTATATCCACTTTCTCCCCACCATGCATGATTTTATAGATCTCTGTCAGGTCTCCCTGTAGTCATATTTTTTCTAAACTAAATAGCTCCAGGTGTTTTAGCTTTGCCTCATAAGAAAGGTGCTCTAGGCCCTTGATCATCTTGGTTGCCCTCTTCTGCTACTTTTCCAGTTCTACAATGTCCTTTTTTTAGATGTGGCAACCAGAATTGTACGCAGTTCTCCAGGTGTGGCCACACCATCTTTTTTTTTATAAGGGCGTTATAATATTAGCAGTTTTATTTTCAATCTCCTTCCTAATGATCCCTAGCATGGAACTGGCCTTTTTCACAGCTGCCGTACATTGAGTCGACACTTTCAATGAGCTACTCACCATAACCCCAAGACCCCTCTCCTGGTCAGTCACTGTTAGCTCAGATCCCACCACCGTATACTTGAAGTTGGGGGTTTTCATCCCAATGTGCATCACTTTACACTTGCCAACACTGAACCGCATTTGCCATTTTGTCACCCACTCACCCAGTTTGGAGAGATCCTTTTGGAACTCCTCACAATCTGTTTTGGATTTCACTTTCCCAAAAGAGTTTGGTATCATCTGCAAATTTGGCCACCTCGTTGCTTACCCCTACTTCTAGATCATTTATGAATCAATTAAAAAACACCAGTCCCAGTACAGATCCCTGGGGGACCCCACTTCTTACTTCCCTCCATTGTGAAAACTCTCCATTTATACCTACCCTCTGTTTCCTGTCTTTCAACCAGTTAGCAATCCACACATGTACTTGTCCCCTTATTCCATGACTGCTAAGTTTCCTCAGGAGTCTTTGATAAGGAACTCTGTCAAAAAGCTTTTTAGAAGTCCAGGTATACTATGTCAACTGGATCACCTTGATCCACACACTTGTTGACACCCTCAAAGAACTCCAAAAGGTATGTGAGGCAAGATTTCCCTTTGCAGAAGCCATGTTGGTTCTCTCCCAGCAGGGCCTGTTCTTATATGTGCTTTACAATTTTATCCTTGAGGATGCTTTCCATCAATTTGCCTGGAACGGATGTTAAGCTAACCGGACTGTAATTTCCTGGATCGCCCCTGGATCCCTTTTTGAAAATCGGTGTTACATTGGCTACTTTCCAGTCCTCCGGTACAGAGCCCGATTGCAGGGATAAGTTATATATTTTAGCAAGGAGGTTCGGCAATTTGACATTTGAGTTCTTTGAGGACTCTTGGATGGATGCCATCCAGCCCTGGTGATTTGTTAGTTTTCAGTTTTTCCAGGAAAGTTTAGAACATCATCTCTTGTCACTTCTATCTGACTCAGTTCTTAAGCCTCCATCTCAGAAAAGCCTGGTTCAGGAACAGGTATTTGCTCAGTATCCTCTGCTGTGAAGAAAGATGCAAAGAACTCATTTAGTTTCTCTACAACCTCCATAACCTCCTTAATAATCCCTTTCACTCCCTCATTGTCTAATGGCCCAACCGCCTCCCTGGCAGGTTTCCTGCTTCTGATGTATTTAAAGAAGTTTTTGTTATTCCCCTTGATACTTTAGCTAAATGTTCCTCAAACTCTCTCTTCACCTTCCTTATTGTCACCTTGCATTTCTTTTGCCAGAGTTTGTGTTCCTTTCTGTTCTCTTCATTTGGGCAGGTCTTCCAATTCCAATTCTTCCTTTTTATGGCTTCCTTGATGGTACCTGTTAGCCATGCTGGCATCTTCCTGGACCTAACGGTACCTTTCCTCCTTTGGGGTATACAATCTAACTGGGCTTCTAGTATTGTGGTTTTGAGTAAACTTCATGCGTTCTGGAGCAAAGTGACTCTCCTGATTTTCCCTTTCAAATTTCTTTTCACCATACTCCTCATTTTGGAGAAGTTTCCTCTTCTGCAATTTAAAATGTCTGTGTTAGACTTCCTTGGTGATTCTCTCTCCGCATATATGATGAATTTGATCACACTAAGGTCACTGTTCCCTAAAGGGTCGATGACACTGACATCACACACCAGGTCCTGGGTGCCAATTAGGATTAAGTCCAAGGTCACCTTCTCTCTGGTTGGTTCCAAGACCAACTGTTCTAGGGCACAGTCATTCAGTGTATCTAGAAATTTGACCTCTCTGTCCTTACCTGACTATGAATTTACCCAGTCTATGTGTGGGTAATTGAAGTCACCCATTATTACAGCCCTGCCTCTCCTTGACGCCTCCCTGATTTCCTCCTGCAACTCCCAGTCACTGTCGACATTATGATCCGGAGGGCGATAGCACGTCCCCAGTAGCACATTTCCTTTCTGGCCTTGTATAGTCACCCACAGGGTTTCTGTGGAGAACTCCAGTCCACCTAGGTTTTCTAGCTTGTTAGAATCTATCCCTTCTTTAACATACAGTGCTACTCCACCTCCAAGGCACCCCTCCCTGTCCTTTCTATAGAGTTTATATCCAGGGATAACAGTGTCCCACTGGTTCTCACTGTTCCACCATGTTTCTGTTATGCCCACCATATCTATTTCTGTGTTAGCAACCAAGCACTCCAGCTCACCCATCTTGGCTCAGAGGCTTCTGGCACTGGCATATAGGAACCTGTATGCTGAGTCTTTCACCTGGTGTATGCTATCTTTCTTTGCACTCTTTCTGTCTGCTCTTTATGTGGTTCTGTTCGTCCCCTTCTGATTTATCGGAATCCTTTGCACCTTCGCACTTTAAAGGATGGCATTTGCCAAACTGGATGCTGCTCAGCTCCTGTCGGCTATTCCCCAGGCATCATTTTAAAAGCTGCTCTGCAACCTTTTTGATTTTAAGTGCCAGCAGTCTGATTCCATCTTGGTTCAAGTGCAGCCCGTCCCTTTTGTACAGGCCTTGCTTTCCCCAAAATGTATCCCAGTGCCTTACAAATCTAAAGCCCTCTTCCCGCCACCAATGTCTCATCCACGCAGTGAAACTCCTCAGCTCTGCCTGTCTCACTGTACCTGCATGTGGAACAGGCAACACATCTGAGAATGCTACCTTGGGGGTCCTGGACTTCAATACACTACCTAACAACCTAAATTTGGCTTCCAGGACCTCCCAACTACATTTCCTCACATCGTTGGAGCCAAAGTGCACCACAACAGCTGTCTCCTTCCCCAGCACTGCCTAACAGCCTATCTAGACACTGTGTTATGTCCGCAACCTTCGCACCAGGCAGGCAAGTCACCATGCGGCCAACACGCGGGCCATACACCCATCTCTCTATTCGTCTAATGATCAAATCACCCATTACAGGGAGGCCCCCACCCCACAGAGGAGTATCCCCTGTGCGAGAGGATATGGGCTCATCTTCCACTGAAGGGGTCCCTTCTAAAGGAGCATTTCCCTCTTCCTTTGACAGATGTCCTCCTTGCCCAAGACCTTCATTCTCCCTGACAGCAGAGGAGCTATCAGCCCTGGCATGGGATGTCTCTACCACATCCCTGATGGTCTCGTCCGCATGCCTCTTTGTCTCTCTGAGCTTCTCCAGATCTGCCACCTTGGTCTCAAGGGAACGAATTTGTTCCCTGAGGGCCAGGACCTCATTGCACCGAGCACACACCCATGACTTCTGCCCATGGGGCAAATAGTCATACATGCAACACTCTGTGCAATACACTGGGAAGTGCCCCCTCCCCTTCTGACTTTATATCTTCATACTGGTTTTGTTGGCTGTTTACAGTATTTAGAAATAGTCATTAGAAGGACAGGACTCCGCTGCAATCATCAGCTATTTAACTGTCCAAACAGCCTTTCTCAAGAATATGAGAGAGGGATTTGTACTTCCCTTCTCTTCTCCACTGGGCTCCTTGTGATAACAGGGGCTTGTTCCAGGCTTCCACACACACTTCCCACTAAACTCCTGCAAAACTCCAATGTCCTGTTTGCTATCCCTGTTTGCTATGCTCTTGGGCCTTCACCTCTTATGTAGAGAGTAGACTTCCAACTGAGACACAGGATGTGTCTCTGTTGGAATGTCAAAGGAATGTGGGGCCTCCCACAGCCATAACTGACTCCACCCCCTCCTGGCAGGGACAAACAAAAACACTGGAGTTTGCTAGTCCTAGCAAATCTCTCTCTCTCTCTCTCTCTCTCTCTCTCTCTCTCTCTCTCTCTCTCACACACACACACACACACACACACACACACGGACTTATCCCTTAAGGAGAAACCAGAACCTCAAAATCTCCCCTCCTCCTCTTAGTTGGTTTGAAGGGGAGAAAGGCTAGATGTTGTTCTATTTTGAAAAACCTGCTCACCTCCTCAAGCTGTGTCTGCTCTTCACAGAGTAGGCTTCCAATTATATGCTAATTTTGTCATAGCTGAGATATAATTGTTATAATTGATATAATCCATAATTGTTTCTCATTTGAGAAAAAAACTCAGCATATTGCCTTTGCTTCAGCAAAAGTTTTAAAGATTCTGATGCCCTCAAGGCAAATCATGTTGCTTAAGCAGAGGCTGCTTATACTGTAGTCCTAAACCTGTTATATAAAGATTAACACAGTGGTCACTTTTCAAAAGGAAAGATTGCCCAAAATTAAAGCTTCTTGATTCCATTGGCACTGCATTCCCATAGACCATTCTGAATAGTTCCTCAAATTAGAAACTAGACTTTTTCTATTTGAGATAAAAAGTGTAATAAACAAAATAATTGATAGTCAAAGCAACAGCTAGAAAACATTGACCTCAAAACAAGTCTCTGTTGAATATTTTATGAATATGCTTAATAAACTGAGAATGTTTTATAATATATGCATATATTACATAAAATTCAACATCTGGTCCTTCATCTAGTTTTTTCAGCATTCTTAAGTAATTCACCATTTCCTTGCATTTTTAAAAAAACTTTCAACAGATATCTTTCATGGACTTTAATGAAGAGCAATATGATGGCAGCTAAAGAAAAGTAGACGCTCTCTCTGTGGTCTACAGATATATTTGCCAGCTGTTTCGTCACTAGCTCTGTCGTACAAGGTGTTTCTCTTTCCCAGTATTGAGTTTGAATTGTTTCCTTTTTATATAAGACTATTATATCTAACTTCAAAGTAACTTCCTTCATATGATATTCTTCCCCTCCCCCTTCACTCTACAGCTGTATCTAAGTCGATTCAAAGCTATTGGGTTTCTACCAAGATACATGGGTAACATTTGAGATTTAGTGCTTGCCTATTATTTAGAAAACTGCTTTTAGAAGCAGAGTGAAACTGTCACAGGAAAAGAAAACGGGAAGAAAAGACAATGCTAAATACAACTTAACAAGGAATCTCCTCTGAGCTTATAACAAATCAAAGTCATATTTAGTTGGGATCAGAAAGAGGAAGCTTGCAATCCTGTGGGGATGCTTCCCCTTTAAAAGGTGAAAGGGGAACAAGAGAGGATGTTTCAAAAGCATGGAACAGTTTAAAATAATCATATGTTTAGGAATCAAGTAAATGCAGGCAAGCTGAAGAAACGTTGCTATTAAGGCACTGCGTGTGCACAAACAAGAGAGTCGTGCTTTTAGCATTGGCATAGCAGATGCTTTTCTGAGGGTTCATCCCATGGCACCAATGTTATTGGATACATGTGAATAGCAGCACACACTAGATTTCTAATAATTCAATTTTTTTTAAATCGAAACTCACAAGAAGGTCAGAGCAGAAAAACTTGCTTGGCAAAAAAACAAGTGCAACTTATCCGAGCATTGTCTCTGCTTATTTATGTATTTATTTATTTATTTATTTATTTAAATTTTCTTATATGCCTCCTCCTCCAAAGACTCTAGGCAGTGAACAACAATATCAATACGAATTTGTTGTTGTTGTTGTTGTTAGGCAAACACCTGGCGTAACAGGTGGGTCTTAAGGGCCTTAAAAGCAGCCAGGGAGGGGGCTGAATGAATCTGAGGGGGAAGAGTATTCTAAAGAAAGGGGTGGCCTCAAAGAAGGCCCTCCTATGGTCCCAGGCAACACACACTACACCAGGGCCTTGGACTCTAAGGAGGGCCAGCTGAGAAGATCTCAAAGGTCGGGATACAACTGGCCGAGAGAGGCGATCCCAGAGATTTATAGGTGCTGAGCCCATAAGGGTTTTGTAGGTGAGAACCAGCACTTTGAATTGGACCCGGAAGCGAGCAGGCAACCAGTGCAGCGACCATAAAAGAGGTGTGACACTATCAAATCTATGCTTATGGCTCCATCTGGGACTAGGACTGTTCAGGTCCCTGAGAACATACGGGTTCAACCATTCACCCAGACCTCTGATGCAAAAATGAAACTATTTCCTTTAGATCCTTAGATTGGCAAGCAACTCCCACATCTGAAAGGCTCCAAACAATGTTAGAGTAGAGAGATGCCATGCCACAACAAGAAAGAGAAGAAGAATGAGAATATGGATAACAGCTAGTTAAGATCAGTTAAGATCACTCAATCAGAAACTATAAATTAAATGCTGGTCATTTATCTGGATTACTAGAAGTTAAAAGCTGCATTGAATCCACAAACTATTTCCATTAGGGTATGTGTATGAGGCAGGAGGATAAGAATACCAGATGGAACAACTCCAGAAGGTGTATATCTGACTATGTCGGATGGCTGCCAAAGGAGGCTAGTTTGAAGACCTTCTCCTTCATATAGTGTGTGTGTGTGTGTGTGTGTGTGTGAGAGAGAGAGAGAGAGAGAGAGAGAGAGAGAGAGAGAGAATTCTACCCATATTTGGCAACTAAGGTTAGCCTTCTTCTAAAGTGACAGGGATCAAGTAATTCAGTGAGAAAAATTTCCCAATCACTTAACTCTATGAGGAAAACTCCCAAATTCCTGTATCACTCTGTAATGTCAATGAGCTTTCATTAATCAATGACAACCAATCCTCATATACTAATACACAGCCAATTGTTCATGTGCAGGTTCAAAGCACTAGCTGTAAATCCTTAATGACTTGGAATTTGACACCATTGAAGTTTATGCACCACAAAGTCTCTTCAGATAGATTCTCTTTAAGCAACCAAGTAGCTGTATGATATCTGTTTTAAATCTGAGTGTATCTCTGCAACTGTTTCACATGAAAGTTGTTTGTATTTATATCTTTAATCAGGACCTTTAATCCTTAGCAGACCTTGGAGCTATTCTCACGATCAGCAAAAATTGGGCTAGCCTCTGCTAGCCCAATTTTTGCTAATCGTGAGAACCACCGGGCTTGGCTATGAGCCCAGTGGTTCTAGAGTAGATAACCCGCTCAAGTACCCCTCCCCTTAGCCCGGGTTTGCGGAGCGAGCACTCCACAAACCCGGGCTATCTGATCGTGAGTAGCCATGGCGCGGCTCTGCACCATGGCTAATCGCGAGTAGACCCCCAGAGGGGAGGCGAAAAGCCACCTTGCGGCTCCGGGGGTCTCCCCAGTATGCCCTGTGCGCTTGTGCAGGGCATACTGGGGTTTCCAGGAGCTGCGCAGCCCCTGAGCTCCCCAGCCCCAGCCAGCTCCATCACGAAGCCAGCAATCGTGTGGTTGGCCGATCCGGCCACCCAGGGCTCCCTCCCCACTCATGTGCGGGGAGAGCGGGCTAGCCCACTCTCTCCGTGCACCCTGCTGAACCGGGTCTCACTGATCGTGAGACCCGGTCCCTTGTGTGTCCATGTGTGTCACTCACTACTCACTACTGTACCTAATTTGGTTCAAAACAGTTATACAGTCCACATGTTAGCCCACTTGTGCCTCAAACATTCACACATCTGCCATCTGTGATTAGGGTAGACAACATCTTCACCAACTATGCCGTTGAGGTTTCCCCATGTGCCCCTACAGCTGTAGCAAATTTGGTTCAAATCAGTTAGGCAGTTCACAAGTTAGCCCAGTTGCACCTCAAAAATCTATGTGTTTGCCATCTTGAATTGGGGTGGATGCTATCATCACAAACTATGCCATCAAAGTTTTCCTATGTGTCACTCACTACAACGGTACTTAATTTGGTTCAAATCAGACAGTCCACAAGTTAGCCCACTTGCGCCCCAAATATTCATGTGTCTGCTATGTTGGATTGGGATAGATAACATCATCACAAACTATGCCATTGAGGTTTCCCTATGTGCCTCTACAGCTGTAGCAAATTTGGTTCAAATCAGTTAGGCGGTTCATAAGTTAGCCCACTTGTGCCTCAATAGTTTACACCATCTGCCATCTTGAATCGGGGTGGATGACATCATCACAAACTATGCTGTTGAGGAGTCCCTATGTGGCTCGACAACTGTACCCAATTTGGTTCATATTGGTTCAGGCATTACAAAGTTGATGACACACACACACACACACGAAATGCCAGGTGATCTCATAAGCCTACCGGAAAGTAGGCTAAAAAGCAAGTATTTTCATTTCCATCTAGGATTTTTAGTCCAGAATTTGAGTCTGGGGTTTTATTATTTGCTTTTTCCCCATTTTAAAACCACCCCATCCTCCCTTTACCTGATATTGTTCTGAGTTTATGAAACTGTGTTTGTCTTGGGTTGCTTGAGTTTTTGTTGGGAATGGTTTGGCTTTTGCTTAAACTATGGTATCTGAAATATCTTTCTAGTACTGCTCAACTGTCACAACCCATTCATTTCTTCTATCCCAGCATACTGGGATGTATGTTGAGATTTGCCTTTGCTAAACTGGTGCAGTTCATTTGAAATCTCCTGTCCAACCCCGAACCGCCACACCTTTTGCCTACCAGATTGAGGGCAAACCAGCAGAGAGTGGAAGCAGGCTGCTGTCTGCCTCTATTTTTTGTTTTGTTTTGTTTAAATTAGTATTGTTATACCTTCAGTCCGTTTCCTTGGGAACTTCCCCCCTTTTCCCAATGGGGTAGGGTGAGAGGCATATTCATCACATCCCATGAGTCCCCTTTCTTCCCTACAGAGTAGTGATGGTTATGCCCTGTCTGTGTGTGTAAATGAGGCAGTGGGTTTGTGAATGAAAAAGGGCACTTTGACTTTTTCTGTAAAAGAGGATTAAGGCTATGCACACTTGCTTGAGAGCAAGACTCATTGAACTCAGTGAATTTTTCTTCCAAGTACTGTAATAGTGATAAAGAGGAACTTGTGTTTATTTTTGAGTTCTCAGCCATGGATGTGCCTGCTGTTACCCCTGCCCTATCATTAGCTGTGTCATGCCCTCGGTCTCAGATAGCAAGGAGGAAGGGGAAGCTGACAGACTTCCAGCTGATGCAGGGTTGCCTGAAGGGCAGAGCCCAGCTGTCAGTTCCCAAGAGATGGCTGAGGAGGGTCCGGCTGGTGTTTCAGAGCAGGCACAGCAGTTTGGGGCAGCAGAGACAGCGACGGACAGACTAGAGGATGAGCTGTGCGGGCAACCCCCACTGACTCCACAACAACCATGTGTCACAAGATGAAAAGCACAGCTGGAAACTATCAGGAGGAGTAAACGCCTCTTGCAGAGAGCTGATAAGCCTTGAATCCCTGCCAGCTGAGAGTTATCAGCTTGGATTATAAAGCACGTCAACAGTTTTCTGTTAGCTGCTGGAAGACAACATTTGTCAACCCTTGTGTCGACAGCTTTCAGCCCGAGTCTGATATAGAGAACTATTCCGAGCCGTGTTTCGTTTCTGCAGCCCAGTTTGTATTGTGGACTATCTTCCTGGACTTCCCTTCTGGGTGGCCAGATTGCTGACAAGCTGCCACATCCTCCACCCCACCATTCCCCTCTCCCCGCCACTGACTGAACCAATGGATGAATGAGCAAATGTAAATGAGTGCACTTAATGACAACACAAATGCAGTTTTCACAAATACACAGACATGAACAAGATCTTTAGACATGTAAACAAACAGAGAGATGAAACAAAAATGTTTCTGTTTCATCACTCTTGGTGCGTGGGCCTTGTGCCAACCCAGTTTTTAAACATTTTTCTAAACAGAAGACCCTCCCAATACCTCATAGAAGTCATTTTACTTTCCCCCCACATTCTGACCAGTGTGTTCTAATGGATACAGCACTGGGTATGGATATGAATTTATATCTCAACTCAGCTCTAGACTCAATAATGCTGTTCTCACAGGAAGCCAAGACCGGTCTAAGGCAGCTAAACCCGGGCTTGGCTGCCCATGGGACCTGCCGGGAGATGTACACCTCCCAGAGGCACCTCTTAAACAAGGTTAAGGGAGCAAGCACATCCATAACCCTGTTTACTTGCCTCAGAGCAATCCATGCTGCATGGAGCAGGACTGATTGCATGGAAACTCAGAGCACATTCCCAGCAAGCCTACAAGGATCAGCTGGGTGGGGAAGGCAAGGTTTGGGAAGCCTTCCTCCCACCTGCCCACCCACCCAGTAGATTGTGTGAATGGCCCCAATAAGTAGTCTCGAGTAGTCTTGCGAAATCACCTCTCCACTTTTGCTTCCTAGCTGTGTAATAATAAAATACGAGAGAGAACTTAATTCACAAGGTTGTTGCAGTTAACAGAAAATTCCAAAGCATTTTGCAAAGCATTTGAAAGAAATAACGGTAAAAATACCAAGAGTCAATGGTCATCAAAACACTGGGGAAAGAGATGAAAAGAAGCAAATGAGAATCAGCCAATTCATCTCCCAAGGTGAGTTAGTGGAACACACATTATTAACCAGGGTGATTCATGCCTTTAGTCAGATACAGATAACAATGTCATTTCCAAATCTTTGTAGCACAGCATGGACCATTTAGTTCACCAAGGGTGGCTCACAACCACCGTGACAGATGCCTAAACCTTGTAAGAGTGGAGCTCATCAGGATCTTAAAGAGATATACCACCAAGGCCAGAAAGGTTTTTAAATCTCAAAATGAGTATCTGGTTTGTTGAAGAAACAATGAGTCATTATGAATCATTCAGCAAACCCTGCTGCCAAATGTTAAAATTTGACCATAAATGTCTTGTGACCTTTGAGTGGAGGCCATACTGAGACAGCATATATCTGTCACACTGTATTAGGATGCTCATTATACAAAAAATGTTTCCATACAAGCCAGCAAACCAACTCTTTTCATAACAGTTCTACTATTCGCAATGCCTCCTTTTTCATGCTCAAGGCAATCAGTGATGTTATATGTATGTGTGTATCTATCTATCTATCTATCTATCTATCTATCTATCTATCTATCTGTCTGTCTGTCTGTCTGTCTATCTATCCCAATGTAGAGTCCTCAAGTATGCACAATCTGGGAATGGAGAGAAGTTAGGGCAGAAAATTCTGTAGGGTTGGAATGATCCCCCACATCCTCCCAAGGATTTTGCTGTTTTGCCCCTTTCTTTCTGCTCAGTTCATTCCCCAACCAATTTTGCACATTCTCACTTATACGCTTATCATCTGTTACATGGCGGGGGTGGGGGTGGCTCTAGCAAATTTCAAGTGAATATTCCCCTTTAGTTCATACTTCAGCCTCCTGGGACTTTCTCTTCCTTTCTACAGCTCTTTATTTGCCAAACAGGCCAACCAGGAGAAAAGGTGGGAGGAATGACTCATAATTTTTTTAGCTTCCCATATTTTACATTCTTCATATTCATCAGGACAATGGGAAAGGAAAAACTAGACTTTGGCTTGTTTTCCTCCTTACACCATTACAAAATATAAGTAATCAGACTGCATTCAGTGCTATTATCCCTGTATGAATCTGTTATCCCTATGTGAACATCCTGGAACTAGCTATAAAATCCACAAAGCAAGAAAATGTGCACTTTTGTAAAAAATTAATGGGGTAATGTATAAAATTCCCTTTGGGTACATAAGTACTCAAAAGGCATCTTATACACTGTTCCAGTAATTGTTACAACAGCTCATTAAAATATCCCCATATTGGATTGAGATTAAGATAGCAGCGTCAGAGTTCATGTCTGAGGTAAAATTTGAATCTGGAGCTGACTTACAGCTTACACCCTTAACTACTACTACAGACCAGATGCTACAGGAATCACCTCACCTAGGTGATTCCTTCACATAGGAATTCCTTCCTATGAAAAGGAATTATGTGGGAAATGTTTAGCCTTTGCACCCATCAGAAACATTAGAAAACTACACCGAAGATGCTCAACAAATCTTAAGATTTACTCTCAGACAGTACAGTCTTATGAATCTTAGTAATACTGCATAGGATTGCAAGTGGTGATATATACCACTGCAGCTTGAATATCCACAAAGTTGCTACCAAAACACAGACTTTACATTTAAGCACATGCAAAATGGATGTCTAAAATGAGTAATAGACTGGATGAGAGCCAATAAACTGAATCTCAATCTGGATCAAACATTAGGTGCTTCATCTGACAAGGGTGTCAACTTACTGAAGAGGGATTACACTCAGAGGCGGACTTAGCCACAGACCTTGGGGATTTGGTCTGTGGCCTCTTGTCTCCAGGGGGGGCCTCCCCAGAGCCCCGCTGCTGCCTTGCACCCACCACGCAAGTTAAATCTTTTTATTTTACCTTTTTCAGCCACCGCTGTGCGGCCAGGATGGTACCAGAGATGGGGGTGGTTGGCAGGCTGTGGGCACTCGAGGAGAGAGACCAAAGCGAAGAGGCAGAGGTGGCAGCACGAGCTCCTTCCTTGAGCCCACCTGCCTCCCAAATGAGAGGTTGGGCCATTTTTGGGCCATTTGGGGGCTCTTTGTGCATGCACAAGCAGAGGCCTGAAATGGACCGAAAACAGCCCGACCTCTCATTTGGGAGGCAGGCGGGCTCAAGGAAGGAGCTCTTGCTGCCATCGCCAGCAACCCTGCCTTGGTCTCCCCTCAAGTGCCCGCACATCCCACTGGCCGCCTCCATCCCAGCCACACAGTGGCAGTTTTCAAAAGTAAGAAAAAATATTTAACTTGCCCCCGACACCCTCCCCAAGCCTTCTTCAGGTCCATGCTCCAAAATTACCTAGGTGCGCCCCTGATTACACTTCCCCTAATGCACCAGATTTTTCTCTATGGAGGTGCTGCTAGATCCACATTTGTAACTAGCGGCTCACATGGCCATCATGGTGGTAAGCACCTTCCACTAGCTGAGACTAGTGCAGCCATCCTGGGCGGAGCTCTCCTGGATGTTATTCATGCTTTGTTCAAAATGCAGCCCCTAGGCTGCAAACTGGTACTGACATGTATTTCACTACTGACATGTATTTCACTACTGCTTAAATGACTACACTGGCTCCTGGTCTCTGGGTTGACTCTTGCCTTCGATGCTGACCATCTGACTTGACAACTACTCAGTTCAGGCTTGTTCCCGACTCTCAGCTTCTGGCCTTCCTACGCCACTGCAGTTCTCTGCAGGGTGTGTGGTTTTGCTCACAAATGAATGAGCAAATGTAAATGAGTGCACTTAATGACAACACAAATGCAGTTTTCACAAATACACAGACATGAACAAGATCTTTAGACATGTAAACAAACAGAGAGATGAAACAAAAATCTTTCTGTTTCATCCCTCTTGGTGCATGGGCCTTGTGCCAGCGCAGCTGAATGTTTTAAACGTTTTTCTAAACAGAAGACCCTCCCAATACCTCATAGAAGTCATTTTACTTTCCCCCCTCATTCTGACCAATGTGTTCTAGTGGATACAGCACTGGGTATGGATATGGATTTATATCTTAACTCAGCTCTAGACTCAATAATGTCTAAATGGGGCTGTGCAACCCCATTTGTGAGGAAATTCCGGCCAGTGCCACATTTGCAGCATGCCCGGGAGTGGCTCTCCCTGCTTTAAAAGGCAGGGAGACACATTCCCAGACAGGCTGTGAAGCCTGCGCTGGCTAAGCTTCTCAAAAACATAGCTGTTTTTAAGAAGCCTAGCCAGCACTGGCTTCCCAGCCTGGCCTGGAATGCACCTCCCTGCCTTTTAAAGCAGGGAGTGAGCTACAGAGGTACTCTTAGCCCTGGACTTCTGGGCTGAAGCCCAAGGCCGCCACAGTCCCAGGGCTCCCCCAAATCCTCTTTAGTCTGTCCCAGATTGTGTGGTCTCCCAGCCGATCATGATGGCATTTAATTTGCAGGGGAGTGGGACCTCCCAAGGCTTTTAGGTCTAGGCTTCAAAATTACCTAGGTGCACCTCTGCCTGGCCATGGTGCGAATGCAGTGCTGGGCGGAATTTCTTTGCAAACGGGGCCATGCAGCCCTCTTTGTGAGTGAAACCATGCCCCCTACATCTGCTGTTAGATGCAGGGGGCATGGCTGAAGTGTGGGTCATGGCCCCTGAGTGCGGTGGCCCGGGTTCTTTGAAGCTGTTGGCGCAATGGTGGCTCTGCCCCTGACCCTCTGACTCCTGACTGTCTACCTGACCTGGCTCTGGGCTTATTTCTGCCTTTCCTAGTCCCTTGCGCTCCTTAGTGGCTCCTGCCCACAACTCAGCTTCTCTAACAGAATCACATACCCTACACAATCGGGGAGTGGTGCGCTAGGCTGGGGAAGATATGTGTAGTCATGGCGCACTCATGTCTTTATCATGTCCAATCTGAAATGGCTCAAGAATGAGAAGGGCAGAGCCCCAGGCGGGAATACAAACAGCAAGGCTGAAAAGGTGTAAAAGAAACTTGCTGTAGATTATTCATCATACCTGGATTCACTGGCTGACATGAAATTAGTCAAAGCAGTCCCATTGAAATGAAAAAGACAAGTTAGCCAATGTAAGTATCTATTGTATTCATTTTTGACCAATTTAGAAATTTAGCATCTGTGTTCACTCTGGAACAATGCAAAACCCATACACAGAAATAGCCTTCAGAGGCCCTGCCATCTGAGGTCAGGTGGGTGGTGAGAAGCCTTCTTAGTGGTGGTGCCCTATTTATGGAATGGTTTCTCCAGAGAAGCTCACCTGGTGCCTACTTTAGTGCCATTTCACAAGATGACGGCCTTTTTATTTTTCTTGGCCTTCTAACGGTTTTAGTCTCATAATTGTTATGATGTTTTTAGACCACTTTATCTAGTGATGTTTTGTTTTATCTATCCATCTATCTATCTATCTATTTAACATATTTGTATACTGCCCACTACTGGAGTCTCTAGGTGGTTTACAGCAATAAAACAAACCAAGAATTTTTAACAATTAAAATATATAAAAATATTCAATTAAAATACCCATTAAAAACTAGCAAATAGCTAAAAAGCTTTGCTGAAGAGATGTATCTTTAGTTGTTTCCTAAACACCAACAGGGATGGAGCAGCTCTAATCTCAGCAGGAAGTGCATTCCACAGCTCTGGGGCAACTACAGAGAAGGTTCTCCTTTGAGTCATCACCAGACAAGCTGGTGACACCCTCAGATGAACCCCCCCCCCCCGAAGAGCTTAATAGGTGGCAGGGTTCATAACATATGTGTGTTAGCCTTTTCCCTTGCTTTTGACTTGCAAACTGCTCTGGTCACATTATTGTCGAAGAGCACTATATACACTTTTCTAACAAATAATAGAATAAAATAAAATTCACCATGAGTGTTGATTATTATATACCAACTCCTTATATCACTAGAACAATGGAAAATAGTGTGAGATTCATGAACTCTCCTTGGGAACTTCAGAAATCCACATTAACTTTGCTAAAAGCTGATTTGCATACAGTTACATGTGAGCTAGAAGATGAACTGCACTAACCTGCTTAAACAAAACTCCTTTAAATCATGGAAACACAAATAAATCAGCAACCTTGTCTACAAAAGCAGTGAAGCTGTGTCACCCACACAACTGCCACCACCAATCAAGTGCTGGCTGCCCTCCTCAGATCTGAACATTTTAAAAGGATGCCTGTGAGGAATCCTCCCTTTCGTTGCTGCCCACACCATGAGCAAGATTTTTTCTTGAAAAAGCCATTAATCACATTCAGCTCTTTGTACCTGAATGGGGGGGGGGGAATCCCTAGATAGAGGATAAATATAACTTGGGGTGGGGGGGTGGGGACATCTGAACTTAAGCTTAAGGTAGGATAATGTTTTTTGTTTTGTTTCTTGACAAAATATCACCAGGACTTAGGCTTTCTCCATAAAGAGCCAATAAGTCCCTAAATGTATGTAAGTGGGAAGCATGCTGCAAACCTTTATTCCACATGGTAATAGGAAATAAGAGAAAGATGCCCCCCATCACCTCTCCTGAAGCCCCTATAGATATGCAACGCGAAAGAGAAGAGCACGCACAAGCTCTTCAGAAGCTAATGGCCCACTGGAGAAATCATTTCAGCCACCACAGAATTTCAAAGAGACTTGATCAACCTTGCAATCCTAGTCATGTTCAGGAGTGGGTTATTATAGCACTCTTCAAACATCTCTATGCCATAACAACAAATTTAGTACAATTAATTGTGACTGAAGAGGATTCTCTTGTCATGTGGAGTGCTCTGGATGGTCAGTTGATGGCTCCATCAGTGAGTAAGAAGATGGTCTCCTATCACTGGAGATCTCTTGAGTGTTTTGAAGGATATAGCTATCAGAGCTGGAAGAAGGTCTCTCTCACACACATGCAGGCAGACATGGATACAGACAGTCATGAGAACCACCGGGCTCGCAGGCGAGCCCTGCGGTTCAGCAGTGGCTAGCCCACCTAAATACTCCTCCCTTAAATGAGGTTAGCCGAGCAAGTGCTCGGCTAACCCCATTTTGGTGGTCATGTGCCATGAGAACGCAACTCCACACCATGGCAACACATGAGTAGACCCCCGACTGGGAGGCTACAACAAGCCTCACGGCCTTGGGAGTCCCCCCCCAGAATCCTCATGAACTTGCATGGGGCATGCTGGGATTTTCCAGGGGCCAGGCAGCTCCCGATCCCCACTGCCCCAACCGGCTACGTGATGGAGCTAGTAATCATGTGGGTGGCTGATCCAGCCACCCAGCAGGGCAGAGTGCTCGTGTGCGGCCAAGCCCACTTTCCCCGCTTCTCACGTGAAGAGCCTCAATGTATTATTATCTAGTTTTTCCAGATAGTGAAGAACTGTCCCTCACACCTGAAGAATAAACATGCTTCCCAGAATGGTTAGGAGGGAAAGGTTACGGGTTTCCACAGTCATTCTTGCCAATTAGAATGGGCTATGAGTGGTATTTTGGCATGCTAGGTGTAACAGAGCGGAAACATAGGCTTGTTAAGTTTATAGAACAAAGTTAGTAAGGTTTATTACATAACTATTACCAAAGCATAAACAACAGTCCTACTCTGAGTGAAAGATCATCCTAACAGAAAAATAACAGACTGAAGCATCCAGTAAGAAATACAAACTGACCTGAGTCTACAGAACTGATGATTGACACAAACATTCTAAACTCTACCAAAAGCCTATGCACAGATATACATACAACACATCGGTGGAGAGACAAAAACAATGAGATCATTCACACAACCAAAATCTGAGTTCTACCCAGGCTTGGGAGCTGTGTGTGATCCCCATTTTTGGCCACAGCCACAGCCACTATCTGGAAGCAAGGTAGAAGGAAAACCTGCGTATCTTTTCCTCCTACCTTGCATACACACAATCACTTCTACCTAGGTTTTCCTCCTACCTTGCTTCCACACAACTGAAAACTGAGAGCACATACAGCTCCCAAACCCGGGTAGAACACAGTTTTTGATTATGTGAATGACCTCAAAGTATATACACATAAATCCCAACACTATTTATTTTATTTATTTTATTTCTATACCGCCCTTCCAAAAATGGCTCAGGGCAGTTTACACAGAGAAAGAATACATAAATAAGATGGATCCCTGTCCCCAAAGGGCTCACAATCTAAAAAGAAACATAAGATAGACACCAGCAACTGTCACTGGAGGTACAGTGCTGGGAGTGGATAGGGCCAGTTACTCTCCCACGGTTAAATAAAGAGAATCACCACGTTAAAAGGTGCCTCTTTGCCAAGTTTTTGGTAGGTAGCCAGGAGCCCTCACCCCATGGAAGAAGAGAGTTCACACACCATATGCCAATTCATTCTCTCCCTCCCTCCCTCCCTCTCTCTCTCTCTCTCTCTCTCACACACACACACACACCTTAGAGGAAGGAGTTGATGGAGGAGTCTATGTGAAGTAGTGGGCAGAGGGAATGGAGAATTGGCTGAAGGCACTATGGTTTCACAAGAGCTTGCTCTGATGATCTGATATGGAATAAGGGATTCAGGTGCCTTTATGTATGCTACCATTTGTCCACATTTATCTCCACCTGCCTACTTGTGAATACAACAAATATTATGAAGAAAACAGGCATCTTCAGTGTTCTTTCCTTCCGAAGGAAACCATACCAGGGTATCAACTACCCTGAGCCATTTTTGGAAGAGCGGTATATAAATTAAATAAATAAATACCTGAGTACCATTACCTGTTGAACTTCTCACTGCCAAGGAAGTTACTCGCAGGAGTTCCATTCCTCGCCTACTACCCACAAGTAACAGAACCATGAGTAATGAGGCATTAGGGCTATGGGGGAAGGAGGGTTAGCTTCCAGGGTGGAGGGGAAAATTGAGAAAAGCCGCAAAATGGCCCCAAACAGTCCCAAACTTACTGTGGTGTGTTCTGAGATTCCCTCATGTGCCCAGGCATGCCCCCACAGGACAAAATGGACAAAGCCATGAAGAACCGCAGGGAAAGGTCTCCCCCCCCCCCCGGAAATGAGGCACAAAATGGCTCCTCCTGTCTTCTCCTCTCTTCTCAAGACAAAATGTTTTAACCCATTGGTATCCACGGATACTGGAAATAGGAGTCTGTTAGACACCTGTGGATGCGCGGAACCATGAATAGCCATATTTTCAGCTATTGGCTCATTTAGCACTGGATCACTGTAGTGGCTCATTTATGTCTAAAAATATGCTGTCTGTATGACCAAGCTAATGCCATTCTTTAAACAGATTTTACTTGTAATCACAGTTATGTGTCCTTTAAAAAAAAAACACCCACTCAACAACCCTGAATCCTTTGCCTGCTGACAGAGATGAACTGGAAAGAAACAAGGAGAGAGAGAGAGAGAGAGAGAGAGAGTCATGCAGTGCCTCTGTGCCCTCACTGAATTGCTGTTCATCATTCATTCTTTCAGCAGCTCACTTGCTCCTTTTCTGAGGGAGGTACCACCGCCTAATGAAACAATTAAGGTCTGACAGTTTAAATATGCTCGTCCATTCTTTTCAGGCATAAGTGCCAGCCGTCAAGACAAACTATCCCCACTGCTTCACCATCAGCAGAGTCATTGCTAGCCCAAGATAGAGTGCCCTAAAAATAAAAGCCATTCCGTGTGGAACTTCATCAAGTCAGGTCATGTCAGGCCTTCCGGGCAAACTGTGCTGAACTCATTTTATTATTCTATTTTTAAGCACCAACTCCTTGGATCCTTCAGTGCATCCTACGCAACACCCACAAAGCTCACTCAGTGCACTCGAGCTTTTGAGAATAACCATAGAGAGTTCTTACTTGCTTTGTATCATGTCATCTTATCAGTGATGGTGGTACTTTTTAGCTAAAGGAGAGAGAGAAAGGGCATGTGGTCATTGTTCATGTTGTTTAGGAGACTCACAAAATCACAAAGTGGGCCTCATATTTAACATGAGGAGAGCAACTGTTCGTTCCTGTTCAGCATAGAATCTCTCCTAGTGGGTGCTGCTGGTGTTTCCCTTGTGTTTCTTTTTAGATTGCAAGCCCTTTTTGGACAGAGAACCATTTTCTCATTTCTTTCATTATGTAAACTGCCTCCTGAACTTTCAGTTGAAAAGCAATATATAAATATTTCAATAATAATAAAGACCTACTTCTAAAGACCTATCTGAGTCTTAGAAGGGAATGTCGTTTGGTGACAGAGTATAATTTAATATTAACATTTTTAAAATTTATATTTTTAAGGGGCTTTATAATGTTTCATCTGCTGCTTATATCTGGTAGGTTCTTTGGTTTCTATAGTTCTCAGTTTCTAGCTTTTTATTAATAACATCTGATTTGAAGCTTTTTTAAAAAATGTAATTTTAAATGTGGGTTTAGCCTGCTAACTTGTTTAATTTCATTAATCTTTTATGTTACATTGTATTTTACAGTGTATTTTACACTGTATCTATTTTATTAATGTTGTGAGCCACCCTGAGCAGCAGTGTAGTGCATGTATGTATAAATAAATAAAATTACTATAGTTTTTTTACATGCATCCCCTACACACACACACACACACACACACACACCAGAAGGGAAATAAAACTGCTGGCTGACCCATGTCTCTGCACATCCTGCAGCCTCACTCACAACATCTGTACATACAGCAGAAGACCTAAGAGCACTTTATGATGTATTTTGATGTGTGAAGGTCCTTCTAGTGATTGGGAACCCCAGTTGCACAAGGCCTGTGCAGCCCTTCTGCCAAATGTACAGAGGTTGGGGAAAGGTGCAGCAGGAAAAGAGAGGTCAGCTGTAGGGCTGACAAGCATAGTACTGCTTCTCTCTTCACACATTTGCTGGATGTGTGGAGGATATCGCTGAAGCAAGAGTCACCTTGAATGAAAATGTTTCTGCCCATAAAGTTGCCATAATTCAAAGTGAGTTTTGATTCCACACTGTATGCTTCACTCCTATCCATAATACTTCCAGATTCTACTGAAGAATGTGTATTTTACACACTTTCCACTTCTGTATTTATAACTTTGCTATATGTATGGAATAGCTTATTCAATTGTACTAAGAGGCAATACAATTTTTAAAAAACTTTTCAGCATTACCATTTTCTTCTTCTTAAAGATGGATTCCAGTGCTTCCTTGTGATTTTCCTATGAGACATTATGGCAGTGGAAGGCAAATGCCCAAGGCAGAGAACATCTTCTGAAAAAAGATTGTTTGTTGTAATTTAAGAAGCACACAATATTCCTTTACAATACCTTTTTCTTCTTTCCCCATTCAATATAGTGTTATGCTGCCTTGATTTCCCCACCTCCATGAGCAGTGAAAAGTTCCAGATGTTTGCAAGCACGAACTGGATTCTGATTTTCATTGGAAGAGTCACTGCAGTGCAGACGTCGTATGGTGTCTTTATCATATTTGGTTTATTTACACAAATATTCAAGTTAATCATTGGATTAAGTTGAGAAAATAACAGATAGAAGTGAACAGCAGACCCAGACCTCAATAAGTGACAGGATACATGCAATAGGATGAATTAGGGCCAAATTTTATTTAAACCACAATGGTTCTGCAACAAACAATTAAGCTAGAGTGCAGGTATGGAGGCAGCTTCAACTGATGAGATATGCCTCCAGCAGTTGGGCAAGTCAATCGAGCTCAGAGCAGTCACTGGATTATTCCAGTCTCTTCTCAATCACACAGTTCCCTGTACTGAAGGAGAATAGCCTGAATAAGCACACTTCAAGCTCTGATGAGAAAGCTCTGATGGTTCTGTAAAGCATTCTTCATGCAACTGTTTGGTAGCTAACTATCACATGGCTGTTGACACTCCCACATAGATGACCACACAGAATATAAGGGACCTTGGATGTTGTGGTGAATTCTCCTGTGACTGTTTGTTTCATATGATTATGTTGGTAGATGGCTACATTTTATTTCTATTCTCTGGGTGAATTGGATCAGATACATTGTAAATTAATGAAGAGTTTGTTTAGTTGACTTGCTGGTTCTAGTTCTGTTTATATACAGACAGAGGCTCCATTAAAACTACTTAAGGGTTTAGGTGACATCCTGAATAGACCAACAGAAGAGCTCCACGGGACATTAGTGGCTAGTAAGTTTTAAGACTGATGACTGGACTGTGATTTGTGGTAGCTCTTGCTTTTCTCTTGAAGGAGAGGAGCTTGTCTTTTGGGAATAGTGCCTCAGGAGAGTGTCTGAGGGAGCTCAGAAGTGAATCTGGTAAAGCTGAGGGGGAAATTTAGCTCATAGGGGATGGTCAGGGCCACCAAGAGCTGGTTTGGGTCCTGGTGGGGGAAAAAATTTAGGCCCCCGCCATAAGGGCCCCCCTGCCTCTGCCGCCACAAGCCCCATGCCGCTGTCACCGCTACAACACTGAACCACTGATCTTTAAAATAATTCTAGCTGCCATGTGCGTGTGGGGGGGGTGTGTGTGTGTGAGCCGAGCACCCCCCTGTGGCAGTGGCAGGCAGAGTGGGAGCAGCCACAGAGCCTGACTTTCCAGCCCAGTGGCCCTTGAGAACTGCGAGGTGCTCCAGCGCGCCTGCACAGTTTGAAAAGAGTGTCGACGCTCTAGTCAAACTGTGCAGGTGCCCTGGAGCACCTCATAGTTCTAAAGGGCCGCTGGGCCAGCTGCCACAGTGGGGTACTTGGCCCACCCCCCAGCCATGCACATGGCGGTTAGAATTATTTTAAAGCTCAGCGGTTCAGCCTCACTGTGGCAGTGTGGTGGATGTGGGACCCCTTCCAGACTGCTGGGCCCCAGTAATTTGCACCAGCTTCCCCCCACCTCGTCGGCCCTGTGGAGAGTGTAAGGGCAGACACATTGGAGCTGATCTCTGGCAAAGGCTGAGGGGGAGAAGTCATGTGGCTCCATTCAGCCACATGAAGTTTTTAGGAAATTGTGTGTCAGGCCCAGTCCCCTGGCCTCATCGTCAGCAACTGAAAACTGCCATAGAGTTTTCAGTGCTCAGCTGTCAACCACACCTGAAACCAACAGCTGACTGGGAGGAGGAGAAAATGAGGTCACTTTATTCTGGGTCTTGAGTTTCGGTGGGTCCAGAGAAGAAAGGAAATCTGTCTTGTGGGTTCAACAGGGATAGAACTAAGACCTGCCATTTAACCAATCCCTTCAATCTCTTCAGTATATTATTTGTTTTCCCCTTTCCCCTCCATTCTTTAACATTCGATTGCAAAACTGAATTTATTGTTAGAAACATCATCCATGGCTTATTAGCAATTACTGCTACTGTCTGATCTATGATCGTAATAAAGTTTATCTATCTATCTACCAATTACTGCAGGAAGGGTAAGACTCAAGTGTGATTTAATATTAAGGATAACTAGAGAATGGTGGATTGGTAGAGATTGGTAGACACTGAAGTGGTGGATAGCTTCTGCCTTTTAGAATTGACTATCAACAGTAAAGGATCCAGCAATCAAGAAATATGCTGCAGACTAGCACTTGGAAGAGTTGCAGTGAAAGCCTTGGAAAGGATATTTAGATGCCGTGATGTGTCTACACCTGCAAAGATTAGAATCGTCCGGACCATGGTTTTTCCCGTGACACTCTATGGATGCAAAAGCTAGACTTTGAAGAAGCAAGACAGAAAAAACATTGACGCTTTTGATCATTGGTGCTGGAGAAGACTTTTGAGGATACCATGGACAGCCAGGAAAACAAACAATGGATCATAGAACAAATCAATCCAGAATTTTCACTCAAGGCACAAATGACCAGGCTCAGACTATCATCCTTTAGACACATTACGTGAAGACCCAGCTCCCTTGAGAAGTCCATAATGCTGGGGAAATTTGAATGAAATAGAATAAACTTTACCAATGTGGCCTATCACCCACTCTGTTACTAGAGAGCGGTGAGAATACAGTCCACAGTTTAGTACGACAGAGATTGGTTGACGAAGACATTCAGGAAGAGAAGGCTTGTTTACCACCTTTATAAAAAGTATACGCTAAGATGGATCTTGCCCCAGGAACATATTTATTTACGATCACCTTGAATAAATTCAGATGGGCCTTCTCCAGGGCCAGATTCAATGCTTTCCCATCTGCAATGATTTATGGGAAATGTTTGAAATTATTATATGAAGAACGGAAATGCCCCTGTGGAAAGGCAATCGAAACCATGGCCCACATACTTGTAAAGTGTTCAATATATCAAAACCTGAGATCTCAGTTAATCAGCCCACTGATAAAAGATATGAGGGGACAACCTGAGGATCTTGTTGTAGCATATTTATTAGCAGATAAAGATGCAACTATTTCATATGTTGTAGCTAAATTTTGTTATGTGGTCACCAAATTCAGAACTTCAAAAGAATAGAACACAGTTTTGGGTTCCTTAGTGTTAATTTTAAATTATGTATATACACTTATGCCTTTCCAATGCTGTTATTTTATTTTATTTTATTTTATGTGTAATTATTATTATTCTAAAGCCGTTATACATTTATGTGTAATTGATTTTCTATTAATATTTTTCTTTTTAACTATGTAAAGATTTTTATTTCTCTTTTGGCCAAAGACCGTAAATAAAGTATGGTGATGACCATGCTCAGACTATCATACTTTGGACACATTACGTGAAGACCCAGCTCCCTTGAGAAGTCCATAATGCTGGGGAAATTTGAATGAAAGAGAAGAAGACAAGATGTGATTGAAAAGGTGATTGAAAACCTCAACAGAAGAGTCCATGACTGAATGAGACAGTCTGTGCCACTGTCACTTTGGAAATTAGGAACATAGGGACATAGGAAACTGCCATATACTGAGTGAGACCATTGGTCTATCTAGCTCAGTATTGTCTTCACAGACTGGCAGTGGCTTCTCCAAGGTTGCAGGCAGGAATCTCTCTCAGCCCTATCTTGGAGAAGCCAGGGAGGGAACTTGAAAACTTCTGCTCTTCCCAGAGCGCCTTCATCCCCTGAGGGGAATATCTTGCAGTGCTCACACATCAAGTCTCCCATTCATAAGCAACCAGGGCAGACCCTGCTTAGCTATGGGGACAAGTCATGCTTGCTACCACAAGACCAGCTGTTCTCTCCTTAATTATCTTCGACAGTTAGGAAATTCTTCCAGATATCTAGCCTGAAACGACTTGCTTTTCATTTCAGGAGCAACAAGAGAACTACATCCAGTTCAGCTTCTTGTCTCCAATGACCGACCAGATGCCCTTTGTAATCCCAAAAGCAGAGCATAACGGTCACCCCTTCTTTGGTTATATTAGAGGTATACTGCCTCTGAAAATGGACGTTTCAATTTCAGCTTCCACGCCTAATTGCCACTGAAAGACTCCACAAATTTGTCTAATACTTTCAAAAGCTAACCAGGCAATGAATTCAGCAAGGTTACTCACGTGTTGTTTGAAGAAGCTCTTCCTTTGCTTTAAAAGCCTTTCAGATATTTGAAGGTGGCAATAATATCTTTCCTTAGACTTCTCTTCTCCCTACGAACAACTACAAATATTTATATACCACTTTTCAACAGAAGCTTCCAAAGTGGTTTACATAGAGAAATAATAAATAAATAAGATGGATCCCTAACCCCAAAGGGCTCACAATCTAAAAATAATAAGGGGTGTAAGAATCAACCAATCCCTTATCTACAAAAGAGTTATATGGTTTTAAAAAGGGTTACATATTAACCTTCCATAAAATACTTCCATTTTATTTTATAAACTTATTTGATTTAATCCAATCAAACTCATTGGCCTTTTTTATTCCAACAATGGAACCGACTAGCTAATCCTTAAGTTATAGTTTGCATATACTGTATAGTAAATGCAGAATTGTCTAAAGGAAATGACAGGAAAGAGAGTGAAAAAAATACTATAAAACCTCAATTTGCCAGCTTGTGTGGTGCCTTTTTGTCCGCTACACTTTCTCCCTGAGGTGTTAGATCAAAGGCTGCAAGTTTTTGTCAAGATTTTTCAGCTGTTGCAAACATCCTGTGCCTGCAGTATGGGTGTTGGTATTTTGGCCATTGTTGACAAGAGAACTGAAGCAATCTCTGAGCAGATGAAAGATGGCTGAATGGTGCCATGGGTCTTGTGAGTACTTGTGCTCAAGAAATGCAGGTATTAATGATCATAATAACAGGGTTGGTAATAGCATGGACTCGTAAAGTAATTAGCTAGAATTCCTGGAAGGTTGGTGTTTCTGTGTTAGTCATAAACCAAGAGAAATAAAGCTGCGCTTCAGCTTGAAAAAAATCAGACGCTAGACCAATGCATTTTGAATGTTGTTCTAGATTTAAGATATTTTTGCCACAGGGTTATCTTCAACCCTAGAACATAATTGGGTGATGTCACTTTCAGTCCCTCATTTCTTAGCCTACTTTCCAGTAAGCTTATGAGGTCACCCTGCATTCCATATTTATGTCCCTTCCCCATCAACTTCACAGTGCTTGGACCAATATGAATCAAATCAGGTACAGCTGTAGAGACACATAGGGATGGCTCAAGGGCATGGTTTGTAACGATTCCATCCACCCCAATCCAAGATGGTGGACATGTGAATGTTTGAGGCCCAAGAGGACTAACTTGTGGACTGCCTAACCGATATTTAGTTCAGTTGTAATGAATGACACACAGGGACACCTCCACAGCGTGGTATGTGATGATGTAATCCATCCCAATTCAAGATTACAGATGTGAACATTTGAGGGGTGATGTCATCCACCCCAATTCAAGATGGTAGATGCATGGACATTTGAAGCACAATTGGGCTAACTTGTGAACTGCCTAACCAATTTGGAACAAATTTGGTACAGTTGTAGGGACACAAAGAAACACTCAAACACATAGTTTGTGATGTCATCATCCACTCCAATTTAAGATGGCAGATGCATAAACATTTGAGGAGTGAGTTTGCTAACTTGTGAACCGTCTAACTGATATGGACTAAAATTAGTCCAGTTGTAGGGATAGTGAAAGGAAAATTGGCAGATTGGTTCTTACTAGAATAACTTGTTAAATTAAGGATTTGAATATTTGCCCACCCACTGACTCTAACATAATTTATGCCACATTCAGTTTTGTCCTAAAACTGTTTGTATGTCTGCTGTGAACTATAGCAGCAGTTGGTATGCTAAAGCTGTAGCCAACACTACTCAAACCTTTTACCATTCTGGGACAATTGTTTTAAGGACACAAGTTCTGCATCCTGATACAGATGCTTCCCAATATCAGGGTCAAATAAAAGAGTGGAAACATTGCTCTCTGTTATTTGCTGTAACTGTCCCACCATCAGGACATATAGAATTAGCAACAAGTGATGATGCAGCTCCTATATGCATGTCTGAATCTATGCACAATTCTTGGCCAGAACCAGTAATCAGTGTGCTAATACACTCATTGCAAGGCTTCCTATATCTGAAATACGCAGCATGTTTTATTATGCATTGATGTGTTCCCTCTCTCCACCCCCCGCTTTGCTTCCTTGTGTACTTGGCTGTTTTCAGGCCTGATGCCTGCCTGATTTGTCTTCACATTGGTCACACATTATATTTGTTTCATTCCACCCCATTTACTGCTAATCTTGCCATTCCCTTTCAGAATATCAGGCTTTGTTTCCTTTATTGGGGAAAACCAGAGCAGTGGCAAACTAAATATTACACGATTCTAAGCTCCTGATATTACCATATTGCTTCATCTGGTGTGTTCTTCTGAAGCAAACAATACACAGTTTGGACAGGGTTTTGTACAGAACATATAGCACATCAATCATATGAGTTTGATTGCTTTGAAACTAATAAAAAGATACAGTAGCCATTGAAATCAAACAAAGAAAGAGTTATGCAAATGACAGTTGCCAGACAGTTGTTTGGGAATGCATGAACATTATTCAACTGAAGTTCAAATGCTACGCTTTTAAAGCCATCAAATCATAAGAAAATAGAAGTTGTATACTGAGTCCATCTAGCTCAGTATTGTCCACACAGACTGGCAGCAGCTCCTCCAGGGTTACAGGCTGGAGGTATGCACAAAACTGGATTTGCTGGTTGGGCTCTGTTTTGGACTGGTCAAGCCGGACCCAGTTTGGGTTCAAGCAGATCTGACTCAATGGGCTTAAAGCTACTGTTGAACTGAGCTGGCTCACACACCCCTATTACAGGCAGGAGTATCTCCCAGCCCTATCTGGAGATGCCAGGGAGGGAACTTGGACCTTCCCCATGAAAGCAGGCTGGTGCTCATCCCAGAGCGGCCCCATTTCTTAAGGGGAGTTTCTTACAGTGGTCACACATGTAGTCTCCCATTCAAATGCAAACCATGGCAGACCCTGCTTAGCAAAGGGGACAATTCATGTTTGCTACCACAACAGCAGCTCTCCTCCTTTTAATGGTGCTCCTGAGTTCATTTTTTAGCCTACTTTCCTTAAAGAAAGTAAACTTATGACACAGACCTGACTCTGTGTGTGCATGTCCATGTCCCTCTATCAACTTTGCAATGCCTGGACCAATGTGAACCAAATTTGGTACATTTGTAGAGACACTTAGGGAGACCTCAATGGTGTAGTTTGTGATCATGTCATCCACCCTAATTCAAGATGGCAGACGCATTAACTTTTTGGGCACAAGTGGGCTAACCGAGTTGAACCAAATTTGATACATGTGCAGTGAGTGACACACAGGGACACCTCAACAGCGATTCGGGCCTGGCTTTAGTGCTTCCTTGAGTACCCATTTCACAATACAATGCTGGATCACCTCTTCCGTCACAGACCAGTTGAGATCTGGGGTGTCAATTCACCCTGAGCTCAGGCATTAATTGAACTCTTAATATAAAATGAAATCAGACACAGGCCTGAATTCCCTATACTTCTGGGTTGGTACCTCTGAGTCTAATATGTTGTGGTGCCCATAACAAAAGCAGACAGGCACTTACATATGTGTCCTATAGAAATGGGAGCTGTGCTGTCATACAGAGCAACTTGTACAGACACTGGGAAATTAGCACCCTCTCAAAGGCAGGAGGGGCATGCTCATCCTGCTAGGTTTCCTGTCACCTGCATTCCCAGTAGGGTTCTGGCATGTAGAATTGCATCTCATGGAAGCTAACATGCTTTTGAGGTGTTAAGAAAGGGAGACATTTTATACCCGAACCAATATCCTGCCTGTCCCCAAATCTGTGCTGTGAAATTGTTTTGCATTTTATGGCTATGAACTGGACTATGGCCATTGCTAGCACAACAATATCAGCATTAACATCCTGTTTCCACTTTTGACATCAGAGCAACATTGGCATTGTACTTGTTTCAGCAGCCCATGAAGCTGGCTGGTAGAGCTACGCCTAGGACTGGGTACTGGTGTTCCACCTGTTAAACCATTTGGCTACTTAACATTTAATCTGTGTTGGATGACTGTGACTGTATTTCAGCCAATACATGAGCTTTTGTCCTCTTCGGCGACATCCCATGGAAAGATCTACAAAGATGCTGTCAGACAGAATGTTTTAAAGGAGTCTGCCTTGAGAGTTTTTGGAGTACCATGCAGCACAAGTGGTTTCAGCCTTCCAGCTGTGCTCCTCAACAGATGGGGATGGCAGATAATGCATGTGATGTGACAGCAGGAAATTAAGCTGAAACCACAATTATAGAAAGGACTGAAGAAGAAAACAAGGTCACTATCCATCTGATGGAAATTGCATTGGATAAACATTTCTAGTGAGAGGCCAATGGACTCCAGTTTGTTTATTTGTTTTGGGGGGTGTGGTTGTTTTTAAACCAACAAACGCATACAGTTGGAAGCTCTGCCTGGAAGCTACCTGTTGAGCAAGACCTCTTTTCCACTACTTGTTTTCCTGCTGAGTTTCACCTATGATGCAATATTTTTCATGCAGTGCTCAGCCCAAACCTGTCCACAGGAAAAACACAATTACTTTCCTTATTTGGAATTTCAGCAAATTAGTCTGGCAAGGGCTCTCAGGACATGTGGGAGTGTGTTACAGGAATTCAAAATCTAATCTTACAATATTCCTAGATAAAATTTACATGGAACTAAAGTGGCTGAAAACCACCTATGGTTTGAAATCACCAAAGCAGGAAGCAGAGTAGAGGCCTACCAACTTTATTACTCATTAGCCATCTTCCGACTACATTCCAGATAATGCAGAAGGGGAATGGGACCACATTCTTTAGCTGTGCTCCTGGTAGCTCCATATTTGTTTTTCATAAGGAAGAGGCACTTGAATGAAGTATGCTGGTACTGTCCCTTGAAAGCCAAATGCATAGTCAACAGGAGGGGACCAGCAAATGCATGGCTAGTGAAAGACTGCTCTACCTTCCTGTGTTTACTGAACATGAGAAAGATGTTGTAAGAATAACACTTCCACAGTGTAGTCGCCCAATTAAGACCGGGGAAATCTCCAGAGGAGGATGTTATTTTATTTTATTTATTTTGGCTGTTAAAAATAATTTGGACTGGTGGGCCCTATTCTGGAATCACTCTTCATCTATATTGACATGAATGACCAAATTCCCAAGGACTGGGGGATAGCGATCATTGTCCCCATATTTTAAAAGGGCAGAAAGGATGACCCCACCAATTACAGACCCATTAGTTTGCTCAATAGTATTAGTAAACTTTATGCGAGATGCCTATATGGGAAACTTAGGGATTGGCTGGAACAGGAAAATCTTCCTGCTGATGAACAAGTGGGCTTCAGGGAAGGGCCCTCCACTATCGATCAGTGCCTAGTTCTATAGCACCTCATCGGGAAATACTCCTCCTTCAGGGTGACCTCTCTTTATGCCACCTTCATTGATCTTAAAGCAACATTTGATTCAATTTCACGTGTCAAACTATGGGAGAAGTTGGAAGCCTGCTCCATTGACTGGTACCTGCTATATCTTCTTGGCACCCTGCATGTAGACACATCACTTAAGGTGAGATGTAGTTCCCAAGGCCACCTCACAAGAGAGTCAAGCAAGGATGCACTCAGAAGGGCATCAAGCAAGGATGCATTCTGGCCCCACTCTTCTTCAACTTTTACATTAACTCTATGGTGGGCCAGTTCAGCAACCCAGATTTCCACCTTCCAAAGCTCGCTAGGAGACACATTGCCATCCTGTTATATCCGGATGATGCAGCTATCCTCTCAAGGACCCCCACTGGGCTGAGAAGAGCACTGAGGGTATTGACACTGAACTCCAGGGAGGACTGCCTGGAAATCAGCTATCACAAAAGTAAAATGATGGCCTTCACCAGGAGGCCCAAGATCCACTCTTGGCGGATTGAGGGACATAAGATTGAACGGGTTTCACACTTCAAATACTTGGGGGTAGTTTTTCATTCTGGTTCTCTAGGAAAGCTCATGGGGAACATGTGTCTCTAAATGCTCAAAGAAGCTCCTTTGCCATTCTCAAATTCCTGCGGACAAGAGGAGGCCATTATTTTTGTTATTATCAATTATCATTATCATTATAATATTTATTTATTTGACAGAGCAGTTTACACAGAAAAATAATAAATAAATAAGATGGATCCCTGTCCCCAAAGGGCTCACAATCTAAAAGAAAGATAAGATAGACACCAGCAACAGTCACTGGAGGTACTGTGCTGGGCATGGATAGAGCCAGTTATTCTCCCCCTGCTAGATAAAGAGAATCACCACATTAAAAGGTGCCTCTTTGCCAAGTTATCAGGGGTACCCGCAGCTCTTGAACTGAGCTGAAGAGAGCTGGTCTTGTGGTAGCAAGCATGACTTCCTCCCTAGCTAAGCAGGGTCCACCCTGGTTGTATATGAAAGGGAGACTAGAAGCGTGAACACTGTAAGATATTCCTCTTGGGGGGTGGAGCCGCTCTGTGAAGAGCATCTAGGTTCCAAGTTCCTTCCCTAGCATCTCCAGGATAGGGCTGAGAGCGATTCCTGCCTGTAACCTTGGAGAAGCCTCTGCTAGTCTGCATAGACAATACTGAGCTAGATGGACCTATGGTCTGACTCAGTATATGGCAGCTTTCTGTGTTCCTAACTGTTCGCTAGCAGCACCAAGCTGCTAGCTCAGCTCCTCTATGGTGCCCAAATGGACCCCTTTTCCAACTTTGTGACTCTGGAACTTGTGCAATCTAAATTCCTGTAGGCAGCACTCCAATACCAAGATGTGTCTCCAGTGCCACTCTGTGCCTGTAGGCAGGCCTGATCAAGCTGGAGGCTAGGGTGTGGATGCTCATCCTCTGCTACTGGCTCAGACTATGCTTTTGCCCAGTTGGTCTTGCCCCCCAACCCTACATGTGATTACCAATCTAGCTGGATTCAGACAATCAAGACAAAAATAGCTACCCTGAGTCTCTCCCCCTTTATCTTGTTTAGTATGGGTTACAAGCAGGTAAAAGCCACCATCAAGCAGCACATTATAGACACTGAGCACCGAACTGATCTCAGCAGGGTCCTGAACTGTCATATCATTGATGGGCTTCGATATTCTGCCTCTCCAGCAGCATACCTCATCCAACTGGAGGTTCCAAAGCACAGAAAGACGTTCACTCTGGTTCACTGTCATGGCCTCCCTTCAGCAGTGCTAGAAGGCCTTTACAGAAGGACTCCATTTGCAGAGTGACTATGCCCTTGTGGCTCAGGGCAGATCGAAACTACCGAGCATGTTCTCCTCTACTGTATGTTCTATAGAGACATTTGCGCCTCCCTTATCCTTCCATTGCTATGTAAGTATCCAGGACATTTGAGCCAGTTCTACAGCTCCTTGCTGTTCTCTGACTTTAATAAGCCTGCCACCACATATAGCATTGCCAGGTACTGTGCAGCTGCAATCAGCATTAATCAGCAATGGTAGGATGTGAGTCCTATCAGCCTCAATCTGACCCTCGGAGACTCAGGGTGGGCTCTACAGTTGGCTTACTCAATACTGATTCAACAGAAAGACTTACGGTCCTCCCATTTTTTACTGCTTCATATAGCCTTATAGTCTGGCCATTACCCAGTTTTATTATTTAGGCTTTTATTTACTTTATTCATTTATCTCCGTCTTATCATGTCTTTTAATCTTTTTGCATCCATTTTATGCCCTCTCCCTTTTTTATGCCTTGTATGCACTTTTATGACTTTAATGACTTTTCAGGCTTTTATGTTCTCATGCTTCTGGTGTACTTTCTACTATTTTTAGTATTAATATGTACCTTAAGTACCATTCTGTATGTAATCACTTTTTGTCTACGAGCACTTTTAACATGTAATCACCCTTATACTTTATGCTGGTCTATGACCATAATAAAGACTGATTGATTGATTGTAAGACCACTAAATCTTGTGATCATACTTACACATGAAATTAAGCTGAAATTAAGCTGGCTTGATGCCTAGCTTTTCAGTAAGGTTTTTTAACGTAGTACTAAACATCTGAGAGACAGCACTAGTTATCTCTCAGATAACACTGGCAGGAACCATATGTGAAGGATGATGCTGTTAATCAGGGGTCAAATACAGGCAACATTTCTCACACCAATATTGCTTTCAGTAAAGAGAAGAGAGGAAGATGGTGGAGTTAGTTGTGTATTTAACTACTCTGATTTAGCAGAATCACTTCTCCATTACTATCAGGCATTTAACAAAGATAACCTTTTAATTTTTCAGCTTCTGCACTCTAAGCACCATCACAGCCATCTCCAGCACATGGTTTCATATGAGAACTGTTTGTAAAGCAAAAGAGCTCTTTTCAGAACTTAAATATGTGGCGAGGCAGGGGAGCAGATCATATTTACCTGACCTCCAAACATTTGGTACAATGTCTAAAAAAGCCCTCACACAAACAACTGTACACACTGGGCTTTTCAGACTTTACACCACACACGTAGAGGTCAGGTATGTACGAACCCTTCCCTCTCCCTCTCTATTCATCCGCATAACTTCTGAAAAATTCCTGTTCAGCTAGTTCTTGTCTGGGCAGTTTCTAGTTCTCCATGTGGGTCAGAGAATGAACACTTTAACTAACTGTTTGAAAACCAGAGCCAAATCCTGGATTGGCTAGAAAGATCCATTAGCATGACATGTAAGTGTCTTCAGCCTATGGTAATAAATATGACTCTGTACGTTAAAGAGAATAACCCCTTTTTGTCATTATGAAAACTGTGGATGCAGTTCCTAGGCACAGTGTCCATGGCATGGAAGCATACTGGCACATCCAGACCACTTGCTGATGCACTCTGGCAAGGCCTGCCTCCTCTCCACAGTGGGAGGGGGACAGCCCCCAGCATCCTTAATCCTTGGGAGGATTTCCCCCCTGGTTCAGCATTTCACTCCACAGACACATGCTTTATCCACAAAGAGCAGGAGACAGGGCTGTGGATTACATTGCGACCATTGCAGGGCTTGCAGTTGTGCTCCCATGGATGCTGTACTCAGGAATCACATCACAGTTCTCATAACATGAACAGAACTATGCTCCCCTCTCTTTCCTTCAGCTAAGGAGTATGTATGGCTATGTCCGGTTTAAACACAAGGAGGTACGATTGCCTAGCAGCATCACTTTGTTGTTTTAGGTGCCAATGAAGCTCTTTCTGTTCACCCAGATCTTTTGAAAATGTTTAAAAAATGATTGATTGATTGATTGATTGATTGATTGATTGATTAGATTTATATACCACCCTTCCAAAAAGGCTCAGGGCAGTTTACAACACAATAAAAACAATTAAAACAAGTTAACCGTTACATTTCATTGTAGGTTTTCTTTTTTAAAAGGTGTTCTTAATTGTATGTTTTATTTATTTAGTGTTTTAATTAGTGTTGTGAGCCACCCAGAGAACAATTGTTATGGGGAGGCCAACAAATAAAATAGTAGTAGTAGTAGTAGTAGTAGTAAATTATTTATTAAATAGTAATAATAATAATAGTAATAATAATACTAATAATAACCCCCAGTGAGGCACTACCTTGGCGTGGTTGTGGGACTTGCGTGCTCTGATGAAGGTGAGAGCTATGCCAGAGGTCCAACCATACTGGACAGGTCTCACCAGAGGAGCCAGACAGAGAGTGCCTCTCCCATCAACAATATGGTGAGACGTAACTTTAATAAATCTATACCGGATCGGTCGTCGCCCGGGTCAGCAAGGACCGTGCCAGGTGCCATAGTCCCTGGACATCTGGTGGCAAGTGGGCAACAGGACTCAGGATCTTCAGTTGAGCAACCAGGGCTGGAGACAGCAAAGCTACTGGAAGAAACGTCACTTAACCGAAAAAAATATACAAAAAATGCCAACAAGGAAATAATGATCTGCTATTACAAGTCTAGTCCAACTAGAAGAGGTTATTTAAAAAGAATGTACCAAATTTGGAAAGAGAAGCATCCAGATACAGAAATAACAGAACAAAGGCTAGCAGACCAGAGAAGATTCATAATAAGAAATAAAGTATTCACAGGAGTTGAGCTGGAAGAACTGCAAAGAGCAACACAGGCTCAAGATATGGAAGAAGAATTACCACCAACTGAAGCAGTTGTCAGGCGCAGATGGAGGAGGTGTTGGAAATAGAGGATACCACCGTTGCTGAACTGTTTCAAAATCAAAACCAGGCAACCTCCCCTTTGCCTTCACCTCAAAAACCCAAATGCCGTTTAACAGAAAAGCAACAAGAACTAAAGCAAAAAATAACTGAGCACATGAACCAAACAACCACCATGGTTCGACTTCCCGCTCTAAAAACAGTTGCCAAAAAACAACTTGCTCAGGCATTAAAAGATGTCAATGCTGCACTTGCAGAAATAACAACCAAGAATTTTCAAGAAACAAACCAACTAATGTACAGTGCAGCAACAATAACAACACAAGAGATCGGATATAAGATCAGTGGACCTGTCAAAAAAGAAAGCAGTACATCACCTAAATGGAAGATTAGATTAGAAAATAAAATCTCCAGGCTTAGATCAGATGCTAGTAAATTGAAAGATATGAAAGACAAGAAGCTGAAGAATGAAAACACCAAACAGTATCTGATCCAAAAATACCACCTAGATTCAAGGAAAATGAGAGAAGTCCTGGAAATAATAAAGCAGCAAATAACAGCAGTGTCAAAGAAGATTAGCAGATATGAAGCCAGAATTACACAACACAGGCAGAATCTCCAATTCCAGTTGAATCAGAGACGTTTCTACCAAAGCATAGAAGGAGAAACTGCAAGAAACCTAGAAACACCAAATAAAGAAGAAACAGTGCAATTCTGGGGGAAATTATGGGACAATCCAATAGATTATAATAAAAAAGCAGGCTGGATGAAAGAGGTCAAAAAATGTAACCAACAAATGCAAGATCTAATAATAACACCAGAATTAATAAGTGAAAGAGCAAAGAAAATTAAAAATTGGACTGCGCCAGGCGACGATGAACTGCATGGCTTCTGGCTTAAACACCTAACAAGCCTTCGTAAACAACTATCAAAACAGTTCAATCACAATATGAAAGGCGGTGATATTGAACAATGGCTAACAACTGGCAAAACTCATCTCATCATGAAAGACCCAGCAAAAGGTGCAGTTCCAAGTAATTATAGACCGTTAACCTGCCTGCCAACTATGTTCAAATTATTAACTGGAATAATAGCAGATGAAGTGATGCAACACTTATTAAGTAACAAACAGCTTCCAGTTGAACAGAAAGGAAATTGCCCGAACACCAGAGGCACAAAAGACCAGCTGCTGATTGACAAAATGATTTTAGAAAACTGCAAGAGAAGAAAAACCAATCTAAGTGTTGCATGGATTGACTACAAGAAAGCCTTCAATTCATTGCCTCACACATGGATACTAAAATGTTTAGAAACAACTGGTGTCAGCAAAAACATTCAGATATTTATTTAAAAAGCAATGAGCATGTGGAGTACACAGTTAACAATCAATGGTGAGGCACTTGGACAGGTTAGCATTAGAAGAGGCATTTTCCAAGGAGACTCACTATCCCCTCTATTGTTTGTAATCGCCATGACGAATACTAAATACTAAACAAAACAAGCCTCAGATAACAAACATCTAAAACATCAAGTAAAATCAACCATCTGCTGTACATGGACGATCTGAAGTTGTATGGAAAGTGCCAGTCAGAAATTGAATCACTGCTAAACACTGTCCGTATATTCAGTAGCGATATAGCAATGGAGTTTGGACTAGACAAGTGTGCTGCATTAATAATGAACAGAGGGAAAATAAGAAAAACAGAAGGAATAGAACTGCCCAATGGAAGCAACATCAAGAACCTGGAAGAGAAAGAACCTTACAAATGCTTGGGCATTCTCCAGGCTGATAACATCACACACACTGAAGTTAAAAGAAAAATGGGAAGTGAATACATCAGGAGAGTTAGAAAAATCCTCAAGTCCGAACTCAATGGCGGGAACACCATACAAGCCATAAACACCTGGGCTATACCTGTTATTAGATACACTGCAGGAATAATAGACTGGACCCAGGCAGAGCTAGAGACGCTGGATCGTAAGACCAGGAAAATAATGACCATCAATCATGCTCTGCACCACCGCAGTGATGTCGATAGGCTCTACCTCCCTCGCAGCTCAGGTGGAAGAGGAATGCTGCAAGTCCATCAAACAGTAGAGGAGGATAAAAGAGGCCTTGAAGAATATATCAAGGACAGTGAAGAAGATGCACTTCAAATGGTCAAGAAAGCGAAACTATTCAACACCAATGAAACAAAGCAGGCCTACAAGAAAGAACAAGTCAAGAACCGAGCAGAAAAATGGAAAAATAAGCCACTGCATGGTCAATATTTGCACAATATAAGTGGAAAATCAGACATCACCAAGACCTGGCAATGGCTTAAGAATGGCAACTTGAAGAAAGAAACAGAGGGTTTAATACTGGCTGCACAAGAACAGGCACTAAGAACAAATGCAATAAGAGCAAAAGTCGAAAAATCAACAACAAACAGCAAGTGCTGCCTTTGAAAAGAAGCAGATGAAACAGTGGACCACCTGATCAGCTGTTGTAAGAAGATCGCACAGACTGACTACAAACAAAGGCATGACAAAGTAGCAGGGATGATACACTGGAACATCTGCAAAAAATACAAGCTACCCGTAGCCAAGAATTGGTGGGACCATAAAATTGAAAAAGTTGAAGAAAATGAAGATGTAAAAATATTATGGGACTTCCGACTACAAACAGACAAACATCTGCCACACAATACACCAGATAGAACTGTAGTCGAGAAGAAAGAAAAACAAGTCAAAATAATCGACATAGCAATACCAGGGGATAGCAGAATAGAAGAAAAAGAAATAGAAAAAATCACCAAATACAAAGATCTACAAATTGAAATTGAAAGGCTGTGGCAGAAGAAGACCAAAATAATCCCAGTGGTAATTGGCGCCCTGTGTGCAATTCCAAAAGACCTTGAAGAGCACCTCAACACCATAGGGGCCACAGAAATCACCATCAGCCAATTACAAAAAGCAGCTTTACTGGGAACAGCCTATATTCTGCGACGATACCTATAACAACAGCAACAACATTGACAATAAAATTCTGGCATCCCAGGTCCTTGGGAAGGACTCGATGTCTGGATAAAACAAACCAGTCAATAACACCTGTCTGACTGTGTAAACAAGAAATAATAATAATAATGCAGTTCCAAAAGACCTTGAAGAGCACCTCAACACCATAGGGGCCACAGAAATCACCATCAGCCAATTACAAAAAGCAGCTTTACTGGGAACAGCCTATATTCTGCGACGATATCTATAACAACTGACAATAAAATTCAGCCATCCCAGGTCCTTGGGAAGGACTCGATGTCTGGATAAAACAAACCAGTCAATAACACCTGTCTGACTGTGTAAACAAGAAATAATAATAATAATATTTTACAGTCCCAAAAGAACTTGAACACCTTCTTGACACCTTGGGCATCAATAAAATTACAACACATCAACTACAGAAGCCCACACTACTTGGGACAGCACGAATACTATGACGCTATCTTTAATTTTTCCTATACCCTTGGAAAGGGCCCAATGATTAAAGCACCAAATCCAGTCTGGTAGACTGTGTGTAAATAGCATAATAATAATATCCCATTTCAGCCTAGGCCAGGCAATGCTGCACATTCCTAAAGCAGGATTGAGCAGGCCACATGGTTACACAGAATATGTAGCCCAAATGGGGCAACAAGGTCCAGATGGAAATCCAGATATCAAACTGAGGAACAGAGCCATAAAACTAGGACTGCGTTGAAGGAGGAAGAAGCAAGGAGCCCACTGGGTGGGAGCAGCTAGAATTGATATGGCAAAGAAAAATAAGCACCGTTACTTGGGGAAAGATCAAGGCAGGCAGGTTTTCAGGTTAGAAACAGAACTCCTAGATAGCACCTACAGGAAACAGGGTGTCGGTGTGACTTCGTATCCTGAGGTTTTTGTTCAGGGGGGAAAAAATGGCTGCCAATGCTTTACATCATAAATCACCATTATTTGAAACACCCTTGCATTGAAAGGAAGTCAGTGGCATAAGAACAGCATCAGAATTTCAAGAGGAAGGGCTATAAGTACTGTAGTCCTAGCAAGAGAGCAGAATCTTTTCCAAGTCTATGCCAATAATTCTGTGCAGTCATGTGTGGAAAGGTACTGGCTGATATCCTAAGGCTGCATGTGTTGAAGGACAAGGCTATTGTCCAAGGCTGTTGTGTTAGCTAGTTGTGCTAAATCTGGAGGTTAGGTTCCAAACTGGTGCTGCACTAGTGCAAACATGTTCACACTTGTGCAACAAGGTATGCAATCTGTGGCAAACCTCATATGTTTTTCAGGAAACTTTTGCACAGTAGCACAATTTTGAAATTCCCAGAGATTTAGTGCAGCTATGTGATTTTTGCACTAGCATAACTCTTGTTGCTCAAGTACAGGCCACAGTCACATGTAATGGGAAACTGTGGTTTCCAGTGGACCCATGGTTCCGCACTCCCCTCCCCTCACTCTCTCATACGTATCCATACATTCAGGAGAGGGGCCTCTCTGCGGTCAGCGAGGCTTCAGAGAGGTGGGAGTGGTGGCTGTGCAGGCTTCCTTCTTTCCTGAAGGACAGCCCACCCAGCCAACAGGAGCCAGAGCGAGGGAGGAGCTTCCTCCCTTAACTCTGGTTTTAGATCTATGGAACTGTGTGCTAGAGTTCATATGTAATGCTGGCAGAAGCAAACTGGAGACCCGGCAAAGGAAACCAAGAGAGAACTGACAGCGACAAAGTTTGGGCAAGGAAACCTCAGTCCTTTAAAAAAAGAATTATAACTCCAATTCCCAGTCCAGACATTCAGATTTGGGAACCGGAGGTGAAGGGACCTCCAGTTTCCCCGTTATATGTGAGTGTGGCCAGTGTGTTGGTCAGAACGTTGGTCACTGTCAGTAGACACCAGACTCGAATATAGCCATTCCTGATATTTGCTTAGAAAGAGATCACTTGGCAGAACACTTTCATCTAAACTATTATTTTAGTGGGAGATAATAAGGATGAAATTGTTAAGCAAAAATCATTGTGAGTAACCGCCACTACTGTCATCTTCATTGGAGGAATCCCGGATATGACAAATGAGGAATGCAAAAGTATGGGTGGCAGAAAAAAAATATTTTTTGGAACATTCTAGTGGCATCTACTATTTCTGAGGAAGAAACAGTTGCTTTCTTATTTCAAATACCAAGGGACTACCTCACACATTGCAGTCTGAATAACTTGGAGTTCTTGATGGATCACATCACTGGTGACTATTGTAGTAAAGTATATTTAACAGAACTGTGGGAACTGAAAGGTTAATAGTTGTAGGAGGGATTTCTACCACCAGAGATGTCCAAGAGGAACAACCTCTTTGCTGTTGTTGATGATGATGTTTTTGTTGTTGTCATCATCAGTGTGTGTATATTAGCCACAAGATGGCTGAAGGAATCAGAAGCTTCTGTTGTTCTGTGTATGCATCCTTTAGTCTGTTAAAACTAACATCTCTAACTTTATCTCAGCAGAAGTAAGTTTGCTTCAATGGTGAAGATTGCAGGAACTGAAAGTTCAGTTACAACAGCTACAAGCATGGGTCTTTCAAGTTTAGGTATTGAGGCAGGCAGTTCTCGAGAGAGGAACAACAGGTATGTCGTGAAGTTTCATCTGCATCCTCAAACAGGTAAAGGAGAAAGAGCTGAAAGCAAGAGGACTAGTTCACAGCCACTGTAGTTTTGTGAGCCATCACTAGTTTTGAAGGACTGTCCGGTTGTCCAGAGCACCACAATCCTACAATATGTAATAGATGGCCCTTATTCCAAGGGCCAGTTTTAAAGTGTCACTTATCTTGGTAGTTTTATCTGAAAGCCAATGGGCAAAGCCTGTAAAATCAATCTAAGAATAAAGTACTGAGGAAAGTACAAATAAAAAAGAGGCTAAACACTGCAACAAGGTGCGAGAACAGATAAAGGATGCATCAAGACTTGAGGCAGAGCATGCAAACCCAGCAAAGGAAGACAAGAGGCCAGATTTAGGGCCTTGGGTAGGACAACAGTGATAGCATGTATGTGCCATCAAATTCATGACTCGATAAACTAGCACAGGGCTGGAACATTAGCCAGGGTAATGCAGCAAATTAGGGAGTTCTTTTGAAGGGAAGCAAATGTTCAATATACCATCTGACAAGGCTCAATTCTACCGCAGGCATCAAAATACCTAGGTTCATATCTGATCAGGCACGGCATATCAGATCAGGCACTCTTGATTCCAAAAACTCCTATGCAAATTCATCTTTGTTTCTTCAAAGTGCATCATTCTTTGGCTTTCATCACCTGAAATATTTTGTATGGATGTGACAAAAGTTGAGCCTTCTTGCACATTAGAGAAAAATCAAATTGTTTTCTGCTATCAACTCCTATTATATGCTTAACATGATTGGGCTGGTGTAGTCTTTCTGTTTCTTTTTGCAAGGAAACTGGCCCTTCTTCAAGGCTGCCCCCCCCCGCTTAAGGAAGTGCAAAAGCCTTCAACTCCGAGCCATTATAAAGACTTTCCAGTCAGTTGCTCCTGAAGGGAATGCAAAGCAGCAACTTCAGTCTCTGTTTAAGACACAACGGCTGCCCTGAGAATTTCAGGATGAAATCCTGTGTTCCAAAGTTGAAGGTCACTTTATTGTTGAAACCCTTGAGCATCTCCAAATGAAGTGCAAAGGAGGTGACTATGAAATACAGAGCTGATAAAGCCCCAACTTTCTATGAAGCTTTTTAGAACTCTGTGTATCCCATCTTACTTGTTGATTTCAGCTAAAGGAGGAAAGGGCAAGGGCGGGAGGAACTGAGCCGCCCCCGCTGTTCTCAGTGGGGTTTCCGCACTTAGCGACGTCACTGTTTTGTACCAATCTCGTTATCTGTTCTTGAGAAAAATACCTTTATTATTCATGGATGCAAAACCCCATCATTACACAATCATAAATATTCATAACACTTTGCAACTGTGTGCATTCCATTTAACCTTTTGGCAAAAGTTCTTTAGAGGACAAGAGTTTGGAGGAAATTTGGCTAATGAGAACAGCACATAGGAAATGTGTTCAGAGTTTCCCCTTTATACCTGAAATAAATGCAGGATAAGTCGATTTAATAAATAAATAAATGCAGGTGAAGAATAAAAACCAGCATGAGGAGCCATTTGCTTGCCTTTGTTCCTTACAGGAACAGATGATAGCATGAGCCACTATGAGCCTTACAGGAACAGATGATCGCATGAGCCACATCAAATGGCAGCCCAAGATAAGCTTGCTGCTGCAGAAAGAGGTGGCTCAGCACCAAACTAGATGGGACCGTGGCAGATATGTTCAAGCCCAGACCTATCCCACTCACATAGAAAGGAGAGTTTAGTTTGGTTCCAAACAGCAAAAGGGGCATGTTCTATCTACAACTTACTTTGTTGCTCCTCTCTCAAAAGTACCTTTTCCTCTAGCACAGCTCACTTCCATTAGTGGACCATAGCTTATGAGAAAAGCTCCTTGGGGGACAGATGTGGGGAAGTGTAGGGACAGTGCTTCACCCACTTAGGGAGGGTGCTTCACCCATGTGCCTTTGCTGTTAAAAATTGACCTCTGTCTCTGTTTGATTGGCAGATCTGAGATTAATACACCAGGCCTGTTTACACAGTCATCAAAACCAGAGTAGGGGGCATTCTACCCTGGTTTGCATGATGTTGTGCAACTCAGGTTGTTCAAAGCAGGGTAGCCCAGCTTTTGTATTCTGCTCTTAACCAAGGTAGGAGGAGAGGCACTCTCCTACCTTGTATCCAGTTACCTTTTCTATCAGCAACCAAGAGCCAGCAGACTTAGAAACAATAGAAGGCTGTAGATACAGAAGCTAAAAGAACCGTTTCTTTTAGATTGTGTGCCCTTTGGGGACAGGGATCCATTTTATTCATTTATTATTTTTCTGTGTAAACCACCCTGAGCCATTTTTTGGAAGGGCAGTATAGAAATCGAATTAATAATAATAATAATAATAATAATAATAATAATAATAATAATAAATTCAACACAGCTGTTCCATGCTTCATCATGTTCTGTGAGAAAATTAGCTATAGACCATCACTGTGCAACTTATGCCTTGCAGTCTTAATTAAGAACTTGGGCCTTTGGGTAGATAAAGTAAGGCGTGGGTAAGATGTAAAACATTATATAAGGCAGCTGCAACAACGCAGCAATATGTCATAATGTCTGTTCTGAAGACCCATTTCTGACCTCACAATGAAGTTATTCACACATGCAGTCAAAACCAGGCTAAGGAAGCCCAGCCCAGTTTTGCCTGCAAGTTTGTACCGCTGGGGTCGGGCCCGCCTGATCCTGGTGGTGCCTTGGTGGCAAACCCACATCCATAGCCAACCTCTAAAACAAGATTAGGAGAGCGAGTGCAAAGTATGAGGGTCCAAAGTGGGTGCAAAGTATGATGGTTTGAGCCTGGTCATTTGTGCCTCGAGTGAAAATTCTGGATTGATTTGTTCTAGGATCCATTGGTTTGTTTTCCTGGCTGTCCATGGTATCCTCAAAAGTCTTCTCCAGCACCAAAGTTCAAAATTGTCAATGCTTTTTCTATCTTGCTTCTTCAAAGTCCAGCTTTCGCATCCATAGAGTGTCATGGGGAAAACTATTGTCCAAATGATTCTGATCTTTGTAGGTGTAGACATGACACACCATCTAAATATCCTTTCCAAGGCCTTCACTGCAACTCTACCAAGTGCTAGTCTGCAGTGTATTTCTTGACTGCAGGATCCTTTACTGTTGATGGTTGCTCCTAAAAGGCAGAAGCTATGCAACACTTCAATGTCTTCATTGTCAATTCTGAGGCTGGTTGCTGTACCCCATTGTCATTAGTTTAGTCTTCTTTACATTTAGTTGTAGGGTTAGGGTTAGGGTGCTGTGCTTACTGTGCTCCTTGAATTTCACTACTAGAGCTCGCAGACCATCTGCATTCTCAGCTAGCAGAGTGATGTCATCAGCGTAGTGCAAGTTATTGATGTTTCTTCCTCCAACTCTAAAACCATGCTCATCTTCTTCCAATCCAGTTTCTCTCGGTATATGTTCAGCATATAAATTGAATAAAGGAGAGAGCATAAAGCCTTGTCTTACTCCTTTGCTGATCTGGAACCAGTCAGTTTCACCATGTTCTGTCTGGACTGTGGCTTCCTGTCCTGTGTATAGGTTTCTCATGGAAACAATATGTTCTGGGATGCCCATTTTCTTAAGGACTCTAAGACATACCTGGGGCTAATCCCATATGTGGCAACTCTCATGAGAGTTCGGAGAGCTGCCAGATAGCCACGGGATGGGTGGGAGGGAAGAACATTGTGGCTGAGGCAGTGGTGAGCCAGCAAAGAAAATGGTAGCCGGCCAGCCAGAGAGAAGTGGGGCGGGGGGAGTGGCAGGCGGCAGGAGGGAGAAGAAGCAGGCAGGGTGAAGAAGTGGTCCGGCTGGCCAGCCTGCCAGCCAGAAAGCAGCGGGGGGGGGGGGGCAAAGTGGGTGGGGGAAGAAGCAGGCTGGCTGGCCAGAAAGCAGCAGGGGGGCAGAGAAGCAGGTGTGGGGGAGATGAAGCAGGCGGGCCGGCCAGAAAGCGGGAGGGCGGGGAGAAAAAGGCAGCGGCAGGTGGGTGGGCCGGCCGGAGGCACAGATGCTCTGTGCCCAGCACAGCTAGTTTTATTTATTTCTTTGTAAACTGACTGGGGAATGTTTGTTGAAAACTGTATATATTCATATTTAAAAGTTTTTACACACACACACACACACACACCGAGAAAGAAAAGAATTTTACAGAGGTCTCTAGCAGTAAAATAAGTAGCATTTTCTTGGAGATCAAAATTATTCTACTTCCCTTCTGATTCACTTAACTAGACTAGCGTTGCCAGGCTCTGTGCGGCAGCTGCCAGGATTCGTCGGTGGATGGTAGGCAGTGAGTCTTATCAGCTTTAATCTGACCCTCAGTGACTCAGGGTGGGCTCTACCCTTGCTCACTCAATACTGACTCAATAGAAAGACATAAGCACCTCCTTTTTCTTACTGCCCCTTTCGTTATCCAGTTTTATTTATTACTTAGGCTTTTATCTATTTTTGTCTTTTCATGCTTTTAATTTTTTAAAAACCATTGTATGCCCTCCTATCTCTTTTATGTCTTTTATGCACTATTATGCCTTTTCAGGCTTTTATGCCCTCATGATTATTATTTTTATTATTTCTGATATTTTAAATATTAAGTACAGTACCATATGTAATCACCCTGTGTACTTTTTATCTAGTCTTATTTTTAATATGTGATCACCACTTATACTTTATGCTGGTCTATGACCATAATAAAGATTGATTGAAATTATTTAGCAGTTGATTAGGAGAGAAAGCAACCTCTGCAGTGTAGAGTATAACCTACAGTGTACCCATAGGTTACATTTGGGATGCTGCTGCTAACTTAAATGCATGAAATTACCATTATCAGTTATCATGAATCATTGCTTCAGGTTATTGGCTAATCATGGGTTAACTATCATCCATCATTATGATAACTCAATATTGAATAGAATAGGTTTAAGTTCACCTTTTGGCCGATAACTAGAGATGTTTTTTAAAGTGGTATTTATTCTTGCCCCATTTTTGAAGGCAAACAAGAAAATCTATATATTTAATTCGCTAAGACATACCTGTGGCTAATCCCATGCGTGGCAGCTCTCACAAGAGTTTGCAAGTAGAAGCACCTGATTGGGCAGTGGGGATTCCATATGCAGATAGGGAAGAGGAAGCTGTGGCACCGTGGTGATTGGGCAGTGGAGATTCCATATTTAGATAGGGAGAAGGAGAATGTGATAGTTAAGGTCAGTTGGAATGCAACTGTTACTGGTCAGAAGATCTTCTTGGAGGAGATGAATAGATAGATAGATAGATAGATAGATAGATAGATAGATAGATGGCAGGGGTATGAGAAGAGAGGGGTTGTGAGGGAGGAAAAGGCCCCTTCAGGAGGAGGCTGCTGTTGTGTGAATTAGATGAGGAAACCAGATCTGTTAACTCAGGAAAAGGGAGAGAAAGGAGAGAAGGGAGGGGAAGAAAGACAAAGGGGAAGAGCACGTGGAGGAGAAAGAGAGAAAAAGAAGGGAGGGGAGAGAAAAAGAAGGAAGGGCGAAGGATGGGCCTGAGCCTGTCAGCGGGCTGAGGGGAACAAGTGGCCATGCAGCAGCAACGAAGGGCCCAGTAAACCATTGCTGCTGTTTGGGGCTACGGAGGCCAATGGTGGAGGGAGACAGGCAGGCAAGGGATGGACCCAGGCCTGTCAGTGGCTTGAGGGGAAGGAGCGGCCATGGCGGTGGCAGCAGTGAGGAAAGGCCCAGTCAACCGCTGCTGCTCCTGTGGGGAGAGCAGAAGCAGGGCTTGGATGAGGGTGGGGATGTGTCTGGGGATAGGGGGCTGCAGCTTGGCCAATACTTCAACGCTGCAGCTGCAACCAAGAGGGGTGAGGGGTGTGGCATAAAGGGACAGAGGAGTGACCAAGAGGAGTGAGGGGGATGGAAGAGGAGGAGCAGGAGTGTGGCTCAGGTGAGGGTGGAGAGATCTCTAAGGTAAGTGGGGCTGTGGCAGGGGATGAGGGGAGCAATCAAATACTAGAACGCAGATGCTTTGCGCGGGTTAAGCTAGTAGAAAGTATTTCTGGTACATAAGGGGAAGGGAGCAAATACCTTATGAGATAAAGGAGGTTGCTTGATAGTCCCAAGCACAGCTGATTACAGGCAGATTCAAATATCCATTGAATATTCACTTGATATTTCAACATTTATTACACCACACTGATTGCTTAACCACTGCATACTAGAGGTGTGCACGAATCAGATTCTGTGATTTGATTCAAGCTTGAATTGAATAGCAGAATCATCAAATTGATTCATCAAAAACAGCCAGCTTGGCCTGCTGTCTCAACGAATCACCCTCAAATCACCAAATCAATTTAAGTTATTTGAGCACCATTTTGAGGCCCATTGTGCTAGGAAAATGGGCTAGTCTACCAATTGGGGTCGGTGGGCAGACCAGCCCTTCGCTCTGGGCAGCATGTCAGCCCGCCTCAAAGGACTGGACTACCATTCCAACGCAGGCTGGTGCACCAAGTCCAGAGCGGAGAGCTGATCTACCTGCTAACCCCAACTGGAAGACCAGCTCTCCCCAGAAAATTGCACCATTTTGACATCCATTTCCCCAGCAAAATGGGCCTCAAAATGGTACTCAAATCACCCAAATAGATTAGGGTTGAATTAGGGGTGATCGTCTTCAATCCTGAATTGGGCCATCTATTTTGAGGGTGATTCAATTCGAGGTCTCATCAGCAAATTGTGCTCAATGTGACCCAAATCAATTTGAGGTCAAATTGAAATGCACATCCCTCCTGAATACACAAACTGAAACTATTTAAAGCACTGTATTTTAGGCAATAAGATACATACTCTGTAGTGTTTTATCAGAGATGGCTGATTCATGTACACAGCTTAACACTTGACACTGCACACAGCAACTGATTGAATGCTTGTATGAACCAAGCCCATGCTGCCACCAAACTGTAAGCTTCCTTTTTTGCAATGAAGGTAGCATACAAAAGATGAGGACCTGAGAGCAAACTGAACATTTTTACCAATCCCACGCTAAATACGTTTCTCCTAGCTTCTTATTCAACGGGGGCAGGATACCATTATTTGAACTCACTTAAACGGGTCTCTTGGGGAAACAATTAAACCAATGTACAGTAATCTTGGAATGCTGCAGGTTTCCTTGGTATTACAGAAAGTATTTCTGATTGAATGAGGCCTATCTTTTGTCCTCCATAGTGGCAGACTAAAAGAGTAGGATACAATTCACTACTTGACAATGCAGTTAACTTAATTTCCCTGGGGATATTGTACTCGGCCAAACCTCTATGTTCTTCTACAGGCAAAGGAGAGCAGAATGTTAGGAGTGCATAGCGTGAGAAGATGCAAAGGATAGGCTTCTGGTATTTTTAATATATACTAGAAAAGTCCTCAATAAAGGTCCTCAGTTAATCCAGCTATTAAAGGCACATGGGCCCTGTTCTCCTTTGTATCTCGTCTCCCTAGTTGTATCCTTTCTCCCTAGCTGGAGAAATGTACTAAATGTTATTGCAGTGAACACTCATCTATATATATATATATATATTGCACTAAGGTTGTAGGAGGCAAGTCCCGCCCACGCAGCACTAAACACATGCGTAGTGAGAGCTGGGGCAGCATGGTGGTGGTGGCCAAAGCGGGTGTCTTGGGGTGGTGAGCACCTTCATGGAAATCTCCGGCGTCGGGGCTTAAACGCTTTGCCTGTGCTCAGCCGAGGAAGAGCAGGAGGGTAGTGAAGGAGGGAGAGTGAGGAGAGAGAAGACAGGAGAAGGGCTTAGGTGGGCAGCTGTTGCCAAAGAAGAGCAGGAGGGTGGTGAAGGAGGGAGGGTGAAGAGAGAGGAGGCAGGAGATGGGCTGAGGCTGGCAACTCTGCCGAGGAAGAGCAGGAACCAAGGGGAGGGGTCAGAGACTGGGAGATCTAGGGTGCAGATGTTCTGTGCCAGGCCAGCTAGTTTAATATATTATTGTACAGTGCAAAGGAGAGAGACTTGTATGATTATCATTCTTCACCAGCTAATTTTCCCCCGCACTTATTTTGGGGGGCCTTCTTAATATAATTTTAAAGCATGTGAATTCTGAATGGCTTTTGTTTGTGTAGAACTAGTTGGTTTTTAAGACTTACAAACTTGATATTCTGGAAGGACTGTGGAACTAAATTACAGAGAGGGAGCTAAGGTGTAGCAGGACCAAGAATCTTATAGCACCTTAAAGACAAATGGATTTATTATGTTTACAAGTGTTCATGGACTAGAACCACTTCATCAGATGCATGAATTGTTACCCTCTGTAGGTGTGTTTGTATATGGATGCACAAACACACAGAGACAAAGAGAGGGAAAAGTCTGTTAGAAATTGGGCCAAAGGCCTTGAAATGCTAAATCCAGTATGTGACACGGCTAGGCAAAGCTCAAATGTGTGAGATAAGTATAATGATATTTCACAACAGTGGTAATTTGGGACAGGGGAAAATAATATTAGCATGCTACAATATGCTAACAGCTGTTGTGGGGCAAACAAAACACCACACACACAAACACACACACGGGTCTCTAACAAGTATTTGTTGTTGTTGTTATTGTTATTATTATTATTTATTTGATTTCTATACCGCCCTTCCAAAATGGCTCAGGGTGGTTTACACAGAGAAATAATAAATACTGTAAATAAGATGGATCTCTGTCCACAAAGGGCTCACAATCTGAAAAGAAACATAAGACAGACACCAGCAACAGTCACTGGAGGTACTGTGCTGGGGGTGAATAGGGCCAGTTACTCTACCCCTGCTAAATACTGAGAATCACCACATTAAAAGGTGCCTCTTTACCAAGTTAGCTGGGGTAACTTTGTCTGAAGTCTTCTTGTTGTTTTGTTTAATCAAGGTTGCACAATGCAAAATGTTGACAGAACATCAAGGTACATAGGAAAATTGCAGAGTATAGCACATAAATCAGATCACCAGGATTTTCTTCTCCCCTTCTCAGAATCATGTTGTGGACTATACGCCATTTTCTTAGAAATGGCCCAGATTTGTTGGCCAAAATGGCATCATTGTAGTACAAAGCTTGTCTTATGTATTCAGCTAGTATTCCCTTGTTATATCAGTATGTCCAGTTAATTCAACTTCCTACCATGTTAAATAAAACAGAATGGAGTCAGAACATTTAAAGGATTGTACAAATCAACAAGTTCCATATAAGGATATTTAGAGTAAGCAGATGAAGCTTTACCATCTTTACTTTGGGAGCTCTACACATGAAGATTACTGCACCATTGAAATAACTGTTATATCACTGTTTTCTGTAACAAACACATAAAGGTTGACAATTATACAAATGTTCACACATCTTTTAGTACTCACAGACACACATCTCAGAACCCTGGCACAATCAAGATTACAAAATATCTATTTATTGGTATTTTAAAATGTGTGTACAGACATGCACATATCCATAATTTTGCATGTTTGCTGCAGGAAACCAGCATTTCCTTCATCAATATGTTTAAAATGTATAAAATGGTTTATTTACAGCTTTTCTTACACAGTCTGACCTTATGCATCTTTACTTGGCAGTGAGTTTTACTCATATCCGTGGAGGGCAGTGTGCAGAGCATGGAAGCCTGAGGCTACACCCAAAACATACTCACCAGAGAGTAAATGTACAGGACTTTTAAAAAAACTTATTTAGGAATACATCAGAAATTAACACAAATATATTTTACATAGTTTACATAGGGACCATAGCAATGACAGTAAACTTGGATACAATGGGGTCAGTGACCAAATAATATCAATTAGATTTCATGGACCAGCCATGAAAAGCCAATGTGGTGTAGTGGTTAGAGTGCTGGACTAGGACCAGGGAGACCAGAGTTCAAATCCCCATTCAACAATGAAACCAGCTGGGAGACTATGGGCCAGTCACTTCTCTCTCAGCCTAACCTACTTCACAGTGTTGTTGTGAAAGAGGAACTCAAGTATGCAGTAGACCGCTCTGGGCTCCTTGGAGGAAGAGCGGGATATAAATGTAAAAAAATAAAAATAAAATAAAATAAAATAATAATAATAATAATAATAATAATAATAGTTGAGCTGGAAGAACTGCAAAGAGCAACACAGGCTCAAGATATGGAAGAAGAATTACCACCAACTGAGGCAGTTGCTCAGGCGCAGGTGGAGGAGGTGTTGGAAATAGAGGATGCCACTGTTGCTGAACTCTTTCAAAATCAAAACCAGGCAACCTCCCCTTTGCCTTCACCTCAAAAACCCGAATGCCGTTTAACAGAAAAGCAACAAGAACTAAAGCAAAAAATAACTGAGCACATGAACCAAACAACCACCAGGGTTCAACTTACAGCTCTAAAAACAGTTGCCAAAAAATAACTTGCTCAGGCATTAAAAGATGTCAATGCTGCACTTGCAGAAATAACAACCAATAATTTTCAAGAAACAAACCAACTAATGTACAGTGCAGCAACAATAGCAACACAAGAGCTCAGATATAAGATCAATGGACCTGTAAAAAAAGAAAGTAGTACATCACCTAAATGGAAGATTCGATTAGAAAATAAAATCTCCAGGCTTAGATCAGATGCTAGTAAACTGAAAGATATGAAAGACAAGAAGCTGAAGAATGAAAACGCCAAACAGTATCTGATCCAAAAATACAACCTAGATTCAAGGAAAATTAGAGAAGTCCTGGAAATAATAAAGCAGCAAATAACAGCAGTGTCAAAGAAGATTAGCAGATATGAAGCCAGAACTACACAACACAGGCAGAATCTCCAATTCCAGTTGAATCAGAGACGTTTCTACCAAAGCATAGAAGGAGAAACTGCAAGAAACCTAGAAACACCAAATAAAGAAGAAACAGTGCAATTCTGGGGGAAACTATGGGACAATCCAATAGATTATAATTAAAAAGCAGGCTGGATGAAAGAGGTCAAAAATGTAACCAACAAATGCAAGATCTAATAATAACACCAGAATTAATAAGTGAAAGAGCAAAGAAAATTAAAAATTGGACTGCGCCAGGCGACGATGAACTGCATGGCTTCTGGCTTAAACACCTAACAAGCCTTCGTAAACAACTATCAAAACAGTTCAATCACAATATGAAAGGCGGTGATATTGAACAATGGCTAACAACTGGCAAAACTCATCTCATGAAAGACCCAGCAAAAGGTGCAGTTCCAAGTAATTATAGACCGTTAACCTGCCTGCCAACCATTTCAAATTATTAACTGGAATAATAGCAGATGAAGTGATGCAACACTTATTAACTAACAAACAGCTTCCAGTTGAACAGAAAGGAAATTGCCCGAACACCAGAGGCACAAAAGACCAGTTGCTGATTGACAAAATGATTTTAGAAAACTGCAAGAGAAGAAAAACCAATCTAAGTGTTTCATGGATTGACTACAAGAAAGCCTTCGATTCATTGCCTCACACATGGATACTAAAATGTTTAGAAACAACTGGTGTCAGCAAAAACATTCAGATATTTATTTAAAAAGCAATGAGCATGTGGAGTACACAGTTAACAATCAGTGGCGAGACACTTGGACAGGTTAGCATTAGAAGAGGCATTTCCCAAGGGGACTCACTATCCCCTCTGTTGTTTGTAATTGCCACGACCCAACTTTCACAAATACTAAATAAAACAGGCCTCAGATACCAAACATCTAAAACATCAAGTAAAATCAACCATCTGCTGTACATGGACGATCTGAAGTTGTATGGAAAGTCCCAGTCAGAAATCGAATCACTGCTAAACACTGTCCGTATATTCAGTAGCGATATAGCAATGGAGTCTGGACTAGACAAGTGTGCTGCATTAATAATGAACAGAGGGAAAATAAGAAAAACAGAAGGAATAGAACTGCCCAATGGAAGCAACATCAAGAACCTGGAAGAGAAAGAACCTTACAAATACTTGGGCATTCTCCAGGCTGATAACATCACACACACTGAAGTTAAAAGAAAAATGGGAAGTGAATACATCAGGAGAGTTAGAAAAATCCTCAAGTCCAAACTCAATGGCGGGAACACCATACAAGCCATAAACACCTGGGCTATACCTGTTATCAGATACACTGCAGGAATAATAGACTGGACCCAGGCAGAGCTAGAGACGCTGGATCGTAAGACCAGGAAAATCATGACCATCAATCATGCTCTGCACCCCCACAGTGATGTCGATAGGCTATACCTTCCTCGCAGCTCAGGTGGAAGAGGAATGCTGCAAGTCCATCAAACTGTAGAGGAGGAGAAAAGAGGCCTTGAAGAATATATCAAGGTCAGTGAAGAAGATGCACTTCAAATGGTCAATAATGCGAAACTATTCAACACCAATGAAACAAAGCAGGCCTACAAGAAAGAACAAGTCAAGAACCGAGCAGAAAAATGGAAAAATAAGCCACTGCATGGTCAATATTTGCACAATATAAGTGGAAAATCAGACATCACCAAAACCTGGCAATGGCTTAAGAATGGCAACTTCAAAAAAGAAACAGAGGGTTTAATACTGGCTGCACAAGAACAGGCACTAAGAACAAATGCAATAAGAGCAAAAGTCGAAAAATCCACCACAAACAGCAAGTGCCGCCTTTGTAAAGAAGCAGATGAAACCGTGGACCACCTGATCAGCTGCTGTAAAAAGATCGCACAGACTGACTACAAACAAAGGCATGACAAAGTAGCAGGGATGATACACTGGAATATCTGCAAAAAATACAAGCTACCTGTAGCCAAAAATTGGTGGGACCATAAAATTGAAAAAGTTGAAGAAAATGAAGATTTAAAAATATTATGGGACTTCCAACTACAAACAGACAAACATCTGCCACACAATACACCAGATATAACTGTAGTCGAGAAGAAAGAAAAACAAGTCAAAATAATCGACATAGCAATACCAGGGGATAGCAGAATAGAAGAAAAAGAAATAGAAAAAAATCACCAAATACAAAGATCTACAAATTGAAATTGAAAGGCTGTGGCAGAAGAAGACCAAAATAATCCCAGTGGTAATTGGCGCCCTGGGTGCAGTTCCAAAAGACCTTGAAGAGCACCTCAACACCATAGGGGCCACAGAAATCACCATCAGCCAATTACAAAAAGCAGCTTTACTGGGAACAGCCTATATTCTGTGACGATATCTATAACCATTGACAATAAAATTCTGGCATCCCAGGTCCTTGGGAAGGACTCGATGTCTGAATAAAACAAACCAGTCAATAACACCTGTCTGACTGTGTAAACAAGAAATAATAATGAACAACCCTTTAACATGACAGTTCTTCAAGTCTATGCCCCAAGAGGAAGTTGATAAAATTCATGTCCAAGTTAAGTCTGAAATTGACAGAACATGCAAGCAAGATGTGATGCTGGTGGTTGGAGACTGGAATGCCAAAGTTGGAAAAGGTAAGGAGGAAAACACAGTTGGCCTATATGGCCTAGGAAACAGAAATGAAGCCAATGATCTCTTCATTGCTAACACATTCTTCAAACAACCAAAGTGGCGCCTATACACATGGACATCACCAGATGGAGTACACAGAAATCAAAGTGATTATATTATTGGTGCAAGGAGGTGGAAGAGCAGTTATAACAGCAAAGACATGATTGGGAGCCAATCGTGGAACCGATCACAAATTACTCATGTGCAAGTTCCAAGTCAAGCTAAAGTGGAAAAACAAAGCTATCCAGCTTCCACGATATGATCTTAAGAATGTATCCACCATTTTCAAGGAGAACATCAGGAACTGCTTTGAATTTCTGAATCTCATTGATTGGGAACCAGATGAACTATGGAATGTAATCAAACAAGTTGTTAAGGATGAATGTGAAAAGAGACTGCCAAAGACCAAGAAACAGAAGAAAGCAAAATGGATGTCAGAACAAATGGTGAAAATTGCCCAGAAGAGGAGAGAAGCCAAAATCAAGAAAGATAAAGACCTCAGGAAGGAGCTTAATAGGAAATTTCAGAAAGCTGTTAGAAGACACAAGGAGCAATACTACAACAACATCTGTAAAGATCTTGAGGATGGAAATAAACATGGAAAAAAATTTCCAAGGCAAAATTCCAAAAGATGTCTGAACTCAGAGGGAGGTTCCAACTTTGAATTGGTATGTTAAGGGATGCCAAAGGACAGATAGTACCTGATTCAGAGAAGATCAAAGAGAGATGGAAGGAGAATACTGAAAATCTGTACAGCAGGGACATCAACATCCAAGATACTCTAGAAGATATTCCATACTTGTCCACCACTTGTTCTCTGGATCCTTGCCCAACTTGGCTGCTTCGATCTAGCAGGGAGATTATTCAAGGAGGCCTGGTGAATATCATAAATGCATCGCTGAGGGAGGGTAAGGTGCCTCCATGCTTGAAGGAGGCAATAATTAGACTGTTTCTTAAGAAGCCTTCCCTAGATCCCTCGGCGATGGATAATTATAGGCCAATCTCTAATCTCCCTTGGTTGGGCAAGGTGAGGTTTTGAAGAAAACTGATTATCTAGACCCATTTCAAACTGGCTTTAGAGCGGGCTATGGGGTTGAGACAGCCTTGGCCGGCCTGATGGATGACCTATACCGGGGAATCGACAGAAGGAGTGTGTTGGTTCGCTTGGATCTCTCGGCAGCGTTCAGTACTATCGACCATGGTATCCTTCTCAGTCGCCTGGCATAGTTGGGGATAGGAGGCACTTCTCTGCAGTGCTTCCGCTCCTATCTCTCGGGCAGATCACAGATAGTGGAGCTTGGTGACAGTTGCTCTTCTCAACGAGAGCTGTTATATGGAGTCCCTCAGGGCTCCATTCTGTCACCAATGCTTTTCAATATTTACATGAAACCGCTGGGTGAGGTCATCAGGAGATTTGGTGCTGGGTGATATAAATATGCTGATGACACCCAAATCTACTTCTCTCTTTCATCTGCTTCATCAGGAAATGGCGTTCATTCCCTAAATACCTGCCTACAGGCAGTAATGGGCTGGATGAGGGATAACAAATTGAAGCTGAATCCAAGCAAGATGGAAGTGCTCATTGTAGGAGCTCAGAATCTGAGGGATGAGTTAGATCTCCCTGTGCTGGATGGGGTTACACTTCCCCAGAAGGAGCAGGTACACAGCTTGGGAGTACTCCTGGATCCAGGCCTCACTCTGGTATCTCAGGTGGAGGCTGTGGCCAGGAGTGCTTTTTATCAGCTTAGGCTGATTCGACAGCTGCGTCCATTCCTAGAGGAGGATGACCTCAGAACAGTGGTGCACCAGATGGTAACCTCCAGGCTTGACTACTGTAATGTGCTCTATGTGGGGCTGCCTTTGTATGTAGTTCGGAAACTTCAGTTAGTTCAAAATGCGGCAGCAAGGCTGGTCTCTGGGGCAACCCGGAGAGACCATATTATGCCTGTTTTGAAACAGCTGCACAAACCCAACTGACGATATGTTCCCGAGCAAAATAAAAAACGCTGGTTATTACCTTTAAAGCCCTGAACGGCTTAGGGCCAGGTTACCTTAGCCTTCTTCAGTCTGATCCCCACCGCACGCTAAGATCATGAGGAGGTCTGGCTCCAGTTGCCACCAGCTCATCTGGTGGCGACCCAGAGGTGGGCCTTCTCTGTAGCCACTCCTGGACTGTGGAATGCACTCCCTGCAGACATCTGTAATTTGAATTCTTTATTGGAATTTAGGAGAGCCCTAAAGACTTACCTGTTCGGCCTGACCTTCCAGTGCTCTTAAACTGTTAAAGGGTCTTTGATGTTTGTGAACCGCCCTGAGCTATTTTGTAAGGGCAGTCTAAAAATCAATCAATCAATCAATCAATCAATCAATCAAACAAACAAACAAACAAACAAACAAACAAACAAACAAACAAACAATAATACTTGCAAGAACCTCTAGTATGGGAAGATAAAGCTAGATTAGCACTCTGGTCATTACCAAGTCGGAAGGCTACAGGAATGGATGGAATAGCTACAGAAATATGGCAGGCAACAGAAGAAGAATCAGTCAAGACTCTAACCAAACTATGCCAGCAAATTTGGAGAACAACACAGTGGCCAACAGATTGGAAAAGGTCAGTTGACATACCCATACCAAAGAAATGAGTCTTAACAGATTGTGCAAACCATTGCACAATATCCTTAATTTCACATGCTAGCAAAATAATGCTCAGATCATCCAATGCAGATGAGAGCCCTATGTGGAAAGGGAAATGCCAGATGTTCAAGCTGGCTTCAGAAAAGGCTGAGGAACAAGAGACATCATCGCTGACACACGCTGGATAATTGAGAAAGCCAAAGAATACTAGAAAGAATTCAATATGTGATTTATTGACTACAGTAAAGTATTGTATTGCATCGACCGCGTCAAGTTGTGGAATATCCTTAGGAAAATGGGCATCCCAGAACATCTCATTGTTCTCATGAGAAACCTATACACAGAATAGGAAGTCACAGTCCAGTCGGAACATGGTGAAACAGACTGGTTCCAGATTGGCAAAGGAGTAAGACGAGGCTGTCTGCTTTCTCCATCTTTATTCAATTTATATGCTGAACATATATTCAGAGAAGCTGGATTGGAAGAAGATGAGCATGGTTTTAAAGTTGGAGGAAGAAACATCAATAACCTGCGCTATGCTGATGAGACCACTCTGATAGCTGAGAATGTGGATGATCTGCAAGCTCTAGTAATGAAATTCAAGGAGCACAGTGCAATAATGGGACTACAACTAAATGTAAAGAAGACTAAACTAATGACAACAGGTACAGCAACCAGCCTCAGAATTGACAATGAAGAGATTGGATAGCTTCTGCCTTTTAGGATCGACCATCAACAGTAAATGATCCAGCAGTCAAGAAATACGCTGCAGACTAGCACTTGGTAGGGTTGCAGTGAAGGCCATGGAAAGGATATTTAGATGGCGTGGCGTGTCTACACCTACAAAGATCAGAATTGTTCCGACAATGGTTTTTGCCGTGACAGTATATAGATGTGAAAGCTGGACTTTGAAAAAGCAAGATAGAAAAAGCATTTGAACTTTGGTGCTGGAGAAGACTTTTGAGGATACCATGGACAGCCAGGAAAACAAACCAATGGATCCTAGAACAAATCAATCCAGAATATTTACTCAAGGCACAAATGACCAGGCTCAAACTATCATACTTCTGACACATTATGCAAAGATCCAGCTGTCTTGAGAAGTCCATAATGTTGGGGAAAGTTGAAGGAAAGAGAAGAGGACGACCAGCAGCAAGGTGGATGGACTTGATTACAACAGCAATGAATGCACCACTGAGAGACCTTAAAGGCCAAGTTGAAAACAGATCATCCTGGAGAGAATCTATCTATGTGGTCACTAAGAGAGTAGACACCGACTTGACGGCACAATCAATCAATCCATCAATCAATCAATCACATAGGGAGCACGTGGTTTATTTTGCAGTTCATAATGGGGGGCGGGGGAGCCTTACATTCTGTAATATAGTATCTCCTGTTACACAAGGGTATGTGGGACTATTCACTGAAATTAACCTCAAAACCAGTTCAAAAAGCTTATTTACACACTTACACAAGCTGAGTTTAGATGTAATGCTGAAAGCATGGTTTGTGCTAACCATAATTAGCACTCCAATAGCTTGAGCTTCTACATGCAAGGTGCCCTGTAGGAAAAGAGGGGTTGCATAGGGAGCAAATCATGATTTAGGACTGCTTGTCTGCCTTTGTTTCCCACTTGCTTACTAAATAATCCTTAATAAAGGATTCATCTTTATATGTTTGCTCTTGTCTCCATGGAGGTGGAACAATGCCCGACTGTGATTTGCAGTGAGTTCAGACACAGGGCTCAGGGACCAAGGCTGAATGTGTGTGTGTGTGTGTGTGTGTGTGTGTGTGTGTGTGTGTGTGTGTGTACATATGTACGTACATACATACATGTGTGTATGCATACACACACACACACACACACACACACACACACACACACCTGAAGGCATCCTCTATACCAGGGATTCTCAATGTTGGGTCTCCAGATGTTATTGGACTTCAACTCCCATAATCCCCCACCCCAGTGGCCTTTGGTTGGGGATTATGGGAGTTGAAGTCCAATAACATCTGGGGACCCAACGTTGAGAATCCCTGCTCTATACAGTTGGAAGAAATAGTGCCATCCACAGACACTGTAAAAATACAGATACTGTCCAGGCATCCAGAGAAATCAGTGCCCTGCTGCCCAACAAGACAGCACATGCAATACCTTTGAAATGATGCATTGCTGAGCAGCTGAACTGGATCTGGTGTGTTACTAATGAAAAGGTTCCTTGTGTGTGTGCCCTTGCTTCTTTCCTGGATGGTAGCTGTCAAAACATTTTGCATGGTAATTCTAAGTAAAGGTCCTGCATGCCATGCAATGTGCCTAGCTGCACATTGCAGGGTACTCAAGAAATCCAATCGAATGGATACAGACAGGCACCAGATTTGTGGGGCTGTGTGTTGTTTCTTTATATGACTAGACCACAGGAAGATTGCCATGCCCGGAGTTTCTGCAGGTTTATTTCATATGTAGCATTGATGGGGGCCTGCTGTGCACTGGGTCAGCACATTGGTATTTCTGCAAAGCACTGTGCAACACTGGTATTTCCGAAACCCACTCTCCTAACAGACTGGCATTGGGTGCTTTATGAAGGAACAACCTAGTTGTTCAATTACTGGTGTTACCAGGGCTTCATGTGTTTGTGTGCATATCTCTCCAGTTCTGAATTGCTAGAGACCTCTCATTGCTGTGCCTGTCTTGTCATCTCATCCTTTTTCTGTGGATGGACAAGGGGGCCACATAAGACACATGGCAAAGCGGGTTCTCTCTTATTTGGTTCTTTCCCTTTAAATGAATGAATGCTAGGGACATGGCATCTCTGTTGCCAAGCAGTGGCAGGAAGAGTGTGGAGACAGTGAAGACCGGGACACCAGCTCCGAGAGGTGGCCAGTGAGAAATGCGGCTGGCATAGAACTGACCCATTTCTAGACTGTTCTGAGCTGCTCTCTATATGGTTTTGGGAGGAGCAACAGCACAAACTCCAGGTTACATTGGTGGTAGAATTTGGATGAAACAATGGCCCTTTGGAACCTGAGGTTTCAGCAGCAAAACCCATTGCAAACCAAAGGCTCAAATTAAGGTTTGGAGGCAAAAACAGAGCTGTGGTTGGGTGACAAAAACACGGCTTCATGCATTTGGACGACCACAAACTCAAACCAAACTCAAACCTCAGCCACATTTAACTCTAGTTTCACATTATGTCCGAAAGCAGCGATAGACACAAACTACAGTTAGCCAAAAACCATGGTTTCAGATCTTGATTTTTCAGCCCCAGATCCACCACAGTTTGTGGACAAGCTGAGATTTAGACAAACTAAAGCAACCAAATTAAAACAAATATCATTAGTTAACATACATGGTTAGTTAACAAACATGGTTAATTAAAAACCCAAGTTTTCAAATTCCAAGTTTGAACGCAGCCAGATCATTGGAATCTGCACAATGCAGTGCACAGGAAGACTGAATCCCCTGGGGCAAGTTTGCAAATGTATATTATTATTATTATTATTATTATTATTATTATTATTATTATTATTTTACATTTATATTCCGCTCTTCCTCCAAGGAGCCCAGAGCGGTGTACTACATACTTGAGTTTCTCCTTCACAACAACCCTGTGAAGTAATATATATATAATAATATTAGTAATATATAGCAAGAGACACTGCAAAAAATATCAAGGAGAAGGATTCATTTGTGTGTATAATAGTATTACTTATCAAGCTGATTTTTTAAAAAAATATTAGTATATTAAAAACCTGATTAATATACAAGCAACCAGCAACCTAATCAGAAACCGAATGAGGATGTAATATTACAAGGTGTTATGGAATGCTGAGGGGTAGTGTGGTAGCTATCCCTTTTCCTCAAACATATCTAGTTTGTTTCCCGTTTTTCTGTTTTCTTGTCAGCATTGACAAGCATTCTTGTGCTAGCAGGTGACAACCAGCACTCACTTGGATAATCATCACAGGAATAACTGGATGTCTTAAAGTGCATTATTGATGGCAGAAGTCACCCCATATAGAGCCTTTTTTCTGCAAAGATTATGACTGACAGCATTAGAGCCACTTCTTTGGCAAAAATAAAAAAGAACAAACATTCAGTCTCTCTTTTTTGGAAATGCCAGTGGAACTTTGCTTTCTCTTACAAAATCCCATTAATAAATTCTTAGTGCATTTAAAGCAAAACCATGTTTAGTGCATTAAAAGCTAAAGAAAGAGCAACATTAACACAGATTAACCTTGTATAATGACAAATAGTTGCAACAAGTAGATGTACATTTGTTTGTATGGTGTGTGTGTGCATACACACATGCATGCATGCACACACAATCTGAGATTTCTGCTGGTGCAGAATTCCCCAGACTGTCTTATGTTTAGGGGTATATCACTAGAAGTACTTCACAAAAGTGTTCCAGTATAACAGTTCAAAACTCCTCCAGAAGTACAATTCGGAAGAGTCCTATCCACACATTATGTTCAATAATCATACGAGTGTACAGGTAGAGATCTGTATGCAGGTACAATTATTCACACATTATGTTGAACACAGGTACAGCAGTACACTTCCAATTTGTACCCTGCATTTGAGGGACCTGTACCCAGGTTCACTTTTAAAATATACACAGATACAGTTGTTCACACAAAAACGTGTACCTGCCAGATATCTGTACATGTGTACAACATAATGTACAGCTCTCAGAGCTGTAAAGGGCTACTGTTGACTTTATATCTGAAGCACTCATTGGCTTGGAGCCTACATGATTAGGACACTGGTTCATTCCCTCTTCTACCAAAAACTTTATCATCAGTTAAAACCTAGTTCTTACACCACAGCAGATCGGGGGTAAAACTGCTTCTAGATTTTGCCATTTCAGAGTGCAGGCAGGGACACATATGATTTACAAACAATCCTCTGCATATCAAAAACTCCACGTTAGAGAGAAGATTAGTGAACCCACAAAATAAGTTTTTGCCTTTTACAGGATTTTATTGAATATGAATTCAATAATAGCTCTATATGGATATTCAAAGCGGGCAGTGAATACGAGGAAGAGGGAGAACATCTGCATGTGTTCAGTTGTCTGTACAGAATTTTCATGTTTACAGCCATATGTGTGAAGGGCTTCATGCAGATGTTCAAATGAACGTGCACAAGTGGCAGGCATGCCTTTGCATGTTGGTTCACTGTACAGCTTGATCATCTGTCTAGGGCTTTGGTCATTGATGGAAAGTTCAGCATGGCATATATTGCTTTGTACTATGCAGAGGAAACATAGCTTGCTTCATTCTTGCATTATCAGCCAAGCATCATCATTGTTTCTCCCTAAACCTACCTTTGTAATCCTAAACATTCCCATTTCAAAGCATATTCAGTCGAAATTAGATGGAGCTTAGTTTTCCATGCAAACCGTTTGTAGGATAAGACTGTCCCTTTACTATTACTGCTACTGTCTGACATATAGATCAAGACTGCATTGTACAGTGAGAGAGCAGCTTAACATAATGTCCCAGCTAACTATATTGGTGCAGCAGGGAAACAGCAATTTTTGACAACCCTCCCATTCCCCCAGGAAACCCTCTTTCCCACCCAAAAATACATCCCAAAGTGCTGTGCAACCCTCGGGCACATATTTTCAGGTGGCACAGAGGGCTTCCTGAAGGAGAGGGTGCCCTTCTGCTGCACTGGTGCATCCAGACTGTCCTCTTGCTGCACTGGTGTATCCTTGCTCTGTACTTCATCCACTATTTATATTCATCCACTATTTTCAACAAAAGCTTTTAAAGTGGTTTACGTAGAAAAATAAAATACAGATGCTGCCCTGTCCCCAAAGGGCTGCTGATCTAAAAAAGTAACAAAAAGGTAGACATCAGCAATAGCCCCTGTAGGGATACTATGCTGGGTTTGAATAGGGACAATTGCAGTCCCGCCACAGGAGCCCCAAGACTCCTGTTTGATAGAAGTAGAAATACTGGGGCCTCACTGTGGAAGAGAGGGTAAAAAAGCCTACCAAGTGAGATGAAACAAAAAATAAATAAATGAAGAACCCTATTTTCCATCCAGAATTCAAAATACATTTACCATCCAGGGAGCGTCTTCAGCATGGCGATTAATTGTCAGACTTGCAGCGCAATTTGGGGATATTTTGTTAAGACAAATTGAACATGTGTCATTTATAATCTTGCATTCACACTTCCAGAGGCGAAGGTTCAGCACACCAATTTTTTGTACTAAACATGCAACTGCCTCTCTTCCTCTTCTCACCAGGCTGTCACTCCTAATTTGTAAAGAGAAGTCACAGCGAGTTATAATTAGTACTTGCTGCCCTGTCAACCAATTAAATGCAATAAAAAGCTTTCAAGGAGGTTAATGCTAACATGGATGTAATTAAAGCTTGCATTTTGAAATGCATGGTGTGTATATCAGCTGTGTTGTATCTGTGTTGTCCCCCCATTCTGAATGTATTTCTTAGGTAATGCTTTTGTACACGTATCACTTCTTTACAGACCACAACCAATTCACCAATGTCAGGGCTGAGCACAAGTTGTCAAATATCCAACCCAATGTGACAAAGGATTGCACTTCGGGTGGTGAAACAGTGGAGACACTTCATTCTTCAGGTGCTTGTACTAGTTATTAGAGATGTGCATGAAACGGATTTTGCACTCTGTTTTGAGCTAGAAACAAAAAAGATGGCCAAAATGTTTTGTGAATCTGGATCAACCCAGTTGTTTCGACAGAACAAAACTTGAAATGTTTTGAGTGTTTTGGCCAAAGGGAGTAATGTGAAAGCTCAAAACACCCCATTGTTCCCCATAGGTAGCTCCTAGTGATACCAAAGTGGGTTGGGTGGTAGGGCATGATGGGTGCTACCTACTACCCAACTCTAAAAAAAAAAAAGGGAAAGCAGGTGATTTTAAACAAATGTTTAACCTTTTCCCCAAATCCCCATAGGATCGCAAACCAGTGCCAGAAAACCAACCAACTGATCAACAAAGGGAAAACAGGCCTCCAAAATAGCACTCAAAACATTTCAAATTGAAACAGGGTTGTTTTATTCTGAGCTCAAAACAGGCCCTTTAAAGGATGTATTGGTTCAAGCTTCAGACACAAAACATTTTGACATCGAAACATTTCCCACACCCCTACCCGTTAGGAGGAAAGCTGTCATTCTGATAAAACAAAACTTTTAGAACATAAGAAAAGCCCTGCTTGATCAGGCCCAAGGCCTATCTAGTCCAGCATCCCGTTTCATACAGTGGCCCAACAGATGCTTCTGGGAAGCCCACAGGCAAGAGCTGAGGGCATGGCCTCTCTCCTACTGCTACTCCCCTGCAACTGGTATTTAGAGACATTTCCTTTTCTAAGAGAAAAGATCTTCAGATATGCTCACCACCAAATTATGGTGTGGAGAGATATGTAGCTTTCGGTGTTGAACTGCTTGTGAGGGATGGATCCACATTCCAAACTTAAATGGAAGAAGAACTGAAAAGAAAATGGAGTCAGCACTTGTCAAAACTACTTTTGAAGCTAACCAACTCCATTTATTTGTCAGCCAGGAGGGTGCTGTGGGCAAAGGGGCGCCACACGTTGTCTGCCCTGTTTGCAGTCTTTTAGATGACACCACACTAAACAGAATGAGGAGCTTTTTACAAAGGAAAATGGCTGTTCACCAAAAAAGGGAGGCTGTGCAGAAAATGTCAAGCTGCATTTTTACCACCAACACCTAGCAGATGGCTTGATCAGCGACGCTGGAAAGCTTATTATTAAGCAGATGCTTTGGGTGGGGGTGGAATATCTCACAGCAGCCAGGGTATAGATCAGACTGGATGCTGATGATGACAGCTCCAGGTATTTAGTCCATGCAAAAACTGCATTCCAATCATTTCACAACCTCTCAGTGTTGTATTCCTTGCAGTTTTCCACTCTCTACAAATAGCAGGACGAATAACTAGCTCCTGAAACAAAGGCATCATTCAGCAAACAAAAATATAGCCTTAAAGAATCAATTAAAATGATGAAAATCTTTAAATTTTTTATTCAGATATAGTTGTACGGACACGTGTATATACAAATACAGATCGTATGGGTTTGTTTGTTTCGTTTTTACAATTGCTGTTAAGTTCATATAATGTAAGCATTTCAGAAACAGCACTCAATGAATAAGTGCAAAGAAACTGCAAAGCAGGGCAGTACAAGCACAGGACCACACTGAGCTGGACTTTCATACCCAGAAAGACACACAATGAGTGGCTTCAATGGTGTGTCAAGAGTAAGTATGGAAAGCGGATTTTGTAGACTCATGGGTAACCTCCAGCATGCCAGCATCTATTAAACTGTACAGACAATGGCAGCAAGCCTATTGTAGGGAGATTTGTCTCACATCCGAAAAGCTCAGGGGTGAATGCATGGGAAAAACTTGGTAATGCCAAATCAGAAACAGATCTGCCCATTCACTGCTCCAAATTTTTTTTTTTTAGAAAAAAAGGGTGGGGGGAGAAAAAGGAGAACTTGCTGTGGTTGGGGAGGGGGTGAAAGAGAAAGAGCATATTTGTTGCAGGGCACTTGTGAAGTAAAACTGGTGAAAACAAATAATTGGCAGTATGGGTTCCATATTTTTCTAAACTTTCAAAACTTACACAGAGGCTTTTAGAAAGCAACGGATATAGATCAGTTTTTTTAAAAAAGAACGTTCCCTCAACAGTTACTCTTTCTTTCCCTCAATAGTGGTTATATAGGAAAGAAAATTATTCACATTCGACCCCTTCTAAATTTTTTGTTCATTGGTGTGGGAATCAAGTCACTGTATGTACCACATATGATGCTGGCAAGGCCCTTTTTGAAACAAACCATCCATGGAAAGAAATAAAAAAGGTAAAGAATCAGAAGGAAAAGTATCCTCACAAAAAATAAGAATTAAATCCAAAAGCCATTGAGAATCAACATGCTAATAAAAACTGAACCCCAAAAGGGAAGGTTAACCCTAAATACCCCACAGGGTTCCAACATCAGCCCATTAACACTGAAGACAAAACATTGATCATCAAATGCCACGCTGCTCTGAGTCTTGACATTGTGAAATCTTGAATCTGGGTGAATGGATTTCATGAGTGAGTCCTGTATGGTGACATGTTATGGCCACTTGTCATTCAGTTCTCAGTAGCCAGGATGGATGCTTCTGTCATATAATCAGTGGGTGCATTTTTAATCTATTTTTAATATCATGAAAGTCTATTTTTCTCACTTACAAAAGACATAAGAATCAAATTAATACTTTATTATCAAACACTATATACAACAGAGGCTGCTAATAATACAGAATTTAAAGAACACAGCATTTTTCCTTTTGTTTTAACTTGTCTTTCCTTTGCCATCCAAGAAAGTACAGTACAAAACAATATTTCTAACTAACACGAAATGTTACCTTGTTGCCTATTAAAGGATACACAGTATCCACCAAACAGATCGATCCTTACTTCCCCGCTTCCCTTTGCAAAGCCCTCAGAAAACCAGAAGTGGACGACAAAGGGCAGACTTGCCTGGGCTTAGAGGCCGCTGCAGAGACATTTTGCTCTTCAGACTTCACGCTGGGGGAGAAGGCCTGCTGTAAACTTGCACACTGACATCGTTTCCAAGATGTCAAGACAACACGCATGCATGCGCACGCACACACCAGAGAGACTGAAAAACCATCAGCCATCGTTGGCTTGATATAATTGAGATTGCCTGATGCCATCAAGTATCCAAAGTGGAAGTCTTGTAAACGTACTGCCCACAAGGCTTGCATTTGATGCAGTGCAGTAGTTCGCCTCTTCACTGTAATGCAGTGTCGCTTTCATTCACTAGATTAGCAGTGGCACTGTGGCAAAGCATAGGGTTGAATTCACTGTGGTGAAACCATGTTTTCAAAAAGCATAGTCTTAAGACAAAAAGTGAGTCCAGTCTTTAATTATTTATAAATGCGTTATGGGGAAACAAAGACAATCATTGTTAGGACATCAAATGAGCATTACTCATGTTTGCAAATTATGTGGTCTCTTCTCAGGGATGTTATTTAGTGTGCAACATTGTCACTGTTTACTGTCTTCAAAGTCATTACCCCAAGGTTTTGCCATTCCTAGGAACACATACACCAAGCATACATACTCAAGAAATAATATTTATTTATTTATTTACTTCTTGTATTGAAAGGAAAATCTCCTCATCCCTCAAATGCAGATTGTGACACCTTTTTTGTTTGTGTGCAATATTAGACATCTCCGTGCTTTTAAATGCAGCCCATACTGTATGGTATCAGGCAAGCTCAGAGTGCCTTAAATTTACTTTTCTCTTTCTGCTATTTTTGGATCCTGAAATCCTTCAACTTCAGAAAACCTTTCCTCTCATAAAACAAAAAGACATTCATAAAATGCTGTCCGCTTACAACATGATTGAGTATTAAATTATATTTTTGTTGTCTTGTGAAAATCCTACATGCAATGGAATCTAAATCCTTTTGTGTAAGCCTTTGTTCTCAATAGTTTTGGGGAAAAGCTAACCTTCCAAAATAGTCACTTTCATGGCCCTTCTCATTTATCCCATCTCTTGGAACTTAATATTCAGGACAGTCTAAGCCAACGGAAACACACAAGGAAGGCATTTCCTGGTAAATGTTTTACCAGGCCCAAACACAGCTATGCTCAGATGCCTAAGCAGATTCACCCAATTGCGACCAAACACTTAACTCTCAAAAGTTACCACTTTTTTCTCATCTTTAAATAGGACAAGCATATATACTTACTTTCAACATAAGGTATATCTAAATAATGTATTTTCTATTCTAGTTGATTTAAAAAAAATATTTAGGTAAAGGTCTTTGGGAGTCCATCTAGTTTATCTCCTGCTGATAAAGAAATTTCCTCTATTTTTCCACTGTGTTGGAAAGGAAAAAAGATATAAAACCAATGCCTGAATGTTCACTCCAGAGTTAACCATATTCTCCCTATTATTTTCCTTTTTCACTTCCACTTTCTGTGACAACTGTCCTGGTCCCTTTCTGACAGCATTTTACTCCAGTGGTTGCGAAGCTTTCAAGGGATAAGAATTATGAGCACACCAGGGATTTCGTATTCCTGATCAGGTTTACTCTGTCCAGTGTTGCACTTGTTTTAGCATGTATCATCACCCAGAGCATTATCCAAGGCTATCAGCTAGTAAGTCAGCCTTGGAAAAGGTCACTTTATTCACACACAAAAAGGAAAAAAAGAAAAGAAAATGCCTCTTTGCATTTGAAGTAAAATATTGTAGCACCATGGTGATCTGTTTCAAAAGAAAAATAATCTGGTGTGCACTATCCACTTAAGAGAGATAATAGAGGCACTCACAGCCCAGCGTAGCTTCCTAAATCTGACCTTGCTTGTGTGCTAGCATTCCTCAGTAGTCACTTAAAAAAAAAAATTCTCCCTAAAGACAGAGCTTCTGTTGTGGAGCACAAGTTCTACTGTCAAGGATCTTTCAAGGCAGTTGCATACAAAACAGTGTCTCTTTCCTCGGAGAAGCCTGTTCATTGAAAAAATCCTGAAGGGAATGGTGTTATACTACATCTATTCTTAATATGTCCCCTCCAGTCCTGACACAGTGACACAGTGCCTTGCACGATCATCTTACAGTGCTGAACGAGGGGAATACACATTGTACTGAAAAGAGTAAAACACTCCTCTTGGTTTTCCATACAATTTCCTTATCTTCCAACTGACTGTGTATGCCAACTATTCTTCCTTCTCCACATACAGATGGCACAGCGAGCTAACGATGGAGGTATCTTAAGACAGGCTGCAGAAGAAAGTAAGAATCACTAGTGTCAATATTGAAATTTGGCATTTTCATTTGGAGTCCTTTTATTTTTAGGAGGGATCAAGGAAAGCCATGGGAAAGATTGAGAGCTGGAAGAGAACGGGTTATGCCTCTTCATTTGTTGCTCCTTGTTCAGGTCGCAGAGGGGAGAAGGGGTTGGGAAGGGATGGGGAAGAGAAAACAAATCAACATCTGCAAAACCAATATAAAGTCCCATTCTCGGGATGACCAGTTAAGTGGATCTTTGATGTTCCAAGACCCTGATGTTGTCTGTGACAGGTTACTAGAATATGTGCTATAACGTCAAAAGCATTGCCAAGAGGAACAGTAGAGTTGCCAAAAGCCGACTAGATATCCTTGGTGTCTGTGCTGCATTTTCACCACGGGATGGCTCAGCTGACTCATGTACGGTATCATCTGTTCAAAAAAGAAAACATACATTCTAATTAGGTTTTGCATCCTTAATGAGCTCTCGAGATTATGCTGCAAGCACATTTCAGGATCTTCTGTAAAATACAGAAACAGAACTTGTGCTACAGTGGACTTTGGAAAATGTAATAGCCATTACTTAGAAGCATATGATCCATATTCTACATACAGTTCCCTTTTCCTTTTTAAATCTCATTAAAGTCAATGGAAGCAGAAAGCCACTACGGTAGCTGAAATGCAGATTCAAATTCTGGAATAGTGTTGTGAGTTATCTCTGTCCCATCTCCCATATAGTAATTTAAAGATTCTCCAGAAAATCAATGTGTATCCCAGCATATTGTATCATCAACACAAGTCTTCCATAGGACAATATCTAGTCCACATGTTATTGGTGGGGAAAGACAGAGTCTTCTTATGCAGAAAATGCCTTGCTGTGTAGATCTGCCATGCTAATGTTTGCTGGCCCCATTAAAAATTATAGAAATTGTGTGCTTTAGATGAGGAAAACACAAATACTGACCAATGCTGAAGGTAAGTCTGCTGCAGCAGCCACATATCTGGAGCAACTCCAGTGGCTCTCAAGTGCCACCATTGTGAAATAGGTCAGATCACAACTAAGAAAGCAGCTATGGGAAGCAGCTCACAGAAAGAATGAGTACTTGCACTGGAGTTATAAAGCAGGCCAGTGCTCATCCAGATGAAGCAAAACAAATGACCAGTAAAGGGTGTGATTGGGAGTAAGACGAAAAATAGCAGATTATGAAGCCATAAGATCGCACAGACTGACTACAAACAAAGGCATGACAAGGTAGTAGGGATGATACACTGGAACATCTGCAAAAAATACAAGCTACCTGTAGCCAAAAATTGGTGGGACCATAAAATTGAAAAAGTGGTAGAAAATGAAGATGCAAAAATGAAGATGGGACTTCCAACTACAAATAGACAAACATCTGCCACACAACACACCATATATAACTGTAGTCAAGAAGAAAGAAAAACGAGTTAAAATAATCAACATAGCAATACCAGGGGATAGCAAAATAGAAGAAAAAGAAATAGAAAAAATCACCAAATACAAAGATCTACAAATTGAAATTGAAAGGCTGTGGCAGAAGAAGACTAAAATAATCCTAGTGGTAATTGGCGCCCTAGGTGCAATTCCAAAACAACTTGAAGAGCACCTCAACACCCTAGGGGACACAGAAATCACCATCAGCCAATTACAAAAAGCAACATTACTGGGAACAGCCTATATTCTGCGACGATATCTATAATAATAACAGCAACAACACTGATAATAAAATTCAGCCATCCCAGGTCCTTGGGAAGGACTCGATGTCTGGATAAAAAAAAACCAGTCAATAACACCTGTCTGACTGTGTAGCAATAATAATAATGATGATGATGATGATGATGATGATGATGATGATGATGACGACAACGATGATGGCATGGGTTTTGAGTCACTGCCAGGCTTTAACTGAGATTCCACATATATTAACCTATCCAATACGTTTAGTACTGCAACTTATGTCACCTTTGAAAGCATTGGATTGAAAAACCCATTCTCAAATCACACATAAGAACATATGAGCCAGCGTGGTGTAGTGGCTAGAGTGCTGGACTAGGAGTTCAAATCCCCATTCAGCCATGATACTAGCTGGGTAAGTCTGGGCCGGTCACTTCTCTCTCAGCCTAACCTACTTCACAGGGTTGTTGTGAGGAGAAACCTAAGTATGTAGTACACTGCTCTGGGCTCCTTGGAGGAAGAGTGGAATATAAAATGTAAAAACAAACAAATAAGAACAGCCCTGCTGGATTAGGCCCATCTAGTCCAGCATCCTGGTTCACACAGTGGCCCACCAGATGCTGCTGGAAGCCAAGGCAGGAGTTGAGGGCATGACCTCCCTCCTGCTGTTACTCCCCTGCAACTGGTACTCAGAGTCATCCTGCCTTTGAGGCTGGAGGTGGCCTATAGCCCTCAGACTAGTAGCTATTGATAGATCTCTCCTCCATGAAGTTATCCAAACCCTTCTTAAAGCCATCCAGGTTGTTGGCTGTCACCACATCTTGTGGCAGAGAATACAACAAGTGGATTATGCGTTGTGTGAAAAAGTACTTCCGTTTGTTGGTCCTAGATTTCCTGGCAATCAGTTTCATGGGATGACTCCTGGCTCTAGTGTTATGTGAGAGGGAGAAGAATTATGTGAGAGGGAGAAGAATTATGTGAGAGGGAGAAGAATTTCTCTCTATCCACTTTCTCCACACCATGCATGATTTTATAGACCTCTTTCATGTCTCCCCACAGTCATCTTTTTTCTAAACTAAATAGCCCCAGGTGTTGTAGCCTTGCCTCATAAGGAAGGTGCTCCAGGCCCCGATCATCTTGGTTGCCCTCTTCTGCACCTTTTCCATTTCTACAATGTCCTTTTTTGGATGTGGTGACTAGAATTGTATGCAGTACTCCACAATGGTGTGGCCGCACCATTGTTTTGTGTAAGGGCATTATAATATTAGCCATTTTATTTTCAATCTCCTTCCTAATGATCCCTAGCATGGAATTGACCTTTTTCACAGCTGCCGCACATTGAGTCGACACTTTCAATGAGATGTCCACCACGACCCCAAGATCTCTCTCCTGGTCAGTCACTGACAGCTCAGATCCCATCAACGTATACGGTACTTGAATTTGGGGTTTTCCGTCCCATTGTGCATCACTTTGCACTTGCCAACACTGAACTGTATTTGTCATTTTGTTGCCCACTCCCCTAGTTTGGAGAGATCCTTTTGGAGCTCCTCATAATCCATTTTGGATTTCACTACCTGAAAGAGTTTGGTGTCATCTGCAAATTTGGCCACCTTGCTGCTTACCCCTACTTCTAGATTATTTATGAATAAATTAAGAGGCACTCGTCCCAGTACAAATCCCTGGGGGACCCCACTTCTAGTTCCTTCCATTGTGAAAACTCTCCATTTATACATGTTTATTGTCCTTCAACCAGTTAGCAATCCACACATGTACTTGTCCCCTTATCCCATGACTGCTGAGTTTTCTCATGCTGGTTCACTCCCAGCAGGGACTGTTCTTCTATATGCTTTACAGTTTTATCCTTGAGGATGCTTTCCATCAATTTGCCTGGAACTGACATTAAGCTGACCCACCTGTAATTTCCCGGATCACCCCTGGATCCCTTCTTGAAAATCGGTGTTTCATTTGCTACTTTACAGTCCTTGGGTACAGAGCCTGATTGCAAGGATAAGTTATATATTTTAGCAAGGAGCTTGGCAATTTCACATTTGAGTTCTTTGAGGACTCTTGGATGGATGTCGTCCGGCCCTGGTGATTTGTTAATTTTCAATTTTTTCAGATACTTTAGAACATCATCTCTCGACACTTCTATCTGACTCAGTTCTTTAGCCTCCATCCCCGAAAAGCCTGGTTCAGGAATAGGTATATGCTCAATATCCTCTGCCATGAAGACAGACACAAGGAACTCATTTAGCTTCTCTGCAACCTCCATATCCTCCTTAGTAATCCCTTTCACTCCCTCTTTGTCTAATGGTCCAACAGCTTCCATGGTAGGTTTCCTGCTTCTTATGTATTTAAATAAGTTTTTGTTATCCCCCTTAATGCTTTCAGCTAAAGGTTCCTCAAACTCTCTTTTCACCTCCCTTGTCACCTTGAATTTCTTTTGCCAGAATTTGTGTTCCTTTTTGTTCTCTTCATTTGGACAGGCCTTCCCATTTCAAAAGGAAGTCTTCTTCCCTTTTATGGCTTCCTTGGCTTTACCTGTTAGCTATGCTGGCATCCTCCTGGTCTAAGTGGTACCTTTCCTTCTTTTGGTTATACAATCTAACTGGGATTCCAGCATTGTGGTTTTGCGTAAACTCCATGCATTCTGGTGCTAAATCATTCTCCTGATTTTCCCTTTCAGCTTTCTTTTCACCATACTCCTCATTTTAGAGAGGTTTCCTCTTCTGAAATTCAAAGTGTCTGTGTTAGACTTCCTTGGTGATTCTCTCCCTGCATATATGCGGAATTTGATCGCACTATGCTCCATCAATGAATGGTTCAGAACAACTTAATATCTCGACTAACAAGCTCAGTGTATCTGAAAAATCAAATATGTTGTTACATTGTCTAAAATAGATTTGAGTATCCTTATAAAATCTTTTGCTGGTGTGGAGGGTGGCAATAAAGTAAGTATGTGTGCATGTTTATCAATTAGTAACTATAAAATATCATTTTATAGGTAAATCGCTGTAATGGGAAATGTTCAAAACCTGAGAAAATCTCTTACGACTATTCTTTTTAAAATAATTTTCCCCACACAAAAATGTAATTAATATTATTTTCAAAGGATGAAAGCTAATGTCTCCAAAAATATAAGCAGCACATCAAGACAATGGTACAGCCACAATTTGTGGGTGGCACTAGGAATGATGGACTGGGATCAGCAGATTTTGATTTGGCTCACTAGCCAGCAGTTATTTGTGGTTTCCAGCCATTCCCTCTCTTCCCTCAGATTATTTTCTGGCACTGGCAGATGACTTAGGAGAGAAGTGGGTCTTCTGTCATTTGCTCTGGGATATGGAAAAGATAAAGAACAAGGAGAGCCTCTCCTACTGTTCAGAAAAGATTCCTACCATTTCTTACCTTCTCAAAAATGACAGTGGAAATAAGAGGGCAAGCAGATTTGTAAATGCCTGATGATGGCTATAAGGCAGTATGCCTCTGACTACTAGTTGCTGAGAAGCAACAGGGAAAAGGTGCCATTTGTCTACATGTCCCACTTCTGGGCTTCCCAGAAGAATCTGATTGGCCACAGATTGCTGGACCTTTGGTCTCTTATGCTCACAACAGATCAGTTACTCTTAACAAAGAACATATTGGTCATGCTCATTTCCAGCTGGTATTCATTCTAGGACATTTTAGCTTTATCCCATCTCAACAGCTGGCCTTGGTGTGGGGCAAAAAGTGTTCCATAATAGAAAAATTTCCACCACTTTGTTTCCACAAAAAATATAATAAAATCAAGTAACAACATAATGAATGGATACAATATCAGTTAAACTGGACAGTTTCAAGATTATAATGAAGTTTTTTTTAACCCAGTCCCTTTATTCCCCTCTACCTTAAATTTAAACAATATAAGGGGAAAATGAACTATTGATCTGACATGTCTTTAAATACTTTCAAGCACTCCAATTAAATCAATGTCCAAATAATGCTTTGCATTGTTTGAATATAACATTTTAAACCTTATTAGGTGTCCCTTACTGATTCCATCCCACCCACCACTCAACCATGGGATATTTCAATTAGGCTAAGCCACCTAATGGCACAGAGGGGAAATGAAAGGACTAGCAAGCCTGAGGTTGCCAGTTTGAATCCCCCCTGGTGTGTTTACCAGACTATAGAAAACACCTATATCGGGCAGCAGCGATATATGAAGATGCTGAAAGGTGCGGGAGATGGCAATGGAAAACCCCTCCTGTATTCTACCAAAAACAACCACAGGGCTCTGTGGCTGCTAGGAGTCGACACCGACTGAACAGCACACTTTACCTTTAATGCTGATTATTGGCGGGGGGGATTAAGATTCTTATATAGCACATACAATTAGCATTGTTTTGTTATTTTTTTAGTTTTAAGTCAAACAGGCTAAGATCCCAACCATTTTCAAGTTCAAAATAACCCATATCATTGGCAGCTGAGGATACATTTCTAGAAAAAATTTCCCCTGAATCTGGGTAAAAAACGCCTCAGTATTTAGGTGGAACAAAAAAAAAAAAAATCAAATCCCAAATTAGTGAACAAGTTTTGATCAGATCCATATGCCTCGTAAAGAAAAGAATTCATTTGTTTATTCAGACTGAACAAAGCTAGCAAAGGTAAGTGATCTGTAAATTGTTCCTAAAGCGCTAGATAATTGCAAATTCACATGTTAAGTCACAGTCTCCTGCAGTGTAGTGCTATGTATATATCACAGGTGAGCAGAGTGAATTACATTTTAATTATCAAAGCTGTATAATATATGGGTTGCCACAAAACATACAGAGACATTAGGCAAGACACTAGTCCAGATTCCAGAGCTTAAAATCTCATACTATATATAAAGCACAGCCTGAATATATGGTACAACATAATTTCGGTAGCACATATTAATACTGGATGGGACCTACAGAAACTCTCTGTTTCAAAGGAAGTGCTTCAAGGCACAAAGAAGGCCCTTCTACTGTGGAAGCACACATTCACCCAGGGAATAACTGGATACTGCAGTGTCATCCTGATCCTTCAAAATCTGTTTTCATTGGGCCAGCAACATTACTGGTGGCAAGGAGGCGAGATGCATGATTCGCTTTACAGTGTGGAAGCAAAAAGAGGAGAGAAGGCTTATCGAGGGTCCCTGACAGAGGCAGTGCTGCTTATGGCTACCCTATTGGCCATGGGTATTATCTGGCTCGTCCCATAATCCCCAGTGACAATTAATTATGGCTGGCAGTTATAGTTTTAAGTTTTAGAGTTCTATCTGTATTTTAAACTGTTTTAATTGTTGTGTTTTTAGATTGTGAACAGCCCAGGCACTTGTGTACAGGGTGGTTTAAAAATTTGTTAAATTAATAAATAACTATGGCTGGGAATCCAAAGAACTGTTCAACTAGTTCTGTGTGCCCAAGGAGAAGCTGGGCTTCTGTTTCTCAATGCAGCAGTCACCCATGCCATGACCAACCACTTTTAAAATGTAAGTGCCATCACAGCAGTTTATCATATAGCAAAGTAGTCTATTATTCAAAGGAAAACAAAACAAAAAAGCACAAATCCCAAATCCTAAAATAATCCCAGATCCAAAGTAGCACTTTGGATCTGGACCGAGGGCTGCCAATAACCACAACAGAATGTATGTGCTAAAAAAAATGGAACCCATTTTGACTGTTTCTAACACAGAGATTCCAAGTTACTACTCTACATTACTCTTCATGCAGACATACATCTCTGAAGTGCAGACACTTGATCCTAACCTTAACATGCTAAAACGGCAGCAAGGTATTTTTGGTCTGGCTATGCAGAAGCAGACTCTTCCTCACTCTTTTTATAGTTTAAGCTAGCAGAAGGCAATAGGTCAGTGATAAAGAGCACATTTTGCACAGAGAAGGTCCCAGGTTTAATTCCTGGTGTTTCCAGGTGGACTGAAAAAGATCCTTGTCTGAAACCTCAAAGAGCTACTACCACTCAGTGTACAGTACTGACCTAGATGGACTAATAGTCTGAGTCAGTATGAAGTCTCACACAGAGTCCTTTCTCATGACCGGTGAGAAGGGCTCAAGAGGAAGGTGGGTTATACTTACCTTTCCCTCAAACGACTGCTCCTCCTGTGCTGGGCACGCTCCCTGCATGTTCAGACAATTCCCTGCATGCCCAGGCAGTGGGGAGGGTCGGGGGCTAAGATGTGCTGTCCTGACCCCCAGAAATACCATAATGCAACGCGCAAGTGAATGGTGCATCATGGGGATCCCTCTCGCCTCCCCTGGCTCCCTGCAGTCTGGCTGCCACGACTGACAGACGAGCAGAAAAATGAGTTTAGGCTTGCTTGCTTGCTCTCCTAACCTTGTTTTCAAGGGAGGCTTTTTAGGCGAGTTTGCTGCTGTGGTGCCACCGGGATCGGCCTGATCCTGGTGGTTCACATGTACATGCAAAAACCAGGCTGGGCTCCCTTAGCCCAGTTTTGCACAGGCGTGTGAATATCCTCATCGTTTCACATGAGAACTATTTAACATATTAAAGCCCATTTCCTTTGTTTTCCCCCACTCCCAACTATTTAGATTCTTTTTTATGTTTGATTTTGTACAAAAGAAATTCTGGAACAATAAATTGCATACACTTCCAAATATTAAGCAGTCCTGAGAAAAACTGATTTTACCAATGTTATCAACACTTCCATAGGTTCAAGTTAGACTACTGCAATGCAGTGTATTATATGTGAGACTTCCTACAAAAAACATGCTTGGAAACCAAATTAGGGGGCTTTGTGCTTGTATGCTATTAACTAGGACGCATAGAAGAGGCACATCATGCTGTGCTTGAAAGATCTGTATTTGCTTCAAGTCAATTACCTGGTGAAATCAAAAAGCAAGTTTTGATTCTTAAGGCCTGAAACAATCTAAGACTACAAATTCTAAAAGATGCTTTCTTCTTTTTTATTATTATTAGTGTTAAAAATATTTATATATCACTTTTTAACAAAACATTCTTAAAGTAAGTAATATAGCAAAAGGTATTAAAAATGCTGTGTCACTAAAGGGTTCAACCTTTAAAAAAAAAATATTACACACACACACACGACAGCTGGGCTGAATAGGGATAGTTGCTTTCCCTTCACATAAGAGAGTCGCCTCTTTGAAAGGTGCTCCTTTGCCCCACTATGTAGAGGCTAATGAACTAGATACCTTCCATAGCAACTTTGCTCTGGATGTCCCACTGCAGAGATAAGGTGGGTAGCTATGAGGGGCAGTGGCTGAAATTCAGATTGATATAGCATCAGTGTTTCTGAAGAGTTCAATTAACAAAGCTCCACTGCAGGAGGAATTTCAATGACCTCCCTTTCCTCCAGAAGCACGCTGTGCCACCTGAAAATATGTCTGAGGCGTGTGCAATCCTTAGAATACTTTCAAGGGAAGAAGATGTTGGTGAAATCCCAGCCCCCCACCCCACCCCCACTGCATGAGTGGTGGAGCTTCATTAGTTGAACCCTTCAGAAGTACCTGTGGCAACAGTGCTTTCTTAACCTGGATGTTAGCCAGTGAATTCTTTTCTGTGGGGCACCCAGACACAAACATATCCTCAGGCATGTGCCTATAAAACCCCCTCTTCATTGCCTAAACTTTTGGTGCCATTAATTTGTCCTAGTTTTCAGCTTATACATCTATTGGTTCTTTATGAGCTGCTGATCTTGCTTTTTGTGATTTTTCCCCTTCAATTTTTTTAACCTTGTTTTAATGGTAATGGATTGTTTGAAACAATGTGTTTAAGCTGCCTGGGAAGCCTGTATTAGTGGAAAGACAGGATGTACACATAATGTATTTCTATTTATTTGATTGGTAATTGTGCATTGTCACCTGACTTTTCCTCACCCCATTTCTTTTGTAAAAGACAAGAGAGCACGCAAATCAGACATATACACTACAAAGACAGGCATATTAGTACATAGTTTAGACAGCATGCAACAAAATTCAGTGGGACTGTCCCTGCTAATGAAGCGGCATGTTAATTGCAAGCTGTTAGCAATCTGGGAATTACCAAAACGATATTTGCTCAAGTAATCTTGTGAAAATGTTCTGGTGTCAAAGCAGAAATTGGCTCCAATCCAAATGTCTACATATACTTCAATGAGCTCATGTGGCCTTTCCCATTAACTTGTAAGCTGGTTACATCTCTATGCATGAAATAGGAATGTACAGATGGCACTGCCCTCTCACTGGAGTGAGTGGGAAGGCCTTGATCAGAGCTCACTTGTGCAAAAGCAGCCCCGTGCTAGCCTGAATGCATTTTTATTTGGATATCTTTTAATAATCCTATGCATTGTGTTTATACATTCCATAGTTGTCCAGCACTGGTGGACAACTGTTCCGCAGAACATTACATGCTCCGTGCAGAACTGCTCTTACAGTTAGGAAAATCCTCCCCAAATCTAAGCTGAATTTGTAACATATTGGTTCTAGTCCTGCCTCAGTGCAATGGAGAACACGACTCCTTCTTCTACTTGACAGCCCTTTAGATATCTAAAGACAGCTATCATATCTCCCCTTACTCTTCTCTTTTACATGTTGAAGGCAGTTTGCCTGTGCTGATAGTAATTGCTATTGAGTTACTGGATTGAAAATGTGTGTTACAAGACAAGACTGGATGACATCCAGAGCAATGAACCACCTGTGGAGGTAGGTTGCACTAGTACAAAACTGTTGCACTAGCTAGTAGTGAGAAGTCTGGAGTTTGTGTTCCAGATTAGTGCTGCATTCCTGCAAGCACACTGCGGTTGTGCAACAGCTACACAACTCCGGCACACCATAATACTCAGCATTTGTTTTTACTACATTTGTGAGGTAAAGGCATGTGCAAGAAATGCATTTAGTGTATCTTTCTGAGCTCGGAGTGGAATGCTAAATCAGTGGAACATTGTGTTAGAACAACCAGTTATTCCAATGGAATGGCCCATTTCAATTTGGAACCCAAAATAGTGCTCTTCTGGTCTCGCGCTTTCGCAGAGGCCATTTGTGTGGTAAGTACCACCATACAAATGGCTGCCACATGTATGCAGAGGCTAGAAGACTGCCATTTTGGATTCCAAAATGGCACTCTTTTGGCTTCTGTGCACGTGCGGCAGCCAGAAAAGCATGATTCTGGATTTTAAAATGGCGCCTGGAACACTCGGAACGTTCTGACTCAAAATGGGTCATTGCCGTTCTGAGCTTGGAACAGGCCCTTCATCAGAAGGATATTCTGTTCTCAGCTCAGCACACTCAAAATGGCCCATTCCGACTGTGGAAAGTTTTGCACATCCGAGCTCTATCATATGAGGAAAAGCTAAAAAGTTACTGTATAATTATTGAAAAGAAAAGCTTTAAGTCAGGGTTACGGAATACACTGGCAGTTTCATCAATACTAAGCATGCACTGAGTAAAGCACTGGAGCATAAAATGATAGGACAGCAGAATGTGTATTAAATATTAGAGTTCCTTAACCACCAAAATAGTTAAATATGAGACAATGACTTGGGAAGTTATACAATTTTATCTTTTAGAGCTTTTCAGGGAAGGCTCAACAGATACCCAATAAGTAGAAATGGACAAGCAGGCTCGCCCCCAAAAGTGTCCCATTTGAAAAGTCCCTTCCACTGCCTCCCTTCCACTGCTTCCAATTCAGGCTTCCCATAGCAAAAACAGGGAGGGGGAAGAGGGAATGGAAGAGGCAGTTCAGCAGCAGGGGCTCCCAAAGATGTGCATGGTTACTTTTTCTAACCAGGAATCAGATGTTCCATGTATCTGTGGGAGCTCTTGCTGCTACCGCCCTAGGGTTTTTTTTGGTCTTGGAGAAAGGTTCAAGCAGTGGTGTGCGCAGAATCGAGCTGAGAGCTGCTTGAGGTGTGCTGTGTCCAGCAACATTCTACTCACTTGAATTTAATTGCGGTGTTCACAGTCAAGCACCTGTTACTGCATCCATCTCTAACAAATATGCATTATGTCCTTCAAGTATTTATCCTGCTACAGGTACTCAAAGGTAAGTTTACTCAATCTATATTAGTCGTAGCCTTCCTGGCTTCAACAGAACACAGAGAAAAGTGAATTTGTTGGATTATGACCTCATTTTGTTATCTTGCAGGTTTTTTATTTCAACATTAATATGGATTACAAAGAAAACAGTTTATTCTTTCTGTATGAGGAAAAAACCTCCGCAATTCCATAGGACAAGATTTGTTTTACACAAACAATCAATTATGGGGTGGGGGGGGGACCAGAACAAGGTTATGTGGCTGGGGCTTAAACAAAGGACTGTTTTCAAGTGTGGGAGGAACCATTTCCCATCATCCAGACTTGAATACATAGATAAATGATCATCGACCAATATATCCTGACCCTAAGATCCTATATTTGCTAATGCTAAGATCCTCTTCAGTGAAAGTGATGCCCACAGACATCACTAGGTTAGTTTTTAACAGTCCTATATTATTAAAATATTCATTTCATTATAAAAATAGAACTGAAAAAATGCTGATTTCATGCCAGTTGCAAATCGTCTTTGAAGTAACTTAAAGGGAAAGCTTGTTATATATAGGCTAGCTGCAAGTAATTATTTGTAAGACATATTTGCTTGCAAATAGTCAACAGTCTGCATATATAAATGTGTGTACATATGCAATCTCCATAAACACAATGGCCAACTTCCAGACTAACAAAGCACTGGTGCAGAGATGCTGTGTATGTAATACAAGGGAGGGGTGATTTTCCTAAATTTCGCCTTTTCTGAAGCCCACTATAACACAAAAAATATGTCCCTGAGGGCCACACAGACGTCAGGTACATATCTTCTGAAGTCACAGAAGGCTTCAGAAGGAAGACAAGATATGCAAAAATTGCCTCTTCCTCCCAGGACCTAACAATAAGTGTTAACACTTCATGCTAACAAGAAGTGTTAACAGAGCAAGCACTGCATTGGACTGTATGCCAGCCTATATTCTATGAGTGGAATCCAGCCAAAGTTATGCATATTTAAATCCCATTGGTTTAAATGGGAGAATTAAGTATGTGCTTAACTCAGTAACTGAAATCTGCAAGATTTAAGTGTTTGACATTGTCAATATCATATTATAGGTTTGGCCAGCAACACTTCCCAAAGTGTATACATCGTGTTCATATTTATTGCAAGCATCTGAACTGCAGGCAATCTTTAGGAGAGGAGAGCTGGTCTTGTGGTAGCAAGCATGAATCATCCCGTTAGCTAAGCAGGGTCTTGCCCTGGTTGCATGTGAATGGGAGACTTGATGTGTGAGCACTGTAAGATATTCCCCTGAGGGGATGGAGCCACTCTGGGAAGAGCAGAAGGTTCCAAGCTCTCTCCCTGGCATCTCCAAGATAGGGCTGAGAGAGATTCTTGCCTGCAACCTTGGAGAAGCCACTTGTCAGTCTGGGTAGACAATACTGAGCTAGATATAGTCTGACTCAGTATATGGCAGCTTCCTATGTTCTTATGTTAAGGGACATATACATTTCCATTGAGATCAGCAATAGCTGAACATAGGCTTCTGCATAGGTATGTACAGGACCTGAATGAATATTGTAGAATAGTGTTTCACATCTGTTACTAGTTTGAACAGATAGTACCTGTAATAGGCATGTCACCCCCATGTGAAAATCTGCAATGATTTTGATTTTAGTATCCAGATCTTACTGGATACTAGCTCTAGAACACAGATCAGAAGATGACATTTTTAGAAAGGAAGTTTGGCTATATTTGTAAAACCCTGACCATCAATAAATAAAATGTGCTATTTAGGGAAACCTATCTCGTCAGTTGCATGTAGTGGGCAGGACAAACACCAGTTTAATAAATACTTTTAATGCACACAGTAAGTATACGAATGAACAGTGTTTAAAATATAGAGAAACGTATTTTCTTCCTTAAGCTTTTACCTCCTGAATGGATACTGTGCGGCAATTTACTATAAAAATGGAGTGGGAACAGAAGACTACCAGGTTTTTAAAACTGGGATGCCATGTTTGAGTAAATCATTTGCCATGGAAAAAGCATAGGTGTCTCCCATCCATTACACAAGAATACTAGCACTAGCAAATGAGATATATCATAAGCAATATTAGCACTGCGAGAAATGAGTAAAAGCAGAGTCATTTTACCATGCAAACCATGCAGAGAGAGGGGAGAGGGGAGAGAAGCAGAAGCACCAGAGGGATAGACGCAATTGTTAAAAGAGATTCTCTAAGCATACTAACCTGCTGGTTCTAATGAATTTTCTACTTTGTCGTTAACATCGAAAACACGATCATGAACACCTATAGTTTTCATACAGTTGTCTATAACAAAAATAGAGATAACAGCCAAATATGTTAGTGAGACACCCTTAAATTCCCCATTTTTCTTTCTTTTCTTTTTTTTTTTGTCGTTGTTCTATCTGATTTCTATTATATGTATGTATTTAAATCTTAGCCTGGGGCACGTTTCTTAATGCCAGGATAATTGTCTTTTTGTACAACAGTCTTAAGAAACAACAAGTTAGCAACTGCTATGTACTTAAAACAAATAAGAAAAAGCTTTGTGAAAAAATGATAAAAAGATATGGTGAAAATAACAAAAAATGCCGCTATATAGAACAGGTACCACACAGGATTTAAGAGTAAAAAGAAGTTTTTACTGCTGTTTACCAGAGCAAACAAAGCATGCGCTAGAGAGCCACCCTCTATGGCTAGATCTAAAGAACTTACTTGCAGGCCGTACAAAGACTTTCAGCTTTAGACAGGACCTCCTCCCATTATCAGGGATTGCGGATGCTATTGAAAAGAAGAAGAGAAAAGGGGGAAAAGCATAGTTACTCTTTGTCCTATGACCACAGTGTCCAAATTTTCTTCTTTTTCTAAGATAACACATCCCTAGCATGTAAAGAAAAGTAGTACAGGTAGCACTCCTTATCTGCAGGGGTTCTGTTCCCACCAATTTCCATGAATAACGAAACTGTGAATAAAGAGACTTTAACCCTATTGGGATGGGGGGGTGGGTTTGGTTCCATAAGACTAAAAAATGCTAAAAAAGCAGGCAGGGGGTAGCAAAGCACCTAGTTTTCCAGGCCTCCAGGAATGCCCTCCAAATCTTCTTACTTTTCATTTACATTCTTTTAAAAAACAACAACAAAGAACCACCACAAAATGGCTCTGCACTTCAAAATGGCAGCCAGAAATGACACTGGAAGTCATTTCCGGCCACTCAGGAACCACGGATAGGCAAAATTTGGCTATATTTCATGCTGCGGATAAAGAAACCGGATCTCTACCCATCCGTGGATACATGAAACTGTGATCCACGAAACTGTGGATAACAAGGGTCTCCTTTAGTAAATTATTAGGGACATTCTGACCATTAAGGAGACTGAAATTCAAAGATTATACTACTGTTGGATTGTTATTTTTTTTTTTTTAAGTAAGGACACAGTCATACAATAGTGCAAGGTATAGTGGGTAGGAGGAAGAGAAGCCATAGAACTGACCCAAGCCTTAACAGAATTTTGAGTGAGTGTGTTCTTTTCCAATCAGATCCTGGCCATGAGCTGCCGGGCTTGGGTTAGGGGGCAATTTATACAGCTGTTATAGTATATATAGTATATAGAACACACTTTAAACTCCAGCTATGTGGAAACTGCTTCATTTTGTTCCACACTACAAGGAACCCGCACCATGAAAGGGGTTGAGAAGGCAAGCAGGCATGGTGAAAACTGGAGTTTCTAAATGAGAAGTAGATACACACATAGAATAGCCTCCATATGGGCTCTTAACTTCCATATCAATAGAAAGTTTTTGAAGGAGACTCCCTCCTCTGAAATCAAGTCTCTGAGTCCTGAACATATCAAGAAAGGCAACAAGAGATGGCTATGGTAATAAAATAGAATTTGCTTTAAGCCATCCAGACACAGGTCATACTCAGCTATAAGACATTGTTAGTCATTGAATCAACTTTAGGGAATCAGGCAAACACTCAAAACAAGAATGCATCGCTTCAGAATGCAGGTAACACCACCTCAAAATGGAGAAGCAGTAATCAGATATTGAATACTCTCTCTTAATCATGAACATCCTGCATATGGAAATAAGGTTGTCAAACAAGGAACAATACCCCACCTAACACCCCACCTGAGGAACAGTATTATGTGAGGGCAGTATTATGTATTTTCCTCTAATGTTCGAATCAGCTCCAATCCAGAAGTCATGGTAGCAGCCTAAGGGCAAATTCTGCCTATCACTTCTGATGCAGCAAAGTCATCATGAGGAAGTTGTACCCATTATTTCCATAGGGTAAGATGCTGAGAACTACTCAAAAGTCACCATAGCCAACATCCATGCACAAAGTTGAGTGCATGCAAGCAAAAGAAGCATGCATTCAGCAGGTGCAGGCCTGCTTCTGAAGTGTGCTCTGTTTTGGGTGCTCATGCATGGGGAGACCACAATCTTCTCTGATCTTTCCTTCTGCTGGAAGCACTCTGTGCCACTTTAAATTATGTCCCTGCGGGCTGCACAGCTCTCACTGACATAATGTTGGGTGGTAGGGAGTGCTTCTGGAAGAAGCGAAGATGGATGAAAATTACTCCACTCCGACATGTAAGTGCTCACAATTCAGAAGCAGAATTCCGGCTGCTGTGTGAGTGCATCTTTTGCTTGCATAAGCACAAACTTAGTCAGGATATCAGCATATTGGTAATTTACCAATAGCTCTGGAGGAGCTGAACATTTTCTGCTACTAGTCCAGCCTAACCCATAGCTTGCTTGCTTCCAGTTATGGAAAGCTTTACAAAGACTTCTGAAGAAGTGGTCCAGTAGTAGAAAAGTAGTATTTCTGGAGACCATTATATGTTGTCCCTAAAAGAGGGGTCACATTCAACTAAACATGAAAATACTTGTTACTCTAAGAAAGAAGGATAAGTGTATCTACATTAAGTGACTTTGATGACAGAACTAATTCTATTTAGAACAAAGATTTGATGTAACCTGAGACAGAACTCAAGAGCTAAATAAATATCAGGCTTCAAAGAATCAGTTCATAAAGGTGTCAGGATTGGCAATCATGCAATGAACTTTGAATTATTCATCTGGAAATGGGAAAAATGTATATCAAAATTAGCACATATACTGAATATGCGGTACAAATATCTACATTAATCTTATTAATGCACACAGTGGCCTAGCATTCATCCCAGAAAAATGGAAGTGATGGATTATACCGCATCCAGATGTCTACAGGAGTTTGACAGTTTGGGGTATAACATGAATGTTGCTACATAAAGAGCCGATGATGATATTATACAGTAAAGAAATGCAGAGGAGGTAAGGGAAAATGAGTGCCTAAATGAATGAAGAAGAATGAAGGTGATGGACATTATGAAAACAATCACTTTGCTCATTTCTTGTTTGATGTCAGAAGAAGCCAAGTATTGCTTCACTGACTAGTTGGCTTAGAGAGGGTTAGGCAGACCAGCATCTGAGACACTTGGTCATAGAGAAAAGGTCTCAGTGAAAAGCACTGAGGGATGGTGTTTACAACAGCTTGAACTGGAGCTTGATGACAAAAAGGGATTAGTGGTTTGTGTACACAGCCAGCCAATAACCCACATCACTAAGCTGCAAGGTAAGTGGAGCTTACAGGGACTTAGGGAAAGACTTTCTTCAAAAACAAAAACAAAACATGCTGCTTTATAAATCAAGGGCTATCATTAAAGAATTAATTTCAGCACATACTGAGTGTGTGTCAACATTCTAAGAAATGCTAACTCTGATCATTATGTTTCTCAAAAAATGGATTGTGTACTTGGTTGTCAATGTCACTTTCTTTAAACTATACTTTGATTTAATTCTCTGCACTCTGCTACAAACTGATGGACGTCTGGGCATGACGTTATCAGCTTGAAGTAGATACAAACGATCAAAGAATCTTGATTGAACTCCTTCAGTCCTGGAATAATTCTTTCCAAGATACATTCGCTGAAATGACAAGCTAAAAATAAAAAAAAGGTGGCAAACACTAAAAATGGGGAGGGAGTCAAGAAGAGCAAGCCAGCATGTGTTGAGAAGTGCATGAGAGTAGGGATGTGCGAAAGGTTTCGGGTACAGAACAATCTGTACCCGAAACAGTGAATTTCGGGTGATTCGGATCCAAACCGAATCACCCCTGAAGAACCCTGAAAAATTTCGGATCCGAAACGAATCACCCCTGCTTCGGATCCGAAATATTCGGATGTTTCGGACCTCCATTTTGTGTCCAATAAATGCCTTCTTCCCCCCTCCATTTTGAGCAATGACGTCTATTTGAATTTCCTGCCTTTTTGCCTCCCATTGACTTCAATGCAAAAAGGTCTGATGTGATGTCTGCTCGAATTTCAGGTCCCAGGGGCAAAAGAGTGGGGTGGGATGGTAGTGCCTAATGGGTGGAGGCTACAACCCCAATTGCAGAGGGATTGGGCAAAGGGCTGATTTTTGGTGAATTTTTGAAGTTTTAGTGTCTTTGGGGCAGATTGGTGGCATAACGTGGGATCTGGGCCAAAAGAGTGGGGTGGGGTGGTAGTGCCTAATGGGTGGAGGCTACCACTCCAATTGCAGAGTGATTGGGCAGAGGGCTGATTTTTGGTGAATTGTTGAAGTTTACGCGTCTTTAAGGTTTCCCCCCATTAGGTATAATGGAGGGTGTATCGCTTCACGTCGGGGGGAAAGGGGTGGCCTAGAGTGGTGTGGGGTTGGTGGTAGTGCTGGGTAGGGGCAAGGAAGCTACCTGAATTTTTTCAAAGGATTTGGGCAGAGGGCTGATTTTTGGTGAATTGTTGAAGTTTACGCGTCTTTAAGGTTTTTTCCTCATAAGGTATAATGGAGCTTTCAGCAGCCCCATAAGTGCACTTGGGGGGTGCTGGGGTGGCCCAGAGCGAGTGGTGGTGTAGTGCACATAGGGTGCCAACCACCCCCATGGGTTTCTAATCCATAGGGTACAGGGTTCTGTTGTTTCTGAGGTATTCTGAGTGTGAATTCTATGATAGCAAATTAGAGTGGATTCATGGTGTCTCATTGAAAATCTCATTTGCTATCATAGAATCTACACTCAGAACATCTAAGAAACAACAGAACCCTGTACCCCATGGGTTAGCAACCCATGGGGGTGGTTGGCACACTATGTGCACTACACCACCACTCGCTCTGGGCCACCCCATCACCCCCCAAGTGCACTTATGGGGCTGCTGAAAGCTCCATTATACCTTATGAGGGAAAACCTTAAAGACGCGTAAACTTCAACAATTCACCAAAAATCAGCCCTCTGCCCAAATCCTTTGAAAAAATTCAGGTAGCTTCCTTGCCCCTACCTGACACTACTACCAACCCCACACCGCTCTAGGCCACCCCTTTCCCCCCAACGTGAAGTGATACACCCTCCATTATACCTAATGGGGAAAAACCTTAAAAACACGTAAACTTCAGAAATTCACCAAAAATCAGCCCTCTGCCCAATCACTCTGCAATTGGGGTGGTAGCCTCCCCCCATTAGGCACTACCACCCCAACCCACTCTTCTGGCCCAGATCCCACGTTATGCCCCCGATCTGACCCAAAGATACTAAAACTTCAAAAATTCACCAAAAACCAGCCCTGTGCCCAGTCCCCCTGAAATTTGGGTGGTAGCCTCCACCCATTGGGCACTACCACCCCACCCCACTCTTTTGGCCCAAGGACCCATTTTTTAATCCGAATCGATTCAGATTCAGATTAATTCGGATCCAAATCAAATCAGGGGTGATTCGGATGGGCCATATTCGGATACAAAACAGAACGCGGGTGTTTCGGTTCGGATCTGAATCGAAACACCGAAAATCCGAATTGCACACCCAAACTTGAGAGTCTCTCTCTCTCTCTCTCTCTCTCTCTCTCCAACACACACACACCCCCTGCAAACCATAATGCAAGGCTGCTTCCCTGCTCAAGCTAGTATGCACTGACAAGCAGTTAAGAAGTCCTAACAGCTGGTTTGGCTGTAGGCTCTCACTAAATCAAAGCTGAAAAAAATCCATTTACTGACATTTACAGTAACTGATGTGTTGCAGGACTGTACAGTCTATAAGGGCATCTAAAAAACTATGTCCTTCCTATGGCACCCTGATGAATATACAAATACTGTATCAGTGAAGACAGAACAGGCTACTTAACAAAACAGGAATACTGTTTCTCTTACTAACAACAAAGACACAGTGACACAAGTCAATTGCTTCCCAGTTAGCCTAAGCAAAAATGTACATTTGACTATTTCCTGCTTCATGCAGTCTTTTAATTGATTTTCCTAATGGCACAAAAGATCATATACAAAGGCAGGATGTCAAATTTGATTTTGTAAAATAAAGAAATCATTGTTCATGTGTACTGCCTGATGCACTTGCTCCTCTGCTAAAAGAGGAAACTGATAATTTCTACCTGCTCTGTTTCTTTTACTACTGAATAACCAGTTTCATCACAACTGAAGGCAGCAAGTACATACATACGTGGACAAATCTGTTGGTACCCCTCCACGAAAAAAGAAGATCCCACAATTGTCTCTGAAATAATTTGAAACTGACAAGCGTAATTGGCACCCATCGTTGTTTATTCTGCATTTAACAAAAACCAGACTTTGCTTTAGAGTTTTGATGCAACAGAATATTTCAAAAAATAACACAAATGACAATGGCATGGACAAAAATGATGGGACCCATAACCTAATATTTTGTTGCACAACCTTTAGAGGCAATCACTGCAAACAAGCGATTCCTGTAGCTCTCAATGAGACTTCTGCACCTGTCAACAAGTAGTTGGGCCCACTCTTCCTGAGCAAACTGCTCCAGCTGTGTCAGGTTTGAAGGATACCTTCTCCAGACTGCATGTTTCAGTTCTTTCCATAGATGTTCAATAGGATTCAAATCAGGGCTCATAGAAGGCCACTTCAGAATAGTCCAATGTTTTGTCCTTAGCCATTCTTGGATGCTTTTAGCTGTGTGTTTTGGGTCATTATCCTATTCAAGGATCCATAACCTGCGACTGAGACAGAGCTTTCTGACACTGAGCAGCACATTTTGTTCCAGAATGTCTTGATAGTCTTAGGATTTCATTGTTCCCTGCACAGACTCAAGGCACCTCATGCCAGACGCAGCAAAGCAGCCCCAAAACATAACCGAGCCTCCTCCATGTTTTACAGTAGGTATGGTGTTCTTTTCTTTGAAAGCTTCATTTTTTCGCCTGTGGACATAGAGCTGATGTGACTTGCCAAAAGGCTCCAGTTTTGTCTCATCTGTCCAAAGGACATTCTCCCAGAAGCATTGTGGCTTGTCAATATGCATTTGAGCAAATTCCAGTCTGGCTTTTTAATGACAAAACTGGAGCTATTCAAAGCAGAATAAACAATGATGGGTGCCAATTACGTTTGTCCGTTTCAAGTTATTTCAGAGACAATTGTGGCTTCTTCTTTTTTCATGGAGAGGTACCAACACATTTGTCCACGTGTGTATTTCCTATCCGTACCATGCTTTTGAGGGACCTGTACCCAAGTTTACTTTTAAAATGAATGCAAGTACAATTATTCACACAAAAACATGCACAAGAGTACAGATATCTGAACACAGGTACAACAATGTCTGAACAGGGCTGGTGACTAAGTGGAGAGAACGAGAACTCCTACAGGACAGAATCCAATGGAGAGAATGTAAAAAGACTAGTTTCTGACCTCCTCCTCCTCCTCCTTTTTAACAGTACCACCATGACCCTGTTCAATCAATCAGTTCCAACAACAAGGTGATTTTTGCAGTGGGTGGGAAGGTCATTTAAAGTATGTTGCTAACTCTTGAACTGGTAAATACTTGCTTGGAGAACAGACCCCCCCCCCACACACACACATTTTCAGTAAGCCTACAGGTAGAATATCCCACATCTCTTACTCCAAAATAGCCTCTGTAGTTGTCAATACAAATTATCTTCTTATATGTAACATTTAATATTCAAGCATTTGGGGGTGTATTAAGCAGAGAATTGCAACCATTCAGGTGTGGGGATGAGTGACATGTTGTCCATCAGCCATTTATCTTGCTTCTGGTTTTCAGATGAGCATGTTGATAAATTATGTTCTTAAATTTAAACAAGTTGTTCTAGTAAGAACTAATCTGCCCACTTTCCTTTCACTATCCCTACAACTGGACAAAATTTGGTTCAAATCGGGGTCTACAAGTTAGACCTTTTGTGCCTCAAATGTTCATGTGTCCACCATCATGGATTGGGGAGGATGATATCATTACAAATTACACCACTGAGGTGTCCCTATGTGTCACTCACTACAAGTGTACCAAATTTGGTTCAATTCAGTTACACAGGCCACAGGTTTGCACACTTGTGCCACAAATGTTCACGTATCCACCATCTTGGAATGGGGTGGATGACATCATTACAAACTACACCATTGGGGCATCCCAATGTGTCCATACAGCTGTAGCAAATTTGGTTCAAGTCAGTTAGACTGTCCACAAGTTAGTGCCCTTGAGTCTCAAATGTTTACATGTCCACCATCTTGAATTGGGTTGGATGACATCATCACAATCTACACTATTGAGGTGTCCCTATGTGTCCCTAAAGCTGTAGCAAGTTTGGTTCAAATCAGTGAAGCGGTTCACAAGTTAGCAGCAGTAATAGTAAATTTATTATGGTCCTTAGACCAGCTTAACGTTTAAAATAATGTATTTATAATTTACACAATATTCAAATTGCTAATACAAGCTCTACGAAGTTTGGATGCAACAAAACAAAACTTGGCCACATTTACAGAAGTAACAGATTAAACATTTGACAGCAAAAAAATCCAAGTAAAACTGATCCGTATGGCCAGGATGATTCTTTAAGAGAGGAGCAATAAACTTAAAACGAGCATCCCAATAAAACTGACAATACAGAATAACATGACTCTATATCCCCTGAGCCACAAGGGCAACAACACAATGTGTATGGAACTCGTTTATATTTCCTGTCTAGGAGTGTAGAGGGAAGGGCATTCAAACGAGCAAGGGTCAATGCTCTCCTAAACTTAGGTAAAAACATATGATCTAAATATTCAGCCGGTTTGTGGCTGAAGTTTTGAGAGCCTATATAGATTCCCCTTGGTAGTCGAGCACACTCCTCAAAAGTTAGTCCACTTGCACCTCAAAAGTTCACAACTGTACCCGATTTGGTTCATATTGGTCCAGGCGTTGCGAAGTTGATGGGGGGGGGGGAGGATGGACACACACACAGAATGCCGAGTGATCTCATAAGCCTACTGGAAAGTAGGCTAAAAAAGCTCATTTGGTGGCTAGTCTGTGGTTGCCCTGGGCTCTAGAATGTATTCCCTGTTAAAACCAGTGTTTCTCCATCTCCGGCTGTTTTTTTAAAAGACCCTTAAGGCACACCTGTTTTCTCAGACTTTTAATTTTAATTGATTTTATATCATAATTGTTTTAATCATTTTATATTGTATTTTAACTTATGTATTCCACATAGGGATGCATATGTCAGGTGGTATAGAAATATGATCTACATACATACATATATACATACATACCCAGGTCTCTTGCAAAGCCACTAAGAGAATCGTATCCAAATTTTTCCATGTGTGAAAGAGAGGTGTCCTTGTGTGAGCAGTGCTGTCCTTCTGTGAACGGAAGTGCCTTCCATTCATAGAGTGAAAACTTTGGATGCAACCCAGAATATTTCTTGAAAGAAGGTAATCATAATTTACTCTTAAAGAATTACTGGTAAAGATAGGTTAATTTGTTCTCATTACATTGTTAACCAATGTTCTTATTACATTGTTACTGAATTTTATCTTCCCTAACCAAATGCTGTTCTTGTTTTTGTTGGTCTTTCCTTTGTGTATCTGCCACAACCAATTTGCATTACTGCACAATTTAACTTAGATTCCCTTCTCCCTGCTGGTATAATGCTGAATGGTAGATCTGACCTAGAAGCACCTGCTTCATCTTAAAATAACCAAGCAGTAATATTAGCTCCATTAGGATATCGGTCCTTGCTGGGAGAGTGAAATCTGAACCATGAGGGGTGGTTTTTTTGCTTCTTGTCATTCTAAAAAATTAGCTGTCTACAAAACTGGAATAGATACCCAGAAGTTACAGAATCCAGTCAAGCAGTCCCAATCTGCAAGATCTGCAGCTTTAAAAGCATAAAAGTGGAAATGAGAGCTGAACCAGCCTCATGACAAGTACGCCAAATATAAAATTCAAGTTTAGGAAGTATGTCTGCCTAAGTAAGTTATAAGGACAAGCTCTTTGGGGAGGAAAAGAGTATTTATAGCTATGATTTGCCTTTAGCCATTTTAGGCACAATACCATTTTCATTAGTCAAATCCAAGAACCGCGTAACCTTATATAACCCTCAAACCTTAATTCTGATAGCTAGAAGCACCAAAATTTCCAATACCATGCGTCAGCCCCAGAGATTTGGGAAGTTTCATTTTTAAGAACAGCCATCTGCTTCCTCCTTTGTAAAGAAATGAGTTTGTGTGGGAGCATTAAAAATGCAGTTTCCCATTATGTTTGCCACAGGCAATATTTCTCAATTTGCGGGAGTCAAAAGAAAAGATAGCCTATTAGTTGTTAGCAGAGCACAGCCTTCCCCCTGTAGGGTTTAGTGTGATTTACAGTACAACACAAATGTATGTAGATTAGCCAGGTAAATGCAGTATTAAACATTAATATTCTTCTCACAATGCAAACTGTATTTTTTTTTTTGCATTTACATAACTGCTATTGAAAAAGTCTGCTGGAATTTAATGAACCAACAAAACAAGCCCTTTGTAGGATCTGTAGGTGGGAAAAATTAAATTTTAAATTGGTAACTAGCAAAATGTCTAAAATATTCACTAATACTTAAAAAAAGATATATTGCAAAAATCAAAACTCAGATGAGGTATTTTAATAGCACAAAAAGGTATCACCATTCTTCAGAAATCTGTGCACTTAAAATATACCGATTTGCTTCTCTATGTTAACACCACTTCTAACACAAGAATGAAATGTCAACTTGTGTTGTACCAGTATAAAACTGATTGCTCATGGAGACTTAGTCTTGTACATTCATTACTTACTCATTCTTGCTACTTGCTTTATCAAGCATGCATCCTGAGTAATCTGCTTTGCTACATAGCCGTAGGTGACTAAACTTGCTGGCAACATTTGATCTCACCTAGTCTTCCGTATCTCTAAATTTAATCATCAACAGGGTCAACCTACCGACAAAGCGGAGGATTTTGATGTCTTGAAGCAAGAAATGGGGATGCCAGCTGCAGAAGGTGGTGTTCTTACAACTGCTGAGAGAAACTGAAAAAACCAGTGCTAAAACATCTGTCCTGTTTGGTTTTTAAAAATAAACAGAACTTCAGTCAAACACCCAAAGACACACGGGAAACTGACTACACTGCATGCATCATCTTTTACAGAGAATGCTACCACAGGTGCCAAACAACTGTATGCTTTTAAAATGCTAGCTGTCAAATATGCAGGCACTGCAAGTAAATCTCCATTTCTTGAAGCCCTATGAAATTATTAACTCCTATTAACATATGTGAACTGAGGATAAGTTTCAATATTGCAATCATTTTGCATAATTCTAAATAATTACACACAGTACAAGATAGTGGAGTGAGGAAATTTTGCCAGGTTCTAGTAAACACAGCTTGCATTCTGGAAACATTAGGGCTGTGCACTGACAAAAACATCAGTCCAAAGAGAGATGAGCAAGCCTCTGCAGGATCACCTTGGATTGATTCAGAAATGAACCATTTTCTAAACAATTGGAACTAACTTGGTTCCAATGTTCTCTCTAATTTTATCATTTGTGTGAGGAATGAATTTTGTTCTGGGCGCATTTGGAGTGGGGCCTTCCTGATTCAACCTGAGTGGGATCTAAAATTAACTGAGTGGACATCAATAAATGTGTGAGCGCGTACACACGCATGCCTTAGAGGGAACACTGCTTCATTCCTCACTCAGGCTAATCCATGGCTTTAAAAAGCAGCATTGTTGCAAAGCAATGAAGAAATGTTCTTTGCTTTCAGGTTTTTTCAAAGGGATGCACCCAGGAAAATGGTGGAGGCGTGAAGGTAGCCCCATGGAGGACACATTGGCCCTGAGGGTCCCCTGTGCAGGATTGCCTTTATTTTCTGCCCCAGTACTGGTTATGATATGGCTAAGAGACTGATCGTTCTGATGAGCACAGTGTCTAAAACAGATCTATGGCATTGCTTGCTTTGTCCTGGCTTCTTTCCTAGTATTTATGCAAATTGTCTGTGAATAGCCAGCAGTGAATAGTCTGTGAGCCAGTGTGGTGTAGTGGGTAGAGTGCTGGACTAGGACCAGGGAGACCCAAGTTCAAATCCCCATTCAGACATGAGACTTGCTGGGTGACTTTGGGCCAGTCACTTCTCTCTCAGCCTATCCTACTTCACAGAGTTGTTGTGAGGAGAAACTTAAGTATGTAGTACACCATTCTGGGCTCCTTGGAGAAAGAGTGGGATATAAAATGTAAAAATAAAATAATAAGTTCTGCCTGTGGGATCCTGCAAAAGCAAGAGCCTTCATAGTACAAATGTTCAGACTTTACTGAACATGCATAGGGAGCAGGGGACAAATGATACAATCCTGTCCCTTGCATGCTTGTTCAGTTCATTTAGTATAGATATAGCTTAACTGCTGTGTTATACATTATGGGCATGTGTTATATTTTGCTGCCACTCTTCTTCCTTTCCTCTGTTGTCTTCCTTGTTTCTATTTCTATAATGTGAAGTTGTTGTAAAATGCCATCTACATATATAGTACTATATAAACATGTCCCCTATTTCTAGGGAAGATGGAGAGATTTTCAGACTACTCTAGTAATTCTGTCATTTCTGGAAGTTCTCTGAATTAACAAAAAAAAAAATGTTAATTATCTGGGCAAACAGTAACTTAACTAACTCCCTAAAAATACTTCCTAACTAACAAAGGGACTATTGTGCAAAATGTCCTGTTGTTCAGGGTGATTTGGAATACATGTATACAATTTTTCAGTTTTTAGGTGATGTGAAGGTACCCTAATACATTAATGCCCCCATGAGTCACTTAGTGAGACACACGCATCTTACAAGAACTGAGACCAGCAACAAGATATTTGATTGGTTATTGTGAATGCATAATTGGAACTCAACTCTTCTCACCTGTCCTCATCAGTTCTCACTAACCCTGAATGCCCTGTCATCGTAATGTGCTCTGTCTAAAAATAGTTAATCTATTGTAGGCTACATATCTGTTTGCAAATATGTAGATTCAAATTGTGGATTGAAATTGAAATTGAAATTAAAACAAGGGAGTAGCAATACAGAGTTTAACTATATAGAGTTTGAACATGTACAAATTCAAACTCTCTATAGTTAAACTGTGTACAGGTGGCCCCTGTTATTTGCGAGGTTCCTTTCATGCCAATTTCCATGATAATGAAAGCACAAATAAAGAAAACGTAACCCTATGGGGAGCTTAAAAAACAAACAAACAGGGAGGTGGCAGAAAAAACATGTAGGAAAGCATAATACCTTGTTCTCCAGGAATGCACCCCAAATTCCCTTATGTTTTGTTTAATTTTTTTTTAAAAACCAAGAAACCACAAAATGCCTCTGCACTTCAAAATGACAGTTAGAAATGACATCAGAAGTCATTTCTGGTCTCCCAGGAACCGCAGATAGGCAAAAATAGCCTATATTTTTTATGCCATGGATAAAAGAAACTGGGTCTCTAAGACCCATCTGTGGATACACAAAACTGTGATCCACAAAATCATGGATAACGATGCTCTCCTATTTTCCTTTGCTAATTAGAAAATTCATCTAATGTTTTGTTAAAAAGCCTAACATACTCTAATCGCACAACTTACAATGCAATCATCAAGAATTTTATCCCATGATGTGCTGAGCATCACCTGAAGACAAGATGTTCTGAGGAAGCATTTCACACCTCAGGAACAAGGTCCAAGTTCTGAATAAATATGTTGTGGTTTCCAGCCTGGCCCAAGACAATATGATTCTTCACATTGCTTAAGACAAATTTTTAAACTTTCTCAGAGCATAACTTTTGCTTTGAACTCTGATGCAACTTTACCCACTGTAAAGGAATGACCCCTTCCCACATTGTTTTATGGATTATAATTTCTGTTTTCTACTTGTCTTGTTCTGTAAAGGTTAAACAGCTCTGTAAGGGTTTAAAGTGTTGCTACCTCTGACAAGCAGCAATGAGGTAAAAGTTGTCAGCTGCAGAGTTTTGGAGGGCAAGTTGTAAACTGTTACTATTGGTTGTCTCCAGGCACAGAAAGAAGGTTCTAGCAGCTTGAGGCAAACTCTCTCATTGACCAAGATATCCCATTATAATTGAATAAAAGGGAGACAGCCAGTTTCAGCCTGGGGGAGAGCTGAAGAGAAGAGTTCTGTTAGACTATTTGCTGTTGAGTGCAGTGTGAGCCAGAAAGCTAGACTACTAGCAGTATAAACTGCTAGAAAAGATAGGAGTGAGGGAGTTGGTCTTATTGAAGCCTGCTACGCCTTGTGGCAGAAGGCAAGCAAGTTTGTTTGTTTTGTATTTTGTAATGTTTGTACTCTTGCCAACCTAATCTTTTATCTACTGTTCCTTTATTGCTTTTTTGAATCCTTTTAATCACAAGTAAACCTGGTCTTGTTTTAAATATATTTTCTGGTGTGTCTGTCAGCTATTTTAGTCGCACCTCATGCCTACTTGCCCCTTTAACCACCCTACTAAGTTTTAGTCTTTTTTCACTACTAAGTTTTAGTAAAAGCTAAGTTTTAGTTTTTACTTCCCAGTAGGCTTATGAGATCACCTGCATTTTGTGTGTCCGTGTGCGACCAACTTTGCAATGCCTGGACCAATATGAACCAAATCGAGTACAGTTATAGAGACACCGCAATGAAGCTGGTTTGTGATGATGTCCCCAATTCAAGATGGTGGATGTGAAAACATTTGAGGTGCAAGTGGGCTAACCTGTGAACTGCCTAAACGATTCGAACCTAATTTGCTACAGCTATAGGGACACATAAGAATGCCCCAATGGTGCAGTTTGTGATGATATCATCCACCCCAATCCAAGATGGCGGACACATGAATGTTTGAGGTGCAAGTGGGCAAACCTGTGGAATGTCTAACTGATTTGAACCAAATTAGGTACAGTTGTAGTGAGCAACACACAGGGACACCTCAATGGCTTAGTTTGTGTTGATGTCATCTACCCCAACTCAAGATAGCAAACACGTAAACTTTTGAGGTGCAACTGGGCTAACTTGTGAACTACCTAACTGATATGAACCAAATTTGCTACAGCTGTAGGGACATATGGATTCCCCAATGGTGTAGTTTGTGATGTCATCCACCCCAATCCAAGATGTGCACTAAGATGAAGACTGTCTAACTGATTTGAACCAAATTTGCTACAGTTGTAGTGAGTGACACATAGGGATGGGCCCGGTCCAGTCCAGAGGCCATTGAAAAGGCCTCCGGACCGGTCCGGACCTGGGTGGTTTGGATCGGGGGTGGGGGGTAGCTTTATGAGCGGCGGGAGGGTTTACCTACCCCCCCGCCGCTTTCCCACTCTGGCGCCGTAATGTAATGATTAACTGGGGCGGCAGGATACTTCCCTGCCGCCCCTTCCCCGCTGCTGGTCTGCAAAAACTCCCAGTAATCCTTTGCGCGCGCGCACGTCAGTGACGTGAAGTGCGCGTACAACGTGCGCGTGCGCAAAGGATTACTGGGAGTTTTTGCAGACCAGCAGCGGGGAAGGGACGGCAGGGAGGTATCCTGCCGCTCCAATTACTCTGAAGATTACGGCGCCACAGCAGGAAAGCGGCAGGAGGGGTAAGTAAACCCTCCCGCCGCTCTTAAAGCTACCCCCCCACCCCAGTGCCAGACTGCAGTGTGGCGGTTCCGTGCACACCCCTAGTGACACACAGGGACATCTCAATGGTGTAATGATGTCATCCTCCCTGATCAAAGATGGTGGACACATGAACATTTGAGGTGCAAGAGTTCCAACTTGTAGACCTCAATTTGAACCAAATTTAGTCCAGTTGTAGGGATAATGAAAGGAAATAGGCAGATTACTTCTTACTAGAACAACTTGTTTTCTTTGACAGAGGATTTAGTGACAAAGTCTAAGCAGTCACACAGGCCTAACAGTATTTTTGGTGGCAGTGGATGGTTAGACTGAGGGCCAGCTACAGCCAAGCCCTCACACCCACTCTTTCACCAGCTCTGCAAAAAAAGAGACCTGGTGCTCTAATGTAGCTGAAGGAATCTCATACGTACATACATACATACATACATACATACATACTAAACTGGGAACTGTTTCACTGATCAGTAGTCTATGGGCCAGAAAGGTTGTTTGGTACATTTTGAGTGAATAAATGAGATAATATTTTTTTGGATTGCTTATGACCCTAGTGGAATATTAGCCATGATAGCCTTTGATAATTAGCAGCTTCCCTCCCCCCAAAAACATCAGCTTATTTTGTGACAAATAGATTCAAAATGTATAATAAACAACAATGGCTGTATGGTGGCCAAACGGCTTTACTAATCCAACATTTTCTATCTGAAGGAACAGACTGGCAACTAAAAATGAAAAAAAAAAACCCCAACACTTTCCCATGGTGATATTTATTATTTTATTAGTATTCTGAAAGCATTAATCTACAGAAAATGCTCAAAAAGCACAATATTTCTGTAGAAATGTGTAAGAAACCGCAAAGCTTTCAAGTAAAGTTGTTTTAGCTAACCATGACAGTCATTGTCATCTTCTGCCTGTTTCAAAGTCATATTCATCTTTGTCAGCTTGGTTGTCACATTCCTCTACATGGCATATTGCTGGGCAAACCATTCTTCATACAAATACACGAGTACAGCACAAGACTGATTGCACCTGCAGGACAACAGTTCAAAAACTGAATCAGGAGCTGATTTCCCAGCCATCCACTGAACAGTAAGTACCTCTTACTGTTCTTCCATCCATGGCTGTCTGGATTGGGAATTTCTGGAAATGGATCAGACAGCACACACACGCACACCCGCCAACCAAATAAAAACCACACACACACACACACACACACACACACACACACACACACACACACACACACACACCCTTGCTAATTAGGACAGCGTATGTACTTTTGCAGGGAGTCATGACAATGTGGCAGTTAATGTGATTCTACTACACCAAGGTAGGCAACCTTAGGTCTATTGTTATTGTGGCTGAGGATGATGGGAGCTGTAGTTTAACAATACTTGGAGAGCCAGCTGTACAACAGCCTTTTTTTACACACAAGTCTTTGTAGTGCAACTCATTAATGTCTGCTTAACGCCATACAAATGACGTGAAATGTTCAGATCCCATTTTTAGATCCCTGGCCTATAGACTACAGAGAGACTACCTCACTGTGTTTGTTCTATTGTAACAGGTAAAGTGTGCCGTCAGGTCGATTTTGACTCCTGGTGCCCACAGAGCCCTGTGGTTTTCTTTGGTAGGAGGGGTTTACCATTGCCTCCTCCTGCGCAGTATGAGATGATGGCCTTTCAGCATCTTCCTATATCACTACTGCCTGATATAGTACCAGCGGGGATTCGAACCAGCAACTTTCTGCTTGTTAGTCAAGCATTTCCCCACTGCACCACTTAAGGTGACCATGTTCTATTGTACATATACCCAAATACAATGCTCATTTCATTTTTCTTTGCAGCTCTGTGTGCGTACACAAACACTAGGAATAGAATGTGCAAAGGGGCAGAAAAACTTCCCTCAGAAAATGTGCTGATTATAAATATAGCAATACAAACAGAGAAGAAGCCCTGCAACAGAGGGAGAGACCACCTGCTTCCCAGAAGGCCCCCAGGGTGAGAGACTGGTGTGGGCTATCTATTGCTCTTGCTGCTACTGCCTTTGAACATCTGCCTGCAGGAGAAAGAGGAGAGGGTGAGACCACCTGCCAGGCCCCTGCCTGACCTGTGAGGGACTGTGGGTGGGAGGTGGAGTGGCTGTGGTCTATAAGAACAATATCTCCCTCACCAGGATCCCTGTTAGAGTGTTGGACCATATAGAATGTGTGTACTTAAGCCTGGGGATAGACTGGGACTTCTCTTGGTGTACCAATCTCCCACTGCTCAACAGAGCTGATGGACTTGATCTTGGAAGGTGTTGGAGTCACCCAGGCTTGTGGTGCTGGGGGACTTCAATATTCACTTTGGGACCAATATGTCTGGGGCGGCTCAGGAGTTCGTAGCGGCCACAACTATGGGACTATCTCAAGTGGTCTCAGGGCCGACGCACATTGCTGGTCACATGCTTGATTTGGTCTTTTACTCTGATCAGGGTGGTGTTCCGTGGGTGGGGAATCCTGTGATTTCCCCATTGTCATGGACGGATGACCATCTGGTTAAGGTTGGACTCACAATCACTTCCCACCTTCACAGGGGTGAGGAAACTATTAGGATAGTCTGCCCAATAAGGTTATTGGATTCAATAGGATTTCAAGAAGCCTTGGAGTGATTTAGTGTTGGCTCTGTCGGTGATCCTGTTGATGCCCTGGTGGAGAACTGGAACAGCAAACTCATCGGGGCAGTAGACATGATTGCTCCTAAGCGTCCTCTCCGACCCGCTTCAAAACTGGCCCCTTGGTATACGGAAGAACTATGGGGGCTGAAGTGGCGCGATAGACGACTAGAGCGCAAGTGGAGAAAGACTCAGCTTGAATCCGACAGATTGCAACATAGAATTCAATTGAAGACTTATGCTCAGGCAGTACGTGTGGCAAAGAAGCAATTCTTTTCTGCCAGTACTGCATCCATAAGTTTATGTCCGGCGGAGTTGTTCAGGGTTGTGAGAGGGCGTGCCCCTCCTCCCTTGAATCAGAATCTGGAACCATCGAATACCCGCTGTGATGTGCTTAATGAATTCTTTGTGGGGGAAATCTCTCATATTTGGGCTGACTTAGACTCTATCTCCACAATTACTTCAATGTCTGATGTGGAGGTGTCCAGTGACTCTTCTTATGTGATTAGGTTGGATCAGTCCCAGTTTGTGACTCCTGAGGATGTGGACAAGCTGATGGGAATGGTGTGGCCTACCACATGTTCTCTTGACCCTTGCCCAACATGGCTTATATTATCTGGCAGGGGGGTTGTTGTAGAAGGCCTGGTAGAGATTATAAATGCATCTCTGAGGAAAGGTAGGATACCTCCTTGTCTTAAGGAGGCAATGATTAGACTGCCTCTGAAGAAGCCTACCTTGGATCCCTCAAAGTTGAGCAACTACAGGCCTGTCTCCAACCTTCCGTGGCTGGGCAAGTTAATTGAGAGGGTGGTGGTCTCCCAACTCCAGACAGTATTGGAGGAAACTGATTATCTTCACCCATTTCAAACTGGCTTTCGGGCGGGCTATGGGGTGGAGACTGCCTTGGTCAGTCTGATGGATGATCTCCAATTGGGAATTGATAGAGGAAGTGTGACTCTGTTGGTCCTTTTGGACCTCTTGGTAGCTTTCAATACTATCGACCATAGTATCCTTCTGGAGCGTCTGAGGGGGTTGGGAGTGGGAGGCACTGCTTTGCAGTGGTTCTGCTCCTACCTCTCAGGCAGGTTCCAGATGGTGTCCCATGGAGACTGCTGTCCCTCAAAATCTGAACTTTTGTATGGTGTGCCTCATGGCTCCATATTGTCTCTCATGTTGTTTAACATCTACATGAAACCGCTGGGAGAGATCATCAGGAGATTTGGTGCAGGGTGCTATCAGTATGCTGATGACACCCAAATCTATTTCTCCATGTCAGCAAGATCAGGAGAGGGCATAACCTCCCTTAATGCCTGCCTGAAGTCGGCAATGGGCTGGATGCGGGATAACAAACTGAGACTGAATCCAGATAAGACGGAGGTACTCATTGTGCGGGATCAGAACTCCAGAGACAATTTTGATATGCCTGTTCTGGATGGGGTCACACTTCCCCAGAAGGAACAGGTACGCAGTCTAGGGGTGCTTCTGGATCCAAGTCTCTCCCTGGTGTCCCAGACTGAGGCAGTAGCCAGAAGTGCCTTCTATCAGCTACGGCTGATACGCCAGCTGCGTCCTTTTCTTGAGATGAACAACCTCAAAAGAGTGGAACATCTGCTGGTAACCTCCAGACTGGATTACTGCAATGTGCTCTATGTGGGGCTGCCCTTGTATGTAGTCCGGAAACTACAGTTGGTCCAGAATGCAGCAGCCAGGTTGGTCTCTGGGTCATCTCAGAGACCATATTACTCCTGTATTGAAGGAGCTACACTGGCTGCCAGTATGTTTCCGAGCGAAATACAAGGTGTTGGTTATAACCAATAAAGCCCTAAACAGGGCCCTGGGTATTTAAGAGAATGTCTTCTTCATCATGAACCCCACCGCCCACCTAGATCATCTGGAGAGGTCCGTCTGCCTTTGCCACCGGCTCGTCTGGTGGCCACTCAAGGACAGGCCTTCTCCACTTTTGCCCTGAGGCTTTGGAATGCACTCCCTGTTCACCCAGGCTTTAAATTAATATAGTTTTGATGTTGTTTTAAAATATTATTTAAAAATTTTTACATTGTTGTAATGTTCTAAACTTTTTGTTTTATCTAATGATTTTATTTCTGTTTTTATTTTGAGACATAAGTTTTGGGAGGTATAAAAATATGGTTGGTAAATAAATAAATAAATGCAACATGAAACAGAATATGTGTTAAACAAAACAAATGCTAGTCCGCGCGCACACACACACACACTCACTCACTTTCAAGGACATTTCCAGATGGGGTGTCTAATCTGGAATTATCACACTTTGGTCACTTGCTTGTTATGGAGGATAACACAACATTAGCCCTATTTACATGTTATGTCTAACAGTCATACAATGAGTACAGTGTATTCAGGTACAGATCTCTACAAAGGTACGTTATTAACATATTATGCTGACCACACATATAGAAGTACACTTCCTATTTATACCAAATGAGATTTTCAATGAGACACCATGAATCCACTCTAATTTGCTATCATAGAACCTACACTCAGAACATCTAAGAAACAACAGAACCCTGTACCCCATGGGTTAGCAACCCATGGGGGTGGTTGGCACCCTATGTGCACTATACCACCACTCGCTCTGGGCCACCCCAGCACCCCCCAAGTGCACTTATGGGGCTGCTGAAAGCTCCATTATACCTTATGAGGAAAAAACCTTAAAGACACGTAAACTTCAACAATTCACCAAAAATCAGCCCTCTGCCCAAATCCTTTGAAAAAATTCAGGTAGCTTCCTTGCCCCTACCTGGCACTACCACCAACCCCACACTGCTCTAAGCCACCCCTTTCCCCATGACGTGAAGCGATACACCCTCCATTTTACCTAATGGGGGAAAACCTTAAAGACGCGTAAACTTCACCAAAAATCAGCGCTCTGCCCAATCACTCTGCAATTGGGGTGGTAGCCTCCACCCATTAGGCACTACCACCCCACCCCACTCTTTTGGCCCAGATCCCACGTTATGCCCCCAATCTGTCCCAAAGACACTAAAACTTCAAAAATTCACCAAAAATCAGCCCTTTGCCCAATCCCTCTGCAATTGGGGTTGTAGCCTCCACCCATTGGGCACTACCACCCCACCCCACTATTTTTCCCCTGGGACCCAAAATTTGAGCAAACATCACATCAGACCTTTTTACATTGAAGTCAATGGGAGGCAAAAAGGCGGGAAATTCAAATAGACGTCATTGCTCAAAATGGAGGGGGGAAAAGAAGGCCACAAAATGGAGGTCCGAAACATCCGAATATTTCAGATCCAAAGCAGGGGTGATTCGTTTCTGATCCGAAATTTTTCGTAAATCTTCGGGGGTGATTCGGTTCGGCTCCAAATCACACGAAATTGGCCGTTTCGGGTACAGATCGTTCTGTACCCGAAACGTTTCACACATCCCTACTGGAAATGCCTCCAGTTCACACACTCCTTGGGTACAGCACTCAATTCACCTGATGAAAGAGCTGTTCAAACTCCTCTCCATTATGAAGATAGTGTCTAATTTGAACTGGGGCTCCAAAAGCATGCATCATCACTCTAAGGCCTGGTTCAGACTAGATGTTCGGTGTTTCAGAGAATAAGGTTGCACTGCTCCACCATCATAAAAATTAAAAGCTAGCCAGGTTAAATGTAAAGTAAAGTAAAATAAAGTGTACCATCAAGTCGATTTCGACTCCTGGCGCCCACAGCCCTCTGTGGTTTTCTTTGGTAGAATACAGGAGGGGTTTACCATTGCCTCCGCCTGCGTAGTATGAGCTGATGCATTTCAGCATCTTCCTATATCGCTGCTCCCCAATATAGTACCAGCAGGGATTTGAACTGGCAACATAGGAAGCTGCCATATACTGAGTCAGACCATTGGTCCATTTAACTCAGTATTGTCTACCCAGACTGGCAGCAGCTTCTCCAAGGCTGTAGGCAGGAATCTTTCTCAGCTCTGTCTTGGAGATGCTGCCAGGGAGGGAACTTGGAACCTTCTGCTCTTCCCAGAGCGGCCCCATCCCCTGAGGGGAATATCTTGCAGTGCTCAAACTTCTAGTCTCCTATTCATATGCAACCAAGGTGGACCCTGCTTAGCTAAGGGGATAAGTCATGCTTATTACCACAAGACCAGACTAACTATCTGCTTGTTAGTCAAGCATTTCCCCGCTGAGCCACTTAAGGTAGCTAGGTTGGAAGTACTCCTAATGAACCAGAAGCAAAAATAAAAATAAGAATAAGAATAAACCTTTTTGGTTTTAAACTGTGATAGCAAAAACAAACCAAGTTATTTTACACTATTATTAACAATGCATAAAAGGATCTTTAGCTTAAAAATTAATGCTGGGAAAATCCAGAGAAACATATTTTTCCATTGTTTCTAATTCAGTCGTAATTAACTTCAACTCTAAACATGGCAAAACTAGATCTGCTAACTAGGGCACACTGCTGTCCTGTTAGTAACTGCCACTACAAATAAATAAGTCTCTTTACAGCTATGCATGAATAAACATGGTATTTGCAGGCTGTAGTTGCTGTAAATCAATGGATTCAGTTTATCCAGTAATGAATCATTTGATAACTGTCTCTGAAGGCATCACTACCATTCTCAATTTTTATTTTCATAGTGTGAAAATTCAAACATTCTAATCCATATAATTTGATAACATGTACATGAAGTACAAATTGTGTGATTAGCCAAAGTTAAGTAATATGTAGATGCAGGTGGAGATTTCAAGCAGATGCTTAGCATTAGCTGAATTGTGCCCAAAATTCATGCCAGCAGAAACAATTGCCATGTACTTATTCAAACAAATATTATCATTACATACAGATGCCAACATTTATTTCCCATTTCTTATTTCTTGGGAAATAAGAATCTAAAGGCAGATGGGGAAAGTCCTCATGAGAAGGTTAGAGAGAATTTTTATATAATTTTATTTTAAAGGTTTTTATTAAGGGAAAATATACACATTTGGTTAAGTAGGTAAGGCTTAAACTATATATACATTTTTTGTATAAATTATTCCACTGTCCCTCACCACCTCAAGTCATGACCAAATCTGGACAAAATCTGGATTTAAAGATGTCTTCCTGCCAAGAGTTATACCATTTATTTCCACTTAATTGTGCCTACAGTCTAATGCACTAACAAGAACAATTGCAAGTGCATATATGCCAGCATAAAAAGTACAGATTCTTCAAAAACCCAGAGATAAGGTAGTTAGAAGTAGTAGTAACCTAAGTTAACTATTTATTTAGATACAGTATTTCTTATTGTGTATGCGGAATGCTTTTTTCTGCATGCGATATATAAATTAGTGCCTACAGAGATATAAAGTGCTGTCATAGTGAGTCAAGCAAGCCCGTGGTTTGTTTTGTATTCAGCACTACCAGACATCTCAAATGAGATGGAAAGTTATAGGAGATTTCATCCTGTTCCTCATGGAAAAGTGTAGAAAAACTTGAAAATAAACAGTCCTATGTACATTCTGTTAAAAAAATAAAAATAAACACTTTATGACAAAGTCACCCTTATTCTATTGACTCATGAAACCTGTATAGATTACGTATGTGATATAAGTTCAGCATGTACATATATTTGCTTAAGTTTTTAATGTATGCTTTGCAATCAATTATAGATTTTGCTTCTATGACGAGCTAAGCAGGTGATTGCTCCTGAAGCAAAGCCCGAACTATGCCTTCAGAGATTCAACCAGGCACTGCCTGCATGTTTTCAGTCCTCTCTTCACACTGTTATACAGACCAGTAGCAATGAGAATAGCATCAGATATATAGATAAAGAACTGCTGAGAAGAGGGATGATGCTAGCACAGAAAGTAACCATGTCAGCCAGCTATGTAACTGCTCCCCTTCAAATGTTTCAGGATCAGCACAAGAGACAGTTATGCCCCATAGCTTTTTTGGTTTAGAAAAAAAGCATTAAGAAATGACAGTATTATTAATAATATTTATATACCACTTTCCAGCAAAAAGTTCACGTTTCTTGAAATAAAAGAAATGAGAAAATGATTCTCTGTTCCAAAGGAGTTCGTGGTGTAAAAAGAAACACAAATGAACCATAAGCAGCAGCCACTGATAGAGATGCAAAGTTTGGTTGATCTCCCCAAGCCACCACTTTAAAAGCCACCTCCATGCTTGGTTAGCAGGGCTTAATGAGAATTACTCATGGCACAGAGAAAGTGGACAGAGATGTTTTTCTTCCTTTCTCATAATACTAGAACTCTCATCATCTAATTAAACTTATTGGTAAGAGATTCAGAATAGGAAATGAAAAGTCAAGAAAAACCTCAGTATTCACGGGGGTTCCATTTCCAGCTAGTGCTGAGGATGCCAAAACCGTGAATACAGGGTAATTGGGGATATGGACAGTGGGTATTAGGTTCCTAAGGGGTGTATGTGTGTGGAATAAAATTGTGGTTTTTTTTTAAAGAAGAAATTGGCTGGAAAATGGCCAAAAAGATCGGGTGAACACGGTTCCCCCCCCCCCACGTGCATGTACTTAGAGGCACCCAAAATGGGCTCCAGACTGGCCTGCATGGTTAGCTGGAGAGGAATTTGGAGGGAAGAATCCCCGTTGCTGCTCCCACCGCAATCCCCGCTACTGCGGACACCTCTGTGGTGATTTTAAAAGGCAAAATGCACCACCATCTCCTCAGCAATTTTATAAGGTAAAATGCTTTCTCCTTTCCCCTTGTCCCCTCCAACCCAAGTGCTTTACTTGTAAAGGGGAATCCTTGCCGGATTCCCCTTTATAAGTATGGCTGTGGCTGACCCCTGACCCATGGATACACAAGTCTCCCCACCACCACCATGTGTGCTGAGGATGAATGCCTATTCCCCGACCATGAATACGTGAAACCCCGAGTGCTGAAACTGTGGATAACGAAGTATGCCTGTACTTACATAATATAACATGGAATTGGCTGTCATAAGATGTGATTATAGACACTAGCTTAGATGGATTAAAAGGGTATTAGACAAGTTCATGGATAAGTCCAACAATTGCTACTAGTCATGATGGCTTGAACCTCCATGCCCAGAGGCACTATGCCACTTAACTGCCCAGAGATGGAAGTTTAGGGTGGTGTACAAATTTGATAAATAAATAAATAAATAAATAAATTAATTAATTAATTAATAACTGGGAAGGAAGAGGGGGGAGATCTATTGAAGGCTGTGAGACCCTCTGGAACATGTGCCACATTTCAACGAGCACTTCCGGAGCAAAGGCAGAAAGGTGAAAATCAATGCACTCATGTGAAAGTACATAGGCTAATGCTGTACATGTGGTTTTGTTAAAAGCATATGCACACTGTTAGTCAGGATGTTGGACACTGTGCTGAGTGTCAGAAAAAAATTAGTCACCTTAAAACTTTGCTCTCAGAAGCATGCATCTAGAGGTATACTGTCCCGCTACCACACAAGGGCTGACGAGGCAAGCCAGACCTACTGGATCTAGGAGAATTCCAAGAGAATACATTGATCCAATAGAGCTCCAGCTCCAACTGAGTCCTTTTGCTACTCCTAGCCCTGACAGCCTCTCTCAGGCTCCACCCTTTGTGGAGAGTGAGGATCGCAAAAGGGGCAGCACCTAGCATGGAGCCAAGTACTCCACTGCCTCTCAGCCACTTCTTGCCTGATACGCCCCCTTCACTGCCAAGTGTGCAATTAAGGGCAAGAGGCTCCTGGTATGTCAGGATCCAGCCCTCAAGTGAGTCTGGCTCAGAAGGAACCATCTCTGCGGATCTGGGTTCAAGAATCTCCTTGTTGTCTGGTTCATCTTCACTACTGCGACTTTGATCCTGTACTATGGCAACTTGTGTTGGTGGTGAGGATTTGGCCAGCTTCAACCAATTAAAATTTGTGTTCTGTTTGCTGTTTGAGGTTGGGGCAATGACAAAGGATTATTGATTTTTATTTGATTGAGCAAAAAGAAAATATTTGAACACGTGTACCATTTCTGAATGTTCCTATTTTAAAATATGTTCATTGTATATTTTATAGGTCAGTATAAATATTTATCTGAGCAAATCATATAGTCCAAGAGAGCTTCAGAACGTATTCATTACAAAAAGCAGCAGTGCAATTCTAAATATAATTATCCAATCAAGCCTAGATATATTGTTGAATTTTCATCTGGAATTTTCTGTTTTCTGCTTCAAAAGTTGCATTTAAACCTAACAATAAAATATTTCTGAGTTTCGCCCTTACCACTGAGAATTATCAGTGTGGCAACAGCATAAAATGGCTTGCACACACACATGTACAAACTCCCACACACTCAAGAATGTCCCTTCCTTCCCTAAGATGTGGTTCCCTTTTTGTTCAAACACAACAAAGCGGAGCAATTCTGCAGATGAATTGGCACAGGAAGAATACAGGGGATTTTATTTTAAACATGTCAGAAAAATGTTTGTCCTAAGACTAAGTTGCAGGAAATAGTAGGTCTGAAGTGCTCACTTCTTTCACAGAGCTGAAGTGACCATGTTCACATCTTTTCATTCAGAAGTAAAAAAAGAGATTATTACTATGCTGCTCTGGGGAAGTCAGCCCTCCTGTAAGTGAGCTCCTTTGTTATGAATATGGAACAGATGGAGCCAGATCTATCTGCTCTGTAGGAACAAAAACACTTACAACCTAGCTCTCTCTATTAAAGACTCTACTTAGCTCCTTTATACCACTAGCTTTCTGTGCACCGCTGTGAGGTTTTGACTTTATAGAAAAAGGGACTTCATAAAAGCTATAGCTCTTACTCTTAAACCAAAGTGGCCTAAGAACTGTAGAATATGAATACAGAGTTTAACCCACATGGCACCTTGGAGATATGCAAATATTCAATTACTTTTGTGTGTGTGTGTGTGGAGCTAGAGGAAAGATTCTCTAAAAGAAAAAGAAATATCCATACATGGTATAGCCTTTTCCTTCTTCTTTTAACCAAGAGTAAATTATGCAAGTGATAACGTACCATCCAGATTAATAAAAGGTCAGGAATAGATACATTGCTAAAAGTCAGAAAACAAGGATTTAATTTGTGTATGTCAGGATGAAACAAGATGACAGTCCTTCAGAGAAATTCATCTCAGACTCTCAAAGAGCATTTTGTACAATGCAAGTGAAATCTGCAATTAGGCTCCCATCATGCATACATAAAAAGGTGCTTTATTGGATTACTTCAAAGGACTGTATTTTCACCTGTGAGCATGTATATTGACTAAGCTCTGCATGCAAGATTACACTTATAAAATTAACAAACTGGAAATAAGTGGATGGAAACCAACATGTTCACTTATTTTGTTTCTCTATTTGCAATAGTCTAGAGATGCTAGAACTCATAATTGATCCAAACACTGAAATATGTTGAATTAGTGCCTATGTGTGTTAGTAAATAAAAACTAGATTCAAAGACCCCCCCAACAGTCATGAAAAATCTTAACAGTTTGTACAGCAGATTAAATAAAACACTGACCTTCTTCACCGACTACATTTATTACGTTGATACATTTACTGTCTGTCAGTCTTTAAAATAATTGAAACAGGATTTCGGGGGCAATGTGCTTTGATTCTGGCTAGATCAAGACTTCAGGCGAATATCCCCCTGCCAGGGAAAGCACAGCTTGCCTTAAGTCTTAACCTTTGTTGGCGGAAGGGAAGTGGCCTTGAAACAGATCACAAAGCAGATGTTTAATGTCAAATCAGAGTCTAGGGATACATAGACTACTGCAAATAAAACTCTTCTCCTGTCTGCTTAGTCTTCCCAATTCCCTGCCATGTGAAATATGAACTCGCCAACAAATGGCCAGTGTGCTATGCAGCACAGCAGGCAAAGCGAATGTCACAGCTGTGCCAAGAACTGGAAAATTCCATATATTTCAGAACATTTTCATTATCCTTCTTCTCAGCCCTAGATACAACTATAACATAATGCAGGCCCTACAAAAGGTGAGAAGGACTGGTGAGTGTCTAGTCATAGATAAGTACCAAGAAAGAAAGAAAAACCCAAACTCTTGTAAATCCAGGCAAACACTTAGTCTAAACCAGGGTTTCTCAATGTGTGGGTCCCCAGATGTTATTGGACTTCAACTCCCCTAATCCCCAGCCCCAGTGGTCTTTGGTTGGGAATTATGGCAGTTGAAGTCCAATTACATCTGGGGACCCACACGTTGAGAATCCCTGGTCTAAACACATGTGCATGCAATAAGCCAAACTAATTAATGGTTGGGCCACTATATTCAGCACATAAGAGGCAATTCACCATTGATACCATGTCCTCTGAGTAAATTTTTCCAAATCTAGATGTGTACGAACTTTGTTGTGGTTGCTCAGTAGAGAGAGAAAGGCTCTCTGACCATACTTAAACTTATACTAATTTTTATTATATTATTATAATATTCTAGTCTTGAATGGGGAGGGAACAGGATGGCCAGCCTCACAGCATAGCAGTTGTACATTCTACATACCCTCCTCACTAATAGTAACAATGAAATATTGTACTGGGACACAAAGAAGAGAGAGAAAACAGCAATAAATTGCTTTAACATGCTTTCCAACATATTGAGAATGACTTTGAACTTACCAGTGGCAATTATGTTTGTTACAGCCCACATCAAGCCTGTAAAATGTGACGATGACCACGAAGACGATGACTACTACTAAGCAGGTAGACTCTTTATCATCACCCTGATGTAGGTACAGCAGGGAACTGCAGTCTAATCAAGCGTCCAGGTATCGGTACATGTGCCTGTTTTTTCACATCTAGAGACAATTCTCACGATTGCCAAAGCGGGTGGGTGGGAAGGGCTACAAAGAGCTTACACTCCCCACAGGTGATTCATGGCTCAGTGGTAGAAGCACGCTCTGTGCTACCATGAGTAGACCTGCTCCGTGAAGCATGGAATAGGGTGGAGGGATCTGGGGCTGGAGCTTGTTGTTCCAACTTCCAGGCATCCCACAATGCAATGTGCAACAGGTGCACTGCATTGGGGGATTCCCCCATCAGATGGGCCCTCTATGAACCCATCTCGGAACTCAACCCGAGGAGACACACAATACACAGCAGCTGCATTAAGGGTCCAAGTGCACCCTTAACCTCAGCTAACAGCCATGTTATGTTGCTTAGGAGTTAGATGGGTAAGAAGTATTGGGATCTGCGGGGATCCCGCCACTTCTCAAGGCCAGCCTAACCCAGGCTGGGCTGCCCCAGGCTGGATTAGACTGGTCATTAGAACAGCTTCTTGGTGTAGGTGTCATGTTGTTGAAATTCTGATAACATGTATCTGCGGCAAATAATATTTCTGAATGCAGATCCAGATTACGAAAAAATAGTATCCATACCAAGTAATTACCAAATATTAAGGAATCATTTTAAAAAAGTAAACTGTTTCCCTTGTAAAGAAAAGTAAAGTAGACTGTGTCCAGAAATTGTGAGACAAACAGTATATATCATCAATCTCAGCTACTCAGAAATTTATACAAATTGACTTCTAACTAGGTTGTGTAGAAAAAGCTGTTTTTGGTACCTGGACCATTGCTTGGCATTTGATGATCAACTATCCCTGGTCCAAATGAACACAGGTTTCTGAATCACAGCAAAAACAGCATTAGCCAGATTCAGAATTTCTTAGCATAGAGAACTTTGACTGCCTAAGTGCTTAATTTAGTATTATTTTTAACTGATATGTTGTGCAGTCTTATGCCAGCATTTTCAATCAGCCCGCACTGTAACAGGCATCTAAGGAAGCACCAGTGGTCTTGTGCAAGAGTGCATATGCACTAATATTTCATGTTGCACACCGGCACTTTGGGCACATAACTCCCATGGTTTCTACTGGAATTTGCATCCCCAAACTGCAGGTACACAATTTTAAGTATTTTCAACTTGTGCAGGACTGTCAGCACTTTCTTAGAGGCCCTCAGCTGAGCGGATTGATAAAAAATGCTGGCATGCAGCTGAACAACATTTCGGCTATTTTTTAAAATTTATTTATTATTATTTCTTGTTTGCACAGTCTAATTAATTAATTAATTAATTAATTAATTAATAATAATAATAATAATAATAATAGTTTAGACAGTCAGACAGGTGTTATTGACTGGTTTGTTTTATCCAGACAACGAGTCCTTCCCAAGGACCTGGGATGGCTGGATTTTATTATCAATGTTGGTGCTGCTATTATTATTATAGATATCGTCGCAGAATATAGGATGTTCCCACTAATGTTGCTTTTTGTAATTGGCTGATGGTGATTTCTGTGGCCCCTATGCGGCTCTTCAAGTTGTTTTGGAATTGCTCCTAGGGTGCCAATTACCACTGGGATTATTTGGGTCTTCTGCCACAGCCTTTCAATTTCAATTTGTAGATCTTTGTATTTGGTGATTTTTTCTATTTCTTTTTCTTCTATTCTGCTATCCCCTGGTATTGCTATGTCAATTATTTTAACTAGTTTTTCTTTCTTCTCGGCTACAGTTATATTTGGTGTATTGTGTGGCAGATGTTTGTCTGTTTGTAGTTGGAAGTCCCATCATATTTTTGCATCTTCATTTTCTACCACTTTTTCAATTTTATGGTCCCACCAATTTTTGGCTACAGGTAGCTTGTATTTTTTGCAGATGTTCCAGTGTATCATCCCTACTACCTCTTCCACCTGAGCTGTGAGGGAGGTATAGCCTATCTACATCACTGCGGGGGGTGCAGAGCATGATCGATGGTCATTATTTTCCTGGTCTTACGATCTAGCGTCTCTAGCTCTGCCTGGGTCCAGTCTATCATTCCTGCAGTGTATCTGATAATAGGTATAGCCCAGGTGTTTATGGCTTGTATGGTGTTCCCGCCATTGAGTTTGGACTTGAGGATTTTTCTAACTCTCCTGATGTATTCACTTCCCATTTTTCTTTTAACTTCAGTGTGTGCGATCTTATCAACCTGGAGAATGCGCAAGTATTTGTAATGTTCTTTCTCTTCCAGGTTCTTGATTTTGCTTCCATTGGGCAGTTCTATTCCTTCTGTTTTCCTCTGTTCATTATTAATGCAGCACACTTGTCTAGTCCAAACTAGTCCAAACTCCATTGCTATATCGCTACTGAATAAACGGACAGTGTTTATCAGTGATTCGATTTCTGACTGGGACTTTCCATACAACTTAAGATCGTCCATGCACAGCAGATGGTTTATTTTACTTGATGTTTTAGATGTTTTGTATCCGAGGTCTGTTTTGTTTAGTATTTGTGAAAGTGGAGTCATGGCAATTACAAACAACAGAGGGGATAGTGAGTCCCCTTGGAAAATACCTCTTCTTATGCTGTTGTTGTGAGGAGAAACTCAAGTATGTAGTACACCGCTCTGGGCTCCTTGGAGGAAGAGCGGGATATAAATGTAAAAATAAATAAAAATAAATAAATTAAATAAATAACCTGTCCAAGTGTCTCACCATTGATTGTTAACTGTGTACTCCACATGCTCGTTGCTTTTTTTAATAAATATCTGAATGTTTTTGCTGACACCAGTTGTTTCTAAACATTTTAGTATCCATGTGTGAGGCAAGGAGTCGAAGGCTTTCTTGTAATCAATCCATGCAACACTTAGATTTGTTTTTCTTCTCTTGCAATTTTCTAAAATCATTTTGTCAATCAGCAGCTGGTCTTTTGTGCCTCTGGTGTTCGGGCAATTTCCTTTCTGTTCAACTGGAAGCTGCTTATTAGTTAATAAGTGCTGCATTAGTTAATAAGTGCTGCATCAGCTATTATTCCAGTTAATAATATGAACATGGTTGGCAGGCAGGTGATTGGTCTATAATTACTTGGAACTGCACCTTTTGCTGGGTCTTTCATTTTGAGATGAGTTTTCCCAGTTGTTAACCATTGTTCAATATCACCTCCTTGCAAAATGTGATTGAACTGTTTTGATAGTTGTTTATGAAGGCTTGTTAGGTGTTTAAGCCAAAAGCCATGCAGTTCATCGTTGCCTGGAACAGTCCAATTTTTAATGCTCTTTGCTCTTTCATTTATTAATTCTGGTGTTATTATTAGATCTTGCATTTGTTGGTTACATTTTTGACCTCTTTCATCCAGCCTGCTTTTTTATTATAATCTATTGGATTGTCCCATAATTTCCCCCAGAATTGCACTGTTTCTTCTTTATTTGGTGTTTCTAGGTTTCTTGCAGTTTCTCCTCCTATGCTTTGTTAGAAATGTCTCTGATTCAACTGGAATTGGAGATTCTGCATGTGTTGTGTAATTCTGGCTTTGTATCTGCTAATCTTCTTTGACACTGCTGTTAGTTGCTGCTTTATTATTTCTAATTTTCCTTGAATCTAGATGGAATTATTATTGTTGTTGTTGTTATTTAGTTTAGAGCCAAGTACACACAATCCAAAGTTGCACTTTCTCCTGTAGAAGAAGGCACATTATAGCAATTTGTTTCCAAAAAAAGACCCTACATGTTTTGAGAGAAAACCTCATCTTCAGACGAAAATATCCAAGAATAAAAATGGAAATGTCGGTCCAGCAAAACTAGATACTAGAGAGGAGTTTCCATTTTTATTCTTGTTTATTTGACCCTGAAGAAGATATTTCCCCTCAAAACACATTGGAACTTTGTTTGGAAATAATGTTCATTTTTCACCTGTTGGTATTTCTTGTGTGATGCCATCCCTTCTATCCTTTTGGATCAGACACAACAGAACTTTAAACTGTGTCACATTAGTTACCCGATTTTTCTGTTTAGTAGAACTTGCCTCTAACGAAGGACGGAAGATGCATTGCATTTAGGATAAACTTGAGCATTGGCCAAATGTAAATGGGAAGAGTAGGAGTTTACTGGAACACAACATGCTATCCTTTGCAACACAACACAGTATCCTTTGAAGAAGCGTAGGCTACTAGTGTGTTGGTAAGCTAAAAAAATGTTCATTTTACTTGCATAGTTCTCTTCAAAACTTGTAACATCAGGGAACATGCTTGAGTGGGCATACAAGGGTAGATTCAAATCAGGAGGACAGGCAAGATCTTTTGAGCCAAGAACAAATAAATATATGCATCTGTGGAATCTTGTCTGTCAGACACACGTCTGCTTGAAATGAATGGAGACTGCACACAGCGGTGCTTAGTGGAATGCTTTCTATACTTGTAATGTGTTATATAACTGTACTGTAGTGATTCATTCATGATTGTAGCAAAATAAAACCAGTTAGAGGCACATTTTTTTCAAACGTGAATGATCAACACTTACAATGGAGACTGTTTCTGCCTCCTGTACACAAAGGACTCAGAACCAGTGTATACCTTAAGCATTCATCACACTGTATAGTTGGTAGGCAATGGAAAATAGCATCTAGAAAGTGACTTGAGCCGTACCCCAGATGTAACATTTAGCACTAAGATCATCAGCACCATGAAGGATACCATTAAGCCATCTTCCAGGAATGAGATGTCAACTTGAAGATAATAATTCCCGTGGTAAGTGCTTATAAGCATTGTGGCCACAACAGGGAATACCTGTCATAGAGATGCTGTTTGCAGCAGTAGCAGCCTTGTGAACATTATGTGTATCCAGTATCCAGTGAAAAGGCTAATTATTATTATTATTATTATTGTTATTATACTGGGGTGCAGAGTTCGCTGTAACAGGAATTACCAGATGATGCTGAAAACAACTCCCAGCATCCCCAGCTGCAATGGCCTTTGGCTGGGGATTATGGGAATTGTAGTCAACAACATTTGGCTGCTGTGACATGTTTGCTAGGTTTTTCATTGATAAAATTGCTCATCTTTGGTCAGAGTTGGATTCCAATTTCTCAGTATCCGTTGAAGTAATAGAGGCTGAGTCTTGTGATACTATCTGATACCTTTGAGCTTGTTGAGGGTGATGATGTGGACAGGATTCTTGCCAACGTGGGCACAGCGACCCCTAGCCTGGACCCTTGTCCTTCTTGGCTCATTAGGGCTGCAAGGGGGAATGTTCTCTCCTGGCTTCGGGAGACGGAGACAGTTAATTCCCCTATTCAGGATGGGTTTATTCCATCAACCCTTAAAGAGGTGGTGGTCTACCCTCTTCTGAAGAAGCCTTCTCTTGACTCTGATAATCTGGATAACTATAATCCAATCTCCAATCTTCCTCTTCTTGGTAAGATTCTGGAGAAGGTGGTTTGTGCTCAGTTGATGAGAGTCCTGGAGGAAACTGATTTCCTGGATCCTTGCCAGTCAGGTTTTAGGCCACAGGACAGCACTGAAATGGCATTGGTCTCCCTGTTGGATGACCTATATCGTAACCTTGATGTGGGAAGTGCACCTCTCTTGATATCTCAGCGGCCTTCGATACCATCAATGCTCCAACTTCTGGAGCACTTAAATGGGCTGGGCACTGGGGGCAATGTTCTTCAGTAGTACCGATCTTATCTCACTGGGCGATTCCAGTCGGTGTCGACTGCGGGTGCGTGTTCTGCGCCCCGGGCCCCTTTCTTGCGGGGTTGCACAGGGCTCGGTCCTTGTTCCCATTCTCTTTAACATCTACATGAAGCCACTGGGTCTGGTCATCCATCAGTTTGGGATAAGTTTTCACCAATATGCTGATGATACCTAGGTTTATATCTTTACCCCTGGCCAAACAGGTGAAGCCATCCATGTGCTGGCTCAGTGCCTAGAGGCTGTCAGGTCCTGGATGGGCCAAAACAAGCTCAGCCTTAATCCCTCCAAGATTGAGTTGCTCTTGTTCAGTCTGCGATCTGGCCAATTGCCATGTGTGAGTTATCTCTGGATGGGGTTGCTCTTCTCTTGAGAGAGACTGTTAGTGATCTGGGGTTTCTTCTGGACTTGCGACTCCTGCTTGAACAGCAGGTGGAGGCCATGGCCAGGGGCTTCAGTTGGTTCACCAGTTATGGCCTTTTCTCAACTGGCAGGCTCTGGCAACAGTAACTCATGCCGTTGTTACCTCTCGTTTGGATTACTGTAATGCGCTGTACCTACGGTTGCCTTTAAAAATGATTTGGAAGCTTCAACTAGTCCAGAATGCATCGGCCCTCCTCCTCATGGGTGGCCATAGATTTGATAGTGTCACACCTCTCTTACGGTCGCTGCACTGGTTGCCTTTTCGCTTCTGGGTCCCATTCAGTGCTGGTTCTCACCTACAAAACCCTTATGGGTTTAGCACCGGTATATTTCTAGGATTGACACTCTCGGCCAGTTGTATCCCGACCTGTGAGTTCTTCTCAGCTGGCCCTCCTTAGTGTCCCAGGCCCTGGTGTAGTGCATGGTGCCTGGGCCCGTAGGAGGACATTCTCTGTGGCCACCCCTCTTCTTTGGAACACTCCCCCCCCCCGATTTGTTCAGCTCCCTCCCTGGCTGCTTTTAAGGCCTTTCTTAAGACCCACCTTTTTCACTAGGTGTTTGCCCTTTAATTATTATTATTTGTTATTATTAGCATTATTATTTTAATTAATTGTTATTGGTATTGTTGTTCATCACCTAGAGTCTTTGGAGGAGGCAGTATATAAGAAAATTTTAATGATAATGATAATCTGGAAATCCCTTCTATAGAGAACACTGCTGTAGTGGTGGATAACTTCCCATCTAACCATTCTGAGCCCAGTGTTAGTGTTAAGAAGAAGGTTTATTCTCTTCCCTATGTTGTCTCAGATCAGCAGCAACTTACTTTGTCCTACAAAACTCAATGAAAGCCACTGGGAATCAAGTCAAGCTCCTATCCACATGTCCCATCCCCTTCATCTGAATTGTCCCACCAGGGTTTCATTTGTTGTTGTTATGCTAGAATGTTACAGAAACCTGAGGGCTGTTTGTGTGTGTGTTTACATATACAAAAAGATGATTGGTAAAATTAGAATGGACAAGAGATGTACCACCCAATAGCTAAGCAATTTACAGGCCATTCAGAATACTGAAATTTCAGAAATTGGTCCATCTTTCAGAGCCCCCTTGGTAAACTACTCTCCATGGGCTGCCTTATCTGGGTGGGCTCCTGAGATAATTGCTCTTCCACCACATTAAGACTATGGGTGCAGAGATGGTCTTGGATATTTAGTAGGGATTCAACAATCCCGCCCTCTGACACCAGATTTGACATACACATAGCACAAGACATACCGCTTAGTAGAATACGGATAATGGGATTTTTATTTATCTAATAATCAAAATCTGGGGTATGAAAGGTTATCTCATACTAGCGGCCAGTATTCCAGCACACAGCTAGGGATGTGCACGGAACTGGTTCGGCATTCCTTTTCTGAAGCATCGAACTGGTTCCGATGACCAGTGTCTCAACCGATTCAAATGCAGGCAGGTAACTGTAAGAGGCAGGGAAGGCACTGCCTACTTGCCTGCCCTCACCCCAACAGTACTCTCTCCAAAGGTGGGCGCATGGGACTGCCGTGTTCCTCCCTGCAGGTAGGGATCTGGCAGGTAGGCAGTGCCTTCCCTGCCTCTTAAAGTTACCCCCCCACACACACACCCGGGAGTGCACGGAACAGCAAGTAAAACTGTTAACTGGATGGAAAGTTGCTAAGGCTGGGAGTTTCGTTGCTTCTTCAACTTTGCAACTGAATGAGAGAAAACTTTCAGGCGCACCTAAGGACAATCTATGCCTGTGGAATTCAGGTTCATCGACTTATTTAAATATGTCTGGACCATACAGTGTCACTGGCTCCCATACGGTATAGGAAACCTAGAGGCCTGGTTTCCTAGAAGCACATACACTTGTTCCAAGCTTTCAAAAATGGGGCTGCTACATGCCTACTAAGCATTGTAATGATGCTATTCTGATGCTACTCTTACTGAGTATGATGAGATAGGGTCGGAACTGCATTTTCGCAATGCTTAGTAGACACACAGCAGCCCCATCTTCAGAAGCAATGCAGGTGTGCTTTACAGAAGCTTAGAAGGAATGCACACACCCTTAGATGTCTAGTTTCCTACCCACTATGTGAGCCACTGGACACAGACATAAAAGGCAGCACCAAACCAAACCGAATTGGAAACACCTCCTCAAAGTGCCTGAAAAAGACTTCTGTTACTTATTTATCCTAAGACTTCTTAACATCTTTTGGAAAAGTAGTAGCAGCTTTATTTTCTAGGCAGCAGAGTATTCATACTGCAACTGAATGTGAGCCCCTGATGAAAGAACTTTTTACGAAATGTGTTGTGCAACCTTAGAAAGCATAAACAATATAAGCCTTTTTTCAGGCACTTTGAGAAAGTGTTCTTTTCTCTTGCTTTTGGCTTAACTCTGGGCACATCAAAATCATTAGGGGCATTTCCAGATCATCTAAAAATGAAATTAGGTGCCCATTAATTCAAAACACCATAATATTATAAAGGCTTCAAGGCATCATTTATATAGCTGTTCCTTAAAATGTAGTCTCAGAGTTCACCTCAGAATAGTTAAAGCATTCCACATTATCTAGAAAATTATAATCTGACATACACATAGGTCAAGACATCCTGGTTACTGGAAAAATCGGCACATGAGACATTTGCATATCTCTTTTTATAACTTATATGGTTGAATTATTATTTTTTTAGTTTTGTGTTGCTACCCACCTCAAGTATATTGGAAAGGCAGGGTTAAAACAAAACCAGAAAGATGCAAGTAAACTAGGATGTGCTGATCTAATCAATTGTCTGAATCTCTCCCCCCACCCCCCAAATTAAATAAACATCTACATCTGCCTTGGGAGTTCTCGTTTCTATAAAGTATGCTGTGGCATTTAAAATTGAAGCCTATGTTCTGATACTCTCTCCGGAAAGAGTGTTTAAAAATAGATCACAACAGAGATTTCACTTCTACCCACATTAGACAGTTCAACAGACCTCCTTTTGCTATCACTGAATTCATCGACTGCCTGATAGCAATCGAGAGAGGCTAAACCTCGTCACTGGATTTTGAAGTACTCTATGAAAGCGAAACCTCCAGTTTCAAGCTTTATGCTGAATAGGATTCTTCTCTTTTACAGCCCTGATAACAGACATAGGAGGTTTCTCCAGGGAATTACACCACCATGGCAGATTTTTATCATGCCCTTTTCTTGTGAAATATTTCACTGAAAATAATTGGAACTTAATGATCCTTCAGAGGAGTTGCTAGTCAAGGAAAAAATGAAATAATACTGAAGAATGTCATGTTTGAGACTGCATTTTCATTTTGCAGAATCTTCAGATGTCCGGTGGGAACTGTCAAAGACACGGATCAATTAATTTTCTAATCTTTTCATAATGAGCTTCTCTCTACCTCCCACCCCTTGTTTGTATCTTCTGTAGCAAGCAGCTTGATCTTTATGGGTTTGTTTTTATTATCTTCTTTTACTCTTTCAAAACTTTTCTATTGTCTTAAAAAGAGGAAATATGTTTGGAAGGAAGAGGCAAATGTGAATTTACCCTAATAGAATTGTATATAGTAATGTCTGTTCTTTAAACTAATGCAAAGGGAGTGATAAACCTCTGAAGCTTGTACTGTATGTGAGTAAATTGATTTTTGCTTGTAGAATACATGGAAAGAGTGAAGGTCATATTGACAGCCTGCCCTGCATTGCTCTTAGGACCAGTTGTATTCATTCTGACTTTTTTCTTATCATTCTCATCAGCTCCACACATTCTTTCCCATTATTCGTGGATCACTCATATAGTATTCTACAGAATTGCTTGCAGACGTACAGAATATTAAATGGCTTCTCATGGATCTTTCTAGGGGCTGTAAAGCTGGTCTCTAAAACATTCTTAAGAATAGAAATGGAGGATAGGGATGTGCACAAATCGGTTTTTTTGATTCGATTTGTGCCCCAAATAAATACTCCTGATTTGTTTTGTGTCCAAATCTACCCTCCCAAATCACCTCTGATTCGATTTGTATTTGCTTCAATTTGATTCAGATTCTGACTTATGTGGACCACTTGACAAGGTCTTAGGGGCACCAAATTTGGGTGGTGGGTAGGTCCCCATGGGTGCCACCTACCACCCAAATTTCAAGGCAGTGGGGCACTTGGTTTATTTTTAATGAATTGTTTTAGTTTTTACTGATTTTGAACATTGCTGCCATAGGAAACAATGGGGATTCAAAATTGCTACATCCTAAACCTAACATGGATCCCCAGCTTTCATTTTTTTAAAAAAAGCTAAGCTCTAGCCCTTGCAGAAGTGGAGTTATGGAGCAAAATGTGTCGTCACTAATTTTCAAGTGTTTGGATTCTTTGGTGTATAATAACTTTTCCTCATAATGAATCCCTATGAGGATTCATTGCACACCTTCATTTCTTTTATTCATTTGGACTGTCACTGGACAGTGCCAACTGTTAACTGCCATGTGTCAACTACACACATACCCCCCGCAACACACACGCACTGGAGTACTCAGTTTATTTTTTAGGATTTTTTTAAAGTGTTTAGACTCTTTGGTGTGCTTTGCAGGTGGGTGTCGGGAATTAGTGGCATCCCATGTTCCAACTAACCCCCAACCCACTGGGTACTCAGTTTTTATTTTAGCATTTTTTGATGTGCTTAGACCCTTTGGTGTGTGATGAATCCTCATAGGGATTCATTATGAGGAAAGGTTATTAGACACCAAAGAGCCTAGATACTTGGAAAAAAATCCTAGAACATAAACTGAGTAGTACCCCACTGCCTTGCGGGTGGGAGTGGGGTGTAGTTGGCACAGGGCAGTTGACAGTTAGCACTGTCAAAAAGACAGTCAAAATGAAGAAATAAAGGTGTGTCGTGAATCCTCATAGGGATTCATTGAAGGAAAGTTATTATACACCAAAGAATCCAAACCCTTGAAAAGTAGTGACCACACATCTTGTTCCATAACTCCACTTCTACAAGGACTAGAGCTTAGCTTTTTCTCTTAAATGAAATCTGGGAATCTGGGGAAATTAATAGGAGGTATCAGAATCTTGAATTGATTTGAATCAAATCAGATGAATCAAATCAGGCACGATTCGATTTGGACCTGAATCTAGCCAATGGACCACAGGGGTGATTTGTTTTGTCTCCAAATCACCTGAATCAGCTAGATTCTTACAGATTCTTTCCTTCCACTAGGGGTGTGCAAACTGATTCGGGTACAAATCAATTTGTACCCAAATCAGCTAGATTCAGGTACAAATCAATTTGTACTCGAATCAATTTGCACATCCCTAGTGGAGGGATAGAATCCGTAAGAATTATAAGGATATAATCCAACATTATAGATCTGAAGTCAGTCAAAAATCATTTGATGATTTCAAATCACCTTTGAAATTGAGAGCTTCTATTTCTTTGCCCTCTCTATTCCCTCAGTATTTACCAGCCTTTCCCATCTCCCTATCTCCAGTCTACCATCAGCGTATGGCCTCTCTGATTTGTTTTTCAAAAAAATTATTAATTTTTTTAGACAGGATTAATAATTTTAACAAAGATATAGAAACATGATCGATTAAAAACCACATCTTTCAGAATAGTATATTTCTTTCTCTCTCGACCTTATGCATATATAAATACAAGAGAACCTCATTTGTGTTTCCGCGTATCTGCGGGGTGTCTAACAGACATCTGTTTCCAATATCTGCAGATATGAAAGGGTAAAAACCCACATATCCATGGTTCCTAAAGGGCCGGAAGTGACTGCGAAGGTCACTTTCATCCAATATTTTGTCTACAGGAGCCAGTTTGTGGCTTGTTTCTTTTTAAAAATGGACTTTTACCCATGATCTTTCATGGTTTGGGGGGCATTTCCTCCTTTTGGAGGCATGCCTGGGTACATGGGAGGATTCCTCAACACATGCAGATCCCGCGGAGCATGGCACAGTAAATATTTTCACTGTTTCCCCTCCACTCTAGAATTTAACCCTCCTTTCCCCATAGCCGTAATGCCTCGTTGCTCATAGCTCCGTTACTCATGGTAGTAGGCAAGGAATGGAACTCCTGTGAGTAATGACGTTCTTCTTCATAATCTCTGTGCATCCCAACTTGGCTGGGGTGAGAAAGGGTGGGGGACACGGAAAAACTAACAGATAGACTATAGGTAAGTAAAATAAGAAATGGAAGTATGGAAAGAAAAACTTGGACTAAATCTGTTGTTCTCCTACAGAACAAGCTGAGGAAAAGTTCCGACCTGCTCAAGTGGCGGTCGATGAAAGACTGAGGTGGAGGGGTAGTTTAGCCAATAGGGTGATCATTTTCAACACTCTTTTTTTCCTTTTAGGGACAAGCGCTGGAACGTTTCGAGTTTGTGGCTCTACGCAGGTGCATACTCAAGTGTGAATGCACAGAAGATCACTCAAAGAACTATGGTTACAGGTAAGCAACCTGTTCTTCTCTTGTCCACATCTCTGAAGCTTTTCTACAAACAACCCTACACTTATTCTGATATCAGTAGACAATTTGATACAATGCCAAATCATATTGGCATTGTAGAGAATAGCACTGGGCTGGGGTGGCTTACCTTTTAACAAAGGTCTGCCTTCTCTGAAGACATTGGCTGCATTCTGGGCAGCTGCAGTGCTGGCATTTCGAGCTGCCACCTTTCACCCTATAATGCACCAGGAAAGGGACGACAGTGTCCTTTTCCTGGTGCACTGCTGGCAGGGGGGAAGGTAATGTCCTGTAACAATAGGGCATGGTCATTTTTTCCCTAATAACACACTAAGAAGAGAATGTAATGTCTTATTACTTGCTTTCCTGGTGCATTATAGAGCAAAACCAGAAAAGAAAAGGCAACAGTTGGAAATATCCTCATTGTGACTGGACAGAATGCAGCAGATTTCAGAGAAGCTGGATCTTCATTAAAAGGTAAGCCCCCCAATCCCGATACACTGAGTTGATATCAATTATCAGCTTTATGAGATCCAGACCACCCCATGCATCATGTATAAAAAGCAAGAGCAACCTGGTTTGTTATTGGGAATGAGCCAATAATTCAGTCTGTGCACAGCCCAAGTATATGCACTTGGGGGAAATCTAGGTCAAAACTGAAATTTATGAACAGACCACATAAATGGCCACAGCCATGTATATACACGTACAGGCATATATCCTGCATAACTAACAGACCACAGTCTAGACAAAGGCAAATGCCAACATTTGCTGGAAGAGCAACAGACTCAGAGACAAGGTTTTTTAAACAAAGAAATGGCCTGTTGGTAAAATAGAGGCACAATGCAAAGAGTAGTATTTGGCAACCCTGATATTGTTTCCAACAGGGAGTGAACACATCTCCCAGGGACTAGGATATGGAGGGAGGAGAATCAGTGGCTAGCAGTTATTGGAAAGCGGGTGGGGGGGGGGATGGGGAGGAAAGAAGAGGAGAAAGATAAAAGCTTATTACCTGTCCTGTATCTACTATTTCATGTGGGGTGCCATCAGGGAAAGAATTGAGGTCCCCCACAAAAGATATTGCCAAAGCAAGGGTCAAGGAAAGGCAGCAGGGTGCTGGCATGGTACCAAGGCCTATGGTTCTACGTGATCCGGCAGCTAGGAAAGGGGGACACTAGTTTCCTAGACAGTTAGGAAAGGGGAACACTAGGGTTCCTAGGGTTCCATGGGCATATGGGTTAGCTCATGGCAAGCCCATGTAAGGAATGACCCAGCCTCTCTCTCTTGGGTTCTGCTCGGGAGTCTAGGGACAAAAGCAAAGGGATGATTCCATGACAAACTCATGCAGAGAGTGACCCAAGGAATTTGGTTTTCAAGAGTGTCCAGAGCAGTCCAGTGCAGGTTTACCACAGCAGTCCCACACAAGTAGCGCTCAAGTCTAGTGATTTCAGCTCAGTAGCAACTCTGGAGGCTACAGCCCAGTGTTCCAACTTAGGACTCAGCAGCCCAGTGATTCAGCTTGAGGGGTAAAGGGTTTGATTGCACAGTGATTACTTGGCCAGGTAGGCTTCTGCGGCAGTAGCAAGCAGCAGTGGAAAGGATTCCCAGTAACCTTCTAAACATGTGTCTGGGGTACAGGACTTTTATAAGGTCTCAAAGCAACATCTCAAGGACAGAAACATCTTAGGTACAAAGAAAGTTCAAGGCAGTGAACTTAAGTAAGGTGTTGGTGTAGTAGTGACTATTCGGTAGAGCATAGAACAGAAGGGCTCTATTATGTCAAGTCTGCATAACTGACTTGGAACCTGATCTTGTTACATTCCAGGGTGCTTTGATGGTTTAAAGGCTGTTCAGACTCACAGGCTCTTTTATTGTGTCAGGAACTCAGGCCTAATTAAGAATGCAAATGATTCAGTGGGAATGTCTCACCTTTTGCACTGATTTCAGTCTCTATATGACACTGTTGATTGATCCAAGCAGAGGCCAATTGCCTCTTTGGCACCAAATGCCTGTTTATGCTCTGGTTCCATTACTTTCTGTAGAAAGCCAGAGTTTTACACAGAGGAGAGGGGCAGGGGTGGGGACTACTAACACCTGCTCATCCTGCTGCTCCCTTTGCCACCTTTCAATCAATCAGCCATCTTCTCCACGCTGGTTCCGGCTTACAGTCCACAACTTCTTGTTAAACCTAATGGTTTAATTTCTAAAATAAAGAGTATTTAGATTTAAGTCAGCCTGGAGGTCTAACCTGGAGTCTTTTCCTCCTCATTCCTAATGTGCATCACACTGGTCAGCAACTAATTTTTACGGAGACCATAATTTCAACTGAACAAGGTCTTAAGGGCTGCCAGCACTAGTTCCATTCACAGGGCTCTGCATCCTCTTTCATGCACTGCGAGTGAAGAATTGTTTGCCTGTGTTTCACCTTGGGAGAAAGTGGAAGAGATGCACAATGGAGCCGGTCAGTGTCCATGGGATCAGACTCTGTTCTAGGAGCCAGATTAAAAGTCTGTTGTGGTTATATTTGGTCCTTAGGCATCCAGGGATTCACAAGATAGAGTTTGCATATATTCAATCAGGAAGGCTTTTGAGATTACAAGCAAATATAAGAAGCAGCACATTTGTACTTCCTGTGCAACAAGCAAAACCTAAAAATCATATAAACAGATTAAAATTACCACAAATAAATAAACCTTAAAACTTTAAAACATAATAAACTAAAAGCCTGATAAAATAGGTGTGTTTTCAAAAATAGTTTAAAAACAATCAGAGATGGTGTGATTCTGATTTCATGTGGGAGTGTGTTCATGTGGGAGTGAGCCTTGGGGCAGCTCTAGAGAAGGCTGGTTTGGGGTTGCCACCAAGAGAACCAGTGGCAATCGCAACCAACCCTCTCCTGATGATCTTAATAGGCAATGGGGTTCATGAAGATGACGGCCCATAAATACCCTGGGCCCAAGCTGTTCAGGGCTTTATAGGTAATAATAAGCAGCCCTTTGTATTTTGCCCAGGAACTAATTGGCAGCTCATGTAGTTCTTTTAAAATAGAAAATATTTTAAAATAATGTGGTCTCTACGGGTGGCCCCGGAGACCAACCTGGCTGCCACCAGCCTAACTACCAGGTACCACTGGTAAGACAGCTTGGATTAATTTAATGTTAGGTACCTCTCTTACCACCCCAAATCACCACCCTCACTATGTTAATTTTTTCTAAAAGCCAGAACACTCGGAACATTCTGAATGGAACAGTTCTGTTCTGTCGAAACACTGCGTTCTGGCCATTTTGTGTTCTGTTCTGAGCTTGGAACAGAACACAAAATCCAGCCACCATCAACCTGGGTGACTCCAATGCCAACTCTGCAACCAAGTTAGTCAGCTCAGTTAGGGATTCTGCTGGACAGAGGGGTAAACTTACACCAACAGAAGTCCCAAACTGCCCCTGGTCCCCAGACTTAGGTACATACATTCGATAATGGCTAATTTCCTGACAGGGATCTTTGTAAGGGAGATATTATTCTTATGGACCACAAACACTTCACCTCCCCGCTAACATCCTCTCACCTGCTCTACAACAGAGTACCCAGGTGGGAGAAGCTGGGACCAAACTAGACCACTAGCCTCCCTCAACCAGGTCTTTGTGATACATACCAGGTAAGCGCCATCACCCACAATCAAGTCATGGATGATTTCTGCTTTATTTTGAAGCAACCTGGGATTACAAAGAAGAGAGTGAGGTTTTGTGGGTAGCTGGCAGTGTTCCCGTAGGTCAAAGAGCTAGCACGAAAGCTGGAAGGGGTTACAGATCAAGATGCCTATGGAGCTCACAAAACTAACTATGGTGGGGAAAATGTTTCCACTTTGCAATTTAGGGAGCATAACTAGCTCACAGTTTCTGTTTCCATGCTTGTTTGTAACATGTGCAGCAAGTCTCATATGCTCATAGGCCATCTTTTCTTTGTTACATCTGCCTATTGTCTTGAGCTAAGTACTCCTGAGACTTAAAATAAGTTTTAGGACTTAACTCTGGCTCAATCTAAGACTGGTCAAAATGTGGTATGCCATTGTACTCTTGTGGAATCTTTTTTTAATATATAGTTCTCTTAGATGTACCCGTCACTAACCCCATGTGTGGCAGCTCTTGCGAATGTTCGCAAGCAGCTGCTGAAAGCAACGGGGATGGGCTAGAGAAAGAATATGGTGGTGGTGGTGGCGGTGACCGGCCAAAGAAAATGGCAGCGGGTAGGCGGCCATGACCGGCTGACTGGCAGAAAACAGAGGCAGGGGTGGGCAGCACAAAAGAAAATGGGGGCAGGCAGGTGAAGACGAAGAAGGCGGCTGCAGTGGGGGGGGGAGAAAGATGACAGCGGGCAGGGGGCAGGCAGGGAAGGAAGAAGATGGCAGGCAGGGGGAGGTGGGGAAGAAGATGGGCGGGGGAAGAATGCAGCAGGGCAGGCAGGCAAAAAAGCAGCAGCAGTGGCAGGGGTGGGGGAGAAAGCAGCGCCGGCGAATTGGGGACACAGATGCTCTGTGCCAGATCAGCTAGTATTGTATTAAATCTGTATCTAGGGAGGAGCTTGATGGTGTCATCAGGAAGGCTCCAGACTTCTTGCAGTTTAAATAAAAATCTTTGGTACAGTCAGGCCTGTTTCAGCTCTTTTTGTTTAATACAGAATGGCTAAACCTTGTTTCAGCTCTCACATCAACTCTGGATACTGATAACTTAAAGATTTACTAGCAACTGGAACCTCCTCAGACTCTTGAGACAGGCTGAGTAGCTTATGACAGTGGAAAGTATACACTGAGGCCAATTGCCTGTAAAACTGCAGAAGCCTAGCACTGCCATGATTGATTCTGTTGCAACCGAACTTGCATCAACAGCCCTCCACAGGATGGAATTCTTCAAGACTGCAGCCCCCAAACAGTTCAATTTCCCATCTCCTGTACTGTGGCCAAAATGGATCAGATGCTTCATTATTCAGTGAAGTGTCTGGATTGCTGGCAAAGCCTGAAACCCACCAAGTGAGTACCTTAGTTCATTTAATGAAACACCATGGAGATCAATCCGATGATATACTGCTGTGTCTATCACTCTCAGAGGAGCAAAGAACTCAGTACAGTAGAGTTGTACAACCATTTACTGACCATTTTTAGAGAAGAAAAAAATGTGATATATGAGCAGGCAAGGTTTAACCTCCGCAGGGCCTCAGAATGGACGGACAGTTTTAGTATAGCTTTGCACACACCAGCAGAATCGTGTGATTATGGTGCTCCAAAAAAAGAACTCATTAGAGACTACTTGGTTGTAGGCCTTCCTGATGATAAGCTGCCTCAGCAATTTCATTGGACTGTGACTTAACACTCCATCACAAACATCTACCAATCAGAGTCTGTCAGATTGCTGCAAGCCTCTCCAGTACATATTTATACATGTGGAAAGTACTTTTGGAGGGAGGGAAAATTTGTGAAATGTCACTCCATTCCCCTGCACCTGATTGGTGCACAAGAATCCTTAAGCATAGGGCTACTAAAGGTTCCTTGCAGACATGCAGCTCTTCTTCCATTGATGCAGGCTCATCAAGGCACCAGCAAATGTTGGGTCTGAGCCTGATGGTCCTTTAGTAACGACAATATCTAGTCCAAGGTAGCTAGCTGTCAAGTATGCAGGAGACACTGTCCAATTCCTGTTGAACCTTGTGTCTTGATGGAATTACAAGATCATTTGTGGCAGGCTGTAATGACCGACTTTTCGATTCACTTGGAAAAACTCTCTATCTTGTCATTATTGGCCATCATCCAGACTAACAAAGCACTGATGTTGCTAACACTGTGCTGGTGCTCTGAGGGAGGGGCAGTTTTCATCTATCTCCCCTTCCCTCTGAAGCTGTATTACATATTTCAAAGACATATTTTTGGGAGCTACAGTTGGCATCAGAAGAAAGGGGTGATAGAAAAGAATTACCGTCCCTATTAGCACTAGTGCTTTGTTAATCTATGTTGGCTCCTGACTATTACAGTATTCCCAATCTTTGGAACTAGCAAAGCTGAAGGACGCTACTGCTGACAGAGTGATTAAACAGTACATTTGCTCATCAGGATATACTTTCACTCCACAAAGCAGACAATAGGCCAGAATTTATGGGGACATATTTGCATGCTTCCCAATTATCTTTGATTCCCAGCATGTCACCAGTAGAGCACATTTCCCTCACGGTAATGGTGAGCAGTGCACACAATCTTTGCTCACTGGTATTAAGACATCCATACAAGCCCATATGTTTTTCCTTTGACACTCTATGGATGCAAAAGCTGGACTTTGAAGAAGCAAGATGGAAAAAGTATTGACGCTTTTGAACTCTGGTGCTGGAGAAGACTTTTCAAGATACTATGGACAGCCAGGAAAACAAACAAATGGATCACAGAAGAAACCCTGCTCCCTTGAGAAGTCCATAATGCTGTGGAAAGTTGAAGGAAAGAGGACAACCAGCAGCAAGGTGGATGGACTCGATTAGGACAGCAATTAATGCACCACTGAGAGACCTTGAAGGCCAAGTTGAAGGCATATAATCCTAGAGAATATCTATGTGGTCGCTAAGAATCGACACCTACTTGATGGCACTTAATCAATCAATCAATCAATCAATCAATCAATCATACAAGCCATTCAACCCCCCTTGGAACACAGATGGAATCCAGCAGGTCTGCTCATGAGCTGACGGCTCTTCACAACTCTGCCAACATCCACCACTGACTTGTTCCCAAAGGTACAAGAATTTTGTCAGAAGGATCAACTTATAAAGGATACTCAGAAGTGCAAGTTCAATACTCAACCTACAAGCAGAAATATTCTAACTCTCCCCACACAACAGGAAGTCTGAATTCTAGAAGTGGGAATACAGTCATCCCTCGCCAACCGCAAGTTTCCCAATAGCAGATTTGAGTATCCACGACTAGGAAATTGTGATTGGTCTCACCAACCGCGACCTGGGTATCCGTGGTTTGACAAAATATATTCCAGTTGCGGGGGTTCAGGGGTCAGGGGGTCATTTTGATGGACCTCTTCACCCTCTTACTAACTCCTGGTGATTTGGGGGGATCACCCCCCATTTTTCACTGTATTTTGTGGTCCTTTTGGGACCACTTTGTACTTTGCTAGGAAACATATCTGCAGCCAGTGCAACTGTTTAAGAACAGGCATAATGGTCACTTTGGGATACCGCAGAGACCAATCTGGCTACCGCATTTTGAACTAACTGAAGTTTCTGAATTAAGTACAATGTCAGGCCTAAATACAGCACATTGCAGTAGTCCAAGATGGAGGTTACCTGCTGGTTTACTCCTGTTTTCAGGTATAATAAAACCATTGAGCTTCTTTCACAGTAGCTGCACTTTAGACATTACAGTGGCCAAAGGAAACAGGCGAGTGACTTGCACATTCATTTATTTCCAGTATAATGTTGAAAAGGACTCTCCACAAGATGTGATCTTCCCAGTGTGAGTTCCTCCTTCAGATATTTCACTGGGAAGATCAGTAAGTAGAAATTCAAATCACTTTTGCTATTTTTACCTAATATAGAAAGCTGCTCCAATTGTCAACATTTTATGAATGAATCTCTTGCCTCATCAATTAGATGTTCATCAGCATTTCTTGACAACAAAACAGCTCTGCCAATGGAGACTTAGTGTACAGAGTTTGTATAATATTATAATCAAATACTGGTTAGAACAGCCAAATATATTGCTTTTATTATATGAAGATGGAATTATTAAAAACAACAGAAGGAGAGCCTGGTTTTATTTCATCTTCTCTCTTCTTTGTCTGTTAGCTTGCTTCTATGTTGTTGTTTTTTAAAATCAGTCTGTTTCTTAAATTCCAATTTTAATCAAATAAATGACATATTTCTGCAGTTATACAGTGGAATGTATAGTATACATTTTTCCTCAAATGAATTGCTGAAACTGTTTATCTTTATCTAAGCACCCATAATAACTGTTTTGTTCCCTGTGGCAGTTTATGGAGAAAATGTAATCCAAAAAGCACTTTGGCAGCCAATCTGTGTAGTAACACAATTTGGACAAACATTTGTGATTAATATAAATTTACTAATTCTACTTTTATAGCGTGAGACAATGACTAATTTATATGGCTTCGGTTGAGCTACCACTGAGTATTTCAAATTGGGATGGTTCACAATGAACTATTATAGCACTGCACAATTCTATGGCAAAATTTAAATGTGGCTCCAAGTATCCAAAAATTATAATAAAAAAGGAAAATAAATCTTTCTCCTGTAGGGTTCTATGCATTTGGCTTCACATGCAAACATTAGAATACCAGTAGGATGGATACCTGGTGTGCTAATGCTTTATACACAGGGCACCAGCGACCCACTTTATACTCGATGCCAAATGTCCATAACTCTGCTTAAGTAAGGTTTTGTGTTGAAAGCATTTATATGGTGCCATTTTTACACTAGACCTTTTTAGTCCCTCATTGCAGAACATAGGAAGCTGCTTTAATATTGAAGCTGTTATATACTTTATAGCTCAGTATTGTATTGGCAGTGGCTTCTCTAAGGCTGCAGGCAGGAGTCTCTCTCAGTCCTATATTGGAGATACCAGGGAGGGAACTTGGAACCTTCTGCATGCAAGCATGCAGATGCTGTAGTGTTCCCAGAGCGGCCCCATCCCTTAAAGGGAATATCTTACAGTGCTCACATGTAGTCTCCCATTCAAATGCAAACAGACTCTGCTTATACATAGTTGCAGGGTTGTTTTCACCCTTCAGTAGTATATTTCAGAGATTTTACTTATCTAGGCTATCAATGGAATCTGAACTGTACAACTAGCAAGTGCTTGGTAGAGGGAGTACAGGCCACTGGGAAGAGCTCATACCCTACTCATATAGCATTCATCCCTATTCCACCAAGTTCACCATGTGTACTCGCATCACACTTGGTGAACTGAGGGATTTTTCATCGAGCTAGAAAATTTACTAACTTGCGCAGCATGACAACATAGAATTAAACCACACACTTTCACAATGAAAGACAACACAATAGTGTGTGAATTAGGCGCACCACAACAGTCTAACATGCCACTTACAGCAGAAGTTGAGCATTAACACCAAATGTTGTTTGCACGTTGCTTCCATTTCACCTGGTGCCTGCTCCATATAACATGCTACGTAATAGTAGCACATTCATTCAATTAGTTTCTTAACTCAAAAAATGAATCAGTGCTACAGGGTAACACCAGAAATATATTTTCACTACAATAACAGTAAAACAACACTATCCAATTCTAAAAGGGGTTTCATTAAAGTGTCTACTTTGAGTATGCAAAACTAGATACTTTTTTTGGTAAGATACGCTTAACAAAATAAGACTATTCATATTTTAAATTCACCTAATACAGAGAAGTGTAGGAATGCTAGTCTGTTTTGGTTAGACAATGGTAAAAGTTTTATATAGCTGGAAATTTAGTTTAAAAAATAGCTAGGATGATTACAAGCTGGCATGCAGCAAAGGCACTAAATATTATACATTATAGAGAGAAATTTATGTATTTTGTCAGAATGTGTGTAATGATGCAGCAGTACTCAAAGTTTCGTAATTAGTATAGAGGCAGTGTTTTCTTGGTAGTCTGTGGATCTGCATTCCTTCTCTTTTCACTGACGCACTAAAGAAAAATATTATGGACTCTTTTTATTATTAATAATTAGAAAAATAGTAGGGCTGTGCACAAATAAAAATATTGGATGAGATTCCAATCAGATTCAAGAGATTATTGTATTGTTCCTCCAAGGTTTCCTGAGAATTAAGCTCATGCACCCTTACACATTTCTGCTTTTCTTAAATATTAGATCCTTGCTTTATAGATGCTTGGAGGCATTTATAGCCCCTCCTGAGAGTATTTTGTCCCCTAACGTGAAGGTGGATGTGTTCTAGGGTTTCCAAGGAAGAGGAGGCCCCCCCGCCCCGTACTTTGAGCATCAAGATCTCCACTTTGTTACTGGTGCACGATTGATATGCTGGTTCTTAGAACTAGAGAATACTGTTTTTGAATATACAGTATACAGGATAGCAGAATGACCTATGCTGATCTTTCCTCGACTATCTTTGAGCAATGCTCAAACAACGATATAACAAGTGTCAAAGCTTGAACCCACTTTAATGATGTCTTTGCTACAGTTGCTTTCATGCTTAACAAGCATGATCTCCTGAGCTCATCAGTGCCTAATATACTGAGCCATTAACAGATGATCAATTTCTGATGAAGGCAGTAAAGATAGAATACTGGACTGGGCTGGGGAGACTGATTTTAAATCCCTCCTCTGCTACCTCCTATATTTACTGGAAGACCCTGGGCCAGGCTAACCAAACAGTACCTGTAAGAATAAAGGGGGGGGGGAACCCATGCAGCAAAACACACATAAAACACTTAAAATAATTAAACCATTTAAAAAGGCAGTTTCCTAAAGCAGTGACCTTTCCGTCTATGTGGCATGGATGCTCTGTCTCAAGTGTCAGAGTATAAAATATAAGATATATCACATTAATTCCTGTCAATGCCACCTTAAGCGCTGGGCCATGCCATGCTGTCACTGGCCACACCCCCTGGTGCTGATGTCACCGTCAAGGGTTGGGCCAATGCCACTATAGCTTCTGAGCACTCAGGGGAATGGACACCCACCCACCCTGTGTGCTCAAAAGCTACAGCAACACGAGAAGAGGAGGGCAGTGCCTGCATACCACCTTCTCACCCTGCTTAGCTTCTGAGCATGAGCAGGGATAGAGTTTTGACCCCATCCATCCCTGTGGCCAAACGCTGCAGTGGTTGGAGAAGGTGGCACACGAGGCACTGCCTTCCCCTTCTTGCATCTCTGTAGCTTCTGAATGTGTGCAGGGATGGATAGAGTTAAAACCTGAGCTTCTATGCTCAGGAGCTACAGCGGCTCAAGAAGGGAGAAAGTGAGGGCAGCATACAGTACAGAGAGTGGCAGGTGGGTGACATGAATCCCACGGGCTGTACTTGCTGACCCCAGGCATAGACATCTGAGGCAGTCACCTCATCTCACTGTTTTAGGAAGCCGCCCTGCTACCTGTATATAGAATGTTAAATACAGAACATAGATGCCCTAAAAACATAGCATGCTTCCCAGACACCTAGTTTTGCTTCACTGAAAATATTTGTTTTACCTTTGTTTATTCACTACTTTCTAAAGAGAACCTAGTGGGATCAAAAACATAAAAAAGGGTAGAGACTGATTTTTTAATGTGCTGCATATTTTACATGCGCTATATTTCTACGTAAGTAACAGCACTTTGAATTGCTTCAGTAAAGCATTCTACTTACTCTGAATTTTTACAGTAAAACATTCCATTTTTAATTAATTCACACAACAGGAAGTTGAATACATGTTAGTCTCATGTCAAGCTGATCTAAAACAATCATCAGCTGAAAGAAGGTATCTTTAAATATTTCTGCATAGTCTCTTCCCACATTCTACTCATCCTTCCTTTAACTCATTAAATCTGTAAGGATCACAGTTAATAACTATTATATTATCCCATGAGATGGACTATCCTTGTCCAACTTTTGAATAGGAAAGGGGGAAAAATATTCTTTTCAAAACGCCAGTATCAGCAGAGCATATTAACAGTGCAAAGAAAATCATTCATTCATCCTCCCCTCAAAGCCAAGACCTCCCTACAATATACTTATGAGACAGTTCTCAAAGATGGATTTGCAGCACAGTGTGTCTCTTTTTTTCACGCCCCCCCTTCAGTGTGTTAATGATACTTGAATTTTTGAACAGCAGGAATCCAAATAATCTATTTTCAACTTATTATATTAGATGCATTTAGGAGAAAGAGAAGGAAAAAAAGAGGACCTTCCCTTAAAACAATGGAGTCCAACACTTCTTTAGCTTCTGTCTCAATTTTCTTACATAGATTTCTTGGTTTCCAAATTATGCAACAGCTTCTAACACTTCTTTTGAGGATTTTAGGAACACTACTGACATCAAGATCTATTAGACAGTGGTGATTGTTCCAGCTTTTATTTTACAAGAGCAGCTCTTAATTCTTCTAATAGCAACCAGTCTTTTAATCTACACACTAGATTAAGCACAAATTCCCTTTTAAAGGTCACCTTGCTTGTCTGTTTAATGTTTCACTCAAAAAATACCAATAATAAAATAAAAACACACATCTATCAAACTCTTCCAATTACTCTGATTTTACTCAGAATGTCTAAAACAATTTGAGTAAACCAGCTCTCAAAGCCAAAATTCCTCAAGTCACTTGAGTGGCTCACAGCTGTCAGAGCAGCATCCTTGTTTATGCTAATCAGATCTCCCCTGAAAAGTTAAAAGGGCATCTAATAAGAAGAACAGCATCCAACTCTCAAGTATTATTTGTACATTAAAATATTCTGAATTTTTGAAGTAAATCTTCTCAAGTTTCTTAAGTTAGTTTTTCCTTAAGGTCAATTCAGATATTCCTGCATGTGAATAAAAGGGTAAACACCGTACTCTGAAATCAAGATGACACAAGCTCCCCTAGGTGAGGAAGTGTTCTAAAATCTCACAGGAAGCTTACAGTACCCAAAGCTAACAGTGGAATCACTCTACTTGTAATCCTCTTTACTAGATAATGGCTAATGCATACACTGACACAACTCAGGGTAGAATTAAATTGAACTGAAGTTTTAATATCAATAAGTCAGTCCTGGTGACATACTGTGGGGGTTGGATGGGGAGGGTCTAATTTTTATTAGATCTAATTACTGGCTATTAAAGTAGCATATTTCCTCACTTTTCAGCCAAGTGATACAGGAGGGATACTCTGAGGATGGAGCAAAACACTAAATACTACAACACTGGACAGAAATGTTTCCACAGTTCTCAGCAGAGGATTACAGACTTCCACTCCTTTATCACTGTATGAACTTACAATGCCAGTCCCTGCCGTCACGCCAGTGCAATGAGGCGGGGTGGCGAGGCTGTGCCTCCATCACATGAGGCAGGCACAGGCACCATCGCTTCCCCCTCCATGTGTCAGGGGTCGGCCAATGCGGGAAGGAGGCAGGTTGATGGTGTCCAGGCCGCCTCCATTTCGAGCAGTCGCTCTGCAGCTTGGAACAGGGAGGATCACTGCTGAGGATCGCTGCAGAGTGACCACGTGGAGGCCATGGAGCAGCAGTGGGCGGCAGAGCAGCTGCAGCTGCAGCAGCATGGCTTTGAGGCCCTAAGGTTTGGCTATCTTCCCCTGCCGCGTGGCCTTCCTTTACCCGGCCAAGGAGCCAGATCGCTTTTTGGACCTTGCTGGAGGGAGAAGGAAGAAACAACGGGACCTGGGACAAGGCGCCAGGCCCTCTTTTTCTGCTGGGTGGCTGCTGATTCCGTGTCCCCCCCACCCCGGCCTTGATCTCATGTTTGATTCTTTGATTCATCAATTGGGGGGAACTCGTTGCCTTTTTTACTGGGGGGCTTTCGTTAGTTGGGGGCATTCATGAATTCCTTCATTAATTGGGGGACCTTCACTGATTGGGGGATGACAGTTGCTTTTTGATTGCCTTCTCCCCCTTTTAATACACAAATAAAGCCAGAGAGATAGTGCTTAACTGTCCCCTTTAATGCCAATGGGACCTTTTGTGATCTCTGTGTGGCACACTCCTTCCAATACAGGTGGAGGCTGGCATGGATCTCACTCAAGCAAAGGGAGCTTGAAAAGCAGTTATCAGTTTCAAAGATCTAAGGCAATAAACCATGACTGCAAATATCATCCTCCTGTACTGCCTTTTGCTAACACAGGGAGGACCAGGGGAAAGTTTGATTTCTTTATTTATTTTTACACGTATATCCCACTCTTCCTCCAAGAGCTCAGAGCGGAGTACATGGTTGTTTTTGTTCTCACAACAACCCTGTGAAGTAGGTTAGGCTACCATCAGGGTGAGGAAGTTGCTCCTCAAGCTGTCTAAATTATTTACCACTTAATGCCAGTGTTCCCTCTAAGGAGTGTACACGTGTGTGCTCACAAGTTTTTTTTAATGTGAGCTCAGTAATTTTAGATCCCGCTCAGATTGAATCATAATGCCCCACTCTGAATGCACGTGCACACTCATGGCCTTGATACTACCCCCTGAACACATTCCTTCCATGCACAGATGGAACAATATCAGAGGGAATACTCCTAATGCCGTTTCTATTACTACAACTGGCGCTGAACGCCTGCCATGGAATGTTGGGGCTTTGGGGACCCTGCACAATCAATCATTTGACTGCTGTTTTCCCATAGATTCTATTTTTGCAAGAACACACTCGAAATGCTACTTGACTTCTGGAGTGGGAAGGCTAATGAAAATTATGATTCTCCGGTGACCCTGTATGCTAAGTGGAGTGCATGGTGTGAGATTACGTAAATATAGGCAGACCAATTAATAAGGAAGGGTCTGTGTGAAATGTGGCAGTACAGAAACAATTACCTTATGAGATTACACCACCTTATCCTTATGGCGGAGTGAGGATTTGAATCCAGTGTTCCCCTCCAGCCAGTGGTATCACACTATCTAGATTTGCACCCTACATCTAATTATCCATAGGAAACCACATTTAGGTTGGGGGCATCCTGGAGGCTACGACTTAGGGCATTCCCTCTTGATGGCATGGGGGGCTCCAGATTTATCTACTTGCTGGGGGGCACTTGACTGTGGCTCCAGCAATGGGTAGCTAAGAAAGGGCCCAGTGAGCCTGAGGAGAAGTTGCCCGCCCTGGCTCACAGAGCCTGGGACTTCCAAATGCAGAGCTACAGCTAATCTCAAGAGCTTCAGCTGATTCCAAGCCTCAAAAGTAGTTCACTTGGTGGATATTTATTTGTTTGTTTTACAGTTTGGCTGGCCCAGGGTCGCCCCATGGGTTTCATATAAAATATATGGTGGGTAGCACAATGATTATCACCACTGGCATATACTCCACCTGCTGGTCCTTTTACGCTGCTTCTGATTGTTGATCTCTGTTACAGCAGCTACAGTGTTTCAGCTGCCTAGGAATACCCAAGCAAGTTGTGGTATCTATCTATATAATTCTCGTAAACATACCCATCGCTAATCCCATGTGTGGCAGCTCTCACGAAAGCTTGCAAGCAGCTGCCTGGGGGATAGCGACGGGGATGACAATTGTGGTGGCAGCCGGTTGGCCGGAGAAGGCAGAGGCAGGTAGGCCTGGGCGGCGGGAGCAGGAGGCGGCCTGACTAACGGAAGGAGGCGGACACTACCAGGAGTGGGTGGGTGGGAGGAGGTGGCAGGTCGGCTTTCTGGCCAGCCCGCCGGCCAGAAAGCATGGGGGCTGGGGTGGAGAAGAAGTGGGCAGGCCAGCCGCAAGCCAGAAACCGTGGGGTGGGGGTGAGAAGTGCGGGGGGAGAGAAAGCAAGCTGGTTGGCCCACTAGAAAGTGAGGGGGGGAAGTGGGTGGGTGAGGGAAGCGGCTGGTCAGCCAGAAAGCTGGATGTGCGGCAGTGGTGGGGGAAGCAGCGGCGGTGGGCTGGCCTGAGGAGCAGATGCTCTGCGCCCGGCCCAGCTTGTTTACTATAAAATACATTTGTGCATGCCACTGCCGCCGCCACCACCCTTTCATTGGCATACGATTCTTGGTCAGTCCAACTTGGCTGATCACTTATCTGGTGCAGGTTTCTCCATAAATGAGAGTTCTTGGTTATCCACACAGCCGAGTTGCAAGTTTCAGGGGTTGTGATGCACTCTGATTCTGGGGTAGGGTGTGCATCAAGCAACGGATCCATCTTCATTTAAAACTGGTGGACTTGCTATCAACTTTGTCTTCAGCAAGTACTAGAGGGACTAGTAAGGGTGGAATCCCTGATGTGTAGGTTGTGGGACGCTGCCATGTTCCTTTATGTCAGGGCTGCATAACTCAAATACCCTAGTTGGCCGGAACCATCCACAACATGCAGGGGCCGAGGTCAGTTTTAGCACATTACATTAAAATTCAGAATAATATTTTATTTGTGTAATTTTTATAGTCTTCTATTATTAGTTACTTGTGGATCGATTCCCCCTGTCATTTGGGACATATAAGTTGTATGGTTCATTGCATACTAAAGAAGGTTTTCCCCCTTCCACTGACCAAGGTGATACACACAGTCTCCCCTCCCCCCCACCTTTCCTTAGTAATAGCTGCTTTCTACCTCAAGTATTAGTGGTTCATCATGGTTGTGTTATTAAAACAAAAAAGAAAAATATAATAAGTCAGACTGCAAAATGGTAAAACTCAATTAGTCTGCTTTTGAGTCTATTAATATATCAGGCATTCAGATAAAAACCTCAAATACATTATTTCAATTTTCATGTTCAGTTGTATTTTTCTCTAAGCAGTAGAGTTCACCAGAATGCCATAAAAACACATTTATTCCAGGACTCTAGTTTTCATAAGCATCTCATTCTCTACAGGCAACCTGTCTTTGTACTCTTATATTTAGTTAAATGAGCCAACGATATATAACCAAGTACAGAATTGAAACAACCACCTATTTGCAAAAAACCCCACCTGATTTCTGAAGCATTTCTTTATTTCTTTATTTAAAATATTTATATCCTGCCCCTCCAGTACATTACTGCTCAAAATGGCTCACAACATTTATAAAACAGTTACAATATAAAGTCAGACTAACAAAATTAACCAAATTAAACAAGTTAAAAATCCATGCTAAAACCACAATCATAATTAGCTTTTAAAATTCTAAATTAAATTCTTAAAGCTAAAAACTAAGAATTATAAAAACTAAAAACTAAAGAACCTACCAGATATATGCAACAGGTGAAACATTAGAAAGCCTCTTTAAAAATATGTGTTTTTAATTGTTTTTTAAAAACACTAAGAAAGAGAAAATAGCGAAGCTCTTCATGGAGGACGTTCCAAAGCCGAGGGGCCACAACCGAAAAGGCCCTGTCTATAGTCCCCGCCAAAAGGATCTCTGTTATTGGTGGGGCCAATGGCAGGGCCTGAGATGACGAGTGGAGGGCTCTGGCAGGTTAATATGGGCGAATGCAGTCTGACAGGTACCCAGGCCCCAAGCCGTGTAGGGCTTTAAAGGTCGACACCTGCACCTTGAATCTAGCCTGGAAGTAGACTGGTAGCCAATGAAGCGGACTACGGGCATCCTTGCGGCAGCATTCTGAACCAGATGAACCATCCAAACCATCTTCAAGGGCAGCCCCACGTAGAGCACATTTCAGTACTCTAATATGGACATTACCAAAGCATGAGTGACTTAGGTGAGGTCCAACCTCTCCAAGTAGGGTCGCAACTGGCGCACCAGCCATAGCTGGTAAAAGGGACTTCTACACACCGCCACCACCTGTGCCTTCAAGGACAGTGTTGGGTCCAGAAGCACCCCCAAGCTGCAGACTTTGTCTTTCAGAGGGTGTGTGGCCCCATCCAAGACCAGATTTACCTCACTATGCATGAGGTAGAGGACATATCAATAGCTTAAGAAAAGAACCGTTTCATAACCTTGGTCATTCATTCAAGTACATATGATGGCAAGGGAGGGGTACTGACCACACCTTTCTTGGAGGTAAAGGTAAAGTTGTGCTGTACTTAACATTTAATTGTTACCTAGCAAAACAAGATATACCACGACAATATGCACAAGGCAATGAGTGTCCGATAATAGGGGGAAACTGGAATATTTGCAACAAGCACCTCAAAGTATTTTGAACCTTTACAACCACAACAATATGCACAAGGCAAAGAGTGTCCAATAACTGGGGAACACAGGAACACAGGAAGCTGCCATATACGGAGTCAGACCATTGGTCTATCTAGCTCAGTATTGTCTTCACAGACTGGCAGCGGCTTCTCCAAGGTTGCAGGCAGGAATCTCTCTCAGCCCTATCTTGGAGAAGCCAGGGAGGGAACTTGGAACCTTCTGCTCTTCCCAGAGCGGCTCCATCTCCTGAGGGGAATATCTTACAGTGCTCACACTTCTAGTCTCCCTTTCATATGCAACCAGGGCAGACCCTGCTTAGCTTAAGGGGACAAGTCATGCTTGCTACCACAAGACCAGCTTGCAACAAGCACCTCAAAGCATTTTGAACTTTTACAAAGTGTTGTTTTCCAGGAAAAACTTTAGTTTAAAGCTGAGAGGGAATGTATTGTTTATTAATAATATAGTTAAGCAGCTGCTGCAAAAAGTTTATTTTTATTTATTTATTTATTTTTACATTTCTATACTGCCTTTCGTTAAAAGAAAACCCCAAGGCGGTTTACAAAAATTAAAACATACAATAAAAGCAATAAAAACATCAAGCAATAAAAACATCAAGCTAAAAACATGTAAAACAAGCATAAAAACAGAACAACAGATAACAGATAAAAACACAGAGAAGCTGCAGTAAAAACGATTATGTAAAAGCCTGGGCAAAAAGCCAAGTCTTTAAAAGCTTTCTAAAAGCCATGATGGAGTCTGAGGAACGAATGGCCACTGGGAGAGCATTCCAGAGTCTAGGGGCAGCAACAGAGAAGGCCCTGTCCCGAGTGCACAACAGCCGGGCCTCCCTCATTGTCGGCACCCGGAGCAGGGCCCCCTCAGATGTCCTTGTCAAGCGGGCAGCAACCCTTGGGAGCAGGCGGTCCCTCAAATACCCCGGGCCCAAACCGTTAAGGGCTTTAAAGGTCAAAACCAGCTCCTTGAATTGGACCCGGAAACGAACCGGCAGCCAGTGCAGCTCTTTCAAAATGGGGGTGATATGTTCCCAACGGGCAGCTCCGGATAACACCCTCGCTGCCGCGTTTTGCACTAGCTGCAGTTTCCGGATATTCTTCAAGGGCAGCCCCACGTAGAGCGCATTACAGTAATCCAGCCGCAACGTGACTAAGGTGTGGGTAACCGTGGCCAGATCTGCCTTTTCGAGAAAGGGACGCAGCTGGTGCACCAGCCGAAGCCGTGCAAAGGCACCCCTGGCCACCGGCTCCACCTGAGCTTCCAAAAGCAGAGCCGGGTCCAGCAGTACCCCCAAGCTGCGTACTTGTTCCTTCAAGGGGAGTGCAACCCCATCCAGAACCGGTAGAATCGCCTCATCCCGATCGGCTCTCCTACTGACCAACAGTACCTCCGTCTTATCCGGATTCAATTTCAGTTTGTTAGCCCACATCCAACCCATCATGGCCTCCAGCCCCCGATTCAGGACATCCACCGCCTCCCTAGGATCAGATGACAAGGAGAGATAGAGCTGAGTGTGATCCGCATATTGCTGACAACTCAGTCCAAATCCCAGGATGACCTCTCCCAGCGGCTTCATGTAGATGTTAAACAGCATGGGGGACAAGACCGATACCTGCGGGACCCCACAGGCCAACGGCCACGGGGCCGAGCAGTAGTCCCCCAGCACCACCTTCTGGACCCTCCCCTCAAGAAAGGACCAGAACCACTGCAACGCAGTGCCTCCAATCCCCATACTCGAGAGGCGGCCCAGGAGGATAACATGGTCGATGGTATCGAACGCTGCCGAGAGGTCCAGCAGAACCAACAGGGACGCACTCCCCCTGTCTAGTTCGCGGCGTAGGTCATCCACTAGAGCGACCAAGGCAGTCTCAGTCCCATACCTGGGGCGGAAGCCAGATTGAAAAGGGTCCAGATAATCCGTATCATCCAAGACCCTCTGCAGCTGGGACACCACCACACGCTCCATCACCTTGCCCAGAAAGGGAAGGTTAGACACAGGTCTATAATTGTCTAGGTTGGAGGGATCAAGGGAGGGCTTTTTTAATAGTGGTCTTACCACCGCCTCCTTAAGGCACGATGGCATCCTGCCCTCCCTCAATGAAGCATTAACGATCACCTCCAGCCATCTGCCTGTCCCCTCCTTGGCAGCTTTTATTAGCCATGAAGGGCAAGGGTCAAGAGCGCACGAAGTCGCCCACACACTGCCCAGGATCTTGTCCACATCCTCAGGCCGCACCAACTGAAAAGAATCCAACACAACGGGACCAGATGGTACCAAAGGCACGTCTGCCAGAACTGCCAAAACTCTGGAGTCCAGGTCAGCACGGATTCAAGCGACTTTATCTGCAAAGCGACAGGCAAACCGATCACAAAGAGCTGTGGATGACTCCGCCCCCATTGTCCAGGGGGATGTGTGGAGCAAGGTTTTCACCACACGAAACAGCTCTGTTTGTTTGCATTGAGTAGACGCAATGGAGGCGGAGAAAAAGCATTTCTTCGCCACTCCCACCGCCACCGCGTAGTCCCTAAAATGGGCTCTAGCCCATGTTCGGTCGGATTCGTGATGACTCTTCCTCCAGCGTCGCTCCAGCCATCGCCCAAGTTGCTTCATCGCCCTAAGCTCCGAGGAAAACCAAGGAGCAGAACGGGCTCCACCAAGCCGGAGAGGGCGTTTAGGAGCAACCGTGTCAACAGCCCGGGCCATCTCTCCATTCCAGAGATCAACCAAGGCCTCAACAGGGTCACCAGCTCTGGACACTGGAAACTCCTCGAGGGCCGTCTGAAAACCAAGCGGATCCATAAGCCTCCGGGGGCGGACCATCTTAATCGGCCCACCACCCCTGCAGAGGGCAGACGGAGCAGTCAAACTAAATCCAACAAGTGATGATCTGTCCATGACAAGGGAGTGGTCTCAAATTCCCCCACCTCCAGATCATTTATTTCCCGGTCGGCAAAAACCAGATCCAGAGTGTGTCCCGCCATGTGGGTAGGGCCCGATACTAATTGAGACAGGCCCATGGTTGCCATGGAGGCTATGAAGTCCTGAGCTGCACCCACTAGGGGGCCCTCAGCGTGGACATTGAAATCCCCCAAAACAATAAGCCTGGGGGAACCCAAGGCCACCTCCGAGACCACCCCCGCCAGCTCAGGTAGGGAGACTCTTGAGTTTGTTACCAAGATACCAAGATATCAAGTTCTCTTGAGTTTGTTACCAAGATACATAAGGATTATATGGGAACACTGAACTGGCTACTCTGTGATTCTGCTTTCAGCAAAGAGATGAAGAAGATGTACTCCACTGGCAGAAGGAAAAGAGAACTTTTGTAACGCCATTGCAATATGGCCAGATATTTAATTGCATTGAATAAATGCCCAAAATGCTACTGCTAAATGTGCTATTTTACCTTTCATTTAAAAAGTAATTTCAGTAGAACACAGTTCTACTCTTTATAAAGCTCTAGATATTTGAAAGTACTTGGGAACAATTACTTTGATGAAACCACTGATAGTTATGTTGACAGTTAAATGCTTCTGCTAAATGAATGCTAGACATGATTATTTAGCAAAATATTAAATTTAACTGCAGATTAGAACACCATTTGCAAACACTGCAGTGAATAATTACAGTAGCAGCAGCAGCAGCATATAAAGTTCAACAGGATTTGCTATCTTAGAAGAAAGCTATGGGGTAGTAGTACTACTGAAGCGAATAATTTTATACATTTGCCACAAATGTACTTGCAGAGTTTTTTAATACAAAGCAGAACTCATGAAATGAGCAAGGGTTTATTTCTCACCTTAAATATCCCTTGCTAGTTTTCTTGCTTGTTAGACAGTTCAAGAACAAAAGTTCACAGTAAGAGAGAAAATTCATAACCTGTTGCTCACTGGAGTGGAATATAGTTCTGTTTTCCTTAGAGAATCAAGACTTTCCAAAGTTAAAGGGGATGTTTGCGTAAGTGAGAATAGTACCATATGATATAAATTAATTCTTTTCACAACCGTTTCCACTTGGCTAGGATTCATTTTGCATTTACTCACAGGATACGAACAAGAGTTTAGTTCTGACATGTTTTCACATGACGCATCTCCGGAAATTAGCAGTGAAACAATGTAACTGTCACTGTTCCAATTTATTTTTATTACTCCCTGGCATGTAGAGGGAGTGCAAGTGCACACATGCACAAAGTACTATGCCTGTGATGCCTGGTTTGTAATGCACTAACTACTTGGAGTAAAATAAGAATTCAAACATTTCAGCCGGACTGAAATTTCCTCTACTTTTTTATTTTTATTTTTTTTGAAGGGATCCTGATGTTCACAAAGTGAAGCAAACAGAGATGTTATATTTTTGGTGAGATAATGATTTCACAGCAGAACTACCAGCTACAGGCATAAAGGCTGTAGTTACTGCTGCATTTAAAAATAAATAAATCTTAAAACACTTTTAAAAAAAATGCTACATCTTTGGTGGCAGCAACCATTGCAGACAGTGTTGCTTCAATGCTCAAAACTGATGGGGACACATTAGGCTTCAAGCATATATGGAAACGAGCCCTTTTTGCAAATGCAATAGCAGAATCATTTCAAAGAGCATGCAGCCAGAAGGATGACACCAAAATCCCTAGGTTCGTCAGGAGTCTTTTGTTTTAAGCCACTGGCACATTTGTATACAACTACAAGGCTGCTGCTCTTCTAGGATTTGCTTCTCCCACTATCTGACCTACAAGGACCAGGGCAGGATGCCCGAACGCATATTGGGAAATGGGGGCGGGGGGAGAACCTTGATAGTACAGCAATGTGCTCCTCTACTGATGCAGGTTGCATCTAGTCACTGTAATTTGCTTGGAAACTTGCTCCCACTGAGATTTGTATCCCCCACATGCTCAAAGGAACAGCTGTACTGAATAAAAAAGTCCCCTATGCTCTTGTAAAGACTGCCATTTAACCTGATATATTGATATATTTGAAAACGTTGTAGCATTTGCAGATATAGCTACAGCATTTCCTCACTGATAACCATTTTTGTGGCACCAAGAAGAGGTCTGAGAAATGAAGGTATCTTGCTTATCTGGAGTGAATCATTCCTCACATTACAGTTACCCTGAGGATATTTTGCATTTCAGTCAATTTAAAACCTCTCAAATTGAGAAGGTTACATAATGAGATTATATTTATACCCTTACCCAATACACTTTAAGCTTAAGTTAATGCACCTCCCGCTCTGTTCAAACAGGTCTAAAATCTAGAATCTTTAAGGAAGATTAATACTGGCTTCTTCATTATCTGTCTATGTGACCATTAGAGGTTTGAGCTCTATTCTTTTCATTCCCAATAAGCCTCACAACCCAACCCTCTGGATTCAAGTAAGTTTACTGTGTTCAATGGCTCTTAAGGCAAGTCTGATAGGACTGTTGCCTCAATCTATTAGAGTGTGGCTGTTTACACTGTAGAATCAACAAGAATTTTGAAATATATGTAGACACACACGGACACACATAAAGACACCACCCATCACAGAATGTGATTTTCACAGGTGGAACACAGTATAATAGTCCTTTTCTTAAAAGGTTTGTGAATAGTAGAACTCTCGAATAATTCCATCAGCATTCATATATTTCACATGAATGCAGCTGCATACCAGGTTCCATGTGTTAAAGAAAAATGTGCTTTTAATCTCATTTTTGTTCCCAGATCATGGTGATTTTATCTTGGGATTCTAAAATCTGAACATATATACTTAAGACACATCTGTAGCACATACAAACTGGCCCTTTACAAAAGTGAAAAATTGCCATAGTTTCCTCCAGCTGCTATGCAACAATGAAAAACCTCTATATACTCACAGATGTAGAAATATTCCCGGCCTGGCCTGAACTCAAATCCTAATGAGAAGGGAGTGAAGAGCTGGAATTTTTCTGAGAACTTCAGTGGTCCATTCGGAGAGTGAGGCCGATTGCACTCCCACCTCTTGAATCCTTTAGAAGTGTGATCACAGGAACTGTAGCCATCAAAGTTCACCATGTAAAGTATGTAGCGTTCAGTTTTATCTTCTGGCACAGAATCCTCATAGTGAGGGCAGAATACATCCAAATAGTCATTGATGCAAACATCAATGTGATAGTCACCCCGTTGGAATCTAAAAATGAAACCAAAACAGAACAAGATCAGGTCATTTTGGTACAAAAATTACATAGGCACTATCTTAGTACTTTCTTTATAGGACAGCAAAATTGTGTAATGATAGCTTCAGAAATAACTTGAACTATTCTGAATTCTGTGTGTTTTAAATGAAGGGCCATGGACGTTTCAGTTGTTATCCTTACAGTTGTAAAACTGCTTCCAATCCAATTCTATATGGTAACCTTTTTCCTGACCCACTCTACTTTTTATAGAACATAGGAAGCTGCCATATACTGAGTCAGACTATAGGTCCATCTAGCTCTGTATTGTCTACACAGACTGGCAGCGCCTTCTCCAAGGTTGCAGGCAGGAATCTCTTTCAGCCCTATTTTGGAGATGCCAGGGAGGGAACTTGGAACCTTCTGCTCTTCCCAAAGCAGCTAATATCTTATAGTGCTCACACATCAAGTCTCGCATTCATATGCAACCAGGGCAAAGCCATGCCTGCTACCACAAGACCAGTTCTCCAGATGTGAGAGAATGAGTCCGCATCTCTTCATTAACCAGAAAGACCAGAGCCTTTATATATACTGCCCTTTAACACAAACAAAGAACAGCAAACAAGATGTTAGATATTCCTTTCTGTACCACAACCAAAACTCATTACAGGCAAATACATTTCCTACAAGCCCACATTTATCTTTACTTTTTCTTCACTGCTGGTAACATTTAGTCAAGATCCAAGAAAACCCTGGTACCTTTGAAAGATTTTTGAAAAGCAATATAACTCCACTGCCAAAGCACATAGAGGAGATACTGCTGTTCAGATAAAAGAATTCTAGGCTATGAATTATCAGCACTCACCTGACAGTTTGGAATGAGAGCCAGATGAGAAAGGCAGTACAAGGCACTTTTACTGATGCACTTTTATTATCAGCAGTTGTAAGCAGTATTAGTTGCAGCAGTAGTAATGTTGTTTATGCTGTCATTGTAATAGTGCAGGAGCTTAGCGTCACATCGGACCAAAATATTTCACTTGCAAACTACCGGCTGCAGAGTGCAGGTAGGAGTTGTATACTTATGGAACCCAGAAAACTCTCTTGAGCATAGTACAGATGGAACAGTTAGTTCCCAGTGAGGCCTACCCACAAATAATTGCCATAAGATTGCATCTTTATGGTGAAACACTGACCAAATTTTGGATGTTTATCAAATATATCTAGCGCCTGATTATTTCTGCCAGAGGCATCATGTATGTCATTGTGGATATCTACTGTGGATATCCTTTGCAGAATTATCACGTGGTATGTGATGTCTATGTTTTGTGTGAAAAATCATATTATTAATGGTAGAGTGTGGGGGGTGGGGAGGTGATTATGTGTGTGCATGTGCATGGTTTTGAATTTTTTTATTAAAAAGCTTAGAAAAAAAATATAAGCACAAGCTAGACCAACTAATTAGTTTTGGGTGACATGGGTACATGTAGATCAGTGTTTCTAGAAGGCTGAAGTGACTTTTACTTTCTACCTTTTCAGATTTTAAGATGTGAACTTCTAATGCAAAGTATTATTCAAAGATATTCCCCTCAGGTGATGGAGCCCCTCTGGGAAGAGCAGAAGGTTCCAAGTCCCCCCCCCCACATCTCCAAGATAGGGCTGAGAGAGATTCCTGCCTGCAACCTTGGAGAAGTTGCTGCCAGACTGTGAAGACAATAACTGAGCTAGATAGAACAATGGTCTGACTCAGTATATGGCAGCTTCCTATGTTCCTAATGTTTCCATGCTTTTCTAAGTGCAGTTCTCACCTTCACCAAAAGTCTGCAACTCAACAGAAGCCATCTTACAGCCTCTGTTTTACATGTAGAACAGTGGCTTCTGATTATATGCAACCCAGAAGCATATGTAGAGTGTCAGAGAAGTAAGCACTGACATTTCCCAGCTATCCTTTTCACTCTGGACTTACTGGACGTCACTACCTGCAGCTTTCATTCTTCCACAGCAGCCACTGTCAAGTGCACAAGAGAGTAATAAAGACATTTTGACATATTTAACTATAATACTCCTTTTCACCTGAGGCACATATTTTAAGCACCTGATGGACCTGAAATCTGCCATCTGGATCCTTCTATCTAATTTGAGAAGAAAAGCAATGATCATCTGGCCTTCTCCAAGGATATATTCAGAACTACCTATTCATCCCTTACAATCGTTTAGCTACAATACAATAGGTTTTTAACAGAGGAAAAATCATGTGTAGCGTAGCAACAAAAGCCTGATAAATCTAATTCTAGCCAATACAAAGTACCACAGGTCCTGTGGTACTTAAGCATTAATCTACACTGTATTATAGTCCAGTACTTATATCTTTTATAGAAATCTAGAAAATAGATTGCCTTTGAATCAGTAACTTTTGTAGGTGGTAGACTTCATGACTATAAGGTTGTCAATGTGACTCTTTATTAAAGTAATGAAAATCAAAGAGCAATGCAATCATGATGCCATCACTAATTTGACTGGATTTTAGAACTACAAGCAAATTAGTGAAGGCATCACTCTTTTTCAGAAACTCTGGTTAGTGGACAAGTCAGCACGTGTGGTAAATGGAATTCTCCCATGCTCATTTTTATTTATGTATTTTATTTATTTATTGTTAGATTTATACCCCGCCTTTCATTAAGAAAATCCCAAAGCAACTCACAATAAAATTTAAAAACAAGATGATAAAAAAGACACATTAAAATATTGAGCTAAAAAATATAAAAAACAAATCTGATATTAAAAAATTAAATTAAAACACAAGCATAAAAACAGATCTCTGTTTAGAACTCATCTACCAATAAAGACTCATTTAATATTGCTGTGAGTCTGTCTTTATCATGAGTAGTTAAGAACTTTAATGGTTTTTAATGATTGGGGCATGGTTTCCAGATAGCCTCAGAATTCAGCATTCAGAAGGTGATAGAGTCCTCAAAGCTAGAAGGAGAGGTGGAAAAGCAGAGTAGGGCTGGGCTGTACAACTTTGGTCCTCCTACAGTTGTTTGACTATAACTCCCATCATCCCCGACTGTTGACCATTTAGTTGGGGAAGATGGGAGCTGTAGCCCAGTAACATCTGGAGGGTCGAAGTTGCACAGCCCTGAATTTAGAGACAGTGGAAGTTAGAGCTAGTGGAAGTTTAGAGCTAGTGGAATTTAGTGGAGAAGGAAATATAGACAGAGAAGCAAGGAACTGTGAGTTGGCAGAAGCACGTTATTGTACAGGAGCCTTATCTGAAGATCTAATGCAGCTTTAGTTATTTGCTACCTGCTGAAGGAGTACCTATGTATTTCCAATAGATTCTGTGTGTGTGCATGTGTGTGCGTATATATTTTTGTGTGTGTGTGTGAGGGGGGGGGGGAGAGAGAGAGAGAATGGTCAATTATTGCATAATGTAAGGCGCTTTTATGTGTAAATATGTGCACAAAACTAAAAGCTAGCTTTGAAAGGGGCTGTTCCTTAAAGCTTATCTATAAATCCTGTTTGGGCGACCATCATGGAAGTCTGGAATAGCAAATTCCAACAGCAGGTTGTTCCTTGAAACTGCTCGGAACAGCTGCTCCAAGCACACACACACACCAAAGAATACTGCTTTCAGATACTGATTACTAACCATTTTAATGATTACAAGCACTACGCCACTAGGATGTTGACAATTTCTCAGTCCGGGAAGTAACTATGAAGTTTTATACCTGGTAGGTTTTGATGAAAATAAAATAAAATAAAATAAAATAAAATAAAATAAAATAAAAATAATCCTCAAGTCCAAACTCAATGGCGGGAACACCATACAAGCCAAGTCCAAATACAACACCAAGTCCAAATAATAATCCTCAAGTCCAAACTCAATGGCGGGAACACCATACAAGCCATAAACACCTGGGCTATACCTGTTATCAGATACACTGCAGGAATAATAGACTGGACCCAGGCAGAGCTAGAGACGCTAGATCGTAAGACTAGGAAAATCATGACCATCAATCATGCTCTGCACCCCCACAGTGATGTCAATAGGCTATACCTCCCTCGCAGCTCAGGTGGAAGAGGAATGCTGCAAGTCCATCAAACTGTAGAGGAGGAGAAAAGAGGCCTTGAAGAATATATCAAGGTCAGTGAAGAAGATGCACTTCAAATGGTCAATAATGCGAAACTATTAAACACCAATGAAACAAAGCAGGCCTACAAGAAAGAACAAGTCAAGAACCGAGCAGAAAAGTGGAAAAAGAAGCCACTGCATGGTCAATATTTGCACAATATAAGTTGAAAATCAGACATCACCAAGACCTGGCAATGGCTTAAGAATGGCAACTTGAAGAAAGAAACAGAGGGTTTAATACTGCCTGCACAAGAACCGGCACTAAGAACAAATGCAATAAGAGCAAAAGTCGAAAAATCCACAACAAACAGCAAGTGCCGCCTTTGTAAAGAAGCAGATGAAACCGTGGACCACCTAATCAGCTGTTGTAAAAAGATCGCACAGACTGACTACAAACAAAGGCATGACAAGGTAGCAGGGATGATACACTGGAACATCTGCAAAAAATACAAGCTACCTATAGCCAAAAATTGGTGGGACCATAAAATTGAAAAAGTTGAAGAAAATGAAGATGTAAAAATATTATGGGACTTCCGACTACAAACAGACAAACATCTGCCACACAATACACCAGACAGAACTGTAGTGGAGAAGAAAGAAAAACAAGTCAAAATAATCGACATAGCAATACCAGGGGATAGCAGAATAGAAGAAAAAAATAGAAAAAATCACCAAATACAAAGATCTACCAATTGAAATTGAAAGGCTATGGCAGAAAAAGACCCAAATAATCCCAGTGGTAATTGGCGCCCTGGGTGCAGTTCCAAAAGACCTTGAAGAGCACCTCAACACCATAGGGGCCACAGAAATCACCATCAGCCAATTACAAAAAGCAGCTTTACTGGGAACAGCCTATATTCTGCGACGATACCTATAACAACAGCAACAACATTGACAATAAAATTCTGGCATCCCAGGTCCTTGGGAAGGACTCGATGTCTGGATAAAACAAACCAGTCAATAACACCTGTCTGACTGTGTAAAATAATAAAATACTACTACTACTACCACTAATAATAATAATAATAATAAAGAACAGCCTGTATTCTGCGATGATATCTATAACAACAGCAACAACACTGACAATAAAATTCAGCCATCCCAGTCCTTGGGAAGGACTCGATGTCTGGATAAAACAAACCAGTCAATAACACCTGTCTGACTGTGTAAATAAATACTAATAAATTCGATTTCTATACTGCCATTCCAAAAATGGCTCAGATTATGAATATCCTACTGCTATCCAGCCTTTATATCAGTTATTAACATATTCCCATACTAAAATGCCTCTCCACTTAATATGTTATTGCCACTGATTTTACTTCAGTTCTCATATTAAAAACTTATTTTCCATTTAGATTCTCTCTCCCAATCAATTGTACATGGTCTCCATTTTCTCCTAATGATTAAATGTTGATTGTGCTGCCCTTAATCTCTCTGTGTTCACAAAGGGCTGTATGCTTTTCTTCTATTAATCACGCCCCAACACTAGATAGGAGCACCTGAAAGGGTAAAGCCTTGAAGGGAACCAAGAAGTGGTTTTATCAGTCATTTATATAGCATTATAATGTGGAAAAATTATTTGTGTTGCATCTTGTATTTAGCTTCACTATTCCAATGAGAATTTCTCCCATTTTTACAGAAAGGAACTATGGTTGATCCCAGTAACATATTCCAGAACACCCAGTGAGTCTATATCCAGGTGCACACACATTGGAAAGGGCCTAGCCTGTGCTAGGCCCAGGGGAACAAAGTCCAGGCTATGAAATAGCAGAACAGGAAAGGCTCTGCCTAGTGCTGCAGCTTGGGAACACTCAGAACAACGTTGGTAGAAGGAAAGAGGAATCCTCCTGACGTTTTCCTTCAATGATGATTGGAAAACAGCAGCAATATGGAAACATTTCTCACTGCTTCACCCTTTCTTCTTTTTGAGGCTTAGTGCAAGGTCTAGAGATCCATCTTGTGCTGCCCTCAAGAAGGAAAAGGGCAGAGTAATCTCTGGATATTCTCCTGGGTTTCAGAAAAGTTGGAAAGCAACAAGACAGCTTTCTTTTCCCAAAGTTTTCCAAAGACAGCATGAGGTCTGCAGAGATCCCATACCCTTCTCCTGGCTCGAGGATCCTGAGAGAAAGTGGCACTTACCTATGGTGAGAACTTTTATAGATCCCTTTCTATGGCTAAATGGAAATGTCAACCAGGGTCCCCAAGTTCAGATCAAATGCAATAACCACTGGAGTGCAAGAAGTATAAAACAACCAAATCTCTATACAATAGTCTTGTTGCCATGTTCGCTCACTTTGATGTATCACCAGAACAAATTTTAGATCATTTTAGCCCACAGGGCAGTGAAATCTTAGCCTATTGCATTCCTGACATTCCAGGCACATGGACAGGTCATTTAGATTAGGTGTTTCCTGGTACCCTCAGGTACCAGGAAACCTCAGGTAATTATCGAGGCTGCAATAGGACTTGGATATGCCACTCTGAATCAGTGTTCCCTCTAATTTGTTTCCATCTGTGTGCAGAATGAGTTCTGTTCTGGGTGGCAGTATCAAGGCACTGCAGTGCATGCACACATGCATTCAGAATGGGATCTAAAATTAACTGAGCAGACATCAAATAATGCGTGCGCGCATGCACATGTGCACGCCTTAGAGGGAACACTGCTCTGAATGCATCTAGGCATGAACAGAGAGTCAGAATAGACCAGCTGAAGAGTGCCCAAAGGAGACAAAGGGCAATGGGATTAAAGCTTCCTTTCCCCTTATTGAGCCTTCATAGATAAGGCAAATGTCCAAGGGCACTCCCCCCCCTTAAAAAAAATAATTTAAATTGATTTATTACATTTATATCCCACTCTTCCTTCAAGGAACCCAGAGCAGTGTACATGGTTATGTTTGTCCTCACAACAACCCTATGAGGTGGGTTAGGCTGAGAGATATGCAACTGGCCCCGTGTCACCCAGTGAATTTCATGGCTGAATGGGGATTTGAACTCAGGTAGTTTTGGGTGAGTCATGCTGGAGAGGAGTGTGCGCCAGTATTCTCTCTAATCTTTTTCATCTGTGTGCGGAATGAGTTTTGTTCCGGGCAGGAGTATCAAGGCAGTGTGAGCATACATGCATTCAGAATGGGGCCTTTCTGATTCAACCTGAGCGGGATCTAAAATTAAGTGATCAGACATCAAAAACCTTGTGACTGCTGGAACGTGCACACACCATAGAGGGAACACTGGCCCCCTCCCATTTTTCTGTTTAGTCTGTTGAGCAACTCTTTTGTTTAAGGGAAACACTTAAGCGAGTGCCCATACCACTGACACAGAATCACACCTTATCTGGAACAAATACTTGAAATACTTTAGTTGCTGCCCTCGTATTCAGGTCCTCAGGTCATGTCTTGGACTGTAAGATATTTCCCCATGTGAGATTCGTGAGCTAGTGTGTTGGCTCAATACAGAAACTCATGCTTGCTATCTTGCTTACATGCACATCCACAGAGAGAGGGCTTACATGCACTATTTTGCTTACATGCACACCTAAGTAAATAGATGGCCCCTTACCTAGATAGCAGGTAAATATGGATGCATCTTGTTCTATGCCTTTCTCTAAACTGTTACCCCAAATCTCTATCCCCCCTCCTTTAGTTCTAAAACATGGTAAATGTATACTGGGGCAACCTAAGTCACTTCCAGAGAGTCTGCAACCCCTTTATGGAAAGACTGGTTCCAGCAACCTGCTGGACTTAATCACTCTTTACTTAATCTTGGCTTAATCACCCTTTTTCCTCATTCTGTACTCTATAATTGTCTGGAAAAACTGAAAACTAGCAAATTGCCAAGGCCGGAAGGCATACATCCAAGAGTCCTCAAAGAACTTAAATGTGAAATTGCTGACCTCCTTGCTAAAATATATAACTTATCCCTGCAATCAGGCTCTGCACCGGAGGACTGGAAAGTAGCAAATGTCACACCACTTTTCAAAAAGGGATCCAGGGGTGATCTGGGAAATTACAAGCCGGTTAGCTTAATGTCCATTCTAGGCAAATTGATGGAAAGTATCCTCAAGGATAAAATTGTAAAGCATATAGAAGAATAGGCCCTGCTGGGAAAGAACAAGCATGGCTTCTGCAAAGGTAAATCTTGCCTCACAAACCTTTTAGAGTTCTTTGAGAGTGTCAACGAGTGTGTGGATCAAGGTGATCCAGTTGACATAGTATACCTGGCCCCAGGTGTTGTAGCCTTGCCTCAAAAGAAAGGTGCTCTAGGCCCCTGATCATCTTGGTTGCCCTCTTCTGCAGCTTTTCCAGTTCTATAATGTCCTTTTTTTAGATGTGGTGACCAGCAGTACTCCAGGTGTGGTTGCACCATCGTTTTGTATAAAGGCATTAGAATATTAGCAGTTTTATTTTCAAACCCCTCTCTAATGATCCCTAGCATGGAATTGGCCTTTTTCACAGCTGCTGCACATTGAGTTGACACTTTCAACGAATTGTAATAAATGAGACAAGTTTCCATGACTAACTTAAGTTCCATTAATTTTAATGGGACTTAGTTATGAACAGCCACCTGGGACTTAGATATGAACAGCGGGGAAATAACTTGAATAGGAAGCCAGAGGCTGCCAATTTGAATCCCCGCCGGTATATTTCCCAGACTATGGGCAACACCTATATTGGGCAGCTTACTTGAGTAATGAACAATTTAGTTTGGATCTTGACCATATTGTTGTAATCAACAACTAAATGAAATTTCTGCTTTTCATACTATGTAATAAAGGTAAAGTGTGCCATTAAGTCGATTTTGACTCCTGCAGCCCACAGAGCCCTGTAGTTTTCTTTTGGTAGAATACAAGAGGGGTTTACCATTGCCTCCTCCTGCGTAGTTTGAGATGATGCCTTTCAGCATCTTCTTATATCGCTGCTGCCCGATATAGTACCACGGAGATTCGAACCGGCAACCTTCTGCTTGTTAGTCAAGCATTTCCCCACAGCGCCGTTAGGTGGCTTATACTAGGTGGCTTATACTATGTAATAGTCACACAATATTAAGAAGGGACAAAGTGTTTATTCAACAACTAAGGAGAGAGGGAACTTTATTTTCTACGCCTATGGGCAGTAATCTATCCTTAATTTCCAAAACGCATGTGTGACAATTGCAGGCTGAAACGAGGCATCAAAGAGAAATGAAACAAGCTGGATATCAAAATGAGATTCTGCTTGTTGTTCAAGCAAATGCATATATTTACCTTCTCTAAGTCAACACCGATAATTACAACAGTGTAGGAATGTGTTAAAAAATTGGGGGCGGGGGTATTTTTGGCATGATGAAGAGACAAAACAGGAGGCTGTATTTGTGGTATAAGCAACTTCTTGCTGCTACTGTCTTGTTTCTTTTATCCCCAAATGCAAACCGTATGATCCTCTACAGTATCTACAAAAGGTACAATTTCTTTTGGACCCCACCTCCCCCAATTTAAGCTCTAAGTGAAGGCATTAAAAACACTCCATCTAAAGGTAGGTTCAGAACATAAATTACAGTATGAATAAGACAACACTTCTCCTCAAAAAGATAAATTGACATTAAAAAACAAGATACCAGAAAACACAAATGCTCTTCCTAACAATGCCATTTGCCTTCTTAGGCTGTTACACATGGAAAACCAGACAGCTATTCTTCAAACACAATTAACCTTTACATTTAGTCAGGTGATGTTCATACAATGTCATGGAAATTTGCACACTAGTGAGCTAGATAATAGGCAGTAAACCTTTAAAGAGGCATGGCAAAGACAGAGACGGAGAGTTAAGTAACTCCTAACCCAAAACATTTCCGTAGCCTGCAAATAAGAACTCATTACACAAGGCTTACAGTGACACTAGGCCAGCACAGATTGGTTGGGAGTAACATCAGATGTAAGGGTACTTAGTTGCCCAGGCACCTCCTATTTGTTTCATCAGCAGCAATGCTGAATACTGTCAGATAGTTTTAATCAGAGAAATATACTCTACTGACAAAATGTTTTGAAATTAATTCTGTTGCTCAGTTTATCCATCATTACAAAATGCAGGCACGGCCAATATCATGTGCATGTTTCATAATTGTAATTCTAAAGCATATGCGAGCCTTGTCTTGAATCTAATAATGTTGTTGGCTGTGGATATAAGAGGCTCTACTTAACTAGCTATTTAGAATGCAGTAGGAATTTTTTTGCATGCTGCTCCCTCTTTCACTTTTGTCCCTTAAAAAAACAACTATAAAACCATGGCATTAAAAAAAAAAAGCACAACTGACACTAATTGCCCATTATCATATAGATGGATAAAAACGGCAATAGCTTCTGCTTGCAGCTTCACCCATACAAATCATATATATTAGTCATATTCTTTGTTGTAAAGTGCATATCCCAGCAGCAGCATCTTTATTTCAGACAGAGCACCTTCGATTTTCAGCTCTCATAGCAGAATTTTTACCAAGAGGCTGCTTTACAGAAAAATGAAGGCATCCTCTGTTTAATAACATGAAATACACACATTAGAAGTACTAGAACTTTGAAGGGTGAGATTCTAGTTCAGATTCTTGAAGTGGTCCAAAAGGGATGGCAGGTGCAATTCTGCCAATTCACTTTGGATGTGGGCCTTTACACTTTTACATTAATTTATGACTGAATTGTGGAAAGTCAACATATATGCTAAGGAAATCTGCTAGATTTGGGAAACCTATAGATTCTACAATACCCTGTAAAATGGCAACTATTACCAGTGGTAAACAAAGAAACATGACCCAACATGTAGAGTCCATTTCTGTATTGGAACCAACAGTAAAAGGGATATAATGGAAGTAATAGTTAGGTACGCATTGGTGTTTTTCCCTCAGATTTTTTTCCTTGCTCTTCTCTTATCAATTATAAAATGCTCTTCTGTGTGGGTAATCTAGTAACTATAGCTAGTAATCATGATTATTGGTTACTGATAATGCTCAAGGAGTGTTAGTAACTAAATACTAAAATTTCCCCAGGAAAATTTAAACTTTGCCAGTGGTACATTAACAAAGTTAATACCTGTATATGAACCCTCAACTTTATGCTATCCAAGAGGAAGAAATAGGGAAGAATCAACCACATTTCCTGACAAGCAGAATAACATTCGTTGCTAATGCTGGTATGCATTTGAAAGTTACTTATGATAGAATACACCACAATTACATGCCTTTTTTTAAAAAAAGGAGAAAAATCTTGATGTTGACGTTACAGCCTGTTTTACATACTAAAAACTGCATAATTCTAAAGGTAAATTTCATTCGTAAGCCTACAATTACCTACTCAGCTACCGTACTTCCTGCTTCATATAATCTAGTTAACTGTCAGTAGTTTAGCCAGTTACTGAAAGAGCACATTAATTCAAACCCATAGAACACCAACATTCAATCCGTATCCAAATACCATCCAAACTGAGCTCTCAGCAGAAGAATAATAATTTCATTCTTGCTTTGAACAGTTCAATACACTCATTTCAGTTTTTCTCAATACTCTCTCATAAATGATAGCTTTAAAATCTAGTGGTAACTAATTAAGCTTACTGAGCAATAAAGTGTGTGTGTGTGAGAGAGAGAGAGAGAGAGAGAGAGCGCTTAGGACTATCTTTTGGCTGCTGAGAATACTAAAGCACTATTTCTGAAACGCAACAAACTCTAATAATGGTTTCCTGCTGCTTTTGCCAGATTTGCCATGCTATTTAATAAACTTTCGTCTCAGAGCAGTGTTAAAAACATCACTGATTCCAATTCACAGAACAATGGAATAATCAGGGTGCTAATTTCATCTTTATTAACTACAAAACACATTTTTAAGATGCAGAGGAAGCATGAAAGAGAAGAAATTACATTTTACAACTGCTTAAAATTCAGAACATCCTAGAAACAAAGCAAGACAAAATCCTTTAAATTTAAGATAGTCAAAGACTGGACTAATGCCCACATCTGTGTTAGGGCTCATGCATAGTTAATAATGGCTTATATCCTGCAAACAAGTAACATGGAACACCCAAATTCAGATTAAATTTATTATGGTCTGAGACCAGAAAACAAACAGAAAAAGAAACAGGGGAAAATGGAGAGTTACAGAAAAACCATACAGCTTAAAGCTTACATCACATCCATTTACAATATTACAGATACACTAAATCAATACTCAGAGACCAACACTTCTCCAGGGAATCAAATTACAGATTTAACCATCTGACTCTTAATGAAGCAGGCCCCAGAGCAAAATTTTGCAACATTAGGAGTAATGTCCGTGTTGGTCTGAAAGAAAAAGAGAGGTATAAAATATATTTGACCTGCCTGGAAATTTATTTAAAATTTGGGTTATTTAAAAACCCAAAGTCTCTATAAAACTGGCAATATAATATCACATGGTCCACAGTTTCAACCTCTCCCATCTGGTAGGGACAAATCTGATCTGCATAAGGAATTCAGGGGTATCTCCCCTCCAGTACAGCTGATGACAGAGCATTAAGCCGGGCTAAGGTGAAAGCTCTCTGGTACTTCCATGTGAAAAGATTATAAAGATATTTTGCTGGGAAGAAATCTTTACTAAGGTTTCCAAACTCCAAATAACTGGAGGCCAGACTCCTGCCCCTTTACAAATCTATGTGCCAAATGCATTATTTTATGGTGTCATTTGCCTTAGAATAGCCCAGAGACAGCAGGGCTAGGTGGGAGAGTCTGCAACTCTGGAGTTTCTCCTCTAAAACTCTAATACAACCTGAAAGGAAGCTTTCAACCAGGGCTAGAGTGGCCAGTCCCACAGGCCAAAATATTAGTTTGAATGAGAAACTGGTCTTATTTAACCAGGCTTGTGCCTCTAATGAGACTGACCCCCAACTCCATATGGAGAAAGCATGGGGGATACAGCGTGATACTCCAAAGATCACTTTCAGAAAGTTTGACTGGCTCAAAGTGATTTCACCTGGGGATAAAAATCCTTATAAACACAGGACTGAGTTTTGTTTGTGGAGGGTTGTTTATTCTTTCTGCAGTTAGTTTTATCCAGTGGTAAGGTATGGTATGCTGCTGTATGGATCAAAGTACTTCTTCAGCTCACTCTTCAAATAATTTCAGTTATAATTTTGTTGCCTACTCCAAGAAGCAGGACTCAGTGCTACTATGTGCTTCGTAAGTTCTCATTGGTCTGGCGAATTTCACCATAAGAGAATGGGTAAAACTCCAAAGTTCTTATTTTGTTGAAAGTTAAACTGCTCCCTGCAAGTGGAGTGAAAGAGTTGATCAAAATCCTAATTGAAATTATTTGAAGAGTGAACTGAAAAAGTATCCGAAATGTCGCAATAGTGCTGCGAGCCTTCACTTGTACATTCCTGTTTCCTGATACTCCATTATTAGTCATCTGTATATCCTCGCATTTTGTTCTTTATATAATTACTTATTGTTTTCTATATTGTTCAGGAATTTATTATACATTCTGTTGCACACCCAGGCCCAATAACGACAAGACACATGTGACTGGATGAACTAGGGCCACTTCTATTAATAAATTACAATAATCCGCAACAAGGTATTTAGAATTAGAATGTGGGTACCCCCTCTGTGGGTCAGCCTCAAAAGGAAGACTACCCACCACGAGGCAAAGGACTGGGTGTTGATTAAGCCCGGCGCCAAGTCCAGACTTCATCACAATTGTGAGACTTTAACCCTGCTGAGGGGAGGCCAACCCACCCCCACCCCACCCAGGTCACACAACTCTGAATGGTGGGTGCCAGCTAGCCTCCGAGTAGGGGTGGATCCCAGACCAAGGGCTGCAAAACCTACAAGCGCTGTTCCTCGGCATGCCTACTCACCTTAAATGGTCCTTCAGTCAGACACCTTAAACTTAAACAACCTACCCAAATTTGCACTCATCTGCTAAGTGACCAAACATGCAACAATGACAACCGAACAATTAGTGAGAAGTAGGCAAAAAAGGTCACACCAAAGTCAGTAAGGTGGGACGAAAAAAATTCCTCCTTGGCCCCCAAAGGGACAACCCTCACTGAACTGGGTTGGGAGGGATGGGTGCTTTGCCACCAAAGCAACTAAGACCAAACAGAAGGGAGCTGGCCACTTATGCAGCTGCTCCCCTGCTCCCACTGGCTGGCATGAGGGAGCCAAAATGGCAGCCATGTACCTGTCTCAAGAGCTGGGCACACAATTCTGTCCCCCGCACTAGCTGGATGCATCACTGGGAAGTGGTTTAATCTTTGATATCAAAATATACATCTCCATTTATTAGGTATTTTGTTATGTATCTATATATGTATTTGGTGCCTACCCTTTTCATTTTCTGTCAGCCGGAATACAATAATCTGGCCTAGCAATATCCTGCCGAGGCCTTCCTGCTATGATCTGCCAAAACATGGCCAAATCATTGGACTTAGCGTCCTGGATTAACTGGGACCATCTTTCCCTTTGGGCACCCCCCTTTTTTTCCTTCAACAAAATCTTGTATTGTCTTTTATGAGAACACAATTCATGGGGAAATGTCTGACAATTTTGTGCACTATACAAGTTGAACTGAGCTATAAAAGAGATCTTAGCCTTAACACAGACCTTGTCAAACCAGGATTTCGATTTGTGCCCTAAAGGGGCTGAGACAGAAATTAATGAACATTTGGTCAACTTCTGAAACAATTCAATAGCTTACTTTGATGTTTCCACCGCCATGTCAGAGCGGAGACAGAGGGCGTCCTCTGTACAGTACTAAGGAAACTTGCAGTTTCTTTCTCCATCCTTTCTGACCATCTTACGCTCTGGAGGCTCAATACTACTGAGGCGTCAGCCTCAAAATTTTCATTAATGTGGACCTCTTGTTCATTAACTTCAATGACAGGATCACTGGAAGGTTGTCACTGTCCACACTAGGCTCTGATAAATTAACCACCACAGTCACAAAATTGTGGGAGACCATTACAATATCAATAGCACTTGGTCCCAATGCAGACCAATATGTGAGTTCTCCTGGGTAGGAATTCTCCTGCCCATTTAAAACAAAGAAATCTAATCTATTTGCAAGTTGGACCAGGCGAAAGCCAGCAAAACTGGATCTTGAATCTCTAGATTGATGGGTCAATAAGAGATTCTCACCCTCCATTTCTGGTGGAACAGATCTAAAGTGTGAACACAAAACCTCATCACAAGGGCCCAATCTTGCGTTGAAATCTCCTGCTATTACAATCCCGGCAGCTGGGTACATTTTAATCAAATTGGAAATATATATTTCCAGTTTTGTCAAGGAATCTTGAATTTGGGCCCACTGTCTTTGGGGAGACAAATAAACATTTACAATCATAAGATTATGTTGTCCAAACTTGACTATGCCAGTCATGACTAGCTCACCACAAAGATCCACTTTGCTGAAAACTGCTTGCAACTTTGTAGAAACAAAAATTGCCAAAGGCCCCTCCTCCCATTAGATATACTCCCTCTTCACTCAGCGAGGCCTAGAGCACCCACGAGGCAAATACACTGATCACTAGTTCATGGGTCCAGGTGTCAAAATGATGTCAAAAGAGGTTATACAACCTTTGAAGGAGGTATCCAGTCTCTTGATACCCAGCCAGCGATGTTCCATTAAAAGAGCCTAATATTGCTCTGAGTCACGGATTATCAGTCAGCTTGGATTCTGCCAGGTCCCATATAGGCTAGGATCTTCTGGGCCTCTACTGCCAGATTGGATGGTGAAGGTGTAACATATGAAACAGGGCACTCCTTATCTAAAACCCTGGAACTATTAGAACAAGGCAGGTGGATATCAATCTACTATGGGCCCGCATAGGCAGAAGCTGCTGTTCCTGCTGTTCAGTTTGATAGATGCTAGGAACAATAGGGTCAGGCTCAATGGTATTCAAAAGGCCACTCCATGTCAGGGCCAGGGCATTCCCACTGGTTGCAGCATGGAGGAAAGGATCAAATTCCATCAGACTGACAGAAGGATCAAGTTTTACTGGGCCTTTACAGAGTTTGGCAAATCTCTCTGCTCTTTTAACACATCCAGAAATAAAAGTTCAATCATTTGAGCTAAATCATTATGGGGGTGGGGGGATGGTGTCAGGCCCCAGTATAGATTCTTACAACTGTGACATAGCCTTCTCAGGAACAATATTCTTGATCAGACCTATATTTGGAGGGGAAAACAATGAGTGGCTTAGCCATGAGTGAACAATGGATAACATGGTCCCTTCAGTCTGGATAGAATAACCTTCTGCTCCCTTGCGGGTGAGGCGCCAAAAATCTGTCCTGTGCTAAGACATCAGAATCATTTGGGAAGTTGACCAAGGATTTCAGCTCAGAACTTGGTTTAGCTTGTTAGGAATATGAGGCTGAAGCGCTTGAGACATTGCCAGCTGCATCTGTAAGCTCAAAGTCACGGTGTGCAGCTTTCTGTTAACTTTCTCTGGTAGCAACTGGCAAACATTTACATCTCAAAAAACATGTACTGGAATAATCTGAAAGGAAGACAGGAAGAATTTCATCTTTAGAAGCATTAGAGGAATTGGTGAGTGACTAAAAATCAGCAGTATTCTCTTCCCTGATGCAAAGGGAAGAGAGGGTTATGAGTCCAAGTATTTTTTTAAATAAAGGCCTCAAAAGCAGATCTAAGAAGGTCAAGTTTACACAGGTCAGGTAACACAGGTCACGTGACACAGGTCAGTTGCTGAAATACTGAAACTATGGTTGTTGCTGTTAACAAGCACTGATCCCCCATATATCTAATTTACACCCCCTCAAAAATTGCTTGGCTCTGGTTCTTCAGTCCTGAGGGTGGGAGGAGTTGTTTGAGTCGTGTTTATCTGGATCAGCTACACACTCATCATACTGTGTCAGTTCATCTTCCAGAGGGAGTGGAGAAGCTAGTGCAGAAGGTCCTCCACTTACAGCACACCTTATTTATTTGAGGAAGCAAAGGCTGACAAATCACTTATAGTTTCTTTGAGAGATAGAAAATCATTGATCCATAGTTGTCTCAATAAGTTTGGTGGTGTCTGAAATCCAGGGCTTGTTCTAACCTGCTTATTTCCTATATTGAATCAAAACAGGGCTGGACAGCCTACAACAATAAGCTACCTCCGGCTCTCCTTAGTTTCAACAGTCCCACAGCACTGCTGGTGCAGGAGTCCTCCAACACATAGACAGAAGGAACAATTTAAAAAAAAACTCGCTGCCAGGCAATCCACACAAAGTCATTAAAAGAATAAAAATAAAACATAGTTAAGAGAAAAATCAACTCCAGGCAGGAAAAACAGTATTAAACCAACAGAAAGCTGCTCTCCTGTCACCAACTTGGCCTCTCCCTCCTGCCCCCCAAATACAGTGATAATGCCATAAAATCATTCTCAGGACAGGAAAGCAATGTGTGAGGCAGAGGGAAAGTTTTTCCTTTTTTCATTAAGTCCTCTCTCTTCAATTACTATTTATTCGGGTAATTAAACACTGGGAAAGGATGCCAGGCTAATTGTTAGATTATGATAATTACCTGTCTCTGCTATGTTGCAGCTGATCAAAATAAAACATGGTCACAGGCACAGAGCTGTGGCTGCTCTGTAATTGTCAGACTTCCATGGGAAACCAGGCCGTTTATTACTTGTTCATTACAAATCACGCAGAGCAGCTTATCATTTGTAACTCTTCTCCCTCCCCCCCCCCTCCCCGCTCACCTGCTCTGCTGGAACAAAACTCCCAAAAGGTTGCGCTGAAGCTACTGCCTCTGATTGGCCCACTTCCATCACAATTACACAGCTGAGCAGAATCAGGTCCCTGCACTTCGGCGAGTTCACCAGACTTGAAATTACTGCCTCATAATAGACTGTAACAACCTATCATATTTTCAGGAAGAATCAAGAATGTGTTGCTACCATATGTACAAACAAGCCAAAGATCTAACCTCACCCTCTTGTTGCTGCTTCCAACACTGCACTGGCAGCAGAATGCCTCGTACTACTTGAATCATGCAGGTGGGATGGCAATCCATAGCAACAAGAGGATAATATGGTAATCTATTGTGCCAGACAGCATTAAGATCCTTTGTCTATTCATGTACAGACTACAGCACAAAGACAATGGTTCAATCAATCACCTGGTCTTTAAACAGCTAAATATAAGTACATTTTCCTATTATCAAAACCCTGGTATAGATTAGATTCCTTTCTGAGAATACTGAATTATGATAACATAGGAAACTAGATAGCCCCTTTAAGGATCAGAGGAATAGTCTTGTTAGGAGATCCAAAAATGGCCCCCCAGGGGGGAACCCACTCTGAAGCGGGAACACATAGTCCAGGCCTGGCTAAGACGATGAGACTCCTAAGACTCCTAAGAGAGTCCAGGGACAGGAAGTCTTGCTCTGGGGCTAGAAGACTTGAAGGGAAGCCAGTAAGGGAAGGAGCCTAGCTGTTGCTCCCCATCCTAGGGTGACCTGACCTGGGCATTTTGACACCCCGAAAGCACTTTTCTTAGGAAGACTCTAGCCTTTCTGAAGGCAAAGCGACTATAGCTCACCTTTCACCCAGTTTCTTAGCTACACTCCTGATCTGGCACCACTGAGTCATGTCTCTCAGATTACCCAAATCCCCAGAACCAAGTAGGGATGTGCACAGAACTGCGGCGGGGAGGCTCAAAGGCGGCAGGGTGCTGCTTTAAGAGTGGGGGAGGGTGCACTGACTCCCAAACTGCACAGTCTCTGGGATTTATCCTGGAGCTTGTGCCCCTCTGCTTTTTCATCATTGCACCCCATCATCTCCACTGAGGAGCTGGGCTTCCCCTTCATTCACATCAGACATGTAGTACAGGAAGCTTCCTTCCTTCCTCCGCTCCTAGCAATTCCCTCCTTCTTTCCCTGGGTTTCTTCCAGTGTCTTCTCTCCTCTGTCCACTTCTCTTCCACCGCTTCTTATACCAGCTCTCCCTTCCTCCTCTTCCCAGGTTCCTCTCTGTGTTACTCCCCTCCATTCCCTTCTCTTCCACTGGTTCATGTACCAGTTCCTCTTTGCTGCTCTCCCCTGGCATGAGGAAGCAATTTTTGCTGAATCCTCCCACAACGGAAGCTCTCCCTGGAACCCAGAATGTGTCTCTGAGGGTTGTGCAACCCTCACAGACCCATTTCCAGGCTGCAGCTTCTGGGAGTAGAAGGAATTGGTGGAAATCCATGTTGACCCCCATGTCAGCACATGTTCTGGAGTCCTCTGGAAGGCATGTAAGCAGCCGCACCACTTTGGCAGAAGTGCTGGCACTGCATTAGTCAGCATGTCAACCAGTGACTTTAAGGAGCTACTACGTCTGTGTAACTAGATATGTAAAACCAACTAACCACAGCATCTAAATTAAATGCAGTACAGTGGCTGACATCGTGACAAGCAAAGCACTTGTGTAACAAGCAAGTCCCTCTAGTGCATGAAGATTGCACAGCTGTGATTAACCCCCCCCCCAAGGATTTGCATAACTTTCATTTAAAATAAAGGAGATGTGCTGCATTTGCAAACTGTTGCACAAGCATTATTATGTTTGTGGTAGCACAACACTGGTCTGGAACGCAAGAACCAGGCTTGGCGCAATGGCTTGGCGCTAGCGCAGCTTCCTTCCACAAGCACTTCACTAGTCAGGATGTCAGGCAATGATTTTTCTATTGAAATCAAACAAATCACAGATAATGCAATCAATATCTATTTAAATAAAAAAATACTCTTCACACAAACATCAAAAAACATACATATTCAACATTTACTTCCTAACTATGAATGCAGCCACTTTAGTGCCTACTGGTTAAGTACTGTAACATCTTAAGTTAGACATCCTGGCTAGCACAGCTTTGGATCTCCCCCTCCCGTCTCTCTTTTCTTTTGATAAAGTTGCACTTTCCAGAAGGATGTACAAGAAAGACAACCACAATTCAATGTAAACATACATAAGCCTCCTCTTGATCTTTAGGAATTCTTGTTCCAGACTTAGAAATAGCACACTTGCCCAGGCTGCAGGGGCACACTTATGCCAAGATATACAGATGATAAAGCAAGAGGGCAAGAAGGGGCACATTCATGCTGTGCAACATGTCAGAGCATCGATCCCAAAGAGATCTGACTCTCATCCTCAAATTCTCCCAGCTCCAATGGCTTTAATCCCTGCAACAGCAACCTCCACCTGACTATTGATTTTTCATTGCTGTGGGCCTTTAGCTTAGTGAGGGTGGGTGGAGAGTGATGGTGGGGGTAAGGTAGAAGAGGAGTTCTTATTCTGTCAAAGGCATCATTTAGACTTATGAACTGAACCAGTATTGACGACCTGAGTCACGAACTGCAGGGTATCACGTCCAAGCAGATACTAAAGTCAGCCAGGGATTTCTTACAGTCTGTCTCCAGACTACAGAAACTTAACACCCCAGACTATACCAGTCTCTTCACCAAGCTGATTTATAGATATGTGCTCTTGCGAATTTCAATTCCCAATTACTTCCTTCACATTAGTCCTATCCAGCAGTAGCACTTGGGGCCTGACTCACAACATTCATTCCACTTTATATCAGACAGAGCAGTGAAAGCTCATAATTAACATCCACACATTTCTATGTGTGCCTGTCAAATATTCTCTACAAATCTCATCCTCCCTTTGCCACCCCTCTTCTCCAACTTTCCATCTCTATTTTATCCAGCTACAGGGTACTGAAAAGGAGAATAAGCAGATAGTTGTCTCCAGCCCACAATTATCCCTTTCCAGGAATTTCTCCTTTCTAGATATCAGAGTCCCAGTCTGGATTATTCAAATATGCTGATTATTGGCTGACATCTTGACATGCTTCAAGAAGCTGCAGGGACACAGTGAGAGCTGCATTCAAATATGCTACCATACTAGGGCACATCTATGGGTGCAACTGCACAGGAGTGCTGTTTTTTTCAGGGCACTCTTCTGTGCTCCAGAAATGCTCTGAAGAAGCCCGCTTCATAGGGGAAACCCACTAATTCATATGGAATAGCTATTAATAATTAAGTTATGTAATAGACATTTTACAGAAGGAAAACAATCCTGGAATCTCATTCCACAACTAATTATACAGACAGCATATAACACAATAATGTAAGTGCATTAACATGAAGGCATTAAAACTGCTTGATTCAACACTTCAGTTCTAAGATTTAACTAAGAGGCACAAAACAGCAAACAGAAAAGGGGGGAGGGGGGACACTCAGGGGTATAATCTTAACAATGCAGAAATGAGCTGCATAACATGTGTTGAACATGTGTCCGACCTAAGAGCCACAGTCCATCAGGCTTGATGGAATGTGACTATGATTGGTATTTGTTAACCCTGCCCTGAGGCATGTACTGACATCTATTAATGGTTATGGAGAACAATGGCCCATCTGCAGAAAGGTCTTGCTTTTCACACTCAAAAAGCCAAACGGAAAAGCACTTGCACAACATTCACAGTGACCTTCAGCATGATTGATGTGAAATTTATATCCTCCTGATTCCTAAGCAGTTTACACTGATACTAAAACACCAGTAGCGTTTGTAATTGTACTTCAACCCCCCTCTAATTTATTCGTGATGGATGAGAATAAGCTGACTAGGAAAAAGCCTTAAAATACTTTCTAAGAAGTTCACCACTTCTAAAATTTGGTATTACCACAGAAATAAGAACTGGGACCACAGTTGTGAGAGAACAACTTTTTTCCACACAAAACTTCATTTCCTACTAAATTTTCACAAGTGGCATCAGTTATTCCATACTGTGTAGTTTAATGTAATTAATGTCATACTTGCCATTGGAGAGCTTGTGGGGACCTTTATACAATACACTGACATGCATCTATCAAATGAGCACACTAAAATCAGTTCACTAAAACTACATCTTCTGCTACAAGAGCTCAAGGAAAGACACAGACTTTCTTCCCACCATTAATCCACTTCACCAGTGCCACAGGTGGGCAGCTATAGCTAGATTTAAAGAAAGTCAAGTAAATGAGCTTTCCATATTTTGCAACTCCTCTCTATATGCACTACGCACAATTATGCAATCTCTCCCCTCTTCCCCACTATTCTTTCTAGTGTTAGTGCGTATTACAACAACAGAGACCCCTGCTTTACCCCTGCTAACTGAGCAAAGAAATGCCTCTTAAAGTGGCGAATCTCTTATATTTAGCAGGAGGAGAGCAACTGGCCTTATCCAAACCTAACAGCATCTCTCCAGTGGATGCTGGTGGTATCTGCCTTATGTTTCTTTTTAGAATGTGAACCCTTTGGGGACAGGGACCATCTTATTTATATTTATATAGTATTTATTTTTCTAGGTAAATCACTTAGAGAACTTTGATTGAAGGGCGGTATATAAGTAGTAGTAGAGAGGAACACAAAATGATTTATTAAGATTAACCCAATTAATGCCCATTATTTTTTACATTCAAATGTAGGTTTGTCATAAAATTTTAGGTTGGTCTTAGAAAAACGTTGTTTCAAAATGTTACATGGTTTAGAATATGTCATTGCAGCATACTGCAAATATTGCAATAGAATTGTATGGAGGCCAATGGCATATGTAAGCTACAGGATGCAGTTTCTATTTGCCAAAAATATTCACACAAACATACACACACACTCCTTTTGCCCAATTAACAATTCTGGATGTTTAGTTCAGTGGCACTAAACATGGCTAAATCAAATAATTTTTGGCATTACTGAATTACACATCAGACTCTCTTTCACACATTTTGTAAGTGTGGGGATGGCAACTGCAAAACTGGAAAGAAAAAAAACCCACCCTGAAAATAGTTTCACTAAATAATACCTTGACTCCAATATGAACTAAGGAAACAGCAAATGCCAAATAGTTAAGAGTGCAATGTCTTCAGACAAATTACTTGAAACCTTTGACAATTCTGCAGTGTTTGCTACCATTTTGTTATATTTTAATCCAAAAGGTCAGAGTTAAAGTAGGTTTGCACAGGTTCAAAACACTAGGTGAATATGTAGGTTTTCAGGGCAATAGGTGTGAAATTCCTGTGATCTAATTCCTGTGATCCTTTTGTTCCTTCTGGGATGAACAGATTTCACTGGAAAAGCAAAATAACTGCAATGATCAGGTATACAGTATATCTTCTGCATTATATGATTACTAGTATTTTTTAGCCCGTTATAATAACGGGCGCTAGCCTTCCCTTCCCTCCCCCCCTTCCCCCCCCTTGCCTCTTTCCTCTCCCTTGCCCCTTCTATTTTTTTTTCCCCCGTCCAGTTTCCCTCTGGGCTCCGGGCCCGCCGCCACCATTCTCCCTCCCGCCCCCGCCTGCCTCCATGCCCCGGCAAGGACCCCGGGGCCAGGCGCCGCCGTCTTTGGAGTTTTTGGCCAGCGCGGGCCCTTCGCTTTCGGCCTCCGTGCCACCGCCGGTCTCCCCGGCCGGGCCAGGGCTGCCCGCTACCGCCGGCCTCCGCTCCGGCCCCCCGCCGGCCCAGTCTCTGTCTCTTCTGGCCGTGGCGGCGGCTCTGCCGCTGCCTCGGCCAATTTTCTCCGCCGCACCTTCCCGGCTTCTTCTGGGCGGCCGCTTGGCCGCCCAACATGGCCGCCGGGTGCCGGCGGTTGTGTCTCCCTGCCCTCCCTGCTTCGCGCATGCCCAGAGCGACCATCGGAGGCACGGACACACGCTTGGTGTCCGTCCACGGACGGACACCAAGCCTTTTATTATAGAGGATACTCCTAACCTTAAAAGTGAGGTTAAAGATCACAGCAATCGAGAACATGGTGTGTATGGATACTCAGGGTCCTGGAAATTAGTTATCCTGAGACTGCACTCTTGTTTTGTGATTTCACATGGTTAAGAGATTATACTTTAAACATAAAAGGTAGACCACTCTAAACTGAAACCAACCCGTTTCCCACCACTGTACAGTTTACTTAAATGCAAGCATCTGAAACAGATTACAAGAACCGATATTTATACACTGCTTTTCAACAAAAGTTCCCAAAGCAGTTTAAATAGAAAAATAAAAATAAAGAAGATGTGTCTGTTTTGCCTCTCCACTATGTCTTACAGACCCAGAGATGGCAAAGAGGAATTGGTCAGGTGTGTTGTAAGCCCTGGGCTCTTAGGGCACATGCCCTGAATGTATTTCAGGGTGCACTGGCTCCCCAGTTCCTAACTGACCTTGTTTCAAATGCAATGGTTGGAAATGCATGCTGAGCTGGAATTTTAATTCCAGCCCAGAGGGTACGACTTGTCGGGGTATACTCGTGAGTCAAATGGGCTGTAACCCAAAGTTTGGCTTAAAATAAGCCAAATCTGGCAACCCAGCTTGTCACCATCACCCGTCATCCTCCTACCAAGTCTGTGCTGCAGTGAAAAGGGACAGGCAGGGAGGGAGCACCTTCTCCCTATTTCCTCTTCTGTTCTAGGAGCAGAAGAGGAAATGAGAATGAGGTATTAGGTCCATCCGCTTCCTTTCCACTGGGTGGTGGCCCAACGGCTACTAGTTGGAGGGCTATAAGCCACCTCCAGCCTCAGAGGCAGGATGCCTCTGAATACCAGTTGCAAGGGAGTAACAGCAGGAGAGAGGGCATGCTCTCAATACCTGCCTGTAGGCTCCCAGTGGCATCTGGTGGGCCACTGTGTGAAACAGGATGCTGGACTAGATGGGCCTTGGGCCTGATCCAGCAGGTATGTTCTTATGTTCTTAAGTGGCCCTGTAGCCCTGTTACTGGGGTGGTGGCTCCAGAAACCTGCAGGCTCCCTTGGCCTGGAAAGAGGAAGTTGGGGCCTTCTTGGGGTAGGGGCCCCAGCAGCCCTGAGTGCAATGGGAACTCTCAGGACTGGTGACCTGTGGGCTCTTTTGGCAACCCACAAGGTTGAGGCAAAGTTTCTGAGGCTATGGGCTCTCTTTGGCACCTTAGTGGCATTAATTACAATGTGTGTTCAGCAGCAATGCATACTCTTGGCCTAAATGAGGTGGCAGTGATGAAGGTCAGAGGAGGAGAAAGGCAAGAACTAAAAAAACTGTGTGGCAGTTTTGCCATTGCAAAAGAAAAAAACCTGAAGGGCAGGGGGAACAAGCAAGCATGCCAGCCAGCCAGCCAGCCAAACAACCATGTATCCACAAAAAAGATACTAAAAGGCAGGTGGTGGAAGTTCAAGTGTGAGCAGGACCTGTTGGCCCTGAACCATGGTTTTAGTACCTAGCTAAGCCCCTGGAATTAATGCAAAGAAGAATGACAGGATCTCATAAAATCATAGAAGGGCTGGAAGGGAGCTTGGAGGTCTTCTAGTCCTCCTCTGCTCAGACTATTAAACTACTACAGCATCTTTGACAGACAGCTATCCAACCTCTATCTGAAAGCCTCTAGCAAGTGAGAATCCACTATGTTCCAGGCCGACAAAGCTTTTCTAAATGAAATTACAGAAAATCATGCTATACAATGAAACACAATAACACAGTACAATGTGCTGTACACAGTATCTAAGTAAATTAAAATGGCCCACAAAAAGGTCACACCTACATTATTCAAAAATATTCAAACAAGAATCAAAGCCTACTTAAAAGTTTCTGAGATGAAACAGTTTCCCCAACACCTTAAATTTCCTAAGGTTGGGCAATTGTATTTTTCCACTGGAACAGAGTTCCAAAGAAGTGGGTAATCAAAGAAGTAAGTAAGCTGAAGTTTCCAATAAGCAAGTATCCCCATCTAATGCAGACAACAATAGTCAAGTCTGGAGGTTACAAAAGTATGAATGATCACTAAGTCAGTCCTCCTAATGGCTACACTTAAATAAAATCAAGATAATACTACTCATTGTTGACCACTGCTATATACACAAAGCCCCAACTATATTCCTCAAACCTTGCTGGCTCCATGCTTATGAATACTGTATATAACTCAACTCCTAAAAAACAAACAACACTTTCAGTCCTTGGATACAAAAAAAAATGTACATTTTCATAAGGAACATATAATAAAGAAATTCTTAAATAAATTGTTATGTCTTGGAACCTTATTCATCTGAAGCTTTAAATACCAGTGAATCTCTAGTTAAAAAGAAAAAAGGGGAAAAATAGAGAAGAGAGAAGCATTTTCTATAAAGCCCCCATTAGGTTGTTATCTACTTTGTACAGAGGCACTTTCTAAGTGCCAGCCAATCAATACTCTTAGCCATACTAACCTTTACAGCTTAATGCTGCAGTGTGCCACAGTTTGAGGGCCCTGAGAAGTTGTTTCTCTCATGCCTAACATCTGTTGTGGGAATTTTACAGCACATCATGTAAAATTCAAGCCTGTTTTACACCCTTCAGCCAAAACCCAATATAATACTGATCTGTAGAGTCCCGTTTGAATGATAAATCTCCTTCAACTTGAAACCTACAGGGATGCAATTACGTCTTCCAAGCTCCCCAAAACAAAATATTTAAGACTTTAGCCTTCACTAAACCTTTAGACAATATATTCAGCAGATGGAAGCACTTTATTTCCTTTACTTTAAAGGAAATTTTATTATTATTCAAGATGATTCTGTGGTTATCTATTATTATTTATTATAAATACTAATCAAAAATGAAGATGGTTGAGTGCCACCTGAAAAGCAATTGAAAGCAATACTGAAAAGCAAAATGAGGTCCCTCCAAAATAACACAGGTTGCTTACTTTTAACCAGTGATCTTTGAGTGGTTCTTATGCATTCATATATACAGGCTTGCGCCTGTGCAACTAGTCCTTCAGGAAGTTTCCAAAGCTGCTCATGACGCTATAACATTGCCCTGACATGGCCAGTGCTGACTGTTAGAGAAGAGCAGTTACAGAGTCAGTACCTCAGTTCCTGGAACAGGAACAGGAACAGTTCATCCAGGAACTGAGGTACTGACTCTGTAACTGCTCTTCTCTAACAGTCAGCACTGGCCATGTCAGGGCAATGTTATAGCGTCATGAGCAGCTTTGGAAACTTCCTGAAGGACTAGTTGCACAGGCGAAAGCCTGTATATATGAATGCATGAGAACCACTCAAAGATCACTGATTAAAAGTAAGCAACCTGTGTTATTTTGGAGGGACAGCAAAATGATCATCCACCAACTGAGGATGCTGAAGGTAAGTGAAAGAACAAGAAGGTAAACAGCAGCTACAGTGGGCATCAGGTAGGTGGGTGAATTGTGTGAAAGCATGAGGACCACTCAAAGATCACTGGTTATAAATAAGCAACTTGTTTATCTGTGTTGTGGTCACCTATAGAGTCACATACATTGGAGATGTTATATAGTGCATGTGAGTGCAGGTGAGTCAGAGCAATACTTAACCAAGTATTTCAAATTAACCTTTGAATGAAGCAGCTGCCAAAAATACTTGATGAACTGTGAGTGAAGACCATGTAACTGCATTTAAGACATTTGTAAAATGAAAATGATCCTTCCAGTAGGGATGTGCATGAACAGGTTCGCCAGTCTATTCACAGACCGCCAAATCAGTTCGAAAGATAGGCGTTCGAGCCGGTTTGAAGGGGTGTGTGTGTGTGAGGGTAGCTTTAAGGCACAGAGAGGGTGGCCTTACCTCACCTGCCATGTTCCTCCCTCCAGCATTGCTTCCAAAACCGCTGTTGCAGGGCAGCTGCATACCCTCTTGCTGCCCCGGTCAGCGTAATACTGGAATTGGCCAGTGCGAGTGGGGAAATGCGGTGGAGGAGCTAAGGACACCCTCCCCATGCCTTAAAGCTCCCCCCGCCTCCCGAGTGTGCCTTAAAGCTCCCCCCGCCTCCCCCACCATCCAGTATGAACAAGTTATCATGGGAAGAGAGTTGGTCTTGGGGTAGCAAGCATGAATTGTCCCCTTTGCTAAACCTGGTTGCACTTGATTGGGAGACTACATGTGAACACTGTAAGATATTTCCCTTAGGGGATGGGACCACTCTGGGAAGAGCACCTGCATGGTTGCATGCAGAAAGTTCCAAATTGCCTCCCTAGTATCTCCAAGATTCAGCTGAGAGAGACCCCTGCCTACAACTTTGGAGATGCTGCCAGTGTAGAAAATACTGAGCTAGATGGACCAATAGTCTGACTGGGTATATGGAAGCTTCCTATGTTCGTAAGTGGTGTTCATATACTGATGGTTACTTGAGAGATAACACCAATAATCTTTATTATAAAAACCAGGGCGACCTCAGCATGCCCTATGGGTCAGGCTTTATGTAAGAATCCACATACTGGCTTTCCAAGGATCCTCCCAGTGGAGCACCTAGGTCCAAAATAAACCTGGACCTGAAGGGCTTTGGAGGCACCTCCTCCACCACAAGCCCCCCCACTAATTTTTTTAAAGTTAGCTGCCGCCACCATTCCTGTTTCCAGAGGGGGCCCCAAATGATCTGGGGGGGGCCCTCCAGTGCCCTGTTACTGCTGCGCAGTTGTGCCCACCATACAGGTCCACCATCTGCTGTGCCCACTGCCACAACTAATACCACAGGGGAAGCCTGCTCGGCTCACTCCCCCCCCCCTTACACTCGGCTCACTCCCCCCCCCCCCACCGGCCATGCAAATGGTGGTGAAGATAATATCAGCATGGCGGGGTGGGCATGGGGCAGCAGTGCAGCGGACGGGCTCTGGAGGCCCCCCAGATCATTTTGAACCCCCCCCCCGAGACAGGAGACCACGGACCAGATCCCCAAGGGCCGTGGCTAAGTGCGCCTCTGGATCCACCAGTACAATTGCTGGACTGCCAAAGAAAAAATCTAGAAGGCCAGTAAGCTGGGAAATGTGACCTACATCTCCATCTCAAAGACTCCAAAAATCTTCTCTCTTGCCTTAAAATTGAGGGTACTTTTCTGTTGTCTGAGATTGAAGATGCTTCAGAGAAAAGGAAGAATCCTCAATTTGATCATCATCCTCTTTACCTATTGCTGTAGAAAAGCCTACAGAATATTGTGGTATTGATATGGTATGCAATGTCATGCTGCCACCTAGGAGACTCTCTCCTATCATCTAGGTGACTCTCTTGCTCCAGCACTGAAACCTTTCAAGTTAAAGAACGCTTCTTTTTGTTGCATTTCTTAACTTCCCCCTTGTTTTGAAAGTGCTTCCTCAAGACTGGAGAGCTCATTGAGGGCTCATCAACCTACCCCAGTGTCACAGAGGGCCTACTGACCTAATCAATCTTACTTATGTCACAGCATTGGCTGTGACAATAAGAATAGAAGGTGTCTTAGACAATTTTTTTTGCAGAATTTCAGCCAGCATTCCTGCAGATATGGGAAGAATCACCATCAAGATAAATGCTGGTGACAAAAACAAATCTATCCTTTACATTGATGGCCTCAGCAAACTCACTGCTGATGCTGATATCAATGTTATTGAAGAGGTCAATGTTGATGTCACAAAGGTATCATAAAAGAAGGGCAAATAGCTAAATTATGTAAAGCCGCCCTTAGGCTCAATTCATGGGTCTTTCAAGTTTGCTTTGAAAATGCTAAGGAGACCTTACAACAGTGGACCTTGTAGACCTCTTTTAGGGAAATGAGACAGAGCTCAAGTCTATCCATGGAGTGAAGCACAGCACCACCATACTCACATTTTTTAAAAGTTATTTTAGTGTACATTAAATAAAGAGTAAGTGACCCCTGAAATGGAGCACAAAAAAGGACAAGGAGAATCAGGTATGACTCATTCTCATGGTTTGGCTAGTTGCATTGCCAAACCATGCAGATGGAAGGTACTTCATTCTCTGTTGCCCTACTCTTTTAACAAAACTGTTTGAAAGCCTCATTGAATCAAGCTTAGCTAGTATGCAGTAAGTACCTCGAAGCCCATTTGAAAAGCAATCTAGACATTTCAACGAGCAAGGACAGACGCCAAAATGGTTAGATTAAAAATATGTGTATCATACCATGCATCAAAAAGAAAAATATGAAGGTAAGGAGATAATAGATAATTAAAATAAGCCAAAATATTCTGGTTTTAGGTACAGATGTTAGAAAAAATTAAATAAGACATCTCATTACATAATTCATTTATCTGTATGTCATTAAAAAACTACATGATTCATTTATCTGTATGTCATTTAAAAAATATCCTATGTAGCAGTGCAAGTTTCCATGTTATTGTGAATGTAATGAAAATTTACATATCCCCCACTAAGTGATTCATTAATGGAGTCCTAAAAGGAATACTCCTGCTGACTATACTATTATTGTTGCCTAGTAATTGCTGGGCCTGGTACAGGTATGTGTCTTGGGTTGTCCAGAGATGGGAGGTGGAGGATGACTCTGGGGCAGCTATTCCAGTGGTGGTGGTGAATCAATGAAGATATGGCACTGGTAGGTCAGCGGGCCATTGCAGGGGGAAAGAATTCAGAAAGGAATTGCTGTTTCCCTTCCAGCAGGCCTACCATCTCTTTGACCTTGGAGAGCAGGGCCAACAACTTGCAGAACATCACCTTATTACTCTGTAATATCAGGTCGGTTCAAAATAAGTCTGAGATCATCCATGATTTGTTTATTGCATTGGATCCTTGGAGTTAGCTAATTACATATCAGTTTCCAATCTTCCATGGTTGGGCAAGCTGACTGAGCAGTTGGTAGCTTCTCAGCTCCAGACAGTTTTGGATGATACAAATTACCTAGACCATTTAAAAGTGGCTTTCAATACCATCAACCATGGTATCCTTCTGGATTGCATTACAAGGGTGGGATTGGGTGGCACTGTTTTACAGTGGTTCTATTCCTACCTCTCTTCCAGAGGGTGTCATTTGGAGACTGCTGCTCTGCAAAGTGAGAACTAAAGTGAGTTCCACAAGGCTCCATACTGTTTCCAATGCTCTTTAACATCTACATGAAACCGCTGGGAGACATCATCAGGTGGTTTGGTGCAGGGTGTTGTCAATATGCTGATGACACTCAGATCTATTTCTGCATATTGCCTCATCAGGAAATGGTATAACTTCCCTAAATGCCTGCCTGGAGGCAGTAATGGGCTGGATGAGGGTTAACAAACTGAATCCAAGACAGAAAGAAGTGCTGACTGTGGGCAGTCACGATCCAAGAGATGGTTTAGATCTGCCTGTTCTGGATGGGGCTATACTCCCTCTGAAAGATCAGGTATGTAGCTTGATTTCTTTGCAGATTTAGCTTGGGAGCCATAATATTGTCTCTCTGGGTTACCCCAGGCCAGCAAGCCTGGTGGGCACTTTCCCTCCCCACCCATGGCACTTTCCCTCGCTGGCCAGTGCTTTACCTCCCCCCTGCCCCCCGCTGCCATTTTCTTGCCCCATCTCGATCACTATCCAGGCAGCTGCTCGCAAACTCTCGCAAGAGCTGCCATGCATGGGATTAGTGATGAAATATCTAATATCTAAATAGCCTTGGAGAAATATATATAAAGATAATATATATTCTGAAGAAACCAACCATCTGTAACTATTATGGAATGATGGACAGAAGTATATAAATCTTGTATCAGCCATCTTGTTCTGGACTATAACTTTGATAAATCAGATCCAGGTTGTTGTTAGGTCAGGACACTGGGCAGGGAGTGGAAGAGTAGCTTTAGAGCCGTTGCTAAATTATTCCTGATATTTGCTTAAGGCAATATAGCTCCAGGTTTATCTCTCAGCCTAACCTACCTCACAGGGCTGTTCTCAGGATAAAAATAAGCATGTAAACCGCTCTGAGCTCCTTGGAGCAAGAGTAGGATATAAATGTAATAAATAAATAAATAAAAACTGTAATGATGGAAATAAATAATTTTAGCTTTACTTTTTAAAAAATGCAGAAACGTAACAGAATTTGTAAAGAAATAAGGCCCTGAGCTAGAAGGATACCCTGAAATTGAGAAATATTCTTGGGATAGAGAATATAGAACTCTTTAAAATCTGAATAAACATTAATCTAAGACTCCCCCAACTGTAAATCAAATTACAATCAGATATAATAATGAGAAATGGAAGGTATTGTCTTAGACCCTGTCTCCTATGGCATTTGAGGGGTGGTGGTGGAGGAAATGATGTGGCAGATTCTAGTAGGTTGTGTGAAGAAGGGGGGAACTAGATGGAAAGAAGCCAGAAGGGAGTGATGAGAAGTTCTAAAACATGGCTGACAGTGTTGCACAGAGTCTGGTTTTATTGCTGGCATTTAACAATCTGGGAAGGCTTTGACATGAGGATAGCTTGTAAAATAGACAAACTGCAGCATTCAAATTGAGATATACTTTAAACTCACTTAAAGGGCCTAATATTTATACCCATGCCTACCTAATGTCTGTACACTGGATTTCATCTTTATTAAAAGACCCCCTATGAATAGTGACACTTTTGAACTCTGGTGCTAGAGAAGACTTTTGAAGATACCATGGACAGCCAGGAAAACAAATGGATCACAGAAGAAATCTGTCCAGAATTTTCACTCGAGGCACAAATGATCACGCTCAACTATCATACTTTGAACACATTATGCGAAAACCCAGCTCCCTTGAGAAGTTCATAACGCTGCGAAAAGTTGAAGGAAAGAGAAGAAGAGGACGATCAGCAGCAAGGTGGATGTACTTGATTACGACAGCAATGAATGCACCACTGAGAGACCTTAAAGTCTAAGTTGAAGACCGCTCATCCTGGAGAGAATCTATCTATGTGGTCAGTAAGAATCGACACCCACTTGATGGCACTTAATCAATCAATCAATGAGCTTAAATCTCAACATGCATAGGCTCAGTGTGTATGATCAAAACCCTTCAAAATGGTGGAGGGAAATATGATCATATTGATGGTGCCTCTACAATTATGCAGCCCCACAGACTGTCCCTTACCAGTTTGGGCCATTGACTCTTGCATTTATGACATGCATGTAGTAGATGAGACCACATACATCTGTATAGCATAAGTTTCTCCTTCAATCCCAGACATTAGCTAGTTTTAATGGAAGTTCACTATGAGTAGCTGATGGTGGGTAGCAGGCCAGGGTCGTATCATAGACCTTGGAAGAGACCTTCAGCTTTCTATAGACAACATCAATTTGCCTCTGGTTGGCAACTGTGAGACCATACAGTACACCTTTGAGGGCCAATTTCAGCAATGGAGTTAACAATTGTAATCCTAACCCTATACTGCATCTTTTTAAATATATCTATTAAGTACATAGATATATTTATGCACTTTGAAAATATATCTATTTAATACAAGAAAAAGGCAGCCCAGACATACTGGCACTCTTTTGGTTCATGAATTTCAGAGCACCAGTCAGGTGCTTAAACTCATCTGTTATTGTCAAGCCAGGAAATCTCTTTCTTTTGAAAGGTGGCAAGATCTTGTCATCTGAGTTTAATATAAATAAGTATGCACAAAATCAAGCACTTCAAGGGATAAAGAGAATCCTAATGACAGCAGGTGGAGCTGAATACATACTATCGAAATACTTGTTGGCATGATTCAAGAGTGCTCAAGGCCATCTGATGCTAAGGGCCATATGAGAAATCAGCAGAGACCTAACCTAGCTAATTGTCTCCCCTGATTGTGATGGCTCTGATTAGAAGAATAATCAGCTCTCAGCAGCCCGTAGGCAAAAATGCCATCCAAGGGTTCCCCCCCCTTCCCGCTGTATGGTGATGCAGAGCAGAATGAATTCCAGATCACATTCTTACTGCACATTTCCCTAACGTTAAAGGAGTTCCTATATGAACAAAGCCAATAATTCCTTTCATGATTAGCTAAAATATGCTGTTCCTGTTATTTTGCAACAGCCTTCTTACCGACTAAGGCAACATGGTGACGTCCATTCGAATCCTGGGGCCCATCCTGATTCCTATGTCACATGTTTTGATCATAGGAACATGCTTGTATCACTCTCATGATAAAAACCATAGTATAAGGAAGAAAGATAACATCTGTTCCTACTTATGATTACACAAAGCTAATGCAAAGCTGATTCCAACCAATTGCAAGTATATACCAAAGTTGGATCCAAGCAGTTGCAGGTATAAAACTTTAAGTTTGTTTTACATTGGTAACATTGGCTGACATCCAAAGCAACAATCTGCTTGTGGGTGGATGTTGGGCCGGCACCAAACTGTTGTGCTAGCTACTTATGGTGAGTCTGGAGCCTGCACTCTAGACTAGTGTTGTGCAACTGTAGAGCACATCTCACTAGTTTTAATGGGAATTTTAATGGGAGGAAGAGAAAGGGCAGTGGGGGTGTCTAACAAACATGCTGGAACTTCAACAGACTGTCGAAGGCTCCCTGCTGTTGTTGCAAAACATTATTCAACAAGGCTCTACATATTTGTCAGCCTGACATGACTATACAGCCCAGCCCTACCAGTTAGGTGGTATGATGTTAAAAACAAACACACACACACACACACACACACACACACACACACACACCTCATGCTAATCCCTTACAGCTCTTCATCTTTCTGCTAAACAGCTTTAACTTTGATTCTTCATCACTAGAAAAGCTTCCAACTAGAAAAATACACAAAATAACTGCTTGTTATTTTTCTGCTGTACTTTACCTCTTCTGCTTTCTGGCTATAATGACTTCATCTTTCCATTAGTTGTTTTCTACAGGAGAAAATCACAAGTATTCCTTTGAATGCAAAGTAATATGCAACAACAATTATGGTTTCTAGGCTAGCAATTTCATGAAGCACATCTTGTCACTTTATCCTGCAGCATGGCGAGCTTGGTACACTTTACATTTATCCAAAAATATAGTTGATCACACATAACAGGCAGAAAGAAGGGGGGGGGGGAAATGGAGGGAACAAATTTCTTTTACAATTGCATTTCCATAAAAAGAATGCTGTTTAAGAACTGCTCAGGGTGCTAAATCACGTTGATGCTTTGGCAGAAAGGTGATACATAAAAATGTAAGAAATAAAGAAAATAATGAAAATGAACATAATGGCAGTTTGCTGCAGGTTTTTTTAAATTCTTAAACCAAATAATCATTTCATACTGTAGCATTAGCCTACACTGCAACAGACTGGACAACTACACTTCATGCCAGTACAAGTCCTCACCACAGGTACAACCAAATTACTGAGTACCAAACTACACATTAAATGGAAATCCTGGGACTGGAACTTCCCATGCCTTTTTTTTCCCCTTTAGAAAGTAGGTGGAGAAATTTAGATTGGTGCCACGGTTGAAGATGGGGAAAGGAATTTGTGCCTTTGACCCTGTTCTGATTCCCCAACTTAAACTGGCCTCTCCGGCTGCTATTAAATGTGAAAGAGAAAACATAGATATACAATATGTGCCTATAATTTTCCCCCTCCATGGTTAATAGCAGATTGGGATTAGGGATGTGCACAAACCAGTTCGGAGATCTTTTTCTGCACCTCTGAACTGGTCCAGCGACCTGCTGGTCCGGCGGGGTGTGTGTGTTTACCTTTAAGGAGCAGGGAGGGTGTCCTACCACCACCCTCCGCTGCATTTCCCCCACCGGCACTCTCGCCAAAGTCACTGGCATGGGGCAGTAGCATACCTCCTTGCCGCCTCGGTCAGTGTCAAACCGCACACGCACTGGGCACTTCTGGTTTGACAATGATCAGGGCGGCAAGGATTTTGGCGGGAGCACCGGCAGAGAAGGATCAGGACACCTTCCTTGCTCCTTAAAGGTAATTCCCCACCGCCGTTGAACGGGCCGAATGCCAGAGCTTGTGCATCCCTAATTGGGAGGAGGCATCTAGATAGAAGCAGCTATGTTCTGAAATGTCCCGAAAAAGTGTAATATCTGTTTGGCCCTAAATTAAAGAAATCCTGCATCAAATCTATACAGGATTTTCCTAGTACACTTGTTACCTTCCACTTTCAGAAAGGTAAGTGGAGAAAGGGCAAGTAAGGGACTGTGCTAACCTGAAGTCCATTCCTGTCTCATCCAGCACAGAATCTCCCATCTGACCAGCAAACAACTTGATAAAGCATCAGTTTCTTTTAAAATTAATAGGATTATCTGGCTCCAATAGCCCTTCATTTTTCTAGCATAGGTTGTACAAATGTGCAGAGGCATTATGTACATGAAAAGCAACCATCGCTGTTAGCTTCTGATTCACTCAAAGTGGTACACTGTAAAAACCTCTCTTACAAAATAAGTAAGAAGCATCTTAAGAGTAAGAGAGCCAGCATGGTGTAGTGATTAGAGTGCTGGACTAGGACCGGGGAGACCCGAGTTCAAATCCCCGTTCAGCCATGAAACTAGCTGGGTGACTCTGGGCCAGTCACTTCTTCTCTCTCAGCCTAACCTACTTCACAGGGTTGTTGTGAAAGAGAAACTCAAGTATGTAGTACACCACTCTGGGCTCCTTGGAGGAAGAGCGGGATATAAATGTAATAATAATCATCATCATCACCATCATCTTGCCAAGTTGGTCTGGAATCACATTTTTTGTACTGCTGATGGGTCTATGCACGGATGGAGATCAGCAGCACTCCAGTATTTAAACCTGAGCAAGTGTTCTGTCAGAGTGTCTAAGAAGGAAACTGTTTAATATGTGAGAAATAGAAATTATTCAGACACACATTATAAGCCTTGTAGGTCAGGAGCCCTGCATGTCTTCCTCCAAATAAAGCTCTTAAAGGAACTGTGTCCTATTTTCCGCAAAGACAGAATGCAGGAAAAAGCCTGTTTTCACCCCCAATTCCTCCCTCCATACAGACATAGGAGGATTTAAGGAAATCAGTGGTGTCTCTTTGCAGTTAGAGCTCAGAGCAATTTGGCAATGGAAATTTTCTTCACTTCACTCAGTGCAAATTGCTTTTTTTCCACAAGATCCCCAATGAACTGTAAAAGCCATCACTTTGGTCCAGTTAGCATCTGCATCCATTCAGAACCAGCATAATAGAGACCACAATGATTTATTGAAGCAGGCTGTCCAGTCTTGAAAAATTCAAAATAAAAAAAGTTACCCATTTGACAGAAAATAATGCTTCTGATTGTTCTCATGCATCCGACTTTATCTACTGAATAAATCTCCATCTATTAGCAGATATAGGTGCAATTCCATTTCATTACATGCTTCATAATATTTAACATTTATTTTTTGTTCCTGCGTGGTACGTACTAACCACCTCACCAGATTCTATTGATATTCAAATATCAGCAAATCTTTGGTTTAAGATGAGAGTTAAAGAGCTTACAATTTTAACTTTAACACAAATTAAGGTGAGTTAAGGTGATCACCTTTACTTGAGGTTTCCATGCTCTTTAGAGCATGAGTAAAAATAAGTAAGGTGATCACCTTAATTTTTACACCTTGTAAGCAGAGAAGACTTTGTACAGTCTCATATATTACTCTGGCTTTACAAATTAGACTCTATTTGTCTTGATCTTTCAGCTCAACAATGGGCTGAGAAGAGATATATCCAGGAACATATTCAACAGGTACAGCTTCCTCAGTCACTTTGTTGAGATGCCTGATTAATTTCTGCCTGATGCATCTCTACAAGGCACCATGCTTCCCCAAACTGCCACCTACTATAGCAAATGTACAAGTCAAGAACCAACAGGACGATCCATTCACAATCACTTTCTACACATGCACCTGTCTGTGCATCTCTTCAAGGCAAATTGCTCCCCCAAAATAGCATTTGAACCAAATACAATTTTTGTTGAAATCTGTTTGATGGTTCACAAGTTAGCCCACTTTGAACCAAATTTGCTACAGCTGTAGGGGCACATGGGGAAACCTCAATGGCATAGTTTGTGATGATGTCATGTACCCCAAACAAAGATAGTGGATGCATGACTGTTTGAGGTGCAAGTGGGCTAACTTGTGGACTGTTTGTCAATTCGAACCAAATTAGGTATAGTTGCAGTGAGTGACACACAGGGACACCTCAGTGGCATAGTTTGTGATGATGTCATCCACCCTGATTCAAGATGGTGGACACATTAACAGTTGAGGTGCAAGAGATCTAGCTTGTGGATCTCAATTTGAACCAAATTTAGGCCAGCTGTAGAGACAGAGAAAGGAAAGTAGGTTGATTAGTTCTTACTAGAACAACTTCTTTTATTTTACATGTATATCCCGCTCTTCCTCCAAGGATCCCAGAGTACATGGTTAGGATGTGTGGCTGGCCCAGAGTTACCTAGTGAATTTCATGGGTGAATGGGGATTTCAACTCATGTCTCCCTGGTCCTAGTCCAACACTCTAACTATTACACCACACTGGCTCCTTTATAGTATAAACATGGGCTCTTTTCTGCATAAATTTTATTTAATAAAATCTACTATAAGCATTATTATACAGAGGTTTGGTAAAAAGTGTCTTCTTAAAAAAAGAAGATAAAGTCTATATTAAATAGGCTTGTATCAAGAAGCTAATGTCATCACAAAACGGTTGCTTCCAAATAAATGCATGAATTAAAACAGATCTTTGAGAATAATCCAGTCCGGAATTGCATTTATCCATGACACTCACATACAGCAGAACATGAAACTGTTTGTGAACCATTCTCTCCACCACCACTCCCTTTTTGACTTGGGTCTAATTTGTAATGCATACAGTGACACTGTGTTCTACAGATCAACTGGCAAAATTAAGTAGCAAGGACTATGGGATCTCCTCCATTTGAAGACATGTTTCTAATATGTGAATTTTCATGTTTTAAAAAAAGATGATGATAGGGAGGAATCAAAGACTTGATCCAGCTCTCTGTAATTTCTGCAGCTGCTGACACCACTTTTGCTAGAGAGTGAACAATTAGTGTCAAACTGGAAAACTTTACAGAGCTTAAAGTGCCTTTAGAATCCAGGGCAGTTTATTTCAGATGCACATCTGGATGTTGTTACAATGAAAATCTACCACCAAGTATTGATAGCATATTTTCTTATTCTCTTAGCAGCCCATTTGTAGGATGATGTGAATAATGCCACAATGCATCGGGCAAACTTCCATCTGGTGTAACTGTAGGAAGTGGTGGTGGATAGATACCCTTTTAAAAACATTATACAACAAGAATCTGATTTGACTTTACTCTAATGGTACAAATCAGCACAATAGAAGCAATCTTCAGATGCCAATTAATGCAACTTCACTGAAGCGTTAGCAGTGGTACTAATTGCTTAAGATCACACATCATCTCATGTACTTCAGTAGCTAATTGTTCAGTTAAAAAAGTAGCCTGATGAACTATGAGAAGAAATGTTCTGAAAACAGCTGAGCATAAAAATTGTTTCGTGGAATCCCCGCTTCAATCAACAACATGAATTCTAAATCTTTCAGCATGAACTAACTCTCCGAAGAAAGGGAGATGCTTTTAGAGGAAGCTGACTGTGGCAAATTCATCCAAGGAATGCAATCTAAGTGCCAATCCCCTGTGCATGTTTTGACTATCACAACTCTGAATTTTGACAAACAGATAAAAAGTGTGTTATTGAAAGAAAATTGTTTTAATCACAGGTTTACCAAAATTTCACTGTATTAACGTTTTATACAGTGAATTATGGGTTAACTGGAACTCCAGAACTTTGGGTGTCACCATGGAAATGTTTCAAGTTGTTGCAAAAGATCTATTCAGATGACTTACAGGATTGTACTGCACAGTGGGAAGTGTGATTCCATATTTTTGATTAATTAGCAAGGTCTTATAAGGAATACTTTGAAATACAGGGTGGAAACATCTTGTGGAGAAGATGTTTAGCAAACATAAAATGTTGCATGAAACTATAAGTCCATGAACAAGTTTATTATTAAGTTTATCACTTTAAGCAATTAATTTTTCATTTACTTGTTTTAACAGTTTCAGGTCCAACAACTTATAAACTCATTATGAACTTAACAAGAAACTCAAAGTCAGCTGGAAATGAGGAATCAACTTCTGAAAAAACCAGAGGCTTCCAAATGATCTCTCTTTCAACAATAATATGAGAACGTGCGAATGACAACAGTTCTGTCATCTCTAATGAATAATGTCACAATCCGAAAACAACAACAGTCAGGTCAGATGCTCAAAACCAAAGAGGTAGGATGAGGTGAAACTTAGATAACCTGAAATTCTTTGCTTGCATGGAAAGGGCTCTATCACAACACCTACCTCTGAAAATTGGTTGAGATAACAGTCTTTTAATGATATGAGGATATAATTGTGAATACAGTACAGATATGGGTTAGAACATTGTCTGAGGTGTACTCGAGGTTCAATTTATGCTACTCATCTTTGGACAACCGGCTAGTCCAACAACACCACTTCCATTTATCATGCAACTAGTTATATCCAGCTTGTGAGAGCTGATATAGCATATTGGTTAATCGACTGAGCAGCAAATCAAAGCTTCCCCGTTTTGAAACTGACCTGTGCCGTCAACTCACTAGGCAACCTTAGGCAAGCCACTTTCCTTTTCAGCTCCTAGCTACAAAATGGGGGTTATAATACTCACTTATCTTATAGAGTTGTTCATTTATCACTAAGTGAAGTGCTTTGCATATTCAAGGAATACTATACAAATGCTAAATATTGTTTTTAAGCTACTATAACACTCTCCAAACATTCTCTTTAAATTACATGATCCAAAATCTCAGTACAGATAAGACAAGATAATACTTTTGAATGCTCTTGATAGCACTCTTATCTTTCAATATATTCCCTTCTCTCTGGTGTGTGTGTGTGTTTGTGTGTGTATTAAAGCTGAATTTTAGAACATAGATAAAGAATAATGGCTAATTTAGAAGAACGTGCATCCACAACAAATTGAAATGTCAGTCCACAAAAATCCAAACAAATCATTGATCTATTCTTAACTAGAAAGAAAAAGCCACTAGAACAAAATAGCCAATGGGTGGGGGAGGGAGGATGACTTGGAAGAATTCCATGTGGAAAAGGTAGCACTTCATTATTACTGTAAGTTGTACAACTGCAATTAAAAGAATGCTCTGTGCTAGCATTCTGGTTTACTCTTGGTGAAGGCCTTCACAAGAGAAGCTTATCAAGTCAGTGTCCCTCAATAGAATTACATCCAACAAGCAATTACATTCAGGCATGGCCCTTTTCTGCCAATCAGGAAATACAAAGACCTTTTCCAGACCTTCGTTTAACTCTATGCCTGTTACAATGTAAAAGACTTGATTTGTAAAGTGCTAGAGTATCTGATTTTTAACTTTGATACTGCTTTGTACATACTGATGAGGCACTGCATGTGTGTACATATGCACAGCAAAGCAAGTGACAAGAGAAGGACACAGGATTGCGGGCTTTATCCTTTTTTGCTCCACATCTCACATCATTGCCTGCTGACTGTGCTCAAAAGGGAGTGTGAACTATCCATGAGTACAAAATGGATATAGCACAAATTGATTCAGTAACATCACACAGACATGTATGAATAATGAGATTCAGAGGCAGCCTGCCACAAAGAAAGGATATCGGTCTAACTGGTTTATTGAAAACTTGACTGAGTAAAATCTAATTCATCAGAAAGAGAGTATCTAAGTAATCTGGTCCTGGTTGTTGTTTTTTTAAAAAGCCATTTCAATTTCCACATAATGCTTCTGGGGGGCGGGGGGGATAATGAGATGTGGAACAACATCGCCCTTCCTTTTGCTCCAAAGCCATTAGGCACTCCCCATTTCCACGACCAAAGACCATGGGTAAGGTCTGATTTCCTTTGGATGAGAGCACACAGGAGACTTTGCAATCTGTTCAATTACAAATGTACAAACTTATTTGAAATATTCTACCGGTTAGAAATATGCAAACTCTGCAACAAGTAGCAATTTAAAACTACCAGATCAATACACACACATACTCAGATAAGACAACAAGTTGTCATTATTTTTAAAAGTTTACAAAAAGCCTTGTCCTCTATTGCTAAAGACCGTAGAGACAACATTTCAAACAAAATACACCTGCCAATCAAAAAGATGAAGTCAGCACCTATGAAGTTGGAATTCTGCTAGGAACATTTTGATGAATTTCCTGTGCGCTTTTATGGGTTTCCTAATTACATTTTCAGGTTCAGGTGGGTTTCTAGTCATGCACTCTGTGTGAGATTAAAAAGGGAGAGATGTAAATGTGTCTAGTTCTGCTAACAACACACCATGAGTGCATTCAGGACATTTGGAAGCAGTTTTACATTTTTCTTCCAGAGCACACAGGAAGCTCTTTCCAAATTTTTTTTTCAGGAAAGCCAATTTTTCTCCTTACATGTTCATGGAAATTGTTCAGATTTTGCCAGAATTTTCTCCAAGGAGTCATAGTGGTCTTTTTTCCTATGTTTATTCTAGGCAAAACATACAACTGTTACATACTTATCTACATAGAGGGAAAGTACGTTTCACATCAGATAAAGCCCAGGACAGTTTTTCCCCTCGGATGGATACACAGATTGGTGTATCCATATTAGCTCCATGAAGTATGCATTTTCAAGTAAGACATTGCAAAATGTCTGTGCAAAATAAGCCATATACACAGCAACTATTCCTATGTAGCTCAGCATAAGAACAGGCTGACAAGCCATTTATAGCCACATTCTACTGTATGATCTGAAAGATTTTCCTTTTCTGTCCAGTGAATAGGCAACGAGGGCAAGAACTAAGAGGCCAGAAAAAGAAAACGGTTCATAGTATGATGTGCTTCTACAAGTCTAATAAAATATATTCTATTTCAAGAGATCTCCAATAAGCCTTATCACTCTATTGAAGCACCCAGGGGACATCTCCAGCAAGGAGTACCTGCTCCTGTCCTATGAGCCAAGGAGATTTCCCTAAATAGAATATACACACATAAAAAATACCCAATGACATCTCAAAGGCTAACAGAGTAAACAGTTTTGGGTGGTTTGTTTGTTTGTTTGTTTGTTTGTTTGTTTTACTTCTATAGTGCCCACACTTTCATCTCTGGGCGGTTAACATAAAACAATTTAAACACATATAAAAGTTAAAACAATGCAACAATTTAAAATCAACCACAAAATTAAAAACAGACAGTTTTTAAAAGCTGGGAAAGCTTGGGTGAAAAGATGGGTTTTCAGGCATTCTTTAAAAATTGCCAGAGACAGGGAGGATCGTAACTCAGCAGGGAGCGTATTCCACAATCTCGAGGCAGCGACCCCGTCTCTGTGTAGCCACCAAACGAGTTGGTGGTAGCTGGAGATGGACCTCCTCTGATGACCTCAATTAGCGGTGTGGCTCATAGTAAAGAAGACGTTCTCTTCTTCATACCCAGGGCCTAAGCTGTTTAGGGCTTAATAAGTTATAACTAGCACTTTGTATTTTGCCCAGAAACCTACTGGCAGCCAGTGAAGCTCCATCAGCAGAGGAGTAATGTGGTCTCTCCGAGATGACCCAGAGACCAATCTGGCTGCCGCATTCTGAACCAACTGAAGTTTCTGGACTACGTACAAAGGCAGCCCCACGTAGAGCACATTACAAAAGTCCAGTATGGAGGTTACCAATAAATGTACCACTGTTTTGAGGTCATTGATGTTGAGAAATGGGCGCAGCTAGGGTATCATCCGGAGCTGACAGAAAGCACCCCTGGCCACCGCCTCAACCTGTGTCAGGTATCCCATGACTGCTAGGTTTTCTCAGGAGTAACTGATGAGGAACTTTGTCGAAAGCTTTTTGGAAGTCCAGGTATACTATGTCAACTGGATCACCTTGATCCACACACTTGTTGACCCTCTCAAAGAACTCCAAAAGGTTTGGGAGGCAAGATTTACCTTTGCAGAAGCCATGTTAGTTCTCTCCCAGCAGGGCCTGTTCTTCTATGTGCTTTACAGTTTTATCCTTGAGAATGCTTTCCATCAATTTGCCTGGAACGGACTTTAAGCTAACCGGCCTGTTATTTCCCAGATAGCCCCTAGATCCCTTTCTGAAAATTGGTGTTATATTTGCTACTTTCCAGTCCTTTGGTACAGAGCCTGATTGCAGGGATATGTTATATATTTTTGCAAGGAGGTTGGCAATTTCACATTTGAGTTCTTTGAGGACTCTTGGATGGATGCCATCTGGCCCTGGTGATCTGCTAGTTTTCAGTTTTTCCAGAGAGTTTAGAAAATCAACTCTTGTCACTTCTATATGACTCAGTTCTTTAGCCTCCTTCCCCGAAAAGCCTGTCTCAGGAACAGGTATATGCTCAGTATCCTCTGCCATGAAGATGGATGCAAAGAACTCATTTAGCTTCTCTGCAACCTTCATATCCTCCTTAATAATCCCTTTTACTCCCTCATTGTCTAATGGTCCAACCGCCTCCCTGGCAAGTTTCCTGAATCTGATGTATTTAAAGAAGTTTTTGTTATTCCCCTTGATGTTTTAGCTATTTTAAATAAGATAGCCATGGGAAACATGCAGACTAAGAGAGTTATTATTGTGCCATTACCATTAGTGGGATTTAGTTAGTCATGCTTAGTTTACCTCAATGATTAAAATAGTGCTTAGTCATGACTAACTAGTCTGCAAATTGCCTTGTGTTGTGTGTTCCAAAAAGCGCCCCCATGGATACCCTGCTTTCCTGTAGAATAGGACTGCTCAATGCTGTCCCTCCTGAAGATGTTGGCCTACAACTCCCATAATCCCTGCTATTGACCACTGTGGCTAGGAATTATGGGAGTTGTAGTTCAAAAACAGCTGGAGGGCCAAAGTCAAGCAGGCTTACTATAGGATGTGGTTGCATTCCAGGCTTGTGGTGTCCGATTGTGACATTGGCCAAACCATTTAGTGGCAGAGCTGTCACCAATCCTGAACAAGTAAAGAAATAATCTTCCACCACACTGGTACTATACTAGGTCTGTCCTGGTACTTTACTAGGTCTCCTGACTTCTGCACACAAAAGTCCCACACCTCTCAAACAGCAGCCAGCTGGTCCAATGCTTTTATCTCCTCTTGTGTGATGTAAGAGAGACCAGCTTTCTAGTACCTTTGGCAGTTAACTCTTAGCCTAATTCACCTTGTTTTGAGGATGAAGTGAAGTGAGAGGGGGGCTGCTTGAAACAGATGCAGCAGCAGCAACAACAACAACAAAACCCCCACAACAACAAAAAGGACCTCCCAGAAATTATTGTGGTAGATGGTTGTAAGGGTATCTGTAGGCATTGAAAAGAAGCATGAGTAGTTAGTAGCCAACTACTAACACTGACAATTGTACTCCATTTATCGCGATGCATTCTAATGTGGAGTATATTTTTACTTACACCAAATAAATGGTACGTTATTCTTGATTATACTTTGGATATGTTTGCAAAGTGTGGGTGATAATGTCTTAAAATGGCAACATTGCCCATGAAAAGGCAACTTTAGTTGCACTTTGGATAGGTTTTGCTGGTGATACTCTCTTAAAGTGGCAACACTGCAGAGTCACCAGCATGCACTTCTTACAAGATGCCTCTGAGGTAAACAATTACCCCTATATGGTAGGTGAAGGTTTTTAATAAACATTAATATTAATAATATGTATACACTATTTTTCAACAATTTACAAAGTGGTTTACATACCAAAAAGAATTTGGGGGAAGGGGGACTACTACATTGTTTAGCATAATTTCCCCCTCTGATTTAGGGATTTTTTTTGCTTCATAATTTCATACACTTACAATTCCCTCAAACTGTCAGGTTTACAAATGAAGATGTAATGCAGAATGAACAGGCAGAAAGTATTTATGTATAAAATCTGTCTCATATAGTAAGTAATGTTAAGTTACATGTAAAAGATAAAGTTTAGCTCTTATTTCTTATTCACTACTAGAAGACAAAAAACAATTTATTATCAGTATTTTATATATTATATAGTAGCCTTTCTTTCAGCAGACAACATGCATACAAAAATGGTTTAGAATTATCTTAGCAAATGCAAAATTACTTTTAATCATAGGAGATTTTAAGTGTCATCCTGCATCTTAAATCGAGTTTAAAGTGGGGGAGGAATAGAGTGAGAAAAAACTAATGAGTTACAGAGCAGAATAAAATGAAGTTTTTTGTTTCTCACTTGTCAGGGCACAGTTTGATAAGAAATCAGCTCATGCTAGGAGAAATCCTTTTACAGCTATTTCTGAACTATAATTATGTCAGTCAATCTTAAGTAGGGGGGTTCCCCTTCTAGAGGTGTTTTTGAAATATTCCAGTATTGAGCTATCACAGTCCCAGAAAATAAGGAGCTCCCTAGGGTTTTCCAAGAAGTCCATTAAAACTCTCTCACACTTACACACATCTTTTTTTCCTTTTTTTTTTGACACCACACTCTCAAACCCGTAACACTGACAGATCCATTGTACTGAAATTATAGGTTCAAACAAGATTAACTGTTCACCTTCCAGCTGCAGTTTATATTAGCTGCTCAGTAAATTGTGAGCAGCCACTTCTGTCCAGTCAGTGGACAAACCAAAGTGCATAGAAGAAGTTGGACCTTACAGCAAAATAACTATCCTGTCTGCTCTTGGTACTATAAGTAAAAATAGCAAACAAAAAATAAAGCAACAATTATAAGGGGGTAAATATATTGTTTTGTTGAGTGCTGGTCTTGGACTGTAATAAATTCATTCATTCATTCATTCATTCATTCTTGTTTCAACCGCCCGACTACCAATGCAGAAAACTGAAGTCCCCCATACTTCTTGGCTCTTTACCTAAATCACAGGAAGGAGAAGGCCTAAGAAACGTAGTGATGATTTGGAATCTGGTTGTATGTCTCTACAGATGCTTTGTTGTTGTTGTTGTTGAGCATAACTAATCTATCAATGGAAGAGAAGATGCTCTTCACTCTATATCTGTTAACAGCAAGCTCTTCTATCCATTTTTTTTTCTAATTCCATGTCACATGACAGCATAAGCTGAAGTAGCTACTCACATTACACAAGATGGGAAAAGGGAATCTTAATATGGCAATTTTGTGTGGTGAATATTTTGCTTGAATCTGCCCTCCTGTGGTAAGAGATGGTAGGACATACTAGGGCAAGCCACTGGAAAGTTGTTTGTTTGTATTCTTTTAAAAATGCAGATTCCCCTTTCCCTTCCCTATACTGCACTCACACAAAAGAATCGTAAGTTGAAGTGTTATAACACGTCTCTGGTGGAAACTTAACCAACTCCAAAAAAATGAAATGAGGACTGATCCAACTATCACCACAAAACTCCGATGTCTCTGAAAGCTATCACAATTGCCAGCTTCTTCTCATGAACATAACATGAATGAAATGATGGATGTAATGATCCTGCAACAGAAGCTGCAACAGAGTTCTCTATGTTCTTGACACACTAAAGTTTTTCCCCTCTATAAATGCAGACACACACATTTTTAGCTATACTCTTGCTTTGCGGGGTTCAGCTTAACAGGCCTGCAAAACATAAGCCCCAGGGGCCAGATCCGGCCCTCAGGGACTATTTTCCTGGCCCCCAGGTATCCCACAGCAACACAGCTAGAAACTGTCTTATAGCACCATCCTATGCATGTTTTCTCAGAAATATGTCCCATGGTATAGCTAGTGAAGCTTACTCCCATGTAACCATGCCAAGGATTGGAGCCTGAAAGCAATGGCGATTTAGGGAGAGGATAGAACTTGGCATTTGTTTGGAGCCAGCATGCATTCCAGGCACCCCACTGATTGAGCAGGGACAAGATCTATTTTCTGGCCACTATCCTTGGTTAAAACTATGTGTTCTTTGACAGGGGACCTGATACACAATAATATTTTTAATTTTAATGTAATAATGCACTTAATATTGACCTTGGCCACTGCACACCAAATTGTGGATGGTTCCGACCCACCAGGGCATTTGAGTTGCGCAACCTTGACTTAGACCTAGTAGATTTTTCATATGAAGGACTACTTAAACCAATTTAAGCTCCAATAATCTAAGACTACGATAAAATATCTTTTGATGATTTTTCCATGAATTGCCTTCAGACATTTTGACATGATAAGCAGCACAACTGGCACTATAACCCCTTTGCCAACACTGTCCATACGAGGTGCCACTGGTATAGCATTTCCATTCCTTTTAATCCACTATTTTTGAGGCTTCCTCAAGTTTCCCATGGCTTTCGCCACTCCCTTCAAGTTGTCTGGCAGTTAATTTCTCTTCCTATCCTCCTTCAGCCAGATCCCGGCAGATTATCTACCTCAAGAATTGCAGTTGGTGTTTCTATGGCCACTCCTGCTATGGCTCTCCTTGCCTGTTCCAACTGTTTGAGTACTCACATAACTGCCTCAATCATAGCACACAGCTGGAGTGTAACAGGGATCTCTGCTTTGAACTGCTTCCAAGCCGCACTTTGTCCAGTCTAATGTCAAGTGGCCTCATATATGTTAACACATCTTTGGCATTCAAGTCTTATTAACTCCCTTCAGGAGAATGTTGCATGACCTAACAGCCTGACATGGTAATGGGAACAGAGACTGTGGCACTTCCCTAGATGAAGGCGACCTTTGCCCTTAAATGCTTCAGTTAGGAAAGAAAATGATTAATAATAAGATAAGAATGTACAGGATATGAGAAGCTTAAAATATCTGCATTCATTTACTTCTAATTACAAAAAGCACAGATTAACAGTATTTAGACAACCAAACACAGGGAGAGGGGAACTCAACCTCCTTCCAAACAATACTATTCCTTCAGTATTGATAGCTTTGTTATATACAGGATTCCTCTTACTTTACCTCAATGGTACTACTGTTCTTCATTATTTTAAGAATGTGAACTTGTTACCAAGTATCCTCCTTTTCCTTTCAAAACCCTTCAAATATGACAAATATTTATATACTGCTATTCAACAGAAGTTCCCAAAGTGTTACACTTAATATCTGTGTAACAATTTTGGAACACATTGTTACACACTGTGTAAACAATCACACAAATAAATAAATAATATGGTTCCCTGTCGCTAAAGGGCTCACAATCTAAAAAAGAAACAAAAGCTAGACACCTGCAAGAGCCACTAGGGGTGTGCACAAAACCAGCTGTCCCGGTTTGGTTGGAGTCTGAAACAGACCCAGACCAGATGGGTTTTGCTCCCCATCAAAACCTCCTGGGTTTGGTTCTGGTGGGGTGGGGTAGTTCCTGAGTCAAAGTTTGTTTTTTGTTTTTAAAAAATTAAGTACTTACCCCCTCCGGGGTGGGGGCTTCTCCGAGGTTGTAGGGGCAGGGGGTCCATGGAGGTTTCCTCTCCCCCCTCTGGCATTCCTTGTTGCAAAAATCACCCGGTTCGGGCATCCTTTGGCCCTTTCTGGGCCTTCCCCCCTTGCGGTGGCCATTTTGGAGGCTGCCGCACGTACACAATGGGCCTCTGTGTGGCCTGGGTCATTACCTAGCCACACAGGGGCCAACTGTGCATGCAATACAGGGTGTGGTTCAATTCGACCCCAAACTGTTGAACCAAACCCATTCAACGTCAAGCTGGTTTACACATCGCTAACAGCCACTGGAGGGATGTTGTGCTAGGGATGGACAGGGACAGTTGCTCTCTCCCTGCTAAATAAAATCAGCACTTTAAAAAGATGCCTCTTTGCTCAGTTAGCAGGGTTCCTCTTTCCTCCGTTAGAAAAAAAGAGGTTCCTCTTTGCTCAGTTAGAAAAAAATAACCCAGAAGAATATATATTGTTTCTAATTAACGGCTCATCATTAGAGTCTTCCTGTATTTTAAGAGGCTTATCTAGAAGATCTGAATTATATTTCTCACACTGTTTCCCAGACAACACCATGCTTTATTTTTTTAATTCAACAAACCTTTCTGACACTAAAATATGGTGAGGTGATCATTTTCTCTGAATTAGGAGGATGTTAACAATTAAGTGTTTATGTGAACATCTCTACACTAATGCAATTATAACTATATTCCATGAAGGGCGATAGGAAATAATTACTCAGATTCTCAAGTGATAGTTCGAAGAAAATTAGATTCTCAATCTTAAATTCATTAGGTAGGTTCTGCAACTCTGATTACAAGCCTAGGATTGCAACAGTCTTTTCTTTTTAATAATAGTTTCTTTAATCACTGGAGTGTAAAGTCCTCTACTTTGTCTGGCAATGACTGAAGGCCAACTAGGATTACCAGATATCCTTTATTTCATACTCTTCCAGTTCACTGGACTTCACAGGGAAGAAACAAGCATTTTAGAAATGCACCACACCTTGGCAGTTTTGAAATGGCAATCCATGGGTCAGCTGAAGTAAAAAATTTCAAGGCATCTAACACTTTTTTGTGGAATGCTTCAAAATCTATAACCCAAGCCTCTTCCTCCCAGATGGAGGCAATGTCCATGGTGCAAAAACAATAGTTGCTTCTTTGATAAAAACATTCTGTACCTGTACATGATAAACTGGAAATATAATTGTTAATATTACAAAAGAATAATCAATGTAGCATCATAGTACGTGCCATTATAAGCCTATAATGGCTGCATTCTGTAAATTTATAGGATCACTGTGCAAGGCCAGAATCTGGCATCTAATATAGAAACTGGCAGCACAAAAGCAACGTTTTATATAATTAAAACACACACACAACTCACAAAATAGTCCAAGTTTCTAGCCCTCATGGCTGCACATTGCTTGGGTGGGGTGGGGAAGGAACTGAGAAGAGCTTTCAGTTGTTTGTAGTTATGTGGAATATTCATACACTTCATAGCTTTCTAGTCCTTTCCCATGGATACTATCAGAGAGCCAGCGTGGTGTAGTGGTTAGAGTGTGGGACTAGGACTGGGGAGACTCGAGTTCAAATCCCCATTCAGCCATGATACTATCTGGTGACTCTGGGCCAGTCATGTCTCTCTCAGCCTAACCTACTTCACAGGGTTGTTGTGAGGAGAAAACGCAAGTATGTAGTACACCACTCTGGGCTCCTTGGAGGAAAAGCGGGATATAAATGTAATAATAATAAAATAATACTATTCCCTGCTGTCATTGGATCCTATCAGCCATGTGACAAAAACTTCCATCTGTGTGTCACTTTGTTCCTTGAGGGGGAAATCCATATTATATTATATTATATTATATTATATTATATTATATTATATTATATTATATTATATTATATTATATTATTATTTAAAAATCGGAATGTAATATAAAGCTTGAGTCTCAATCAAAAATCTTTGGAACTATTTGAAATTCAGTTTGGGATACAGATACTGAATCCTTGAAACAATAGATTTTACCATGTTCTTTCTATAGTGCAGAACCTGAGTGGATTCCTGTACCTTTAAGAGCTGAGTAGAGAAGAATATTGCTAAAGGCTTAGTTTCTTCCATGATTTAAACCATGCCTGCTCAACTTCGGCCCTCCTGCAGATGTTGGCCTACAATTCCCATAATCCCTGGCTATTGGCTGCTGTGGCTGAGAATTATGGTAGTCCAAAAACAGCTGGGGGGCCTAAGTTGAGCAGGCCTGATTTAAACACTGCAGTGAACAAAGTTGTAACTGATTATATTAATTTTCTGTGTAGCCTTTAAGAGTAGGGAAGCCTTCTCAGGATCCAGACCTGAAAATATTTACATCTACATGCGTTCAAATTAATTTGCATGCACAAAGTAGATTTTTGTTTAACATACACACAACCATATAGTCCATTGTAAAGTGAAGGTGACCAATGAAGTCCATAGCACAATCACTCTGAGAAAATATTTCCTGGTATTTCACTCTGTAAAAGCATTACCAGGCTTTAAGATTGTCTCAAAGATATCATTTGAAACAGCACTTGGTTTGGGTGGCCTGTTGTATGAGAATTTCTGAAAAGGGATCTAAAGGCACATCTCTTATGTTACTAAATCAAAGTCAATACTGTAATTGCTCTCCAACTATAAATTCTTTATCTTTTAGTGGCTATCACTCTACACTCCTCATATTAAACACACAGGTACAAGATGGACTTAGTCATTAAAAAGAGCTTGCCAAAAGGATGTTAGCACAAGGAATATGTCAGGTGACAGGGTAAGGCCTCCAAGGACACTGGGATCTGTCAACCTCTGTAACCGTATCCTGGTGGCCTGTCACAGTAAAGTTAATTAGAGACATCTGTAGCATAGAGATCAAGCAGAGGTACTAGTGGCAGCTTATTTGCACTAGAAAGGTACGAAGCATGTGGGAGGTAAAGGGAATAGAATCACAAACAGATATGGATCAGTTACATGAGCCTGAACAGTTATCTGAGCCATATTCACATCTGAAATAAAGCTACTTGATTCACTGATGCAAATGTAGAGCTGATGAAAAGAGTGGAATACACTGTTAGCAAACACTTTGATATGCTGGAATTTTAACACTATAAATGGGAGTTCTGAATCACCTGCCAACACTTTTCATACAGCCTGTTCCACACAGGCTTGCAAGAACTTTTTATGCTCATCTTTCCCTTTCCATTGTTCATTCAGCCCTTGGTTTTGCAGCAGCCCTTGGCCTGATTCCTGTGATGAAGCTGAAAAAGCAATGCTAGACTCCTAAACAAGCCTAGTGCAACTCTTTCCCAGGCAGTGCCAAGTGCTGGATGTGGCTTACGAACCAATGAACTTGCAGGACTGATGCCATAATTTGTATAATTCATTCTGTTACTGTGAACACAAAGATTATGACTGTCAGCACTGCAGATTTATTGCCAGATACCACACCATTTGCAAATATGAGGATGGCAAAAACAACTATCAATGTAAAACCTATATTCCTACATTTTATTTACTGAAATAAAACTAATGGGTAACATCAGGACTTAAAAACTGTCATGCTTCCAAGTACATGTAGTTAATTAAATCAAAGATAGTTACTGTTGTACATCTAGTAACATCTCAAATGGCTGGATTGCTCTTCTAAGTCATGATAAAAAGAGGTAGCAAAGGTTGGCCAAAGGTGAGCTGCAGAACGCTAGAGCAGTGCTCATTTTGGTTTAATCCAAACAAGTATGTACTTGTTTGTATAGATCCAGACAGAGACTGCAGTCCACTTTCCATAATTATGTACTGTGTGTCCATCAAAAGACAGAGACTGGCAACTGCTGCCCAAATCCAGCAAGCTACTGGCCAAACCAGCAAGGAAACAGACTTCCATACATATACTTCTAGCTGGATGAGGGACTCCATAGAGGAGTGCTTGGATTTAGTTATCTCTACTACACCTCCCCCAACAGGTGTTTTGCAAATGTTGTTTTTCCAGCTGAACTCTGCATCTATGGCCCTGGTTTCTGCACAGGCAGGAATGTGGATCAAGGTCTCTGAAAGAACTGACCAATGCTGCATAATCCAACACTGGCATTTCTGACCTGCTGGGGCTACTGCACATATAAAAGTCACCCAGCAGTGTGTCGGAGGTGGGCAGTTGCTCAACGAGCTAACACAGCATGTGGACATTTGCAGCATGCTGCTATCATTGTTTCCAATGCTGTAGAAGTGCCCCCATGCTGTTTTAGGTCATTGCACAGCTGCCCTTCTGCAGTGCCGCCAGCGTAGCAGCTCTGGTGGTTCAGAAATGCCAGCGTTGGATTATGCAGCATGTCGGCCAATATGTTTAAAATGCTTAACTGAACAGCATCAAGTACTTCAGTTAGGCTATTCAGAATAGTTATTGATATTTCACAGTGAAATATGAATATAGTTAGACACCACTATGCTCCATGGAATCATATTGCAGGATAATGTTTGCATCAAATTATTTAAGCTTAAGTTTATATGCTATTTTGAGGCCATTCATCCCCATATGTAACCAATTGCAAACACTCATGAAAAAGAATAAGACGTGGCTTCCAAAATGTGACACAAATACAGCTCAACAATATTACCTGTGTCAAGATATTGTTGCATCACATCATAAGTAATTTGAGTTCCCCGTGGCTTCCTAAATTTGCCTAACAAGCCATCAATCAAAGAAAGGTATTTAGAAAAAGACGAACTGATTGGTTGCAGTGGGATTTCTGGACATTTTAAATGATACACACTAAAAATACACAAGAAAGAATTCAAACCGTGAAAAAATTGCCTGACAAAGCTCTGGCAGATATATAATGCCAAGATGGAAATACTACTAATTGTGTCATATTTAATAACCCACTTGTGCCACATTACACAGCTGTTTGTTACACACAGGGCCAAATAAGATTTTGTTTTAATTTCTTAACCTCTTTTTTAATCCTAATTAATGAAGAATTAAAACACACCAGCATCACTATGATCAGGACATATGACTATGTAGCATTTAAAGATTCAGCTGCAAGGAGGGGAAAGCCAAAACAACCAGATAAGTCATTTTCTTAAAATTATGCAGAGAATTCTAACTGCCTGCTCAAATTCATTAATAGAGAATCTGTTCTCACTGGTTTACATGGAGTAATTAGCAGCAAACAAACACTGGTCGAGATTTCCAATGTGCAGGTCCGGCTGTGGGATTACACACAAAAGGTTTTGTAAATTTCAGAAGCTTTCTACACAGATGTCGGGGTGGGGGGTGGGGCAATATTCAAGCCACATACTGGATGCAGCCAGAACCCATTAAGTAGTTTAGGATTTGTTCAGATTGCCAATAAATTTAATGGAAAAGTCATGAAAACTGGATGGGGGGGGGGGGGAGAGAAATATATATGTAGTATAAAAGTTGCGAACTGCTAGACAGCTTGTAAAAACAGGGGTGGAGTAATGCAAGAGGGAAATAATAAACAGGCTAACAAGAGTTCATCAGTCTTAATAAATAGGCCAGAATCACATGGGCTTCCTCTAGAACCTACACAGGTCCCTCAGTATCTAATTATTTTTGAAAACAGAACTGGGGTTTTATTCTTCCATTCACTTTGTCTGTGGGACTATGGATCATTCTTCATTAGTCAGAACTTTTAATAAAATATACACCTTTTGATAACTATACCTTTTACCCTCACTGAAGCAATTTTTAAAAAGCAACAGACATGTTTTCATGGGCAAATATGGATTACACTGTAAATTAATCACAGCATTTCCTTCCCTCAGTTTGGTTGACCAGGATATTAGAAAGATAATGTTATTTTTGTTGACACTACATAATAGATGAAACTGCTAAATTACTTTGTGTGGACATGAAGCTCTACTGTATACACCACTTCTACAGTCATGAACTGCAGTAATCAGATGCAGGTTTGGGCAGCCAATTGTCATACGTACCAATGGCTAATCTACACCTTGTACAAAATCAGAAGACAGAATAATAGAAGCCACATTTCTTAAAGATGAGCATTCCATATACTGTATTTTTTCCTGCAAAAGGTGGAAAGGATTTATCCGACTGATATTTTAAATATATTATTGTTTATGACCAAACAAAAAAGTGGCCAAGTAAAGAATCGTTACAGCTTGAATAGAAAGGATGCAGAGACCTACTTTTATGGCAATAGTAGTGAAATAAACCAACTATCTGCAATCACAGGAAGTAAAGGCAAGTGAACAGACTTGAGTTGGCAAGAAAAACAGCACTTTCCCCCCACTGTGTTTCCATTACACATTGAGTTCAGTTATGTAGGGATAACTGAGCAATACCAATGTATTGGTGTTGAAATCTTAACTTTTAGTTGAACAGGGCTTTCGGTTAATGAAAGACAGACAAAAAGGGATGGACTGGATATGAAATATAAGATGGATTTGCAAAGACCCTTAGTGACATCCAGAATAATGTGGCACTGGTGTTTCTGCAGCGAGAGATATATTTCAATGACCTCCCCTTCCTCCAGAAGCACTATGTATAGGGCTGCCATATGGAGAGGATAACAGGTCAGGGTTGCCAACATTTCATTACCAGAATGGACACAAGTTGGGGGGGTGCTGGCTGGGGGCAGTGGGGGAGGTGTATGCAGTGGTAATCAAGAGTCTGAGTATCACTGATGTACATGTAATTGAATTATATGCTATTGAATAATGTTATAGAGCCAGCGTGGTATAGTGGTTAGAGTGCTGGACTAGGACAGGAGAGCCCGAGTTCAAATCCCCATTCAGCCATGATACTTGCTGGGTGACTCTGGGTCAGTCACTTCTCTCTCTCAGCCTAACCTACTTCACAGGGTTGTTGTGAGCATAAACTTGAGTATGTAGTACACTGCTCTGGGCTCCTTGGAGGAAGAGCAGGATATACAATGTAAACAACAACAACAATAATAATAATCAACTGTGTAAACAAGAAATAATGAGCCTTTAAAGAAGCAGATGAAACCGTGGACCACCTAATCAGCTGTTGTAAAAAGATTGCACAGACTGACTACAAACAAAGGCATGACAAGGTAGCAGGGATGATACACTGGAACATCTGCAAAAAATACAAGCTACCTGTAGCCAAGAATTGGTAGGACCATAAAATTGAAAAAGTTGAAGAAAATGAAGATGTAAAAATATTATGGGACTTCTGACTACAAACAGACAAACATCTGCCACACAATACACCAGATATAACTGTAGTCGAGAAGAAAGAAAAACAAGTTAAAATAATCGACATAGCAATACCAGGGGATAGCAGAATAGAAGAAAAAGAAATAGAAAAAATCACACAAAAAAAGATCTACCAATTGAAATTGAAAGGCTGTGGCAGAAAAAGACCAAAATAATCCCAGTGGTAATTGGCGCCCTGGGTGCAGTTCCAAAAGACCTTGAAGAGCACCTCAACACCATAGGGGCCACAGAAATCACCATCAGCCAATTACAAAAAGCAGCTTTACTGGGAACAGCCTATATTCTGAAGACGATATCTATAATAACCAACAGTATTGATGATAAAATTCAGCCATCCCAGGTCCTTGGGAAGGACTCGATATCTGGATAAAACATACCAGTCAATAACACCTGTCTGACTGTGTAAACAAGAAATAATAATAATAATGCCACCAGCATTACAGGTGAAACTCGGAAAATTAGAATATCGTGCAAAAGTCCATTAATTTCAGTAATGCAAATTAAAAGGTGAAACTGATATATGAGACAGACACATTACATGCAAAGCGAGATAAGTCAAGCCTTAATTTGTCATAATTGTGATGATCATGGCATACAGCTCATGAAAACCCCAAATCTCCAATCTCAGAAAATTAGAATATTACATGGAACCAAGAAGACAAGGATTGTAGAATAGAACAATATCGGACCTCTGAAAAGTATACAGTGTACTGTGCTTGATTGGCCAGCAAACTCGGCAGCTGCACCTCCTAAAATGTCCTCTTCTGTACATCTCTTAAAGGTACATGGGACCTGTCCACTTTTCCATACAGCAACCCTAACCCTGTTCCTCCTGAAAATACGTTCCTAACCAATGTGCAAATCAGAGGCCATGAGTTTTGCAACTGGGTGAGGTGAGAAACACCAGTACTTTGTTAGCCTAGATGACAGCCACTAACCACAATGGCAGTCAAATAGGAATGGAAAGGCATTAGATGATCAGCTATTTGGAAATTCACAATTAGTCTTCTTTGCTAAAACAAAAACTGTAGCTCATGAATATCTGAAGACCCTTTGATGGCCAGAACCTACTTTAAAAAGAAAGGAAGGAAGGAAGGAAGGAAGGAAGGAAGGAAGGAAGGAAGGAAGGAAGGAAGGAAGGAAGGAAGGAAGGAAGGAATAGGCGGGAGGACAGAACTACTTCTTATCAAAGGGTGAACCATGGGGAGACTGACAAAAGAAAGCAGAACAGCAGATGAAATTAAGTGCCTGAAAATGCAAAACTGATGTTGCATCCAGAACAAGGCAAAGAGAATGGAAAGAAAGAAATGTGAGAATATACCAACACTTTAAACAGATCATCACCATCTCTTGTTCAAATACTAAAGGCTCCATGGTAGGAAATGAGTACTTTTCCTGGCAGCTTGTGTTAAATCTTTCTGCAACATCTAGTTCTAGGTGCTGTCTAGTATTTGGTCTGATCCCGTACAAGTATTATATTCACAACAATTTAGATAACAATTTGTAGGCATGCACAACTATGAGGCTGTTCTCACAAGCAGCCAAGACCGGGCTAGGACAGCTAAGCCCGGGCTTGGCTGCCCATAGGAACTGGCAGGAGATGACCAGCTCCCGGCAGTGCCTCGGTTGCAAACCCGCCTAGGGAGCCCACCTCTTAAACAAGTTTAAGGGAGCGAGCACTCCTTTAACCCGACTTATTTGATTGTGTGTCAATGCCGGCAGCATTCAGATGGTGGGGAAACACTGACGGGCACCTGCCCATCACTGGAGGAATCCCCACAATGCATCAGTGCAATGTGGGATTTCCGGGGGCCGGGACGATGCATCCTGGTCCCTGTGCCTCCACACTGCCAGAGGCAGTGACAGAGTGTCTGGCCACATGACCCGTGCTCCCAGCACCAAAAGGATGATTATCTGCAGTGGAGGTATGTTTTCCAAGTCTTCCTACCTGCTCACCAAGACATCCTCATGCTTGGTAGCGAAAAAGGCAACCTTCTTGTCATTAGATAAAGTTTTGTTTTGTTATTGCCTCTACTGGAATTGAACAATCGTGCTCTAGTAAATGTAAAGCAGCTTCCTTTGTTATTCTCTTCCTAGCTTCCTTTATAGTGCAGGGTGTTTAAAATAATTTGTTTCTTTAAGGAGTAATTATTCAACAAGAGTAACAGAGGTAGGGCATATTAGCAATATTCTAGGTACAATATTTGAAAGAGTTGCATTCACAGGCTAACCAAGTTACTTCTACACATATGAACCTAAGAAAAAGCCCTGCTGGATCAGGCCCAAGGTTCATCTAGTCCAGCATCCTGCTTCACACAGTGGCCCACCAAATGCCTACAGGAAGCCCACAGGCAGGAGCTGAGGGCATGACCCTTCTCCTGCTGTTGCTCTCCTACAAATGGTATTTATGGTTTGTGAACTGCCTAGAGCCTTCAGAGTCAGGCAGTATATTAATTAATTAAATTAAATTAATTAATTATTAATTAATGTAAATAGATAAATGATTTGTAGGCATTTTGTCTCTGAGGCCAGATGTGGCCTATAGCCCTTAGACTTCCAAAAGAGGACACCAATCTTTGTGTTTAAACTATATTAGAAAAATGGTTATACCCAAAGCCCAAAACTTTTCATTAGAAAGGGCAAGTGAAGCATCTTCAAAAATTAGGACTTGGGTATTCCATCTATACATTTAACATCACTTCAACACTGTCATACCAAGAAAAAAGTTGCTAAAACAGACCAAAAAGGACATTTACTTACAGTGTTCCTTCTAAGGCATGCGCATGCACACAAATTTTTTTATGTCCGCTCAGTTAATTTTAGGTCCTGCTCAGGTCGAATCAGAAAGGCCCCATTCTGAATGCACATGCGCAAAGACTGCCTTGATACTGCCACCCAGAACAAAACTCATTCCGCACACAGAGGAGAAAAATCAGAGAGAACACTGCTTACAACATTTACACTCTAACACATGAGTGTACACACACATGCTTTATATACACACATGTGTATCTGCGCACGCACACACGCAGGTACTAACTGCGTGCTACTATTGATACATGCATAATAGTTTACAAGAACAGACATTGTATTCAATTACTTGTTGTATTGCCAATATCATCCATTCAGTCTCAAAATGGCCACACTGGGTCTTTTAATTTCTGCTGTTTACACACAATTACAAATATTGCATGCAGATACGGCTCAAGTGAACAGGGATTATTAATACAAACAACCAATTCATCCAGCGTTCATTTTGAGATTCTTTAGCACAAACACAATGAGTACAGAAAACGGAGCTTCGGAATCACTGGACCTACAAATGTAAGCAGCATTTTCCAGTGACCATTGATTTAGTGCGCAGTAATGTGCATTTCCAGGAGAGTGCCTTGAAGCTGTGCAGTTGTTGCCACATCATATACTACATGCATCAGTTTACAAGGAAGTAAAACAAACACAAGCACAAACATTTTCTGTGCCAAACACCTGCCCTTCTCCTTTTACCATGCGGCCTCCATCCTCTCCCTCCTGCTTCCTCTCTAAATACCTTGATACTGGGCAAACTAATTAATAATGCGTCAGCTCACTCATGATTAGTTTAGCTTGGAGCTGCCAAAGTGGCTCTGAGCAACAAAAGGAATTCCTTTGGGTCTTATCATGACATCATTTTTGCAATATAGCTGGTGATGGCAGAAAATGAAGCTGGTATTTATACAAGGGTATTACAGGAAGGCCCTCCCGCACCAGGCTTAAAATGACAAAATGTCAGCTTCAATCATATTCTAGGCTTGGGTCTCCTTCTGTAACCTCTTTCTTTTTGGTTGCTTTCTTTTTATATACGTATGACACTAACAGAAAAATAAATTGAAAAGAGCACTGAGGCAGAGTGTATTTCACGCACTGGTGCCAATGTTTCATATCTCATGAACCTCGGGAAAACAATTCATCGAACTAATTAGTTTACAGTGTTTAAGCAGCTTGTTTCCTGTCTTTAATCTTCTTTATGTAATACTGTGAACAAAGCCACATTATCTTTAGACTTTTTTCTTATACAGTTTAACAAATATAATCTTTTTTGTTTCTGAAGATTATTTCATTTAGACATCAAACTGTCTCTCTACTCTCTCCTTTTCAGTGCAGAAGATAAACAAGGTCACATTAATTCCAATGTGTTCAAATCGTCTCCCACAATCAAACAGTAGCAAAGTTCTTTTATTGTTAATGACTCCACCTGAGTAATTTAATTTGTGTCAACTAACTGTTGGACTATGCAACCATACCCAACCCATTTGAAATGAACCAAATACCCATGTATGTGCTACTGGGTCAGTAATTAGCCACTACCAGAACCGCAGTACTCAACAGGTCCATCTCTCCAAGTGCTACATAACAGAAACTACAAGACTCACACACACATGCATCCATGCGCACATGCACACTGCCATTAGCATGCTTGAAAAATTTTGGAACCAGATTAAGATGGCAGCAAAAATCTGCTGGCGATGCTTGGTATTTTCTATCTTCATGGACAAGCAACACTGATTCCTATTCTTTTGCTGCTACCCATCCAAACCACAGAGGCACCAAAGCATAAGGCCTTGGACAGACCTGCAACAGGTGCTGTGTTGAAAACAGCAGAATGAGAGGAGACAGGGGACAAACTGCATGCATGGAAGGGTGGATATGTCCGATCTCTCTTGCCATTTTGCTTAGTATTGAAAGAGAATATATTTTACCTGCCCTTACCGCCATTACAGTGGTATGTGCCAAAAAACAATGATGGCAAACTCATTATATGCCATGGAGAACAATGATGGCAAATTCAGTTGCTTCACACATTTTAGTAGGGCACTTTACTTATCAGTGGGACAAGAGCTCTATTTGGATTATTTAAAGAATTTTATAAATATATTTTTCTTTAAGCAGACAAATTTATTTTGGTGGTACAGTGAGGGAAATAAGTATTTGATCCCCTGCTGATTTTGTCCGTTTGCCCTCTGACACAGAAATGACCAGGCTATAATTGGAATGGTAGGTTTATTGTAGCTGTGAGAGACAGAATAACAACAAACAAACCCTCAAAAGCCCAGGGCCCAAAAGTCAGCGATGGATTTGCATTGTAGTGAGGGAAATAAGTATTCGATCCCTTCACAAAAGATGTCTTAGTACTTGGTGGCAAAACCCTTGTTGGCAATCACAGAGGTCAGACGTTTCTTGTAGTTGGCCACCAGGTTTGCACACAACCCAGGAGGGATGTTGTCCCACTCCTCTTTGCAGATCCTCTCCAAGTCAGAAAGGTTTCGAGGCTGATGTTTGGCAACCCGAACCTTCAGCTCCCTCCACAGATTTTCTATGGGATTAAGGTCTGGAGACTGGCTGGGCCACTCCAGGAGCTTCATGTGCTTCTTCTTGAGCCACTCCTTTGTTGCCTTGGCTGTGTGTTTTGGGTCATTGTCATGCTGGAATACCCATCCACGACCCATTCTCAATGCCCTGGCTGAGGGAAGGAGGTGCTCACCCAAGATCTGACGGTACATGGTCCCGTCCATCGTCCCTTCGATGCGGTGAAGGTGTCCTGTCCCCTTAGCAGAAAAACACCCCCAAAGCATAATGTGTCCACCTCCATGTTTGACGGTGGGGATGGTGTTCTTGGGCTCATAGGCAGCATTCCTCCTCCTCCACACACAGTGAGTTGAGTTGATGCCAAAGAGCTCGATTTTGGTCTCATCTGACCACAACACTTTCGCCCAGTTCTCCTCTGGATCATTCAGATGTGCATTGGCAAACTGCAGACAGGCCTGTACATGTGCTGCCTTGAGCAGGGGACCTTGCGGGCACTGCAAGATTTCAGTCCTTCACGGCGTAGTGTGTTACCAATTGTTTTCTTGGTGACTATGGTTCCAGCTGCCCTGAGATCATTGACAAGTTCCCCCCGTGTAGTTCTGGGCTGCTTTGTCACCGTTCTCATAATCATTGCAACTCCACGAGGTGAGATCTTGCATGGAGCCCCTGACCGAGGGAGATTGACAGTTATTTTGTGTTTCTTCCATTTGCGAGTTATCGTGCCAACTGTAGTCACCTTCTCACCAAGCTGCTTGGCGATAGTCTTGTAGCCCAGTCCAGCCTTGTGCAGGTCTACAACCTTGTCCCTGACATCCTTCGACAGCTCTTTGGTCTTGGGCATGGTGGTGAGTTTGGAAGCTGAGTGATTGCTTGCTTCTATGGACAGGTGTCTTTTATACAGGTACTGTAACAAGCTGGGATTAGGAGCACTCCCTTACAGAGGGTGTTCCTCATCTCAGCTCGTTACCTGCATACAGTGAAAAGACACCCGGGAGCCTGAAATCTTGCTGGTTGATAGGGGATCGAATACTTATTTCCCTCACTACAATGCAAATCCATCACTGACTTTTGGGCACTGGGCTTTTGAGGGTTTGTTTGTTGTTGTTCTGTCTCTCACAGCTACAATAAACCTACCATTCCAATTATAGCCTGGTCATTTCTGTGTCAGAGGGCAAACGGACAAAATCAGCAGGGGATCAAATACTTCTTTCCCTCACCGTATGAACTTCTGACAATGGTACTTTGGGATACTTATTCCAAGGGATACTTAGGACACTCAATTTAAGCTTTTAATCATTCATTTCATTCGGCATCATTAAAGTAAAGTCTGTGCTGTCAGCAGTATTTTCTGTGCTGACGTTTTGCTTGCTTTAGAATCATTTACTATCCCATAGTGCCTATATGCACTAAAGTTCATTCTGTCCTTAATTGTCAAACAGATTCATAGTTACTCTTAATTAGTCCAGAACAGGTAACACAGCTGCGACTCAGTGAGCCCCAGATACTTTGGGGAACTGTGACCTAGTGTGCTCAGGGACATTTCTACTCTCCCCCAAGGTTAATGAGTAACTACACGAGGAACTAGCAAGTATGCAGATTATGTAACTAAAGATACCTGAAGTCATACAGCTATTTAGGGATTTAAAAATGACTGGAGAAGGTTTGCAATGTGTGAAAGTTAACACAACTATTTATGACAAGGAATGAATAATTATATTTTTAATTCATTTTCGTGAAACCTCACATTTACATCCTAATCAGATGTATTTAAATTCTTATCTAGTATCACCTCATACTGTGAAGGAGGCAATGGTAAACCCCTCCTGTACTATACCAAAGAAAACCACAGGGGTCTGTGGATGCCAGGGGTCGAAACCAACTTGACGGCACACTTTACTTTACTTTTAGAGTAATGACAGCCAGATGATTTGTGTATAAGGAGAGATCTACGCTTACTTTGACCAGGTTCTGGCACCAATTCCATGCTCAAAGGGAAGTCAAATACTTTAAAGCAAATACAGGGGATTGCTATCCCTGTTTAGCTAGCAATCTGGTTGAAACAGAATCATGCTCCACAAGCATTCAGTATAGACAGCATATTTGGTAGCCTAATAAATGGGGAGTATATATTTCACAAGACCAAAGGCTAATGTAACAAAATAGCGCTCAATAATCCATTCCTATGCTGGCCTTGGGCCGAAATAAACAAATAAACGATTTCATTTAAGGCTTCTTTGTACATTTACATTTCAGTGAGTACATGCAACATATATGCCCACCAAAATAATAATTTTTGAAGCTTATACATGCTTTTTGGTTGACTTATTTATTTGTCCTTAAGTAAATTGCAGGGAATAATAATACATAGGAATAAGTTAACTCTGCTCCACATGCAATGCAAAGTTTTTTTAAAAAAAATCATGTATGTGTTTCAAAGATTACAGCCAACTTCCAGACTAACAAAGTGCCAGTTCAGCTACAGTGAACTGTTGCTATGGAGAGGGGTGATTTTTTTTTTAAATTTCCCCTTCCTTCTGAAGGCAGCTGAGACTTCTAAAAACATGCCCCTTAGGGAATATTCTCAGGAGTCACAATGATCTTCAAAGGAAAAGGGAATTACCAAAATTACCCTTCCCTTCCCCCCAGATGTAGGCCTATGACTTTAGACAATATCAACACAAGTTTGTAAGGTGACCTCTTAAAACCTTGGCATGTACAGCAACACTTAGCAACTATAAGCTAAATCCAGCAAAACAAAACATAAGTGGGAGCAGAGAGGAGGATGTGTTAAGGAGATTTCATTTCCAAGGGCAGAAACAATTCCAGAGAGCCCCTATTCTTACACCATCACTATGCATGATGATGACGATGACAATGATAACATCAATTGCAGTGCAACTGAAGAATTATACAATAGGTTCTAAAATACACTTGCCAAAAAAAAAAAGAAAAAAAGAAAAGAAACAAGAGGCAAGGACATGCCGAAGGCAGCCTTTACAAGAAGTTTCTGTAAGGGCTTCTCTTCCAGAGTGCAATTTGTGCCTTCAGTAGAAAAAAGTAGTAGGAACACTGCTTGCCCTTGCAAAGAATGAGCCCCCTTAGGCACTGAAGGACAAACTGTTTTGTGTACAGCAAAAGAAAATCAAATCAATCTTTCAGTTTTGAAACGAAAGCCACACAAACATCTTATCACAGTATAAATAACTTAACATGACAGACCCACAGGTAAACCATAATAAATGTTAATTGTAAGAGATTTCAAAAAAAAAAAAAAGCTGGTTCATGTGCTTTCCTGTTTAAGGTTTACCTCAAAACAAAGACTTTGGATTTTGTGTTCTATATAATCTGCATCAGAATGTTAATGACCGATCAAATGAGTTTGCTACACTTGTCCCACATGCACACACACTAACTTGCCCCTTTATAAAGGGGAAAGGGGGAAAAAAGAGATTAATACATTTCCAGGGAGGATCACAAATTATTCACATTCCAGAGCAGTAGCTGTGTTTATCTGTTGCAGCAAAACACTACAAGGAGTGTTGTAGCACATTAAAGACTAACAAATATATCAACATAAGCTTTTATGGACTGGAGTTCACTTCATCAGATGCAGTTTATCCTCAGTTGGCAGATTATTTAAATAACTCACAGTCAGACTAAACACATGTAGATGAAATGTCTGTAAACCACTGATTCAGCAATATCAAAAAATTGAAATTGAAAATAATTTTAAAATCATCTACCTTGTTTACCTGGCCTTTACCTTGCCAGAATGCTCCGAGCGAGCCCCTTCACACTTGCAAATGCATAATGAACAAAAAAATTGGTGCCAGTCTGTAACTGTTGCTGCTATATCATGGCTAGTCATGGTCTATTCAGGCATAGAGAAATAAAAATATCAGCAGCCTAGAAAGTGCCTATGCGCAGAAGTGAAAGCAAAAACAGAAGCAAGGACAAAACTAGGCCAAGAGTCTCTGCATGCCATGTAAGCAATATCAAAACAGAAAAACAAAAATTTCTTTTTACCAGTCCTAAGCAAATACGGAGCTGATTCTCAACAATTTCAACAAACCTTAGTTCCACAGTAAAGACTATGGTATAAATTAGATGAAGCAATGAAATAATGAATGAGGTCATTCACACAATTAAAAAACTGCGTTCTACCTAGGTTTGGGAGCTATATGTGCTCCCAGTTTCCAGTTGTGTCTGTAGAAACAAGCTAAGAGGAAAACCTAGGTAGAAGTGATTGTGAAAGCTACCTAGGTTTTCCTCCTACCTTGCTTCCACACAATCACTTCTACCCAGATATTCCTCTTACCTTGCTTCCACACAACTGAAAATTGGGAACACACACAGCATCCAAACCCAGGTAGAACAGAGTTTTTGATTGTGTGAATGATCTTAATAAATTATTATTTGAAATCTAATTTGAATTGGCTTGAATTGAATTAAAGAATAAAAACAACAATTATAAAATATGTTTTGCGTGACTTTTTTTTAAGGGTCAGATTTTTTAAAAAGAAACTTTGAACATAAAAAGCAACAGATATACCTGACTTCATGTTTGTCCAGCTCCCTTAGTATAGCAGAGTGGTGCTGATTTTAATTCAAGTATTGCCTCTGGTTTATCCAGAGTTAAATAGGTGGACTAATGAAAGCGATTTCTACAAAATTGTGTGCTTGTTCGTGGGAGAACTCAAATTGTATTTTACTACTACTAATTTTTTCTATCTTTCAAGAGTTCAAGCCATAGTATACACTTCTACTCACAATGTTTTCTGAAGGATCACAAAAGGCTGTGCAAGGAAGATGATTCCGTGGATTATATTCAAATTTTATCCAACCATACACAGTATCTAAATTATTCCAATATAATTCCATTATTGTCTTGCACAAGACATCTGCGCAACTGTTGCTTCATAAAATCAAACATGACTTCAAATACATTATCCCTCAGGGCCTACATGTTATGAGATATGGAAAAGGCAGAAGTGTGAAGCAAGAACTTGTGGATCTCAACCACAATGCATTATGTCATGACCTACAATCAGTCACTGCGCCACACCACTATGGAGGAGACTTCAGAAGTGGAAGAAGATGGGGTACAGGACCCTGAACTACAGCACAGCGTTGAGGACCCAGGACCCTCGGAGCCCTTCAAGGACCCATGTCCCAAGACCCTACCCAGCCCTCTTGTGTAAAGTCAGAAGACACAATGTTGCCATCAGATTTGGATTCTGAAGTATCCCTAAGTGAAATGGAGTCACCAGAACCTCAGAGCCCAAGACTTAAGCAGCAAACAATCTGGAGTCTTGTTCTGGGGTTACCTACCTCCAAACCAGAGCTAAACAGATAAAAGCCTGCAATCTGCTCCAGGTCATCAGAAGAACACCACATGTGGAGCTCTTCCTGAATCTGCAGCTTTAGGTCTGTCCTCTGGTTCCCAGCCCTGGTTTGACCTCTGTCTGGTGCTATCTTTGCCTTGTACCTGCTGCTCTTTGGTTTGACAATGACCTGCCCGACCTTGCTCTGTCCAGCCCCCTGTAACTGCTGCTTACCAGCTTGATCTCCAACTGCCTGACCTTGAGCCTTGCCGATTGTGCCTGCTGCCCTTTGTCGATCTCAGACTGTCTGCCTGGCTTCTACGGTGCCATCTAGTCCAATCAGAGATTTACATATCAGGCGGTATAAAAATATGATAGAGAAATACATACATACATACATGTGATCACCTTTCCATGTGTGCCAATACGATCCAAGGCAAACTACAGTTCTGGAAGGTTCATTGAGTTGTTTCTTCAATTATGAAAGAACGTTTCTTCCTTGTAATGCTCAAACTGCCTTTCATCCATAATGAAGAAGATATATTTGGAATTAAAACTGTGCAAAACTGTTACAGACTGATAGCATTAGCCAATCAGGTTAATCGAAACAAATTAAGTATCCTCTATAATAATTTATGCTGAGCGCCAGCTTATTTTTACAGCCAAACCTAGTCATAATGCAAGCAAGTGAGAAGCTCTTTACTACAGCACACAGCACAATATAAACAAGGCACTGGCTAACAAACCAATCACTAAGCACTGTGCCAGCACAAATAAGACTCTACTGTACTGAACTCAATGCATGACAAACAAGAAAGCAAATACTATACATATACCTAGGTAGAACTGTGAATTGCTATAGCATAAGGAAAGTCTCTAGTTGCTAATTTTGGTCAGAGAATACAGAGTTACCTGAGAGTAAGCAACCTGCTTCATAAACCTCAGATCAATGGTTTCATTTTTTATCTCTAGGCTGAAATATAATATATTGTTACAGATAAGCAGGCCAACACTTTCTTTACAAACATATGAGAAGGCAACAATAATTACTAATCTTGCATTAAGGATTTGATCAGCAAAGCAAAGAGGGATTCCATTTAAATATATTATACTTTTTAACTTAGCACCTTTTTAATTAGGCAAAATAGGATGCAAACACTTTACATAGCAAGCCAGACCTTTAAAGGTATTTTAAAGGCATTCTTCTATGCTGTTGGTATAAACATAGATTTAGTAGATAAACTTAAATTTCAGAACTGTGCCTACTTCCCAATTTCCCAATATATGAAATAATATAGTTCAGTTACAGTTATACTGCCTTTGTCAGAGCTGCCTTTGTCAGAATAAGTTGTGCTCCCAGGAGCCTCCCTGTTTGCAGTTGCATCTCCAGGTTGGAGATTGCACTTTGGATATGCTCAGGAGCTTCATACTAACATGAGCTCTCCATTTATGGTACACATGGGGACAGGTCACTTAGTTGGCACTGGGCTAGTCGCCCCCAGATCTGGCTACAAACAAAGCACATTGGAATGGGGATGAAGATGCATGCTCCCTTCCTATGTGAGAGCCCCAGATAAGCAGACTCCAGAAATTAACTGCAGTAAGTTAACTGGCATCCAAGGCCACTCTAAACTCAGAGTGAACTACCTTAACTCCCCTCATCCTCTCGCAAGGGATAATGACCCACTAAGGAACTGATTATGCCAAGTAGGAAGAAAGGTAGATAAGGGAGTGAAGCAATGGTCTCCCCATCACAAAGAAGATGAGTCAGTGATGTAGACCTAGCGGTGTATCTATTGAAATTATTGACAGGGTTAATGGAGAGCCCGTCTAGGCACAGATACTCTTTTGCGCAACTACTACTCTGATTCTCATTACAATCAGCCTTGTACACAGAAGACAATTCCCACATTGGATGCCAGTTAACTTACTGCATTCCGTGCAGGTCCATCCTGGCACTTCTAATCAGACAAGCAGGGCAGTAGGAATTTGCCCCCAAGGCATGTTTTTGGATATAAGTATCCCCAGTTCCATTACAACCTTTGTGCTCCCCACTCAGGACTCCAAGTGCTCCCTTGTGCATCTCACTTGGGACTCCATTGGACGCTGAGTGCTTCCTTGCATATTCCATCGTGTACTATACTTGGAACTCCATTGAGCACTCCTTGCTCTCTCCTGCAACCGACAAAAAGCTTGAAATCACTAGCAGCTTGGGCAATCTGCTGCACACCCGCCCCTGCAACTGGGGGTGTCCAGTTTTTTGTGCCACTCTCCAGATCAATCCTTCTGCCAATCCACCCAGACTGCCTAGCTGCCATAGGAAGCTGGCCCCATGGAGGTACCCTTCTCTTTGGCACCTCCCTCACTACTAATCCTTGCAACCCTGTTTCCAATCATGCTGTCACGGAGGACGGATCTCTGTAGCTCTCCCCACAGTTCTGCGGTCCTGTCATCCAAAACAAGTGAAAGTCGCAGTTTGCAACTAGGCTCAAACCATCTCTTTCATAGATCTAAGCTACTCCCTATCTCTCTCACAAGCCTCCATCTCTTGCCCGCCTGGGAACTTACACAATTAAACTATAAGCTAAAATTCCTCATTGTAGTTAAATGTATTTTTGATAGTAATATCACTATAACCACATATTTCTTTCTTTTTGTAACCCCCCCTACAATAAATATCTTCTTTTTATTTTGAAACCATAACCTTGTCTCAATCCAGTCATTTCTTGAGTCCAAACATTTGCACAAATTAGAAGTGGTGGAGCTGACCCCCTTTAAGAGCAAATTCCCCTACAGATCCCAAACACTGGGGTGATGACCAAACATCCCAGGGCAGTTCCATTAACAGTTTTTGGTGGAGAAAGTTAGGGCCGTAGGCTTGGACCCCTAAATTGGGCTAAGCCGAAGAACCTTAAATTTGGCCATGCAAAGTTTGGCACAAAAAATCCTGAAATTTTCTCACTTGTTTTCTGTTTCCTCTTAACACACCACAACCCATCAACAATGGTTGGTAAGGCAGAAACTGTTAGAAAGTTAGACTAGTATTTCCCTGAGTTCTAAAGTTAAAGAAGTTCAGTTAGACAAGTTTTGCACCGTTCCTAAGATGTATTGTGTTGTACTTTAAATTTGAGCAGTCCACTTGGTTAGGCATGTGCTTCTCCTAAGCTTACAGTCTGTGTATAGTGCTTCAGATTCGTGTTTTAAGTTAGTTAACTTCCTTGCCGCCTCCCTCTAGCCTGCAGGTTTCGCCACAGAAACAGTGAGGCGGGTCTCACGATCAATGAGACCTGCCTGGGGAGGGTGAGCAGGGAGAGCGGGCTTAGCGCGTTCTCCCAGCACACGAGCAGACAGTCTGCTCTAGGCGGCCGAAGCAGCCACCCACATGACTGCCAGCTCCATTATGGAGCTGGTGGTTGCTGGGGGAGCGGGGGCCAATTGGCCCCCAGAAGCTCAAGCATCCCCTGCGCGAGCACGCAAGGCATGCTGGTGAGACCTCTGGAGCCGGGAAGCGGTTTTTTGCGTACCCTCTGGGGGTCTCATGAGTAGCCGCGGCACGGAGCCGGGCTGCAGCTACTCGTGATTTTTAAAACCAGGTTTGCAGAGCGCTCGCTCCGCAAACCTGGTTTAAGGGCGGGGTAATTAGGTGGGTTACCCACTTAGGAACCACCGGGCTTGCAGCTGAGCCTGGTGGTTCACACGATGAGACGAAATCGTCCCATCGTGTGAATAGCCTCCCTGTGTCCTATTTGTTGTATTGTGCTTTTAGAAGCTCCTGCTCAACTTGGTCTGCAAAGAAATTGGGCTTCCAGCAAACCCACAGCAAATTCTGTGCCCCAATAATTTTGGAAAAACACCTAGTTTTAAATGTTTTTAAACTTTTAATACTGGTTTTTAAATGTTTTAAATGATTTTAATTGTTAATTGATTTGATGTTTTAAATGATTTTAATTGTAAACCGGCTAGAGATGCAAGTTTTGAGCAGTACAGAAATATTTTAAATAAACAAACAATTTAGTCTCATGATTTGAAAGCCAAAAAACATTCATTTGGGGTGCTGACCAAACACCCCAGGGCAGTTCCATTAACAGAGCTTTATGCAATAAAATACCAACTTTTGGAATCCCCTATGTTGTGGGGATGTTGGGCATTTTTATTGTGCATAGAGCAACTTACTCAAAAGATAAAAACTTGAATTCCGTTTTTTAAAAATGCCTTAAATTTATCTATTTATTCAGGTGGTTTTATGCTGTATTTCCACTTGCAAGGCAGGGGTCAAGGTCTGTACAATTAACAACAATCAAAACAAATGAAGAATAAAACTTCAGACAATGAAACAGAGAGCAAGGGAAGATTAAGCACCTAAGCTTATCCTAACCTAAGCATTATTCTTGAAAAGGTGGCAAAAAGACAGCAAAGAGTATCAGATATATCACCTCCTGGAACAAAGAAGTCCACAGTCTGGGTGCTGCTATGGAAAAGCCTGCCTACATGTGTATTTTAAAATAAGGGGAGGGTCGTATGGGAGGAGATGGTCCTTTAAGTATTCTAGTCCCAAACCTTTTAGGGTTTTAAAGATAGAGCAGCACTTTGAATTAACCCCATAAATGGATTGGTAGCCAGTGAAGTTTAACAGCAAAGGTGCCACATGTTCCAGTGGCTTAGCTCCAGTCAGAACCTGGGCATAGCATTTACATAAGTTCCCAGACAGTTCTCGAAGGCAGCCCCATGGAGTTAAATATTAGTTGTTATAGTATGTTAAAATAGCACAGTCTCAAAGTAATCAGAGCATTTGATACCATGGCCAAATAAACTCAGCAAAGGATTCTAAGTCACAGCCTCAACCTAAACAACCAGTAGCAAAGCTGGTTAAGGAACAACTCCAAACTGTAACACCATCTTCTGAGACCTGCTCCAGGAGAACATAAGAACAGCCCTGCTGTAACAGGCCCATGGCCCATCTAGCCCAGCATCCTGTTTCACACAGTGGCCCACCAGATGCTTCTGGGAAGTCCACAGGCAAGGTGAGGGCATGCCCTCCCTCCTGCTGTTGCTCCCCTGCAACTGGTATTGAGAGGGATCGTGCCTCTGAGGCTGGAGCAACTGGGAGCAGTACAAAACAGTGGCTCACTCCAGATTAACAAAGCACCTGTGTAGCACCAGTGCCTCTGACTATGGCCTCCATCTGAGAATCCAAAAGCAGAGCCAGATCCAACAATACCCCTATGCTGTGCACTTGCTCCTTCAAGGGGAGTACAACCCCATCCAGAGCTGGTTGAGTCACCCTATCCCAACTGGCTTTTCTACTGACCAGCAGCACCTCAGTCAGGGCGGAGCCACCATTGAGCAAATGAGTTCAAAGAACCCGGGCCGCACCCATTCAGAGACCGTGCCTTGCGGCCTCGACACGCCCCCTGCATCTGACATCAGACATGGGAGTGCTTGGTTTAGCTCCCAAGTGGGGGCAGCGCGGCCCCTGTTCAGGAGTTAAATGGCCAATGTGTTCACGGCGCAGCCAGGAGCGGCTCTTCCCTGCTTTTAAGGCAGGGAAGAGCCACTCCTAACTGCACGGTGTATGCAGTGCCAGCCCAAGACTAGCTCCTGAAGGGGCCACGCAGCCCCTTCGGGAGTTAAATGGCCGGCACTGCGAACACAGCGCTGGCCAGACTCCAAACCCTGAACAGAGCTGCGCAGCTCCGTTTGGGAGCCAGACCATGCCCCCCCCCTGATGTCAGACGTGGGGCGTGGCTAGCCCCTGCGTCTGACATCAGATGTGGGGATTGGGGCAACCACTGCAGCTGCACATGGGCTGCTGGCGGTCAGGCTCAGCGCCTGACCTCCATCTTGCATTGATTTCACTTCAGTTTGCTAGCCCACTTCCTGCCCATCAACACCTCTAGCCCCTGGTTCAGTACATCCACTGCTTCCCTAGGATCTGATGTAGGAGAAAGATAGAGTTTAGTATCATCTGCAAATTGATGACACTTCTGTCCAAACCTCCTGATGACCTCTCCAAGCAGTTGACTAACAGATCCAGCAGAACCAACAGGGACACACTCCCCCTGTCTAGTTCCCAGTGTAGGTCATCCAGTCCATAATCCAGTGCAAAAGTGAGGATTGAAAAGGGTCTAGATATTCTGTATCATCCAAGACCCTTTGCAGCTGCACAGTCACCACATGCTCTATCACCTTGCTTAAAAAGGGAAGATTTTAAAAAGGCTGATAGTTATCAATGTTGATGGAATCAAAGGAGGGCTTTTTAAAGAAGGTAGTCTTACCCACTACCTGCTTGAGCTCAATGGCATTTTGCGTTCCCTTAATGAAGCATTAATAATTGGCTCTAACCATCTGTCTGTTCATTCCCTGGCAGGTTTTACTAGCCATGAAGGGCAGGGGTCCAGAGCGCATGATGTTGCCTGCACACTGCCCAGAATCTTGTCCACTTCATCAGGCAGCACTATCAGTCCAGATGATTGCCAGGACATGTCTCTTGGAACTGCGACCAAAGCAATTTCTGTCCTAAATCAGGTCAGAAATGAGACTGAAAAGGATCAAGATCTAGGAAGCAACTGTAAAAATAGGTAACCTGAATTTACATATTTATTGTATTTCAATAACTACTAAAAAGTTAATCTGCTTACTTTACAGGTAAAATAGATCTTTTTCCTAACTATTAGTTCTGCAAACTCAGCATGAGCTATGAAAGTCAAACTGTGTTCTTTCCAGGTCATCCCTCTTTACCAGTCAAAAGATTTTGCAAATATAAATATGGAACTAGAACACTATTATCATTTTTAATGTCCTACCAGAGCCAAAGTGTATCCAAAGCCCAGCAGAAAAGTATCACAAACTCGTGTAACACAAATATAGAGCTCACTATGTGGTAAATTAATCAAGTATCTTTGTTAATTATATCCTTCCACCACTCAGCACTGCAAGTACCTGTACTTTGTGACAAGTATCATCTTAACAATATAAAAAAGGAAGATTACATTATCACTGTAATCATTATTTGCTAACAACAAAAACAAAAAGCATTTCGGTAAGGATCCTTACTTGAAGCTACCTTTGAGGAGAGAATTTTAATAAAATGTACACGAAGAACTGCAAACTTTATCTGTTTTAAAGATCGTCATAACTTCAGACTCAACATGGGAACCTTTGGGCTTTTTTAATGAGTGTCTCAGACGTTCCTCTCCCAAGACAAGACTGTACTCAGAGAAGAGTGATGAACTATTTGAAGTGAATGTAAATTAAAATAAGGTCTGGCTCTTTGTCTCACTCTGCATAGGAAGAAAGGATTCACTTCCAACAGTGGGTCTGTGCCTATAGTTCTGTTATGAAGATGAAGGCAAGGATGGAGAAAGGGTAAGAAGGGCAAAAATGAAAACGTTGGCTAACACCAGAGAACAGCAAATATAATCTGAAATGTAGACACCCACACACCCATATTTTGATTCACTGGTTGTTATGCATAAATATTCTGTTTTAATCTTTTGCAACCAAACACTCTTTAGCAAACTGATAAAAACCCTGCATTCCCCCTTGAAGGCCTACCTTAATCTACAGCACTATCGGAAGCGAATTCCTGATAAGCAAGCAAGCAAATAAATAGTTTAGCAGCACATTGCAAGAGGTAATTGGAGTCTTAATTCCAATACCTTTCTTATTCCTACTTTAATATCATGAATATCAACAGCAGTCTAGTGTTGATATAAATTCATAAATTTATAGCAATTTCAAAACCGTGAAACATAAAATTATTCCCATTATTTCCTATAAACCAATGATCGCCAAATCTGAACAGGTGAAACTCAGAAAATTAGAATATCGTGCAAAAGTCCATTAATTTCAATAATGCAAATTAAAAGATGAAACTGATATATGAGACAGACGCATTACATGCAAAGCGAGATAAGTCAAGCCTTAATTTGTTATAATTGTGATGATCATGGCATACAGCTCATGAAAACCCCAAATCCACAATCTCAGAAAATTAGAATATTACATGGAACCAAGAAGACAAGGATTGAAGAACAGAACAATATCGGACCTCTGAAAAGTATACAGTGTACTGTGCTTGATTGGCCAGCAAACTCGCCTGACCTGACCCCATAGAGAATCTATGGGGCATTGCCAAGAGAAGGATGAGAGACATGAGACCAAACAATGCAGAATTGCTGAAGGCCGCTAATGAAGCATCCTGCTCTTCCATAATACCTCATCAGTGCCACACGCTGATAGCATCCATGCCACGCCGCATTGAGGCAGTAATTGCTGCAAAAGGGGCCCAAACCAAGTACTGAATACATATGCATGCTTATACTTTTCAGAGTTTCACCTGTATTTGACACTGTAATGTATTTAACTTTCAAAAGAGTTTCACTGCAGGACTATGAATGTTGAAAGAGTTAATGCTGAACTTATATCCTTAGTCAAGCTACTTGTTTTCTGGCGTAATCCAACTTGGATCCCATAGCTGAAGCAAGCTCAGATGGCAGTTTACAGAGACCTATATGCAATAAAATGACCCCCAAGGATCAAGGTTCAAGTCAAGTCAAGCCATTCAAATGCATTTCAGACTTGTACATACATTTAATCCTTTTTCAATTGTGCATAAATTGTGTGCATGCTCAACTGGCCATATCGTAGGAATGGAGACCCTTTAGACCTCCTATCACAGCATCCAGGGGCAGCTCAAGAACACATGCTTCATACTCATGCTAAGAGTTTGTTCAGGGTCCACATAGCCAGACAACTGCTTACGTAGAGTCAAGTCTTATGGGATAACAGGGAGACCATGTTCCTGAGAAGGCTGGAATGGGTGATCAACTATGTGTGTCTCCTGGGCGCTGCTAGCCATGGTGAATATGACTCAACACCTTAAGGCAAAGATGAACCAGCCAGCACCTCATTCACACAGTGCATGTTGGTTTATTAAAAAAACTCCATGAACAAAATAATCTGAACAGCTTGTAAATTCAAAGCAACTTTCAGGTTATGTTTTTCCTGCTGGCCTGAATTAGGTTTACATGTATTTCTCTACATCCTCTGGAAAATCCTATGCTTCAGTTATAGAATTAGTATCTTTACTCATAGAATATCTCTTTGCTTAGAGGGCATCGAGACTATTTCTATTTTGAAACTCTAATAGGCTCATTTTAAGTACAAAAGAAATATCACCTTAGTAGTTAACTGCTACAAGTAAGTTTAATTAGCATTAATTGCTAATTATTCTATCAGTTACTTTTTCTATTATTGCTACTTAAATATTTTTATGTACAATACACCAGTGCCTAACTTTAGACACCTGTAGTACAAAGCTGGACATGTTTTCACCCTAAAGATGCAGCTGTCCTCACTTGAAATTAGCAAGAATAAATAGATAATGATAAATTATAGGCCCCAGAACTGATGTACATTCATGCAGTCAAGACTGGGTTAAAAATTATTTGGCAAAAATCTTCAACCAGCTCTCTGCTGAATGAACACTGAATAATGACTGAATCCTTTAAAGACACCCCAAAACACAACTAGAGTTTATTTCTCCTGCAAACTTCCTTCTCTCAACTGCCAGAATAAGCCATTTTTTATTTCAGCTGTGGAGCAAACAAGATTCTGGATGCCCTAAGGTGGAAATATTACCAACCTAGCTGCATCAATCTTCGATGCAAAGGATGAAGCACAGATCACAAAGCAAGTAAACCAAACAGAATATGTGAGGGAGGCTAAACAAACAAAACCAGGTCTCTATTACCATGCTTTGAAGGCATTCTACAAGGAATAATTTTCCCAGTGAAATCACACTAATCAATAGCTAGAAGGCAGCTGTGACTTGGCACTGTGACAGTCTATTGAGCAGAGACTCATTTTTAATCAAAATGCCATACTTTTGCAGCCTGACCCACTTTGCAGGGCTGATCGACACACACCACCACTATCTATCGCCTATTAAATCAGCTTGTAACCAAAAAGTATTTCTGCACGGTGAGTCCTTTTGTTTGTTAGTATGCTTAGATTACTTACAAAACAGTAATCCAGTGGGGAACAAAAAAGGGACAGAAAGGAATGGAGAATGGTCACATATTGCATGGAGATAACAGACACCACACATCATAATTGTGCCATTTATTTTCCACATACAACAAAATATGATTTATATTTTGTTCTACGTGCATTTTTTTTACCTCAGCAACTACCTTTATGTTTAACTGTCACACCCCTTTAAACACACACACACACACACACACACACACACACACACACACACACACACTCCCCTGATGTGGTAATCTCTCATGGCTTGAAAATGTTTGGGAGATACTTTCAAATAGAATTATTATTATTATTATTTTTACATTTATATCCCACTCTTCCTCCAAGGAGCCCAGAGCGGTGTACTACATACTTGAGTTTCTCTTTCACAACAACCCTGTGAAGTAGGTTAGGCTGAGAGAGACGTGACTGGCCCAGAGTCACCCAGCTAGTTTTCATGGCTGAATGGGGATTTGAACTCGGGTCTCCCCGGTCCTAGTCCAGCACTCTAACCACAAACAAACAAAATCACTGAGTGGCTTCAATGATGAAGAAATAATTCAGTCCCTTGAATCCTACTGAAGTTGCTCAAAGAATTAAGATGACTATATCTCAGAAGTCCAAGAGCAGATTTACAGGTTGCTTACCTGTAACTTTGGTTCTTCTAGTGATAATCTGTCCTTTTACACAAATGGGCTATGCACCTGTGCAGAGACCTCATCGGAACCTAACAAGCTCAATTCTCCTGCTTTGGGCAGGAACTCTGCCCCCAGCTGCTGTATGCGGCTGCGCCACTCCCCATCCCCTCAGTCACGGAGTCCAGCTTCAGTAAACCCTGCGGGGAGGACGGGAGGGTGTGTAAAAGTACAGATGACTACCAGAAGAACCAAAGTTACAGGTTAGCAACCTGTAGTTCTTCGACATGGTCTCTGTCTTTTACACAAATGGGCGCATAACAAGCTAGCACCCAAGAAGGAGGAAAGAAAGGCAAACAATATGTAATATGCCAGAAGTATTTATTTCAGAAACAAGTATATTAACTGAAAATTGACTGCAGGACACTCCTGCGAAATATCACATCATTCCGTGCCCTGGCATCGATAGCATAATGATGGATAAACGAGTGGGGAGAAGCCCGGGTAGCTGCCTAGCAGACCGAGGGGGGATGCGCTCCAAACAGGCCGCATCCCGAATGGGATCGAATACATCCAAGCACTACCTTTGAATAATCCACATCCGAAGGCACGCTTGAGGGAGCACCTAAGTGGTGGCCTCCATGTGCAACAACAAGCACTGCACCAAGCGCATAGTCTGTGGGGCCCCATCTAGAAAAACAGTGGCCAGCCTCCGGAGAGTACGTATGCGGGCATCTGGGAGGAAGACCTTCTTCAAGGCCATATCAAAGATCAGCCCTATGAATTGTATCCTGCGGGTCGGTTCCAGCTGAGATTTTTCAAAATTGATCTGGAAACCCGGAACCTGCAGGGTATACACGACCATCTCAAGGGTGTCCAGGACCGCTCATCTGGTACTCACCAGGATGATCCAATCGTCCAAAAATGGCAGGACCCGCAACCCTTGTTCCTGCAGGAAAGCCACCACCTGGGCCAGGCATTTTGTAAAAACCCTCGGGGCCGTCATGAGACCAAACAGCAAGGCTTTGATTGAATTGATAGGGGATCCTTCCTATCTGGAAGCGCAGGAGGGCACATCGAGACATGATAATATGCGTCCTTCAAGTCCAGGGAGACTATCCACATGTCCTTTTCTAAGATGGCCATTATAGTTGGTACAGACAGCATCCGGAAACGCTTGCACACCAGGTGCCTGTTCAGGGCCTTGAAGTTCAGTATTGGACACTGACCTCCATCCGGTTTCGGCATGACAAAGTACTGGGAATAGAACCCAGGGCTCTCAGGATTGGTGACTCTATCACATCTTTGGACAAGAGAGTGGAGACCTCCTGGTCCAACTCTGGAGTACTTGGAGTAGTCACGACCCTGGACACAGGTGGCGTCCCACAAAACCCGAGGGAGTAGCCCAAAGGTATGATTGTGAGGACCCACTGGTCACTTTGTCCCAGCTTGCCGAAAATGGGGCCAGGCGAGTACCAAAGCGCCTCGAGTCATTGCTTCTTTTGGAAAGTGTTTGGGCACTGTTTTTGAAAGGCTGGCTCTACCGAATGTCCAGCAGAGTAAAGCTCCTGTTTCTTCACCTGTATAGCCTCGTGGAGAAATGCCTTAGCTGGATCACGCTTGTCCTGTGGCAAGAGATTTAAAAAAGGAGCCACTTTCTCCCACAAGAAGTGGTTATAACGGGCACTGTAGGCCTAATAGTTGGCCACCCTTAAGTGAAGAGCCAAGGTTGATTAAAACCTCCTCCTGAAGGACTCCAATTTTCTGCCCTCATTGTCACCCGGCACAGACTAGCTATGACCCCTGGTCTTCTGCAGAGATGCTTCTCCAACGACAGAATGAGAGGTGGGATGATTCTTTAGAAAGGCCATATCATCCTGTAGTTGCATCCTATAAATATTCTCAAAACGCCGATTGGGTTGAGAAAGATTTGCCAGCTTTTTCCAATGACCCTGCATGACCCCCAGCAATGCTGAGTTAAGGGGTAAAGCGGCCGGTACCTTGGCCTCCGCGTCAATAAGGCTAAATAAGGGATCCAATTCCCCTTTCTGCTGTGTACCGAGGCTCACACCCAGTGCAGATGCCATGCGGGCCACATACAGTTTATAAGTACAGTTTATAATCCTCCGACGGAGAAACAGGCTTAGAGTCTGATTGTATGTCCAGAGGGGATGAACCCAGGGATACAGCCTCTGATCCCAGGGAAGAGTTAGAGGGTCTTGTGTCAAAGACGTTGAGACTGTAGAGGAATCCGGCTTGCTCCTCACAGTATCCAGTACCAAGGCTGGAGGCTCCAGCAGTAGCGCCTGAACAGGCAGCGATGCTTGTTACTGACCCAGAGTCGCTGAAGGCGAATCGTGTCGCACAGTTCAATCCTGAGAGGGGCAGTGCAGGGATTGAGGCCTGCCTTCCAAGTGCAAGGAGGGCTCACGCCAATCCCGAACAGTCCCTGATCTTCCATACGCGGGACCTTCCAGGTACCGCGAGCCATATCGGGGCCTAGCATAGTCCGAGTAGTCTGAACGATAGTCTACTTGATAATGTCCATAAGCTCCTGAGTCCTGGTGCCAAGTGCCATAAGAGGATGGCTCAACTTCATGCAAGGGGAAGCAGTGTTCCGGCACACGGTACCGATCCGTATGCACGGAATCACAACGGTCCCAGTCCTGATCTGGTCTATAGTCAGAGGAGCAGTCATCTGAGTCCCAACGGGAACTCTGATCTCTAGGAGGGAGACGCTACTGGTGCTGTCAAGGGGGTGAACAACGCCAAGGCAGCCAGGATGCGTCTTCTGCGGGCTTGTCTGGTGAATACGCCTCCTCCTCGGACAAAGCATATCTGGGCTCGTCAGTCGCAACCAACAGTTCTCTGTCTGTGCGGGCCTGATCAGGCACCAAGGTGAAAAAATCCCTGGTCTGAGGTGAGCTAGGCCAAACTCTTCAGTACTGGTGACGACTTCAGTACTGATGGGGCCGAAGCCCTTGCTGGGCGATGCAGGGAGGCATGATCCATCTCCAAGTCCAATTTAGGCTTCTTGGCCAACGGGGCCTCCGACATAGTCTTTTTCATCGGGATAGGAGGGAGGTGTTGACCTGCCAGCAAATCATGAGGCAACTTTGTCCTCTTCTTTTTCTTTGGCTTCAGCATCGAAGGAGTCAGAGAAGAATCTGGCACCACGGGCAGAGGATGCTGAGGCATGTCCTTAGAACACACCAAGGCACTTGAAACCGTCAAGGGGTCGACAATGGGAGACGCCAAGGCCGATATCGAGACAGGTTTTCGACTTCCACGGGAGTGGATTCCAAACATGCCAACTGTGCCGAAGAAGCCATCTTAATGGATCGCTTCAACGAAAAGGCTTCTGAAGAAGGGAGAGCCAAGTCCCACAGGGCTGCGTGCAGGCGAGAAGCCTTATTCTTGCAAACCTGCTTCGTAAACCTCTGGCAATGAAGACAGGTCTCGACAAAGTGGGACTCCCCCAGGAACAAAAGACACTTGGTATGAGTATCAGGGGAAGGGATCTTTGATCCGCAACGAACACATTCGTCGTGCCTGGCATAAACACCTTAGGCCAGCTGGCCACCACACTTTCTTTGGATCAGAGCTCCAAAGAAAGGGAAAACTTGGCTGTTGTGCACTCGGGACAGGGCCTTCTCTGTTGCTGCCCCCAGACTTTGGAATGTTCTCCCAGTGGCCATTCGCTCCTTGGACTCCATCACAGTTTTTAGAAAGCTTCTTAAATCTTGTCTTTTTACCCAGGCTTTTACATGACTGTTTCTATTGCTGCTTCTATGTGTTTTTACCCATTTATAGTTTTTATGCTTGTATTTTATAGTTTTTAAATTAGATTTGTTTTACATTTTTAGCTTAATATTTTAATTGTCATTTTTATTGTATGTTTTTTAACTTTTGTAAACCACCTTGGGGTTGTTTTTAATGAAAGGCGGTATATAAATTCAACAATAAATGAATAAAAAAATTTAAAAACCCGTAAAAAACATAATGCCAAGAATAAAAACGCTACTACACGAAAAATAAGAAATAAAGGAAAAAATAAGAAATAAAGCAGGAAGAAAACAACAAGGGGATAGAAATAATCCTACTCATTGTTGAGCTGCAGATTCCATGATGTTAACTGAAGCGCGGACAATGAAAGACTGAGGGGATGAGGAGTGGTGCAGCCGCATATAGTGGCTGGGGGCGGGGTTTCCGACCAAAGCAGGAGAATTGAGCTTGTTAGGTTGTGTAAAAGACAGAGACCACGTCGAAGAACATACTGAAAAACACTTTTAGCAGAATGAGCACTATATTTTCATGTTCTGGAATGGCTCAGTTTAAAGCAGTTTCGCAGGAATTTTTCAGAGAGTTTTATTTTTTAAAACAATTTTCAGCAATTCAGGATGGAGAGAAGCCAGACATTTTGCACACAGATGTGATTTGTCCTTACTGAGTACGTCTGCAGTTTTTCCTGAACTGGATATAATTTGTATTAAGTTGTTTTATGCAGAATAAGATGGATATATGAAATCATTGATTCTTGCTTTTGTGTACATGAACTGAACAAATATCTACCTGCCAAATAACAAACTGATAAAGAAGTTGAACATGGGAAAATATAGTGCTATACACTACATCTTTCAGTTTGGCATTTTAGAGTAGACATTATACAACATTGTTTCATCTTTTATACTATAAACCTTTAATTTATTTTGTACTCTTTGCTTTGGTTCTAATTTCATTTTTTAAGCCTAATGGTAACAGATAACTGCCACTGGCAAAGCTACTTGCAAATACAGTATAGATTTAATTGAAACACAATGAATCAAAAATTGCTTAGTAACATATTACAATAGCATTTTATCCATATTATTAATGAACTGACAGGAAGATCTAATCAAAACTGAATGCAAAAAATTTAATCCTGACACTTTGAGAGTTGATCACAACATTACAAAAGGGAGCTGCATTTTCTTGTATTTAAAAGTAGTCTTTGGACATCATATAGACAGTTGAAGAACATGTACATTTGTTTGTGGATAAAAAGGGGGAAGTGTAACAGCTCTTGTTTTCACTTCATGTATAAAAACACACATTCAGAATTAGTTTCTAACATATGCCTGCAGAAATACTTGATTAATGGTCCCTGGGAGAGCACTTCCCATTGCCCTAGTGCAGAATGGCTTATAGGCATATGACACTTCATCAATATAAAGAGTGGGCAGATTGAGGGGCAGGAAGGATGTTCCCCCATAGCATGCATCTGCTTACTAATAGCAGGGAGTGCCTCAATCCGTTCCTCCATTTGCCTGCAGAAAGTTCACTGCATAGGTACGTACCATCAACAGATGGCCCCTGGCTAAAGGGGTAATCAGGAGCAGCTTGCTAATTTACCCAAAACAAATTGAATTATAGTCTTGCATCTGAATCTAGATCTTGGGTGGCAGACAAGGACACCAAGACAAAATACAAGGTTAATTTTTTGGTATAAATGATATGATCATCATTTACTATCAGATTCCTTATTGCTTATGCTTCTAATATGTTAGCGGAGCATTTCCCTTCAACTTTTTTGGTGGCCATAAATATGAAGTGAATTTTAAGTCACATACTGATTAAATCATTTACCTCCTACCTGTGTTTCCCCACTGGAAATATTCTGCATAGTATGTTTTAATATAGGAGTTAAATTTGTATCACCTTTCCTCATGACTATTTCAAAGTAACAACATCCTGCACTATTCTACTGCCATAAAGCATGTAGAAGTGTCCATTAAACTCTAATAAGCCTTTCTAGAAATGTAACACACATTGCAGTATTGGAAGCTCTTTAGCAGTTGAAAGCATCATTAACTTGAAGGTGTCAGCTTAGCTGAAACCCACATTTAAATTCAGAATTGTGCTTACTAAAGTATGTTAATGCTAAGGTTAAAAGGGGAAATCTAAAAAAGATAATATGAACATCCGCTACCATACTACTTAAGCAAAAGATGACTCAAAAGTTCAGATGAACAAGTGGCTCATTCATAGACTCTGTGCATGTATGCATTTTTAAGTACAGGCTCAGCTACACTTAAAAAAAAGTTTTATAGCTGAAGTCAAATCACATTGGAAATGAGAGAAAGAAAGACATTCTGTAGTTATGGATAATATTTGCACATGCACTACAAATAAAATAGTGTCAACTGGTTGCACATGATCAAGTTCGGGAGCTATGTGTGTTCCCATTTTATGACTGTGTGCTTCAAAAAAACCAAACTATGTGGGGGAACTGATCATCTGTGAGGCTTGCTGATCATCTGTTGAGTAGGATGCAGGGGTGTAGCTATAATTGAGCGAAGGGGTTCAAAGAACCCGGGGAGCCCAGCTCTTGAGGGGCCCCAGCTCCATCCCTCCCTATTTTTCTATTTTCTTCATTATCTCCCGCATTCCGAGAGGCAGCTGGAGAGTGAGGCAAACGCAGGCCCCCTCTCCCCTAGCTACGCCCCTGGTAGGAGCTTTCTCTCCTACCTTATTAAACAGCTGGGTACAGCGGATGAGGAGCACACCTAGGCAGCACAAGCCTAGCAGGATATAACTTCCCTCTTCCACTTAAAAAACAAAACCAAGCACACAATCACAAAATGGTAATGCAGAAAGCTCCCAAACTTGGGTAGCATGCTTGTCCTACGCTTTAAAAATTTTTGTATGTGCTGTCACGCTTTCAAAGCAACTCAGCAATGCTGGGGTAGGGCAACACATTGTCCTAAGTAACTGGCTTCCTAGAGGGTTCCTTCTACCCTTTCCCCACAACCCATGCGAACCCAGCTCCCTAGCTGAGAGGAATTTGTTCCTCACCTACAAATCCAGCCAGCTGAAGTTAACTTCACAAAGTCTTCACCCCAACTTCATATACTGTATATGCTGATAGGGTCTGAGCTGTCAGTGACTGACCAGGAGAGGGAGCTTGGGGTCGTGGTGGACTGCTCATTGAAAATGTTGGCTCAATATGTGGCAGCTGTGAAAAAGCTTCATCCTCTGCTGCCTTGCTGCTCATGTGGCACAGCAGAGGCAAAGACAGCCGCCACTCATCTGCTGAGGAAGGCAGGGGAGTTCCTGCTTTCCCTGCAGCCCTCCTGAGCAGCGACCAGAGGTCGTGTACACCTCATTGACTCAGACAGTGGTCTATATAGGTCAGTACTGCCTTCACTGAATGTCAGGAGCTCTTGACAGTCAAAAGCTCTGAGATTCTGATAGTGGTCTTCCCCAGCCTCACCTGGAGATGCCAGAAATTGAACCTGAGGCCTTCTGCATGCTAAGCAGGTTTTTGACCATTCAACTACGTACCTCCCGTGTTGGTTTTTGACTCTAAAAAAAAGTTGGTATGTATTTTTGTGAGATACTATGCTAAGGTAAAGTGTGCCGTCAAGTTGATTTCGACTCCTAGCACCCACAGAGCCCTGTGGTTTTCTTTGGTGGAATACAGGAGGGGTTTACCATTCCCTCCTCCAATGCAGTATGAGATGATGCCTTTCAGCATCTTCCTTTATCGCTGCTGCCCAAAATAGGTGTTTTCCATCGTATGGGAAACATACCAGCAGGGATTCGAACCGGCAACCTTCTACTTGTTAGTCAAGCATTTCCCCGCTGTGCCACTTAAGGTGGCTGAAATAAATTTAGGTGTTTATATAAAAACTGCACCTGAGCAGTCCATTAGTACAGACATAATGTACCCAATCTCCTTGTCATCATTACATGATCAGGAGTGCCCTGGAGGCTGCTTCTTCCATTCTCCCATTTTGCACACAAAATGTCTCTCCCATACGCTCTCTCCTTTTGAAGGAAATTATGGTGTTGAAATAAGTCCTCACAGATGATGACGCTAAGTATTAAGTATAGCATCAAACGGGAGTTTGTAACCATGGTTAGAAGTGGGTTTGCAATAACTATGATTTTGGCTAATATCAAAATCATGGTATAGTGTTGCAGATATCAGTGCAACACCATACCATGATTAACTATGAAAAGGGATGGACACAAAAAACCCAAAAGGGAGAGAGTGTCACAAAAGTGTGACAAAAGAAAAGATAGGATGTCTTTGAGGAACATACTTTGAATATTATACCATATTTTAACAAATTGTTTTCGCCGCTTAACCAAAGTCCTTTCCTTTTCTCCAATTCTGTAAAAGTCTTCATCTTTGTTTAAATAATAATAATGATAAGTCACATTAGACATACTGTTCCAGCAGAGACGAGACTAAAGCTTGATAGAGATGAAACAATAAGATGACTAAAGAAAACTGCCTCTTATTGAAACAGAAAGAGCCATACATCCACATAGAATTAATGTGAGCATGGGAAAGAGGAGGGACAGTTCAGTTCAGCTTTCTTTGCTGCACTTGGGGTTTCTTCTGTTATTTTGTGGGAGACAAGAGCCTTGGGGAGTGTTGAAATGTAACTGAACAACATAAAAAGAAAAGATATAATGTTAAAAAGATGTTTCTGTGATTTTTTTATTTTTAAAAAATTGAAAGGTACTGTAAATAACCCCCGCCCCACTTTTTGTTTTTTATTTAAAGCTAAATTAGCCTGGCTCAGAGTGGAATTTTTCTTACAGGAGAGATGAAAGGTTAACAGTCTGAAGAGAGAATAATATGTTTGACATCTATTTAGAAGAGAAAGGATTTGCTAATAAAAGAGAGCCCCACTTGATGCTCCTAATGCTTCTTAGTGTTTGCATACACTTCTAAATAATTAGGGAATTTTACACCCCCTTCTTCCCCTACAACATAAAAAGACAGGGAGACACCCAGACTGGAAAATGAAAAAGCTGTTTCAGACCTCAGTGCCTTGTTTGTTGGGTTTGCCAGAGGTCCTTGGAGGTCGTAGTGATTGACAAGTCTTTGGTAGCTCTGGGATTGCAGATAATGCACATACCATCTCTTGAGACACAAGAGCTCTGAGTACTACTGACCATACTTAACAGAAGAAGGGGAGCCAATAGTTGGAACAATGTAGCAATCTGGATGACTCAAGATTGCAAATAGCTTCCTCAGCCAATTAGTACAAATTAGAAAGCAGGAGGGTACTGTAAATCTTGCAAACAGCAGCAAGTGTCACTTCTCAGCTCCCGGCTCTTTCTTACAGAAACTTTTGTGAGCATTTTCAGGAATGCACTCTAACTGCTATGGATGCTTGCCTGGGCTTCCACGAGAGTAAATGTGCTGTACGTGTTACTATGCCAGTAAGGTTTCTTTTAAAAGCAATTGGACCTGAGTTGCAGCAAAGGCTTGAGTTTCTATATCTTATGGAAATTCAGCATTCAAACTGGAATTTACTATAGTGAAACAGAAAAAGAAACAGAAAACCACAGTTTCAACAACAAAAACCAAAGACAACACTTGTCAACAGAACCCATGCTGAGATAGCCCATAAATATAATATTTTCAGAAGGCTGAGGTAGGGTGGGGTATGGTATATCATTTCTAACACTTTAGCTATTTACACTCTGATTTCCAATACTTAGCTTATATTTTCTTTGTAGGAGATTGCTTGTTAGCATGTTAAAAGGACAGGATTGCAAGTAGCATAGTTGTTCCTTTCAGATGTGCTGCACTACAACTCTCCAGAACCTAGTACAAAACTACTACAATCAGAGGCACTCATATCGGTGACTCCTGAGGACGTGCACAAGCTGCTTGGAACGGTGAGGCCTACCACTTTTTCTCTTGACCCTTGTCCAACATGGCTTGTTCTATCTAGCAGGGAGGCTGTTGTAGGAGGCCTGGTAGAAATCATAAATGCTTCTCTGAGGGAGGGCAGGATGCCTCCTGGTCTTAAGGAGGAAATTATTAGACCTCTTCTTAAGAAGCCTGCATTAGATCCCTCAGAGTTGAGCAACTATAGGCCTGTTTCCAACCTCCCATGGCTGGGCAAGGCAATTGAGTGTTATCAGTATGCTGATGACACCCAAGCTGGGTGTTATCAGTATGCTGATGACACCAAAATCTACTTCTCCATGTCAACTTCTTCAGGAGATGGCATAACTTCCCTAAATGCTTGCCTAGAAGCAGTAATGGGCTGGAGTTACACTGGCTGCCAATAGTTTTCCGGGCAAAATACAAAGTGCTTGTCATAACTTATAAAGCCCTAAATGGCTTAGGCCCTGAGTATCTAAGAGAACATCTTCTTATTTATGATCCCCACCGCCCATTGAGGTCGTCCGGAGAGGTCCGTCTCCAGTTGCCGCCAGCTCAGCTGGTGGCCACATGAGGACGGGCTTTCTCGGTTGCTGCCCCCAAAATGTGGAATGCGCTCCCTACTGAGATACGATCCTCCCCATCTCTGACAATTTTTAGAAAGCATTTGAAAACCCACCTCTTCACCCAAGCTTTTTCTTTTAAAAAATTTTTAAGGTTTTAATTCGTGGTTGATTTTAAATTGTTAAATTGTTTTAAGTTTTTGTATATATTTTAACTTGTTTTATACTGTTATTAACTGCCCAGAGACATATGTTTGGAGCAGTGTACAAATGTAATAAATAAAATAATATCCCTGGACTTTGGGGCCAGTCCAGGACCTCCACAACTACTGCCTCCTCCCCCAAATCCTCTTTAGACTGTCCTGTGTGGTGTGGTCACCTGGCAGAGCATGATGGTGCTTAATTTGCGGCGGGGAGGGGGCCCTCCAAAGGCCTTTAGGTCTAGGCTCCAAAATTACCTAGGTGCACTTCTGACTACAATCTACTATACTAAAATAGACTTTTATTTTATCAAGGGAAATGTAACACTCTTCAGTGTTTCAATGCATAATTTCAGAGAGAGAAATATTCACTGGTAATAGATGGCGTTTTTCATGCCATGTTTTCATGTATGAGGAGCCAGCGTGGTGTAGTGGATAGAGTGCTGGACTAGGACTGGGGAAACCCGAGTTCAAATCCCCATTCAGCCATGATACTGGTTGGGTGCCTCTGGGCCAGTAACTTCTCTCTCAGCCTAACCTACTTCACAGGGTTGTTGTGAGGAGAAATTTAAGTACGTAGTACAATGCTCTGGGCTCCTTGGAGGAAGAGTTGGATATAAATGCAGCAATAACAACAACAACAACAACAACAAAGCATAGAAGGAGACACTGCAAGAAACACAGAAACACCAAATAAAGAAGAAACAGTGCAATTCTGGGGGAAATTATGGGACAATCCAATAGATTATAATTAAAAAAGCAGGCTGGGTGAAAGAGGTCGAAAAATGTAACCAACAAATGCAAGATCTAATAATAACACCAGAATTAATAAGTGAAAGAGCAAAGAAAATTAAAAATTGGACTGCGCCAGGCGACGATGAACTGCATGGCTTTTGGCTTAAACACCAAACAAGACTTCATAAACAACTATCAAAACAGTTCAATCACATTTTGCAAGGTGGGGATATTGAACAATGGCTAACAACTGGCAAATCTCATCATGAAAGACCCAGCAAAAGGTGTAGTTCCAAGTAATTATAGACCGATCACCTGCCTGCCAACCATGTTCAAATTATTAACTGGAATAATAGCAGATGAAGTAATGCAACACTTATTAACTAACAAACAGCTTCCAGATGAACAGAAAGGAAATTGCCCGAACATCAGAGACACAAAAGACCAGCTGCTGATTGACAAAATGATTTTAGAAAATTGCAAGAGAAGAAAAACCAATCTAAGTGTTGCATGGATTGACTACAAGAAGGCCTTTGACTCATTGCCTCACACATGGATACTAAAATGTTTAGAAACAACTGGTGTCAGCAAAACATTCAGATATGCATTTAAAAAGCAATGAGCATGTGGAGTACAGTTAACAATTAATGGTGAGACACTTGGACAGGTTAGCATTAGATGAGGTATTTTCCAAGGGGACTCACTATCCCCTCTGTTGTTTGTAATCGCCATGACCCCATTTTCACAAATACTAAACAAAACAGACCTCAGACACCAAACATCTAAAACATCAAGTCAAATCAACCATCTGCTGTGCATGGACGATCTGAAGTTGTATGGAAAGTCCCAGTCAGAAATCGAATCACTGCTAAACACTGTCCGTATTTTCACTAGCGATATAGCAATGGAGTTTGGACTAGACAAGTGTGCTGTATTAATAATGAACAGAGGGAAAATAACAAAAACAGAAGGAAGAGAACTGCCCAATGGAAGCAACATCCAGGAAGAGAAAGAACATTACAAATACTTGGGCATTCTCCAGGCTGATAACATTGCACACACTGAAGTTAAAAGAAAAATAGGAAATGAATACATCAGGAGAGTTAGAAAAATCCTAAAGTCCAAACTCAATGGCGGGAACACCATACAAGCCATAAACACGTGGGCTATACCTGTTATCAGATACACTGCAGGAATAATAGACTGGACCCAGGAAGAGCTAGAGATGCTAGATAGTAAGACCAGGAAAATAATGACCATCAATCATGCTCTGCATCCCCACATTGATGTAGATAGGCTATACCTCCCTTGCAGCTCAGGTGGAAGAGGAATGCTGCAAGTCCATCAAACAGTAGAGGAGGAGAAAAGAGGCCTTGAAGAATATATCAAGGACAGTGAAGAAGATACACTTAAAATGGTCAATAATGGGAAACTATTCAACACCAATGAAACAAAGCAGGCCTACAAGAAAGAACAAGTCAAGAACTGAGCAGAAAAATGGAAAAACAAGCCACTGCATGGTCAATATTTGCGCAGTATCACTGGAAAATCAAATATCACTAAGACCTGGCAATGGCTTAAGAATGGCAACTTCAAAAAAGAAACAGAGGGTTTAATGCTGGCTGCACAAGAACAGGCACTAAGAACAAATGCAATAAGAGCAAAAGTCAAAAAGTCAACCACAAACAGCAAGTGCCGCCTTTGTAAAGAAGCAGATGAAACAGTGGACCACCTAATCAGCTGTTGTAAAAAGATTGCACAGACTGACTACAAAGAAAGGCATGACAAGGTAGCAGGGATGATACACTGGAACATCTGCAAAAAATACAAGCTACCTGTAGCCAAAAATTGGTGGGACCATACAACTGAAAAAGTTGGAGAAAATGAAGATACAAAAATATTATGGGACTTCTGACTACAAACTGACAAACATCTGCCACACAATACACCAGATATAACTGTAGTCGAGAAGAAAGAAAAACAAGTTAAAATAATCGACATAGCAATACCAGGGGATAGGAGAATAGAAGAAAAAGAAATAGAAAAAATCACAAAATACAAAGATCTACAAATTGAAATTGAAAGGCTGTGGCAGAATAATACCAAAATAATCCCAGTGGTAATTGGCGCCCTAGGAGCAATTCCAAAACAACTTGAAGAGCACCTCAACACCATAGGGGCCACAGAAATCATCACCAGCCAATTACAAAAAGCAACTTTACTGGGAACAGCCTATATTCTGCGACGATATCTATAATAACAGCACCAACATTGATAATAAAATTCAGCAATCCCAGGTCCTTGAGAAGGACTCGATGTCTGGATAAAACAAACCAGTCAATAACACCTGTCTGTGTAAATAAATAAATAAATAAATAATGCCTCACTTTGTTTTTTCTGTGTATATTTTAAGAATGGAGATCAGATCTATAACAGCATATCAATAATGTAGATGATATAATGGCCATTGCCAGTTTTCCGTATATATATATATATATATATATATATATATATATATATATATACACACACACACACACACACACACACACACACACACACACACACTATTCCCACTCCGGCGCTGGAGTTTCCAGAAATGTTCTTGGGGTGGCAGAGTTCCTCCCTGCCGCCCCTGCCCCCATCGTTGTCTGTAAAGGGTTAAGGTAGAAAGAGCTGCTGGCGCGTATGTGCCTTTCGCGGCGTGTGCACTCGTCTTTGCCACTGGCGTGCGTGCCACATACATATGCAGTGTGCGCCAGTGGCAGCGAAGAGCATGCGTACCGTGAAGGGCACATGCGCGCCGCCAGCTCTTTCTACCTTAACCCTTTACAGACGATGGGGGCAGGGGTGGCAGGGAGGAACTCTGCCGCCCCAAGAACGTTTTTGGAAACTCCAGCGCCGGAGGGGGAAGAGCGGCGGGGGGGGAGTACTACCGCCCCCCTTTAAAGACACACTCCCCCACCCTGCCGAACTGCCGGAATTCCGGACTGGTCCGGAGGCCTTTTCTATGGCCCCGGACCGGTCCGTGCACACCACTAACATTTTTTCAAGGACCATTAAAAAGTAGGGGCTTTCCACTAATATTTTTTAAAACAAGTCCTATTGTTTAAAACAAGTCCTTTTTAGTACCCAGAAAGTTGGGGGCAATATGCTAAATCATTGTAAACTGCTTAGAGAGCTCCGGCTATAAAGCGGTATATAAATGTAAGTGCTATTGCTATTGCTATTGCTATTGTTGCATTGCTCAAAGCATTTAATACTTATGTGCAAACACACTGAAGTATTAAGAAACAATTTCGGTTGACCTCGGCCCACTTGTACATTTGAGGTTTTTTCTCCCAAATGAGGCAACATGGCAGTACCACCTGCCATGGGCATGTTTTAGCTCCATGTCACATGTAAAGCAGAACTTTGAGCAATGTTTCCCAAACTGTGGGGCATCTCTTTTTATCAAAGCACACACCCATGCCCATGTCTCTCAATTGGAACAGGATATTGTGTTCTCTCCCACCTCCCACTCCCCGCAATTTTGTACAGGTCGTTAATGTTTAGGAATTAACAGTTAAATCCTTTTGGCCCATTCTTTTGCTTCCCTGACTTGCTGTCACCCTACATTAACAAATTCCTTTCCATGTTAATGTCTATTTGTGCCCTGACCATTTCAGGTCCATCATGTGAGGCCCAATCTTTGTCCAGTCAACCACATGTTGAACACAATACAGGCATAGATCTACACCCTATATACACAGTTTGTGTGAAACTGGTCTCTAAGCAGTCCAAGTCATTTTCAATGATGTAATTACCAATTTCTCAAGATATGAAACTGTGGTTAAATTTACCTGAATGGTATGGGGAAGCCACAATTAGAAGCAGCCTCTCATAAGGGTAGTAATATGTTATTAGGGCCTCTGAAAGGTATGAACAATTACTCCCCTGACTTAGGGAGGCTCGCTAGCCAAACCTAGTTTAAGGACAATCTACCTAGGGCATTTTTGCACAATGGTTATGTAATAACCTTTGTAAACCTACCTAAGGCATTATTACATCATAATTATAGCTAGGCACTCCAGTGTACAAGGAGAGCCACCAAAATGATGCAGATATCCCAGATCTTTCTGTGGATGCTGTTTCTGTGCTTACTCAATGCCTGGAAGCTGTTAATGTCTGGATGACTCAGAACAAGCTCAGGCTGAATCCCACTAAGACTGAACTACTTTTACTCAGCCCTCGTACCGGACAACAGCTGGATGTGAACCTTGTTTTAGACGGGGTGGCGCTGCCCCCCAAGTAGCTTGTTTGGGATTTGGGGGTCCTTTTGGACTTGCGCCTCCTGCTTGAACATCAGGTGGAGGCTGCAGCCAGAAGTGCTTTTGCCCAGCTTCATCTGGTTCGCCAATTACGCCCTTACCTTGACCAGCAGGCATTAATGACAGTGACCTGTGCCCTTGTTATCTCCTGCTTAGATTATTGTAACGCTTTCTATCTAGGGTTACCTTTTAGGATGATTGGGAAGCTACAATGATAATGAAATGTTTAATTCAGGCCTACAAATAAGTATATTAAAAATATATAAAAGTATGTATTAAAGTGTAACTCAAAAGTTTGGTTCACATCCCTAATGGAATATGAAACTAACAGGAGGCCAGAGTTAACAGCAAGAAGCCCCCCTCCCAAGAATGTGGGTTGAGGGGCCCACCGAGGCAACAGGTACCAGGAGTGGTCAAGCACAGGCCATTAGTTGAATTCCTTCGCCAGCTGAAAGAGGGTCTGGCTGGTATGAAAAGATACCATAGGGATAAAAGTTGTCAGAAGCCAGGTAGTTAATCATCTTCTCAGGCTCTAGGTGACACCTCTGGAATATGTAAGTTTGATAACTAATGACGTGTATTATAAACCTATAAAAACTTACCTGCTGTATAACTCGGGGCGCGCAGTATCATCCAGATGCGCTCTGATGATACTCATGCCTTTCATGACATGAAATAAAGCGCTTTCTTTGAGCACGTACCCTTGTTGTTTGACTTCATTCAGTTAAGACAACAAGTATATTGGCGAGAATTGAGTCTAATCCTCTTTGGTTCTGGCAAGACGCCCCATTCTCTATCCAAGTGATTGAAGGATGAACGCAAGTGGCTGAATCAAACAGGAAGGCTAGATTCTAGAGGGATCTTTTCCCCGCAACAACAACAGGTCCAGAATGCAGTGGCTCGCCTACTTATGGGTGCCAGAAAATATGACAGGGTAACACCTCTCCTGCAGTCATTACACTGGTTGCCTATTCGCTTCCAAGTTCAATTTAAGGTCCTGGTTCTGACCTTCAAAGCCTTGTGGGGCTTGGCGCCTGTCTACCTACAGTCCCGCCTCTCCCATCCAGTTACATCCCATCTAGTTAGATCATCTCAGATGGTCCTCTTGTCAGTCCCTGATTTCCGAGAAGTTCGGGGCTCTCGGACCTGCAAAAGGGCCTTTTCGGTTGCTGCCCCACTTCTTTGGAACTCTCTTCCCCTCCAGATTCATTTACCCATTCCTTACTGATCTTCAAATCTCTATTGAAGACTTTTCTTTTTTGCCAGGATTTTGCCCTGTAGCTTACCTATTTGTTTTTTGTTAGTTACTTTAGTTTTTAATTTAGAATGTAATTTTTTAATGTTGCCTTGTTTGCATGTTTTTGTGCACTGCTCAGAGTCTTCAGAGTGGGTGGTATATTAAATGTTTCCAACAAACAAACAAACAAACATTTCCTATAACAAAATAGGAAACTGATTGTCTAATGAAGACTACAAATTTTAGCCAAACTGAACCTAAATCATACCACAAATAAACAGGATAGTTGGAATAGTTCAAAGTAATTTTGAACATTTGGGTGGAATTTCTTACTAACAAACCTCTATAGCGCTGTGCAATAAAAATTATATATTTTGTAGAGAAAATTAAACTGAGGGTGTTGCAGACACATCTAGCATTTTTAAAAGCAATACAAGTGTAAAAGTGGTTTTATAAACCATGCATGGGCAGAAGATTAAAGAATACTGACTGAATGGAGATAGAGATTTACAAAGCAGATGGAGCATTTTTAGTTCAGCAGTGCTAAAACCAAGACTAGACTAATGACAGACGAGAAAGCCTTGGTTCCCCCACCCACCCCCACACTCTGAATTGTAAATGCTGTTGTTCTGCCAGTGCCAGGTGAGATGAAGTAAGTGTAACTGTGACACAACACAGAAATTACTTCTGTGTTTTCTGGTTTCTAGCTTTGTTTTCCATTTTTGGAAATAATTTTAAAAGAAGCTCTCATTTATTCTCAGAGGGATCACAAAGCCATTTAAGTGTCAGCTAGACTGCAGCAGTAAGCACAAAGGACACATGTAAACACTGGACTTCTGAGTCAAGTTATTTCGGTGCTTCATAAATCACAGTGTCACACTGGAAAAACAGTAAAGTGTTAGCAATGTGCTCAAAAACTATACTTCCTCATACCAGCTAGATAAGATTTGTATGTAACACTGCTGGCTTGTCACTAACTGCTATAACTGGAACATGTCCACATAAAGCAGAGAAAGCACTCCCACCCCCAGATTAAAGTGCAACCAGTCACCATCATCACACAAGATTAAAATCTAAATTGCCAAGGAGTTGGAAAGCAAGTAGAAACACCAGCAGCCTATAAATAAGCATGCAATAGAATTCCCACCCTAACGTGATTGAACTGCTAACTAGAGCCCTATTCAGACATTAGGTTTTACAAGCGTACAGATGTATATACATTTGCACAGGCTTTTGTGTGAATGATTGTATCTGCATTTATTTTTAAACTGAGTACAGGCCTCTCAATATTTCTTAGGGTACAAAAAGGAAGTATAATATGCAAGTGTAATATGCAATTGTATCTGTGTACTGAACTGTACCTGTTTACACTTAAGTGTTGAACATAATGTGTGAATAGGACTTAGTCCTTTTCTCAGTTTCCACCATTGCATCTGCTCAGTGCAGGTCAGCGGAACCTTTTCATGTAGGAAACTTATTGCTTCACACATCCCCCTGATTAATGGGGGAGGAACCATCTATTGCCTGCTGTGACCAGTTTGCATGCCACTTTGCAGATCCAAGTCACTCGCATCCATGCCGATTTGGACACCAGCGTTGTGGCCGTTCTGGTTGACATGCCTTGGGTACTATCTGGTACTATTGTGATGGATTCTTTTCAGTTTGTACAGCCTGAGGATCTGGACAAGATCCTGGAAAGGGGGCAGGCAACTTCATGCACTCTAAACCCTTGCACTTCTTGGCTAATAAAATCTGCCAGGGAAGGTATGGGCAGGTGGTTAGCAGCTATAGTCAATGCTTAATTAAGCAAGGGCAGGATCCCATCATGCCTCAAGGAGGGAGTGGTGGGACCACTATTTAAAAATCCCTCCTTTGATCCCTCCAACCTGAACAATTACAGGCCTGTTTCTAACTTGCTCTTTTTGGGGCAAGTGTGTGGTGGCGTCTCAGCTGCAGAGGGTCTTGGATGATACAGATTATCTAGATCCCTTTCAATCTGGCTTCCATCCTGGATTTGGGACTAAGACTGCCTTGGTCACCCTAGTGGATGACCTAAGCCTTGAGCTTGATGGGGGAATTTGTCCCTGCTGGTTCTGCTAGACCTCTCAGCAGTGTTCGATACCATCGACCATGGTATCCTTCTGGGCCGCCTCTCGAATATGGGGACTGGAGGCACTGCTTTCGAGTGGCTTCAGTCCTTTCTTGTGGGGAGGGTCTAGAAGGTGGTGCTAGGGACTACTGATCAACTACTTGGCCATTGACTTCTGGGGGCCTGCAGGGTTCAGACTTGTCCCCCATGCTGTTCAACATCTACATGAAACTGCTGGAAGAAGTTATCCAAAGACATGGACTATGTTGTCAGCAATATGAAGATGACATTCAGCTCTATCTCTCCTTATCACCTGATCCTAGTGAGGCAGTATATGACCTGAATTGTGGCTTGGAACCTAAGATGGGCTGGATGTGGACTTGTAAACTCAGATTGAATCCAGGCAAGACAGAGGTGCTGTTGGTCAGTAGGAGAGCCAATGGGGACAAAGGGAACCAACCGGTTCTGGATGGGGTTGCACTCCCCTTGAAAGAGCAAGTGCACAGCTTGGGAGTACTGCTGGACCTGCATCTGCTTTTGGAAGCTCAGGTGGCCAGAGGTGCTTTTGCACAGGTTTGGCTAGTGCATCAGCTGAGTCCCTTTCTTGAGAAGGGAGAACTAGTCACGTTACCCATGCCCTAGTCACATCGCAGCTGGATTACTGTAAAGCACTCGAAATGGAGCTGCCTTTGAAAAACATTCAGAAACTGCAGCTGGTGGAAAATGTGGCAGCTAGGATTGTATCTGGAGCTGTCCACTGGAATCATATTACACCCACCCTGCACTGGCTACCAATTTGTTTCCGAGTCCAATTCAAGGTGATGTTCTTGACCTTTAAAGCCCTTTACGGTTTGGGCCCTAGATATCTGAAGGATCACCTACCAAGGGTTTCTGCCCACTTGACCAGATCATCAGAGGGAGCTCAGCTCCCCGTGCTGACGGTGAGAAAGGCTCGGTTGTCGAGCACATGGGACAGGGCCTTCTCAGTCATTGCCCCCAGGCTTTGGAATGCTCTCCCAGCTGAAATCTGCTCCTCAGTCTCCTTGACAGTTTTTAGGGGAAAAGTAAAGATGTGGCTCTTTACCCAGGCTTTTGAATGAGAGTATTGTTTTTTACTGCTGCTGCTTTGTGTTAAGTATTATTATTATTTTACGGGTTATTAAATTTTAATATAGAGATTATTTTTATATTTATATTATCTGTACTTTTGTGTTATGTATTTTAATTTTTGAGATCATCTGAATTTAAATTATTCACTGTTTTAATTATATTGTAAACTGATTTGAGATTATTTTAATAAAAAGCAGTATATAAATTGATAAATAAATAAATAAATGACCCAAGGATTTATCACTTGCCCCTCTCCGGTTTCCATGCTGATATCACAACATTACAGTGTGAATACCAATCTAGCGTCAGATGAGGGCCAGGGTTGGAAAATGCAATGATGTGGGAAACATCCTGTACCAATTGAAATCAATCTATCTTATGCTGGCTAGCCTTCAGGGGTCATTTTGAGGGACAAGACATGAAGCGCTTAAACAATATCAGGAATTTATTGTCAGAGTCTATGATCCTCATTTTGACACTTTAACTCAAGACAGATTCATTTTTCTCATGTTAGTTCAAATATTGGTCCATTATCAAACAATGGAGCTAGCAGCACACAAAGATTTGATTTAGGGTGGTTTTAAAAAAAATACTGCACCATGCCAATAGGACTGCCTATTCTGACAAGCTAATAATAATAATAATGAGAAGGAGAAGAAGAAAAAGACTCGATGTCTGGATAAAACAAACCAGTCAATAACACCTGTCTGACTGTGTAAACAAGAAATAATAATAATAATTCAATTTCTATACCGCCCTTCCAAAAATGGCTCAGGGTGGTTTACAAAGAGAAATAACAAACAAATAAGATGGAAATATCCCTTCATATTTACTGGGCCACTTGTAAGAGTCTCAAGGAAGTTCTTAGAGAGTTCAAAGTCTTTAAAAGCAACATTTTAAAACTGCCTATATTGCACATTTACATACATTCTATACATGCATATGTTGTGGACAATATCACTCACTGTCCAACTCACCCAATATTTTTAAAGTATGACAGAAGTGTAGCTGTAAAGAAAGGTGTTGATTTAAAACAATAAAATTTAAAGTAAGTACAAGGTTAATTAAGGTTGAAATTTAAAGCAAGTACATGGTTAAGATTAAGCATGTCTGTTTTATTGCATTATTTAAGATTATTAAATCTTTTCCTTGTCCTGTTAAAATAATGTGAGTCAGAAGATTTAACTTAAGACTGTTCTGTTAGCCCAGATTTTCCAGTCTTAACTGTGAGTTTCCTCCCGTTTATGGATTTAACTTTAAGTATTACAATCACTTAAGTGTAATTTTTTGTTGACAACAGACTAAGTCCTGAACATATGCTTCTTAGGGGTTCCACAATAAGCATTATCTGGCCATACGGTATATCCCCTTCCTTCATCCTTCTGAAATGTGCAGGTCTTGTTAAGCAGTGCTACTTATGTATTGGTTGGTTTAGATATTTATGTCTGTTGAGCATGAAGGACTTTTGAGCAACATACAACTGATATAAAAAGAGTCCATGTGGTCCAATATTGAAACTTATATGGGGAAAATAAGTTATGTTAGGAACATGACTCTTACTAGTCCAATCTTTTCCCAGAGAGAAACAGAATTATTCAGCACCAGAGGAAGATATATTGAATGACTCCAACATTCATAATATTGTTAAGAATTCAGGGTGTGAAAGACCTGAGCGGCCATGCTTCTAAATGTGTCTATATATAAAAAGATTTGCCATTTTCTGAATACTTTTCATACTACTGTACTGAAATACTTTTCAATAGCACTACGGAATGCTGTTCAAAGATAATTGCATAAAATGCCTACTCAACTTAAATTTGTAGTCTGTGGACATATTTTTGTTTTGTAAACTAGATAAAAGAGTACTACACTAAAATTACAATTACAAAATTACAAAATTATTAGCACAAGAAGAATGAGGATTACTGTCTGTGATCAAATTATTGATAGTGTAAGAAGGCACCTATTTATAGAAATTATATTTGCATTTCTCCATTCTGTTATTTACAAATGAACTAATGAATGACTGGAATATTGTTAAGAAACATATGTATTTCAATAGCTTAAGACTACACTTTGAGTCATCTAATAACAGAGTATCAGTGGTATGGTACTTAAAACATTCCTGTCCTTGAAACATTTAGGGCTTTCATTTGGTTATTTTGCTTCATTAAAAATATTTGTTGCCTACAGTTTCCCCAATGTATACATAGCCTTTTTTTTCCAAAGAACCCTTTCAAGCCAACATTTTACCACATGACAAAGAAACAAAGAGCTACCCCTCCCTGCAAAATGGGAGTTTGACAGTTTTCTATCAAGAGGCAGTCTTCTCCGAGAATTTCAGTCCCACAGATTTGTGGCATTAAAATCCTACTCCAGTAAAAGAAATAATGCAAATAATTAGAAATAATTACTGGTGGTTCACTTTCAATTTTATATCAAATAGCTTCTAGTCAAACAACTGGGTTGTTTCCTTCTTTAATTTTTTTAAAATCCAAAATATGGCTATGAGAGTCCAATGTGATTACTGACTCTGACATTTTAAGGCACACTCTGTATGATCTGCCTATACTTTAACCTAAGCAAAGAGTAGATTCATGGGAAGTTATCACATCACCCTTTTCTTAGATCTCTGAGCCATGAGACAGAACAGAAGGCATTACATCCTAATCTTATGAAGCCTAAGGATCCACAGAGGAATCCATTTGCAAGTACACAGATCTTAGGTCACAAACCCCCAGAATCCCTACAGCCATTTATTCCTAAAGCTTAGTCTTTGCCCTCCCCCCTAGTGAGAGAGGCAGATGGTGCTAGGTAAGCATATAAAAAAACCATTAAGATACATATTTTTGCAGTGCTGATTAGCCTGGATTGGGAAATAGCATACAGTGAGGAATTTACTCTTTTCTTCCTGAACACACTGACCTCCACCAAAGTCAGAGCCCAAATGTGTCATTTTTCCTCACTCCTTTCATCTGTTCCGTTTTTTCCTCTTCTGTGGACACAGCAGAAAGGGTCTCAAATGCTGCGACATAAAATAGCAACATATGATAGCTACCATATGGAAATAAATAAATCACACAGGTCAAAGCAGAGCCCAAGAACAACATCTGGGAAAGTCATTTATCATTAAGCCTGTGCTGTGTAGACCTGATGAGTATGTAGCTGTCAGGACTATGGAAGGCACCCCTCCTTATCTCCATCAACACATGTATCATCTTTCCTACAATTCTAACCATGAGGCACCTTGTCTATAAGATGGGTGGCAACTACAGTCAATCACTATCAAAACTATTCCTGCTGAGAATGACAACAGCTCTACTGTTTGTGTTACTTTTGCATTTCTAGAACTGGACAGGATTAGAAGACTGCCCTTTGTAACTGACAAATAATCTCTTCTTAAAAATGACATGATCCACTCTAATTATGTAATCAATTAATTTAGACCTGGCTAGAATGCAACTGGGGCAGGAAAGCAACCAGGTTTTCATTTAGTTCCCAATTACAGGGAAACATCCTCAAAATGAATAACTATGAAAGAGGGCAATCTACAAACTCAAACAAGTTTCCATACACAGATTTCCTCCAGAGCACTGGACTATTACTGTTCCTCATTGATACTCTCAGCCCAGTCTACTAAAAACTGAATATACAATCAGCAGACCCATATATTTTTCATCTGCTCTTGGGATGCATCATTTTATACAGCAGGGATCATCCATTGGATGAATGTTCGCCCACACAGCTTATTCCGATACATCAGCTATAGATGTAACTCATACAATAGCAACTAAAGCCAGATACATGGAATGTGAGTAGACCAAGCTGAAACTTTCCTATTTCTAATCAATATCCCTGCCTCTATTTGATCAAATACATGGCTAGTAATCGTGGTTTTCACTTACATCAAGACCTATAATCTACTACTCAATTCCATGGGCCTATGTATCTGCATTACATATAATAGTTTTGTAAACACCCATGACCTATGGCCAATAAGTACCATATCCAGATAATGAGGCAAACAATATTTTGTAAAATGGAAGACCAATGATTCTTTTTTCCTTTTCAAGCCATGAATGATATGCCACACAAGACAATATATGGGCAGATGAAGTACTAACCATTTTAGAGAGCTATATTTGTTTAGACATATTTGAAGGGTAGATTAGGTTATATAAGACCAGATTCAATAATAAATTTATTTATTTATTTATTATTATTATTATTATTATTATTAAGCAGCAACCACCACCACCACCGGTCTATTATATTTTTAAAAAAATAATCTTGAATATGTAACTATGCTGATACTTTTAGTCTACAAAAAGGATTTTATTCCTGCCCTATTCAGAATAACACCCATTAAATAATTTGGTTAATGATTTAAATAGTTGGGTGTGTTTTTTTGAAGCCTCAGGAGAAGCTGAGTGGGAAAATGTGTACATGAAAATTAGGACAGTATGAAAAGCATTCACTGTCCCTTTCAAAAGAACAATTAAGCATATGGTATTGGAAAGGTTTGGATTTTGAATGGCATTTCCAGCTGGTTATTCTAACCAATTGACTGAATTGTAGTATAACAAAGGCAACATAAGAAGGAAAAACTAGAAACTAAGGGGAGAGGGAGAGGGAGAGAGATATGCAGAATGGCTTTTTCACTCCAGTGCTATGTACTCAGTATGTTGTCCATGCACACAAAGACACTTCATGTTAGAACATTTATCCTCCGTTTAGAAGAAACTGTCACTCATTGGGCTCTTATCCTATGTTTGGTATCACAGACTTCCTCCTGTGTATATCCAAACATCTAGCTGTACAAGTTCTTTACATTCAGAGGTTCATGATGCCCAACAAAAAGGGGTTATAAGCATTTTAAGTCATTTGGTGTGAGGGATGCTCAACTTTGGCCCTCCAGCTGTTTTTAGACTACAACTCCCATAATCCCCAGCCACAGTGACCCATAGCCAGGAATTATGGGAGTTGTAGGCCAACATCTGCAGGAGGGCCAAAACTGAGCAACCCTTAATGGAGCTCCGCCAGTCACTGAGCCACTATTGTTTTCTCACTACTTATGTTTGCTTTACAAAGGCGTTTTCTAGCTTGAGATGTGCTTCTGGCCTCATTCCTCTCACCATATCTCCTCCTTTCCAGATGAGTTTCTATTCCACTGATGCCCCTGTGGTTAAGTGTACATTTCTGAAATAATGTTGTCCATTCTCTCTAGTGCTAAATGTATTTTTCTGCAAATTACAGAAAAGTACTTTCTTTCAAAAAATGCATCCCATGTCAACAAGTATATTCTTAACTAATATTAATTGGGTCCCTTTACAGTTTGTTAATATTTTAATGTTATTTTATGTATAATACTATGATTAATATTTCTACCCAGCATTTCAGATTTAACCCTTCAGATAAAAACCTCCTAATAAAATTAAGAAAGTCACAATAAACAGCAACAACTTAAACAGAAGAAAAACAGACTCAGCTTAAAAATAGTTAGGCTGCACATCCTAAACACATTTACTAGGATGTAGCCCCACTGAGCAAAGTGGAACCTATTTCTGAGTAAATATGCATGGGATTGTGATTTAAGACAGAAAAGCATGCATCAAGAAGCCTGGGTAAATAAAGGTTTTCACCTGAGGCTAAAATAAAAACAGACTCAGTAGTGGGTGTAACATTCCAGAAACCAGATATGGCAAAGAAAGCCATCTCACAGATCCCAGCCCATCAAATATCAGGCAAAGCAGGAATCCAAAGCAGAACACTTACAACATTGATCTTCACATCCACACTCCATGATAAGGGAGCAGGAGCAAGAGCTATCTTGGTCCTAAACCATTTAGCGCTTTAAAGGTCATAAACAACACCTTGAACTGTACATGGAAATTGACCTAGAGTCAGTTAATTTATTTCAGCACCAGCAATACCTAGTTAGTAACCCTGATATTGCATTTGTTACTAACTACAACTTCCAAACTGTCTGCTATGGCAGTCCTACATATACTTCATTGCAATAAACCAGTATGGTTTATCCACCAGTATGGTACTAGAGTATGGATGACTGTAGCCAGACAATTTCTGTGCAAGAAAGGTCACAATGGGCATACCAGCTGCCATTGGTAAAAGGCACTTTCTGCCATTGAGGCCATTTGGGCCTCCATCATTAGCCATATCTAAGATCATCTCCAAACTGCAGAACTGATACTAAAGCATAATACAAACCATATACCAACAGCATATCTTTCTTGTTAGGATTCAGTTTCTGTTTGCTGGCCCTCTTCCACCAAATTAGCATTGCTATGGCTTCACTTGAATTAGATGAAAAGGAAGAGCTGGGTGTCTCCAAATCTCCAGATAACTTCACTGAGTTTTTTCATGAAGATTTTTCATGAAGCATGGGGACAAGATGCAACTCTGCCAAGCAATGTATCACTTTCTGGATATGGCCATCCCGGCGAGAACAGAATCTTTGGCACTGTGGATCTTGCCTTTGCATCCAGGCAAGAAGAAGGAGCACTGTGGATCTAGAATACTATAACTGATGCAATTAAAAATAGTGAGAAAGTTAACAGGATTGTAAACCACCACTACTGCTCAGGATGACAAACACCAGCAGGGTATCCTGCTGTTGCCTATAGTTGAAATAGTTTTGGGCATCCTAAGTGGCACTTTTAGGAACAGCCTCACAACTGCCTCTTTCACCACCCACACATAAGGAGGAGTACACCACTTCTGGATCCATTCAGTCAGTTCTCTCCTTATTACCTGCTTGCTATAAGAAGTGAGGAGGGTCAAGTGTCAAGTATACATCCATGGTGGTAAGCCACACTCTTCTAAATACCTTGTCCATGTTGTCAGACCACAACTTGACACACATCTGGAGACATCTACAGAATTTGCCAATGACATGTAGTCCAGATCACTATGGGTGAAAGTGATTTTATATTCAAAATTGCTTCACAAATAAGTCACACCAAGCCTCTAAAGAGAAGAGAGTTGGTCTTATGGTAGCAAGCATAATTTTCCGAGATCTCCTCTCAATCCCTTTTTGAAAACCGGAGTTACATTGGCTACTTTCCAGTCCTCCAGTACAGAGCCTGATTGTAGGGATAAGTTATATATTTTTGCAAGGAGGTCAGCAATTTCACATTTGAGTTCTTTAAGGACTCTTGGATGGATGTCATCTGGCCCTGGCAATTTGCTAGTTTTTAATTTTTCCAGACAGTTTAGAACATCATCTCATCAATGAAAGAAATCATTCTTTCTGATTCAGTTCTTTAGCCTCCATTCCCAAAAAGCCTGGTTCAGGAACAGGTATATGTTCAGTATCCTCTGCCATAAAGACAGATGCAAACAACTCATTTAGCTTCTCTGCAACCTCCATATCTAACTCAATAATCCCTTTCACTCCCTATTTGTCTAACGGTCCAACCGCCTCCCTGGCATGTTTCCTGCTTCTGATGTATTTAAATAAGTTTTTGTTGTTCTCCTTGATGCTTTTAGCTAAATGTTCCTCAAACTCTCTTTTTGCCTCCCTTATTGTCACCTTGCATTTTTTTTTTGCCAGAGTTTGTTTTTCTTTCTGTTCCTTCATTTGGGCAGGCCTTCCAATTTCAGAAGAAAGTCTTCTTCTCCTTTATGGCTTCCTTGACTTTACCTGTTAGCCATGCTGGCATCCTCCCAGACTTAGTAATACCTTTCCTCCTTTTTGGTATACATTCTTACACTCAAACCTAGAGCCTATCTTGACAGGAAGTCTACGTGAGAATATAAACCATTGTGACATGTCACCCACAATTCCTGACAAAGGTCTATGTTGGCCCTGCATGGAGTACTCAAACAGACAGTTGGGGGAGACTAATCCCCATCACCTACACCTTCAATCCATCCTGATTTCATCTTTCATCTAGTTAAAACATTGATCACAGATATTTCAAATTCAGTAACACTAAACTTGATAGTATTCCAGTCAGCTCCTGATATATGCACACCAATACCAGCAAGAAACTAGGCTGAATCAGACAAAGAGGAGGAGCCAAAATCCGTCAGAAGGAGGTAATGCTCAGAGGTATTTAAGAATTCAGTCTACCTATAACTTCTATTGAAGCAACTTGTCCAACAAAGCTCTCCATGGTCCTGCAACTAGACTTTACTTGCCTTGCCACTTTCCAGATCTTGTGTGTGTCTCCCTTCAACTGTCTCCCCAATCTGCTATTAATTTCTGAAGAGCCATAGCAGTTTCATCCAACCTCTCACCAAAAGTATTCTTTGGGTATGTTATCTTTGCCATCTCAGGGTGGACCATCGTATTACTTCATTCTGTCTTCTCTCATCTACATTTGGTCTCCTCTGGGGTTGGCTAGGATTCCTAACTAATAGAATAATTCTGCTAATAGGATAAAGATAGTCTAGCATTTTCTAGCATCTCTTAACAAGATTTTTTAGAGTGCTGAAATTAAAATCATAGCCCACAATCCACAGTGACATTTCTTGACACATTTAGATCTAATACTAAACTATTTTGGGCAAGATAAACAACATTAGAAACCATACATTATTCTGTTTCTAAGTAGAAAAAAAGGAGGCAATATTCTAAGCAAGCAAGAAAGAAAGACTGCCAGTTCCACAAAAACGTAGAACTAGTCTAGCTATGTGCTTCTGCTTTTTTTTTTTTACAAAAGATTGAGAGAATATATAATACCTTAATTTGCATCAGAGTTGTGTGCAAAAGGTGTACCAAAATTAACTAGAACTCGGCTGGTGATCAACGACTTATTATTAGGGATGAATGGATGTCCCCTATTCTATTTGTTGCTGTTTTATGGGTTGTTTCACTCCACTTGCTTTAGTTTTAACTTGGAGAAATTCTGGAATTTAATTTCACAATTGGCACATGTGCAGTTTTAGTTCTCATGGTTTGTTTATTTTTAAAGTCCATACAGGTTACCAATATGTGCCTGTGTATATGTGCATTGATTAAAATACCCACAAAAAGGAATTGTAATGCAAACCTGAAGTCACATCAATATTGATTTTGACCTGATTAAAATTAGGTGCTAATATATGATCTAACATAATCTAGTGCTAATATATGATCGACCACAGTAACCTGTAAGGAAGAAAAGTCACAAACTGAAAAATATGGTAAATGGCATATGCATGCCAGAAATCAAACACAGAACAGCAAATTGCTTATGTATTGATGTAGTTCTGCAAAGGAAACACCTGTATCGGGTAGCAGCGATATAGGAAGATCCTAAAAGGTATCATCTCATACTGCGTGGAAGATGGCAATGGAATATCCCTCCTGTATTCTACCAAAGAAAACCGCTGTAGTCGCCAGGAGTCAACACTGACTCCATGGCACAATGTTACCTATAATTTGGAAACTAAGAGTTTGGGAGAAATTCATGTGGAAATAATTTCCAAAGCTTCTCTACTCCATATATAAGAAAACAATGAATATATGGTTCAGTGAAATGAGTTCAGTGGGACTACCTGAGTGTAATAAGTTGCCATCCTATTGGTTTTTACATCTGCTTGTCAATTCTGAATCATTTGTCCCAAGATGTCAGAGAGAAAGTTCACAAGTTCAGCATTTGAGTCCAGTCTCAGTGAAACCAGTTTACAAAATGTAATAAGCAAGCAGTTGGGTACCCTACCTTAACTACATGAAACGTGAAACAGCAGGGAGTCCTTTTAGATTATTGAATTCTGCTGCCAGTGTCAATATTGACAAAGTTGCTGACAGCTGAGAATTACCTTATCCATTTTACTAGATAGACTGAAAATTGGTAAACAAGTGAAAAGAGATGAAAAAGGTCGGTGAACTGAATCAAGGATGCTTTTGGGGTTTTGTTTTTGTTTTTGATTAACAGTATAAAATTTCTAAAACTGTTGGCAAACCGCCTTGAGCCAAGTGTAGGCTGCAAAATGTGCCAAAGCCAGCCAGATATGGAAAGCTTAAAAGTATGGAAGACATACTCCATGTTGGACCAAATCATTTTTAAGCTGTTCTCTCTTAGTCCCTATCTCTCAAGCCCATTTCTTTACTAAAATGTAAAGCCAAATATTCCATGTGCCACAACTACTGGATACTCTACATTATACAATTTGTCAGATATTATACTTATGAAAAGTCAGTCAGACACACCTTAAAAGAAATCAAGTCCAACTTGCCCTCAAGCCACAATCTCATTAATGGCAGAACGGCAAGTCTGAAAATTAATGATCTCCACCTGAACTGCCCAGTCAAACTACAGTCTTAACAACGTTTGCATTCAAAATCTAGATGGCAGCTAGCATTTATAGTTTATCACATGCAGCCAAGTCATGTTAACAGGAAAATAGTAAAACCAACGCAGTAACAAAGATTGCATTCTGCATTTACAAGGGAAAAGGTGTCAGAGTAAATCTGAAGGGTGCAAAGTGAATAGTTTGAAATTTTATTCAGGGCAGTTGTTAATAAATATATAGTGCATGTGTACATATGTAGTCATGTCCTCTCAGCTCTCTACACCCAAAACTTACTTTAATCACACAGAAATAGTATCTACAGCACTGTTATAAATTCTCTATTAAAACTAGGTCCTTTCCCTAAGAAATGAATTTAAAAATGTTATTTTAAGAAGTTATATTCTAATTCACAAATAGTATATGGAATGTCAGCTCCTTATGGAGTTGGCACCATTTCTGCCAGTGAAGATTCTGAAAATCAATCATGATCCACCCCCCGCGCCTGCCCCCCAGCCTCACTGAGTCACAGAATTTTAGAGTTCTACTAAGGGACCTTGGAAGACTTCTAGCTAAACCTTCTGTTCACTGCAAGTATAGCTTAAAAATACCTAATACAATACCTAATTAAATAGAATATAAAAGCATATATCTCATTAATCACTCTGTATATACTTGTTTCATTTTCCCTTCTACTAAATTGACAACCGGATACAATAATCAAGCACTGAGGTGGTGCACTCTGCATTCATTTTAATGGGACTTGTGCAAAGCTAGCTATTAACTATCTACTAGTTTGTGTTACTCCAATCAGTTCAACATAAAGGCTTTTTTTTTTTTTACACATTAGATGGTAAGTCACCAATATTCAGATAAAATTATTATTATTGATTCACACAGTCAAACAGGTGTTATTGATTGGTTTATTTTATCCAGACATTGAGTCCTTCCCAAGGACCTGGGATGGCTGAATTTTATTGTCAATGCTGTTGCTTTTGTTATAGATGACGATGACGAAGACAACGACAACAATGATGATGATGATGATTAATTCAATTTCCATACCACCCTTCCAAAAATGGCTCAGGGCGGTTTACACAGAGAAATAATAAACAAATAAGATGGAGCCCTGTCCCCAAAGGGCTCACATTCTAAAAATAAACACAAGATAGACACCAGCGACAGTCACTGGAGGTACTGTGCTGGGGGTGGATAGGGCCAGTTACTCTCCCCCTGCTAAATAAAGAGAATCACCACGGTTAAAGGTGCCTCTTTGCCCAGTTAGCAGGGGTTGTTTATATTATGAAATTTATACTATGAAATGCACAAAAGTGGTGTTTAAAAGCCCCACTTTTAAATGTATATAATGTGAAGTAGAATAAAATAATACAAGTTTTTCCAATCTAAATGCACGGTTCAGGTTACACTTGCTGTCAGCGAGCCACCTCTGACTGGCAGATGGGTTTTGGTATATCATGTAATGCATTGATGTGCCTCACTTGTTTTGCCTTTGCCTCTCTCCTCCTGGTGAGACACACAAACGAAGCAGTATGTTCAAAGAGTGGGACACTAAGGGGACAAAATGAAACACAGCTCTTTTACCCAGGGCAGATACTGGATATAGCAAGGAGTGGGGAATTAGAGGAATTATCATATCCAGCAAAATAGTTTCCTGCCCTTTGGACCAGACATTAGTTTTCTTCCTTTCATTCCAAATACAAGAAGAAAAGATTGAGAGGATACTGATCTGGCATTTGGATTAGTAGTTTTAAGATATCTGTGATGAGCTTGAGGATATGAACTATAATGTACATGCACCTTGGACAGGTTTCTGAAAAGCATTACGTACAAGCATGGGAAGCTGCCTTCTACCAACTCAGACTATTGGTTAATCTGACTCAGCATTGCCTACAATGCCTGCCAGAAGCTCTCCTGGATTCGAGACGGGATCTTTCCCAGCCCTACCTAAAGATGGAAGAGACTGAACCTTGGATCTTCTCCACACAAAGCATGCGCCTTACCACAGAGCTATAGACCCTTCCCTTAGCACGTGATGAGACAGTGGCCAACATCCAAACTAATGTTGCATAATGCAGCAGCATTTTTCAGTCACACAAGGGTGGGGGCATGTTATCCAGCTAAAACCTCCTTCCTTTTGCAGCTACCTGTACCTCCCAAAAATACGTACCCAAGGGTTGTACATATTTTTGGAAAATACTTTCAGAAGGCAGCTGCAGAAGGAAGGAGGGATGCTGAAAATCACATTTCCCCTGCAAGAAAGAAAACCTACTGCATCAGTGCAATATTGGTCTGGATGTCAGCCCAACTCTTAATAAAAGGGGAGCTTGGTGACAAGCGGCTGAATGGCTACTGGAGAAACAAAGTTTGGACAAAAACCTGCAGACACCAATATGCTACAAATGTGGAAACACGAGTCACATTTTCTTATGAAATGAAGTCTTTTCTTTTGGAAAAGTACCTATGAGAATATTGCAGTATTTAAACATTACGTATTTTTTCCCCCAGAATTTTGTAACCTGCAAGAAATACACTTTTGGCACATATTTCAGAAAAGCCGTTTCTGCTTGCCATCAGTTTCAGTGTTTAATCCTGGTTTGCAGGGCAAGCACAAACCATCTTTTCCCAGTTTAGATGAAACAGCAAACTACAGTTTGCCACAGACCAAGCAATATAGAAAGAAAGAAGAGAGCAAAGGAAGAAGTGTGCAAGCCAAGGCTTGTTCCAGGCTCTTTAATATTTTAATAAAATAAAACTAAAAGGACAAGTTAGGCTCTGTTATGTTGTCCTTATAGGCCGGGTTCTCACAACCATATTAACGCTGATGTAATGAGGCTGACTGACATTAGGGTGATAGAGTGAACCCATGCACGGCAGCAAACCCAACTAAGTTCCATGGAGTTAACCAATACATTTAATCTAGGATCAGATCTTAGTTAGTTATCCCCACAGATGCACTGACAAGAATTCACTGATAGTGTGAAACCCGTGCCTCTCATTGGCCCTGGCTACCTGAACGTGCTGCACCTTCACCTTCACCTGTGCATACCCCATAGATGCCCGTGTACAAAGCAGACCACGCCTGCCGGTTCTCTAGCCTCCCGCCCACACTTTATGGCCATTCAGCAAAAACACCTTCAGCTGCACTTTGCCTGGCAACACACAACCTGCACCCATACCTGCCTGCTCCACCAATAACTGCCCCAGCACCCACACTCCTGCCAAGCTGCAGCACAAAGGGACAGGAGCCCCACACTCCACTTCCAGCTGCCAGCAGGGAGGCCTGGCCATTCATGCAACAGCAGCCACATCCAGGGTCTGACGGATAGGCATAAATATTCTTCAATCAACTTGGCATTTGCTTCCTGCATCAGTACCACTTAATTAGTCCTTGGATTCATTTTCACCATCCCTGGTGCCTTGCATGGGAAGTACAATTTTTGGAGAAGGCTCTTAGCCCCTAACTTTCACTGGACAAAGAAAAAGATAAAAAAAGAGAAGCCCCTTCCAACCAAGGGCACCCTTGGCAAAGAGGTGTCCGGTGGCGGGGGGGAGACACACCTGTGCAACGCTTCCCATCCCCATATCTCTCTGTTCACACAAGCACATACACCCCTGCTAACTGAGCAAAGAAGCACCTTTTTAAAGTGGTGATTATCTTTATTTAGCAGGGGGGAGAGCAACTGGCCTATCGATCCCCAGAACAGCATCCTTCCAGTGGCTGTTGCTGGTATCTATCTTATGTTTCTTTTTAGATTGTGAGCCCTTTGGGGACAGGGACCATCATATTTATTATTTTTCTATGTAAACCACTTTGAAAACTTTGGTTGAAGAGCACTATATAAATATTTGTAGTAGCAGAAGTAGAAGTAGTACACACACATCCTGGCCAAGCTTCCCATGGCAGGAAAGGGGTTACAGTGGACTTGCCAATTAGTTCCAAAGCACTCTGGAGATTGCCAAGTGCAGCTACATATGGTTGGAGTTACTTCAGACACCCACTTCAGCATCAGGGCCAATGAGGGTGTGGCTGGGTTGTCACACCAAAGGCTTTCCAGAGGGCAGCCCATGCGACAATGAGGAAACTACCAGGACTGTATCTGGGTCCCTAGAGGCCAATGGCTGCTGTGGTCCGCTAACCAGGATCATGTGGTCCGCTAACCAGGATGTACCACAGCAACCTGACAGCTAAACTGATCACTCACTGATCCTGGCTAAGTTCCAGACCCATAAAAACAAGCGAGAGAATGTGACCTTAATTTCAATGGGATTACTTGAAGGAATTTTCATCATGTCAGCCACTGAAGAAGGAACCTTAATACATTTTTAGGCAAGGAATTTGTTTAAGAAAAGCGTATTTGAAAAGAACCATATTATGTATGGTTCTAGAGTGTATATATAGTCCTTTTGGTGACATTTCTGAAAACCACCAATATATTTGGAGGAAAAACAGCCCTCCTGCAATTTGCATTTATAATAATATAGGACAGTTTATATGTTGCAGGTCTGCAGGGAGTTCTCTTAGCTGAATTCTTTAACAGTCAATATGACAGGAAGGTCCATTACCAAAATGGGTAGCACTCTCTATCGATCAGTGTTCCACTTAGCAATTCTATTTGTCATCCTATTGTCTCTGCCCTAATCTGCATAAGATAAAAAGGATGAAATTTATCAGGTGTGCTATTCATACACAAGGTACAATTGGGCAACAGTTTTAATGAAAGACAAACGCTATGAAGAGAGCACATTGTTTTTCAACCTTTAAAAAAAAACACCTTCTGCAACACAGCCAAGTGGAACTGAGGAACAAACCAGTCCTAAAGCAGTATTACAATAGCAACTGGCATATTTAACTATGTCAAGAACCACATTATTCTTTCACCATAAGCTTTGAACAACGCCTCTCTTTTCTTTGGGCAAGCAATATAGCAGGAAAAAAGCCAAAACATCCATGAAAACAGAACTGCTTAATCAGCCAGTAAATCACTTAGGGAGGACTAAATGCAATTAATTTGGACTGTGTCTTCAGATAGCGGCAGTGAACGCCAAAGATTTCTAACGCACTCACCACATTTTTATGCAGTTTTCCCATGAAAAATTTAATTAGGCACAAGAAAAGCAATACTGAAACATTTAATATCCCTCCCCCAGTATTAAATATAAGTGTCTATGTCAGGGAGACAAAAAGATTCTTTCTTCTTTTTCTCAATGCAATAAGATCAACAAACTTTTCTCAAACCTAAACAGGATACTCATCAGCCAATAGCAAATTATTAAACCTGCTACTGGAGTATGAATGGCACATAATCCAAGATTTTTCTACCTATTTCTATTCACAAAGTCTTCTAGATCCAGATGCCCCCCTGAAAACACTTTTATGATGCTATAAAGACTGTCAACCAGAGACGGGAGCACGGCAGCACCTGAGGTACAGACAGAACTATCAAATAACATTTAATTGCCTGATTACACTGTGAGGCTGGACTTGAATTTTCATCTCCAAATGCTATCCATGCAAATGTCTGTGGAGATAAGGTTGTGATGATAGAAGCAGATAAAACCAATTAAACCTGGAAAGCAAGTACTGCAAGGTATTTCTTCTCACAGCAAGGTTTAAGGATGCAGTGGCATTAACATGGAACAATTTATTATTGATAGTATTTGACATAGCTGACATTATTGACAATATTTGGCACTATAGGCATTATCTGATATCCATACTAATCCTGCACAAAAACACCCGGATTTTCCAAATATGCAGGAAGGAAGGGATAAATTTCAGCAATCCTCCTTTCCTATGCAGCCACCTATGCCTCCCAAAAGTATCTCCGGAAGAGTTGGGGGACCTACAGGGAGATAATTTCAACAGGCACAGACTGCTGCGGAAGGAAGGCAGAACGTGGTCGGGCAGGAGGTGGGGGGTCACTGAAATTCAGCCCTTCTTGCATAATGCCAAACCCTGCTGTTTTGGTACAGGATTAGTCTGGATGTCAGCCACTGTCTGTCGTGCCCAATATTGTCAATAAAAATGTCAGCAATGTCAGATACTGCCAACAATCAATTGCTCCATTCTTATGCTACTACATCCTTAAACCTTGCTGTGAGAAACTGCAGTATTTGCCTTCCTGGTTTAACTGATTTCATTTGTAGATCTGGATTAAAGAGCTAGAAGAGGTTCCACAAAAACTACACATCTGAGAATAGGCTTATGTATCATTTTGAGTCTGCCTTAACTCAATGGCACAGAATATGCAAATGCTGTATTATCTAAGACTAACGGTGCTTGCCTATCAAAGGCTTAAGAGAAAAATATATTTGAGGTTGGTTTCACACAACAACAACAAGAATACTGGTTAAAAGGTAATTAGGATTCGTGAGCCTAGTGGAGCTGACTGGAAGAAGCCAGGATTTCAGGCCAATCCTAGTCAAACCACTCTTGTTTAACCAGTATTTAAACACGATAAATAACCAGGATTGAATCCCGAAATTCTGGGTTCTCACAATCAACTCCACAGGACTCACTAATCCTGACTAATTTTTCAGACAGAATCCTTGTGATTATGCAAACCCAGCCTAAATGCTAGCAGAAATTGCTGATGTAGTCATCAGTGACTAAAAAAATGCTGCTGCTTTTTTGTGTGTTATATTGCGTTTTTAAATTTTCATTTAAGCTACCCTGAATTCACAGATGAAGAATGGCAGCAGACAAATCTTTTAAATAAAGGTAGGATGTGATTAAGTTATGGGAAAGATAGGGAAAGAATTATGGGAAAGTATTGCCTGATTGCACTGTGAAAAGTATATCAAATAGGAATACTAAAGCTTAGAGCCATTTCTGAGTAAGGAGTGTGAAGCACATGTATATGTATTCATTTTAGGAATAAAAGTGTTTTAGCACCTCTATTTTGAGGCACTAAAACACTTCAAGCTGCCCCAGCCGAATCATTTTGCCGGGGGTGAGCGGGCACTTTAAAAGAAGCAAAGCAGGTGTCACCTGCCCCTCCCTTGCTCCTCTGCCACCCTCTGTCACCCCTGCGTGGTGGTGCTTGTATTCAGCACCCAGGATCGCAGCTACAGCTTGCTGTGAACAGGACGCCATCTGTTGTCTTGTTGCCAACAAGATGCAGCTGGGCAGTGGAGGAGCAAGGGAGGCCTTTCCGCTCTTTGTCTCCCCGGATGTGCACAAAATGCTTCATGCATTCCCTATTCATTATATTGTGTACAAAATGTATCTAGCCACCTTAAACACATTCAATCTATATTAATCTAATTTCAGCTGAACATTCATGAATTGTTACTTTTATATAACCTATCCCAAAGCTATGAGGTGGGAAAGTTAACAAATTTAAATACAAGATTAAAGACAAAATCCAGCAGCATTTTAGAAAGCATTCTGTTCACTGGTGATTGTTGTTGTTTTTAAAATTTGATCTAACAATACTGTCTACACTTCTATACTTCTACTAATTAAAAGCTCAACACTCAAAACAGAAGCATTCCAGCATATTTTTAAAAGCCATATTTTAACTTGAGTCACCCAGGCCACTTCATTCAAGGACTAACCCATGTTATTTGGCCTTTCACACTAAAGCATTCATCAGCTTCCTTAAACCTATGGGATGTTTTGCTCCCATCCCATTCAGGATGGTTAGGAAATTTTGTAGCTTCAGTCAGATGGTCTGACAAGATATGCTGTAGGAAAGGATGAGACAATGGAAACAAGAGGAACTAGAAAAGAAAATTGGGGAGAGGAGAGACTAAGCACAAGTGCCATTATAATGAACTTGCTCTGCACACAGGCATAGTAACATCACATATACAGAATTGGGGGGAGGGGGGAATGGAATAAGTCTTTCCTTTAAGTTAAATCCCCTTTGCATATAGAACATCATTTTAATACACTGATAATAATTCCTTTCAAGCTGCAAGTTTGCATTCATGACTTTTTGGTGAAAGAAGAGAGTTGCATTTATTGTTTGCTCAGCAAGAACATTTCCATGCTCTGTGCTTTCCAACAATTTTTTTATTCATCCTGTCTCCAAAAAATACAAGGTTAAGAAGATGTTGAAATAGAAGAAAATTTCAATATCATAAATTACATTCCCACATTTTCTATGATAAAATTTCTTTCATCATGTTCTTATGGATTACTTCCCTGATTACTTACACAGAGCAAGTATAAGGGAAAGAGAAAGGAAGATCTCTTCATACAGTTACAGCCTCTTTCATTTCAAAACATAGCATTACGTGAACAACCCTGTGCTTCCTTCCCCAACCTCTTGTGCAATTCTGAAGGTTTGGCATACCATAGCTACATAGAACTCGACAATGCATGATTTGCACAAGCCTTGCAAACCAGGGCTGAAAACCAGGGAATATGGGAGCTAATTCATTAATGCTATACCATGCCATAGAATCTATCTATGTGGTCGCTAAGAGTTGACACCAACTTGACGGCACTTAATCAAACAATCAATCACCATGCCTTAGCGTAGCATCTGTATTGACTTACAGTATATACACACACCATCTATTTTGAACTACTGCAATGTAGGGGGAAATATTTTATTCTTGTATCACTTTATTATCTTATCTCTGAATTAGTTAATCCTCTCTCTGGTCAAGAAATAACATTACCTTTACTGCTGTCTCAGCAAAAAGCAATTGCCAGTATTAGTATTGTATTTTTAACTGAAACACATGAGCAACCATGCATCCATTTTTTTATTGCTTCTTCTCAAATTTTGCTTTTATGGGATCATGATAATTGCTTCTCTTTATCCCTATTACAATTAACAGAACAGAAAGAGACAATTAACAGACCTGAGACAAATAAAGACTGTATTAAAAAAAACCCTCTACCGCTGAATAACGCTACCGCTAGGTACCATGGTTAAATTTTTAGGGGCCAGCTCCCTGATGCCTGGGATTTTTAAAGCCCTGTTCTAACTGTGTACACAGTTACAATGCCACCTGTCAAGCTCTGGTCCCCTGTGCTGATTCAGTATGTAACTCCAAACCCCACATGTGCAATGTTTGTTTCTTCAGACAAATGCTGTACTTGGGGAGAATTCCTTTCCATGGTTAGGAATGCTGGAGCCCCAGGGTTCCTAATCTAAGAGAGGATCGGGCAGTATTTGTCTGAAGGGACAAACAGTACTCATAGGTGGAGGGTATGTACTGTATCAGCATAGGTTGTGGGTCTTACCGAATCATTTTATAATGGTTTGCACTATTCACACAATGATGCCTGAATTGGGCTTCTAATATCTGGAAAAGACAAAAGATGGGTGAGGAGATGGGTGCCAATTGGGCACCCGTGCTGAATATCCTGTCCCCACATAATGCACATAATGCCAAGGGTAGTTCTCAATCAAGAGCATAGTATTTCCAGTGCTTTGTCTCCTAATCAGAGAGGGGAAAACAATTACATTAACTATTTTACAAAGAACACAGAACCAAGTAGGAAGACATCAATCTAGAAGGAGCGACTTCTTTTTGTCTAGTGTGTTTAAAAGAGCTTTATGACCTCTGTTTTTCTACAGAACATGGTGATGGTAGGGGATCCATCACATCCTGCAATTCTCATGCAACCACATTTCACATAGCACTCATTGCTGCAAGAGCTGTGGGTGGGCAGAGAGATAAATCATTTTCTTAACATATTGCTGTCTGGACACTGAAATAAAATTACTGCTGCAGAACAGGTGTACTGACTGGGAGAAAACATTTGGGTCTCCACAACCATTTCCACATGTCAGCTGTCAAGTCGCTACTTTTGCTATGCTTTCTTTTAGAAAGAAATCTATATGTTCTAAAATGTAGCATTGGTTTTAGCTCAACTTAGCTGATGTAACTTCTTGGTATGTTGAAATTTCTTATTTTATGTTATGCTATGTTATAACCTGTGGACACAACAATAAACTTATTACTTACTTACTCCACAACACTATTGCATCTTTATTCTGCAATAAAGTTATCATGCCTTCTGTCTTTACCCATTACTCTTTAATTAAGCTAGTTCATTCCCTGTTTACACATTCACTCTTTAAACTGGTCCCAAAGCACATTTAAGTCCTAGATTTGACAATACACATCTTAAATTTTAAAGATCCACTTCACTAATACAACCTTACAAAATGTTATCCTCAAATTTTCAAGAGGGTCATAAACATTTTTTTTTTAAAAAAAATCTTGAATTTCATCCATCTTAATTTTATAAAAGATAATTGCATTTGGGTAAAAATATATTCCTTTAGGTTTTCCTAATCTTTCTGTGTCTACTCTACTGACAGCTTTTATTCTTATGATTTACAAATGTATTCTGGCAGTTATTTTATTTTAGAATAAAATAAGCAAAATCCACACTTAATTATGAAGAACAGCTATGTGCAAATAGGTCTGCAAGAGAAATTTCTACCAGGAGAACTTCCCTCTCCCCTCCTTTATGTGTAAGCTTGCCATGTTTATTTTTTTCTATTTTGTGTACTTCATGATATTGTATACACAGTGGAAAAAGAAGAAAAACATAAAAGATGATTAGAACAGCAAAGAAGAAAAATATCACACTTTTTTATTTTTTGTTACCTCAATGGTTTTATGAGAACCTGCTGTTCAAAAGAGAGGAAATGTTGGTGTCAGAGGTAAGGAACAGATTCCAGGATGATTCTGAGTGAAGATGGAAACTATGAACTCTAGTACTGGTGAGAAGCTAGACTGCTGAGCTGTTTGTACCCCCACCCACAGCTAAGAGGAAAAAAAAGCATCATGTCTAATACCAGAAATCAGTAACAACATGTATATGAAGTCAAAGCAGCAGACACAGACAACTAATTCAAACCTTAACACTGTAAGCACATTCAGGACTCAGAAAATCAGAACTGCATCTTAGAATACATCTGAGCTGCTGTTTGTTTCGAACTACGTAAAATGAAAATGTGTTTGATCCACTTCACACAGATAGTTTATCTGTATAGAAAATAAATTCAATGTCTGAAACATTTTACTTGTAGGGGAATAGATGTTGGCAAGCAAACTGGAGTAGAACTCAGTCAAGACAAATTATGATTAGCAAGATCTTGCAACAAAAGGTAGAGTTGAGGAAAAGGTCATTTCACAGCCTTTTCAGGTTTAGACATTGGAACTCCATCTGACAAGATGATTGAAGTATTTTGAGTACAGAGAACACTGTTCCTGCCTTCATAAGCTTGAGGCTAGATTATCATGTTTTTCATTGGGATATTATTGGTCATTTGGAATGTCAGCTGGCTTGAGCCCAGATACACCTTCTCTCACTTGAGCATAAATCAAAGTCTGCAGCAAGGGCAAGCACAAACTACTTTGCTGCACCATCAACCACACTACATGATCCAAGGTTTCTGTCTCCAAACTTCCAGCATCTCAACAGCGCAGCAGATCACACTGGAGATAATCACCAGGCTGTAGATATTCCACTGATGCCTATATAAATGTTCCTGTCCAAAGCAGTTGTTTAAGCTAATAGTTCAGACAATTGGTCCAGTCTCAACCACAAGTTGCCAGGTCTGCAACTGTGGAACTCCCTTCTTGAAATATGAGCTTGAAGCTTTTCCTGAAATGACAATTCTTCAATACAAGCCGGCAACTGGAGATGAGAGGACAGAGGAGATGATATTTTTTGTGGCTGAAGTGCAGGCACTGGGCCAGTTAATGAACCAGTGGTATTGTGTATTTCGATCTGGGTTCACAGACTTGGTTAGCCATGGACTTATTTGACTGCTTCTCCATAGGCTGGCTATGTTCATTATCACTCAGTTTTGTTTCCCCATCCTTACTTGTAACAGAAATGTACTGTGTCATATGTATTGTATTAATATAACAACTGTTCCTAAAAGAATACAGATCTTGATTGCTTTCAAAAGAAACTTAAGCAGAATGGAAAATGCATACTGCACCTACTGAGGTGACCATGAGGAAACAGTACTTTTACTGGACCTATTTATAAACTTCTCTCTATATAAGCAACAAAATAGGCGTGCCCCTGCTCTTTGGGCCATGCCATTGGACTAACATATTGAACTCTCACAAAACCCGTTCATAAACATTGTAGGCCAAATAATGCCTGACAGAGGCACACATACAGTCATAATAGTTTTGACAGAGTTGCCAGATATACTGTATAAATATAACTGAATCTGAATGAGAAGTTCTTATCTACATCTGTACAAATCCTTCATATTTTTATGTTGCAAAAATAACCATCATGATATAAGAATTAGAAGGTTCTAGGCCTCAGGTCTTAACAAATTATCTATGTATTAGTTTTCCATTTCACCATAAGCTGATTAATTACAACCAGTAGCTTCTGCTCAGATGAAATACAGGATCAGACAAGCTGGGTGTCTTAGATCAGAACTAGGCTATATGGACAGACATGCTTGAAGAAATCTGCTGAAAAGCTCCTGTTAATATGTCTCATTCACAAATGTGCTCTCAGGCTCCAGCTTTCATCAACATTAAATTAACCCAAATGTTTAAAGCCTGGAATAAAAAAGAAAACACACTAGGTCTACATCTGAAGACAGATGTCAAAAAAGGATATTCCAAATGGTGAAGTCTGCAAAAGAAATTAAAGTAACACAAGGCTACTCACATTCCCCACTCCTATCTTGGAGAGAGGACTAGTTATATCAAGATATCCAGTATACAGGTGAAACTCGGAAAATTAGAATATCGTGCAAAAGTCCATTAATTTCAGTAATGCAAATTAAAAGGTGAAACTGATATATGAGACAGACGCATTACATGCAAAGCGAGATAAGTCAAGCCTTAATTTGTTATAATTGTGATGATCATGGCGTACAGCTCATGAAAACCCCAAATCCACAATCTCAGAAAATTAGAATATTACATGGAACCAAGAAGACAAGGATTGTAGAATAGAACAATATCAGACCTCTGAAAAGTATACAGTGTACTGTGCTTGATTGGCCAGCAAACTCGCCTGACCTGACCCCATAGAGAATCTATGGGGCATTGCCGAGAGAAGGATGAGAGACATGAGATCAAACAATGCAGAATTGCTGAAGGCCGCTAATGAAGCATCCTGGTCTTCCATAATACCTCATCAGTGCCACACGCTGATAGCATCCATGCCACGCCGCATTGAGGCAGTAATTGCTGCAAAAGGGGCCCAAACCAAGTACTGAATACATATGCATGCTTATACTTTTCAGAGGACCGATATTGTTCTATTCTACAATCCTTGTCTTCTTGGTTCCATGTAATATTCTAATTTTCTGGGATTGTGGATTTGGGGTTTTCATGAGCTGTACGCCATGATCATCACAATTATAACAAATTAAGGCTTGACTTATCTCGCTTTGCATGTAATGCGTCTGTCTCATATATCAGTTTCACCTTTTAATTTGCATTACTGAAATTAATGGACTTTTGCACGATATTCTAATTTTCTGAGTTTCACCTGTATTAAAATATTAAGTAATGTAAAATTCTAAATTGTTGTTGCATATGTTTATTTTCCATGCATACTAGAATGAGTGGATGATACTGTCAAATTATTCAATGATTTCTACCAAGGGCATATCTATAATTGAACATTGGGGGATATACCTGGGTCCCTAGGGTGGGGGCCCTGCCAGCTGGGCATTAGCTTGCTCTTTAGGCTTCCCCTCTCCCCAAAAGGTGAGGGGGCAGAGGCCCATTTTCAGTCCCAGGACCCACTCCAATGTGGCTAAGCCCCTGGTTTCTAGAAAAACCAGAGAATGAAGCTATATGTGGTTTAATATCTGGTATATCAGCCACCTAATGGCGCAGCAGGGAAATGACTTGACTAGCAAGCCTGAGGTTGCCGGTTTGAATCCCCACTTGTATGCTTCCCAGACTATGGGAAACACCTATATCGGGCAGCAGCGATATAGAAAGATGCTGAAAGACATCATCTCATAACGCCTGGGAGATGGCACTGGTAAATCCGTCCTGTATTCTACCAAAGACTACCACCGGGCTCTGTGGTCGCCAGGAGTCGACACACTTTATATAATACATTATAATCGTGTAAAGAAACAAAAGCAGCTTTCATCCCTATCATAGACTAAAATCAGCATGCAGGGTTACAACTGTGCAGTCTGCTTCTATTTTCTCTGAAGCAGTTCCCGGTACATACAACAGGACCTGCCCTCAAGTGAGCATGCATACAGTTTTGATGTGAATTATAGCAGAATCATTTGATTTATCTACACCATATATATATATATATATATATATATATATATATATATATATATATATATAAAATTACACTTAAAATATTATGTGGTCACATTTGGAATCAGTGCAGTTCTAGTCATCGCATCAGCAATGGGGGGGGGCAATTTTTAACAAGACCTGAGAGCACAGGCCTTCCCTGTGTGCCCGTTCCAACTAGGGGCCACTGGGGCTGCTATTTTAAATTTCTAAAAGGCAGAAGACCAAATGATACATTTAGCATCACGCATGATTTGGTCCTGAATCGATCCTGAGTTACAGAATTTAATTAATTAATTACATCACCACAGGGATGTGGGGACGGTCAACTTAGTTGACTTTAAAAGGCATGTGCATACAGCTTATCAACCTTATTAGCCAAAATAACTAATGCAATCTCAATTTTTAGAGATTGTATGTCCCTGAATGGCAGTTTCTAAAGATCAAAGAGGGAAGGGTTGTCATCTTTATGCTATCTTTGTGGGCTTCCTGAATGGACCTCACTGGGTACTGTTGAAAATAAGGTGCTAGACTAGATGGATAATTGGTCTGATCGAGCAGTTCTCTTCTTGATACTAAACAAATCACAACAGATTTATGAGTTAATATCAATAACTTGGAAAACATGATGTAAAAATTTTCTATTTAATTACAGACTGAAAGTGTCTAAAGAAAAGGCAACCACTGGTTTGAACCAAATTCAGCTGGAGAAAGAATGATAATTATCAAGCTGCATGTAGGTTGAACAAGAAAACATCATAGGGAAACTCATCACTCTGCTGGGGAAAAAGCAGTAGTGTTCTGGCAAGAGGAAAGGGTGTGTACATACACAATTTTTTTTATTCAGAGAGAGAAAGAGAGAGCACGGGGCGGGGGGCGGGCAATGGAATGTAACTGGTATGTCCATGTTCAGTGAGTGTCCTGATGCATCTGCCAATTTGGCTTGGATTTCCTGGCAACCACTATTTCACAATATCATTCCATTGAACCAGGGAGAACAACATGACAAAGAACTAAGTGTTCCATCTGCAGCATCAAATCTTTCAGCCACATTATTTTATTCCCACTGACCTTGAAAGAGCTTGTTAAAAGAATTTGCACAATCAAAGAAAAGGTTGCAACATGTTAATACTTGTTATACAATTTTAAGATAAATATTAATGGATAAAAAGAAAGAAAGGAAAGGAGGAGCAAGAAGAGAAGTAGGAGAAGAAATACAAATGCAACTCTAATGCCTAACCTACTTCACAGGGTTGTGAGGAGAAACCTAAGTATCTGAGGAGAAACCTAAGTATGTAGTACACCGCTCTGGGCTCCTTGGAGGAAAAGCGGGATATAAAATGTAATAAAAAGGGGGGGATTAGTTTGTTTTCCTTTTCAGTTAGTCAACATGGCAGAAATTATTAGTTGGTAAGTGTTGGTAGGCTATTAAAGTTATTTTATTAATCAATTTTGTAGCCCATAAAAAAGGTCGAACTGCGAAGTCTACAGAAACTGAGCAGTGATCATTATAACCCAGGACAATAAGCATTTCATTTGCTCTGATTATGTGTAACTTGAAAGCTTGTTTCAAGCAATATAAACATAAACTGGTACAAATAAGATGTTGCTTCATTTCCTCTGTGTTTAGGCAAAATTAGGCTGTTCTGTTTTTACACTCAGCAAAGCTATATTTGCAAGTACTATTCTGTCCATTGTGTTGATGGTAGATCTGACTGATAGATCTCTGGGTGATGTGCAGTAGATCAGCAAGCATTTCTGACTCCCAAAGACTACAACAAAAATTAGGCTGCTGAAACACAGAAGGCTTGCAGGAAGCAAGGAGTAGATTTGTGTGAATTCAGTTCTGGAACTAAAAAAAATAAAATTCCAGCGATGTAAATATGGTCAGAGGCACCCTTGTCTCTAATTCTAAGTGTATGTCTGCACCTCTGAGCCACTATTCTGAAGCTGGTGCTAGTTGGGAAATCTTGGTGTCCTAGTAAAAAAATGAGGTGGATCATGAAAGTCTGAAGTCTGCACACTCCAGGTCCACGAAACACTTTGTTAATAAAGTACTTGAGCAATAGTAGACAACTCAGTAACACTTCAATATCCAACATATTCAATGGCAGAGGCATAGCAAAGTTGGAGCTGGCCCTGGGACAAAAAGTTAAGGTGGGCTCCCTTCCCCCACCCACCACCTCTTCAGAGAGGCATGAGGGAAAGAACAAATAGCAAGCTATAGCCCAGCCAATGGGGAGGCCTCCCTCAGCCCCCCCCCAGGCATTGGCCCCCTTCAAATATAGCCACACCCCTGCTCCATGGTTAGGCAAGTATTACAGCTTACATAATCCAGAAGGTAGAAAACACACAGCAAATTAATAATTTTCCAGGATCCGATTTCTATTATCGGGGGGCTTATTGTCAGATAAGGATTCACAATACAAACTAAGTCAATAGAACAACTACACAGATGCTCACTGTCATTAAAAATTAGTTCCTTGAACACCTATTTTAAAAAAATACTTGATTATCTCAGTCTGTTAAAACAAACTCAGATGCAAGTAAAGAAAAATCAGGGGCAATTTAATCTGCAATTTATGCCAGGGCTTTCTAAAGCCACATAGTAGCAGCACTAATACCACTAGTCCCGATTTAAAATATAAACATACATACTCTTTTTTTCTAATCATAATTTTGTTATGTGCTAATTTTAAAAACAAATGTTTCTGCTTCTAAAGCATGCTGCTTACTATAAAGGAAGCAGAGAAGGTAACTAACTAGCATTCAGTCAACACAGTCTGCAAAGCAGAGGAAGTCTAGAATTTAATGAAAAAGAAAAGCAGAGTCGAGTGCTTGTACTTAGCAAAGGTCCTTTTATTTCTTATGAGAACTACATTGAACAGAGCAGAGCTCTTGAAATACAACATCCATGGGAACCTTAACACCTGACAGCCAGTCCAAACAAGGAGAATATCCCTCTAAGTACCAAATCATAGCTCCCATGCTGACTGACAATGAGTTGCTTCCAGGGTCTCCGGTAAATGTTTGCAACATACAAGAGCAGCAGCTGGGAAGACTGAATATTGGTATCCATGTAAACATTTTGAAATCATGACCTATGCCTCAAAGCTATGAACAAAATATTAATTACTAAAAAGTATTCCAAAGCCTGATTTAATAATGTGCATCATTCTTGCACATTGATTTAATTTCTCCTACCCTGCTTTATAAAAAATGTTTGAGATGATACATGCAACACACTTATCCCCAACTTGCCTGACATGCTAGAATTTCACATACTCAGAAGACAGAGCAATTCTCACTTGAGAAAAAGACCCTGTGAACTCATATTTATCATTCAAAGTACTATTTAATTAATTGCTTTAATTTTCAGTAATCATATGTACCCTAATAACTACTCTACCTTTGTGGTCAGCAGACCATTATAGTATCCTACCTGCCATGCTTAGGACTGAAACTATCTAGGTAGCAACCATCTAGGTAAAACTGAATGACAGGCCTTAAACATGCATTCTTCTTAGCCTGCTAAAGCCTTACTTTCAATTCCTACTAAACAAAGAAATAAAAGCTACACACTGAGCCGTTCATGTTCCCCAATACATCAAATCCACATCTTTCATGAACATTACCTGTTTGTCAAGATAGCAGGTCTTGGCATGCAGAATGGGGGTAAGTTGACTTTGTGATCTTGGCTGTAAGCCAAACATGCTTAATCCATCAACTACAATTTTGGAAGCCTTGTAGCTGTACAATTCCATTCCAAACTGCTGATATGAAACGTGTTTGTTTTGTCTATTACTGAATGTGAACAAAATTTTAGTGTATAGAAAAAGGCCATTCATAAGAGTAAATACATTACAGGTTGCAGGGGAGTAACTATAATAGGGCAAGGGGAGACAGTTGCCCGGGGGCCCACTGCCTTGGGGGGCCCACCAGAGGTAAGTCACATGACTGACTCCCCCAGCCGCGCACCCACCCGGGCTTCCTTCAGTTGTATTCATCCTCCGAAATTGATCTGAGTGTTAAGACCTGGAGCTACCAGAACAGCATGTCTTTCTCTAGTACGCTTAAATGACTTTCATCATCCACAATTTACAAAACCTTTCTAAAAATAATTTAGGATGATGTTCTATTGTGGCACATAGGAGATAGATAGATAGATAGATAGATAGATAGATAGATAGATAGATAGATAGATAGATAGATAGATGCTTTTTGTTACCACTATTCAGCCTCATTTAAGATCTCTTTCATTCATGAGCTGAGCTTCAGTGAGGTGGGAGGGGCATTTTAAAATCTTGTCTCTGGGCCCACTCCAACCTTGCTATGCCCCTGACAGGGCTTATCCAAACTGTTTAGGATCAAAAGTGTTCCAGATTTCAGACTTTTCCGGATTTTGGAATATTTGCATACTGTAATGAGATATCTTGGGCATGGGATCCAAGTCTAAACACGAAAGGTTACTGTACACTATTTTTTAAAGGTTTTATTTAAAGTATAAAAACAAATAATTTACAATAATTACAGGTAGCTGTAAATGTAATGAAAACTAATTGTGAGAAAATTTTCAACACAATAATGTTGCTGGTCATGTTAGACTCAAACATGGCATTTAGGTGGAGATGAAATTCAGATTTCATGTGAAAATAATGTTTTGTACTTACTAAAAAAAGCTTGATCTCTGCTTACAAAAGAAGATAAATGCAACACCAAATACCAGAACTTTGTTTGTTTCATGATCAGCATACCATTAAGTGGCATGTGTTCACTGCGATGCTGACGGATTCACTCTTTCAATACACGATCGAGATCATCATTTTTAGTTCTATGCAGTGTCTTTCTATTTTTCATTAACTTCTGTTCATCACTCTCAGCATAGAACTTCAACAGGTTACCCTTCTGTTTGTTCAGGTCATATATGGTGCTCTTTCCAACACCATACTCTTCTGTAAGACGTTTCACACATACACTGCTGTCCAGTTTCTCCAACAGCTTTACTTTCTGTGCTTCCTCTTTTTCTTATCACTCATAGGGGTATCTGCAGGCCTTTTTGACATTTCTGACAATACACTGTACTGTACCTTTACAAAACATAGCAGGCAACAACAGAGCACCAAAACAAACGCCAAGAGAGCAGGCGCCAAACTGAGCAGGGAGAGGAGGAGGGGGGCTTCCCTCTATCATCCCACCCTCCCTCATCCCCTCCGCTCCGTTCCCTTCTCGTCCTCAATTTACACTTTGGCGGCGGAGCTGCTCCAGCTGCCGGGCTTGTTCTCCCCCGCTTGCCTTTGTCTCTAGCGCCAAAGCGAGTGAGTGTGCTGAGGCGGGTTTTTCCCCCCTTTTGTTACAAGGTGCTCAGCCGCAATGATTCGGTGCTGCAGGCGCACACCATGGTGGTTTCCGGATTTTGGAGCATTCCGGATTTTAGATGTCTGGATTAGGGATACTCAACCTGTATTTCTAAAGAAAATTAAAAACCAGGCCTTTCAGTAATGAAAATAATCTCAAAGCCACTTATGCTTTTTTGATAGATTCATTTTCATTTCCTACCTTAAGACGGTGACTGCTTGGTCTCAATAACACCAACAAAGGTCGGGGTGCCAGGAAGGGTGGTGGTGGTGGGAGGGAGAGGGTACAGAACTAACTGCAGGTGTGGTTCATTCTCTTCCCATCCCAGATGTCCCTCCCTTGCACATGGCCCACCCTGTCAATGACTCTAGGTGCATGGGCTGGTCAGTTGCTGTTGGAAGTGAAGGACTCTGCGCTGTCTCATGTCTCAGTGACAGAGGGGGACAGATTAGAGAGTCAGAGGGCTAGAGGGATCAAGACATTGGTCATCCCTTCTCTACTGCTCTGACACTATCCCTTTGATATGTAGATTGCTACTCTCAGGGACTTCCTTCCTTCCTGCTGCTTCCTCTTCCCTTTTTCTTCTCCCTTGCAACACACACACTTCTCTCTCCCTGCACCATGTGTGCAGAGATGCAGAAACCATCCCTCTTCATCCAGCTAGCTAGCTAGATTAGAGATCCTATCTCTCAATTTTCCTAATTAGAATGGAGTTCACCAATAGACTCCTTATACTGATTTGAAACTTTGAACTGGCTTCAATTTTATTTTACTCTCAGCATATACACATGCCTAGACAGACTCCATTGTGTTGTGCCTCAGTGCACTCTGCTGTAATAGAAGGGTATCTCTTACCAGAGAGAATTCCTAATAGTTGCCAGGTTCCCCAAGCCAGTAAATTATCAGCCCTGGGGTTTTACACCACAGCCGGACAAGAAGAGGGCATGTGTCGGGGAAGTGTAGCTGGGACAGGGTGAGAAGAGTGGGAATGAGCTCCATCTGCAGCTCATTCTCTGTCCCCTCAGCCCCAACCCTACTGGTCGCCACTAACACAAATAATTCATGTTGGTCTGCTACTGCAGCTGAGTATATTTGAAGCTGCATAGGAACCACCATCCCATGGTGGTGAAAAGAACAAAATCATGTAAATAACTCTTCAGTTAGCTAAATTATGTTATATGTCTCCCTACATATTAGATGCACAGTTTGCTTTAGTCTCTACAAACTGTCAATTCATGCAGAAGTGCAATGAACCCATGCTAAGGCAATGATCTTCATTGAGAGGCCTGGAAACCATTGGTGGGTCCCATCAACCTTAAGTATGGCTCCCTGAAAAAAAATGTTTATTAGATCTATCTAAGGCTTCAGCCAAAACTGAATGCACTACCAGCACTGCAGAAGAGACTGTTCCCAATGTGCAGCACTGCATTCTTCTCTAGTGCTGGTGGAAGGGAGCTTTAAGAAAAATGGAGCCTTGTCAAGCTCCAGTGACATCTGGAAAAGTGCATATGGAACACTGGAAAGTAAAGTCCTTTCCAGCACTTTTCCTAGAGCTCTATGGCTCAGACTTATCAGTGCTCTGTTTCTCTTGAAGCCCACCCTGGCCCCAAGCAGTACTCAAAGCAGAGGTGGCTCGTGAACTCACCTCCGGGGGCGGCGGCTTCTTAAATGGAGTAAATGGAGATGGTGCTCCATGCCGCCCAGCAGCCCCCACGATGGGGAATCACCTCCGCCACTCACCTCGCCACTGGTGGGGGCTCGCCTCCATGGGAGCCAGGTGAGTGGCGGAGGTGATTCCCCGTCACAGGGGCTGCTGGGCGGCACGGAGCACCAGCTCTGTTTACAGTTTTAGAAGCCGCCCGCCACCCCCCACCAGAGGTGCGTTCATGAGCCGCACCTGCTCAGAAGTCAGTGCAATGGGTGCAGTGCAGTGCACTAACTAAAGTGGCTTCGGTTTGAAAAATAGTGAAGATCACTGCACTAGGGCATGCAGAAGTTTTCTCAATATTTAAAAATAGCTATTTAAAAATCCTGCAAATGAAGGAAATCTCTACTCACTGCTGATAGGTAGTACAGGTATCCTCTTTTAATTCACAGGCTACCAGTAAAATGGCATATAATTGCAGACGCTGTTAATTACTTGTGTGCAGAATGGGGGCCTGAGGACTGAGAGTCATATGTAGCTCTCCAGTGCTTCCTGTGTTTTCAAGCTAAAATTTTCAACAGGGCTCAAGTCCACAGACATTTTTGCTTCTTTTGGCAAGAATGGCTGTGTAATTAACATTTCTCTATTTCTTCTATTTTTTTGCCAATCCAAATTTTGCAAAATTCCAGCCATTTTGACGAGTAACATTTTACTCTCCTCTTTTGACCTCCCTTCAGACATTGATTTATAGAGACAGACAGTTTAGAACTACTTAGCAAGGTAAGAGTGTGATAATTGCAAATAATTCTTAAAGACTGACACTTGTGGCCTTTCAATTGACATGAAGCATTAAATGCTACTTTCTCCATACCCCTAGAGAAGGTTGCAACAAAGAGGTATCACTCAGAGAGCTGTTTTTGTTGGCTGTGCCCTTCTTCTCCTGTTGCAGGATCTACCTATCTGAAAGCAAATAGAAAACTCACATCTGTCCTCTCCGTGCAGCAATCTGGAAGGCGGGTAACAGAAAGCAGTCATTAAAAGGAAGCGGGCAGTGGGGGAGACAAGGAAGACAATACAATTTGCAATAGTCATCCTTTCTCCCAAGCAAGTGATGGTGTTGCATTTATTTCTGCTGATCAATTTGACTGCCTCTAGCACATCTGCTCATGAGCTGAAAAACGGCAATTGCCCTCTCCGAATTCATAAATAAAGTAACGTGCAAGCTGACAAACAACTACGAGAGAAAATATATGTGCCTTTCATAAGCAAGACAAATCACTCGTTCTCACTGAACGCTTCCAGCAGGAGCTCACTAATTCAGTATTTATTTGTAAAGCATATGCACTGTGTCCGAAGCAGTACATTAAGAGAGATCTGAGCCATCCGGTTGCTTTGATTAGGTTATTCAACCCAGAGTTACCTAAGATTCAGGGGCACATTTTTAAAATGAGGAACTGTACATATGGAAAACAGCCTACCAATCATACTTAGGATTTATTGCTGGCTTCTTACACTAAGGAATTATTTCAGACTGAAAACCAAGCATAAGCTATGCAACAGTGATCATTTAACAAAAGGCTTCCACTTCTCACCCCAGTCATTACTTTTATTACACTGCTAAAGAATGTTTTGAAACTCTTTTGATTTAGTCAAAAGATTATCCTTAGAGCAAGATTGCTTCCACACATGAGCCTTTTTTCCTGGTATTGCTACAAAACATCCAGACAACATGGTTGCCAGATGGCTGCAATTTAGAGTGCTCTTCTGCCTGTTTTCCCCTTCAGATGTGGTTTGTGGTGATTTTGTGAAGGGGGGCAATATTATTATTATTATTATTATTATTATTATTATTATTATTTATTAATTTGCCACCCTTCTAATACACTACTGCTCCGGGTGGCTCACAACTTTAATAAAACAGATACAATGTAAAGAAAAAGTTGATAAAATTAAACCAGTTAGAAGACCAGGCTAAAACCACACTTAAAATTGCAAATTTTAAAAGTCTCAAAGTAAAAGTTAGTCAAAAAGGTAAAAACTGAGAACTAAAAAACCTACTAGATATAAGCAGCATATAAAACATTTAAAAGCCTCTTTTAAAAGATGTTTTAAATTTTTTTTTAAAAAAAACATTGAAGAAAGGAGCATGGTAAAGCGGCGGTGGGGGGGGGGAGGGGAGACAGCCCAAAAGGCCCAGTCTCTAGTCCTCGCCAACTGGATCTCTGTTCGTGACAGGGCCATGAGCAGGGCCAGAGATGCCAAGCAGAGAGCCCTAAAGATTCATATGGGTGAATGCAATCCAACAGGTACCCCAGCCCCAAGCTGTATAGAGCTTTAAAAGTCAATACCAGCACCCTGAATCTAGCCTAGAAGCATACTGGTGACCCATCTTTTACAACTTTTAAAAGGGTCATCAAGTCGCATTTGTTCACCCAGTGTTCTAGCCTGTGTTTGGTCATATTCATTCTGAGTTTTCTGCCAACAATGCTCAATTCGTCTACCTGCTTGCTTCTCTGTCCACAACTCACCTGTATACCAGGGAGTCGCTTGGATTCAGCTGGTTGGGAAAGGACACCGAGATGCAACTGCGTCAGTTGCCTGACCCATCTCCTCATACAAGAGGGAGACCAGGGCATCAACAGGATCATCAACTCTCTCAGCAGGAAAATCACTCAGAACTGTCAGGAATCCATTAGGATCCAAAAGCCTCCAAGGGTGGATCATCCTAACTTGTCCCCTTGCCCTGCAGAGGTGTATTGGGTCCACCCTTAATAATATTTCCCAGATAGTAATCAATCCATGACAAGGCCTGCTGGACTATCCACGGAGCAATACTATAGACTCAAAGATCACATTGAGCATATGGCCTGCCACATGTGTGCGACTAGAAATCAGCTGAGATAAGTCCATGATCATCATGAAGGACATGATGGTCATCATTAGCATGACCATATTCAACCTCTCCTGGATGGGACTGAACTCCCTCTTAAGGAACAGGTCCACAATGTGGAGGTGCCAATTCATCCAGTTTTGCTACTTGGTGTGCAGTTTTCCAGCTTTGCTTTTTTCAAGCTTTTTCCAGTGCCTTTTTCAAGCTTTGGCTGGTATGCCAGCTGCACCACGACCTGGAGAAAATTGGTGCTACCTCAGTTATTGATGCTCTTGTAGTGCGGCCAAGGCTACATTACTGAAATGTGTTTTACTAGGGACTACTCTTAGAGCTAGTTCAAAATGGCTGCTGACTAAACCTGGCCAACATCCATAGTGGCTCACCCTAACAAGCCAGGAAGATACCAAACAAGGCACAGCTGCCTCTGGTTCCACCCCTCTCGCATTCAGGCCTATGCCAGCGTTAACAGAAGCCGTGCTGCCTGCAGGCCAGCCATTCATCAGGTAGAAGTGTGTGGGCTGGTCCATGATTTCTCAGCCTACACAGCTCTACCTGGCAAATGGCCAGGCTGCAGGCAGCACAGCTCTCATTAAGGCTGGGACAGGCCGGGATGGAGGAGAGAAGCAGAACCCGGGCTTCCAGGAACCAGAGAGCTTCACCTCCTTTTGTGTCCCAGGCTCGTTAGGATGCGCCACTACTGGCCAACATTATTATATCATGCCCGTGATGAAAGGATTGCATAGCTACCATCTGTTACAGTATTAACAGTTTGTTAATTCAAAATGTGAGCTTTACACTTAAAAACTCTAAACGATTAGAACCAGAGTAGAGCAAAGATCTAAGCAAAAGTGTGAAAGGCGGGAAATATTTCTTCTTAAGAACCCTGACACTTCTGTATAATGCGGGGGGCATTATTCATTATATACACTGCCCATTTTATGATGTGATAAGGGGGGAAATGCTGGCGCAGATTATTGATACATTTATGAGGTCAGATATGGCATGTTTAAACTACCTTCTTGCAGATGCGATTCAATGTGTTAGTTACCAAGTTCTTACCTTTGCTCTATTGTCTTTTAAACTTAAAAAGAGATTTATATCTACTTAGCCTCTCTCTAAATTGTAGATGTCTAGCCTTATTCTATAAGCTTTATTTATTTATTGATGCAACTGCAGATAGGTTTTTTAGGTTATTATTTTAACTGTATATAATTAAGATCCCGCTCCCTCACTTTTTTTCTGTTATGTTACACTTACATTTTATTTCATGATTTCCCCCCTCTGTTCTAATTTTACATCATGTTTTATGTTTTGTTATGTTATGACCAGTGGTTACAACAATAAACAAACTTACTTACTTACTGGGCTCAATTCAAAATATGAGCTTTACACTTTAAACTCCTAAATGAGTTAGAACCAGAGTAGAGTAAAGATCTAAGCAAAAGTGTGAAAGGAGGGGGAATTTCTTTTTAGGAACCCTGACACTTCTGCATGGAGGTGTCAAGTCCTAATAAGGACCCACCATCAATTGTAAGAAAAGTCTACTAAAGCTGAAAGCTTCATCCCATTCTGACTTACAATAGTATCTTTATAAACATTTCAATGATTTCCCATTTTTTCCTAGAGGCCTTTATCAACCAGTGCACTGAATGTTGTACCCCCAGGGCCCAATAAAGACAAGACACATATATTTGGATGAACTAGGGCCATTTTCTTTATTCAGTTATGTGCATCCTGTAGCGAGGCATGACATTTCAGAGTGTGGTTACCCCAACTAACGGCCAGCCTCATAAGGAGGACTGCCCAACCCCAGGCAACAGAATGGGTGTTAATACCGCCCGGAATGAATCCAGACCTCATAACAACTATGGGATGAAATCCTGCTGAAGGGAGGTCAGACAGACCCACCCAGGCCGCAAAACTCTGAGTGTTGGGTGCCAGCCTGCCCCTGAGTAGGGGCGCATTCCAACCCAAAGGCTGCAAAACCTGCAAGGGCTGTCCTCGGCTTGCCTACTCACCCAAAATGGTCCTCCAGTTACACACCAATTAATACATTTTAGTAAACTAAACTGCACTCATCGTCAAGTGACCAATCAAAAGGTGACAACCCTACATGAGTTTCAGTGAGAAGTAGGAGATAAAAAGCCACACCAAAGCCAATCAGGTGTGACCCAAAAAGTTCCTACTTGGCCCCAAAGGCGACTAGACTTCCCTCACTGAAATGGGTAGGAAGGAGGGCTGCTCAATCCAGTAAACTGAGAACAAGTGCTGTGGAGCTGGCTTATTACATTGCCTCTCCTGATTTTCTATTGGCTGGCCCGTATCACATGACAGGTTTCAACATGGTGGCCTCTGTGTCTACCTCAAGGGGCCAAAAGCACAAGCCTGCCCCCCCCCGTGGGCCCCTAAAAGCACCACAGAGCGGTAATTCGGTCCAAATTGGTATAATTATCAATTCCACGATTTGATAATTATTGAATCAATATTTATCCACAATTCAATAATTTTTGCATCATATAACAATCTGATCACATCTGATAATTTTGTCTGTACACAGCTCTAATTTTTAGTCCTTTGCTGTGTTTTCAGCTGTGGAATTTTTATGGCCGCATTTTGTTTCTTTTTTGTTTTGAATGATTGGGTGTTTTATTACCACTTTTTTGTTAGTCACTTTGTTATTACTTGGATAAGGTGCAATATAAATCTCTAATACACATGAATTTGCAAATATACTTATTTTTCACTGTTTTCACACATGCTGGGAAGGCATGGACAGTTACATAATGACCTACAAGCAATTGGCATGCCTTTCCCTGAACAGAATTGTTAGCCATTTAGGGAAATCATCATACTGTGATCCCCAATCTGCCCTCTTAGACTTCAGACCAATTCCCACATTGCTAATTAGAAGTATTCCCTGTTCTGTGGTCAGCAAGAGCCTCAATTGCCATCCTAGAAATGAATTTGTCATCCTGCTCTTCCAAGTCTACCTCTGCTTTTTGTTGAGAGCAAATGGATCCAGAAGGCTTCTGCATCTGAAACCCAAAGAGGATAAGCATAATGATATAGAGTAAAGGATAAATAAAGATTCCAAGAGCCATACAGACTAAATATATAGTATTACCGAGTTGGAAGGGACCCAATAATCTAAGCCCATACATACTGTTTTAGTTTGGGACAGTTCTTTCTAAAACCCAAAACAGCTCCTAGAAGCCAGAGCTACATCAAGCACTTTCAGTGCAAACTGCTTGATAGCATGTACTTTTGATCTTCAGCTATAACATTTCTTTTTAAAAGTAACCAACTGAAAACAAACATTTTTATTTCTGACGATAGAAATATTACTATAAGCCTGCAGCTAATAAGGTAGCTGGTTAGTTCAAATCAATGTGTGAAACATAGTCCACTGTTTCCTGCCAGGGACAACAGCAGCAAGTGACTCCATATTATTATTTATTTATTTATTTACTCGATTTTTATACCCGAGCTGGCTCAGGGCGGTTTACAATTTAAAAACAGAAATCATTAAAAACAATTAAAACAGAAATACAAATATAAACAGCAATTTAAAAACATCTTTAAAAACAATTAAACTATCAAAACAATTAAAACCCTGAAAACCAGGTTAACATTAAAACAATTACAACTAATAAAAAACCCTGAAAGGCCAGGCCAAACAGATGGGTTTTAAGGGCTCTCTTGAAGGACAGTAAAGAATTAAGATTACGAATTTCAATAGTCAGAATCCTCCTTCAGGCCTAGACTCAAGATCTAGCAATCGATGCCTTCTTGCCTAGTGACCTTCCTGGAGAAAGTCAAGAAGCCCCCATGTGCAGTCTTGGCCAGCTCCATTATTTTTCCGCTTCACTACCAACTATTGCTTGACTAGGTCCCTGCTTTTCAGGTCACTGCCTCCTTTTCTTAAGTCTCAAACTTCCTTCAGAGACTGCTCTCTGATTATCCTCCTTACTGCGTAGTTTCCGCTATCCTTTTCCCTTTTCCTTATTCTCCAACTGTTAGAAGTGTCTTTATCCATCCGCTGCCTACCTTTCCAGGGCCTTCCCTTCTGCCTGCCTGTCTATGGCCATCCCTGTTCCTTAGCTTCCAAGCCTTCTTCCTGGATCCTCAACGACTCCCTGTTGGAGGTTTCCATCAGAGCCAGAGACAATTGTTTAACTCCTCGCAGAATTTGGGAAAATTGCTTTGTTCCCCGAGCAAATAAACATTCTGAGGCAATGTATCAATCGATAAAGTATCCAAGACTTAACTATCACAAGCATAACCCCTACTAATTTGGCAAAGAGGCACCTTTTAATGTGGTGATTCTCTTTATTTAGCAGGGGGAGAGTAACTGGCCCTATTCTTGCTCACTTCACTGTTGGTGAGATTGGGTCGACGTAGTTATGTGTTTGGGTTCATCTAGAGATGGGGAGACAGGGGGTGCCTTGGTTGAATGTGGGGCAGCTATTCCGGTGGTGGTGGGGAACAGAAGAAGTAACGTTGGCAGATCAGCAGGCCGTTACAGGGGAAGGGTAGTCAGAAATTTAATAGCTGTCTCCCCTTCCGGCTTTCCTGCCAGCTCTTTGACCTCGGGGAGCACTGCCAACAACCCACATAGCTTTACCTTTCTCCTCTGCAATGCCATGTCGGTCCAAAATAAACCCGAGGTCATCCATGATTTGATTATGGATGAAGGGGCTGACCTGGTGTATATCACCGAGACTTGGTTGGGGGAGGCTGGTGGCCCAGTCTGGTCCCAGCTTCTTCCTCCAGGATATTCTGTAGTGGAGCAGGTGAGGAAATGTGGGTGGGGAGTTGGAGTGGCTGTTGTCTATAAGGACAACATCTCCCTTACCAGGGTCCCTGTTGAGGTATCTGACCATATTGTATGTGTGTACCTAAGTTTGGGGACCAGGGATAGATTGGGACTTCGGTTGGTGTACCAATCACCCCGCTGCTCAACAGAATCCCTTACTGAGCTCACGGACTTGGTCGCAGAACTTGCACTGGAGTCTCCCAGACTTTTGGTGCTGGGGGACTTCAATGTTCAATTCAGGACCAATCTGTCCGGGGCAGCTCGGGAGTACATAGCGGCCATGACAACTATGGGCCTATCCCAAGTGGTCTCCGGACCGACGCACATTGCAGGTCACACACTTGATTTGGTCTTTTACTCTGATCAGGGTGGTGTTCTGTGGGTGGGGACTCATTTCCCCATTGTCATGGACGGACCACCATCTGGTTAAGGTTAGGCTTACAACTACTTTCCATCTCTGAGGGGCCTATTAGAATGGTCCGCCCAAAGAAGTTATTGGATCCAGTAGGATTCCAAGAAGCCTTGGAGGGATTTAATGTTGGCTCTACCAGTGATCCTGTTGATGACCTGGTGCAAAACTGGAACAACATGCTCACCAGGGCAGTAGACATGACTGCTCCTAAGCGTCCCCTCCGACCTGCTTCAAAACAGGCCCCTTGGTATATAGAAGATCTACAGGGGCAGAAGGGGCAAGGTAGGCAACTGGAGCGCAAGTAGAGAAAGACTTGACTTGAATCCGACAGATTACAACATAAAGCACATTTAAAGATCTAATGGTCAGGCAATATGTGTGGCAAAGAAGCGGCTCTTTTCTGCCCGTATTGCATCTGCGAGTTCACGTCCAGCAGAGTTGTTCAGGGTTGTGAGGGGGCTAGTAAGTGCCCCCCCTCCTTGAATCAGAATTTGGAGCCATCAGTTACCCACTGCGATGTGTTTAAAGAATTTTTTGCAGATAAAATCTCCCAGATTCAGGCTGACTTAGACGGAGACTCCACAATTAATTCGATGTCTGAATTGGAAGTGTCCGACAACTCCTCTTATGTGGTTCGACTGGATCGGTTTCAGTTTGTGACTCCTGAGAACGTGGACAAGCTGCTTGGAGCAATGAGGCCTACCACTTGTTCTCTTGACCCTTGTCCAACATGGCTTGTTCTATCTAGCAGGGAGGCTGTTGTAGGAGGCCTGGTAGAAATCATAAATGCTTCTCTGAGGGAGGGCAGGATGCCTCCTTGTCTTAAGGAGGCAATTATTAGACCACTTCTTAAGAATCCTGCATTAGATCCCTCAGAGTATAGGCCTGTTTCCAACCTCCCATGGCTGGGCAAGGTAGTTGAGAAGGTGGTGGCCTCTCAACTCCAGATGGTCTTGGAGGAAACTGATTATCTAGACCCATTTCACACTGGTTTTCGGGCGGGCGATGGGGTGGAGACTGCCTTGGTTGGCCTGATGGATGATCTCCAATTGGCAATTGACAGAGGAAGTGTGACTCTGTTGGTCCTTTTCAATCTCTTGGCAGCTTTCGATACTATCTACCATAGTATCCTTCTGGAACATCTGAGGGTGTTGGGGGTGGGGGGCACTGTTTTACAGTGGTTCCGCTTCTACCTAGGACAGATTCCAGATGGTATCGATTGGAGACTGTTGCCCTTCAGAATCTGAGCTTAAGTATGGTGTCCCTCAAGGCTCCATACTTTCTCCAATGCTCTTTAACATCTACATGAAACCGCTGGGAGAGGTCATCAGGGGATTTGGAGCTGGGTGTTATCAGTATGCTGATGACACTCAAATCTACTTCTCCATGTGGAATGTGCTCCCTACTGAGATATGATCCTCCCCATCTCTGACAATTTTTAGAACGCATTTGAAAACCCACCTCTTCACCCAAGCTTTTTCTGTTCTTTAAAATTTTAAGGATTTAATTTGTGGTTGATTTTTAAATTGTTAAATTGTTTTAAGTTTTTGTATATATTTTAACTTGTTTTATACTACTGTTAACCGCCCAGAGACGAAAGTTTGGGGCGGTGTACAAATGTAATAAATAAATAAATAATCACCCCCAGCACAGTACCTCCAGTGACTATTGCTTATGTTTCTTTTAGATTGTGAGCCATTTGGGGACAGGGAACCATCTTATTTCTTTATTATTTCTCTGTGTAAACCACCCTGAAGGGTGGTATAGAAATGGAAATAATAGATAGACAGATAGATAGATAGATAATGTGATTAATTTTTAATTATATAAGCATGTTGCCTGTAGTCATAGGTAAATTGTGTGGTATGTGAGGGAATGTGCATTGTGTGTGCGCTATGTGCCAACCTTCATACCAAACAGATAATGAATCGTAAAACTTCTGTTAAATGAACACACAGAATGGGGGGCACGTATCACCTGTATTCTATGGTCAAATATTACAGGCGCACAGCCACAATCCTCCTTTGAACTTGAGAGGCTGGAGAGGCTGGTATTCTCCACTTCAGATTCCCCATTGTAAAATGCGAGTTAGTAACCTCTCTCGTTTGTAGCAAGAATAAATCCAAATAGGAATCATAAACTCAAGCTCAAGTATAATACAATTTATTATGAGTTGGTTGTGAATCCTTGCTAAGTAGACATAGAGGAACCTTTTAAAGTGAGACTTCTCATTTTTAACTCCGAGAGAGCAATTATGCCTATCCAGCACCAGTGTCTTTCTAGTGGCTGTTTCTGCTGTCTAACTTGCCTTACTTTTTAGATGGTAAGCCCTTTTAAGAGAGGGAATAATTATACTCCTTTTTGTCTGTAAACTGTTTTGAGATTTTGCTGTTGTTGATAAGCTGTATATAAATATCCTTAATCGTAATAGCTGACATAATGCACAGCCTACCACCTTCATAATTCAAGGTTGACTCAGCCTTCCATCCTTCCGAGGTCGGTAAAATGAGTACCCAGAATGTTGGGGGCAATATGCTAAATCATTGTAAAACCGCTTAGAGAGCTCCGGCTATAAAGCGGTATATAAATGTAAGTGCTATTGCTATTGCTATAATTGTCCGGCCCAGGGCTGCTGTGGACTTCAAAACCTGACCTGATGTTGTTTTGAAGTAGCAACTGCAGAAGTTCCAGGAGTTCCCCATTAGTGACAATGGAGAAACCTCTGGAAATGCAGCTTCCACAACCGCTGCTTCAAAACAGCGTCAGGGATGCCTTTGAAGTCCGTGGCAGTGGGTTGTGCACCACAGCAGATAACAACAACAAACCAATGCATGATATACAGATTCTGTGAAAATATTCTTTCATCCTGCCCCCCCCCCGCCACTCCCTGGTTGGCCTCTGTGAAGGTTCTAGGTTAGTAAGGGCTAAATGGTCTTCACAATTAGAAAAGCAAGTTAGGGATCTTCTGGACACAGATGACTTTTTGCAACTCTGTGCACTCTCTTGTCAGAGCCCTTAAATGTGGGTTCCCTCACTCATTACCAAATCCTTGTTCAGAAGATCCAGCACTGTCTAGGTCAAGCCACTAAAACTGGCCCCATTGGGAGATGTAAATTCTAGGGTTGGTTTAACCAAGATTATACTGCAGCAAAAAAAGACCTGGCCACAAAATTCAAACTGTATAGGGCTAACATGGATGCGGTGATGGCCGAAGAAATATTAGAACAGAAGAAGCAATACAAATCAATAATTAGAAAGAAAAAGAGAATTGCAATAAGGGAATCCTGGGAACGGTTATATGCAGCCTCCAGAGCAAAAGACTCAAGAACATTCTGGATGATTGTGTCGGCCAGTTCTAGTGGGAACTCCTCCAAGCTGGGGTTCCCACTAGGTGTCCCATCTCAGCGGACACCTGGTTAACATTTTAAGGCCATTTACTTGGCTGATTATACCAGGGATACATCCCTTTTGCTTCATTTAGACTCTCTCACTTAGACTCTCATTTAGACTCTCTCCCAGTTTGGCCTCCTGTCACCACCCAAGAAAGGCTGGGTTCTGAGTTGGGAAGTCCACATTGGACCAGGCCCTGGTTTTATGGCATCTAACTGAAAAGTATGCCGGAAAACCCTCCTCCTCTTTATATCTTCTGGGTCCAATTCAAAGTGCAAGTTCTCACCTTAAAAACCCTTCAGAGCTTAGCATCTGCTTACCTTCAGGACCACCTCTCCCAGCCAGTCCCGTCCCATCCTGCAATATATTCTCAGGTTGCCCTTCTTTTGGTCTCTGGTCTCAGAGGGGTCCATAGTACTACCGTTTCCCCGAAAGTAAGACCTAGCAGTAATTTCTGATGTACCGCTAATTGCCCTAGTGCATTTTTGGGGGCTAAAATTAATATAAGACACTGTCTTATTTTCGGGGAAACACGGTAGGGACCGTGGAAGGGCTTTCTCTGTTGCTGCCCATTCCCTTTGGAATTCTCTTCACCACCACTGCCCGATTTGGTCTGCCTCCTCCCTTTTCAGCCTTTAAAACCTTATTGAAGGCATTTCTTTTCCACCAGGTGATCGTGACTCTGGAGCAAACTGGCCTACACCTCCACAGACCCACGATTACTCCTACTCCATATATCTATATGCTATATGAAAACACCTCACTGAGAGTAAAGTGCAATAATAAAGGTCATCTGTCTGAACCTGTAACCACACGGAAGGATGTTAAGCAAGGATTTATCCTTGCTCCTTTTCTGTTTAGTTTCTATATTAATTTTTTTAATTCCCCTTCTGGATAATCCTCCATCCGCCTAAGCTAGCAGGCAGACCCATCTTAATCCTATTTTGTGCCAATGATGCAGCTATACTATCGAGGACATTGGTTGGTACGAGAAGAGCGCTACAAAGACTTGCACAGTTCTGCAAAGATGAGTCCCTAGTCATAAATACCCAAAAGATTAAGGTTATGGTATTTGCCAAAAGACTGAAAGAACACAAATGGCAAAATTAACACGAGTAGGGTTGAGCAGGTTAGGAGCTATAGGTACTTGGGTTTAGCTGTCCACACAAATGGTACAAGGGGTACACAATGTGAACATGCTGCAGCAAGTGCACAGAGGGGTGCATCTGCTATAGTAACATTTTTCCACACTAGAGGGGGCTATTTCATCCCAACAGCTGTCAAGGTATACCAGGCCAAAACATTGGCACAAATGCTATACTGTGTCCAGATCTATTTCACCTGAAACTTCAAACCCATGGAAGCTGTTCAGTCTAGATTCCTTCATGCCATATTCCAAATGCCTAGATATGTTTCAAAAGCCACCCTATGCCTAGAGGTGGGTTTAACTAGAGTTGAGCCCCAGGGATGGCTTCACACATTTAATTACTAGTTCAAATTATATTTTTGCCACCATGGCCGGAGCCCCCAGTATTGAAAGAGGAGTTCCATTCTAATTGGTGTAAAAGTCTTCGTGATAAATTGGGCAGATATAGCCTCTCTCCACAATATCTAGTTTCATTGGGACACAATGTCGCCAAAGAAATTATTAAACAACATATTGTGGATATGGAGAAGCAATCTGATTCAATTCTTGTTAACCTTAGTAGCATTCCAGGTGACTTCTCATACTACCCTCTGTCAGCAGCGTACCTTACAAATTTAACCACTCTAAATCAAAGAAGAGTGTTCTCGCTGGCGCGGTTTAATGCCCTGCCTTCTGCCATTTTGGATGGCAGATTTAAGAGAATATGGATCAGGAACCAGCTATGTCCATGCGGTTCGGGCAATATTGACTCCATCTCACATGTGCTTTTATGCTATTTATATTCTAGGGACATTTGCATTGCCTGGATTAAACCACTTATAAAAAAACATGCCAGGTCAATCAGAAGAGTATTATATTTCCTTTCTTCTGGCAGTATACAGCAATTACAGCAGGGTTAGCAAGATTCTGTGCCACAGCATGCAAACTGAGATGGGAGCAGTTGATTAATTGTAATTGAGACCTCTGGTATGTATATGTTTTGACACCCAGTCCTGTTTTTGATCTTATTTTACTTTAATTTTATTTTCCATTTTATTTTCTGATTGCTGGTCACTGACTGTAATAATACATTCATTCATCCTCACAGGCCTCCTGTTTTTACTAGCCTTCCCCTGAAATATGTTGGGTGTCGGGACTTGCACAGGTACCTAAAATCATTATTAATTCTGTTAACTACCAGTCGCTTTGTAAAACAAGGGCCAGAACCTTTTCTCACTATAGCCTAAGAATTACATAGGAAGTATATTGACTACATATATATTGGCTAATGTTTTATGAAGGGAACAGAGTGCACTGTTATTCCATTACAAACACTTTGGATTAACTGAAAAGGGTACAGTTTTTTAAAGATCACTTTCCATACATACCCCACATGAATTGTAAATCGTCCTAAGATTCTATATGGGGAGGTATATAAATACAACAAATAAAATGAATGAATGAATGAATGAATGAAAATCAAGAGTGAAAATAATGTACTCCATAGTACAAAAAATGTACACTTGCTTGTGTAAAGGAGCTGCAATTTGCTATAACTCCCAAAGCTTGGTTGCTGCTGATGTGTACAAGTTCTCTCTCTCTCTAGTGGCCTCCAAGATGTGGAACCCCCAACTCTGGGAGATTCGCTTGGCATCAAGCTTATTCACCTTTCAGTGTTCACTGAAGACCTGGCTCTTTCATCAGGCTTTTAATTAGTCATGCTCTTTGCCTTTGGTCTTTATGTTTACAGTGCTTCTTTTACTTTTGGGGGGGGGATGGGGGGGATGTTGTAATTTTTATTATGTTTGTTTGACTTTAACTCTGGCTGTGAACCACTTTGACCATCTGGATAATTGGTAAGCCAATATGTAATTTTTCATAAATAAATAAATAGCCACAAAATGAACAGTCCCCTTTTCTTCACACATTAATATACAAACACTTTTTCCACACTGAGCTCATCTTGGTGCAGGTAATGTATGTCATGCGTAAAGCAACCCTAGTCATAAGATACTTTTAAACAGTTCATTAAGCCTGGCCTCACAGTGCAGCCTTCCCACAGTCAGAATCCCACTGTCTATAAAAAGAAAACTGAGCAGATTGCTATCATGTCTAGTGAAGGCCTTGTTTCAGAACACTTACTAATCTGAATTCAAAGTGTGGAGGTTTGGTGGTGGTGGTGGGAATCCCTGACATCGGGAAACAGATATTAAAAGCCTACCTGATTTCCAAATGAATTGTAAATGTTACCAAGGAAAGAACATACAGTATCTAGAGTTAGAGCATTCAAAATGACTTAGTCAACTTAGTCAAAATTTGTCTTGATATACAAACTAAGCAGACACATGCTTCTGTGGAGATTTTGAAGATAGGGTGGGGTGCGGGGGGGGGGTCCCTTCCCCAGGGACAGAGGAAACAGACACATGCTATATCAACTAAAACTCCTTGGCAGCAACTTTTAACACAAGTGAGTTTGCAGTTGTTGCCCCTGATGAAGACATTTGTTGAAACACATCTTCAAATGTACCAATAAATTCTCATTTGGCACTTGCTTGAAGTTAATCTCATTCTTGTTTGTTTAGGAATCCAGTCAGATGCAGAACCAATGATATCACTGTTAACATTGCCAACTTTGGATCTTGGATCTAGGAGATTTGAAGCAGTGTGAATTGGCTATACCAATATTATTTTAACACTATAAAAAGGATTAGAATAATCATTCTGAAAGGAAAAAATTCATAAGAGGATTTTTCAGTTTTCTTCCAAATTTCCAGTTTTTTGATGTCAGGCTTCAGAAAAAGGAAATAAAGATAGTTAGCAAGAAAGACAGATCAGAAACAAGGGTGACAGATTGATTTCCATTAGGTCACTAGGCTGGGAGCCAAGAACACTGGTTCTAGTTCTTGCATTGTTTAGCAGTTCATGATCTTTTCTCTAGACAAGGACTTTACACTGCTTCTGCACACACATACACATATACTCCAAATAATGAAAAAATAACTCCAGATCATTTCAGGCAGAATTGAAAATAGAACTGAGCTTTCTAATATGACAAAAGCAAATCTCATCCACTCAACCGTACCACCTTTCAAAGCAATTATGCAAAATCTTTTCATTTGGCTATGCTGCCTGCTGCAACTATAGATTTGATAACACTTTTCACGCTATGGAGAGCACTTAAAACTGAGCTATTAGCACCCACTTCTGTTCTCTGCCTCTCTATCCAGTGCCATGTTTCTGCACCAGGGACAGGCAGCTGAGAATAAAAGGTAACAGCACAGGCTTTCTTTTTCTTACCTAGGCTAGGAACAAGTCCTAGCACAAACAAATCATCTTTTCAGTAGGACATGTCCTGGCTCAATTATCCCAATCATGCAACAACATTAGACCCAAAGCACAATGCGAAATACTTTTTACATATACTGCATGTGCAGACAACTAGGCTTAGGTCTCTCTTTGACACAACTAACCTGTTGGCTAGTTTTGTGTTCAGCATAACAGGAAATACAGTTTGGAGTACAATAAATAAAAGCATTGTTTGACCTTTAAATTAAGAAAGCTGACAATTAAATCAAACAAAGTAGCTGAAGTATACTGGCTGACAGAACAGCCTACTGCAGGTGGTTCTAATCCCACCTCGTAGTGTTGCTGGCTCACAGTAAAGCATTTTTGTGCAGTAGTACAAATATTTTGAAGAAATGGCCCTCACTCCATGCAACCTGTGTCTGTCTAAGGAACGGCTCTGGAACACAAGTAAGTTCCTTTGTCCATGCTTCACTTGCAAGACCACAAGAGTGAGAAGTTATTAGCACCACCCATTTTAGGCTGCTCTTTATGTTAGTCACTGTTCTTAATTTGAGAGAATGATAATGTAAAAAGTCTTGTCCTATACCAAACAAGTCTGCAATCCAGATCATCCAGCATTTCCTACTGCAGTCACATCTAGGTTTATTTTGATAAGCAGGAAACACCAAATCTGGCTGCAAAAACAAGGTTTTTAATCATAATTTCCTCAGATTATGAAGAGTGGCTAACATCTTGAGCCCTTTCTCACAATCGCATGAGAGGACTTCAGGATGGGCAGCAGGGAAGGCAGCAGAAGCTCGTCTTCCCTGTCAACTGTGGATCACGCACCCAGACGGTCCACTGCTCCTTCAGGCAGCACGGAGGTCAGTTGTGTCGTCCCAGTCCCCAGAAATCCCACACTGCACCACACGAGTGTGTGGTGCATTGTGGGGATCCCCCTGGTGACAACCAAGGAGTCCGCTCCAGTGCCCGCGCCGGCTGGGAGCAGCCATCAGCCACACACAAGCAGTTAGCCGGAGTTAAGAGCATGCTCATGCCCTTAATCTCAGCTAACCAGTGGGCTCCATAGGTGGGAGCCACACAGCTTCTGCCAGTTCTCATGAGCAGCCAAGCCTTAGCTTAGCTGCCTTAGCTGCCCTAGCCTGGTCTTGGCTGCTCGTTAGAATAGCCTCCCTTATTAAAAGTGCAAATGTTAAGAAAGTCTGTGGTGATGGACTGAGAAAGCCTTCACCGAACTTGCCCAGTCCTCCTCTGGATATGTGCTGAGAATCAGCAACATGTTTCTAATTGTACAGAGCAGTTCAAGAGTGCAAACAGAACTCAGGAATATTAGCCCCCTTGTGAAACTCAAATGATGTATCAAAAACATCATCTGGCTGGAATGCAAAGGTACCCACCCTTCTGATAGCACTTTCACTCAAGGGGTTGGAAAAGCAACCCCAAACCTAGACATATTGCTTCATTAGCAAAAGTTCTTGTACACGATATTGCACAAACTCTTTTCAAAACCTCCCCCTGCCCAATGAACAGGTTTATTCAAAAATTTCTATATTATAACAAAATCATTACAACAAAAAGGTGGGGGTATGAGACAAAAACAGAAACAAACATAAAAGGAAGGAAAAGAAGGGGGAGAATAAAGGGGTTAAGACACATTGAATAGAGAGGTTAAGAACACATTGATTTGAAATAAACAGAGGAAAATATGCAAACAACTCTAAATAGCCTTTCCAAATCCTGGTACGGGAGTTTTCTTTCAGCACACAACAGAGTTTATCTGTACATTCTATATTAAAAATTGGTTGTATTCTAAAATCATCTTCTGGAAACAGAAGCTTCATTTGTCCAAGGGCAATTGGAATAATTTTCACCATGCCCCTTTCCTTTTGCAGCATGCAAACCTCCCCCACCCCCAAAAAAGTTCCTGAGCGTCTCCTAACTCTCAGGAGCACATTTTCAGAAGGTAAAGGGAACTGCACTTTCCTCCCTGGCATCTCTAAGATAGGACAAGATTTTTTTTGTGGGTTTTTTTGTTTTTTGTTTTAAATAGGACAAGATTTTTTTTTTAATTGAACCAACAAACTACCAAAGCATACAGTACGTTGCTGAGAGAGATTCTTGCCTGCAACCTCAGAGAAACTGCTGCCAGTCTGTGTAGACAATACTGAGCTTGACAGACCAATGGTCTGGCTTGGTATATGACAGCTTCCTGTGTTCCTAAGGGAAGGATCTGTGAAAATCTCCCAACAACTTTTGCACAAAATATAACTTCTTCCATTTGTAGAAGAAACACTATAAAACACCACCCAATTCATTGCGCTCTATAGTACAAGAAGTCCTCAATCAGTGCTTGCACAACAGCAATAAGTCATTTTCTCCTTCCATTCACTGGCTGACATCCAGACTGTAACTCAATAGTATACTCAGGATACTTTTAAGGACTACTTAATTTCAACAGGACTTCTGTTGGGCAATTTAGTCAGGATGCAGCCACTGTACTTTTGATCAAAGCCTATGAATGTTTATTGAGAAGCAAGTTTCAGAGGATAGTAAAAAGATGCTGTCACATACAAAAACAACATACAATTATTTCATAGTACAAATCCAAAGCCCTAATACGGCTGTGCAGAATTTGAAATTTGGGTCCATTTCATATACTATAATCATACATGTGATGCTGAGGAACATGCTTGCAAGAAACATGGGAGCTGTAACAAATGAATGCAGTTAACCACATGGCCCTATGGAATCAACATCACCATTGTTGTATATCCCAGACAGAAGCTGGTGTGGAGTGTTTCCCAACAATAGGACTGTTTCCCATAGTTAGCAATGTAAGTGGAGATACCGTATTACTGAAATATTTGATGGCCTTGTCCTAATTGCCCCTGAAAATGCAGAGTAGTTCATCCAAATTGCCCCTTAACATAACCTTCAACAATACTACTTCAAAGCAGTATTAAACCCACAGAGAGACAAGTATTAAAACCACAGATGAAACACACACACATACACTGCACAATTAGGCACTGGCACACTTGGTGAAGAAGAAGCCATGTTTCTCCTGCCCCATATGATGAAATGGGCCTTAGTCAGAGTATCAACTCAACCATCCCATGTTTTAAATTCATTTCATAACTCAAGGTTATGCTCCATGCATGCAAAACAAAAGCATAGCAACGGCCAAAGATCTCACTGATCTCAAGCCTAGACTTAGCAAATTTGAATCACACTGCTCAGTTTATGTGATCAACTTATAATTGGTAAAGTGCTATAAAAATCAGATGAATGTTTCTGATTAAAAAGTAAGGACAGCATATCAAGCATTAAGAACTTGTAAAGAGTCTCTGCATAGCCAGAGTTTGAAGACATGGAAGAGAATTAAACTGGCAGAGAGGGCAATGTAAACAGAGCTTTCCTGAAAATCCTCCATGTTAAACAAAAACATTAAGTAATGACAAGGCTTAGGAAGCCACCAACTTATTAGTCAACATGCTGGAATTCTCAAATCTGATTGCCTGTCAATTTCATTACCTTACATTGATAAAGCTTTAAGAAAGCTATCCTATATTCAGCTGGACATCCTGTGAAAAAAAATCTATGCAGCCAGTGGATGGAGGATAATCTTCTATTAGTTATAAAGTTTTTACTGTGTTTTGTTTTTATTTTCCTTACTGTACTGTACCTGGGTTTGAAAGTTTAATGTGTTGTAAACATTTGTTGTTTGTTGTAAACTGCCCAGAGACTTGCATTTTGGGTGGTATACAAATGCGTTAAATAAATAAATAATAAATAATCAAGTAGGGTTCATATGTTATTTTTGTTCAAGTCAAATTTCAGTAAAGATTTTATCTCATCATTACACATTTTGACTAAGAACTGTATTGTTTTTATTGAAACTGGTTGTAATTTTTGTTTAGTTGACCTGGTGATCTGAAGGGAACCTACATAAGGCAGTCAACAGCTTAAAAGTTAAACTTTCACTCTGATCTCCAACCAGGAGTGATCGCTGCTTTATCTGATCACCTGCTGAGAAAAATGCAGTGGTCCAATGCTTTTCTTAAAGTCTTTAACTTTACAAATTTAAGTATTGCTAATAGAAATATATTCAGTCAGATAGTTCACAATACAGTTAACACATTCAAAGTCAGATAGTTCACAATAAAATTAACAAATTAAAAGATAAGGGTGTGCCTCTCAGAGTCCAAGTACTCTTTTTATATAACTGCTTGGGTCAGGCATCATCTATCAGTTAGGCTTAAGACACACTTGGGTCTGTCAGAAACACCAAGTGTTGGATGAATATCCAACTACCGCTTCTTATGCTATGGTGCTGTTTAACTGCTAAACAGCTTCTGGACAGCATGACAGCAAAAGACAGCTGTTCAACACTCATCAGCCACACAACATAAAGGAAGTAATGATGGCAGACACAACTCATAGTTAATAAGTCTGTTTTTCCAGATAAACTAAAATGTGAGTCCTTTGAAAAAGAACACTTCCAAATTAGATGTTGCATAAACACCAGACACACCCATTCCCTCCTACTAAGAATAGACAACCACAAGTCTTCAGCTATCCTAAACTTGCTTATTTCAAAAGAAGTTTAAGATTGAGAGAGTCACAAATCTGTAGCATGGATATTATTAGTAAGTTACTAACGTAAGTTAATTAACTTTTAAAATCCTTTCAGCCATTCTCCAAAGTTGCTGACCCATGGAGTTAAAGAACTAAGTAACAAGGCACTTGCCTGGCCCCTTTAGGCAGGAGTCTATCCACCTGGAGCTGTTTCAGACAGCAGGCTTTACTGAGAGGCTTTACTGCAAGTTTGGGGCATAACAGATACTCAGATGCAAAAAGAGAATTATTTTTACCCCCGGATATAAGTCGGGCTAGGTTCCAATACAGAGGGGGAAACACGAATCATGTGTGAAGTGCTCTCTGAAATATTGCACCAACTTCAGGGTAAATCTGGCTGATGTGTGAATACACACTCACCCACCCAGAGTAAAGTCATGGTAAAGTCACCATCTGAAAATGCTCCTGGAGGGAGGCATGTGACAGTTGCCTCCCAAAAGGGAACTTTCTGAAGTTGCTCTATACAGGCTCAGATCTCATTTGCACGACTGGACACAAAGAAGAAAAGGGTTTTCTATTATATGATATACTCATGTTAGAACAGGAACTCTAATCCTTACTACTAACTGTAAAAACCAAACTAGGGCATGATTTACTAACAATACATATCTTTTGTACGTGTTACTACTAAACAGAATGTTCAGAAACGTTTGTTATTCAATTAGTGATGTAAAACACACATACACTATCCATACTTTGAACAATTTATTTTAAAACTGACACAAAGGTAACTACCAGATTTAAGTTACATAAGTGCCTTTCTATCAGCCTAATTACCCACTAAAGTAAGGCAAAGTGTGCCGTCAAGTCGATTTCGACTTCTGGCACCCACAGAACCTTGTAGTTTTCTTTTGGTTTTCCATGGTTTTCTTACCATTGCCTCCTCCCATGCAGTATGAGATGATGCCTTTCAGCATCTTCCTAAAAACCAGCTGCCTGATATAGGTGTTTCCCATAGTCTGGGAAACACACCAGTGGGAATTCGAACCGGCAACCTTGCACTTGTTAGTCAAGCATTTCCCCTCTGCGCCACTTAAGGTGACTTAATTAGCCACTAGGTCTTGGTAAATTCACACACTATGCAAATAACTGCTTGCAGATAGCATTTTGTTCTAAGTAATCAACTTTTACCTGTCCCGTTCAGCTCTTATTTTGCACTGCAAAAAATACAAACAACTTTCAAAAAGACTTTAGCAAATATTTATTTGATAGCAACAGATGAGACAGGGCTGAGAGGTCAGAATTTTATGTCTTTCTCCACATAAAGAATAGTAGATTCAGTATGCCAGATGTCTGTAAAAACAAAACGTCATGATAAATGTTGGCTTCATTCCTTAAACCTCAAAAGATAATCCATCATTATTATTTTTCATACAAAAGACTGTTGATCTATATTTCCTGTGGACACAGAAAAACATGTGTTTCAGGATTCTCTCAACACACTGACTTCTGGTAATAAAAGTATTGTCAGGAAGAACTTGATAGCACAACTAAAAACACACATTACTGTACCTGACCCTTATTCATTCCCAAGCCCTCTGTCTCAACCTCCCACCTTCAAAATAATTTAGCATATAATACAAATAACAATCTCATGGAAATGATTAGAGAAGTGAACAACACCATGGAAAAGCTCCAAGGTTACACACTGAGGCTGTTCTAGCGCGCAGCTTAACCTGGGCTAGGGACACGCTGCCCCCAGGTTCCATGCGGGCCTTGGCGGCAATCCCGCCATAGAAGCCTGCCAGTTAACCAAGGTTAAGGGTGCACTTCTGCCCTTAACCACATCTAACTGCTCATGTGTCAGCACCAGCTGCTTGCAGCTGGCACTAAGACACTGCAGGGCTCCCAGGGGGATCCCCGCAATACACCATGCACTCGCGCCCCAACCCCCACACCTCCACTCTGCCAGTGGCTGCAGCAGAATGTCTGGGCACCCAGAGATAGCAGCAGGATTGTCAGCAGGGAAGATAAGCTCCTGCATCCGTTTCTATCACCTGCCCTCAAGCCGTCTCATGGGATCGTGAGAAAGGATTCATTGTATGACTACTGATGCACAAGTTTGTGTATAAGGGTAAATGTTAGGTCTTAAGGTATTTTATAAAGCTAAATACTTCACACACTTATTTTTATACAAGTGAAAGATTTCAGCAACATACTTTTGCTAATTTAAAAATTACCAACCCTCCCCAATCTCCAAGTAAGGAGGGAGGAAATTCAAATTCATTGCGCAGAAAAAAAGAAAAGCAGTACAAAGCAAGACTTTACCTATCACAAACCTTGACAGTTGCTGCTAACAAAGGAGACTGAATATATGACTGAGCTCTGGGCCCATTTGCAAACAATGAGCAATCTACTGGCATATCAAGTGATCAGTTCAGATGTTTTAGTAGCAAATGGCCATGAGAAGCAAAAAGCAAAAATCATTTGCCTATGAAAGGAGCCTCTGGAACTAACATGAAAAGACCTAGGCTTATGTTGCCTCATAAATATTTTTCTAGAATTCAAGGCAACTTTTCAGATCTAAAATGGATTTTTATATGCAGATTAAAAGTTTATATTAAGAATTTAGGAAATGTAATAATATTTAAGGTAACTGAATTTGGAAATTCACTCTTATTTGGACACAAAACACTTCATTAATTTTCTGTGCACTGAGCAAAGTGATGTAAGTTACAGGAGTAATATTTAAATTTATAATAAATTTGTCTGAGTAATTATCTGGTAACTGTTCCTGTAGAGCTTTCTGTCTGTTCACCACCCTTTCCTCACTTCCCCTCAGATTCTCTCTCGGATATCAAATTATAAAAATGATAGTGACAAAGTAATATGAGCCGGCCATTTGTTTAACATGGCTAACCCCAAGCTACTTATGCTTTTAAAATCTGTTAAGCTCTATCATTATATAGCTTCTCCAGGAACCCAAACCAGGCAGGGTCACATCTTTGAGAAACTGTATACTTCTTGCTTTGTGGTTGCAACCCTTGGTTTGGTTGCAAAATGACCTTTGACATGACTTGGGGCTTGAGGTTAGAAAGCAAAGCTGTTGCAGCAGATTTTGATGCCCGTCACAGTGTGCCTGCAACCCCAAGACACAGTTTCAAGGAAAATCCACATAGGAAATTATTGAAAATACTCAAAAAGTAGGATTCAATGCTTTTCTTTCCTCCCTTTACAGGAAGTTTTCTGTAATCTTGACAGAACAATAAAACCAAACTGTGGATCATCAGAAAACCAAAGAATAAAAGCAGTAGAAAGACACAGTTTTAATCAGAATATATGGTAAACAGAATGTTTAGGAGCCTTGACTAGATCCTGACATACACAACAGTAATTGTGGAAAACTTCTTACTGTTCATCAGGAAGATGACCCAATAGGAAAGGAAAGCGACTGCACAATCGTTGTGCACCTGCACAATCATCTCATCCCTCAAAGATGTGCAGGAATGGGGACAGGGAGGCATTAAGTCTACGGTTTCATTTACAGATAGTGATTAGAGCCCTCACACAAACACTGGCATGGCTGCTGGATACAAGGAATTTCACACCAAGGACTTAACACAAATGCCAGACACAATCAGACTCTGGTTCCTCTATTAAAGGAAAACTATACACAACATTCTCTAAGTAGATCAAACTTCATTTTTTGCATTTGAATTAACGGTTAGCTTTTTCTCACTAGTAGAGTTATAGCTGTTTCCCCAGCTCAGTATGCTTTTTTGGTATTCTAAAATTAAGCTTGAATTTATCAGCAGGTCACATTTTCAACTTTTCAGGAACAGGCTCAGTCATGTTCATATATTAAATTTTATTAATTATTCTTATAACAAAAGAATGGTTAACCATGTTTTTATGATCTATTTTAAAGTTCTGGTGAAATTTATTTCCATATTGCTAAAACATGTCCGAGAGATTAATATATTTGAGTCCACAGAACAGGCATCCCCAAACTGTGGCCCTCCAGATGTTGCTGAACTACAACTCCCAGCATCCCTAGACACAATTTTTTGTGGCTGGGTATGCTGGAAGTTGTAGTTCAGCAACATCTGGAGGGCCGCAGTTTGGGGATGCCTGCCATAGAATCATACATGGAGAATAAGTAAAGGTAACTTCTTCCTGCAACATTCTTACACTAGAAGAACAGTGATATGCTAGCTCAAAGCTAATCTGGATCCTGCTCAGTATCTTTGTTGTAGTCTCCGAGTACAAAGGCTTGTCCAACAATTTAAAGTAACATTTTTTCAGTCATATTTTTATACCGCCCGACGTGCATCCCTCAGCAGTGTACATAATTTAAAATACAATATAAAAATAGGGCAAAATGATTAAAACAATTATGATATAAAACCAACTGAAAGTAATTAAAAGCCTGAGAAGACAGGTGCTTCTTAAGGGTCTTTTAAAAAGCAGCCGGAGAGGAGAAACTCTAACAAAGAGTGCATTCTAGAGCCCCATGGCAGTCACAGAGAAGGCCCAGTCCCAAGTAGCCACCAAACAAGACTGTGGTAGCCGTAACCAGACCTCACCAGATGATCTTAATACGTGGGATGGTATATGACAAAGGAGGCACTCTCTTAAATACCCTGGACCCAAGCCATTCAGGGCTTTATAGGTAATAACCAGCACTTTATACTTCACTTCAAAACATATCGATTACTGCCTCTACAGACATTTGAGGAAATTGTGCCATTACCTGATGAAGCTGATATGGACCAATATTTTGACCAATAAGAAAGGTCAATTTCACCCACTTAGTATTCATATTGGTAACAATTTTTTAAAAATCTCAGTCTATGTGCTTCATATGTTCACTAAACTTATTTTGAAAATATATATATTTCCTACATTATAAGACTGAAACAGGAGTCTACAAGAGAAGTCTGGAACAGAGAGAGAGAGAGAGAGAGAGAGAGAGAATGTGTGTCTGCATGTGTGTGTACACACACTCCATTTTTTTACTAATCCACTATTCTCTTTAAAGGGTTTTTCCTATATACTTTCAAGGTAAACCACCATCCATATTTAAAGAAAAAGAATACTACAGCAAAAAGCAGTAATGTGACTTGCTTGCACTTCAGCTAACACCTTATTACTTTCAATGCTCATGTAATAGAATAATAAAAAGTGATGCATTAAGTAGAAACATAACATTAGATGAGGCAGAAGAAGATGCTAAAGTGGGTACTGGAAAGCATTTATGGATAATTTTTAGAAACTCCCAAGTGCAAATTGTTAGGGAAAAGAACGGGTTGATTTTGAGTGGCAATGTCTAATTTCTATTGAAAAGAATCTAGTCATGTAAAAAGAAGGGTAACCCCAAAGTCTAATAAAACACTATGCTGGAATGCCTGTTATATACAGAAGGAAGCTGCTATTGTTTTACGGTTGGCTCGGCAGCTGGCACTACACTTTGACCTCCAACCCTGACTCAGCAAGGAGCTCATTTATGACCTCAGTAGAATCAATCAATTAAATGAGATCATTCAGAAGAAAACCTCACAGACTGTTTGTCTTCCACCCACAAACCCTCCTCCCATTCCCAGACACATGGTGGCATGCAGGTCCAGTCAAGCTGCACAATTCCCTCGCCTTTATAAATCCACCATTTTTCATGTACGTTTGATCGTTCTTTCCCTTCAATTCAAAGCTGCTTTCACAGGCTTGCAAGTGGGTGCGGACTTTCTATTCTTACCTTAGATTTGATTAATTTGCAGCATTGATGTGTCTAGTTCTACTGAGACAAAGGAAATAGACTAGTTTCAGCTCCATCTAGAAGCAATTTATACTAAAAGACATTCAGGTCCAAAGGATTTTTAGAGCAGTTTCTAGCTTATTAAAAATGGAAATGACGAAACAAAGAATGTATAGAGAGGCGTTGATTACTTCTACCACAAATTATTACCAAATACACACATTAGATCTGAAAATAAAACCAGCTTAATGACTGGAAAGTTATATGGCAGAACTGCCAAAAAGCCTTTGCCTTACACAAGGCTTCTTTTTTTGTTTTTCCCAAGCAAACATAACACAACAACCTGACTGTATACTTTCTCAATATGCCATGACACTTCACATCATCCAGTGGCCAACATGCTAACAAGGGCAACTCACACATTAAGAGGGGTAGATTTTCACCATTCTTCCCAGCCTCTGAAGTGCTGCCTGGACCTGAAGTGAAACCTTCAGGGACCTATTTTCAGGTTGCAGTGAGTGCTTCTGGGGGTGGGCAAGTCCGCCTCTCACCCCACATGCAACCAGCACAGACCTGCTACTCTTCAGCACAGAAACATGAGTGCTCCTCACACAACACTGGCACTTTGTCAGTCAGGATGTCAACCAACATGAACAAGACTACTTGTTAAACTAGGCATGCCTAGATAAACATACATAGCTCTACCAATTACCTTCAGAAATTTCTGCATGACATTGGTCCCATTCAAACATATTCATCCAGATGCCAAGATTACAGGGAATCAACCAGCATCTGAAACCACACATTTGATCCCACCTCTTCCCCCACCCCACTCCCACCCCCACTGTGGGAGTAACTGTGGTCTGTTTCTGGGATTGGATACAAAACAAAATTCCAATTTACTCCAAAGTAGAAGAAAAACATTCAGTTTTCTCTTTATATTGTTATTATTATTATTATTATTATTAATTTAATTTCTATACCGCCCTTCCAAAAATGGCTCAGGGCGGTTTACAAAGAGAAATAAACAAATGAGATGGCTCCCTGTCCCCAAAGGGCTCACATTCTAAAAATAAACATAAGACACACACCAGCAACAGTCACTGGAAGTACTGTGCTGGGGGTGGATAGGGCCAGTTACTCTCCCCCTGATAAATAAAGAGAATCACCATGGTAAAAGGTGCCTCTTTGTCCAGTTATGCAGAGGGGAGGGGGCAGTATGAGCCCCTGGCTCACAGAGGTTTGTTCATGTACTAGGAAACCGCTGTTTTGTTGCTATCTATGTACATTTTGATGCAATCTATCCATTTTCATGAGTAAAATCTGTCTTACAATGCTATCACTGGACAAGGAAGGCCAATCTGTTAAACAACATACTGCAAAAGACTAAACCAATTCCTGCATGACCTTTAGAAGCCAAGTAGGAAAAATTACAAAGCAATATTCCAAAAAACCCTCTGGAAAATATTGCCATTGTCACTTAAATGCTTATCTTCTTTCCTGTTTATAATTCACTGTTTATAATTATTGCTACATGAAAAATAATTATTGACTTATTCTTTCTCAGTACAGGTGGCCCTTGTTATCCATGGCACTCGCGGTTTCATGTATACAAGGTCGGACAGTGTAGTCCCAACCTTGTTATACACAGTTTAAAAAAAATACTCAAAATCCGCCTATCTGCGGTTCCAGGGTGAACAGAAATGACTTCCAATGTAATTTTTGGCCACCATTTGCACCACAGAGCCATTTTGTGGCTCTTTCTTTAAAAAAAACAAAAAACTGCAATTTTTCTTGGAAAATCAGAGCGATTGGGGATTTGCGGGGGGGGGGGCATTGCTGGGCAGCCTGAGACATGGAGAGCATGGGTCACTTCTTTATTCCTCTTTTTTCTGCCTCCTGTTTTTTGTTTTTAGCCCTTTTTAAGCTCTAGGAACTTAACCCTCCCATTCCCATTGATTCTAGTTCTCGGTATCCAGTTTCGTTGTCCAAGAATGTAGAGCAGAACAGAACCCCCATGGATAACGAGGACCACCTATATGTCTTGTGTTTATGTCTACAAAAGACAGTCTTGTGCAATTTTGTAATGAATCAGTTCATCCTTGATAGGCTTCAAGATTCAAGTTAGATAAATGTGAAATAAATATCATCCTGCCCTGCAGCTTTTGAGTTCATGCAGTTTTCAGTCATTGTTGTCAACTGATTTCATTTGAATTTTCTTCCTCCGTTCTTGTCATGAACTATAGTTTTGAAAATAAAATTTGATATGAATCGGAATATATTGATCAAAAGGGTTGATTGAATTACATTCTTCTGAAAATAGGACTATTTACCCATAATGGAAACCAACCAGGACTCCAAGCTTTACTACTACTAGTAGTACTTATATTCTGCTTTTCAACAAAAGTTTGCAAAGCAGTTTACATAGAAAAATAAATGAATAAGGTGATTCCCTGTCCCCAAAGCCTCACAATCTGAAAAGAAACATAAGGTAGCCACTGTAGGGATGCTGTGCTGCGGATGCTGTGCTCCTTGCAGTACATTAACTAAAACTAGCTACAGATTTAATTTTTTGCTGCTTTCCCTCATTAAAAAACTATGGCTGAGGACAAGCAAAGACTCAGGATTCTTGAAAAGCTACTACTAAGTGGTGCAAGCTACTATGTTGTAGAACTATTCATGCTCAACTGAAAAACGAAGTTAGATTTTCCATCCAGGAAAGGAAACTTAGCAGATAATTTCCCCAAAACTAGCAGATAATTTTCTGGCTTCTCTTCTAACAGGCTGTCATTTTCTCCTGACAATGATCAGAGCTCCCACATATTTTGAAAAGTGTTATGCCTTTTTCCCCCCCAGGAACCTTAAGCTTTGCAATATGTTTGTGTAATTATTTTATTAGGTTTTTCAGTTCAAAGCCAGACTAAAGATCTTTTAAAAAACCTTTAATCAATTGGCAGTCAATTTACAAACAGCAAGGCTCCACTGAAACGTACACTAGATAAATATTCCAAAATATTTAAAACATTTTGGAAGCTAATGTTGACTGATCCTGATTCAGTCACAGAACAATACCTAATGTTGTCACTGAAAAATGGTATTACTGTATATAACATGCATTGTTCTAATGGACCCACTCCAATATGAAAACATAGTTCTAGAATATTTTTACTGTTGTTTCTATAGAACGTAAAACTTTTGTTTAAAAAGAAAAACAGTAATATAATCTCAGTTTCATCACTTTTGCAAGTGATGAACAAGTACGAATTATATCTAACTTCGCAAAAGCTGCAAATGAGATCAAGACTGAACAAATGTATTTTGATAGTCTTAAGGATATGGAATGTTGCCTAATTACTAGTAATTCCTCTATTATGCTAATCAATAAATTCATAAGTTCAGTAAACATATACCCAAGCATGTGCTGGGTTGACTCTGACTTTTATGGTTGTCATATATACAAACATATACTAGTTATCACATATATTTTTCTGCAAAATCCCCACTGTTTATTAAAATAACCAGAAGAAGTCCATCTCCAGGTGCCTTGAGCTTGACAGTGACTTGGGATTGGACCTTCTATGTAGCTGTCCCTAGGTTGTGGAACACACTCCCCGTGGGCCTAAATGGTCTATCATGCTTGGAGGCTTTCAAGAGAGTTGCAAATGCCTACTTTTCCATCTTGGCTTTTAGTACTATTTAAGTGGTTTTAATGGGGTTTAGTGAGTTTTATTATAATATTTTAAATGGTTTTATTTTTTATTATAAACCACTCTGAAACAAATTTGAATGGACAGTATATAAATGAAATAAATACTAACTAGCTGATCCCACACAGAGCATGTGTGTGCTCTCTGGGGCTGGTGGTTCCCCCTCCCCCCCACCTTCTGCCCCAGTCTCTCCTGCCCTCCCACCAACCTTCTCCTCAGGTCTGTGCCGCTAGCATGCTTTCCTTCCATCCTTCCCCCCCCCACTTTCTGCCCCAGTCTCTCCTGTTCTCCCACCAACCTTCTGCCCAGGTCTGCACTGCTAACACACTTCCCTTCCCCGCCAGCTGGGCACAGTGAGACTCGGGCATGGCTCCGCTGCCCGCCTCTCACCCCCGCCAGGCCTCCTCCACCTTCCGCCTCTTCCTGGCTGCTGAGCCACTGCCTCACCACGGCCGACCCGGACCCCCCAACACCGCTACTTCCTCACCATGGCCAGCCAACTCTCCTCACCAGCACTGCCACCGCCTCCTGCTCCTCGCCACCTGCTTCTGCCCCTCCCCCACTTTCTTTCTCCTCCCTCCCGGCGACCGGGCCTGGGCCTGCCTCTGCCGCAGCATTTCCACCCGGCAAACATCTCCACGCGTCCCCACATCCCCCACGCATTTCCAGTTGGCTTAGTGAAATAATTATATAGATGTTAATACTACTAACAACAACAAAACAGAATGGGGATGTCGAGGGTGGAGCCTTAGGTAAGTGGTATAGTATCTGCTTTGCATTCAGAAGGTCCCTGGTTCAATCCTGGCATCTCCAGGAGGCTTTACACACAGGGCTTCCGCCCCGACTCTCCTTCAGAAGAGCATGTGTGCGTTCATACACCAGTCAAGCTTACCCCAAAGTCCCTTCGAGATTCTTGGACCCATTTCACACACAAATTGGAATTTGTGATGCAAATTCTAGCTCATCCCGATGTATTTCCAGATTTTTAAAATGCTCGTTTTAAGCTACTTTTTCTGAAAACGCCGGAGCAAGTAAGGAGAGGCACTGACATAGAATAATTAGCATGATAAGAGGGATGCTCCCTTTAGAAATGCAGATATTGCTCTTTAGGAAGCTCTCTCCCCCCCACCCCCATTGGCTAGAAGGAAAACACAGACGCAAGCCACGTGCAAGAGCAGATGGAAGAGGCTGCTTCCCTCAATGCCGCAAGTGTAGTTTGAAGTGACTTCGCTCAACATTTACCCCAAAGCATGAAGCCATGTGCAAATAACTCCAAGATGGGGCTGGAAAAGACTCCTAAAATTGGTCTTAATAGTTCACATTGCATATGTGAAAATACAGCAAAGCAGAAAAATCTGCACTGATGATTCCACAGACAAGCTTCATGGCCTGTTCTGTAAAAACATGCTGTTAAAATTCTATGAGGAAATTTGCCACTACTACTGAGTGAGTTATTTTTGATAATAAAGGTGTGTGTGTGTGGGGGGGGGGGGGTGTATTGTCTTCAACATAGCCATATTAATCTCAAATATCACCCCATGGGCAGTATTCACAGTGACAGTTTTTTTTGCTTGCAAGTTGTTAATAAGTCTTTCCATGAAGATGTTAATTTGGAAACAACGAGATTTTCTGTAATAGGGCACATTAATGGGAGTAGGAACAGAGCACATAAACACAAAAGCAACATATAGAGACTAATTCCAGAGCATGTTTTGCAAAAGTAGCAAGATGTATACACGGGCATAGCTAGGAGAGAGGGGGCCCTTGTTCACCCATCTCCCTGGTGGCCCCTCGGAGTGAGGGAGATAATGAAGAAAATAGTGGGGGTGGAGATGGGGGCCCCTCACGAGCTGGGGTGGGTGCCTTTGAACCCATCTGCTCAATTATAGCTACACCCCTGGATGTCGCTATAATTGACAATATTAGTGGCAATATGACAATGTTATATTGACAATATAAGTATTTTTAACTAGAACATCTTGATCAAGCTAAAAATCTGCCTTGGTAAGCTAATTGTTTTGTCATTTTCAGACTTTTTGAGATACATCTTTAACTGTGAAATATTCGTTTATATATGTTTCATGGATGAGAACGGAGAAAGATCAGTTCATGTAAGTGTTTCATGGATGTGTAGGTGTTGCATACACGCTGCCTTACTGGATTTGTAATAGTTAAGAAGGGAAACTGACAAAGTAGTAGCAGCTCTTATTAAGAACCTATTCATGTGTAAGGGTAAAATTGGTATGTGCATGATGCTTCATCAAAGGTTTCACAACTTGTGGAGTAGCTTCTGCTTATATTAGCAAAAGTGGGAAATTCTTTGGGATCCAGGATGTGCATCACGCAGCAAAGGAGCACAGTGCACTGAAACTCGCAGAGTCAGACTTTCAAGTCAAGACTCTTGTTCAGGCTTCCCCAACCTGCGACCCTCCAGATGTTGCTGAACTACAACTCCCAGCATACTCAGCCACAATAAATTGTGGCTACGGATACTGGGAGTTGTAGTTCAGCAACATCTGGAGAGCCACAGGTTGGGGAAGCCTGCTCTTGTTGATAAACCACAGTGTGATTACAAGCTCTGATCACATAACCAGGGAACTTTCATTGCACAAATAACTTGCTGCCTTGATAGAACGAAATATTCCCTATTACTCCCACTAGATTTTTTGGGTGTGGGGAGGAGAAGCACAGTGCATAGTCTCCAAGAAATGGAAGGAATCTTTGTTGGTTTTTTTACTCTTTAAAAATAATAATACTAATTGTCAGGTTATTTGCTACCTAAACAAAGAGGACATAACCCAGATAATATCCTTCAGGCTAGAAAACTAAATGTGAACAATTGTTAAGTGAAACTTTCCTGATCAAATTGCTAACATCTTTCCTAACCTCACATCCACAGGGAGACAGTGTGAAGCACTAACACTGTCAAGAGGACTCAGAGCATTCCTCCTATAGAGCGAAACAGGTTTGCCTTATTCCTAAGAGATGAAAGATCTGACATTCTTTTACAGCTACATAATGTAACTTGGGAATATTCCCATCTGGTAACTTGTTCTGAATCCCTAAAGATTTTTTTTAACCTCTTTTTTGTCCATCTACTGAAAATTCAGGGTTGAGGGGGAAAACCTCTGTAGGAGAGGCAGCAACAGAGAGCATTCCTTGAAAGACATTTTAAAGAGACATGACTGACTGGTGTTACAAAGATTGCGCAACGATCCAGCTGTATTTTCCACTGACTGCTGTGCAGCTACAAATGTCAAACAATATGGCTGTACCTGCTTCTTCTTTAGGAAGTGGGAAAAGTAACTCAAAGTGTTTTACTTTAATGTTTGATCTAACAAAAAGGATAGGATATTACAAATTGTTTGCAAGAGGCTTCTTGTTCTTTCATGGTATTAATACAATACCTGACTTTAACTGGCAATGGCACCCCCTGCTGGCTTCTACTCTAAACTACACCTTTTTCTTTCTGCTCTGAAAACATGCAATATATTCCACTCAAAGTCACAAATCTGTGTTAATACAAATCCTTACCAATGGCTGCATCACAAAGGACAGTTTTCCCAGAGATCACATCAATACACATCAACCAACACACTGACACTGCTTTTTCTAATTTGCTGGATGTTGTGGGAATGACTTTGTTTAATGGGGCTTCTTGCAATGTGTTCTTGCAACCAAAAAGACACATGTGCTCACTATACGTGACAATAATGTGATGGAAGTGGAATTTCCAACGCAGAAGTAGTATCTGTGAACTAATATGTATACGAAGTGGACCTAAACCACATGGAAACAAAAAAGAAACTCACAGAAAAGTGGGAATAGTTTTTCTCTCACACGCGTGTACACACACACACACCCCTTTGATACAGATCCAAAGAGTTTCAAGAAAGCATAAGACAGAACTAAGCATTAGCCTGGCCATATTTTTCTGTTTAAGAATAAGGAGGTAGAAATATAGTTCCCAATTTATGCTTAAGACTGCTTCTCAGAAGAGATTTTATATCCTTGCCATGAACCACAAAAGGAAAAATGCTGGCTTTAAATAATCTTATTCGTAAATTTCATGTAATAATGGGTCTGATCCATTACTGCTCATTGTTTCTCAACGTTTTAAAGAGAAGACTACATGCATCCTTCTTAACAGACAAAGCATACATGCATTTAAACTCAACTACAAAATATTTAATCAGAATCAGCAAAATGTCTTCCGACGCTAAAGTTAAGGAAACATGCAACTGGATTGCCTGTTTTAAGGCAAAGCATGTGTACAACAAAATAAACGCTCATGAAAATAGTAGGACTTAGTTCTGTGAACACTTGCATAGGATAAGATGCAAGATTTTTAAGGGGAAGTGGTCTATAGTAAATGAGAAAATAATGATAAAGACAGCTTTGAAGATCTGCTTTACACACATCCATATTTACACAGAACTCAGCCATCCGTTTCTACAGAAGCTGGGATCAGAGGGAGAGAACTACTGTGTCTTAAAATTACATTTATTTATTGTCACATTTCTAAACCGCCATTCATCCTGGGAGCCCAGGGAGGTGTGCATTAGTCTAAAAGGGTCATAATTAAAAATATTTTTAAAAGCTATAGTCCATCAAAAAGTGAAAACAGAGCAGCAATCAAGCACACAGCAGCATTTCTTGATATAACATAGGAACAACTTTTTACTCCACCAGAGCAGCTCCCCTTGCATCACTGCTGCTGTAGCCTCTCAGAGGTCTGACAGAAAATGTAACACAAGCAGTGAGATTGTCTGGAAGCACATTCCCACCATCATCAATTGGAAACGCTTATTTAAGGAAAACTGCTGCCAATATGTTCCAGTTAGCTACATCCTAAGATGACAAAAACACAGTGTAAAAAATATGCATCGCTTAACCTGATGACAGGGTCTCTCATGATCATCCTTTAGGATTATTCATTCACTCTTGCTTCTTGTAGCGCAATAAACCATCCCACAGCTTCCTGAGCAAACTCTTTGCCTATTAGTCACAGTGAGACAAACAAGCTCCCTCATTTAAACTGTACAAGCCTCCCTAAAACAGGCCTTGACAAGTTTTCTTTGGATCTAGGAACCAGCCCCAAAATTTAGAAGATAAGCAATGGACACCTGACGAAGTTACCCGACTTAGTGGTGGACATTGTGGAAGGAGAGGGCTTCTCTTTACCTGGTTTACAGGCAACATACTAAAAAACAGGACTGTCTGGATAAAAATGTTTTATTTAATAACTCTGCCTCTGAATATCCTAGACTAGACACCGTGGTTGTTTGAGCAATGTAAGATATTCCACTTAAGGGATGGAGCCGCTCAGGGAAGAGCATCTGCATGCTTGCATGAAGAAGGTTCCAAGTTCACTCTCTGAGATCTCCAAGACAGGGCTGAAATAGACTACTGCCTGCAACCTTGGAGAAGCCACTGCCGGTCTCAGTAGACAATACTGAGCTAGATGGACCAATGGTCTGACTTGGTATATGGCAGCTTCCTAGATTCCCATGGTTAAATTCCTAGATGCTATGGCTCCCCGGAGCCCGGGATGTGTCAAGACTTGTCCTAAAACTTCATTTGCCAATTTCCACAGCAAAAATGCACTTCTGTGAGGCAGCCGAGAAGGGGTAGTGAAAACAAAGTGGTTGTCTGACCTCTTGGGCTATCCTGAGCAAGTTGAGTAAACATACATAATTGTGGGTACTAAAGAATGGTGTCTAGCTATTGAAACAGCTGATGTAATAAATATCTGAAAGTAACAGTTGTTGCATGTAGTAATTCTGAAATATCAACATTAAAGACAGAATAATTATAAGCAATAGCTTATATAAGCAATAGCTTACAAGAAAGTAAAAGGATCAAAATATGTCCTATGTGTACATAGCATTCTATGCATATAGAATGCAGCAAAGACGCAGGAGATGTGAGCTAAAGGGCTTTAAAAGCCCTGTGTGAAAAATGTCCAGGGAAAGGATCGGCAAAAGTCACCCTCCACTATCATGATCACCTGCACTTCAGAAGTGGGGATGTTATCACAGCAGCCATGTATCCATTGGCTGCATGCACACAGCTCTAATCAGAATAATGACCCATATGTCCAGTAAGTTGGCAAAGAGGCACCTTTTAACGTGGCGATTCTCTTTATTTAGCAGGGGGAGAGTGGCCCTATCCACCACCAGCACAGTACCTCCAGTGACTGTTGCTGGTGTCTATCTTACGTTTCTTTTTAGATTGTGAGCTCTTCGGAGACAGGGCTCCTTATCTTATTTGTTTGCTATTTCTCCGTGTAAACTGCCCTGAGCCATTTTTGGAAGGGCGGTATAGAAATCGAATGAATGAATTCCTTCTATCCCATAATGTAACACAGACAAAACACTACAAAAAAATGCCATATCAATTTTCCTGGGTTGCTAAGGTTGTATAAAGCCCAATGTGCTCATAACTCCCAAACTTAACGCTAGTATCCTTCTAGTAGTTTTCAATGCCACGTTTACATATGCAACCGGCCATTTCATAGCATGGAATCTAAAGATTCCTTTCAATTTAATTAGCTGCAAAAAAATCACTTCAGGGGAAATAAATTCCAATTTAAGATGACTTTTAGTCAGAGTTTTTTAAAAAAATATTTTCCAAACAGATCAAACATTTATCAGTCATTATAGTCAATTTTTTTCCAAGCAAAACAAAATAAGGCTGATAAATGAAAACCACCTTCATTGGGTTTAAGCTAATACGCCATTAATATGAAAAGAATTTGACAGTTTACATAAGGGATGTGACCTGGTGCCAACCACCTCTGGCTTCTCCATTTTCCAGATGGAAGGAGATTAGTCTAAAGCCTTTATTCTCATAAGAAGATTTTCCCCCCATGGAAAAACTATAAAAGACAATTCTGTTCCAAACTTCAAGTCTCCTTCACAAACGTCTACTCAATTCTGGTCCCTTACTAATGCCTATTAAAAGAAGCCCTTGGGCCTGAAGCTGTTGGTGGAAAAAAAGACTAATGCAAACTCCACTCTAATGCCTGCCTTTAAAAGATCTATTGACAAAATCAGTGGGGAGAGTTGGACCAATGTTAACTTAAAGAAAAAGGTTGGCGAGTTTCAATTGTGGATGTGAACGCCTGCTTGAGTTTGATCTTGACGGGCTTAAGGCAGGGAAAAGTTAAGCCTACTTGCATATTAAAAATGCATTAATTTTAAATTCAGTATGTACCATTTCTCTCACTTTGATTTATAAGCATCACTGAAAAAGACTTTGAAGGACATCCCTGTTTAAAATGGTAAAAAGCCACAGCACAGGACACTGTCTCTTCTTTGAAAATGTTAATATGAAAAATTGTCCATTGACAAAGCATGACACCATTTCCATTAATCCTTAAAATACAGCAAAATGGAAAACGGGAGTCTTTCATTGCTCTGTCCAGTGGAAGACATGGGTTGTTAATCAAGGTACAAACACCTCTCGCAAAGCTTATCTCTGGCATACAGAAAGTCATAACCAATAAATCTAATTAAACAAAACAAAACACACACCATGTTTTTCATCACCACAAGATCATTATAAGGAGTACTTCACTCTAAACCCACTATGGAAACAATGGGTGTGGGTGACTCCTTCGTTCTGCTGGGAACTTCAGCTGAAACCCCTTTGAAAGTAATGGGAACTTAAGCAAGAAAAGACTAAAGCTGCTCAAATGTACCCTTGCACAACTCCCATTTGTTTCAATGTGATTTTTGCAAAAAAGACTTTCCCAGCTAACCATGTTTTGTCTTGTGCTTCATAAATCTAGTTGTCTCTTAAGACTCTGAGTAAATTCTCATTGAGTACACACTGGTCCAGGCATTGTGGGAGCATCTTAAAATATGAGTCTAACAAGTTATCCCCAAGTCTTGAATGAAAGCCAAACATTGACTATATTTAGACTGAGGTAAAGAACAGAACAACTGCTAATTTAATCTTCTTTTAATACACCCCCATCCTCTCTAAAGAACCTTCCTATTCAAAGATAATTTTTCATTCCCAGATTTAGAAATAGAAAGATAAGCGAACTCTAAATCCCTACACAATAAATGTGCTCTCCTAAAACCTAATAACCAAAACAGTTATGGCAATCAGATAACAAGTTTAGAAAATTGTTTAAGGAAATTAATCTTAACAATATTACATCATAGTAATCATAGTACCAGAATTTTCTTAATTGATACAGTGTACTTTGGGGGGGGGGGTGTCAAGTGATCACTTTTAATCTTTTTAAAGACTCAAATTTTACAGTTTTATTCACTAAATTAATCTGGAGGTATGCCAAACATCGGGGGTAGGGAGTGGGTAGCACAGTGATTAGGAATCTGAAAATACTTTTCACCACAAGTATTTCCTTGCAAAAGAAAGAGTCTTTTGATCCTGTCTATTATTTCTGTACCAGACTAACTGGACTAACACTTCATGTCTGGTGTTGAGAAAGGCAATTCAGCTGGTGTAACCCTAAAATGTGTAGGTTTCTTCTCTTTTTTCTGCAATGAAACAGGTTTCCACAATGCTGATGCTCATGCCTAAAAGGTGGAATAATCTCAACACACACTTAGCTAGTTTATTTCACCCGCTCAAATCTGGTTCATACAAATAGTATGGGGAACCACCTTAAAGTCCCAAAGGAGCACCTTCTAAAGGCTAAACTATCTGTGATGTTTAAGTCAGGCTTTAACAAATTTTCTTTGCATCTAGCCAGGAGCCCAAATATTTAGGAGCTAGACAACGACTACTGGACAGGATTACTGGAATTAGTGATGGTCAAGGTTTGGCAATGATCCCTATGTGGTTAGCAGGTAATATTTTATTTATGTTTTTATTCATTTAACCACCCAAAACACAAGTCTCAGGGTAGTTTACATCAAAACAATAAAAACAACAAGTAAAAAGGTTAAAACATTATAACAATTTAAAACTTAGTGTTAAAACTATTAAAAATCATTGAACTATTAAAACAGTATCTAATTAAAAGCCTGGGTGAACAAATCTGTCTTGACTGCATAATATGATAGCATTCACTGGGAACCCTAATTTTAGATCTCCATTAAACTCTTGAACAAGGTAGCATGAAACTCTAGGTTTGTGGCACAAAACTAGCACAACATTCTAGCTAAGGTTTTGGGGAAATTATAATAATGCTCATTTTAGCGGGGATAGGAAGAAACAGAGTCCAGCAGAAGCATCCATGTGCCAAGGGTGATGAAGTCTTTCTATAAAGGGCAGATGACTTAAACATAGCAGCACATAATTTAATTATTTGTACTGAACTCAACTGTACAAGCATTCCAAACAAATCTCTAACAGTATATTTTTACCTATAGAACATATGGCTGCTAGTTTTTCACCTAAGTAACAAAACAGCTACATTCACCTATTCACACATTATGTTCAACACTCATACAGCACTACATCACCTCACAAGAACTGTTACAACTCAGAAGGGCATCAAGGAAGGATGCATTCTGGTCCCACTCCTCTTCAATTTCTATATTAACTCTATTGTGGGGCAGCTCAGCAACCCAGATTTCCACCCTCCAAAGCTCACTGGAAGACACATTGCCATCCTGTTATATGTGGATGATGCAGCCATCCTCTCAAGGACCCCCATTGGCCTTAGAAGAGCACTGAGGGCCCTGATGCTGCACTGCAGGGAGGACTGCGTAGAAATTCACTATCACAAAACTAAAATTACGGCCTTCGCCAGGAGGCCCAAAATCCACTCTTGGTGGATTGAGGGGCATAAGATTGAGCAAGTTTCACACTTCAAATACTTAGGAGTAGTTTTTCATTCTGGTGACTCTAGGAAAGCTCATGGAGAACACGTGGCTTTAAATGCCCAGAGAAGCTCCTCTGCCATTCTCAAATTCCTGCGGACAAGAGGAGGCCATTATGTACCCATGGCTCTTGAACTGTTCACAGCCAAGTCACTAGCTCAGCTCCTCTATGGTGCTCAATTGGCCCCCTTCCCCAACATTGCGTCTCAGGAATTTGTACAATCTAAATTCCTGCAGGCAGCGCTCCAAGTATTGAGATGTGTCTCCAATGCCACTCTGAGTCTCGAGACAGGCCTGATCAGGCTGGAAGCTAGGGTGTGGGCGGCCATTCTCTTTTATTGGCTCAGACTATCTATTTGCACAATTGGTCTTGCCCCCCTAAACCTACATGATGATTACCAATCTAGCTGGATTCAGACTATTGAGACAAAGATAGCTACCCTGCGCCTTTTCCCCTTGACCTTGTTCAGCATGGACTACGATCAGGCAAAAGCAACCATCAAGCAGCGCATTATAGACATTGAGTGCCAAACTGGTCTCAGCAGTGTCCCAAAATTTCATATCAGTGGCAGGCTTAGATATTCTACTTCTCCAGAAGGATACCTCACCCAACTGGAGATTCCAAATCTCAGAAGGGTGTTCACTTTGGCTCGCTGTCATGGCCTCCCTTCTGCAGTGCTAGAAGGCCATTACAGAAGGACCCCATTTGCAAAGCAACTATGCCTCTGTGGCCTAAGGCAGATCGAAACTACTGAGCATGTTCTCCTCTACTGCTCGTTCTATAGAGACATTTGTGCCTCCCTCATCCTTCCATTGTTAAGCAAGTACCCAGGTCGTCTCAGCCAATTCTACAGCTCCTTGCTACTCTCTGACTCTAAGCCTGCCATTACATATAGCGTTGCCAGGTACTGTGTGGCTGCAATCTGCATTCGTTGGCGGATGACAGGCAGTGAGTCCTATCAGCCTTAATCTGACTCTCAGTGACTCTGGGCAGGCCCTGCAATTGCTAACGCCCTTCCCTTTTTACTGTTCCTTATAACCTTTAATCTGGCTGTTTTCCAGTTTTATTACTCAGGCTTTTATATATTTCTGTTTTCTCAGGTCTTAACTTTATTACATCCATTTTTATCCACCCCTCTTTTTATGCCTTTCATCTATTTTTATGACTTTTACTATTTCTCAGACTTTTACTATCTCTTAGACTTAGGAATCTAAGATCCCTAAGATTCATTCATTCATTCATTCATTCAATACATACATACCTACCTCGCCCCTCCAGTACACTACTGCTCAGGGCAGCTTACAACATAATAAAAAGATACAATGTAAAATAAGACTTATAAAGTTAACCAAATTTAAGTTAAACAAGTTAAAAGACCAAACTAAAACCATGTTTAAAATTACCTTTTTTAAAAAAACAATTAAAATTAAAGTTATTTTAAAAGCTAAAAACTGAGAACTATAAAAACTAAAGAACCTACCAGATAAACAGAGATAAAACATTTTAAAACCTCTTTTAAAAGATGTGTTTTCAATTGCGTTGTTTTTTTTTTTTAAAAAATTTACTGAGGGAGGGAGCATGGCGAAGCTCTTCAGGGAGGACATTCCAAAGTCAAGGGGCCACAACTGAAAAAGCCCTGTCTCTAGTCTCCGCCAACCAGATCTATGTAAGTGGTGGGACCATGAGCAGGGCCTGAGATGCTGAGTGGAGGGCCCTGGTAGGTTCATATGGACAAATGTGGTCTGACCATACTCCGGCCCCAAGCCATGTGGAGTTTAAAAAGCTCTAGACCAGCAACTTGAATCTAGCCCAGAAGCAGACCAGTAACCAATGAAGATTATTACTCAACTTCTGCATTTCAATAAAAGAACAGACCTCAATTCCTCCATGCATAGAAAAATGTATAGTAGGGATACCTATTTTTTTTTTATTATTATTATTATTATTATTATTATTATTATTACATTTTATATCCCGCTCTTCCTCCAAGGAGCCCAGAGCGGTGTACTACATACTTAAGTTTCTCCTCACAACAACCCTGTGAAGTAGGTTAGGCTGAGAGAGAAGTTACTGGCCCAGAGGCACCCAACCAGTATCATGGCTGAATGGGGATTTGAACTCAGGTCTTCCCAGTCCTAGTCCAGCACTCTAACCACTACACCATGCTGGCAACTAACCCTATGGAACGATTTCTGAGTTGCTATTTGAAATGTAGGCATTTGGAGGCCTGTCCATAAGGAAATTCATTACAATGAAGTGGCCTCCATGCAATTCCAGTCATTTCAACATAGTCCATCCTTTTCCACATTCCACAGGTACAATCATATTCATCTGCTACAGCAAAAACAGACTATTGTGTATACAAGACAAGAACATGGGGAAAAAAGCATTCACAAAGCAGTTACTGTGATTATTCAATCTAATTATACTATTTTAATTTAAGACTCACAATAGGACAGAAACAGAGTTTCGGGAGACCACTCTGACTGCCGCTTTCTGTACCAATTGTAGTTTCTGGACTACGTACAAAGGCACAGGGATGTGCACGGAACCGGCTGGCCCAGTAGGGTTCAAGGTCGGACCGGCCTCGAACCCAACGGGGCCAGTTCAAATCCCCCTCCAGTTCAGTTCATGGGGGGTTGCAATCCTTAAATTAAAAAATATTTATTTTTATTTTATTTTTTACCTTGTACTCCCCTCAGGGGAGATCCTGGAAGTGGCGGGGGGGGGAGGTCCGCAGAGGTTCCCCCTCCCCCTTCTAAATCACCCCCTTGCCCAGTTCAGGCGCTCTTTGGCCGATTTTCAGCCTTCACCCAGCGGCCTGGCAGCCATATTGGGGGCTGGGCACCTGGGCGATTATTTTCTCCCGTTAGCTCTTTTATTGCTCATAACAAAGAACAACAAAAACAGAAAACAGTCATTGGCAGTCAAGGCACACACTTGAGGTGAGGTCTTCAAGTAATATCTAATAAATACCTCCTTAAGGCAAGGAGGCATCCACACCGTCCTCAAGAAGCATTTATAATATATACCAGACCCTCTATTGGCAGATGAAATGAGCCTTGTTCCCACATTGTGGGGAACAAATTCTAGTCTCTATCTAAAAGATCTATCTATTTAAAAGTTGTATCTATTTTTAAAAAATCTTAAGAACTAATTCAGATAGACTTGGGTTTCTTTTACTGCAGCTTGTATTTTGTAAAATATAGTTTTAATTGGCTTTCTTTTAGTTGAACTATTAATTTTGTTATTTGGTTTTATCTGGTTTACCATTTTATTTTTGACTATATATTGCTTTCATTTTTAAAAAATATCTGTTTTATGTTCTGCTTCTATAAGCTTCAACTGATTTAAAATCAATACTCTAATTCAAACCTTGACAAATTTCCTTCAACTCTAAGATCTGACCAATGGACACTTGACAGAATTACTGGACTTGGTGATGGTCATGTGTAGGGAAGAATAAGTGGGCTTCTCTTGCTCCCCTTTACAAGTATCATACCAAGAACAGAAACAGTTCTGTCTGAGACAAATAGTTATTAAGTAACTCTACATTTGAGCCACCTAATGGCACAGTAGGGAAATTACTTGACTAGCAATCCAGAGGTTGCCAGTTTGAATCCCTGCTGGTATGTTTCCCAGACTATGGAAAAACTTTTTTCTAAACTAAATAGCCCCAGGTGTTGTGGCTTTGCCTCATAAGAAAGGTGTTCTAGGCCCCTGATCATCTTGGTTGCCTTCTTCTGCACTTTTTCCAGTTCTACAATGTTTAGATGTGGTGACCAGAATTGTACACAGTACTCCAGATGTGGCCGCACCATCATTTTGTATAAGGGCATTAGAATATTAGCAGTTTTATTTTCAATCCCCTTCCTAATGATTCCTAGCATGGAATTGGCCTTCTTCACAAATGCCGCACATTGAGTCGAAACTTTCAAAAAGCTGTCCACCATGACCCAAAGATCCTTCTCCTCATCAGTCACCGACAGCTCAGATCCCATCAATGTATACTTGAAGCTGGGGTTTTTCGTCCCAATGTGCATCAATTGACACTTGCCAACATTGAGCCGCATTTGTCATTTTGTCACCCACTCCCAAGTTTGGAGAGATCCTTTTGGAACTCCTCACAATCCGTTTTGGATTTCACTACCCAGAAGAGTTTGGTATCATCTGCAAATTTTGCCACCTCGCTGCTTACCCCTACTTCTAGATCATTTATGAATAAATTAAAAAGCACTGGTCCCAGTACAGATCCCTAGCGGGCCCCACTTCTTACTTCCCTCCATTGTGAAAACTCTCCATTTATACCTACCCTCTCTTTCGTGTCCTTCAACCAGTTGGCAATAATAGGATAAGGGGACAAGTACATGTGTGGATTGGTAACTGGTTGAAGAAAGGAAACAGAGGTTAAGTATCAATGTACTTGTCCCCTTATCCCATGACTGCTAAGTTTTCTCAGGAGTTTTTGATGAGGAACTTTGTCAAAAGCTTTTTGGAAATCCAGGTATACTATGTCAATTGGATCACCTTGATTTCACATTGGAGTTCTTTAAGGACTCTTGGATGCTGTCTGACCTGGCAATTTGCTAATTTTTAATTTTTTCAGACATTTCAAAAAAGGCCTGCTCAACATTGGCCTCCCAGCTGTTTTTGGACTACAGCTACCATAATCCCCAGCCACAGTAGCCAATAGCCAGGGATTATGGGAGCTGTAAGCCAACATCTGCAGGAAGGCCCAAGTTGAGCAGCCCTGGTTTATAATGTCATTTCTTGTCACCTCTAACGGACTCTGCTCTTTAGCGTCTGTCTCTGAGAAGCCCCGTTCAGGAACAGGTATACATACACTCAGTATATTCTGCCGTGAAGACAGATACAAAGAATTCATTTAACTTCTCGACAGCCTCCATATCCTCCTTAATAATCCCTTTCACTCTCTCATTGTCTAACTGTCCAACTGACTCCCTGGCAGGTTTCCTGCTTCTGATATATTTAAAGAAGTTTTTGTTATTCTCCTTGATGCTTTTAGCTAAATGTTCCTCAAACTCTCTTTTCGCCTCCCTTATTGTCACCTTGCATTTCTTTTGCCAGAGTTTGTGTTCCTTTCTGTTCTCTTCATTTGGGCAGGCCTTCCAGTTTCTGAAGGAAATCTTCTCCCTTTTATAGCTTCCTTGACTATACCTGTTGGCCATTCTGGTATCCTCCCGGTCTTGGTGGTACCTTTCCTCCTTTTTGGTTTACATTCAAACTAGGTTTCTAGTATTGTGGTTTTAAATAAACTCCATGCATTCTGGAGCCAAGTGACTGATTTTCCTTTTCAGTTTTCTTTTCACCAAACTCCTCATTTTAGAGAAGTTTCCTCTTCTGAAATTCAAAGTGTCTGTGTTAGACTTCCTTGATTATTCTCTCCCCACATGTATGATGAATTTGTAAGATTAGTTAAGTTTCTGAGAGCCATAGTTCCCTGGATTTGTTAAGCCCTGCTCTAATTATAAATATGCATTACTCTATCTACTAATTAAAGAACATGGAAATTAATCTTTTGTCTCATAGAGAACATACATCTGTCCAGTAACTATGTCTGGGTTTATTTTATTTTATTCATTTAATATAATTCTATACCACCCAAAACTTGCATCTGGGCGGGGGGGGGGGCGGGGGGGCGTATTTAAACAACAAAAAGAAAAGAAGGAAACTAAAACAGAACAACACTGGAAAGAAGAAGCACAAGCATCTGTCTATGAAAACCTATCATGGCTGCAAGTAAAAGTTAACTTATTTGGGAAATTTTGGATAAATGCTTTCTCTGGGTAAAAAAGAAAAATATGGCAAATGTAAACAATGCAGGAATAAGATGCAAAGCACTGTAATAATGAAATGACATTAAATCATTTGGATGTTTCCTAACTGCATCTTCCACTAATGAAAGGCAGTTCCATCTATGTTACATCTATGTAAGGGGGGAGGCCCCCCCCATCACCTTTCTCTGAAGGGTCTCCCTTTCTCCCTTTCTCTGAAGGGTCTCCCAATCCTTTGGAGCAGATTTTTGGCAAGTACAGGGAAAGCGAAGATTAGTAAATATTGTTCCCTCTTTGTACCAGCAACAAAGTTGTCTGCTCACAGATTGACGTAAGATACAACTCAATTTTTATGGGTACAGTAATCCATTAGTATGCACTTTTATTTAGGTAAACAATATATTGAACTTGTTAATTTAAATCAATGATTTAAAATCCACCTTTTTTAAATTTAAATTAATCCACTCAACAAAATAAATAAGATCACACTCATTGTGCTTTCATGGAACACAACTCAGTTCTCAAGATAAATGTCTTTCTTCATTATTTTTCTGAGCTTGAAAGATAATCAAGAAATTTTTCAACTGAAGAAGCAAACTCCACTCTAAAGGATGCACTAGTAATTAGTAACTAGTGACAGAGCAAAGAATTTCACTTCAGATGCACAGTTTTCTTTAAAAACTCTGTTAGCCTTTTATTATGGCAGACAATGCACAGATGATCCATAAGGGAAATTCATATTCATTCCCCTTTCGTCTATCTCTGTTTCATAAATGAGCCCCTAGTGCTTATAGCTGCAAAGAAAATCCAGAAATTTTGGTTGAAAATACTGCGGACCCGGACTTAAAAATAAAGACTGAAAATAAATCTTTCTGAGAACAGATGTCTAAATATTCAGTCAATTTAACTTAATTTCAGTGATCTCAAACAACAAATGTGAATTCATTATTTCGTTACTGTAAGAACACACAGAGCTACTTAAGACATTATCCAAAAGCACCAAATGAGGAAGATTAATTCATGCTTACTTTCCTCATGCTCCTGGGTCACATCTTAATGTAGGGCAGAATACTCTTCTGCCTGTGAGAGATAGACCCCTCTATCAACCTCCAATGTGATTCAAAACTATGCAAAGAGGAAGAATACAATCTTTAGTACGATTAGCCAGCAATAAGCTATAGGGAAAACACCAAGGAAGTGAAGTTATGCAAGCACAACTGTCAGGTAATAAATCAGTACTAGTTACCATATGGCATAAAACAAACACAGTTGTGGGAGAATCCATTGGATATACTAATGTCTTTCACACTATCCCAGATCAGAATTTCTTTAAGAATGAGATGAAGCAACAAAATGGATATGCTTCATAACTGCTCCAAAGCAAACCAAAGATTATGCCCTCCCACCACAAATGCTGTAAGGGGGACAATGAGGAGTCAGAGGGAACTAACATTCCTCCTGCTCATGTGTTTTGAATGAGGTGGAGACTGGTAAGGAGAGAGAGAGTGCCAGGAGCCTGATGTGCTTCTTCCAGCAGGGATAGCATTTGTTGTTTTGACCCTTTGAGCATTGTTGGCAATGTCAGCTCAACTCATCATGGATTGCTACATGAAGGATGATAGCAAGGCTTCGCTTTTGGACCGACTTGTCATAGAGGTAGAGGTGTCTTCAAGCAGGAAGTGTGGATTCAAACCCACCCCACTTCCCTTTTGGACCACTTTCTTTGGCAGTTTTTTCTTTAGGTCATGTGGTCCGACGGCTCTGGCACTGGATTTTGGGAAGCTAAGACGGTCTCTCGTTTCTTTGCTGATGGTTACAATTTGCTGTTCCTCAGCGGCTGGTTCATATTGCAGTGTTCACTCTCATGGGCTGCTGGCCCTCATTACCAGAAGACTTTAGTTCCTGCTGCAAATTGGAGTGTCATCATAAATGGGCCAGGGTTGCCCCCATTCCCCCACTGAACTCCCACTGTTTCCACTGTTGGAGCGCAGCTAGACCGAGTCAGGTGCCATCATCCCCCCCTTCCGCTTTTCAGCACCAGATCTGGTATGTGGCCCTCAGAATCACTTGATTTTCTTACAAGCTGTTGTAGGGCTTTAGCAAGTATCTGCCCTCCAGCTTCCTCAGGCACATCAAGTGCCTACTTACATTTATTTTCTGATCACATAAGTTTTAATAAAAATGGACCTGGCTATTGCCAGCACCCATTTAACTTCATGTTTGTGTCTGGCTCCTCATTTTCCCCATCCAATGAGTAATATTAAAACGTAGTCTGTTCCTTAAACACACACACACACCAGGGAGACTCAGAAAGATGTAAAAATGTATGCCAGTTGTAAGTTACCAGCTAGCACTTATCACTGTGAACATATCTGCTTATTTGAATATATACAGCAACCTTCAAATTATACCTGGACATTCAGACATTTCTGATCCATATTCTTCTGTTGTGTAAAAAGTTCACATCTGGAGTCAAAACATCAAGCAGAAGAAGAAGCAAGACACTGCTATAAAAAGATGCATTAAAAAGTAGAATCTTGAACTACAGTATTATTTGGCAAGCAATACAATGGGACTTTTTTTTTAAAGGAAAATGCAGTCATATTATATTAAGAAAGTAATGTGCTGTGGAGAACTCACCTACAAGCAAATGTCTAAAGTGGAAATACTGTCAGAAATTTCTAAAGAATTATTTTTCAAGATTCCCAGGGTTGATCATGAAAGCACATATTAAGGTCACTGCTCACTATGACTTTCTTCTCCACCCTTTGTATACATAACTTTCAAGAAGCAGTCAGCCTTGAAAGTGGTAATCACACTAAGGGTTGACCATGTTGTCTGTGCTATCTTTGATCAATGAGGAATAATTATTTTTCAATTAGGAGGCTGACATTCCTGACTACCCAAGTACACGTGTAATGAAGTACTGAGGGGATTGCAACTGGTGTTTGCACGCAACTTCCCCTCCAACATGCACTCTGTTGCATGTGAAGTAGGAATGCTCAGTCCCTCATTACAGGTGTGCTTTACAGGTGTGATAGTCAGAATGTTAGCTATTTCGTTTCAATTATCATATGAAATACCAAATAAACTGTCTTCAAGCACAGAGTACCTGAATAACTGGTACATATAAACCTAAAGATTTTTAGGTAAGTGCCAGGGACTGTGACCGATGATGTTCTATTACTGTCATTACTGTAAGAATCAGGAAGTATAACCAATTTTTACGATCCAGCATCCAATATTTAGGAGTCAGCTCTGTGTACAATAGAGGGAAATATATTTACATTCTTAAGCAGCAGCACCACCACATTTGTAGGAGTCCAGGCATCTAGGCAGCTGAGATTTTTCCATACATATGGTAAGATTCAGCTAATGTCTGCAGTCCTAAGAAATGATCTCTTTCTTGTCTGCTCAGACTATAATCAAAGAGGTAGGCAGAGGAAAAGATGGTCAGTTCCATACATCTAAATGCAACAGTAGTCACACTTAGGGTACCAATCACCAAAAGGCAAACTATTACATGCAGGAGGAATTAATCAAAGCAATATTGAGAGGCCTAGACAATTTTACATGTGTGTGGAAAAATAAAGGGGACAACAAAAGTAAGCCTTCTTTAGCTCTGTTAAATCCTCAGGTGGTGTTGTTTTTAAAAGTATGGCTTCGTTATGAATTAGACAAGGAAGTTGAACAATCAGAATAAGAGGAATGTTAGGAATAAAAATGGCCAGCTATTTACATGGTCAGCAGTGCCATGGGGGAAAAATCACTGACCGCTTTTACAATCTGTCAGAATCTGTAACACATAAGACAGCTTTTCAGCACATTGCGCTGTGCTTAAAATTATGGATGGATCAAGAGCAGGACACAACATTATTAGACACATACCCCAAAAAGTTTGCATCTATTATAAAGCAACACCATGCAGGTTTTCCTTTTCTAGAACTGATGTTCAAAATTCTCCTTAATATTCATTTTTCCCTTAGCCGGTTACACTGTACTGACACTAATCTGCCTTGAAATTGGCTGATTCTGCTCAAACCATGTTTACCATAGAGCCAAGTTTCATTTGGTTGTCTTTGCTCCAAAACCAGTTTATGCTGTATGGCAGGAGTTGTTATTAAAAACTATATATTATGTCCACACACTTTAAAAGAGAGTCTCAGCTTGCAAAGAACTGTATTATTTCTGTTTTCCATTGTCTCAGTCAGAAAGATATAGATGGTACAGTAGTTAAAATATTGAATGGAAATTGGTTTCTAAACGTATTATCCTCCATAAAAGCTATCTAGCAATTCTTGACATCCACAAAACAAAGACAAAAAGATGGGAATAGGTATGATGAAATGGGGGTGAGGCACGATAAAGTATGGAGTGGAAGATCCATTCACATTATCATCATGTCGAGCATTAGTTAGAAAGATAAACAAAGATTTCACACAAACATCAATTATGCCTGTAATTTAGTTGATTCCTCCCACTGAGCTCAACACCGCTCTGCTTTCTAATGGTGCATGTATCATTTGACCAACTATGAATCTATTAACTATGAATCAGCATACTTCCCCATGCAAAAAGTGGGACGGGGACACTCCTTTTATTCTTACCCAATTTAGTAACCTAATAGAGATTCTGAAGCCATGTGAAAAGCATGAAAAACTGTATCTAAAAAATACATAAAATGTTATACAATACTGCCCCATAACTGAGTGACTGTGTGTTTACCGTCTACCCTCTTCATAAACTACTTTGCTGGTATACATGGAAGGGAATCCACTTATGGGAGATAAGAGAGGAGGGAAAACAACTACAGCAACTTGAAAATGTTCACCTCCCAAATGCCCCATCATTCTAAGAGTTTCATAGCATAATAGAAGCATTGCTTTCCTCTGATTTATGACATAAGAATCCATCACATTCCTTATTTTAGACACATTGACATAGCAACCTACAATCTTCATATGAAGAAGGGCTATTCAGACATTATACCGTAACTGCATTAAGATGTCTGTCTGGGGCTGTCTTACATATCTAGGGGTGAATGATGGGCCAGCACATGCTTTCATTTTAAAAGTGAACCCTGAAAAGTGAATCTGTACCCAAGTGCAGATGGGATTGTTTTAATGAAAGGCAGTATATAAATTTAACAATAATAATAACAATAAATAAATAAATAAATATCTTCCCTGCAGAACTTGTTAGGGGAGAACATTCCATCTTGAAAGCAATTCGATAGTTAATTGCATGTAGGGACAAGGAAATAATGTAACTAGGAAGTGATGAAGGCAGACTTGCCTGAACCAGTGTTCCTTCTAAGGTGTGTGTGCACATGCTCAGATCTTTTGGCTGTCCGCTCAGTTAATTTTAGATCCTGCTCAGTTTGAATCAGGAAGGCCCCACTCGCATGTGCGTGCACACTGCCTTGATGCTGCTGCCCAGAACAAAACTCATTCCACTCACAGATTTTAAAAGTTAGAGAGAACACTGGCCTGAGCCAGTGTTTCCCTCCTCTTATGGAGTCCATGATTTGGCTCCAAAGCATGGATATGCTTTGCATTGATTTGGACCTTGGTGCCTCAGAGCAAGGGTGAGGATTGGATGGAACTAAGGAGGACCATACTAGTCTGACTGATGCCACAAGACATGGCTAAAATGAGTAACAAAGATTAAGAACCACCTTAGATTAATAAAAGTGATAAAGGCACTAAATCAGTATCTCTGCCTTAGGGAGCACCTGAATCTGGCACAACGTGAGGTGCAGACTCAAGGTCAATCGATCACTAGCTTCACAGAAGCAAAAACCAAAAACCAACCCTTGAGTAAAATGTTTGAGAATTGCTGACCAACAATAAAAGATGCACAATTGGTGTAGAATGCTAATGCCAGATTGATCTCTGGGCCATCCCACAGAGACCATATTACTCCGGTTCTAAAAGATCTACATTGGCTGCCAATAGGTTTCCGCCGGGCAAAACACAAAGTGCTGGATATTACCTATAAAGCCTTTAACAGCTTGGGCCAACGGTATTTAAGACAATACCTTCTTAGAACATAAGAACATAAGAACAGCCCTGCTGGATCAGGCCCAAGGCCCATCTAGTCCAGCATCCTGTTTCGCACAGTGGCCCACCAGATGCCACTGGAAGCCTCAGACAGGAGTTGAGGGCGTGCCCTCTCTCCTGCCATTACTCCCCCGCAACTGGTACTCAGCGGCACCCCACCCCCAAGGCTGGAGGTGGTGGGGTGATTCATTATGAACTACGCTGAACTTCATTATAAACTACGCTGCCTATTAAGATCTTCAGGGAAAGTCCGTCTGAGGGTGCCACCAGCTCATCTGGTGTGCCTTCTCTGTAGTTGTTCCAGGACTGTGGAATGAAATTCCTGCTGAGATTAGATCTGCTCCATCCCTGTTGGCTTTTAGCAAAAAACTAAAGACATCTCTTTAGCCACACTTTTTAGTTAGCTGGTGTGTTTTTGTAGATATTTTAATCTGAGTTATTTAATTTTTAACTGTTAAATTCTTGGTTTAGAATTTAAGAGACTTCAGTAGTGGGCGGTATACAAATTTATCAAATAAATAAAACAAATGAGAACCAGTAGGGCAAGAGCTGCCTGCTTATTGCTTGTGTGTAGCACCTGAATGAGAGCAAGGAGCCTTAATCTAATCAAGCTTGTGTGATCAACCACTAGATGATCATTTCCAGAATGCGCACCTTCTTGAGCCTGCCTTCCAGGCAGAACATTGCGATAGGAGATGTCCTTTCCCCCCTCAAATTATGCAGCATAAATCCTGTGTTTGCCAACCTACACAATGTATGTGCTTTCCCCCTTTCCCCCTGGGCACCCAACATATATTTCAAGTTCAGCCAAGACTCTGGTCCTATTGACAAGGAACTGGTGGAGCCAAGCTGCTTTTCTACTACACCAGGGAACTTACTGACTTGGCCCCTTTTCCCTTACCCAAAATTTCCCTCACTGCCAAGTTGGTCAGAATGGGTGACAGAGTGGGTGACAGTGACCCACTTTGGAACTTTTATTCTGAACTACCCAGGACCTTCAGCCACTTCCAGAACTCCCATTAAAACCTATTTGCTTGCTTCCACCCTGAGGACAATACCGCTTGTATTCAATGCATTTCAGTTACACTGAACAGGAATAGGTGTCCTAATGTTAAGGTGAGGGTGTGGAACTAGCATTCAATAGAACTCGATGCTCTCTTTAAGGACCAGGATCTTTAGTTAGCCACTTCTGATTGGCTCCCCAGGAGGTCATCCACTACTGCTTTAATCTTGTGCTGCTTCTTTTCTTTAATAAAACTTTATCTTTGTTTTCAGAGGAACTTGTCTTGACTGTTTCTCCCTCTGAGGTACCCCAACATATACAAGATCATTGCTGAAATGCATGTTTGCACCAATTTGAGCTAATTCCCCCACACAGCATAAGTCACAGCTAAGCATAGTCAGGGGGGCTATTCTGACGATCAGCAAAAATCGGGCTAGCCTCCGCTAGCCCAATTTTTGCTGATCGTCAGAACCACCAGGCTCGCAGCCGAGCCCGGTGGTTCTGGAGCGGCTAACCCGCTCCTGTAGCCTGCCCCTTAGCCTGGGTTTGCGGAGCGAGTGCTCCGCAAATCCGGGCTATCTGCTCGTGAGTAGCCGTGCCACAGCTACTCGCAAGTAGACCCCCAACCGGGAGGCGAAAAGCCGCCTCCCAGCTCCAAGGGTCTCCCCAGTATGCCCTGCATGCTCACGCAGGGCATACTGGGGCTTCTGGGGGCCACGCAGCCCCCGAGCTCCCCAGCCCCCGCCCGGAGACGGCAATCATGTGGGTGGCCTAGGGCTCCCTTCCCGCTCACAGCCCCAAACCAGGTCTCACAGATCATGAGACCCGGTCCAGGGTCTGATAATAACAATGGGCCTGAGCAAATGTGGTAATAGAAGGTAAGTTGGTGCTGGCACTCATTCACACATTTCCATACATACTCCCACCATTTCAGACATCTGCCCTCTATCCCTAAGGTTTGCCCCACTGACACAGATTCTGTGAACATGTACAGATGATGTCTATATACTCATGGTATACAGAGATGCACACACAGCATCTATTGATGCTGAAAAGACCTTGAAATATATGTCATTATAGCTATAGTTTATGTACAACAGAACAAAAAATGTAATAAGAATACACTTAACCAATCCTAGGAATAAAAAGGAATTACTGTACAACAGAAACAGAAGAGTTCAAATCAGGCCCTTTTAATTCTGCCAAGTACACTGATTTTATCTTATATTTTTGGGTGGCTTACATAGGCTGATGTGCTAACATATTATATATCACTGATCTGAACTTGTGCTGTGCTGTCTATGCTCAAAGGCCCATATTTCAATTCAGTAACCAAGATTTTGATCTCTTTCCAGGATGCATTTCTCCCCTTAAATCCTGAATGCTTCTAAAACCAGCTTTGAGAAGCATAAGATTCTTGAAATGCCTGCGGGGGGTGGAGAGGGAAGATAATATAAGAGGCTGATGGGAAGAATTTATAGCCCAGTGTCAAATGTCAATGTCTTCCATCTCTATTAAGAGTGGCCTTATATTTACTACAACAGTGTTCAAATTTCATGAAGAGTCACCAAAAGTACACATAACCACTAACTGAAATCAGAGTGTCATGGTGGAAATTAATCTAGTTTTATGCATCATGTGGACACATCCTGAACAGTCCTTCCAAAACAGAATACAGAATTACCCTGTAAAATTCTGTAAAGCAGAATACAGAATTACCCTTCTCCTTCACATATATGGATAGACATACAGCATATTTTGTTTTTCTGTATAGGAACAGCCAAGGAATCTCTGAATGACATATTCTGTTTCATGGTTTGCCCAAAAATGAAGTAGTAAAGTCATGGTGACAGACTTGTGAGTGTGATGAAAGTTGTTTTAACACAATTCTTTGCAGAGAACCAAATCACTTCCACTTATTCAGAATTCTGTCTTGGAATGTTTGTCTATCTTTACCCTCAGTATGGGGTACAATCCAGCCAAAGGTAAGCACCTTTAAGTCCTATGGATCTGAATAGGAAAGCTAAGCACATGCTAAATGTGTCTTATTAAAATAAATAAGACTAAAGTGCTCATTTTTGGAAGAATTGTGTCCTGTAAGATTTACTTCCTCAACTTAAAGCCAATAAAGAAAGAAGCCCTTCCTGCATTAAAGCAGGATGTATCAAAGAACGGTGGTGGAAGTAAATAAAGGATCAGCGTTTTTTAAGCCCACCTGTCTACCTAGACAGAATAATGCCAGGTCCCACACACTAGGGATGTGCACGAACAGAGGTTCATGTACAGGTTCAGTGCTGAACCAGTTTGGACAAGGTTCAAACTGGCTTAGCACCGTGGAGAGGTGAGTGAGGAGCAGGACCTCTTTTTCCCCTCTTTTTTTTTTTTTTAAAGGAGAGCAGGTTCTTACCAGGTTCTAACCATCTAGCATGGTTATGAACATTATAAGTGATCTAACAGTAAAGTATAGAAGGATTACAAGAACAAAAACAACTATACAGCCTGATTCAAAACTCATCCCAGTCATTAGGATTGTCACCAATGCATTTTAACAACTACATGAAACCGCTGGGTGAGGTCATCAGGAGGTTTGGTGCTGGGTGTTATCAGTATGATGATGACACCCAAATCTACTTCTCCTTCTCAGCTTCAGGAAATGGCACTCATTTTCTAAATGCCTGCCTACAGGCAGTAATGGGCTGGATGAGGGAGAACAAATTGAAGCTGAATCCAAGCAAGATGGAGGTGCTCATTGTTGGGGCTCAGAATCTGAGGGGTGAGTTAGATCTTCCTGTGCTGGATAGGGTACACACCCCCAGAAGGAGCAGGTGTGCAACTTGGGAATACTCCTGGACCCAGGCCTCACCCTGGTATCTCAGGTGGAGGCCATGGCCAGGAGTGCTTTCTATCAGCTTCGGCTGATTCGACAGCTGCTCCCAGGCTGTGGAATGCACGTCCAGCAGAAATTTGTAATCTTAAATCCTTAGTGACCTTCAAGAGAGCCCTTAAAACCCATCTGTTTGGCCTAGCCTTTTAGAGTTTTTAATTAGTTTTAATTGTTTTAAAGCTAACCTGGTTTTCAAGGTTTTAATTGTTCTGATAGTTTAATTGTTTTTTAAGATGTTTTTAAATTGGTGTTTCATATTTATATTTCTGTTTTAATTGTTATTGTTTTTAATGATTTCTGTTTTTAATTGTAAACCGCCCTGAGCGCGGTATATATATATATATATATATATATATATATATATATATATATATATATATATATATATATAAAAGAGCCCCTGGTGGCACAGTGGTAAAACTGCCGCCCTGTAACCAGAAGGTTACAAGTTCGATCCTGACCAGGGGCTCAAGGTTGACTCAGCCTTCCATCCTTCCGAGGTCGGTAAAATGAGTAGCCAGAATGTTGGGGGCAATATACTAAAATCATTGTAAACCGCTTAGAGAGCTCCGGCTATAAAGTGGTATATAAATGTCAGTGCTATTGCTATTGCTATATAATGAATGAATGAATGAATGGCGTGCTGCAACAGCACGTCATTGAAAACCCTCAAGAGTAGTATAGAGTGTGTGTTTACATTGTATACTACTATTCCTAGCACAGACACTACAAGTTACCAGTTTAAAAGTGCTACACTTTTACAGGTAAGTCCAAAGGCTTGCTAGCCTACATGCTCACACATATCTATGTCAGTCATTTATGGCAAATAACAAAGGAGAACAGAATTTTTTTTTAAAAACCCACCACAAAACCATAACTCTTCCATGGAATTCTTACTCGCCACAATTGATGCTTACACATCTTGATTAACTTTTATTCCTAGGGACACTGTGATGATACTTTCTGTTACCAATGATCCAAAAAAGTAGATTTATACTTCATTGATCCAATTCCGTTTTTCCCCTTCACGCCCTTTCCCAAACTCATCCTAACACCTTAGCTGTGTTTCTAAATCCATACATATAGACCCTTCTTTTTGCATAATTAAAATGCTATATGCCATAATGCTGAATGAAATAAATGGCTAAACCACTGAGAAGGTTCCTCCCCACTCCCAAATGAGCCTTCAGAACATTTTTTCTTTTTCCGTTTTGCATTGAACAATCTTAGTTCTGAGGGATTTGCAATTGGTAGCATAATTCATTCCCCCCCTCCCCCTTCACACTGTGGCAGAGGAAATACAGCGGTGTGGGGGGTGGATTACACTCCCTTCCCATTAACTGCAGATAGTTCACTGCATATAGCAAAATGGAGGATCTTGCTTTTAAAACTGTTGTTGAAGTTCCCTTACACAGTTGGGTTGTTTTATGAATATAGTAATAACTATAACCTTAGAACCCAAGATGAGAAGAGCAGATGGAACCTAATTAAAAGAAAAATTATTAGTCATCACAAGCAGCAGAAAAAGCCATGATACTTTAGAAAAAGAAGGTCCTTTGTGTCATTTCATAATTGCACAAACAGCTTATCGGTTTGGCTCTGGAACCCTTTAAATGTTAACCTAGTCACATTGGAGGTACCTTTCTCTGAGCACATCTTGCTCTAGAGAAGTAAGGTTTAAATGAGTGAGGCTTATGGGTACATCTTCCCCATAGCATGTGACTGAGAGGTGTTAATTCCATAGTCAAGGCCTGTATGATCAGCCTGTGCCTGTATGGTTGGATAATTTAAATAGTATCCCAGGCATGTGAGAACTGCTTGCAGAAAAGGGCCTCCCAACTCATATGTTTTAGGGATTTTGCGTATTCTTTTCAGCTAGAAATGCAGAATGCAGAAACGTTTCGTTGGAACAGCACTCGAACAAGCTTTTCGATGAAACAAACTCAAAATGTTTCGGCCATAGGTCACAATGGGAAAACCTGAAACAACCTGTAAACCTTGCAATGCAGATTGCGAAGCAAACAAGAGCAGTGACTGAAGGCCAGACAGAGAGCTCATCAAAGGGATCACCAACACATATTACAGAAAGAGAGAGCTGCCACTGTCCATTTCTTGCCACAACACTATTTCACAAACAAAACAAACCACAACTCAAGGAAGGCAGGCACCCAAGTTCTGCCTTTGTCAATCTGAAATCCAGCAACACCACATAGCTATAGCAGCAACAGCACAGCATATTATACTCAGTGTTGAAAAAAGAAAACCACAAAATCATCAAATATACCTTCCTCCTCTCCTGATGTCTGTGTCAAGTGAGACAAAGTATAAGGGCTCTATCTGCCGCCCAGTCCTTTTTAATACATTTAGAAATTCCTTCTTTTTGTGTCTCCCCTCCCCCTAACCAATGGGGGCAAAATTGCCCATAACAACACTTGATCTGTATGGTAACAAGTCAAGCAAAAAGCAAGGAGATCACAAAATAGTCGGAAGCCAGTACCAGAAAACTAATCAGCAAGGGGAAAACTGGCCTCGCAAATGGCGCTCTAAACATCAAAACATTTTGCCTGAAATAGGGTTGTTTTGTTCTGAGCTCGAAACAGGCCTTTAATCAAAGGGTGTTTTATTTTGAGCTCGATGTTGAAACATTTTGCACATCCCTAATAGGTTTACACTTAAAGGGCACTTTCTATAAAAAGTTTCTGCACTTTTTTTGGCGCAGAATGTTATCAATATGCTGATGACACCCAAATACTTTTCTCCATGTCAACATCATCAGGAGAAGGCATAACCTCTCTAAATGCCTGCATAGAGGCAGGGATGGGCTGGATGAGAGGTAACAAGCTGGTGCTGAATCCAGATAAGACGGAAGTACTTATTGTGTGGAGTCGGAACTACTCAGGAGATTATTTTGATCTGCCTGTTCTGGATGGGGGTCACACTTCCCCAGAAGGAACAGGTACGCAGTCTGGGGGTGCTTCTGGACACAAAACTCTCCCTGGTGTCCCAGGTTGAGGCAGTGGCCAGAGGTGCCTTTTATCAGCTTCGGCTGATATGCCGGCTGCGTCCATTTCTGGATAAATGACCTCAGAACAGTAGTGCATCTGCTGGTCACCTCCAGACTTGATTACTGAAGTGAGCTCTATGTGGGGCTGCCTTTGTATGTAGCCCAGAAACTGCAGTTGGTCCAGAATACGGCAGCCAGGTTGTTCTCTGGGTCATCTCAGAGAGACCATACCACTCCTATCTTAAAAGATCTACACTGGCTTCCAATAAGTTTCCAGGCAAAATACAAGGTTTTGGTTATAATCTATAAAGCCCTTAACAGCTTGGGCTTGGGCTTATTTAAGAGAACTCCTTCACACCGCCCATTGAGATCATCTTTAGAGCTTCGTCTGCAGTTGCCACCGGCTCGTCAGGTAGCTACTCAGGGATGGGCCTTCTCCGCTTCTGTCCCAAGGCTCTGGAACATACTTCCTGCTGAAATAAGAGCCTCCCTATCTCTTACAACTTTTTTAAAGGCAGTTAAGATGCATTTGTTCACCCAGGCTTTTAATTAGATATTGTTTTAATTGTGTTTTTAATAGTTTTAACATTTTAAATTGTTGTAATTTTTTAACCTTTTTATTTGTCATTTTTATTGTTTGCTCACACTTCTAGTCTCCCATTTATATGCAACCAGGGTGGACCCTGCTTAGCTAAGAGGACAAGTTATGCTTGCTACCACAAGACCAGCTCTACTCCATATAAGCAATGCCATCAGGACAAACTGACCAACATTTTTTCAGCCCCAGCAAATAAGCCTGTAATCTGTGTCTCAAGATACATTTACCACATGAAATCATGATGGAAATATAGACACTACAGAAATGAAAACTAGTGGTTTCTTTAAAATGGTATATCTGAAAGCAAGCAACCATGTTAGGTAATCCTGAATCTTGCCTGCCTCCCGCCTTATGACATCAGATTCCATACATTACTACAAGCTACATTTTAAAAGGCTAAACTATGGTAAAGGAAATATGAGAGCTATTCTTTATGCATTCAATTTTATTAGTTGTGTGAGCTTCCTTGGTTGCTGATAATACGCTTGCAGTTCAGCTTGCATCAACAAAACTTTTAATGAAACACCTGAAAAGAAGGGAGGGGAGCATTGTGTACAAGTTATTCAGAAACATGAGGTTGCACTATAATGCAATTTATATTGCTAGAAAGAATAGACCTCATGCTGGGAAAGTCTTACTAGAATATAGACACTAGGCTTGTTCCAATGTAATGCTATTCTCAACCTTAGTAATGCAATGGTTACCATTTACGGTAAAACAATAGACTGACTTAGTATATTTGAATTTTGTAATTAAACTGAACAAAGATCTATCTGATCAAAAATGCATTAGAACATTATTCTTGGTCATCTGCAATCTCTCAAATATTGAGAGTTGTGTGTGTTTCCTGCTGACAACTTCTGTACCTCACCAGCTCTCCCATTCTTAAAAGGGACTAGAAAAAGCTAACAATCCTATTTCATTCTGCTATGTGATATTACACCTTTAAAAAACACACAGATCTATTCTGCTCTGCAGTTAGCATAGTTTTGATTTCAGTATGTAATTTTAAGATGTTTTATTTGTTTTCTACAACTTGACAACAGTATTGAAAAGCAGTTTAGTAATATTGTGAATATATTTATATACTACATGGAGCCTCATGTCAAGAGATGAGCAAGTACATGAATTTACCAGTTATATTTACGTATTTATTACTGTCAGTGGAAAATCACTGAATATCCTAAATCACCAACCAATGTTTTGAGCTGAAGGGGTAGTTTCTGCTCAAGATAGCATATATTTGTTCTAATCTGCAGGTATCTATTATATTATGACTGAATTAACTGAGGGAATACAGCCATCTTTAAGAAATTATCCTTAATGTAAAATGATGGCCACACAGTCTCAAGCAAACCTGACCAGGCAAATGTTTTCTGGGCAAAAGTTTTCTGCCATATTGAGGCATTAGAGTACAATTCCCATTCCCCTCACCCTACAACACACCAAATAAACTGTCCCCTTCTTCCTGCCCATGACACCTGAAAGCCTACAGTCCACTGATTGCCTGAATTGGTCTATTCTTCATTAACTGTTTGCTTTGGATCAAGTGAAACCAGCAAGGAAACGGACAACTGCTCCACTGGGAGAAGCGTCATGTGGGACCAATTAGAAGCTGCTGCATGATTTTGAAGCAGGAGGGACCGAGAGAAGGGAAGAAAGGGACTAACTAGAGGCAGCTGTCGGGATGTGGATTTTATGTTTATAATCCACCTTCACCCAACCCCCAAATTCCTTGTGGATATTACAAGAAAAGGTGTGAGCCTGACCTATAAAGGAGATCTGATCCATTCTCCATTTTAAAAAGTCATGAGAACACAACCTTACCTACACAGAGCAATTGCCCAGCCAACAAAAGAAAGGCAAACAAAACAGACTTTAAATGCCTTCTTATTTATATCTTCTGATCTAAATACCATGATAAAAATTAAAATTTTGCATTTTAGCAAAATATATACCATGTGCAGTAACTATGCAAGTTCCTACATTATCAACAAACTAAGGAAAAATCTGTTTGGAGACTTTGCTCCCCAATTGCAGGGTCAATTGCTTCCAAAATACATACCATATCAATATTTTGAGCAGATTCTGTTATTCCTCTTTTTTTGTCCCCATCTACCAACCAGGCCAAAAATGTAAACACATTTCAGCTCAACATAGAGTTGGTATCAGTCTGAGTGTACATTTTCCTTTTGTATCCCTCTTCCAACTTATGAAAGAACCAACAGTATCCATTCAATCTGTATGGATATGGTTTTTCTGTAGCTGAAAAACCATACCCATTAGAAAACAGATACAATTTAAAAGAATTCTAAGCCTTCCTGCCCATTTTACAACAACATGGATCTGGCTAATTGCTCGGGGGCGGGGGGTGCATCAAACTCACACAAGCAAGACAAGAGTGCAGAGTTTGCAAACTGGGAACCATAACAAAGTCATATACTCAATATATGCATCAAAAAAAGATATTTTTCCCAAGATTGAATTCAATAGCAACAAGAAAGCACACTAAAAAAGGTAGATTGGATTCATGCTGCAAAAACTTTACCCATGTGTAACAAAGCAATCAAAAGTGGTTTTCCTTTAAAACTTCAGATGGTTTGGTTTTCTCTGGTGAACAAGTACATGAACTTGTTATTCTTCACAATGCATGTATTTTTCTCACAGTTTACTGCCGTTTCAAAAAAACCCATACGTGCCACTACTTTTGGTACTTTAAACATTTGCAAAATAAAAATTGTGTAGCACTTAATATTCACATACAACCAAAAGATTAACAAAAGCAACAGCTATTTGTGTGTTGTTAATTTATTAATCACCTAGTCTATTCACAAAAGTTATGTTAAAAGATGCTCCAAATCTCTAAGAATGCATCTATTTGGAAACTGCACAGACAAGGTTGTGCACTCAAGGGCATCTGGCTGTCCATAAACTCAAGGTCAGCATCTGTTTTTAGAAACACCTGATGCAAAACACAAACGCAAAGGACCAATCATTTCTTACAGTAACTGCCAATATGCAGTTCAGGTTGATGAAAGAATATTACAATACTTACCAAGGAAAATTTTTCAAAATCCTTTTCAAATTTATTTTTTGTTTTTCCTTCATAAATACTACTGAAAAAGGTCATGGCTTTCTTCCATCTGGAGTCAGAAGTCTATCTCCAGTGTCTGCAGTTTCTAGTAATTTTTGTCCAAGGTGTGTTCAACATCTCAGAGAAAATCATGTATTTTTCTCACACACTGAGGAACTATGCTGAAATTAATATTCTGCATTTCAGTTACTCTAATAAAACAAAGATATCTTCATGAGAACTAACCTGAACATGATTCACACCAAGAGACAGAGCTCAAAGATGACTAACTGAAGCAGAGGCAGCAATCTATATACTTTAGATAATTATGGGATGCCAAGCACTCATGGATCTAGCCATTTTCAAAGTAAATACACACATTTAATTAAATATTGGACTGATGAGAAAGAATAAAGACTACATACTAGCCTAATCCACAAACTGATAAAATCATTGTGCAATATTGCTGTCCAAATAAGCACTATTCCTGCAAGAAATCTCTTCCACAGTGAATATGTTCATTAATTAATTAATTAATTAAATTTATATACTGCCCTTCCTAAAGTGGCTCTGGGCAGTTTACATTAAATAGTAATAATAATAATAATAATAATAATAATAATAATAATAATAATAAAAATTGGCACCCTGGGTGCAGTTCCAAAAGACCTTGAAGAGCACCTCAGGGGTCACAGAAATCACCATCAGCCAGTTACAAAAAGCAGCTTTACTGGGAACAGCCTATATTCTGCAATGATATCTATAACAACTGACAATAAAATTCAGCCATCCCAGGTCCTTGGGAAGGACTCGATGTCTGGATAAAACAAACCAGTCAATAACACCTGTCTGACTGTGTAAACAAGAGAATAATAATAACAACAACAACTTGATTTCTATACCACCCTTCCAAAAATGGCTCAGGGCGGTTTACAAAGAGAAATAAAAAACACATATCAAAACAACAATTAAAACCAGAACACATTTAAACTAGATTAAAAATTATTAAAATTCAAACCAGATATCATTAAGAGTCAGGCTAAAAGATAAGAACATTGCTATCCTTACATCCTATTCCTCAGAAATTATCAAAATGTTGTTTATGTTGAAAAGGTTAAAACCTTTTTCTCAACTGAACATTCAAAAGGGCAAAGAAATAAAACCTACATTTGGAATGCTATTCCTCACTAACTCAATAAAGTACCCCAAACCAGCAACCATGTACATTACGTGAAGAAAAAATATATATAAACAAGCTGTTTGTGGGCCTGTGGAGTTTCAATAATAAATTCAAACCTCTTCAAAACCAGTTTTGAAAAGCTTATTTGCTTAAATTGTATTACTTGTATTATTTCTTGCATCAGCCAACATGTACATGCGAATATAGTACACTACGATTTCCATTAGTACATTTCAAGGGTTTAGAATGGGGCTAAGATGACAGCAGCTAACCCCAAAGCAATTTGCAACTTTTGAGATGGTGGGGCAGAGGAAGGGCATCTTTCCACTCCATGTTCTTGGTTTTACTGCCATGCTGTGGAAAATATGATAAAACATCCCGATTTCTTTTTCTGCACTGTGAAAATGAAGTGAAATTACACCACTGCATTCTATTTATAATCTATAATTTCAGTTACATTTGGGAAATAGATTTCCCTATTAAATATTTTCCTTGCTGTTCAGCAGCAATTTAAATAAAAAACACTAGGCCTATCATTATATACTTATTTAGCTAATTATTTAATTATTTACTCAACACAGAAAAGAGGAGGACCATTCTACAGCACCACTACAAATCTTGTGCGGGACCTGACATCCAATTTCCCCCCCGTATCGTCATCCTGTGCTCTATCTTTTTCCTCCCTTCACCCTCTGATTAAACAAAAACTCTGTCACATGGCATTAAAGAATGCCAATGAACAAAGAAACCTCTTAGGAAAAAGAAGAGTTCTGATTGATTGTTTCACTACAATAGAACAGTGTAGGGAGATGCAAGTGGGAAAAGGTTTGTAGCCACAGTTCTACTGTTATTTTAATTAAATATTAAAAATAAGTTGCTGCTCAGAATTCACACCAATCTACAACTACAATATGCTGACAAAAGATAGTAACACTTATTAGATCTCTTTCCTTTTAATTCAGTTTTTAAAAACCTGTGGTAATAAACCCTACTGTCCATGTTAAACATCAGACTATCAGCACACATGTTTAAAGAGAGTTCAAATAACATCTGAAAACTTTGCATTGTCTACATTTTATTAAGAATTTCCACTACTGAGACTTCTGCTTAAAAAAAAGAATTAAAAGTAATTGTGTTCATGCCAAGTAGGGCTGTCCCACTTCCCTCATCCAGGGGCTTTGTCTCCTTTGATCTGTCCGTCTATGTTATTAACAGGAGCTGCAGGGGCAGCAAGTTCAAGTCAAAATAAGGTAAATAATTCCTAAGTAGAAGAAAGCTGAAGCCAACAAGCAGACAGACGTCTAACTATGTTAAAAATAAAATCCTAAAACAGAAAGAAAAGAAAAGAAATCTACTCAGGGTGTCACAGAGGTCAATGGATTGCATCGTTAAAGAAATGCCTGTCAGGCAGCTGCAGCTAGGTCCGAGACGCCAAAGCACCTGGAGTATTTCTGCCAACTTCTTCTATTTCCATATCTCTTTTTTGTCCAGATACTGTACTCAAGGCCATATGATACTCCTGATGGCTGAAATTAACTGCTATTTCAAACCATAAGCACTGTTACTCCACCCACAATATAATCTGAACAATAAACTGATCAAAATGTGCACAGGTCAGAGCCATGGTCAGAATTGTTTTCAAAATGACCAGAACCCAAAATATCTTATAAAGTTTTTATTACAGGGCTTATACCAATATTCAACAGAAAAACAATGGAAGCCAGCAACAAGAATTTCCTTATCTGATCAGTTCTATTTCAGACACTCTATCTCTCTTTCTCTCTCGGGACCATTATTAAAATGATTTAACACCTTTTTATCCATCTATTTTGGGGGTTCATTATTTTATCAGTAAAATAATTCTTCCTTGTAAGGAAGAAATGCAAGATATATAAATCAAGTGATATCCACAGAACCCAACAAATGCAACTTGAAGTAAATGTAAGGCAATATAATCATTCACTAAACAGAAGATCCTCATCTTGTAAGAAAAGTAAAGACATTTTGGCTTATTTATTGAACCATGTTCTTTATGCTAAAAACTTATAATGTTTTCTTTTATTTATTTTCCCGCCTTTATGATCATCACAGAAATGAAGGGATCACAGAAATGAAAGAATATAGGTCACCATGCCATTGATAGATTTATCAGTTTTAAAAGGTTCAAAGGTACAAATATTAAGTACTAATTTAATGTTTGAAACAAAGAGCCAAAGCTATTAAGAGTTAACACAGTTAATAAGTGTACATGCTGTTCCATTTTAATTGTCACATTACTAACGCTTTCCACAGCAACCTTTATGCATCTAGAAGGCAGGAAGGAGACAGCGTGTTCTTTGAGAAATGTGGGGCGGGGGCAATGAGATGAGCGAGGAATTTTCTAGAAGCGCAGATTTCGATCTGTGCTCTCTCAGTCCCACTTCCCCTGTGCATTGCGTGCCAAGAATACCAGAAGAGTTCTACAGAGACATTCATGATGATGCAATGCATAGTCGCGAGGCGCAGGCACTTATACCATTCGCCCACTCCCCACAATATTCTGTCTCAAATCATTTCCATACTCACACAAGCATGAAAGAGGGGTAATGACAGACTCGTAACCTAGCACGAAATACCAAAGCAACGCTTCTGTATTTGCTGGAAATTAACTCTTTACCAACCTCAACGAGTTTCACACAAAGCAAGATAGAAGGGAGGAGTTCGCTGTAGTAATTTGTGGAAGAATTAATATGAAAATGCACAGAAGCATTATGGAATAGGGGATGGAAATCTGATGCTGTATTATTTATCTATCCAAATAAAATTGTTTCTACTTGATCTCTCACCAAAAAGCCAACCTCTGCTGTTAAGGTCTCAATTCCCATATACATACGCATATGCAAATGCATACGCATACGCACACAGAGCATCCAAGAGGAAGAAAAACATAGCCTACACTTTTCTTTTTAACTACAATTTGCACAGATATCTGGGGCACTCATTTAGGCTGTAGTCCAAAACATAGGGAGTATGCCCCATTAGAAACAGTGCAACCTGCTTCCAAGAAACCACACATAGGATTGTGTTGTTCTTTAAACTCATTTAAAGAAATTGCAAAATATTAGCCATTCATTCTCCTTACACTGAACTTAGGCCAAACCAGAATGCTAAGATTTAAAAAAAAATTTAAATATTAATTTAAACTACTAAAGTAATAATGTAGTAATTGAGGGGGGAAAGAGACACATCCCAAAATGGATACATCATCAAGTAAAACCAGGCATAATTCTAAAGAAGACAAAGCTGTAGCAAGACCTCCTTCCAACAGAACCTTATGAAGTATTTTGAATTCAGCAACTGATGAAGTTTATATGCACATACATACAGACAGGCACACACAATCACTTCACAGTAACTTGACTGGGGTTTGTATCACTTTTTTGTCATCTTTAGAAAAGCTTTTTAGGCTATTTCCTAAAATAACCAGTGACTATGGTATTCAATGCTAAGGGATTACGAGAGTTCTTACCTGGTTCCCCAGCAATTTGGATAGTCCTTTTATGTCAACTGATCTATATCAGATAATTTTTTTATTAGTGGGTTTAGGGATATTGGACAGAGTATACTGAAGAACACCTATATAGGTTAACAAAAATGAAGTATACTGATAAAGCAAATGTACTCCTTGTAAAATCTTCATAACTCTGAAATGCCTGAAGCAAGGTCTCCAACATACTCATCTTTCACCTCCTCAGCATGCAACAAGTCTAAACAGATCTCCAGTATAAAGATCAGCACTAGGGTAAAAGATCAGTGATGAAAAGAAGAAAAGCTGTTTAAAAAATTATACCGTTTCACTGAAGAAGACAAAAAAGCAGATGGACACTATTGCAAAGCCACAGGCAGTGGAGTGAATAAGCACCTTACAAGAAAGGCACACCTCTTGATGTTTCTTCTCAGTCACTGTAGTAATGCACTGCAACCTACTTAATGAAAGAGAGAAGTGAAAAAAGAATAAATTTTCTGTTTACTAGACTGTAAAATTAGTACTAAACACTACTTAAGGAATGAAGCATACACCAATTGGCAAAGTGGAATAATAAACTGAAGACCTGCTCGGATGAAACTATTTTTAAAAAGGACACTCTCTCTTGTTCACAAGTTCAACAAGAAGTCTCATTTTCAAATCATAAAAGCCCAATATGGCTAAATTTTCCATAATGACAGACTATATAAGCTAAACAAATTCACTCTGCAATAAATAAATAAAAACATAGTAATAGTGGAAAACCTCAGGAAATGCAGAGTTTTTATTAGTTTTATTAACTCAGCAATATACATTTGAATTATCTCATTTTGTTTATTCGCTACTTATTCATTTCTAAGTGCCCAACTACTAATGAAAATAAAATCTTAAGTGCTTGATAAAAGCTGTGGGACTGGCTGAAACAGAGATTTCCATTTTATTTATGCCAAGATGCTAAGCCTTCCTGCACGAGTGCTCTCTCTCTCTCTCTCTCTCTCTCTCTCTCTCTAGGTTAAATTGTTAAATTGTGACACAATGAATCTTTGTTTCTTCTCAAAATTAGTTATGAATCTGTATAATCAGAGTGCAATACATTTCATGAGTACTAAGAAAAACAATAGCCCCTTCTTCATTTCCACGTCAACTTACCTGTGAGTAAGCCCCACTGAGTACAGAAGGACTGGCTACAAGTAAGCATGACAAAGATCAGACTGTAAGACGACCAGTGGTGGATAAAAAGAATCTTCTCCTTTTAAAACCGCATTCTACAAAATAATTTCTTCTCCCTTTACAAACTCCTTGTGTTCATGCCAGGTTGGGCAATTTAAAAAATAAAGAAAGAGAGAAAGAAAAACTAAAACCCTATTTTCATCTGATTCCAAGCTATTTAAAAACTTATTACTCCCTTCAGGGGTATTTTTATTCAAAGCACTTCAGGAATTAAATTGCTAAGTTAAAATCAAAGTAATGACCCCAAGCAGAGATTACGGAGTCGCAGAGTAAATTCATATCAGACTGCAAAGCATTTCCTACTAAAAGATACCATCCTGATTAAATCTTGGTTTTGCACTAAGCATTCCTTGTGGTTCTAACAGCCCATCACTCACATTAAAACCTTGACAAAGAGAAAGATTACTAAGCGAACCCAATCAGAACTTTGGCCTCAGAGCTGTGAAAGCCTCCAATTTCTCAAGGTTTCCAGACCACTTGACTGACTGTCTCGTAAAACATAAGTATAATTAAACTGACATGAAATAACTGCCCTGTTTAAATTCTAAGGGCAGTTTGTCTAACCTTCTGATCCCTGGAGAGACCACAGTCCAGCACCTGTCTATGATCACAATTATATAAGCATCATATTATGTATAGCACATACATATATATATGCAGACTGTATTTCTATTTCCATTATAAATTAACCCAATTGTCACTTTGGATGCACCAGGGCAAATCTGAATAAACATAATGTGAATACACATTATTAGCCTAGGTGGAATTATGATTTTAACATTCTTGAAAAGTAGGGGGGGAAATATTCAAAATACATCTAATTCCTAGACTTTATCAGATCTGAAAGGCTTTTTGGAGAAAACTGCATTCTCTCTTTTAGCTATTTTAGTACATTGTTCTTAATTATTGCTTTTAAACTGAATATTATAAGCTGCTGTGCTCTTATTGAAAAGGTGGATACCAATGTTTTCAATACATTAAACAACAGTGATACAGTCCCATATACAACTTAACATAGCTTAATTGCCTCAAGGTTCTGAGCACCACCAGTTTCTACAGGACTTAGGTCCAACTCAGTATTTTAAGATGACCGTCAGTTTTTGGATGGAAGAAAGAGATTTGGGAAATGAGAAGGAGGAAACGAAGTTCTTAACTCCCTTTCTCTAACAGTTGATCATTACTATTTTTATTATTGTTCTTATTATTAATTCAACAGACAGAACTATAGGATCAGAAAACTGACATTCTTTCCTCCATATTTTCATTTTAATATATGGCTGTATGATAAGTAATTAAGTATGTATAGTTCTACATCTCCCCTGTCACATTTATAAAATAACTTTGTTCCTTACTGGCAACTAATGTTTAGAGTACTGAAAAAGTCTTACTCTTCTTTTCTTTTTAGTGAAGACATCAAATTCTGCGTTGCCAACAAGCAGGCAAATACTGCTGATCTGCAATATTCATTTATAATATGGGCTACATTTAGAGAATTTGTAGATGCTCAAAATTCTCATATAGGATTCTGCAAAGGTCTAGCTTTACCACACCTAATCATAAGCTAATCGTTAATTTTGATGAGAACATCCTATCCCATTTTTATGTGTAATCAAAACTGTAACATTTGTAGTTCATTGCTACATAACCCTATTATATGCATAAAAATAAAGAGATTAAAATACATCTGAATATAAATACTTTGCCAACAAAAAGATAATAGTAAAAGTTTATGTTGTACAGTGCAATCCTAAACATGTTTATTCAGAATTAGTGCCCTGGGTTTAGGTCTGAAGCCTATTTTGCTTTGTCCATGAATACACACGTGTCTATAAATTCAGTTTGCTTTTAAGTAAATTAGGGTGCTTGTGATCTAATCATTAGTAGATTACTACTGGAAATTGTCTACTCTTGGAAATGGACTACTTTTAGACGTCTACTATTAGAAATTGTGTGAACAATCCCATTTAAGGGCATTTTTAAAAAATCGAAAGTGAATAATTCAGAGTTAAGTTTTGCAAAGAGGGCAAACGTATGTTTGTCAAGAGAAATTAACATTCAAATTTTATCCAGAAAGCTGGAACACTTATAAATAAAATCCAATTAGCTGGGAGTGGCGGTGGTATTGGACACACAAGAGGTGAATCTGAAATATCTTTAAGGCCGCTATTTAAAATTTCATATTCTTCCATACGTAATATAAGAAAAAGGTTTTCCATATTACTCTCTTCTTTTCTTTTGAGTTGCTAAAATGCAGCAGCATATCTAAAATTAATTTAAAGTAAGTTTAAATGGAAAGTAACCGCAATGAAAATAACCAAGTATTAAGCAAAAGTAACTGGAATCACAGTCTTCATAAGCTGCTTCTGCAACTTGCATTACCTGAGGGCAAGCACTGCCAAGGAAGCAAGTATTACTGCCACTTTTTTTTACTGCCACTTTTTTCCAAGACTATAAAGCAAAATAAGAGTCCATGTTTAGAACTATGCAGCAGGGTAATGCAGATTCCTTAAAACACTGTTTGAACTGAATTTTAAGGAAGAGTTAGTGCACCAAGAAGATCAGTACAGCAACACCTTGAAAATGTTTTCACTGGTACACCAGGGAAGGGATGGTTTTTGATGGCTGCTCCTGCTACAGGAAATGTTCTTGCCACCTTAAAATATATCTCCAAGGATGTGCAACCCTTGGGGACATATTTTGCATGACACTGGGTATTTCTGAGGGAAACTGACATTGTCAAAATTTGCCCTCTGCCAGTGCTTGTGCGGTGGAACCAAGTTAGTTGAACTGTAGCACCAGTGCTTGGGTAGTCTGGATGTCCACGGTATTTAAGAAATGCAATATTAAAAAGAATATTCTCCTGATTTGCACCGCTTATAGTTTGTTTGAGAAAGCATAAAAATGTAATGATAAATAAAAAAAACTACATTACACACTGTTCAGAATTATGCACAGTACAGTAATACTCCAGTAAGGCAACAATAATCTGGTAACCAAACCTATGGAGGTTGTGTGCAAGCAGAAATAAAATGACCTTCACATTATTAGACACGCAAATTGTTTGCATGCATGCTGTAAAAGGTTAAGGCGGTAACTGCAAGAAAGGTGGTCACCACTACTGCACACAAGGCATAGAATTTAATACTTTATAGGTCTTGTATATGATGCTGACTTTACAAGTTAGGCTCATGCACCCACACTTTGCCTCGGACTTTCAGCTTGGCATTGGGCTGGGGAGAGAAGTATCCAGGCAGGAAATTAACAGGCAAGCTTCCCAAATCACCTGCAAAGCACAGTGCTTCCACAAAATGCCATCTACTAATATATGTCCAGCCAAAAAATCTACAGGTCCAAAATCCATCTACAATTACTTTTTACAGATGCATCTGACAGATTTGTGGGATGATATCTACAGAAATCCATGAATTTGTCTGCTAAGAAAATATCCTGCCAAACCACACAGTTGATCTGCATTCTCACAGCATCTGCCGTTCTCAAATAATCTGTCCTAGACTCAGAGGGAATTTTAGCCCTAGAAAGTCATCCATTTTGACACCAATTGCTTTCACTTCAACCAAAAGTGCTATCAGCATTTAGCGGAATTGCAAAGAACTGGATCATGGTATTTGATTCCTCTGAAGCATGTAAGAACTTCTTCCAAACCTGAAATGTCTATAAAATAGCATGTTTGCAAATGGAAGATATTCCATAGCCATTGCAATTTATTTTGACAATGAATCCATGCAACTCAGAGACACTAGATGTAGTAACAATATATCTTTGAGTTGCAAGTTGAGATGTTATCTCTAAATGAAAATGAAATTTTGCATACAACTCAACAGAAAATTTAACATAGTTCTTGGAACAAAAAAAGTTCCCATTCTGCTAAAGAATCTTTGCCTACCCAAGATTTACAAGTAGCAGCATGATTCTGCATATGCATGCATTAATTCAGTGCAGCTTGGCCAACTGTATATACCAATATATCGTAACCATGCTTGGAAAACCCTGTTTGTGCCATCTCTAGAAAGTGAAGAGAATTTCTTCAAACTAAATAAACTACATGACACTGCACACTCTCTGCTAATCTTTAGAGGTAATTCATAGCTGCGGGCGACTTACCTGTAAATTATCCACCCATCTAAGTATATAACTCTGTCACAAGTATTCATTAAGTGAACTTTCCAAAATGCACTATATGCAGTGAGTGAGCAAGTCCATGAGCAACAACAGTGTTAATTTATAGTTTATAATATTGCTTTATTAGTTCTAAATACACATCAAACCAACAGTTGGCAGCTGTGAAGAGAGAGAAAACTTGGTCAGTGTCAAATTACTCTGGCAAAAAATCCTCTCTGACTTCAATAGATGGACTAATTCTTCCATCAGAACATAATAAGCTAAGTAATATGAAGGGCTAGCTTTGCTTGAATATGGACACGCTGCGCAATCTTAACCAGGCAGAAATTTTGTGATATTATGTATTATGCTTGGTAAGAAATTACATACATTTTTTAAAATTTTCAAATATCATTGTTCTTCCACACCCATCCCACCCCCGCCCTGGCCCATATCCATAGAATATCTTCCTTTTGAAGTGAAAGGATTAGAATTGTCCTCTTTTTTCTCCTTCCACACACTAAATTGAGCATGTTCCTATAAGAATAAAAATTGAGTAGAGATCACATAAGAAGTGACAAGCATAGGAATATAGGAAGCTGCCATATACTGAGTCAGACCATTGGTCTATCTAGCTCAGTATTGTCTTCACAGACTGGCAGAGGCTTCTCCAAGGTTGCAGGCAGGAATCTCTCTCAGCCCTATCTTGGAGAAGCCAGGGAGGGAACTTGAAACCTTCTGCTCTTCCCAGAGCGGCTCCATCCTCTGAAGGGAATATCTTACAGTGCTCACACTTTTAGTCTCCCTTTCATATGCAACCAGGGCGGACCCTGCTTAGCTAAGGGGACAAGTCATGCTTGCTAGCACCAGACTAGCTCTCCTCTCCTCATATTCCTATAATCATATTCTATAATTAATGAAGGACTTCTATGTAGATTTTAGGCTGTATGGAATGTGAAGAAAACAATATCTGATGCACATTGCTTCCACCTATATTTTATTAAACAGAGTTTGAAAGTCTTTTTCTTTGAATTCAAGAAATGTAACATCTTGCTGTCTAACACCTATTCAATTTTGGTAAGCAACGTGGCCCTTTCTGGAGCATTTGAAAAATATTTTAAGCTACTTAGCAGTTGAAAATTACAAACAATTCTGGAACTCTCAAATTCTATAAGCTGCCTAACCTTTGAATGTTATGATGCATTAAACAACTTTCCTGGGCCAACCTGCTCATACACTGCACAAATATAGTGTACACAGAGCAAATCCAAAAACACAGAAAGATTCAATCTTTGATGGAATTGAACATCTAAAATGGGAATTAGGAAAGCGACATCATCACAAAACAATGTCTAAGTGACTTTTAATTCTCTCTGATTCATGAGTGGTTTGAGCTTTGTCATTGGCTCATCTTACCACAATACCACAAGGTCTTGCGTATTTGCAGCTTCTGGCAGATAGAACCACTTATAGTGCAAGCATCAACAAACGTTGCTTTAAAGCAAAACTGCTTCACATCAGCTGCTCCATGGGGCAGATTTCCCTGCCTTATTACATCCATCTGACTTAGGCAGGAAACAGACTAAAATGACCACAATGAGAGGGCAAACCTGTCCCTACCTTGCTTACCCATTCCTCCTCCTGGTTGAATTCTATGGTTGGCTTTACACATAATGGCAGTAAGTAAGCAGATTCCTAACACTGGTTGTGTACTTTCCCAGTGTGAGCCACAACTTCTGCATGTTTTGTGATATCTGAACCCAGAAATGCTGAGTGGCCAAGCAGCACTTCCCCTCCACCACTCAATATCTGTAATTAAGATTTGAAGTTTGGTGGTGGATGTTGAGTGACAGAAGGAAGTACTTGCTCAGCCACCTAACATTTCTGGGTTCAGATGTCACAAGATGTGCAGAAATTGTGGCTCATGCAGAAGGACATGCTTTCCAGGAAGCAGTGGTTGGTTCATTTGTGAAGCACACATAAAATACAATATTATTATTTACTGTATATAATTTTTTTCAACAGAGAAGTTCTCAAACCAGTTTACCCAACTCAGCATCATACACACACACACACACACACACTATAGGAACACTTTGGGAACTTTTGTTGAAAAGTAGTATATACATATGCGTTGTATTCATTTCCGTACTAAGAAAAAAGAATAATAGGAAGAGCATGGTTAGGAATAAAGGAAGCTACCATATACTGATACCCACCTTAATGACACAACGGGGAAATGCTTGACTAACAAGCAGAAGGTTGTCAGTTCGAATCCCCGCTGGTACTATATATCATATCAGGCAGCAGTGATACAGGAAGATGCTGAAAGGCATCATCTCATATTGCGTAGGAGGGGGCAATGGTAAACCCCTCCTATATTCTACCAAAAGAAAACCACTGGACTCTGAGGGCACCAGGAGTCGAAATCGACTTGATGGCACACTTTACCTTTTACTGAGTCTGATCATTGGTCCATCTAGAGTATTGTCTACACTGACTTGCCCTGGCTCTCCAAGGTTTCTGGCAGGAGACTCTCTGAGTGCTACCAGGAAATGCCAGGGACTGAACATGGAACCTTCTGCATGCAAAGCAGATACTCTACACCAAGGTTTCTTAACCTTGGGCCCCCAGATGTTGTTGGACTACAACTCCCAGAATCCCCAGACATGGCCTTTGTGGCTGGGGATTCTGGGAGTTATAGTCCAAAAACATCTGGGGGCCCAAGGTTTAGAAACCCTGCTCTACACAAATTTTAAAAACACAACAGCTACTGAGAGGATGCTGAATAGGAACAACCAAGAACAGACATCTGTAATACTATTTTTTTTAAAAAAAAAAGCTCTGCCATTAGGAATTGATACTTACAGGTGAAACTCGGAAAATTAGAATATCGTGCAAAAGTCCATTAATTTCAGTAATGCAAATTAAAAGGTGAAACTGATATATGAGACAGACGCATTACATGCAAAGCGAGATAAGTCAAGCCTTAATTTGTTATAATTGTGATGATCATGGCGTACAGCTCATGAAAACCCCAAATCCACAATCCCAGAAAATTAGAATATTACATGGAACCAAGAAGACAAGGATTGAAGAATAGAACAATATCGGACCTCTGAAAAGTATAAGCATGCATATGTATTCAGTACTTGGTTTGGGCCCCTTTTGCAGCAATTACTGCCTCAATGCGGCGTGGCATCGATGCTATCAGCCTGTGGCACTGATGAAGTATTATGGAAGACCAGGATGCTTCATTAGCGGCCTTCAGCAATTCTGCATTGTTTGGTCTCATGTCTCTCATCCTTCTCTCGGCAATGCCCCATAGATTCTCTATGGGGTCAGGTCAGGCGAGTTTGCTGGCCAATCAAGCACAGTACACTGTATACTTTTCAGAGGTCCGATATTGTTCTATTCTACAATCCTTGTCTTCTTGGTTCCATGTAATATTCTAATTTTCTGGGATTGTGGATTTGGGGTTTTCATGAGCTGTACGCCATGATCATCACAATTATAACAAATTAAGGCTTGACTTATCTCGCTTTGCATGTAATGCGTCTGTCTCATATATCAGTTTCACCTTTTAATTTGCATTACTGAAATTAATGGACTTTTGCACGATATTCTAATTTTCCGAGTTTCACCTGTATCTTCCCTACTATTTCAATGTTACCTGCAAGAATTAATTCAAATGTACTAAGATAGGTTTCACATATAAGAAATATTCTTCCCACAACTTTAGTGTATAAACACACTTTGACAGTGGTCTTAAAAGTATATAACACACTTTAATCCACACATACTTTTATATATGCTTTATTATGGGGGTGGGGAAGTAATAGTGCTACTAGACAAACATTAGAATGTGCAAATTTGAATTAAACCTTTTTTGAAATGTTTTAAAATGAAGTGTACTAATAATTTGAATTTCACTATAAGACTCTGCATATGAACAAAACACACATCTCCAAATTAAAGATATCACGTTTGAAGCTGGTAAATTTTTTCATCTCTATTTGGGAATACATGAAAAGACGACCTAAAAATATGTAGCCCCATATGTCTTTCTAAAGTGTCACAGGAGGCTACTGACAAGCTGTCAATTTCATCCTAAATGCTATCGTCTCCAGTTGTGCTAGGAAGAATATAGGTAGGACAATGCAGAAAACAATATTAGTCCCTTGCGTGTGGATTGACATGTCTGGAGAGAGTGAAAGCAGTACCATGGTGCAAGTCTTTATTTCCTCACAGAATTCTGGTTCCCTGGAGTCCATTTAACAGGGACCTTAAGGCTTTCCCTTGTCTTTGCTTCCAAACACTACTACCAGCAGCGAGGGCAGCATGGAACAATAAAGCATATCAAGAAGAGTTACTTCCTAGTGTAGCAGATTAGAGCTACAGTAGCTGTTTTGGCATGATAGCAGCTGTGCTGCCTTTGCTGATCCTGCTACTTCATTCAAACTATTGTGGGTAATCCAATTCAGAGCACCAATCACCACCACCACCACATGTGGAAGTGCTCTTGAGGAGGATTCACAGGGTGGTTGTTGTTGGGTTGTTGTTTTTTCATAGCTGCTGTTATCATAATCATCTAGTCATGATTCATTCCATGAATCATTCATACAGGCCTTCTGCAATGAGATGTTTCTACATGAAACTTCTCATCTACAAAGTTTTGAATCTCTATATTAATTCAGGCTCAAACAGATTTCAGGATGTCAAGGCTAGTTTTTCATGTTAACTTTGGATAGGAGCCAGTGTGGTGTAGTGGTTAGAGTACTGGACTAGGACCGGGGAGACCCGAGTTCAAATCCCCATTCAGCCATAAAAAACTAGCTGGGTGACTCTGGGCCAGTCACTTCTCTCTCAGCCCAACCTACTTCACAGGGTTGTTGTGAAAGAGAAACTCAAGTATGTAGTACACTGCTCTGGGCTCCTTGGAGGAAGAGCGGGATATAAAATGTAATAATAATAATAATGATGATGATGATGAAGATGATGTATCCATAACAAAGTGACTTTTACCCATCAGTTCTTATTTGAAGAGTGAGAAGACTTAGTGCAAGGCAATCCTTTAGAGCTCTCTACCGAGTTCCAAAACATGCAAAATAAAAACAAACAGCTAGGAAAAGAAAATGCTCCCCATGGAAAGGTATTTTTAAAAATGTATTTATCTTTGCATTCCATCTCTTTTACAAGGAGCCCAAAGCAGCTCTTTAGCCTCATAGAAACCATGGGTAGCATCCATAGTGGCGTGGAAGGAATAAGTTAGAAAAAAGCAATTCTCCTTCCAATTCTCCTACCTGTATCTTAAAAGCCATTCCAAGGATTGACGAACCCTTCACTATGGCATGGGATGCTGAATCAGTTGCTGCAAGGAAGGAGGAAGAACCCAGGGAGACTCTGTGTAAATGCCTTCCTCTGCTAAAGCGGAGGATGTCTCTGCACATCTCCTTCCCCTGCAGCCACTGGCACAGAATCGAATGCCAAGGCTGAGGGATCGTCAAACTTAGGGAAAGATTTTTCTAGCAGAAGGTGGAAAACAGAAAATTGTTTCCGCTAACTTTTCATTCCACACATTCTGCAGTGGTGCTACCACATACGAGGTAGGTTAGGCTGATAGATAGTGGTCTGACCAAGGCCACCTAATCAAATAAGCATTTAAACCTGAATATCCTACATCTAATTCTAAAAGTTTGTCACAATACCCTACCACATTAAAAGAAAAAATCAGCAATCCAGCTTTACCAAAACATTAATCAAGAGTTCATATCCTGTGTTTCATGTACTAGCTATACATTCTTTCTTTGCTCAAATTCACTTATTCTGCTTCACACAATGAATTGGTAAACCATTACTGGACATTTTTAATGGCTGAAGATATAATAAAACTCCCTGTGGTCTCAATAAAACAAACCATCAAACTTTTAAAGCTGTAAATGCATATAAAGGATAGAATACTTTAGTGATTCCTGTATGGAGATCAGTCTCTGTTTAAAAAAAAAAAGAGTATTTAATGCTATCACTTGCAGTATGTTGCACACTTTTTTTCCCCCACCACGGGCACACTGAGATAGCATTGTTTCTAATAATATATGCATAATAAACTTATATTCCCAATATTTTTTAATTTTTGGGTAGCGATTCGTTCTCTGACATTCCTGTTGAATTAAAAGGTAAAGTGTACCGTCAAGTCAATTTCGACTCATGAGCCCTGTGGCTTTCTTTTGGTAGAATACAGGAGGGGTTTACCATTGCCTCCTCCTGTACAGTTTGAGATGATGCCTTTCAGCATTTTCCTATCTCGCTGCTGCCCGATATAGTACCAGCGGGGATTTGAACCGGCAACCTTCTGCTTGTTAGTCAAGCATTTCCCAGCTGCAACACTTAAGTTGAATTACACACTCATAAAAAAGAAACATTGGTAGACTTACCGTGAAGGGTTCTTTCTCAAGTAAGGGGAGGGCATCCTTCACACGATGGGTTGTCAGTCACTGCATGCTCTGAGACAGGGCCAATAGGATTTGAGCACGATCGTTACTCCCCCTGCCGAGCCCTAGCTTACCCAGTTCTGGTCTGTAGAGCGATCAGCAGTCTCTATAACTCAGAAGGAAGTAGAAAAGGTAGAAAGGTAAACAAAGCCAAGGCCCATAATGGCCCCTCAGGAAATACAAGTCTGAGAAGAAGAAAAAGTGATAGATTGATTCTATGCACCCTAGGAGTTGTGCCGCCACCCCGAAAAACTCCCCACCCAAGCATCCGAGGGCGGGCCGGATGCCCTCCCCATACTTGAAAAAGAACCCTTCACGGTAAGTCTACCAATGTTTCTTTTTCCACGTATGGGGAGGACATCCTTCACACGATGGGACATATCCAAGCTAAATGTGTGTGGGAGGGTAACGGATGCCAAGGTTTCCCCCGGCTAGACCTCCAACACCTTTTGTAGGACCGTGCGTCCCAGAGCTGCCAGCGGTTGATGAAATGAGGGAATCTTGTAATGTTTCACGAAGGGTGACGAGGAAGACCATGCTGCTGCTTTACAGATGTCTTCCACCGGTACCCTAGCCGAGAAGGCTGCCGATGCCGAAGCACTCCTAGTTGAATGCGCCGTGATTCCAGAAGGTATGGGCAGATGTAGGGACTCATACGCCAACGCAATAGTGGTTCTTATCCACCGCGCTAAAGCATCCTTAGAAGCCTTGAAACCTAACTTAGAAGGCAAGAAGCAAACAAAAAGGGAATCAGACTTCCTAAATGGTTTGGTCCGTTTAAGATAAATACGGAGTGCCCTACGTACATCCAGCGAATGCCAAAGATGTTCTTTTGGATGGAGAGGCTTTGGACAAAATGATGGTAACACGATTTCTTGTGCCCTATGGAATACAGAGTTCACCTTGGGAAGAAAGGTGGGGTCCAACTTCATTACGACAGCCTCTTTTTGAAACACACATAGCTCGTCACGAGCCGATAGGGCGGCGAGCTCAGAAACCCTCCTGGCAGATGTTATCGCGACCAGAAAAAGAACCTTAAAGGTCATCAACCTTAGAGAGATCTTACGAAGCGGTTCGAAGGGATCCTTCGTGAGCGCCTGAAGAACCTTATCCAAGTCCCACGAAGGAAACCTGGGAACCGGAGGGGGATTAAGGTTAACTGCTCCTCTCAAGAATCTTCGAATGTCGGGATGGAGCGAATTTGAGTCTGTGCTGCCAAGGCTCAGAACTGATGATAGCGCAGAGATCTGACGTCGAAGAGTACCTGGGCGGAGACCTTTGGCAATTCCTGCCTGCAAAAAACTAAGCACAGACGACACCCCCGCCTGCGTCGGATCAAGACCCTCCTTACGTGACCAGGCACAGAAGGTGTTCCATGTCATCTGATAGATACGCTTAGTGGAGTGACGCCTCGCCACCAAGATGGTTTGTTGGACTGGCTCAGGGTATCCCTTCTCTTCTAACGCCCGGCGCTCAATCTCCACGCGTGAAGGCGGAGCCAAACAGGATCCGGATGTAGCAGTGGCCCCTGATTGAGAAGATCTGGTCTGCTGGGCAGGGCCCATGGTTTCCGCACCGACAGGGCCAATAGATCCGAAAACCACGGACGTCTTGGCCAGAATGGGGCTATAAGAATGACCTCCGCTCTCTCGGACATCAGCTTCCTGATGACTCTGCGTAGTATAGTCAGCGGGGGGAAGGCGTAAAGGAGTACACCGCGAGGCCATCTGGACGTCAGGGCGTCCACCTGTTCCGCCTGAGGGCAAAAGTGTCGAGAGAAGAACCGTGGAAGTTTGCTGTTTGAACGGGAAGCAAAGAGGTCCAAGACTGGGGGGCCCCACATCCTGGAGCCCTGCTTGAACACCTCCTGGTGGAGCGACCATTCCCCCAGATCCAGATACTGTCTGCTCAGCCAGTCTGCCAGGATATTCGACTGACCCGCCAGGTGTTCTGCTGCTATTGAGCGCAGGTGGAGTTCCGCCCAGCTGAACAGCGCATCCGACTCTAGCATCAGCGTTCGTGACCTCGTTCCTCCCTGATGGTTCAAATGAGCTTTCGTGGTAATGTTGTCTGTGCGGATTAGTACATCCTTGCCCTCGAGGTGAACTTGGAACTTCAACAGAGCCAAGCGGACGGCCCTCAGTTCCAGCCAATTTATATTGTGGCAGAGATCCTCCTGAGCCCATATTCCTTGGGCCTGCAGATCGAGGTAGTGGGCCCCCCAACCGAACATGCTGGCGTCCGTCGTGACTACAGATCTCTGCATTAGCTCCAAGGGAAGGCCCCGTAGCATGGCCGACGAGGTCCACCACCGAAGGGAATGCCGAACTCTTGAGGTCAGTTTGACCCAGATGTTCCGTCTGTCCATAATGTCCTCCTGGTGAGGCAGAAGAAGCCACTGCAGAGGCCTGGAATGCCATCTTGACCAGGGCACGCAGTCGAAACAAGCCACCATCATGCCCAGGAGCTGAGCCAGGCAAAGGAGTGGGGCCTTCTTCCTGTGCACCAGTGAAATGACCGTCGTCGCGATCTTTTGCCTCCTTTCTTTGGGTAGGCGAACGACAGCTGTCTTGGTGTCGAACAATACACCGAGATGAACGAGGACCTGAGTAGGACGCAGATGACTCTTGGTGGCATTGATGAGAAACCCGTGATTCTGAAGGATACTGACTGCACGACAGACACTCGCCTCGGCCTCCTCCTCCGAAATTGCCCGCAGTAAAACATCGTCTAAATAAGGATAGGCATGGATGCCCTGTAACCTGGCATGGGCGATGACCGCCACCATCAATTTGGTAAATACCCTCGGCGCCGTGGAAAGGCCGAAGGGTAGGGCCTTGTACTGATAGGAGCGGCCGTTGTATGAAAACCGGAGGAAGCGTCGATAATCTGGATGAATTGGTACGTGAAGATATGCCTCTGACAAATCTAACGAGGCCAACCAGTCCCCTGGCAGAACCGCTGCCTTGATGGATCGGACGGACTCCATCCTGAAATGCCTTTTCCTCACGTACCGATTCAGCCGCTTCAAATTTAAGATCGCCCTCCAAGAATCGTCCTTTTTTGGGACCAGGAAAAGGAGGGAGAAAACCCCTTTGAAGGTCTGCTGTGCAGGAACTGGTTCCACGGCCCGAATGTCCAATAGATGTTGGATGGCATCCTGCATCAACTTTCTCTTCACGGGGTTTTTGGAAAGGGGCGTGATGTAGAAAAAGTCTGGGGGCGCAGACATGAAGTCTATGCGGTACCCCTGAGAAACGGTGTGAAGGACCCAGGAGTCCGTGGTCGTGTCCCCCCAAACTGTGGCAAAGGCACTCAATCTGCCTCCTACCTGACAGTAGTCATTGTTTACGGGCGCGACGATCCTGTCCAGCGGCAAAGGAAGCTCCACGTTTGTTTGATCCCCTGGATCTTGGGTTCCAGGACTGGCGCCAGGTGGACCTATACTGGTTCCCTCTGAAATCTCTGTCTCTGAAATTGTCTCGAAAGCCAGCAGATCCTGATCTTCCGAAGGACCTAAAGGGACGAAAAGAATGTTGAAAATTTGTCCCCCCTCGAAAGGGCCTCCCCCGACCCATAGGCATGGCTTTCTTTTTATCACGTGTCTCTACCAACACTGGTTCCAAGGCCTCCCCAAACAACTTCACACCACGAAAGGGGGTGGCCGCCAAAGCTGCCTTTGATTTAGAGTCGACATTCCAGTGTCGCAACCAGAGACCCCTACGAACCGCTACATTGGCCGCCATAGCTCTGGAAGCATGTTGCAAGCAATCCAGGCTAGAGTCCGCCATTAGGGCAGAAGCCCTTGCAATTTTATTCAGGCCCTGACGCAGTTTTGTGAGTTCTGGAGGTACCAGTTTTTCCAACTCCTTTGTCCAGAGAATTGTCGCCCTTGCAAATATGGAGTTAGTGGAGGCTGCCCGGATGATGGTCGCCGAGGCTTCGTGCGCTTTTTTCAGGAGATGATCCGTCTTCTTCTCCTCTGGTGACTTGAGGAATTCCTCACCTTCTTTATTAACCAATGCTCCAGTCACCAATTGCGCAACCGGAGCATCAACCACTGGAACAGCTATGAGGAACATAATATCAGAAGGAAGAGTATACAATTTTTTAGGAAAACTTAAGGAAGGTTTAGATGCCATAGGGATCCCCCATTCTGCCAACATTACTTCCCTGAACAGGGATGGGAAGGGGACTGTGGCTGGGGAGGTGGAAGTGGATGGGAAGACTTCCTGATCTAGCCCGGGTACCGGCTGAGGGCTGGAGTCATTAGAAACATCTTTAATTGCCCTTTTAGCCTTAGCCAAAAGAATCTCAAACTCGTTAAGGGAAAACAACCGTGCTGAGGAGGGAGTTTCTGATGGAGTCTGTTCATCAGACAACTCACCCTCCTCCTTTTCCGATTCGTCAGAACTCGAACTCGGACCCCGAGGTCGACTGGCAGGAGCGCCTGACGTGGAAATGGGAAACCCTTGATCCCCTTGTGGCCCCTCTATCAAAGGGGCTGCAACATTAGATCGTGTACTTGTTCTTTTCATAACAGGAGAGTCCTCCCCCCCAGAGGAATAAACTTGAGAAATTCTCCCATGGCGTCGCTTTCTGGCATTTCTAGCCAGCCATACCCTTTCTCCCACAGGGATGGACTGCCTGACCGGACTGGAGTCCGGTGAGGAGGAAAAAGATGGGCGTCTGCCCCTGCGTGGTTGGGACCGTTGTATATTGGCGCCCACCATATTATTTTGTCCCTCCGTCTGAGCAGCACTGCAAGCCACAGGATTTGTTGAGCCACCCGGGACATCAGACCTGATCAGAGGCACTGAGGCATTAAGACTGCCTTGCTGGTTCAAGAGAGGAGACACCACCGCGAGGCAATTCTTTTGAACAAAGGCAGTAAGCCAAGCAATTTCTTTTGCTGATAGCAACTCCCCGCTAGGGCCCACAGCGCCCATCAGCGGTTCTCCCGCCAAAACACTCACCGCCGACAACGGAGGCTGGAGCGGTTCCGATCGGGCCGACAAGGTGGAGGAGATCACGCCCGGCTCCCCCGTCGCCTGTACAACGGGCAGCAATGCCCCAGCAAAAGCCCCAGCAACCGATCCGATCGAGCTCTGAGAAGCCGCGGACGGATTTAAGTGCTCTAAAATGGCGGGCGCTATTTGAGCAGGAAGAGCTGTTGCCTCCTTTCCCGGCTGTCGCTCTCTCACCGCCTTCATTTGGAGCCTTTCACTCACGGGCGCCTTAGATAAGAGAGAAGCCTTAGCTTTCTTCTTCTTTTTAGGCTTTGTGCTCTCCGCCCCCAAGTGCTTTGATTTTTTGAGTGCTTTAGAATGGCCCGTCCCCGTAAGCACTTTCTTCTTGGTAAGCACCTTCACAATAGTAGGAGCACTTTCAGCCAGAATTATGCCCGCATCGGCCGTTTTTGCACTTTCCCCAGCCCCCGAAGGGGCTATTGGGGACTTTTGAATTGGGGCATCAGAGAGGGGTCCTTCAGAGAGGGAACCCCGCAACATGTCGCCAGTATGTGCGACTTCCATGGCTCTGACTGCAAACGGTGGTGGAGGAGAAACTGACAGAAGAACGAACAACGAGGGAAAAGGGTGAAATTGACTAGGCAGCTACAAAACGGAAACACACACACACACACACACACACACACACAATAACAGAGAAAGAGAACCGACAAAACCACCGACCGTATTTGTCGCCAACAACTCCTTTCCCCCCCTTGCACACAGCAGAATGGAGAGAAGGAAAAAGTAGTACTGTCACAGAGCGAAGACAGGACCAGAACTGGGTAAGCTAGGGCTCGGCAGGGGGAGTAACGATCGTGCTCAAATCCTATTGGCCCTGTCTCAGAGCATGCAGTGACTGACAACCCATCGTGTGAAGGATGCCCTCCCCATACGTGGAAAAACATAACATGATTAAATAGAGAATACAAATGTATACAAATGGTACAGCGTTACCAGATCAGGCTTGGGGCCTCTGTTCAAAATACTGTGGTTCTTGCTACCTTAAAATATGTTCAAATACATACAACACTTGTTTAAATTCATGTTGCTATATGCATTAATATTATGAAGAACTATACTCAACACAGAGTTCAAGATACTCATTTTAGCCTACTTTCCAGTAGACTTATGAGATCACTCGGCATTCTGTGTGCCCGTATGTCCCCCCACTATCAACTTTGCAATACCTGAACTAATATGAACCAAATCAAGTATAGCTGTAGGGACACATAGTGGCACCTCAACAGCATAGTTTGTGATGATGTCATCTACCCCAATTCAAGATGGTGGACGCGTAAACATTTGAGGCGCATGTGGGCTAACTTGTGGACCATCTAACCAATTTGAACAAAATTTAGTACAGTTGTAGTGAGTGACACATCAATGGTGTAGTTTACAATGATGTTATTCACCCCAATACAAGATGGCAGACATGTGAACATTTGAGGTGCAAAAGATCTAACTTGTTGACCTCGATTTGAACCAAATGTAATCCAGTTGTAACAACACTAAAAGGAAAGTTGGCAGATTAGTTCATACTAGAACCTATTTTAAGATTAAATGGGAAAGTTCCAAACTGCTAACTGGGCAAAAAGACACCTTTTAATGAGGTGGTTCTCTCATATTTAGAAGGGGATGAGCAACTGTCCCCATTCAATCAAAAAAACCTATCTCCAGTGGCTGTCACAAATGTGGTTGTCAGCTGTGTGTGTGTGTGTGTGTGTGTGTGTAGGGGGGACAATTATGTAAACCACTTTGAAAACCATTTTTGGAAAGCATTATATAAATATTTTAACCACCTCAGATCTTTGTAGACCTACCTAAGTAAGATACCTGGGTATCTGTCACTGAAGATCATTAATTCTTCCAAATAAAACCTACAAATGAATGCCAACAGAGAACAACGAAAGGTAAATAAAACTAAACATGAAAGGAACACTAGCACTCAGGTGGTTTTAGACTTCTCAGTTAACAACCAACAGCTTAATTGTGTCATGGCCTGAGAAGGGAGGACATCAGAAGATAAACATATCCTTCGTGCTTTTGTAACTGCCAAAAAAGAATTATATTTCACCTAGAGCAATCAAGTGGAGGGTATTAGGAATGAACTCCCAGACCACACTTGGCACAGCAAATACAAGCTATATACCACAACAATGTGGACTACATTGTAGTCATAAGTGTAGAAACACAGTTGGGCCTGCACTTTTATTCCTATATAATCGTAAACAGGAAAGGCCTTGTGGCAACAGCTTATGGGGAAAGAAGATAGTTACTTGTAAAATATGAAACAGGACGTTATAATGCAAGGGAATTACACTATCCATTAACTCAATTACTAGAAGATGCAAAGTCATATAATACAAGCCTCAGTTTGAAAAGGCAGCAATATCAGAAGACTTCAGCCTTTGTTTTTAATAGCTGACAGCTAAGTTACTCACGACTAACTTGTCCTATTCATTTCAATGGGACCACTGTTCCCATAAGGCGTGCAAATGTGCGCACACTCAAACATTTTCTGATGCCCACGCAGTTAATTTTAGATCCCACTCAGGTTGAATCAGGAAAGCCCCACTCAGAATGCATGTGGGCTCACACTGCCTTAAAACTGCCACCCAGAACAAAACTCATTCCGCACACAGATTTAAAAAAAATTAGAGAGAACACTGAATGGGACTTCAATCACGTAATTTGGACGGACTGTCAGCCAGTTTTTTTCAAATTAGTTGCCATCTTACAATATGAAATCTTATGCTTTTTCACTCAGAAGTAGCCCCGCTGAATTCAATTAGGCTTACTTCCTAGTAAATCAGATGGGGCGGGGGTTTCAAGGAGTTAAGTTGCTATCAAAATGTGTAGATTTAACGTTCTAATTCTAAAGAAGATATATTTTAAACTATATATTCTTAGCTTTCAACCGGAGCACAAGCAAGTACCAAGACTAAACAAGAATGTTTTTGTCTATACTAATAGCTTCTTAGTTTCTTGTCTTAATATAGGAACATAGGAAGTTGCCTTAAACTGAGACAGACCATTGGTCTATCTAACGCAGTACTGTCTGCACTGATTGGCAGTGGCTCGCCAACATTTCAGGCAGTAGTCTTCCCCAGCCCTACCTGGAGCTGCCAGGGATTGGACCTGGACTTTCTGCATGCAGGCAGATGCTCTACCATTCCCTAAGGAGATTATCTTACACAGCAAACAGTGTTCACATGTAGTCACCCATCCAAATGCAAGCCAGAGCAGCACTTACTTAAACAAGGGGGCTCACGACTGCAAGACCAGCTGTCCTCCCCATAATATATAGCATGACAAGTTGCAACTCCCACTGTTTTGAAATAGGATAGAAGCTCCTTTATTAAAAAAAGCTTATTAAGAAATTTTATAGCACCATCAGAGAAGCTGAAAGGATTTGTGTTGCATCATTAAGTGTTATGAGGCTGTCTTTTCTGTATGAAATATAATATCTTACATCTTTTCCTGTCATATTTAGTATCATAATAATATTTGCATTATTTCTTTTATTCATCTTTCATTGTTCTCTGTTGGTATTTGTTTGTTTGTTTTACTTGGCAGAATTAATACAGGAAATGTTAATGAGTCAAGATTATTAAAGCATGGGGATAAGTTGATTTGAGATTTCTGCACTATTCTGCACAGCAAACAGAGGACAAAGCATTCATTTTAACAGCAGAGAAATAATAAAAGTTATTAGCCACTTTATCACCTAAAGAATTGTCACAGAGGGAGCATTTAGCATGCAAATGCCTCTATCAGTACTGCCTCAGTGTAAAAAGGTAATCCAAGCAGACGTAGAGTTAATAATATGAGTCCGTTATAACATATACATCCCCTTCGTATTTTGGATATAAAAGTATAACGATCAGTTATTAACTCTGCTTTTCTATCACACAGTTCCAAATTCTGCAGAATTTTCAGTTTCAATTAGAAGGCAATGCAAAAAGCAAGCATATCTGATTTAAGTACTTTATCACCTATTCAACATGATGATATTTTCATTTTAATTATATTCAAGATGTTTAAGTGGCAACTTTGTCTTCACAAGAGTTGAGAGAATCCAATATGTTGGCTCTGTTAACTGCTAACTTGGAGGTAGATTGTCTTTAAAATCAAATTGCCTTTCATGGCTGAATACTATCTATGAAGAAGAAAGCAAGCAAAATGGAAGCAGTAAACTTCTAGACTGATTATTCCTTATGTGCTATTTCCTTTAGTACACCAGAACTGCATCCTATTTCAAAATTTGAACCCAAGGCCACATTCACTTGAGGATATAAACTTCAGAATTATTAATGCTGGTTTTCTGCCTTTTATAATATCTATGGTTAAATATGTTCTGTTTTAAGAATATACTAGAAGAATTCTAAAAAGTGTCCAAAACAAGAGCAAAATTTCTGTATTTGAGTTTCCCCACAGCTTTAAAATTTATTTTAAAAGTCAACAAAAATATTTGAACCCTTAAACTTTTGTTCTTATTATAAAAAGAATCGTAGGTTCATATAAGGATTTAGCCAAGTTAAAGTCTTTCATGAAGTTGTTCTTCTAAAGTTTTATAAACTCGCTCTACCTGGAAAATGCTGGTTTCTACTACTAACGGAAAGGCAATTTGTGACAAAACTACTGTAACTTGCCAGTTTTTCTTTTAGTCATATGACTTGGCAAAAAAAAAAAAAAATCAGAACGGCTTACTCCTTTAGCCCCTTCATCCCCTAAATATAACTCTCAACATGCTAGAATCAAGACCTGTTACTTCTGATGTCTTCTCCTTGGTGGGCATGCACACGCGATCCTCTTGTGCCTCAGACCTCTCGGCCTCAATAGGCTATACCAGATGGAGCTGCTTCACTGCACTTTCGCATCACATTACTTCTGCTTTTCTAACTTTTCCACTTCTGAGCACCATCAATTATGCACTAGAATAACTGAGGTCTGGCTCGGCAATGTAACATAAAGGCCGATTATGAGTGTAAATAATTTAAACACCTGCGTGCCATGTTCCTTTTACCACTGATAGGATGCTGTTGGAATGCACTACATTGCAAGAGAAGCCTCTGTCTCCTAATGTACAGACAGAGCCCAGTTTTAATGGTGGGTATGGCTGGTGCATAATTTAGACCTTAAGGCTATTGCCAATGATTGACCTCAGGTAAATGAGAGCAGAGGTGTTTTTTAAAAGGTAAATTTATCAGGAAACTAATTCAAAGAGCAGATTCAATTATTTTAGAGTTTCAGTGAAATGCTATCTGGAAAATCCTCCAACAAAAATTCCCATAAATTAAAACAGCTGGATATGAGACAAACTTAACTCAAAAGGAAACAAAAAGGAGTGGTACTAAGACTCAGCACAAGTTACCTACTATACCTAATATTTTAGAACATAGCCAAAGTCTCCAATACAGGGATAAAACATACTTTCCAGGGTTCGGAGCAGGGGGTGAATGCAGTGTTGAATATATGCTTAGCATTAACATTTCCTACTCCTTGCATTAGGTTCATCAGTACATTCCTGAGATCATGCAAACAGAAAAACGTAGTTTCCAAACTCTAAATAACTCTCTTATTTTTGTTTTAATATGAGAGTCAAGACATTTCTCTCCCTGCCAAGTTGGCAGGGTGAGAAATGTTTTGACTCTCATATTAAAGGATTAGTTGTGCAACACCACCCTTAAAATCGTATGACAAAGGATCAAAATAAGGGCCTTGCTCAGACAAAACACAACAGAAGAACAAACTTGAAATAATGTAGGATTAGTTTTTGAAACAGACACACGGTTTCATTAGAAACATACACTAGTTCATGATTCAGCATTTTCAGCACTAGCAGCTTACAGTAAGGAGTGAGGGATAGCTACAGCTCATGTTGTTCTTAAACAACTGAGGGATCTTTATAATGAAGTGCAGTTGAGAGGGATGGATTTAAATTACACTTTCTGTTTGCTTTTGAAATCCACTCATAACATGACATAGCAAATGGAATGTTTCCATTTGAAAAGTATAGTTCACTTCATGCTTCAGTACAATTTTCATTCTGAGGAGATTGCAGTTTAAGCAAGACCAGCTCTTATGGAATCCCATAATACAAAACATTTTCATAAGTGGGGTGCTGAGGAATGGGTACAAAAGAAGGGAAGAATGTTAACAACGAAGAACACAGATTCTCACCCTTCTCCCCCCTCCCCAAAAAGGAATTTGAAAAGGATATGTTTTTGAAGATTGACTTCCAGAAAGGTTGGGATTTAGCCATGTAAATTTCAAATGGAGGGGTAGTAGTTGCTTAAAACAGCAAACTTCAGTTAATAGCATCCATATGATGTAGCCAATCAGGATGGCCAGAGTCAACAAACAATTGTGCCATTATTTTCCAAAATGTTTTCATTATTTTCTTTGAGCTAGCCATTTGGAGTTGAGGAAAAGAGCTTTGACATTTCCTTTTGTTCATTTTATCTTTAAGCTATATCTTCAACGGAAAAGGAGAGTGGGCAGTGGAAGGTTTCGTAAGTAGTGGGAGATTTGCACCTTTATTGCATTAGGAACATTTCAAAACAATTTGTTTCCTACTAGCTATAGTTCCTTTAATTTATTTTTAGCACAATACAAAGTCTTGCTTAACCCATTGAGTACAATGCTTCTCCAATGCCACTTTACACACTTCAAATGAATCAGTGGCTTACAGGTGAGTTTGCAGTGCTTTAATTTATTCCCGTCAATAATACAAACTCAATCCCAAGAATCCACTTAAAAAGCAATTTCCTACATTTGCATCACAAACTTCCGAAGATTCACCATGAGTAAGTTACAGTTGCAAAACAAAGACAAACTGACTTGCTACATATGTGGGCCTGGCATACACACATGCTTCTCCTTCTCACACAATGGGCAAATTCCACCAAGTGCAATGCTTAATTTTGTATCTGTGGGTTTCATTTTATAGTGACTGGAATACAGCAAATAATCGCCTCATAGCAGCCCCTTTAATCCAACACTTTTTATGTGTTGTAATGAGAGGCGTTTTATAGACGTAGTAATTATCATGGTTTTTAAGCCTTAGGTAATAGACAGCCACATAGTGAGAGGGTTCAGTAAAGGCAAAGTTTCTAATTAAGTAATATAAATGCATTTCCACTAAACTCCACATAGAGAGAATGACAGATAAGACCAAATTTGTAAAGCCAGCCACCCATGGGATGAAAGGACACAACAGCCAGCTCATGAAGAAGGTGACTGTAGCCAACCAGGCCTGCAAAGAACAAATACTCCATAGTAAACTTACAACTGTCCACTACTTTAATTGGTATTATACCTAACTACCAGTTTAGTATGCATTTCAGCACACTCTTTTGAAGTGAGGCTTCTCTCCTGTATGGGGTCACTTTGTTTTCCTCCAATCAGTGAAGAAAGCAAAAGCGCTACTACAGGATAGATGACTGAGGCAAAACCTAACCCCTACATCAGATAACTGGTGACTCAAAGTCTGGAATGTAGTAGGTTATCCAACTCGGCCTTTCATTTCCTTGGCCAGCACTACTCAGTTTATCAACTTTCTCCTACTCTCACCCACCCACCCACCCACCACCACCTCACCACCCGCTACCTCTTAATGCATTATGGTGTTCACAGACAGATAAGCAACAGCCCGTTCTTAGTCACATCAACAAATTATTTAGATGGCACGTAGAAATAATCAAATTGTTTAGGAACTTTAGATAAAGACCTTAAGCACCAGACCTATAGAAAAATCAAAGAGCTGACCTGCATGCTTTTAAGACAATTTACTCCAAATGTGTTTCTCTTGTGTTAATCACTCACTGCATTTCTAGCCACATATACTGTCAGGAAGGTATTTACAAGGCATATGAAGAAGTCCCCCATGTCTGGGGATCCACCAATGCCTGCACCTTGTTCTCTTGGGATTTTCCACTCTCCATGTGCGTGCAAAAGTCTGCCTGCCCTGCTTGTCTGTAAGATCGCAAACAGCCTTTAATATTTAATTCGGCCCAAAGCAACGGCCCAAAGCACAGAGCGTGCTCAAATTCAATACAAGGAAATGCTTTATCTTCTCCATCACAAGCTAATAATCTGACAAAGCCAGAAGCACCAGGGAATCATGGCAAGTTTTGAGGAAATGACATGTAGATTCTTAAAAACCTTTTTACTGCTGTTTAACCAATAACTAGATAAACAATATGTAAATAAAACACAGATTATGGCTCTGATCCACAATGTGTTCTACCAACATAAACTCTCTAATACAATTGATGCTAGCTAATGACTGTAGAGAACTGAGGCAGCAAGAATCGTGTGTGTGTGTGTGTGTGTGTGTGTGTGTGTGCGCGTGTGCGCACGCACACACACACACACTTCTTTCTAATGTAGAAAAAGGGGCATGGACAACTAGCAAATGGAACAAAACTCAGAAACAGTGTCTGACCAACATTACATTTCTCAATATTTTCATCTTTAATAGGAACAGAGATTGTCTAAGTCAGGCGCTCAAAGAATCACTACTGTTTGGCAATTCCTTGAGCAAAGATTTCATCTTTGTTAACACTGTACTTCCTAAATACATACTCACTTCATAAAATCTTAATCAAGTAGCAAGTATTAAAATATAAAAAATAATTTTAACTTGCTGCAAGCAGTTACAAAAACTACAAAAATAATTCCTAATTTATATTGGAATTTAAATAATGATTTCAGTTGTCTTTGTCAGCCAAATGAGTTGACACATCTGGTCTTCTCATTCTTTTCTTGCCCTCATTCACGATGTGCTCTTTCTCTTTCTCCTCCATACTACACACATTTTATGCTGCTTAGTCAATATTATTTCAAGCATGTTAAGACTGAGATGTGCAATTTCTTCAACTGAAAGCAGAATGCAGGATAATACTTTTGTTTTATTCAACAAACCAGTGATGTTGATTCTAATTTTCCCTATCTAGCTCCTAAACAATATTTGAAGTCCACCAAAAACATGAAGTGACCAACAGAAGCCATAAGTAGTAAAGAGAATTAGCAATTGTGAGGAATTTGAGTCTAATCAGGTTATAGGAAGTCCTTTCAGCTCAAAACATATAGAATGACAAACACTATTGCACTGCTCTCCAAATCCATTAGGCTTCTAGCAACTGGAAGTGTTCTATACTGTCAGGCACATCACAGCTCAAACTCAATTCACTGGCATAGAAATAAAAAAAAATGTGTAAAGACAACAATCAGATGCACCCTGTGACAAGTAAAAGAATAAATAAACCCATCAAGCCACCTGTTTAAATGTAGGGTGGCTTTCCAGGAAAAGGGGATACCACCCAATGTCACTGTGTATATTTTGAGAGGTCTCATAAAAACATTACTGAGAAACCAAGTAGTCACTGGAATAAAAAGACTCATTTTGAGTCCACTCAAAGATCACTCATTTTAAGTCAAAGTTACATTCATTTTAAAAAATGGAATTACCAAAGAAAAAGTATGAGTCAATCAAAAGCCTTCCACCATGCAAAGAGAGATTTCCTGCCAAGGCTTAAAAGTGTCTAAGAACTACTAGGGCCAAAAGGGGAAAAGCCAACTTTCTAATCTACCCACAATGAATTTCTTATACATGCCATGGTGACAAACATCATAAGTAAACAAGTTGTTCTAGTAAGAACTAATCAGCCTACTTTCCTTTCACTGTCTCTACAACTGGACTAAATTTGGTTCAAATTGAGGTCCACAAATTAGATCTCTTGCACCTCAAATGTTCATGCACCTGCCATCTTGGATCTGGATGGATGACATCATTACAAATTACACCAGTGAGTGTGTCACACACTGCAAATGTCCCCAATTTGGTTCAAATGGTTTATAGTCCACAAGTTAGTGCACTTGTGCCTCAAAAGTGTACGCATGTGCCACCTAGAATTGGTGTGGATGACATCATCACAAACTATGCCATTGAGGTGCCCCTGTGTGTCACTCACTGCAATCGTACCCAATTTGATTCAAACGGGTTAGGCAGTACACAAATTAGCCCACTTGCTCCTCAGATGTTCATGTGGCCGCCATCTTGAATTGGAGTGTATGACATCATCACACACCACACCATTTGGGCATCCCTATGTTTCCTTACAACTGTACCCAATTTGGTTCAAATGGGTTAGGTGGTTCACAAGTTAGCTCACTTGCACCTCAAAAGTTTACACATCTGCCAGCTTGGATTGAGGTGGATGACATCACAAACTGCACTGCTGAGGTCTCCCTATGTGTCCCTACAACTGTACCCGTTTTGGTTCATATTGGTCCAGACATTGCGAAGTTGATGTTGGGGGGGGGATACATGGATACACACAACCGCTCCCACCACCTTTCCCTTGATTGTCTGTGGGGAAAGTAGGGTTTATCCTACCTTCCCCAACCCCACCTGTCCACACACCCTGGCAATCGTGAGAACCACCTCAATGAATGTTTTAAAATACACAAGCACTGACTCTTCAATACTATTATAAAAGTGTAACTGAATATCCACATTTATTGATAATTTCTTTATAGAGATGTTTATTTTCGGAATTTTTTTCACTACAGATACAACAACTTCTGTTTCTGCATGATAATGCTTTTCTAAAAATAGTCTACATACCATTTCCGAGTCCTGATGATAAAACCTTCTTCCACTGCTTACTATGTTATGTTTTCTAGGAAGGTCATATATTCTAGATACAGATATATGAAAGAAAGATGGGGAGGTAGGGAGAGAATGAATCTAGGGTTTATAGAATTTTATGGTGGGTGTGTGTGTGTTCATTCCAAATTGTCAAAAACAAAGATATACTTAGATGGACTGGCTGCTGAACCCTGCCCAAGACTATGTTTTACCTCCACACAGGCAATCACCTGAGCCACCTTTTGCCTCAACTAAACTCCAACAACAGAAATGAAATCAACTGGGAGAAAATGTGCTGGGGAATGGGCAACAGGGAGATAAACTGTAGGTGAAGCTTTCCTTACCCATAAGCTCCTATTGCTCTAAAGATTGAGCAAACAGCCATCCAACACTCGTAGTTTACTGGGGTAGACCTAGATTGGGCCTTACTGTGACAGCCTTGCCACTAATCAGGCAGTAAAAGTATAATGATCTTCTTGAGCATACTAGGTGTGATAGAGAGAAAACAACAGTGCCAAATACAGTATGTGCCCTGTACCAGTACAAGTATTTTATGTATTTATAGAAAAAGAAGTAAGAATGTTCGTGTCATTCAGTGCTTTATTGTTAATTCTATTAATAAATGTCCACACAACTGCAAAACAATGTAAACAGATGCCCAGACTTTGGGTGTGTGAGAGTCATTTAATTGAATACTGAATTGGTTTGTAGAAATTTACAGATAAAAACCCAATATTGGTTTTCACCTTAAAGAAAAACAAATCTCATATAAAGGATAAAAACAGGAGAAAAATACATCACAATGGCTGACATCCTGACTACTGCCTGCACATTACTAAGAGCAAGAACTGCTTTTTGTTCTATCTGCTGTTTTTCTGAAGTGTTGGCACTCATGCTCAAGACCACAACTATATTTCTCTCCATCTCCCCCCCCGCCCACTCTGGAAGCACTCTTTTACCGCAGAAACATGTCCTGGAGAGTCAGGGACTTGTATCTGCTGTGATAGAGTGCTTCCAGAGCACAGAAAGCACACTGAACATAGATGCTCTTGCACAAGAGCACCTGTACTTGGGAAACACAGGGATTAGCACATTGTTAGAAGTACACATGTAGCGCTAAAATGTCAGCCAGTAGCTACAGTTCCTGATAGGTTGTCACCTTATTTTATACAAGTTAGCAGTGTGGTGTATGATTAGAGTTTTAGCGGAGGAGCAGGGAGACCCGAGTTCAAATCCCTTTTCAGCCACACAACTCTCTGGATTACTCTGGGCCAGTCATTTATCTCTCAGCCTAACCTACTTCACAGGGTTGCTGTGAGGACAAGCATAACCATGTACACCACTATGAGCTGCTTGGGGGAAAGAGTAGGATAGACATTAATAATAATATAATATTTATATTTATATCCCACTCTTCCTCCAAGGAGCCCAGAGCGGTGTACTACATACTTAGATTTCTCCTCACAACAACCCTGTGAAGTAGGTGAGGCTGAGAGAGAAGTGACGGGCCCAGAGTCACCCAGCAAGTATCATGGCTGAATGGGGATTTGAACTCCGGTCTCCCCGATCCTAGTCCAGCACTCTAGCCACTACACCACACTGGCTCTCTCTTTACATTTAAAAGTAAATTCAAAAATAAATCCAAAAATACATTTATGAGAAACAAAATCTGGACAAGGCTAATTTTTAAAGCATGCTTATGTAGCACATCCTCATTGCCATTAATGCCACAGCCAGCATAGCATCAAGAAATAATGTGCATTCCTTTCTTAGACTTTCCTCCAGATTTGGCAATGCTATACTCTGCATGCTGATCACACAATTATTGCAAAGCTGATGTGTTAAAATACACATGGAAAGAGTAATGGGGGAAAACAAAAGCCCAATCTTCATGTAATACAAGAAGAGGATATTCAAGTAGCCATGGTTGTCAGTTTGGAAGAGTCTAATGAAACATTATCTGCAGGTGAACTAGCTGTCTTTCTATATTATTGTCTATGTAACAAATGCTTTCTTAGCCACCGAGGTAAGCTTAAATAAAGGCACATTTACAGACAAATTGAAACTCTGGGGAATTGAGGAACCACTTTCAAATGCCAAAGGACTGACATGATTATTGGGATTTCTAAATTCTTCCAGAGGAGACAAACAAGACAAGTGTTCACATCTTAATTTGTAAATTCTTAAGTAACAGTGCTCAAATATGTACAGTTTTGCAAGCAAAACCTAACATGCATTAAACTTCTATTTTTAAAAAAATGTATTTATATCTATGTATATGTATTTATATCTATTTATATCTCACCTTTGGGAACTTTTTGTTAAAAAGCGTTATATAAATATTCATCATATCTTTAAAAAAAACAAAAAAAAAACAGCACCCATACATTCTAGTTTAAGAGTATCTCTGGTCAGTGACCATAATAAAGGAGGAGGAGAATCAAGAGTAAGAAGCCTTAAATGGGTGTACATCTGTTTTGACTGTATTTACAAACAGTTCTGCCAGATTGCATTGGATAAAGGCTTCAGTTAGACTCACCTACTTATGCCCAAAGAAAGTCATCTCCACCTATTAAATTTAGCCTGAAACCAGTTCTATCCTATCTCCTTACTTGGTTTCAATGCCATTTCAAAATATATAAATGCATAACTTTTTATTTTACGAGCATAAAGTATTATCATAAACACACACAACTGGTCTTTCTCAGCTAAGAATCAGATATTAACCTAAATTAACATGGGTTAATGGGTTCTTACAGCAAAAGGAAGTCCAGGGATTAAAAAATTTAATGTCTAAGAAGTGCAGGCACAGAACAGCTGTTCAGTTTGTTAAGTTATTCTCCACATTTTATATGTGGCACTGTGCAAGAAAAATAACTATCAGGAGGCACCACTGTAGTGCTGTATTAAGATGAATTATCAAAACTATACTGTATTTCACTTTCAACATGTTTTAAGTCCCTTCCAAAGATCTGTAACAGTGAAGAGTCTAAAGAGAGGAAGCCACCCTATTCCATATGCAGGGGTCTGTCATATTTTTATCTCCCAAGGGCTCTGTCATCTTTTTCTCTGATTCAAAATTTCTATCTTATATGATAGAAGTACCATTTCCTATTCTACTCACTCATTTAAAGGCAGGAAACTGTTATCTTAACCCATGCTCAGGATTTACAATATAATTCTTATTGTGAGCCCCTGGAGGCTATTTCCCTCTTGTGATAGCAAAATACTTAGCTAAGCCCTCTGTTAATTAGAAGCACTGCAATTATAAAATTTCCAAATTCCAAAACTCATTTTGTGGCCTGCATAAGTAAACAGAGCAGGTTACTGAGCTTAGAATCTTCCTATAGATTTTAGAGCTTTCAATCTGGTTACATACAAGAGGATGAGTAAATTCATCTTTGATTAACTCTATAGTGCCCCCACCACCACCAACTTACTTCTCTCATATTCTTTTCTTTCCTTATCCTCTCTTCCTCATTTCCCCTCCCCATCCTTCTTTGCTCCAGTGATCTGTTGTTCTTGGAACATTATCTGCCCATGTACAGAACCTCAACCATCTGGGCCGCTGAAGGGCCCTCAGTTCCTGGTCCTGAATAGTAATTGTCTCAGAGAGCACCCTTACAGGCATTTCAAGCATCAGGGCTTATTAAAATCCTGAAGGGCAGTAATCCCTGAATGCCACTAAAAAGATCTCCAGCTGCTACCATTTATGAAGTGGGCTTGACAAGAGAGAAAAGGGGAAGGGGGTGCAGAAAAAGAAAGAAAGAATTTAGAAAAGGGCAAGTTATCCAAACAACTCCCTTCGGTGAGAGGTGTGTGTGTGTGTGTGTGTGTGTGTGTGTGTGTGTGTGTGTGTGTACGAGTCATGTTTTATCAGCTTAGGTTTTCTTGCCTCCGTTCCCAAAAGGTATTTCTCTATCTGCTGCTTCCCCTTCCCTCTAAACACACAAAATGTACGCTCTTGTTAAATCTTTTTTGTGTTTTTTAAAAAGATTTCATTATATGGCTGCAGAAAGTCTAAAACGAGGTAAGAAGAGAGGAAAGACCAGATCAAGAAGTCAAAATCAGAACTGAAGCTCATCTTTTCCAACCACTACGAAGACTCCTAGAAGTTGTTTATGTGAAAACATTCAGAGACTGTTTCTGTATGCAGCTCTTTCCGCACTCTTTTGAAAAGGTCTTTTCATCTCATTAGGGTAATCTGATTAATAAAAATTCAGCAGTTTGCTCATGGCTCCCTCAGAAGAGGTGCAGCAAGTTGAAAGATGAAGGCAGAAGGTTCTTGTGTTTGAAGACAATAAATGGGATGACTTCTTAAAATCTTCGTTGTCATCCTCCATTAGAGATAGACAGATCCCTTGGATCAAATTCCTCAAACAAACACTACATTACTACTCTCCTTTATCTTCTATTAACTTTCATGAAAAGATTTAACCAAATGCAAAAAACCCAAATCTTTAACCATAAGATTTAACAAAACGCAAAGATTTTTGTATGTTTTATAAGTCATCAAACAAGGCAACTTTCAACAATTATTTAGACAAGCTGATGAAAAAGTATTTTTGATGACATACCAGAAAAAAGGGGAAAACTCAATGTGTGAAGTATGTCCAGCATTATGCTAATAAGTAGGATATAAGCTTTAGAATAAGTACATGTTAGGAAATGACTATTTCAATAAAGTAAGCCAAATATTTCCCCTCAAACTGGTCCTTTTTTTAAAGGTATAAACATACATCAGCTTGGAAAAATATTTTCTGTAATTCTGTTATAATAATAATTCTGCTGTAGTAAATAAGCAGCAGTGGTATTCAGCATTACATACAACCTACCAGATCAAACCATTTATATGTATGTTAAAAGAAATCAGTTATCATGGCAAGTAACAACACTTCAAAAGATATTCCAAAATATAATGATCATTGAATAATATATAATAAATACTGTATGTGAACCCACATCAAGTTATACATATCTATGCTACACACTTCAGATATTTCAACAGCAATAGTTCAAGAGAAGCTAGATACTAAAAATTATACTGGCCAACATGTTCTACAGCATTAGGATGCAGAATCAAGAACTCTGCCCTCACGGAAAGCCTGTTGTGGATCTTAGCCAAGGCTTATTCTGCAGCCAAGCACGTATGGAAGGGAAAGGGAAGTGATTTTAACTGCTCTCCCCTTCCTCCAAAAGTACTTTTTGGCTTCCATTAATTATGTTTCAGAGCTGTGGAACAAATTACTGGAAGCCAAAAGGTTGTTTTGGAGGAAAGGGAGAGCAATGAAAACACTTACCCTTCCCTAACACATCTACTCAGCCGCAGGACAAGCCTTTGGCTAGGTTCTGCAACCGCCTCCCTGAGAGGGTGCAGCTCTTGCTCAGCCCTCCTAAAACTGCAAAAGGAAAAAAAAATGCTGACCACTAGCAGGAAGCAACCTGGGCCCAAATTCACAGTGAAGCAAGAGAAAGCAGTTCCATTAGTATCAGTGGCACCAGAGATGTGTGACTAAATTTTTTCCCCATGCTTTATTTTTCTGTGAACAAATTTCCATTTCTAAAAATGCATTGTTTCATAAGATTCATTAGTAATTATGAATTGATGCCAATTCAATATTAAGCAAATTTAGTAATTTCAAGTTGCAATTAGTGTTTTTAAGATGGTCATCCCTAGGGCCTGTGCAAGAGACTACATACATGTTTTATTGGGTATTCTCAATAAATTCCTGCATATATTTCTTTTCACATAAAACTTTGAATTCAGTATAATAAACTGCATTAAGTGTCTTAATTGATTCCCCCTGCCCCAAACATTTCAGTTCAACTACTTGGCCATTTGAAAAACTGTGAGGCCATTTGAGAAGTATGAAAAGTTAAGGGGGGGCACTAAATATATAGGTGAAATAACACGCCAAATCAGATCACAATCTATGAATACTAATTTTTTCTGAGATGATTTTATGCAAGAAAAAAATTACCAGGGAAATTTTTCAATTCAAACATTTCCAGAAAACCCACAATCTCTGAATACCATAGCCCCAGTATAAGTGATCACAGGCTTGCAAATGGGGGTTCTAGTCCATGAGTGCTTATGCCAAAGATGTTGTTTCAAACTAACACAGCTACTGCTCTATAAGTTTTGTTATATGGGTGGGATGAACACATTTCTTTTTACATATATGGAACTACAAATACAAACCAGCATGGAGTCAGCATGGCGTAGTGGCTAGAGTGCTGGACTAGGACTTGGGAGACTAGAGTTCAAATCCCCATTCAGCCATGGTACTAGCTGGGTGACTCTGGGCCAGTCACTTCTCTCTCAGCCTAATATACTTCACAGGGTTGTTGTGAGGAGAAACCTAAGTATGTAGTACACCACTCTGGGCTCCTTGGAGGAAGAGTGGGATATCAAATAAATAAATAAATAAACAAACAAACATTAAACCACACGTTTCCCATGGTTTTATTACTGTTTAACTTGTGTAAACAAATGAATTAATGTCTGCTCATAAATTCACAGGACAGTATCTGCATTTTTAAAAATTGAACAGAGTGTTATAAAATATGCAATGCAGTAAGATTTCTAATTTTTCTGCCAAAAAATTTAAACTCAAATTTTATCCACATGAAGAAATCTTGTTGACTAAACTGGTTTCCAGTGTGCCTCCAATCCCATCCTTGACACTGGATTTCTGGGCAGCTCAGCACACAAGTGGCTCTCTCTGCAAGGGGTTAGCTGACCTCTTTTTATAGAATTTGATAGAATTTAAAATTTTATAGAATTTTTAAAAGCACATCACATGCACTGCAAACTTTTCTTTCGAGCCCATTCAAATTTAATTTTTAGACAGTTCCAGTCCAACATACTTTTTCAAAGTCAGATTACAAAAGTAAAACAAATATGCCATTCAACATTTTAACTGTATCAAACTAATTACTTCTATCATTTATATCCCACCCATCTGCCAAAGCACAGCAGATGACATATCAAGGATCCCATGTGAACATAAATCTACTGGTTCAATGACACAAAAGAGGGTTTCTTCACCTCTACATTTGCTTCATGTCAAAGGCTCAATTCACATATGCAGTGAACCAACTACCCATAGTGTTCTTAGTCTTAGATCACACAAATATACCCATGGATGATTCTGAAGGGCACATATTCATGGCTACACATAACTACAGTAATCTCCACAATTTCCACACTTCAATAAATACCTCAAATTGTTAAAAATCACTGCTATCCAATTTAATTTATATATGTTTACTTGCAGTTCACACAGGGTTCACACATAATGATGAACACAAGCAAACCAGGGTGTACATGCAAGGAGAAAAATCAGTGCCACCACCATGTGTAAAACATGTCATAGATAAATATGATCAAAGGCACTGCAGACAGCAATACTACTTGACCCACATAAATCCTCTCACTAGAACATCAAGGTGCTTTGCAAAACTAAAACTTGGAGGAATGTGCTAACGGGAGCCTAAATTGCATAAAAATCCACAACAATAAGTTTCAGTATACTTTAGAACTATGTTCTTTGAAATAACAGTGTGTGAAATGGAATACAGAAACAGAATAAATTACAGTACCAACATGTGGAAAAGGTGCATGGAAACTATATTCAGTTTGTATGTTTCAGTTTACAGAACATTACAATTGTACAGAGAAGTTCTGCTTTGGGCAACAATTCTGTCTGTGCAAACAAGCTGGTGTATGTCACCACTCCAAGCTGATGAGGGATATGCATGCACAAGAGGGAGGGAAAACTTATCTGAAGAATGCTTTATTATGCAGTATAAATACACATTTTTATATAATCCATTGTTCTCAATGTGCCAAACACACACACATTTCAATGTTGCATATATGCATATGTTTCAAATATACAAACATATTTTGAATATCAGATATATCCCTTTTTATCTTACTGCTGTATGATAGAGCACCTCTTTATAAATATTAGCCAAAACAATAACATTGGAAATATATGTGCGTCCTTTCAAAGGAAGCAGATATTTTAAGTGTCAATGCTCAAAAAAAGAGGTGTTAAGCAAGTTCCAGTCTGATAAAAAGTTTGCTTCCAAACAATTTTTTTTAAGTTTTTCAAATTTGTATAATCAAGGAAAGGCAGAAATAATTAAAATCTCTTTTGCATTTGCCTTTTGAAAAAGATGGGACATGAAGAGGACAGATGTCTCCTTAAAAGCAAATGCCATAATTCAAAGGCACCTTCTATCAGATAATATTAAAAGAAGGGGTTTATTATAGTAATAATAAAAAGGTTTTGTAAATCATTGTGACGATGCTTTCCCCCCAATTTATCTATCTAAAGCAGTAGGCTAGCTGAGAGAACAAGTTCTAAGATCTTGAGCAACAATTCTTCGGCATGTACTACAATTTCAATTAGTTCACTCAAAACCGTCCTGCTGCAGGAAATGATCTGTTCCAATCAACGCAGGAACTCAATTAAATAATATGAACTGGAATCTTCTAAAGTAATGGATGCTTGAATACATTTCATATCAGTAAATAAATGAGATTTCCTTCATCCCTTCCCCCACAAGCAAGCCTATTTCAACCTGTAGCATGTGTAGATGGTTAAACAGGTAGATTAGGCTACAGAACTCAATACTACTGCAACATGCTTCTGCATATATTACAACAATTTTCATGTGAAGATGCTTAATAAGCACCCAGATTATTTCTATTCTTTGTTGACTTTCTCGCTAGAATTGGTAATTGAATCACAGTTTATTTAAAACCAGGAGATTTCTATAACAGATTCAGTTCCTCCACAAATCTCTGTAATTTCAGTTCTTCATTATGGGAAGAAACCAACATGTGTACAATAAATTCAGGACAACTAATGAGGTTTATAAAAATGTATCACAAAGACATCCAAAACTTAGGATATCATATTTTCTTCATGAATTACATATGAGAAATAAGGAAAGGTTAACTCTATTTACCTGACATCGTCGGAAAGCATTCCTTTATTTTAAAGTAGCTATTTAATACTGGGAAAATTAATTAATATTGGATCTCCATGTTTTACCACTCCAAACTGAGTTCTCCATCAGCATTTGTTCATACATCAACATGACCATATATTACCAGTCCTTTATCTGCAATTTAATTATGCTATCAAACATGTTAATTTCTTCGCTCTCTCATTCACGCACACACACACACTTCCAAATCACACAACACTCATATACACAAATATTGTGGAAAAGCAACCACTTTTTTAAAAAAAGTTGTTTTAAGCTGTCTGGATACATGAAAGCAGCTGATGTAGGATGATGAAAGTAGCTGCAAGACTATGCAGTGGTATAAGGATGTATTATTTAAAACTACTTTGCACACGGGGCATACAAAAATGCATTGGTTTACAGATCAATGTAAAGTATGCATTTTTCTTCTAGAAAGAAAGAGCTGTTACTGCATCAAAGGAAATACTGTATTGTATGCACAGTTTTAGTAGGAAAGGCTTGCTTTAATTTTGCAAAGTCAGGTATAAACAAATTACTTGCTAACTAAAACACTGAGAAACATTACATTTTCAACAAAGTTTAAAAAGTAATGCTTTTATAGCAACAAATTTGAACATGACTATTGTAGGAGTGCCAGAAGTAGTTCAATAATTAAATGGCATTGAAATATTTGTTTTAATTCAATTAGCCAATCTTTGATGTTCCAAATGAACCCAAGTAGGTAGTCTATTACTACATGGTCACTCTCACACTAAAGAGAAGCAATGGACAGCACACCTTAAATACAGCCCCACTGCCACAGACTGGTCTCAGTATCTTATTTCCATACTGTCAAGATGCTAGGAGAAATGTGCAACTGCACAACTGAAGCTACTAACAAGAGTATACTGTTCAAACCTTTGCATTTGATGAAGAAATCACTAGCATGGGCTATTGTTATAACCAGTATGTCATCATATAACCTTGACATTAGCAGTAAACATTGCCTTACGCTTTCTCTTCTCCACAAGAGTAGCTATATAACCTGTTTGAAACTCAGCAACACACAGAATTTCTCTGATCCAATGTCTTTTGCATAAATATCCTTATAGCAGTCGCAATATTGACTACATACATATCACAATTGTCAGCCTGAGAGGGATATTAAGCTCCTATCCTGTAAGGAAACTATTAATTTTGTATATCCTGGAAACATTTCCTCCTAAAATTAATTAATTAATTATTGATTGATTGATTGTTAAACTTATATACCACCTTTCATTAAAATAATCACAAGGCAGTTCACATAGAAAAAGTTAAAACAAGACTATAAAAATCACACAATTAAAACCAGAAGCCTCCAGGAGGGACCAGTATAGCAATTGCACTTCCAAAAACAAGCCACATATTGCTAAAAGTTAGCTGGGGCAAGCAGCTACATGCATCGCTGTCTTCTCTCAATAAAGAAAGGGCAGCCCCTATTTGGCAATCCTGCTAAGTTTTCTAAGCCAAAAATACACCCTTTTTGTGGAAGGCTTCCCCTTTCTCTCCTTTTGAAAATTTTTGAGTTCAGATGTGTTCCCTGTGTAATGTCCCCCAACACTTTTCTTCTTTTCCTAACACATGCATACTTTAGCCTTGGCTATGGAGTGCCAAGTAAGGAGGAACAATAGGAGCTTTTCAAGTCATCAGGAGTGGCTTTGAGAAGGGCTCAGTTCAGAAGCCCAGTCAATATTTACTGCAGTTCAGAGCTGCTGTATTACAGATCCTTCCAAGCAGAACCTACCACTAGGGTTCCAAAGAGGTTACCAGATTTTATTTCAAATAGAACAAAAATGAGGAGGTAAACAGATTACTACCAAAACCACATTTTCATGGAAATAATCATGGAGAGAACTGGAACTAGGAAAGAAGAAAGTAAAGGACAGAGGAAAGTAAAATAATTCTGGTTGTAATACAAAAGTTTCATTGATAATCAGGAAAAAAGTTTTTATTCAAATTAGCAAAGTTTGGGGGGGGGAGAAACAGATCACAAAATATACTTAAAATGGTCTTCAAATGACATGTACTAATCATGTAAGCTAGGTAGCTTCGTTGTTCATTTTTTAAAAATTACAATAGCTATACTATAGATAGAGAAAATTTTTAGGTACAACCTTTAAATATTAGTTTCCTGTATTTTGAACATACTACAGCAATATTTTTAAACAAAACCTGGCAAACAGTTATGCAGGAGTTATTTTTAAGATCCTAAGCAGCAAACTGTACTGAAAGTCAAGTACATTTTAAGTTAAGTAATGCTATCAATTTGTGACCAAAAAGGATAACCATATTTTATTTTTGTTGTCAATATCCAAATAATTTGAATTTAAAATTTCTAAATAAACTGCCCTAATAAAATACATGTATTCCATGCTTGTCATCATAGCTCAAAGGTTGTTTTGTTATTATAATTATTCACACTTTTTAAAAATTATTATTCACACAGGTTTTCAGAAGGCCAAATAAATCAGACTTAAGAATTATTGTGAAGATCAGTTACAAATATAGCAATTCAACTGTTCAGACCAACAGGCAGCTATACTTCTAAAACTGCAAAGAGACTTTCCCAAACAAATAATGTAAAGCAGAACTTCTCCTCTGCTTTCCATGGAATCTTTTCCTTTTCCAAAAGTACAACTCTCCTAACTTGATGGAAGTGATATTTTAACACTTGACAATTGTCCAGGATTGTCATGATCTTAATCATTTTACAAACAGTGGGTCATTGTGAATGTAACTAAAAGGGCTCTCACTTCAATCAAGACTGAAAAGGAGAAATAGTTAAATTAGACACCAATAAATGTTTTTGTTCATCAAAATTTCTTGCTGCTAAAGAATCAGTCTCAAGCACAATTACAAAAACAATGTTGTATGAATACCCATAGACTCTTGGTAAAACCATCATTTAGTGAATGGGTGGTTTAAGGAGTTCTGATTCATATTTGCTTCAGTCTGTACTTGGAATTAACAAACTGTGAAAGTGTTTCAACAGACAGTGGCCAACATGCAGACTAGCATAAGAGTTTTCTGGCATAACAGACTGGCATAGCATCACACTGGCGTAACAGTTTTCCATCATGTAGAGGGGATGATTTTCAGAAATCCTCTCATTCCCCTCTCTGCAAATCTCTCGCCATCTGAAAATATGTTTCTGAGGGTTGTGTAACCCTCAGAGACATGTTTTTAGGAAGCTAAAAAAACTGCCCGCACCACATAAAGTAAAATGTGTGGCATGAATGTACAGTGAAACTGAGGGTGCCCCAGTATCCTCAATGAAACAAAGTAAAACAGAGCTTTTAAAAAATAGACAACAGTAGCATATCACGCACAGCTCTTTGAGTGTGCTAAAATTAGTATATCAGCAATTTTCAGTAGCTTCTTTTTTCTTAAAACTTAAATAAGGGAAGTGCATGCTATTGTGCATTGTCTTTAAACTTCTATAAATATTCCAATAAAAATAATGTTCACATAAAACTCAGAATTTTAAACATATCAGCTACATTAAATATGCCTAACTTAATTTTTTCCTAATCAAACAGTTCAGTTCAAATAATGAACATCACTCTTTGTATTTAAGCATATGCTCAGAGTAAAAACAAAAACAAAAAACTTGCAGGTTTACTCTTGTCTGTTTTCGGATTTAACTTCTTAAGAGTTTGCTGCAATTGATCCCGAGTGCAGCAGTCATAACAGAACACCTCATCTTCACAACATTGGCATATACATAGATCCATCTCTGTACTAGTTAGGTAGCAGCCAGGAATAGCTTTACAAGAAAACAGAGACTTTTTCTTTAAAATTTAGGCCTGGTAATTGACCGGAATGCTACACAGGACTACCCTCAATAAGAAGATACAGGTGGTGTAGAGCAAGGATTCTCAACTTTAGTCTCCAGATGTTATTGGACTTCAACTCCCAGAATCCCCAACCAAAGGCCACTGGGGCTGGGGATTATGGGAGTTGAAGTCCAAAAACATCTGGGGACCCAACATTGAGAATCCCTGGTGTGGAGCATAAAGCCAGTGGAAGCATGTCACTATAATGCTTAAGAGACTATGTGCTTTCCTAAGATCTAATGCAGGGGTTCGCAACCTGTGGTACTCCAGATGTTGCTGAATTCCAACTCCCATCATACCTAGCTACAATTTATCTAATGGGTTCATTTTAGTCTGATACCATGGTCAAACAAGCACAATTCTGAGTGCATGGATGGTTTTAACCAATAAAGCATTAAACATATTGAACTTGAAGGACTGAAAATGCTCTTCTTGTCAAATCATCCATGCACCAAGCACAAATAAAGAGGGTAGAGGAGTAGACCACACAACCCCACCCCATTTGTAGAATGGTCTCTTCGGCAAAACTCCTTCTGCTTGTGTTCGTCAGAACTCCTCCTTCTTGCTGAAAACAAGCACAATTGTGTTCCAGAGTTACTGAACCTTACTTGGGCTGGCTATCAGTAACAAGGGTTAAGCTGATTTGAAGGATTTGTTTGCATTTTAATCCTGTTGGGATTCACTGGGATTTGAGTGTGCGTGTACATATGTGCAGTACGTATTTCAAGTATATCTTTTTCATGAAATCTCATGATAAGATAGGTAAACTTAAATAAAACATGTTTTTAAAATCACCTCATATCTCAAATCTATTCACAAGTATTTATTGGCAATAAAAGCAATATCAATTATTCTTTATTATGGTCACAGACCATATATTTTGGATAATACAGCAACTGTATGCATGGACAGCAGCTGAGGCTGCACATTTGTAGACCAACCAGATTAAATTGCAATCAAACCTATTATTAGGAAGAAATAGGGGAAGACCTCTCTTGCTCTCAAACAACTGATCATCACTATCACCAGTTATCTGCTGGGAGCTACATATGTGCAGTTCTGGCTGATGAACTGGAAAGTTGCTTACACAGAATATGTGTTTGGCATGTAATCCTCCATCCAAGTAGGAACAAGCACAGAGAAATCTGTTTTCATTCACATATGGTGCCTGAACAAGAATGTAGTATAAAAGTTGTGGGGTAAAAGTTTGATGATTTCCAAAATAAAAGGCCATCCTACAGCTCCAAAGTACAATGCGATTATCCCTTTTGTGTGTGATATATTGCACATATGTCACTTATTTTGGTCTATTTCTGAAAAGCTAACAGCAGCCTAATTTTTTCCACCTTTATCCATTCTTACAAGTAATGTATCTTTTCCACACAGCATACTCAAAAAGGAAATATCCAATTCACAGTTCTTAATGAGGAAAACACTCATGTTGATTTAATAAGAACTCCACTCCCAATGAGATTTTGTTATCATTTCTTCAGAAGCTAGGCCATGAACACTGAGAAGGTTGTAGAACACCTTATAACCACAAAAAAGTCATTTTTAAGGCTGCAAATCACAGTAAAAAGGAAAAGGTTTTATAACAAAAAACAAAATATATCCAAAGTAAAACACTAAGCAAATGAAGCATGTGGGAAATATCCTTAAGAAACATTTAACTATTGAGTCAGAAAGTCTGCTTGACTTCCTTAATTTTATTTTAAGAAGTTCTGTTTGTCTTGAGGAGTTGCACACACAAGCCACAGTTATATCAAATGGATACTACAAGGGAGTTTTAGACAGGTATTAATTATAGAGCCTGTTCAGACACAGGCAGATCTTGGATATATACACTCCCTCGTTTACATTTGCCAAGATTGTGACAAATAGGGTCCAGTTAGGGCATACGTTTATTGGTTGTTCCATAACAGTAAAGAAGATCTTGGAAAGCCAAGTTACCAGAAGATAGAAATCCAATTTCCCCTTACTTGCACTAGCCCCAAATGAGAACAAGAAGAATTAGTAATGTACCAACATCTTACAGCACTGCACCGTGTTCGAGTGGCTAAGGCCATGAAAGCCATATATGTGGCCAACTCACTCTCCATTTTACCTTAAGAGGCAGTAGTCATCTTAAGAGGCTAAGAGACACAAAGGGAGCTCCACACATCAATGCCCTCATCAGAACAATACTGGACACACGTCCAGTATTGGACACGTGTCCAGTCAGGGCTGTCCTCAGAGAGCCCTGGAGGGGCCTGGGGCAAATCAGCCAGTGCAGGGGCCCCCTCCAGTTAATTCTAATGGGGGTTAAAAGATTGGGGTCCTGGGCAGTCACTGTGCTTGCCATGTCCTCAGGACAGCCCTGTGTCCAGTTCCCATCACTACTTCCCTACTCTGCACAGCTGCCTGGGTCAGCTTTCCAGTAGCAGGAGAGAGAGGGTAAGTGGCAGCAGTAGCAGCAGCATGGGCCAATGGGAAAGTGAGGGATGGAGGTGACCCCTCCCTGAAGTTATTACAAGCCAAGGCAACCAAGAGGCAGCATTACTTTCAAAGCTACACTTATTACACTCACTGAGCCAAGTCTCACGATCAGTGAGACCCAGTTTGGGAAGGTAAGCCCACTCTCCCCACAGATGAGCAGGGCGGGAGCCCTGGGCGGCCGGATTGGCCACCCACACGACTGCCGGCTCCGTGATGGAGCCAGTGGGGGCTGGGAGGATCGTGGCCCCTGGAAGCTCCAGTATGCCCTGCGCGAGTCTTGCAGTATGCCCTGCAAGGCCCCCAGAGCCGGGAGGCGGCTTTTCACCTCCCCTCCAGGGGTCTACTCATGAGTAGCCGTGGCACGGAGCTGCACTGCGGCTACTCACGATTTTTAAAAATGGGTTTGCGGAGCACTTGCTCCGCAAACCTGGTTTAAGGGGAGGGGTTGTTTGATTAACTGCCGGGAGGCAACCGGCTCGCCTGCAAGCCCAGTGGCTCCCACGATCAGCCGAAATCGGGCTAGGCTCCCCTAGCCCAATTTCAGCTGATCATGGGAATAGCCTCACTGTTTTCAGTAGAGTTGTCGAAGCCACTCTAGTATTTATCTTCTATACACAGAGGTGCACCTAGGTAATTTTGAAGCCTGTACCTTAAGGCCTTTGGAGGCCCCACCGCAGCAAGTTAAGCATGGAACAGAACAGCCTGCCTACAGAAATGCCATCTTGAAGCTCAGCTAGTGTGTTATTGAGCAGGCAAATGAGCATAGAGGGGTAGGAGACAGCAATTTTTGCTGCTGCCTTCTCCCACCAAATGCACCTTTTTGCTTCAGAAATATGTTTCTGAAAGTCATTCAACCCTCAGAGCAATATTTCTGAAGTCAAGAAGTATTTTTGGAAGGAGGAAAGAGCAGCAAAAATTGCTCCCTCCTCCCCCAGCATTTGGCTGCTCAGCAACACCCTGGTTGAGCTTTGAGACGGTGTTGAGACTGCACAGAATGTGAACCTATAGTTTTAATCATGCTTTCTACCAATTTACTTGCGAAACATATTAGACTAACCAACTTGTAATGTCCTAACTCTCCACTGGATTGTTTTTAAAAACTGATCTGATGCTGTCCATTTTCTAATCCTTACTGACAAATTGCATATTTTTGTTTAGAAGATCAGCAATTTCACATCTGAACTCTTTAAGAACTCTCAAGTATAAGCCACCTCGAGATGAGATTACTTGTTAATTATTAAATTTGTCAGATAGCTCTAGGACTTTATTTCTTGTCACCTCTTTTTGACTTTGAAAACCTAATGCCCTGTAAAACATATTTAAGGTATGATTATTCATACAAAATCTTTCAGGGAAAGATACAGGGGAAAGCAATGCAGATAATTTACTTAGCTTTTTGTCAACCTCATAGCTTCCTTCTTTTTCACCTTTGTTGAAGTCCAACTGCCTTCTTAGATAGATTTCCTACTTCAGTCGTAATTAACAAAATGAATATTGTTTGTAATTGTTTAGCAATATGAAAAAAGAGAAAGAAAATCAAGTTAAGGTTGCAAGGATAAAACATTCATTCTGAAGGAACTTCATCTATACCAATTAGCCGAGCAATGAAATATAGGTTAATGGGATTTGTATGTTTTTTAATACTACAAACATATCTCATTGGATGTATAAAAATGCATATACCAAGTAATTTTAGCCTTTCTTCCTTTATTTATAAAATACAGTACAAAATGCTTCACTGTCAAAGGCACACAATGACTGATTTACCCACAGAAGCAGTGGGTACTAAAATCTACATCAATGCACCACTAGTTTAATAAAATTATATTAGCTCTAAACTATTCACTGAAAAACAAGTGCTTGTGAACTCCTCCAAATGGTTTCTTCTAAAAAGGCCATGACAACCAATATTAAAAAATGAAAAACTATTCTGCCACTTTACTATAAACTATAAAATTCCGTTCATTCACTGACAGACCTGAAAAACTAAGAGGAATTTGCTTCATGATATGCTATTGAAGAGCACACAGTGGACTAACGTAACTTGTATTAACGCACTCTATAAAAAGTGTTCTTGGCAAGTGAATTATTTGCATTTCAATCTGGAGGCACAATGCTTGCTGTTGGCTTCAAATTTTATAAGTAATCCTCCTTAAGAAAACAAATGTACACAGAACTTCCAGTTAACTGTTTTATCTTCTTAATTGTGGTAATGTGCCAATCATTTGCTATCTAATCTAAGTTGGAACTATACTGTAAGCACTTGTACACCTCATGTGATCTCTAGAACACATAAACATATCACCAGCATGTTATGGTTTGTCTTTATATTACCATTTCTATCAAATATTACATCAGTGATAGTTTAAGATACAACACAAATACACCTAGTCAAGAACAATCTTCAGTGCATGATTTGCACATTCCAATTATATTGTGCTATTAAAATGTGTCAAACTGCACTGTGCCAAATGCATTCCTGACAGTTTTATGAAATGTGTGTGTCCTGGCTACATCTGGAAGTTAACTTCTTACAAAATCTGTAGCACATGGACTGCCAACAAACAAAAAGAAGGGGGGAGGGGAGATTATCCAGCAAGTGTCACAAGAATATAGCTACTTTCAAATATATTCTTTTCAGCATCCAGGCCATCACAAGCAGGTGAAATTCACTGAACCAATTTCATTTTGTACTTTGGGACTTAGCACGCAACAACATCCACTAAGAGGTCACTGCACTGTGCAAGATTCCTGTTGAAGGCAGCACAGTTATCACAGCAAAAGAAATCTGCTGCAATAATGAAAGCTGACCTAAAATTTCTTATTCATATGGGCTACTTCACCCTAGCTTCATTTCATAATCTAAAATCACCTTTCATGATTTTTATCTTCCCTGTATCTTTCAGTATCTTTTCAGTATCTTTCAATTAGTCACAAAACATAATTTTGGGGGGAGAAATATTTCTAGCCCTCTCTCAGTCAGCAAAACAACAAAGCACTTGGCAGCACACTACATCATTTGCATCTTTGCACCCTTATTTGCCCAGCAGCCCCAATTATAGTTATACTTGTAGGGTGAAATCCACTGTATGCTATTTGTCACTAAGAAGCAAGTCTAATTAACATATATAAACACAATAATCAGTAATAGAAAAAGGGTTGACTACCAGAACATAACTCCAGGAACAAAAAAAGTGACACCTCTACTGCACAGATGCATTAGTTATTAATGCACAGTCTTACAATTAAGACCCTGCCAGAAATGGCTGGCCTTGAAACTCTAAAATTCTCAGTGATGCATTAGATCAGTGGGGGGAAAGACAGAGTCTATTGCTTTTCTGAGTTACTAGGCTGGACCAAACATTCTTTCCATTTTGTCATTTGTATCTGTAAACTGCATAACCAACAGAAGGACCCACATCCAACATATCAAACATTGTGGTTATTCCTCTCCCACCAGCTTATCCTCTGCAGCTGAGACACGACTGAACCAAGAACAATAATATTCCAAGAACCGATTCTAGATCAGGGGTGGCCAACCTGAGGTTCTCCTGGAACATTTTCAGACAGCAGGCTTTACTGCAGGTTTACTGCGAGGCTTTACCAAGAGTTTGAATTTGCATTTTTTTAAAAACAGACACAAAAAGTGGAATTTTTTTACCCCGAGCATAGATCGGGGTACTCTCTAAGGCACAATGAAAAACTTGAATCATGTGTGACGTGCTCCTCGATAGCTCGCAGGGACTTTGGGGTACATCTGGATATGTGAATGCATACCCTCAATTCCGGAGAAGCAGCAAGACAAAAGAGCCTTCTAGAAATGTTCCTGCTGCTGTAAGACTACAATTCCCATTATCCTCAGCAATTTGAGGATGGAGATTATGGGAGTTTTAGTCCAACAGCTGGAAAGCCTCAGGTTGACCACCTAGATTAAAAAAAATCTTTCAATAAATATCTTCAAGCTAAAGATAAACACATGTGTATAAATCACTAGGATCACACCTCACCTCCATCCAAAAGGTGTAGACCAGACCTACATCCACATTAAACCCCAAAGTCCCATTATATATTAACTCTATCCAAGACCAGCAAATATGCAAACACACTACAGTAGTGTGGGAAATCACTACGAGTTAACTGGAACGCTCATCAACTCTTTCAGTTACCCTTGGAAGGTAAGTCACCTACTTTAATAGCAACCTTCCACAATATTAGTAGATCAGGGCATCAATGGAAATTCTCAGAGGTATGCTGCAATATTATATTGCGTTTAAATTTTCATGCAGTTTGTGCACTAAGGAAGTGATAATACTTAGGATAATAAGAGGACTGAGTGGCTTACATGTTTTTGAATTTGAGAATCTCCAATTTGGCTACTTTCTGTAAGTGAAAGACTCATCTTCAAATATCACTGGTGTCCAGCAGTTATCGCTTTTCACAGCCTGGAAAGATTAGCTATTTAGGGTTACTTCATGTGTTCCATTTGTATTTGAAAATCTGTTACTAAATACCAGCCAAGCACAAAAACTCATGTCATGTATTGGACATGAGTAAACTACAATGTTTGTTAGTAAAATACATGCCAAACTGGATATTTTACTAACAAAAATGTGGAACGCATACACATTTTCATAAATGGCTCTGCATGTATTTTGCAAATTCAAAATAGTTTTCAAGTACAAAAGGAATGTATACATTGTACCTTACAGCAAGTACACTACAGATTAAAGAAAGGATCCAAAGAGTCACACATTGTATTTTTCTACAAGCACACACATTTTTTCAGGCCCTGCTTTCTGACTGCAGCTGTGTGTGTGTGTGTGTGTGTGTGTGCGCATGCACGCACGCACATGGGTGTGCATGCACCCACACCCTGATAGTTAGGGACTTTTCAAACCGGCATTTGAATGAGGGGGTGCAGATGGAAGGAAAAATCAATTGCTTCTCCATGAGTGCTTTGAATCCTGGCCTTAATGTCTTAATTAACGCTAACTTAAAATGGTCTTGATCAACCTGTAAGTAATACAGCAAAATACAGAACAGAAATACTTGTTTTTTATAGATGCAAGCAACAGAAATGAGATATTTCACAGTCCATTCAAATAGATAAGTATTAAGCATTTTAACCATTTAAATACACTTCAGGGTACTTAACACCATGAAATATTTACGCTAAGATTGCAGTTTTGCAAAAAAAGAGCTTTAAATTACTTTAAAATACATTCAAATAGAAATATGATCTCCACATTTGTGAATGTACCATCAGTCAGCAAGTATATAGGAGAATAAATAAATTGATTTTTTTTTAAAAAAACCCTCAAGGATCAACCTGGGTTTGTTTTGTTTTTTAGAAATAAAGAATAACAAATCAGGAATTAACTTTTTTTAGTATTGTTTTGTTCATCCAATCAAATTTTATGTATAGCACGCCACGTATTCTACAGTGGTGTTTTCCTTTGTTGCCAAGCCGAAATTGGTGACAGAGCAGTATGCAATTGGTGCTGTATTGTTCCCATGACAGCTATAGTTCTGAAAGTGTCCCTTGCCTTCCTTCCCATAAATGTTATTGAAAATGTGCTAATTATGGACACCACAGCCATGATGGGGTCTATGCCAAGAGGGATTGGCACCAGATTGGATACCAGAAGCACCAAAAACAAAACAAAAAACAAAAAACCCCACTGTTAGTTTACTTTCATAGTTTATTACCCAGATTTTGGAAAGAGCATCTATGCTGCTTCCTCTTTAGTAACATTATAGTTATACATTTCTTAGTTGATGTTGTGACAGTGCAAGGAACAGATGATAAAAGCAGCAAGACAACCATTTTCTTCACTAACCCACTAGGGCATTCTACATTTTAGAAACTGGCTAACTAAAAGGGAAACCCTAAATAAACTTGTTAACTACTGCTGGCTATCATGTCTGTTTAGTTTGTCTTTCAATATTATTTACTCAATATTAGAAGAAGTCTCTCTTTGCCTGCCATGCCAGCCCTTCTGGTTGTTGAGGTACTTTTCGCCTAATTAGCGATTGGGAGACACACTTTTGGCAGCTCTTGTATCCCTATTATTTCCTGTTGCTTGGCACAAAACCCGTCAGGAACACCACCACTTGTACTGTACCCCTCTTAGTGATGGATCACTAATTTTTAAAAAGCAAAGCCTCTAAAGAATGGTACAAAGATGTAAAATGTATTGAACCAACAAGAGTAAACAAATAAACCAGACGGTTGCCATACGTGGAATACTATATCTTTTTCGAGCTCTGTGTCTGAAGAGTTTATCAAGAACAATATATGCAAGCAGAAAAAGATAATGTTCTCATGTGGAGAAGAGAAAGGACCAAATTTAGATGTGTTTTGTTTCTTGTTTAAAATTAATCTCTCCTCCTCCAAATAAAGGCTACAATACCAAAATCATTATCATTGCAGGAATCTTTCCTTCTATCCTTTGCCACCACATCAATGAAGTTATTCTGCAAAGGGGGTCTCTATGAAGAATGACCACAAAGTCCTAGCCCAAGAGGGAGAAAATCTATGCAGCATTTTACAAATTCCCTGGATATATCAAACATAATTCCTTACTCTATGTTTATGACTTTAAAAGAGGAAGCTGTATTGTCAAGTACTATGCCACATCCAGACGGCTTTCATATCAGTAACATTAAAAAATGCCGTTTGCCATTCTGGTGGCTTAAGGCACTTTATGTGCCAATAGAGTGACCAAGCTACACTGTGTCAGATGGTCACTTTTTTCACATACTAGAATCTCTCTTTATCTCCCTCCTTCATGAAACAATCGGTTGCAAACAGTACTGATAAATCCCATCTGATTAAGTCCACTTTTTCAGCAGGCAATGATGTTTCTAAATATTTGAGCAGCTTTTTGTTTTTGCTAAACATAGTATTAATAAAGTAGCTTGCAACTACATTCTCTCAACCTATGCAAGATGCATCTCACGCTATTCAGGATAACCAGTATATATTCCTGAATTAACCAAACTGCTAACTCACAGAAATCCGCCATTTTTGAAAGATACAGTACATGGTATTTTCCTCTCAAAAAAACAAACAAAAAACCACACACGGTGGTATGCTAAAATACCACAATCTTCAATTCTTTTACTGCTAAAGCTTTCCATATCCATGGAGTTGTCAAACGAGCAACAAGAATACTAAACAAAGGATTGTGTTACGCGCGTGTGCACACACACACACTCAAACATGTTTGCATTACTAGAGCTGGAATCACTCTTTGATTTTTGAATATGGGTCACCACAGGTTACATACCACTTTAGAATTCTAACAAAGGTAGTATGATAAACAATTGCAATTTTACAAACCAATAATTCATATTTCCAAGGGTGAATTCACACAACCATTTTTCAGCACAAACAAACCAACTTTCCAATCATTGCATCGCAGCTGTGGACCAATCTAACCTGAACATATACTGAAACAGGTACATAACTCATGTCCACTGAAAAAGCTGATTTGGACTGAGATATTTCAAAATGGATTGTATGAATACATACTAATTATGTTATGATATAAGTACTGTTACCATCTTTGGATAACACTTCTTGGCATGATAGAAATAGGCAATCATTGAAAGTTGTCAAACAACAACAGTAATAGCTAATATTCAGTTCTTCTACAATAAGAATAGTAGGCAAGCCAAACAGGCTTTTTTAATCAAAATGTAAGAAATTAAAAGCCAAAACCAATCACCAGATTATAAAGTGAGTGCTATTGAAGTAATTGAAAATGATTTCTCTGTAAGATAGAACAATGACATTTGGAGAGCAAGGAATGGCAGTTCCAAACTACAAATTTAAATGTATGAAACTTTACTGTAAAAATCCAAAGACTATGGTGACTTATCACGGGGCGGGGAGGTATACTGCATAATCTGAACATAGCATAAAGAGTGCTCAGTGTAGAAAGATTATTTTCAACACTTTACAGAAATCATTTTTCATATAGGAAAATATATCTATACTTCTAACAAGCAGCAGAAATATTGCAAAAAAATATATATACCAAACATATCATGAAGGTATGAAACACCAAAATGGACATATTTAAATTAAAATGTTGTGATAAACTATGCTATAAATTTCAGCAGAACAATTTTAACAAACTCAACGATCAAAGAAAAATAGAGCCTCACATTATCTCCTATTGTTAAAGGTTTTATGTCAAATATAAAACGTTTTAGTCCTCTCAAGTCTTTCCACCCCCATTTTGCTGCTAGAAGACCTGAATCAAGTGAAGTCAACCAAAATGGAGGTTTCAAAAAGATCTCAACAGGAACTGAACCTTAATGGATAGGTAAAAACTAGCCTTGGAAACGGCACCAGCAGTTTGCTCACACAGTTCATTGCCTGGAAACTCTGTGCATGTATAAATAAATACATACAAATAAAAAGATGTAGGACAGATAACATAAGATAACAGAATAGATAAGATATGGATAATGCTTTCTTGGTCATTTCTTGGTCATTTAACAGTTCCTGTTAGCTGAATGAGTGGTTATTGAACAGCTAAACACGCAACAATACTGCTAAGAGACACTGGCTATCTACGGCTACCATTCTATTTTCTTCCATGGTTTCCCCATTCATGGTGCCCCTCTTCCCAAATCCTGAGAAATCTGCACTTTAAACTTCAAAGTTTGGGTGAAGGAGCTTGAGGATTAACCACCAGTGCATAATAGCAGCATTTCTTGTTCGAACAGCTCTTGCATCAAATTCGCAATCAATATATAACCAAGGAGTTCATCTAATGAAAAAGATACCAGCTGATATGGGTGCACATATCACCCACTGGATCCTAGGTTAGCCATACAGAGTTTTAACCACAATTGCTGAATTGTTTAAGGCCTTTGTTTATTTCCCAGTACTCCCTGTTTTCACTGTATTTTGTTATGAGAAAGATATTGGCTGCCCACCTTATGTATGGAGGACAAGGGCTTTTAGGAAGAAGAAATAAAAGTTAACAAGTTTTATTTCAAATTTACAGCTGTATCTATTTCAGCAAGTTTTAAGAATGAAAATTCGACTTAGATGAATGCTTATTTTCCACGAATGAAAAATAAGATTTAACAGTATATTTTCATCAATCTATCATCTGTCAAATATATAAAAGACGTTTCTCAAGAAAATAGAAGGCAGATTTTTAATTCTATCTCTACGATTAGTGTATTAGTATTAATCACTTTACAGAAGAATATTGTTCAGTTTCTTTTCAAGTTACTTATTCCACAGAGATAATATCCTCATCAGTACTTCTGCTTTTTTTAAAAAATGAACTTATACAAGAATTTGAAAAGACTTCTCAACTAGTAGGCTTCTACTATAGCCTATAACTAAGCACATTAATATTGTTGAGAATGTTGGAAGCCTAACAATGTGAATGTTGAATTTCGCATATAGTTACGGTGATGTCTATTGCAGTGGGGTTATATATCAATAGCTGTAATATATCACTGGAAAGTGGTTTTTAAAACATTTATCTTATAAACTCATCTTTTTTTTTTCAGTGACTACATGTTTAAACACAAAAGGAAGAAAAGTGTATATAACAGGAAACAGTTCTCAAAACCATATACATCATTCTGATTTTCTGAAAGAATCAGTTAAAACAATGCTAGGAGTTGAAGAATGATATATAGAATCTTTAAATCTGTTTCTTTAGTAATTCAATAAAAGCTAATAAAAACTCATACACCTAAAAGCTAATAACTTCTGGAAAAGCTACTACCTCTTTGTTCAAAGTCTTTGTACCAACTATTCTTGCAGTAATTTTAAAGTACTTCAGATATTAGCAAAATAGTGCATTTTATACTGTGCAATCTTTTAAAAAGCAAATGCAGAGGCCTATAGTTTCACATGTATTACATACAATAAGATATAAAATAATTAAGGAATAGCTATCAACTAAAACACTCACTCCATAAATACAAGAGATGATGTAGCCAAAGCTGAACACTTAAGTTGCACTGATTTCAGTTGGGGAGATATTTAAGTGCAAACCTAACTATTTCATTGAAACAAGCCTCATTAACACTTAAGTTTTTAACTTATTGAATTGTGCAATTATTTAGTTTTGAAACAATGAAAAACAGATGTTATGACCAAGCTAACAAATGCTTCTGTAAGAAGAACAGATTTTGTGCAACTAGACTACTTTTTCAGCTTAGCTGAGAAACATTGTTCCTTATCTTGTTTGGCTGAACATCACATGATGGACTCACTATATTCATTCATTTTCTCACCCCAGCATGGAACTGGTAGATGGGAAAAAAGACAGTCAGGAGCATCTTTAGCTGTCTTTTCCTGACAGTAAATCAAGGCATTGTGCCCAACACATTGGTATATCTCCATTAAGGATATTTGTAAAAGAATAAAATGAGAAGAGAAGCAGGCAGATAAGTTATCTTCTGGTCAGTATCATCTCTTTGAAAGATAAAAACCTATACAACTATTGCTTACTGGATAGGTTTTCAAGGGAGACTTTTTGTATGCCATTTTTAAATCAGCAAAGGGCTTTCAGAGCCACAGGGATCAGCCAAATTACATGTAATGAGCTGAGTGTTATTCCACTCTCAATCAAAAGGCATGTACTAGGCTGGAGATCTTGGTCTCTCCAGCTTTTAGCTACCAAATAAAGTAAGGTATATTTTATCCAAGAAAATGCACCAATGCTTTTTGTATATAGATACTGCTAGGGTCATAACACTGCACACAGCTACTGCAGATTCAAAGCAGTCGTTCTTAAGAAACGAACAATGCCATCCTATGAAGACTTTACTTGGGAACGGTAGGCTACAGATTCTACGTGCATATACATGGGAATAAGTATTTTGGTATGATTCACTTCTGAATAGACATTCATAGGATAGAGCAAAACAAGGCAATGTCTGGCCACTCAGTCACACAGCCATCTCTCATTATACAATCATCTTATTAATATATCCAGAAACAACGTAGAATTTAGAGAATCTAATGAACATCCAATTATGTCCAAAATTCACCAAACCCACTAGAACACCAACTAGGTAAGTGCCCTGGCTTTTAAGAAGAGTTAAGCACCTTGTGGACATACTTCTGGTAGGCATCTAAGGCAATGATGTCAACTGGTAAGTTAAGTGCAAGATTCAACTTAAGCTTTGCACTTAACCTTTGTTCGGGATTTATTTATTGCAACAAAAACAAAACTGGAACAGAAACGGAAGAATTACGCTCAACTCATTTTATAGTTGTGTATAGTTTATCGTTTTATAGTCCCACCCATAAAAACCCAGATAAAGGAATATTTGTGGTAACCAATATGAGTGCATCTGACTGCAATCATATACACACTGGCGCAAGAGTAAGCTTTCTTGAACATAGAAGGGTTTATTTCTGAGTAAATATATGTAGGATTGCATTGCTTACTGGTTCTAATTTGGCAGAAATTTATGTCATTAAAATTGTGTTAAAAGTCTAATTTTCATTCCCACATCTGTTCACATGCATATTTAGAAATATATTCATATCCTCTTTATAGGAATAAATGATATCGAAACATTTCTAAACATTTATAGGAATACAAATGTTCTAAGTTTTCATACATGTTTAACTTTAGTGCAGTAACTTTTATGAGCAGAAAGTCTTAACAGATTTTTATGAAACTATCTGGATGTAGTTTAGAGGTACAATCCCGCAAATACTATAGAATATAAACAGCATTGCGGATATTGCCACATCTGCAGTATCAAAGTCTTTGTCTGACATACTAAGTGTTTTAAGGATGAAGCCCTACGAATGGGCCAAAGAGATCATTTTACCACAATTCTCCAGAAACACAACAGACAAAGATGTATATTGCAACTCTCAGAACTGCCTAATGATTGCAGAAAAGCTCCAAACAGAATTCCTATGTCCTGTGTACATTTCAGAATCTAGCATACAGGCGGAGACAGAGATCTAATAGCTTTTAAAGGTGCACAAACACTCCTTTACTTTTTCAAAACTATGCACAATATACTTTTAGGGACTTTTCAAATATCTTAAGCAACAAAATATTAGTCTAATATTGCATGTATAACAAAATTTTAATTCTGTAACCACTTTCTCACAGTAATTATTACTATTTTGTTGTAACCTTAGAGAGAAAGTAATACTAGTTACAACTTTTTAAAATAATTGCTTTGCTTTCATGATAGAGACTTGATTTTTTTATATTCAGATACTACTGAAAGAAAAGCTTCTCACAATTATTTTAATATACTTTTTATAACACAGTAAGTCTTAATTGCAGCTGATGATGATGATGATAATAAATAACCATGTGTTTGATTGTGGCCTATATATTTCTTTTTTAAAATAATTAAGCAGAAGTTGTTCTTGGTGGAATTGGTACAACTCAGCATTCTGTTAGTTTCATTAATTTGAATGTTTTTTTTGATGTCCTATATGGAAGTGCACATGAGACTTCATAAACTCTAGTATAAAACTTAAGGTATAACTCAATTTTATTCTATTTTATGGAATTCTAGTTTTTGTATTTAAACTGATTCTCAGGGGCTGAATACTTTTGAGGTTCCCTCATTATAAAAAATCAATATGAAGAACTAATATTTTGCTTGTCAAGTATTATTGACAAATATCTACCTTTCATTCCTCAAATTTGCCCCTTATGATAATTTTTTTAAATGCTAATTCTTGTGACCGGTGATGAAACCTTTACAAAAATAGTTAAGACCATCATGGGTTCAGTCCTTCCGATTCCAACCCATGAATTATAGAAATACATGGCAAGTTTTCTTTAAAATGTCTAGCATCTCTCTAAAGAAAGGTTTATCAGCTTCAGCACAGCTGACTGTGAACATTGTAGTGCATAATAAATACATACGTTAACAAATTTAGAAAAGAAAACCCTTATAAACTTCACCATGATCTTATATTTAAGGCTTGAGAAGTCCACCATAGCTTAAGACATTTTGTATATATGAGCACAGTTTCCTAGATGCTTGGTAGACGGATTTTCCTCCCACCAATACTAACTTTATGGAGTTCTAAACTCATTATTGTATATTATATATTTTTTTAAAAAATCAGACTTTTTCTTCACAGTTTGCACAAAAGTTCTTAGTTAAATGGGTGCTTTCTGGGTTCATTGGTTTAAATACTCTAGTTCTGACCTCACTGTTCTATGGATTATTTATACTGAAGTATTATACCTACACATCACATGTTTAATTAATACCATAACAGGCAGGGAAGCCAAACATTTAATAGCATGCTTTGATTTAAGCAAACGAGCAACATGTGCAAGCCATTTGGTCAAACTCAAATCAGCAAACATTTCCGTTTTCACAAGTAGAGGGGGCGAATTGAGTTTATTATTTCACCATTTCCAAGAAATACATATCTCGATTTGCAACTTTTGTTCTAAGAGACTCTGATAGAGCAGTCACTCAAAAACAAAGATAGATTGTAAAATATGCCTCCAGAGCTCTGCCTGTTACAACAGTTGCCTAATTTTAACCTGAAGCTTTTTGGCTACAGTTTTGTCTGTGATATGATGGAAGAGAGGTGACAGCTTCTGAAAGCACAACAGTTTAGTAATAATCACCAAGAAAATTAAGTTGATGCAATTCTGTCCATTGTCACCCTTCCTTAATGTCTGTTTTGCTTAAATTGCCACACATAAAATTAACATGTTGGACTATACTAAGCTCAAGGTACTTAACAAGCAGAGTTTTTCTGCTTTGGCACTGTCTAGTTTGACACCACCTTCAAATGCAGAGTAAAACAGAATTTGGCAGCCACCACAGATCTATTAAAACACAAGACCTGCAACAAAAATCAATGTGCTAATCTCGATCCAAGCAGCAGTATCAGAAGCATAGGGCGTAGATAACAAAAGATAAAATGCCCTCACACTTACATGAAGTAACCTGGCAGTGGTTTAGAAGAAGAAATGTTCAAGTCTGCTTTAACAATGCAACTTTCTACCCAGCCCCAAAAACTCAAAGAATTCAGATGCCTTATTTATACAGAGACAGAAATCATATGTGGAAAGGGGCTGTAGTTTTCTTGTACTAAAATGTAGGAAGACTTTTAGAGGTTCAGCAAAACACTAATCAAAACTTCCTAATCTGATGATTCACATGCAAGTTTTACAGGAAAGTTTAGAAGCAAAAGCATCTTGGCTTTCATTTCCACATACAGTTGCTACTAAAGACAAGAAGAACAAATAAATCTACATAAAGGTTGATTTTACACAGTCCTAACTGGTCACTCCGTGCTGAGTTTGCTTTATTAAGTATTGTCTGCTCCACCAGAGTGACCTCTCTCTTGCTCTCAATCTCTTCTAATGATGCTAATTCACTGCATGAAAATCAAGGGCTGCTTTATCTCAACTCAGCATCCATACACAGAAGATTTCCTTTGCATTGTGAGACCATCACCAACTATTGCACTTGAATTTGCTCTGACAGCTTGAGCAAGAGGAACTGCCCTTTTCCATGGGAAACTTCCAAGTCCAGGATCATCTGATTGCATTGAAACATTGGAAACTCGGGGGGCTTCATTGCCCAGTTAACCTGATTTAACCAGCTTACATAAGAGTGACATACCCTAACCCCAGGCAAACAGATGGAGTGGAGCTGAAGAGCAGTACCAGAACTTTATTACTTCTGAAATCTTGTCACTGAACAGGTGCCACATGTGGCTAGTAGCTTTTCAATTTCAGCACAAGGAGATTATTAACATATGCAATTAAATAAAATCAAGGTAGATTCACTCTGGCATAAGCCCCAACACAGTGAATCAGTCTGGGGCTCTACTCAGCTAAGTTCAAAAAGTTTCAGTGGAAAGGGGGCTGGAATTTCTCTGCTCTTAAAAAAAAAGTTATCCCAACAAATGGTACCAAGGTACTGAAAGAAACAAACACACTGTGAGCATGCATGATTTCATGGGCAAAATTTACTGCAAATTACTGACGCCTAGTGAAGATGACAAGGGCACTGTGTGGGAACTATAAACAATCAGCTGCTGGACTGATGCAATACAGAATTTAAAAGGAAAACAAGAACATGGGGCGATGCCCCTACAACCGCACACACAGGAGCAGGAAAAGTCTGCCTACGTCTCGCAATCAGATACCTCCCGACTTGAGGATGCCGAGCTTCTTCGTGCTCCAACCATCCTACTTCCCAACTCTGGCTCCCCCTTTAAGTATGCAAAAGCTAAACGGGAAGCCTCGGAGTCAACTCCTGGAGATGCTGCTGTGAGCAACCCTGCAGGCTGCTCATAGGCTAAGCGTGGCTAAGATCGCTCAGGGCTAAGCGTGGCGAGATCGCTCCTTTCTGGCCCAGCCAAACACTCAGCACTGGGTCCCCGACTGCCCGTCTTACCTGGGGTTGGTGCTGTTCCAGTAGACGGCATAGCGATCAGCCACCGTTTTGGAGCTGGGATCCTGGCTGAAGACGCACATCCAGAGCACCAGAAAGACCAGCGTCAACATCTCCACGTGCAACATCACTCCCGGCCAACAAGACACAGCACAGGGATTTGTTGTCGTTTGGTTTGGTTTGTTGTTGTTTTAAGAAAAAAAGACGAACAACGACAACACAAGGGGACACCAAGGGATATTTTAAAGACACAATTTTTTAAAATAAAAAAAAAGAAAGAAAAAGGAGAGAGAGAGAGACACACACCTCAAAGTCACAAGACACACACAAAGAGAAAAGTGCCCGCAAGGAGAAAGGCCACGAGGAGATTCCCCCTCCTCAAAAAAATCTGGTGCCGAGGAGAGATCCTTATGGAGCCTGCGCGCCCCGGCAGGGGGAGCTGGGAGCCGCGCCGGGCAAGAGCAGCAGCAGGCGGCGGAGGGAGCTCATGCACGGCGGCGAGTCCTGTGCTGCTGAGCCCAGGGCGAGACATGCACCGGCCCTGCCCCCGTCCAGCGCCGCTGAGGGGCGGCTCCGCTGTCCTGGCCTCTCCTGGTGCTTCTCTCTCTCTCTCTCTTTCTCTGCGCGGCGGCTTTCTTCTCCTCCTCCTCCTCCTCCTCCTTCCCGCCTTTTGGCGCGAGGGAGCGCTTCGAGGCCGGCTAAGCAGAGCCGGCAGGAAGTCCTTTGGGGAAGGAAAAGTCCACTTTGGGCGCTCGTCTCGCTCCCGGGGCTGGCTCGAGTTGGGAAGCCGCCGGAGTGGCGGGGGCTCTCGCTCTCCCGGGGAGCCTCCTCGTCCTTCCTGTTCCTGGGCGATGGATGAAGGAGCGAGAGGAATCCACACAAGCCCAGAACTGGCGGCGGCAGGCTAGAGGAGGCTGGCAATCCGAGGGTAGCAAACCGAATTGCTGGAGGAGTCCGTAAGAAGCAGCAGCAGCAGCAGCCTGCGGCGGGGGGAGGAGAGCGAGGAAGGCGCTCCCCCCCAACTCCTGTGGCGGTGCTGCTGCTTCGCTGAGGCGGTGCCTCGTCCTCGGTCCAAGGCAGGAGCTGCTGGAGCCCCCAGGCGAGGAGGCGGCAACGATCTCTCCTTCCTTCAGGCTTCGCCAAGTCGCTCTGTGTGGACAGTGCAGGTCCAAGTCCCAGGAACGTCAACTTTGCAAAAGAGCCGGGCGGGCGCAGAGAAGAGGAGGAGAGAAAGGAAACCTCCCTGCAGATGACTACATTAGAAGGAGGGCGAGAGAGAAGAGGAAAGGGAGGGGAGAGGAGGGAAGCCTTCAGGGTCTTGCCCGGCAGGCAGCTGTTCCCAGCCCTCTCGAGCAGCAGCCGGCGCAGAAAGAAGCGGGGAAATCTCTCTCACACACACTCCCCCCCGCCCCGCCGCCTCCAGCAAGCAAATGCAATAAAACTCGAATACTGCGGCTGGCAGGCAGGGATTGTAAAGGGCGCCAAGGATTGGAGGAACAGAAGTCAAGTCTGCTAAGGGGGAGGGAAAAAAATATTTTACGTGAGGGGGGAGAAAATCTTTAAATAGTCACGCCCCCTTTTGCAATGACCAGTTTCTTCGCTGGGTGTAAATCCAGCAGCAGGCTAGGAAAAGCCAGGCGGCGAGAGGGTTGGAGGAGGTCTGTGTGCAACAGACAGCTGCATAGATGTATACACGGGATCTATATATACACATCCACATGTGTATGTGTGTCAGGAGACAGACCTGGGAGCCCTCTTTTGTGCGTGCGTGTGTGTGTGCACGGAAGAGGTGCAGTCGGCTAGCTGGGAGCAAAGGCGCTGTTGCTCGATCATGTGGGATTTTTGCATGCAGTTTGCTGCGGGGTGGGGGAAGATTGCTGGAGCAGCCAGTCAGAGCCCAGGCTGCTGTTTGCTTACAGATTGCTTTTTTCCCCTTATTCTCTCCAAGCCGATTGGATTCAGACCCTCGAAAAGAGGCGTTTCTTTTCCCTTCTCCCCGCCCCTCATGCCAGAAAGACCCCAACCCCACCTTCTGAAAACCTGACTAATTGAATTACAAGGAGTGGCTCCTTGATGCTCCAGGTAACCGTTTCCACGCGGAATATTATGCCGGATGCCCCGGCGCTGGATCTCTCCATTCTCCCTGAAAGCAGTCTCCCCACTCATAGTTGAAGGGGATGCGGCATCAGCTGTTGAAGTATGGGAAGTGGCGAAATCAATTGAATCTGACCGCAAACTGCAAGTCGAGTCTCGCACACAGTGTAATCAATTTTTTAAAAAATGTTTAGCATTCTGGAAAACAGATTTTTAATCTGCTTTGTTTTGCATTTAATCTTCTTCCTTGCACAAATGCTTTTTGGGTTTGTTAAGTGGCGAGCCGGCTGTGGGGCTTTAAATTAGTTTATTAAAAGGCAGGAGCTTGTAATAACAAGATGCGTTTGCTCTGCCTGCTGGCACGGTTGGAAATCGTATGCATGTATCGGCCAGCAGCGGAACCACCGCTACCAGTACTTAATGCGGCAAAGTGATTCACCTGAAGCCTGTTTTGTACTGGGAGAAGCAGAAGCAACGGGTCCTTATTGCTTTACTGAGCCGTATTTCAATAACAGCTCTCAAAGGGCAAAAAATATCATCCTGTGCCAACAGCTGCATTTGTTATGCTGCTCTACCAATGCTCTCAAGCCGGTGACCTTTCGCTAGGAAGCAAGTGAAAGGCGTTGTATTTGCACACGAATCACACACATCAACGTTTCACATAAAGCCACACCTTGCTGAGGTCCAAAGTTTAAGGCAACTGAAGGGATAACAGCCGCTCCGCAATTCACCAGCGTTATAGCAATGCATCGAGTCCCAAAGGACTTCAGAAGCTCTCCTTTGCGGGATGCGCACTACTGAACCCACTTTGACTTATTCTTTCATCTTCTCAAAACTTTTCGAAGGAGACACACATTAGTATCCTGAATCATTTGGGCAGAGATTCTTTTCCTCCTTTGAAACAGATGACTTTTAGTTTGGTACGAAACCTTTTTCAGGCATGAGGTTGCTGTGTATGCTGTGGTTCCTTCAGCAGCTACAAAAACGGGCACCATCATGTTCTCCTGTTTTTCATCCGCTTGACTGGCCCCTTTCTGAAACTCTGATATCGCACGGATTTCAGTCGTTTGAAAGTGCCCAGACTCCCTCTAGTGGCGAAGTATCAGGCCGCACTTTATCCAGACATTTCAAAGCAATAGAAAATAGTGTATTGCTCACAAAAATCAATTCATTAAGGCGAGTTCGGAGGTCTTGACCAGGCTGGGATACTCTAGCCTAAAAGCTTATTTCATTTATGCTTTTAAAAGAGAGAAAGCGAATTTTCAGGCCCATCATTCCGTTGCCTATTAAATTTTATCTTAAGTGCTGCTGAAATATATACAATTAGGAATTTCAGGTGAGTCAACAGTAGGCAAGCTCTGGACACTATGCACATGAATATGTGTAGAAGCTTGCAGAGTAGTATGAAGTGATACTGATTTTACAAGAGTGGAATGATCACATTGTGTAACTTTAGGAGTTCTAATATTACTGAAATAGCTTACTTCTACCTTTATAGATAACCCCATGGTGGCCAAAACATAGTTAGAATTGTACATTGACACATCGATTTCAGCCCAATTACACCGTGCCTCATCTAATCCCATTTTTTTGTGTGAGAATGCAACAATAACACACCAGTGTAAAAACAAAAGGGGGGAACCAACCTGTTTCCCACCCTCTGCTGTTCTTGCTTCAATATGCAAAAAACAAAAAACCCTGCTGTTTGCAAGAGAGATTAAACGTATGTATTTAACTTTCCTGAAACAGAATTCATATCCTATATAATAAAATGCTTGGTGTCTGCGTCCATGTCTCTGGGAGCTGTTCTGCGCATGCGTGGCGCGCGCGGCCTCTCATTGGCTGAGCGGGAGCGGATGAGGCGAGGAGACAATGGCCGTTGCCAGGGAAGGGGGTGAGCGTGGCTGCCGGCAGAGGAGGAAGGGAGCAGCCGGGCTGGGCAAGGGCGAGCGAGGAGCAGCGTGGCTGCCGGCGGCGGCGGGGGAGACTGGCCCCGTTGGCGGCGCCGGCCACGGCGGGAGGAATGGCCCCGCTGGCGGCGCCAGCCGCGGCGGGGAGACTGGTCCCGCTGGCGGCAGCGGCCGCGGCGGGGGGACTGGGCTCACTTGCAGCGGCAGCCGTGGCGGGGGGACTGAGCCCGCTGGCGGCGGCCGCCGCAATGGGAGGACTGGGCCCGCTGGCGGTGGCCGCCGCCGCACTCAGCCCCGCCGGCCCCGCGGTGATGGTGGTGTGGCGGCGGGCCCGGGAGGCGGGCCCGGCCAGAGCCGTGGGCTCCGCCAGAAGAGGCGGTGGGCCCAGCTGGGAGGAGGCGGAGGGAGAGGCCGGAGAAGGCGGCTGGCCCAGGGGAAGAAGGAGCCCAGGGGGAGTGGGCCCGGGGGGGGAAGCTGGAGGAGGTGGCGGACCCAGCTGGAGGAGGAGGCGGCGGGGGAAGCCAGGCAGCGGGCCCGGCTGGAGCCGCGGGCGGCAGTGGTGGGCCCGGGCAGAGCCCAACTAGAGCACCCGTTATTGCAATGGGCCTAATGCCCTAGTTTTACATAATTTGGTAACTAATTGCAAACTTTCATTTAGGGCGGAATTCTTAAACATTTGTAATGGTACTCTGTAAATATAGATATAAATAATCTATTTGTTTCAGCAAGTTGAAACAATGATATGGTTGCTGCTGGTACTGACATCTGTACTTTGAGAATGAATAAATAAAATTCAAAAGCCACACAAGTCACCAGTGTATGTGAGAGTCTTCAACAAAAATACTACAAGTGAAACATTGGTATAAAAACAGGACAATGCCACATGATCTCGCAAAAAGGGGATGGGAAGTCTGCCCTATCCAGATGACAGTATTGTTTTGGCTGGAAAGGGATGGGTAAGCACTCCACATCAAGACCCAATCAAGGCACACACAAATATTGACTGGATTGAATATGAGGATTTCCCTCTCATTTTATTCTGGGAAGCCTCATTCAGAACAGATTCACGTCACTTAGGTGTTGAAATTATTCCCAAGTATTCTTGAGACTTTTTGGTAAAATGACTAGTCTTGAGAATACAGCAACATATGTTGAAATGATGACTCCAGTTTATTTCTCAAACTCTCCAGTGCATGTCTAAAACCTATGTTCGGATTATTTGTTATATGGTGAATTGAAATCTAAAAATGTGTCAGAAAATGTATGAGATCCAGTTCATAATGTGAAAATTCTTCCAAAAAGTACTAGTTGGTTTTAAGGTGGTCTATAAATTAATTGCCAGGTTGAGTTTTGACAATTTAAATAGTTCTTAACACAAACCCTTAGCAAATATGGTAGTAGGTTAAGTCAGGCAGTGTGCTTGCTTTGTGTAACTTGTGGTAGAGCAGGGGTGTAGCTATAATTGAGTGAATGGGTTCAAAGAACCAAGATCCCCCAGGTCCTGAGGGTCCCCCAGTTTCACCCATCCCTATTTTCTTCATTATCTCCCTCACTCCCAGGGGCTGGTGCCGCCAGGGAGAGGGGATAATTTCCTGCTAACTTGGCAAGGAGGCAGCTTTTAACGTGGTGATTCTCTTTATTTAGCAGGGGGAGAGTAACTGGCCCTATCCACCCCCAGCACAGTACCTCCAATGACTGTTGCTGGTGTGTATCTCATGTTTCTTTTTAGATTGTAAGCCCTTTGGGGACAGGGATCCATCTTATTTATTATTTCTCTGTGTAAACTGCCCTGAGCCATTTTTGGAAGAGCGGTATAGAAATTGAATTAATAATAATAATAATAATAATAATATTTTTTAAAAAAAACATGAGTCACTTCTCCCCTAATTATGCCCCTGGTGTAGAGTTGTATGGAAAGTCCCAGTCATGAAGTTGTATGGAAAGTCCCAGTCAGAAATCGAATCACTGCTAAACACTGTCCGTATATTCAGTAGTGATATAGCAGTGGAGTTTGGACTAGACAAGCGTGCTACATTAATAATGAACAGAGGAAAAATAACAAAAACAGAAGGAATAGAACTGCCCAGTGGCAGCAACATCAAGAACCTGGAATAGAAAGAACATTACAAATACTTGGGCATTCTCCAGACTGATAACAGTGCACATGCGGAAGTTAAAAGAAACATTGGAAGTGAATATATCAGGAGAGTTAGAAAAATCCTCAAGTCCAAACTCAATGGCAGGAACACCATACAAGCCATAAACACCTGGGCTATACTTGTTATCAGATACAGTGCAGGGATAATAGACTGAACCCAGGCCGAGCTAGAGACGCTAGATTGTAAGACCAGGAAAATAATGACCATCAATCATGCTCTGCACCCCCGCAGTGATGTAGATAGGCTATACCTCCCTTGCAGCTCAGGTGGAAGAGGAATGCTGCAAGTCCAACAAACAGAAGAGAAAAGAGGCCTTGAAGAATATATAAAGGACGGTGAAGAAGATGCACTTAGAATGGTCAATAACGAGAAACTATTCAACACCAATGAAACAAAGCAGGCCTACAAGAAAGAACAAGTCAAGAACCGAGCAGAAAAATGGAAAAATAAGCCACTGCATGGTCAATATTTGCACAATATAAGTGGAAAATCAGACATCACCAAGACTTTGCAATGGCTTAAGAATGGCAACTTGAAAAAAGAAACAGAGGGTTTAATAATGGCTGCACAAGAACAAGCACTAAGAACAAATGCAATAAGAGCAAAAGTCGAAAAATCCACAACAAACAGCAAGTGCCGCCTTTGTAAAGAAGCAGATGAAACAGTGGACCACCTAATCAGCTGTTGTAAAAAGATCGCACAGACTGACTACAAACAAAGGCATGACAAGGTAGCAGGGATGATACACTGGAACATCTGCAAAAAATGCAAGCTACCTGTAGCCAAAGATTGATGGGACCATAAAATTGAAGAAGTGGTAGAAAATGAAGATGCAAAAATATTATGGGACTTCCAACTACAAACAGACAAACATCTGCCACACAATACACCAGATATAACTGTAGTCGAGAAGAAAGAAAAACAAGTCAAAATAATCGACATAACAATACCAGGGGATAGCAGAATAGAAGAAAAAGAAATAGAAAAAAATCACCAAATACAAAGATCTACCAATTGAAATTGAAAGGCTGTGGCAGAAAAAGACCAAAATAATCCCAGTGGTAATTGGCGCCCTGGGTGCAGTTCCAAAAGACCTTGAAGAGCACCTCAACACCATAGGGGCCACAGAAATCACCATCGGCCAATTACAAAAAGCAACTTTACTGGGAACAGCCTATATTTTGTGATGATATCTATAATAACCAACAGTACTGATAATAAAAATCAGCCATCCCAGGTCCTTGGGAAGGACTCGATGTCTGGATAAAAACAAACCAGTCAATAACACCTGTCTGACTGTGTAAACAAGAAATAATAATAAAACATGATTCACTTCTCCCCTAACTATGCCCCTGGTGTAGAGTGCATAATTTGTACCCCAGGTTCAACCTGTACCATTCCCAATTTAAAAAATGAGTTGGGACAGATATTTTCCTTAGCCTCAGGATAGTCACTGTCAGTCAAAGTAGATGATTATAGTGGAATAGATGTACCAATGGTCTGACTCAGTAGAAGTCTTGAGTGTTTACAATTCAAAATTGTTGGAGATGAACTTCCAGTGCATCGACCTTTTGCACCAACTGTCCTAATGACCACAAGGGGCATTGGGAGTAGAGACAGAGAGTCAGGGTCTCCCTATCTTTCCCTACTCTATGACCCCTGAACTGACTCTGCAGCACTTCCTGTGCTGAGTCACAATCCTTCCTTTCCTCCTAGAGAGCAGATGGAAACATCTCTCTCTCTCCTTACCTATCCACTATGTAGTCCTTTAGATTAGAGATAGGTCTTTCCTAACTAAGTGTATTTAACCAATAAATATTTAGTGTTTAGTCATACAAGGATCTCCATGTGTTTTCTTTAAATAGCTGCAATATCCAAACCATCCTCTGCTACCTACTCTGTAACTGGAGTGTGTGCTCATTCTTTAGTGCTCTGCTGTTTTACCTATTGTGGGTAAAAATCAACAACCTCTAACAAAAATTACGTTGTACAAATTGTGTCTGTAATTAAAATCCTTAATTGGCTAGAATGTAGGTTATGGCTCAGTTCAGAGGTATTGGGAAACCATGATCCCTACTATGTGAAAAACTAACCACCGTTTCCAGGGTTTGAACAACATGCGAAAGTGAAATTTTTAATCTCCTTCAGTATGCAAGCAAGGAGAAAAGGGGAGGAGTGTGTGAATCCATGGCGCTCCAAGGCTCACTCATGTAGCTCAGTTTTAAAATGGCGTCCTCCTGCTTTATTTTTTCTTCTTAATGTTGTGTGTAATGTATTCCAGATTGGAGGATGTTCTCAGTGTCATTTGTGAAAAGCTCCAGATAAGGATGTAGACAAATCACAGTTTAACACGTGATTCAGAACACACCACCTGAACCTTTAACATGGAAAAGAGCAGGTGCATACCTGATCCTCCACCACTCACCTCCACTTCTTGATTTGGCAGCACTCCTCCCAGCTATCTTCATGTGTCGGTGGCACTAGCATGCACATGGTGGCTGCTGTCCATGTGCACAGGCCATGTGTGTGCCAGCATTGCTGGGTGAGAGTGCCGCCAGCACGTGAAGATAGCTGGGAGGAGTGCTGCTGATTTAGGAAGTGGCGGTGAGTGGCGGAGGATATGCACCTGCTCTCCTCCGTTTTAAAAGTGCAGGGGATGTGTTCCAATCGCGTATTGAATTGCAATTCATGCACATCCCTAGTTCCTGAGGCAATAACAATCTAGTAACAAGTTCAAAAAGTGGGGCTTTGTTTTGTTTTTTAAAGGAACTATAAGACTATATAGCTAGGATTGATTAAAACATTAATCAACAGGCAGGCAATAAAAAATCTGAGGGGAATCTGTGTAGCTATTAAGTTCGGTTTGTATACTTACAGCATACATTCTTTGTTTCAAGTAGTGCAATGGATGTTTATGCTGAATAAGTCACTTAACAGCTCTTATGATTCCACTAATTATATACAAAGTTCAGAGGTGTTCATTGTCACGTACAAGTAGTTTGACATCGATAATTGTTTAATTATGTCACCATAAAAGGGGACATCAGAGGCTGACATATGATTAGATGCTATAGTCAATATACCCATATGAATTGCTCTGATTATGATACTTGCAAATCCAATAGACCTGTTGATAACTATTGACTTTTATTTCTTTTTAAAGCAAATGTGAGTGATCCAAAGTTATTGTGTCTGTGCTGCATCTATACACTATTAAAATGCAATTATCTACTGATTGCAAAAAAAAAAGAAGAAGAAGAAGCCCTGGGACAGCTGTATTGTCTTCTTCTAATAACACCTGTCATTAGCCATATTCACTCTCTATTAAGCCTCCTTTATTGTTTACATATAGAAGACATGTTTTGTATACTATGTCAGGGCAACAGAATAACACACCAGTTTTTAAAAAATACAACATCAACAAGTAAAGGTGGGGTGAGGGGACTACCCCAACAATTCTGCAACGATCTCAATAACTCAGATTTTAAAACTTCTAAATGTTAAGCAGTAATATTTGCTCCTGCCACATGTATTCTAAATTTGAAACTAAATACCATTGAGATAATTAGAAAAGGCTTTCTTAACCAGTATCTTAATTTCTTTATCTGCTAGAATAGCAAATATGATTGTTAGGGGATGATTGCATACTAGCAGTCCAACAGCTGTACAATCTCCATATCGTGTCGGGAAATTGCTTCTGCAATTGCAATGGTGGGGCCTGCTCTGTGTTAGAACCAGGTTATCTTTTGCTTTGTTGTTCCTCTTAAAACAGCCAAAGGTTATTGAACCAAAACTTTGTATTGTATTTCAGTAGCTCTATGCACTTATCTTAGCCCATAATATATGTCAAGTGGTAAAGGTAAAGTGTGCCATCGAGTCGGTGTCAACTCCTGGCGACCACAGAGTCCTGTGGTTGTCTTTAGTACAATACAGGAGAGGTTTACCATTGCTTCCTCCCGCACAGTATGAGATGATGCCTTTCAGCATCTTCCTATATCGCTGCTGCCTGATATAGGCATTTCCCATAGTCTCGGAAACATACCAGCAGGGATTCAAACTGGCAGCCTCTGGCTTGCTAGTCAAGTCATTTCCCACTGCGCTACTTTGTATCTATGTTAGATGCATTAGATTAACCACCTGAATATTTCCTATTTCCTATAACTATTTATAATTAATATTTTAATAGATAATTTAATCTGGCCAATCTATTTTCCACTTTTCAGATGTAAAAGGACATGATTTTATTGAAATGATATATTTTTATTCATTATTTGGTTTAAACAAAAATTTATTTGTGATATTTCTTTTGCAGGGAAAAAATACTCAAGAAGCTTTCTTTTTTAAAGGTTGGAGTATTAATAGCATGGATTTTGAATGCTCTATATACACTGAAATATCTGTTTTAGGACCTTACAGACATCAGGACTTATTATGCTTTGAAATCCCTTTTGATCCCTTAAAGCTGTTGCTGAAGAAGGACTTTAGAAAGCAGCTTGAGAACCAAGTTTGAAAATTAATTATTACATGGCATGGTTAATAGTTCTAAATCCTCCCTTATTTTATTTTTAATACTATAGATTTACAGCATACAATAAAGAACAAAACTTTTTTTTTAATCTCATCAGCCAAAAGGCTTATTAAAATGCTAACATTACAAGAGCTTTCTCTAGAGAACACACTTATGGTCTGATTCCAAAATAGACAGGTATTAATGAGTCCAAAGTATTTCTTTGGGTAATATCCTCAAATCAAGTTTTTGCACAATGAAACCTAGTACTGAAGTAAAAGGGCTGTGATTGGCCCCTGGTGATCTTGTCTCCCTCAAAATCATTCTGGGCCAATTAGATAGAGTTATGTTAGGGGACAGCTGCAGAACATTCTGTCAGTATGTTTGCGAAAAATGGCAATGGCTGCATTCAGCTGTAACGCCAAACCATAATTTGGCACTATGTGAATGATCAGCAGCAAGCAGGGACAGTCCTTTCATGAGGCATAGTGAGGCAGTCACATCAGATGGTAGGGGGACTAGCAGAGCATCAAGATGCCCCTTGCCTTTGCCACCAGAACAGCCCTTTGGGTCTAATCTGATCCTTGCAAACTTTGCACCTCCTTACGCTCCTTGCAAAGCTTTCAAGAAGCATGTGGAGAGAAGAGGAAGCTGTTTGCAACCTCCTCTCCTCCCTGCTCCATGAACTTTCAAAGATTGCAAGGGGGCTTGCTGCCAGGGGGCTTGTTTTGAAAGGGGGCTGACCCCCAGCAGGGGCATGAGAGTGCTTTGCAGCTCACCTCAGGTACCACAATTAGGGATGTACATGAACCGAGCTTTCTGTACAGGTTCAGCACCGCTGGGGTGGGCTGGGAAGCGAGGAGCAGGATCTTTTAAAAGGAGAAGAGCAGGTCCTTACTCTTTTGAGATCCTTACCTGCTCTCTGCCACTGCATGCAGCTTCCTGTTGCGACGGTGCTCCCCCAAGAACCCGTGCGCAGTGCCTGTGTGCACATGGCATCTGCGCAGGGCGTAACTATAATAGGGCAGGGGGAGATAATTGTCTGGGGGCCCACTGCCTTGGGCCCCCCCCGAGGCAAGTCACATGACTGACTCCCCCGGCCACACACCCGCCCGGGCTTCCTTCAGTTGTATTCATTCTCCAAAATTGATGTGAGTGTTAAGACCTGGAGCTACCAGACAACATGTATTTCTCTAGTACCATTAAATGACTTGCATTGTCCACAATTTACAAAATCTTTTTAAAAACAATTTAGGATGATGTTCTATTGTGGCACATAGGTGTTTCTCATATATAAAAATTTTACTCTGCTTTTTGTTACCACTATTCAGCCTCATTTAAGATTTCTTTACTTCATGAGCTGAGCTTCAGTGAGGGGGTGCCATTTTAAAATTTTGTCTCTGGGCCCACTACAACCTTGCTACGCCCCTGCATCTGCGCATGCATGGGCACCATTTGCGTGCTCAGCAACACCATGCTGACCACGCAGATGATACCTGCACATGCATGTCCCAACACCACACACGGGTTCTTGGGGGAGTGTGCCATCACAGCAGGAAGCTGCATATGGCAGTGGAGAGCAAATAACCTGCTCGCCTCTTTTAAAAGATCCCGCTCCCTGCCCCGGTGGTGCCGAACGGGTTTGGACCTCATCTGAGCTGGTTCAGCTCGGAACTGGTGCATGGACCTCTGTCTGCGCAAATCCCTAACCACAATACCTTGGGCAACTGCTGGCAGCAAGCTTTGAGTATGCACAGTGCTTGCTTTCTCTCCTCCTCTCACTTGCTGTGATCTCCTAGCTTCCAGGGTTGTTGTTTTTTAATTGACAACCCCATACTTTGCAGTTGCACTTAAATGAAGCAAACTATGGTTTGTTGAAAAATTGGAAGTCAGTTGGGAAATTGCAGCATGCAAGAGAAGTGCACAACCCTGAGACTGATCGCTACTCATTCACGGAATACCAGACCATGGTTTGCAGCCCTATCTTAATGCCAAGTTCAAATTTGGCCATTTCTGACAACTTTGTTAGCCCAACTCTGACAACTTTGCACAGCAAGATGATTTCAGCATTGTTCTACCAAGCTCTGTCATGAATTAGTATGCGAAAAGAGCTTTCTGGCTTTAGCTAGCAGTCACCAAAATGTTATTACTTTTCTTCTTGACATGCAACAACAGTGCTGCTGCCACTGTATTTTAGATGAGTACAGTCATTCCTCGCCAACTGCTATGGTTCCATTCTGGCAAAACCTCACTGTTGGCAAATTAGCAGTTGGCAAGGCATTCAATTCTATGGGAAATGGGGTTAGGGGAGCCACAACTACCAAAAAAACCCCTAAAAATAAAGGGAGAAATACCAACAAAATTGCTTAATGAATCACAAAAAATCCTGTAATATCACCACGAGCAACCAAGAAGAATTAGCAATCAAACCTCTGGAAATTTTTTGAACCCCACCAAACTGCTGAAACCTCCTCCCTCAAAATCACTAAAAAAACCTCGCCTACTGCATATACTCAGGTTGCATTTGACAAGACCTGTCACAATTTACCATTCACACATACTCAAAACCGTGGCTGGTAAAATCGTGGTTGGCAAGGGATGACTGAATAATATATACATATAAATAAATTCCCAGGCAAAGGCTAGAAAACACAACAAGATAAGGTTGCTCTCGCCTAATAATTCTCAACAAGGGTATCCTTTTCATGAGGCAAGGTGAGGCAGCTGATTCAAGTGGCAGCCAGGTGGCAAAAATGTCCCTCACCACCATCACAGCTCTTTGGGATCGATCTGAGCCTTGCAAAACTTTGCAAAAAGCACAAAAAGAGAAACAGAGTTTGCTGGCAACCTTCCCTCCTTCTTGCCTCCTGTGCCACTTTCAAAGCTTACAACTGTTGGTTTTGAAAAGGTGCTGCCCCCCACCACGAGTATAGGGCTAAGCCACATTTGGCTCCTCACCTTAGGCACCACAGTACCTTGGGCTACCCTGCTGATACCCTGTCTTCTGTACCTTTAGAAACTTTGATGGATGGAAGAATCATTCAGGCTAGTCCAAAGACTAGTCAGAATGCCTGTTTGTGTCCAGCCCTTCTGGAGGCGACCAGACTATTCTCACACTATCTGAGAGTTACAAACCATCTTCAAGAGCAACCCCATGTTAAACACATTGCCTAGATCCAACTTCAAAGCACGTATTCCCGTTTCCAGATTAAAATCTGAAACCTGCAGTTTTCTCATCAGACAGATTTGGTAAAGTGCTAAGGGCATCAACCTGAATAAACAGGAGAATTCAAACCACATCAAACATCCGGAACTGGTAGATGTTCTGAATTGTTGTTCAAGCTGGGTGTGGACTAGCAAACTTAATTTAAATCCATGCAAGAAAGAGGTTCTTATGGTCAGGACATAAACAGAATTAGAGGTTGTGTGTCAACCTATTTTTCATCGGGTGATCTCCTTGAAGGATCTCACAGTCTGAGAATTCTCATGGACTTGCTTCTGATGCTCAGATGGCAGATGTCACCTGGAGTGCATTTTCCCAGCTTCAGCTGGCTGAGTCAGAACCAGCTAGGTCATTCATGTCTTGTTTCTGACTCAGTCAGACCTGGACATGGTCATCCATACCTTACAAAAGGAGAGCTTGTCTTGTGGTAGCAAGCATGACTTTGTCCCCTTTGCTAAGCAGGGTCCACCCTGGTTGCATAAGAATGAGAGACTACATGTGAGCACTGTAAGATGCTGCAAGTCTAGGTAGACAATACTGAGCTAGAGGGACCAATGGTCTGGCTCTGTATATGGCAGGTTCCTGTGGTTACCTTGTCATTGGATGATTTCAATGCACTTTACATGGGCTGGTCTAAAATATTCTTCAGAAACTTCAGCTCATATAAAATGCAGCTGCTAAAGTTGTTATGGGTGTTAGACACTATTCTCATATCTTGTCTTTATTGTTTTAGCTGTATTGATTGCCAGTTTGTTTTCAGGCATGATTCAAGCAGCTAGTTGTTACCTTTAAAGCCCCAAATATCTTGGGAACAAGGTGCTGAAGGACCACCTTCCCCTTTCATTTGAAGGAAAGGATGATCCCTGGATGATCTGCCAGCCCTTGAGACAGGGGTAGGCAACTTTGGCTTTCCAGATGTTGGTGAACTACAACTCCCAACATTCCAGTGCCTTCTGAGTTTCACCTGGTGATGATGCATAAGAGACCTTTCTTTGTGGTAGCACTCACCTTGCAGAACTCAGCCAAGTGAAGTATGGCTGGTCCCTCTCAGCCTGTTTCCAAAGGAGGCTCAAGACTCTATTTCAGCAGGCATCTTTGGACCTCCAGTAATGAATGGGTTTGCTCTCTTTATGTTTCTTTATATGTTTTTTTTTTAATGGATTGGGTATGGGTTTTTTTTAACCCACTATTTGTTTTTTATTGATAATTTGCATTTTATCTCTCTCCCCCCACCCCTTTCATTTTAAGATGCTTTGAGTCCTGTTTGGGAGAGAAAAGGAATTATAAACCTGAAAATAAAATGTTGGCTGAGAGCCAGTGTAGTGTAGTGGTTAGAGTGTTGGACTAGGACCGGGAAGTCCTGAGTTCAAATCTCCATTCAGCCATGATATTCACTGGGTGACTCTGGGCCAGTCACACATCTCTCAGTCTAACCTCCCTCACAGGGTTTTTGTGAGGATAAACATAACCATGTACCATTACCATGTAACAGAACTCTGGGGTCCTTGGAGGAAAAGCAGGATATAAATGTAATACATAAATTATATATACCAATAATTTTTCTTCTACCCAGACTTCTTTTTACCACACTTCTGTTTACTGTCATGTAACTATCTCAGTCTTGCCTGGATTCATCTGCAATGAATCTGACTATGCTTATGTTGCCTTAGTTGGACACACATTGCATAACACTGAAGATAAGGAACCCAGTAACAACGAGAGAGAGAGAGAGAGAGAGAGAGAGAGAGAGAGAGAGAGAGAGATTGCTGAGGTGTCACGTCTTGCCACAAGTTGTTGCAGGAGGGCCCATAGCTCTGTTGCAGAGCATACGCTTTAAATGCAAAAGGTCCCAAGTTCAGTCCCTGGTATTTCCAAGAAAGATGGGCAAAGACCAGGCCTGCACAACATAAGGTCCAGGGGCCAGATCTGGCCCACAGAGACTTCTCTGCTGGCCCATAGGTAAGAATACCCTGCAGGAATAAGTTGTGAAGCTTACTCATAAGTAAGCATGCCTCAGTTTTCAATCTGAAAGAAAAAGTCATTTAGGAGAGAAGAGGACATGATATTTGTTTGGGGCTGGCATGCACTCCAGGTGCCCCACTGACTGAGCAGGGGCAGGGCCTATTTTCTGACCACTATCCTTAGTTTAAATGGTGGGTTCCTTTGCAAGAGGAGAAGATGCACAAATAACTAATAATTGCTTTCATTAATATGCTTATAAAATTTAATGTGATAATGTGCTGAAAATTGACCTTTGCTCCCAAACACCATGCCGTGGTTGGTTCCAGCCCACTAGGACATTTGAGTTGTGCACCCATGGCAAAGACTGTTCTCTGAAACCCTGGAGAGCCATTGCTAGTCAGCGTGGTTAAAACTGAGCTAGATAGCCCAGTGGTCTGATTCAGTATTAGGCAGCTTCATTGGTTCATATATGTTGCCTTTTGAACAGAAGTTGAAGAATTCCAGACCTAAAGTTCTCTCAGAGTCTCTCACTGGTGAAGCAAAATAATTGGTCCACTCATCTGCTGGGGGCATAGAAGGACACCCAAGCAGAATCAAAGATCCCTTTCTGTCTTCTTCACTTGAATTTTGAAAGAGGCACGTTAGATCTTCACGCATCATTTCAAAGTGAAACAGTCATCAGAGCTTGTAGAACTGAAGTGCTGATTCAGAAAGGCTAATTCTGAGATACACGAACATTCTGAACCTTCACAGAACATTAGAGCACAACCGTCAAAAGCAGTATAATGACTGACAAACTGTAAAACAGAAAGTTAATTAGAATAATTCACAAGCAAGGCATCCAAATGAGCTGGGTAGTAACTTTAACGAAGTCGAGCATTTGTCTTCTTTATCTACTGTAAGCATGTATACATACCCTAAAGAAAAAGAATTCTAGTTTTATCATTGCAGACTCTTTCATCAGAAGGAGATCTAGATGAAGCAGTCAGTGGGAAATGATTCCACTATAGAGGGTGCTGATGACACTACCTAATCTTCCATCTCCTATTACAATATAAAGCTTTTTCTTTTAAGAGGCAACTGATATTATCTGCTGTACAAACATTAGCACTTCCCCAGATAAAAGGAAATAAGAACAATCCTTCTTTCGCAATTTTATTAAATTCCATGTTTAAAAACAAGAGCAAAGCAAAAAGTTCTAACAAGAAAACGCACAGAGCGCTGTGTACACAAGCAGCCCTACCTGAGTAGGACTGCCTGTGTGCAGCACTGAGAACAAAGCCAATCCCAGAGCTGCTTCCTCCAGTAGCCTGTCTTTTTACCTGGGCTAAAGGGCACAGGTGCGCCCTTTACACCAGGTCTGGGCTGGGTGGCAAGAATGCCTAGCTGATGAAAGATCCCTCAATGCAGGATGATCTGAGGGATGCCGGATGACTTGCTCCTCTGGCATCCTGCTCTGCCACTTGCTGCAGGATGGCTCATGTGCTGCATGAGTGGTAGAGCCTGTAAACAAAGATTACTGTCTGCCCTATGCCTCACCATCATTTTTGGTCATATGCACAACCTTATAATGTTTTCAATGGATACATAGGTTTTGAACATTACAATTCTTGTTGACTTCTTATTACTATATTTATGCCACAATATTGTCAAATGTAATCATTTATCTTGTATATTCAGGAGAGCAGCAAGGGTAGAGTGGACTCTGGGACAAAAGGTGAAGATGGGCCCTTACTTCCTTGCCTGCTTCGTCAGAGAAGTAGAAAGGGGAAAGTGAAGAGCAAGCTGTTGCTTAGTTGGCATGTTCCCTATCCTTCAGAGACCTAGGTCCTCCACTTGTTCAATTACAGGTATGCCGATTGATTGATTGATTGATTGATTGATTGAGTGCCGTCAAGTGGGTGTCAACTCTTAGCAACCACATAGATAGATTCTCTCCAGGATGATCTGCCTTCAACTTGGCCTTTAAGTTCTCTCAGTGGTGTATTCATTGCTGTCGTAATCAAGTCCATCCACCTTGCTGCTGGCCATCCTCTTCTTCTATTTCCTTCAACTTTTCCCAGCATTACGGACTTCTCAAGGGAGCTTGGTTTTCGCATAATGTGTCCGAAGTATGATAGTTTGAGCCTGGTCATTTGTGCCTCAAGTGAAAATTCTTGATTGATTTGTTCTAGGATCCATTTGTTTGTTTTCCTGGCTGTCCTCAAAAGTCTTCTCCAGCACCAAAGTTCAAAAGCGTCAATACTTTTTCTGTCTTATGATTTTACTTCTCTTGGAATGTGTCTTACACATTATATAGCATGTTGAATTTTGCTATCCAGTATTACTCTAAACACAAAAAGGGTGATGTTTATTTAAATCTAGTGAAGAAACAAGAATGTGGGCCCAGGTATGATTTGATATCCTATTATATTCTGAAATATACTGAAATATAGAAGATTCAGTTCATTGGTTTGCAAAACCTGCTGACAGGTAATCTCATACTCATTAATTAGCAATATTTGAGATTCTTCTGTAGACACCTGCAGTTTAAACCTAGACAACATACATTTGGCAGAGGAACAGAGCTAAAGGAGTAGAGAAGTGATTACAAAATGCCAAATACATGCAAAGAAACAACTAAAGGGGATATGATTTGCTTATGAGGAAAAAAAACCTGGCAAATAGCAACTGGTAGTGCCTACTCAACCATTATCACACTGACCTAAACAAAAGGACTCCTTGTAAGTTTAGGTATCTCCCAGCATATGGCTAGTCACTGCTGAGCAGCTTTTTGAGTGCCTTGCCAGTAATTTAGTTCCTGTGGTTATAGTGTGGGTCATTGCATGTACGAATTGAGGACTGAATAGAATAAATATTATTATACACTGCCAGTAATTATTACAGCACTAAAAAAATGCAGTCAGGGTAGAAGGGCAACATGTATTTTAAGAATGCAATAGATATCAAGCCTGATATAAGGTAGACTTAAAACTCTAAAATGATGAACATGCTGGATTTTTAACTCTGGAAGAGAAAATATGGTGCCCACATCATCTCCTGTTTTAAACCATTTTCAGTTTTTCATTTGCAGTAATCAGTTCATTATCTCCACAGTCAGAAAAACAATGGGTCAGATAAAAATTAAATGCTCCTGTGATTCCCAAGTGAAGAACATTTAAGCTATTATAACAAATACAGAAGTCTCACAAGTATTTCATTAAAATGAGTGTTATGAAGTTTGGAGAATTCATATTCTGGCACCTTTAAACAAAATTATTGTGATTTTTAAAAGAAAGAAAAGTAGGCCTTGAGCCAGCCAGATTGAGCACTTTTAAATCCCATGTATTTCAATACGACAGTAAAGTCCTGTTTAACTATCTCCCATTGAAATTAATGGGATTTTAAAGTGTTTTTCAAACTATTCTGTTTTGATGAAGATGCAGGGAAACAGTGATTCCCGCTCATGAAATACTTGGGCAAGAGTGAATTATTATTAAACTAGTTAAAATATGTGGTACAGTATTGATGTGCCCTTATACCTGTATAAATAACTATGTCACTAGTTGTACTTCCTCTTGCATTAGATTGAATTATTTGGATGCTTTTTAGATTTCTTTTAATAGGTTAATAAGTTAATGTGAATATATTTTAATATGAAAATATAATCAAATGTGGCTGCCATGTGGAAGGATGCATTTAAAAGAATGTCAGCATAAAATTTAGATATTCCACAGGTAGGTTTCTGCTCATAGGCATTAGATAACTACATTCACGTTGTTGATACTTCAGGATATGTCCTTCCTTAACTTCATAAAGTAATAGGATTTTACAAAATTCTGCTCATCAATTCATTCATTAATTCATAGCAAGTCTATCTTTTGAAAATCTTACATTCCTCTTTAAAATGCCTAGACATTGTTTTATTGTTTTCAGGCATTTTATTTGCTAGAATTCATTTTCAGACTTCTTAAAAAATGTACTGTTTACTTAAGGTGCAAAATCTTGCCACCATGTTAGCCGGAGTATTTTTGCCAATGGTTCAACAGAATCAGACTGTTTCCCTTTCATATTCAAGATAGAGGATTAAAATATACTAGCTGGCCTGGCGCAGAACATCTGCACCCTAGATCTCCCAGTCTCTGACCCCTCCCCTTGGCTGCTGCTGTTCCTTGGCAACCGCTGCCCGCCTCAGCCTGTCACCTACCTTCTGTCTCCTCGCCATTGTCGCGCTAGTGGATTCTATTGCAAGTCCAATGCCCATGGTGATGGAAGGGGAACTCTCAGAGAAGGGTGGGAGCGGAGGCATGGAATGGACAGTTGGGGGAATCCAGGTGAGTAGTTAAAGCAATGTGGGGGAGAAGCCCTATGGGGGCTTATTTCTAAGTAAGTGTGCCCAGGAATGCTGCTTCCTTTTCTTCCCCTCCCCCACCCTCTCTTATCTGTCAGGTGGACAGTGATTCCTTCACACTTATTCACAATTAGATCAGTTGACACTGTTCTTGCTGCCATCCCCTACTGCTGACAGGAAAACTGTCCTTGACTTCTGCAATAAGAAGGTCCCATCGACTTCAGTGGAGTGGGCCACTTTCACTACACCTAATTCATTAAGGTTCCCCTGCTAACTGAGCAAAGAAGCACTTCTCTGAAGAAGAAGGCAGCAGGGCAGGGCCCCATTACCTTGCAACATGCCTGATCAATGTTCAAGCAAACAGCAGAGTTGGGTCACATAACAGGTAAAGGCAAAGTTGTACCATCAAGTTGGTGTCGACTCTTTGCCACAACAGAACCCTGTGGTTGTCTTTGATAGAATACAGGAGGGGATTACCATTGCCATCTTCCGTGCAGTATGAGATGATGCCTTTCAGCATCTTTCCTATATAACTGCTGCCCGATATAGGTGTTTCCCATGGTCTGGGATGCATACCTGCGGGGATTTGAACCAGCAACCTCTTGCTCCCTAGGCTTCCCTGCTGCACCATTAGGTGGCTACACAGCTGCAAATACTTATTATCAGCTACAGGAGGGAAAGAGAACCTCTAGGCATCCAAAGTAGGGATGTGTGAACTGGTTCAAATTTGAACCAGTTCGAATTTGAACCAGGGTGGTTCGAAGGTTCGAATTTGAACCGAACCAGCCATCAGGTTCAAGCTGCAGGTTTGAATTCAAACTGAACCGGGGGTGGTTCAATTTGAACTGGTTAGAACCAGTTTGAACCTGTTTGGACATCCAAAAATTGGTAGGATGGTAGCTGACACCCAGGGGTACCTGCCACCCAAACCCCAAAGTAATCGGACACTCGTATGATTTTTTATGAATTTTTGAAAATTATTTTTATTTTTTTCTCATAGGGTATAATGGGACTCAAATCAGCCCATTATTCCTTATTGTGGAGCACCCATGGGTGCCAACAACCATGCAAACCCTGAAGCAATTGAACACCCCTATGATTTTTTAAGAATATTTGAAATATTTTTAATTATTTTTCTCATAGTGTATAATGGGACCAGAACAAGCCCATATCCCCTATTATGGAGCACCTAGGGGCACAAAAGTGGGGTGGGTGGTAGACAACCAGGGGTGTCAACTTTCCACAAAGTTCCAAGGCAATCGGACACTCCTCTCATTATTGGTGAATTTTAAAAGTATTTTGGAATTCCTCATAGAGAATAATGAGGATTGCAGCAAATGTATAGCTTCACGTCGGGGAGAAAGGGGTGTCCTAGAGTGGAGTGTGGTGGGTGGTAGTTCCCAATGGGCAAGGAAGCTGATTTTTAAATGATTTTTGAAGTTTAAGTAAGGGTTTTCTCCATAAAGAAGCATGGAGGTGTCAGCAAATGTTTAGCTTCACGTCGGGGGGAAAGGGGTGTCCAAGAGCAGAGTGTGGTGGGTGGTAGTGCCCAAGGGGGGCCAGATAGCTATCAGAATTATTTGAAAGGAATTGGGCAAAGGGCTGATTTTTAAGTGATTTTTGAAATTTATGTGTCTTTAAGGTTAGCAGATGAGAGTGGATTCATGGTTTGTCATTGAAAATCTTATATGCTACCAAAGAATCTACACTCAGAACACTTCAGAAACAACAAAACCCAGTACCCCATGGGTTAGCAATCCATGGGGGTGGTTAGCACCCTCTTTGCACTAGACCACTACTCACACTGGGCCACCCCAGCACCCCACAAGTGGCTTTAAGGTTTTTCTCCATAGGGAAGAATGGAGGTTTCAGCAGCCCCATAACCCACTTGGGGGGTGCTGGGGTGGCCCAGAGTGAGCACCCTGACTGGAGCACAGTTGGCCCTGGTGACCGGCTCTGGTCATGAGTGAGCCTTAGGAGTGAACATCAAACCGGGAAGAGTCTGGGCTTTCCTTCCCCAATCTTTCTGTTTTAAAAAATAATAGAACTTGGCTGCTAGAAAATCCCTGCTTGGGGCTGCCTCTTAAACTTGACCCAGGCACCCCCTCTGCCAAATGTTCCCCACTTGGTGCTGAGATGGGGTGCCCTGCTTATGTAGCCACCTGGAGCGTTTGTGCTTGTGAACATACATAATTGTTGCTTCTTTCTCAGGCAGCAAAGCAATTAGTGCCTGCCCTGTCATCTCATCCACTTTCCCTCTTGCTTGTCAGGTGGGGGAAGCAAGAGACAGAGTGGGAAGAGGAAATAGGTGAGAGGAGGGGCAGGGCTGCTGCACAGAGAGGCGGCCAGCAAGAAGTGCAGTAGACATGGAGCATCCTCATTCATAGGTGGGTCTGCACTGCCACCTCTATGATTGCGGTTTCAAATTCGACACAAAACCATGGTTATGGCAGTGCCAGAGGTCAGATTTAATGTTTTGGCAGCCAAACCAGAGGTCTCGGTGGCGAAACTTTATGCAAACTGAAAGTTCAAATTGCAGTTTGGCGAGGCAAACCACAGGTTGCTTTTGGCCAAAAACTATTGTTGCACGCATTAGGATGTACTGGAGTTCCAATCTCTGCCCTGTTTAACTCTGGTTTGCTGTTACATCTGAGCCCAGCCCAAAAATTGAAGATTTCTAAATGATGTTAGCTGAAACTGAGATCTACAACTTTGAGGAGCTAGCCAAGCTGATCTCTGGGGGATCTTCTGTTTCCCCAAGAAGTGCCCATTTGCCTCCACTTATGTTTGGATTGTACATTTGTTTTTGTTGATTTTTAAAATGTAAATAATAGAAAGATATAAATTTTCTAAAGCTCTCTCATCCAAAGAAAATGAAATGGGGTAGTGCTGCCCACTGAACCTTTCGATGCTTGGGAGGTGAGGAACCATAACAATGTTTTGTTTTTAAATAGCAAAAAAAAAAAAAAAAGTGTTGGAAGGACTTTGAAATTATTTGCTCACTTCCTGTGCTTAGACTGTCCAAGTTTGCTCCTGTTGGAAAACTATCTCATGTCTCAAATAATGAATCTTCCATCAGCTCCAACAGACTATCCACAGTATTACAAACCAAATCATGAGGGGTTTTTTTGATAGTTAACCATCACTTAGTGTGTTTTTAACTTCATCTTATTACATTTCATTCTTCATATCAATACTAAAAACAATTCATCTTCATCCATGGTGTTTAAATGCTTGTTCTTTAATATTATTTAGAGAGAGGCCCTGTTGTGGTTTTGATTCTCCTGCGCTGACGTGACCTGGCCCTTAGTGAGTATGTAGTTAGTTCACAGAGAGATTAAAAAACAATTAAATTAAGCTCTGTGCACTTCAGCTAATGCACTGGTGAGATCATCAACAAAGAAATAATATAAGTGAATTTCTCTGTCATAATACACCACACTGAGGAAATGACAAAAGGAAATATATTAAGGTACATATCTTAAACCTAATTCTTCAGCCCTGATTCTGATGAGTTTTTGATAACCCAGGTTTGGGCATTTGTTGCAGCCACAAAGCATCCTACCTGGAGATTTTAGCTAGTGTTCAAATACATGTACTTGGGTTCTACACATAAGATATAGGTTTCATGGGCTATCTATGCTTACTAGGAACTGCCCCTATTTTCTGGAGTCTGTCCCTCTTTTGCCTCTATTTTGCCTCTAAGTGTTGCCTTGTTCAGTTTTCCCCCCTCTCACATGAATTGCCAGAGTTGTTGATTTTTTAAAGGATTTAGCTCCATCCCCAGAGTCTCTATCAATTACATCTTCAAGTGGATGAGTAGATATGCCTTGTCTCTAGTGCACCTGCATGTAAATGAGTACACAATACTATACACAGTGTATAGGAGATGGAATCCAGCCTTGAACAGTGTGGAATAATGGGAGGTAGGGGTGTGCATGAACTATTCAATATCAAACTGGTTTGCATTGAACTGGGCTGGTTCGATGGCTGGATCGTGAACCAAACCAGGGCTGGGGTAAAGGTGAGAGAGGTTGTCTAAGGTTCTTACCGGCTCCTCGCTGCATGCCACTGCTCACTGCTCACTGCCCCCAGTACACCCCAGTCGCCTCTGGGTTCCTATTTTAAACAGGCCGCCTGTGGAGAATGGAACCACACCACTACTGCCACGTGGGTGGCCTGTTTAAAATAGCTATATGGAGGCAATTGGGGTGTGAGTGGTGGAGAGTGGCAGAGAGTGGTAAGCCTGTAAGAACCTTAGATAATCTTACTCACTGCTCCCTGGCCACCCTTTGGTGGATTCCCCCAGCCATCCTCATGGGATTCCCCTTTACAAGTATCGCCGCCTGAACCACTAAACCAGTTCAATTGAAAGGACCAGACTGCCCAGTCGGTTTAACCAAACTGGATCAGCAGAATGAGGTTCAGTTCAAATTCAATTCGAATTTGAACCAAACTGTGATTTTGGGTTCATGCACACCCCTTGTGGAAGGAAGGGTAGCTTGGACTGTAATTCTTGTTATGACAACTGGTTGCTCCTGTTTTCATCTGCAAAATGCTAGGAATTATGGTAATAATTGCTGGGGGGCGGCGGTTCAGGGTTTTATAAGGGTTCAAGTTTTTATAAGGATTTCTAAGGATATGTGAAATGCCTGGAAGGCAGTACTAAGATTCCTGTATCACCACTTTTTAAAGCCTACTTTAAGGAATGTGAGCTTATGTGTTCACCTGGCATTCTGTGGCTGTGTTCTCACAAATTGGGGAACCACAGTTAAATGAGGCAGAGGTCCAAATGCGTGCAACCACAGTTTCACGGCAAAAGTGAGCTGTGGTTTCCGTTGCCAAACTCCATTTTGAACCTTCAGTTTGTAGGGAGTTTTGTTGTCACAACTTGAGGTTTTTCAGCTGCAGTGTTACATCCGAATGTGGACGCCACCACAACTGTGGTTTCATGCAGTTTCTGGAACCATAATCATAGAGAGGGCAGCCCAGACCCACCCGGGATCATGTCCACTCCATGCCTGTGGTGCTTTTAGCTGGCTGCTTTACTGAGCACTTGCCTCTTTCCCCTGTTTGTAAACAAAAGCACATGGATTTTGACAGCAGTTATGTCTCCCTAAACTACCCCCTGCTATTGATACCAGCTATCAAAACTTATGGTTTATTGTTATTGTGGGAAAGTTGACACACATGATCCATCTATGATCAGGCATAACTTGATGTGTTTTATGCTGTTTGGTTTGACTTAGGTCGAGTAAGTTTCACAAGTGACTTAGGTTCACCGGTAAGGAGAACTACAGGCACTCTCCTCCTTCTTGCTGTGTCTGGAAGGATTGCTAGGTGGGCATATGGTTTGACATTTGCAGAAAAAGTGTCTCCTTATGTAACTTAAATTTCAGATTATTACAGTCAAGTTTTAATTTACTTTCCTTCAATACTGTATTGGCACCAACTAACAGTTGTCATGCTTTATGTTCTTTGTTAATTGTTAAGATTAAAAAAAACAATTAGTGGGGGTGTGGGTGTGGCATTAGCATGGAGACTCTATGTCAATAGAGCCATTCAAGTGGTAAACTAATTTCTAGCAATACAGCCCAAAGCATATAGCACAGGAACCAAAGCGCCTGATGTATTTATCCTGTTTTTCTCATGGTGATAAATAGGTCTCATTTACTGAGTTTCTACAAATAACAAAATATAAGTAAAAGGGAGAAATCACTGAAATATTTTGAAGCTGAAAAAAGCAAAGACGAGACAACAGATTCTCTTCATACTATTGCCATTTGAAGCATGTTGATGCTATACATTTGTTCCAGACTTCCTCAACAGTGAAATGGTTGGTAAACACAGAACTGAGAGCAGTTAGTTATCGTGAATTTGAGATAAAGAAGGAGAAAGAATTGGCCCCCCAAACAGCTCTAGTCTAGCACAGGCAACAGGTGCTGGGTGATTTCCCCTCCCCGCACTTTGTACAAGCAAATGTTGTACAAATAATAACCTTTTGTACAAGCAGAAAGCATCTGGTTAAGTTATACACATAGAGGAACTTGTTTCCAGGCATGGGTTCATCTTGCTAGTTCAAGGTTATTGCTTATACCAGTTCCCTAATATTTTGAATGCAAAGACACAGATCTTATTGTAAATGATTCAGAGTTGTATAAATTACATTGTATTTAAATGAATGGGCCAGAGATTAATTCTTATTTTTTCACCAGGTTTCTTATTGGTGTCCAAGAAATGTAACAGATAACTGAAATGAATTTGAAATCTTTTTACATGCTCTTTTTCCTGTACAGTGAAACAGTCTGTGGGTCATTAACCTCTGCCCATCTTTCTAACTTCTGACACAAGCTGTTCTTTTTCAGAGAAACAAAGAGAAAACAGAATCCTTACAAGACATACCAGGACAGTCTTTCTAGCATCACTTCTGTGATCCTGGAGGACCAGATGTGGAACACAGATGTTACAATCTCTATAGAATTCAGCATCAAAGATCCAGAGGCTTAATTTACACACTAGTACAGAAGTGTGGAATGCTAAGCATTTGTATCAATTGCTCCCAAGCTGTAGCATTTGCTCACTGATGTTAAAATAGATATTTTAGGTATACTGTACCAGTGTAAGAGACATGGATAATAATTATTAACATTAACATTATTTACAGAGAATATATGTTAAAATTCAAAATTATATATAAATGAAAGGCACTTGTATACAGTCAACTGATGAGAGTAAAATGGCACTATTTTAACATTAAAGAAAGCATGATTCTGCCTTGGGAAAATATTTGACAATGTGATTTCACACTGGGAGAGTCTGAATTATGATTTGAAAGGCTGGCAGTATCTAGATTAAAGTACTCCTGAGGGGCCCTATACAAATTAAGTAGTTCTATAGAGTAACTTCTGAGTAGTACCATTAAGTAATTTTAGTCTGGGTGCTGTTTTAAGTCCCAGTGAAAAGATATGGCATTTTGTTGCCTTGATATGTTTTCCATTATAGCAACAACTTTCTTTTTGCTATTTCATCAGTGTCTCTGATATTGGTGATTCCTCCATGGCATTAATCTGCATAAATTGTATCTGTCAGCATGCATTCTCCTTCTAGATGTTAAGCAACTGGACACATCCCCTGCAGTGCTCTGACAATGGAAGAAGCCTGCAAGGTCGAAAAGAGGTTGGCCACTGGCTACACATCTTCTGCAGCCCCGAGTGGTATGGGCAGAGGGGGAAGGAATGGGATTTTCGCTGTTCTCCCCCCACCTCCAAAAGAACTATTCACTTGCAGGGCTGGGCTGTGGAAGAAAGAAGGAGAAAGATATGCTGTTAGTTTCCAACCTGTTTTCATCCCTGCAGCACTCCTTCCATTGTCAGAGCACTGAGGGGACTGTCAGCCATTGCTCTCTTTAAAATGTCCGGACAGAAGAGTACAACCAACTCTAAGTTGTGCCTATATTAGGACATTTCTTGAAATGCTTAATACACGTAACTTGTGTATGATGTGTATTAAGTGCATGTTATGTACACTATTAAGTGTATGATGTATACATTAATGTACCATGTATTGCTGCTTTCCCAACAGGCAGTTCTCACATTCTGTTAAGCATAATAGTTAAGGCAACCCTATGCATGTTTATTCAGAAGTAAATCCCACTCTGTTCAATTGGGCTTACTCCCAAGTGATTCTAAAGAATGTGAATATGCAACCCTTTCATTCAAGTCATCTCTCTGCCATGAACTCACTAGATGGTCTTGGGTCAAAACTAAAAATTACCAAAAAGCAGCAGCAACCTTCCCTTCACCATAATACTTAGTAAGGCAAAATACAAATGGGATGCTATAACGTTGTAAGTTTCCAGACCTCCAGTAAAATTTAATATAGTGGAGCAGCAGCAGGGAAAATAACACAATAGCATTATGTTGAACATTTTGTCTTACTAAATGTAATATGTTGTTCTGGTAAGAACGAATCTTCCTACTTTCCTTTCACTATAATCTTAATTGATAATTACCATCTTCACAAGTTATCCCACTTCAGCCATAAACTTTCACATGTCCACCATCCTGAACCGGGATAGATGACATCATCACAAAGTACACCGTTGAGGTGTCTCTATGTGTCACTCGCTATAACTGTACCAAATTGGGTTTAAATTGATTAGGCAGTAAATGGGTTAGTGCTCTTGTGCCTCAACTGTGCATCGCCATCTTGAATTAGGGTGGATGATAACATTACAAACTATGCACTTGAGCCATCCCTTTGTGTCCCTGCACCTGTAGCAAATTTTGTTCAAATCAGGCAGTTCACAAATTAGCCCACTTGCGCCTCATAGGTTCACATGTTCACCATCTTGAATTGGGGTGGATGACACCATCACAAACTATGCCTTTGAGGAGTCCCTATGTGTCCCTACAACTGTACCAATTTGGTTCAAATCGGTTTTCACTTGTGCCTCAAATGTTCACGCATCCACCATCTTAAATTGGGGTGGATGACATCATCACAAATTATGCTGTTGTGGTGTCCCTATGTGTCCCTACAACTACACCAAATTTCATCCAAATTGGTTAGGTGGTTTATAAGTTAGCCCAGTTATACCTCAAACATTCATGCATCTGCCATCTTGAATGGGGTGGATGACATCATCACAAACTAGGCTGTTGCCTAGTGTACACATGTTGGTGTAAAGTACTGTACCTGGGTTCATTTTAAAATTGAATCATCAGGATACAGGCCCTTTAAATGCATGGTACAGATAGGTAGTGTACAGCTGTACCTGTGTTCAAAATAACATGTGGAAGACTGTACCTGTGCACAGATTTGTATCTGTGTATATACTCATTGTACAAGTGTTGAACATAATGTGTGAATGGACCTAATGTCTTTGCACTTCTAGAGAGGGGGCAAGAGCTTGACTGTGTATGTGTGTGTGTGCACAGCATATTGTCTGAATCGGGCTAAAGAACGCCAAATAATGACTAGAGGATTGAGTAGGGGATGGAATAGATCTGGGCATGGAGCAGGACCATGGAAGAAACCTTTTCCAAGTGTACCCTCCATTTTAGAAGAGAAACACCTATCAGGGCAGCATGCTTAAAAGAGACACCCACTTGGGAATATTTTAATGAAGTTCCTGTACCTGTGGGTGAGACAGACGTGTACAAAAATGCAAATAGTGCAACAAAGAAATGCAAGGCCTGGTTGCCCGAATGAAACAGCATTATGATCTCTGAGCACATATTATATCTCTGAATATGTATTAAGGTTATATTAGACAACACGAATTTACTTTTACTAGAAAATGGTGATTAAATAGAATCTTCTTGACTAGTGATTTCAATTGTGATTTAAATAATTAAAATTGAATTATGTGAAGTGATTTAGATCATGGTTTAAATAATAGCAGCCCTGATTGCAACCATTGTATACACGTTCCAAGTAAAGCATTAATGAACATATGGTGGGGGGGTGTTACTCCCAGGTAACTGGTTTGTGCATAGGATTGCAACTTAAGGATATATCCCAGAAATCTTTATATCGTGAGACAGAGGGAGGAAAAGCTTTCTTTTTAAAAAAGCATGCATGTGTGTATTTGTGAGAAGAAAGGAAATTAGTGGGCTCTGGTGGAAACTTCTCATCATCAGAACGTGTGCTAATAGAATGTTTTCTCAGGCTACGTTTTACGACTGACAGTGTAAAACAGTGATACAGCTGACTCCAATGATCTCTTGGGGTGACCCCATGATCATGCAACCAGTGAGTCTGAAAAAACAAGATAGCTCAGAGACACACAGGCTATTCCTGCTGACCCAGGGTTGTGGGAATTGTTCGTAGAAGGGTTACTTGACCCCATTTTTACCAATGAAGTTACACAAAATGCCCAGCAACCCATTATCATGCCTGTGCAGTCGGGCCTTTCCAGGCTCTTAAACCTCTTCCTATTGGTCCAGGGTAGGGTGTCATGTTCGTAGAGGGGTCACACGCTCACCTTCAGGACATGCCCAGGCATATTCTAGGGCGGGGTGGAATGTGGGGGGCTGAACTTCCAGGGCAAGGGCATACCCCTGATTCTGATCCTTTCTGGTCATGTAGGGACCTCCTTTGACCATTTCCATTGATGTAAGGGCCTTCTGACAGTTCCCAGCACCCCATGTGGTTGCCATGGCATCATTCCTCAGCCACATGCTTCTGTTTGTAAACAAAAGCACATGGATTTTGACAGCAGCTACGTCTCCTAAACTACTGCAGGGCTGTAGCTATAATTGAGCAGATGGGTTCAAGGAATCCAGGACCTTCCCCCCCCCCCGCAGCTGCTGAAGGCCTCCTAGGTCCACCCTTCCCTATTTTATTCCTTATCTCCCTCAAGCTGAGGGGTTGCCAGGGAGAGGGGTGAACATGGGCCTCCTCTTCCCTAGCTATGCCCCTGATCAAGAGTTATAGTCCAGCCTTTCCAGAGTTAAGTTATGGTTATTCTTGCAGCAATCAACATAAATACGATCCTGATGGCTGCTGCATAGGCTCCCCGGCTAACTGGGGACATACTTATGGTAGGCATGGTTTACCTAGGATAGAATTTGTCCCCAACATACTTGCAGGTCAAGGGGCACTAAAAAGAAAGGATTAATTATGACAACATTGTCATAATTTACGATACTGGATGCTACTGCCTGAGCCAGGTGGTTGCTTAAGACATTGTGAGCTCCATTATGCTGTGGAAAGGTGGAATAAAGAGGAAGAAACATTAAAGCAACAAAATTCAGGTGTCATATCTAAAACAGAAAAATCCATAACCACAAAAAACAGCAAGCAGAAAAAACAGCAGAAAACAAAACTAGCCAGCGATTCTCAACAACTGAATGTCCTCTGGGATACAAATATTTTATGTTTTTCCTGGAAAGAGACTAGAAGAACTGCAAAAAGATATCCTTAGCTAGACAGATGTGATGATATGTGATGTTCTATAACCTTTGGCAATAGAAAATTGATATGAGCTTTGCCATAACTGCCCAATGAAATGAAAATTGATATAAGTTTTTAACATGGTAGCAACATGACTATAGTCCTGAAATGAACCTTAGAGAAGGTGACACAAGGCCCACTGCATTGTGGACTATAGAGGCTTATATGTAGCTTGTATGGTGGCGCAGTGGTAAAACTGCCGGCCTGTAACCAGAAGGTTACAAGTTCGATCCTGACCAAGGGGCTCAAGGTTTACCCATCCTTCCGAGGTCGGTAAAATGAGTACCCAGAATGTTGGGGGGCAATATGCTAAATCATTGTAAACCACTTAGAGAGCTTCCAGCTATAGAGCGGTATATAAATGTAAGTGCTATTGCTATTGCTTCAATCCTGAAATTAAATTCAGGAAGATGGCAAAGCAAAAAGGCCAGGATCCCCAAAAGGGGTCCTCTTTTGGCAATGTGAACTATTTAGGTAAAAACAGCAAACAAAGCTCTGACATCTTCTCTCATGCATTCATGGCCTTTCTTTGGAGTGTAGATCTCATCTGACTAATAGGGAAACAGCGATTAAAATGCTCAAATGTTATGACTGCCAAAGAATAAGAATTAAAGCAGTGGAAAAGTCAAGCATGGCAATTTGTTTTCACGGTAAATCTTCAATCCACATGATCATCTAAAAATGCTGACAAAGAAACAGCATTTGTGAAACAGGCAATGGTGAATGAGAAAAATCCTTGTAGCTAAGCTCGGAGAAAGAGCATTAATAACTAACATATATAAAATAAAGTAAACAGCTACAAAGGAAGTAACCCTGAAGCTCTTCACAGGCTGTCCCAGCTAAGGAATGGTGCACTGTACACAGTACTTTTCCTCTTTACACAAGGAAGAAAGTCGATCTAGCACTCCAGGCAATGGTATATTAAATATTGATGGGAATTCACTGCATGTAAGTTTCCCCCCCACTCTCAAGGAATTGTTAAATAGTTGATGAGAACTTGGAAGGAACTTTCCATTCCAAATGGGAAATTCCTTCAGAAGTAGAATTTAACTCAGGACAGATATATATATATATATATATATATATATATATATATATATATATGAATATGAATGACACAAGAACTGTGCATTGATTGCTGAATACTAAGCAATCTGAATACTGTTGGAAATATTAACCCCTCATAAATAAACAATGGATAAAGAACTAAGCTACCTACATCTAATGAGCTACTGTATTGGATTCATTGCCATAATCAATTGTGATTATCATCTTGCCATGCACTAAATGAGCACTACTGAATAAAGAGGTACCTTTTAAAGTGATAATATAACAGCAGAACAATTTCCCTGTCCACACATCCCTCCAGGAGAGTGGTTGCTCCAGTATCTACCTTATATTTGTGAGCCCTTTTGGGACAGGGAACCATCCTATCCAGTGTTCCCTCTAACAGGGATTCTCTATCTATCTAAATATCTGTCTATCTACCTATCTATCTCAGGGTTTCTTAACCTTGGGCCCCCAGATGTTGTTGGACTACAACTCCCATCATCCTCAGCCTTTGTGGCTGAGGATGATGCGTGTTGTAGTCCAAAAACATCTGGGGGCCCAAGGTTAAGAAACTCTGATCTATCTATCTATCTATATCACTTTGAGTCCTCGCCTCTTCTCAAAGAAGGAGGAGGAGGAGAAGGGGAATTATTTCAAATTTAAGCCAATGCTATGTGTTGGGTTTTGTTTGGGATCAAGAACAACTTTTTGTTCTTGACTCAAGACTCAGGATAGGATAGGGACAAGCTGTGGAAGGAGAGCCTAAGATGTCCTGGTGCACACATGGAACGTTCTGCATATTCCTTTGAATCTTGGTCTGCTCCAGAGAGAGTGAGATTGCTTTATTTCTAGTTGCACTCAAGTTACAGAACACTGTTGACATAACAAGTTAAGTGTAGAACTCCATATAACAGAAGATGCATGGCCATGCCAACGTGGCAGCCACACATTTTTCTAATGTGTAGTTTTACCCCTAAACAAAATAGTTATTCAATCTGTTGTGTTGTCCATAATTTTCCACTCTTAAATATTGCTCATGCCAAATGCAATTCACTTAAACATGGGTACTTTTCTATTTAAGCATGTGCAATTTTTGAATTATTTGATCTGCTATGGAGAATTCCAATTTTATCATTCAGAATGGAAAATTCCCAAGGAACAAAAATAAAAAGCCTGTGTGAGTATACCCTAAACCAGGCCTGCTCAGTTTAGGCCCCCCAGCTTTTTTTGGCCAATAGCCAGGGATTATGGGAGTTGTAGGCCAACATCTGCAGGAGGCCGCAGTTGAGCAGCACGGCACCTTGCACAACTTGGATTGGTCTTTGACTACGTATCTTTATTATTTTCTTTAATGCTTGGCCTTATGTTTTATTTTAGTTATTTATTTGTCACTTTTTATACCACCCTATGCATGAGTTTCTAGAACCTAGGTGGTATTCAAATCACTAGAACAACAATAAATAAAACAATTTAAAACAGTAGGACTTCAGCAGTAAATGTTGGAATTCTGTTTCAGAATTCACAGCCACCGCTCCTCTACAAGGAGGTGGTTCCTCATGGGGCAACTGCCCCAGGTAGAAGGGTGGTGCTGGGGGCTCTTTAAAAGCCCCAAGCACTGGCATGGGGAAAGCTGGGCAGATGAAATGCTCCTTTGGAGTGTCCAGGGGTGGGAGGGCAGGGAGTGATGATGAGGAAATTTATCACTCGCATGGGATGGCCGGGAACCACAGGGATGCCTGGGAGATGTAGTTTGTCCAGAGCGGAGACAAACAAGTTAATTAGTCATTACTAAGGGGACTATAAGGTTAGAGGTTACAAGGGCATCAGGGCCATAGCTATAATTGAGCAAAAGGGTTCAAAGAACACGGGCCCCCAGCTCCTGAGGGCCCTCTAGCTCCATCCCTCCCTATTTTCTTCATTATCTCCCTCATTCTGGGGGGGCCGCCAGAGAGCAGGATGAACACGGGCCCCCTCTCCCCTAGCTACGCCCCTGCAGGGCATATATCCAGAAAGCAAGGTCATCATTTTTTAGATGAGGCCATAGCTGGTCTCAAGGCCAATCTGAGCAGGTTGGGCAGGAGGGCCATTTGGATTGGACCTCAAGCTCAAAGGGGACCTCATATTTAGACAAATATTCCACTTATGCCTCACTCTTCTTGTTTTGGTGCTTGTTTGTTTTCAGGTGCTGTCAGTCAATTATTTATTTATTTATTTATTTGATTTCTATACCGCCCTTCCAAAAATGGCTCAGAGCAGTTTACACAGAGAAATAAGAAATAAATAAGATGGATCCCTGTCCCCAAAGGGCTCACATATTATGGCTAAGCTAAAAGTGGGCTGGGCTTCTCTGGACCTGGAGGAGAGCAGAGCTGGTCTTGTGGCAACAAGCATGAATTGTCCCCTTTGCTAAGCAGGATTCCCCCTTGTTTGCATTTGAATGGGAAACTTCATGTGTGAGCACTGTAATATACCCCCCTTAGTAGATGGGCCACTCTAGGAAGAGCACCTGCATGTTTGCACAGAGAAGGTTCCAAGTTCCCTCCCTGGCAACTCCAAGATAGGGGCTGAGAGAGACTCCTGCCTGCAACCTTGGAGAAGCCACTGCCAGTCTGTGTAGACAATGCTGAGCTAAGTAGACCAATGGTCTGACTCGATATAAGGCAGCTTCCTGTGTTCCTATGAACCTCTGAGAGGGCCTGACTGATCTGCCAGCTGAACCTGGTACTTTTATTTAGTAAATTAATATGCAACAATAATTATTTTCATATTATCTTGTTCAATAAAAAGAAATGTTTTTAGGTGACCAATTATGGTTATTCGTACTAAGGTAATATGGACAAGAGCCCAGGTATACAACAGACCCCATGACTAATTAATTTAATTGGGTAATCAAAATCAGTCTCAAGATAGACTGTGTAGACATTTTTTCCTTTCCAGAATCCTATGTACAATCAATTTTTATATGTTTACAATTGTTTAGTTTGATTTGGATGTTGATTCCAAAATTTTAAATATTAAATTTAGATACCTAGCTTATACTTTTAAAGCAATGAAAATAATATAAAAATTAAATACTACTGTATATTTCTTCTGAGAAGAAACAATACTTCAGCTGCAGAATATTTCTATGTTTAAACTGGGCAAATGCTTTCTCCAAAAGGTACATTCAATTTGCACTAGTTGGTCCCAGTTCTTCCAACATGTACACACTCCTGTGTACTGTTGCCTAATTTGTGAAGATAACCTTGAGTTAGTGGCATTGGAGTAGGTCAGGAGATTAAAGAGGGAAAACAATTTTAGACTCTAAACAAGCCAAATATATTTTATTTGTCACCAAGGCTTTTATCAGTCCTTGCTTTAGCTAAAATCAATCCAACCCTTCAAAGTTTACTTTTTCCTGGGGGGGAACCTCAAGTTTGCAATGGTGAATATATGAGGAAAATCACTATAATTGATCCCCTTAATGATAAGGCTGCATTATTCATAACACAAGCTTCTTATTTTTATTTTATTGGGGAACTGAACATCTGGTTAATTTTATACATAATCTATGCATATGGGTGAAGCCCCTAGCACTGGTTCCATAAGTACAGCCATGCAGTGCAATTTTATGCATGAGACGTAAGCTCCACTGAGTTCAATGGAACTCATTCCCACGCAAGTGTTCATAGGATTTGGTCGTTATTATTTTATTATCAAGCCATCAATATACATGGTGCTTTTCAGAAGTAACAGAAGAAAAAGACAGGCTCCTGCCCTGAGGACTTAAAACTGAAACATAGACTGTATAAGTGAGAGGAAGTAGAAACCAATAAAACAAGGGATGGATGTGAGTAGAGGAAGTTATATATACTTAGGCTTCATTTCAGCCTGTGATTAGGACTAATGGATAAAGTAGCATTGCTTGGTCAGGAAAATGACAGAGAAAAAGGAGAACATAATGAATTTGAAATGGATAAAGTGTACCAAAGCTTTCAGTCTCCTTTAGAGGCATTCAGCCGCCCAACAGCAAGAGCAGGAATATCCAGGGGGGTTCAGATATAGGGAAAGTCTGATAAACAATTTGTCACTTAAATACTTGGGTGGAGTAAAAAGGCACTTTTAGGGAGGAGACAATTTGTTGGGATTAAAAAAACACTTTAACATAGGGAAAGAAAGACACTGTAACAGTTGGGGAGAGAAAAAACGCTCTGGAGGGATGCAAAACAGTAACACTTTGGGGAAGAATTCAGTATTACGAGGGGGACTTCCTCAAATGCTTGGTGGGGAGGAGCTGAACCCCTGGGAATATCATATAGAAGAGGTGAGTCAAGCTTGGGAGTAATAAGCAAATGAGTCAAGGGTAGAAGACAGGGAAGAGTGCAAGGTAGAAAATGGTGGACATCCATAGAACAGGCCAAAGCAAGAGAAGAGATGGTGGATGGACAACACTTCTTAGAAAGCTGCTAACATCAATCAACCACAGGGCACAAAAGGAGTGAGAGGCGGAACAGGAATAAAAGAAATCTTCAGCCTGCAGTAAGTAGTTCTGGAACAGTGCTGTTCCAAGTTACGCTCTTTCCACACACTTTTGTAGTCTTTTGAATCCCTCCCAGAGTCCCAAGGCAAATTCATGCTCAGGCAATATACACAGCAGAGTCCTAATGCAATGTTCTCTGGCCACATGCTTACCATTTCTTGCATTCCATGAAGAGCCACCACCATTCACCAGAAAAGTAATAATCATTTCTTAACAGAATGCAAGCACTGGCCAGCAGTATTGCTAGAGAATAATGCATTGTTTTATATATGCATCCAGGACCCTGCTGGATATGTGGCCAGAGCATGAAATGGATGTAAGCCAAGCCTACCAGCTCCAGGCAGTCTTGGAGGAAACCTATTTCAAAACCTTTAAAACAATGTAAAACCATAGTTGTATTTAAAAGCTTGGGTGAAGAGAAAAGCCTTTAGGTATGTTTTAAAAGTTGTCAGAGATGGGGAGGCTCTTATTTAATCAGGGAACACATTCCAGAGTTTTGAGGCAGCAACAGAGAAGGCCAACCCCTGTGTGGCCGCCAGATGAGCTAGTGGCAACTGCAGATAAACCTCTCCAGATGATCTCAATGGCTGATTGGGCTCATGGTGTTGGGGATGCGCCCCCCCCCCCAACATTATACCCAGAGCTGCCAACCCAGAATTATATGGAACCCAGGCCTGTGTCTGATTCCATTTTATAAGAGTTCAATTAAATGCCTGAACTCAGGGTGAACTGACACCCAGACCTCATGAACTGTTCTGTGAAAGAAGAGGCAATCCAGCATTGTATTGTGAAATGGGTACTCAAAGAAGCACAAAAGCGAGGCCAGAACAATCCAGATGTTAAAATCTAACTCACTGTCAGATAATGTCTGTGGAAGAGGCCAGAGGCTGATCTCCCCTTTCCTGTTGCAAGAAGTCCATGTTAATCCTTGTCAGTGATTGCTCTGCTATACTCAATTGCTCTCTATAGAAATTCCACTCTAGGTAAAATTAACACCTGTAGATTAAATCCTTGTACTAACACCTTTTTAACACCTTTTGGGATCAGGCTAGCAAATCTGGGACAAGAGAAGGGGCCCATTTGCAACTCTGAGATGCAGATTTGCTTTGGGCAGTGTCCCCCCTCCCCTTCTAAGCTTACAGCTTACAGAAGATGGGATTCAGATCTCTCTGGACTGGCTGAATAATTAAAAGACGATATCCAGAAGGTAACAGCAAGTTGTCACCTTTTGGGACACAGGAAGGATGAAGATATTTTGAATAGACTCTATGAGATATCAAAGGAAATGCAACTATAAAGAATGAGGCTTACTGGACAGACAGCTAGCAATCTTGCCTAACAAGCATACTTGCTCAAGAGCCATCCTAGAGTTTGCTGCTAAGCCACGGGGCAACAAGCAGGAACTCTGTCTATGGACAGGAACTCTGCGACTTCTGCTGCGCAGTGAGAAGTCAAGACTTCCCCAATCATGGTGCTCTGACTCTCAGCCTTGCTCTGAGCAAACTGCATGCTTGATCTAAAAGCTCCTGTCTCCAGCCAAAGCTTCTCTCTTTCAGCTGAAAGCTCCACCATTCTCAAGCCTCTGATCCAGGTAATATGCTGCCTCCACAAGCCTTGGATCCCTCCATCCTTTCCCCTCCTTCTCCTTTCCCCCCTTTCCCTCTACTAACTCCTGATCTTCCCAACCCATGCCAGTCCTCAACCTTCCTTACCTCCCCCCTTTTCCATCTATATCTGAATTATATTAGGCTCTAGGAAGATTTAATACACACACATATGTTAGTTAGGAACACTGGGTGAATATTGTTGCTGGTTAGAGTTGAAATATTGTTAGCAATACTGATAGAATGTTCTGCTTTCTGCTCAGTTAGATTGATGTTGTTATTCTTTTATACTCAATAAAGCCCATTGAATCATTTAGGATTGCTTTGATCTCCTTTCTTCCTTGCGCCCAGATCCTACATGGTCACTATATAAAAGAACTGGTCACTTGGTGACACTGATGAGACAAGCCTAATTTTGTATGCTAGCTAATGAGCATATTTAGTATATAAATCAGGCCTGGTTCACAACAATGGTAAAGAAGACGTTCTCTTAAATACCCACGGCCTAAACTGTTTAGGGCTTTATAAGTTATAACCAGAATCTTGTATTTTGCCTGGAAACATATCAGCAGTAGCTCTTTTGGAATAGGAGTAATATGGTCTCTTTGAGATGACCCAAAGACCAACTTGGCTGCAGCATTCTGTACCAATTGCAGTTTACAAACTATGTACAAAGGCAACCCCATATACAGCACATTGCGGTAGTCAGGTCTGGAGGTTACCAGCATATGTACCACTGTTCTGAGGTCGTTCATCTCAAGAAACAGACACAGCTGGTGTATCAGCTGAAGCTCATAAAAAGCACCTCTGGCCACTGCCTCAATTTGAGATACCAGGGAGAGGTTTGGATCCAGAAGCACTCCCAGACTGTTTCTCTGTTCCTTATGGGGACGTGTGAATCTATCCAGAACTGGCAGATCAAAATAATCTCCAGAGTTCTGACTCCTCACAATAAGTACCTCCATCTTATCGGCTTTCAGTCTTCATTTATTATCCCTCATCCAGCCCCTTACTGCCTCCAGGCAAGCATTTCGGAAGGTTATGCCTTCGCCTGCTGACACTGAGAAATAGATTTGGGTGTCATCAGCATACTGATAACACCCTGCACCAAATCTCCAGATGATCTCCCTAAGCGGTTTCATGTAGATGTTAAAAAGCATTGGAGACAGACAGTATGAAGCCCTGAGAGGACGCCAATACAAAAGCTCACATTTCAAAGAGCAACAGTCTCCAAGCAACACCATCTGGAATCTGCCCAAAAGGTAGGAGCGAAACCACTGCAATGCAGTGCCTACCACCCTCAGCCCTCTCAGATGTTCCAGAAGGATGCTATGGTTGATTGTATCGAAGGCTGCCAAGAGCTCCAAAAGAACCAACAATTGACTTCCTCTGTCAATTCCTAATTGGAAATCACCCATCAGGCCAACACAGGCAGTCTCCCCATAGCCCACCCAAAAGCCAGTTTGGAATAGGTCTAGATAATCATTTTCCTCCAAGATTGTCTGAGCTGTGAAGCCACCAGCCTCTCATTTACCTTGCCCAGCCATGGAAGGTTGGAGACAGGCCTGTAGTTGTTCAACTCTGAGGGATCCAAGCTAGGCCTCTTCAGAAGAGGTCTAATGATTGCCTCCTTAAAACAGAGAAGAATCCTGCCCTACCTCAGAAAAGAATTTATAGTTTCTTCTGGGCCTTCTACAACAACCTCCCTACCAGATAATATAAGCAATGTCAGGCAACAGTCAAGAGAACAGGTGGTAGGCCACACCATTCCAATCAGCTTGTCCATATCCTCAGGAGTCACAAACTGGAACTGATCCAGCCTAACCAGATAAAACGATTTGCTGGCCACCTCTGATACAGACACTGCAATAACTGAGGGATCTGAGTGTACATCAAACCGAATAAGAGATATTTTGTCCACAAAGAACTAATTAAAAACATCACAGCTAGTAACTGATTCAAGGGAGGAGGAGCATGTATTAGCCCTCTCACAACCCTGAACAACTTTGCTGGATGTGAGCTTGCAGACTCAATACGGCAGAAAATAATTGCTTCTTTGCTGCACGTATTGCCAGAGCCTAGGTCTTTAAATACACTCTCTAGGTCTTAAATACGTTGTAGTCTGTTGGATTTGAAACAAATCTTTCTCCACTTGCACTTCAGTCGTCTCCCTTACCACTTCAACTTCCATAGATCTTCCTCATACCAAGAGTCCAGTTTTGAAGCAGGTCAGAGAGGACACTTAGGAGCAATCATGTCTACTGCCATGGTGAGTTGGTTATTCCAATTTTCCACCAGGGCATCAACATAAGAACAGCCCTGCTGGATCAGGCCCAAGGCCCATCTAGTCCAGCATCCTGTTTCGCACAGTGGCCCACCTGATGCCGCCAGAAGCCACAGGCAGGAGTTGAGGGCATGCCCTCTCTCCTGCTTTTACTCCCCTGCAACTGGTACTCAGAGGCATCCTGCCACCACACACACAAGCAATAATCCCCAGTAGAGCCAACTTCTTCAACTTCTTCTACTGTTATCCAACAGTAGAGCCAACACTAGTAGAGCCAAACTTGATCACCAGTAGAGCCAAGCCAACACGAAATCTTCCCAAGGTTTCTTAGAATCCTATTGGATCCAATAACCATTTTGGGTGGACCATTCTAATTGGCCCCTCACCCCTGCGGAGGTGGGGCATGATTGTGAGTCCAACCTTAATCAGATGTGGTCCGTCCATGACAATGGGAAAATCACAGGAGTCCTTACCCACATAACACTACCCTGATCACAGCAAAAGACCAGATCAAGTGCATGACCTGTCTCAAGACCACTTGGGATAGGCCCATAATTAATGGTTTTATGTTGTTTTTACAGTTTTCATCTCAAACAAACCCAGACACATTATAGACTAACCAGGCGCGGAGCCAGCCGAGCGGCGGCCTGTGTCCAGCCCCGCTCGGCGGCCCCTTCCGAAATGCCTGTGCGTGTGATGTCACGCGCACAGGGCGTGGCTTGCCAGAGCGAACTCCCTGCTCCCACACCCGGGCCACGAGAGCCCGGGCAAACTTTCTGCCAAGTATTTCAGGCAGCTCCGAGTGCCTAATAGAACGTTTTTCCCTTCCTCTCCCTCTCTGGAGGGAGAGAGAGGGGTAAATGTCCTATTAGGCAGCCGACCCTGCCTGAAATGACGCTCTGAGAGCTTGTTCGGGCTCTTGGCAGCCCAGGCCATGCCCCCTTGCACATGACAAAGTCACATGACAATGGGCGTGGCCTGGGCTGCCGAGAGCCCGAACGAGCTCTCGGAGCGTCATTTTAGGCAGGGTTGGCTGCCTAATAGGACTTTCCCCCTCTCTCTCCCTCCAGAGAGGGAGAGGAAGGGAAAAATGTTCTATTAAGCAGTCAGAGCTGCCTGAAATACTTGGCAGAAAGTTTGCCCGGGCTCTCAGCGGCCCGGGCGTGGGAGGGGGGACTTTGCTCTGGGCTTCTATGGAGCCCGAGCCACACAGGGCAGGGCTCTCTTGGCGGCTTCTCGCCATTGGCGGCTTGGGTTCTTTGAACCCTTTCGCCCAATGGTGGCTCCGCCCCTGGGACTAACTTCACTCAAGGCTCAGCAACAAAAGCTAGCTGGACAGCAGTTTCAGCTGCTACAATAGCCATAAAAGGATATACTGTGCCCCAGCCCTCAGCCCCACACCAAAGGCCCGGCACAAAAGGCCGGCCGTACCACCAGCTGCACCTCTCAAGTAATTATTGCCCACAGGTGGTGATGATCAGGCATTCAGGAAGAGAAAGCCACAAGTCAAGACAGCAGAGCTGATCTGATCTTCAGGGTGTCCTGGCCCCGGGGGAGGCAGAGGAGGCTGCAGTAAATCTCCGGGCAGTCCAGGCAGGGGAGACAAGCTGGCAAAGTCATGGCCTCTTACCTCACCCCCTCTGATCTTCTCAGATGCTGCCAGCACAGTCCCCTTTTTTATAAGCTCCCTAAACCCCAGAATCTCTCCTCTAACAAGAGACTCTGATATAGGGTTGGTGGAATTAGTGCCCACGTGTGTTGATGATCAGGCACTCGGGAAGAGAGCAATGAAAATTTTATTTATTTATTTATTTATTTATTTATTTATTTATTTATTTATTTATTTATTTATTTATTTATTACATTTCTGTATCACCCTATCCAAAAGCTCTGGCACAACAGGTAAAATACTACAACAAACAACATTTAAGACAAATAGGTTAAAACAATATAAAAACAAATCTAAAACAGATCAGAGCCATTTAAAATCAATTAAAAATACTTAAAAGCAATTTAAAAACCTTGGAAGGCCAGGCCAAACAAGTCTTTAGGGTTCTCTTGAAGGCCAACAATGAGCCCAAACTATGGATATCTGCTGGGAGTGCATTCCATAGGCCAGGAGCAGCTATAGAGAAGAACCGGTTCTGAGTCACCACCAGACATGCTGGTGGTGACTGGAGATAGATCTCTCCGAATGACCTCAACGTGCGATCAGAACCATATAGAAGAAGGTGCTCTCTAGGGTAAACCAGACCTAAGCCATTTATGGCTTTAAAAGTAATAACAAGCACTGGTGACTATCCTGAGTGTGATAGTCTCATCCCTCAAATTCCGATCCCCCACAATGAGCACCTCCATCCTGCTTGGATTCAGCTTCAATTTGTTGTCCCTCATCACTGTACACAGGCAGGCATTTAGGGAATGAATGTCATTTCATAAAGAGGAGGAGGAGGAGGAGGAGGAGGAGGAGATGATTTGGTGTCATCAACATACTGATAACACCCAGCACCAAATCTCCTGATGATCTCACCCAGAGGTTTCATGTAGATGCTAAAAAGCATTGGTGACAGAATGGAGCCCTGACAGACTCCATATAATAGCTCCCATTTCGAAGAGCAACTGCCACCAAGTTCCACCATCTGGAATCTGCCTGAGAGTTAGGAGCGGAACCGCTGCAAAGCAGTGCAGGAGAGAGCAGAGGAGGGACAACATCTGCTCCTAGATAGACCCCAGGGTAAGAGACTGGGTGCCTGCCTGTTTGCTTCTCCTGCTGCCCCCCTGTTTGTTATCTGCCCCCCAGGACTGGCTGCTGTGCTGAGGTGAGGCTTTGCAGGATTGGGGCCCAGGGAGGAGGGTGATGGCAGTTTCCTGGATTCCATCTGCCTAGAGCTGCCTGCTCAGGGCTATATAGGGTGCTGCCAGTGGCGGTGGGGTCGCCACCAAAGGGGCAACACCAAAGGGCGTGGCCCCTTTGGGGCAGCCACTTCAGGGGACAGCAAGGTTGAGGGCCAGGTCTCCTGGCCCAGGTGTTTGTATGAGGGGGCATTTAATAGTGGGGCTTCTGTTTTAATTAGTCCTGGGTGAGATAATCTTAGAAGGTGTCTGGGCTTACCTGGAGATGGGGAGACAGGGGCGTGTCCACTGACTGTGGGGCAGCCATTCTGGTGGTGGTGGGGAACAGAAGAAGTAACGTTGGCAGGTCAGTGGGCCATTACAGGGAAGGGGACTGGGAAATCTAGTAGCTGTTTCCCCTTCCGGCTGTCCTGCCAGCTCTTTGACCTTGAGGAGCAGTGCCGACCACCCTTGGAACCTCACCTTGCTCCTCTGTAATGCCAGGTCAGTCCAGAACAAATCAGAAACCATCCATGATTTGATTCTGGATGAAGGTGCTGACCTGGTATGTATTACAGAGACCTGGCTGGGGAAAGCTGGGGGCCCAGTGTGGTCCTAGCTTCTTCCTCCAGGGTACTCTGTTGAGGAGTGGGTGAGGGTCCGTGGGCGGGGATGTGGAGTGGCTGTGGTCTATAAGAATAACCTTTCCCTTACCAGGATCCCTGTTTGTTGGACCATATCGAATGTGTGTATTTAAGTCTGGGGACCAGGGAAACTGGGACTTCTGTTGATATACTGATCGCCCTGCTGCTCAACAGAGTCCCTAACTGAGCTGATGGACTTGGTCTCGGACTTGGTGTTGGAGTCCCCCAGGCTTGTTGTGCTGGGGGACTTCAGTGTTCACTTTGGGACCAATTTGTCTGGGGTGGCTCAGGAGTTCATAGCGGCCATGACGACTATGGGCCTATCTCAAGTGGTCTCGGGGCTGACACACATTGCTGGTCACATGCTTGATTTGGTCTTTCACTCTGATCAAGGTGGTGTTCCGTGGGTGGGGAATCCTGTGATTTCCCCATTGTCATGGATGGACCACCATTGGGTTAAAGTTGGACTCACAATCACTTCCCACCTTTGCGAGGCGAGGGACCTATTAGAATGGTCCACCTGAGAAGGTTATTGGATCCAATAGGATTTCAAGAAGCCTTGGTGGGATTTAGTGTTGTCTCTGACGGTGCTCCTGTTGATGCCCTGGTGGAGAACTCACTGGGGCAGTACACATGATTGCTCCTAAGTGTCCTCTCTGACCCGCTTCAAAACTGGCCTCTTGGTATATGAAGGAACTACAGGGGCTAAAGCGGTGAGGTAGATGACTAGAGCGCAAGTGGAAAAAGACTCTGCTTGAATCTGACAGATTGCAACATAGAGCTCATATGAAGACCTATGCTCAGGCGATACGTGCGGCAAAGAAGCAATTCTTTTCTGCCCGTATTGCATCTGCAAGTTCATGTCGTTCAGGGTTGTGAGAGGGCAAGTATGTGCTCCTCTTCCCTTCGGTCCGGTCGGGGGGGTGTGTGTTTCGCAAACATCTTTTTAAAATCTTATTATTTTTTAGTTAACCCCTTTGGGGGAGTTGTTGGAGGCAGTGGGGGGGGGTTGTCCATGGAGGTTCCCCCTCCCCGCGCTGGCCTCCCTTTATGCCGCCACCGGCTCTTTGTCCCATTCGGCTCTTTGGCCCAAACAATGTCCTCTGTGTGGCCTGGTGGCAAAGGGGGGATGAGTAAACTCCCTCAAAGGGGGTAAGTTAAAAAAAAATTAAAAATCCGCGAACCCCCAAACAGTCGGTGGGAGTGTGGGGTTAGGGCCGGGGTCAGACCAAACAGGGGATGGTTCGCTTCAACCCCGAACGGTCGAACTGAACAGGTACGACCCTGTTTGCACATCCCTATTCACCACATCTAAAAAAGGACATTGTAGAAATAGAAAAGGTGCAGAAGAGGGAAACCAAGATGATAAGGGGCCTAAAGCACCTACCTTATGAGGCAAGGCTACAACACCTGGGGCTGTTTAGTTTAGAAAAAAGACGACTGCGGGGAGACATGATAGAGGTCTATAAAAGTATGCATGCTGAGGAGAACGTGGATAGAGAGAAATTCTTCTCCCTCTCACATAACACCAGAACCAGGGGTCATCCCATGAAATTGATGCCAGGAAATTTAGGACCAGCAAACGGAAGTATTTTTTCACACAATGCATAATCAACTTGTTGAATTCTCTGCCACAAGATGTGGTGACAGCCAACAACCTGGATGGCTTTAAGAGGGGTTTGGATAACTTCACGGAGGAGAGGTCTATCAATGACTACTAGTTGGAGGGCTAAAGGCTACCTCCAGCCTCAAAGGCAGGATGCCAGTACCAGTTGCAGGGGAGTAAGAGCAGGAGAGAGGGCATGCCCTCAACTCCTGCCTGTGGCTTCCAGCAGCATCTGGTGGGCCACTGTGTGAAACAGGATGGATGGGCCTTGGGCTTGATCCAGCAGGGCTGTTCTTATGTTCTGCCTCAGCAAGGAGTTAATGATATTAACTATGCCATCTCCAACAATTTCTCTGCTAGATAGAAGCAGTCAAGTCAGGCAAGGCTCCAGAGAACAAGTGGTAGGCAGCTCCACCCCAAGCAGCTTGTCCATGTCCTCAGGCATCACAGATTGAAACTGATCTAATCTAATTCTGCAAGAGGGATTGCTGGACACCCCCTTACTAGACTCTGTAAAAATAGTGGCGTCCAATTCAGCCCGAATACAAGAGAGCTGTATTCTGCAAAGAACCCATTAAAGGCATTACAAAAGAACATAGTCTCCAGGGACTGGTTTGAACTGGAAGAAGCCTGAATCAAACTCCTCGCAACCCGGGACAACTCTGCCGAGTGTGAACCTGCAGAAGCAATGCGCACAGACAAAAAAACAATTGCTGCACGCCCCACTTCTGCAGAAACCTTCAAATGGGCTCTGTGTCCAGTCAAAAAGCACTGTGTCCTGTCAAATTCGAGCCAAGTTCTCCACCACTTGTGTTTCAGTTGCCTACCTTGCTGCTTCAGACCCCGCATCTTCTCTGTATACCAAGGGGCCTCTTTTAAAGCAGGTTGGAAGGGAGCGACCGTGTCTTCTGCCCTGGTGAGTTCCCTATTCCAGGTTCCCACCAGGGCATCAACAGAATCACCAGCAGTACCACCATTGATACCCTCCAAGTCTTTTTAGAAGCTTACTGGATCCAGCAGCCTTCTCAGGCAGACCATCTTAATAGGTCCACCACCCCTGCAGGGCTGGGTTGTGGCCGTGAAACCAAACTTAACCAGGTGATGGTCCGTCCATGACAATGGGGAAACCACAAGATCCCCCACCCACAGAACACCCGTCTGATCTGAACAAAAGACCAAATCGAGTGTGTGACCGGCAACATGAATTGGTCCTGAAATTAATTGGAATAGGCCCATATTTGCATGGCTGCTATGAACTCCTGAGCCGCACCAGACAAGTCAGCCTCCAAGTGGATATTGAAGTCCCCCAGCACTAGAAGTCTGGATGACTCCAACACCAACTCCTAGACCAACTCCATCAGCTAAACTGGGTAGTCAGTTGGGCAGCGGGGTGGATAGTAGACCAACAGAATCCCTAATCTATATTTAGATCCCAGCCACAAAAATACACACTCAATATAAGTCAACTGTCACACAGGGACCCTGGTAAAGGGGAGGGTATTCTTATGGACCACAGCCACTCCACACACCCCCGCCCACTTTCCCTAGCCTGCTCCACAACAGAGTAGCCTGGTGGGAGAAGCTGGGCCCAAACTAGCCTCCCCCATCCAGGTCTCAGTTATATAAGCCAGGTCAGCTCCCTCATCCATGATCAAGTCATGGATGATTTTAGTCTTATTCTGAACCGACCTGTAATTGCAGAGGAGCATGGCCAGGTTCTGTGGGTAATTGGAACTGCTCCCCGAGACCTGAAAGCTGACAGAGCAGCTGGAAGTGAAAACAGTTATTAAATTACTAGTTTCCCTTCCCCTGTAATGGCCAGCTGCTCTGCCAATGCCAATTCTCTTCCCTAAGGTAAGGTAAAGTCTGCCGACTAGTTGATTTCGACTCCTGGTGCCCACAGAGCCCTGTGATTTTCTTTGGTAGAATACAGGAGGGGTTTACCATTGCCTCCTCCCACACAGTATGAGATGATGAATTTCATCATTTTCCTCTATCACTGCTGCCCAATATAGTACCAGCGAGGATTCAAACTGGAAACCTTCTGGCAACCAATAGTCAAGCATTTCCAGTCAAGCCACTTAATGTGGTTTAGCAGAGGGGATTATTCTACTTATTCAGAGCAGTAGAATAGAGAAGCTACTCTGCATTTTGGTCAATATTATCTGTGAAGTGAGGTAGAAGCTCCTCACATAGATGTTCAGTAGAAAAGAAAATAGACCTTACATACACTCACTAACACTTTCCTGCCTGAAAAGTCCCAAGTAGTGGTAGTGGTAATGATTTGGTGGACTAGATCCCTGAAGCAGAGTTGAAGTGGTTATTGACTGATTGAGACATCTAAAACAGGCACAGGCACAAGAAATATACACAAATATGCACAGATTCATGTGTAGAGCCTGGGAAGGTTCTGAGGGGAGAGCGGGCTTAGCTCGCTCTCCCTGCAGACGAGCAGTCGTGCAGCCCTGGGCAGCCAGATTGGAGCTGCAGGGATTGGGGGCCGCTGCATGAGCAGTGGGGCACTCTGGGGGGACCCCCAATACCGGGAGGCTGCTTGTAGCCTCTTGGTCAGGGGTCTACCCATGTGTTGCCGCACACCGCGGCGGCACACAAGCAGGGTTAACGGAGTGCCTGCTCTGTTAACCTCATTTAAGTGTTGTAGGAGGACTCGTCGCATTGGGAGCAACGGGCTCGCCCGCGAGCCCAGGGGTTCCCACAATAAGCTCCCTTAGCCCACTTTCCAGTGATCGTGGGAATAGCCTCCATAAATGGGGATGAAATTTGGGAGCAAGGTTAGTGAATGTATGTAAGGTCTATTTTCTTTCCTGCTGAATAACTATGTTGAACAATTAGTTGCCAGCTGTGACAACTAGGAAGATTTTAAAAAACAAACACAAAAACCCTGCCAATGCTCCACTGATTCAACAGCAGGGTTTTCTGTTACATGGGGGATCATGATTTTTTATTGCCTCTTCCATTAATGATTATACAATCATATAATTTTGTTCTGCTGTATGCAATGCAATGTTTTTATGGATGTCCCAGGACAATCTCTACTGAATCTCTTCTGAATCTGCTTCTGGTCCCACAGATACATCTCAAAATCACCTTACCCCAATCTTTTTGTATGTGTTTGATTCTTTCACAAGATACAGCACAGCATTGACTATGTGCATTTCCTTAATTTAGCTGTCCTGAACAACAGTTCATAATACTGAGGAGGAAGTGCATATTTATGAGAAATATATTAAGATTAGTACAAGCACACCAAGAGATGACCTGATATTAAAGAAACAGGACAAAAGGCATTGTTTCAGATATACCCTTCATGGACATTGTTCATTTCTCCTAATGAAGATGTTAAAAGAAAAGTGTAAGGTGTTGTAAAGGCAAGTTTGCCATGTTTCTTCTCTTTATATCTTGCAATAACAAGACAGAGGCCAGCAGGCATTGCTGCTATACAACTGCTATTAATTTCAATAAATGATTCAAAAGCAAGTCCTATTAAGATGAATGGAGGTTGCACATCCAGTGAGTGGTAGATAGCGCCCAGAACAATGACAATATGCTTACTAGCATACAGAGGAAACAATTCTTAAGGCAGTTCTTTAATATGAATGGCAAATTCAAGTAGTTTTCTTAAGCTGGCCTACGCTGTATTAGCAGGCTTCATAATATGCAAATTGCCCTATATTCTGATTGACCTTTTAACAAAATGGAATGGAAATGCTTCATTATATTCTATGGAACTCTGTACCATTAAGCAAACATATCTAAGATTTTTAAAAAACTATTCTTGTGAAGGATAAACTTGGTTAGTGCAAATTTACAGAGCTGAGGTGTGTGAGACATTCTGCATATATACATCATTTTTTTTTTGCAGTCTATTTTTTTTTGCAGTCTATTGTTGTCTTGTGTCTAACTTTGTACTAGGCTGTACAATGAAAAAACTACTAATCAGAGAATGCAAAGAAAACATACGCATACTAGGCCTCTACCTTGACCATAGAATTAATGCAATATGAATGGTTTCTTGCCAGTTACCTGCACATGAATATTTACATTCTTTACAGAAACTTGTGCCCTTGAAATGAGGGAGGAAGACGGGACATTGAATATGATGACTGAAGTTACAGGAGCAATGAAGAAAAAATGGCAGCAAGTCACGTGCATCTTTTTTTGTAAGCAACTTCAATTGCAATGCCATCCCAGAAACAATAGTGTGTCTTTGTTCATATATTATGCATGCACCTGCATGTTTGTGGGGGTTGATGGGAGGGCAAAGGGAACTGTAGTGCAAGTAGACCAAATAGAGCAAACACTATTACTGACAGACAGAAAGCTTTGATATCCACTGCTGGAACTGATACTTTGAGCTAGGGTTTCTTAACATTGAGGCTTCTTTTTCCCCTGCCTGAAGCCTATTGTGTAAGTCAAGTTATAGGTTTAGTGTCATTTAAAATCCAGTCTTGTGTCACCTATTAAACTAACAGATGTACATATGCAGCTGGATAAATTACTAGCTGCTTCAATGATGCTTGCTCTATCTACAGAGATTGAGGTGTTGTGTGATGGTTGGGGTTTTTTTCCCATTGGTATTTTCACATGAGACACACTTTGCGAAGCACTAACCCTCTCAGCCTTTTGTCTCAGTCAGAAATTTTCTATTAAAAATAAAAAATGATCCTAACAAGATGTTACCAAACAGCCCCATCGTTTACTCTTTAAGACTTTTCTACCAATTTGAGAGTCAGCACCAAGAGAGGAAATTGTTTCTCAGTGTGTTTTCAGACTGACCTCTCACTGTATAAATTGGACCAAGAGATGCATTTCAAAGAGGAGAAGGGTAAAATAAAATTACTGCATGAAAGATCTGCAAGCTTTTAGGAAATAAAATTATGCTAAACAGGGGCTGTGAAGCACTCTTTTCACACATAAATTATAATATAAGAAAAAGCTATTCACATATGTACCCTAACCTAGCCTGCGTTAGGATGCATGTGAGAAGCATCCTAACACAGGAAGCCTAGCCTGGGTTAGGATGCAATGAGAAACGCCAGGATTAGGCCCGATCCTGGCAGTAAAGCGCTGCCTAGCCCCGCTTTCAAACCCATCTCTTAGCCAGGCTTAAGGGGTCAACATGTGTTTGCTGGGGCTATGTTCAGCCTCAGCAGACACAGAGATGGGCGCCTAGAGTGCAAATCTCCTGGGGACCCCCCCCCCCAATACATTGTGCATATCAGGCAGTGCATTGCGGTATCTCTGGAGGGATGCATCATCCTTGCCTCCGAAGCTCCATGCTGTGGCACACAGTGTAGATTGTCTGGGAGTGCAGTCTGTGCTCTCAGCAGGAGTCTGGCACTCACCTGGAGGGGGGGGGAGGTGAGTTCCCTCAGCCTTCTGCCCGCCCACCCACCACCTGCTCATGTGAATGATATTTATTTATTTATTTTACATATTTTTATACCACCCAAAACTTACGTCTCTGGGTGGTTATCTCAGGTTGACATAACCTTTTGGTTATTCCACAAAACTAGAATAATGTTTCCAGTGTATTCCAGACTAACAATCTTACTTTGAGAAAACCTAATAGGAAAATGCAATGTATGCTCCTTCTCCTTGTCCAAGTCAGTTGGTCTTCCATTGCTGATGCTCGCACTTCATTAGCAAAGGAGAACAGAAGGCTAAAACTAGAGAAACATTTTCAGTACAAAAAAACTCTCTCTTTTTTTTACAGGTGCTGATCCCAACCTACACATTTATCAAGAGTGCATGAAAGTCTGTGTGTTTGGTACCCTGCAGAATCAGGTCTGCCATGTGTTCTGGCAGTTTTCTCATGGACTAAAATTTGCTTTCTCACAATAGATTTCCTGGTAATGTGATATCTTCCAGATGGTGCTTGGGTTGTCCCAATTACCTCTCCCCCCACCCCACCCCGCCACCACATTTCTGTTGCTTTCATTCCGGTTGTGGTATATTTTAATATACCCTATAAAACATATTTTTATGTTAACTGCCTTGGAAACAATAACTATTTATATACCACTATTCAAAAGTTTCCAAAGTGGTTTACATAGAGAAATAATAAATAAATAAGATGGACTCCTGTCCCCAAAGGGATCACAATCTGAAAAGAAACATAAGACAGACACCAGCAACAGTCACTGGAAGTTCTATGCTGGGGTTGGATAGGGCCAGTTTCTCTCCCCCTGCTAAATAAAGAGAATCACCAAGTTAAAAAGGTGCCTCTTTGTCCAATTAGCGGGGTGGGGGGAGGGGAGAGAAAAACTTTTATTCAAAGGCCAAGTTATAAATATTTTAATAAATAAGTCATGTACGCTTGTGAAATTTTATTTCAGGAGCATTAGTACACCATTCTGTGTACATATAAAGCTGCCTTATATGACTCAGAGAATTGGTCCATCGAGACAGCTCTCCAGGTTTTTAGACAGAGGTCCCAATACTTCCTGGAGATGTCAGGAATTAGATCTAGACTTTCTGCATGCCAGCTGTGTAGAACATAGCAAGTTGTCCTATATTCTGGATCAGTGGTTCCCAACCTGGGTCTTCCAGATGTTGCTGAACTACAACTCCTATCATCTCAGTCCACAATAAACTGGAGAGAACCAGCATGGCCTCCGCAAAGGTAAATCTTGCCTCACAAATCTTTTGAGAGGGTCAACAAGTGTATGGATCAAGGTGATCCAGTTGACATAGTATACCTGGACTTCCAAAAAGCTTCCTCGTCAAAGACTCCTGAGTAAACTTAGCAGTCATGGACTAAGGGGACAAGTACATGTGTGGATTGCTAAAGAATTGAAAGACAGGAAACAGAGGGTAGGAATAAATGGAGAGTTTTCACAATGGAGGGAAGTAAGAAGTGGGGTCCCCCAGGGTTCTGTACTGGGACCAGTGCTTTTTTATTTATTCATAAATGATCTAGAAGTAGGGGTAAATAGCAAGGTGGCCAGATTTGCAGATGACACCAAACTCTTTCAGGTAATGAAATACAAAACGGATTGTGAGGAGCTCCAAAAGGATCTCTCCAAACTGGGGGAGTGGGCGACAAAATGGCAAATGTGCTTCAATGTTGGCAAGTGTAAAGTGATGCACATTGAGAGAAAAACCCTCAGCTTCAAGTATACATTGATGGGATCTGAGCTGTCGGTGACTGACCAGGAGAGGTATCCTGGGGTCATGGTGAACAGCTCATTGAAAGTGTCAACTCAATGTGCGGCAGCTGTGAAAAAGGCCAATTCCATGCTAGAGATCATTAGGAAGGGGATTGAAAATAAAACTGCTAATATTATAATGTCCTTATACAAAACTATGGTGCGGCCACACCTGGAGTACTGTGAACAATTGTGGTCACCACATCTAAAAAAGGATATTGTGGAACTGGGAAAGGTGCAGAAGAGGTCAACCAAGATGATCATGGGCCTAGAGCACCTTTCTTATGAGGAAAGGCTACAACACCTGGGGCTTTTTAGTTTAGAAAAAAGATGACTGCAGGGAGATGTGATAGAAGTCTATATAATCATGCATGGTGTGGAGAAAGTGGATAGAGAGAAATTCTCCCTCTCACATAACACTAGAGCCAGGGGTCATCCCATGAAATTGATTGCCAGGAAATTTAGGACCAACAAACAGAGATACTTTTTCACATAACGCACCATCATCTTATGGAATTCTCTGCCACAAGATGTGGTGACAGCCAACAACCTGGATGGCTTTTAGAGGGGTTTGGATAACTTCATGGAGGAGAGGTCTACCAAACTGCTACTAGTTGGAGGGCTATAGGCCACCTCCAGCCTCAAAGACAGGATGCCTCTGAATAGTACCAGTTGCAGGGGAGTAACAGCAGAAGAGAGGGCATGCCCTCAACTCCTGCCTGTAGGCTTCCAGCAGCATCTGGTGGGTCACTGTATGAAACAGGATGCTGGACTAGATGGGCCTTAGGCCTGATCCAGCAGGGCTGTTTTTATGTTCTTATGTTAAATTGTATCTGTGGCTCATGGGAGCTGTATTTCAGCAATATCTGGTTGCCCCCAGGTTGGGAACCACTGCTCTAAGTGGTATTATTCAATTGCAAACAATAGAAGGACATACATCAGAATACCCTTTGCTACCTATTGCAGTCACAGCAGCTGCATCTCAGGTGGGCACAACACTCTGAATATCCAGCTCTGCTTCCACTTCCAGTTAGGAACATAGGAAGCTGCCCTATGTTCATAGGAGTCAGACCATTGTTCCATGTAGCTCAGCATTGTCAACACTGACTGGCAGCTGTTCTTCAAGGTTTCAGACAGGAGTTATATCCTCCCCTACCTCGAGATGCCAGGAATTGAACCCTTCTGAATGCAAAGCATTCCTGTTCTGCCAATGAGCTATAGCCTCATTCCCGTAGCTCATTCTGCTACGGGGATGGTTATTCTGAAAAAATATGTCCCAGTTTATTCCCTCCACTCATGATCTAGCAAAGTTGCCTGGACAGTTGTCTGATGCTCTAGTCAAGAAGAGAAAGGTAAACCTAAGCGTGGGCACACAGAGACAGTGCGAATTGCTGTGTGTATATCTAAGGGGATATGCTGGGGATGGAAGTAGTGTGCAGCTCTGGAGGGGAAGTGCCTGGCTCTCACTCACCCCACTTGTTAACTGCATAAATCTTACTCAGGTGAAAGCACTGCCATTTTATACTCTGGGTATGATTGCAAGAGGAACTGGAAGCATTAACTGATATCGTAGGAAACTATCCAAAAGGATTTGAACAGTGTTTTCATGGAATGTCTAGTCTAATGACACAGCACAACTCAGCACAACACAGCACAACTCAGAGCTCTGCTGGACAGAAGAAACGGGCTCACTTCAGATGTCTTCCTTGGCCCCTGATAAACAAATCTCTGAAGTCTCTTGGCCTTTCTTCCCCCCTTTCCCCACATGAAGCTTACTTAAAATTGCTACAACACTTTCTCCCACAATTACATATTCTTCATTCATTTTAAAATACTCATATCTCCAGACTGTACCTGACTTGCATCCACATAACAGTCTGAGGGGAAAATTACTTTCAGTAAATGTCAGTACAGAGTGTCTGCTGGATTCTGCTGTGTCACATTTTGTCTCTACAAAGCAATTTTTGAAAGGTTTGAAAGTGGGAGCAAACTTAAATGATATGATTGCTGAATGCAAACTTAAATGATATGATTGCCCTCTTCAAGGGCAAGTGAGAGACCACTTACACTGGAGTAGTCCTACTCATCTTCTAAAGCCAGGGTCCCCAAGTTTGGGTTCCCAGATACTGGCAAGGAATAATGTGAGGTGTAATTCAACAAAATCTGGGGACCCAAACCATGTTCTCTCTAAAAAAATTTATCTATGTGCGGAAAAAGTTTGACACTGGGCGGCAGTGTCAAAGCACTGTGAATGTGCATATGCATTCCAAGTGGGGCCTTCCTGATTCAATCTGAGTGGGATTTAAAATTAACTGAGCAGTTGACATCAAAGATTGCGTGAGCTCACGCACATGCGCACGCTTTAGAGGGCACATTGGAACCATGCTTGGGAAGCCCTGATCTAAGCTAACTTTTCATTTTGGTATGTTTTGTAGTGTAGAAGAGGCTCAGTTGGCTGCCACTGATTTATGTCTTTGGGTAAAAGTGCTGGGACTGTAACACTTAGAGGCCATCCACACACACAAAAAACCCTGGTTAGGAGCTGTGCATGCTTCAAATTTTCAGTTGTGTGGATGAAAGGTAGGAGGAAAACCTGGGTAGAAGTGATTGAGGCTGTTCTCATGGGCAGACAAGACCAGGCTGAACCCTAACCCAGCTTTGCCTGCACATGAGAACTGCCAGGAAACATGTGGCTCCTGGTAGCTGCGTGGCGGCAAACCCAACAGGGAGCCCCAGCTGTTAGACCAGCTTAAGGGCACAAATGCATAAATGCACCATTAGGCTGGGCTAACTGATCATTTGTTGGCACCCACACACCAGCAGCCTCCCAGCTGGTGTCAAAACACTCCCCATAAAGCATCACGCACTTGCATGGTGCATTGTGGGAGTTCCGGGGGCTTCCCGGCCCCCAAACCTCCCTGCTACTGGCAGAAGCCAGCAATCATCTGGGCAGGCAATCTGCCTGCCCAGCAACAAGGAGAGGGTTGTCTGTGGGGTGGGTAAGCTTTACAAGGCTTCCTCCCCTTGCCTTCACGCCCTTCTCATGGATCATGAGAAAGGGCTCCATGTGTAGAAGCAAGGTAGGAGGAAAACCTGGGTTGTTTCTCCTCCTACCTTCCTTCCACACAATCACCTCTAGCCAGGTTTTCCTCTTACCTTGCTTCCACACAACCAAAAATTGGGAGCACACACACAGCTCCCAAACCCAGGTAGAACACAGGTTTTGATTTTGTGCATGGCCTCTTGTGCTCTTCTGGGCCAAACTGCGTTCTTGTCTGAATGCATTTTCAGAAGCACTTCATCTGTCACAAAATAATAGCTGTCAGGGCAGGGAGTCTCGATTAGAACAGTACCACACAGGAAGTGTGTGTGGGGGGTAGTAACCTAAGCAATTTTACAACCTCAAAAATCCCATCCCCTACGCAAATGGAAGAATAGTCAATGTCCATCTAAAGGGGATTGGATCCTTAAAATACTAGAATTGGCAGAAATGGCGAAATTAACATCACTACTAAGAAATAAATTTGAAGATTTTAAAAAAGAATGGGACCCTCTTCTTGTCTATTTAAAAATACACCATAAAATGGATTTTTCTCAGGCCTTTGAGGGCTATTAACAAATGTGTCAAAAATATTCTTAAGTTTATATGATTATTGGGGAGAGAATGTTTAATCTACAGGCAAGAAATGGTTATTGTCAATAACACTTGTTCCAATGATTGAGATGGAAGTCTTCATCGTATGTCTTCGTGAATGTTTGTATAAGTTGTGTTTGTCCTTTTGTGTTCTGAAACTTGAATAAAAAGTATATTAAAAAAAAAAAATCCCATCCCCTACAATTTGCCCCTGAAGCAGTTCTTTTGCATTCAATCAGGGGTTTCCAAACTTGGGTCCCCAGATGTTGGACTGAAACTCCCATCATCTCCAGATGCAATGGCCTAGGGTGTTGTAGGCCAACACTTGGGAATCCAAGTTTGAGAACCCCTGTAGTATAGTTACCACCCAGGAGGAGGAAAAAGGTTGAAACCTTGAGGAAATATCAAGGTAAAGTGTGCCGTCGAGTCAGAGGCGTATCTAGGGAAAATAGCACCTAGGGCAAGCACTGAAATTGCTCCCCCTGTCCAAACATCTGACACCCATCTTTCAGATAACTTTACCATAATATCAGCTCAAAAATACAAGTCAAGCTCATTAATCTTTTAATATTTCAAAAAATATTTAGCAGTGGACGTAGTCAGACCAAAAAATGCTGGAAAATGACAAATTTCAGTATGCTGGGGCTCATGAAATACCCAAATACTATGTGGAGGTGTACTTGGAAAACTAAACAGAAGTGCCTGTCTAATTCTCTACTATGCATTGTAGCATCACTATTACATAAGTTTTAAAAATCAGTGGAGAATTTGACTTTTCCCAGATACTCTGAAAATAAAGCATATGCAGAGTAAACTGTGTCATTGCTTGGAATATATTCTAGTATTTCAGAAAGACAGTTAAAATGAGAGAAAGAGAGCAAGAAACTCCCAGTGGGCCTTAATCCTAAGGATTTCACACTGATTCAAAGACAAACTCACCATTAATAGCTATATTATTAAGACATTACATTTAATTCACTTATCACAAGAAGCAAAGTAAGAGCAAATGAATACAATCCTAGCTCATAAGCTTCAGCTCAGTATTCACAAACCCTGATTCTCTGTGCATAGTGCCAAACTGAATATGTGTACAGTGACTTATATTGATTTTTTTTAACCTGTAGCCCCTTCAGGGGACTTCCTAAAGGCTGTGGGGGAGGGGTCTGCAAAAGTCCCCCCTCACACTGCCAGCCTCTTAATTCACTGCCGCAGCCCATCCCGGGCTGATTTTCAGGCCTGTTTGGGCCCGCAAAGATCAGTGTGGTGGCCATTTTGGAGGCTGCCACGCATGCTCAAATGGCCTCTGAGAGGCCTGGCATGGCCTAGGGCCTTGCAGAGGCCATTTGAGCATGTGCGGTGGCCATTTTGTTTTCAATGGCCATTTCAATTTTTTCTTTCATTTTAAAAAATGGTGCCCCCCTTCAAGTGGTGCCTGAGGCACGCGCCCTGCCTGCCGTACTCTAGATATGCCTCTGTGTCGAGTCAGTGTTGACTCCTGGCAACCACAGAGCCCTGTGGTTGTCTTTGGTAGAATACAGGAGGGGGTTACCATTGCCATCTCCTGTGAAGTATGAGATGATGCCTTTCAGCATCTTTCCTATATCACTGCTGCCCAATATAGGTGTTTTCTATAGTCTGGGAAACATACCAGTGGGGATTCGAACCAGCAACCTCTTGTTCCCTAGGCAAGTTACTTCCCTGCTGCGCCATTAGGTGGCTTGAGGAAAGGTACATTCCCACTGTACATTTCAAAACAATGCAATTGTAACATGTGTGCTTCTTTGTTATGGAAAAACTGTTATAGAAGGACTCCTCAGGGTTCAAGGACATTTGCCCCCCTCTCCTGTTCAATTGTAGCTATTCCCCTGGGTTTGGATTAGGAATCATACACTTCTGTTTGGAAAGGGAAAATTGCAACCATCATACAAGTTCACAATCCACTCAGACTATTTTTCATTATTTTGGCACCAGGGGCTTGTTGATGATATCCCTTTCCCCACTTGGCATCAGCCCATGTTTCAAGGTCTCCCATAGTTGATAACTGCTGCACTTTTCTGCAAGCAAATGTAGATTGTATTATATCATGTACTGCTTACACTGACATTTGCTCCATGATCCAGCAAGGGAAATGCTTCTGCATGCAGATTTCATTGCCAGATTGGAATCATGTATGCAGACTGCATCAGGATGTGCATCTGCATTGAAAGATAAATACTGATGTGTAACATCCAATTTGGCCCCTATTCACACTACAGGGTGTCAGATTACTGAACCAACTGCACTATAGTATAAACTGGACAGCCAACTGGGAGTGACTTTGCACAATAATAGCAAGATTTGCCATATTGGTTCAGTTCAAAGGTCCATCTCTAGACCGCTGTTATTTATCTAATAGTGACAAGTCAGAAGCTTCTGATGATTTTACAAGGAGGACATGAGGGCAATAGTGTCCCTCTGTTCTTTGTCCAGAATCTTGTAATCAGGTATTCTGCCTCTGACCCTTTTTAGCTTTCAAAGCTAGTAGCTGTTGACAGAAATATTAATGGATCATAGGCCTAATTATTTTGAAAAGCCATAGATATTACCCCATTTTTAGAAATGAATTATGTAAGTTAATTATGCATTGTGTGAAGAATTATTTCCTTCTGTTGTCTGGAACCTTCAGCCAATCCATTTAACAGGATGGCCTGTAGTATTCTAAAAGAGAGGGAGAAATTTCACATCTCTTGAACTCATCAAGAGGTCAGGGAAGATGCTCCAGCCCCTGATCATTTTAGTTGTCCTTTTCTAGTTCTACCCTGGGACCAGCCTGAGCAACCTGAAAAGTCTAGAAGTGGGTGTACTCTCAATTTTTATAAGGGTCTTATGATTCTTGCAGATTCATTTTCACTAACCATATAATTCCCAACACTGAATTTGTCATAGCACACTGAGCTGAGATTTTAAGCAAGCTTTCTCTTGCTTAATATATATTTGTTCCAATATATTTGTTCTAGATAGTCATAGTAAATTTAGATGATATCAGTATATATGATGTTAGGATTCTTTTTTTCGTCCCAGTGTGCATATCGTCCACATGTTTTGACCATGTGCATGAACAATTTAGCAAAGCTTTTGAATAGGTTTTTAATGTTTCTGGCTTCTGAATATATTATTTCATGTTGAAGCTGCTTGATTAGTTTTACTGTTGTGCCAGCAATTTTTATAAAGCACATGTTTAATTATAAAACTGTTTTGTGAGTCTGGTCCTGGTGGAAAGGCAGGTTACAAATTAAGCAATACTTTTAAACTTATTTGCTTGTTCAATCATCCTATCTGTTCACATCTTTTCAGGCATCATCTGTTTTGGATTTTGCTATCCTGAGTAGTGTGACCAGTGCAATTCTATGAATATCTATTTAGAAGGAAATCCTTCCGAGTTGAATGAGATTTTCTCTCACGTAAGCTTGGATAGGGACACAGCCTAACTCATGTTTCCTCTTTTCCCCCTTACTTTGAATTGTGCCAAAAGAGTGTCAACCACCTCACGTCCCTCTCAGTGAGGTGTATGATTTTCCTGTGCATCTAATCTGGTACAGGATGTAATGGCTGGACATGAACAGGAAAGTGTTACCTATATTTTTTCCTAAATACTTTTAAATGTTGTCACCTGCCATGAGCCTTCAGAGATAAAGCAGGTTAAAAGTAGAATGGAAATAAATCAAAGCAAGGGCTAAGGCAATAAAGAGCTTGTAAAGTCCATCTGAGGAATACTATGTGTGTAATTTAAAAACCTCTGTGGGCAATGCTGTTCAAATAGCAGTGTCATGAGCAACTTCAGGAAGAGGTCCTGAACACTTCTGGTGACTGCAACCCCTTTCCAAAAGAGGTAGTTAGGCATGCAGATAAATTATGCAAGTGAAGAAAACACACCATGGCTCAGTTTTCTTGCACAAGTGACTTCATGCTTTTCCTCTCTGCTACTGAAACATATTTCCATTTTTGTGTGAAAAGGAAAGTTATAACTATAAAAAGCATGGATTTAATTAGGTATCATGCAGCACCTGTGTAATGCCCACTTTAAAAAAATGAGAAACTAGGGGAAATACACAAATAATATATTTAGCACATCCCTCAGGGTTCCTGGGCAGATGTAATGTCAGAACACCTATCTATCCTAGATAGTGTATGTACCTTAAGGCTTAAATGAATTTGTGGAGTATGCAGATTTGCACAAAAATTGAGGTGGGGGGATGGAAAGTCTATCTACCATCACCATTTAGCATCACATATACACTGTGGTATGAAGGCAGAACTGGCAGAATCTGCAATGGACCTAACTATCTGGATTAGAAAGACAAACACAGAGCCCTTTCTCACGATCAGTGAGAAAGGGCTTGAGGGAGGAAGCCTTAAAAAGCTTACCTTGTCACAGACGATCCTCTTTCGTGGTCTGGGTGCTGAGATAGTGTGCCCAGACATACAGCTGCCTGACTGGCAGTGCGGAGGGCCGGGAGGGCAGGATGTGTTGCCCTGCCCCAGGGACTCCCAGAATGCACTGTGCAAGTGTGCAGTTCCTTATGGGTATTTCCCCAACACTGGCCGGGTTCCCCACAGTCTCCCAGTCCCATTGGCAAGCAGCTGGTGCTGGGGACGATTGGGAAAATGGGGCTAAAGGTAGGGGTGCGCACAAAACCGGTTTGCTTGAACTGAACCGGGCATGTTCAGTTTTGTGTCCCCTGTTCATACCCCCCAGCTTGTCTTGAATTCAAGCTGGTTTGGGGGCTCTAATTTTTAAAAAAATGGCTTTTAAAAAAACTTTTTACACCCACCACTGGGTCCAGGTCAGCGGCGGTGGCAGATCTCTGCCATCTCCCCCTCTCTCCGCCAGCCTTCTCCCATTCTACCAAGGGCCAGTTCAGCCCACTTTCAGACCCTTCCAGCCCTTCCTCCAGTAGTGGTGGCCATTTTAGAGGCGTAGCCGGATCACACATCCCTAGCTAAAGGAGCACTCACTCCCTTAACCCCATTTAAGAGACAGAGCTCTTTGCCCCTGTGCTGTGCTGTGCTGTGCTGCTGCCAGCAGATGCTCAGCAGATGCGGGCTCACAAGGGCAGGCTATAGTGGGTTTGGCTGCCTCAGCCCACTCTTGGCTGCTCATATAAACAGCCTCATTGAGTGTTTCTCCATTAGCTTTTCAGTCTTTTACCAACACCATTCATTCCTCATTTATTATAGAGAATCTAGATTACGTTTGTCCCAACCTACTACATTGTACTGTGTTGTTTTGCTTCTAAGTGCGGATTGATACAGTTGAAGAGAACCCCTTTCTGGTGTGCTCTGATGAGAACAATTATCTCACTTGGTGCAGAGGATCGGCCAGTGACCTGGTTGATTGGCATGGCCTGTGTTGTATAACCAGTGGTGACTCAAGACCTCTGTGTGCCTGAGACAGGGTGTCCCAAACGAATCGTCTTAGCCCTTTTCCTTTAAAAAAAAAAAAAAGTGGAAGCAGGTGCTACCCTGCTGGCACTACAATAATCTGTTGCCTGAGACAAATGCCTTACCTCGTCTCGCAGAAGGGCCGCCCCATGTATAACCTCACTGTTCTGCATTACCTCCTTTTGCCCACGCCTTTACCATTCTCTCTATTTTCTAGTCCATCTTGACAATGTGACACTAAAGTCTGCAGCTCTATAAAGGTGTTGAGAATGCTTTCCCTTTGAATTCCTGCTGTGCTTTGTGTCTTTAAAGAGAAGATTTAAATGAAACTGACTATATTTTCCTCTCAAATCTCTGCTTGTCTGTATATTAATTGTGAACTCCAGACTCCTGTGTGGAGGCCATCTGAGGGCACTGACCAGAATTCTAGAAATATGAATGAAGTGTCAAATTAAAGCATAGAACATGCAGATTTGTTTAAAAGTAATGAATTGCTAATGGGCAAATGCAGAAATTGACAGGAGCTAAAACAAGGACAAAGCCCGAGGTGAACACAAACTGGCTATTACCTATCAGTCTGTGAGCCCTCCAAAACTACTGGGATGTCATAGAAGCCAAAGGTCAGAGCAGACAAAGCTTTGGCTTTAGTTCACTGAAATGGGAACATGCAGATTTGAGACATTCCCATTTGAAGCAAAGCTTGAGAGGTCCAAGGTGAAGAAAGGGTACAATGTAGGTTAGAAAGCTGACAGCTGGGAGAAGACTGAAGATAGCTGTCAGCTAGATTTAGTGCCTCCCATACTGCTCAGTGAGCTGCTGATCCAAACAAGAGCCACACTTGTTACTTCAAGCACTCTTTGTGAAAGTGGGGCTGCTCTGTGGCTACTGTGTGACACTGCCCCCATCATTCTCAATGGGAGCAGCATGGCAAATGCAAAAATGCACTGTGTAGCAGGCATGGAGCAGTCTCACATGGTATCAAACAGGGTAAGTGGGGTATAGAGTGGTTTGGAACCAATGAGTGTGCCTCTTGCTTGGACCTAGGCCATCACAATCCTAGGCCATCACAATCCTAAGCCATCACAATCCACTGTGATGTGGCATCTAAGTCTCATAGCATAGACTCACCCACAGGTGTGAGACCAGGTCACCAGGTGGGTGTTGGGCTAGAAGATCAGGTCCGTGACAGGAAAAATGTAGCCATGGTCAACAAGTCGAGGTCAGGAACCAAGGAGTCAAGAGTAGGCATCTTGATGCCTCAGTTCCTGACCTCTGGAAACAAAGATTCAGGATCAAAAAAATCCTAAAATCATACCTTATATGGAACAAGTATCAAAATATTTGACTCCTCACCACTCATGCCCTCCAACTATGGTTTTTGAATATAAAAACCTCTACTACTATGACATCTTTCTCTTGCACCCCCTCTTGCACCCCACCTTCTTTGCCTTGTGCTCAAGCCATCCCCAGAAAGGACCCCCATCCCAGGTAGCTATGAAAAACACCTTTGCTCCATCTCTCTCTCTGTGAAATCTTTTGGCTCAAACCAATGTCCCCCTTCCTCAGCACTATAATATGGTTAAGGCATATTAGGGGAAGCCTAAGGCATTACCAGAGAGTCTGTTATCCCTAATGAGATGATAGTTTCCATCCAGTTTGCTAGGTGCTAATCTTTGCCTTAATCACCCTCTTTTCTCATTCTGTATCCCTATTACCCCTCAATAAAGCAACTCTTTGTTTTCAATACACGTGTCTATATCCTTTTGTCTCCTCCATACCAAGATCAACATTGCCTAGTATTTTAGGGTTAACATGGATGTATACTGATTTGCACCCATTTGAAGCTAATTTCCCCCGCTTTGGGCACAGCATAGTCATGAATGGGCACAGCATAGTAACTTCAGATCAAACCTGGTAACTTCCTGGAGAAGGGCAAGTCACCAAAATTTGCTCCACTGATGAGCCAGGAGTGGAACTGTGTGAGCTGAACTGTTCCTCCCATTGCACCGGTGCTTTGTTTATCAAGGTGTCAGCCACTCGGTATCTCTAAAGGGGGGGCAACACATCCCAAGCACAGCCAATTGTCAGAATCAACAAGTCTCTTTTAAGCTACCAGAAGTCTTCAGAGACCATAACCTAGAAAGAGTTAGATAGATATTACTTTATGATGAAAGACTGTGCCTGGTACTTTGTTTGTCAGGAAACTTTATGAATGGGTCTCCCCAATAACGCTTTCATAAGTTGTTGAACAGTTTCCCCCAACTTTAATAGTAGTTATGAGGTCCATGCTCAGGATTCCTCCTTACAAAGTGTGCCACACAACTGTCTTCCATTTTTTATGGGTTTCACTTGTAGGTACCTCATTTTTATCCACCCTCTATAAGAAACTGCCATACATGTCTCTAAGAATCTTGCCCACTTTTACTTAGGGTCTGTGTTTGGGTAGTTAAATGGCAAATGTACATAGAATAGTGCCCATTGTGAGCCAGGACATCATGGAGAATGTGCATGCATAAATAGAACAGAACAGGGGATTTTTTAATATGCACCAGTCAATGTGCAAGTATTCCAGTTTGGTTGGAAGATGTTAGGATTTCATACATTGACTAATTAATGTGAATTGTATCCAAGTGGATAATGTGGATATTGGTTGAACAATGTGTGGATACCCAAATGATATTGTAACTGGCTCCAGTGAGAGCTTCCCTTCCAGAGCAAATAGCAACTGTGGAAGGTAATAGTGATGCAAAGCCCCTCTACTCATATCACAGTCCCAATCCAGATCACTCTACGCACAGAGAGATGGGGGTGGGGAGCAAGAGCATGCTATTATTTAAGTTATAAAAAGCAAAATCATGGGCTTAACTAATGTGTAGTTTGGGTCTTAAGCCGTAGTACTATGCTCATTTACTTGGGAGTAAGCAGCATTGAACACCGTGGTACTTCTGATTCAATATGCAAAGAATTATCTTGCAACACAGAGAGAAAAACATGGCCCTCTGCTATGGCTTCATGTGTGTGAATTTCTTTGTACCAGTTGGCTTGAAGTTTCTTGGAGAAGGAAGTCTGCTGCTGTTTTAATTCTAAAAATCACCAGACACACAACCACATATACACTGATTAGAAAGGTTAAAGAAGCAATTTTTTTAAAAAAAATCTTTTAAAATCTAAGTTTAGGAATGAAGACTACATTCAAATCTCATGGCAGTAGTCTCTAGTGCTGCCGCTTGAGAAAAGGATTGTTGGAATTGTATTTTTAAATTGCCTGTTTGAAACCCCAGGGGTGCAAAGCGTTCAGAAGTGATTATCTCGGATTCTGTGAGAAGTTTGCCTTTCGGACATATTGGAGGGCAAAGGGCATTTAGAACAGCTCTGATCCGTTGTACCGTACTTGAAACATTCAGTGTCAGGGGTTAAAGGTTGGGATCTGGCCAGATTAATAAAAGAAAGAAAAGCAACAATAGAGGGTAATGGAAAGCTTCTCTGAATACTAGAAAATCTCTTTAAAACTTCAGTTTACTAACACAGTTTGAAGCTCTGGCTTTCGTGGAACAAATCATATCTACTGAGACCAGTTTTCTATCTCATGTCACATTCAGCATCCAGTGTTTAGTTGGTTTTTTTAATGTCATGTTGAAACATACCCAACCAGCTGCAGCTCGTGGTACTTGAAACTACAAGGATTATTTGAAGCAGTATGCTAATTAAGCTTCATTTTTATACCACTATGTAATAAAGACTATTGCAGTTTGCTTAAATTATACACAAAAACAGATCTCCCTACATTTATTTATGATGTTTACCCCTGCTAACTTGGCAAAGAGGCACCTTTTAATGTGGTGATTTTCTTTATTTAGCAGGGGGAGAGTAACTGGCCCTATCCACCCCCAGCACAGTACTTCCAGTGACTGTTGCTGGTGTCTCTCTTATGTTTATTTTTAGATTGTGAGCCCTTTGGGGACAGGGAGCCATCTTATTTATTTATTATTTCTCTGTGTAAACCACCCTGAGCCATTTTTGGAAGGGTGGTATAGAAATTGAATGAATGAATGAATGTACAATCAATTCAAATTTTTGAAGTGGGAGGATCTGTTGAAAGACTAATTGGACAAGGAAGGGAGCTGTTTACTATATAGCATTTACCACAGTACAATAAAGTTACCTCCCATTCTCACTTTAATGTGATATCTTCTTAGGGCTGCAAAGTTTGATCAGTTAAAACATGTTTGATTTACTAAAATGTGTGCTGAATAATCAGACAGATTATTAAAAATACATATGATTTATATGTAAAAACTACGAGTGCGTAGCACCATCTTAAAAGAGGTTCTCTTCCTTTGCAAACAAAGAGAAAGCCTCTTCTGAGATGATACCTGCTATGTATGTGGTCATTATTTAAAAGCATTTCCCAGGTGTCCCAGGTTGAGGCAGTGGCCAGAAGTGCCTTCTATCAGCTTCAGTGGATACACCAGCTGCGTCCGTTTCTTGAGATGAACGACCTCAAAAAAGTGGTACATCTGCTGGTAACCTCCAGACGGGATTACTGCAATGCGCTCTCTGTGGGGCTGCCCTTGTAATGTAGTCCGGAAACTACAGTTGGTCCGGAATGCGGCAGTCAGGTTGGTCTCTGGGTCATCTCGGAGAGACCATGTTACACCTGTATTGCCTGGGCCCTCGGTATTTAAGAGAACGTCTTCTTTGTCATGAACCCCACCGCCCATTGAGATCATCAGGAGAGGTCTGTCTGCAGTTGCCACTGGCTCGTCTGGTGGCTACTCAGGGACGGGCCTTCTCCGCTGCTGCCCCGAGGCTTTGGAACACGCTCCCTAGTGAAATAAGAGCCTCCCCATTTCTGACAGCTTTTAAAAAGTCTTTAAAGATGTATCTGTTCACCCAGGCTTTTAATTAGTAGTGTTTTGATTATTTTAATGCTGTTTTAAAATATTGTTTTACCAATTTTAAATTGTAATGTTTTAAACTTTTTGTTTTTGTTTTAACTAATGTTTTACTTTTTCTGTTTTTATTTTGTTGTAAACCCCCCAGAGATGTAAGTTTTGGGCAGTATAAAAATATGTAAAATAAAATAAATAAAATAAAATTTCCAATGAGTATCACAATTGTGATTACTCATTTTTACGTTGCATCGTAACAGGGCTGTTCTCTGTGGGCAGTGTTTTAGACACCTGCAGAGAAATGGACAGTGCTGAACCATCTGTGTTACCCTGAGGAGAATGTCAGCCAGCATGCCTTGCCTTTTGCTTTAGAGTACTGGGCAACACCCAAAACAAATTAGTCCTGATTAATCCCATTGAAATAAATATAACCAAAGTCACTCATGACTAAATTGTTTCAATTTCAGTGGTTCTTGGTCATGACTAACTAGTCTGGATGTTGCCCATTGTTTTTACCTCTTTGTAAATTTATGCAGCTATGAGCAGTCTACTAAAACCGATATAACTGATCAACTAGTAGGCCAACAGCCCTACTTATTATGCTGCTCTAGGATGTCAGTACTCTCTGGCAATGTAATGTCAGTTACATGACACATTAGGGTCCCCTGCACCGTAAATTCCTCACCTGCTGCAGAATATTGCCTTCTTACTTCCTCCAATCATTGACTGGAAATGAGAGAACACATGTTCTTCCCATGGGATAATCACAGTAACAGGTAAACTGCAGGAGTTCTCTGCAAATGACTCTCAGTAGGGCCTAGTGCAGGGATACTCAACATTGGGTCCCCAGATGTTATTGGACTTCAACTCCCATAATCCCCAGCCCCAGTGGCCTTTAGATGGGGATTATGGGAGTTGAAGTCCAATAACATCTGGGGACCCAACGTTGAGAATCCCTTGCCTAGTGGAAGTGAACTATTGGTATCTTCCCAAGACCTCCACTACAAGAACAGCTTTCCAGCTTTGCCACATGTCACTTTTTTCAAATACATAGAACGTATATGTGTAGCCATGTCCTACTCCCACTATATTCTGTTTTGTTAGCACAAAGTTTTATATTCCCTTTGGTAAAGATTCAATTTGGGATGAAATTTGGGTGATCTTGGTGCTCACTCAAATAGTAACTCGCCCAGTTAGGCACTTGATTTGAGTTGGACTTTGAGTATATTATATATATTCAAATTCCTACTCAAATCAACTGCCTAATGTTTCAGTTCCTATCAATCATTTCCTGATTCAAGGTATTCCTGTCAAGAGATGCCCATCTTGAACTGTGATTTTCATTTTCAGAGTTATACAGAAATGATTGCTAGTTCTGTGATGACAACCCTGCACTGGGCTTTTTGCATAACTCTTGGGTGACCTCATTCAGCACATCTGATCTATCATACTTTCGAAATGCACACATACTAGTAGGGTTGCCAACATTTTTACTGGCACTTGCTCCTGTGCCTTTAATAGCTGCCTGATCTGGAAACACAGAAGGTAAAATTTCTTATTTGCATACTACCTACTATTTTTTGCAGATCAAACAACTATTAATGGAACAGTATATGGCCAGATTTTTTTTTGGCTAGCTGAGAACCCTGCCTACTACATTGATCCCCAGCATATCCATATAACAGACATGGGGATAGTGAGCAAAAGAAGATCCTTGACAGTTTGGACCAAAGGTCTGCCTAATTCGAGATGTGACAACTAAAAGTAACTAGCCAAATACGTCTTGGAACCAGAGCATGAGGGTAACAACATTTCTTTGCTACTTCTCCCCAGAATCTGATATTTAGAAGTACAGGTGAAACTCGGAAAATTAGAATATCGTGCAAAAGTCCATTAATTTCAGTAATGCAAATTAAAAGGTGAAACTGATATATGAGACAGACGCATTACATGCAAAGCGAGATAAGTCAAGCCTTAATTTGTTATAATTGTGATTATCATGGCGTACAGCTCATGAAAACCCCAAATCCACAATCCCAGAAAATTAGAATATTACATGGAACCAATAAGACAAGGATTGTAGAAAAGAACAATATCGGACCTCTGAAAAGTATACAGTGTACTGTGCTTGATTGGCCAGCAAACTCGCCTGACCTGACCCCACAGAGAATCTATGGGGCATTGCCGAGAGAAGGATGAGAGACATGAGACCAAACAATGCAGAAGAGCTGAAGGCCGCTAATGAAGCATCCTGGTCTTCCATAATACCTCATCAGTGCCACAGGCTGATAGCATCCATGCCACGCCGCATTGAGGCAGTAATTGCTGCAAAAGGGACCCAAACCAAGTACTGAATACATATGCATGCTTATACTTTTCAGAGGTCCGATATTGTTCTATTCTACAATCCTTGTCTTCTTGGTTCCATGTAATATTCTAATTTTCTGGGATTGTGGATTTGGGGTTTTCATGAGCTGTACGCCATGATCATCACAATTATAACAAATTAAGGCTTGACTTATCTGGCTTTGCATGTAATGCATCTGTCTCATATATCAGTTTCACCTTTTAATTTGCATTACTGAAATTAATGGACTTTTGCACGATATTCTAATTTTCCGAGTTTCACCTGTATGTTGCATCTTAACATAGAGGTTCCATGCTGAGGACCATTGCCATGGTGCAGTCCAAATGGAAAAAGAGTATTATTAGCGTTGTCACCTGTCCACTCTGTCCCAAATCTCACTGTTTGGTACCTTTCTTTCCCCTCTGTTGTTTTACTCTAAATTACATAACCAGGAAGATTTTCAGACAGCAGGCTTTATTGCAAGTTCAGGGTTTAACAGATACTCCAATGCAAAAAGAGGATTTTTTTTTACCCTGGACATAAATCAGACTACGTTCCAAAACAGAGGGGGAAGCCTGAATCATCTGTGAAGTGCTCTCTGAAATATTGCACTGACTTCGGGGTAAATCAGGCCACTATGTGGATGCACACCCAACCTCCCAAAGTAAAATTGCGGTAAAGTCGCTGCCTGAAAAAACTCCAGGAATGTGTGGTGTTTTCAAATGTGGGCTACCTTTAATATCCCTAATAGGCAATTTCAAAATCTGTTGTGCAGCAAATACCATGCCTTTCATACTCCTCCACTGGTCTTACTCCCTGGAAATGGAAAGGATACATATAATCCATGTAGTAAGATTTCAGCTTATCAGACTTCACCCACACCCCACCCTCTTGTGTTAAGGACACTCCTATGAAAATGATTAATGCAGGCAAGGACTTTTATGATAGTGCCCAGGTTCAAGTTTTCAGCTTTTAAAATTCTCAGTATGTGCATACTGATCACATTACCTCTGGGAAAGCTCTTATTAATCTCAGTGTCAGAGCTGTTTCAACAAATCTACTGTAATAATGAAAAGTCATCTTATCACATTCTGCTCTCAGTAAATTTACTATTCTTTGATAAGGTTGCAAACAACTGGTAAGTAATTGATCTGTAATTAGTGTGGCAACTGCGCAAGATAGACTGTCCTGGGATTTCCTCATTTATCTGCCTGGTGCTATGCATTCTACTCGGTAATAAATTATTCAGGCTCTCCTTTAAATACAAATGGTTTCATGCAGCCCCTATTATTTAAGGCACTTTCCGAAGGTGGGAATATCATTTAAATTTCTGATTATGTGTCAGCACTGGCATTCTTGTAGGAGAGATCGTTTTTCACACCCGACTTGCCATGCACTTACTTAGCATGCCATTCCCTGCCTGATTCTTTGAATGGGAGACTAAGAGGAACTCTTTGAGCTTTTGCTGGCTTGCCCCATTTATCACTTGGCTGCACTAAGCTACTTGATAAATGTCATTTCTGGAACTCAGTTCTTGGGGAGTTATACCAGCTAAGAGCTACAATACAGCAGGGCATCACAGCATTGTCAGTAGATATTCCATTAGTAAAGAAGTACATCAGCTACGATAGCTTATTAGAATATGCCGCACATTGCAGCTCAGTGTGGCCCATTGGCCTAATGTTCCCACAATATGAGGCTTCGGTTGCTGTAAATCAAATCCACCATTTGGCTTCTTGCAGTACTCGGGAGAGATTCTTGATAGATATTTAAGGAATGACGAGGGGTTATTTGACACGTCATGCAATGGACAGGAAAAAACTGTGCCATCATTGTGGGAATCCCCAACTAATGCTTGGTGAGACTTGGGGAGACAACAGGTGCTAACTAACTGAGGATCTACTACTTTCTTCTGGCAATGGAAGACTGCATTTCCCACCATGGCAGCTGTTCAGGAGGACCAACAGCTGATTCACAGAGATGTTCATCACTGGCATATCCTTGCAGAGGCAACATTGAAGATGACCTGGGAGGCTATGGACAATTTTACATATGTATCTAAAAACTGCCAGCACGCACATGGTGTCCATGCATGCATGGGTGGCATTTGTGTGGACAACATGGTGTTGCTGACTCACACATTCATGGATGCCATATGCGTGCTGGCACCACATGGAGGTACTTGGGCCAAGCGCTGCCCCAGCAGGAAGCTGCAGAGGTGTATCGAGGGGAAAGAGCGCCTAGGGCAAGCACTAAAATTGTGCCCCCTGTCCAAACATCTGACACCCATCTTTCAGATAATTTTACCATAATATCAGCTGAAAAATACAAGTCAAGCTCGTTAATCTTTTAATATTTCAAAAACTATTTAGCAGTGGATGTAGCCAGACCAAAAAATGCTGGGAAACTACAAATTTAAGTCTGCTGGGGCTCATGAAATACCCAAATACTATGTGGAGGTGCACTTGGAAAACTAAACAGAAGTGCCTGTCTAATTCTCTACTATGCATTGTAGCAGCTGTATGGGGGTAACAGAGAACATCTCTCAATGGGATGTATAACAAATAAATCAAATTAGGGGTATGCCCAAACTGCAGTCTGAGCACCAATTAGGAGTGGGGAGCTTTAAGAAAGAGGAGAGCAGCACCTGCTTGAACTGGTGCTTGGACTGCAGTTCAGGCACACCCCTAATTTGATTTACTATTTTACATCCCATTGAGAGCTTTATTAGGTCCCTTCATACCATGTGTGTGTGTGTGTGTGTGTATCTATTATAATTTTTATATTTTTAGAAATTTAAAATGTTTTATATTTTATATTATGTTTTAATTCTGTACACCGCCTAGAGATTTCAATATTAGGCGGTATATAAATTAAATAAATAAATAAATAAATAAATAAATAAATAAATTTCCATTTTGACCAGATTGAAATTAGTTTGTATTTGTAATTGTTGCTACCTCACTGTTCTGTTCCCTTTCCCAGATAATTATTACATTTTACATAATCATGTGCATAATTACATAATTATTAACATGGCATTTTAAATATTTATTTCCTGTATTTCTGACTGCATGATACTTTATATTATTTAAGTTTAAATAATATTTATTATATTATTATATTTATATCATGTTTCTTGTTGAGAGATCTCATATATGATAAAATATAATATAAATTTTGGTCCTTCATTTTGTGTTTAGCCAGGGCCTATCATGCTCTCCTGTTCTGAGCTCCATATTACAACAGATCTTCCTGCATCACAAGAAATGAGAGCAGTAGTTATATTTCCATATTTCCAGTAGTCCATATTTGCCAGGAATGAGAAGCAGCAATTCTCTGTTACTGTGTCAGATGTTAGGTGTAGAACTAACGGAGTTGGCAACATTTTCCTCTTTAAGTTGCTGTTAGAAGAGAATGCAGAGCATGTAGGTCAGAGAGGTTGGGGTCCCAGAGATATGTCACAACCATAGGGATCCCATGTTCAATAATCCATTGGTACATTGTGGAATGAAAGTGTGCAAAAAAGGACCTTAATTTCTCAAGTCTTATAAATATAGTATAGTAAGGAGAGACTCAGTTTGAAAGCCTAAGAACATATTAGTGAGTTTTTAAAAAGAAAATTAATAGAAGCGCTAACAATATGCTCATTAAATCTGTTACTGGAACCAGGATGCTTAGAATTTGGAATTAGACTAGGCAAAGGGAAAAGAACTTTAAGGTCTAAATAATTCAAGCTACTTTGCCCCTTGTTATTCCCATTAGATCTAACCGAGTCAGTCTGTTGCATATCTGCCCTTCTCTTACTTCTATGGTGTTGTTTGTTCAGTATTCCATATCAAAGTCAAACAGCTATAGAACTTCCTTAATTAATACAAATGGGAAACAGTAAGGACGAATCCCAGGGTGCTTAATGAAAGGACCAACAAATAGCCTTCCATCAGCCAACAGGAATACCATCGTAGTCAGCCACTGACCAACGTATTAATGCTGCATATGTACAGTTCAAAGAAACATGCATGCAGTGAGCGGCTGCATTTCTGCTTCAGCAGTGCATGGTCCACACAAGGAGGCGATGTTTGATGTACTCTCCTTTGCCAGAAAGCACTCTGTGCAGCCTACAAGTATGAACCTGTGGGTTATGTAACCCTGAGAGACATATTTGTGGGTTGCACAGAATACTTCTGGGGAAGGGGAGATACTGTATGTACAATTGCCCCATTCCTCTGTGCACACCAGTGCTGTCAATGCAGGAATGTAGCTGTTGTATGTGAACTTTTTTTTTAACTGCACCAGGGCATAGTGACAATGGAGCAAGGGGGGATTATTGTCCCCCATCCATCAGGGTCTGGGGAAGCCACCAAGTCTCCCCCTTGCTCTTGCCCAGGGGCCCCTTTGCCCCCTCCCACACCCAACACCTTTCCTCATGGGACCTGCTTTCTATTTGTACTAATACAGGTATAGTGCTGGCAAGGCAAAGTTGCCTTCTATTCTCTTCTGCTTCAGTGAAAGTAGAACATATTCAAATAGTTATAGAGAAAAAAAATAGATATAGTATTGGTATGGAATGATGTTGTCCCCTGCAAAATGATAGCTTGTGTCATTAATGATAAAGCTGGACCACTAGTTCAGCTCAGCCTGAAGTACAATGGATGTCTTCTTATTTGTCATCTTTATGTGGGTGGCTCAAGAACCAGTGATAGAATTAACTCTACAGGCTGCTAATGGCTTCCAAGAGTACAAACAAGAATACCTATCTTAACCAGAGGTCCGCCTAGGTAATTTCGGAGCCTGGACCTAAAGGCCTTGGGAGGCCCCGACCTCCCTGCAATCATCATGCTCGGCTGGGCTACTACACCACACAGGACAGACTAAAGAGGATTGGGGGGGGCAGGGGCTGTGGAGGCCCTGGACTTTGGCCCGGAAGTCCAGGGATAAGAGTACCTCTGATCTAAACTGTTCTTTTCTGTGACAAATGTCCTCAGTTCCCTCTTTAGTTCTCTTAGATCTTGCATTCTAAACACTTCATCCTTTTCTCTGAACCCGCTCCAAGTTGTCTTAAATTGTGGCAACCTAAACTGACCAAGAGAGGTCTATACAGTACTGAGTACAACAGTGCCATTATTTACTTCCCATTACATCGATGCAGTGTTCTTGCTAATTTATCCCCAAATGGCATGTGCCTTTCCCACAACACCATTAAACAATCCAATCCATGACTGTCACATCTATTCTTAAAGAAAAATAGTAGGCAGAGCAACGTATATGGAGTTACAGGGACATTTTCTATATTAGGGGACTGAATGGTGCAAGATTAGTAACTAAGGTATAAAATCCTTTGTGCTTAGGACCCCAATTTAAATCCAGCCCAGAATAGTGTTGACAGAGATTTGTTCATGGTGAGCCTATTACAAAAAACTTTTATTTGGAAATCTCTATAGATGGGCTAAGAACTGAAGGAGAATGGATCATGGAGGTTCCATAGGGAATGCTGTCAGTCAACAACAAATGAGGGGTAATGTTAACTGCTGCTGCAGATGCCTTGCCCTCCCCACAGAAATGGAATGTATCAATCTAACATCTTGTGCTAGAAGATAATTTGATTTACAACCTATATGTAGGTAAATTTCAATAATATGACTGATGCAGCTATATGACAGTTTATTTTTCATTTGTACATTAGTGGTTTTCAAATTGTTTTCTGGGGAAATCTGGAGTTCCTAAGAAGCCTCAATGAGGAGATCAGTAACAACAAACATCCCTGAAAGATAGCTTGTCTACCACTACTGGCACTGTGCTGCACTATGTAGCCATAGGTGTGTACTATGGAACTCTCTCAGTTCACTAAGGGTGATATGCCATCCTACAGATCTGACCAGTGCCCTATGTGAACCTAGAATATGTCCCAGAATCCTTTGCCACGCTCAGGGTTTTCATATTTGAAAACTAATGTAACAGTTGCTCTGGCTTTTCTGTAACACAGACAATTAAGGGTTAAATATTCATTAGTGCTGGCTGCCATAGCATAGCCTAAGGTAAATTATGATAGCCTGAATGGGATTGGCCACTCTCTGCACTCTGAAACAAAGAACTGAGAGAACAAAGAACTGTGTTGATTGGTCACCTAAGCTTTTTCTTCATACACAAATAAGCCAAGCTGAGGTAAATTTCTTTCCTTTCAAAATCTGAATAGGTGCTGCTATCGGGAACATTTTCTTTCTAGAGAAATGTATGCTAGAGTTATATTCCATTGCGGTCAAGCTTTAATACCAAGGGGACAACTGGCAGCCTACAAGCTGGGTTTCTTGCCCATTAAGCACTCTTATCGAGTCCTTATTGGCCATGGGAAATTGTAATTGAAGTGCACTAAAAGAAACAAACTTGCTCGCTTTAAAGAAAAACCAAAAAGTGTGACAGGCAGACACTCCCCACTTTATGTTGCTCTTTAGGTTTTGCATTAAATGCCTCAGAGAGTAGCTATTTAGAGACTTACTATAGACCCTGGCTACCCTTTTGGCAGTCAGGTTGTATGACAAAACAAGTTACCCCTGCTAACTTTGCAAAGAGGCACCTTTTAATGTGGTGATTCTCTTTATTTAGCAGGGGGAGAGTAACTGGCCCTATCCACCCCCAGCACAGTACCTCCAGTGACTGTTGCTGGTGTCTATCTTACGTTTCTTTTTAGAATGTGAGCCTTTTGGGGACAGGGAGCCATCTTATTTGTTTATTTCTCTGTGTAAACCACCCTGAGCCATTTTTGGAATGGTGGTATAGAAATCACATAAATAAGTAAGGAAGTAAGTAAGTAAATAAAGCATATTTTCAGTCCCCAGAGCACTGTCTAGAAAACAGAGCTGGCATCATGAGAATACCAGGAAAGGTTATTTCCATATCTTATACAATAGTATCTGGACTAGATCCATTTTCCCCTGCCCCATGCTCTCTCTGGTTGTCATGGTCTTCATTTCTTAAAATTAATTATTAATTCAATTTTCTTCAAGGGTGTACATCTAAGGCAATAGACACAACAACTCAGTGACCACTTCAAAATTCACATAGGGAGTGAAATAGAATACTTTCTATTTCAATCCCATGCTGGAAGAAACCACTTCATGGTTAATAAAAGGGCACAAGTAAAAGCTGATTATATTAGATATAGTAGACACAAATAAGAGGAGATCACGAATGAAAGAAGTAAACATATGGGCAGGATATTTTAGTGAGAGAGAAATGAAGCCAAATTCACTGACCTTTATTTTAATTTTCTTCTTTAGCTCTGAGTCTTATGTGGAGCTGAGGAAGTGGAATGTACTAATCTCAGCTGGCCACCAGTGTCAAGAAAGGTATAAAATCTTCCCAAGCTGGGGAAATTGAATGCAGCCAGGACTCCATTTAATCTTCTCCTCCTGCAGCATCCTTCCAAATAAAACTCTAACTCTTCTGATTGTTTGTCAAGGACTAATAAATGAACAAGAAACTTGCAATGCAGGAAGGCACTTTAAAAAAGTGAATACTTTTCACAGAAAGAGGAGTTCCATCAGCGGAGTATTGTGAAACACTGGGGGATACGTTTTCATATTAACTAAAAGAAGCACTCTTTTTCGCACTCCATATAAATATTTGCTTTATTGGAAAGCTTCTCAGTTCATTGTTACACCATTTGATACCCCCCTGCTGAGTAATTTGGGGCTAGTATTAGAAAATATAGTGGCAAGGGGATCTAACTGCGTTCCAACACAAAAAGGTCTGCTTCTGTTTTGTGAGATATTTATCTTGTAAATGCATAATTATAAATACTACTGGCTGGGTTCTTAAATTTCCACACACAAGCTACTCATTTACACTTATATAGTACCTTCCTGCTGAGAATATCAAGATGCTCTGCATATATTAATAGCTTACATCTGATGGTAAGCTCATGTATTTAACCCCATTTTGTTAAAGTGAAAACCTAGCCTAGAAATGTAAAAATTATTCCAAACTATGTTTGCTGTGTAAGGCCTAGGACTGGGAGCCTTAGCTCAATGATTTATTATCTTTTTGTGTGATCTCTCCAGATAATTTAGTAAACTACTTACAATGATCTTCTCTATTGTTCTAGCTTACCCATTTTTCTCATCACTTAGCAAACTGGCAGCCAAAGCAAAGGCCAGGAAATGTTCCTTCTTCTTCTATCAAGGGCTATAAAGAAACTCAGGTACGATTGGTAAAGAGCACCTTGATTTTTACTATTCACTTAGAAACATCCCCGTGGAAAAAAGTGAAACTAGAATCCAAGACAATTCTCCATGCAGTTACAGCAGTTGTCATGTTGCAGTACCTGCATGAAGCTACCACAACAAAAAAACTGGTTGCAGCAGCACCCACACTCTGGCAGTGACATTCTGTCTGCAACGAAAATTCCATTCAGGTTTACTGAGGTGATAGCAGAATATTTATAGTAGAATATTTATTTCCCCCTAATCAAAATAGACAAAGTAGTTATGCACAGCAAACCCTATACTCTGTTTCTTAATATGTACATAGAACTTTTAATGTGCAAATTATTTACATAGGACTTTTAATGTGCAAATTATTACAATAATTGTTTTGGGGTGGCTAGCTATAAACCATTGTGTAAAGCAGGGCTTCACAATTTCAGACCTCCTACAGATGTTGGACTACAACTCCCAGAATCCCTGACTTAGCCATTGTGCTGGGGATGATGGGCGGTATAGTCCAACAACAGCTGGATTATTGGAGTTTGCAGCCCTATGGTAAAGTATATGACTCTTTCTATCTTACAAATAGGAACTGAACCCCATGGTAACATGCTCAGGGCCATCCTATGAGCCTACAAAGTATAATTCGAAGCCAGTTCTCCTATATTTGTGCTCATTAAACCACATTGGCTAAAAACACAAGTACCACTAGCTGCTGAAGAATGCTGTGACAACACTTTGATGTCTCACTTTGCATATGAAATCGGTTGATCAGCAGATAATATAAAGTAGCTACAAATTTATGTATCTATTTTATTTTATTCTATTTATAGAATGTATATTCTGCCTTCCAGCACTTGGCCTCAAGGTGGCTTTTAGTAAATAGAGTTAAAAATATGACAAATAATAAAACTGCACAAGAGCCTTATTTCAAATTTATCTATGAAATCTAGGCCAGCCATGAACTTTACTCATTTCAAAAGCCTAAACTTAATGCTGCTGCAGACTCGCCAAGACTGCCATAATTTCCCAGTGAGCCGACAAAAGGGGCACTCTAATAGCAGCACTGGAGTCAAGTATGTATTTTAGGGTTAAAAAAACATTCAGTTTAGGAGAAGAGTGAATTGCTTACAAATTCATTCATGCATCAAAAAGCATCAAAATTGGAATTTAAGAGGCCCACAGTAACTGCTGCAGCATGTAAGCAATAAACAAGTTATGCAGTGGAACTTTGGGGACTCAGGTTCAAATCCCCACTCAACCATGAAACACATTCAGTCATCCTGGGTCGTCAGCCATTCACTCTCAGTTTAAGTTACCTTATAGGGTGATGTAAGGATAAAGTGGGCAGGAATAGATCACCCTGAGTTTCTTGGAAGGACAGGATAAAAATGCCTGACACCACCACTACTACTTATACTACTACTACTTATAGGACCACTTTTGAACAAGAAGTTCTCAATTTTACACAGAAAAACAATAATGAGAAGAGAGTTCCCTGTCCCCAGAGGAATCACAGTCCAAAAACAAACACAAGGTAGACATCAATATTAACAGCCACTGGAGGGATGCTGTGCTGGGGGTTAAATAAGGACAGTTGCCGGTAGTGGATGGTATGCACTAGGGCTTGGGGGATGCGGTAAGAGCCAGTAACAAAGAGGAGGACGTTACAGCAACAGGGAGGAAAGCTCCTGTTTTGAAGGATTTGCAGACAGGGGCTGCTTGTAACTTTGAGCTTTGTGTGTTTGGTGAAAGTGGGGTGCAGGCCCTCCCACTTTTACTGACTGGCCATTTCTGCCATTTGCTCTCCCCTTCTTAATAGAAAGATAATCACCACTTTGAATAAGGTGCCACTTTGTTCAGTTAGCAATGATCATAAATGAAATAAATGAGTAAAATATTGTGCTTGCTTACAACTCAGTCTCCAGGCACCCACAGTCTCCTTGATCTTTCAGCTTCACTTTTTTATGCAGAGGGAGGGGATTGTGGTGCTGTGATAGTGCACATACTTTTCATGCAGAATGTTCCTCATTGAATCTCTGGCATCTCTGGGTAAGGCTGGGAAAGAACCCTGTCTCAAAGCCACTGCCAGTCAATATAGATGCTACTGACCTGAATGGAACAATGACCTGGTTTGTAGTGATCAGCCACCCCTCCCCTAAAGAGTTAACCAGAAGTTAACCCTGTCCTGACTGACAGGCTGGTGAACTCCAGGGCGCAGCCAATCAGCACACCAGGTGGGTGGGACCTAGACAGCCATTGAGAGAAAGGAATTCTTTGTTAGAGGAGAGCAGAGGAGAACTTGTGGCCATGAGAACTGGCTGCAGGAGAATGTCTCTGTGGGTCCTGGGAAGCCAGGAGGGCCAGAAGCTTGAATTCTCAACCAGAATATGGTGAGTTCAAAACAAGGAAGCCAGAACTTTGGCTTCGGGGAGGTTAGTCTAGGGAAACGTTTATTTAGTCAGACTTTGTGTTAGATTTTTGGTTTCTTTTGTGTGTGCTGTGCATATTCCTGATACTGTTCTATTGTTTACCTGTAACATAATTAACCTAAGAAACACTAGCCTTTGCCCATCCAGCCAGGGTGTTGTGAAAGGCTCTGTAAGCTTTTAATTGTGCTTTTGTATTTTCCTACCTACCTGTTCCTTGCAACTGGGTAACCACAATTTTTAAAGTATACTACTCCAACATCACTTGGGGTACTTTTTGAAGTAATCTTGTAAACTACTCAGTATTTTTACCTGTAACCAAAAGCTGAGAAAGCCTCAGACAGAAGCAGTCTGTAGCATTTGAATAAAACTGTTTTTCTTTTTGTTATTTTCTTTTACAAGCCTCTCTGAGTAGATTTTTAACTCAGGATAAAGTGGGGGCTGAAGGGTTTTTTTCTCCCTCTGGTGCAAACACGCCTTAGGTGGTCAACAGCGTATCAGTTTTTTTCACCACGTTTAGGATTGCATGTAGAGGATTTTTGTGTACTTTTCCAATAGCAAAAGAAAGAGAGTTTTCCTTGGAATTCCACCTCAAATCCAGGAAGGTTCAAGCTCTGTAACAGAGAGGTTAAAACCATTTTTGAATCTACCAAATTAAAGCAGAGTTTTAGGAGAAGCCTAGCCATGCAGCTCAGCAGGGATGATTCAGCATTTCTTTTCCTCAAGTGAAAGGAGACAAAGGCTTTTAATCCACTACATGGCTCAATATAAGGCAGCTTCACATGTTCAGCTTGGAAGTTCATTGATGGGGGCAGTGGCCACCCAGCTGCAAGTATCTGTTTTATCATGAGATGGCTTACCCAAATCAGTGAGAGGGGAAGAGTTCTCAGAATATCAGACTTGCAATAGGATTCAACATGCGGCAAGTAAGCTCTATTTTAAAATAAAGGAATTCAATATTTAGAATTTACATCAAATCAAATCTCATGTTCTGAAATACTAACAGAGACAAACTACATTCTGTTTTCGTGTTTCCTGGACAACACATATCACTACACAATTCCTCACTCTGGTCAGGCATCAGAGGAAACATTTGCAGGAAACCTTTGAACCTCAAGCATCAGCATTAGAATTAATAGAGACATTATACTTACTTTGGATGCATGAACAGACGTGATACTTGAGGTGGATTGTTGCCATGCGTGTTCTTCATTCTTAAAGATAAAAGTGATGTTTGGTTGAGAAATTGGGGCTAAGGGTCTTTTTGTCTCTTTCCTTTTCCCTTTAAAAGATCCCATGATGCATAGCTTGTTGTTTGGGGAAGTTTTCTGGGGTCTTCCATTGTCTCTGCCCTTTTTCAAAAGGCATTGTTACACACACACTACTCAGGAATATTTAGGGGACACCAATAGCTAAGAGACAACCACAAAAAACTAAAAGTCTAGTCTCTGAAAGATTAGCCACTCTGACAACTACAGGCTTTGTCCCACTTGGACATAATGCAAATTACTATTATGCCAGAAAAGAACCCTAACACTCCAGATCATCACAGAATTCATTACAAGGCTACCTGAGGTATGAAGCAGAAGATCCAACATGCTACCTACATGGGGTATAACTTATAAATGAATCAAAACATTATATGAAAAGACAAAGTACCATTTTATTTTATTTTATTTTATATATTTGCACACTGCCCCAAATGGTATATATGGGCAGTTTTCAGCAAAATAAAACAAATTAAAACAGAAATTAAATCCTTAAAACAATTTAAAATCACAAATCTAGTTAAAAGGCTTGGGTGAATAAATGTGTCTTTAGAGACTTTTTTTAAGCTGTCAGAGATGGGGAGGCTCTTATTTCAGCAGAGTGCATTCCAGAGTCTCAGGGCAGCAACAGAGAAGGTCTGTCCCTGTGTAGCCACCAGATGAGCTGGTGGCAACTACAGACAAACCTCTCTGGATGATCTCAATAGGTGATGGGGCTCGTAGTGAAGAAGACATTCTCTTCACTAAGTAAGTGTCATGTCTGCCCTAGCTCTTAATGAAGAGCTTGTGCCCTAGCTCTTCATTGACCGACTGCATCAGACTTCACTTTAGATTTGGGTATAGCCTATGGCTACAATTTCACCGCTTTCTCCCTGGTTTTTGAAGAAGGCAGTGGCCCAGTTCAGACATAATACAGAACTGAGTCCAATGAACTCGCGGTTCTGTGACCCTCTTTCCCTATTCTCCCGTCCACATTCGGATGACAAGAACTACCTCTCTGCAGTCAGTGAGACTTCAGAGAGGTGGGGGAGCTGGCTGCACTGACTTCCTTCTTGACAGGACAGACCGCACAGCCAATCGGGCCAGAGGGAGGGAGGAGCTTCCACCCTTAATTCCAGTTCCGTGAGGCCCAAACTGTGGTGCCAGCATTCAGATGTAATGCTGGCAATGCAAAACTGGAGTTAAGAGTGGTGAAACTCCATTCTGATTGAAGGTTCAGAGTGGAGTTTGGCGAGGGAAACCGCAGGTTAAGGATGTACACGAACCAGTTTGTTTGGTTTGGCACGTGTATTGGGCACTTCCAGTTTGACAGTGGAGTTTGACAGTGGACCACTTGAGGGTGGCAAGGAGGCATGCTGCCGCACTGCACCAAAGATTTTGAAGACAGCACCAGTGGGGAAAATGTGGTGGTTGTGGTGGTGGTGTAAAAGCATCCTCCCTGATTTTTAAAGGTAACCTCCCCCACACCGAACCGGCCATTGCCGGTTCGTGCACATCCTATCACAGATCCCTTTTCTCCTGTAACTCCAGTTTACCGAATTCAGACATGCAGCTTTGGAACTGGAGGTGAAGTTTCCTATTTTGTCTTAATTTGTCATATTGACTTTGGCCCTAGAACTTAACTAAAATCATGCCAAAGCTTTGTCCTGTTAGAAGGAGGCTATTTCTTTATGCAGCATGGTTAATTTCTACTAGATATCATGATCAGTAGGATTCTGATAGATATTTAGAACCATGATATGCCAGTTATGTATTCTCACTCCCTTTCTACCAACTCCCACCTATTCTGAGGATAGAAGTAGCATGAAAACCCAGTTGATTTTCAAGCATTTCCATGTACTTTTTTTATTTTATTTTATGGTATCTCATTAATGAGTTTTACAGCTAAGATGTTTGCTTAACCTTCTTCCCACATGCTGTTAAATTCATGCTGTTTTAATAGCTGCAAGTCTACAATATCAGATCACTCCTTAGGAATATTTGCATATGTGGTAAGATTATCCAATTTGCCAACAAGTGAGGTTGCAGTCCCTTGTTAAGTCACTCATTTTGATGATTATTTCTTTTCGAATTGCTCCCAGGGGGTAGATCTCCAATCAGATCTTGCCTTTTCCTTCTGGCCAGCTTTTCCACCCTTCTCCACCACTAAATGTTTGTGACTGAAAGAAATTCATTTGTGCTTCTTTTTGCAATACAGCTAATGACAGGTGAAGGCCAGATTTAAAAATTATGGCTGACATTCTTTGTAGCTTCCTGTGGAGGTTGTTAGTACAGTGGGAGCTGCTGCATGCTCTTTTAAAAAAAGAGTTCACACAATTGAGTAAGAGCACTCTTACAAAAATACTGGAATTGCACAAATGAGGCTACATGATATATGGCCATTGTTTCCAATGGCCATACATTGCGCACATCTGTGTTTATGCAATTCCAGCATTTGTGTGAGAGCAGTCTTGTGCAAATGCATGAATGCTTTTTTAAGTGCTCCCATGGTCCTAAAATTGCTTTCATTAAATATTATTAATTTTTAAAGCAATAAAGCACTGAAAATTGACCTTGGCCCCTGCACACAAAGTAATGGTTAGTTCCAGAGGACATTTGAGTTGTGCACCCCTACAGTAGTGTGTCCTAACAATACCACTTAAGGACAGTTTTGATATCATTTTCAGGTACATTTCCAATCTTCCACCTTTAAGAATGCACAAGTTCTACAATATTTACCTTTTTCCATCCAGGACATGGAAAGGTATTTTTTTTGTTGTTGTTTCAGCTTGACATATTGTTATAGATATTGCCTAGCCATTCCTTTTATTTGTTAGGTTGATGGGTGCCTAATCAGCCAGGATGATCAGTTGATATTTCATCAATGAGAGTTAATGACAGAACTTGGAGAGATCTGCACCCATCTATCTGTGGGAAGAGTCAAAGAAACAAAGCAAATCAGAGAATAATTTGAACTGAGAGAATTTGAGAGAGAGAGAGAGCTGAAGGATTTCTAGCTAGAGTTAACTAGAAATTGGCCTGCTGTTTGGGAATCTGAAGCAGGATGTGCTGTCTGCTGAAATGAATTTATTTGTCTTCATAAGGCTCTGCTTTTATATTTGTAAATAAAGCTAATATTATAAAGATACAATTTCCAAGGCCATCCAAAGGAAACTGCTTTTGGTATAAGGCATTGTCTCTGGAATCTTTCACTGCTCAAGGAAGTGAGGGAGCAAGTAACAAGATGCAGTTACCAATCCTTTCTCCAGAAGGACTATTCTATATCTTTAAACTCACCTTTATTTCCTAGAGTAAATAAATACTCATGTGGAATAATGAGTTTTGTTGTATCCATATCTCACACATAATTTCTCCCTTATGTTGGACACCATGGCTCCAAAGGTCATAAGAACACAAGAACAGCCCTGCTGGATCAGGCCCAAGGCCCATATAGCCCAGCATCCTGTTTCACACAGTGGCCCACCAAATGCCACTGGAAGCCTACAGGCAGGCGCTGAGGGCATGCCCTCTCTCCTGCGGTTGCTCCCCTGCAACTGGTATTCAGAGGCATCCCACCTCTGAGGCTGGAGGTGGCCTAGAGCCCTCTCACTAGTAGCCTTTGATAGACCTCTCCTCCATTAAGTTATCCAACCCCTCTTAAAGCCATTGAAACTAGTAGCCAACAGCAAATCTTGTGGCAGAGAATCCCACAAGTTGATTATGCGTGGTGTAAAAAAGTACTTCCGTTTGTTGGACCTAAATTTCTTGGCAACCAAAGCAATTGAACAACCAAACCACCATTGGTCATGTGGGAATGCTAAACAGTGGAGGCACATCCAGCAGAAATTCCAGCAACAGCACAGCTGTACAGAATAAGCTGTATTACACCAACTCACAGCATTTAGCCCAGTACTGCCTGCAGCAACCAGCCACAACTGTTCAAAGGGTCAGTAGCTGACAGCCAGAATAACACTCCACTAGTACAGTGAACAAAGATACACCCACACAAGGAGGTCACATAGCTGAGCAGATGTTCAAAGTTGCTTAGTCTCTTGCACTCTCAATTCGTCTGCACAACAATAATAGAGGATAGCTGTGCATCATTCCTACAACATACATGGACTGAGCAAGAGGTTTCACAGCAGGAGGCATGCCTCAGGCCTCCTAGGGCAGTCTGCACATGCTCTGCAGCCCACCCAGCAGAGACCCCAGGAGTCTGGCACAGGCTTGCTTGGTTTCCATATTTATGCTCGCTATTGTGGAGGGAAATGAAAGAAACACACACTAAGTTTTTTTAAAGCTTTTATTTAGAAGAAAAAGAAAAGTGTTTTTAAAAATCAATTATAGTCTGTACACAGTCTAATTACCCAGAACTAGGGCTGGGGGTCGGCGGGGAGGGAAGAAGGATGAGGATAGATCAGAGCAGAGTTTATTTCGCAGAGCATACCAGAGGCAAAAGGCTGCTGAAGCTTTGAGTACAGAGTTCCAATAAAGGGAGCGGGGCTGGTGGTACTCCAAAGCCCATGTCTTGGCAAAAGGTGAGGAGACTCAGCTACTCCCAGATGTTCACCCAGTGGTGCTCTGCTCTGCTTTGCTTTTCCAGCTGCTCCCTTCTTGTATTACAAATATTTATATACTGCTCATCAACCAAAGTTCTCAAAGCGGTTTACATAGACAAATAAATAATATATACTAAGATGGCCCCTGTCCCCAAAGGGCTCGCAGTCTAAAAAGAAAAATAAGGCATATACCAGCAACAGCCCCTGGAGGGATGCTGTGCTGGGGTTGCATAGGGCCTGTTGCTTTCTCCCTGCTAAATATAAGAGAATCACCACTTTAAAGGTGTCTCTTTGCACAGTTAGCAGGACAAACATTTTAACATGTTATAATTAACTGATAAAATTCCATATGCTATGGAGGACACTCTGAGCCCAGATTCTACATCCCACACACCAGTCTTATCACCGTCAGCAGGTTCTTGCTGTAGAAAAAAATCACCTCTCTCTGTTCGCCTTGGAGTGGAAATTGCAGTGTGTCCATGGAGAAGAAAAAACCAGCCCCTGGAGGGACATGGATTTGGGGAGCTAGGAAGCTCTCAAGGCTATTCTGATACACATCTAAGGGTCAATAAGCATACCAAAGAGGAGCAAATGGCCAGATGGCCCAGAGGCAATTAGGCAAAGAGGTATTTGCAGCAATGCCTCTAAGCTTTCTTCGCTCATCCACCTCCCACAATACCCCCCCCCGGCCCGCCACCAGCCATAGCCAGAGTGGTTCTGTTCACTTGTGGCTTGGAAATATGGGGCAAATGGATGGGCTGTGCACAGAACAGCTGTGCAAGTACACCCTGCTGCACCAGTGCAACACTAGTCTGGAGCACAGGCTCCTGACTTAGTAGAACTAGCTAGTGCAACATTTTGCACCAGTGCAGCAGTAGTCTGGAAATCCCAGGTCCCCCTCAAGACAGTAGACCCCCTAGGACTTCCCAATGGTTTAGGTTAATTTCTCAAACCACTGAGTTGCATGCATGAGCATATCCTTGGCGTTGTGTACTGTCTTATTTAATCTTTAAGAAATAGCTGCAGGGTTGTAAATTATATTAAGGTCCTTAATAACAACATTTAACTTTACATATGTAATAAGCATTTTGTTTCCTACCGGTCTGTGAGACTCTTCACATGATTAGTCTAAAGAGCCTCTAGGGGGTTTGCGGGGAAAGCAGGCTTCGCCCGCAGACGAGCAGACAGTCTGCTCTGGGCGGCCGCAGTGGCCACCCGCACAACTGCCAGCTCCATCAGGGAGCCGGCTGGGGCTGGGGGGTTCGGGGGCCACGCGGCCCCCGGAAACTCCAGCATGCCCTGCACAAGTGCGCAGGGCATGCTGGAGAGACTGCTTTTTCAGCCTCCCGGCCAGGGGTCTACTCATCAGTAGCCGCGGCATGGAGCCGCGCCGTGGCTACTCACTATTTAAAAAACCAGGTTTGCGGAGCGCTCGCTCTGAAAACCCGGTTTAAGGGGCAGGCTAGCCGCTTGTAAGCCACCTGGCTTGCCTGCGACCCCGGTGGTTTACACGAGCAGCAAAAATCGGGCTAGGCTCTCCTAGCCCAATTTTTGCTGCTCGTGGGAATAGCTTCTGTGTCTGATTCACTATTTGTGCTGCTACCTCTGATCTCTACCGCCCCTTCCTGTCTCTTTTGCACAGACTGCTGGGATCTGTAGTACTGCAGGAAACTCTGTAAGCAGCTACTACACTACACTTGGTTATAGCAGTTTTATACTATTCTTCTCTTTAGGACAGTGGTTCTTAAAGTGTGTGCAGGCTTCCAGCAGGGGACTCACCAGAGAGATGTGCAAGGCCCCAAGTTCCAGTTTTCTGCAGTTGGCAAAGCATTCTTCCCAGAAGCAAATCTGCTGCACTAATTATGGAAGCTGCAGAGGGACTGGGAATATATAGGTGCTTCCAGCCACAGCAATTCCTCACCACTTCTTTTTCCTTGTTTGGCTGGCTTTCGGAGGGTCTAATAGTCCCCTCATGCCAGTGTTGGAAATGGGCCAGTCCACAGATCTGTACACACACAAGAGGCCACATACATGGAACTGTATACAAACATTCTGTGCACTTGTCTGCTAAAGAGATAGAGGGTTGCTGGTGATCTGAATGCCCCGAAAGGTAAAGCAACGTTAGAAAAGGACTCCAGATTCAAAAAGTATGAAAAGCAGTGATTTAGGGCCTTCCCTCTTTTCTAAAAGAAAGCAAAGTTGTAATTGTTTAGAGAGCTTTGTATATTTTCAATTGTTTGAAGGAATGTGAAGATTTAGAGCTGATGTAGAGGATAAGAATAATAATTTACAAAGGTAATAATTAAACCACGAACCTGAATAGCAGAAACCAATCAAAATGTGCATAATTAGATTGTATCTGCTCTGTAAGACTGAGGCTGTAAATAGCCCCAGTGGGGCCACAGCCAGAAGGCTGAAGTGTTTACAAGACTCCAGATATTTTCACCAAGTTCATCATTCCTGTTGCCACAACTATTGCTGTTATTGCTGGATGTGTTCATTAAAGCCGGCAGATAATTTGTTTCTCCATCTTTTTTGCTATCGCAGACGTACCTGAGAGGGCAGTGGGTGTGGAGTAGCATGATTTTAAGGCAGGTTTATTATACACTGTTATACTGCCAAGTCAGAAGAGTTCTAAAGGGTATATTTATAAATTGCTAATGGTATCTCTACTGAGCTGCAAAAAAATAATAATTCTCAAAGCCATATCTACTGTATGCACTGAGTAACAAGCATAACTCATAAGAAGGGAAATACACAAGCACTCTTTGCATGGGAACCAGAAGGGCAAACATTCCGTGCAAGAAGCTGAGGGCCAAACTATACATTATGTTGCATCTGTAGTGTGTATGTTTAGCTTAAATAGCAGCAATTGGGAGCAGGTGGTGGTGATGGGTCAGGACTGTGGCATGCAAGGAGCAGGTATTTAATCCTTTTTTCTTGCACCTATTTTGACTAAGGCAGCAAGCTGCTATTCTGGGTAATAGTTTTATTATTATTATTATTATTATTATTATTATTTATTTTCTCTTATTTTCTCCTTCCTCCAAGGAACCCAGAGCGGTGTACTACATACTTAAGTTTCTCTTTCACAACAACCCTGTGAAGTAGGTTAGGCTGAGAGAGAAGTGACTGGCCCAGAGTCACCCAGCTAGTATCATGGCTGAATGGGGATTTGAACTCGGATCTCCCCGGTCCTAGTCCAGCACTCTAACCACTACACTGTGCTGGCTCACGCTTTTAGATGACAAGTCTTGAATAAGCAGAGTCAGCTTCATGCTTTGGAAATCTCATGGAATACAGATGTTAATCAAACAGTCCTTAGAACTTATGTGGACTCTTATATATCCCAAGGTAGGTATATTTATGAAGGACAGCTCCTGCTTTCTGGGCTTTATCCCTGGTAAATCATTAATTGATATGGTGGGCAGGGATACGTTGCTACTGCACACCTTGTCAGGGCTGCTGTTAAGTACTGGAGGTTAACATAAGAACAGCCCTTCTGGGTCAGGCCCAAGGCCAATCTAGTCCAACATCCTGTTTCACACAATGGCCCACCATATGCCTCTGGGAAGCCCCCAGGCAAGAGGTGAGGGCATGCCCTTTCTCCTGCTGTTGCTCCTCTGCAACTGGTATTGAGAGACATCTTGATTCTTAGGCTAGAGGTTGCAAAAGCAGCATTGCTGCATTTATTTCCATTGTGATTGTGGATAAATGTGGCAAAGCTGCTTGCTCAACTGCTGATTCTTAACAGCGCCAGGCCTACCTTCCAGGTCTGCAACACTCCCAGTGTGGTGCACAACGGCTGCATACCACTATGCTTTATGTTGACAGCTGTCCCTCCTTTGTCCCTATTTTTACCTCTTCTTGATACCTTTAATTTTTTTTTTCACATGAGCTGCTAGGGTTGTCATTCATCAGGCAGTGGTGGCTGGTGGTTCCTGGGACTGGGTGGGTGAAGGGAGGGTGCTAGACATGCCAGGTGATGGGTGGAAGCCACAGGTAGCGATAGGTGGAGCCTGGACTAGGTGGGTGCCTTAGCCGTAACTGGCAAAATGTAGATTTGTAGCTAATGAATGGGATCAAAATACACAAAATACACAAAATACACACACACAAGCCCACAAATCTCAACTGGTCATCAGCGGAAATACAGAGAAATATTGAAAACATCAGTTGCTTTATAGTGCTTATAGTGCTTAACTACAGTAGTTTATAGATTTGTATCTAATATGGCAGGATCGAAACACAAGTACACATACACACAGGAAAAGAACTGTACAAGCCACAAGTAAAGCACTGACCATCTACAAAATGCGAATTCTGTAAAAAGTAAATGCATTTAGTGGTGTGCACGGAACCGCGGCATTCCGGTTCGCAGCCGGGGGGGCTCTTTAAGGGTGGGGGAGGGTGCACTTACCCCTCCCACTGCTTTCCCCCCGCCGGCGCTCCTTTTTAAAAAAACATTTGGGGCGGCAGCGTCCCTCCCTGCTGCCCCTTCCCCCATTCCTTGGCAAAAGGCTTCAGAATGTGCAATTGCATGTGCGTCCGTCGTGTGCACTCATGTCTGATGTACGCACACACACGATGTGCACGCCGTGCGCATGCGCAGTCGCACATTCTGAAGCCTTTTGCCGAGGAACGGGGGAAGGGGTGGCAGCGTGGTATTGATTGATTGATTGATTGATTGATTGATTGATTGATTTCTATACCGCCCTTCCAAAAATGGCTCACGAATAATAAATAAATAAATAAGATGGATCCCTGTCCCCAAAGGGCTCACAATCTAAAAGGTATCACAATCACAGGTATGCTGCCGCCCCAAATGCTTTTCAAAAAAGGAGTGCTGGTGGGGGGAAGTGTTGGGAGGGGTAAGTGCACCCTCCCCCACACTTAAACAGCCACTCCCGACTGCAAACCACAACACACACACCCCAGCAAACTGGTTCACAGTCCTTTAGAATGGCCTGCAAACCGGTCCGTGCACATGACTAAATGCATTCTGGAGTCACCAGGGCAGCTCTGTCTGCCTGATTATTTCAAAAATAAATACTACTACTAATAAATAATAACAACAAGAAGAAAAGGGAACTTTGAGCCAGTGTGGTACCATGGTTAGTGTGCTGGACTAGACTGGGGAAATCCCCATTCATGAAACTCACTGGGTGACCATAAAACTCACTGGGTGACTCTGGGACAAGCACTTATCTCTCAGCAGAACCTTCCTCATAGGGCTGTTGGGAGGGTAAATGTAACCATGTGCAGCATTTTGGGCTCCTTGGAGGAAGCACAGGCTATACATGAAAAAACAAATAAATCTACATATGCCACAGGTAAAGCAGAAACCAGTTACAAAAGTGGAGAACAAATGTATTTTCAGGTTACAAGGGCAGCTCTGCCTGCCTATTTAAAAATGCATACATACATAATAGAAAAAGCACAGGTTTTTTCAGTGATGCTTACTTGCAGCTCCTGTAACTTAGAGGACACCATGGGAAGCAAAGATGCATGGGGACACCCTCTACCTACTCCATGTCTGCTGAACATCTGGGTGCCACTCTCTGCTTGTCTTGGGTAGCCTGGATGTCCATCCTAGGAAGCAACAAATGTTTTTAATAGATATCACTTCTTTAATCCTTGCCCAATGAACCATAACCCCTAGTGGGCATATTAATGCTACAGATACTGCCCTCATTCCAGAGAAAAACCTGGTTGGGTCTCTGCATATTAAATGGATTTTAAAAATTATTTTCCTTCCAACAGAATCAATTCCTTCTCTACATACACCACATCCACATAGAAAACCGCGTATGCAATTATTTGACAAGCAGTTTGGACTCATAAATCCATGCATATGCCATGCCCTAAAAGGACTTTCTGGCTTCTTATGCCAGTTTCTAATCTAATTATCCAGTCTTATAGTTTGCTGCTCCTTCCAATGTTTTTATAGAATGTCATTTTGGGAATGGGCCATAATGTTTTGCATAGATCAGATCAGAGAGCAAGGGGGAGAGAGCAAAAGTTGCATTCCTCCCCTCCAAACATAAAGAAAGAAGCCAGGAAAATATCAGACTTATCAACAGCCAGCCAGCCAGCTCTCTAACCAAAATGGTGACTGGATTCTTCTGAGTAGCTAAAAGGGAAAAAAAGACCCCCACCCTCTGGGCTCTGTGATTGTCTGCTTGAGGAGTCAATCAGTCTACTCCCTCACTTGAGTGTAGGGCAATCATAGGACCGCTCACTTTATAAAAACAAAAGTGAGCATGTTTATCGGCTCCTGCCTTATTAATATTTTAAAAGCTATGGAGGTTTTCATTTGTTCTGTGCTGCCATTGCCTGCCCTTACAACTCTAAAAGCAGAAGCAGGCTGCAAGCAAGAGCAGCAGGGGATAACAGAGGGAGGCAGTAGGCACACAAAATGGAGGCAAAGACAATGTGGCTAACTGAGAAATTTAAGTGAGTACCACCCACTTTGCCCATAGATAAGATTCACCCCCACCCCCCCACCCCCGCCATCTTCAGTTTCTCTCCAGAATCTCTAGAAATTAAATTTCTCAGTGGGTGGGTGGATTGTGTCATTTGCCCTCCTAATGTCTGAAGAGGGCTAATGTGATGCTGTTGAATGACTCTGGATTATGCCTTTTGCTTTCAGCAATCCTGTAAAAACAGTGATTTCTCCATTCAAGCCAGTGTGGTGGTATAGTGGGTACAGTGTTGGGCTAAGACCAGGGAGGCCACGATTCAGATCTCCACTCCTCTGTGAAGATCATGGAGTGACTTTAAGCCAGTTACTATTACTCAGCCTAAACCACTTCACAGAGTTTTCTGAGCTTGACATGAGGGGAGAGCTATGTAAGCTGCCCTGAGTGCCTTAGGTAAATATAATCTAAAATGATAAAATTATAAAGAAATAAAAACTAAATGCATTTTAACTTTAAGTGAACTCAGTAGTGGCCTTGCGTCTTTATTTGAAATTTCTTTCACACACAAGCCCTATTCAGACATTGTGTTGTATGAGTGTACAATGTCTGTATATGTGTTTATGTTAATGACTGTACCTTTGTACACTTTAAAAATGAAACTTTGTACCTTTAAAAATGAACCTGGGTACAGACCCCCTCAGATGCAAGATACAAATAGAAACTGTACTGCTGTATCTACCATAACATATGAATAACTGTATCTGTGTACAGAAATGGACCTAGCCTTATTCACACATTATGTTCAACACTTGTGCAACAAGTGAGTGATATATGCGGATACAGATCTGTACACAGGTACAACTATTCATATGTTATGTTGAATACAAGTACAATAGTACACTTCCTAGCTGTGCCATGCATTTGAGAGGCCTGTATATACACAGGTTCACTTTTAAAATGAATGCAGGTACAATCATTCACATGGATATGTGTACAAGTGTACAGGCATCTGTACACTCATATAACATAATGTCTGAATAGGGCTCCTGTGTTTACTGTAATGTAATTTCTGAATAAGACTCCTTTGTACTCTGTACACTCATTGTACGAGTGTTGAACACAACATGTGAACAGAGCTATAGGCTTGCTGAAGCCTGAAATTGCACCTCTGCTCCTGTAAGAATGGGCAGCTGGCCCTTATTGCAGGCTAACCACAGGGTTTATGTTTGGATTGGAAAATATCAATCTGTGTATAGGCTAAGAAAGCTTTTAAGCTGTTTGTCTGTGTGAGTTGTGCCTGAAGGTTTCACTGCTGCTATATGTAACATTCAAGTCACTAAATCACTAAACTGTGTTTTTCGTAATAGAGGTATCCCTGCTGGAGTGGTTCTGCAAACCTGGGATTGGCTATGCCTAAATAATTTCCCATTAATTTTATTTGAAATGCAAGAAGGGTGCCTGGATTTAAAGCATATTGTACCTTGAGCTCTCAAAGATGTTGCTCCAGGGTATTGGTGCCTTCATGCTGTTATGCTGCTGTCATTAGGCAAGTGAAATCACTTTCTAATTTCTAAAGCAAGAAAGGAAAAACAGCTTTGGCAACTGATAGTATACGGCTACTATTTTGTTTTTGTTTTGAAGCAACCCTACATGATAAGAGCATAAAAATTACTCACGCCTCTTGTGGCTTCCTCTAAAAAATTGACCATACTTGATTACTTGATTTCCAGTGGGGAAGGGAACAGTGAGCCCCCAACAGGTCTACATAAATACCTTGTTTCTGGTATTGAAATCTCTGCTTTAGCTGACAGAAATGCAGTTTGTTGAGAAATGCTACTGTTTTGGCCATGAGGAGTTAGAATCATCTTTAAAAACAGAATAATTAATACTTGGCATTTACGACGTAGCACTTCAGGGTATTCAAAGCACGTCTCAAACATTATTTCAGTAATCCTCACTGAAGAGGTAAGGCATATTCTCAGGTCACAAAAGAAGTCTCCTGTTACAAGTTCCAGAAAAAGGAGGGGGTGGTAAGAAGTGAACAGAAGGGAAATCCATGTGAAGTCTCCCAAGGTGGTGGTAACACTCACTCCCATCTTAGGTTAGGACTGTTATCCCTATATTGCAAATGTGGAAAGACTGAAGGTGATGAAGAGTGTCTTGCCTAAGGCTTCTTGCTGTGTTTATAGCAGAGGCAATATCTCACCAGGATTCTTTCTATCTCAATTCTTTTCGTGCTATGCTGAAGTACCTCTGACTATTCTGGTTATAATTTAAAATTTGTCTGATATTTAATGATCTCCTCCAGGGCCTATATGGGTGTGCATATGTGAAAGAGGAAACTTTACCTGGGCCCAGAGATCCAGGGCCCCCCAATGTGGGCTGGAAGCCCCTTCCCAACAGACCCAGTGTGATGTAATGATAGACCCAAAGGCCGTCATGACTGGGCATAATTGAAAACCCAAGGTTGAAACCCCTTGGATTGGACTTGGATCAGGGAGCCCAAGCCAAGGTGTTCAGTAAGTGACCTTGGGCTAATCAGTTTTTTCACTAGTCAAACCCAACCCACATGTTTGTGATGATAAACTGGAGTAAATTTTATCATCACTCAACCTTGTTGGAAGAAAGATGATGCATAAATGTGAAAAATGGAATTTAAAATGTGAATATATTATGCTATTCCAATCTGTACTGTGCTGTCTTTATCTCAGTCATTGATATCTGAGGTAATTTCTGGGCTGTTGCCGTTTAGTTTTCTATCTGCCACTGATAATGTACTGTGGCTTTTTCTGACATGGGTGGAAAAATAGCTTATCTTCCTCACCCATGACAGCCTTTTCACACGTTAAGGTCATGCACTTGAGCAGCCCTACCTGAACTTGCACAGCCCTACCCTCGTAGGGCTGCTTGTGTGGAGCATTGGGATAGGTCCCAAGCTTGGCATTCTTCACCAGAGTAGCCCCTTTCTACCCCACTCCCTGGTTGTACAAATGCTTGGGCTGCCTGCAGCCCAAAGGTTTATAGAGCTGGGTGATAAGAGCACCTAGCAGTAGGGAAATCCCCCAATGCACTGTGCTCCCCATGTGGTGCATTGCAGGATTTCTGGAAGTCAGGCTTTATTCCCCCGGCCTCCAAATGGCTGTGCCACTCACCATATGGCAGTTATGTGGGCGGGTGAGTGGTGCAGCTGGAGGATCACTGCAGTCATGGGGCGGGGGAGGGGAGGTAGGAGCAATCCTGTCATCTACCTAAGCCCTTCCCACCCCAGATTTCATGGCTGTATGAACGACCTTACAATGTTCAGTGGATGTACTGTCTGCACACATGTAAATGTGCTATTCACATTATGTTCAAAAAAAGCATACAGCAGTACACTTCCTGTCTGTACCCTGCATTGGAGGGAGCCTATACCCAGGTTCAATACAGACTCCCTGTACGTTCAGTATATAAACACACTGGCAGTCATTTACACAAAAAACATGTACATTTATTCAGGCATATGTGCACATGTACAGCATAATGTATGAATAAGGCTCTGTCTCCATCACATCTTTCTTTAACACAGTGTCCTATTCCTGTTTTGGGGCCAGTTCAAATAATACAGGCCCAGCACACATGAAGAAATAGGGGTGAAGAGTGCGCCTGTTGAGTTGTCCCTCGTGGACATCCCAATGCCCTCCTGGCACAGCTTGCATGGGGAGGTTGTTCATCCAAATGTGGATGTGTTCATCCAACTTATTTAAAGCAGTGCAGTATATGGAGCACTTTGGAATACCCCCACTTTGAAGAGCTTCACCATGCTCCCTCCCTCAGTGTTTTTAAAAAAACATCTTAAAACACATGCTCCATTAATGCTCCATTTTTTGTTATATCTGGTAGGTTCTTTAGCTTTTTATAATTTTCAGTTTTTAGTGTTTAAAATAACCTTTAATTTGAACCTAATGATGATTTTGGTTTTTAATCTGACAACTTATTTTTGTTTAATTTAGTTAATTTTATTACTTCTATTGTATCTTGTGTCTATCTTATTGTTGTGAGCTGCCTCGAAGAGTAGTACACTGGAGGGGCGGGGTATAAATATTTAAAATAAATAAATGATAAATTCAGGGCCCATTCTGATGGACAATCCCCATATATGACCAAGAGACATGCCTGGAGGGCATCCGGACATCTATGGAGGATATTCCAATGGTGTGCTCTTAGCATACCCTCTGTTTCTTCTCTTGTGCTGGGCTGGTGTCATTTGAGCTGGCCCTATCTCACTCAGTTGCTAAGCTGCAATGCCAGCTGTCATCTTCAGTCTTTCATGTAGCCTGGTCCAAATGTTTCTGTTCTCCTGGCTCTGTCTGTAGCTTAAAATGGCTGGAGAACAGAGGCATGAAATTGAAGATGGGGAGCCTTACATTTTATTTTTTCTTTAAGTAACATTGTCCTGGTTGAACATATGCAGGTTGATTTTTTTTAAATAGCTCCTGCATCCAAGGAGACTCCAGTAACTCTCCCAGCAGCCCACCTTGCCTGAATCTGTTGCTATTAAATGCCAGGTCCATCAATGGAAAGACCACAGCCATCCAGGAGATCATCTTGGATGAGCACATGGACCTGGCGTGCATTATAGAAACCTGGTTGGATGAGAGGGGGATGTCAATTCTCCCAGGACCCTGATACTGTTAGTCTTGGGGGACTTTAACATCCATGCTGAGGCTGCCTTCATGTCCTCCCTGACTACAACTATGGCCTTGTCTCAACTGATTTCTGGTCCCACATGTGTGGCAGGCCATATGCTCAATTTGGTTTTAGGGCAATGGTGGACAGTGGTGCTCGGTGGATAGTCCAAAAGGCCTTAATACCATTGTCATGGATGGATCAGTGTCTGGTGAAGATTGTACTAAGGGTGAACCCACTAGACCTCTGCAGGGGGATGCAGTTAGGATGGTCTGCCCTCAGAGGGTTATGGATCCTAATGGATTCCAGATGGCTCTGGGGGATTTTCCTGCTGAGAAAGAGGATGATCCTGTTGATGCCCTGGTCTCCCTACGATATAAGGAGATGGGTTGGGTAATTAAAATGTTCACCTCTACATGTCCTCTCCCACCCTGCTGAGTCCAAGCAACTTCCTGGTATACAGGTAATGAACAGGTAATATCTACCAGCTTGCTAGCTGGTAGACAGCTTCAGCGCTGTTGGCAGAAAACTCAGAATGAATGTGACTGGACACAGGCTAGAGCTCATATTGGGGCCTATTCTATGGTAGTGATAGTGGCAAAAAAATCCTACTTTCCCACCACCATTGTGTCTGCTCAGTGTTGTCCAGCAGAGCTTTTTCTAGGGGTCCAGGGCCTCCTATGTGAGGGCCCCAAACACCATCCAGCAGAACCCTCAGCAGCCTGCTGTGACCAATTTGCATTACATTTTGCAGATAAAATTGCTTGCATCTGTCCTGACTTGGATGCTTACATTTTTGCAGCACCGGGACTGGATATTGCCAATGCACCATATGGTCTTGTTAACTGGATGGTTTTCAGACTGTGTTGCCTGAGGAGGTGGACGGGCTGCTTGTTAAACAGCTTAAAAGTCAAACTTGTGAACTGCTTAGTCCTTTGCTAGGCCTTTTCTTGTCTACCCTCCCTTTGCCTTTTCTTCTTTTTTAATGTATTGTGTGCCTAAAATTAACATAAATGCTTGATCCATGCCATATAACTGAATTACTAGCTATTAGATTGTGCCACAAATGGATTAGCTCTATATCTTAGAGCTAGTTCAAATATAACTTTTACATATCAAGGTGTAAGGGACATCACCTACATAGTAGTTCAGCACATTGTGAAGCTGCTTTCCTGTACATGAGACTCTCCATATCTTCCTGCACCACCAACACAAACACTGTACACACACAGCACTGAGGACAACTTTTTAGGATGAATATGTTTACTGTGGCATAAACATCTATGAAATGTTATTTGGTTGGTTGTGGGAGGCGCACCTGAGCATCATGCTTTATGCATCCTAGCAACATAGGAGGCTGCCTTATTCTGAGTCAAATCATTGGTCCATCTAGTTCTGTATTGTCTATACAGACTGGCAGTGGCTTCTCCAAGGTTGCTGCCAGGAGTCTCTCTCATCCTTATCTTGGAGGTGCCAGGGTGGGAACTTGGAACCTTCTGCATGCAAGCAGGCTGGTGCTCTTCCCAGAGTGGCCCCATCCCAAGGGGAATATCTTACAGAGCTCACACATGTAGGCTCCCATTCAGATGCAAACCAGGATGGACCCTGCTTAGCAAAGCAATTCATGCTTTCTACCACAAGACCAGCAGCAAGCTCTAGTTCACAAAACCCTATGCCATGATAGATTTTATTTATTTGACATATTTATATGCCTGCTGAAGATGAAAATCCCTCTTCAACCATGAAGTCCACTGGGATCATTGGGCCACTCATTATCCCTCACTACAACCTGCCTCAGAGTTGTTGTGAAGCTAAAATAAGAACTATGTACGCCATCCTGAAATTCTTGAAGGAAGGACAGGATCAACAAAACATATTCTGCTTCATCTAATTTCCTATCATGAGACAGAGTAAGTACAGGACATGAACTGGATGAAAAGGAGAAATGCAGGACATGAGTTAGGTGAAAAGGAGCTGTGTATGTTCAGCTACCACACTGCTACAACATGTCACCCAGTGGCCTTGCATACAGAAAGGAAAAGGAAAACAAGATGCAGGACCTCCTAGTTATGTCTCAGAGAAATGAGCAGCAACTATGCATCTCAAACCTTTGGAAACACCCTGTTCCAGATGAGGAAATGCATTTAAGAATGAAACTACAAAATGTCAATTCTCATAAGCACCTCGTGGTCAATATATTTGGCATTTCAGATATAGCTCAGGAGATCAGTATGATACAGATTCTCCTATGCATCTCTAAGCAAAAACTGTGAGCAACAGTGATTGCACTGTTCATTGAATCCAGTTTGGAAAAGGGCAAAATACCTATTTATTTTATTTTATTTTATTTAAAGTATGTATACCCTGCCACTCTAGTACACTACTGCTTGGGGTGGTTCACAACATTAATAAAAGAGATACAATGAAAAACACGAGACTAATAGAATTAAACAAGTTTTATTGATTGATTATTAAATTTTTACACCGCTTTTAATTAAAACACTCTCAAGGAGATTTAAAGTAAAAAGTAAAGTGTGCCGTCAAGTCGATTCCGACTCCTGACGCCCACAGAGCCCTGTGGTTTTCTTTGGTAGAATACAGGATGGGTTTACCATTGCCTCCTCCTGTGCAGTTTGAGATGATGCCTTTCAACATCTTCCTATATCACTGCTGCCTGATATAGTACCAGCGAGGATTTGACCACGGGCAACCTTCTGCTTGTTAGCATTTTCTCCACTGCGCCACTTAAGGTGACCGAGGTGGTTTACAAAACATTTAAAACAATATAAAACCAAAAAACTACACAATAAGAATTAAAATGGAATATAAAAATACAAATCTAATTAAAAGTTTAAAAAACATGTATAATATAACCATAAGATACAAAGCAGCAGCAAACAAAACACTCATTTAAAAGCCTGGGTGAAAAGCCATGATTTTACATGCTTTCTAAAAACTCTGATGGAGACTGGGGAGTGGAGGTCCACCAGGAGAGCATTCTAAAGTCTGGTGGCAATGACTGAGAAGGTCCTGTCCTGCATTCACAACAAGCAAGCCTCTCTCATTGTTGGTACATGGAGCAGGGCCCCCTCTTATGGCCTCGTTGAGTGGGCAGAAACCCTTTGGAGCAGGCGGTCCCTCAGGTATCCAGGGCTCAAACTGTTTGGGGCTTTAAAGGTCAAAACCAGCACCTTGAATTTATTTATTTATTTAAACATATTTCTGTTCTACCCAAAACTTATGTCTCTGGGTGGTTTACAATTAAAATAATTTAAACATTAAATCAATTAATCAATTAAAATCATTTAAACATTAAAATCATTTAAAACCCAACATTAAAAAATATTAAAACTATAAATCTAATTAAAAGTCTGGGTGACTAAATGTGTCTTCAGTGCCTAAAGTTGCCAGAAATGGGGAGGCTCTTATTCTAACAGGGAGCACATACCAAACAGTGTTCTCTCTAATTTTTTTTTCATCTATGTGCAGAAAGAGTTTTGTTCTGGGCAGCAGTATCAAGGCACTGTGTGCGCGCATGCATTCACTGTGGGGCCTTTCTGATTCAACCTGAGCGGGATCTAAAATTTACTGAGTGGACATCAAAAAACTTTTGAGTGTGTGTACGTGAGCATGCCTTAGAGGGAACACTGATTCCAAAGTCCAGGGCCAACAATGGAGAAGGCCTGTTCCCAAGTAGCCTCCAGACGAGTTGGCAGCAACCGCAGCAAAGGCAAAGGGAGAGTTGACAAGAAAAGGATTAGCAAAGGATTAAGCAGTTCACAAGTTTGATGCTCTGTTCTGTGAAACAATTTGGCAATACAAATCAAATGTGACAAGAAATTAATCCATATTGTGTTCTAATTACTGCTTGAAAAATGGAGGAAGTGTTAGATGTCTGAGATATTTAACTTTGAAAGATGACTATAACAGTAACTTTGTATTTACTACTTTGGATAAGAATGTTTACAGCTTAGCAGTGTAGGTACACATTACTGTCTTAAAATGGCATCCACCTGAGAAGGTTATTGGATACAACAGGATTCCAAGAAGCCTTGGAGGGATTTAGTGTTGGCTCTGCTGGCAACCCTGTTGATGCCAAGGTGGAGAATTGGAATAGTAAACTCACTGGGGCAGTAGACGTTATCGTTCTGAAGCGTCCTCTTCAACCTGCTTCAGAACTGGCCCCTTGGTATACAGAAGAACTATGGGGGCTGAAGTGGCAAGGTAGATGACTGGAGCATGAGTGGAGAAAGACTCGACTCAAATCTGACAGAAATGTGCTTCAAATGGAGCACATTTGAAGATCTATGCTCAGGCAATATGTGCAGCAAAGAAGCGATTCTTTTCTGCCTGTATTGCAAGTTCACTTCTGGTGGAATTCAAGGTTGTGAGAGGGCTAGTATGTGCCTCTTCTCCCTTGAATCAGAATCTGGAACTATCAATTACCCGCTGTGACGTGTTTAATGATCAGTTGGATCAGTTCCAGTTTGTGACTCCTGAGGATGTGGATGAGCTGCTTGGAACGGTGCAGCCTACCACCTGTCCTCTTGACCCAACATGGCTCATACTATCTGGCAGAGGGATTGTTGTAGAAGGCCTGGTAGAGATTATACATGTTTCTCTGAGGAAGGGCAGGATGACTCCTTGCCTTAAGGAGGCAATTATTAGACCATTTCTGAAGAAACCCGAGTTGGATCCCTCAAAGCTGAGCAACTACAGGCCTGTCTCCCACCTTCTGTGGCTGGACAAGGTAATTGAAAGGTAGTCTCCCAACTCCAGATGTTCTTGGAGGAAACTGATTATCTAGACCCATTTCAGACTGGCTTTCTGGTGGGCTATGGGGTGGAGACTGCCTTGGTCAACCTGATGGATGATCTCCAATTGGGAATTGTGAGGGAGTGTGACTCTGATGGTCCTTTTGGACCTCTCGGCGACTTTCAGTACTATCGGCCATAATATCTGGAGCGTCTGAGGGGGCTGGGAGTGGGAGGCATATCTTTACAGTGGTTCCGCTCCTGTCTCTCAGGCAGGGTCCAGATGGTGTACCTTGGAGACTGTTGTTCTTCAAAATCTGAACTTTTGTAGGGTGTCCCTCAGGGCTCCATATTGTTTCCAGTGTTTAACATCTACATGAAACTGCTGTGAGATTTGGGGATTTGGTGCAGGATCATCAGGGGATTTGGTACAGGGTGCTATCAGTATGCTGATGACACGCAAATCTATTTCTCCATGTCAATGTCATTGGAGGAAGGCATAATCTCCCTAAATGCCTGCCTGGAGTCAGTGATGGGCTTGATGAGGGATAACAAACTGAGACTGAATCCAGATAAGATGGTGATACTCATTGTGCAGGTTTGAACTCGGGAGATGAGTTTGATCTGCCTGTTCTGGATGGGGTCACACTTCCCCAGAAGGAACAGGTATGCAGTCTGGGGGTGCTTCTAGATACAAGCTTCTCCCTGGTATCCCAGGTTCAGATGGTGGCTAGAAGTGCCTTTTGTCAGCTCCGGCTGATATGCCAGTTGCATCCATTGCTTGAGATAAATGACCTCAGAACAATGGTACATCTGCTGGTAACCTCCAGACTGGATTACTGCAATGTGTTCTATGTGGGGCTGCCTTTGTGTGTAGTCCAGAAACTACACTAGAATGTTGTCTAGAATGCTGCAGCCAGGTTGGTCTCTGTGTCATCTCAGAGAGACCATATTACTCCCTGTTGAAAGAGCTACACTGTCTGCTGATAAGTTTCCGCGCAAAATACAAGGTGCTGGTTATAGCCTATAAAGTCCTAAACAGCTTGGGCCCTGGGTATTTAAGAGAATGCCTTCTTTGTCATGAACCCCTCCGCCCATTGAGATCATCAGGAGAGGTCTGTCTACAGTTGCCACCAGCTCGTCTGGTGGCTACTTGGGGATGGGCTTTCTTCGTTGTTGCTGCCCTGAGGCTTTGGAATGCACTCCCTGCTGAAATAAGAGCCTCCCCATCTCTGATAACTTTTAAAAAAGTCTTTAGACATATCCATTCACCCAGGCTTTTATGTATGCTCCTATGGTCTCTTATGTATGCTCTTGGAGCAGAGGCAGCATGTGTAGCTCTCTGCTGTGGATGTTGCAAATAGGCGTGAAGAAGAGGAGGTCTAACTAACTCCCTGCTTCTTATCAAACCCACCCCCAGATCTTTGATGCCCAAAGCTGTTCAGTGAATGGCAAATGAGTTGCAAGCTTTGTGAACCAAAAATACCCATTCAAAGTATAACAGAAATCCTGCAGTTCAAATGCAGCCTGTAACATTGTGTTTACATGACAAGCTATTACCTCAAACATGTCAACTCACCTGTGAGTTGCTCAAAAACAAAGCAATAAAAAGCAGAATCCAGCTGAACACACAGGGTGGCATTAAGGTTATGAATCAAATTGACAAGAGTCTGTTGACACCAAGAGTATCAAATGACCCAACACAGGACCTCAAGGAAATAACTCTGTAACGATGTGCTGAATGGCCCAAATACTAGGGCACGTATGTTTCACTCCCCTGCTCTTGGGCAACCTGATGGCTTTAGTGTGGTGAAACCAAAAGACTGGAAATGAAAAGTCAGTTTACAGCAATTTATGGATTAAACATCTTGAAATGGTGGTTAACTGAAGCAGACAGTAAACTCTTTTTTTAAACCTTCGAGTTGCTTAATTCAGATATATGCTGCCAGTTTCAGGCACTCTTCAGGTATAAAGAACAATTCTGTTTGACTCATGGGATCAAGTGGGTACTGTGTAAATAACACGAGGCACCTATCTATATAAATTAATAAACTCAATTATCTTACCCCCTCCAGGATGGAATTCCTAGGAGAAATAGCTCTGTGTTGTGTTGCAGCCAAACAGACACAGATTTTGTGAAAGTTTATGCCACAATAATCGGTTTGTCTTTAAGTTGACATAAGACACAATTGTTTTTAATCCAGGCTAGATTTTCTTCATGCCCATATTTTGTTTACTCTAGAAATTTTACAGCTGGACTATGAGAGCAGAAAAACTATGGCCAGTAGTAGCTACAATCTTTGGCCAGTCCTAAGAGACAGAAGGCTGCAGCTTTTAATAAGAGGTTCTAGAACAGTTAACTCTGTTGCCATTATGATTGTTCTCAGAATGTACTGGAATTAATCCACAAATTAGGCCTTCAGTGCTTCCTTCACAGAAGGTGTAAATTTTCTGTGTAAAAATTAAAATACCCCCCCCCCCTTTAAATAGTAATCTGTGGCAAACCCACAGAGGGGGTTTTCACTGGCACACATAATGTGAAACTGGAGTTTGCTGAACCCACAGTTAATTTTTGTAACCATGAATTGCATCACAGATGTTCACCCAAACACGATCCTGCAACCTCCGGTTTCAGGGAAGGGTAGCCACTCCCTCTTCCTTATTCACTTCTGAGGCTGCATCCCAGCAAGCTCCATAGTGCTAACATTGCCATACTGTGGGCAAGGCATCAGTACGTCAGCAGGGCGGCAGCCATTTACCACCATCTTCAAGGGGGCATGCTAAGTATGATTGTGCCTTTTCAGAATGGCCTGCCCACACTTGGCAGGGAAAGGTCATTTAAATACCTTCAAATGTCATACAAGCCCTTCTTTTGACAGAAATTGCACCACTACCCTTATAAAAGCCCTGCACCAAAACAGTCTCGCACAAGTACGATTTCAGGCAACAGGGGGCTGCAGAGGGGCACTATTTTTCTGTTACTCCAGAAAGGGATTGGATCATGATAATATGTATATGTATATGTATATGTATATGTATATGTATATGTATATGTATATGTATATGATGGAGGGCAAAGGATCCTGGAGTCTGGTCCACTGCTGTCAGAGATGATCTTACGATGGCCAACCTTGACCAAGCTGTCCAACGACACCAAAACACACTCCTGCCCCTGTGTCAACTTGCTGCCTGGGGATTAGCACTCTCATGAGAGGGCCAGTCCACTGGGGAGGACCAGAGCCTCCAAGACCATTGGTCCTCTGTTGGAGTGTGTTCTCATGAGGTAGGGGGTCTTGCTTGGGTGGGGCCCCAATTCTCTCTGGTTAATAATAGAACTTTTACACAGTGACCCCCCCTCCTCTATAAGCAACCCTTTCATGCACCCAAGGGTGAATTTGCCACTTCATATGTCCGGGCAGTCCCAAGTGGGCAGACTAGGGAAACACCAGGACAGGGACAGGGAATAGATCCTCACTGAGCCAGGTCTCAGTGAGACCCGGTTTGGGAAGCTCAGCGGGGAGAGCGCTAAGCACTGCTCCCCCCGCAGATGATCAGGGTGGGAGCCCTGGGTGGCCAGATCGGCCTCCCACATGATTGCCAGATCCGTGACATTGCTGGTGGGGACTGGGGAGTTTGGTGGCCGCACAGCCCCTGGAAGCTTCAGTATGCTCTGCATGAGTGCGCAGGGCATACTGGGGAGACCCCTGAGCTGGGAGCCTGCTTTTCAGCCTCCCACAGGAGTCTACTCGTGAGTAACTGCGGCATGTAGCCACACCACGGCTACTCACGATTAAAAAAACCCATGTTTGCTGAGTGCTCGTTCAGCAAACCTGGTTTAAGGGGCGGGCTACTTGAGCGGGTTACCTGCTCAAGAACCACTGGGCTCACAGCCGAGCCCGGTGGTTCTCATGATTGTAGAAAATCAGGCTAGCAGAGGCTAGCCCAATTTTCTACAATCGTGTGAACAGCCCCACTCTCTTTCACATTTCCAAGGTTCTGACCCACATTGCGGCATATGCATATCAGCCACCACAGGAAATAGCAGGAGAGGGGAGCCCTGATTATCAGCAACCCCAAGAGTGTAGGGTTATTGTTTGGGGTAAATATAAAGATGGATATATTCTAATGGGTGGCTGGACTGGAAGAGGGCCTGCTTGGACTGCTTCTTCGTGGCAGTTACCAAGACAGGGAGAGGTGTTGCTGCGGTACCCATCGCCGGGGCTTGCTTATGCCAAACAACCGGCTGGGCAGTATCTGTTGTCTGGCTCACATGTGAGTCTCCATGGCCTGACACTCTTGTGAGAGAGTGGTCTGTGTGACAGGGCTGTCATCGCATATTATTCACAATTCTTCCCAATCCCCCTCCCTGGACCTTTCTTCTCATGAGCTGTGAATGGGTATCCCCATGGCCTTCCACTCTCATGAGAGAGGTATCCACTCTGGAGCAGCATCCATCGTCATCACAGAGGAGGAATCGCCCCTGTCACTTGAAGCAATGCTGCTCCTGCTGGATGGTTCTTCTCATGTGTAAGTCTAGGGACCCAAGGAGAAGGGGCTGGGGTCCCCTTCCCCAACTTTATTGTACAAAAAACAGCAGAAACAATCAAGAATTCCTGGGTGGGGCTGCGTTTTAAACCTGACCTTGGGTATCACTGCACTGCCATGTATTATCTTCCCAGCAGTATAATTGGGTTGCCTGGTTTATGGTCCACTGTTACTGAATGTTCTTGTGAGCATACTTCTTTAATGATGCATTTTCAGAGAGCAAAGCACATAGTGCCTGTCTCACCATTCCATCCCCTTTCTCTTCTAATTGCTAGGAGGGGGAAACAAGGGACACAGTAAGAAGAGGGCACCCCTCCATTTGAATTTGCTGTTTGACAGGCTTAGAAGGTTGGGATGGGATGTGCCGATGTCCCTGTTTCTGGGTGCCAGTTTGAGTAGCTTGGAGACAATGGGTGGCACAAGTGCTCAGAGAAGTGGCCATCAAGAAGCACCGCAGGCATGGAGCGGGCATGTTCCTGCACATATCTGGGCCACCCTGTCTATAATTTTGGTTCCAGAATCAGCACAAAACCGCAGTTGTGGTGGCATCTGCATTTGGACACAATGAAACTCACTACATAATGAGGGTTCAAACTGGAGTTTGGTGAGGGAAATTGCAGGTTGCTTTTGCCGCATCGTCCTCATTTAACTGTGGTTTCGCATTACATGCGAATGGGGCCATAGTCTTCCATGTTTGCTTTGTTGAAACTGGAAGCACACTGGAAGCAGCTTTTAGCCTAGATTCAAAGGTGAAATGAAGGCAGGCAGGGAGACTGAGAAATGAATTGCAAAGTTTCAGAGAGAGAAATTTCAAGGAATGATTGACATAATCTCTGAAGTGGAGCCAAATAGGCTGGCAAAGAACAGACCTTAGAGAAGAGTGGCTTAATTTTCCCTAAGCCAAGAGCCATGCACAATAACGAAGGAGAAAGAAAGCATACCAATAATGAGGAAGAAATATATAGTGTTCATTACTAAATGAACTTTGAAAGTAAAAATGGTCATTTTTTCAAAGGGTATTAACTTCCTACCATGATGAAGATAAACATTTGAATCCTGTCCCATAAGGCTGTACAGTTCTAAGTCATGGTTGCTGCTGAAGCATGAGCTGATTATGGTGAAGTCTGCTCCACTTCCCAGAAATGTCTTATTCTCAAGGCTTCTGGCAGCAGGGAGAATTGAACTAGGTCCTTTGGGAACTAGTGGTGTCTCTGTTAACCATCACATCACATTCTGAACATGTTTGGGATCTAGTATCTATCTCTCTATCTTTCTATCTACTGTCTATATGCTGCCTTTTTTTTTTTTTTTTTTGGCAAAGCCTTTTGGACTTTGTACAGTCACATATATTCTCCTGGCTTTATAAATTAGGTTCTGTTTACCCACACTTTGCTTTGGTCTTTCAACTTGATTTAGGGGAGGGATGTGTTGACTCAAAAATTCAACAGGTTCAGGTACAGCCTCCCCAATCATTTGTTATAGATGTACCTGAATAATTTCTGCTTAATAATCTCTATAAGGCACAGTGCTTCAGGGACATTCCTAGTTCCACATGGAGAGCAGGAACGGGCAGCAGTGGGCGGGCAGGAACTGGGCAAGACTCACCTGTGATGACTCAGAGGACTCTTGAAGGAAGGCAGCAGCGCCTCCTCTGTGGATGAAGAGGAAGTGGTGCTGCAGCTGCCACCATCTGCATTTGCCATGGGAGAGGAGCTGATCAGTAGCTGGCCTATTTGCCCGCCTACCCACCCGCACCTGCCATTTCCTCCTCCTCCCATTCAGGTATGCTGGAGGTTGGATGAGGTGAAGGAATGCACCAGAGGACAGAAACACAGGCAGAGCAGGGCAGAATTTCATAGGATGCAGGGCTTTGTTTACGGCTTGCAACTTTGCAACATCTTTGCTACAATTCCTCTAGAGTTGTGCAATACAAGGTAGGAAGTGATGACATGTCATAGGAAGTGGGGTGGTTGTGCATGGCAGGCTGCTGCATCAGATCCAAGTTTTGCGGAGGTTTAAGGAGATGGTTTGTAGTCTTGTTCCAGGGATGTAGCTATGATTGAACAATGGGGGACAATTGTCCATGGGCCTGAGGGGGGAGGCCTGCCAGCTGGATAACATCTTGCTCTTCAGTCTTCACTCTTGAGCCCTTTTCAGACATTATATTGTAAGAGTGTACATATGTCTGCAAACTCATACATGTGCTTGTGTGAATGATTGTACCTGCGTTCATTTAAAAAATGCCCTTCAAATGCAGAATACATATAAGGATCTAGACTGCTGTACCTATGTTCAACCTAACTTGTGAATCATGGTACTTGTATATGTTGGAACTAGGACCCTGGCAGCATCAGCTCTCAGCTGCAATGCCTCATAGTGACCACTGGTAGAGGGGGGTTAGGATCATGGATAAAAGTGCTGGACTTTGCCCCTCTTCGTTCTTCCACTGCTAGTCTCCATTTTATCTCTCCAGAGATGGCTGTTTGTTTTGGTCTCTCTCTTCAGCCATGAGCTACAGCTGAAATTAAGCTGCAGGCTTATTCACATTCATTTGTAACGAATACATCTTTAAACAAATCCTTGTAGTTCTTCAATACTAAAGAACTGTATGAAGTCCTCTTGCTTTGCTGCTTTCTCACCAAACTGGTTTTGCTATTTGGGGACTGGACTGCCATTCTTCCCCTACAGTGTACACTGTACACTCATATCAGTGTTGAACATAATATGTGAACAGGGCTTAGATGTATGAATATATGTAATGATTGTAGTAGGTATATATGTTTTTAAAATGCTTATGAGCCAAAATAATGCATGCACACAGTGTGTGTGTGTGTGTGTGTGTGTGTGTGAGAGAGAGAGAGAGAGAGAGAGAGAGAGAGAGAGAGAGAGAGAGAGAGAACGTGGCTGCATGCATGGGGAGACTATGATATTAGTTACATAGTGGTGAGAGAAAGGGCACGCCAAGAATGTTTTGTTTTTCACCATGTCTATGCCCATATTCTGCAGCAAAAACAGCCGGCAGTGGGAAGAGAAGGTGGTGGCAAGGGGCCCAGGGGCCTATCTTTGCTTCTTGTCCCAGGGCCCACTTTAATCTTGCTATGCCCCTGCTGCTTATGCCAGTTCTAGGATCACTGTGAGGTCTGGAAGCAGCATGTAAAATAGGAAATGAAATGTGAGTTCTCCACAGCAAAAGGAAAGTTATCAAAGCCTGAAACTCAGAAATCCCCTGTTGCTCAAAATGTATTGCAGTCCACACTGTGACCTAGCAGAGAGGTCTTTTTTTAACTTCCAAACTCTAGCAAATATTGTAACAAACTAAACAATAGTCATTACAGTGGAGGAAGTAGATTGTAATGAGGAAAATCCTGTTAAGACATTAGAATTCAATTTCCACTCAACCATTTAACTGATTTCCAATTTCCATGTCCTTGTAAGCAGTAATAACCTAATTTGTGGTCCTGGAGATATACATTGTGGCTAATGTAATTTTTACTTCAAAAGTATTACTTTATGGGGTATTTAGCTATAGAAATGTAAGTTTACAAATGCAAACATAACTTTCTGCAATCCTTTACAATGAATGTTCATTATGTCCATAAAACCTATTTTTAGGCCTTTTCCTCTGCTACAAAAATACCCTTCTGCTTCTGGTTACAGAAAACACTTACATTGGTGCTCGATGTATTTGAAATAATAAGGCTATTCACACAACCAGGAGATAGGGAGGTGGGGAGGGTAGGCTGTACAAAACAGACCTTCCCCCCAGATGATCCCTGCAATGTTGGTGGGAGTGCAGACCACTCGCCCACATGATCCACACTGTTGCACGCGGCACAGGTCTCCAGAGGACCTCCACATATCCCACAATGCCCATCTCTGTGTGCGCTTGGGCTGCAAGCCGCCCAAGCACACATGCGATCCCGGCGCCGGGGTTAAGGGCACAGCTCCAAAGTGGGGGGCAGGAAGGCAGGCAGTGCCAGGATCCATGCATGTCCCAGCACAGCACAAGAGCAGCTTAACTAAGGCTAGGCTGCCCTAACTTGGGTTAGGTTGCTTGTGAGAACAGCCTTATTGTCTCGTAAATGTATACAAGGCAAGTAAATCGGGAAGGAAGTCTTTGCTAACTTCATGCTTTGTTCAGCTGCATAACTGGAGGGTGAGCAGCCTTGATGCGCACTCATGACACAGTTGGGCAGAGATGGAGTTAGCACACTGCCTAACATACTTCATTATATTTTAATTTTCTTTTTTACTGTGTGCGCACCAAGATTTGTCTTTAGTGCACATCTGCAATTCCATTTTTTTTCCTTCCCCACCCTTTAAAAGCTGAACTAGCTTTGCACATGTGTAGTGCTGTTTTCTGAACACACATGAACTGTGCAATGTTATAATTTCTTGGACATTTAAAGTAGAATTTTGCATATTATGCAAAACCTGATAGTTAAGAGCTTTGCCTTTAATGGACCATTGACTAATAAGAGCTGAGCTAGGTCTTTATCAATTGTAAATTAGGAGTTACCCCAGTGAATTTGACGGTTTAAAGGAAAATTCTGCCTCTATTATACTGGTGCATATATGAAGTTACTCTTTCCAAACTACTAAAGTCACTTTGAATTTAGATTTGTAAAATCTTTAAAGATATTTGAACATTAAGAGGTATGTTCTCTCATGTATCCATGCGTGTAATTTTCCTTGGCAGCCCCTGGAGAGGTGGGTCATTTCATCCTGACATGAAAATAGACATTAATATGGGTTTATGTGATCTTTCAGGGGTACCATATTTTGTCATGCTGCTCCTTCATTATGGGTGAATAGCCTTTCTCTTCATCAAATAATACATTAGAAATTGCTGTATGAATAATTTCCCAATGTACAATGGGCCAAGGATTCGTTCTTCCTTGTTTACTCTACTAATACAAATGTTCTTGGGGGGGGCACACATTCCCCACCCCCTTCAAAAAACCTGATGAATAAAATGTGCTACATTGTAAACACAGAGCAGCATTTCAGGAGCATCATGCCTTGATTGCTACTCTGAGATAAAAATCATTCCTCACACTTTGAGACAAAAGTAAATGGCAGTTTGCAATGTTAAGAACCCCTGTGGAAATAAGATGAAATGAGACGAGGCTTCCAGACCTGTGAGAAAAATCAATCTGATGGAAAATTGACAAACTTGTTTAACGTGTCGGCACAAGATCCGAGAGCTGACCCGTAGAGGCCTCCACTTAGACACACTGTGAAGTTACTGTCAGTTCTCTTAATCTGTTCAATTACACAACAGGATCTCAAAGGGGAATTTTTACCAAACATCAGTTTAAATTAACTTTTTCTCCTTAGTGTTTTAAACCTCCAGTCTTCTCTCCCACCCCAAATAATGCTTCTCCCACATAACTGATAAATTATTTAAAAAACTAAAAAACAATTGCCTGCCAATGAAAACTTGGCAGCAAGATCAATTTCAATCTTTGTATTGGTCTGAGATGAATCCGTGAGGATTTATTTTCAAATAACCAAACAACACAACAAAATAAGACTTCCAGTGTTTGGTGCTAAGGGTAGTCCTGGTATAACTCCACTAGCTTTTCAACTATCACTCACTATATTCAAGGTTGGAAGACAGTTGATTTAGATTTACACAATTTTCCCAGTGTGAATAAAATACAAGAAGTTCTGATAAGAACTAATCTGTCTACTTTCCTTTCACTATAATTTCAAATGATAATTATCACTTCACAAGTTAGCCTACTTCCTCCTCAAACATTCATTCATCCAACATTTTGAATTGGATTCTTGAATTGTGATGACATCGTCACAAACTATGTTGTTGAGGTGTCCCTATGTGTTCCTACAATTGTACCAAATTTGGTTCAAATCAGGTAGGTGATTCACAAATTAGCCCAGTTGCACCTGAAATGTCAACACATCTGCCATCTTGAATTGAGGTGAATTGCCATCTTGAATTGAGGTGAATGACATCACCACAAATTATGCTGTTGAGGTGTCACTATGTGTCACTACAACTGTACCAAATTTGGTCTAAAATGGTCCAAGCAATGAAGTTGAGGGGACACGCACACACACAGCTGCGTGATCTCAAAAGCATAATTTCCTTAAGCAACAACCTAGGAAAGTAATCTAAAAAGTCTTTTGCCATAGCTACAAGGTGAATCCACTGAAGGGTCTGAGATAGAAGGAAAAACTAGTCTAGGAATCACCTTGCTTCTAAACATTCAACTTTTCATATAGAGGCGTTTCCTCATTGAGATGGGGCAATTGACGTTATGGAATTAAGGCTATGGTCCTAAGCACACTTCTTATAAGAGACTTCTGAATAGATGTTTTCTTTAATCAGGCTGAAACAAAATCAGCTACAGAAAAATTAAAACTCTCCTTTAAAGGAGGAAGTTTGAAGTACTCACCTGGCTCACCAGAGAAAGATTCACACTGCATGTCATGTGAGGATATTGGAATGATCATACTAGATCATTAATCAGTCTCCCAAAGTGACACAGAAATGTAAAAAAAAACTACCTTGAGGAATTACTATCATGAAGCAAAAGCTTTGTAATTATTGCTTATTGCCTTTTATCAATGAAACTATACACATTAGTTTGTTGCCTAATACAAATTCAAGTTGTGATGACAGTGGCCAACATGCAGTCTAATGAAGTGCTCATGCTGCTAATACTGTGTGCATGCTACAGGGAAGAGGTAATTTTTGTCAGTTTCCCTTCCTTCTGAAGATTACTGTGAGTCCTGAAAATATCTCTCTGAGTGCAGTGCAGCCTATCAGACAGACATATTTTCAGCAGTCAGCTTCAAAGGGAAGTAGAGATAGATGGAAATTGCCCTTTCCTTGTGCAGATGCAGTGTTAGCAGCACAAGCACTTCATTAGTTCAAATCCCCATTCAGCCTCATGATACCAGCTGGGTGACTCTGGGCCCGTCACTTCTCTCTCAGCCTAACCTACTTCACAGGGTTGTTGTGAGGAGAAACCTAAGTATGTAGTACACTGGGCTCCTTGGAGGAAGAGCGGGATATTAAATGTAAAATCATCATCATCATCATCATCATCATCATCATCATCCCCCAGTGAGGCACTACTTTGGCGTGGTTGTGGGGCTTGCGTGCTCTGAGGAAGGTGAGAGCTATGCCAGAGGTCCAACCATACTGGACAGGTCTCACCAGAGGAGCCAGACAAAGAGTGCCTCTCCCATCAACAATATGGTGAGACGTAACTTTAATAAATCTATACCGGATCGGTCATCGCCCGGGTCAAAAAGGACCGCGCCAGGTGCTGGAGTCCCTGGACATCTGGTAGCAAGTGGGCAACAGGACTCAGGATCTTCAGTTGAGCAACCAGGGCTGAAGACAGCAAAGTTACGGGAAGAAACATTGCTTAACCGAAAAAAATATACGAAAAATGCCAACAAGGAAATAATGATCTGCTATTACAAGTCTAGTCCAACTAGAAGAGGTTATTTAAAAAGAATGTACCACATTTGGAAAGAGAAGCATCCAGATACAGAAATAACAGAACAAAGGCTAGCAGACCAGAGAAGATACATAATAAGAAATAAAGTATTCACAGGAGTTGAGCTGGAAGAACTGCAAAGAGCAACACAAGCTCAAGATATGGAAGAAGAATTACCACCAACTGAAGCAGTTGCTCAGGTGGAGGAGGTGTTGGAAATCGAGGCTACCACTGTTGCTGAACTGTTTCAAAATCAAAACCAGGCAACCTCCCCTTTGCCTTCACCTCAAAAACCCGAATGCTGTTTAACAGAAAAGCAACAAGAACTAAAGCAAAAAATAACTGAGCACATGAACCAAACAACCACCAGGGTTCGACTTCCAGCTCTAAAAACAGTTGCCAAAAAACAACTTGCTCAGGTATTAAAAGATGTCAGTGCTGCACTTGCAGAAATAACAACCAATAATTTGCAAGAAACAAACCAAGTAATGTACAGTGCAGCAACAATAACAACACAAGAGCTCGGATATAAGATCAATGGACTGTCAAAAAAGAAAGTAGTACATCACCTAAATGGAAGATTAGATTAGAAAATAAAATCTCCAGGCTTTGATCAGATGCTAGTAAATTGAAAGATATGAAAGACAAGAAGCTGAAGAATGAAAACACCAAACAGTATCTGATCCAAAAATACCACCTAGATTCAAGGAAAATTAGAGAAGTCCTGGAAATAATAAAGCCACAAATAACAGCAGTGTCAAAGAAGATTAGCAGATATGAAGCCAGAACAGGCAGAATCTCCAATTCCAGTCGAATCAGAGACGTTTCTACCAAAGTATAGAAGGAGGAACTGCAAGAAACATAGAAACACCAAATAAAGAAGAAACAGTGCAATTCTGGGAGAAATTATGGGACAATCCAATAGATTATAATAAAAAAGCAGGCTGGATGAAAGAGGTCAAAAAATGTAACCAACAAATGCAAGATCTAATAATAACACCAGAATTAATAAGTGAAAGAGCAAAGAAAATTAAAAACTGGACTGCGCCAGGCGACGATGAACTGCATGGCTTTTGGCTTAAACACTCAACAAGCCTTCATAAACAACTATCAAAACAGTTCAATCACATTTTGCAAGGAGGTGATATTGAACAAAGGCTAACAACTGGCAAAACTCATCTCATCATGAAAGACCCAGCAAAAGGTGCAGTTCCAAATAATTATAGACCGATAACCTGTCTGCCAAACATGTTCAAATTATTAACTGGAATAATAGCAGATGAAGTGATGCAACACATATTAACTAACAAACAGCTTCCAGTTGAACAGAAAGGAAATTGCCCGAACACCAGAGGCACAAAAGACCAGCTGCTGATTGACAAAATGATTTTAGAAAATTGCAAGAGAAGAAAAACCAATCTAAGTGTTGCATGGATTGACTACAAGAAAGCCTTTGATTCATTGCCTCACACATGGATACTAAAATGTTTAGAAACAACTGGTGTCAGCAAAAACATTCAGATATTTATTTAAAAAGCAATGAGCATGTGGAGTACACAGTTAACAATCAATGGCGAGACACTTGGACAGGTTAGCATTAGAAGAAGCATTTTCCAAGGGGACTCACTATCCCCTCTGTTGTTTGTAATCGCCATGACCTCACTTTCACAAATACTAAACAAAACAGGCCTCGGATACCAAACATCTTAAACATCAAGTAAAATCAGCCATCTGCTGTACATGGACGATCTGAAGTTGTATGGAAAGTCCCAGTCAGAAATTGAATCACTGCTAAACACTGTCCGTATATTCAGTAGCGATATAGCAATGGAGTTTGGACTAGACAAGTGTGCTGCATTAATAATGAACAGAGGGAATATAACAAAAACAGAAGGAATAGAACTGCCCAATGGAAGCAACATCAAGAACCTGGAAGAGAAAGAACCGTACAAATACTTGGGCATTCTCCAGGCTGATAACATCACACACACTGAAGTTAAAAGAAAAATGGGAAGTGAATACATCAGGAGAGTCAGAAAAATCCTCAAGTCCAAACTCAATGGCGGGAACACCATACAAGCCATAAACACCTGGGCTATACCTGTTATCAGATACACTGCAGGCATAATAGACTGGACCCAGGCAGAGCTAGAGATGCTAGATCGTAAGACCAGAAAATCATGACCATCAATCATGCTCTGCACCCCTGCAGTGATGTAGATAGGCTATACATCCCTTGCAGCTCAGGTGGAAGAGGAATGCTGCAAGTCCATCAAACAGTAGAGGAGGAGAAAAGAGGCCTTGAAGAATATATCAAGGACAGTGAAGAAAATGCACTTCAAATGGTCAATAATGCGAAACTATTCAACACCAATGAAAGAAAGCAGGCCTACAAGAAAGAACAAGTCAAGAACCGAACAGAAAAATAGAGAAATAAGCCACTGCATGGTCAATATTTGCACAATATAAGTGGAAAATCAGACATCACCAAGACCTGGCAATGGCAACTTGAATGGCAACTTGAAGAAAGAAACAGAGGGTTTAATACTGGCTGCACAAGAACAGGCACTAAGAACAAATGCAATAAGAGCAAAAGTCAAAAAGTCAACCACAAACAGCAAGTGCCGCCTTTGTAAAGAAGCAGATGAAACAGTGGACCACCTAATCAGCTGTTGTAAAAAGATCGCACAGACTGACTACAAACAAAGGCATGACAAGGTAGCAGGGATGATACACTGGAACATCTGCAAAAAATACAAGCTACCTGTAGCCAAAAATTGGTGGGACCATAAAATTGAAAATGTGGTGGAAAATGAAGATGCAAAAATATTATGGGACTTCCAACTACAAACAGACAAACGTCTGCCACACAATACACCAGATATCACTGTAGTCGAGAAGAAAGAAAAACAAGTCAAAATAATCGACATAGCAATACCAGGGGATAGCAGAATAGAAGAAAAAGAAATAGAAAAGAATCACCAAATACAAAGATCTACAAATTGAAATTGAAAGGCTGTGGCAGAAAAAGACCAAAATAATCCCAGTTGTAATTGGTGCCCTGCGTGCAGTTCCAAAAGACCTTGAAGAGCACCTCAACACCATAGGGGCCACAGAAATCACCATCAGCCAATTACAAAAAGCAGCTTTACTGGGAACAGCCTATATTCTGCGACGATATCTATAACAATTGACAATAAAATTCAGCCATCCCAGGTCCTTGGGAAGGACTCAATGTCTGGATAAAACATACCAGTCAATAACACCTGTCTGACTGTGTAAACAAGAAATAATAATATCAAAAGAAATAGAAAAAATCACAAAATACAAAGATCCACAAATTGAAATTGAAAGGCTGTGGCAGAAAAAGACCAAAATAATCCCACTTGTAATTGGCGTCCTGGGTGCAGTTCCAAAAGACTTTGAAGAGCACCTCAACACCATAGGGGCCACAGAAATCACCAGTAGCCAATTACAAAAAGCAACTTTACTGGGAACAGCCTATATTCTGCGACAATATCTATAATAATAACAGCAACAGCATTGATAATAAAATTCAGCCATCCCAGTTCCTTGGGAAAGACTCGATGTCTGGATAAAACAAACCAGTCAATAACACCTGTCTAACCCCTGCTAACTTGGGAAAGAGGCACCTTTTAAACGTGGTGATTCTCTTTATTTAGCAGGGGGAGAGTAACTGGCCCTGTCCATCCCCAGCACATGTTTCTTTTTAGATTGTGAGCCCTTTGGAGACAGGGATCCATCTTACCTATTTATTATTTCTCTGTGTAAACTGCCCTGAGCCATTTTTGGAAGGGCGGTATAGAAATTGAATGAATGAATGAATGAATGTGTAAACAACAACAATAATAGACAGCTGTGAGATTCTTTAAACAGAACCAATCTGAAAGAACAACTTCTCATATTTAACACAGGCCTTTGTGAAGACAAAGATGGCTAAGAAGGTATGTTAAATCTGAACATATGACTTAGCCTTCTATTGAGTCAAACCATTTGATCCATCTATGTCATGGCTACTCAATTGCAGCCCTGCAGCTTTTTTTGGACTATAGCTCCCAGCACCTCCGGCCAGTGGCCAGTAATTGGAGATGATAGGAGCTGTAGGCCAACATCTGCAGGAGGGCCAATGTTGAGCAGGCCTGGGCTATGTCAAGGGTTTCCAACCTTTTAAAAAAAACAAGGCCCCACTGGACAACACTGAGAGGATTCAATGGTTCATGGGGAAAAACTGTTTCTTCTTTTCCATTGCTGCCACAGAATAGCCCCGATAATGAGCTCTAACCTATGTTTGTTCAGACTCATCCCGTTTTCCTCCACTTATGTTCCAGGTGTCTCCCTGCTTGCTTCATCACCCTCAGCTCTGGTGTATACCAAGGTGCTCTACAGGCTCTGCTTTGTAGGAGAGGTCACTTGGGAGTGATCGTGTCAATCTCTCCATTCCAGAGATCAACTAGAGCTTCCACAGGAGCACCTGCCATACCAACTGGAAAATCCCAGAGCCTTCAGGAATTGATAGGATGGAATTGACCAGTCTCTGGGGTGGACCATTTTTATATGTCCCCCTCCCTTGCAGAGAGGTATAGCCACTAAGAGCCCCTGGTGGCGCAGTGGTAAAAATGCCGCCCTGTAACCAGAAGGTTACAAGTTCGATCCTGACCAGGGGCTCAAGGTTGACTCATCCTTCCATCCTTCCGAGGTCGGTAAAATGAGTACCCAGAATGTTGGGGGCAATATGCTAAATCATTGTAAACCGCTTAGAGAGCTCCGGCTATAAAGCGGTATATAAATGTAAGTGCTAAGATCAGAAGGCAGTGATCGGACCATGACAATGGTATAGATGACATATCCTCCATTTCAAATCACCATCCTCCAATCCAGTTAAAAAAACCAGATCCAGAGTTTGCCCCAGTGCATGTGCTGGGCAAACAACATGTTGAGACAGCCCCATGGTTGTTTTGGTGGCCATGACATCCGAAGCCATCCCAGACAAGGCTTAGACATCCCTCAGCATGGATATGTTGAAGTCACCCAGAACAATTGTTCTGGGAGTAATCCAAGACTGCTTCCGTGACCTCGGACAGGGAGACAGCTGGGCAGTGGGGTGGGAGACACACCAAGAAAATCCCCACTCTATCCCAAGAACCCAGGTATAAATACTCTGAACCAACACTCACTTGGACAAGGAGCCTAGAGAGGAAAATAGAGCTTATATAAAGGAAGGGAATATTGGCCACAGCCCTATAGTTCTTTACATCATCTGAGTCCAGACTAGGTTTCTTTAGGTGTGGTCAAATAATAGCTTCCTTCAATGGAACTGGGACCACTCCCCCCTCTCAATGAGGCATTTAGAACCTGCTGGACCCAACTTAAAAATTTCTCCCTACTAGGCTGAATAAGCCATGAAGGGCAAGGGTCAAGCACACACATGGTCAGCTGAACTCAACTAAACACCTTGTCCACATCCTCGGGGACCAATAATTGACACTCCTCCAGCAAAACTAGACCAGGTGTTATTCTGGACACCTTTCCCAATGGCCCTGCATTAGTTGTAGACTTCAACTCATGGCAAATGCGAGCAACTTTACTCTCAAATTGTTGTGCAAATGCGTCACAGTGTGCTACCGAGGGTTCTAATACATCTTGCCCAGGGCCAGATTTCAAAAGGCCCTGCACCACCCGGAAAAGCCCTGCTGGACAACATTGAGAGGATGTCATGTTGGATGGAAAAACACATTTCTTCTGTTGCATCACTGCCACAGAATAGGCTCTATAATGAGATCTAACCTGTGTTCACTCAGACTCACCTCGAGTTTTCTTCCACTTATGTTCCAGCCATCCCCCAGCTTGCTTCATCAGCCTCAGCTCAGGTGTATACCAAGGTGCAGCATGGGCTGTGCTTTGCAGGAGAGGGCACTTGGGGGCGATTGTGCCAACAGTCCAACAATGGAGAGGTGTCTTAATCTCTCCATTCCAGAGATCAGCTAGAGCTTCCACAGGAGTGCTTCCCATAACAGCTGGAAAATCCCCCAGAGCCCTCAGGAATCCATCATAGGAGTCCATCGGTCTCTGGGGGACTGCCCTTTTTTATAGGTTCCCCCCACCTTTGCAGAGAGATGTAGCTGCTAAGACTTTAAACCTCAGAAGAAAGCGATCTGACCATGACAAGGGCATAGATGACCTATCCCCCACTTTCTAATCACTATCCTCCTGTTAAGTCGAAAAAACCAAATCCAGAGTATGCTCCAGTTCATATGCTGGTCCAATAACATTTTGGGACAGGCCCATAGTTGTCGTGGCAGCCATGAAGTCCTGATCCACCTCAGACAAGGTGGCCTCAGATAGATATAGAAGTCACCCAGAACAATCATTCTGGGAGTCCTCACCAGATCCAGAACCACCTCCGTGAGCTCAAGCAGAGAGACAGCTGGGCAGTGGGGTGAGTGGTACACTCTGTCCTGAGAGCCCAGTGCCAGATGGGCTATCAAGACTCCGTGATTGCACAAGCAGCACTACCAGAGTTTTTCCTATTGTTGCACATGGAAGAAACTGCAGCTCTACTACTACTACTACTACTACTACTACTACTATCTAGTATATTTATATGCCGCTCTTCAATCAAAGTTATCAAAGCAGTTTACATGGAAAAATAAATAATATATAAGATGGTCCCCTCTCCCCAAAGGGCTCACACACTAAAAGGAAACATAAGGCAGATACCAGGAACAGCCACTGGAGGAATGCTATGCTGGGTTTGGAAAGGGCCAGTTGCTCTCCCCCGGCTGAAAATAATCGCCTCTTTAAAAAGTGTCTCTTTGTTCAATTAGCATAGGTACAAATGGCAGTAGTGCTGCTTGTGGAACTGCCCATTCTCTACGGCATCGGAGCTGCCTTACGAGTCCACAGCAGGCCCAATGGTAGTGGTCTGCTGTACTTTATGTCAGCCTGTGATCCATCTGCAGCCACCTGCATAATCCCTCAGGAGGCACAGGTTGCAGAAGGCAGGGGAGATGATCAGAAATCATCCCTCCCTAGCATGCACAAGAGGTGATCTCCTCTGTTTTTGTCTGCAAGTACAACCCCTGTTTTTGTGTGTTTTGTATAACCCCTGCTAAGAGAACTATCTTATGTTTTCTAAAAAGAAACATAAGATAGACACCAGCAACAGTCACTGGAGGGATACTATGCTGGGGGTGGATAGGGCCAGTTACTCACATTGGTGACTATTTAGCAGGGGGAGAGTAAATGGCCCTATCCACCCCCAGCACAGTATCCCTCCAGTGACTGTTGCTGGTGTCTATCTTATGTTTCTTTTTAGATTGTGAGCCCTTTGGAGACAGAGATCCATCTTACTTACTTACTTACTTACTTACTTATTATTTCTCTACGTAAACCACTTTGGAAACTTGTCTTGAAAAGCGGTATATAAATATTTGCTGCTGCTGGTGGTGTTCATACATTCACTTAATATCTATATTGTAGCATTTATAATAATGTTTTTAGGAAAAAATAACAAAAACAAAACCAAAGATCCAGGAAATGATGGTACTGGAAGACTAATGCTTGGCCCCATGGCATTTATGCTATTGGGGTCCCACAGGACTTTTCAGCTTCTGTATGAAACTTGTGAGCGAGGTTATCCAGGAATCTGGAGTGAGGCATCTCATCAGTATGCTGGTGACAGCAAACTCAATTTTTCATGTTCATCTAAGCTACTGAGGCAGTGCTGAACTGATGGTTGAGATCAGTAATGGACTGGATGAAGGATAACAAACTGAAGCTTATTCATGACAAGACAGAGGTACTGGTGGTGGGTATTTCATCTGCCCAGATAAGTGATGTTGAGGTTGTTCTGGATGGTGTTGTGCTGAAAAATTATAGGAACATAAGCAGCCAGGGCTGTCCTTAGAGAGCCCTGGTGGAGTGCAGGCCTGGGGCAAATCAGCCAGTGCAGCTCCCCCTTCCAGTTAATTCTAATGGGGGTTAAGAGAGTGGGGCCCGTGGCGGTTGCCCTGATTGCCATGCCCTAAAGACAGCCCTGTAGACAGCTGACATGCTGCGCTAGACCATTGGTCCATCTAGATTGTATTATCAAGTTCACATTTTCTCATAGTTCCAGCTTTATGACTGGAGGCCCAGGTGGTCTCCGTGATTCAGAGCGTGTCCCACAACATACAGCTGTTATGCCTAGTACACCCCTTCCTGAACAGATATAACCTGGCTATAGTTACACATGCTTTGGCAACCTCCAGATTAGATCAACACCACATGTTATTTGTGGTGCCTTTAAAGATTTCTCAGAAAATTCAGCTGTTTCAAAATACAACTGCTAGGCTGCTAACAGGGACCCGTCATAGCTCACCAGATCGAAAACAGCTTACCTGGTTGCAAGTTCATGTCAGAGCGCAATTCAAAGTGTTGGTGCCTACTTTGAAAGCTCTACATGACTTGAGCCTGTGTACTTGAAGCGTTCTCCTACGTAATCCTGCCTATACATGTGCCTCACCTTCAGAAATGAGGTGACTGATGGCTGCAGAACCAAAGTTGCTCTAGTAAGAGACCCACTTGTTGACCCACAACCTTTTTGGTTGTGACACTCTGCCTTCGGAATCCACTTCCCAGGGAGTCTTGCCTGGCACCTATTCATTCCACTTCCAGATAAATAATTCTGTATTCTCCCAGACCTTTTAAGATATTCTGATCTATCCAGTGCTTTTTTATGTTGGCACTGCTGCTCTTTATCATTCTTTTATTGACTGTTTTGTTTTGTTTTATATGGTTAATTGCTTTGGACTGTGCATTGAAAAGTGGGGTATAAATCAAACCACAAATTACAAGAAAAAAATAAATAAATAGTCCCATCCATAATACAATTAAAACAGAAATAAAAGGGTGCCTTGTCAAGAATATTTCCACCTGTACTATTTGTTATTTGAGCATATCGTTACGTGCTTGTGAACTGCACACAAGCATTTATAAGGAGGGCAATGGAGACAATAACATGGCTATTCCATCCTCCCGTCTGCTTTGTATAGTAGATGGACTACAACACCATTGCCACTGACTTGCAAGGAATATCATGCTAAGGATAAAATATGGCTGTAGTCTGCTTTGATTGATCATATGAACAAGCCCTTGGTGGGCGGCAATTCAATTGCCCCATAATTCAGTCATTGTCTTTACTTTTCATCATTTTGTTCAAGATGAAGATTCTTATTTCAGACAATACTTACAAGACAATGACTAAAAAAAAATTTAAAAAAAATTAAGAGAGTAAATCACTCTTCGCCTTACCATAAACTTAACTACCACAACACAGCACGCTGGATGAATGCAACTATTTCTAATGCATCTCTTGGGGGATGTTGCACCAGCTGGCAACAGCTATAAACATGCCAAGATATTCACACTGGTTTTCCTAGGAACAGAGCATAGCTGAGTGTAGGATTGATAACAAATGGTAGAATTGCAGTCGTGGCCAAGGGCAAGTCAGTAAAGACAATCGTCAACTCTTGTTGGCCTGTCAGGGAACTGATTGATTGTTCCACAGACCCTTGAGTCATTTTGCTATTTCCTTCATGTTTATCTATGAGAGAATTCAAGTTCTTTCAGAAAGTCAGCTTTCGGTTAAGATGATAAGGAAGGCAAAGACAAACGTATATAGGTAAACATTATATTTTAGCTTTTCAAACTTCAGCTGGGTTTTTTGGGAAGGGGGGAATCATGATCTAGGATGGAGATGGTCAACAGGTAGCCTGTGGGCCAGATCTGGCTCCTAAAGTGATTTTATCAGGTCTTTGATCATCCTACCAAATTTGAATAATCATGTAGTAGAAAGGTTGTCCCTAAGAAAAATATGTTTCTGTTTTAAGAAACAGAGCACTCAACACTTTGTCTCCTTCTTAGCTGGTAGGCATTTTATATGTTAATGTACACATTATTTGTGCATAATACTTTACCTGAGTACATGTGTTTAGGAAGACCTGACTGTCCAGGTTTATTAAGGAATCCAACCACTAATGAGAAGTGGAGTTTGTACAGCAAATCAGGGGTACACCTAGGTAATTTTGGCAGCCGGACCTGAAGGGATTCAGAGCCCCCCCCTGTGATCCCTCTTTGCCGCCATCACGAGGCCCCCCCTTAAAAATTGTGCTCCAATTTTTGGGAAATTGTGCTCCAGGAGGGCAGTTCCAAGGCTTTCTCCTCCCAGCCTGCTGCTGAGCTTTGCCTTTCCCAAGCAAGTGCTTCCCCAGCCACCCCAGACCACCAGGGACTGAAGTGCCCCCCTCCCAATCTCTGCCTCCCTCCCGGGCTGTGCCCGCTGCCACCACCACAGGGGAGGCCAAGGACTGCTTGGCTCACCTCCCCACTCGCAAGGTACGCACATGGCGGTGCCATGGCAAAAATGGAGAGGGCAGTGAGGCAGGACAGTTGCAGGCACAGGTGGAGGCAGAGCAGCAGGGGGTCCCCCAGCTGCTGAGTTGGGCCCCCCAACTCAGGAGGCCATAGACTGGGGCTGCAATGTCTGGAGGTAAGACTGCCTCTGCAGCAAATTAAATAGCTTGGGCCCTGGGTATTTAAGAGTACATCTTCATTATGAGCCTGACTGCCCATTGAGGTCATCTGGAGAGGTCCATCTCCAGCAGTCACCAGCTCAGCTGGTGGCTACACAGGAACGGACCTTCTTGGTTGCTGCCCCAAGATTGTGGAATGTGCTCCCTACTGAAATATGATCCTCCCCATCTCTGACAATTTCAAAAATGCATTTATTTATTTATTTATTTATTTAGAAATTTAAATACCACCCAAACTTAAGTCTCTGGGTGGTTAACATAAAACAATTAAAACACATAAAAAGTTAAAACAATTCAACAATTTAAAATTAATCACAAAATTAAATCAATCACACAATTTTTAAAAAGCTGAGAAAGCTTGGTTGAAAAGATGGGTTTTTCAGATGTTTTTTAAAAATTGCCAGAGGTAGGGAGAATCGTATCTTAGTAAGAAGCATATTCCGCAATCTTGGGGCAGAAACTGAGAAGGCGTCCGAGAAGATGTCCAAGAACTCCTCTTATGCAATTCAACTGGATCAGATTCAGACTGGATCGGTTTCCTGATGGACAAGCTGCTTAGAGCGATGAGGCCTACCACTTGTTCTCCTGACCCTTATCCAACATGGCTTGACCACCAAGACCACCTGGAGCTGAGAGGCCACCACCCTTTCAATTACTTTGCCCAGCCATGGGAGGTTGGAGACAGGCCTATAATTGCTCAACTCTGAGGGATCTAATGCAGGCTTCTTTAGAAGAGGTCTAATAATTTTCTCCTTGAGACAAGGAGGCATCCTGCCCTCCCTCAGAGAAACATTTATGATTTCCACCAGGCCACCTACAACAGCCTCCCTGCTAGATAGAACAAGCCATGTTGGACAAGGGTCAAGAGAACAAGTGGTAGGCCTCATCGCTCTAAGCAGCTTGTCCATCAGGAAACCGATCCAGACTGAATCTGATCTAGTTGAATTGCATAAGAGGAGTTGTTGGACACCTCCAGTTCAGACATCAAATTAATTGTGGAGTCTCCATCTAAGTTGGTCCAAATCCGAGAGATTTTATCTGCGGGAAATTCTTTAAACACATCACAGCAGGTAACTGATGACTCCAAATTCTGGTTCAAGGGAGAGGGGGCAGATACTAGTCTCCTCACAACCCTGAACAACTCTGCTGGACGTGAACTTGCAGAGGTAATACGGGCAGAAAAGAACCACTTTTTTGCAGCATGTATTGCCTGAGCATAGATCTTTAAATGTGCTCTATGTCATAATCTGTAGGATTTGAGTTGAGTCTTTCTCCACTTGCGCTCCAGTTGCTTACCTTGTCGCTTCAGTCCCTGTAGATCTTCCGTATACCAAGGAGCCAATTTTGAAGCAGGTCAGAGGCGACACTTAGGAGCAATTGTATCTACTACTCTGGTGAGCAAGTTGTTCCAATTTTCAACCAGGGAATCAACAGGAGTACTGGGAAAGCCAACATCGAATCCCTCCAAGGCTTCTTGGAATCCTACTGGATCCAATAACCTCTTTGGGCAGACCATTCTAATAGGCCACTCGCCTATTTGAAAACCCAACAAAGATTTTTGGCTTTTAAAATATTTAGGTTTTAATCTGTTTTTGACTTTAAAATTGTTTAAATTGTTTTAACTTTTGTGTATATTTTAAACTTGTTTTATGTTATTGTTAACCGCCCAGAGACGAAAGTTTGGGGTGGTGTACAAATTTGATAAATAAATAAAATTATATATAGGCCACCAAAACAAAAAGGCTGGAGAATAGGATGACTCCTAAGATTACAGAAGTTGCACATCCAGAGTTCTACAACTTCTTTTCTACAGATAAATTTGTGGAGCTAGGTGATTACACCAGATCTTTCTTAAGCTTCCAGTTACAAATCAAAGTGATAGTTTAACGGATAATGGCTGACATACTGCACAGCAAAATGCCCATCTCAGATGGATCTTGCTGCTTCTGAGCCAGCCAAGAGCCCATCCATGTAACTTCTGAGGCTGTTCTGTGTCTCTGAATGTGCATCATTGCTGCTGAATTGATACTGCCATTGGGAATAATGGCAGTAGCTCTAATTGAGGGGGCAGCTTGCAACACAGTATGTTAGCCAGTGTTCTAAAAACACGAGTCTTATGTAGAGATGTAAAATTTCTAAAAATGTTGAAGTTATGGGGTGGGGGAACAACATTTTTAATGAAATCTTGAGGGAAATGGATACTGACTTTCTTATCAATCCTAAACCTCATTTAACTTTTTAAGATGTATTATAGCATTATAATTATATATATATATAATTCAGCACAAATATATATAATTCAGCACAAATGCCTATAATTACAATAGCTAACATGATGTGTAGCATTATGGCTCCAGGGCTGCTGCAGACTTCACAATAATGGGGAAACTTTCAAAAATATTTCAGCCACTACTTCTGAACAATCTCAGGGCTGGCTGAGAAGTAGGGATATGCACGAATGATTTCATGCATTCCCGGGAGGCGGCGGGGGGCGGGGGCGGGTTAAGGGGCAGGGAGGGTTCGCTTACTTTCTCTGCCACTTCCCCCCACTGGCGCTGTGCCCAAAACCACTTGTGCAGGGCTGCAGAGTACCTCCCTGCAGACCCGTTCAGCGTTATGACGGAAGTGGTCAACGCTCATAAAAGGAGCACAGAACAGGTTCATTCACATCCCTACTTAGAAGTCAACAAAAGGCACAGGGCACAGGATTCGGAGCCATAACACTGCACATCATGCTAGCCACCAATTACAAATAATATCCCCAAAGTTAAGGATGGAGCTGCAAGCTGAAGCTCTGTAGTTATGGATGATTTTTCCTGGAGATTCTTATAAAATCTAAATGTTGATGCACTTCTAGAGTTGATATAAAATCCTTCAATTGGGCATATAAGTCAGGATTAAAGAAGGAACAGTTTTAACAGCACCATGTTTTTATTATTTGTTTAATGCCATATTTAAATGCTCTGGAAATACTTAGTATCTGGAAACAGTACAAGTGATCATTTTCTAAATAAATGCACTTGATCTTTATATATATACTCATGTAATTATCACTTTTGGCAAGAACATAGTTTTCAAAGTCCTATCTGCTCACCAGTAGAGTTTCAAAACAGACAGACAGATGTGAAGTCACTTAGGGAGATATAGCATCTAAATAGAAATTCCTGTGGGATGTCCCTCACAAGAGGGGGCATTGTGGCAAGTAGGGACTATGACAGACTCATAAGCTAGAGTGGAGAATTTCAACAACTGATATGGCAAAGATGCCTTGGCAAGAGTTGCTCATTTCAGTCTTGAACTTTTCTTACACAATTCTCACACAAAATAAGATCCAAATAGTGGAATATCTTATATTAAAAGAACTGCAAATGCTTTTAAATGGCCTTTTAAAAGTCGTCTGCAATCACTTTCAATATATATTTACTCTTGATGTTAGAAAAGCTACTTGAGATTCATTTCAGCTCTTGTCATCAACTGACAGCTACCAGTATATTAACTTATTCACTATTTATGAGGCGTTATAAAAAGGCAGATACTTCTCAGTTTTTAACCAATATGTTGTGGCACAATTTCATTTTAAAACTTAATATGATGTAATAGAGACACCTATTACAAAGGATGCTTAGAGTTTTCTTCCAGTTTACATTTTCTGCACTCAACCTATGTAGACTATACAGAAGAAGAAGCCATAAACAGTTGCTGACTCACCAACTATTTCATGTTGTTCTTGTCCATCCATTATGGGAGAACCCAGAAGGAGAAAATGTTAGCACGATGCCTAAATTTTGTTTATATTCTGATGTGGGAAAAAGATATTCCTTCCTGGCTTTTCTGTATTTTATTTCACCTTTCTGTTGGAATCAAAAGGACCTGGAGCTTTTAAAGATGAATAAGTCGTAAGAAACTGACCGCAGTCCTCACATCACAGTCTTGTTTCCCCTGAAATCATTTTGAGGACTGCAGCCTATATAGCAATAAAATAAAAAAAGTGTTGTTGCCAAGTCAGAGAAGCAGTCACTCAAGATGCAAAATATGATACTGAAGGACAGGCTGAGCATTTTAATGTACCCTGAAGGATTTTGAGCTCATAAAGTAATGAATGGATTCCCCCTACTGTATACTTCTCTTTGTGTGGCTAATATAGTTCTTCATACACACCAAATGCTAAAAATACAAGGAGAAATGACAAAATATTGACTGCAGCTTGGCTTTAAACAGAAGTACACATGTTTGAAAGGCCAACCACGTTTTGGGTGGTATGGAAATATTTTAAATACATAATTTTTTAAAAAAATAAATAAAACATGATGCACAACATTAGGTCAGCATAAGGAGGGCTGCAGGTCTACAGGGTGTCTCCAGTGTCCCTGCAGTGATGGCGCATTGTACAGCCAAAGAGGCACAGAGCAGGCTGGGGAAGCAATTTTCTCTTCTCTCCTTGGGTCCAAAATTCCTTTTGACTTGCAAAAATATGTCCCTGAGGGTTGTGCAGCCCTCAGGAATGTATTCCTGCAGATGGAAAGGGCTTTTGGAGGGAAAGGAAAGAAAATAGCTCCCTTCTTCTGTGCCTTTTTGGCTGCATAGCGTGCTCTTGCCACTGAGAGAAGGGGTACACATGTCCTCGGGGCCCCACCAGCCAGCTAGGCGACAGCTTGCTCTTGGCTTTCCCCCTTGTGCCTCTCTGAAGAAGGAAGTGGCTGGTGGGGGCGGGGCAGAGGCCTGTCTTAACTTTGGTCCCAGGACCCACTCCAACCTTGCTTTGGCCCTGCTGGAAATTCCCTGAGAAGATCTGCTGCTTATGTAACCTGCTGCTGTGCATCATGTTGGCCAAGCACGTGGAGGTGCCATGCACATCTTTCCATTCAACCAAATAAGTCTTGAATGTCCTCCTTCCTTTTGGATGAACCATGCACCATTTATGCTTCCTGTCTTTGTTTAGATAAGGCTACCCTCAAAAGAAAACGATGATTAGGAGTGCAATCCTATGCACATTGAACACAGTAGACTTTCTTCCAACTAAACATGCATGAGGGGTTGTCTTAAGTACTAATTGTCAGCTAGGGCCACCTGCTTCTATGTTAAAAGCAATTAAAAACAATGTTTGCATTGCTGGACAGAGCCCTAGAATTTATTTACTAAAAAATAGCTTCTTATTCCAAAATGATTAAACTGACATCCACATGATGAATAATCTTGAGCTGGTGCCTTTGGGGTTGCTGCTTGAGGAGAGTTTGAACATTTGATGGGTACTGCAGCATGCTGTTGACAATTTTATGGAGATTGATCCAATAACTATTTTCTTCTAGCCACATCCATTTATATTTGTGGTGATGCCGGTTTTACTCCGAAGACAATATGCTGTAACCTTCCACCATCTCTATATAGCAGGGGAAGTTTCTCTTTTTCTAGAATTTATCCCTGGTAAATCACCATCCCTATTATCCCTATTTTTGCTCCTTAAAGGAAACTTTAAAAGGAAAAATTTACAACATTTGAGTCAAATATGAGAGATCCCTTCATAAAATTAGGATACCTGACACAATGGATCCTATCTGTTTTTTTAATCAGATAGTGTGGAATACAAAGAAGGTTTTAAGTTATCTATTATTTAAGTTATTTAACTTAAAAACTGAGCTTTTAAGTTAGAAAAAGGTTAACAAATCCAGCAGATATGTACAAAACATGTTTGCTTCCCTTCAGTGTAATCTTGTTTAAATTAAGGTAGGCAACTGAACTCATCAAAGCTGTATCTTCAATATTTTCACTAAAATTCTTCTTTCACAACTATGTTGAAGGAGGCCATAAAGTGGGAGGCATTATCTTTTAAACAGTCTTATTCAGAGGCATAACATCCTATTGGCTATATGGGGGGAAATCCACAATACTTTTTTTTAAAAAAATCCTTGCAACCAACTCATCAGTCTTGGCAATTGGGAAGCGGGGGAAGAGGATGGGGGCCTGTAAAAAATGAAACCATCAACATTGTGCTGAAGCATACCCCTCTACGACATCTTTAAAATGTGTGAATCTGCAAAAAGTGCACACAAGTCTAGAATGTCTTGTTTGTATATTTGCACTTTGAAGAACAGACTCAGCAATCCCTTTTCTGAATTCGTCAATAGCCAAAAAGAAAAGAAAACAATCTGCCTGTGTAAGATGAGTTTTTTCCTCATTTGTCAAGGATTTATTCAGGTTTGAAACAGAGAAATTCAATTGTCCATTATATCCAGACGATCTTATGAGTTGAACAAGTTTTAAATTCCATCATGCAAACATTTTAGGTGATCTCTTCAAGTGGAAATATTGTATACATGTGGTAGATAGCACACATCATGCCCTACCATACAACCCACTTTGGTGTCATTATGAAGGCCTCCGAAACGTTTCGGCTCCAGGGGCCATTTCGGTGCTTCGGCACTGGCGAGGGTAGTCCTTTAAGGGTGGGGGAGGGTGCACTCACCTCTCCCGCTGCATATCCACTGCCGTCGCTCCGTTACTTTTAAGCCCCTCGGACTTTTAAGCATTCCTCCCTGCCACCCCATTTTTGTCATCGGCCGGAAGTGGCCGGAAGAAGCAAGTGCGTGTGCACCCGTTGCATGCGCGCTTGCTTCTTCCGGCCAATGACAAAAACAGGGCGGCAGGGAGGAACGCTGCCACCCTGAGGGGCTTAAAAGTAACGGAGTGCCGGTGGAGGATATGCGGCAGAGGAGTGAGTGCACCCTCCCCCGCCCTTAAAGGACTACCCCCGCCAGTGCCTAAGAAACTTCATGCACATCCCTAGCTAGGAGCTACCCATGGGGAATAATGGGGTGTTTTGAGATTTCCCATTGTTCCCTATGACTGAAACACTCATTTCGAGGTTTGTTCTGTTGAAATAACTGGGTTGACTGCTATTTCGACTCCAAAAATCAACATAGTATCAGCTGGAAAGATACACCATGCCAAATAGGTGTACTCTACTTTTCACACCATTTGGTTCTCTAAATCCCTCCCTTGTGAATATAAAACACATGCTGGGGGCCATGTGACCTGGCAAACCTTTTTGCATGTCCTCTCCCCACCTACTTGCTCCTCAACCTGTTGCAGCTCATCTTTGGTGGAACTCTATCAAACATAATGAACCGAAAACCCTTCTCCCTGTAAAGATCTGTAGAACAGAAATGGCACAAATGTGGCAGGGCTTTAGGTAACCCAACTGAAATCAGTTTTCAATTGGAATCCAGAAAACCTGACATGCCATCAGCATGCACATGGTATTAGAGTGCCTGCAACTTGGAGAAGCCACTGCCAGTCTGTGTAGACAATAATTTGCTAGATGGACCAATGGTATGATTCAGTGGTATGATATGGCAGCTTCTTTTGTTCCTATGGTGTTTGCACATGTGCGGATGCCATGTGCATGCTGACAGCAAGCGGGGCTTTTTGGGACACTTGCTGCCCAAGCAGGAAGCTGGAAGGGCCGACGGAAAGCAGGTAAGCACCTGCTCTCCTTTTCCTTAAAGTTCCCTTTCTGATTTTCCTAAATATGCTCGAACCATGCTTCAAATTGCAGTTTGGGCACATCCCTCACGTGAAAAGGCAGGATAAACATGTTTAAATAACTCTTGCATCGTGGTAGCTGAAAATAAGCAAATGTGTCTGCTTTTCCCAGCTGGAATTATATAGACTGTAAGGTTTAGAATGTAGTCAGTGTGTAATTCATGATTGTTACCTTGCTGAACTTAAGATTCCAGTTTTCTACAGTTTTGACAGAACTCAACAAAGAACGCAAGTAGATGAGCAGAAAAGGTAATAAATGGTGCAGTGTAATTGTTAAACATATCTAGATAAATTAAAAGTCACCTTGCCAGTTATTAAAAAATTATCCATTTATTAGATTTCCCCCCAGTTATTTTTCAGCTGACTAAGAAACCAATAATTATTTTTTAAAAAGAGGGGGGAGTGGTGACGGGGGGACAGGTTCACAAAGGGTAGTACAGTTATTTGTGGTCAGCATATGGCCCCATTACCTTAGGGATGCTTGTTGTCCATAGGTCAAAATATGTTCAGTTAATATACTAAGGCATTTGTCCAGCAAGTGTTACATCTAAACCACCTATTCATAGGGAGCCATGCAGTTTGCGGGCTTTTAAGTTGAACAGCACAATATAAATCCCTTAAATAAATTCCTTAATTAAAATGTTTTCTTATTGGAAGCAAAAAATGACATGCGTGCAGACAGAATGTCATCATAATCAGCTCTCCTTCAACAAGTTCCACAAAAAGTGGATGGATCCTAACAGGCTTTTTATTCTACAATAGGTCTTTATCATTTGGTGAAGATACTAGAAAGTGTCCTATAGTCGTCTGGGAGTAGTTTGGATAGAGCTGGAAAATCAAGAGGGTTAATCAAGGCAAAGATCTCCAAATTGAATTTATTTATATTCTCAGTGCCTAATTGCTTAAGATCCAACAGTGTCCAGTTGTTGTATGATCCAACAGATTCTAGTTGTTACCTATTTATAGTGCACATGCTTAGGATTGGTAGTAAACCTACAATAGGATTGATACTAGTAGTGTACTAACATAAGGTGAGAATATACTTACATGTAAGTAGTTTGCACTGCTCCAAAATGCTGTGCAATTGCTAGCAGAAAATGATGACTTCTGTTAGCAGAAAAATTATGCAAGCATTGCCCTATAGTGACTACAGGCTAATGGATGTTGCACAACTTGGTCTTTAGTTTAAACTCTTTGCTAGCAACAGTTTTAAAAAAAACCCTTTCCAAATGTAGGCCTAAAACTGAAATTAGTACTGTACCAATATCAATGATTTATTACGTTAGTGCCAAAAAAAGTTCATAACACAATAAGAGCAACCTTTTCCAGCATATATATAGGATGTGTAGGAGGTAGCGTGACTTGACATTCATAAGAACATAAGAACAGCCCTGCTGGGTCAGGCCCAAGGCCCATCTAGTCCAGCATCCTGTTTCACACAGTGGCCCACCAAATGCCGCTGGAAGCCACAGGCAGGAGTTGAGGGCATGCCCTCTCTCCTGCTGTTACTCTCCTGCAACTGGTACTCAGAGGCATCCTGCCTTTGAGGCTGGAGGTGGCCCACAGCCCTCCGACTAGTAGCGGTTGATAGACCTCTTCTCCATCAAGTTATCCAAACCCTTCTTAAAGCCATCCAGGTTGTTGGCTGTCACCACATCTTGTGGATTCCACAAGTGAATTATGCGTTGTGTGAAAAAGTACTTCCGTTTGTTGGTCCTAGATTTCCCGGCAATTAATTTCATGGATGACCCCTGGTTCTAGTGTTATGGGAGAGGGAGAAGAATTTCTCTCTATCCACTTTCTCCACACCGTGCATGATTTTATATACCTCTATCATGTCTCCCCACAGTTGTCTTTTTTCTAAACTAAAAAGCCCCAGGTGTTGAAGTCTTGCCTCATAAGAAAGGTGCTCTAGGCCCCTGATCATCTTAGTTACCCTCTTCTGCACCTTTTCCAGTTCAACAATGTCCTTTTTTTAGATGTGGTGACCAGAATTGTACGCAGCACTCCAAGTGTGGTCGCACCATAGTTTTGTATAAGGGCATTATAATATTAGCCATTTTATTTTCAGTCCCCTTCCTAATGATCCCTAGCATGGAACTGGCATTTTTCACAGCTGCTGCACATTGAATCGATACTATCAACAAGCTGTCCACCATGACCCCAAGATTCCTCTCCTGGTCAGTCACCGACAGCTCAGGTCCCTTCAGCGTATACTTGAAGCTGGGTTTTTTTGTTGGGGTTTTTCGTCCCAATGTTTATCACTTTACACTTGCCAACATTGAAGCGCATTTGCCACTTTGTCGCCCACTCCCCCAGTTTGGAGAGATCCTTTTTGGAGCTCCTCACAATCCATTCTGGATTTCACTACCCGAAAGAGTTTGGTATCATTTTCAAATTTGGCCACCTTGCTGCTTACTCCTGCTTCTAGATCATTTGTGAATAAATTAAAAAGCACCAGTCCCAGTACAGATCCCTGGGGGACCCCACTTCTTACTTCTCTCCATTGTGAAAACTCTCTATTTATACCTACCCTCTGTTTCCTGTCTTTCAACCAGTTAGCAATCCACACATGTACTTGTTTCCTTATCCCATGACCGCTAAGTTTCCTCAGGAGTCTTTGATGAGGAACTTTGCTGAAAACTTTTTTGAAGTCCAGATATACTATGTCAACTGGATCACCTTGATCCACACACTTGTTGAGACTCTCAAAGAACTTCAAAAGGTTGGTGAGGCAAGAACATCATCTCTTGTCACTTCTATCTGACTCAGTTCACATTTGCTAGCATGTCTTGTTCTCTGCTATAGTTGCAGAACATCTTTCACTATTACAAGAGTTAATGTTACTCTAGCACAATGCTACTCTGGATCCTGCTCTTAGGGTAACTACACTGTTTTAATCCAATTGCACTTTAGGAGCTGGATTAAGGGGAGGAATATATGTGAGGTTACAAGAAAGCAAGCAAGCACAAAAGTTCCCATTATGTTTCTCTTTTTTACTACAACTGATTACATAGCCAAAAGTTCTTCAGTGACTTTTATAACTTTGCAAATTATGGACAATAACAAACTCCTAAAAGTGAAAAACAACCAAGATTTTTTCTCATTCGTTATCTTTAATTGTGAAAATACTGCCACAATTCAAGTGGATAAAAAGCCCCGCATTATGTATTCACATGTATTTGTGACATGCCAAGCAAGATCTACTGTACAGTTTTTCTTTTGCAAAGGCTTTTAGGCTCAATTTGAAATATCTAATAAGAAAACATTCAAGGAACTGTCATGGAAATGACACAGCAAGCCCTTTCTGTTGTTGTCAGGAACTGATGCTGTGACACTGGACATGTGGCTTATACAAACATACTAATGCCGTTTTCCAAGTTATGCTGCCTAAAGTCTTCTAGATTAGCCAAACATTTTGACAATAATGGCAATTCTTCAGGTCAAACCTGAACATTTGATATTTTGGATTAAAACACTTTAACCTTTAAAAAACAAACACACAGTGTTATACATCTTAAAAAATCACCCTTTATCAAATTGTTACATTCTAAAGGTTACTTACTGCCATGTCTGTATTTTCAGTGTCTGCTTGTCAGCTATAATCATGTTTAACCCTTTGCAATATGGTTTGACGAATACAAAATTAACCCTCTCATTAATATTTTCTAGCTATTTTCTGCATATATTCATTCTATACATCTGTTTTGGATTACAAACTGGTTACATTACAGCAAATTCAGATAGCCTTAATCAGCTGACATACAAATATGAAAATCCTGCAGTAAAATTCAAAGAACTGGGGAAGTATTTTCCCTCCCTAGAAATATCCTTATGTAAAATAATAGGCTGATCCTACAAAGGGACAATGTGGTTGAAGTTTCTCAACAGAAGGAATATTGCGGGCTTCACTCTGCACTAGCTGTGTTTCAGAACCAGCTAATCTATAATTAGATTAGCTATCAAAACCTTAAAGGTCTTTTTAGATTTTCTGTTTTAATTCAAGATTTGTTAGAAACTGGCTGACATCCAGACTAATGTTGCACATGCTGAATTGCTACATGCTCACAGTAGGGCTTCTACAGCCACATTTTTTCAGGTGGCACAAAGGGCTGTAGAGGGAAGGGGTATCAATGAAAATTGCCCCTCCTCCATTGCATGCAAAACTTTATTCCATGTGCAATGTTAGTTTGGATATCAGTCAGTGAAAATTAAATAATAAGATACTTTTATTAAAGGTCAAGTTTTACCAGTACACCTATCTGACTATTTATGCATGTACCTAACTATCTTGAGGAAGGCCACAACTTTGAGTTAATGGAGATGGCTGGTGGCTCATTGTGTATACACTTCCACTCACACTGTGCATTTTCAACTCGGTTATAAACATACATACATGATTGTATGGAGTAAATGAACAATGTTTTATGAGCAGTATAAACACGATGATTTATATTGGCTTGGATCCAAAACCTGTGCATGATGTTCCACATACCCACTAGGGGTTGCATGCCTCCCGACAACTCCTGAGGGTTCAGGGACAATCCAACGTGGCATGGGATACAGGGTACAGATGGGAAGAGGATAAAAATTGGAAGATATCAAAGTAACACTCACCCTGTGCATGAGCAGAAGTATTTTTCACATATAAGAGATAGTGGCCCACATGCTCTTTTTATGTTGGCATTTCCAATCAACCTGTGCTGCTGTAGGCATTTAAGAAAACACCAGCGGTTTTGTGTAAGAGCGCAGTTTAAATATGTAAAGCTGCTTCCTTGCACTTCAGGCATGCTACTTATATTCTGTTTCCAATTGCTTCCTTAGACATCTACAGCAGTGCAGGCCAATCAGAAACATCCACATAATGCTGCATAATACATGAGCCAAAGTCTTGAATTCAAAATATCCTATTCTCAAGCAGATGGTCCATCTTCGATTCAAGATACTGGCCAATATCTTAAAGCAGAGCTTGCACAGCAAAGGAAACATGCATGCAGCAGCTGCATTGCAGAGTAAAGCAGCACAGTCACTTGTAGGGGGCATTTTTGCCAATATCTCTTTTTATCTGAAGTGCTCTGTGCCACTCAAAATATGTCCCACACAACCCCCAGGGACATATTTTCAGATGGCATGGAGCGCTTCAAAAGGAAGGGGAATGAAAAACACTCCCCCCCCCAACTCGGAGAAGCCATGCTGTTTTACTCTGGAACACAGCAGTTGCAAAAGCAACATGTTAGGATGTAAGCCATTATCTTTTACAAATGCAGGGTAAGTTTACTTGAGGAAGTCCCATTGAAATTAAAAGGCCTAACTTGTCCTTTAATTCCAATAGGACTTTTTTTGGGGGGGGGGAGAAAATTTAGTCAGGATGTCAGACACTATTTTTACTCATTTGCTTAATGGAAATAGTTGAAAATTCAACTTCATAAATTAACTCCAGCTGCATCATTAGGGCATCATCAAAAAGTAATGCCTACTATAGGAGGCCTCTGGAAATTCGCAAAATACAGAGCAACTACAAGGCAAAATGTCACTTTGGCAGCACTATGAGAAACTACCAGGAGTGTCTGCTTAAAATACCATTCTGTAAGTGCACATTGTTTATTAACGATCCCATTCAAAATAAAGTAATTGTCATTATCAAGAAGTTATATTTTTGAGTCACAGATATTTGAAGTTTTTCGGTACTGTGCATCTCAACAAATGTGGGTAGCATCAGTTTTTATGATCATCTTTAAATCAGCCTCGAATGTAAGTGGAATTCAGAAAAGAGTTGCCACTTACCGTCTAGAAGGAAATATGAACAGCTAATGTAGAGTGAACCAAAATGAAAGAAAAAACACAATATATATTATACAGCTGACACTATCCACTGAACTAACAGGAACCCACTTCAAGAAATTTGCCAAAGGCTTTTAACATTAGATTTATACATACAAAAACTTACAATGCAACTCGAAATAGTTGTTTCTATCATGAACATGTACATTGGAGGAAACATCCAAATAGTGTTTCAGTTTTATGTAAACTTACACAATAATATTGCATCAGAGGGGTTGCAAGCCCTCTGCAATATTTCATACACTTGCAGGTGTTTACGTTGATAATTAAACATTCCATAAAATTAAATATATCAGAATATATTTCTCTTCCAACATTTTCATTAATGGAACGAACATAAATTTCCTACTACATCAAACAGAGAGAAAGAGAGAGTGTGTGTGTGAACACACACACACACACACACACACACACACACACACAGCTTTACACTAAAACATATACTTAATAAAAAGCAAAATTAATTAAAAAAACTTGAATGTCAAATGTTCAGTCTAAATCTGCTGACTACAGAAATCATCCATACAATATATCATGAATTAAGAAGCAGTAGACATATTGGGTGTCCATCCCATCTGGTATGCTCGTTCTAAGGTTCTCTTGCAGTCTTGTAGTACAGTACTGAAGGTGATGTGTGGATGTTGCAGCACTAGTTGCTCCACAGTCACTTCATTTACCTACACAAAAAATAAATATTTTATTACTCCTACAGAATTCAGCCAAAAGTCAATTATTGATACAAATATAATGTGGGTGTTTAATTTGGATGTTAATAAAAACTCATGGATTGGTTAAAGAGTCTTCAACAAACATCTTTTCAAGATGGTTTAAATGAAAACTAACCCAGAATTAAGGTCCTCCATAGGTAATAGCTGAAATGGTAGAAATCAGTAATTGAAGTGTAAAAGCTTAGGAGGTCAGGAATATCCCTTCTAGACCTTAACCAGAGATATCACCTTTATTTCTTGATCATACAAAGCAATCAGACAGGCCTAATTAAACCTAACACCTTTACAACTGCTGTGCTGTGAGGGGATTAATTTGTCAATTACTTTTAAGCTGATTGTAGTTCATATCACATAAGCAGACAGCTTCTATCAGCTTTTAGATAAATAAAAGATTAACTTAAGAACCTCAACTTTTAGGTAGCTTTCTTTAGAATCTTTATTGAACATTTTAACATACATCAATATTTAATTTAAATACTCAGCAGCCTAATCTGACAGACTGCACCCACGTTACAACTGCTCACTTGGTGTTTCTCTTTGTCTCCAAGGTTCAACTAAAACGAGATAACAGGCCTAAGAACCACGACAACAATGTTTTGTTTTTGCCACAAATAAGTATTCACTTTCCTTGAAATCCTTCTTGGAAGAAATGTTTCTGAGAACAACAAATGTTCCTTAAATAATATCCATCTGCACTCATTCCCCCCTGCCCCAACCCCCAACTGAAGCAATTGTGCTAGTCAGTGCAGAGAATGAACAGTGATTGCATTTTATGACAGGGATAAATGACGGGTTTAATCTACAGTTCTTCTGCTTTGATAATAGAAACACTCAATCTTCATTGGGAGATTTGTCAACTGAAGAGCAACTTGGACAGAAAATGGGTTTAACTTCTTTTCGAAGTACACAGAGACCCATTGCTCTAAACTCTTTTGTAAACAACTACATTACAGCAACACTGGAGATGCCTGAAAAGGAGCAACAGAAGTTTAATAAATCAGAATGAAATCTGTAATGGTACTAGTTTCTTAGAGGAGCTACTACACATCAGCAAATTACATTTTCAAGACTGACCAGAAATGTTGCTTTAGAAGAGAGTAGCCCCAACAATGGCTTAAAAAATAAAAATAAAAAATAAAATAATGAAGACATCTTCTGGAAAGTCCTTGGAAGATTCCACTTTAAAAATTCTATACAGAAGCAATATGGCTTTAATACTGTAGATTGATTCATTTAATTAATGTAGGTTATACAACTATAGCACAAACAAACTGCAGCTAAGGGATGATTATTGGCCATAATGGGTATCTAATGCATAGAATGTATACATATTTACAACTGAAAAGGGTGATCCCCTTCCCACAAAGAGGGAGAAGATCAAATGAATGGACTTGCATGAATTCTGCTTGTATTACATAGTAACTCATATGTACAGAGGAACATACCTACTGCACATGTGAGTATGTGATCTGGCCCTCTGAGAGAATCATTACACCAAGTGGTTTTTGGTACAAAGCATCATGCACGAGGACTGCATATACACACACGTCTGGGAAGCCACAAGTCTAAAGTAAAGAGTGTGTGCAATCATCATACATGTAAAGTTAAATAAATATATTTTTATATATGAAAATTTCATCCATTATCACACACAGAAGTATTTTCTGTGTAAGCTAGAAGGTAACGTATGCCATCAAGTCGATTTTGACTCCTGGTGCCCACAGAGTCCTGTGGTTGTCTTTGGTAGAATTCAGGAGGGGTTTACCACTGCCTCCTCCTGCGCAGTATGAGATGATGCCTTTCAGCATCTTCCTAGATCGCTGCTGCCTGATATAGGAGCAGTGGGGATTTGGAGTGGCAACCTTCTGCTTGTTAGTCAAGCATTTCCCCGCTGAGCCACCTAAATGTCAGGAAGAACTTTGAGAGATGAACCCCATCTTTTATTACTAAAAGGATGATGACTAAACACCAGTGTGATTATTGGCCAGTTCGAGCCCTGCTGACAATCAGCTCTGACATAAAGGACAATCTCTAGCACAACCTAAGACTATGCAATGGTGGCAGGTCTTCCATCTATAGACAGAAGAAGCAGAAGCATATTCATACTGGAAATCTGTGTGAGATTTGATCTTAGTCATTACCACATGCTTCTGGTGAACTCTTGCATACTTGAAGGCATCAAATAAATTTAATTATTTACATACAGAGGAAAATGTCCCCTGTCCAGCCTTCAAATCTACTTTCAACTGGAGACCTTTGACTGACCTACTACCTTTTCTTCGCTTACAATTAATGGTACTAGTCAGGGTTGTGTGCTATCCTGCTGTTCTGTATGTCTTAAATATTATTTTCTCAACCCAATTTTATAAAAGTATATTTAACAGCAAATGTTTTACTTTTTAAAACCTAATAGTTGAATGAATAACATTCTCAGGTGACCCAATTATAATTCCTGCCTGTAGCTACTACACAATGAAAGGCTTGTGGAGTTATTCTCTGTGTGAAGTGCTATGCACTTGATGTGTTCAGGCCAATACTATGTTCCACAGAGTTTCAATGATTACTTTAGTGCTCAAGGACTAAGGTAACAGTTGAACAGCCCTCCCCCATCAACATCTGAATCCTGGATTCCTGAATTTTAAGGCAAACAATGCTCTCCAATTTTAAATTATGGATTAAAAACAACAACAGTAGCCAAGTAATGAAAGCACCTGGCAAGGCTAGCATTCACCAGAATACTGATGCAGTATTTTTGTCAGGCAGATTACTTGGGTCCAATTCTTTACATCACTCTTGTGCAGAGTAGCTCCTAAATGGTCCAGTCTCATGCTGCATCAGTAGCAGTTGCAAACAGCATAATAAGTGAGATGGATGAACTGGGGATTATGATTCACAATAATGCTGCTCCTCCACCAGTAGACAGCAACATTGGCTGTAGGATGTAACCACCCATACCACAGGGGATCCCATTTATAGAGACTAACCACTGTGGAATGACTCCAGTGAGCAAATGCTTCTCTGTTGGAAGACAAAGGAACGAACTGGGTTCAAATATCAAACTGTCCACTCCTTAGTAGCCATTAGCCAGTGCACTAGTAATTACATGCTATTTTCTGTCTCAGTGGAATGAAATATATAAATTTCCCTATACTTATCTGTGCTCCTGTGGCAATGAACCATCCGCTGATAAAATGTGGAGAAATCAAATTCTGTAATGTATGTACCATTTATGCTTGATTAAGCTCAGCCAGATATGCACTGAGAATGCGGGCTTTCTTATGACGTTTATTATACTTGTGGACAACATAGTTAAAAGCTCAGAATCATTATGCAATGAAGTAACAGGGCCGCTTCAGATGAATGAATGAATGAATGAATGAATTTGGTCATAAATGCTACCTGAGCTTGAGTGGTTTTTGAAATCTTCGCTCCCCTTACCTCCATGACTCCATCATTGAGCCATAATGTCAATATTCTGTTTTCTTTAAAATCAAAGCTCCATGCCTTGTTCAAATTCATAGCTGTGCATTAACTGCACTTTACAAATTGCAATTAAACTAGCATTTGAAACAAGAGTTTCATCTCTGCTTCAATGCCTATTCAGTTGCGGTTTCTAAACTGTAGCTAATGCATAGCTGTGAGTTCAGATGAGCCAGAGAGGTTAACAGATTGCAATGTCTAAAGGAATAAGTATATGGGGCAAGGCAGGGAGGCTTTGGTCATGTTGGCGATGGAATAAACCATAGTTTATTTGGTTTTCTGAACTCACCTAAAGTGTCTCTCCCACTGAAATTGTCATGCTTGGAGCTGTCCTAAATTAACTATTAGAATGTTATTATTCTCTGTGGACCTGCTTACCCTGTAGATCTTCCCTTTGATTTTATCTGAAGCATTGCATATTTGTGTAGTTTGTGATATTTGTGTCCTTATTGGAATTCATAATTATCTAGAGGCAGAGTGGAACTTGTGGGGTTTTATTAATCATGAGAACCTCATGTGCCAGGTGATTTCTGGTACACATGGATCTTTTTGTGAGTGAGATCCACAAGTTCATCTTCCTATGCTACAGAAATAAGTAGGGGAAAAAGCAGAAGTCATCCACTTACTTCTTGTTTCCTGCTTATAGATAATGTATGAAGAGGTATTTATTAGAAATGGCAAACAATATGGAGATGATTTTGTTAAACTACAGATGAATAATCCGTCTAGTCTTCCTGAACAATTTGGCAAACATTTTTCAGTCATAGGATTAATAGAAAGCTTCTCAATTTCCCTTAAAAAGCATATTTTGTCCTATCTTTTAAAAGCTAATGTTGCAAATCTAAATTTAAAATAAGTACATGTTGGATGGGGTTGAAGAGGATGAAAGCATTGAAGTAAATTGTTTTCTAATAGGATTCTTTGAGTTAGAGAATCAGATAGCCCTAATATTACATACAGTACTTCAAAAATTCTGAGAATCAAATATGAAGCAATTCGATTTGCACAAATTACAGCCATTTATGGAGGAAATAAATGCTACATACTTGGGAACATAGGCAAAGATTAGATTTTGTAATTCTTTTCAAAAAGCATAAGCGATCTTTTTCAATTCCTTTAAATAAAAAACACTAAAAGCTATTTTTGACTGTTTTATTTTGATATTTTCCAGCTGTCTGGATGTTTTTTTGAGGCAGCAAATTCTTGTAACACTAAGCAGTGGTTTAGCATTATGTCTGAATGCAGATGTATGTTAGTAACATACAATCTTGTCATGTTACTAACATCGAGCCAAAGAGCTGCTTAAACATTAATAATGTTAATGGAGACATTTACAGTAGACAGTGCAAAGGTTTCCTGCACATTCAGAAAGCTGTGCAAGAAATAGTTGCTCTATCTGCCATAAATGTCCCCATGACTTGATATGGATGCTATTTTTTAGTAGCTCTAGCTCTATATTAGTAATATGGCAAGATTATATAAATGGTCAGAGGCCAACTGGCTGTATTCAGATATAATGCCAAATCACTGTTTGGTGTTACAAGAACTAGAGCCTTGAGCTTGTATACCTCACTCTCTCCTCCTTCCTCTGTCTACGTGTACAGGTGGAGAATAGAAGCTTACCTTCCTGGTCTGTGGACCAGGAAGCTTACCATAGTTTGCTGTCTAAAACTGGCAAACTCTAGTAGTGCAAAGCATAGTTTGCCAAGTTTGGATAAAACATCAAGCTATGGTTTGTTGCAGCCTAAGGAATGGAAGGCTCTAATCTCCATTTGCGAGGGGAGGAGGAACAGAAGAGGAACAGAACAGACACATCAAAGTCAGATAATACAGGCAGCATCAAAATCCACAGAAGGCTTGTTGATAGGCACACCCACATTCAGGTTCTCATGTTACATTTTCTTCAAAAATAGTGCAGCTGATGAGGGTAGCCTTCAGACTTCTGCTTTGTTACAGTATCTCAATTCAGATGGTTTGTTCTTTTCAATTACAACTTTCTACCAAAGAGAAAAATATATTCTTCTGCATTGTTCTTTTCCGCGTATTACTCCATCTAAATTCTTGCAGCTATGAAACTGCTTGTCACACAGCAATGAGCTTGAGCTGAACAATGCTCAGAGGGCAAACAGGCAATTTACTGCCCTCCTCTGCAAGCCATTTAGGGCAAGTTAAAACTGGCCATATAGTAACTTTTAAAATTACAGCCACCTGAGCTTTCAATTTGCTGAGGGCACAGAGGCTGTGCACACATGGGGCTCTTGGTTTCTGACTCTTTTACAGCTGTGCAACTCCATGCACACATCTTCTCCACCGAAGTTCCCAGGGATCAGACTGCACAATGTGCACATGCACGATATAGACACTGAACTTCATATGAAGTGAATGTTTATAATGCGTACTACTTTGTATGTAAACAGTAATGATCTTACTGTAGTGATTTTGGCTGAAGATTAAATTTTATGAACAGTTTAACAATTAGAGAGGTTTTAATCAGCGAGGCTTAACTGTACTTTGTTTTGTTAAATTATATGATTCTTAACTAATTACCCTCGACTATGTCTCTTATTTTAGGTTATCTTATTTTAGGTTATCTGGATTCATTTATTAAATGACCTAGATAAAGTACCTGCATTTTAAAATGACTGGCTTTAAAAGAAAAGACATTTATGGAGACATAAGAATGCTCTCTCTCTCGATGCGAAGACTATTAAGCCATTTCATTCCTTAAAGCGATGAATGTGTTGCTCCCATTCTGTAAATGGAAATGAAAAAGACCACAGTAATGGCAACTTGATGAGAAATGAATTAATTTGATTATTTTCATGGTGTCGATCAATAGCACAGCCACTACTGACATCTATAGCCTAAAGGCAGTTATATAATCGATGGAATCAAACAGAGCCTGCCTTTGCCCAGCCCTGCAGCTTCTCTGATCTTTTTGGCAAGGCCCTCAATGCCTCTGTAATTCTAAATTTATGTCAAGTGCATATCAAAGAAATTCCAAAGAGATGATGTCATGAAGAGTATTTTGGTAGAGACTGTTGAAAATCTATTGCTATATGTTCCTTATGTTTCTTTGTGTTCATGGGGTTCTTCTTCTTGCCGGTCTGGAAATATAATATAATGAGTATAGTGTAGTGGCTACCTGGGATGGCAACAATATGCAATACTTTGGGAAAGGTCAAAAGTGTGTGTGTGGGGGGATGTTGGTGCATGTGTGGCTCCTGCACAACTGTATGAAAGTGTTTTTTTTTTTGTTTGTTTTTTTGAGTGGCATTTGAAAACTCTTCTCGATTTGCCAAGATTTTTCTTTAATGATGCCCTGGACCCTGATTGTTGGAAAAAGAGTGCTTCTGCATGAAGTTAGACAAATAAATGAAGTTATTTTGTTTTGTAAATTCGCTATTCTCTAGATGTGGAAGAGGGAAGGAGTTCTTAGAGCTGCCAACACTGCATTTTAAACATTTTAAATTCAGGGACAGAGCTTCTGAAATTTGTTCTTTTTTATGACTACTTTCCTCATTCCCCTGCACACAGAGGTTTAACAAGCACGTTAAATGACCCCCAGTGGTACCCCTAATGTCACACTTTACAGCATTCTCATCAAGATACCCAATATATTTTACCCATTAATCAGAAACAGTTTCCCCCATTTGCGCAGCAGCTGTCTCACAGATTTTTATTCCTGCTAGCTCAGTTGTCTCCCTGCTCAGCATGCAGTCCCTTTGTAGGAAATCAGGAAAGCATAAGCCAGCAATTAAAGGAATAGATGCTATACAGTGTGCCTGGTTTAACGGATATACTAAAATCTGTTTTCAACATCAAGGTCATCAATTGTCTTTAACAACTCAAGACAAGATAAACATATTGCTTTTAATAAGTCCTTGATTATACAAGCAGTTCCAAACTAAACCCACAAAAGCAATATATGTAAAACTGATCAGGTGGATAAGGGTCAAATCTAAATCCCAGGGTCAAGTAAGCCTTTGAAACTTCTAAGCAGATAATCTTAGACCAATTCATCAAAGGAAATGCTCACACACTTTTCTTCTCTTGACTCTTAAAAATGCCCAAGTTTAAGGTATTATGTTCTGTCTGTTCACAAAACAGTGGTTCTTCAGCTTAGTAGTTAATTTTTTAAAAATAGCTTCATCTTCACAGTTTGTTTTTCTAAGAGACAATGAAGCAAGCAAGAGCTCAGGAACACTTTCTTTCTGAATTGGCAAGAAAATGTATGAAAAGTTTATAATAAACTTCAAATTGTTGACTAAGACCTTCAAACTGCAAGATTTTTTCCTCTGAGTGAGCGTTACCCTAGCTTCTTGGTTCATGTACCTTTACAAAAGGATTTGTGATGATGGCTTGTGAGCGAAGGAATTTTTTTTACTTTCAAAGTCATACTGCAGCATTTTCCTATTACTGCACTTGTGTTTCAAGACACAGCAGAGTACTATATTCACACCATGACCCACTAAAGAAAAAAATTATGAAATTCAGTAAATAGCTGCTTTTCAACAAATGCATTAACATCACCAGTTCAATATCAGAGAGTCAGATCAGGACAAAGCTATCATGTGTGAAATGTGCATTTGATGTTTTCCTTAATTATTTCCTCTAATACTGAACTTAGGTAGTAGAGCAGCTATCAGTTTGAAAATGAAAGCAAGCTACCAAAAATTGGGTGGTTGTTTTTTACTTACTTGGAGTACTTTACAAGCATGTAAGTATCTAACATTGCGATCAAAATTAAAATAAACTAAAACAAAATACCCCACCCCCAACAAAGGCTCTGTGAGTTTAGAGAAGCAATGGAATGTTGAGAAAGTATAGAGAAAGAAAACACGAGGGAGACAAAACCTTGGAGGAAGAGTGGGATATAAATGCAGTAAATAAATAAATATATCTAATTATCTGAAAAAGGAAATGCTAGGTTCACACTGCATGCCCAAAATAGGAACTGATGTCTCCACTGCTACCTTTGTTTTGCTGCTGTTGAATCACAACTATGCTAAATTCTGAAGTTCTCTATTGTTTTCTATGGGCAGTTCTCATTTCTGCTCAAAGGAGAAAAAGTAGAGGATGGGACTAAAGGAATTGGAAACTGAGCAGACTGTATGAGTCTACCAGTTAATCTAAGGCTGTAAAGGTTGTGTTGAAAATGTAAATTAAGAATTAGTCCCAAATCAGTTGGGATATACCCCGATACTGCATTCAGTTCCTTCAGTACAATAAATGAATCAATCACTAAGTTAATTCATGTAATAACCTCCTTCTAGAATCCTTGCACTATGGGACAGTCCCAGAACAATGGCTATGGAGGAGTTTACTGGTAGCCAAGATATTAATATTATGGCAATGGAAATCTACCAATCGCCCTAGGAGTGAGAATTGGGTGAATGACCTGCTTGAGTTAGCGGAACATGAAAAAATGGGTCCTCATAAAAGTAAATAAATTGGATAAATGGTCAGAAATCTGGGACAATGTCCTTGAACTATTCTCAGAATAAGCACCCATCTACTGGTGCAATGGTGTGTATCCCTTCTTTTCTTCCCTCCCTCCCCTTCTGCTCTCCTTCTCCCTCTTTCCTTCTCTCTCTCTTTTCTCACCTCCCCCAAGCCAGCACTGGCTAGGGGCGGGGTTCGGGGGGGGGGAAGGGAAGGGGGGGAACTGGGAAATATGGTTATAAAATACAAAATGTCAAAAAAACCAAAACATTAAAATTTTAAAAAAATGTAAATTAAGAAAAAAAGTGAAGGGGGAATGAAAGGAGAGAAGAGAATTGGTTGGTTGGCGTTCCTAACACCTTATAGGTCCTAGGTGGTTGGGACAAAGGAATCACACTATGAAGGGGGAAAAAACCAGCAACCCTTTCCTCTCATGCTAAACTACTTGCACCCCAGTTATTAGGATTGTGCATCATGTTGGTTCCAACAAAGCTCTGAGACCTGACGCCATGTCAGGAATTGTTGGATGAAGCTCTGCCAGTTGTGTCAGAGCATCCCCCCTCTTCCACCACTACCGTCACCTTACCTCCACAGTGAAGGGTGGTGGGGGAGAGATGGCGGCAGCAGCTGTAAGGGAGAGGATCCTACAGAGCTCCTCAATTTTTGGCTCAAATGTTGGGAGGGGCAGACAAAGCCCTTCCTGAAAGTGCCACCGTCAGAATATGACTTTTTGGGCTTACCAGTTATATAGTAATAAAGTGCTCTGGTTCAAGAGTGGCAAATAATTCCAAACCTAAGCATTTTAACACTATATAACCCCTGCTAACTTGACAATGAGGCACCTTGACAAAGAGGCACCTTTTGATGATTCTCTTTTATTTAGCAGGGGGAGAGTAACTGGCCCTATCCACCCCAGCACAGTACCTCCAGTGACTGTTGCTGGTGTCTATCTTATGTTCCTTTTTAGATTGTGAGCCCTTTGGGGACAGGGATCGATCTTATCTTATTTATTATTATTTCTCTGTGTAAACCAACTTGAGCCATATTTTGGAAGGGCGGTACATTTTTTGGAAGAGCAGTATAGAAATTGAATGAATGAATGAATATAATATATAATATTAAAAAATTATATATATATATATATATATATATATATATATATATATATATATATAAATATATAAATATATAAATAAATAAATAAAAAACATAGTGAGGTTTCATGAGGATGAATGGGAAAATGGTATCATCGCAAGTACCAATCACAGGAATCCTGTTCCAACCTGTAGTCACATTTTGTTGCAGGTCCCCTCTTGAAATTACTAATCTGAATGCAAAGTCTGAATTAAATGGTATATCACTCGCACATATGTTCCACAGGCTTTTACACAAAAGCTTCTTACCTTATCACATCTCATTAGTCCCAGGTATCTGAGCGATTTACTACTTTGAGCAATTTCAGTGGCCCCCTGATCTGTGATTTCTTTGCACCACCCCACATCTACAGTCTCTATTGTCATGCTGTATCGCCCGATGGCTATCAGTGCTGCAAAACATGAAACAAACAAAGTCAGAGTGGACATTAAAAATATATCAGGTAACTTGTTTTTATTATTTATTTGGGGGAAAATCAGCTTCATACATTATTAAAATTATTAAACCAACAAAATATACATTGATTTCCATATAAATCTACATTATTTTATTTCAAATGCCTTGCAAGGCACAAATTGATATAAACATGATTATATCTGTATTGTGTGACAAAAACCCTGCCTTTTTATATTACACAAGAATCCAACTTATGAATAAAGTTATACTTCTTAACTCACAGGGTCTAAATAAATTGATTTGACTGAAATTTGGGGGGCTATCAGAATAGTAACAAACACACTTTCCTGAAAGCCTAAAGATAATCTACAATAGAGAAAATCACTGCAACTTTGAGTGTATAGTAGCTGAGGTTCTATGGATTTCTATTAATGGAAATTAGTTCTTAAAAAAAAAAATTCAACTGAGCAATCAGGCAGTCTACTTCTAAAGATGAAGCTAGTGTTCCCAATCATAGGGAATATGTACTCCCTGACTATAGCATGTGTCTCTTCAGAGAAACGCTTATGCTATGTAGCTGAGGTGGTGGGATTATGTAGTGTGTTGGCAGGGGAGGTGGGGCTTGCCAACTGGTGTGGTAATTGTGTACACAGTTCTGGAACACCTGAATAGGGCTGTAGTGACAACAGGAACAAAGACGGGACTGACTCTGTTCTTACAGGTAAATGTCTCTTACAGGTAACTGACTCCTACAGGTAAATAAAACAAATGGTATATTATACTGGTTTCTCATATTTTCCTTCTCAGTGAAGGAAAATATGTATGAGTCCCTCTCCACTGAGAAACTAGTATGATACTCATTAACAACAAAGAAATGTGCATTGTTTAATGATAACTGCAGGAAAAAGGGCTTCAGTTATAAGTGGCTGATACTGGTTCTGTGGACATAAACATTTTAAAATAATTTCTGCAATGACAGACAGGTAGAAATGAATAATCATAAAAGCTTTGGGCTGCAATCTATACACACTTACTTTGGAGTAATCCCCACTGAACTCACTGGAACATTATTTCCTCTACAATCATCACCTACTACTACTACTATAATAGTTATATACCACTCGTCAACCAAAGTTCTCAAAGCAGTTTACAAAGAAAAATACATAATACATCAAGAAGATGGTCCCCTGTCCCCCCAAAGGCTTACAATCTAAAAAGAAACATGAGGCAGATACCAGCTACAACCACTGGAGGGATGCTGTGCTGGGGTTGGATCTATTTATTATTCACATATTTACAGTTGATATAGTTCCAATACAATAGCCTGTATGATTTACGGAGAAAATAATGGTGCATTTCCTACATTAAAATAGAATTAGAGTTGCCAGAAATCTATTGTTTATGGGAATGAGAAATCCTTTTAACTCAACAAAACTAAGAAGATACATGTTCTGAGATTCACCACACCAGTTCCTATGAAAATGGATGCTATATGTATTATATTGGTACATGAAAAATGTTTTCAAAATAACTGTAGCTCAGTAGTAGACCAATGTGTAGGCTTTATGTAATATATATATATATTGATTTACATATGACCACTGTATATGCAAATTAGTCTTCTGTAGCACACATCTAAATATTCTGAACTTAGTCCATCTAAGAAAACAACTGAAATTACGTTAGAAGTTTTAGCTCTGCAGAGATCAAACATCAGATTCCTCACCCTGATGGTTTTATGGGGACCCCGTATCACTATAAGAACCTCCGTGAACCCCTCAGCCTTCCAGTAACTATGTGACTGGGAATGACAGGGCACCATTTCAGCCTTGCCATGCTAGGCTTAGTTTTCTGGGGATTTCTAGACCTCTTAAATCAAAATGAAGACGTTTTGAGGCCCATCTAAACAGAAATGGTACAATTTCTAACCCTTCATATTACTTTGTGATCTCTTCGTTGTGGTTGCCTTTGGTGGATAACTCTTTACAGCTCAGTATTTAGATTAGCTATAAGCTGTTGTGTGCAAGGCTCCAGTCTAGAAATTACACCACACATGGATTCATGTTCCTCACAAGGGTATTATAATGACAGTATTTAAAGATAAATATTCAGGAGAAGAACTATTACAATACCAGTTTACTAATATAGCTTCTGGTACAGCATACACAAACATTATAGCATAAAGAATACTTAAGACACAAACAGCATTGATTACACAATATTTCATGAAAAGCAGTTTCAAGGAGTATAGGTTCAAGGAGTTTGGACTGACTGACTTACAATCTGTAAAGTAAGAAAAGAGTCAAGTGAGGAAGCCTGAAGGCAACCTGACTTCCACCTAAATTTCCAATTTTTTAATCCTAAAATTTCTCATGACTACACAAAACTACAACTTGGAGAAATACATCAGCATTCCAATCCTCCCTTAATAGAGAACTAGTGATCACATACACATTTGCTTATGACTGCTTCTTTATTGTTACTTTAAGTCAAATATATAATGAACCATCTTAGCTTCCTGAACTAATATTAAAACTATTAAATAATGTCTAATAATAGCCTCCTTAAGACAAGGAGGCATCCTGCCCTCCCTCAGAGAAGCATTTATAATATTTACCGGGTTCTCTCGGATAATACGGTTACCACAAGAAATAAGCCAAGTTGGGAAAGGGTCAAGAGAACAGCTTGTAGAACGTACAGTCCAGAGCAGTTTGTACACATCCTCAGGAGTCACAACCTGAAAGTGATCGAATCTAATCCTTTAAGATGAGATGCTGGACACGTTCACAATAGACTCTGCAGTAACTGTGAATCCAGTTTGACCTGAATACAAACTATTTTAATAGTTTTAATATTGGGTTTTAAATGTTTGTAATACTTTAAATGATTTTAATTGTTAATTGATTTAATCTTTTAAATGATTTTAATTGTAAATCGCCCAGAGACAAAAGTTTTGGGCGGTATAGAAATAACTTGAATGAATAAATAAATAAATAAAAATTATTTGAAGAAATCCGCATTGGATTCCTCAGAGTCAGCTAATTACAGACCCGTTACCAATCTTTCATGGTTGGGTAAGGTGAATGAGTGGATGGTGGCCTCTCAGCTCCAGGCAGTTTTGGATGATGCAGATTATCTTGAGCCATTTCAAACCAGCTTTCAAGTTGGCTTAATGGATGATCTCCAATTGGTTATCAGCAGAAGGAGTGTGATTCTGCTGACCCTTTGCATCTCTTGGAGCCGTTCAATTCCATCAACCATGGCATCCTTCTGGGTCACCTGAGGAAGGTGGGATTGGATGGCACTGTTTCACAGAGGTACTGTTCCTATGTCTTTAGTAGATTCAAGACTTGGAGACTGCTGATCTGCAAAGTGAGAGCTAAAGTATGGAGTTTCTTTTTCTTCTATTCTGCTATCCCCTGGTATTGCTATGTCGATTATTTTAACTTGTTTTTCTTTCTTCTCGACTACAGTTATATCTGGTGTATTGTGTGGCAGATGTTTGTCTGTTTATAGTCAGAAGTCCCATAATATTTTTGCATCTTCATTTTCGACAACTTTTTCAATTGTATGGTCCCACCAATCTTTGGCTACAGGTAGCTTGTATTTTTTGCAGATGTTCCAGTGTATCATCCCTGCTACCTTGTCATGTCTTTGTTTGTAGTCAGTCTGTGCGATCTTTTTACCACAGCTGATTAGGTGGTCCACTGTTTCATCTGCTTCTTTACAAAGATGGCACTTGCTGTTCTTGCCTCCCAGCTGGATTTGGACCTATGGCACCTCGGGCTATGTGGTAAGCCTGTCCCTCTTTTCAAGTCCCCAATAACTGTGCCCATGGTGATATACTTCAGACCTGGGTTCTACCCACATATATTCATAATGTGGTATGTGGCTGTCACAAGCGTAATATTTTGAAAAGGCTCTCTAGCGAGGTCAAGGCAAGTAAAAAGTCCTCTTGCTCTCCCTCTCCCACACGCCGAACCCTGGGATGCTTACACGTACCATGTTGCTTCTTCACCCCAGCTTGGTCAACTGACCACCCTTGTTTAGCAGGCTTACGCCCCGAGGAGGAAGCCTTTGGTGTTAGCAATGCCTGCCCTTTCAAGAGAGGGTGTGTGGGGCCCGTCTTCGGTACTGGTGCTGTCTGTGACTCATTCTGCATCAGCTGCTTGGATTCCTGAGAGCACAGCATATCAGAGCTGGTACAGCGCTGCTGTGAGAGCTGGCTAGTGGGAGTGGCTTGTAGGGCCAATGTAGCATGTAGGGCCTTCTCCCACAGCAAAGCACAGAGGCAGGAAGTGCGTTTGCAAAGGGCCTGTCTAGTAAAATCCTGGCAAATAGCGCAGAAGACAGTTTGGTGGGTCTCCAAGGCACACTAAGCACTCCTCATGCCTAATCGAGAGTTTAACAGAGCAAGTAAGGCAAATCTTAAAAGAGACTCTAGCAGCCACATACTGCCTCAGGATCTCTGAAGAGAAAAACCTTGAGCTGGGGGAGGGAGATTAAACAAAGACATAAAATTAGAATGATTGAAAAATGAGAGGGAGATTAGGTGGTTGTTGACAGCTCTTCTCACATGGAGAAAGTCTCCTGAAGTCACTATTGCGGTGGTCGGAAGAAGACTGAAGGAGGTAATCTGGGAGAGGCTATATGTGTGTCACCAAGCGGGTGGGCTACTGCCAAAAAGCTTATAGTTTACAGCTCTAGAAGGTTCCAAGGTTCTGTCTACGTCTCCAAAGTGTGGCGGACAATAGGACAACTAACAAGAACATGGCATTAGCACAATTTGCTGTTACTGGTAAAAGCTTAACATGAAATAATTAGAATTTTTAGTTATGCATCTGTTAGAAATAAATCATCCATCCCACTTAATAGTACAAGGTAACGGCTTTCTTCTTATGGTACTTGTCATTAAAATGTATTTTCTATATTCATAGCTTGGCCAAGGAACCATAAAATGGCCTATGATAACCACTTACAAGCAACTGCAAGACTTTAGTACATGGAAAATTGAGAAATGGTTTAGGAAACACCAGTGGGAAATAACAGATGTAATAGAATGAAAATGAACAAAGGAAACTGTAGACTCAACATTAAGAAAATTTTATAACAGATCAACTGGACAGCAGAATATTCCCCTCTAGGGAAGTGGTAAAAGTCTCATTGTTCAAGTCATTTGAAATATGCAGGGACAAAACTCTGGAGATATTAGACAGAAAGAGACTATAGTTTCAGGTTCTAGACAAGATGATACAAAAAGTTTTCCATCTTTATTTCTGTTAAATGAAAAAATGTGCACAAGGCAGGTTCATACAATTTGATGCAATGCTAAATGCTAAAAGGAAAAGGGTTTTGCTTGTGGGAATCAGACCTGCATTTGCTTGTACTAGCAAGTCAGAACTGATTTGCTACTTCCAAGCAGGTTTGTAGTCTACCTGATTAATGCAGTGTAGCAGTTACAGCTATGGTTACCACATACTACAAAATGGTTCTTAACTTCACCAAAATGTCAACAAAGGTTATTGGGATGACTGGGTTGTTAAATTCTAGTACTTTATTCAAAACTTTACCTGTTCTTATATCTGGATTGTGGAACAAGGCACAACTTTATATTCCATTGCTTTTTAACAACTATATCCAACTGGGCAATGGACTCTTTTTTCCCTTTAGGAGAGGAGGCAACTCTAAATGTTGCTTAAATGTTGCTAATTTAAGGATTTCTGCACAGCATATGGTATATGATTGATTCTGGCATGAAATAGGGAATTTGGGTGACAGGATGTTGGATAAAGACCTACTAATTTTAAAGGGTCAATCAATGGCTGAAAGAAAGAAAAAAAGAAAAGAAAACCTTAACTTTCAGTCTAACTAGTCAAAGTATTTGTGAGCTGCAGATTTTACTATTTAAATACTTATGTATAAAATGCATTAAAAAGATCATGATAGTTATTTATTCTAAACTGTGAACATTCCAGAGAGCACCATCCAGAACAAAGCCTACATGCTAATGGTGCTTTAGGTAAACTGAGGTCCACCTAAAGCTCTTATTCTTCATAGTTTGAAAGATTAACAAGTTATGAAAATAGACTGATGAAAAATACCGAATCCCCTATCTTTAGATAATGATCTCCTTCACACACATGTGTAGTTGTGTAGGAGACTGCTTCCCTGAGATGTGATTTGGTGTAGCTGCAGTATCTTTATAATTCAAGTCATGTCAAGTCAAGTCAAGTTTTATTTACGGTCCTGGACCAAACAATCCATACATGCAAAAGGCAAAACAAATTTATAAGAAACTCTATAGATTCTCATTATACATCTTAAAAGCAATACAGCAAAATTTAGCTATGGAGTTAAAAATTAAAACATCCTCATCAGAAAGTAGAAATTAAACAAGTTGTCCAGCAGATTGATCCATCTGTTTACAGACCAAAGGTAAAATCAAGTGCTCCCCCGATTGTCTTTATAATTAATCCTTGAAAATGTGTCCGTGGGGATGTGTCCTGGCACCCAGCAGATTGGCTGGGCGGCGGGAGCTCACGCACAGCAGGAGGCCATTGAGCTGCTGCCGGGGGGGGGATGGCGGCAACCTGTGCGCCTGCTGGGGTCAAGAGGCGGCTGGGCCACCAGGAAGAGGAGGCGGCAGCCAGAGGGGATCAAGAAACTGCGGGCGGGGCAGGGGGAGAAGTGGGCCGGGTGTCAAAGATGCCTGCCAGAAGACAGAGTCAGGAAGAAGCAGCTTTGGGGGGAGGGAGAGTCAAACTAGGGGCGCAGACGCTATGTGCCCGGTCAGCTAGTGTGTATGAATACTCCAATCATGTGGCTTTCTTCCATACACATGAGTACCCTGCCATAAGTCTTTTCTATCTGATGGCTCCCACAAGGCTATGGGGGTGCAAGAAGGCAGCCTATATCATTCCTTTATTATAGCCTACTGCACTTAGACACAGCAAATCATTATAGCATGAATGTGTTTATCCTACTGTGCAATCGAATGTAAGTTTACTCAGAAGTAAGTCTCATTGAGTACAATGAGACTTACTCCCAAATGTGCATAGGACTGCAGCTTTAATTAAGTAAACAATACAAAGGAAGAGTATCTGAGGATTTTAAACCTACATGCAAAATCCAGGTATTATTTTGCATATTAGTATAATTCATAAGTGAAAAAGTGGTATTTCTTACAGGCTAAGAAGAATACACTGAAGATCTTAATATTTAAATATTGTTTTTGCAATACATAATTGAGAACAACAGAAACATCTAAATGAGAGACAAACAATGAGAAATTCCTCCCCTTCTGAATGCGTTTCCATAGCAGCAAAATATCATATTTTCTTTTGAGATAGGAAGAATGCCACCTGCCTTAGGCTGCTTGAGGTGTCCTGTGATAATTTTGTAACTATACATTTGTGCATATGTGGATGTACCACATTTTGTAAAAATGAAGTATGGGACCTCAATGAAATGCAGAAGAATACAGGGCCATGACCACACTGGGAAGCCAATCTAATACAATGCCCCGAGGAAATAAAAAGGAAGTGAGTCATATCGCATTCCTTCAGCAAGTCTGGTTCTTTGAGGGCTTTAGAAAAATAAATTCCCTCTATCTGAATGCAGATTTTGACCTTCATTGGAAAACTTGGTGTCAAGCTTCTCAGCTAGTGGGCAAGTAGCAATTTTGAATAAGCAAGCTTTCTGGGAAGGATGTAAAAAAAAATTACTTATCTATTCACCTTTAATATACAGGCTCAGTAACCAGAGAAAGAGGTGATACCTTTAAAGAACATAACAGCTGCCTTGTTGTATCATTCCAAAAATTATCCTAGTCCAGCCATTCATTTCTAATAGCAGCCAGTCATTCCTGTCAAGTCCACAAGCAAAACCTTACAGAGATGAGATATCACGTTCTGCCCCAGCATCTAGTATTCAGAGATAGATTGAACTTGTATGTGCAGATTCTGTTTAGTTATAATCTCTAACAGGTACTAACAGACCTACCCTCCAGAAGTTTCTACAAACCCATTTCCACCACAAAGCTACATAAGCTAGTGGACATAATACTATCTTACTGAAGTGAATTTCTAGGTTAATTATGTTTTGTATGAAGTACTTCCTTTGTCAGTTCTGAACCTACTGCCAATCAACTTAATTGGACTGAGCACTACTATTAATTTTATTAGACCAGCATTTGCTATTAAAAATGCAAACCACTTAGCAGCTTTGGCAGACTCTTCAATTTTTCAGGATCTGTGAAGAAAAATGGAAGTTCTCTGTGCTGCTTTAATTGTTGCTCATTCACCAATGGAAGGCAGTTCAAGAAAAGCATGTACTCATTATGCCAGCTGTTTATTTTTCAGTCTCCATTACAGCTCACTGGAAGCAGGTCTCTTTGATTTCAACATAACACATTTCAATGAAATGTGAATCTGATTGTAGCTTTGGACCCCTGGACCCCAAAATATGTTTTAATTACAACTGAGAATATGAGAAGGCTAGAGGTAGCTATGTTGGCACTCACACTGACCCTCAAGGTATAATAAGTAGCTTTCTCCGCAGTAGTATTGTACTTTATTGGAGTACTGGTCACACTGCTTTATGACAAGGAAAACTCGGGATTAGTCCCTGATCTTCTGCTTATCTTCCCTCACTACTTCTCTGGGCTTTAGGCCAAAGGTAATCCTTTCTATTGTGAGATGACCAGAAGGGTCTTTTGAATGTTTTCTCCTGGCAGTACAGGAGGTAGCACTGATAATCTAATCTCATCTTCTTAGGTAAGTCAGGTTCCAAGCACTGCTTTTTCTTTATTTTGCTTCCAGAAGTAGGCAGCCTACTGTCTCCTCCAAGCAACTCAAGTAAATCTTCCTCACGATCACCATCCAGGATCAGCAACAGGTGATCTATCAAACATTTTCCCCACCCAGTGCCTATTGGGTGAGACACACTTTCAATAATTTGCTTTGCTGATGCCTGTCGTGTTGTCTGTAGCTACCAACCCTGGTATCACTGCACACATCCCAGTGGATTTGTATCCAAGATGCTTTGCTTTAGGATAGGAAGAGGCAAGGGATCCAGCTGGCAATGACCTACTCCTGTGTGATTACACCACTTGCTGGCAAAAAAGGTGAGGCATGGATCCCCCTTTGCATTGTGCAAGGAGGCTACTTCCTCCTTTTTCTACAGGGGGGCAACAGAAGAATTGATTGCTGCTTGTCACTATTACCATCCTTATTTACTGCAGAGCTTAATTTGTGAAATGTGTTCACTCATATTCCTCAGTGCATTCTGTTGCTTCAGAGCAGGCCTGCACAACATCCGGCCCGCAGGCTGCATCTGGCCCGCAGGCTGCAACCGGCCTGTGAGGCCTTTTTTCCTTGCCTGCCACTCACTTCTTCCCGCCCGTCCGCCTCTCCAGCAGTTACAGCTGCCTTTATGTCCTGAGCCCTCCTCGGGGCTCGTGTCCCCCGCCCGCTCGCCTCTCCGGCAGCTACAGCTGCCTTTATGTCCTGAGCCCTAGACGGGGCTTGCTTCTTCCCGCCCACCTGCAACCTACCCACGATCCGAATTTGGTGCCCCTAGTACCTTTATACGTGATCCAAATCAATCTGGATCCGAATCCAAATCAAATAAAATCAAAATCAAATCTGTGATTATTCGGGGGACACAAAAATAAATCAGGGATGATTCGATTCAGGCACAAATTGAATTTTAAAAATCGATTCGTGCACATCCCTTGTTTGGGATGGTATACAAATGGAAGTTTGTAGAGAGATGGAGATGGAAGTTTGGGATGGTGTACAAATATTTATTTATTTGATTTATATACCACCCCTCCAAAATGGCTCAGGGAGATTCACAACAAACAAAAACAATTAAAATCAATTTAAGAGTTAAAATCAAAACTAAATTAATCAAACAAACAAACAATTAAAACCATTTAAACGTTAAAAACATTAACATTAAAATCATTTAAAACCAGCATTAATAATTTAAACCATAAGTCTAATTAAAAGCCTGGGTGTATAAATGTGTACTCATTGCCTTTTAAAAAGTTGCCAGAGATGGGGAGGCTCTTATTTCAACAGGGAGCGCATTCCAAAGTCCAGGGGCAGGATATTTATTAAATATAATAAAACACAAAATAGATAGAATAGAATAGAATAGAATAGAATAGAATAGAATAGAATAGAATAAGCTGTGAACTGGAAAGTTTCTTGTCAAAATTCCAGCTCATCTGTGAGCTCAATGGGTGGCCTTAGACTCTCAGACTCAACCCCTGCCCCCAAAAACTATTTCTTAGATTGTTATACTGCCTTTCATTAAAACAATCTCAAGGCTGTTTACAAAACAATGAAAATATAAAACTATAAAAGTTACACAATAAAATATTAAATTGGAAAATAAAAATACAAATCTAATTAAAAGTTTTTTTTTTAAAAAACTCACAGACTATAAAATACATAGCAGCAGCAACAAAAATAATTGTCGGCACGCAAAGCAGAGCCCCCTCCAATGACCTTGTCAAGTAGGCAGAAACCCCTGGTTCTGCGAGCAGTCCCTTGGATATCCAGGGTTCAAACTGCTAAGAGCTTTAAAGGCCAAAACCAGCACCTTGAATTGGATCCGGAAACAAATTGGCAGCCAACGTAGCTCTTTCAAAATGGGTATGATATGATCCCAGTGATAAAATCCTAGCTGCTGCACTTTGAACTAGCTGCAATTTCTGAATATTTTTCAAGGAGAACCCCACATAGAGCGTGTTACAGTAATCCAGCTGTGATGTGACTAAAATGTGGGTAACTGTGGCCAGATCTGCCTTCTCGAGAAAAGGATGCAGCTGGAGCACTAGCCGAAGCTGTGTAAAGGCAGCCCTGTCCGCCGCCTTCACCTGAGCTTCCAAAAGCAGAGCTGGGTCCAGCAATACCCCCAAGCTGCACACCTGCTCTTTCAAGGGGAGTGCAACCTGATCCAGAAATGGTCAAATCCCCTCATCCCGTTTGGCTCTCCTACTGACCAAGAGCACCTCCGCCATGCCTGGATTCAATCTCAGTTTATTAGCTGACATCCAACCCATCACTGCCTCCAGCCCCTGACTCAGGACATCCACTGCTACTGCCTCCCTAGGATCAGGTGATAAGGAGAGATAGAGCTGAGCAGTGTTTTCTCTAAGGTGTGCACATGTGCATGCGCTCACACGTTTTCTGATGTCTGCTCAGTTAATTTTAGATCCCGCTCAGGTTGAATCAGGAAGGCCTCATTCTGAATGCACATGCGCACACACTGCCTTGATACTGCCGCCCAGAACAAAACTCATTCCGTACACAGATGAAAAAGATTAGAGAGAACACTGGAGCCAAGTGTCATCTGCATATTGCTGACAACTCAGTCCAAGTCCCGGATTACCTCTTCCAGTGGTTTCATGTAGATGTTAAACAGCATGGGAGACAAAATTGAACTCTTGGGACCCCAAAAACCAAGGGCCAAGGAGCTGATCATTAGCCCCCCAGCACCACCTTCTGGACCCTCCCACCTGAGAAAGGACTGAAGCCACTTTGAAGCAGCACCACCAATCCCCATACTTGAGAGGCAGTCCAGAAGGATGGTAGAAGGAAGGATAGTGGATGGTATTGAACACTGCTGAGTGGTCCAGCAGAATCATGCACTCCCCCTGACCAAGGCAGTTTCAGTCTCATATCCAGGACAGAAGCCAGACTTATAAGACCCTCTGCAGCTGTGATGCCACCCCACACTCACTTTGCTCAAAAAGAGAAGGTTAGAAACAGGTCTATAGCTGATTCTTGGAGGTATCAAGGGAGGGCTTTTTAAATAATGGTCTTACAATCACCTTCTTGAGTCATGGTGGTATCCTGCCGTCCCTTAATGGAGCAGTGGTTAAGGGAGGCCTCCAACCATCTACTTGTACCTTCCCTGGCAAATTTTATTAGCCATTAGTGGCAAGAGTTCAAAACGCATGATGTTGCCACACACTGCCCAGGATCTTGTCCACATCCTCAGGCTGTAGTAACTGAAGAGAATCAAACACAATAGGACCAGATGCTACCTAAGGCACATCTGCCAGAATTGCCAAAACCCTGGAGTCCAAATCAGCATAGATGTGAGTGACTTTATCTGCAAATAATATAATACAATACCTATAATATAGGGGTTATATTGGCCTACTACAAAGGGTTGCTGTAAGAATTATGGAACTAAAGCAAAGGAACCTTCAGACAGATGGACTCTCTCTCTCTATCACACACACACGGCTAATGTTAAGTATCTCAAAATGTGTCAACAGTATGATGAAAAATGCTATAAATAGTTTAACTTGCTAAAGGTGAAAGAAACTTTGTGAGACTTAATAAAGACTGTCAATAAAAACAGAGTGGGTACAATCCATCAAAAGTTTGTTGCAGCTACTGTAAATCCAATGAAATTAATGGGACTTAGGTACACAGTGAAACACTTAAGTCCCATTGATTTCAATAGGACCTAGGCACACCTAACTTTCTCTAGGTACACATTATTTGGATGTGTACAGAAAATCCATGTCAATATCTACAATAATTTTGTAATGACGCACTAAGATCCAAAGTGGCATTACACACAACTCTAAGAAAATGTTTACATTACTATATTACTTTATATTACTAAATGTGATATAAAGAGTGGAACAGTTTATATTATTAAATACAAATGATGGCAATATCATGAAACCCAAAGGAAGATTATATGGCAATTTCACAACATAATGGAACAGAATGGCTGGATCACAGCAACTAGTCTTTTTGGGTGAATCGAACACAATCAACAAGAAGCACAAATTAAAACATATTGCGGTCAATCACATAATCAAAAGTAAGAGGAACAGCTACTTAGGTTTTCCTTCTACCTTAATTCCACACAATCACACCTACTCAGGTTTTCCTCCTTCCTTGCTTCCACACAACTGAAAATTGGGAGCACAGAGCTCCCAAACCCGGGTAGAACACCATTTGTGTTTGTGTGAATTACCTCATAACTAGCTGGCCCACACAGAGCATCTGTGCACTCTTTGGGGCCGGCTGTCCCCCCCCTCCTGCCCCACTCTCTTGCCTCCCTCCCCCTGCCCCACTCTCTCTTGCCCTCCCTCCCTCCCCCTCCCACCCAACACTCTCTCTCGCCCTACTTCCCCCCTCCTGCCCCACTCTCTCTTGCCCTCCCTCCCCTTCCACCCACACTGAGCATTTTACAGTGGCGGGCAGCCATTTTCGGCCAGACCTCACCACCGCCGCTGTTCCTCCTCCCAGGCGGCAAACAGGGAAGTCCCGCCACCCGTTTCCCTCCTGCCCCGACCTCCAACAGGTGCCTCGCCCCTGGTCAGGCCCACTGCAGCCTGGCCTCTGCAGGCCAGGCCCACTGCCGCAGCCTGGCCTCTGCTGGCCAGGCCCGCCGCCACCGCCTGCCTCCGTGGCTGGGCTCACCACTGCCGCTGCCTGGCCTCCATGGCCAGGCCCGCCGGCAACCAATCCTCCTGGGTGCACCTCAGCCAATCAGGTGCCTCCGCTGCCCAGCCAATCAGCTGGGCGCTGGGACGCACATTCCAAGGCACACCCAGGAGAATTATATATATAGATCTTCTACTGGATGCTTCTCGGGGCAAACCATCAGATTGAGTTTTAATTCTCAGGAACAATGCCCCATTGTTCCTATAAATTTGTATTAAACAGTCATAAGTACCCCAGACTTCAAAGGAGAATTCATACTTTTAAGATGTAAAAGATTCTACATTTGAGTGTTGTTGAGGGTACAGTAGAAGATTATGAAGCAAACACAGGATTTCTAACCCTATATTGTTTTGAATGATTGGGTGTGTGCATGCTTTTCAGGGGGGAAATGTTATATGAGAAGGGAATGCTTAACCCTTGCTTTACCTGATTATTTATCCTTGCAAATGCCCCTCTTCCTGCTTTCATGTTAGCTGGAAGTTTGGGAAACATATTTCCTTGTAACACATGTCATACCCTCCAACATTTCTCTGATTAAATAAGGAGCATGGTCAAGTAACCTGGGAGGCACAGGGTGCAGTTCTGACTATAAGCATGCGGCAAATGGAAAGCAGATAAACTGCATGCAGAACACGTTACAAAAACAGATAAGCCGAGCACACATCTTCCAAAATTTTGCAGGTGAAAATAAAGGTACACTTGCAACATCCAATTTTAATGCCAAGGACTACTGCCCAAGCCCCCTGGCTCCCTCTATTACACATTGCTGAAGTTTTATGCAGCCATTTATATGTAGGTATGCTAGAGACACAGTGCATCAACCTAACCACTTGGGGATTTAATTTTTAGAACTTCTGGGGAGGAAGTTGAATCTTGAATAATGACAAATCTAGCAACTCCCGATGAAAAAACAGAATGCATCCCCAAGAGATAAAAATAGGGACAATAATGTACCAAGGACAAATTCCAGAGAATAGGAATTTAAATAGTTGGAGCCAGTAAATAGTTGGCGCCTCTGACATGCAGCCTCTATTTTCTTATTGTCTTTAATATATATCTGTTCTTTGTTGGATTAGGAACCATTTTTTCTGCCTTGTTAAAGAAAATATGGTTGGAACTAATGGAACTAAGTTGGAACTCAGTAAACTACTAAAATGTAGTTTACTGAGCAGAAGATAACTTTAAGCAACATTTTAGAGCTTATTTTGTCTACGTTACAGGCCACAGAATGAATTTTTTTTAAAAAAATAAAATATTTTACATATTTTTATAGTGCCCAAAAAGTACGTCTCTGGGCAGTTTACAACAATGACATAGTAAGGGAAGTGAAAAACAAATTATAAGCTTTCATCTTCATTTTTCTTGTTTTTGTCAGTGAGTATCACTCCAAGCCTCAACATGAATTAACTTTAACAAGGCTTTGTGTTTGTTCATAAAATCAATGTTCAGTGGCATACATACAGATCTAAATTGAGGGGCACAGCCACTGACCATGGTATTACATCTTGCCATTAAGTTAATTATGATTAACTGAACTTGAGTTAATTTCATTTGCTCATATAAATCAATATAAATGGATGCTTAGATTGTGCATTACTGAGACATTGGGAAAATGGAACAAAATTAAAAAGGACTTCACACTGTGAATCATCGAAAGCAGACTTAAGAAGTAATGAAGGGACTGCTTCTACACTCCTTTCAGAGGTTCTCATTATTAAATCTTTGTGTCCTAGTCAACCCAAAAAGAACTACTGAAGTCATGTCTACGACACGCGAGAATGTACAGCATCCTCTTTTCAGTTGACTCAAACTGCTTTCAAATAATGACAGATACAATACATATCCCAGATAAGGTGTAGCTGCATAGCTATACCTTAATTGCTTCTTCTGCAGAATAATAAAGCTTCTAACATTAATTAGCCATCCTGTATGAAGTATGGCATAGAAACTCTCAAAAATAGTTGAACGCAATCACCCCGGGAACTCTTTAAACAGTAATTAACATGATGGAAATGCAAATTTAAAAAATTGTGAGTCCTAAGGGCTTGAAAAAGACTACTCTCCCCTCAAGTATTTTTCAGTGCACTTCATATTTACAAGCATACTTTTAGTCTTCAAAATACTAACTAATAAGAATCATATCCTCAGGGAATATACAGGAAAGCACTTTAACATGGAAATTCCTCTTCAAGAGAAGATACAGTAATACTGTAGCTAGTGATTTTATAATGCTCATGGGACAGTCATTTGGCCAAATACTGGTAGCAAGTGACAGGGCAGCAATCCATACCTATTTAGGATAGTTTATGTATTATGGTGGTAGGAAATATAGAGGTAACTATACCTAGTGGCCAATGAGTTACAGACCAGAAGAATTTTAAAGTCATTCTGTAGCTTCCCTGACATACTGCACCAGTGGGGCTGCCTTTCATGTCACGCAGCTGCCTGATGGGTCCCTAATGCAGACATTCAGCTGTATGGAATGCAAGCCACTCATCCTGGTAAGTAACTAAGGTAAAGTTTATTGTTTCAATCGCTTAGTACATTACTCAATCAAAGAAAGATAAAGATGGATATGAAGGATTTTAATGCATTTTTATGCCACAATCCATGTGATTGTGTAGTTTGGTTTAGCCTAGTCGGCATTTTAATAGACTATTGCTTCCATCCAGCAAGGAATATCCATGTTCATAAACAGACCTCTGCATGTGTAGCTCCCCTGCAATGCTCATCTAGGCCTCTCCGAACTGGCTCAGGCCCCACAGTCTAATTTATTGCCCCAAACCTTCACAGCTTGTCTTGTCGACAAACTTGTCTTGTCTCCAGACAAACCAATCTAGTCTTAGCCTAGAAGCTACATCCTGATGCTACATCTCTCAGCCCACTGGCCTAAGGTAAATTGTGGCTAAATTCCATTGAAAGCAATAAGATGTACAGTGTTGTGACTAACTTGTTACATTGGTTTTAAAGCTTGTTACCTCATAATGACAAATGACCCTGAAGGACTCATGATGTTACACAGTTAAATCTAATGTAAGTCTTGGCTGAGAGGCTGCCTTGAAGCCACATGTAAGTCATCCTGACATTTCTGGAGAAGGACTGGGATAAAAGTATCACTCCCTCTCTCTCACTCTCACACACAAACACTTTTCTTGTTCTTCCCTCAGTGTCTGAGTAAAGAGTCAGTCTTCCTTTTTTAATGAGTTCAGGTTAACTTATTGTAATGTAACAACTTGCCATTAGACAAAACCGACCATGTAGCAAAGAAAACACACATTACACATTAAAGAGAAAATAATTTTATCTTTTTTTTAAAAAATGGCAAAGGAAATTTAGTATGCTTTAGAGAAAATAATTTTGTTTAATTGTGGTGTGTTGATATGAACTTTGGGGCTAATAACTACACTTCAATACCTACCGAAAATGATCAAAGACTGATATGGATTGAGATCATCCCATTGAGATCATCAGGAGAGGTCCGTCTGCATTTGCCACCAGCTCGTCTGGTGGCTACTCAGGGACGGGCCTTCTCCGTTGCTGCCCCGAGGCTTTGGAATGTGCACTCTAGTGAAATAAGAGCCTCCCCATCTCTGACATCTCTGAAATAAGAGCCTCCCCATCTCTGACATCTCTGAAACAAGAGCCTCCCCATCTCTGAAGTGTCTAAAGATGCATTTCTTCACCCAGACTTTTAACTGATATTGTTTTGATTGTTTTAGTGTTGTTTTTAGAATATTGTTTTAAAATTTTAAATTGTGTTTTAATTTTCTTGCTTTTAATTTTCTTGTTTTTAATTAATGTTTTACTTTTAATCTTGTTGTAAACCGCCCAGAGACGTAAGTTTTGGGCGGTGTAAAAATATGATAGATAAGATAAATAAATATGGGGCAGGGGGAGACTCTGTAACCCATAAGAAATCTTATATTCAGAGATTATTCAAACAGATTCAGTAAATATGGAAACTTGTTGAACAGAAGTTGTTCTTGTAGTCTAAAAGTGTTTTCTACTGGAACTAGGATAGTTCTGATCAGTGTTCCCTCTAAGGTGTGTACATATGCCCGTGTACATGAGTTTTTAAAATGTCCGCTTAGTTAATTTTAGATCCTGCTCAGGTTGAATCAGGAAGGCCCCATTCTGAATGCACGTGCACACATGCTGCCCTTGATACTGCCACCCAGACCAAAACTCATTTCGCACACAGAAAAAAAATTAAAGGGCACACTGGTTCTCATGTCTGCAATTGAATTTGTTAAGGAACCATTTTTATTCACCTGACTGCTATGTTTTTAGTTAAAATGAATATGCTGTTTTTACCTGTACAATGTCAGGAGATAAACTACCTTTTGCTCTGTAGTATGCCAAAGCTGGGTGTGGGTGTCGGGGGACTTGCTGTTCAGATTAACTCTTTTTCCAACCTAAGGTATTTCAGGAAGTGTATATTTAAATAATATATTAATAATATAAATATAATTTATATAATTTAAAATATTTATATAAATATTATTTATAAGTATATAAATAATAATATTTCATCCTGTAGGTAGGATGCTATTTGCAGAAGCATGTGCCACTATCCTAAACTGAACTCGTTGCTTCTAAAGAAAACTCTTCATAAGACATAACTGTGCTCTGTGATGTGACTATTCATTTCAACACGGCTTGCAAAGGAAAAATTTCCATGTAAATTGTGCCCATAGTCATTAAATGTAATTGCGGTACACATATGAAAGCTATGAAATTAATATAGGGATGCTATTACAGCTAACTTTTTATGAAAGCAGAACATTTATGGTTGAAAGTTCTGTTCAACTATACACATACAAAGAACAAGGAGAAGACAGGCAAGATCCCAGAAGGTCAGTGTAGTCACTGCTTTAAACTTAAAACCTGAGTATCAGTTTACTTTAGTAGACAAGGCATTCCCACCCCCAACCCCCCACCAAGGAGCTATAAAAGTAATTATTTTTTCTCTGTCTCTTAGTCTGAAGTTTCAGTGCACATTGCTCACTGACAGCAACTATCCTGGTCCAGATAATTTTCAACACTGAGTGCACCTCTGTGCATGTAGTGTAAAAAATAATTTTGGTTCTTGTGATAGATCAATAATTCTTTGTTTTTCTCTCTGTGAGCACTACTTTGATTCTGGACATTTTTCCTAGAGTACTATATTGTAGGAATTATATCCCCTAAACTGGAATGGGTTTCCACTATGTTTTAGTGTTATTGCCGTGAGCCTTAGTTCATCTGTCCCTTCATCCTCAATCATATTGACAAAAATAGTTTCTAAAAAGTTCAAAATCTTTTGATCTCAAATGTTATTTGTGCCACTTCTGTTTTTACTGTTTTCCGTACTATGCTGCCATTATTTCACTGCATCCTTTGGTTCTTACATGTTGGCAACTGAAAATACGCTTTACTTTGAAAAACCCATTAACTAATAATCAGATTGAATGGATGTAAGCTAACTGCGGACTCTAGGTCTTTCTTCTTGCCCTACAAAGCAAACAATTTCAGATAAGACGACAGAGCAATCTTACTTGATTGCACTGATCGTCCACTTAGTTCAACATCCTATCTTTCATAAAAGATAGCATTGGGTGTGAGATTCATATACTAACTTGCATTCTGTCTGCTCCCTTCCTATACACTCTTTTTCTAATAGCCTTTTCAGTTCCACACATACACACTGAAATCCATGCTAAAAGGAAAATAAATAAATGTTAAGTAAATAGTTTAAAAAGTACCAATTCTTGAAATACTACTAAATGTATTGTTGATTGATTAAGTGCTGTCAAGTCGGTGTTGACACTTAATGACCATATAGATACATTCTTGAAATGAACGACCTCAAAACGGTGGTACATATGCCAGTAATCTCTAGGCCAGATTACTGCAATGCGCTCTATGTGAGGCAGTCTTTGTATGTAGTCCGGAAAGTACAGTTGGGTCACAATGCAGCAGTTAAGTTGGTCTCTGGGTCATCTAGGAGAGACCATACTACTCCTGTGTTGAAAGAACTACACTGGCTGCCTATATGTTTCCGGGCAAAATACAAGGTGCTGGTTATTACCTATAAAGCCCTAAACAGCTTAGGCCCTAGGAATTTAAGAGAACGTCTTCTTCACAATAAGCCCCACCACCTGTTAAGATCATCTGGAGAGGTTTGTCTGCAGTTGCCGCCAACTTGTTTGGCAGCTACTCGGAGACGGTCCTTCTCTGTTGCTGCCCCTGGACTTTGGAATGCACTCACTGTTGAAATAAGAGTCTTCCTATCTCAGGCAACTTTTAAAAAGGCACTGAAGACACCTTTATTCATCCAGGCTTTTAATTAGATTTATGGTTTTAAAGTTTTAATGTTGGTTTAAAATGATTTAAATGTTAATGATTTTAATGTTTAAATGATTTTAATTGCTTAATTTCATTTTGATTGTAATTGTTAATTGATTTTAATTGTTTTTCTTTTGATGTAAACTATCCTGAGCCATTTCTGGAAGGGTGGTATATAAAGCAAACAAATAAATAAATAAAACATACAAAAGTAACATGAATTTTTCTCAAGGTTATTTTGTTTTGAAACATTTCTATCATATTTATTTATTTACCATATTTTGATACTGCCCCAAATTTGCATCTCTGGGCGGTTTACAATTAAAATTATTTAAACCTTAAAATCATTAACACTAAAATAATTTAAAGCCCAACATTAAAAGCATTAAAAATGATAAATCTAATGAGTGGCCAGGGCGCATGTACAGTGGCATCCAAAATGGCCGCTGCCATTGGATGAATAACCGGATCGGCCCAAAAACAGTCCGAAACAGTCCTTGGAAGAGTGGAGGAAGGCCAAAATGGTAGAGACAGCCCCCTGCAGCAGCACCCCTGGACCCGGAGGTGAGTGTTTTTGATGGCAAAAAAACAGTTTACCTTAGTACCCCTGAATCCACTTGAATTCGAGCCAAGCCGGGGGTCTGTTCAGCAGATACAAAACTGAACATGCTCAGTTTGGTGTAAGTCCAGTTCAGACTTGAACTGAATCAGGCAAATCGGTTTTGTGCACCCCACTATCTGTCTATCATTGTAACTGCTAGAAAGCTGTAATCCATCTTTATCCATTAACTAGAGAAAAGTATTTTATTTATTTTACATAAGCCAGCAGGAGTAAAAACAAACTACCTAACACATGCGCACACGCGCGTGCGCACGCACGCACACACACACACACACACACACGATAATGCTATTTTTGTGTGAAGAATAAATTCTTCAGTTGTTTGGTTACAACAGCAGCATTGTAAATTTAGCTAAGAACAAATGCAGATTGCTTCTCCATATATCAATGAGCTGCACTTATTCATGATGAATCAAGTGCAAGGGAGGTGAGAGAGAGAGCTGATTTAAGAATCATGATGGAAGGGTACAGTTAGGAAGGAGTATTTATTCCCTTAGAATTTCCATCATAATTTTTTTTAGCTAAGATTAGGAAGAGACCTGGGATCAAAATCTAAAGAACACAATCAAAGTATCATGTATTGCAATCCTAAACACAATCATAAATCCTATTAGTTGAAACAAGAGAACTCAAATCAATGCATTATTCCAATATTACCAATTTTTAAAAAAAATATTGGGAGAGATTAATCTGAATACAATTAACTTCCATGTGATATGGACTAGTAGGTTGCAATATCGGTTTTGTTTATGCAAGAATAGATACTCTATGTAAGGGACTGAGATGGAGTGGTTTGATATGAGATCCACTTGGGGATTAAGCTCTTAGTTCTTCCTACATGAATAAGCTCCCCTCTTCTGTCCAACAACCAGCATAGGTAACAGATCCTGAGGGTTATGTTCCTTCCTCCATTACTGGCTGGGGAGCAAGCCACCAGTTCCCACTAGTACACACCTACCTTGTTCCAACTAGTGCACACCTACCACTAGTACATGCCCCTACCTTAGTTCAGAGTTATCTCCAGTCACTGATGAAGTGAAAGAAAGCATGGCCAAGGCAAGAAGTTGAGAATAACTGCTCCCACTGCTAGCACTGGCTGCCCCTCAACTATGTGATCCAAGTTTAGTGTTCCTTTCTGCAGAATAAAACATAAGTACCGCTCTTCACAATGATTAAATCATAGAACACTACTGCCACATGCTTTACAGTAGCTATTTCCTATAGAATAAACAAACTTGCTCTAATAACAGCTTTTCCCAGTCACATACTGAGAATTTAATCTGGGAGTGTAATAAAAGGTGCATCTCTAAGTCATGTCCCCCTTTCCTCAAAGAATTCATTTACTTTTCAGTGGTTTCCTATTGTGTCTTTTCGAGCTCCTCTTCTCCTCTCCAGATGATGAACAGAACATAATAATTTTGAAAAAGTCAACAAGAGATATCTTGAAGCATAATATAATGTAACTTTCAGAATAATGTTTAAATGGTTCTTGAAGAAAATACTAGATCTAAAATACTGACTTCTGCTTAAGCTAAGTACTGAAGCATCATCAACACAATAACAGTAAAATGTTAATTCTGAATACACATCATATCTTTATTAAAAAGTCAAACACACCTTTTTGGATATATAAACATTCCTACATACCAATGCACAAAAGCATGTTTGTTTGTTTTTTAAAAAGTCATTACAGTGTGAATGCCTCTGATAATAAAGCTATAAAACCTGTTGAAAACACAAATCTAGCGTTCAACAAGGACAAGACTTTAAAAGATCTTCTCAGCAAAGTGTGACAGTGCTCGAATTTATTATGACTTTAGAGTCATGGAAATTTCTGTGTCGTTCCACTAGGAGCTTTGTAAGTTCTTTATGATGGAATTACTCTAAGAAGCCCTCATTTTCACAGATAGAATTGCTCCCACAAGAAGGCCTCTACTTTCTAGCCTAAGTTTTGCATACCTTGACTCAGTTCTCCCCTAAGAATATATTTATACTGCCTATAAATTTAGATAGGAAGTTCAAGTGGATCATTAGCTTTATCAATTCAGCAGTTTGCAAAATGCTGCTCCTGAGATTGTGAACTACTCGAACTAACAAATCAATTAAATATGCTACGAGACTGATATTCACAGAAATCTAGTACTCCGAGACAACTTGTGGATCAATCTTTTAATTGCATAATTAGGAACTCAAAACTACAGAATTACAAAAATAAAGGATTTAATATATTTTTTTTATTTATTTATTTATTTATTTATTTATTTATTTATTTATTTATTTAGCACATTTGTATACTTCCCAAAACACAAGTCTCTGGGTAGTTTACAAATATATGCATGGTGTAAAATGAATCTGCCTGAAGAACAATTAGCTGTTGTCTGTATACCTAAATATGGAGCTAGCGTGATGAAAACATGTAAGCAGTAACAGATTAGATACCAAAAGAAACCTAAAATAGCCATGTTTTAAAAAAACCCAGAATTTTGTTGATGATTTGGCATAGGAAAGATATTGTACCTTATAGTAAGCCAGATCCTCAGAACAGTGATATCATAGGAACATAGGAAGCTGCCATATACTGAGTCAGACCATTGGTCTATCTATTTGTTTGTTATCTCTCTTTGTAAACCGCCCTGAGCCATTTTTGGAAGGGCGGTATAGAAATTGAATTATTATTATTATTATTATTATTAATAATAATATGCTGAATATATACTGAGAGAAGCTGGACTGGAAGAAGATGAGCACAGTTTTAAAGTTGGAGGAAGAAACATCAAGTGTAGTGCAGTGTAATGTAGTGTAGTGAAGAAACATCATTGTAGTGCAGGCACTACACTGATGACACCACTCTGATAGCTGAGAATCAGGATGAGCTGTGAGCTCTAGGAATGAAAGTCAAGGAGCACAGTGAAAAAATGGGACTACAACTAAATGTAAAGAAGACTAAACTAATGGCAACGGGTACAGCAACCAGCCTCAGAATTGATAATGAAGACAATGAAGTGGTGGATAGCTTCTGCCTTTTAGGATCGACCATCAACAGTAAATGATCCAGCAGTCAAGAAATACGCCACAGACTAGCACTTGGTAGGGTTGCAATGAAGGCTTTGGAAAGGATATTTGGATGCCGTGACGTGTCTACACCTACAAAGATTAGAATAGTTCAGACAATGGTTTTCCCCATGACACTCAATAGATGTGAAAGCTGATCTCTGAAGAAGCAGGATAAAAGAAGTATTGACGCTTTTGAACTTTGGAGCTAGAGAAGACTTTTGAGGATACCATGGACAGCCAGGAAAACAAACCAATGGATCATAGAACAAATCAATCCAGAATTTTCACTCGAGGCACAGATGATCAGGCTCAAACTAGCATACCTCGGACACATTATGCAAAAACCCAGCTCCCTTGAGAAATCCATAATGCTGGGGAAAGTTGAAGGAAAGAGAAGAAGAGGATGACCAACAGCAAGGTGGATAGACTCGATTACGACAACAATGAATGCACCACTGAGACCTTAAAGGCCAAGTTGAAGACAGATCATCCTGGAGAAAATCTATACATATGGTCGCTAGGCGTCAACACTGACTTGACAGCACTCAATCAATCAATCAGGAAATCTATGTCCTTTGGAATAAGTAACTATTGCACTAAGACAGTTGTCTTCCAATGCTGCTCACTTCAAACAACAAGGTGAGTAGTTTTGTCACAATTAACAGGCTGAAAATGTTTTAAGAAAAGGATTATATTTCAGTCCTACAGAATGGCTGAAAGGGCCATCAGGCTGAATAGACTTTAAAATTTCAGTAGACACCCTCAGTATTGTACAAAATCCCCAAGGATGTGTGGGATAAAAGTAAATATATCTACTGGCTGAATATTATGTTAAACAGCTCTGCCTACACTTTATTTCAATAAAATAAATTGGCACTGTATTTGTGTCAATGCTCACTTGTTTCAGCAAAAATGTTTGATAACATTATAATGAAAATAGTTCATCTTGAAAGGAATGTAAAGTACATTTTCACTAATAAAATAGAAATGAAGACTATGAAGGTCTTTATTCAGACTAAGACTGGTGTCAACTTCAATTGTTTATTGGCTGGAGCAAAGAGAAAAGTTTGACACAACTAAGGCTTTGTTGAAATAAGAGAAATATATGAAAGAAGGGTTTGATTATTTACACAACTCAGGAAGAAGTAACTGAGAGCTTTAGTAAAGCACACTTAGGGCATTTCTGTATGGCCAAAATTAGGCCCTGATTTTAAGGGAAAGACTGGCAAAGAAAATTTAGATGAATAATTATTGTACAGGACATAGTTATGGTTGGTGGCCAATTGTTCTTTTCAGTTCATCATGGCAATCTGATTTTTTCTTTTGCTTATAATATGCTGACAACATCCAGCTGTATCTTTCTGCTCCCCTTTGTTCTAAATATTTCCAATTGTCTTACAGCCATATCTGTCTGATTATCAAGTCATTAGCTCAACTTTCTTATACCAATATAAATAATAAATAATAAAAATGAACTCATTAATTGTGTTTTTCTCACCTAATTCCTCACTTTTGCCTTTAATTTTTATTTAATCATGCTTTAATCATGTTACACCTCCTTCTATTTCCCTTGACCAGCTTTCTCTACTTTCATAGTCTCTCTTGCATATCCCTTTTGATAAACCATTTTCTTATTTCTAGCTCCATCTTTAACACTTCTTCTTTAATTCTTTCTCTTCCAGCTTGCAAAATTTTTCCCCTTTCCCTCCAACTCCCTCTCCTTTCTGACATGTTTTTTAGATTGTAAGCCTATGAGCAGAGACTTTAGTTCTTTCATTTTTGTTCTGTAGGTAATATTGAATATGTCTATAAATAAAGATGATATCAAATCAAATATTTCTGAAAAACAGCATGTATTCTGCCCAGGGTTGATAAAAATAGATTATTTTAAAAATAAAAATCAGATTTAAACAAAATCAGATTTTAAAAAATATAAATCAGATTTTAATTTTTTTTAATTCATTAAAAAAAGAACCTAGGTCAAAGATATCATCATGAATATTAACCATAACTTCTAATTGTATTCTGTTAACATATTAACAGCAGTATATGGGGATAAGAGATAACAGAACTGATCAATTCTATTCTGCAGGTGATGAACATGCAGTGCTCGTGCACACATGCACACAATCAAGCCCTCCCCTCCCCAGCACAAAAACAAAGCAAGTCAATACACGAATAGAGGATTTGTGGGGGATGGAGTAGATCTGAGTGAACAGGTGTCTGCCTATAAATGCAAAGGATAGGGGAGGGGAACAGAGCATGGAAACAAAGGTAAACTCAACATATTCATGCAGTCCTGAGGAAATGTTTTTGGAATGTATCCTCCGGTGTAGAAGGGAAACACCTATCATGGCAGCAGGCCATAAGAGAGACCCCATCTGGAAATATTTCAATGAAGTTCCTGTATCTGTGTGTAAGTCAGGCATATGTGTGGAATGCAAACAGTGCATCAAAGAAATGCAAGGCCCGACTGCCCAAATGAAAGAGCATTATGAAAAGTGTGTACCTATTACAGTATGTACCTACCTTCTAAAAATGAAACCTACATCTTTCTCTGAATATGTATTAAGGTTATATTAGACAACAAGAATATATATTTACTAGAAAATGAGGATTAAACAGAATTTGCCTGACTAGTGATATAAATAATTAAAACAGAGTCTTTCTGTGAATCAATTTAAATCGTGATGAGCCACTGTTTGCTGGAAGAAGTTGTGAGCCCCTCAGAGAAGTATTGCAGTGCAATCCAAAGCATGGTAAACAGACAACGTGGCTAAACACTTGCAGGACAATCAGGTCATCACTGGAATAGCCCCAAGTGCATCCTTTGTACTTACTGGACTCGAAATGTAGCTGTAGGAGGAAGAGTCAATATAACTGGTAACCAATCTATATACAGCCATCACCAATTCTAAGAGGTCTGAACACACTGCTCTAGGCCACTTGTGTCTCTTTTCTTCTTGTTTCTTTGTTCCAGAAACAGAAATACAATGGACATCATCTTTGGCAAAACCTTCAGCATTACAGATTTGTTTTGTCTGGATTCTGGACTCTTCACACACTACAACCTAAACAACCTACATGCCTTGGCTGGATGGTACTCACAGGACTGAATGGTCTGCTGGATATTTGAGAATATTCTATCACTACATCACAGACTGAGGGTGGTAATGGCACTGGATGGTTTTTGTGAATGTGAAGGCTCTTGCGAACAAAGACAAATGTAAGCAACACACATCTGGATGGTGGGGATGAGGGGCTGATTTGTTTTCACATGCAGAGGCCTGCACACCTTGCTGTTTGCACCTGAAAAGATGGGGCTGCACTGTGCTCAGTTCCTCGTAGTAGTGGTCTGTGATAGATACATGCCCCTGATGATGATATATACAGAATATCATTATAAGAATGATATTCTGATCATGAGTACAGGTGGTCTTTATAATTTGCAGGGGTTCAGATGTTGCCTATAGGTGTGAATACAGAAATTGCGAATAATGCAGCATTACCCCATGGGAATGTAGGGGTTAGGTTCTCACACACACACACAAAGGCTAAAAATTGGGAGGAACATAAATGAGAGAAATAAAGTACTCTACCTTGCTCTCCAGCAATGCCCCCCCCCAATTCCTCCAAAAAATAATGGGAATTTTGGGGTTTTTTTTAAGAGCCACAAAATGGCTTCATGTGCCTCCAGATCAGAAATGACACTGGAAATGACTCCTGAAGCCATTTCCGGTGGCCCTGAAACTGTGGATAGGTGAAAATTATCTATTTTTGCAACTTTGGATATAGAAACCAGATCTCTAGGGCCTCACCATGGATACACGAAATCTCAGTTGCTGGAACCACAGATAATGAGGGCCATCTGTATCTTATTCAAGACCTCAAAATGCCTATTTGTTTGTTTGTTTATTTAATTATATATTTCTATACCACCCAAAATGCAAGTTCTCTGGCCTAGTATTACCATTTAAAATATTAAACAACTAAGGAAACAATGTTAAACTTATTTGGTCTCGATATTTGAGCATTTAGGATCATACTCCAGAAAATCAAGAAGTTAAAATTTACCGTTTAAAGTCAAAGCCATAGAAAGCAAAGTCATACAGCAAAACCCTGAAAGAATTACAGATAAAGGCATAGGTGTTCATATTCATAGGTTTATGTAGGCACTAAAAATTCTGTCTTTCTTAAATGTGATACATATATACCATATTCAATTTCCACAAATTCTGCATGTATTATTATACATTTCATAGTTTGAAATTCTTAATGGTTTAGTATCCTCTCATTTTCTGCTGCCTTTGTCTTCAATACACTGCTGCAGAAGGCCAGAATAATATATTAAAAACTGTAACAACCTCTTCAATGTTAGTAATTGCTGTTTGAAAGGTTTATTATACTTTAAGAGTACCAGTGTAAATTAACAATTTTCCTGTAACTATTTGAATGTAACCATATTGGTGCATACAAAATACAAATGTATTCATGGCTGCATGTTAAATTCCAAGTGCTGCCACTGAAGGAAATTTCACTGTTGTCGTAGAAAAGCAGATAGCCATCTACCCGTAACAAAAGAGATTATAAATAGAAAGAAGTGTGAGAAAATATTGTTTTTTTGACCACGGGAATAGGAAACCACAGTATAGTAAGTCTAGTGAGGAAGAGACGCCTGGAGAGATAAATAATGGGAAAATGGGACACCTGTAGATCACATTCAATTCTGTGGAGCTGCCTTTCATAAAAGCTGAAAAGGAAAGTGAAACAGATCCTTTGACCAGCTTTGCAAGAAAATTATATACAGTAGCAATCCATTCCATTCTTGATACCAAATTCTATATATTTTTAAACTTATATTCATATAGCGTAACTGTGATACTAATGTAGAGAACAGTTAGCTGATGTTAAAGGTTAAGACACCCCCTCTTCCAAAGAGATTTAATAATTGAACAATTACACTACGATGATTCTACGTGGCAGCAATTATTCTCAATAATATGTAACAACCAATCTATAACCGTTATTTATATTTAGAAATGTAGGTTAAAATGTCCAAAGAGCTGCATCTCAAATGCATACTGTCAGGTTCTTCTGCAAAATGCAACTTTACCTTACAATAGCTAGCACCCATGAGTGAAACTTACTTCTCAAAATTTCTTTGCCTTATCAAAGATCAGACAAGTCAAGTTCAAAACACAAATTTTGAAATAAAAACTAAACACAATCCCCTAAACACAATCCCCACAATCTTTTGGTGGTAGTGAAATCCTGTATTCAAGACTATATTGAAAGAACACTTTTGCTCAATTAAAAAAGATACACAGTGAGGCCTGCTGATTTGGGTGGAAATCAGAAGCACCGAGAAAACAGATCAACTACCCTTTGCACTTACAGTTTGATTTTCACGAAACAATATTTCTAATATTCAGGTAGGTGTGGTTCTCCCATAGAGCACAATACAAGCAAATTAAGTAAATTTTAAACTCCATGGTTTGGAAGAGTTAAGTGCAGTATTCCGATCAGAACTGTTTAGAAATTTGGCTTTAAATGGTTTGGTGGGAATCCCTTTGAGACCATATAATGCCACCCTACATATCTTCCCTCACTTCAGTAAGACCATCACAGTGAACCAATAAAAGAATATTAATGACACAAGTTGTGCAACTGCACAAATGACCATTCAAAGAACACCAGTTACAACTTAGCAATCTGCTTAGTCTTCATGGTCTTTGTGCATTTGCACCTATGGGAATATAACAAGCTAAAGGTTTGCTATAGAAGGCGGGATGCAGTGAAAAACTGGGAAGACAAAATAGCACATTATCAATTCTGCAGTCTGGCTACATCCATTAAAAGAACTACAATTCTGATAATCCATAGCATAGGCCAGGGTCCTAAAGACCTTAACGGGCAGGGGTGTGTGTGTGTGTGTGTGTGTGTGCCTTTCTTTCAGAAGCTACAGCAAGCAGCCAGGTAGTGCAGCCTCCAGAAGAAGACGCGGCACTATTGTCTTCAAGTCCAGATAAGGAAGGAGAATAGGAAGAGGGCAGGGCAAGGCAGGAAAAGGGTAGGGTGACAGGGAGAGGGCAGGGGTTTCCAGCAGGCATATTGGAACAGAATTTCACAATGATAGGAGGGAAGTTACCCAGAGTTCTGACTCTCAAAACTCCCTCCTGTCACTGCAGAATTCATTCCTATAGCATTTGACATAGGGCATATTAGATCCAACATACCTGTTGGACCGATCCAACTGTACAACACTAGTTTGTAGCTCTAAAGATAGGAACAAGAACACAGGGATGTAATCTGGGAAAGCAGATGATGGCATTTGAGCAAAATAACATGTACACAAAACAAGTGCTTCAATCACTGGGCTGTATCTAACAAAATTAAAGAACGTAGTTCATTTTAAATTGTCATAGTTTCTTCTGTGCATCCTAAATTGAGCACTTTAAATCAGGATAGCTTCAATGAGGTAAAACTATATAAAGCTTGTAAGCAGGTGACTAGGGAGGTGTGCTTTCCATAACTGTAAGAGACTTGAAGTGCTGGACCAAGATCTTACAGTGGCTGAGGCAGACCTTACAGTGCCTGACTCTTCCACTGCCTGTGCCAGTGCCTGCTGTCACCTCACTTGCCCATGCATTGTCATTTGGCCCTCACAGGTTAAGTGAGGGCCAAATGACAATACACTTAACCTGTGCAGCAATGTGTGAAGAGCTACTCCATTCTTCTCCTCTCCTTGGCACAGACTTCTGTTTCTAGAGGGAGAATGAAGTGGAACAAGAAGCATGAAGGAGAGGAAAGGAATAAACTACAGAGCCTCTTGCTCTGCTCCACTAACTGTCCCATGCTTTCTGTTCTGCTTCATCCCCACTCAAATTCAAATAGAAGCAAGCACCAAGGAAGGCGAACCAAGTATCTCTGAGTGTACTGTTGCCCAGCCAGGCTTAGTATGAGATGGAGGAAAGGGGAGGTGGTGAGGTAGCAGCAGGCATGCTATATGGAAAGATGGTGGGACCCACTTGCTATCCCTCCACCCCTGATAATTTTCTGCCTGAAATTATTGGCTTATCTCATGAATGGGGGCCAGCTTTGACATGTTTTTCACCCTTTCAGGCCCTCACCAATGTGCCACTGATTATTAGCATATATGTGTGGGCCTAGTTTTTTAAAAAAAGGTATGGATATATTTGCAAGGCTGTAACATCTGATGATTTACATGTCTACAGGACCAAGAGAATTAAAAAAAAAAATACTTAAATGGCCTCAAAGCCAGTCAGATCCTGGTTCCATTAACTAACTGAGCTACGTTTTTCCCCAGTATGGTAACAAGCCTGCATTCATCAGTATAACCAGACATCAGAGATAATCACTTTTGTTCCTGATGTCTGGAATCTGCTCATTTTTCAAAACAAAGTTTGCCAATTATGCTTGCTGTTAATTAAATCTCAATAAACACAAAACCTTAGCAAAACATTTAAGTATATGCTCCAAATTAAAATAGACAACATATTGTCCTTGGGCATTTATGAAGAGGAAACATCTCATAATAAAAGCAAAAAGTATTTGGCAGGGGGAGGGGGGAGAGATACTGCTCCAAGTGTAGAAAAGCATAACAAGAGTTCATAAACATACTACAATATGTGTCTAGTTTTTCAATTTGGCAGAAAGTGAAACATATTTTAACCACTTTGCTGCAGAAGTAAGCAGGCAGGTATATTACATTATTTCTAATCCTGAACCCTACTGATGTTCAATCAGGGAGAACGCTGAGCTGGGAAGGGCTTGTGTGTTTGTTGATACCTGGAAGCTGCAGTGAGCTCATTCTACTCCTCCCCCTGGAGGTAACAATACTTCAGGGAGGTGCCTTGCCAAAGGGCTTTTGGCCTCTGGCTCTTAGCCTGGGGCTCATAAGCTTGAGGAGCAGAATCTCTGGGAAACACCTAGGGTCCACAAGGAGAATGGCAATAACAATGTATCTCTCCAAGCAGCCCCACCCGCAAAGCAAAACATTATGGTGTGTGCAAGAACCCACTTCTCAGTTGTCTGGGGATTGAAAGGGACTTTGCTTTTGGTAGGACTTGGAATTCATTTCTTTTCCTGTGAGTGCAGTCACTGTACTATTAATTAAACTCTGCCCACCTGTGGTGTTTAGCATGTGGCTGGTAGAGTGGGGAACTGGGGGTAGTCTGGGGCCAGCTATTTCTTGGGTGGTGGGCAGAGAGAGATATGGTGGTGGGAATTGGGCAGGCCATTACAGGGGGAAATGGTCTAGGCAACTATTCCTATTCCTTTTTCTAGATCTTCTCCCAATCCTATAGCTCCCAGGAGTATTGGAAATATTCTCTCAAGAATTAGGGTTCTGCAGTTGAATGCCAGGTCAGTATATGCAAAAACATATTTCATCCATGATTTAATTGCTGACCAGGTATGTGTGACTGAGACCTGGTTGGGCGAGCTCGGTGGAGTGGGTGTCTCCCAGCTCTGCCCTCCAGGTTTCATTATCCTACAGCAGCCATGCCTTGAAGACTGCGGAGGAGGTGTGAGGAATTTTCCAGACTATATGGAGCATGTAGTCCCACTTATGGGAGTAGGACCTTTTCACAAGTAAAGTTCCACAGGGATGTGTCTTCATGGTGAAAGACACAAACTTTGGCTTTTCGAACTTACTTGCCATGTGGGCTAGACTGTGGACACTGATGTTGATAATGCAAGCATTGCATATTACATTGTGGCTATCTCCTTAAAAATTTCAGTGTAACCACTTGGCCAAATATATCTTTAGGAAGACCTGAATGAATGTGAAAAGTTGTCCTTTCAAGATTGTTTCAACTGATGCTGATATCTCCAACTCCAAGCTTTTGGAAGTTATGGTAAACAAATTTGACAATCTTTGTCAACCTGAATGCAGAAGCTGGAAGTTGTACACATCTGTGCAAAGCACAAGCTGAGAACTGATAGATATGCAGTTTGAGACTGTCCCCCATATTTAGGTGTGACCAAATTGTACTTTTGTAAATTCTTTTGTAAAAATATCCTACATATCAGTACCTCTCAAACTGAATATGGGTTCTCATATTCATCATTGGTCTAAATGGCTTACATGTTAAGGGGATGTCCACAATACCACATGAAAAGCCTGTAAAAATAATGTTCAGTGATGGAATTTAATCTGTACAAATATATATGTCTGATTAATGTTCCAATATTTCATTCAGATATCTCAGTGTTCAAAGAAGATACAATATTATGAAGAAGCATGAGAATAAAAGCAGAAAATGACAAGTAGGAAAGTTAAAACCTAATCTTCATTTTACTCTAAATATTTATCTGTATAGTTTTAGCATGTTGCAATGGTTTATATTGGTTTTGTTGTAACTAATTGGGTTACTTTTGTTATTCACTGAGTCAATGAGCAAAAACAACTGGCATTTCATAATTTACTACCTCCTTCAAGGAATTCTACCAGTTTTGTTCCTGTCAATTATAGGCTCCATGACTGGATTTGCATAACCTCCAACATTTCTCATGCCTGTGCACAAGTACCTGGAAGAGCCAGGGATATGGCCTATTAGACAATGGTGGGTAAGGGAGTAAGACCTGGTAGTTTAAAGTAAAACACAAATGGAGGGCATAATAGACAACTAACACTCACCAATTAAGCACTTGACACAGAATTTGACATAGTAGATAGAGTGACACAGGTAGTGGCGCAGGGAGAGTATAGGAGACTCATATGCAGGCCGACTGGCTGTTCCCCACCTGACAACATCTCCCCATCCATCTTTTAGGGATGAAACATTATGAATATTGTTAAGGTATACAGATTTCTTCACTACTTAAGACAGATTCTGATTAGCGCTTCAGTATAAGAGTATATACTGGTGTACCCACAGAGAAGAATCTTACCCAAATTACACATGAAATTGAGAAATGCATGTGGAAGGAAAGAAAATCCCCCTTTTAATTCAATTAAAGAAATAAAAAAACTATGTCTAATTGAATTAACATTCAAGGAAATCCTTGATAAGCAGTAGGAAAAACACAAATGGGAAAAATGGAGACCAGAAGAGAATTTTTTATTTATTTTAATCTTTACCTGTTTACTAATAAATTAAGGAAGCAGGAGAGGGATCAGCCCTTTCTTCTTGTGAAACAACATTCCATTTTCATTTTTGGTTCCAGTCTTCCCCAGGGACATTTTCGCAGTGAGAATTGGGTCTACTTCTGTTATACTTCCAAACTCAATGAATTTACTAACACTGCAGATTATATACTTGGTTTTATTTCACAACATGCAATTCTGAATCTGTAATTTATGGTTTCAAGAGTTTCTGCCATTTGCTTTATGTAGGAAAAACCATTAGAACTTTAAACAAGAGAATTGATAAGCACCTGTGTAACATCAAACATTAAGACACCAAAGCTCCTCTGGTTAAAACACAGGCTGGAACATCAACATATGTCAGACTTTTTCCTTCTTTTTGGACTCTGTAACACACACCTTCTTGCTTAGATAGGGTCTTTTGGGGAAAAGGCTAGATGGTTCTTAAGATTAACTTGCCTTACTCCTATAGATCTTAATGAAGATTTTGACTTAACACCTTTATTATAATAATGATATTAGCTGGCTCTTGTAAGTTTCTTGATCCATGAATATCCAGAGGTCTGAGATTATCTATTATATATTTCAGCACTTTCCTTTCCCAAATCCCTATCTTCTGCTTTTATCTACAATGCCCACACTAAAGAGCAAAATATTCAATATGGGGCCTTCTGAACAGGGTCGGCTCATCCACTAGGTGAACTAGGCAGTTGCCTAGGGTGCCAAGTGTATGTAGTGTGTGTGTGGGTGGGTGTGCCGACAGTCTAGGTCACATGCCACCCAGTGAGCCGAAAGCAGGGTCAGCCTGCCCGCTAGGCAGACCAAGACAGCCACCTGGGGTGACAACCTGTGGGGTGCACTGTTGCACTCCCCCTCCATTTGCCCCCCTGAGTGTGCATGTCCCATAGTCTGAGTGAGTGGGCCCAGAAGCAGCTGGCAGCAGTAGGAATGGGGGGGGGGGGCAAAGGCAGCAGAGCTGTGAGGACAGCAAGTGGTGCTCCTTACAAGGAGCCTGCCAAAACCAGTGACATGAACAGAAGAATAAAGAGGTGGTATGGGTAAAATTAAACCTGTTCTTGGTAATTAATAGCAACAGGAAGCAGGAAGCAGTGGGTTAACTGCCTTTGCAAAACCCAGTTCAAATTTCAAAGGGATCTATTCTCTGTTCACCTCTAATTTTAAGCATGCTGTTCAAGACTACACACCATATTCCAGATCTTACTTTGGCAGGCTGTTAAGGAAAAATACAAAGTCAAGTATGTTATACAAATTTCAGCTTATGATCCATGCTGGGAGTGCAGCAGTGAAGCCCTAATAAGAGTGAGAATTATACCATTTGTGATAAAAGTATAAAACTTGGTATATTCAAAGGGAATCCTATGAAGTTTCGGAGTAAGAATTTGCATTTTCAGAACTAAATGTGACTGTTAATGGCAGAGATTTTTGTCCACTGGTAGTCCATTAGTGTGTCACCTTGAGAAGTATTCCAAAATGTGCTGAACAAAAAAGCCTGCAGCTTAGCGCTATTATTACGACATGACAACAGGCTGCCTAAGAGATGAATGAGACCATCCTATTGATAAGGTCACAATCGATCTGAGGAAGCCTTTTCTGAATTAGCAAAATGTTGCAGTACTTTAGTAGATGTCACCAACAACTTTATTTTGTGAAAAATGTTCTTGCTGGTAGGAAACCATTATTTATTATTTTAAATAAAAATTCTCCTCATAATAGCAATGTTATCATTCTCTTTGCAATTATAGCTGGACTTTACTTATTCTTGATGCTTACCAAAGCTATTTATTTCCTATTTATTTATTTATTTATTTATTTCCTTCCTATGTTCATGTTTTTTATTTTCTTCACACAAAGGATGCATGCTCCAAGAACAGGCATATCAGAAAATATTTCAGAAACCATTATTAATTTATTGAAGTATTACAAATCCTTTAGATGACTAATGAACCAAGCAAAGTTAAAAGTTAAAAGCAAGACCCCTATCTTACATAAGAGTAGAAACTGAAAGTTCACCCTTAAAGTTTTTCAGACAAACAATGTTAGTAGCAACTATGAAGACATGCTTCCTGGTAATGTTATTGTACTTTGTACTAACCGTATCTAATGTTAAGACCAGTTTGATAATGATTATTACATAAAAGATCTTGGAAAAATCCTTTAAAAATGGATGTCTGAACAGTCAAATTCTGACTGCCAGGGTCATACAGCATCTTGATTTCTAACTCAGCTTAACAAACTTCTAGGAAACAAATGGTTTGCCAATCTGACAGATCAGTTATCCAATAGAACTCACGTGACTCATTAGGTGTACAGCATAATCCTATGTGCACTGATATGGAAGTCCTGATTTTTCGTAGCCAGAGTTCCACATAACAAGGTGTGTTATTTTGGTGGGAAACTGTGGCTGACACCTATAGAATGTTCTCTGGGGCTTACTGCCAGGTGACTGAACACAGGATTGCAGCCTTAGATCAGAAAAAGTAAATGACTGTCAATTTTTTAAAATTTAAAAGTTTAAATTATTTTTTTTCTGTTGAAAAGCATGGAAAATGCAGCAAATTCTTCAGCAACCATAAAAATTTAGATTGTAATTAGTCATTGTGCACTACTTAGTCTTTATAAAACTGGGAGGATATTTATCCATCAGCAAGAGTTCAATTGGAAACATGGCAGCAGTCCTTCATTTCATGTCATATTGCAAGGATTAAACATTAGCTTTCTGAAAAAACATTTGTAATTAGCTGGATATGTTACACCAGCATACCTCAAACATACATGCTATTCACACTAGACTAACCAAATGCAACATGAAGCACTTTATATTCCAGTTTCTATATACAATTATTTAAATAAAGCTATTCAGAATGTTCTATGATTTAAAAAAAAAAGATCTAACATGCTCAAGTTGCTGCATAAATGTTCATTCATAAAAATGCTGACAGACTACTTTACCACCTTCCCCATTGACTTTGTTCCCTTCAGGGACTGAAGATTTGCCAAAGGAGCATGGCTTGTGGAACAATTTGGTATTTGGTGCCTCAGAACTCTAGCCTTGGAAAGGGTTAGATAGCCATGGGCAGCAGGTGCTTGCCAAAGTAGAAATTCCACCTGAGAAAGGGAGGCTCCCCATTGATGAGTCAGTCACATCCTGGTTCATTAGTGAGGAACTTCCTGACTCAGAATCAGGAAGCCAAAGTTCTGATGGGCAAAGGATCTGTTAATGTCCTGAGCACATTCAAGGCCACGGGAAGATCCTATCTATTCAAAGAAGCTTCAAAACATAATCAACCTAAGGAACTCTTAAGTATACTGACTGCAGAAAAAATATGGGCAGCAAGGTCCCCAATTCTTCCAGTCACTGTTCGCTGAGCCATTAGATCTGTACCAAGTCCCAAACCCTATCAAAGATTCAGTCGTCTGCTTTTGGTCAGTGTTCAAAGCTCTGGTAAGGACACTGTTTCTCTCACACTGCTTTTGGGACCCAGTTCTCTAAGCTTGCTGACCTGTGTGAATTCAGTGGCACATGCTGCTGACTACTGCCTCAGAACTTTGCCCCACCAAGAGCTGCACTTGCTCTTAACTCTTTTCCCTTGAGTTGAGATCACTAGGCTGCTAAGACCTTCTTGTAACCCTGGATCTTAGAATCCAAAATTGCAAGTATCACTAGCTCTGAACACGCCCTGTGTTCATTGGTGCACTGCTTTGGCCGTCCTCACAAACCAGAGTCCATGGGAATTCTTTCAGCAACAGGCTTCCATCAGATTTATCTTGTGTTTTAAGTGGCTGATATGTCCAGCACTCCCTGAATGCAAAACCCAGAGAGAACTCTTTGGAGGCAGAGTCCTCTCAACATGATTGTTCCATGGCTTACACAACTGGGCCTGACTGCCTGGGCATCTCAGTGCTCCCCCAGATTCCTGTGAGCTTGTGTAGAACTATAGTCTTCGGTGCTATGCCTGCAACTTAGTGCCTATCCTTTATCTCCAGTGGAAAGACCTAAAGAGGGATCCTCTAGCATCCCTTGGAGTCATACATGAGAAGAGCAGATGCTTGGAAGATATACAGAACTATCTCTTTTCTTTGTGCTCTTTACATTGTACACTTTACACTGTAAAGAACACTGTTACACTTCGTGTTCTTTACACTGTCTTTCCCTCACTCCCCCCTCCTTGCCCACATAACTGCCCCCTTCCCCTTTGGTTTGTTCACATAGTTGCTCTTGATTGCGTCTGAGTTCTTTGCATATGCCGCCTGCCTAATCAATCTTTATCCTTGGCACTGGTTGCCAAATACTCTCGTTTTGCATTGTGCTTTTGTTATTACAAATAAACTTCATTTGTGTTTTCATAAGCCTAATCTCTGGGTCTGTAGCTCCTCTAGGAGTACTCTGACTTTGATATTTGCCTGTGCCCAGACTGTAATCCTTTGTTACGGCACACTTGGTTTCAGAGCTAACTCACCCAGCTCAAGTACTACAGATTGTGATAGCTGACACACATGTCTGAGCAAGTGTGGTAACAAGCAGTATTAACAGATCAAATGAAAACTGTTAGCTACAGTCTAGCATAAAAGATGCAGGAAGCTAAACCAAAAGATAAACACAATTAAAATAAACAAGCCATCACATCCATAAAACTTTACTATGGCAGCATTAACTCAGCTATATAGCATGCCATGTATATTTTATGAGTGTCTTTGATAATAGACAGCAACATGTACTTACATGTTACAAAACAGATAAATAAACAAGCTGGAATAAAAACATTGTTTATGAGCAGTCTGACCTAGTCAACCTTCCTTGAGAACCTTCTCTTTCTTGTTCTCAGACTTTTAAAAGTATTATAAGGCAACTGCCTGAGGTTACAATTAATTTTTCTCTATGGGCATGCTATTCTGCTACTGTCCATTTCAGGATTCTCAGCCTCTCTCTATGAAGCATCTATTAATAGTCAGAAACATAGCCACAACTAATCTCAGCAGCATCACATCTTGCAAAAGAATTCATGTATTTCTAAATATGCAAGCACAAGTCAAATTTTGTAAATAATCTTTTTGGTTTACTTTGGCATCAGTGTGTGAGTGGGTGGTGGGGAAGAAATCCTGATGTACAATAAAGTTCACTGTATGCAGCACTGGAACAATGATCAAATCAATTCTTTCCAATCTATTATTTATATAGAAGTATATCAAACTAATCTTTTCACAGGGCCAAAAGACTGAGCTATGAATCAGGAAATCCTTGGTTCACATTCCACTTCTGCTATGAACTTCCTCGGTGGCCTTAGGCAAGTCATTTGCTCTCAGCCTCAACCCCATATACCTATCTACTTAGTGAATTGTTGAAAGTGCTCTGAGTGCTTGAAATCACTGTATAAATGATGATTAATCCAAGGAAAATCTAAGTCAGATGGAGAATTCTATACGTTTTCTATATCTATGGGTTATATTCCACCATTGTTTTTCATGGTCCAAACACAGATGTTTTATTTCTCAGAAAGCCCTAAATACCCAGATGTCTGCTCTTTGTTTTTTCTTCACCAAAGGGGATCAGTACATTCCCACAGCCATTAAAGTTTTTAATGAAAAGATATCTTCTCAGTGCCTTTTACACAGTGGCACCCTTTGGACTGGACTTCTGGTCTGAAGTTCGGTCCTCCAACACCCAGGGAGTCCCCAATTGTCCTGCTGGGGACCTGGGTGGTGGCCATGCTGCCAAACTGTACTGTGCCATCGCCCTGCAGCAGCCTGCCCACCTGCAATCATGCAGGCTTGCAGCCCACCCACCCACCTGATCTCCAGTTGCATGGCGGGGTGTGTGTGGCCTGAGTGAGGCTGGGCCTGCACCATCAGTGATGCATGTGACGTGATGCACAGCACATGTGTTGCATGAGCTACGAAGCAATGTAAGAAGAGGCTGCTGTGAGGGAGCTCCTCTGAGCAAGCAGCAATAGCAACAGCTGCCGCTGAGAGAGTGAGACTCACAGAGAGAGGGAGAGACTGACACACAAACAGATCCCCCCCCCCGGCCAAGCAGGGCCCAACAGCATAATTCAACACAAAACATATATTTTTCATTTTTTTAAAAAGACCCTAAACCTGAAGAAGAGTTCTGTACACTTTGAAGCTCACTACTTGGTTGTTGGTTCTCCAGAGGTATTTTATTGACCAAATAAAATCCAATATTTTAGTATCTCCAGAAGTATTATTTTATTGACCAAATAAAATCCAATATTTTAGTACTACTTCCTCCAGTAACCTAGTATATCACTTTGTAACTTGTTTATTACACAGTTGAAGCATTTTTCCAATAGTCATTCATTCCTCCAAACAACTAACTGTGACCCCTAAAGACCTCATTTTACTGTTTTAAAAAAGACAAACACTGTCTTTGCTCAGGTATACCAATAAAAACCAGGCAAACAAAAAACTTTAAAAATACATAATCTCTTCTTACATGGATTTGTTCAGAGATGACTGGCTAATTGGGAGAACACATGAAAGCACATCACTATCCAATTAGCACATCAGTGCGATTAAATAGAAGAGGCTTTGCTATTCTGTGGAGATATAGCTTTGATCTTCCAGTGAAAAATGTCCTTCTCTAAAGCTGCTGTTTTGATTCCCCCCCCCTCCATAATTAGTGCTAATTGTGTGCCCAAGCCTGACCTGCCACAAACAGAATGTTTTGCTGCATTTGACACGACCTTAGATCAGTGTTCCATTTTGTCTATATTGTACTTGCTTATTATATATAGCCTGAACTACTTTGCTAATCGTTAAATGCACAGTATAAAAGGTGGTGTTAAAGTCAGAAGAAGCAATTTACCAGAGTTGGAGCCCTTGGATTTTTTATTAGCATGATATACATTTAGAATTTCAACAAATGGGAGAAGAGATTTAACTGAGATAGTAAAGATCTACATTTTTCAAAATTTCAGTGATCACCTTGCTCCCTCCCCGTTGCACTGAAGAACAATTTAAGTCACCCAACAGACTGAGGGATATATCAGAAATTGCTCAGCTTCCAGTAACAATTGTTACTAGACCTGCTTGCTATGAATTCTGGGTGGTTCACTGTACCCCTAAACTTTTGGGTGGTTCAATGTACCTCCAATGTAGTCCCACTTAGCCATATTCTTTCCCTAGCCTAATTGGAAGAGATACTGTGGCTGCATTCCAGGTGAAAGGTTGTTCTTACAAAGTGTTTCCCCACGTTGCCTTCAGACCATTGCAAAAGGCTGTAATGGACTAAAGGAAATGCCCCTCTGTTTGCATCTGAGCATATTCAGAAAGAGACGTAGGGCAGACCCAAAATAGAGTAAAACAGAGAAAGAAGGAAAGGAAGAGTAGTATATATTCATACCCTGTTTCCCCGAAAGTAAGACCTAGTAGTAATTTCTGATGTACCGCTAATTGCCCTAGTGCATTTTTTTGGGCTAAAATTAATATAAGACACTGTCTTATTTTCGGGGAAACACAGTAGTAGTAGGAATGCGAGCTCTTTTCCTCCCCAATATGCCAATAAGAATTTATAAGGCTAAGCAAAATTCCTCACCTTGTTTCCTCCCTACTGTTATCAGAACTGAGTAGGGATCAACGATCCCTCTTACAGGGATTCCTATATGTTGTTGACTACAACTCCCAGAATTCCCAAGCAAAAGCCATTATAGGTGAGGATTCTGGGAATCATAATCAACAAGATCTTGGAATCCCTGTTAGAGGGAACACTGGTAGGGATGTGCATGAATGGCTCGGGCAGCCGCAGGTAGGGCAAGGATCAGGTCCTTTAAAAAGCAAGTAAGAACAACCTTACTTGCTCCACTGCCGCCCCGCTGCTTTTCCAGGTGTGGTGCTCAGTGTTCCAAAGACTGTGCACGGCTGCAGTGCTGCTCATGGCATCGACTTTACCCCTGCTAACTGGGCAAAGAGGCACCTTTTAACGTGGTGATTCTCTTTATTTAGCAGGGGGAGAGTAACTGGCCCTATCCACCCCCAGCACAGTACTTCCAGTGACTGTTGCTGGTGTGTGTCTTATGTTTCTTTTTAGAATGTGAGCCCTTTGGGGACAGGGAGCCATCTTATTTGTTATTTCTCTGTGTTACGTGCCCTGAGCCATTTTTAGAAGCGCGGTATAGAAATTGAATTAATCATCATCATGATAATCATCCTAACCCCGCTGAACCGGTTTGAATGCTGACACCTGAAATGGTTTGGTGCTTCCCTAAGAAGAACTGAACTGGTTGGCGCATATCCCTAGAACTGAGTAATGCCAGAATGCGTGATGTGCCCTCTACCTTCTACCATAGTGGAAACCATGTGCTTTCAATCAGTGGTCTCTGACTCTGCAGTTCTCCTTGTTAGCTGAGTAGTTCTGCACATGCGTTCTCCTAATCTCCTCCTTTCTCTTCAACTGGCTCCTGTACAGCTGAGATTGGCTGTATCTCCTCCACAGGAGCTGTCATACTAGGCTCCATCTCTTCCTCAACGTCTCCTGTGACTTGGGCCCGCATGCCTCGGCAACTTCTTGCCTTTGAAGCTGCTGCACTCCCTCCTCCGCTGTTGCACTGCTTGTCTCCTCATCGTCAGAGTCCGATAGCATGCTCACGACAGTCGCCCAGAAAGCACCCTTCTATGTGTTTATGCTAACTATATGGGACTGTGGGATCATGGTCTCCATTTTAGATGCTGCAGCTCATGGGCTCATGAACTTTTCATCTGCCTGGGTTTAGCAAGACCCACAGCTGGTTGCTCAGCATAAGGAAATCATGGGGCAATGTGCTCCAAAAGTCAGAATAGCTAAAACTGAATGAGACACCCCCATCCCTTTCTTTCATAGAGCAGGCAATAGCTGGCTAGCAGACTTCATTTTCAAAAGATGAATCAATCAGAAAAGGAATCCTCCCTTCCATGGGAGATAACAGTGAAGCACTTCTAGAGAGGCTCACAGACAATCAGTGCATTTCCTAACCTCTTCTAAATTAACAACTTAGTTGGCAAAGACTTAGGAAATGAGTGCATCAAAATTGGAGGTCTGTAATCTATACACCTGGGAGGCAGGGACGTAGCTATAATTGAACGAAATGGTTCAGAGAACACGGGCCCCCAGCTCCTGAGGGCCCTCCAGTTCCATCTCTCCCTGTTTTCTTCATTATCTCCCTCACTCTGGGGGGCCGCCAGAGAGAGGGATGAACACGGGCCCCCTCTCCCCTAGCTACGCCCCTGCTGGGAGGCATCCTGTTCTTCTGACAGTCAGTCCAGCAGCTCTATTCAACACATCTACATAACTTTGCCCATACCTTTGTTGGGCAGGATCCACTCAGAGAAATTAGCTCAAAGTAGCAATGAGCTTCTTTGTCTTTCATGGAATCTGCCACTTTCAGGGTGGGTAACATGGCTTTGAAACTGCCTCAGGGCATGTTTCGAGGTATATCTACCTCTGGCCAAAGAACATGTTTTTGGAATCTGCTTGCATCACTATCCTATGCACTCTCACATTGGCAAGTGGTTGCCCTTCGCTCCTCATCCCTCTCTTCTCCGCGTTTCTGCCTGTTTCCCCATGAGAAGACATGTAATGAACCAATGTGCAATGATCACACCAATGAACCAGGGAAGGAACCAGGGAAGCCAAGAAGGATAACCTCTTGCTCTCTTAAGCCTCCTCCCCCGCTCTCTCTTTCTAAACTCACCACTTTCAAGCACCTTCCATGTCAAGCCTTGAGCCAGGCTCTGGTCAAGTATCTTAACCAAGCCAATCGATCTATAACAGTACACCGCTCTGGGCTTCTTGGAGGAAGAGCAGGATATAACTCCAGTAATACTACTACTACTACTAAAATAATAATAATAATAATAGAAGGAATAGAACTGCCCAATGGAAGCAACATCAAGAACCTGGAAGAAAAAGAACATTACAAATACTTGGGCATACTCCAGGCTGATAACATTGCACACACTGAAGTTAAAAGAAAAATAGGAAGTGAATACATCAGGAGAGTTAGAAAAATCCTCAAGTCCAAACTCAATGGCGGGAACACCATACAAGCCATAAACACCTGGGCTATACCTGTTATCAGATACAGTGCAGGAATAATAGACTGGACCCAGGCAGAGCTAGAGACGCTAGATCGTAAGACCAGGAAAATCATGACCATCAATCATGCTCTGCACCACCGCAGTGATGTAGATAGGCTATACCTCCCTTGTAGTTCAGGTGGAAGAGAAATGCTGCAAGTCCATAAAACAGTAGAGGAAGAGAAAAGAGGCCTTGAAGAACGTATCAAGGACAGTGAAGAAGGTGCACTTCAAATGGTCAATAACGAGAAACTATTCAAGAAGAATAGTTAGCATATAGATAGCAGAATAGAAGAAAAAGAAATAGAAAAAATCACAAAATACAAAGATCTACAAATTGAAATTGAAAGGCTGTGGCACAAAAAGACCATAATAATCCCAGTGGTAATTGGTGCCCTAGGTGCAATTCCAAAACAACTTGGAGCACCTCAACACCATATGGGCCACAGAAATCACCATCAGCCAATTACAAAAAGCAACTTTACTGGGAACAGCCTATATTCTGCAACGATAGCTACAATAACAGCAACAACATTGATAATAAAATTCAGCCATTCTAGGTCCTTGGGAAGAACTTGATGTCTGGATAAAACAAACCAGTCAATAACACCTGTCTGACTGTGTAAATAAATAATAATAAATTCAGCCATCCCAGGTCCTTGAGAAGGACTCGATGTCCGGATAAAACAAACCAGTCAATAACACCTGTCTGACTGTGTAAATAAATAAATAATAATAACAATAGACAGTGAAGTGATGCACTTAAAATGGTCAATAACGAGAAACTATTCAACACCAATGAAACAAAGCAGGCCTACAAGAAAGAACAAGTCAAGAACCAAGCAGAAAAATGGAAAAATATAATATGGAAAATCAGACATCACCAAGACCTGGCAATGGCTTAAGAATGGCAACTTGATGAAAGAAACAGAGGGTTTAATATTGGCTGCACAAGAACAGGCACTAAGTAGCAATAAGAGCAAATGTAGAAAAATCAACAGCAAACAGCAATTGCAGCCTTTGTAAAGAAGCAGATGAAACAGTGGACCACCTAATCAGCTGTTGTAAAAAGATCGCACAGACTGACTACAAACAAAGGCATGGCAAGGTAGCAGGGATGATACACTGGAACATCTGCAAAAAATACAAGCTACCTGTAGCCAAAGATTGGTGGGACCATACAATTGAAAAAGTTGTAGAAAATGAAGATATAAAAATATTATGGGACTTCTGACTACAAAACAGACAAACATCTGCCACACAATACACCAGATATAACTGCAGTCAAGAAGAAAGAAAAACAAGTGAAAGTAATCGACATAGCAATACCAGGGGATAGCAGAATAGAAGAAAAAGAAATAGAAAAAAATCACCAAATACAAAGATCTACAAATTGAAATTGAAAGGCTGTGGCAGAAGAAGACCAAAATAATCCCAGTAGTAATTGGTGCCTAGGTGCAATTCCAAAACACCTTGAAGAGCACCTCAACACCTTAGGGGCCACAGAAATCACCATCAGCCAATTACAAAAAGCAACTTTACTGGGAACAGCCTATATTCTACGATGATATCTATATTAATAACAATATTGATAATAAAATTCAGCCACCCCAGGACCTTGGGAAGGACTTGATGTCTGGATAAAACAAACCAGTCGTAACACCTGTCTGACTGCAAACAAGAAATAATAATAATGATTTCAAGCTAAATTGCCACAAGCCATATTCTTGCTTAGAATATTAGTTGAGACTAGCCTACCCCACAAAGAGCTTCTGTGCACTCTTTAGGGCCAGTGGTTACCTTCCCCCCACCTTCTGCCCCAATTTCCTCTTCCGGGCCCAGCCGCCTCTCCTCACCGCCACTTCTGCCCCCCCCCCCCCGCGCACACTTTCTTTCCCCCATCCTTGGCCTTGCCTCCGCGGCTGGGCCCACCACCACCTCTGGCCTCCACGGCTGGGCTCACTGCTGCCGTGGCCAATCCTCCTTGGTGTGCCTCAGCCAATCAAGTGCATCCGCTGCCCAGCCAATCAGCTGGGCACAGGGACGCACATTCTAAGGCACACCCAGGAGAATTAATATAATAGATTTATTGCCTTGCCTAACTGAATTTTTGCATCCTGTACACCCATATACCCTTAATAACACTGACTGTATTTCTGCCTCCTCGTATTTTCCCTCAGACTTGCTCAGATTTTATACTGGAACCAAACTGCTCCCTCTAGCCCAGTCAGTTTCCCCACTCTAAGCCAAAAGCATAATCGAGGTGCGGGGCTGCCTTTGTAAGTAGCCCAGAAACTACTGTACAATTGGTACAGAATGCAGCAGCCAGACTAGTCCCTGGGACATCCCGAAGAGACCATATAACACCATTTAAAAACAACTGCACTAGCTGCTGATATGTTTCCAGGCAAAATACAAGTGCTGGTTATTACCTATAAAGCCCTTAATGGCTTGGGCCCAGGGTATCTAAGAGAGTGCCTTCTTTGCCATGAACCCTGTCACCTATTACAATCTTCTGGAGAGGTCTGGTTACAGTTGCCACCAGCTTGTTTGGGGGTGACTTGGGACTGGGCCTTCTCTGTAGCTGCCCCGATAGTGTGGAATATGCTCCCTGCTGAAATAAGAGTATCTCCTTCTCTCTTTGCTTTTAGGAAGACCCTCAAGATGCACCTGTTTTTTGCAGGCTTTTAACGGAAATTAATTTTAAACTGTTTATTTGTTTTTATTTTATCAGACTGTTTTAATTGTATTTTGTGAAATTTTAACTGTTTTTACTCTGACTTGTAATGTACATATCAGGCAGCATAAAAATGTAAATAAATAAATAAATAAATAAAGTAAGTTAGTAAGTAAGTAAGGGATATTAGGACAGCATGTACGAGATATCCAAAGCAGTAGAAACAGGTGATACATGAATGTAGCCTGTAATACTAGGCCCTTTCAATGCAGTGGCAAAGGGGCTCCAATTAACAAACTGATCAGAATTGCACACTAAATATTTTATCCATGCATTATACTCACCATTATAATGCTATCATCCATTCTTTCTTAACTTGAGATTCATATATGATGAAGCCAGTGAGGAGTATCACTGATGCCCTTTACTGGCTTTAACAAACCAGTTAAAGATGCTGGAGATATCTTAGATATATGCCTTATATATCCAAGGGACCAGCTTCTCCCCTTTCTCTTGTCATGACTTTTAAGTATGATCTTATACTATGCACCAAGACCATATAGAAAGGCATTTTTCACATCTGTTTTACAGCTCCCTTACCTCTTGAGGTTTGGCAAACCTCAAGCATATTCCATAGAAGATTAAAATTATAATCTTTGAGTTAAACAGGCATTTAGTTGCCAGACTTCTATTAAGCAGTAAAGGTAAAGTGTGCCGTCGAATCGGTGTCAACTCCTGGGCGACCACAGTGCCCTGTGGTTGTCTTTGGGAGAATACAGGAGGGGTTTACCATTGCCATCTCCTGCGCAGTATGAGATGATGCCTTTCAGCATCTTTCCTATATTGCTGCTGCCCGATATAGGTGTACACAGACTTAAAGAGTAGCCAGCTTTGACTGACAGTTCTCATCTACAAAAAAGCGATGCACTGAAATCCGGAACATTCTGATACAGCAAACTGAAGTGATCTAAGCACAAAACAGATTATTTGTTTGTATGCAACAGCAGCTCAGTGTGCACACACAAACTTGGCAATTAAGTCTGAATACATGATAATCAGATTTAAGGCTGAAAAATATTCATGCTGCAGCATGCAAGATATAACTAGTTAGGATAATATTATGAGCTAAATATGGCAATTTGAAGCCTACTTTTTGACTCAGACATTTTCAGAAATAAGTGCATTTATTAGTCATTGAGTAAGTGCATTTATTAGTCATTGAACTGCATGCTAGTTTTGCAGAGCTAGATCTGTTGATTTCTCCCAAATGCAGACTAATTAGGGCCTAATCCTGCAGCAACTGACGTCAATGGGAGTTGTGCCATCAACTTAAGTGCAAAAATTAAAAGGCTTTTAAAACATAATTTTACTTACCATCAGTCTTTATACAAATTGATGGAATGACTCACTCAAATATCCGATTCATTACCTTTTAAGCACTTATATATTTGACATGGCTTTAAAATAATTAAGTTTTAGCAGTATCCTTTAAAACAAAATTTACCCAGTTGGAATTGGAATTAATCCAGCATCTCTCTTAGCTCTGAAATATTTGTGCATCACTGCTGGTGAATATGAATATTGTGGTTCGCAAAGAAAATACGTATGCTATACTTTACTTTACAGGGGCAACTGGTGGGCCACTGTGTGACACAGGATGATGGAATGGATGGGCCTTGGACCTGCTCTAGCAGGCCTACTCTTATGTACTTTGATTAAGTAAGAAATAAGATGCTTGGTTTTATTTAATTATTTATTTGATTGATATACCGCCCTTCCAAAAATGGCTCAGGACGGTTTACAACAAAGTAATAACAATTAAAATCAATTAACTATTAAAATCACAACCACAAAAACAGCATTAAACTAATTAACAGTTAAAATATTTAAACCATTAAAAACTCTGGAGTACCAGGCCCAACACTTAGAGCAGTTAAAAACAATTTACAACAAATTAAAAACACTGGAATGCCAGGCCAAACAGATAGGTTTAAAGGGCTCTCCTGAAGGCCAGCAATGAACTCAGATTATGGATTTCTGCTGAGAGTGCATTCCACAGCCCCGGAGCAGCTACAGAGAAGTCCCACCTCTGAGTCGCCACCAGATGAACCGGTAGTAACTGGAGACAGACCTCTCCAGGTGACTTTAACTTGTGGTGGGGATCATGTAGAAAAACACACTCTCTAACATAACTCGGACCTAAGCCATTCTGGGCTTTAAAGGTAATAACCAGCACTTTGTATTTTGCCTGGAAACATATCAGCAGCCAGTGTAACTGTTCCAAAACAAGCATAATATGGTCTCTCCGGGTTGCCCCAGAGACCAATCTGGTTGCCACATTTTGAACTAACTGAAGTTTCTGAACTACATACAAAGGCAGCCCTATGTAGGGCACATTGCAATAGGCAAGCCTGGAGGTTACTAGTTGGTGCACCACTGTTTTGAGGTCATTCTCTTCAAGGAATGGGCGCAGTAGTTAAATCAGCCAAAGCTGACAGAAAGCACTCCTGGCCATGGTCTCCACCTGGGTCCAAGAATCCTCACAAGCTTCACACCTGCTCCTCTCAGGAGAGAGCATAACCCCATCCAGCACAAGAAGTTCTAACTCATCCCTCAGATTCTACGCTTCTACAATGAGCACCTCCATCTTGCTTGGATTCAGCTTCAATTTGTTATCCCTCATCTAGCCCATTACAGCCTGTAGGCAGACGCTAATGGGTCCAGGTAAGATTTTCCTTCTGATTTAACTGAAAGAAGTTCCACTGCATTCATGCACCTCTCAGTTTATTCTGAGAGGTCAGAGAGATGCTTGTGGAAATGGAATCTTCAGTGGCACAAATTGTGGATGCTGGCTTTATATCATTTGAAAGAAAAAGAGCTTTGTTCTAAGTTGGGTTCCCTAGAATGCACTTCAGCTGCCTATACTTGGGTTGTTCTGGTTTCTCTATGTGGAAAGGTATTTTCCTTATTTTTGAGAAATTTCCTCTCTGAAGTCCAATGCATATGTGTTCGGCTTCCTAGTCAATGTGATCCAATGGGCAGATAAGCTGAAATGGATCACACTATAGTCACTGTTCCCCAAAGGTTCTACAACTCTGACATCTTGCACCAGGTTGTGGACACCACTCAGGATTAAGTCCAAATTTGCCATCTCTCTGGTTGATTCTACAACCAACTGTTCTAAGGCACAGTCATTTAACATGTCTAGAAATCTGGCCTCTCTATCAATACCCACATATGAATTTGCTCCGTCTGTGTGGGGATAATTGAAGTAACCCATTATTACCCCTGTCTCTTTTTGATGCCTCTCTGATTTGCTCTAAGTATGCTACTTGTAGAAGCAATAAAAAGAAGCCCATCCATGCTCCCACTCCACAATGTCTGCCGCTAAGTCCACTTATTTTGTCAACTGTCCTTTGTTTGGCTCCTACATTTTTGAGCTGGCTCCTATATTAAAGGATATCTGTCAAGGCCTGGACTAGAAGCTGGCATGGGAAAAATGTTTCTCTTAGTATTGTTTCTGGTGCCCATTTTATTTTCCATTTGAGGGATGATGAGGTATTTCCTTGCATCATGGGGAAGCAGCTGACTTCTCACTAACTGGTTTATTCACTTAGTTACAGGTCAACTGAATTGTCTGATATGGCAAACACTATACTTCATAAGGAACAATCCCCATCCTATCACAGAATCCTTTAAAAAAGAAAACAAAAAAGGCAAATTCAGATAACAATATTCCACAGTAGAAAAGGAATCCTCCCTGTTTGGAAACAGTTCTCTTCTGACTGCCCAATTACTGGGAACTAAGAACAGAGGATGAATACCAGCATTATTTCTGACATGTGACCTTTCCTTTGGCATCTAGCTTGTGACTGCTAGAATTCGGAGTACTGAACTAAGAACTATCAAAGCCAACTTGGGAATTCTTACACTCATGTGATTACTAGTGTGATAGCCCTATGTGTTTAGATAATGAATTCAGAGAACTTCCTTCACATATTTTTGCCAACATGGGAGATTGATATTAGTGATGGAAAAAATTATCAATTATTATGCATGAAATGTCTTGGAAGTATCTTTTAAACTTCTGATACACCCTTGGGAAATGCATGGGTATACTGGCCTCCTATCATATGTTTTAGGACTGTAATGGAAATGAAGCCATTTCACTTCTTATGTTCTGTTTCCTACAACATGAAAAAAGGAAGGTGTGAAGCTACCCACAGATCAGACATTGAAGAAAGAATGTTATAAAAAAATGAGAGAGATGACCAATCTGACCCTAGCCTTGGTGGATGTCATATTATGATAATGAAGATCTTTCTGTCATATCACACAATGGCTACAGTTGTCATACAATAAAAATGGTCCTGTGAATAATCCTTTTGTAAATATTTGTTATAAGTTCTGTCTTTAAATGGTTTTTAGAACATAAGAACAACCCTGCTGGATCAGGCCCACGGCCCATCTAGTCCAGCATCCTGTTTCGCACAGTGGCCCACCAGATGCCGCTGGAAGCCACAGACAGGAGTTGAGGGAGTGCCCTCTCTCCTGCCATTACTCCCCTGCAACTGGTACTCAGAGGCACCCTTTTTAATATACAAGATACAGGGGAGGGTTCCCCTTTAAGCCTTTATCATCCCAATTAAGAATGTTAAAATTTTGTAAAAGCAGCAGGGAATCATCTCTGGAAGTCAACTTAGAGCTATATCAACTACAAGGAAGAAACTTGCACAGGAGTCATATTATAGCACACTATATTTGTATTTACTTCATACTGTAACTGTAAATAAAGTATATATTGTAATAATCAGGCTGCTATACAATGCTAATAGCTGGCTAGAGAAGAAAGAACACTGATGGATGGGCTGTTTTCCCCTATGCATTATACCAGCCATTCAGATATTGAGGTTCCAAATGACTTCAGGGTCCTTGCACTTCTCAAAGAACTCCTGTCCCTCAAGGGACATGTTAAGGTTCTACCCTAGTTGACAGAGATTGGCATCTTTTGACTCTCAAGGATCTCTACTTAGTGTCATCTAATATATACTGTGTGTTTGTGTGTGTGTGTATATATATATAGTAGTTGTTGCAAAAGTACTCTATTTATTCATATACACAGAAATACTGATTTCTCTCTACAACTTTACTTATTATTAAAGTGTTAGCTGGGTTCATTCAGCTAAGTGTTAGCTAACACTCAGCTAACACCCCACGCTAACACTAAGCTAACACTTAGTGTTCAAACAGGATTAGGTATGCTCTTAAGTTATGCAAAATCTATACTGATGAACAAAGCAAGGAAATAAACTTGAAAGTAACTCATGCATTACACACAACTCATGCTATAAATATGGGAATGCCCATAACATGCTGTGTACAATATAGAGGCAGAAATGCACATTTATGTATGTGAATGATAAGCACACAATAATACTTTCCATTTTCTAGAAGTCTAAAATGTACATTCAATCACTCTTGTGATACTAAATGGGATTGCAGTTTTGCATACTGTAGAAAGCAAGTTTTTGGTCATACTTAACATTCAAGAAGAAAATCAATTTTCTAAGGTAAAGTGGCCTTACAGAATTGTGAAGATCCTGATGGTTTAATGGTCTTAGCTTGAAATCTACAGTTATTACTCAATGCAGTCAAAAGCTCAAGTTATGAAAGTGAGGATGAAATTGTCACTGTGAAGTCATAACAATCAGCAGAATTTGTAAGTAAGTCCCTTACTGATGTTAATAAGACTGAAACAAGTTAACTGGTTTTTTACTATAAAAGTTTACAGCTAATCGCTTATTTTCAAATATTCTTTTGCAAAATAATCATAAAAAAGCCTAACTAAGTTACAGATTTTACCTATTCCTTGCAGAAAATGAACTAACTCAGATGGTTACTTTCTTGGGTGGTAGCAAACTTATACAATCAAGAGAAATAAGTTTTTTCCCTGCACAGGTAAATTCTACACCCTTATTATTCAAATTGTGTAAAAATGTATCTTAAAATTAATTATCAAATATCTTCATATGTGGATTTGCCATACTGTAGTATCTGGTGATCTAAAGATCCTTGCATGATAAAGCCAATAAAAAACTTACAAGGTATGTAAAGCTTGAGAGTTTTATGGCTCTACAGACAAAGACATTTGATTTTATCTATTTATTATATTTATTATATATATATTATTATATATTATAATTTATATACCTTCCTTCCTAAATGTGACTCAAGGTAGTTTACATTAAAATCAAAAATACATAATAAAACAAAATTAAAAATATAATATAAACCAGATTGAAACACATTAAAATTAAAATTATAAGTTGGGGTAAGCAGTGAAGTACTTTGCTGAATTTGCACATTTCATTACATTTATGGTAGTGAAAACCAAAACAGATTGTGAGGAGCTCCAAAAGAATCTCTCCAAACTGGGTGCGTGGGTGATAAAATGGCAATTGCAGTTAAATGTAAGCAAGTGTAAAGTGATGCATACTGGGGCAAAAAACCCCAACTCCACATATATGCTGATGGGATCTGAGCTGTCAGTGACTGATATTTAAAAGCCATATAGAGTACAACATTAGAGCTCACCATTTTGTAAGTTTTAAATGGTGCATGTCCACCTGAAAGCTGAATAGAAATGTATTTTGTTGCTTTGACAGAAAAAGAATCTGGTGACAGCAATCAAGTCTTCAGTATGTACTACCTTCTTGGAAGGTACAGATGAAAGTATGTCAAGCAAATGTTACCAGTTAAATAAGTTTACCCTATAAGCTATTATATAAGGACATATGCTTTTGTGATGCTCCAACTTCAACCAACAGTGAAATTTAACCTGTTCTAATAAATATAGGTAAGTACACAAATATCCACTACAGAAGAATAAAACAGATATGCACTGAATATAATGCTACTTGGCTAATTGATGGACCTTGCAGACAATGTTTCTATAAACAGTTCTTAATGAGCACATGTACCAATTATAATGTCGTGCTCAGAAATAGGCCACAATTTGTCTTCCTGTCATATGCAATAGATTTTCAGCAAACAGCCTACAGGTACTACTTGTAACAGGCTATGAATAATAGTGATGCCCTGTAGCATTTTCATACTTAAAATTCTGTCAGCATTTCCATTAAATTCATTATATCTCTAACTTAGATACAACATTTTCAGATTATAGCTTGTGAGTCCTAGTGCCAGCATATAAGTTCATTCGGATGAGAAGCAAGTACTCAGTACACATCTACTCCCAGTTCAAAATGGATCAAACAGTAAATAACAGAAGCACACACCAGTAACAAATATCCACAATAGAGGTCAAAGATCCTACCAGGGTCTTCATATATGTTTCTTACTACAAAGAAACATAATTAACATACTTTGAAAATGTTCCGCATCAAGTAACCATTTCTTCTCTCTGCTACTGTGTCACTGAAGGATATTCCCAATGAACAGAAACATGGCAAGACATTTTACTGAACGATACTGCACTCTTTATAGATTATTTATAGAATGCTCGGGCTCACACCTAGGTGCATGAAGTATGATCAAAAAGTGGGGTTTTCCTGCTTTAGAAATTCATGTTTATATGCTGGTGCATAGGTGATACTTTCTATTCCTGAACAATGGATAATGGATCTGGTCAAAAAGACTGGTCAAAAAGATTGCATGGTCCCCGGCTCCCATGAAACTCTCTTGTTCTTCATCACAACCTAACAGATCTAATGATACAATGCAAAAAAACACATGAGAAATGACATATATAAAGCTTGACTGCATTATTCATAGAATCATATAGAAATAGTACTAATAATTGATCATACAAAGTAAAAATACCTATAAAGCATGAGATATGCTAAGTAACATCTAATCAGAAAATACCTATGATCTTTGTAATGATCTATGTAAAAACAATGACAGCAACCCGGTGATAAGCTGTTTTGAACTGCTTTATCAAGTGTCCCTGTATAAGTTTGTATTGTTTCTCATAAGCATCAACAATATCTTTGTGGCGACTCAAGAAGCGTGAAGAAAAAACTTTAGAAGGCATAGAATAAATCCTCTTCTTAAGGAACTTCAGAATCTTCTCTTGTGATAAGATATATCCAGACTCTTACTCCTTACCCCTAAAAAGTCTCTCCAACTAACTTTTTGGATGGTTGTGTTTCTCTTTTCTTCCTGCTTTCTCCTTGTCTGACTGTTCACTGAGGCAGATGGATAGAGAACAGGAGATAAGCTGGGACGAATAATGGCTAATAAAAGACACAGAAGGCCCAAGTCCAAAACAAGGTTAGAGAGCTGGACTAGGACCGGGAAGACCCGGGATCAAGTCCCCATTCAGTCATGATACTTGCTGGGTGACTCTGGGCCAGTCACTTCTCTCTCAGCCTAACCTACTTCACAGGGTAGTTGTGAGGATAAACTCAAGTATGTAGTACACCGCTCTGGGCTCCTTGGAGGAAGAGTGGATATAAAATGTGATTTAAAAAGAAAAAGAAACAGGGGAAGGCTCAAAACAGCGCATGAAAGATGAATTATGATCCTTGAGGGAAACTGGGAGCTTGGTGGGTTCCTACCCCACAAGAAACCAATTCACAGTCTTGGAGGGGGGGAGTGTTGCTGCCAGACACTGATTTACTGGAGCTGAGTGAGCATATTAATTTAACAGCAGAAGAATTACCGGGGGGGGGTGTGTGAACTTACACGCACACACAAAATAGCATGAATGTTTTCTGCCAGCTGGAATGATTTGATCCTCTTGTGCAACAAAGTTTTTTAATCCAAACAACAGTGGACCTTGTCTTTGTAAAAATGGAAGCCGTTGCCTTAAAAGTTGATAATCTTAAAGAGGCATTTGATAAATCTGTAGGAACCCTTGCCACTATTGGGGCGGCGGGGGGGGGGAGATAAACAGAGTCCATGCTAGATTGGCAGAAACCAGAAGGCACTTCGATATAAAACAATTAAAATAGAAACTCATTACTTTTGCTATCTAAACTGTATTGTCAGCTTTTTGTTCTTGTTGAAAAGTGGTACAATAATCAAAGCACAAAACCGCTCCCCGCCACATCCAGGTAGTACACCCGCATATATGATGACTTGGAAACTCATGGGATTTTTGTGATGAAAGCAAACCACTTATGTAATTATCTTCATAATACCTCTAAAACAAGAAAAAAAAACATGTTGGCAGTCTGAGAATCTGCTCTGTTTTTTATAATCCCTAATTAAGTATAAAGTTAATTTTTAGGTATTTTATAATGTAAAAGCAATATTCATGTCTGTTAAACCAACAGACAAGGTAATTAACCACAGTTAGGCAGTGATTTAACTCCCTTTATAACATAAAAATGTAATTCAACATTATCAGAGGTTTGGAGTAGGGGAGTTGCATGTTGCCGAAACCAGCTGAACCCCAGCTGATCATTACACTTTCTTGGTTAAGGGTTTGAGGTTATTTTTGACGTGCACAAGTTTGTTTTAGTATAGTTTTCCATTTGTATTTTTGTGTGTGTTTCAGATTCTCATTGTCACTTAAATATTGTTGAGACTGTTGTTCTTTGCTCAACAATGGAAGGTGTTTCCCACCCTGAAGTTCGTGGAGCTAAAGTAGTAAGATATTCTACTCGCTTTGTATCATCTGTCAGAGAAAGACAAATGAGGCATTGGTGGAGAAGCCTGTTGCTATATCTTATGAAAAATTACTGAGCTTTATCAGGGAGCATGCTCAGTATGGAGAAAAAAGTTTTCTTGAGATTAGTAGGCGCCTTGGTGATATCACACGGCAAGATCTTCAAGCAAAAGGATGTTCGTGGCATAGAAAATGTTATCAAGAGACTGTTCATACCAAAATGCTCAAATATGCTAAAGAACAATATGGAAAAAAAAGATAAAATTAAATACTGAGGAAGACCCAATACTGTCAAGCGGTACCTTCAAGCAACCTTGATCATCTCCTACAAAAGGGAATTTTGTTTCTTTTATGAGAATGGACCGGGTTACAAGAACCCTTTGCATTTAGTTGCTACAGAAAATGCTGGTCAGTCACTTAAAAATGCAGTTGAAAGAAGTGGGAATGAGAAACTGCTTGTCAAGCTTTGTATATCCATTGATCCTCAAGATGCACATGCTACTGACATTAAATACCACAAACGGTGCTGGGCAACATATGTAACAATGTCAATCGCTCAGCACTCCACCCACAAAAACCAAGCAAGGCGAATGGGGTCGCAGCTGAAATTTAATTCTTTAGTTTGCTTGAGAATACATTGTTGGATGGAAATATAGTCACCATGGCTCATCTTCAAGAGGCATACACAGAAATCCTTATGGCAAATAATGTGGACAGCTATCTCAGCTGCAAAACAATAAAGCAACCTACATAGCATGATATACCAAGTGCAGAATTCCATAAACCAAAATGAATGAATGAATCAGAATGTGTTTCTATAAAAATTTAAAGAGATTCTACAGTTCCGTTAGCAGAAGAGAGCTACACTGATAGAAATGACGACATGAAAATACTCTATGATACTGCTAAGATTCTACAAAAACCTATTACCAAAGCGGAGAGATTAATATATTCTGGTTCACTTACTCAAGTTATAAATCAGAATGTTCCAAGTGAATTGCATAGCTTCTTCTGTTGGGTTCTCAAGGGACCAAACACAAGCCTATCCACTGGGGGAAAAAGACTGTGAAGTCAACCAGCATGCCATGAGTTTAGCTCAGACTACGTCTGTCCTAGGACCAGGTCCAAAACAAGAAATCACAGACTTTAAGGAAAATGCCTCAACAACTGGGAATTGCAATAATAGTTCGCCAAGCTTTTTCAGAGCAAGAAGCTTGTCAACATGCTGCATCAGTTTAGTTTGTGTGTTAACTATAGCAGGATTTTAAGACTTGAGGCACAGATAGCTACAACTGTTGTAGAAATAATACTGGTCAATGATGGCATCTATATGCCTCCTCATGTAGTTGAAGGAAGATTCATATTCTTTGCAATTGACAATATTGATTTCACTGAAGATATGCCCGATGGTAAAGGAACTCTTCATGGAACAGCAATGGCTATTTTATCAGAGATATGAGGCTGAAGATAAAGCACCAATAACTGAGCTAACATCGAGAACTCAAAACTGCTCACTGAAGAAGCTCCCAGGTACAATAACTAAACTTTCAGATTCATAAACCATCAGCAAAACCAATGAGTCCAGTATACATCTCATTCAATTTAAAAGAACACTCCCAACTACAATTACTAGAATCCTTTCTTGCAGACATTACCTGGCTTATGGGACAATCAGTGGTTAGATCTCACAAACTGAATGTAAGCAGCATTCCTGTGGAGTACATGATGAAGCTAATGATGAAGATAAAGTAATGGACGCTAGCAAATGCAACATCCACACAATTCACTGTTAGAACATGGACTCCCCAAAACATGAGTTGTACACCACCATTAATTGCAGCACCTGCACATGAGTGGAAGACATTACTGACTATACTCATGCAGGTGCAGGGAAGCAACACAAAAATCATAGGTCCTGACTGTAAAACGGTTATCACACTAGACATGTGACAACAAGCCAGCAAAGCAGCTCCAAATGTCTCAAAAGGCTATGGATAATATTATACTCCGACATGGTCACACTAGAAGCTTGCCATCTTTGAGTCAAACTGATTGATCTTTTCTAAAACATGAAAACTCTGCAAAACCTTCAGTACTGTCTGCACCACTGATAGCATGTAAGCCAGGCAAAGCAGAAACCTTGCTGGGTCCAAGAGCTTCATATATGGGCAGTAGAGGAATATAGTGCGGTACAACTCTCTTTTTCCAGTACAAAATTCATGTCAGCGCATAATTCTGGGTAGCGTTGAAGAGCGAGCACAAAAACATCAGTGTCTGGTGAGTGAATGTCGATTCTGGAACCTCCCTTGTTTGTTGCATCAGCAGCATGAAGCAAAAGCTTTGTATCTGCTTCTTCCTGATTACTTTGAAGATGGCTCATATCTCTGCGTGTAGTTCTGCATTCATATCCCCATGCCACTACCACATTTTTACCATTTGTATGTGCTTTTTCAAGTATCTTATCTGACAAGTAATGTGTTGGTTCCATCTTTGTTTTCACATGTGAAAGAAGCCGCTTCATTGCTAATTTAGCTGTTTGTTGTTATCTATGATGTGGTAAGCATCACTGGTTGTTACCCTTGTATTCTTTCATGTGTTGCTATACTGAATGACATATCAACATCATAGCACAAATACCACATGAAGTTCATCATAGTTTCTGTATTTTGATAGAAAATAATCTGTAAAATGTTCAGCAAGTTGGCCACAGTTTTTTATGCTGTCCAGCATATGAAGTGACTGGAGTTCTGTCATCTCATCTACAAGTCCCAGCTCAAATCTAGCGGACTGATTAGGATCACTATGAATGGCTTCTGTCCCCCGTCCCCCCCTTGTTCATGGATAGTGGCTCTGCATCCTCATCATCAGGCAATGCGTCTTCCCCAGTAATTTTTCCAGAATAGCCATCAGACTGCTTTTGTTTTGGCATTTCAGCACATGTCTCGGGCTGGCCAATGGGAGCAGCTGCTTAAGCAGCTGGCTCCCTTCAGATCGCCTTCAACTCTGGGGGCAAGTTCTTGGCAGCCTTTCTAAGCTGCTGTCGAATGATGAAGCAATGGAGTGGCAAGAGGGCAGCTATCGGCTGTTAGGGGCTGATGGACCAGGCTGCTGGGATGGCTTTAGTTTGGCTCTGGTTACAGTGGTGACTCAGCAGATTCCTGCAAGGAGACTGGGCTATTCACCCATACGGTTTGGCGGTTCATTATATCTGTTTTTTTTTTCCTTACAATTTTGCTCGATTTCCTTGGTCTTCATACAAACATTACTTATACTTGCTATGTATGAGGTATTGCTGCTCTTTCTTACTAATCATTCTGGCTTTCTTTCTGACTGATTGAATAATAAGTTTAAACCTTTTTCCTTGGCACTTATCGGCAAGCATTTATTTACTACAACCACGGGTTAATTCTACTGGGTGTAATTAACTGGAGGAATTAATTAACTATAGGATAATTAAAATCATAATTAATTAGCATAGAATATAATTAGTTAGCATACAATATAAGGAGCTGTTGGGGGTATATATTGTTTAATAAGTGTGTGTGTGTACACACACTCTATCTATCTATCTATCTATCCACATATATACATAGACATATACACATACTTAAAGCTAAAAAGGGAGGAGAAAAGGGAAAGGTAAAATTTGGGTTATCAAGAGATTATACGGATTTACTTGAATTATAATTCATTCTGCAAATAATTCAATCCTTGCAAATAATTAAACCCCTATTTACTAAGCTATTGATTGAAGCAATGCCCCCCGCCAAAAGCCCTGGTAAATCCAAAAGGAAAGGGAAGGCGACAGCTTCTAAATGTCCAGTTCACCAACCTCCAGCTTCCTCCTCTTCTGAAGATGAAGGGCAGATAAATTATGGCTCAGATCCTACCTCGGCTTGATGCCTTAGAGGCTAGTAAAAAGGTAACTGGTAGGGAAACTTCAGGTATTTGGGGTAAAAGAACTGCAAGTCAGGCTGATAAACAGTTGCAACCCTTACAGTCCATTGAAGCCAGACCTGATGCTTTGGGAAAGGGCTCCGGTGAGGAGGTCGCCCTTTTGTTGAAACTACCCATCCCCTGTGGGGTCTTCTCGCTGTAATACGCTTGATGCTGACATTGGTCCTATGGGTGAGTATGATATAAATGAGTATGATATAAATAAGTCCTCGGTAGCTTCCGTTTGGGGTCAGGCACAGACCCTGTGAGGTTCCTTTAACCAATTGTTTTGGGAATTTGGGGTTAATTTTGTATGCTCCCGTGCCCGTTGCCCGTAGCGCCATGCATGTTTAGTTTGCAGTGGATCCCATTCTTCTAGCGTTTGTCAAAGGGTTAAGCGTTGGCGGGCTAGTTGTAGGGATCCGGTGAGTTCTAGACACCCCCACACACCCCAAAATGGACCTATAGTCCCATAAACATGGGTCCTCTCTGGACTTTATTGCAATGTTATCAGCTTGCGCAGGATATCACTTACCTTTGGGAGGTTTTCCATTATGGTTTTAGGATACCTTATCAGGGCCCAAAGGTGGCCTTTTGGGCTAAGAACTTAAAACCAATAACAGGTATGGAACACATTGTTTGGGAGAAGATTGATAAGGAGGTTCGGGAGAGGAGGGTCTTGGGCCCTTTTTCTAAACCTTTGCCTAATTTGAGGATTTCCCATGGATGAGTTTTGTTTAATACATTACTTGTCTTTCCCTGCAGGCAGTTCGGAGAATGATGCTATACCTCAGCATTTCTGCTCCATGCAGTATGCTTCATTCAACTCTGCAGTAAAAATGGTCTGTTCTCAGGGTGTGGGGCCTTAATGGGGGCCTTAATGGCAAAATGCGATATTATAGAAGCCTTTAGGCTTCTGCCAATTCATCTGGCTGACTTTGACCTCTTGGGATTTTCATTCGAGGGTGCCCTTAAATGGACTGCACACTGCTGATGGGGTGCTCTATTTCTTATTCTGCATTCGAGTGCTTTAGCTCCATTTTGGAGTGGGCACTGCATGATTGCACAGGTTTAAGATCTGTGTTGCAATACCTTGCTGGTTTTCTTTTTGATGGTCTTGGTTCCTCTTTAATCTGTGAAAACCTTATAACCTCCTTCCAGGGATTGACTCACGAGCTGAGGATTCCCTTAAAGGTAAAGTGTGCCATCAAGTCGATTTCGACTCCTGGTGCCCACAGAGCCTTGTGATCTTCTTTTTTGGTAGAATAAAGGAGGGGTTTAGCATTGCCTCCTCCCACACAGTATGATATGATGTCTTTCAGCATCTTCCTATTGCTGCTGCCCAATATAGTACCAGCGGGAATTTTAACTAGCAACCTTCTGCTTGTTAGTCAAGCATTTCCCCGCTGCACCATTAAGTGGCTATGGGGGTTCCTTTAGCTGATGAAAAAATTGAAGGTCTGGCCACTTGTCTGACCTTTTGGGGTATTGTAATTGACACCATTGCCCAATGATACCATCTGCTGGCCAATAAAGTCTTAGCTTTGGGACAGCTCTTGAGTAGGTTACTGGAAGAAAAAAAGATTACTTTGAAGGAGATGCAGTCTCCTTCATTTGAACTTTGTGTGTTGGGTAATTGTGCCTGAGGGCTTTCCTGAGGCATTTTTGTAATGTGACTAAGGGTATTTGTGCCCTTCATCACCACATTTGGGTAATTTGAGAGGTTTGGGAGGATGCCAGACTTTTGTCTGAATTCCTTTCGGAATTTAATGGCATTTCTCTTTGGCATTTTTTAAATTAGAGGTTGAGCTGCAAGTGTATTCTGATGCAGCAGGGGGACAAGGTTTTTGTTTATTTTTCAGGAATAAATGGTGTTCAGCCAGATGACCAACCGATTGGGTTACATGGGGTGTTAACTCGTGATCTGACATTCCTGGAATCTTTCCCCATTCTTCTTGCTGTACATGTTTGGGTTTTCGAGTTTGCGAATCATACTGTACAGTTCTGGTGTGACAATTTGTCTACCATACACAGGATCAATTCTGGGAGCTCTCGTAATTCTTGGGTAATGTGCCTTGTTAAGCTTTTTACTTTACAGTGCTTGTCACATAATATTTTGTTCATTGCTCGATACGTTCCAAGTTTGGATAATAGTACTGTTGATGCATTGTCTCAGATGCAGGAGGAGTATTTTTGGACTCTCACGCTGATGGCCAAGAAATACCCCGAAATCTTTCTGGTTGAGTTGTAGAACCTTGGGAGGTAGAGGCTGAACAAGCCATCTGCCTCTCCTTGGCCCCTAATACCAGGAAAGATTATGCTGCGGCTGTATGTGAGTTGTGCGAGTTTAGGAATTTATCTGGTTTTAGATGACATTTAGCCTATTCCAGTAGAGCATGTGTTACACTACTGCATTCACGCGAGCGGCTAGGGCTTGGCATCAAGGTGAATTTGCAGCAGGTTGGCGGCTATTGCCTTCCAGGCTAAGAACAGGTTTACAGATTCCACAACTGATTTTAGGGTGCAACACACTTTGGAGGGCAAGGAAATCTACCACTCACCCTGATTTTGGGGTGCCAATTTCCCCCTCCATATTGGATGAGATGTTAACCCATGTAAATTCTATGTTTTTCAAATTTTGAGATTATTATTCTTGGCAGCCATTGTGGAGGTTTTTTGGACCTTTTGGGTAAGTGGAATTGTCACCGCATTTAAATGTGACACTTCTGCTTGAGCTTTGCAGCATTCTCCAGCAGATACCAAATAATTATGTCCCGTATTGGCTGTTATTGCCTACCTGGGGGTACGTGGGGATGGTCAGGGTACTCTTTTTCATCATGCGGATAACTCCTCACTTACCCGTTATCAAATTTGGGCCGTGGTACGGAATGCATTATGCAAAGTGGGTCTTAATCCAGCAGAATTGAATATTCACTCCATTCACATAGGTGCTGTATCTTCTGCAGCTGAGGCAGGAATGCTAGAAGGACGGATTCGTACTCTTGGGCATTGCTGCTCATCTGCATGCAGTCGGTATATTCGTCCCCTACAATGTTAGTGAATGGATACTGTTTAGAAGAAATGCCAGCCTGTTCTGTTTTTCAGTTCTGCAGCCATCATCTCTGTACTGAATGCTCATCTTTGGCCAAGTTATGTGTTTTGGGCCAGTCGCCAGGCTCATCAGATTGCCAATTATGGCATAACTGGCACCCAATTTTGTCTTGGTGGTGTGGCCGTAAATATACTGGCTTGGATGTCATGAGATGACATGGAGCCTCTTCATGCCCATTCTGGATGAGTATATTGCCAAGTGTGGAGTTTCCCACCATTTGTGATGCATCTGGGCAGGATTGATATTGGGCTGCTTTGTAGCAAAGCCTTAATTTGCAAGCAATTAATGATTTTCAACGTTTAACCACCCATTTTCTGGATATGTTGCTTGCTTGGTCTTGCATGATTCTTTGATTACATTGGTGTGGTTGGGGTGGAATTCAATGTTTCAATCATGCCTGGAGGAAGGTTAACTGGAAGACTGGTCAGGCTGTACTGACCATGGGAGGCCATGTGCTTTCGTATCCTGACATTTGGGCCTATGATGGTACTTTGTATCAGGGCAACAGAGTCCATTTGTCTAATCGGGGGGATGATCTGTTTTTCCGGGACCTGCAACAAGGTATTAGTGAAATTTTAGATAGGTGGAGTAAGGGAGGCTAAACTGAAGTTTGCCCTGCTTTTGGGCAGGTGAGTGAAGGTTAGGGTAGGTTGTCTTGTTTGGTGTTTGACTGGAGGACCATATAAGGCAAGTAGGCAAGCCGAGGAACAGCCCTTGCAGGTTTTGAGGCCCTTGGGATCTGCCCCTACTCGGAGGCTGGCTGGCACCCACCACTCAGTTTTGCAGTCTGGGTGGGTGGGGGCTGGTTGGCCTCCCCTCAGTTGGGCTAAAGCCTCGTGGTTGTGGTGAAGTCCGGACTTGATACCAGGCTGAATCAACACCCAGTCCTCCACCCTGTAGTGGGCAGTCCTCCATATGAGGGGATACCCACAGTCTAATTGTAAATTCCTCATTGCAGGTTACTGTAACTTAATTAATAAAAGTGGCTATAGTTCAACGAATCACACATGTCTTGTCGTTATTGGGCCTGGGTGTGCAACAACACCTTTCTCTGCAGCAAGAAAGTGTTCTTTTTTTGCTTCAAAACGCCGACGTATCAGACACACTACCTATACTGTGCCAAGCTTCACCCAATAGGTGAAGGACCTATTAGGATGGTCTGCCTAAAAAGGCTATTGGATCCAATAGGATTCCAAGGAGCCTTGGAAGGCTTTAAGGTTGGTTCTGCCAGCGATTCTGTAGATGCCCTGGTTCAGACTTGGAATAATGAACTTACTTGTGCAGTAGACACAATTGCTCCTAAGTGCCCTCTCCGATGTGCTTCTAAATTAGCCCCTTGGTATATGGAAGAATTATGGGGGCTGAAGTGGCAAGACACATGGCTTGAGCGCAAGCAGAGAAAGACTTGGCTCAAATCTGACATATAACAACACAGAACACATTTGAAGATCTATGCTCTGGCAATGTGTGCAGCAAAGAAGCAGTTCATTTCTGCCCACATTGCTTCTGCAAGCTCACATCCAGCAGAGTTGTCTTAGGGTTCTGACAGAGCTAGTACATGCCCCTTCTACCGTGAATGAGTACTTAGATCCATCAGTTTCCCATTGTGATGTTTTAAATGAGCATTTTGCAGAAAAAATATCTCATGTTCGAGCTGAACTAGATTCTACAGTTACTGCAGAGTCTACCATGGAGGTTTCCAGCAGCTCTGAGGAGACTCAGCTACAGGCTGTCTAGGAGAAAGCAGATTATCTGGACCCATTTCAAACTGGCTTTTGGGCAGGCTATGAGGTTGAGACAGCCTTGGTTGGCCTGCTGGATGATTTCCAATTAGGAATCGACAGGGGGACTGTGACTCTGTTGATCCTTTTGGATCTCTCAGTGGCTTTCAATACCATTGACTATGGTATTCTACTGGGATACTTGAAGGAGTTGAGTGGCATGGCTTTGCAGTGGTTCTGCTCCTACCTCTCGGGTAGGTTCAAGATGGTATTGCTTGGAGACTGTTGCTCTTCAAAACAACAGCCCAGTATGGAGTCCCACAAGGCTCCATACTGTCTCCAATACTTTTTAACACGTACATGAAACTGCTGGGAGAGCTCATCAGGGAATTTGGGGCAGGATGTTATCAGTATGTTGATGACACCCAAATGTATTTCTCCATGTCAACCTGGTCAGGAAATGGCCTACCACCCTGGAGATGGTAATGGGCTGGATGAAGGAAAACAAACTGAGCCTGAATCCAAGTAAGATGGAGGTACTCATTGTGGGAAACTGAGACTTAGGAAGTGTTTTAGATCCGCCTGTTCTGCACAGGGTTGCACTCCCCTGGAAAGAGCAGGTATATAGTCTGGGGCTACTTCTGGACCACAACCTCTCCCTGATTTCTCAGGTTGAGGCAGTGGCCAGGAGTGCTTCTTGGCTGATTCACCAGCTAAGTCCATTTCTGGAGATAAACAACCTTAAAACAGTGGTGCATATGCAGGTAACATCCAGACATGACTACTGCATTGCACTCTATGTTGGGCTGCCTTTGTATTTAGTTTGGAAACTGCAGTTAGAACAGAATGCAGCAGCCAGGTTGGTCTCCAGGGTTGCCCGAAGAGATCATATTACACTCATTTAAAAAGCACTACACTGGCTGCCAATAAGTTTCTGGGTGAAATACAAAGGGATGGTTATTATCTATAAAGCCCTCAATGGCTTGGATCAAAGGTATTTAAGAGAGCGTCTTCTTCTTCATTAACCCCTCCACCTATTAAAATAAGCTGAGGAGGTCTGGTTGCAGTTGCCACTAGCTCGGTTGGTGTTGACTTGAAACTGGGCCTTTCCTAGATTTGCTCCGGGACTCTGGAACACACTTCCTAATGAAATCAGAGTCTCCCCTTCTCTGAATGTTTTTAAGAATGACCAGCAAATATGTCTGTTTAGTCAGGCTTTTAGCTTATAGTTTTAAAGCTTTGGGTTTTAGAGTTTTTATTTGTATTTTTAAATTGTTTAAATTGTTTCAATGTTTTAATGGTTTTTAGATTGTGAACTGACCAAGGACATTTTTGTATGGGGCAGTATAGAAATGAAATGAAATGAAATGAAATGAAATAAATAAAGTTTGTCAATGGACCCCTCTGTCGTCAGTCCAGCTCAGCCTACTTTATCTGTCTTCCACACAAGTGACTGGTAGAGCCTTTACACCCTTTCTGTAAAGAAGAAAAACTAACAAAAACTCAATCTTCAGCACATTTGCAATTTCCCCCCAAAATGATCAGAAAATTATAGACCACGTCTGCCATTTAGCTTAACGATATTCTGTACTCATCATGACTATGGCAGCAATTCAGAGAGTCTATGCAGTTCTGAGTGTTTGGGAGCTCCCAAGTTTAAAATGTTCAGAGGTTTGGAAGGGAAATAGGAATTGCTTAAATGGAAACTCACTGATGTGCATGAGCTATTTTTTCTGATGAGAAGAAAAATTATCCAACAAGTCATGACCTGAAGGGAATTTTTTTGGGTGCTTTCAGATGGTGCTCCAAGCTGCAAGTGTAATGCCAAACCAGGTAACTTAACAGCTATTTTCTCCACACTTATTTATATTGATAAAACCATCTTTCACCAGCCCCACCCCCCGGGATGATGGGCAGGATCCAGACTAAGTGAGTCATGATAAAGTCCCAAGGAAAGTAATGATGTGTTATTTCTCATTTATTTAAGTAGAAATAACTAACTCAGTCCGGATCCTACCCTATATCTATCTATATCTGAAAGTACGATTAGTATTTCTGTTATTTAAATAGATAGCAAAATAAATACGAGGAATACTTAAGGATTTGAAGTAAATAACATTTTAAGATAGAGCTGATACAATTTATAGTTTACATTCATATTATTTTGAGTCAAGTAGTCAATGAGATAAATTTAGACACTTTGAAAGATTTTAAGTGATTCAAATCAAACTTTCCTAGTAAATATATTTTGTGGCACGCCCATACTTATTTCAAACAAGACTATGTAAGTTGTTGGGTTTCCTACAGATCAGCTGTACTCTCTTCAGTAGTTAAAAAACAGAATACAAGAACTGAGCAAAACAAAACAACCTATTGCTTTTTTTTTTTTTTTTACAACTGCCTATGCTCGATAACTATTAAGGATGGTAGCAGTGGCACCAAGTAGCTTTTGAGCAAAGCCCTACAGTGGGATCCCTACTGTGCTCCAGAAGGGGGAAACACTGGTGGTGGGCTTGATGAATGGGGAGGTGTGGCAGCAGCTCTTTCTAGGCTTGTGCCCGAAACGTTTTGGGTGTGGGGGTGGATTCGGCGCCGGCGGGGGTAGGGCTTTAAGGGCGGGGGAGAGTGTACTCACCCCCCCGCCGCGTTTCCCCCGCCGGCGCTCTCCGAATTTTAAGCCCCTCGGGGCGGCAGCGTTCCTCCCTGCCGCCCCGTTCCTCCCGTCGGCCGGAAGTGGCCGGAAGTCCCGAGAATGCGTGCGCCCGTTGTGTGCGTGCGCACGATGGGCACACGCGCGCTCGGGACTTCCGGCTACTTCCGGCCGACGGGGGGAACGGGGCGGCAGGGAGGAACGCTGCCGCCCCGAGGGGCTTAAAATTCGGAGAGCGCCGGCGGGGGAAACGCGGCGGGGGTGTGTGTGAGTACACTCTCCCCCGCCCTTAAAGCCCTACCCCTGCCGGCACCGATAACTTTTCGTGCACATCCCTAGCTCTTTCTCCTCATCCTTGGAGAATGGGGAAGGAGGAATTACTACTCCTCATTTTCCCCAGTACACTGAGGAGGAAGGGGGAGAAGTTGCCATTGAGTGTCTCAGCAGCAGCTCTTTGGCAAATGGGTCTTCCTCCCAGAATCCCCTTGCTACCCACGGGGAGGGAAGGAAAGAAGCAGGAGTGGTCCAGGTCTCTTGTGGTGCCTTCTTCCACCTGTTCCCTATCTGCAAATGAGAACACACCTGGAGATGTTACTATTGGTGCATGGGGAGGCAAGTGGGAAAAGCCAGCAGAGGCACAAGAAACTCTCTCTCACTGCCTCCTCTTCCTTCTGGCACTCGTCACACATCCATCATGTGAAATTGATGCCTTGACCAGGGCTTGTCTTAGCTTAACCCTGACTCCAGTCCTAAAAGATGGGATGAGCATTTGGTGGGGATGTGTATTAAAAATGTAAACCCAGCAATTTATTTTGGCCCCAATTCAAGTCAGATACAGGCCCCCTTTCAGCAAGGCCTAACATATGACAGGAAGGCTACTATGGATTCAGGACAGGTCCCAAGAGGCCTGTCTTGGAGGCCACTGAGCATCCTTCATCTTAGTCAAGCCCCATGAACTGCAAGAAACAGCACTTTCTGGAGGGCCTCTCCTGTATCTGTGGGGGCTCTCAGCTGCCTATTATGACCTTATCTTCTTACTTTCCCTTAAGGTAAGGGTTTTAAACTTCATCTATCTGCTTTATATTTAATATTACAAAAGGGCTTTAAACTACATCTATACAGACCCTTTTCCAGTTCACAATCCATGCTAGTGGATTTGGCAAATAGTTATGTAAGAATAAACATGTCAGAGAAACTCTGACCAAATTAACAAGTGCTTCATTCTCCTGATACCTAGCAAGTTCTTGAAAGGAAGAGATGCAGCTCCATAGCAGCTTATGCATAAGGTTGATTAGCCCTTTTATTCCTGGCATCAGGTTGATTATATGGCATCCTGCCAAATGTCTTAAGATGATGTTCAGCACAAGTAGTACAGACAGTGAAGCAATTCCAGAATTACCTCTGAGAATACTTTTGACTTTTCTGCTGAAAGCCTGTCATTTCTTGATTACATGTTAGAAACCATTCTTGAAGCATCCTCCAAAATTGGTCTCCTCCTTTCACCCATTTTATTACAGATTGATTAGAAATGCAGCATGTTGATCTTTTTTTCTAATTGAATAACACCTCTATCTCTGTGCTTATTAGTCTCTGCTTCCAGTGGTTTATATACTTCATTCTAATATATAATTTCAAAAGTTCAAATTAAAAATTATCTATTCAGTCCTAAAATATTTCTTATGACTTCTTTAGAGCCCTAGTTTAGAGGGAATCAACTAATTAGTGAATTGCCACTCAGTTCCAAATAAGTGATAGGTATACGTGCTATATGCTATCGCAACCACTGGTGGTTAGAGTGTTGAACAAGGACCAAGGAGACCTGAGTTCAAATCCCTGTTCAGCCAATGAACTTGCTGGGTGACTCTGGGCCAGTCACTTATCTCTCAGTCTGACATACCTCACAGGGTTGTTGTGAAGATAAACATAATCATGTATGGCTTCTTGGAAGCAAAGTAGGATATAAATGTAAAACTAAACCAACATCCAGAATGATGAGCATCTCTCTTCCTTCCTGAAACTGATACAAGCATTCTCTAGTTATGCTTAGCAAGGCTTCAGGTCCCTAACACAGACACTCAAAGGAGGAGGAGGAGGAGGAGGAGGAGGAGGAGCCACCGCCTCTTCTTGGGCTTCCACCAGCCCCAGCTGTCTCAATTTTCCCCCATTAAAACATAAGCACATTGGGGGCTGTTGGAGACCATCAGAAATATTTAGAATTTGTTGACTGTGAAGTCAAGACACGCTTCAAAATCCCTTAAGCTACACAGCACTTTTAGAGTTCACTTGATGTGAAAGAGGCACCTTTTTTGAAAAAGATACCTAGTATAATCAGAATGGAGATGATAACATGCAACAAGTTTGGACAAATATCATGTGACTTTTGCCCAAGCCCTGTTGAAACTGTGGTTATGACAGTGCCTCTGAACCATGAGAATGAACCTTGTGCCACTTAAAGAGAAGAAAAATGGCTACAAAATATAGGAATAGCTCAGAGAAGGAGGCACAGAGAAATTATGGGGTTCAGTATCTTGGGTAAGGAGTCTGAAAAAAATATGTGAAAGAGTTAATCATGAAAAAGTGAGACAAATAAAGCATACTATAGTAATTTTAAGCACAACTATTGATTGGGGATGTAGGAAAATAGTTTAAATTAAACAAGAACAATTGTGGGACACACACACTACAAACACACTATACACAAAATATTACTAAAACCAGGTTGAAATTCTAGTCTGATTTTTAGACTGCTTTCAGTTTTTGCTCAGCTACTAGGTCTCTTTCATTGGGATGAAAAGAGGCAAATGCAGTTGCCTTTAAACCGGCCAAAAAAGATGTTCAAATGTTCACCTTCCAGGATAGAAGGAAGATCTTGAAAGATCTCCAGACAGCTCCAACAGCATGGATTGGCTCAGAAGCTAAACCAAGAAAAAAAGCAGCAGTAATTATAGAGGGAAGCATCCAGAGTAGTTAGTTATGACTAAGCATCACTGAAATCAATTAGACAAGTTAGTTTCATGACTAACATAGCCTGGATGCTGCTCAGATTGCTTATCTGTGACTTTACGTTCTTTGAATAATAATCTGTGCCTGCAGATTATGGGAGATCCGTGCCTGCCCGGAGCGGTATTTGGAAGCTTTGTAGAGCATTCTGGTCCTTGTTGTCAAGCAAATAGATCCTGTGTACTACTCGTGTTAGAATGCCACTGCATTCCTGGGCTGCTGAATAGAAAGCCAGGTGAGCTTTCCAACTGTGACCCTTGCTCTTGGAGGTGGCATGTTTTGTCACTTCTCTGCTCTGCCTATCTCTTTGCGCTTGTGCTTTCTTGGGCTCCTGCTTTATGAATCTCTGGAAAATGTTTGCTTGCATTTTGTCACCTTTCCCGAAGTGTTATACTTTTTACATTAAAATTACATATTTACATTAAATGAAGAGAGTACCACATACAGTGAGTTCTTTTAGTATGGTCCATATTTGGTATTCTGTATTTTCAGATATTGGCAAGCAGTCACCTGCCCAATAGTCTCCTCTTATTCAGTATCACAGAATTAGTGACAACAGCAGTTCATAGTGTTGCTAAAGTTTTCAGTTCCCCTGAAGTAAATGGTGAGTTGTAGAAACAAGACAATAAATAAATTAAAGTAACTCAGTTGTATAAAGTCTCCCCTTCTACAGTTCTGCAAAGATATGTTCTGTAGCAGCAAACTGTTTCAGCTGGGTTAGAACAAATTACAGAGTCTCTACAGTGAAGAGAAATTGCCTTGCCAGGTTTTGGATTGTCATACATTGTGTTTGATGCAAAACCTTTTCCCTCATTTTCTGAAACACAGACCATAGATGGGACTTGGCATGATTATTATAGCATCATATACTAAAGGATTCTAAGTTTGCCCGTGATTAGCTTACAGACAACACACTAGAAGAAGTCTCAGTGTCTTCAATTTAACTGAGGTCTCTTCAATTTAATGTAAGAAATATAAAGCTTCAGGAAAGGTAACAAAATAATCACATTTGTCTTTCATCTTGCTTGCAAGCAAATCCCTTTTGAAGGTTCGTAAAGATCTGAGCCTTGAATTTGGTGATTATTACACACATAAAAGAATAAAATTGAAACATGTCTTGGTGAACTTTTGTATGATTTAGAAACAGTTAATAAAACCAAACAATAATTGTCCTATTTGGATAGCTTAACCATATGCTTAAATAGCTGTTGAACATGCTGATCTAAATATAATCACTTTTCATTTTTGCCACACTGAAATGTCAGCGGAAAAGTGCTGCTCGCTGGCCAGAATACTATATGACAATTTAAAATCTGGTATTGTTAATATAAAACATGTGTTGAGTATAACACATGCCATATACTCCAATATTCCTTGATAAGTTATTGTAGCATATCTCACTGATAAGAAATGTGTTTTTCAGGAATGTATAATTATTCTTTTCACCAGTCCTCGGGGGAGGGGGGGAAAAGGAAATTGTATCCTTACAATTTGTTGTGGTGCCATTAGCTAACTGTTGGGATGGAAATTTCTATTCCTATGAAAAGTCCATGGGGTACCCATGTTAGTCTGTTGTAGCAGTAACCATTCCAGATTATTCATTTCTTCTAATCATTAAAAAATGTGCCATATTAAAACATCTGTTTCATTGAACTCATTTGAGAACAAGAACTGAAGATAAAATCTGAAGTTTTGTTTCCATGTTTTCCTTGCTCCTATAGTCTTTACTCAAGTCATTTCTCTCCACCCATTAAACTGTTTTTGCCCCACTGTCAATGGTTATTTTTTATTTTAAATCAGGATCTGTTCTGTTGTCTCAGAGGTATTTTCTGAGAAGCCTACAAATAAATCCAGCTATGATTTTAAATCAAAACTTCAGGAAGCTATTTTCTTTGAAGAATACAGAGTCCATCCCTCATTGCCCTCCAACAGCTTTACCATCTATGTAATTTCTTCCTGCAGTTCTTTCCCCATTTTGCAGCCTCTCTTCTAGCAGCCCCTTTTCTTTAACAAATACATTCAGCAAAACTGTTTTACAATAGTTTGTTCTGACTGTTCTGCTTGGATCACACTATAAGTTGCATCCATTCTTCTTTTTAGATCAGCCACTCGGCAGGTCAGCTCACCTAATTGGAAAAGTCTAATGCAGAGATACCTTGCATGCACCGCCACTTTCCCTATTTTGTCTAAAAAATGATTTCACAGAGACTTACTTTGGGTCAGAGGAGTGTGGAAAAACTATCACTGTTGCCCAGTGGTTTTCTCCCTCAGTGGAAAAATTGCTTTCTTTGCTTGTTTTCTTTTTTTACAACACAGTGCATTTTTTCTACACACAGCCCCAAGACCAGCACCTTCCTATTCAACCATCATTTTATTAAAGACCTAGGAAACATATACAGTCGTTTTCTTATTATCTATCTAGACTACTAATGCAATAAACCAGTTTGCTAGTTTCCACATTTAAAAAAAAGACTTGATGCCAAATACAATTTTACATTCGTATTCAACAGACCAAACTTCTTCATTTATAGTATGAATCTGCTATCATCCTAGATATTTTCCTTTACAATCGGTTTTATGAACTTTGAGTCTACTTTCAATGAGTAAAAAAGGGTGGATTGCTCAATGTTCCAGAGAAAGGCCATAATGCTGCCCTCTGCACAAGTGGAGATCTCTGAAACAGCCCTCCCCTGCCAACCTGTTGTTGTGTAACCAACTGCACTCTGACACAATAGCAATAGCACTTACATTTATATACCGCTTTATAGCCAGAGCTCTCTAAGCGGTTTACAATGATTTAGCATATTGCCCCCAACATTCTGGGTACTCATTTTACCGACCTCGGAAGGATGGAAGGCTGAGTCAACCTTGAGCCCCTGGTCAGGATCGAACTTGTAACCTTCTGGTTACAGGGCGGCAGTTTTACCACTGCGCCACCAGGGGCTCTCCAATACATGAAATGTATCCAATACATGAATCCAATACATGAAATGAAGGCTCTCCTGCACTTCACCAAAATCAATTCAACAGTTTGTTTTTACTTTGCCATACAAGCTCTTTTTAAGATAAACCAGCTGTGCAAGGGACCCTGAGGAAGAATGAGCTTCCAGATGCATCCTAGTGAGACACAGACCACTGCTTGACATAAATTGCCTAACCATGACTGAGCACATCCAGTACAGTGGCCATGTGCCTCGTGCAGAAAAGGCTTATGAGAAGAATGTAAGATTACACTGGAACTCAGAGATGCTCTATATCTTGCTCTCTATAAGCACAGAGCATGTCCTCTTGACCATCAATAAGTATAGGCCCTTACAATGATGTAACCATTCTCTTTTTGATTTTTTTTTAAAAAAACTCCTTTGAACTTTTTTTCTAGCAAAAAGGACATTACTATGGAATCAAACATGTCTTGTTGATATCATAGAGTTGCCATCTTGGGACCTTTGATCTAAGTTTTAGACTACTTTCTTGTGGGAGGGGGTATCCTTCCCATTAGTTTATTGCTGGAGGGGGTATCCAGGGTCCGAGGGTCTGAGCCATGCCGCCATAATTTGCCTGCCTCCTCCTGCCTGATTTGTACTTTTCTTCTCAGCTGTTGACTGCTGTCTGGCAGCAACAGAGAAAGAAAGGTTAAAAACTAACACTGCCTTCTCCTAGCAGCCGCCACTGCTTGATTGATCCTCCTCCTTGTGCTGCATCCCCCCACTCTGCATTTGAATGCAGTTGCCCAGTGAGGAAGAGCTGGAGGTAGAAGCTGTCTGCTGGGATTGTTTCCCCCAAGGAAAGCAAAACAAACAAAACCCCTCATCTGTTTGTTTTTTGTATTTGATTTTTTACCCCTTAGAAGTCACTGTTTTTCAACCTTTCTCACATTTATGAACCATGTGTGAGTGAGTGAGATCCCACTCCCACTTGAAAGCCTCCACATGTGTGTTTTCTTCTTCCCCACCTCCTTATTTGTGAGAGATTTTTAACTTCTAAAAAATGATTTTCCAAGCTGTACAACAAGATCGTAATAAGCATAAGCTAAAAGTGTTAAGAGTACAAACTTGTAAGAAAAACTTTCCCCACCCCCACAGTAGACTTTCTTGAGGAAATTAGTTACTACAAAAGTATTAAAAAGCTTCAAAAATAGAGAGAGAAAAGAAATGCTCTAGCAAAATTGATCTATTTTTGTTTCCCCTTTCTGCTTTTTGGTTTTCCATGTGGTGGCTGCTGGGTTTGAACATACAAGCTCTAATTTGGTCTGTGTGCCCTGCCCCGTGCCTGCCATAATCATTAGAAATATTTATATGCTGCTTTTCAGCAACCAAGTTTTCAAAATGGCTTACATATCAAAAGATATGAGGGAAAATGGTTGCTTAGCCCCAGATGGTTCTTCTTTTAAGAGTCAGTGGCTATTTTATTTTGCTCTGATATGTAAGATATGAACAGTAGCTCATATCTTACATATATTGTGTTGAAAAAATAAGTTTGTAGTGGACCAACATATCCCCAAATTCTTGCACATGGCTTCACACTTCACAAATTGCTAAAATAAGCATTATGCATTTCCCCCTCCTCCCCTCCCTCAACAGTAAATTATTGTTGGCCTGTTTTCATGCACTTCCTTCAAAATAAGACTATGCAAATCGGATCGCGGGGAATGTGTTTTAAAGGCTCCCTTGCTCTTGAAATGCTTGCTTATTTTTTAAATCCTAAGCAATTGGGGTAACTCCACATATACCATTCTGCTGCCCTGTTTAATATCTGAGTGGTAAATATATAGATTTACACTGACAGCAAATTGGTTGCTTTTCCTTCTGTTAGACATGCACTATAAATGCATATGCTTTTTGCTTAAATGTAGTTCAGGGCTCAAACTGGGCAGCTTACTAATGTGATAGTCTTTTTTTAACACTGAGTTTTCATCTGAGCTTATATGGTTAGGATTGGAGTGCATGTAGCTAAAAGTCAACTTAAATATGCATAGGAACATAGGAAGCTGCGTTATACTGAGTCAGATAATTGTTCATCTAGCTCATTAATATCTATACTGACTGGCAGCTCTACAAGGTTTCAGGCAGGAGTCTCTCTCAGCCCTAACTAGAGATGCTGCTATGGAGTAAACCTCGGACCTTTTGTATGCAAAGTAGATGCTTCTCCACTGAGCTACAAGGCGAATATCTTACAGTGCTCACAAGTAGTCTTCCAGTCAAAAGCAGACCAAGCTGGACCTTTCCCTCCCTTAAAAAATGAAATTAAAATGCATCATTGTCCCAGTGGGATTCTATAATCCAGAGGAGGGTGTTTGAACTATAAACAAGGGGGCATGTCTGATGGCTTTTGTGTTTTTCCTTACAAATGCACCAGATTTGTCCAAATATGCAAAATATGCACATATTATACCAATTAACATATGCAAATTTTAATGCAAAGTTGAAACCTTTGGGATACCTTTTCTGGTGAATAGCACACACTATTTCCACTTTTTTGGTGATGATTTTGACTATTTTCACCATCTGGACCTGACAATCCTAGTGAAACATCAAATTTGTCAAATTTAGTGAAACACCTAAACTTAGCATGGTAAAATACATTACAGGTGTTACATACATGGGACAACACTATATTAGTCAAGAGCAGGGGTGCACAACTCAAATGCCCCGATGGGCTGAAAACTAAATGCAATTTGCCATGTGGGGGCCAAGGTAAATTTCAAAACAAAAATTAATTTTAAATAATTAATCAATATAAAACAACAATTTTGATTTTTTTATTAGCCACATTTTAGATTGTAAATAAAATAAACAATATTTTTTAATTGACATTTTTAATATCTAGGGGAGGGTGGGCCTATATTTGACTCTGCACCTCAGCAGCCTTCTGCAGGGCTCTCCCAGCAGGGCTGCACTCTGGCCCTGGCGAGCTGGCTGGAGGAAAGGGTGGCAGGACCGGTGGCTAGGCGGTGCAGTGCTGTGGGACTAGGGGCATGGGTACAGGTGCTGCCACCACACTGCCAACATTCACCCTTGCACCCAAGCCCCTCTGCTACTGTTGGAGCTGGGAGCTGGACCTGGTGGGTGGGGAAGCGGTGGCGAGGGGCTGTGGGACCAGGGGTGGAGGCACTACCACCACTCTCCCTGGCTCCCAAGCCCCTCTGCTGCCATTAGGGCCGGGAGTCTTCTAGGATGCATCAGGACGCGCATGCATGCATACTCTCATTCCCTGGAAGCTCCCATCCCCGATCGCAGCAGAAGGCCTCGGGAGTTAGGAAAAGAGGTGGTGTGCAACACACGGTGGCAGCATCCACGCCAACCCCATAGCCCCTTGTCATCGCTTGTGCCTGCTCACCAGCTCCAGCTCCTGGGCCCCAACAGCAGCAGAGGGTCTTGGGAGCAAGGGTGAGTGGCAGAATGCAACGTGAGTGCCCATGCACCCAGTTCCACAGGCCCATGCTGCCTCACCACTACTCCTGCTGCCCTTCACCCACTTGCTCATCAGGGCTGGCTGGCTCCACAGCAGGCCAGCAAAAACGTACCCACAGGCCAAATCTGGCCCGTGGGCCATACGTTGTGCAGGCCTTTTCAAGAGGAACTGCCATGTTCATCTACACTGAGATTCTGTCATTTTTTAGTCAGTTAACCTGTACCACATTCTTTCCATATACATAGGAGCAAAGCCCACTGAACTCAGTGGAACTTTCTTCTGAGTAAATATGCTAAAGCTTGACTTGCATGACATTGCAAGGTCACCAATGAAGTTAGCTGGTAGCCTTAAAAGAATATTAATTTCAATGCTTGTCATCCTTTATTATACAGGTATATGGAAGATATAAGCTGCAATTGCATTTACCATTACCATTATTTACTCTTTAACTTCTGTAACAAGTTGCAGAAAAAATGTACTATCTAATTAAAAGACAAATCCACTTCAATTTGTTCCAGATGATTTTATTTTTAACTCATTGTTTATTTATGAAACCCCAAACTTACACAGTGGATGAATGATGGAAGTGATTATTGATTTCTGAAAGATTTTTGAGTGCTCAATATGGTAATAAACAGACCAGTATTCATTAGCTGCCCAGATGGAAACCTTTACATGTCCAAAAAATTATTCTATATCCATTTCCATCACACCACATAAAATTTATCTTGAATAAATTTAAGAAAGAATCAAAATAATTATGTATTATTTTAACACTTATTTTAAACATCATGAAACATTAACTACATCTTTCTTCTGACAGGCAAAGAACAGACAGATCTATTTGGATCAATGTATTTTTGTTGCTGTTTGAATTTTAAAAAGCTGGCATCTACTGACAGATGTAAAATAATAATATAGAACATGATTGTGCTTTCCAAATAAAATATATTATAATTTCTATTGCCAGTAATTAAAAGCAAGGAGAAAATATACTACATGTCAGCAATTTGACCCATTTTTTAATTTCTAAATTTTTGTGTCAAGCTTAAATATGTGATCTGTCCAATCTCCCAGAGATAAAGCTAAATGTTTTTTACTTCCCCAAGTGAGGCTGATCATCAACCAACTAACTTAAAAGTACAGGCTCCAAGATCTGCACAACAGGATAATTTGTTATTGTGATGAGAACTTGTCGTCAACAAGTGTGAGAGTAAACATAGCAATTTCTAAATTTTCATCCTCGAGTTTAAAAAGACATGATACAGTACAATGAGACAATACAATTGGTAAGGTGTTTGCTGCAAAATTTATGAAGCTAGTATGAACTGAGATTACAAACATCTCTATACAATCAAAGAGAAATATAGGAATTTTCTAAAAAGCTTCCAGCAAAACCAACATTTCACCATTAAGTTAAACTAAATGTGTAAGTATAACTCCCAGGAGCTAGGATGGTGCTTATCATTTCAAACTGATTTTTATCACTTCATGATGAAACTGAAATTAATGTAAGGATAGCATAACTTCACATTTAATTCAATGGTCTGTTCATACAACACATACCATTGTGAGCTAGAAAGTCATAAAAGTTAGCAACAGCAATTTTCATGATCATCACGATTCCAAAATGTATTTCTCAGATTGCAGAAGCTGAAATTAGTAAACTGTGCTCAAACAGTACAGTGCTCAGACAAGTAGCCCATTCACACGTGAGTTTAAAAAAAGGCAGAAAGTGATGTGTGAAATAGTGTTCAATCACTATGAAGAGGGAAAACACATTCTGGGCCAACTATACTATTAAGGTTAGTTCTCCAACACATTTACATTCATTCCACTATGCCAACTAAGTGGAAACCACTGTTCGGTACAAAGGATACTAAGAGCTATGGCTTTTTCTGTTATCATTGGTGCACAAGTGTTCAAAACTAGTCTTACTGACTTCATGAGACCATTTCCCCCCTAAAATAAAGTTGTTTGTAGCTATTCCCAAAAGGTTAACAGAAAGATTTAGAACGTTTCACATTTCTCCTCTATTACAGATATCAATGTCCTTGGAAACAATTCTAAAAAGGTGCCCACATGTGCCAACCACAGTATGTAATGTCCACTTGTCTGAGTGGTAATCACATATCTAGAATGCAAAGCTTTAAGATGTTGAATTAACTCATAACAAAACATGTCTGTAAACAAATAAAACTGTCAGTAGCAGGTGAACATTTCTCCTGACATGATCATCTTACTCTTGTTCCAAAAACAAACATGTACAACTACTTTATGCAATGTGTTTGCAAATTAAATTAAAGAGGCTGTTGCATAGTAACAGAAGCTATCTGATTGCAATACTCAAATTCTTGGTTTACAATAATAGTGTCTGTGGCCAGCTGGCCAGTGTATTAACATGTCTGAGATTAAAAACCAAGATTCACAAATAGGTTATTAATTATCTGAAGTATTTTAAAATTATGTCATAGAACTGTGAGAAACCAAAATATCATTTACTGCTTACAAAGCAAGACCACTCATAAGCCAGCCTAATATGAATTTGCTCTAATTCTTCCTTTTCATTCTGCATAATCAAGATATTTGTGCAACCTGAAAGCTTGCATATACTTACCAACAGTTAGTTGATTGTTTTGATTTTGAGGTGTTGTTTTAATGGATTACTAGCTGACATCCTGACTATGAAACACATGCACTGGGGTGCCTCCTCATTCTCCTGCACTAGTGCATTTGCACAAGAACCTTTTATTTCAGCTCAGGGTTATGGCTCCCAGCCACTCTTACAGCTCCAGAAGATATATGGTTAGATACAGGCTCAGGCACCCAGCTGAGCAGAACAATGTCCACCACAGTCCCATGTCCGGAGTCACACAGAAGAATCTAGAAATCATGGCATTTATCAAGTTTTTCCTCATATGCTTTTGGGAAGATTTCACAGGGAAGCAATGGCAGGGAAATTCTGAGGATTAGAATTCAGGAACTTTCAGGAAAATCTTGTACCTGGGAGTTTTATTGGGCTGTATGGCTTATTTGGCTTAGGCCAAAACTTTGCACAGGCCAAATGAACAATTGGTTGGGGAGCTACGCTTAGGGTTGATAGGAGCTACCCCTGGCTTCTGGGCCTTGTAATGAAGAATACTGCCTTAAAGAAAGACTGAGATTCAAACTGACACATAGTTTGGGTTGTAAAAAAGTAAAAGCAATGCTTTCAGGTGTGAAATTGGCAGATTCCGTATCAGGTATATCCTCAGAAAAAAATGAACTATTTTGCTATTTAAGCATAGATGCAGAGGCTATACCTCTTGTAGGATTATTAATTAATTAACGTATTTATTTATCATATTTCTATACCACCTGTTATGTACATCTCCAGGCAATGAGTTCGCCATTTTGAGTTTGGCAGAGATCGGGAGCCATTTTTATGGCTCATTTTTAAAAAAACACCCCAAACCCCCACATTTACGGCTGATTTTCTATTTGGGGGGGGGGACTGGACTGCTGGGGACCTGCAGAGCATGGTAGGCCACTCCTACCTGCATTTATAGGTCCATTTTACCAATTTTTGGGACATTTTCCTGACCTCTGGGAACATAACCCCTGGATTTCCATAGCCCCAATGATCCAGAATTCACGGTTTCCATATCTGCTGTAATAGCAGAGAACGGAACACCCCACGAATACGGAGCGCTCTCCTGTACTATGAAGGATATTTATACCCCAAAGTGGTTTAACAGACTAAGAAAACTAATAAAGAGAAAGGAAGACGATCTCTGGTCTATAGATAAGCTTTACTGTGATTATATGCAACTATTTTATTATGAGATTGTAAGACATTAAAGTAATAGATAATTGCAAAAATGTAATTCTGAAATTTGCACTCTACCTTGGACTGGGAGGAGACAGGGGAAATCAGCCACATCTTGTGGGTTTTCAGAAGTAATTATGCCCATTGTTCAATGAATTCAAGATATTAATAAACTTTAGATCATACTAGTGTTTATACATACAAAATGCCATGTGGTCATGTATTGCAAAATTTGCAAAGAATTATATACAGAAGTACATAGGAGGGGAAAGCACCATGCCAACAAGTAGGAAAGAAGAAAACAAGGAACAGTGCAATAGCAATTTATTAAGTAGTAGGGCCTGACACATTTCAAGTAGAACTCTTCTTCAGGGGAAGTGGTTTACGAGGCACAATACTCAACTTCTAAACAGCTTAGCTATTCTTCTAAACAGTTTAGAAGTTTAGTATTTGCCTTGTAAACCACTTCCCCTGAAGAAGAGTTCTATATAAAACAAATCAAGATCTACTATTTAATAAATTTAATAAATTGCTACTGCACTGTTTCGGTTTCTTTCCTTCCAAAGAATTAAATACAGACAAGATAGTTTTTTTCCTGACGATAAAGAATATCTCTGAAACTTCACTAAACAATTTTGCATCACTGCTTACAAGACTGCATTTTATGCAAGAATATTTCCTTTAGTTTTCAGAGTTGCATTTTAAAACTAAAATACACTTCTCCAGGCAAGTTAAATAATGAGGGGGAAATAACAATGCCTGTAACCTACCATTGTGTAAAGAAGTTCAAAACAACACACCAGGCATTATCCCATTTTAAACCAAAACTTTACAACAGGGGTTTCCTACTGATTTTAACAAGTGTATCCCTTCTGTAGCAAACCTTCAGCTCAGATATCCCATAGAGATTTTGTGTATGTGAGTACATGTGTGCGTACGCACGCGCTCACACACTTAAATGCTGCAGTTATAGGACAGGCTACTCCAGCCATTGGCTTACATCCAGACTAAGTTACTTATGCATACTCCCACAGAAATTAATGACAAAAGAAAACCTCACCCTTCAATTTCAATAAGACTGTTTATGAGTAACTTAATCTATATGTAAGCCAGTGACTGGAGCAGCCAAATAGCATGGCTACCGCATAGGGAGGCAGGAGGGCTATGAATACCTAGTGGGATCCCTCGAAGTACCCCTAGGATACTAGTACTTCCTACTGGGAACCCCTGATCTACAATATGAGTTAGGCTGCAATACAGCGATTGGCCAGGATCACTCAGTGAACTTTATGACTAAGAGGGAGAAATTTGTACTCAGGCCTCCCCAAAGTCTTATTTCTCCCCACTATGGCACACTGACTCTTCACATATCAAGAAGCCATATATTCAGTTAGAATGAAAAGGCTACCAGATAGTTAATCCACATAGGATAATACAAATGATCAATATGACAAAAATCTTTTCAAAAGTAACAATATATTTAATTGCAAAATTTTCAGGCGAGTCTTTCCTCAAACAAGACACTGCTGAATCTCAAGGCCAATTTTTGTTATCACTGAAATCTGCACATATCTTCTACTTGCAATAGCCTCATTTTTTGTGTACTAAGGCCCAAGTATTTACATATTTATAGAAGCATCCCATATGAGCTCTTGGCATTTTGTAATTAGATGAAATGTATTTCAGTATGTATGGTTAATAAATAAGCAAGAATAGGGCACTGGATGAAAGAGAATTGCAAATAAAGAATGCTATTAAGTCAGTTAGGTCAAAAAGATATCTGACATTTCAAAAACAAGTATCATCAAACTTGACTTGTGTATACATTTAAATTATTTTGGAAATAATGTGTAAAGAGCCTAAATTGAGTTTTGTGGCCTCAATTCAGTAAGATGAAACAGCAATTTAATGAAAAGACATAAAAACAGAGTAACATGTTAAACATAACAACTGAGCCTGTTAGTGTCAGGGCCACACCTCACATCATTAGGGACAGGAAAAATAGGTGCTTCTGTTGCATTTTCTGTCAAATGTTGTAATGGGCACAAAGGAAATCTACACTTTTTTCCTTTAGAAGACTATTTGTAATCTAAAGATTAATATGATCACTGGGGGATTTTCTTGCTCATAAACTGTAAAATGAACAGGAATAGCTGATCAAACTCAGGTTTAATTTTAGATTACTGATTTATAACTAGTTAGTAAAACAAGAGGTAACGTATTTGAAACAATATAAAACTGAGTAAAGAGATGTCACTTATCCCTCCCCACAAAACAGAGCAATTGTTTAGTGTTTGTAATAAATGCATTATCTTTTTTAGTTTTGTTGAGAGAGAGAGAGAGGGAGAGAAAGAGAGAGAGAGAGAGAGAGGCATTTATTCATTCCAGCACCCCAAGGAACAACATGTAAGCTTTAAGAGGATGAAATGCAAAGTTAGCATTTAATGCTGTGGTCTGCCTGTTTTCAAATATATGGTTCCCCACAATTTTCTATCTAGGAAGCAAAACAATTCCTCGGAATGCGAAAATTAACTTTAGAGGAATTTGAATGGAAGTAACGCATGCCTTTAAACAGTGAGGCACTCAGAGCAAAGCACAACATATCAGACAATGTGAATTACCACCTCAATTACCACCACTTTTGCTAACTTGGCAAAGAGGCACCTTTTAATGTGGTGATTCTCTTTATTTAGCGGGGGGGGGGAGGGAGTAATTGACCCTATCCACCCCCAGCATAGTACCTCCAGTGACTGTTGCTGGTGTCTATCTTATGTTTCTTTTTAGATTGTGAGCCCTTTGGGGACAGGGATCCATCTTATTTATGTATTATTTCTCTGTGTAAACTGCCCTGAGCCATTTTCAGAAGGGCGGTATAGAAATTGAATAAATAAATAAAATAAAAGCAATGGAGTACAAATGATGGGTGAGATAGTTGTTCCTTAGTTTGCACATAGTGATGAGCCAAAGTATTTCTTAATACAGTTTATTCTAACCAGCTATTTTGCTGTACATATGCTTGGCAGGGGAAGAAAGTGGTGATAACAAGTGCAATACATCATCTGGCATGACCAAAAATTTTTAAAAGTTCAGTTTACTACCATCCCCAAAGAAAATCCCTTATTATATACTACAGGACAAAAGATTTGCAACTCTGTAGTATTGAGAAATAAGCTATTGCTGTAATTTACCTCACTGTATGGGGCGTTGAGATGCACAGTGGCATTCTAAACCACCTTTCAAAGAAAACTGCCTGGAATTTTCATGACATCAGAAGTATTCAAAAGTTAAAGAAAATTGATTTCTGATAGTTATAAATTACATATAGTGCTGACAGATGATAGAAAATCTTTTTGCTTTTTTTGGCATGATTGATTGTTAAGAATACTGTCAACAAAGTTTTAATATAACTTTCTTTAAGGGCTAATCTACTGGATTTAGAATCTGACTTAATTAACTAGCCTTTATTCTCTGTTTCATCATCAGGAGATGATGAAACAGAAAGCCAAACTATATGTTATCTAGGAGCTCCATGACTTCCAATATAACTAACTTCTTTTTAAAAAGCAGCCACGGTGTGTGGATTTGAATTGGGGCAATGTCACTAGAAAGGGAGAAATCCAACTATTTCTCCAATCCAAACTGCACCATCACCACCCTGGAGCTAATTATGGGCATAATTTTTATGTCTTAAGTTTCCTCCCTCCACACTAATAGTAGGAGTGGGGGGAGGATGGCTTTAACTAATCAAACTGGAATGGTGGAAAGGAGATGGATTCTCTATAACTCCAATCTTAATCATCTTTGCAAGAGCAAACATAAGGCAGAAGTTATATCTCTTACCCACAGGTAGGGGTAAAGAAGGCATGTATCTCTTAAGAGCTTGCAGGCATATTGTAAACTCATGGAGGAACCTTTTCTGTTCTTTGAGTAGAAGGTGGGAAACAGAAGTGCTATGCTATACTGTGTGTGTTCACTCTTCTGCTCTTAAAGGACTAGGATTAATTAAGAATAGGAGACACAAAACACAACTGCCATAGTGCTGCTGTTTCCCCATTGTTACAAAGGCAGAGCAGGCAGATAACCATGATTTAGCAGTATACAGGGGAGGAGAAGAGAGCAAGTAGATATATAGCAGAAGGGAAAACAAGAGACAGGTGCACAGGGCCACTTTTCTGACACTCTATGGAATTTATGGAACACTTGAGTTATGTTTTCAACCTAAATTAACATTTATACACCTGTGGGGTTTCCATAAACGAATCATATAAGGTCTGGGGTTCAAGCTCAGGAATAAAAATGTATTCAGTATGCAACCAATTTTTAAATAAAATTAATATCACCAAATCCAAGAAATAAATAGAAAAAAAGTGAGCTATAGCACTTTGGTTTTGTAATTAACATTGCTATATACAGGTTTAAACACACAGCATTATAGTATTTGTTTCCAAGTATTTATTCAATATTGATAATAAAGGGGACCTAGTGTAAGAGATTAAGGTAGTTATTGCATACATAACTTTAAAAAGCAACAGAAAAATAGGTTTTCAGAAGCTAAAAATATAAATGATGCTTAATTATGAAACAATTAAATGTTATTTTGGAAGAAAAATTAGTTTCCAAGTATTTATTCAATATTGATAATAAAGGGGACCTAGTGTAAGAGATTAAGGTAGTTATTGCATACATAACTTTAAAAAGCAACAGAAAAATAGGTTTTCAGAAGCTAAAAATATAAATGATGCTTAATTATGAAACAATTAAATGTTATTTTGGAAGAAAAATTAGTTGTACAGATTTCAATGGCAAACATTTCTTTTTTAAATGCTTGCATAATCAGCAGAGCATGATCAGTAACAAATTTTAACTTGCAAATGCATTTTCTGTTAGCTCTCCTGTGTCCGACAAGCACCATGGGCAAAATGCCTTTTACCAATGAGCTGAAGGCAATTAGGCTAACAGCAAAGGCGGTTATAGTATATAGCAAATGCCTAAAAAAGAAAGAACTGTGGAATACAAAATATGTATTTAATATTGGCTGGAGCCTAACTTCTGTTTCACTGATGCAATGATTATGGGCCCCTGCACACCCCAAAATATACTAGTGAAGTTGAGTGATCCTTCTGAACAGGATGGTGTGCCACACAGTGGGCGGAAATGGAGAGACGGATGGAGAAAATCACTCCCCTCTTGTGCAAACTAAAGAGCTTTTCAATTGCACAAGGATAACTAGTTTATACACTTTTAGGAATCATTGGTGGTGACAGAAATACCATGGGTCACATCAAAGCACACCCGGTCAATTAGATTTGTTGGAAACAAGTATGATGGACTTTGGTCCACCTAAAAAGAAGTCCCACCCTACTTCCAGCACTACCTTACTGCACTTCCTAAGTATGTGGGCACTGAACCCATGGTGTACTGCATCAAACCCTAATTTTCTGCTGAAGGCTATAAAATAATCATATTTTGCAATAAAAAATAAAACTTCATAATAAGGACTTCATATAAATAGTTGTTAGCTCAGGATGTGAATACCTTTTCTGTTCAGCTATTCACCTCAGGAACCTATTCTCTAGATAGCTGGGATTTCTTGGTGTTTAATTAAATTTCTATCCCAAATATACTTCTCCCACAATTTTTGGAAATAGGAGAAAGTTGAAGGGTTTTGTTCTTTATCACAGCTGGTTAAAAAAAAAAACAAAAAACCTACAATCCTTTGTGATTCCTGTGCAGTTCTATTGCAAGAGCATTAGGCTCTGAAGTTGCCAAATCTTTTCAGGCCTAAATGTGGTTTTTGTGTTCTTTCACAAATATACACCTTCACTGTAACTTTGAAAGTAATAGTTTAATTCATGGAAATTACAAATTCATGGAAATCAATAAACACCAGAATTAGAGCAGAAAATTGAAAAGACAGTTACACAATTCTCTGTGTTATTATTGCCTCCTCTCAGAGCAACACATCTTCCTATCAACCTAATTCATTTGACAGGGTCTCCTCTTAGCTAAGACAGCCCTACTTCTTTTATATCTAGCAAAAATACAAAAAGCTCTATTTAATTATGCTAAGTTTATGGCACAAGTCAACAAAAGTGACTGTCTATATACAGTCAGTCCTGTTCTTAATTCATTTTTCAATCCCTTAGTAGTGATTGTAAAGATACTGGAAAAGTGTTTGCAATATTAATTTTAACAGTTCATCATATTGCCACAAACTGGTGGGTAACTAGGATATTTCAACAACAACATTACATCAGTCAGTCAAAAGGCACTAGGCATACCCGTTGGGATTTAAAACAAAAACGAAAGACCAGGATGTTATCAGATTCTGCTTTCTAAAGTCCTTTTAGTATATCAGCTAGTACAGGTTGACTATTGCCTGAGTAAATCCTTGGCCATGTGATGTTATTTGGATGTACAAATTGTAAAAATTGATATAGTTCACATTTCACAGTCTAGCTTTCTTGACTTAGTGATAGCAGACAGCATGTTTTACCTCATTCCTTCTTCCACTCTTTTCTTTTTATCCGGGCCAGGAAGCTATGTCTTGCCACCAGAAGCAAATGAAAATGAGGAAAAAAACTCAAATGCCTCTAGGATGAGCTCTTGTTCCAATATCTCTCAGTGGATAGAAAACGCTAAGGCATCTACTGTTCCTTGTTGCTGAACACTACAAGCCTTGCCCGAATGCACCATGCCAGTAATAAAGCTCATGCTTGCATTTGGTTTGGTGCCTCTCCCTTTCTGTTTCTGGTGCTTGCCATCCCAAGCACCAAAGCACAGGTAGACATTTGATGCCAAGGAAAGATATGTTATCTTAAGAATAACATATAATTAGACCAACTGCAAAATCCAACTGCAAACACAAGGTCCCTAACTGATTAAGTCATGTACCTCCTTGAGGAAGTATGATCCTGCTCAACAAAAGAAATGTTAATGTGCAAAGCCATTGGTCTTTAACTTATTCTGACATCTGGAATGCACTCAAGGTTGTCCTAGTGATCTTCAAAATGCAACACTACAAATGGGTGATGAGTGATAGCACCAGGGTAGGACTTCCTACCTGCTTTAGGTGATGTAACTGTGAGCACTGCTTCATGGACTAATGTCTGAAGAGGGCATGTTATGTATAAACTAGCTATAGTTACAACCATTGTTCTGCCCCTAGAGGTCATTGCATAAAGCAATGGAAATATTGGGCAGATTTTAAAAAGCAGACAAACAGCTCTAAGCCATAGTTTGCCTATACAGTACATCTGGAAGCTGAAATCATGTTTTTATTTCTAAACTATGGATATAGTATTGGTATGATGTCTGAAGCATGTTTAATATTTAGTATCATTTAGAAGAAACAACAAGTATAGCGTTATTGAGTTTAATCTTTTTAAACTGTTTTCAACGTAATAGACCCTGTTACAACTCCTAAATTTGTTCTGAAGATACAAATGTTAATAATACCTATGTACATTTATTCTGCATTGTCAAGGATGAGAAATATTCAGTCAAATAATTCTGCTTGAAGGGGAAAAATTTTTAAATAAAAATCATTACATACCATAATCTGTGATCTTACAGGACACCAAGTAGAGTTCTTTCAGGTTCTGTCCTTCTTTAGCAATGACCTCTACACACCTGAAACAGATAAAACCACAATACAAATCCTTATATAAATGTTACATTAATGAAGACCAGTAGCCCTTTAGGAAGTCTGCATTTAACTGCTAAAATTAAACTTTTAGTTTATTGTGAGTATACTCCAAGATTTTAAAATACCATGGATTCCTACATTTCAACCTGAGTGGGTTGATTACTTTAACAAAGGTCTGATAGGAAATAGATATCTTGATATTATTTGAATTAACACAGTCCAGATAACTGTATTATTAATTCTAATTTATTTTCCAAACAAGGGGTTCAGAATGGCAACAAAATGCCAAATATTGGCATACTACAACTAAATTATATTTTAAAAACCTGAGCATTTTAAGCTTCACCAAATTTCAATACACTACTACAATGTAGTTTAAAATTTTAATAGGGTTCCAAATAGTCCCCACAATAATTGTAAATTTTGGATTATTATTCACTCCTGTATGTCCAAAGTGATTATTACAGATGTCAGCAAACATCAGAGCATGAAGTATCATCTACCACTTGGGATTAAATACATGCATTAATGAGAATGGAGATTTACGTCCCAATGGTTTTGCTGTTTTCTTACAGAAATATATTATAAAATGGTGTGAAGCTTTTATATTTTTATTATTATCATCATCATTATCATCCCCCCCCCCCAAACGTCTAGGAGAATGAATCCAGAAGTAGCACAGCCATTATAATTTTTTCATGTAAACAATCCCCCATTTCATAAAAATTGAACACCGAAATTTCACTTATCCAAAAGAAACCTATTGTGATTTTACAGCCAAAGTTCTTGGCTTGAAATATAAAGTGCAAAGATTTATCATTAACCACCTACTATACAATTTTGTAACTTTGCTGCATTACTACTCTCCTTAGAAAAATCACACAAATATATTAAGACTGAAGGGCAGAATATAAAATTTTAAAGTAAGAAATGTAAGTGAAGTTGAGCAGAATGTTTTTGTAATTCTGAACTGGAGAAAAAGGCAATATTGCCCTCAGTCACATCATATAATGTCCAAAAATGAAGATTCTCACATACTTTTTAAATATACAAAATGCAAGATTCAGTGGGCGGGACGACCCCAAAACAAACAAACCTACCACTATTTCAAATTCTATACAGCACTGTTTAGTGCTGATCATGAGGACCCTAAAAATACTAATCTAGAGGTCCTGATCACGTGGACCCTAAAAATACAATTACCATCTAGTCACAAAAATATACTACAGTATATACACATAAAGCTATCTGTAACACTTTAAGGCATAGCAAAGAACCTAAACGTACAATGTATCATCATGATTGAGCTGTAGACCTAAAAGAAGACAGGTTATCACATGCACACACTCATTCTTACCCTAACAAACTCTTTAGGTATATGTTTTGACTAGCGACATATACATTTTATTTATTATTTATTTAATACATTTCTATATCACCCAAAACGCAAGTTCTCTGGCCGGTTCATTTTGCTTGTGTTTAAGCATTTCAACAAATGGATTATGTTTAAAGCTTTTGCACTGCTTTGTGTTGGGAGCCTCGAAATACCAAAACAAATATTTTAAAATGGAATGAAAAAAGTGGTCTATTGTACATTACAATTTGTACACTTCTCCTAAGGAACATCTTCCTAATTTTCTGCCTCGAAAAGGAGTAAAGGTTAATTAATTAAACCATGTAAGCTACAAGCTATCAAATGGATTCAAAAGGACCTTGAATTGTGGAAATAATTGTCTGCTCTACATGCATATGCAGTTCTTATGTTTTTGGTCTACTCTGCAAAAGCCTGGAACATGGCATTAGTGACAATTGAAATAAGCTAATGAGGAAATATGACTGCACTGCTTGCAAGCAAAGTGGTCCTCAGAGACCTTGTTACTGTTTGTGACGCACTTCAGTTAATAGGAGCTGCCAGACTCTGGTTAGGACATTTCACTTTAAAGAACTGAGTTTCAATCACCTTAGAGGTATGAAAGAGATGACACCATTAGAGACACAGCCTGATGAGATTTGGATGACTATCAGAAGCACGGGCCACATTGCTTTTGTATTTGAACAGCATAAATATTTTTCTAAGCAGAAAAAAATCATTTGTGCCATTGTTTAAAATGTAAGCCTGAACATTCACTGTGGAAAAGACTTAATCATGAAGATGCTGAAATGCACATCAGGAAAAGCTGCAATACTTAAGAATACTAGTAAATCATATAGACATGATTCATATACTTTGAATGCAAAATTAATGAATAGGGAGTTTAATGATGAAAGAAATAATTAATTTGAGAGCAATATATTCATCATAAACAACATTTAGAGAAATGGTACAAAACTATGGGTTGGATCTAGGGAATTGTAAGCACAGTGTTACTCATGAAGAAGGCGTTTCCAGGGCTGGATTATAACATGCTCAGGCCCTAAGGCAGGGCTGCATAACTTCGGCTGTTCAGCTGTTTATGGAGTTCAACTCCCATCATTTCAAGCCAGTGCCCAGTGGTCAGGAATAATAGGAGCGGTAGTGCAACATCTGTCGGAAGGCTGAAGTTGTACAGCCCTGCCCTAAGCTACATCAAACTTAAAAGACCTCATCGGGGTTTGTTCCATCAGCCCTGAAAGAGGTGGTGGTCTACCCTCTCCTGAAGAAGCCTTCTCTTGACCCTGACAATCTGGATAACTATCATCTGATCTCAAATCTTCCTTTTCTTGGTAAGATTTTGGAGAAGGTGGTTTGTGCTCAGTTGATGAGAGTCTTGGAGGAAACTGATTTTATGGACGCTTGCCAGTCGAGTTTCAGGCCGCAGCACAACACTGAAATGGCATTGGTCGCCCTGTTGTATGAACTTTATTGTAACCTTGATGTGGGAATCACACCTCTCTTGGTTTTTCTTGATCTCTCAGTGGCTTTTGATACCATCGACCATGCTATCCTTCTGGAATGCCTAGATGGGCTGGGCCTTGGGGGCACTGTTCTTCAGTGGTACCAGTCCTATCTCACTGGAAGATTTCAGACAGTGTCGATTGGGGGTGAATGTTCTGTGTCCTAGCCCCTTTCTTGTGGGGTTCCACAGGGCTCAGTCCTTGCTCCCATTCTCTTTAACACCTACATGAAGCCACCGGGCCTGGTCATCTGTCGGTTTGGGGTAGGTTTTCATCAATATGATGATGATATGCAGCTTTATATCTCTACCCCTGGCCAAACAGGTGGTGCTGTTCATGTACTAGCTCAGTGCCTAGAGGCTGTCAGGACCTGGATGGGCCAAAACAAGTTCAGACTTAATTCCTCCAAGACCGAGTTGCTCTTGTTCAGTCTGCGATCTGGCCAGTTGCAGTGTGTGAGTTAATCTCTTCCCGCAAGAGAGACTGTTTGTGATCTGGAGGTCCTTCTAGACTTAAAACTCCTGCTTGAAAAGCAGGTGGAGGCTGTGCCAGGGATCCTTTTGCCCAGCTTCAGCTGGTTCACCAGTTACAGCCTTTTCTCGACTGGCAGGCCCTGGCAACAGTAACTCATGCCTTTGTTACCTCTTGCTTGGATTACTGTAATACGCTTTACCTAGGGTTGCCTGTGAAAATGATTTTAAAGTTTCAACTAGTCCAGAATGCAGCAGCCCGCCTCCTCATGGGTGGCTGTAGATTAGATAGTGTTACACCTCTTTTATGGTAGCTGCACTGGTTGCCTGTACACTTCCAAGTTCAATTCAGAGTGCTGGTTCTCACCTACAAAACCCTTATGGGCTTAGCACCTGTATATCTCCGGGATCGCCTCTCTCAGCTAGTTGTATCCCGTCCTATGAGGTCTTCTCAGTTGGCCCACCTTAGTGTCCCGGATCCGGGAGTAGTGCATGGTGCCTCAGCCCACAGGAGGACCTTCTCTTCTCTTTGTAACACCCTTCCTCCCTAGATTCATTCAGCCCCCTCCTTAGTGGCTTTTAAGATCCTTCTCAAGACCTACCTTTTTTGCCAGGCTTTTGTCATTTGAACTTAAAAAAAAAATTATTGCTATCGTTATTGTTCACCACCTAGACTCCTTGGAGCAGGCAGTATACAATAATATGTATATATTGTTCTTAAAAAAAGGACAATAAAATAGAAATAAAAAAGCTTTATTTTTACCCAGCAAAAATGCAACAAAAAACTAATAATTGAACAAAAACAGTTCTATTTCAATAAGCCTATTTGATTTAGAATTAACTTTATATGAAAATTATGTAAACCTTGAATTATTATTATTTTTCAGAGGCCCCGCATAATGCAAGGCCTCAAACTGTAGCTTAATTAGCTTGTGCCTATATCTGGCACTGAACATTTCTCACCCCTTTCCAAACAGTCCTCCTCATTCCTTAATATTCACTTTTAAGAGTCAAGGAAATGGTGCCACAGAAAGAATTTAAGCACCTGTTCCCCCAGTGAAGCCCTCCCTCATGCCTGTGGGCTTCCCAGAGGCATCTAGTGGCCACTGTATGAAACAGGATGTTGGATTAGATAGGCCTTGGACCCGATCCAGCAGGGCTTTTCTTATGTTCTTTGCTCCAAAATGCTTCTTCCAAATTTCCTTTTCTTTGGGGTGCTGTTACATATACTTCCATATAATGTGCTGTTAATCCCTAACCCCTACACTTCTTTGTTTGTCTTCCTCATGGTCCTTTAATATCATATTTTATACTATCATTATTTTTATGCTGAAGATCTCCAATTACACCTTTCTATCACTTCATTTTCCCCATTTGTATTTTACAATAGTTAATTGCTTTCCTCCCATTTCTGCAGCATGTTCACAAGTTTAACCCTGATAAAACTGAGTTGTCCCTCCATATTTCTCTGTTTTAGCACATGTGTTCTACAACTGTGATAATCATATCCTTCTTTGTGGTGCATGACCCGGGATTTTTTTTTTTTTTGGCTCCACTGTAAAGATGCAAATCTGTTGTCAAACTGTGCCACCTAAGCAATATCTTTAAAATCTTTTCTCCAACTTCAACAGTTCTGTTCTCAATGCTGTTTGCTTCTTTAGATTTTTTTCATTTGGATCACTGCATTTTTTTCTTTCCCATCTTAGCCATTTCTCATGCATTCTTCATTCTTCTGTTTATTCTGCCTGTCACTCTTACCTCATCTCACTATTACCTTTTTGCATCTCCACCAACTCTTCTCTTCCTTTTTATATTTCTTCCTGATCCTTTTATTCTTCTGTGTTTTTAAAAAATATTGTTGTTAAACTATGTCTTTCCTCTCTAATTCCCCATTAACCATTCTGCTTTAATTGGAGCACTTCTGGAATTTCAGCCCCCCTGCTTTCTGCACTGCTTCATCTATAACAACCCTGTGGGGTTGTTATTTCCCACATACGCCAATTATGAAGCATTGGACCCAGAGGGTGACTGTATAACCAGAAGGCAATCCCAGCCCACACACAGGAAGCCCTTGACTTATGCAACATTCCCTCACCAGCAACAGCCACCTTATGCCATGTGTCATTCCTCTGAATCAGCTTTTAAAGGGCACAAGAGACTACACTGAAAAGGAGGTAGAAAGGTCCAGCCCAGAAGTGGAACTTTGCTCATGGCTTTTGAGATCCAAGCCATTGCCTACTGCTTATAAAGTATAAAGTGTGCCATCAAGTCGGTTTCGACTCCTGGCGACCACAGAGCCATGTGGTTGTCTTTGGTAGAATACAGGAGGGGTTTACCAGTGCCTCCTTCCGCCCAGTATGCGATGATGCCTTTCAGCATCTTCCTAGATCTCTGCTACCTGATACAGGTATTTCCCATAGTCTGGAAAACATACTAGTGGGGATTTGAACCAGCAACTTCTGGCTTGATAATCAAGTCATTTCCCTGCTGTGCCATGAGGTGGCCTCCTACTGCTTATGCCTCTCAGGTTACAGGTTTGTTTTGTTTTTAAATAATAACAGTGAGCCATTTCAGACGATACTTTCAAAGTATGATTAGATTCTTCTACCCAAATACAAATGATCATTTGAATGGAAAACCATACATTCTCTATCCTGGATTTAAATACTAGATACAATCTAGGACTTAGAATGTGGAGTAGTCACTACCATGTGATTAGATGATCATCTGAATTGCAATGTGGTGTTTCCCCACTTAACCATAGAGTTTGAATTGTAAACAGGAAAGGGCCCAAGGCTGGATCATCCAGTTATGTAGGCAGGACTTACTTTTGCCACATTTTTTTCCTCCCTGCCTGAGATAGAGAGTTGTGAGAGAATCATTTAATCTTTGTTACACTAACCAACAACGGTGGAAAACGTGCTGCTTACAAGACAAGTGTGTTGTTTACGAGTTTCACTCACTCTCTGGTATAAAATACATGTGAAAAAATGTGTGCATGCCTATGTGCTTGAGTTTCAAACATGAATTTTTATTTTTAAAGTTTTTGCTGTGACAAGAAAAAAGGGGCAGTTTTACCCACCAAGCTTTAAGGATGACCCCTGGTCCCATGTCTTCACTCCCCCACCTTCCAGAGCCCCACTTACAGTCTCTTCAGTCACTTCCTCCCCCTGCATTTCTTCCTGCTGGAATCTGACAGAGCATTTTGCCCAGGAAGATGCCAGTCAGGTTGGAAGTAAAGGACACAGAGGGGCTGCAAGAGAAACGAGCCCAGGATGGGGTGGGGTGGGACCACCAGGCATGTCCCTTAAGGCATGGGGTCATCCGTGGTCCCTTGCCTTCTTTTCCCCACCTTCCAGCACCCAATAGTGTCTTTTCATTCTCCAGCAGAAATCTGGGGTTGTGGGTTTGGCAACTGCAAGGAAGTTTTATCCTTTTCTATAAAAGAGCTTTTCCCAGTTTGGAACTCTCTATCTCTCTATCTAAAGCTGCTAGGATCTCACTCACTCACTGACATGAAACTCCTAGATAGAAACACAAAAAACATCTATCTAGTTTTGCAGGTAATTCCCAGAACTTGCCCAGAGCACCAAAAACAAACAAAACAAACCCAAACCCCACAAAAATACATTACTTTCCCAGAAAATGAGGGGAAGCTCACCCATTGAAAAACATGGGCAGTGAAACCTCATAGAGATAGGAAATGCTAGAGTTACAGAAATAGATAAGACGTTGACATTTGGAAGAATGCTTGCAAACCACAAGCCCTTTTACGAATACTAGCTGAACCAGCATGGAGCATCTGTGCACTAGGACTTTGTTGCTCTTCTTTCCCCTGCCACAGCCCCTGCTTTATTGCTCAGTGTCAGCCACCCACTCTCAGCTGCCCCTCCCTGCTGCTCGCTCACTCGCCTCCTCCTGCCACTCGCTTGCCCTGCTCCGCTTGCTCACTCACTTACCCCCTCCCTGCTTGACCCCTCCACACCGCTAGCTCAGTCACTCACTCTCACCCCTACGCGCTTCACTTCCCTATCTGCATATGAAATCTCCACTGCCCAATTACCACAGTGCTTCTGTTCTGTTGCCTCTGATTGGTAAAGCACTGGCTTGCCATGTATGACCTTAGTGTGATAGATAGATAGATAGATAGATAGATAGATAGATAGATAGATAGATAGATAGATAGATAGATAGATACCTGGGGTACGCCCTGAGTCTCCAAACATGCCCATTTAATTTGTGTACTTCAAGCTAGCAGGCAGGTAGGCATGTCTCCATAGAAGACAAAGGAGCCAAAGCTCTCAATTCTGCCTTGGAAAACAATTGCTTCTTAACAGCTGATCACTGTGTATGACTACCATTTTATGTAATTATATCTACGAGAAGGTGTTTTTTTTTGAAGCAGCAAATACAAGAAAGGAAGCTGGGGAACAAAGAGCGATAGGCCTGCATCTGTGATTGGAAGGTTTTAAATATATGATTGGAAGAATACATTCTACCCACATTGGTCTGTTCATCTGAATCTGTTTTCCAAATGGATATAAAAAACCACGGATATACGAAATGCACGTTTAAAAGTCTCATCTGAACTGGAACAGTGTTCTGGACTGAAGTATTCAAAATAATAGCATACATTCTGGCTACTTTAAACCTAACCTGGAGAAAGGATGTATTTTCAGGACATCCTTGTCCAAGTCTCTGTTCAACCATGAAGCTAATGTATTGGATGTCTGTGTCAAGTTAACAGTTCAGTTCAGTCATCACAGGAAACTAGGGTTTATTTATAGTGGGGAGGGGGGTTGGTGGGTGTTGTTGTTTTTTTGACAATCATGAGGTGCTTATATGCCAGAAGCCTCCGAGCCAAGATGGGTGAGCTGGAGAACTTGGTTGCTAACACCGATTTTTAAAAAGGGATCCAGGGGCGATCTGGGAAATTAAAGGTCAGTTAGCTTAATGCCCGTTCCAGGCAAATTGATGGAAAGCATCATCAAGGATAAAATTGTAAAGCACATAGAATAACAGGCCAAGCTGGGAGAGAACCAGCATGGCTTCTGCAAAGGTAAATCTTGCCTCACCAACCTTTTGGAGTTCTTTGAGAGTGTCAACAAGTGTGTGGCTAAAGGTGATCCAGTTGACATAATCTACCTGGGCTTCCAAAAAGCTTTTGACAAAGGTCCTCATAAAAGACTCCTGAGGAAACTTAGCAGTCATAGGATAAGGGGAGAAGTACATGTGTGTATTGGGAACTGGTTGAAGGACAGGAAACAGAGGGTAGGTATAAATGGAGAGTTTTCACAATGGATGGTAAGTAAGTAAGAAGTGGGGTCCCCCAGGGATCTGTACTGGGACTGGTGCTTTTTAATTTATTCTTATTATTTATTATTCTTATTCTTTTTTACATTTTATATCCCGCTCTTCCTCCAAGGAGCCCAGTGTATTACATACTACACACTTAAGTTTCTCCTCACAACAACCCTGCGAAGTAGGTTAGGCTGAGAGAGACGTGACTGGCCCAGAGTCACCCAGCAAGTATCATGGCTGAATGGGGATTTGAGCTTGGGTCTCCCCGGTCCTAGTCCAGCACTCTAACCACTACAGCACACTGATTCTTATTTATTCATAAATGATCTAGAAGTAGGGGTAAGCAGCACGGTGGCCAAATCTGCAGATGATACAAAACTCTTTCGGGTAGTGAAATACAAAACAGATTGTGAGGAGCTCCAAAAGGTTCTCTCCAAACTGGGTGAGTGGGAGACAAAATGGCAAATGCGGTTCAAGTATACGTTGATGGGATCTGAGTTGTCAGTGAGTGACCAGGAGAGGGATCTTGGAGTCATGGTGGACAGCTTGTCGAAAATGTTGGCTCAATGTGCAGCAGCTGTGAAAAAGGCCAATTCCATGCTAGGGATCATTAGGGATTAAAAATAAAATTGCTAATATTATAATGCCATTATACAAAACTATGGTGAGGCCACACCTGGAGTACTGCAAAAATTCTGATCACCACATAGAAAAAAGGACATTGTAGTTCTAGAAAAGGTGCAGGAAAAGGGCAACCAAGATGATCAGGGACCTAGAGCTAGGGATGTGTGAACCGGTTCGAATTCGAACTGGCCCGGTTCGATGGTTCGGATTCGAACCAGACCGGGCTCTTTTCAAGCCGAACCGGTTCGAATTCGAACTGAATCTGGACCGGTTCGGATGTGCCATAGGGCCCTATAGGGTCTCTATTAATTGAATTGTGTGTCCTCCATTTTGTGGCTCCTTTTTTTCAACTTTTGCTCCTGGCCTCCATTTTGTGAGGCTATTTTTCAGGCATTGCATTGGCTGGGCTATTGATCCTTTGATTGGCCAGAATGAGTCTTGCGCTCTGGTAGGCTGTTGGCTGTGCCACTGTTTGAGAGCTGGCACCCTAATGGCGGGGGGGGGGAGTGCAAAGTTGGGGGCTCCCAAAGGAGGGAGTTTCAAACCTATTTAAGCCAAGCCTCTTGCCTGGAAAATTCTCTTTGGCTGCAGTTGTGGGATTATCATCTCTGGACCTTGCTTCACTGCTGGTGTCTGCTTGTGAGTCCCTTGACTGTGTGTCCTCCTCCTACCTCCTGCTCTTGTCTTTCTTTTGTCTACTCTCTGCCCTGTGTCTGTCTCTTTCACAACTTACTTTGTTCTTTTCTCATATTCTTGTTGTTCTGTTGTCCTCCTTTCCTCATCCATTTATTCTTTCATTCCTCCTTTATCATTTGGTCCCCCCACCACACCCCCATCCATCTGCTTTGGTTTCATTTACTTTTATTCGTGCTTTCTTTTTGTTCCTTGTTCAGCTTTTTAAAAAATTATTGTTGTTGTTGCCTTTTGCCTCTAGTCTCTCCCTGTTCCTGCTGCCATCCCATCTCCTATCCATCCCATCCCTCCCAGGCCAGGCCAGGCCAGTCCCTGGCTCGGGGCCTAGGCCCTGCAGCCCGGCCTAGTCTCCCTGCCCTGTGACCCACCCTCCTCCTCCTCCTCCTGTGTGCCACACATCTGCCCCTCTCTGCAACCCTGCCCCTCTCTGTTTATCTTCTGCTGCCTGTGCCCGGGTTTTATTTCATTGACTTGATTATATATTGTTTGGATTTATTCCTGATTATTGCTTCTTCTTGTTGTTGCTGCTGCTGTTAATTTATATATTTATTGCTGTGTGATTTAATTATTGATTTGTGTGCCCCTTGGGTCCTGATCCCCACCCCACCCTAGTCATGTGCACGGACCGGTTCGGAGGCCATTCTAAAGGCCTCCAGACCGGTCCGGACACGAGGTGGTTTTGGTTCGGGTGGGGGGTTCCAAGAGAGTACGGGGGGGCTTTACTTACCCCCTCAAGAATTTTGCCATATTTCTTAGAGTAAGCGGGCGACATACCTCTCTGCCGCCCGCTTCATTCCCCCTCCTCTCGGTGGCGCGGCTCGGCTTGATGGCTTCCTTGAAGTTCCTTCTACTTTGTCGAATTCTCAGTCGGGCGGCAGGGTATCTCCCAGTCCCTGCCGCCCGGCTCTTCATTGTGCCCCCGGCTCGGCTGGCGGCCGCCCCCTGAGCAACCTCAAGACCCCTGGCGCCCCTTCCCTTCCCATACACAAGGGGTCGGCAGGAGAGCTCCCGTGCCGACCCCATCCCCTTCCCCGGCTGGGCTGCAAATGGCTTCTAGGACGCCTTTTGCGCGCCTGCGAAGCCATTTCCTAGAAGCCATTTCCTAGAAGGCATGTTGTTTTACAACATTACAATGTGAATTGTTGTAATGTTTTTTATGGCAGGCAACAGAAGAAGAATCAGGCAGGCTCTAACCAAATTATGCCAGCAAATTTGGAGAACACCACACTGGCCAACAGACTGGAAGAGGTCAGTCTACATACCCATACCAAAGAAAGGAGACTTAACAGATTACGCAAACCGTCGCACAATATCATTAATTTCACATACTAGCAAAATATTACTCAGGATCATCCAACGCAGATTAGAGCTCTACGTGGAAAGGGAAATGCTGGATGTTCAAGCTGGTTTCAGAAAAGGCTGAGGAACAAGAGACATCATTGCCGATGCATGCTGGATAACTGAGAAAGCCAAAGAATACCAGAAAGAAGTCAATATGTGCTTTATTGACTACAGAAAAGCCTTCGATTACATCGACCATGTCAAGTTATGGTATATCCTTAGGAAAACGGGCGTCCGAAAACACCTCATTGTTCTCATCAGAAACATATACACAGGACAGGAAGACACAGTCTAGACAGAACATGGTAAAACAGACTGGTTCCACATTGGCAAAGGAGTAAGACAAGGCTGTATACTTTCTCCTTATTTATTCAATATATATGCTGAACATATACTGAGAGAAGCTGGCTTGGAAGAAGATGAGCTTGGCTTTAAGTTTGGAGAAAGAAGCATCAATAACCTTCGCTACGCTGATGACATCACTCTGATAGCTGAGAATGCGGATGACCTGCAAGGTCTAGTAATGAAAGTCAAGGAGCACAGTGAAAAAATGGGACTACAACTAAATGTTAAGAAGACTAAACTAATGACAATGGGTACAGCAACCAGCCTCAGAATTGACAATGAAGACAATGAAGTGGTCGATAGCTTCAGCCTTTTAGGATCGACTATCAACAGTAAAGGATCCAGCAGTCAAGAAATACGCCGCAGACTAGCACTTGGTAGGGTTGCAATGAAGGCCTTGGAAAGGATATTTAGATGGCATGGCGTGTCTACACCTACAAATATTAGAACTGTTGGGACAATGGTTTCCATTCTACGGATGCAAACACTGGACTTTGAAGAAGCAAGATAGAAAAAGCATTGACGCTTTTGAACTTTGGTGCTGGAGAAGACTTTTGAGGATATCATGGACAGCCAGGAAAACAAACAAATGGATCATAGAACAAATCAATCCAGAGGTTTCACTCGAGGCACAAATGATCAGGCTCAAACCATCATACTTTGGACACATTATGTGAAGATCCAGCTCCCTTGAAAACTCCATAATGCTGGGGAAAGTTGAAGGAAAGAGAAGAAGAGGACGACCAGCAGCAAGGTGGATGGACTCGATTACAACAATGAATGCACCACTGAGAGACCTTAAAGATCAAGCTGAAGACAGATCATCCTGGAGAGAATCTATCCATGTGATCGCTAAAAGTCAACACCGACTTGACGGCACTTAATCAATCAATCAATCAATCAATCAAATGTTTTAATTTTTTCTGTATTATTTACTAATGTTTTAAGTTTTCTGTTGTCACTTATTTTAACTAATGTTTTAACTTTTTCTATTTGTTTTTTTGCTATGTTGTAAACAGCCCAGAGACATGATATAAAAACATGTTAGATTATAAAAACATGTTAGATTAATAATAAATAAATAAGAAAGAACAGAGGATGGTATTCAGCTTGCCTAGTATCTATTAGGCTCTTTTATAAATAATAAATGATGACCAACTATGGAAGGTAGGTAGCTCCAGGTTAAATAGTCTCAGCAACACAAAGGCCTATCTAATGTGGTGTAACAGGCTCCTTAAGAGATTGAACTAAGGGATGCAATTCTCATCAGCTTGGGCTGATTCCAAACACATTGGTGTCACTATGATCAAGGGGCTGCTTAACGCCCAACCTTCTTCCTCTGTCCCTTAGAATGGAAGAAGTGTCACACAGTGACACTGCCACCTTGCTGCAACACTCTAAATGAAAGTGAGCCTTCAGTGATCAGCACAGAAACTTGTATTCCATATTGTAAATTATAAACCACACTTTACCTATTATACTGCCCCAGATGGTGAAAAGTTGCTGTAAGCAATATCAAACAAAAATATTTACAGACACAGTATTTGCCCCAGAACAGACTAGCTGCATCAGCATTAAGAAACCTTTCCATTTTGGCCCCTTTGGGTTTGAGCTTTTCTTCAATGAAATGAGTCTTTTCACCAGAGAAAGCTCCCTCATTCATAGAAAGGAAGAGAACCTTTGGATCCAATCTTTCATCTTTTAGGTAGGCTTCTCAAGGAGGACTGTGATTTCAGGGATGAAAGTTGTCTGTTCCTATTTGATAAAATGGAGCAAAGTGCTATTTTTGCTTGGAGAAATTTCGATTTTATTTGCATTGCAGGAATATCCATTGAGAAACAACTTGGCCTTGAACAGGCAACAGAGGGAATTCAGCAAGTGTGGAGATGTTACTAGCTTCACATCTAGATGGAGGGATGACTTTCTTGACTGGGGGTTAATGGGAAGCAGGCATGACATATAAAGCCAACATCAAAGTAAAAAAAAGATACATTCACAGTAAACACTTTCAGGGCATGCATTTGCACCTAGCAAGTAAATGTTCCAATGGACAAAGGTACTGCTTCTTATATGAATATATATCATCTAAAATATTCAAATTAATGAGGCAGAAGGGAGCCTTTTAAAGTGGGGATTTACTTTATATAACAGAGGGGTATCAAAAAGCTTGGCTTTTTACCCAGGCTTTTATATGATTGTCTCTGCTGCTACTTTTTGTACTTTGTATTTCGTATTGTATTTATACTTGTGTTTTAAAATTTTTACTCAGATTTGTCTTATATTTTTAGCTCAATATTTTAACTGTGTCATTTTTATAATCTTGTTTTTAAATTTTACTGTAAACTGCTTTGGGATTGTTTTAATGAAAGGCGGTATATAAGTTTAACAATAAAATAAATTTAAACTGTCCCTGTTCAACCTAGCAGAGCGTCCTTCAGTGGTTATTGCTAGTTTCTCCCTTGTGTTTCTTTTTGGTTGATAGCTACTTCACGACAAGGAAGTATTCTCTCTCTCTCTCTATTTGTTTTGCTATGTAAACTGCTTTATGAACTTTTTATTGAAAAATTATATAACACAAAAAGTGTTAATTCCAACAGAAAGATATGAGATATTTGAATAATTTAATTAGATGTGATATTTTTGCAGTATTTCTGTCAGGTAAACAAACATCTACAAAGAAGTAGTATTTTAAAAAATTTCTCATCACTACTTTGATTCATAGATACCTTACATATATGATACCTAGAGGGGCGGGGGAGAGCAGCTAGCAGTTTTCAGCTGCAGTTAGAATTAATGAACCGTAAAGATAAAATTGGTCTAGCATAAACACTGTTAGAAATAATGGGAATTTAAAATAAGTGCCTTTACTAGTTGTAAGAACAAGAAAACTATCTAACAGAGCCAATAAGCAGAGATAATGTAATAGTAAAAGTGAAGAGTGCCGTCAAGTCGATGTCGACTCCTGACGCCCACAGAGCCCTGTGGTTTTCTTTGGTAGAATACTGGAGGAATTTACTATTGCCTCCTCCCATGCAGTATGAAATGATGCCTTTCAGCATCTTCCTATATCGCTGCTGCCCGGAATAGCTCTGGCAATAACTGGCAACCTTGAGCTTGTTAGTCAAGCATTTCACCACTGAGCCAGAAAGATAATGTACTTTTCTTAAATGACTATTATTGGATACTGAACTGCAAGTCAAGGTGTTTAAAAAAAACAATAATCCCAGAGTTCATTCTTATTAAGTCAAAATCTATGGGTGGATATAAAGTCAGAACATTCGCACTGAGACTTATAAACAAAAACCAGGATCCAGACAACCAAGAGGGCTGCTCTGCACAGAGGATGAGACTTTCCCATCTCCTCCTCAATGCTGCATTCCCTAGCAGCCCCCAAAAGCTGCGGGACCCCAAGGATTAGAATGACACATGGGCTGCCTGTGGACTGCCAGTGGAGGGAGATTTGATGGAAACTGAAATTTCCTACTTATACAAGCAGAAATGCTGTTCTGCTCATACAAACTCTCCTTGAGATCCAAAATTTTGCCCTCATGTTATGAAAGTCCTTGGTTTTGATAAAAGTTTTGTTTTCAGTTCAGCTCCTCCTTTAGCCTGCACTAAGACATAGCTGGGAGTTTAAAAATAAGATTCTGCCTTATGGAGTTTTTTGGAAACCTTCTTCTGGCGTCAGCATGATGCTAACCTGGGAGATAGGTTACAAGATACTCTTGTGCTGTAATACTGTTGCTGTCATTCTGAAACCATTATCATGGTCTCTGCATCTGCTTCTATCCTATGATGATCATGGCTGGGGAAGAGGAGCTAGAGCCCTGCATTCTCCTGCTCCACCTCTACTTTAAAAAAAAAAATCTTCTGAGGAAAAACGCTCTGAGTGGCTTTCAGGGGATGCCCGAATAGATCGTCTTTGCTCTTTGAGGTAGGATAGCACAATGAATGCTCTTTGAGGTAGGATAGCACTATTAACTTTCCCCCACAGGGAGAATAGGGATATCAATAATAATTATATCAGTGAAGAAACAATGAGCCCTTTCTCATGACTAGTGAGAAAGGGCAATAGGGTTTGCAGGGAGGAAGCCCTGAAGAGATTACCTCCCTACAGATGAGCAGTTGTCCTCCTTTGGGCAGGCGGAACGTCCGCTCAGACAAGCTCTAAGGGTTGGGGTGCTGAGACACATTGCCCCGCATCACCCTGCCCCCTGCAGCTCCAATAATGCACTGCACGAGTGCGTGGTGCATTATGGGATCCTCCCTCCTTTCCCCGAGAGCACTAGGGTCTTCTAGCCATCATGGATGCTTACAGCTACAGCTGACAGACGACCAAAAAATGAGATTAAGGGAGTGCTTGCTCCAAAGGGAGCTCATTTTAGAGGGAAGCAGGTTTGCAGGTTTGATGCTCATAGGTGGGTTTGCTGCCATGGTGCCACCGGGATCGGGCCCTATCCTGGTGAAAAACACACACTTGCAAAACAGGGCTGGGCTTCCTTAGCCTGGGTTTGCACACAAGTGTGAATAGCCTCAATTTAAGATTGTATATAAATGCAACAAAATAAATAAATAAATATGACAGACTAAACACCAACAATACCTTGTAAAATATTCCCCTTAGGGGATGCAGCCGCTCTGGGAAGAGCAGAAGGTTCCAACTTCCCTCCCTGGCATCTCCAAGATAGGGCTGAGAGAGATTCCTGCCTGCAACCCTGGAGAAGCTACTGCCAGTCTGTGTAGACAAAACTGAGCAAGATGGACCTATGGTCTGACTCAGTATATGGCAGCTTCCTATGTTCCTTTTAAAGTCTAAAACATGGGACTTTGGTAAAATTCCCTGTGGCTATTACATTAAAATAAACTCAATACAGAAAGTGTACAGTTTTGCATATAGATGCCATCATATTGAGTTTGATAACTGGTTCTGAAACAACAGCAAAGAAAATAGGGTAGTGATTGTGGCAGTTCAGTCCAAATGTCTGGAATATTATTTTTCTTACACGATATCAGTTGGGGGGAAATGCTACATATTTCACCTTTGTATTCTACTCCAAAGAACGGGACACTCGCATTGTTATATAATATTTCATGTTTGAAACACAGTAACTAGACTTGCAAATCCAGAACATCTAGATATCTACAGTACTAATAGCCCATGGTATTCATAATAATTCCCTTTGTCCAACTATAGTCTCTAACTAACCAACTTCCCCACTCATGGAAGGGCACACCAGAGACTAGCTGATCTCTTTGCAGTTAGTGGCAATGAACATAAGAGCCTTGTTGAATAAGGCCAAAGGCCTATCTAATCTAGCACCCTGTTTCCCACAATGGCCCACCAAATGCTTCCAGCAAGCCCACAAACCAGGAGATGAAGGCACGCCCCCTCTTCTGTTATTGCTCCCCTGCAACAGGTATTCGGAAGCATCCTGCCTCTGAACCTCCAGGTAGCCTATAAGCAATGGAGTGCAAGCTGACTCACCTCCACCTAGAGCCACTGGACACTCCCCCTTGGCCAATGGAAGCATCCCCCACAAAACAAAAGAGAGATGTTCTCACTGTCTAAATGCTGGTGGAGAGGGTGGTACAAGGAACAGCTGTTGCTCTAGTCTTCATCTGCTGTCAAGTCCATTGGCCAGTGGGAGTGAGTATCACTACTGAAGGCCTCAGTTCTAGATCATCTTTGTTCCCAACTCTCCAGGGATGGGATGGGAAAAGAACATCACTGACTGTTAAACCAGTGGCAATCTAGCAGCAGGTCTCTTGTGTTAGCCTATGGCAGTGAGTAATGCGCAGTCAAAAAAGCACTTGCTTTGCCATTGGCCAACGAGAGGGCTGCAGAAAAGGCTTTTGGTAAGCAGAGATGAAAGCAGTGCAGAAAAGAGTCTGGAACTCAGGAGCAAAGTGAGCATGCGTGGGAGGCAGTAAGTGATGGACAGCATGCAGGAGCAGGAAATTTCTGAGTGACATAGGGGCAGGATTGGATCAGGTGGAGGGATCCGGCGAACACTGGGTGGCTGGGGATTGGGGTCTCGATGCCCCTGGAATGCATGACCAGCAGAGAGAGAGAGTTATAGAGACAGCCAAGGCATCGCAAGAAGAGAGAGGGAGCTGCAGCCTGTTTGCGCCTGCCCTCAACCCCCAGTGCCGCTGAGGTCCTGCATGTGAGCACTGCTGCCACTTCTCATACAGGTGCTAAACCACCTTAGAGATGGGCCTGGTGAAAGGCTTTCTACCCCCAAAATAATGTTTCTCATCAAGCACTACCATCTTGCTTTCCTGATTATAAGGCAGAAAGGAGATAAAAACTTTAATGTGTTGCAGAATAATCCATAATTCTATACATTGTACTAAATGTTAAGAGCCTAATTAGAAGCGCGCACACACACACACAATCCCTTTACTAAAATCTGGCTACAAAATTTAAAGGTATAATAATGGGCTCCCTGAGACTAAATGGCCAATGTGGCCATGTGATTTTTGCAGCTATTTTTTGTGTACAAGCACTGAGATTTTACAGATTATTGCACTGGGATTTGTGAATTATCAAATCCTTCTTTTTTATTACAATGAGGCTAATTTGCACAACTACTAAACAGAAACTATTCTGAATAGCAGAGAGATTTGGCTCAAGGAATGCAATGTGGTACATATATATTGTTCACTTCAGCATTAATACCCCCTAGAGCATAAAGCCAATTAACAAAGCAAAATAAAGATGCAGACATTTAGAAATCGATTTTCTGCATTACACAGCATTTTCTTATGTTGCATAAAGACACCACATATTCAATTTGCTTTATATATTGATAGAATATTGTGATTGTGGATGTTCTCATTTTATAAAAAGTTGTCAACAGCAAAGATGAACAACATTCACAAATAATTATAAAATGAATGCTTACTCTCCAATATGGCTATTTGTGCTGCTATATTGCAATTTATAGTGTCAAGTAGAGAAGATACTGTTGCTGAGTAGATCTCCAGTCATACAAGTCCCCTGGTACTCCACAATGTACATGAGTATCTTTGGAAACAAGGCAGAACGAAACATGCTAACTAAATACTTTGTAGAATGGAGTCAATGCTAAGGTTAATTAGAAAACCTAGAAAGGGCATCAATAAGCTTCCCCTGAAGACAGTAATATACTTGTTGAGCAGCAGGCTGAGAGCAACTCTCAGCCCTCAGTCTTGGGTCCACAAGTGTAATCATTCCAACAAGCATCCTGAGGAAAAACAGCAGCACGAGTCACCGCAATAAGGACATTGCTCCCAGAAATATGCCATGAGAAACATTTAACTGCATCACAGCAGATGTTTTAGGGAAGATTAAAAGAGATCCCTTAGATAAACACATCAGTGTTACCCTTTTAGCCTACTATCCAGTAGGCTTATGAGATCATCTGGCATTCTGTGTGTGTGTCCATGTGTCTGTGTGTCCAATCGTGTGTGTCCCCCCCCCATCAACTTCGCAATGCCTGGACCAATATGAACTGAATCGGGTACAGTTGTAGGGACACCTCAATGGTGTAGTTTGTGGTGATGTCATCCATCCTGACCCAAGGTGGTGGACGCATAAACCTTTGAGGTGCAAGTGGGCTAATTTGTAACCAATTTGTACCAAATTTGCTACAGCTGTAGGGACACATATGGACACCTCAATGGCGTAGTTTGTAATGATGTCATCTACCCCAATTCAAAGTGTAAGAAACATGAATGTTTAAGGCGCAAGTGGGCTAACTTGTGAACCGCTTAACCAATTTGAACCAAATTTGCTACAGCTGTAGGGACACATAGGGACACTTCAATGGGGAAGACTGTGACAATGTCATCCACCCCAATTCAAGATGGCAGATGTGTGAATGTCTGAGGTGGCACTAACCCATTTGAACCAAAGTCTAACCAATTTGAACCAAAGTTGCTACAGCTGAATGGACACACAGGGATGCCTCAATGGTGTAGTTTGTGATGTCACCCACCCCAATCCAAGATGGTGGATGCATAAACCTTTGAGGTGAAAGTGCACTAAACTGAGGACTGTCTAACCGATTTGAGCCAAATTTGGAACAGCAGTAGTGAGTGATACAGGGACATATCAGTGGTACAGCTTGTAATGATGACATCCACCCCAATCAAAGATGGCGGACACATGGACATTTGAGCCACAAGAGATATAACTTGTGGACCTCAATTTGCACCAAATTTAGTCCAGATGTAGAGACAGTTAAAAGAAAGTAGGCTAATTAGTTCTTACTAGAACAACTTGTTTAATTCTTCGTACGTCTCCGTAAAGTACATGCTGATATCACTGCACAGTGACAGCAGAGGAAAATATGTAGGAGATACAGAAGGGGGAAAGAGATTTTTGGGGGGGTGAGGGCTGTTTGTCCCAGAAGTTTGGTTTCTGAAAGAGAAGTAAGTCTATTTCTAAGTAAGTATAATGTTTCTATCCTAAATGTATTTCTGAAACCAATCCTATGAATGATGACAGAATTAAAAGCTTCCTCAATGTTCTTCACATGCAGGATCAGCCTTGCTTTGCTTGAAAGCATGCTGTTTGTTGCATGCACTGCCTGCAGTGAGCTAGGGAGCTGGGGTGGTGGTGGAAAGCACTCTCTAACCTTTCATTCATAGCATTATAGGCTGTTTGTAGCTAACTACAAAAATGAACTTTCATCAAGTTCAAAAATGAACTTGGAGTGCAAGTTCAGAAAATGGAAGTTCAAAGATGATCTTTCATCAATTAACTCCGGTGATGTGTAATTATAGGCCAGTCTCCAATCTTCCATGGTTGGGTGAGATAATTGAGAGGGTGGTGGCTGACCAGCTCCAAGCAGTCTTGGAGAAAACTGATTATCTGGAGACATTTCAAACTGGCTTTATGGTGGGCTATGGGGTGAGACGGCCTTGGTTAGCCTGATAGATGACCTTTGCCAGGCAACTGACAGTGTGACTCTGCTGGTTCTTTTGGATCTTTCAGTGGCTTTCGAACCATAGATTCTGGATCGCCTAAGGGATTTGGGGACAGGAGGCACTGTTTTACAGCAGCTCTATTTCTATGTCTCAGGTAAATTTCAGAGTGCGGTGCTTGGTGACATTTGCTCTTCAAAACAGAATTACCGTATAGAGTCCTTCAGGGCTCCATTCTGTCACCAATGCTTTTTATCATCTATATGAAACCACTGGGTGAAGTCATCAGGGGATTTGATGCTGGGTGATATCAATATTCTGACGACACCCAAATCTATTTCTCCTTATTATCAATATCAGAAAATGGCATAAGCTCCTAAAATTCCTGCCTACAGGCAATAATGGCCTGGATGAGGGATAATAAACTGAAGCTGAATCCTCATTATGAATCCTCATAAACTGAATCCACAAAGATGCTCATTGTTGGGGGCCGTAATTTACAAGATGGGATAGAACTTCCTGTTCTGGACAGGGTTATACTATCCCAGAAAGAACAGGTTCGTAGCTTGGGAGTGCTCTTGGACCTGGGTCTTACCCAGGTGCCTCTAGGCTTTGGCCAGGAGCACATTTTACCAGCTGCTACTTATTCCACAACTCCACCCATTCCTTGTGGAGAATGACCTGAAAACAGTGGTACACAAGCTGGTAACCTCCAGGCTGGACTACTGCAATCCGTTCTATGTAGGGTTGCCTTTGTATGTAGTTCATTTAGTTCAAAATGCAGCCAGATTGGTATCTGGTATCCTGGAGAGACCACATTATGCCTGTTTTTAAACAGTTGCACTGGCTGCTGATAGGTTTTCAGGTAAAAGTAGAAAGTGCTGGTTATTACCTTAAAAGCCCTGAATTGCTTTGGTCTGGGTTACCTGAGAAAGTACCCTTCTCTACAAGATCCCCACGGCTCACTCAAATAATAATGAGGGATCTGTCTTCAGATACCACTGGTTTATCTGGTGGTGACCTAGGATTGTGCGTTCTCAGTTGTTGCCCCTAGGTTGTGGAACGCACTCCCTGTGGACATGAGAGGATTATCTTCCTTGGAGACCTTCAAGAGAGCCTTAGAGACTCATTCATATTTTTAGCCTGGCTTTTATTAATGATATCTAGTTTTAATTTTAATCTGGTTTAAATCTTTTTTAAAGAATTGTAATTGCTTTATTATGTGTTTTATATTTTAATGTAAACTGCTGTGAGCCACTTTAGAAAGGGTGGTATACAAATCAAATAATTAAATAAAAATTAATAAATTACTATGGGAGCAATTACCAAAGACACTTTCCCAGGACTTCTATTGATCCTACGGCTGGCCCACTCATGGAACTTTGTTTCTAGACCCCTCATCATCTTTGTTGCCCTCTTCGGAACTGTCAAGAACACAATGGAGCTATTTCACATGAGCAGAAAACAGGGTCACCTCCTGAATGAAGCTTGAAACCTATTTTCACCCCATAGCAAACAGACAAGCATATGGTGCAGACTCAGCAGGGAGCATGAGTGACAGACGATTAACATTTCAAGGTTCCCCAGACACAGAAAGCATTGTTGGTCCTCCAGCCCCGCCCCTGCCAGCAGCAGCTCCCTGAGTGGACAGGGCGAGCATATGACCCAAGGAGACCACTCAGAGGGCTCCAAGCTGCAGTCCCATTTTGCTGCTCCCTGATTGATAGCCTCAGTTAACCCTTTCCTGGCAACTGCAGCACTGTTAAAGGCACTGAACTCCATCCCGATGCCCAAATCTCCCAACCCACAACAAGGCAGGGACAGAAGGAGAGAGAAGAGAGCAGCTGCACCTGCAGTTGCCAGCCAGTCACAAAGGAAGAGCCACAGACACACCCAACATGCACCCCAAATCTAGGAGGAACAAACCATGAGAGCCAAAGAAAGAGCCAGCATGGGCGTAGGAGGATAGGTATGTGGGGGAGGGTGTCCCCATCACCCACCTGCCCTGATGCTGCCACTTGGCACTCTTGCAGTGCCAGCAGGGTGGGAGAGTGAGTGGCAAAGTGTAGCCCACACCTGCACACCTTCATTGGCACTGCTACCCTCTGCATCTTGATGATGGCACAGAGGGTGGGCGGGTGGGTTCAGCGGCACACCCAGGCAAATTGGGCACCTGGACCGCCTCCACTGTGAGGCCCCCACGCTGCTGCTGTGAGCCCCCTGCTGCCACCGCAAGCCCCCCCCCCCGCCACTGCCATTGCTGCCATGAGGCCGAAACAGCGACGCTTGTACAGACAGTCAGTCCAGCGGTTGCTCCCACTCCACCCGCCACCGCCACGGGGTCCTGTCCCAACCCCGCACTTGGCCGCACATATGGTGGCTAGAATACTTGTAATGATCAACAATTTGGCCTCACGGTGGCAGCAGGCAACCCTGCAGCAGCTGTTTAATGCCTCCCCCACACCTTGGGGGCCATGGGCAAGGGCCCCATGGTCCGGGGGTAAGAGCACCTCCAGGTGCGTGGGTGATGCTGAACTTCTGCCCGCCCACCCCATCCACGCCAGGGGTGGCACGGAACAGCTCTGGTCAGCAGCAGCCGGTTCTGTTGCCACTGCCACAGTCTACCAGCCTTGGAGATGGGCCCCGGCTCCCCCCCCCCCGTGAGCCAGGCACAGCCTTGGGGCTTCTTTGGCAGCGGCCCCACACCCGCTGGTCCTTCCAGCATGTCTGTCACTTGGGAGCAGTTATGGGCACTTTTCTAGCCTGGAAGCGAGCGTGAAAGCTAGCCGAAGGTGCTGGCCGCCTCTGGAGGTGGGATGTGCGGCAGGGCCCTTTGCACTTCGGGAAGGGGATCCTCTGCCTGCCGGAAGGTCAGCCGGCTGTCCCACCCGCTTCCTGCCTGTTGGAGACCTTATCAGACCCATCTGGAGCAGCCACTGCCATCTGCTTGGGAAGGCGGAGAGTGCTGGCAAGACTGCTGCTGCTCCCTGCCCTGCCTTTCCATGGATTTTGAGTGGGGCAGGGGCTTGATTCTTGGGCTCCTCCTTCAGCGCCTTTGCTGAGTGCATCTCTAGCCCAATTCCTTTTGAACTGGCTCCCAGCAGCAGCAGCAGCAGCAGCAGCAGCAGCACTCCCTGACTGCCTCCGCCTGTCTCTGTGAACAGAAAAGGAAGATTGCTGCCACTGCAGAGGTACATAGCCAGGCTGAAGTGGGCCCGGGGACCACACTTTACCATAGCCCTGCCCACATGTAGGAGTTAGCCCTGCAACCATGGGCACAATGGTGTGAGCCCCCCTCTCCCCTGCCACAGCTGCACACAGGGAAAATGACACGTGTGCATGTGCAAGCGTGCACACACAAACACTGCTCAGCTCATTCTGCATCCTCTGTGCAACACAGTCCTGCAGATGGGGTAGGGCTTGCGTGCCAGTGAGCCCACCAGCACCCCCAATGCATGGTGTATTGGTTAGAGTGCATAAGATATCCCCCTTAGGGGATGGAGCAACTCTGGGAAGAGCAGAAGGTTCCAAGTTCCCTCCCTGGCTTCTCCAAGATAGGGCTGAGAGAGATTCCTGCCTGCAACCTTGGAGAAGCTGCTGCCTGTCTGTGAAGACAATACTGAGCTAGACAGATGGTATGACTCAGTATATGGCAGCTTCCTATGTTCCTATGAGTAGGACCAGGGAGACCCGAGTTCAAATCCCCATTCAGCCATGATACTTGCTGGGTGACTGTGGGCCAGTCATATCTCTCTCAGCCTAACCTCCTCACAGGGTTGTTGTGAGGAGAAACCTGAGTATGTAGTACACCGCTCTGGGCACCTTGGAGGAGAAGGAAGAGCAGGATATAAAATGTAATGAATAAATAAATCCCCAGCTGCTCCCCAAGGAATTCACATGATAGTTGCCTGGGAAGTGCCTTTATTATGCAGAATGACCACACAGTGAGGAACAGTATGCCAAGCGCACACTATGGCTATACACTGCACACCCTTAGGTGTCAAGGACCAGGAGCATGTGTTGTTCCCATATGTAATGACAGTATGCCCCTCTCACAACTGTAGCATGGGCAGAGTTAGCAGCCACTTGTGTGGGCGCGTGGAGCAGGGAATCAGATAGATGCACCTGTGGGACTGTGTGGGATCTTGCAGTGCTATTGCATGGAGCACAGCTTCTGCTCATGCCACTATCTCTGGCTGTTCAGGTCCCCCCCGCCATCGTTTTTGGTGTGCAGGACTCATGTCACATCAGAGCAGACACACCCACCCCCTAAACATATGCTCCCTAGACACATACATGCACATGCATCTTAGGGTTGCCAACATCTCATTGCCAGAATCATTTTATTTATTTATTTATTTATTATTATTATTTACATTTTATATCCCGCTCTTCCTCCAAGGAGCCTCTAGAGAGGCTAAACATTTATCTTGGCAGCGATTAATATCTATGTGGAACCCTGAAAGCTTTTATACATATATACCCTTAAGATGAAAGTCAAAGAGAAACTACTCTGAGAGGCAAATATTTTTCTACCAACCTTCTTAACATGACTGAAAGCCAATATATCTGATTATTGATCATGTAAGCTACACAGAACACCTCCTTTTTTTTTAATTATAATTTTCACACAGTTCTTGATAGATTTGTTCACTTTCAGAATTTCATCACATTCTGAAAACTCTTGGCATACCATAAACACAGTTAAACATACACTTTTGTACACACTGAATGGAAAGATACTTCGTAATATAATGAAAACAATGATTTACAAATGTTCTCTTAGGCACTATGCACTGACCACAAAAAAGTCTTTAAAGGGCTATGAAGCCTTTGTACTTGATAATTCAAATTGCCAGTGTCCAGGCAGCAGGCAGTTCTTCAAGTCATTAATAAAGAACTCTTTTGAACAAAGTCTGGTGCTGAGAGCTAAAAAATGTTGGTAAACATACTAGTCTTCATGCTAATCACTGAAAAAACCCTGAAAATGCATTGTTTTATATCTAATACAGTCACACAGAAAATTTATCTTTTATATTGTTTATAGAGTTGCTTTTTTCCTATGTTATCAATAAAAACATTGACCTTCCTCTGAGAAGGTTAAACTTCCTACTTTGTCTGAAACACCAAAATGCCTTTTCTCAGAAGAAATGCTACATGTTCGTGCCGCAAGCAAAGAAGAAGAATACACTATCGTTCCAACCTTTCATTAGTCGGAGGATCTTGGCAACAGCAATGCTACTTGTATATGATCTCTGCATGAAAAACTGTTTTCAAACGTAACCTTGCCAGGAGCTATGTTCTGTCTTGGCAAAAGAAACAAACTTTACTTCTCTACCTATAAGCTCAGTCTGCATGAAAAATAGGTGCTATGGTAGGAAGAGGGGTTTGAATATAGAACAACATTAAATTATATTTTTTTTAATTGGGGGAAATGGAGATAACACGGCAAGACCCAAGTGCAAATCATGGAAATGCAAATCATGAAAACAGGTTAAGGGATTAAATGCTCTTTTGCAAAAAGTGACCATGGAGATTATAATCATTAATTAAAATCATGTAAATAATGTTCTGAAAGAACTCTTTCTTTTTATCTCACAGGTTTCAAAAAGCCTAATAGTAAGGAGATTTAGTCTCAGAAGAGCTGCTCTAATTAAAACTAAAAATCTAGTATAATTAATGTGCGTGAGAAAGCTTGCAATCCTATTCACTCAGCAAAGGTACATTTTGAACACTAAAGTCGTGTACAAAAATCACAATTTTGCAAACTGTAGAGAGAGAGAGATAATTTATATTTCCTATTCTCTACCAAACTATAGGAAACTAATTGTAACAATCTACATATATTGTTTGCCTTTACATTTGCATACACATTTCCTATTAACTAATTTGAGTCCTTTTCTTAAACCACACATAATATTTTCAGATACTAATTTTAAAAATATATACCAAAATAGTGTGGTTCATAATCAGGTGAATGAAACTCTGTCTGCTTTTCTAAATCATTTTTTGGGGGACTCAATATTTATATTCTAATATACCTTTATGAAATGTTTACAACTGCTAGTTTTAAAAAAAATTTCTTTTTACATTTGTGGAGTTTATAAAAGAATAAATGACATAACAGCACATAATGTCTTAGAATTTATGAACATTCTTTGTATTTGGCAAAAACATTTTTCCCCTCAAAAGGAAATTTTAAACTTTTATTTAAAGCTTGTTTCTCTCATACAGATATTTTCCCTGAAATCCTCATGAGAAATAAACATGGTTTTTATCTTCCTTAGAGCAAATGTTTTCTTGAAATATTTCAGAAGAACCAAGAAAGTACTGATATATAGTCATGGATAAAGCACACAACATTCATGTTTTATAATTGTGGGAAAGTTGCAGTTGCCTGAAAGCAAAGATTGTTAATAGCAAAATACCCAAAGAGAAGGCAAAATTTTTAAACCTTCAAAACCTGCATATAGAAGTTGTAATAGTGTATAACAAGTAATTGATTAAATGAATGTCAGTGCTCAGAGTAGGAGAAAATTGTTGAAATTTTCTCCTATAGCAGTGACATTCACTTAAGTTCTATTACAACTTCTACATGCAGGTTTTGAAGGGAGTTCATGGGTATAATTAAAAACCTATTGGCTGACATCCAGAACAGCATAACGCACATGCAACAACACAGAGTGATTTTCACTCCCATTTGCTCTCAAGCCCATTGTGACCCCTGAACTTATTTCCCTGAAGGCCTTGTAACCGTCAGGGACATATTTTCTGGAGACAGTGAGTTTCAGAGGAAAGGAGAGATTGGCAAAAACTACCTCTCCCCTGTAGCTCACACATAGTGCTAGTCTGGATAAGAGCCTTTATGTTTTATAAGTGAAGTGAAGTGAAGTTTGGACCTTTTTGTAAATACACCTAGCCTGTTCCATTTTTCTTATTGGAATTTCCAATGCGGTTCCATCAGTTTTGTCTATCCTGTTCTCTAAAGTTGACCAAATAATAATAATAATGATTAAGCTGACAGATTTTAAGTTCTTACATTCTTGTATGAGCTTTAATGTAAAGTTAAAAGGAACTTAAATAAGGCAGTGATTATTAACGGCAAATAACTGACGGGTACAATTCTTGCATCTTGATTTCCCCCAGGCTATCTTTAGACCACAAAGTGAAGATTAGCTTCAAATATTGCAGAATAAGGTTTAAAATCCTGAACTCCATAGGACTCTGCCCATTATTTTACCCTAAAGCAGGGGTTGGCTAAGGGGGGACTGATTGTATGCAAGCCATGATATGGGTAGGTCAGTGGAAGTCAAGCCACATCATGTACCCAGCACTCTACTGAGGGTGGAGGAAAAGCATGTCCTATGCCATCCAACCCAGACTGAGGCTATCACATGATCACTTCCCCCTCCACCTACCTTGATTTTTGCTAAAACATGACTGATTCTCAGGAGTGTACACAAGGCTTGAGCCTGGCTGGACATACCTCTTACCTAGTTTTTGGTTGTGCTTCTCTATTTCAAACAGGAATTACAGGAACTTTGTGAAAATATATAATGCTGCCTCATTTCCTAATCATGGTTGTGTTTGGGCACCACATACTGCTATCTTGTTGTCCTTTTTTCTGGCCACTTGGCTTCTCTGAGCAACTGAAATTTCTTCCTGCAAGGGTTGCTATTGTTTCCATGGACATTTCCATGGATGAAGGAGAGTGAAAAGGGGAGAGAAGAATCTTGCCAGGAATTGCTTTCAACTCTCTTCAGCCTCAGATAAATCCTTTGAACATATAAACAGAATAAATGAGTTTAACAATTCCTAAACAACAACTGATCCTGCAAAACAGGGCACATAGCAATGAATCAGCTCATGTTTTCAGGCCTACTTTGTAGTGATTTACTAATAATAACAATATTTTTTCTGCATTTCAAGAGAAAGTTTCAAATTTCAATGACATTCAATGGTTCAATGACATTCAATGGTTCAACTGACTTCTGAAACATACAAAGCACCACTGAAAACTGAGGCAGCACTGAAGACATTAATGTGTTACAAAACACCAGCGCTTCTGCAAAATATTTTTACAGGCACGATGTAAACTCCAAATATGATGACGACGTCAAAGATGCAAATATTTATATACCACTTTTCAATAAAAGTTCCCAAAATGGTTTACATAGATATAAATAAATAAAATGGCTCCCTGTCCCCAAAGGACTCACAATCTAAAAAGGAAACATAAGACAGACACCAGCAACAGCCACTGGAGGAAAGCTGTGCTGGGGATGGATAGGGCCAGTTGCTCTTCCCCTGCTCAATAAAGAGAATCACCACATTTAAAAGGTTCCTCTTTGCTCAGTTAGCAGGGGATCAAAATAGTCATAAATCTATTCAGCAATCCAAAAACCTTCAGTTTAAGATGAGAGTTAAGTTGCTTAACTCTATGTACCCACACTTTGCTTTGATCAGAGATGCATCAGGTAAAAATCCATCTGGATGCATCCTTCCCCAGCCCAATGTCCAATTGAAAGACCAAGGCAAAGCATGGGTTCATGGAGCCTCATTTCTAAAGCCATCATTATATACAGTATCAGACTTTACTAAGTCTTCACAGCTTATATGGCGCAGAAGTTAAGATAAGCACCTTAACTTACAATTCCCATTCTTTTTAGACCATGAGTGAAAATGTAAAGCATCTCAACTCTCACCTTAAACCGAAGGGTTTTTTTAATTACTGAATTTCCAGGCATTTTTTTAAAAAAATCTGATTAGACTCTATGGGGAAGAGCCCATCCAAACCACCAGGTAGAACTTCCTGATGTTGAACACCAAAATCTTTGTAAAACCTTCAACTAAAATAAAGTCAAACTCCCACCTCCACGCTGCCTGAAAAACACAACTAAATGGATTCAATAATAGTGACAGTGTGATCTCACTTCATGATTATTCAGCAGTGAATAAGGGCACAACAAGAAGCAGGTAGTTTGTCTTCACTTTAAATCTGTACTCCCCACACACTTTTTTCTTAAAACAAATGCACACACAAACAATAATAATTAAAACTAACAGATGCTTTAACGACCATATCCAAACTACAGACTATCTTTCCAGAGATTTCCCATAAACGTCACAGTTTGATTTAATTTCCTTCTGGATGGTGTTATCAGCAAAATAGTGTAAAAGTTGTACACAATTGATGTAGCCATCCACACACACACCCCAAACCCCCACTGCCAGGGAGGGAACTTGGAAGCTCAGATGCTCTTTCCAGAGCGGCTCAATGCCCTAAGGGGAATATCTTACAGTGCTCACACTTCTAATCTTCCTTTCATCTACAACCAGGATAGATCCTGCTTAACTAAAGGGACAAAGTCATGCTTGCTACAAGATCAGGTCTCTTCTAGCGTACACACACACACACACACACACACACACACACACTGCAGCCACCTGTCATCCCCACCACACACACAGGCAGGCAGCCTAGAGGAGCCCTTTGCAGTCTGGCTAAATGGAACACGTCTCCTCCCCCTGCCTCCCCCTTACACCTGCTGAAAGCACGTGGATTTGAAGAACTGACCACCGTAGAGTAACCAATGACCAGTGTTGAACTGTGCTTTTTCTAATGCAAAGGAGCAATATTACAAGGTATAGCTGCAGTGGGGGAAGGAAAGAAGAGAGCAGGGAATGAAATTGAAAGGTTGTGCTCCGAAAGCTTGAATAGGGAAGGAGCTTACTGCCGTACTGGTTGTGGGCAATGCTGTGGGCGCCACAGCTTCAAAATTCCTACTGCACAGACTCTTTTAGCAGTAAAGATGCATTTTCCAGCCTCTTAAAGTGCAACTTTGAAGATCAATGGTGAAATAATCATCAGTTGGGTCCCAGAGGGACATACAAAAGGCACTTTTCTGGCATGCAGTCTAAAGACTGAAACTATGCAAACAGACTACAAAAATATTTAAATACCTCTTCCTCAGTTCGAAAGAATGTTGCCAACACTTTAAACCCTTGTTCTAAAGAGAAAAACTTTAAACTGCTCTATCTAAGCCATTTTTCAATGCATCTTCACCAAATCTGAAGTAGAGGTTCTCTGTCATCTAGTGTATATGTGCTGATGGCCAGGCAGATCAGAAAAATGGTTTTGATTTTATAAGCAATAGAATGTTTAGGGTTTACAATGGTGGAATATTGAAACTACTCTCTGTCTCAACTACACTGGCATGACTGTGCTAGTATAATATGGTACTTTCCAGACCTAACTATACTGACTACAAGAATTTATCTTCAGCCTTTTGATGTGCACAGAGGAATGTTACCAAATAAAAGCGAGAGAAACTATGTCATCCTTGCATCAAATGCTTGTTTCAGGGCATATTAAAAGGCGGAGGCATTCAAGGACCTCTTTAGAACTTTGCTTGAAATGTTTAATTATGAATGGATTCCACAGCAAATGGACAAAGAAATTCAATGTGTGTACACAGACCTAATGTTAGCCAGCCAAGATTTAATTTCCAAAATGACACAGAGGCTGCTCACTGAACAATGCCTGTGTTTAGCTCATCATACTGAGACAGTACTTGTGCCAGCAAACTTAAGCTTTTTGCTGTTCCACTATTCATTACAACAGATATCAATATTCTTCAGTTCCTGCCAAGGTTGAGACAGAGCTCATTCAGCATAAGCTGAATGTTATACTCAATCAAAGAAGTTCTAGTAAAACATGAAGAAGTGTTTTGTATGCAGAGTTCAGCCACTGGCAGGGTATGTTAATATTGTATTGTTTTCAGCTAATTTCACTCATTTAAAGACTGCAGCTTTTGAATTAAATTGAGTTACCTCTGTTTTCGAAATTTAGCTATCATTAAATATTACTGGGTAAAAGCTTTAAAAGTTTGTATTTATTTAGGCCAAATATTTTCTTTACATAAGTCTACACTGATGGGTAAGAAAAAATATTTCCCATTTCATGATAGGAGGAGGAGGAGGAGGAGGAGGAGGAGGAGGAGGAGGAGAGAAAAAGAAAAAGAAGTGGTCTCAAAGCAAGAACCTAAACTCCGCCGTGAAAGTAAACATTCAAAAAACCAAAGTCAATCACCATCACAGTGCATTACTTTTAAATACATCAATGAAAATGACAGATAACCTATTGACAGGGAATCCAGTCAGATAGAAATAAGCAAATACAGTTAGTGATGACTAAATTAAAGTGATGAACAATAATTTTATTATTTGGAAGTGGACATTCTAAATTAAATCTTTCAAGCACAATATTAATTGTGAAAATGAAGAAAAAGCTTGGCCCAACAAACCTAAACCAACTTTTTAAATTTTTGTCAACTGACCCTCCGGTCAGTTGCCCACAATCAACTGCTGAAATAAGAGTCCTGGGAAATATCAGGATATGAGTCCTTTATTAACAGTCACAGCAAACAGAAATAAAAGTAATTAGAACATCCATGATAAATGGCTGTTTAACATCTTAAAATAGCCAGCAATTCAATTCCACCACTCTTCATAATTTGTTCCATAAATTCAATTTTCCTACTAAGAATTCTGATATTGGACTTACATCTATGTCTATGGCTACCCTAAACAAGATCAATTTCTTTGTGGAATGTCTAAATAAGGAAGTAGGATTTGATTAAATTATTTTTATGGGATGAACTCATTGATCAAAGAGTTAGATGCTATTATAATGCACTTGAAGTAATATATCATGAAAGTTAGGCTTCTGCTAAATACTGGAGATTTTCTCCAATATTCCTAAAATAATTTCTAAACATTTCCCTAGAAATACATAGTGTAAATTGCCATAACTCAGTGGCCAACATCCAGACTAACCTTTTGTCAGCTCACCAAGTTCTTCTGTTGTGTAAGGAGGACAACAATTTTCAGTGATCTCTGTTTTTCTCTGCAGCCATCTACGGCCTCCCAAAATTTTGGATTGTGAAAACTTTAAGCAGATAGTTTTATGAGGTAAAAACGGTTGCAGAGGAAAGGGATTTGCATGAGGGAACCACACACAGAGAGACGCAATCACCTCCCCCTCTTGCACAATGAAACACAGTGAAGGGTTAGTCCATGTCAGTCAGTGTAAAATGATGTTAAGACATTCAATTCAGTGACAAACGCATATGTTTTGCATGCACAAGGTCCCTGATTAAATGGATGATATTTCCAGTTATCCAGTTACTCAACAAGGAGGCCTTGGAAATGCCTTTCTGAAGACAGAGAGTTACTGTTGGTCAGAGTAGACAGTACTAGCAAGCACTGAGACCAGTGGCCTCACTCAGGATTCATATGTTCAATACTAAAACACTTGGACTTCCTGAAAAGGAAGTCCATAATACAACTGACTTTAATTCAAACATTAATTCATTTTAATTCAAACATATATCATAGTTAATTTGGAAATAATGTAATACTTCAGTCTTATTAGCTATCTTCTTTGCATAACAATATGCAAATAATGTAAATACAAACTGAATTTGTGAGATGAATTGATTAGAATTAGATATCTATTTTTCAGCTTTCTGGACCTGTGGTTCAAATAAATTTAGTTTGCTTTAGTGTAAGGAAATCCACACAACAATAACGTTCACAAATTGGACTAGCTCTAGATGTGTCAGAAGAGAGATGCAACTCCCTCCCACTCAGAGTTAGATTGTATAATATGAATTGACATGCTTGACAAAGAGCTCTGAATAGTACTCTGCCTGAAGGAACGTGTACATTTTCACAGGAATATTAAAAATCCTGTCCCCTGAGTGAAAGGAATGGGAGGGAGGGAGGGAGGGAGGGAGGGAGGAGAAGGAGAAGGAGAAGAAGGAGAAGGAGAAGAAGTTGTTAACACTGACTGTTTAGCAGAACCAACATTGGGATCTACGAAATTCAAATCAAATATAAAAAACAAAAAATTGCCAGAAGAGTCATAATTATCCATCAAGCGACAATTAAACAAGGATCATTCATTCTTGCATTACGTGGCCACTTTTATCTTGTTTTATTGAAAGCTATCAAAATTTGTAGTTAATTATGTTTCTGAGATCTACAATAAAAGTTTGTGTATAAGTATAAATATAAAGTTATTCAACAAGTACTGGTGTTGATAAAGTGAATGAAAGTCCATTTTGTTCCACCTTATGATCATATGCTACTCTTATCACTTATTATTACAGGGGAAAGTTAAATTTTCACTGCATATAACTGTTAGGCAGAACTGACATTAAAAAAGAAATGCAAACCTATGCACAAAGTACTGCTAAAAGCTAAAGCCACTTTATTGATTTTCTACTGTAATAAATAATCCAGGATAAATCCAACAAAAGAGTTAGTACCGTTGGCACTTCACAGAGTGGTTTACAAATTTATGAATTTTTGCAATCCCAAATGTGAAGAACTTTACAACTGCCTATTGATTCATCATGTACAATAACCTTTACGATCTGCCTACCCTTAAAAAACTTTCGATTTGTTCATATTCCAAGTCAATCTTTTCATTAAGCTCCTAAGTAATGTTATTTGGCTTCAGTTTTTTGCAAAACTCCTCCATGGTATTCAATATAATAACAATATATCGAGCTTTTATTACTACTGAAGAACAACTATGCAGCTAGTTTGAGAAGGTTTCCAAGGAATGTCACAATTCTAGGTATATTTCCTCCCATACTATCCCAAACTAAACATTAGGAGTTTATTCATGTTAAACAATGATCAGAGGTTGCTGGTTCAAATCCCCACTGGTAAGTTTCGTAGACTATGGGAAACACCTATATTGAGCAGCACCAAGATAATCAGAGACCTAGAACACTTTTCTTATGAGGCAAGGCTACAACACCTGGGGCTTTTTAGTTTAGAAAAAAAGACAACTATGGGAGACATGATAGAGGTCTATAAAATCATGCATGGTATGGAGAAAGTGAAAAAAGAGAAATTCTTTTCCCTCTCACATAACACTTGAACCAGGGGTCATCCCATGAAATTGATTACCAGGAAATTTGGGACTAGCAAACAGAGGTACTTTTTCACACAACACATAATCAACTTGTGGAATTCTCTCTGCCACAAGATGTTGTGACAGCTAACAAGCTGGATGGCTTTAAGAAGGGGTTTGGATAACTTCACAGAGGAGAGGTCCATCAACGGCTACTAGTTGGAGGACTATAGGCCACTTCCAGCCTCAAAGGCAGGATGCTTCTGAGTACCAGTTGCAGGGGAGTAGTAGCAGGAGAGAGGGCATGACCTGAACTACTGCCTGTAGGCTTCCAGTGGCATCTGGTGGGCCACTGTGTGAAACAGGATGCTGGACTAGATGGGCCTTGGGCTTGATCCAGCAGGGCTGTACTTATATTCTTATGATATAGGAAGATGCTGAAAGGCATCATCTCATACTGACCAGAGTGGCCATCTCTGGACCTATAAAGGGACACTGCTTGTGGCGGTGGGGCCACCAGCGGTGGGGCAACACCAAAGGGGGTCAGGGAGGAGGCACTGGTAAACTACCAAATGACAACCACAGGGCTCTGTGGTCGCCAGGAGTCAACACTGACTCAACGGCACACCTTACTTTACCAGATACAGGGGACAATTAGCTATCACCATCACATTCTGCTTGTGGGGTTTTCAGGGACATAAAGCTGGCCACTTTGGGGAGACAGAAGTAGACTGCATGGAGCCTAGTCTTACCCAGCAAGGCTGTTGTTATCATTAAGCATTTATATACATCATTTCCTTGCTTTTGAGTCTATATCACCTAGAAAAATTAAAAAAAAATCTGTCTCCGTCTACACACCACAGAACTAAAGCATTACTAATGTTACCTTTCTATAATCTAATTAAGCATTTTTTACATTTTACTTACAAACTTTACTTGTGTTATAGACAACTGGTCTTGGGCCACTTGATATACTTGTGCAGTACATCTCTGGTAGACTTGTGTAGTCCTCAATACCACAACGAAAACAGCAGGAAAAATGCTGCAGTTGGGAAGTTTATTTGAAGTATCTGCCTGTTAGAATGTTAGGGCTTTTTCTAAATATCCATCTCACCATCTCTCTCAGCTAGGACTTTATCCTAACTTAATATACCCCGATTAGCATTAATTATAAGGAAAACAATAAAAATTGTACTATCAGAGCCTCCCCATCTCTTACAACTTTTAAAAAGGCAGTCAAGACACATTTGTTCACCCAGGCTTTTAATTAGACATTGTTTTAACTGTGTTTTAATAGTTTTAACATTTTAAATTTTAATGTGTTGATCTTTTTATTGGTTTTTATTGTCTTGTAAACCACCCAGAGAAGTCTCATTTTGAGAGGTATAAAAATGTGATAGATAGATAGATAGATAGATAGATAGATAGATAGATAGATAGATAGATAGATAGACAGACAGACAGATGATGCCTTGCCAGTGGTTAATTGTAGGTGGGAAATTTCTACTTGAGTGAAAGTCCTAGGCCTTGCCTACCAATCTCTACTGCTTGTCGGCCTCTTTTCAGATGGCTCATTGAGAAATATAATTTTCTTCATATACAGCTGGGGCAAAGAGGAGTTGTCAATATTCCTTGAAAAAGAATATCTTATGGCCAGTAGCGGCCGGTGAGTGGGTATTTGGCGAGAAGCACCTTTTAAGGATTAATAAACAGGTGCTTACCTGCATTTAGGCAGCACATGCAAACTGCAATGTTCTGCCAGAAATCCCACGTGGGGCGGCAGCACTCCACCCGGCATCTGGTGGGCCAGTGGCGTGGCCCTGATCTCTGCATGACAATGGAGGCTCATGCACATGCAGAGACTAGGGCCACATAGGTGCCTTGCTGGGTCCTGGGCAGAGTGCAACAGCTTGCAGATGCTGCAAGAAGCCCTGCAGCAGAGGGAGAAACCACCTGCTTCTCAGAAAGCCCTCAGGGAGAGAGGCTGATGTTGGTTGTCTGCTGCTGTTGAGTGTCTGCCTGCAGGAGAGGGTGAGACCATCTGCCAGCCCCCTGTTTGACCTGTAGGACTGTGGCCGCTCTGCAGGGAGTCTGTGCAGGATCAGGGCCCAGGAGTGAATCAGCAGCCCCTGCTTTCCATCTGACCAGAGTGGCCATCTCTGGGCCTATAAAGGGACACTGCTTGTGGCGATGGGGCCGCCACCGGTGGGGCAACACCAAAGGGGGTCAGACCTTTGGGGGAGCTACTTCAGGGGACAGCAAGGGCGAGGGCTAGATTTCCTGACCCAAGAATTCATATGTGGGTGGGTATTTAATGGTGTGGCTTCTGTTTTAATTAGTCCTGTGTATAATGTGTCGAGCCTTATCTGGAGATGAGGAGACAGGGGGCGTATCCACTGATTATACTGTGGCAATTCTGGTGGCAGTAGCAGTGGGCTATTACAGGGGAAAGATAATTAGATATCTAATAGCTGTTTCACCTTCCAGCTGTCCTGCCAGTTCTTTGACCTTGGGGAGCAGTGCCAACCAACCTTGGAACCTCACCTGAGGGACCATGGGTGGGGAGGTAGAGTGGCTGTGGAATATAAGAATAACATCTCCCTTACCAGGATCCCTACTGAAGTATCAGACCGTATCGAATGTGTGTTCTTAAGTTTGGAGACCAGGGATAGATTGTGACTTCTGTTGGTATACCGATCGTGCCGCTGCTCAACTGAGTCCCTAACTGAGCTGATGGACTTGGTTTCAGGCTTGGTGTTGGAGTCCCACAGGCTTGTGGGGGGGGGGGGACTTCAATGTTCATTTTGGGACCAATCTGTCCAAGGCGGCTCAGGAGTTCATAGCAGCCATGATAACTATAGGCCTATCCCAAGTAGTTTCGGGACTGACGCACACTGCTGGCCACACACTTGATTTGGTCTTTCACTCTGATCAGGGTGGTATTCCATGGGTGGGAAATCCTGTGAGTTCCTCATTGTCATGGACCCACCACCATCTGGTTAAGGTTGGACTCACAGACACTTCCCACCTTTGAAGGGGTGAGGGACCTATTGGGAAGGTCCACCCAAGAAGTTTATTGGATCCAATAGGATTTCAAGAAGCCTTGGAGGAATTTAGTGTTGGCTCTGCCAGTGATCTTGTTGATGCCCTGGTGGAGAACTGGAACAGCAAACTCACCAGAGCAGTAGACATGATCGCTCCTAAGTGTCTTCTCCGACCCACTTCAAAACTGGCCCCTTGGTATACGGAAGAACTATGGGGGCTAAAGCAGCGAGGTAGCCAACTGGAGTGTAAGTGGAGAAAGACCCAACTCGAATCTGACAGATTGCAACATAGAGCACATTTGAAGATATATGCTCCGGCAATACGTACAGCAGAGAAGTGATTCTTTTCTGCCCACATTGTGTCTGCAAGTTCACGTCCAGGAGAGTTGTTCAGTGTTGTGAGAGAACTAGTATGTGCCCTTCCTCCCTTGAATCAGAGTCTGGAACAATTGATAGGGGTGTTCACAGAACTGGCTGGCCCAGTTCAGTTCGAGTCTAGACTGGACTTGAACCAGACTGGCCAAGTCCGGTCTGGCCCCCATCGAACTCCCCGCCCTGGTCTGTTGCAGGTTCGGACAGTTCACGGATTTTTAAAAAAAAAAATTAAATGAATATTATAAAGTACCTTTAGCCCCTTCGGGGATCTTCCTAAATGCCGTGTGGGGTGTGTGTGTTCCGTGAGAGTTCCCCTACTCCCTGCCAGCCTCTGATAACTGGGAATCTGATAACTTTTGGCCCATTCAGGCCTCTGTAGTAAGTGGCGGCGGCCATTTTGGCCGCTGCCGCACATGTGTAAATGGCCTCTGAAAGGCCTGGCATGGCCCACGGCCTCACAGAGGTCATTTGCACATGTGTGGCAGCCATCAAAATGGCCAACACACATGTGCAAATGACCTCTGCAAGCCTGTGGGCCATGCCAGGCCTTGCAGAGGCCATTTATGCATGTGCAGCAGCGGCCAAAATGGTTGCCGCCACATACTACAAAGGCCCGAGTGGACCAAAAATTATCAGATTTCTGGGCCGCTGTGGTTATTTGAGAGGCTGGCGGGGAGTAGGGGAACCCTCGCAGACCCACCCCTGCAGCATATATGAAGCCCCCCGAAGGGGCTAGAAGTACTTTTTAATATTCATTTTTTAATTTTTTTTTTTAAATCGCAAACTGTCCGGAGGTTTGGTTCCAGTCCGGACGGAAGCGGGGTGGGTGGGTGTCCTGTTCGAATCTTGAAACCCCAAACCTGGACCGAACTTCAGGACCGCCGGACCAGTCCGTACATCCCTAACCATTGATTATCCACTGTGACATGTTTAATGAATTTTTTGTGGGAAAACAGTCTCGTATTTGGGCCAACTTAGACTGTCTCCACAATTACTTCAGTCTCTGATGTGTAGATGGCCAGCGACTCCTCTTGTGTGCTTAGGTTGGATTAGTTCCACTTTGTGACTCCTGAGGATGTGGACAGGCTGTTTGGAATGGTGCGGCCTACCACCTGCTCTCTTGATCCTTACCCAACATGGCTCATACTATCTGGCAGGGGAGTGGTTGTAGAAGGCCTGATAGATTATAAATGCTTCTCTGAGAGAAGGCAGAATGCCTCCTTGTCTTAAGGAGGCAATTATTAGACCACTTCTGAAGAAGCCTACCCTGTATCCCTCAGAATTGAGCAACTATAGGCCTGTCTCCAACCTTCCGTGGTTGGGCAAGGTAATTGAAAGAGTGGTGGCTTCCCAGCTCCAGACAATCTTGGAAGAAACTGATTATCTAGACCCATTTTAGACTGGCTTTCAGGCAGGCTATGGGGTGGAGACTCCCTTGGTCAGCCTGATGGATAATCTCCAATTGGGAATTGAAAGAGGGAGTTTGACTCTGTTGGTCCTTTTTGAGCTCTCAGCGGCTTTGGATACTATCAACCATAGTATCCTTCTGGAGCGTCTGAGGGGGCTGAGAGTGGCAGGCACAGCTTTGCAGTGCTTCTGCTCCTACCTCTCGGGCATGTTCCAGATGGTGTCCTGTGGAGACTGTTCTTCAAAATCTGAACTTCTGTATGGTGTCCCTCAGGGCTCCGTATTGTCTCCATTGTTTAACATCTATATGAAACCACTGGGAGAGATCATCAGGAGATTTGGAGCAGGATACTATCAGTATGCTGATGACATCCAAATCTATTTCTCCATGTCAACAGCATCTGGAGAGGGCATAACTTCCCTAAATGCCTGCCTGGGGACAGTGATGGGCTGGGCGAGGGCTAACAAATTGAGACTGAATCCAGATTGAAGACAGAGGTGGGGTCTAAATTCAGGAAATGAGTTTGATCTGCCTGTTCTGGATGGGGTCATACTTCCCTGGAATGAACAGGAACACAGTCTGCAGGTGCTTCTGGGTCCAAGCCTCTCCCTGGTGTCCCAGAGGTGGTGGCCAGAAGTGCCTTCTATCAGCTTCAGCTGATATGCCAGCTGCATCTGTTTCTTGAGATAAACGACCTCAGAACAATGGTACATATGCTGGTAACCTCCAGACTGGATTACTGCAAACTTCTCTATGTGGGGCTGCCCTTGTATGTAGTCCGGAAACTACAGTTGGTCCAGAATGCGGCTGCCAGGTTGGTCTCTGGGTCATCTTGGCGAGACCATGTTATTCTCATACTGAAAGAACTACAATGGCTGCCGATACGTTTCTGGGCAAAATACAAGGTGTTGGTTATAACTTATAAAGCCCTAAATGGCTTGGGCCCTGTGTATTTAAGAGAACGTTTTCTTCGTTAGGAACCCCATCGCCCATTGAGGTAATCAGGAGAGGTCTGTCTGCAGTTGCCACCAGCTCGTCTGGTGGCTACTCAAGGACGGGCCTTTTCCGCTGCTGCCCTGAGGCTTTGGAACACACTTCCTGCTGCAATAAGAGCCTACCTATCTCTGACAGCCTTTAAAAAGTCTTTAAAGATTCATCTGCTTACCCAGGCTTTTAATTAAATATTGTTTTAATAGTTTTAACAGTTTTAAAATATTGTTTTAAATTTTTTAATAAATTGTTGTAACGCTTTAACTTTTTCTGTTATTTTGTTTTAACTAATGTTTTAACTTTTCTGTTGTCATTCATTCTAACTAATGTTTTAACTTTTTCTGTTCATTTTGCTTTGTTGTAAGCCACCCAGAGATGTACGTTTTGGGTGGTATAAAAATATGTAATAAACAAACAAACAAACACTGGTAAGCACCTGCTTTTTAAACCTTAGAGGTGCTTATTGCTGCCGCGTCCCCCTCCAGTGCTGTCCTCACTGGCCGCTACTGCTTAGGTCCCAGTTATTGAATCCCTTATCCTGAACCAGTTACTGCAGGGGGATTTTAGGACTTCAGTTCAGCTTCAAGTCAACCCTGAGATTTTAGAGTCAGGTCAGTTCCAGGTTAACTGACATAACTTGCTGAACCAGTTTTTGCGTTTACACTGATTTGCTTAAGAACTTAAGTAGTACCGGATGCTGGATCAGATCAACATCCAACTATTCCAACAGTCTTTGCAAGTATTCCTAGCAGTAGGTGTTCCATCAGAAATTCTGTTTGGGCGGTGGGGAGGTATCTATTGATGGATCACAATCTAATCTTATGAACAGCCTGTTCAAGAGTAACTTGAAGGTGGAAAGATCCAATCACAGAGACCCTTGGCAACACCATGCTGCCACAACCCCCTACACCAGGAGAACCTGAGTCAACACATCCAATATAAACTTGAGGACACAATCCTGATTTCGTCTTTGACTCAAAGAAAACATCAAAGTTGCTTCAAGGCCAGAAGCCCCACAGTACTTCTGGAGTCACAGCACTTAGAAAATTGGGCTAGGTCACTTTAAGCAACACAGATTCACACAGGAAAAGAGATGGGCTGATTCACTTTGCCTCTACAGCAGTCATTTAAAAAGCAGGTTTCTTACTTTACCTTTAACTGTAGTACTTTGAGTGGTCTTTTGTGCATTTTCAGTTGGGTTTGTGCCTATGCAGATTCAGATCCTTCTAGAGCTCTGTCATAAAAGGGGGAAGTGCAGAAAAGCACAACCCCTCGCTGGTTGTTCCTACCTCTTCCCTCAGTTTTTCACCTATGGCTGCAGCGTCCTTGGATCTTTCTTCTAGCTTTACCTCATAACTACAGAACAACACAACCATTTCCCCCTTTGTCTTTAATTTTAGGGGTTTTTTGTCTACCACTCTCTTATATATACATCGTTCTTTGAATTTTGCGTTTCATTTTCAGTTCAGCCGCACCATAAAAACCAGCAGTTTGCCCAAGGAGTTTGCTGCAGCATCATCCTTTTAATGTTCCTAGACTGAGTTCTTGCAAGTTGCTGCATGGAGCTAGTCGAGGTCCTGACCTCTATTTTCCTAGAAGCTGTCGAAGGTCTGTACCCCTACCAGGTCTCTACCTAGGCAGAGACCCTGGCTCAGCCTAAACAGGATATCACAACAGGATTATTATTCCTCATCTTAGTACTACAAATTCTAGAGGCATTATGGAAGCAGGAAAAAGCCATCATGAAAGAAGTTTTTAATGCCTTAGGCAACTTTAGGAATGAAATAAGAAGCGCAACAATACAACTTTTCCCCACAAGCTCATTAATTCATGTCTTAAATACTACTGTGACTACAAATATCTATATATTGCTTTTCAACTAACATTATCAAAGTGGCTTGCATAGAAAAATAAATGTTAGATAAATAAGTTGGTTCCCTGTCCTTAAAGTGCTCACAATCTAAAAGGAATTGTAAGGTTGACACCAGCAACACTGAAGGGATGCTGTGCTCAAGGTGGAAAGAGACAGTTCCTCTACCTCTGCTAAAAGGAAGACAATTGCCACTTTAAAGGTGGTACAATTTTACTCAGTCAGCAGAGGTTACAGATTTCTGTGCTACCTTATTGCTAGAATACTAGGCAAGTTAAATAAGACTTTAATTGCATTTGTCCTAACAAAAACCCCATGAAGTAGGCTAGTAGATAGGGATGTGTTCAAATCATTTTGGTTCCTCTTTCAAGAGGTGTTGAAGTGATTCGACTCCCTGCAGCTGAAACATTTAGGTGCAGGGCAAGGGGTGCTTCACCGTGGTGATGGGATGTTGCTCCTAGCAGCTCTCACATCGTGTTGTCATGCAAATGGCATTAATGCAATGCATGCACTGACGCCATTTGCAGGGCCAGTATGGCACCGGTGCATGTGTTGATGCCATTTGCGTGCTGATGCTGCACGGCAGCTGCTGAGAGTAGCATCCTGTCACAATGGCGGGGCACTTTAAAGGATCCAACAAGGACAGCACCACAATGGGGCAGCAGAGGCTTGCAGGAGGGGCAGGTAGGACCTGCCTGCCTCGTTTTAAAAGGAACCCCCTCCCCATCTCCTGGGATCTGCATGAAGTATTTCATGCAGATCCCTAATAGTAGGCTACATATGCAGGTAGAGATGGTGATTTGCCTGAGGCCATCCATTAGTTTATACTTTATTCCTTAGATATTACAGTTGATATGGCAGTCATAATACATCTTTACATAAGTATCCACACTATGACGGCATCTCATACTAGTTGTAGATCCATGAATATAGTAACAATTTCTTTGTAGTATTTGAAATAGTATGGGAAAGTTCTTGCCTGGCCTAATTTTTCCACTATTGCTGTAATTGGGCTGCACAGCAGGTTCTGTGACAGCAATTTCCTCCACTGCAAATGTAAATAGTTTGATGATATATTTTACCATTCTCGTGGGACAATACCTTTTCCCAATCTCATCCTTCTAGTCTTTATAAATGTGCCAGTTTATAGGAGTATAAAATTCTAAATCTCTTCTTATGCATCAATTATAACTTACACTGCTCTCTGAGCAGCATTTAAAAGACAAAGAACTGAAAACAATATTCTGTTTGCTGACAATACAGAAATCTAGCTAACAGCTTCAGAAGTTGGTTTGCTATTAAATTTTGTAAATACCCTTTCCCCACAGGCCTGGCTGGTTCAGGAAACTGTCCCAGGTCTCTGGTTTTTAATCATGGGAATGTGGTTCTAATCTTCTCCATGCTATGATTATCCTAAGCCAGCACTTGTTAAAAGCTAAATGCAGCATTAGTCTCTATGGGGGTGTGGTGGGGGGTGAGAATAAAGAAAACAACCTTGTTCTTTTCATTTTAAAAAAATCTTATTTGCATAATCATTCATTCCAATTTTCTTCTTAAGAATTTCTCCTCTGAATATATTCTTTTAGTTTCTACAAAACAGTAAAAATGTTTGTAACAAAAATATTTAAATTAAATTAACAAATTAAATGGATATGCAAATAGCTATTTTAAAGGGAGCAAAGGAAGTAGCAGAAAAGTTATCTGTTTACAGATGAACATTAAAATGGTTACAATCATGCTTTCGGTACGTGATCTTCATAGACAGAGGCTAGAAAATGGCGTGTCTACATGGTGCAAGCAGAAAGGAAGTTGGGTCAATATAGCTATTTCCTTCTTACTCCCTGCCCCTGTACTCATTAATAATTGATACAGCCTTGGGTGTACTTAGGCTGTAAGTGCCTTAAGGCTGCACGCTGGGGTGAATAAGGTGGAGACCAGAGTGTGGTTAGCAGTCCTCAAGCACTGGTTAAATCTAAAATTTCAACCAAGAGGCTCCCCTACCCCTGTCCGTTCTGGTGGATCACATCCACTCTAAGTGGTTATCCAAATTAATGGGGAAACTCCATATGGTCAGATTCTCTTCTGAATCTTTAACTTCCATGGGGCTTGATCAAGCCAATAGAATTCTAGAACGTCTTCTAGATATTGAATTACAAGAAGAGAGAAGTAAACTCCCTAACTGTATTAAGAATTGGGGGTCACTTCAATTTTAGCTCTGGCAAGTTATTTTTATAATCTGACATGTCCAACCTATCGGAGATCCTTCACCCTAGCTCATTATAATGTTTTCCCATCAGCTTGGTTGGAGGAAAAATATAAAAAGATAACCTATCACTCGCCCAAGTGTTCTTGCAGATCAGAGGAAGTTGAAAGTTTGAGAAGTTGAAAACTTTATTGTAAATTTTATAGCACTCCACACAGAAAAAGTGATTTTACCCCTTTTAGAGAACTTACAGGGAAGACCAATAGTTTTATGTAAACTATCTTTTTGCAGACAAGACGGTATTTGTTGTTACCTCTTGTGTCACTAAATTTTCTGCCATTGCACACAACATTCGTCAAGCAGTGGCGAAGGCTCCCCCTATCAGTTAGGTAAGGATATGCCTCTGATCTGGGTAAACTTCTTCTACCTAAATGTAACTGTGATATCTGACAGACTGTATCAGCTGTATTGAATGTTAACTTTGTACTTTAATGCTGAAATCTGGTCAAGTACCATAATAAATATATTGATATTTACTTATATTGATAAAACATTATATTCTTTTCAGAGCAGGTGGAGAAGGATTTGCAAATTACTGAAAAAGAGTATAGAGATAAATCCAGGTTTCACTCTAATTTTTCGAGGAAACGATGGGAAATCTTACAGAGACTGAGTAAAGACCCCACAATTACCATTAAAAAGGCAGATAAAGGTGGAGGAATAGTAATCATGAACACCATTGATTATAATGCGGAAGTTGTAAGACAATTACATGACACTGAGAATTATAAACCACTTACGTGTGATCCCACTGTGAAGGTTTATGGCCTGATTAAAATGGTTTTGAATGAGGCAAATATTATGGGCTACATTTCAGATTCCACTATGGAATTTTTGTTGAATAAAACATTGAGGGTCCCCATTTTTTATGTGCTACCCAAGATACATAAGCCACAAAGACCACCAGTGGGCAGACCTATTATAAGCGCTTGTAATTCCTTATTGGAACCCCTATCGGTCAATATAGATCATTACATTAAGCCGTTTGTGATGAAATTGCCCTCATACTTGAGGGATACACAAGATCTTATCGCCCAAATGGAAGGGATGATTGTAGAAGAGGGTGTCATTATAGCCACATTAGATGTTAAATCCCTATATACGAACATTCCACTACAGGAATTGAGACAGGTTATAGAGCAACATCTAGAACAAAGGGAAAGTAGGGACCCACCTACTTTTTTCATTATGGAATTAATGGATATTGTCTTGGAGAATAATTTTTCTTAGGTATAAGGAGCAATTCTTTCTTCAGACATGTGGTGTATCCATGGGTTCAGCGTTTGCCCCTAGTGGAGCTAATTTGTTTATGGGAGATTTAGAGACAAGATTCATTTTGAATCCTATTGTAAATCCATTTTTCATGAATATTGTGTACTATAAAAGGTACATAGATGATTTACTGATACTCTTTAAACCAGTAAACAAAATGGGAGAGTTTGTAGATTGGCCAAATGGAATACATACTAGAATTTAATATACGTACCAACATAGTGAGGAACAAGTATCCTATCTGGACACCATAGTAAAAATAACATGAGAAAGAAAGGTAGTATTTGAAGCATATAAAAAACCTAGTGATAAGAACACATTGCTACACTTTAATTCATTTCACCCAAGCCATCTGAGGCGTAATTTACCATTTGGCCAGTTTCTAAGGTTAAAAAGGAATTCTACAGTAGCAAGACAATATGAAAAAGAAGCGGCTTCTTTGGTTAGACAAACTGCAAGAGCGGGGGTATCCTGAGGATGTCATATGTAAGGCATGCCAGAGAGCTAAATATAGAAGAAGACAGGATCTATTGAAGAGCATGGTAAGAGAAAAGAAAGACAGAGTAATATGGACCACAGAGTTCACTCCTCTCTCCTATCAGATACAGCGCGTGATCTTAAAACACTGGCATCTAGTTTCGGGGATAGAAGTTTGCAGTAATCCCCCTCTCTTTGCTTATAGGAGGTCTAGGAATTTAGGTAGCTTTTTGACGAGGGTGGACTTCCTGGAGAAAGGAGATCAGGATACAGGATTAAGAGGCTTTTATCCGTGTGGAAGATATTCAGTTTGTACGCAAGCAGAACGCACGACTAGTGTGATAGACCCTAACACAGGGAGTAAAAGGGACTTAGACTTTTTTGCTACATGCGACACCAAGGGAGTAGTATATGTGCTTAAATGTGCATGCCCCAAACTTTACATAGGTAAGAGTGTACGTAAAGTGAGATCTAGAATCTTAGAACATAAATCTAGAGTGAGGACAGGTCATTGTGAGTCACCCATAGTAGCCCATTTTTTAGAAAAGGGACATACATGTGATGAATTCAGGTTTTTTTGGTCCTTTTTAAATACACACCATGAAGATTCAGCTATGAAGATATGAATACAACATTATTAAGGAAAGAGGCATTCTTCATACACCTGTTTAAGACTCATGTTGGAGGTCTGACTACTAATTAAGATCTTTCGTGTTTTTTGGGAAAACAATAGGAATAAGATACAGTTATCATACAGTTACTTTGGAATATCTATGGATGCTGCTATCATGAGTTTTACAGAATCGGGAGAAAGAAGAAACCATTGATTTATTTGGTAAAAGGACACAGCTGTGGGTTATTAGAGCTTCGCGTGCTTAATTGGGGATCAGTTTAAAAAGGAAGGGAGTATGTAGAGATTGTAAGCATGTCTCCACAGGCGTATTAATCTAAACACCGTGGTAAGATAAGGCCGGTATCAGAATGAAAGCATGCATTGCTTATACTTAGAATGGTGAGTGTTTTGAATTGGATCTGTATGTGGGAGAAATAGCATTTGGCAGGGGACTGAATAGATATGAAAGTTTCTGTGATGTGATGCGTTATTTTCTCATCTAGGTATATCTGAAGAAGTAACAATCAGTTATGAAACAGATTAATATCCGGAAAATCTGTAATATTGTATATCGTTTGGTGTATTGCACCTGGACTTGGCTCTGAAAGCATATGATTAAATTATGCATATTGTCTCCACTTGGAATAGATGGAGAAGGAGATGTATCACCACATTACTGCATTATGAAGAGGAACACCCTCCCCACTGGATTCCACGGGATTTGTATCTCTACTGTGGACTTATAGCTCTACAGGATAAGAACTGTTTATCCCAATATGTGAAGTTGTACTATACATCTGGGGAAAGACTTCTTCTCATATATTTTAATGCGCTTTGTCATATCTAGTGTGTAAGCCACTTTGGCTCTGATATGTCTATCAGATAAATTAATGGTGGGAGTTAAGTTGACGGTCTGAGTACTCCTTTTTTTATTGTTCTAGTCACGGTGGGTTGTTTGGTTATCTTTGTAAGTATTGCATGACTCCTGCTGGTTTAGTAACATTTACTGGATGCCCCAGTGGAAGGGAGCCTGCGGTTGCTGTACCATCTGCACCTGACATGGTTGCATCATGGCAGGCAACAGGATGGTCTTTATATGTACTATAGGAAGTCTCCACACCTTGGACTCAATTGATGGAGATTGGCAAGGTCAGTATCCAGTTGTAAGACAAGAGAAACAGGTTGCTTACCTGTAACTCTTGATCTGGAAGTGATCCGTTGTAGTCAAAAGGAATGGGTTCTGCGCCTACAGAGGGACCTTGCGGGCTGATTGAGTAGCTCCTTGTGACGCCCCACCCTGCCTGCACGTGCTGTGCTGAGTTCATTAACCGTGACGGTTGGGCATCCACCTTTCAGTTTCTTCCAGACTGCCAGTGTAGACGATCCGTGTTGCACGCTTGCTAGTCAATGCTATTCTTACTGCAGGGGGGATGGCACGGGAGGGTCTTATGACTACAGTGGATCACTTCCAGATCAAGAGTTACAGGTAAGCAACCTGTTTATCTGGATCATGATCCGTTATCATAAGGAATGGGTGATTAACCAGCTTTTACCTTCTGTAAATGGGTGCAGTAGACCTAGAGCTTATGGCAACACCCTTTTCAGTGCATTTCTGCCAAACTTTGCTTCCCGTGACATTCGCAAGTCTGTTGCATAAAGTTTAATGAATGGCTGTTGAGAAGACCATGTGCCCGCCATGCAGATATCTGCTATTTTGATGCCAGATAGATGAGCTGCAGAAGCTGCATACACCCTGGTCGATGTGTGCACATCGTTTTCGGGGGTGCGACACCCTAATGCTGATAAGCCAGTAAAATCAGCTCTACCAGCCAATATGCCAGGTGCTGGCAGGATATTGGACGACCCCTGCATTTCCCCCATAACCCACAAAAAGCTTTTTGGATTTTCTGAACTCCCGAGTCCTCTGTAGGTAATACAGAAGGACTCTGCGCACATCCAAAGAATGAAGCGCTGTTTCCAAGGCCGTTTGGGGTTCTTGGAAAAAAGTAGGCAAGACTATTTCTTGGTTTAAATGTAATTCTAATATTATTTTAGGCCGGAAGTGCGGGTCCAGCCTCATGACTACTTTATGCGGATAGAACTGGGTATAAGGCTTGTTCATGCAGAGAGCTGTCAACTCACTCACGCACTTTGCTGAGGTAATTGCAACTAGGAAGGTGGCCTTTAGAGTGAGTAGACGGATGGGTGCTATGGCCAACGGCTCAAAGAGATCAGTTTATCAGTTTATCAGTTAGAGCTGATAAAACCAGAGACAGGCTCCATTGTTCAATTGGTCTTCTAATGGGTGGATACAAATTATTTAGTACCTTCAAATTTTGTTTGCATTCTGGATGGGAAAACACCATAGTCCCATCCTATCCCTTGTGTTTTAAGGAAATAGCCACTAAATGTACCTTGACTGAAACATTCGCTAAGCCCTTCAACTTCAGTGTAGTCAAATATAGCAGCACTTGCTGCACTGTGGCTCGCAGGTGCGGAAACCCCTTATCCCGAGTATAGGCAGCAAACTACTTCCACTTGCTGCTGAAATTCTGCCTCATTGAAAGGTGCCTGTTGTTTAACAGAATGTCCTTCAAAACCTGATTCTCCATGCTGTCATTCGGAGCGTCTGGACATCAGGATGCAGAACTTTCCCTCCTTCCCTTTGGAGGAGATCCGGTGCAAGTGGGAACCTGTGGAAGTGGCCTCTCGATAGTTGCAGAAGAGGGGCAAACCACAGCTGCCATGGCCACCATGGAATCAGAAGTATGCAGGTTACGTTGTCTCTCAGAATTTGTGCTAGCACTCGGCCTATTATCAGCAACGGGGGAAAGAGATACAGGTAACCCGCATTCCAGTTGTGCTGGAATGCATCTCTCAGTGATCCCCTCCAGATGCCTGCACAAGAGCAGTAATTGACACACTTTCTGTTGACAATTGTTGCAAACAAATCTACTGATCGGGCACCCCAGCTGTCGAAGAATTTCCTGAGGTAAGTGTTTTTGATCTCCCACTCGTGTCTTTGGACTCAATAGGAGATCCGACTGAGGCTGTCAGCCAGGTAATAGTCCACACCCCTTATGTGTATTGCTATTGGGTAGATGGCATGAGCAATACACCATTCCCAAATCCTCTGGGACAGAGTACACAGTGACACAAAGACTGTGCCCCCTGTCTACTGAGGTAGGCAATTGCTGATTTATTGTTCAGCCTCACTTGCACTACCACCCCCTTGAGCATCAAAGGGCTCAAAGGCTCTCAGTGCCAGAAACACAGCCATCTACTCCAAGTAATTGATATGTTGCCGGATCTGCGGTTTCATCCAGTTGCTCTGGATGCAATGGTCTACACAATGAGCCCTCCATCCCTTCAGAGACGCATCTGTTATCACCCATTGGGGTTAATGGTGCAAATGGGATTCCTTGCTCTGACAACCACCAGCAGAAGCTCTGTAAAACAACTTGTGGAATTGCTAAGCGTAACCCCTGACTGTCCACATTGGGTTGGAAGCTGCACAGGTACCAATGCTGCAAAGTTTGCATGTGCAGTCGCGTGTACCTCACTGTCACAGTACAGGAGGCCATCAAACCCAGCAGCCACTGTATTTGCTGTACTGGATTGCATATAAACCCACAAATAAGTTGATGGATCTGTTGGATGCGTCTGAGGGTAAGTACGCTCTTTTCTCTTTCATGTCCAGGACGCCACCAATGAAGCCCAGCCATTTCACTGGGGTCAGCTTCTATTTCTTCCAATTGATATTGATTCCAAAGTCCTGGAGCAACTGAACCAACATCTGGATCTGCTTGACCAGCTGCTGTTTGCTGTCACTGACTAACAGCCAATCATCCAAAAAGGGATAGACTACTACTCCTTGAGTTCGTAAGAAGGCTACCACAACAGCAATCACCTTGGTGAATACCCTTGGGGCTGTCGAAAGGCCGAAGGGTAGGACGGTATATTGGTATATATGACTCCCCACTGTGAATCTGAGATACTGGCAGTGTTTCTCCTGAATGCCTACATGAAAGTAGGCATCCTTCAGACCCAATGTTGCCACCCATCTTTCCCGGGCCAGGAAGTGTAGAATTGTCTGCAATGTTGTCATTCTGAATTTTATGGCCCAGATGTAGTAATTGAGGCTCGTCAATCCATAATTGCCCTGATTCCGCCATCCGTCTTTGGGATTTGGAAGTAGTGGGAATAAAACCCTGATAGTCTGTTCGTCCACTACACTGGTACTATTACCTGTTCTTCCAATAACGCTTGCACTTTCACCTGGAGAACTGCCGTGGCTTTGGTAAACTTCATGCCGGAGAATGGCGGCAGAGCTTTGAACTCTATCGCATATCCTGTCTGCACAATGTATAAAACCCATCGATCTGATGTTATATTTTGCCATGCCTGGGCATGGCTTGCCAGTTTGATGGGAATTCCAGCAATTACAGGACTGATGTTTGGGGTCCTGGCAATATTGGTTGTTACTAAGCCGATGTTTGGGGCATTGGCAAATGTTGGTTCGTGCAGTGGGTGAAAAAGCCCGTCAAAAGGACTCTTTAGAATTGTCCTTGTTTTGGCAGGCAAAATTTCCTTTAGTCTTCTGGTTAAATCCTTTAGACCATTGATAGGGTCTGAATTGTTTACTGAAATCTATCTTCTCTTGATATCTGTAGGGCTTTTGGAGAGGATATGTCCGGCCTTGTGAAGCACTCCCTGATGCAGATGTTTATTTAATTTATTTGTTTATCAAACTTCTATACCACCCAAACGTTCGTCTCTGGGAGGTTAACATAAAACAATTAAAACACACATAAAAGTTAAAACAATTCAATAATTTAAAATAAATCACAAAATTAAAACAGACAATTTTTAAAAGCTGGGAGAGCTTGGGTGAAAAGATGGGTTTTCAGATGTTTTTTTTTTAAATTACCAGAGACGGGGAGGATCGTATCTCAACAGGGAGCACATTCCACAATCTTGTGGCAGTAACAAAGAAGGCCCATCTCTGTGTAGCCACCACATGAGTTGGCGGTAACTGGAGACGGACCTCCTCAGATGACCTCAATGACCGGTATGGCTCATAGTGAAGAAGACGCTCTCTTAAATACCCAGGGCCTAAGTTGTTTAGGGCTTTATAAGTTATAAATAGCACTTTGTATTTTGCCTGGAAACCAATTGGCAGCCAGCTCCATCAGCAAAGGAGTAATGTGGTCTCTCTGAGATGACCCAGAGACCAACCTGGCTGCCACATTCTGAACCAACTGAAGTTTCTGGACTACATACAAAGGTAGCCCCACGTAGAGCGCATTACAAAAGTCAAGTCTAGAGGTTACCAACAAATGTACCACTGTTTTGAGGTCACTAATTTGGGAAACGGGTGCAGCTGGCGTAACAGCCGGAGCTGATAGAAAGCATCCCTGGCCACCACCTCAACCTGAGAAACCAAGGAGAGGTGTGGATCCAGCAGTACTCCCAGACTGTGAACCTGTTCCTTTTGGGGAAGTGTGAACCCAACTAGAGCAGGGGGATCAAGATCGTCTCTAGAGTCCTGACCCCTCACAATAAGTACCTCCGTCTTATCTGGATTCAGCTTCAGTTTATTCTCCCTCATCCAACCCATTACTGCTTCCAGGCAGGCATTTAGGGAGGCTATGCCAGCTCCTGAAGAAGTTGACATGGAGAAGAAGATCTGGGTCTCATCAGCATACTGGTAACACCCAGCTCCAAATCCCCTGATGATCTCTCCCAGCGGTTTCATGTAGATGTTAAAAGATGTTAAAAACCCAGCGGTTTCATGTAGATGTAGCATACTGGAGAAAGTATGGAGCCTTGAGCGACCCCATACTTAAGCTCAGATTTTGAAGAGCAACAGTCTCCAATCGACACCACCTAGAATCTGTCCGAGGGGTAGGAGCGGAACCACTGTAAAACAGTGCCTCCCACCCCCAACAATCTCAGACGTTCGGGAAGGATACTATGGTCAATAGTATCGAAAGCTGCTGAGAGATCCAAAGGACCAACAGAGTCACACTTCCTCTGTCAATTCCCAATTAGAGATCATCTATCAGGCCGACCAAGGCAGTCTCCACAGCATAGCCCGCTCGAAAACCAGTTTGAAATTGGTCTAGACGATATTGATGACATGAAGGTGCGTGCTGTGAATTTCGACTTTGTAAAAGTTTCCATAGTCGAGTCTGTATCATCATGGAGAAGGCCCTTTCCATCAAAAGCTAGGTTTTCGACCCGGTCCCTCATGTCTTGTTCTAGGTACATCGAGAGGAGCCATGCTTGCCAACACATGCTCACTGCCATGACCATTGTCCAGGATTCTGTTTCAGCCGGATGTTTAAAGGCGCTAAGCTGTTGCCTTGTGATGGCTGTAGTTTTCTCATAGACTTCAATGAATTTCCATTGGAATTCTTCTGGTGACATGGATGTTGAATCCTGCAGGAGGGTATCCCACAAAAGGTGTGTATAGCAGGCCATACATGCTGCATAATTTGTTATTCTGATCGCTAAGCTGGATGTGGCATAGATTTTTCTTCCCATCACATACAGTTTTCTACCCTCCTTATCTGCAGGTGTCTTATGATGGCGGCCACTCCGAGATGTCGAGGCACGATCAATGACCAGCGAATTGGGCACTGGGTGATGCAACCGGTAGGTGTTTCTTCCTTCCTGGATTCTATATAAAATTTCCAGCCGCTTAGAAGTGGGAGCTGAGACTTGCAGGACTTCCCACGATGTTTTGGCAGCCTTGATAATGGCTGGGATCATAGACAAAGCTACTGGGTGTGAAGATTTGGCTTTCACCATCACATTGTATACAGGGTCAGCGACCTCCATGTCAGGTAAGTTCTCCCCCCCCCAAATTCATTTTTATTAATTTTAACAATAGCAATCATTCATTACAAATACACACATAAAAGATGGACTTCCCGCTCACATTTCTTCGTGAATCATCAACTATAAAATTTACCCTTGCTATAATAATAATTCAAAACATAAGTTCAAGCCCTTACGAACATAATTCATGTCAGGTAAGTTCAAGTCCATTCCAAGTGCTTCTGCAATCTCTCTAATGAGGGCATGATACGCCTTTAATTCTTCGATTGCGGATGTAGAGAGTCGCGGAGGCATGTCTGAAGGCAGATTCGATCTGAGACTAACCATATCAGAGTTAGAGAGTTCGGACGCTTCAGCCTCTGAGGAATAGGCTTCAGGCTGAAGAAAGTACCTCCAGAGGAGGATGGCCTGTTTTCCTCTTTCTTTTTCCAGTTGGATTTTCAGGTGGTAGTGAAATGGCAGACAAAGCTTGCGTGCAAGGCGACTGGGTGGAAGGTTCCAACTGGTGCACTACTGCCCTTAAGTGGAGCGCAGGCTCCTGATGCACCATTGCAAGTTGTTGCACCACCACTGGCTGAGCTAAAGGGAGCTGCAAGGGTTGGTGTTGCACCTCTGGCTGTGCCAAAACCTCTGGTTGTGCCAAAACCTGTCGTGGGGCAGGAGGCACCTGCTGCGCTTTCCAGCACAGGTAATCCACATAATCGTTTGGAAGTGAGTGGTGGGACCCACAGGAGTGAGTTGGCTAGGCTGGAGGTAAGTGGACACCTTGGTTCTCTAACTGCTGTATCGATGTAGCTGCTACTGTAACAGGGTTGTGAGCACAAGAAAGTATTGATCCCTGCTGCACTCTAAATGGCGATATGGAAGGCGTTTTCGGTGGACGGATGAGCTCATCATCTTCCTGTTCAAAACTGAGTCCAGTGCTCAAAAAGCCATGGAATGTCGACCCTGGCGGCATGCTAGATGCAGAGACTAGCAGATCCTGCAAAGTAGTCAAGCCCTCTTGCTGCTGATAGCATTCAATTCTATGTTCCTCAACCCGTGACTGCACCCTCAGCGTCCTCGGGGTTGAGGGAGGTTGTACTGGGGTTCGAGCTGAGGACAGCAAGTGGAAAGCCTTCACCAACGATGGTGACCGTAGCTCAGATGTCAATCCCGAAGACATCTTCGATGTTGCGGCTAGCAACTGAAAATTCAATGTCAGACCCATGGTATCATTAAATGTAGGGGCGGCAGTTGTTGAAGTCGATGTTGACCTGGTGTTCTCAATGTTGACATGGTTGCAGTCAATGTAGGGGTGGTAGTTATCGGTATCGACTTCATGACGCGTTCTGTTGACATCGAGGGCTGCGTTGTAACCTGCATTGTGGCTGACAATGACTCATCCGAGTCTCCCTAGAATGCTTGTGCCAATGATGGAGAAGGGGTATGATGTTTCTTGCTCGGATGCACACTAGTTTTGTCAGGATCACTACCTGACTCCTGGCGGCGACTACTTTCCTTATGTCTATGCCCCCTTTTAGACACTTCTTTAGGTTTTTTGAAGATAACCTCTCACGACTTTGAGTGGTCGGCCGATGTGATTTTAGACTGCTGGTGTGCAGGTCCGTGATCATTCAGCTTTGTAGCCGATGTCGACTGGGCATTCGATGTTTTTGTGGCACTCTATGTTGATGGGGAACTTGGCCGAGGCATAGGCGGGCGGAGTGCCTCATCGTATAACTCCACCCTCAGACGCAGCGCTGTATTCATTCTAGTCTGCTTTGAAAACAAGCAGCAAACCTTGCATGCCGCCGTACTGTGCTCTTCCCCAAGGCACATCAAACAAGTGTCATGGTAATCCGTCAAAGGGAGCTTAGCCAACATTTTACACAGCACTTGAAGGTCTTTTTAACCTCAATTTCTGGTGGTAAATAGTATGTTTTTGTTCTTTAGTCAAATCGTTCAGCAAATCGTTTCCATTTATCCAGTCCAAAGGTCCAATCCAAATTTAATCAAGTCCGTTTTCCAGTAAACCAAGCCAAATCGTTATCCAAACCAAAATCCATTATCCAAGCCAAGGTGTGTGCGAACCAAAGTATACGTTTATCCTAGGAGCTACTACGAGGTATGAATGCTTAGGCGGTCAAAGAGAAACTGAAAGGTGGACGTCCCAACTGCCAGGGTTAACAAACTCAGCACAGCACGTGCAGGCGGGGTGGGGCGTCACAAGGAGCTATTCAATCAGCCCAGGAGGTCCCTGCACAGGTGCAGAATCCATTCCTTATTATAACAATGGATCACAATCCAGATCAAAGTGGTCCCTAAAAGTGGTCCCCTAAAAGCATTCCTCAATGAATATGTACATCTGCATGTGTAGAAAGCCAGAAGTTAAAGAAGTGTCTCTGAGCAACAAACACTGAATAAGGAATTTTAAAATGTTAAAATTTTAAAATGAACAAGGAATTTAAAAAGGGGGTGAAGAGAAGTTGGGATTGGGCATGCAGTACTTCATCTAGAATAAGGAAAAGGTGGTTGAAGATTTGTGTCTTCCCTCACCTTGAGAGAGGCTATGTGAATAGCATAAAGGTATAAAAGAATCATCAACAGGTTCGCCTTTAAAAGCATAGGCCCTTGAATGGCCGAACCAGTCCGCCATAGACCAGGCTCAGTTTGGTTCGATTGTGGGCTGGAAAACCTCTGGTCAAGGTCACAATCACAACATCAAAGCGAACTGGTTCAGGATCAAATGGTTCATGCACACCCCTAACTGGGACTAAATTATTTTCATTTAGTCTTGCTGAGTTCAATGCGACTTACTTGCTAGTAAATGTGTTTAGAATTAGTGTCTTAATTTATCCAGTTTGGGGAGTCAAATTTTAGGTTGAAAACAGGATTAGAAGAAAATAGATCAGAAATCAATAAGGTGAATTGGAGGGCAATAATTCTAGTCTGTCATATATAAAAGTTTGAAACAAAGGTTCAATAATATTGTTGAAAACTATGTTTTCATCCAGCCTTATTTCTATTTTCTATTTATTTTTTTCACAAATAATTAGAGAATCTCTCTGGTTGGGAAAACAAAACTCTCTCTCTGTTTTCAATGACAGCAATCACTGGATTAAGGTATAGTGAGCAGCCCAGAATATTAGCAGTGTTTGCACTGTGTTAATATTCAATAGATATCATCAACACTTCCAGAATATCAATCTAATTATTTGAGGCAACAGATTCAGACATATTCATCATTTATTTTTCCTTTTACTTGGAAAAAGTTCCATTACTTCTTGGCATTAATTTCAACCCTTACTTCTTGGCATGAATTTCAACCCAAATCCAATAAGCAAAGAGCCAGTGTGGTGTACTGGTTAGAGTGCTGAGCTAGGACTGGGGAGACCTGAGTTTAAATCCCCATTCAGCCATGATACTTGCTGGGTGACTCTGGGCCAGTCTCTTTCTCTCAGCCTAATCTACTTCACAGGGTTGTTGTGAGGAGAAACTTAAGTATGTAGTACACCGCTCTGGCCTCCTTGGAGGAAGAGTGGGATATAAAATGTATATATACATACATACATATATACATAAACTGATTAAACTCAGATATCAGTGCTGTTTGCTCTGAGGGTTCTTATTACATACCACTTTTATTCCATCTAAAATATACAAATGTGTGTTCACACCCAAAGCAGGCTAGCTACTGTAATGATGTTGTACACAGTCATTTATAATTTAAATTCATCGCTGCTGTTGTCAAATCAATATAGATGGCTCATCACAGATACAGCAAGAGCTTTCAGCAACATGAGTTCTCACAATCTGGCTATAAATATAATTATAGAGAGCCAGAGTGGTGTAGTGGTTAGACTGCTGGACTAGGACCGGGGATACCCGAGTTCAAATCCCCATTCAGCCATGATACTAGCTGGGTGACTCTGGGCCAGTCACTTCTCTCTCAGCCTAACCTACTTCACAGGGTTGTTGTGAGGAGCAACTTGAGTATGTAGTATACCGCGCTGGGATATAAATGTAAAATAAAATAATAATAATAAAGCAAGTACTCAAATTCAAAATGACACTTGTATAAAAGGGAAAAAGAAGGTGCATTGCAGAGGAAGCTGGGTTTTCTCCCAAATTTTCTGCATATTACCCTCACTCACTACAGTGGGCTCACTCCTGCTCAGAGTACATAGGACTACTGAGAGGTAAAGAAAACCATCTAATGCCTGAGTCCCCTACAAAAAGCTCTCCTGACAACAACTTCCCCTCTCCAATAATTCAAGAGCACGAGGGAAAACATGAGATTACAAAATGCATTTGCAATCCCCACTAGGAGGTAACATTAAGAGCTTTGTCACATTCAGTTAGGAGTTAAGGATTAGTGCAGGCTGTTATCCTGAACATGATGTTGTGTTGACCCTAAGAGGGTAAACACACTTAGTATCATGTATATGGCTTCAGCATTTGAACTCCGCCAAATACGGCTTGCTAGCAACATCTCAAGGAGCTGTAACAACTCCAAGTAAACATCAATTTCTTGGCATCATGCCTAGATGTATGGTTTTGGTTATTTATTATTTGACAGACTCGTGAAATAAAGGCTCAAAAAGAGGTACTACCAGGCTTCACTTTCAACATGGCTCCAAACTGTTTTTACATTTGTGTTATACAGATTTAAGATTCATTAACCGTGTAATATCCTACACTTTACTTTTTCATAAATAACAAAGAATAAGAATAAGGACAACAAATCAGAGAACTTGTAACAAGCTTAATATGAATAGCAACTAAGAGTTAATGGGCCATATTCCTAATTTATGTACATGAGGAAGTAAATTACTGTATAGAAACCTCCCCACTCTCTCCCCACAACAGCCCTCTATATAGGTTACAAAAATTGATTCCTGAAGGTTGGGGTGTGGCTCTCTGGAGAAGGGAGAATAAGTGAAAATCATCCCAGCTCTTGTGCCAATAGAGTGCATAGCAATTAACACAAAAGCACGTTAGAAACAACCCAATAGAAACGACATTAATTTGGTTCCCCCCACCTAAAATTATACTTACTAGCTGAACCCGTACAGAGCAACTGTGCAGCAGTTTACTTAATTTTAGGGATTTTGTTGGGAGAATTCAATTGGTTGGTTGTTTCTTCTACACTCCCTCCGCCTCCTCCCCCAGTCTCTCTTCCTGCCCTCCCTCCCTCTGCCTCCGGCCCAAGTCTCACTTCTTGCCCTCCCTCCCCGTTCCCCTCCCAACCCGGCCTCCTCCAACAGGCGCCGAGGCATCGCCCCTTCGCCCCACCACCTCTTCTCCTCCCAATCCGGCCTCCACCGCCACCCACCCACCCGCTTCCCCAAGCGGGCCACCACCAGCCGCACGCTTCCCTAAGTGGCCAGCCGCCTTGCCACCAGCTTCCCCAAACAGCCCACCCCTCTCACGAGTGGTGCCTACTACTGGTGCCCAGCCAATATGGCGTCTCATGTGTATAAGACGGAGGTACTTATTGTGCGGGGTCGGAACTCTAGAGACGATTTTGATCTGCCTGTTCTAGACAGGGTCACACTCCCTCGGAAGGCACAGATTCACAGCTTGGGAGTATTCCTGGATCCAGGCCTCACTCTGGTATCTCAGGTGGAGGTGGTGGCCAGGGGTGCTTTTTATCAGCTTAGGCTGATACGCAAGCTGCATCCATTCCTAGAGGAGAATGACCTCAGAACAGTGGTGCACCAGCTGGTAACCTCCAGGCTTGACTACTGTAATGCGCTCTATGTGGGGCTGCCTTTGTATGTAGTTCAGAAACTTCAGTTAGTTCAAAATGCGGCAGCCAGGTTGGTCTCCGGGACAACCCGGAGAGACCATATTATGCCTTTTTTGAAACAGCTGCACTGGCTGCCAATAGGTTTCCGGGCAAAATACAAAGTGCTAGTTATAACTTATAAAGCCCTAAACGGCTTAGGTCCAGGTTACCTTAGAGAGTGCCTTCTTCGGTCTGATATCCACTGCACGCTAAGATCATCTGAGGAGGTCCAGCTCCAGTTGCCACCAACTCGTCTGGTGGTGACCCAGAGACAGGCCTTCTCTGTAGCCGCTCCTGGACTGTGGAATGCACTCCCTGCAGACATGCGTAATTTGAATTCTTTATTGGAATTTAGGAGAGCCCTAAAGACCTACCTGTTCGGCCTGGCCTTCCAGTGCTCTTAAATTGTTTTAAAGGGTCTTTGATATTTGTGAACCGCGATGAGCTATTTTGTAAGAGTTGTCTAAAAATTGAACAAACAAACAAATAAATAATGAGGAACACCAGGCTATTCAGACCCTACTTCAAAGGCAACTGTTTTATGGGAAGGATCTCCTTGTCTAAAAGAGGTAACAGTGAAACACTCTTGGGAGTAATGCAGATAAAATGGCACATTTCCCAAACTCATCATGAATTAACAAATGGGCTGGTAAAGACTCACTGGAGAGGCTCATAAATACGATAGATGTATAATCTTTCCACACCTGGTCTTAAGACAGTCAACCAAGCACAGCCATATTTGACCATGTACATCACATTTACATAGCTTCCTCCTGACTTTGTTGGGCAAGCTACCCGCAGAGTGATTAAGTTTGCGAGGGAAAAGATTCTTTGTGTTTCATGAAATCTGCCACCCTCTGGGTAAGCAGAATGGCCAGGAAATTGCCTCAGGGCACATTTCAAGGTATATCTAGCGCTAGCCAAAGCACATGGCCAGGAAATCTGTTTGGATCACTATCCTACTCTCATACACATGAGTTGTAGCTCTCGGCTCTTTGCTTTCCTGCCCATTCCCAGAGAAGTCTCCCTGCCAATGTGCAACTAACACACCAGCTTACCTGGGAAGGATAGGTAAACTGCCCTCTTGCCTAAGTCTCCGCTTCTCTTCCTTCCTCCCTGCTTCCCAAGCACTTTTCATGGCAAGCCTTGACCAATCCGATTTATTTTTAATTAGAATTTTAGCGAAATTATTTCAAGTAAGAAAGTATAAGAATAGTTATATCATTAATCAATATTATTTGCATTTCCTAACTAAACCTTTGCCTTCTGTACCCCCTTTTACCCTTAATAAAGCCTTTGAACTATATTCCTGTCTCCTCATTTTTTCAATAAGCCAAGACTCGCTCAGATTGGCACTGGAACTAAACTACCCTCAAGCCAAGCTAATTTCCCAAAGTCAAGCCAAACGCCTAGTTGAGGTGTCTAGCCAGCACCTCATGGCAGTTCTGGTAACAGTAGCAAGCTGTTGGAATAGCAACAACATATTTCCATTTAGAAAGCAGATGCTTTTAGATCCCTGCTAAGACCCTGGGGGTGGGTGGGGGAGTACTGGGACTCTGTACCTGCCCATCCCTGCAGCACTACACCACCAAGTACTGACCCATGTAATGAACAGAATCTTTGAAAGACAAGTAACTATATACAGCTGTTAGATATTTGTAGATGCTGTACATGGGTAACACTGCTGCACTCTAAAACACAGACACACACCAACCATCCCATGAGCACAGCATTTGTCTGGAGAGGATTTTATATTTCAGAAAGATTCTTCTCATGATTCAGAATGCCAGCATTTGCAATCACCGAGAAAATATCTTCTCAAGTAGAGCATCCACCTTTTCAGACAAATACGGTCCTCTTGGTGAGTGGGTGGGGGAAGGTTTCAGAGCATGTCAATGGAGGCATTGGGTTTTGAACTGCACTCCCATGGGCACTGAACCAGGGTATAACATCTGCTGATATCTAATGCCTGAATATGGCTTCTTGTTGCTCTGCACAGCGTGTGACCCTGCAGGGATCATGCAAAAACACTCTCTGCTGTAACATTACGTAATATTATGTTGCAAATAAATTAAGTCACAGATTTTATACTGTATACTCTTTTTCATTTTACAGTATATATATCTGTATAGTTTCATTTCTTCATTCTTCTATAAAGGTGATGGAGGAACTATAAACAAACAGTAGGTGACAGAATTTCTGACATTGCTTGGCATATTATTTTCAATGTTATATACTTTATACTACAAATTCTAAAAATTAAATATTGCCTTCACTCTTGTGAGGTATCTAAGCTAATCTAATAGTTCATCAATTGTCTTGATGAACTAGTAAGCTTTTCTGATTATTTTACATTTACCCAGGGCAGCAGAACAGGATCTATTTTACTGATTAGAGCTCCCCCTGCTGCTCAATGAGGCTTTTGGGGGAGGCTGGTTGGTTCTTCATAGGAGAATACATCTATGTTGCAGTAGGTACATCTATACAATAGGGCCTCATGTCCTTTTAAATATGAGACATTCTTTTCCTGTGAACCTGTCTAAAATGATTTATATGTTTAAAGGAATTAACCTTTTAGATAACTAAATACCCATAAGTATGCACTCTTAGCACAACTATCTGCAAAGTCAGGCTTAACATTATTGTTGACTCTCTGTCATCTCCCCCTCCCCACTTCCAATGTTTGAAACTTAGATTGCTACTGACAAATTCAAAACTAACTCTGGTAGTCAATAACAGTCTCTTAGAAAGGCAACAATGTGCCTGAAAAGCGGGGAGAGGTGACAACAGTAAAGCTGCACTGCACAGCTTCACAGACACTTGCTCTTGGATTCTTCAACTTTCTATATTAACACCACAAAATAAATATTTGTGTAACATTAGTAGACATTTTTTATGGATAAGCTCTTCAAGTAATCTTCTTAGGAGAGCAATTAAGTCTAATGCAAAATTATTTGGGGTACCAATCACTATCACCACACACATTCTATATAGTCCACACATGTGAGTATATGGGTGAACACTTTCTAGGTCTCCTTACCTGTCCCATTTTTAACTATTAAAGATCCAGAAGTTTCAGGTTTTGTTCTCCATAGGACTCTGGTTGGCCGTTGGCCAAGTCCTGCTTTAAACTGTTGGGTTTTTTTTTGGCAGCATTATCATTCTGCCATAAACAGAATACTCTGGACCATCTTATAAGCATGCAAGACCACCACCAAAATGTTTCATTTCCCTTCCTGATGACAGGATCTAGTACCCATTGATAACCCAGCTCTTTCAATTCTATGCAAAATGATAATTGTACCATCTGACTGGATTTTTCTGTCAACTGCACCCACATGTGAATTCAGCAGCATCTCTGGCATTAGAAGGACTCTTTCAACCATACAAGACAAACCCAAAGCCTTCTTGAGTGTACAGAACTAATCGTGTGGCTCATTGGATCCCAGCCATAGCACAGAATCAGATCAGGCACACTAATAGTTTTCTGTTAAAACTATTTTAAAATTGTTAAGATTTTAAAATTGTTTTTATTGAGTTGTATTTATTGTTTTACATTCTGTACACCACCTGAGATTTAGGTGTTAGGTGGTTTATAAATATAATAAATAAAATAACCATAGTCTGCGGAGCAACTAATATTGTTAAGACAGATTTTAAGCAAGCAGACTTCATCCTACAGGCTAAGTCAACCGCCCAGGGACCTTTTTGTATGGGGCGGTATATAAATGTACTAAATAAATAAATATCTAAATTGATCAAAGAAATATTTTTCCCCAACCACAAATGTGATCTGAGCCTGTGAAAAAATGACCTACACCATAATCAATAGTCCACAATCACCATAGCAACCAAGAATTTAATTCTGGTAACCAGGATTGGAAAGCAGTCTTCAGCCAGCAGAAGCCACAGTATTTGTGTTTTGTTTTGAACTGCTGGCATAACCCCTATTAGCACTTTAATTATACTGCCAAACAAGTACCTTCAGGCAACCAATCCAATATTTCTGTCACATATAATGGAATAATTGACCACATCCAGTTTAGTACAGATTTTAGTTGTTTAGGTCCTTCAAATCCAGCAAGGAATTCACTGACTAATAACGATCGTGACGCTTCCATTAAACTACTAGACGAATGCAAAGTGAACATTTAGACACAGCACAGCTTGTCAGATCACAAGAAATTGTCATGGCTCACTTGAGACAATTTTCTGTTTTAAAGAAACCAGGTCTACAATAAGAACTCAGATTGTCTTACTGCATATCCAGTCCTAAACACATGAAGAATGCTCTGAGGGGACAGAGGAGGCAAATTAGAATTAACTACTTTTAAATGTTTGTATACGTTAATTGGAATAAAATATCACAATTATTTTTTTCATACTAATCTTATCACTTTGGTATGGCCACTCAAACTGCAAAAAGCCATATTCTTGTTCTAATTTAAAATCAAGTGTGTGTGTGTGTGTGTGTGTGTGTGTGTGCGCTTCCTTTGTAATCTTTTTGCAAACAGTAATTTTTCAGAGACTGTTTAGGGATTTCTTTTCCTTTCAAGTCCCATCAGCAGGTGATTCTTAAAAGACATTTAATGAGTAAAATCTGTACTCATACCCAGAATGTTAAGGTAAAACTGTGAAATAATTTGTATTTATAACTTACAGTGCTCTGTATGTGTGTGTGTGTTAAAAAGAGTCAACTCAATCCTAAAGTCTTTTGGCCCTCCTGAGATTTAATCCACAAAATAACAGGCCATTATAAATAAATATCAACTTTTTACAATAATCTAATTACTTGTATCTACACGGTTTTCATAAATAACACTAATTGCAGTCTTTTGGAAAGTAACTACAAGTAAAAAAAAAACATAAAAAACAGAAGGAACTTTTTAATAACTCTTTTTCTTTCACTTTATCTGGGATGTTCAGGTACTTCTAAAGAAATAAAACCAAAATAAAATGTTTGTGGAAACAAGTGTCTGAAAATGTTTACCTATCTCCTGCATTTTTGAACTATATCGACCCAGATAATGACCATTAAATTCAAGCCCTATAACAGTAAGACTAAGAACACTGATCCAGTGATGAAATAAAATATTTGTATAAGCGAATAGTTGGACCATACAGGTAGGAAAGTAAATACAACCAACGTTTCTCAAAAGACTGACCCAAAGTAACCTTAATTAGAAGTTTCATAAAATACATGCTGTAGGCAGTGATCAACCTCCAATTATCTGTGTAATTATTATAAAAGCCTTACAGATGTTAATAGTCCATTAAACTGATTTTTTTAACATATTGTTTCTAATAGCTTATAAAAATAGATTGGCAGTTAGATATGGATAACCTAAAGACTTTTTACAAGTTGAGCTCAATAAAACAGAGTGCATTCTTAATATTTTATCAGTTTTCATGAAATGCCTTACAGTGTCCTAAGGCAGTAATATATTTAAATGTGAAATTTTGTTTTTCCTTACTTCTTTTGGTACATAGTACCAAATGTAGTATGGTCCATAACTCAGATCTCTTGAGTTATGTAAACTGTAATTTAGTGTACTTTAAGTTTTCCGCTTATGGACACTCTTCCACACAAACTTCAACCTTTCCTTAAACTTTGAATCATGAAAGTAACTGCCTGAGGGAGGGGAGCACTCTTTGATGCATGTGTGCCAAAGGCAGATGACTCAAAATAAAACTGGAGGAAAATAGACGCATCACTGAATTAGCTACCCAAAGATACCCCCACGGTGAGTGCCATTTGTGTGGTTTTGTCAACAGCACTATTGACCCTGAAATATAAGATACCTGTATAGTGGTACAGAAAGTATGGGCAGACAAGAATTAATTATTTACAATTAATTAAATTGTAATAATTAAAAATTATTAAAATAATAATAAAATAAATAAAATAATAAAATAAAAATTATTAAAAATAATTAAATTAAAATATGGTTTCATGTGGAGCTGAGTTTATTATGTATTTTCTCTGGCAGCATTAAAGGAGAAACCCCTACATTTTATTTTCAACTGATGACTCAAGGGACAAGATAATTAAGAACATATTTAATAGCTTAGCTTCCATATTTACTGTGACAGCAGCACCCAATTTCTTTAAAAAAAGAAAAGAAAGAAAAATACAGTGCAAGCACTAGAGTTAGTTTTCATGACAACCAGTACTAAAGCAAAATCTTTAAGAGAGAGAGAAAGAAAGAGTCAAAACTGCAGAACATAATTCTTCACACTGTATAACACATAACAATAGAAGGGTCAAACAGCCATCTGGCACATCCATTTTTACTCATTATAGCTGTCAGGTTTTACAGTACATGAATCCTGAGAAGAGACACACAATGAAAGACCATGCAATTAATAGATGTTGCTTAGGGTTATCTCTCTACTACAGCACCAACTGTCTGTAATGGAACAAGTCTGAACTAATATCCAAGAAGATTAGATTTATATATCCTAGAAAATGTGTTATACACTGATGCACAGCATAAAACTGACATAATGACTCTTTGGAGCCACAAATGTGATCCCCCCCCCAGTTTAATTGGTGACGATTAGATTGACCCTTTCTCTTTAATTGTAATGATAGCAGAACAATTAGAGAAACCACCACTTCTACTGTTCCATGCATATATTAAACAAGAATAAAAGAAGAGATTCCCATTTAAAGTTCTGAACTGTAGTTAAAGCAAAGCAGAGCTGAAGAGAGTCAACATAATACAGGCAGAGAATATTTGATTCCTAGTAAAAACAAAAATGGTTCAGTTAAGATATTTGTATATATGTACATTTTCATTAAAAATTACTAATATTATGAGTATTCTATCACTTATCACTATGAACAGCTCTTTATCCTTTCACAAATTAGTACTATTATATAGATTTAAAAGATGATGTTTCTCTACACACACAGCATTTTTCTGTAGCTGATGGTTCAAGCACATGATTGTAAAATAACTGGAACTGTTCAGTATTTCAATTATATAGCATGTAGTTATACAGATCCTGGAATTTTCAGGTTAGCTTGAAAGGCGGATGCCACTATACAAAAGATAGCCAGCAGAACTGATTATAGATTTGTACTTGGCAATGAGCGTGTAATTAGTAACCATTTTAAAATCTTACTAGATTTCAACATTTTACATTATTCCAATTGTGAAACAATTGTTACTACTAAAGCACTTCTAATTATTTACAATCTGTTTTGCCCATGGTCTCAGCAAGTAAAGTAACATGAATTTTGTTAAATAACATTCACCTCCAACTTCGTTAGAATTCTAATACAGTATACTAAGTTTAGTGTGACAAAAGCTAATTCATAAACAAGTTAAACACTACGGACCTTAACATTAGGGGACACCACTTTACTTCCTCCATCACGGTAATTATCATTAGTATTACCCTGTTCTTTAACTTGTTATTGAGCTGCACAGATATAGTTCTTACAGCAACAAACTACACTAGCAAGTTAACCCATATTCAGACATCAGGATGCCAGTGTGGTTTCCTAGATACTGACATTCTGCACAGCAGAATATGGGCAGCTATGCACCACCCATGCTGCTGTGCGTGCCTAGAACACCACCAGTGCTATTATGGAACAGCCCTGTTCTACGGGACTTTAGATTGTGCAAGCACAGTTGTCCAATGCTACCTCAACTATTTCCAATAGAGGTAGCATCACACAACTGTGTTTGCACAATTTCAAGTCCAGTGGAACAGGGCTGCTCTTCAAAAGCACTCTCAGTATTGAAGGCACACACAGCAGCATGGGTTCTGCTCAACCACCTGTACTGTGCTGAATGTTAGCAGTTGTGCCAAACTACTGGGGTGACCTGGATTAAAATAAAGTTCACTAAGTGACCATGGATCATCCAGTCTCCGATCTTATAAAAAGTTATGCAGGCAATAGAACTGAGAAATGGAAGAGATGTATGCTACACTGACTTGCTTCAAAGAAGAGCAGCATAAGTATGGTTTGTTTGTTTTTAAAAGACAGTGATACCAGATAAGTGAATAGCTAGGGAGTGGAGAATTGAGCTGAGGCATGCAGAATGGGAAGGCATCTAGACAGCAGAATATATCCTCAATTATTCACAGAAAAGCCCTAATAAGCATCATTAAAATCATCTTGTTAGAACTCACTCAACTGTTGTTTAAAAAAAAGATTACTGTTTCAGTGTTATCACCTTATGATGATTAGCAGATAGGGAACTACAGTCACCACTTCAGCTGCTTTTTATGATGGGGCAGTGGATTCTTCATCTCCACACGCCATCAGGAGCAAGTATCTGCATCTTGTTCACCACAGCAGCGCCAGCAAGGTGATCAGCTCCAACAGATCACTCTCCTCCTAAGCTATAACCACTACATAGGTGGGCTGCATGAAATGTAAGGGATGGGAGTGGGGGTTGCACCAGCAAACGGAGGCAGAGAGCTATGTGACTGAGGCCACTGGCTTACACAACTCATACCAACTAGCAGTAGCAATACACTATCTGTGTGCATATAGTATCCTTGCAGCCCTCTTCTCTTGGAGTCTGTGGCCACAGATTAAACCTGAGACCTCTGGTCTGCTGAGCATGTGCCATTCCACTGAATTACAGCATCATGTAGAGCCAATTTGATAGCAGGCTATATGGCAATCATTTCATTTATGTGGTAAGGGCAGGGAAGAGGGCAGGTAATCGGTTTGGCCTTCTGGAAGAACACAACGAACATAACATGAGGAATTTGAACGTACTGAGTCTTGTCACCTATGGGTTCTTCATTCAAACTTCCTTCCCTCTCTTGAAAAAGGCTTATTCTTCTCACACAAACACAAATACAATACAAACACATATACAGACATATTGTTTAAAATGATATTAACATTCCATGTATGTGAAATTGTTGTTCCTGGAGGAGAACTCAAACCCTCCTCCAGGACACCTCTCTCATTTACAGGTTTAATATTTAGGCCACCTCACTAAAACTGAGTTATGGAGCTGGTTAACTGTTCTGAGGGAAATGGTAGTCCTTCATACTATGTGGTTCACTGTTTCCTTAGCAAAAGTGATAGTTTGTAAGATGCTGTTATGAAATACGGACCTCTTTTTGAAGGGAACCCTGGTGCTTGTGATCGTAGGTATTAGTTGCCATGCTTCTAAACACTGTGTTATGGCATTAGCTGTGCTGACAAAGACATTGTAGGCTCTTCCGGGCAGCATGCTTGCACCTTGTGCTTTGTGCTTGGGAGTGGATATCAAATGGAAAAGGTGATGATATTGTGGCATTCCTGTCATCACTTCATGCTAGTAAGCCACTTCCATGTACAGCTAGTGTCAGGGAGCAATGCTGTGACTGATCTGCCTACAAATAGGTTAAAAAGTCCTTTTTACACTTGAGAAACATAGGAAGGAGTCAGTTTTGCTCTTCACTTACAGAATTGGTCTGGTAACCAGCACCATTTATTCAACTGCAAATAATAAAATGGATGGACACTCGTGGAAGGTTTCATGGTTTCACTCAAACAAAGCAGAATTTTTTAAGATATGATGGAGTTTTATTTAGGTACTTAAGGGTTACAAGGAAAACATATAGCAATATACAGAGCAAGTTAACCCAGAGGCAACAAGCTATTATCAGTTATTTATAATGTAACTCAGATTCTCTTTTCCTCAGCAGGGATTATAACTAAAAATTAACAAATAATAGAGTTCATTCCTAACACTGCTGGCTCCTCTCAGAACAGGAGATTTTTGTCTCAGAGTTAACTACCAGAAATCCCTCAAAAAATAAAATAAAATAAAATAACTACCAAAAAGCAACCATTTCCCTCTGCACATATTTGGAGGAAACTCTTCTGATTGATAAGCTGCTCCCCACCCTTTTCTCTGCATTAGCAGAGATATGGGATAAGCAGGGGGCAGTGTTGTGGGCCCATCCCAAAATACAGGCATGCAGGCCATCTTAGTCCCCCAGCCAGCATGTGACACTGGCGGACCAATCACTAGCAAGGAGTGGCTGCATAAGCCACTCTGTCTTCATTCTGTCTTTCAGTTGCTCTATGGGCAGGCACCCTCCCACCTGCCCTTGGACTCAGTAAGGGATATTTCGGTCGCCATCAGGGCCAAGAAGGAATTATTTGGGTCTCAACTGATTGGTCAATGTTGGGGCCTTTTTATGCCTACTTCTCACTCATTTAAATGAAGCAGTCCCTGGTGTTAATTCGTCACTATGCTGATGAGTGTGGGTCAGGATAGGTTAATTTACATTGGTGTTGGGCTGGAGGACTGTTATGCTGAGTGGGAATACGGAGGAAGGCTTGGTGATCTCGCGACTCTCAGGTTGGATCCGCTCCCACTCAGATACATGCCAGCAAAAACCACTCAGTGCCTCGCGACCTGGGTTGAGGTGGGCCGGCATGCATCTCCTCAACAGGGGTAGAGAAAGAAGAAGTTTAGACTGGGTTCTAAGAAGAGGTTCAGATGAGGTTCTACCTTGTGGTAGAAGAGAGGTTCAGACTGCGTCCCAAACCATAGTGGTGGCCATCTTAACTGAATTGGTTAGAAGTGGTTAGAAAACCACAGATTTGGTTTGCACAAGAAGCAGCAATGGTTGCATTTTAAATAAGAATAAGATCATGATCACAGCCAATTAAATGACTTCTCTGGATTCCTCTCTGCTGGTCAAGTGAAGGGTTGTATTCTTCAACCCTTCCAGCAATGGGCTGAATCATTATGAAAATAGTTTGCGCCATAAGCAGGGACTGTTTTGTACAACATCATCTGATAACCGACACCCATAAACTGTTCTTAATATTCGAGATTAGGGTGTGTGTGGTCAATTAAAAGCAAGAAATCACATCAGAGAAATTCTCAGTTAGGTAAGAGTCTGGGTCCAAAAGGTCAAGTCTCAGAATAAGGGAAGGAGTTAAGTCTGAGTCCAGAGATGAGTAATGTAGTCCAGGGTGGGAAATGGTCAAGCCTTGTTAGCAGCAACTGACGATCAGGGGAGTAGCACTAGCTTTCCTATTCCAAGAAAAGCAAGAGGTCAAATTTTAAACAGCAGCTGACACAATAAGCTAGAAAAGCAATTAAGGAGTAGGTAGGAGGTAAAGTTCTTAAGACAGCAGTAAAGGCAGGAGAGCAGTAGTTTTACAAGTTAAGCTCCTCTTCAATGAGACAAATTACTCAGGTTGAAGATCATCCTCTGAGGCTGGTGTTTTTAAGGTATGGAGGACCCAGGATGGTTCTTGTGGTTATCTGACTGAGGGCAACGTCACCTTATACAGAAGACCATATGGTGCCATTGAGGAGCACAATCTGCAAAGCTTGTGTGAGAAATGCAATTCTGATGGTGCAGGGAATAAGAAGTTCGAGCCTGGCTCCTAGGAGCCCTGGTTAGACATACCAACTTACAAAAATATCTTCTTAAAATTAGACCAATTAGCATTTGCACATTTTTGTACTTTGGGAAAGCAAAGGGGGAATTAGAGATCTGGACTTTAGAAATTCAATGCTTAAGCATGTACTCTGTCTTTGCTGTTTTCTCTTTATATAAGTGTACCTATCCCATATCTGATTTTGCATTCATGAGTCTCACAAATGTATTATGCAATTGCATAGTGGGACATCTGGCTCCTTTCTTGAATGTAGTCTTTTTTGTTGGACGTTATCCTATGATGGATACATTTGAACCCTCAGGTTGCTTGTTCATTCAGTTTAATCTAGAATGAGGATACAATTCAATTGCTCAAATAATCTGAAAATAATGATTATAATAACAGTTTTGTTACTAACATTTAATGATTTACAATATTTATGTATCACATTTCAACCATAATGGTTCTCAACCTGATTCACAATAACATCACAATTAAAAACATTAGCTGTTAAAACATTTAAAATTGCAACCAGTAATCAAGGCAACACAAACCAGTTAAAACAATGGATGGGTGGATTGATTTCTATAATACTGCCCTTCCAAAAATGGCTCAAATGTCAAATCTCTAAAACTTATCAGGTAAAAATTAATAGAAAATGGGCAACAAAATAAACAAGTCTTTACTCCTCTCCACAAGGAAAGTTGTGTGCCATCTTGATTTCTAAACTCTACTCTGGTCTACAGCAGTTGGGCCACAGATACCAAAAACAGAAGCTGTACTACTGGTAAAACTACAGAATAGCTTAAGACATAAAAGACAACAAAGGAGTTGCCTTCAACTGAGCCAGATCACTGGTCCATCTTGGTCAGCACTCTCTGCTGTAATAACAGTTTTCCAGACTCGGAAAGGCATTCCCAAGCTCTGAATTCCAAAACAATTTCTGCAGATATTGCCCTCACTTTTAATCACAGTGCTTCACCATAGTGCTGGCTTTTCTCTCTTTCATGTTACAGCATCCCATAGCATCCCCCATACTACATTGCAAGTTACTTTTGAAACACAAAGCATGCGTTTTTGAAGCGAAGCTGCTAAGAAATTAAAAATATGCACAAAAGCAGTACTTCAAAATATAGAACACTGTATAACTCAGAGTTCACTTTTATTTTATTTTCCTTTTTTAGTATTTCTTATTCTTACGTTTGGACATGTGATAATTCCATTGTGTGTTGCTTTAATAAAACAGAACAAATACAAAGTTACTAAAAATACTGGAACTACTTAAGTACCTCTCTAGAGCTCAGAATTCAGAAAAAACACATAAAACCAATGACAAAAAGACAGCCAAAGCCAAGCAAGGCTTTTTCTGATGTCATGGCATTTCTATTAAGCCAAGAAGTTACTCTGTGTACAGTGGGAGACCAGCAATCAAGATTTTATAGTATCTTCGTGAATGCTCAAGAGCCATCTGACAACCTCTACTGTTAATACTTCATTGAGCTCTCACCCTAACAAGCTTGTTGCTAAGTTCGACTGATGGATGACTGCTGTGATTTGCAACAGAAAAGCAGTTCTTTACAACATAATAATGCCCATGGTTTGGGAATATGTTCCATCTGAGCAGATTCAGGCAAATAAATACATTGCAAAGGGATATTTTACTGGAAGGCCACTATATAAACAATAAAATATTTATGACAGTAAACCAGTTATAGCCCAGGTTACAATGCATACATAAAACACTGGTTCTTAAAATACATAACCCTCCCTGATTATGTAACGTATCAATTTAGAATGGTTGTATGTGGAAAGATTTAAAAGAGAATTTTAAAAAGTGTGGACTATTTTTATTCAATACCTGAAGTAATAGATACTGTAAGATGCAATATTTCCCTTATGTTGACATTACACCATCCCCGCCCCAGGGCGTTAGGTTTTAAGATCATTATCTTTCACAACTTGTATTTCTGGTAAAGTGCAATGTCACATTAAAAGAAAACCCACACTGGACAATAATACCAACGTTATTAAATAGCAGCAATCTTTCTAAAATATCTGGATCGAGGTTAAAGATGCTTAAATTAACAACCTAATTTATCTTGCAATAATAAAAGGCAGGTAGATCTGTCAATTTCAATCCCAATCCCAGGGCAGAAACCAGATTGAAAAGGGTCTAGACAATACATATTATGCAAAATGCTTTGCGGTTGCACAGCCATCACACACTCTATCCCTTTAAAAGGGAAGATTAGAAACAGGTCGGCAGTTATCAAGGTTGGAAGAATCAAGGAAGAACTACCAAAACAAAACCTAAAGCCAAAACAATAGTGGTCTTACCACTGCCTGCTCAAGACTCAATGGCATCTTACCCTTCCCTAATGAGGCATTTATAATTACCTCCAACCATCTAACCTGTTCCCTCCCTGGTAGATTTTATTAGTCAAGAAAGGAAAGGGTCCAGAGCACACCATGTTGCCTGCACACTGGCCACAATCTTGTTCACCAGGTCAGGCTGCATTAATAAAAAGAATCCAACACAACAGAACCATGTGGTTGCCAAGCCACGCCTATTGGAACTGCCAAAACCCTGGAGTCCAAAACGGCACAGACGCAAGTGACTTTATCTGTGAAGTGACAAGCAAACTGCTGATGGTTCTTCTCCTATCACATGGGGGCCTGTTTGAAGCAATGACTCTGCTACACAAAACAGCTCCACTGGCCTTCACTGAGCAGACATAATGGAGGCTGAGAAAAAATATTTCTTTGCTGCGCCAATCACCACAGAGTACTCCGTATAATAGGCTCTAGCCCGTGTTCAGTTGGATTTGTTATGACTCTTCTTCCAGCATCGCTCTAACCATCGTCCAATTTCTTTCATTGCCCTCAGCTACAAGGAAAACCAAGAAGTTGAACAGGCTCCACCAAACCAGAGAGGGCATTTAGGAGCAGGCTGACTCCAACAGAGTCACCAATTCTGGACACTGGAAACTCCAATAATTGTCTGGAAGTCGAATAAGCCTCCAGGGGCAGAGTGTTCTAATTGGTCCCCCACCCCTGCAGAGATTGATTGAGACAGCTCCACTAAACTAAACTCCACCACATGGTGACCTGTCCATGACAAAGGAGTTATTTCAAACTCCTCCACCTGCAGATCATTCAATTCCCAGTCAGTAAAAACCAGATCCAATTTATGAACCACTGCATGAGTAGGACCTGATATTAATTGAGATAGGAACATGGTTGTCATGGCAGCCATGAAAACCTGAGCAGCTCCTACTAGGGCAGCCTCTGTATGGACATTGGTTCCCCAAGTCAATAAGCCTAGGGGAACCCAACGCCACCTCCGAGACCACCCCTGCCAGTTGAGGCAGGGAGACTGTGGTGCAGCAGGGTGGTTGGTATTCCAACAGGATTCCTAGCCTATTTCAGAGGCCTACCCTCATGCAAAAAAAAGACATGCAAAAATGTGGGATTGCCTAACCGGGGATATGGAAAGGGGAATGGACTCACAATAGATGACAGCAACTTCTCCTCTTCTGATCCTCCAGGTGAGACAGCTATAGCATCAGGAAACCTGGGGGACAGAGCTGGGAGAGACCTACTCCACCAAGCTCATCCAACAATTAAATCATGGATGAGAGAAGTCTTTGTATTCACTGATCTGGCATTCAACAACGAAACCCTAATTCTGTAGGGAGTATTCCCAGCACTCTTTGGAGCTGCAGGACTGGGAGAAGAGTCGGTAAAAGGAACAGGCCTCAATTGCCTGGACCATTTCTCCCTGTAAGCTATAAAGCCCTCAACAGCTAAGATTCAGGTTATTTAAGGTGAAAGCCTTCTTTGTTATGAGCCCCATTCCCTATTGAGATAATTCAGCAAGGTCCCCCTGCAGTTACCACCAGCTCATTTGGCAACTACTCAGGGACAGGCCTTCTCTGTTGCCACCTCAAGGCTTTGGAACCTTCTTCCTATTGAATTGACATAAGAATAGCCCTTCTGGATCAGGCCCAAAGCCTAGTCCAGAATCTTGTTTCACACAGTGGCCCACCAGATGCCACTGGCCAGCTTCCTTATCTCTGGCAGTTTTTGCTTTTTCCAATCCACCCAGGCTTTTAATTAGATTTTGATGTTCAATTGTCTTAATGTTTAATTGTAATTTTAATTATGCTGCATTGATTATATTGTATTTATTGCAAACCACCCAGGGACACAAGTTTGAGGTGGTATAGGAATGCTTAAACATTTCACAGCACCCCATTAAGTTCAAAAGCATTTACTACATGTACAGGTCCATTTGGTTACAGTATCAGCATGGAAATGGCTTGTTTGTCTGGGTTAAATATCACTTGCATGCTAACTCTACATATGAATAGCCCAATCAGTGTTCTCTTTATTTTTTTTCATCTGAGTGTGGAATGAATTTTACTTTGGGCAGCAGTATCAAGGCAGTGTGTGCGCACATACATTCAGAGTGGGGACTTCCTGATTCAACCTGAGCAGGATCTAAAATTAACTGAGCGGACATCAAAAAACATGTGAGAGCGCGCACATATGCATGCCTTAGAGGGAACAGTGGGCCCAATACATATAATGTTATTAAAATTTATATTCCACTTTTTTTGCAAATTTGCACTCTATGTCCATAAGTGCTTTTGAATACGATTGTGTGAGCATGGTATGTTTACACAGTTAAAGACTTGTACATAGTTTGTGTTACATCTTAGAAGCAATATCAAATTGATGCTACATTGTGAAACTGATAAGATGTTAACTGCTTTGGCTTGACTGAGATTAATTAGTCATTGGTTATTGTACTTACCATATGCAGAGGTTTTCAATAATCTACCTTTTGTTTCTGTACAAGTGTCTTACTTGTCTTTTGATTTTTGTTTTGTTTTTTGTTTTTCTAAACCCACTATGAATTCTGACTGTATGTGCATTCCAACCACATATAAACACATCACAAACTCAGCACAGTTAGCATTTGCTATGGAGGTGATTCCCAAAACTGGTTCACAGCGATGATGTAAATCAGTACCAGAGTGATTTAGTACTCCTGTTATGTAGCACCTCACACAGCTTCTTCCCAGACTATGGCAACCTCCAACCAATACTAATCCTTCATTTTTATGGAGAAGCACATTCCACATGTGCACCCATATACACAAATTACAAAATAATTTACATTTTGGCTGAAAACTCATGTGCCAAGAGAGAGCCCAAGGCAAATTTAAAAGATGAGTTATGCACCCTTCAGAAATGTTGTTTATAATGTAAATACCGACAGACCCTAAACAATTCAGTCAGAGCAGTAAATCATTACGACAGCAGTCACTTTTTTCTTTCATTTTTAAAACCCAATGTCCAGGCTAGCTGCACAGTAAATTATTGTTAGCAGCTTCAGAATGTAAAATAATTACAGTAAAGATTGTATCTTATCAGTGGCTCAGTAAACCATTTTTTTAAAGTACTGCTTTAAATCATATCACCATAAATATTTTATCTAGAGAGGAATGATACATATAAAGCCTTTTGTTTTTATGATTCACTGAAGACTTGACAGTTATAATGCACTGTAATTTTTCATGTCCTCTACAACTGCTCCCCTTTCTTAATTTCTGTATGGACTGTCATATCAAAAATAATGTGCAGCATGATCAAGTATAGGTTTCCCAGAAGGAAGCCCATTCAGTTCACAGGATGGAACTTCCAATATACACTACTCCCAAGTATGTTTATGATTGCAGTCTAAGCCACATTTAAATATGCCATTTTTTATTACTTCGAAACAAGTCCAAGTAATTTCTGCTTTGAGTTCAACATATAAATATCTATCTTCCAAAAATATCTATGCCACAAGTCATATAACATTGAAGGTTGATGCTAAATCCCTTTCACTAAATAACTAATATCAGGAAGTATTATCTCAAGTTTCTTACATGAAAATTGTCAGAATTAATCATCTTTCTCATATTTTCACTATTTACAGTGCTTCATTTATCAAAAAAATTAGCAGTTGGACAACAGCTAATTTAGCTACTTCCTATCATTTCCAAATTTAGAAAGAAATGAATATCACCATCACAAACATGAAAGAATACATTCCTCTCTACCACTATCATGTTCACACATGTTTCAAGTAGACCTTTTGGGGATGATGATTGGTTTATTCCCTCCTTGTCCAAGGATTTATTGTTTTTTGTTTCAGGCCACTCAAAAGGTAAGATCTTCAAAAGCCCATTTTGCCTTATTTGGACTAAATAAGGGTTCTATCCCACACATTCCACACTTGGGGTAGAACACAAGCTGAAGGTATCACTGACACTTCCAACTGCGCTAGCTTTGATAATTTTCAACTAACAGTGTGTTTGGAGAAGTGCAGGCAACCATGCATGCTGGGCTGTGTAAATGCTTGTTAGATTAAAGCCTGCGCAGAGAACACGTCTTGAGTTTCTCCAAGCTTAATTTCTTTCCTGTGTTTTGGTAGTAGCTTCGTCCCTCCTGGCGATATGTGCATGTGCATGGCTTCCGTCCGGAGTCCATCAACCCAGAGAACTAAATAGGGGAGGATGAATGGGCATGTAAGGGCATAGATGTCCACTAGAAAAACAAAGTTACAGGTAAGCAGCCTATTGTTCTTCAATGTGGTTTCTGTGCTCTGCATGAATGGGCACATAGCAAGCTGCACCCAGTGCATTTCGTACCTGAAGGCGGAAGATTATGCAAACAGCGATTGAAGAACAGCCAGTCCAAAGGAAGCAGCCCTGTGGGAGAACAAATTTAGGATGTAGTGATGCATGGAGGAATGAGGAGATGCCAATGTCACATCCTGACATATAACGTCCAATGGGACCACCCTGTCAAAGGCGGTGGAGGTCGCCACAGCCATGGTGGACTGGGCCTTGACACAGGTAGACACATCCTTTTTGGTCAATTGGTACCAGGTTTTGTTTGAGGAGAGGCTTGTCTGCCTCTGTTTGGGCCCATGTGGAAAAAAAAGAGCTACTGAGACTGCCTCCATTCAGCAGTGCTGTGTACATAAAATGCTAGTGCCCTGAGGACACTGAGAGAATGCAGGTGATGGTGGGCATTGTCTGTAGGGTTTGGGAAGAACCCTACAGACGATGAGTGAGTGGGAGCAGTTGAATGAAGAAACCTGAATGAAGGTTGAATGAATGAAGTTTGGTGAGTGGGAGCGGTTGAATGAAGAAACCTCTTTAGGAAGGAAGGTGACATATGGGCAGAGTACTGCCTTGTCCCAGTGAAAAAGAAGGTAAGGGGAATCTACTTGGAGAGCTCTTAGCTCATTGACACATTTTGCTGAAGTGATGGTGTCCAAAAAGGCTACTTTGCAGGCTAGCAGGCCCAAGGAAGTCACCGCCATGGGTTCGAAAGGTGGTCCCATGAGGCAGGAAAGCACCAGTGATAGGTCCCAGGCAGGAGCCATGACTGAGTCAACTGGGTAAAGTTGGGCTAGGCCTTTTAAGAAGCATTTCATCGTGGAAACCCTAAACCACGAAGGGGTGTTCGGAGGAGAGTTTGCCACTATGGCTGCAAGATAGACCCCGAGCAAGGACAATTTCAATCTAGATTTGTTTAACAGGAACAGGTAAGTGCAGACATCTGTAGTGGATAGGTAAGAAGGGGAAGTGTCCTTAGAACGTAGAAATTGGAGGAAAAGTTTCCATTTATGTTGATATGACTTTAACATTGCAGGCTTCCCGGCCGCAGTGAGAATACGTTGCAGTTTCTGCAGAAAAGTGGACATATCCAACATGCAGTTAGGTGCAACCTCTGGAGGTCTGGATGATGGAAATGACCGGATTTGTTGAGTGAGCAGATGAGGAAACGTGGTAATCCCAAGGTGGCAGCCCCAGGAGACTTGAAGCATGCAAGCAACTATGGACACCTGGGACATCAAGAGGTGGTGATGATGCACTACAGTTGCTCCTGTTTTATCTTGTGGAGAACCCTGTGGATTAGCAGGATGGGAGGGGGACAGGTAAATAGAAAGTTCCATCCAATTCAGGGCAAAGGCATCAATAAGCGAGTGCCTGCCCTTCCCTGCTCTCAAGTAGTATTGGTGCCATTGGGCATGGAGGGGTGATGCAAAAAGATCTATATCTGGGGTGACCCACTGCATGATGAGGGAGCGAAGACCCTTTGGTCTACCTGCCATTTATGAGGGTCTGTGCCAGCCCTTTGGTCTACCTGCCATTTATGAGGGTCTGTGCCAGCCCTACTCAGGCCATCCAGTTCCAGATTGGCCTTTCCCTGGATGTGGATGGCTATGGGGGTGATTGAGTGTTGTATGCACTACTGCCAGAGCTCTAGGAACAGGTGAAGGAGGATTGTAGAGCTGGTGCCACCTTGTCCGTTCAGGTATGCTTCGCTGTTGTGTTGTCAGTCTGGACCATGTTGTCTGAATGTCTGATGATGGGCAAAAACCGTCTGATGGCCTTGAAGATGGCTAACCATTTGAGAAAGTTTATGTGCTTTTTCGCCTCTCGTATATCGCATAGGCCTGGAGATGGAGATTGCCCATGTAAGCTCCTCATCCAGTTTCTGATGCATCCACGGTCACAACATGTTGCAGTAGAGGAGGATGAAACGGGGACTCCATATTGCACTGTGCGCAAACTATGCCACTGACAAGTCACAATGTAGGCAAGGGTAGAAATGGCGTGGGTCCGGTACCTGATTTTTATTTTTTATTTTTTTCATGAATAGAATGGAACAGGAGGCCAATGAACTCGAAGCAGATGGTGGTATTGAATTTGGATTTCTTGTAATTTATCTGGAGACCTAGACTGTTTAGGAGGTCGATCATGGCTTCCAAGGAATGTTGGACAATTCGTGGAATGTCGCCTACGATGAGCGACATTCATACAAGTCATACAAGTAAGGAAAAATTAGGATACCCGGTTGTTGCAGGAAGGCCACCACCAGGTCTATGCATTTTGTGAAAACCCAGGCAACTGAGGCCAGGCCGAAGGGTAGCAACTTGAAAGGTGTGATTCCTGATCTTTAAACAGAGATTCCAGTGCTGGAAGCAGATGGTGAGGTGGTAATAAGCATCTTTGAGATCCAAGGAACCTAATTACATCCCTTCCTGGAAGAGGGTGAGGCTAGCTGGTATGGTTATCATACCAAAGCATCTGTATGTGATGCATCAGTTGAGTTCTCTGAGATCCAGGATAGAATTCATTCAGGCTGCCATCATGCTTGGGGATGGTGAAGTAGGGCTAGTAGAAGCCCTGTGCAGATGGGTCCTGTACTGGTTCTTTGGCCTGTTTGTTGAATAGAGAGATCACCTCTTCCAGCAGGAATGCGGTGGGAATCATTGTGATGGATAGTGTGGAAGGAAGTATAGAAGAAAACTCCAGCGTGTATCCAATTCTTATGATTGTGAAGATCCACAAATTGGATATATAGCTAAAAATACAGGGGGATAGGTGGGTCTCCAACCAGCTCTGGGGTGGGCAGTCACTGCTCCTTGGGGAAGGTAGTTGATGGCCTAGACTTAGGGGGTGGAGGCCAGTTTGTGGTGCAGGGCTGCCGATTCACTTAATACTGGTAACGAGGTGCTCTCTAAGGTAGGACCTTAGAGAGGAGAGAACTTTTGTGTCAGTTCTGGAAGGATGGAGTGGCCTAGCTGATTGTCATCAAGGTGAGTGAGATCGAGCTTGTATGGATTGCTGATGCTCTCCACTGGTCCAGCTAGGGGTGCTGTTGATAATGCCGGGGAGGACCCCTGGTAAAGGAGAGATGCCATGAGGCTGCACTGTGGAGGTCAGGTTTGCAAGCTGAATGATGGTAATTAAGGTAGTCAGGATGTTTGTCCCAGTTAATAACATAAGAACAACCCTGCTAGATCAGGCCCATCTAGTCCAGCATCCTGTTTCACACAGTGACCCACCAGATGCCACTGGGAGCCCACAAGCAGGAGTTGATGGCATGCCCTCTCTCTTGCTGTTACTCCCCTGCAACTGTATTCAGAGGCCTCTGGGGCTGGAGGTGGCCTATAGCCCTTCGACTAGTAGCCGTTGATAGACCTCTCCTCCATTAAGTTATCCAAACCCCTCTTAAAGGCATCCAGGTTAATGGTTGTCACCACATCTTGTGGCAGAGAATTCCACAAATTGATTATGCTTTGTGTGAAAAAGTACTTCCTTTTGTTGATCCTAAATTTCCTTGCAATCAATATCATGGGATGACACCCCCACCCGGTTCTAGTGTTATGTGAGAGGGAGAAGAATGTCTTTCTATCCACTTTCTCCACACCATGCATGATTTTATAGACCTCTATCAGGTCTCTCCACAGTCATCTTTTTTCCAAACTAAAAAGCCCCAGGTGTTGTAGCCTTGCCTCATAAGAAAGGTGCTCTAGGCCCCTGGTTATCTTGGTTGCCCTCTTCTGCACCTTTTTCAGTTCAACAATGTCTTTCTTTAGATGTGATGACCAGAACTGTACGCAGTACTCCAAGTGTGGCTGCACCATAGTTTTGTATAAGGGCATTATGATATTAGCAGTTTTATCAATCCCTTTCCGAATGATCCCTAGAATGGAATTGGCCTTTTCACAGCTGCTTCACATTGAGGTGACACTTTCAATGAGCTGTCTACCACAACCCCAAGAGCCCTCTCCTGGTCAGTCGCCGACAGATCAGATCCCTTCAACGTATACTTGAAGTTGGGGGTTTTCAATGTGCATCATTTTACACTTGCCAACATTGAACCACATTTGTCATTTTGTCACCCACTCACCCAGTTTGGAGAGATCCTTTTGGAGCTCCTCACAATCTGTTTTGGATTTCACTATCCTAACTAGTTTGGTATAATGTGCAAATTTTGCCACCTCGCTGCTTACCCCTACTTCAAGATCATTAATAAATAAATTTATAAGCACCGGTCAGTTAGAGTACTATTGAACTATAAAGTGAGGTTGGTCCTGGCAATAAATGGTTAAAGTATGTGAATATGGTCAGGATCAACCAAAGGGTTTCAGGTTGGGGCAATGCTCTTCAAGTTCAAAGTGGTAGCCTTTGATATCAGAGGGAACCTCTGCCTCGTAAGGGTGTTCATCCATTTAGAGGGCTTCCAGGTCTGAATGGCTCTCGGGTTCAGAGAGGAGCATGAATAAAAAGGTTCCTTCATGTCAATCTGGTCGTGTTTGGGTTTGAAGGCTGGTGTAAGATGGCCCAGAACCGACCAAGCTGAGTGGGGTGAATCAAGAGGGTGTTCTTGGTCAAGCAAGTAATGTTGTTGGTGGAGCAAGAGGTTGTGTTGCTGATTGTTTGCACATCTTCTTCAGCTTTGGCACAGGATCAAGGTCCTGGGTAGAAGACTTCCATTTAGGAGGCTTCTGAGGTGGTTGGTCCATTGTGTGTGCTGAAGTTGCAAGTCGGAACCTGCCTGACAGCGTCTTTTCCCCCCCTTTTTGGATGGCATAATTTAAGTCAAACACAATGGAAGCAAGGTCATGTTTGTTGGTGGAAGCAAGGTTGAAGTGGACTATATCAAAGAGGTTAGTACCGAGGTTGATTGGTGCAGAGCTGCAGATTCAAGAGAAGTCCTAGAAGGACCCGATCTTAGGATGTCACAAGGCAGAGTGGCAGAAATGGGTTGTGAAGCTGCTGCGCAAGGGTGGTTGGTGGGGTCGTCAGACCCGGCCTGAATGGTCATGGGGGGTGATGCTGGGAGATGAATTTAATGCTTTCTCCCAAAGCCAAGAATGTAAGCGAGAGGCTCTATTTTCTCTCGCTTGCTTAGTAAGCTTAGTGCAGTAAATGCAAGTGTCGACCTTGTGGGCCTCACTAAACCAAAACAGGCAGTGGCTATATCCATCCATGGAGGAAAGTTTAGCTCCACAGTGGATGCACCTCTTGAAGGGTGACCTTGCAAGGAATGGGGGAAAGAAAGCTTTGTCCCCCTGCGAAGCAGGGGGTCGCGGGGTAAACTGAAAACACAAATGGTAAAGATAGAATTCCCCCCCCCAAGAATTTTTGCTTTTATTAGTAATAGAAATAGAACTGGTTACATCTCTGAGACTGACATAATCATACATGAATAAGAGCAATTACTCATCCAGAGCAGAGAAAGCAGGGGAAAGGAAAAAAGACTTGTACAGAGTAATAATATTTAAGAATACTTGAATGAATTAAGATAATCTGTAAAAAAAATAGAGGGTACGTCTAAAAACTAAATCCAATCGTCAGAGAAAAAATGAACCTTGAGCCTCACACAGAACTCTCACCTTGGCCTCGGTACAACGATTTAAGACATAAAAATTCAATGGAGAAGAAAATGTAAGCGTTAAAACACAGGTTCTACCAAAAGAAAAAGGTATACATATTGTATATACGAAGCCACATATCCACCAATATTTTGTAATCAAAATTCCCATCTCGTCCCATACAGGTATGCAAAACGTCACAGTAAAGTAAGTGACAGAAATCAGTTAAACCTTCAGCAGTCCTCTTAATTTAACAAACAAAAAACTGGAGAGATAAATGGAGAGATATTCTTTCATGAAGAGATAGACTAACTTCAGCCAAAACTGGTCTCTATAACCCCCCCACAGGGAGAATAGGCTATCAAGCTATGTCACCCAGATCTCTCCCCATACATATATGTAATCCTTCTCAATTTCCTTCTGATTGTTTGCATCACAACAAGCAGTTCATTCAACAATTACCATTATACAATTTCCATAACAACCAGTGAAAGCCCATTGGAGGAAATGAACATAAAAAAAGATACTGAGGAGAGAAAAAAGGAATGATAAAAGGTATATATATTTTTAAAAGTTAAAATTTGATTTCAGTTAGAAGCTAAGGCTATCTAGTTAATTGTTCAAAACAAGACTTAAGAGTACCAAAAAGTCAGACACTGAGCATTCCAAATAAAATATCTCGGTATGTAGTCTTTTTAAAGCTATTATTATCATATAATAAAATAGTGCTTTTTAGACTTTGTTTCCATTATTGTTTTCTCTTTTTACTGTGTATATTCTGTGTATATTGATGTTTGATCTAAGATCGTAAATAAACAATAACAAGTGCCAATAATCTTATGCCTTAAATTTAAAATTCCCTCATTCTTAATATATCTCATCTCCTCTATGAAAAGGAAAAGAGAAACATAAAGAAACAAAGGACAAAAATCTGTAGCAATTCTTTAAGTCATTAAAACTATCGGGTTTTTCATACAACATCCCAATTCCTAATTAAGTTGTTATCAATTTTAAACCGTTATATAGAGTCCCCTAATTGAAAGGCCGATTAATGAGGTATAATATTTAATTATACTCAAAGTTAAAACCTATATATTAAACCCTAAATTAGTTACATTAATTATCATTTCTTCCAGAAAGGTATATAGCAGTTCCTTAAGTCATTGGACCATTCGGGTATATCTTAAAAAATCTCAGTTCCTCAGTAGGTTATTTCAATGCTAAACCCCTATATAGAGTTCCCCAAATCTTAATAGTTAAAAGAAAGAAAAAAAGGAACAATTAACACAGGGGATACATTAAAATACAATAAATAACTCAAATGTCTCAAGAAAAAGAGCCACAGGCGGGGGGAGGAGACCTCAAAAGGAAAGGAAAGGAGGAAAGGAGGAAAGAAGGGGGGGAAACAAGCTCAGGAGGAAAGAAAAATAAAAGAGGGAAGATAATTCCATTATATTAAAAGTATATCAGCAAAGAGAAATAAAATACTGATAGATACACCACTAAAAATATCTGGCTTTTCATTTATCCCAGCACAAAGACAGACAGAAAGAAAAATTGGTAAACATCTCCGCTGACTCACATAACATAGGGTTAATATCAAATCTTAAAGCCAGTGTCCAAGGATACTCTGTCATTAAGGGGGAGACTGAACAGTGCCGGAACTTTTACATGCCTGGGAAGAAAGGGTTATCAAGTTTCTATACAGTAAAATTCCTTCAGTTAGAATCCTTCCGTGCAAATCTCGCCGTAGCTACCTATCCAAGGACTAGGTAATTCTAATAAAACACACCCAAAAGACATATAGCTAAAGCAAATAAACTTTTAAATAAGATTTAACTACTTAAAAGATCCCTTTTTGTAAAATCTTCTTAAATTATCTTAAAGTGAACCACCACTTAACAATCTCCCCTCATGCCAATTTCCCTCCCTGTATTGGCAAGAAGTACCACGATTACAACACCAGAATGAAAAATCATCATCACTCCATCTCAGCTGAGTAACAAGTTCAGAAATTCTTCAAAGTAAAGTCAAGATCCCAATACAAAATGCTAATTGACATGAACTATGATTAAATGGCAGTTCCATCAATGATGCTGAACTACAAAAGACAAGAAGTCCTGATTCCACTAAGAAAGATAGAACATAGGAAAACAGTCCTCCTCCTCTTGTGCCAAACAGCCAGTTCTCACCAGTCATTTTCATTTCATTTCCCCAGTCAGAGCTTCAAATGGTTAGTAATAGGAAGATAACTGTACAGCCATAAAACACTTTGTCAGCCGTGCAAACAGAAGGAACTATAAATCCAGGGAAGATCTTTTGAGATCCTGGCAGGCAAATCCTCCCTAACACAGATAAACTGAGTCTTTCCAGTTGGGACTTTGTAAGTAAAATTTAAGTTGGTTAAATGTGTAAATATGTGGCATTGCAAAGCAATTTTAAGAAGACCCATTAAAAAAGCTGCTTTTCTCTCCAAGCCAATCTTCTTCGCCATTCCTCTTCTCCATTGCAGATGTCGTAACAAAATTCACAATCATCTCCGACAGATTACGTGTAGGTTAAAGATCAAAATAAAATAAGTAATTGCTATAGCCTCCAACATTTTAAAAGGATTCTTCAAAGCAAAACTAAAAGCTGATAGCATTTGAATGCTGAGCTCTCTGGTCAAGTCCATAGAAAGATTCAAAAATAGAAAATAGCAGAAAATAAGCAAAAGTTGACAGTAAAAGAAAACCGTAAATCTGACAAACTCACAGCCGTTCTGGGAAGTTCAAGGTGAGGTGGGGGAGGTTCACAAAGAGAGAGGGAAAAGAAAAAAAAAACCATACTAATCTCCAACAAATGCTGTGAGAGTAGTATAAAGTTTAAGATTAAAATAAGAAATAAGTAATTGCTGGGATAGCAGACATTAAAAAAAAAACTCTTCAGGGCAAAACTGAAAGCTGTTAGCATTGGAATGCTGAGATCTCCAGCAAAGTAAAGACAGCAAAAAAAATTAGCAAGAGCTTTCCATGAAGATGAAGAAAAAAACCGTAATCTGCCAAACTCACGGCCGTGGACATCTCAGAGATTGATTAGGAAAGATAAGGTAAGAGGAATAGAGCAGGTCGTCTGTAATTAGGCGATCAAAAGCCTCTCTTCATTCGGTCCGATGATCGCAGAAAGGTCTCCCCAGATGTTCATCCAGAATTTTCCAGACTTTTTAGGGTCTGAAGACCCCCTAGACCTCTAGGAGGAGGACCAAGCCCCGCACACATACCGTCCTCCATCTGGCCGACGGAAGGTGATAAGACCAATCGATTGATGAAAGCCCTAACAGCTGGTTTAGTCAGGAGTTTTCATTCCAGATGCCATTTTGCTTAAAATAAAAGGTAGGGGGAGATTGGGGGGGGGGTCTACAGGTCGGAGCAATTCCCAACAAAATCTTTGTGCACCTTCCTAAGCAAGGGGTAGCTCCCAAGTATATTTGTAAGTAAGTAAGTTTATTATTGTAATCACAGGTCATAACACACATAGTAAAGCATAATAAAACATCATTAATACATCATGCTTAAAGAAAAACAGATGACATCATAAGACAATAAAACACACAACTACCTAAACAACATGTATGAAAATAAAGAGTGATAAAATCCTAAATACCTAACTATAGTTACAACTCTGATGGGTACAACTCAAGTAAGAGAGATAGTCCTACTAGCACAACTTAGCCAGATGTGTATCAGGACTAGCAGAAACAGTTCTCTTTCTAATTTTAAAAGACCATAAAGCAAAAATGGCCGCAGTATAACTAACATAAGGGAACACATCCGCCACCAAATAATTAACACATTCTGTTTCAGAACCTGTACATTTATCAATAATCTGACCCAGTGCTTTTTCTCATATTGTTCCATAAAAGGAGCAAGACATAATGTTTAATATCCTTCACTTGCACCTGGTCACAGGGGCAGACACGCTGTTCCACAGGAATTCTTTGAAATCTGCTTTCAAGATATGCCGAGGGCATGGTTTGAAATCGTAAACTGGTAAATGCTTTCCTTAGCAGTGTGCTGGTAACTAGGTACTGCGAAGTGGAGATGTTTTTCTTGAGGTGAGGATACCATCAGTGTTCCCTCTAAGGCATGTGCATGTGTGTGTGCTCACACACTTTTTGTTGTCCGCTCAGTTAATTTCAGATCCTGCTCAGGTTGAATCAGGAAGCCCACACTCTGAATGCATGTGTGCACACACTGTCTTGATACTGCCGCCCAGAGCTTAGCAAAATGGATGTGTCTGGTTCTGCCTCCTCCAAGGAAAATCTGCTTGGGCTTAAAGGGGATATTTCCCTTTCTGGTCACATGTTCTGGCAGCAAGGAAGCCTCCTGTGGCTCTTGAATATGAATACAGGAAAATAGGAAGCTGCCATATACTGAGTCAGACCATTGGTCTATCTAGCTCAGTATTGCTTTCACAGACTGGCAGCAGCTTCTCCAAGGTTGCAGGCAGGAAGCCCTATCTTGGAGATGCCAGGGAGGGAACCTGGAACCTTCTGCTCTTCCCAGAGCAGCTCCTTCCCCCTGAGGGGAATATCTTAGAGTGCTCACACATCAAGTCTCCCATTCATATGCAACCAAGGCGGACCATGCTTAGCTAAGGGGACAAGTCATGCTTACTACCACAAGACCAGCTCTCCTCTTAGTGAAAAATGCCCTCCTGAATCTTAAGCTGTAAGGGGTTATGGGTATGAGTGACTGGATTTCAGCAAGCCTGGACTGAGATTCTGCATCTCATTTCTTCTTGTGGCAGCTTACTACATTGCAGCAAGTCTATGAGCTACACCCTGGACAAGACCCACCCACATATAAGCTCTCCCTGCTACAAGGAGAACCAACAGAAAGGCTATAAGCACCTTATTATTTAAGGCAAGTCTTGCTTTATTTTCAAGGTCTTCTTGATCCTGACACATTGTATCTGCATTGTTCAGTCTAACTTCTTTGATCTGCTCTAGAGTTCTAGCTTGCTGCTTGATCTCTGGATCCTGATTCATTCACTCCACTTTACTTTTCACTTGACTTGCTGATTCTTGCAGCCCCAGTTTTGAGCCTGCACCACCTACAGGTAGCTGTGCACAGCTCAATCTGACACTGTCCTCTGATTCAGAGGATGACAAAAGGGTTATTTCCTTTGGAGATTAAAAAAAAGGGGGAGGCAATAAAAAGGAGGCAATACCAGAAGCTGCTCCTCTGTGGTAGTGTTTGGCATTCTGGAGAGTCTCCTGAGATATTCCTGAACTCATGCTTCTTCATCCTCTGTGTCATTAGACCCAACTATGAGCTTCAGCAAGACAGATGTCTCTTACCTTGCGGAGAAGGTCCAAGTCCTGAGCAATGACAATGTTATATGAAGCATTAGGGGCCTCACTAACATGTTAAATCTTATGGATTAAAGATCTCATCCAATGAGCAATACTGAAAACTCAATAAAATTTATATATTATGTTTTGTATCCTGTCTTGCTTCCATCATAAAACTGAAGGCAGCATACACAGGATTGCCAGGCACTCTCCCATCCAGACACTGACCAGATTAATACCTGTTTAGCTTCAGCAAAGTTGCTGTATTATATGCCTTCAGACCACATTCTGAGACCTGCCAAGTATTCCTTTGCATAACTGGCTCAATATTATTATTTATATCCTACTTTTCAATTGAAAGTTCTCAACATAGTCTACATTTAAGAAGTGTAACAAGAAGATGGTTCCCCATCCCAAAGGGCTCAAAATCTAAAAAGAAATACAATGCACTATACAAAACCCTATGAAGGGCTTCCTGCACTTCGCAGACGGCAGGGAAGGGGGCGGGCGGGTGGAAGGACATCTCGCTGCCGCCCGCCCGAGCGTGGTCGGACTCAGTCCGGGCGAGATTTAAAGAAGCGAAATGGCTTGAGGGGGCTTCGGGGGCGGCAGGGAAGTATCCTGCCTCCCGATTTTTAAAACAAGAAGGAGCCCCGGAGCCATAGGAGCGGGCGGAGAGCGATTCTGCAGCCGCATTTTTTTAAAGAATTATGGCGCCAAAGCTGCAAAGCGCGGGAGGGGTGAGTAAAGCCCCCCCCCGCCCTTAATGGAACCCCCCATCCCAGTGCCGGACCGCAGCTCCGCGGTCCGGTGCACACCCCTAGAAGGAAGGACCTCAGGGAGCCATCTTATTTATTTATTTAATTATTTCTCCATGTAAACTACTTTGGAAACTTTTGTTGAAAAGCGGTATATAAATTGTTGTTGTTGTTGTTGTTAATAGGGAGTTTCAGAGAGCTGTTAGAAGAGACAAGGAGCAGTACTACAATGACATCTGTAAAGACCCTGAGGATAGAAATAGACACAGAAAAACAAGACAAGTTCTCCAAAACATTCCTGAACTCAGGTTCCAACTTCAAACTGTTATGTTAAGGGTTGCCAGGACAGATAGTAACTGATTTAGAAAAGATCTAACAGAGGTGGAAGGGGTATAATGAAAATTTGTACAGCAGAGACATCAACATCCAAGATACTCTAGAACAGGGGTTCTCAATGTTGGGTCTCCAGATGTTATTGGACTTCAACTCCCATAATCCCCTGCCCCAGTGGCCTTTGGTTGGGGATTATGGGAGTTGAAGTCCAATAACATCTGGGGGCCCAACGTTGAGAATCCCTGCTGTAGAAGATATTCCCTACTTGCCTCTAGTACGGAAAGATGAAGTTAGATCAGCACCCTGGTCATTACCAAGTCAGAAGGCTACAGGAATTGCTGGAATAGCTACAGAAATATGGCAGGCAACATAAGAAAAATTAGTCATGGCTCTAACCAAACTATGCCAGCAAATTTCGAGAACAACACAGTGGCCAACAGGTTGGAAGAGGTCAGTTTACATACCCAGGAATATGTAGAGGTCAGTCTACATAGTCCTTCAAAGAAAGGAGACTTATTGCACAAACCATCACATAATATCCCTAATTTCACATGCTAGCAAAATAATGCTCAGGATCATCTAATGCAGATTAGAGTCCTACGTGGAAAGGGGAATGCCAGATGTCCAAGCTGGTTTCAGAAAATGCAGAGGAACAGACAGTATTGCTGACACACACTGGATAATTGAGAAAGCCAAAGAATACCAAAAACAAGTCAATATGTGCTTTACAAAAATGCCTTCAATTGCATCAACCATGTCAAGCTGTGGAATATCCTTAGGAAAATGGGTATCCCAGAACATCTTATTGTTCTCATGAGAAACCTATACCCAGGATAGGAAGCCACAGTCCAGATGGAACATGGTGAAAGTTGAAGGAAAGAGAAGAAGAGGACAACCAGCAGCAAGGTGGATGGACTCTATTACAACAGCAATGAATGCACCACTGAGAGACCTTAAAGGCCAAGTTGAAGACAGATCATCCCGGAGACAATCTATCGATGTGGTCGCTAAGAGTCAACACTGACTTAACGGCACTTATCAATGATACATTACCAAATGTTCACAGAATTATTGTTCACGTTGTTTATAAATATTCACAGGGAGGGCATGCCCTCAACTCCTGCCTGTAGGCTTCCAGCAGCATCTGGTGGGCCACTGTGTGAAACAGGATGTTGGACTAGATGGGTGTTGGGCCTGATCCAGCAGGGCTGTTCTTATGTTCTTATTGCAAACCTCCAAATCGACAAGAATTTTTATACAATGCCAGGGCTACAAATCTTTTCACTTAAATTTGTCTCTAAAAGTAATTGTGTGGTTGTTGGTTTTTTTAACAATATACCCAAAATTGCTAAAGAAAATGAGAACACAATATTTGTATACATTTGTGATTGTTATTCAAATGAAAGTTCTCCACTAGATTTACAACCATTTGCGTTGTCTCCAGATGTGAAGCAAGAAATTGTTTTTGCAATTTTATTTACCAAAATGGTGCATATGTTCTAAGCATATTTAGAAGAATGTAAACACCTGCTGAGACATTCAGCAGAGTTTAAGCTGCCCTAATAAGCCATTTAAAAATAAACTACATTAAGGATCCTTTTTATTGCTCAACATCTGTGAAACATGTTTGCTCATCCTGATGAAAAACTAGTTTTCTTCACCCATTAAAAATAATTCAAAGCTATCTTGCATGAACATGTTTTAGCTTTAGGTAAAAATAAATTAATTTTCACTCTCCCACACGTGCCTTGAAGTCACAGATGTTGTAAAACAAAACAGCTTTTAATAAAACATGAAGTATCATAAATGGCTCTTTTATTAAAGAGAAGTGCTTAGAGTCACAAAGGCAAAATGCAAGCATATGTGTGACAAGTTGAAGCCCAGTAGAGGTCTGCAGCTATTGAAAATGAGCAATTTAATGCAAATAGCATAAAAAAGCTTTGATGCAAAAATGCCCAAGTCATTCTATGGATATTTGCTCTAATCTAGAAACATTGTGAGGATTTAATGATCTTATCTCAAATTTGATATACTTTACGGATCCAAGTTTGCATCAAAATCCAAGATGGCCTAATTAAGCTTTGTGTATACTTATTTAGCTCAGTGGTAGAACACACATTTAGTATGCAAAAGGTTTCAGGTTCAATTGATCCCTGGAAAAGATCCAGTCTGAAGCCTTGGAAAGCCACTGCCAGTCAGTGAAGTAGACAATGCTGAACTAGATAGTATGACTCAATATAAGACCCTTTAATAATTTCCTAACTGGGCGGTGCTGCTCGAGCGTGTCACATATAAAACCCAAGCACAAGGCATTCAGTTTGTCTCCATTAGGAACGCAATCAAAATATACAGTGCTGGTTTTCTTATGTGCAAATACAGATTACACATAGCAGCCTCCTTCTGGAACTCTGAAAGTCTTACACTAGCGATAAAAGAGCAATGCCAACTTTATTTTTGCTTTCAGTCCTTCATGCTGTATCAACTGTCTTTCCAAAGGGTCTCCCTATCTTCAATAGTAGGCTTTAGAGTACACATGCGATTGTGAGGAGCCCTCAAAGGCCCTAGTGCATGAGTGGAAAGCTGTGCAAGGTTCTTGGCCATTGTACAGATCTACAATCAAGTACTGGTTTTCATTTCAAACCATGCTGGCACGTGAACTACCAGCATGACAATTATGACTGGAGAAATTTTTGAAGAAAAATATTTTTTAAAATCCCTTGAGTCATAAATCTCATGCTGGTAGCTCAAACATGCCCAGCATGGTTTGAAATGAAAACAGTTTAAAATAAATACCTCACACAACTTTCCTCTCATGCACTAAAGCTTTGAGGACCCTTCGCAGTCCCTTGTGTACTCCAAAACCTATGTCTGAAGATAGAGGGACTTTTGAAATGACACCGGATATGGAATAAAGGACTACAGGCAAAAGGAAAGTTAGTCTAAATTAAAATTTTAGTTTGAAAATTAATATACAGCCAGCATAGCACCCCTGCTAACTTGGCAAAGAGGCATCTTTTAATGTGGTGATTCTCTTTATTTAGCAAGGGGAGAGTAAGTGGCCCTATCCACCCCTAAGATAGTACTTCTAGTGACTGTTGCTGGTGTCTATCTTATATTTCTTTTTAGCTTGTGAGCCCTTTGGACACAGGGATCCATCTTATCTTATTTATTATTTAGTAAACCACCCTAAACCATTTTTGGAAGGACGGTATAGAAATCGAATAAACAAACAAACAAACAAACAAACAAACTGAAAGAATGAATTGATTTGGGTGAGGCAAGAAAACTTGATAATCTGACCCTGAATATTCCTAAGGGTTTTATCTTGAACAAATCAGAATGTTCACATCTTCATTCGGGGCTCCCTTCAACATTTTAGAGCAAAGTGTAATTATTGAACAAAGACGTGTTAGAGTCAAACATAACCCTACTTATGAAGAAGGCAAAAAGCAAGCATTTCAAAAAGTAAACATTTTTTCATTATAACAGAGTAGTAAATATTCACTTGATTTATCACCTTTGTCAAGTAAAACAAGTTGTTCTAGTAAAAACTAATCTGCCTACTTTCCTTTCACTATCTCTACAACTCGACTAAACATGATTCAAATCAAGGTCCATAAGTTAGATCTCTTGCGCCTCAAATGTTCATGCATCTGCCATCTTGGATTGGGGTGGATGACATAATCACAAACTACGCCATTGGGGCATCCCTATGTGCCCTACAGCTGTAGCAAATTTGGTTGAAATCAGTTAAGTGGTACACAAGTTAGCCCACTTGCACCTCAAAGGTTCAGGTGTCTGCCATCTTGAATTGGGGTGGATGACATCATCACAAACTATGCCATTGAGGTGTCCCTATGTGTCCCTACAACTGAACCCGATTTCGTTCATATTGCTTCAAGTTTTGCGAAGTTGATAGAGGGAACACACACAAGGACACACGGAATGCCGGGTGATCTCATAAGCCTACTAGAAAGTAGGCTAAAAAAATGCCTCAGTGTGACTGGTAGGTTTTTTGCTTCTTCTAGGTTTTCAATATACTGTGTGTGTGTGTGTGTGTGTGTGTGTGTGTGCACACACACACACGCAGATGAGAGATTATTCATGTGTTTGAAGGGCAAACAACCCTTCTGGACATTTGCAAGTTTGCATTATATTTGTTTTGAATATTAACAACCTTTTAAACAAGATATTAATACTAAGATAATTTATTTATTTATGCACACACAGCCCTCCTTATATTTAATTACAGAAATGTAGATGAGTATTACAAATAAATTGTATGAAACACAAAGTGTATTTTGAACAAAATACTACCTTGCTGTGTTTGGTCAGCAGCCCACGAACCACATGCCAGTTAACGGTATTTGGCACAATCGAATTAAGTAATTTTAAATTTCATAATATGAAAGCAAAGATACTTCTTTCCCTGAAAAGAATTATTCCATCTAGGAAACAGAGCCTAAATCACTAGGACAGAAAATGGATAACTTGGAGGAGGAGGAGGAGGAGGAGGAGGCCACCAATGACAACAACGACAGATAAGAGTACAGATTACAGTTACCTGAGTACGCAGAAGAGTACAGATAACTGATTACTCTTCAGGAGAGGAGAGCTGGCCTTGTGGTAACAAGCATGACTTGTCCCCTTTATTATTATCTCTTGTTTACGCAGTCAGACAGGTGTTATTGACTGGTTTGTTTTTATCAAGACATCAAGTCCTTCCCAAGGACCTGGGATGCCAGAATTTTATTATCAATGTTGTTGAGGTTATGATAGATATCATCACAGAATATAGGCTGTTGCCAGTAAAGCTGCTTTTTGTAATTGGCTGATGGTGATTTCTGTGGCCCCTATGGTGTTGAGGTGCTCTTCAAGGTCTTTTGGAACTGCACCCAGGGCGTCAATTACCACTGGGATTATTTTGGTCTTTTTCTGCCACAGCCTTTCAATTTCAACTTGTAGATCTCTGCATTTGGTGATTTTTTCTATTTCTTTTTCTTCTATTCTCCTATCCCCTGGTATTGCTATGTCGATTATTTTAACTTGTTTTTCTTTCTTCTCGACTACAGTTATATCGGTGTAATGTGTGGCAGATGTTTGTCTGTTTGTAGTCAGAAGTCCCACAATATTTTTACATCTTCATTTTCTTCAACTTCTTCAATTTTATGGTCCCACCAATTTTTGGCTACAGGTAGCTTGTATTTTTTGCAGATGTTCCAGTGTATCATCCCTGCTACCTTGTCATGCCTTTGTTTGTAGTCAGTCTGTGCGATCTTTTTACAACAGCTGATTAGGTGGTCCACGGTTTCATCTGCTTCTTTACAAAGGTGGCACTTGCTGTTTGTGGTTGATTTTTCAACTTTTGCTCTTATTGCATTTGTTCTTAGTGCCTGTTCTTGTGCAGCCAGTATTAAACCCTCTGTTTCTTTCTTCAAGTTGCCATTCTTAAGCCATTGCCAGGTCTTGGTGATGTCTGATTTTCCACTTATATTGTGCAAATATTGACCATGCAGGGGCTTATTTCTCCATTTTTCTACTCTGTTCTTGACTTGTTCTTTCTTGTAGGCCTGCTTTGTTTCATTGGTGTTGAATAGTTTCCCATTATTAACCATTTTAAGTGCATCTTCTTCACTATCCGCCTTGGGGTTATCTTTTTAACGAAAGGCGGTATATAAATGCAAAAATAAATTAAATAAATAAATATCCCTTATATATTCTTGAAGGCCTCTTTTCTCCTCCTCTACTGTTTGATGGACTTGCAGCATTCCTCTTCCACCTGAGCTGCGAGGCAGGTATAGCCTATCGACATCACTGCAGGGGAGCAGAGCATGATTGATGGTCATGATTTTCCTGGTCTTACGATCTAGCGTCTCTAGCTCTGCCTGGGTCCAGTCTATTATTCCTGCAGTGTATCTGGTAACAGGTATAGTCCAGGTGTTTATGGCTTGTATGGTGTTCCCACCATTGAGTTTGGACTTGAGGATTTTTTTAACTCTCCTGATGTATTCACTTCCAATTTTTCTTTTAACTTCAGTGTGTGCAATGTTATCAGCCTGGAGAATGCCCAACTATTTGTAATGTTCTTTCTCTTCCAGGTTCTTGATCTTGCTTCCATTGGGTAGTTCTATTCCTACTGTTTTTGTTATTTTCTCTCTTTTCATTATTAATGCAGCACACTTGTCTAGTCCAAACTCCATTGCTATATTGCTACTGAATATACAGACAGTGTTTAGCAGTGATTCGATTTCTGACTGGGACTTTCCATACAACTTCAGATCATCCATGTACAGCAGATGGTTGATTTGACTTGATGTTTTAGATCTTTGGTATCTGAGGCCTGTTTTGTTTAGTATTTGTGAAAGTGGGGTCATGGCGATTACAAACAACAGAGGGGATAGTGAGTCCCCTTGGAAAATGCCTCTTCTAATGCTAACCTGTCCAAGTGTCTCGCCATTAATTGTTAACTGTGTACTCCACATACTCATTGCTTTTAAAATAAATATCTGAATGTTTTTGCTGACACCAGTTGTTCCTAAACATTTTAGTATCCATGTGTGAAGCAATGAATCGAAGGCTTTCTTGTAGTCAATCCATGCAACACTTAGATTGGTTTTTCTTCTCTTGCAATTTTCTAAAATCATTTTGTCAATCAGCAGCTGGTCTTTTTATGCCTCTGGTGTTTGGGCAATTTCCTTTCTGTTCAACTGGAAGCTGTTTGTTAGTTAATAAGTGTTGCATCACTTCATCTGCTATTATTCCAGTTAATAATTTGAACATGGTTGGCAGGCAGGTGATCGATCTACAATTACTTGGAACTGCACCTTTTGCTGGGTCTTTCATGATGAGATGAGTTTTCCCAGTTGTTAGCCATTGTTCAATATCACCTCCTTGCAAAATGTGATTGAACTGTTTTCATACTTTATTATGAAGGCTTGTTAGGTATTTAAGCCAAAAGCCATGCACAGTTCATCGTTGCCTGGAGCAGTCCAATTTTTAATTTTCTTTACTCTTTCACTTATTAATTCTGGTGTTAGTATTAGATCTTGCATTTGTTGGTTACATTTTTCGACCTCTTTCATCCAGCCTGCTTTTTTATTATAATCTATTGGATTGTCCCATAATTTCCCCCAGAATTGCACTGTTTCTTCTTTATTTGGTGTTTCTAGGTTTCTTGCAGTTTCTCCTTCTATGCTTTGGTAGAAACGTCTCTGATTCGACTGGAATTGGAGATTCTGCCTGTGTTGTGTGATTCTGGCTTCGTTTCTGCTAATCTTCTTTGACACTGCTGTTATTTGCTGCTTTATTATTTCCAGGACTTCTCTAATTTTCCTTGAATCTAGGTTGTATTTTTGGATCAGATACTGTTTGGTGTTTTCATTCTTCAGCTTCTTGTCTTTCATATCTTTCAATTTACTAGCAATAGCAATAGCAATAGCACTTACATTTATATACCGCTTTATAGCCAGAGCTCTCTAAGCGGTTTACAATGATGTAGCATATTGCCCCCAATATTCTGGGTACTCATTTACTAGCATCTGATCTGAGCCTAGAGATTTTATTTTCTAATCGAATCTTCCATTTAGGTGATGTACTGCTTTCTTTTTTTACAGGTCCATTGATCTTATATCCGAGCACTTGTGTTGTTATTGTTGCTGCACTGTACATTAGTTGGTTTGTTTCTTGCAAATTATTGGTTGTTATTTCTGCAAGTGCAGCATTGACATCTTTTAATGCCTGAGTAAGTTTTTTTTTGGCAACTGTTTTTAGAACTGGAAGTCGAACCCTGGTGGTTGTTTGGTTCATGTGCTCCGTTATGTTTTGCTTTAGTTCTTGTTGCTTTTCTGTTAAACGGCATTTGTGTTTTTGAGGTGAAGGCAAAGGGGAGGTTGCCTGGTTTTGATTTTGAAACAGTTCAGCAACTGTGGCATCCTCTATTTCCAACGCCTCCTCCACCTGCGCCTGAGCAACTGCTTCAATTGGTGGTAATTCTTCTTCCATATCTTGAGCCTGTGTTGCTCTTTGCAGTTCTTCCAGCTCTACTCCTGTGAATACTTTGTTTCTTATTATGAATCTTCTCTGGTCTGCTAGCCTTTGTTCTGTTATTTCTGTATCTGGATGCTTCTCTTTCCAAATGTGGTACATTCTTTTTAAATAACCTCTTCTAGTTGGACTAGACTTGTAATAGCAGATCATTATTTCCTTGTTGGCATTTTTCCAGTTAAGCGACATTTCTTCCAGTAACCTTGCAATCTCCAGCCCTGGTTGCTCAACTGAAGATCCTGAGTCCTGTTGCCCACTTGCCACCAGATGTCCAGGGACTCCAGCACCTGGTGCGGTCCTTGTTGACCCAGGTGACGACCGATCCAGTATAGATTTATTAAAGTTACGTCTCACCATATTGTTGATGGGAGAGGCACTCTTTGTCTGGCTCCTCTGGTGAGACCTGTCCAGTATGGTTGGACCTCTGGCATAGCTTTCACCTTCCTCAGAGCACGCAAGCCCCACAACCACGCCAAGGTAGTGCCTCACTGGGGGTTATTATTATTATTATTAGCTAAGCAGAGTCTGCCTTGGTTGCATATGAAAGGGAGACTAGAAGTGCAAGCACTGTAAGATATTCCCCTCAGGGGATGACGCCTCTCTGGGAAGAGCAGAAGGGATGACACCTCTCTGGGAAGAGCAGAAGGGATGACGCCTCTCTGGGAAGAGCAGAAGGTTTAAAGTTCTCTCCCTGGCATCTCCAAGATAGGGCTAACAGAGATTCCTGACTGCAACCTTGGAGAAGCCTCTGCCAGTCTGTGAAGACAATACTAGGCTAGATAGACCAATGGTCTGACTCAGTATATGGCAGCTTCCTATGTTCCTAGAAGCCTTGTTTTAGTTGCATAGCATTATACATCACAATTTACAATAGCATCATTAGCCAAGGCCTCTCCTATATCAGCATCCTATTTTGGACAACAATGATCTCTGATGAAAGCAAAATACAACTTTTCAGCTCCCTATTATTTCATCTCTCTTATCACATGGCAGGAGAGGGGGCTGTTTGTCAAAATGGCAGCTCTAAATGCCCACCAAATACTAGTTTAAACTCTTATTTGGAGCACTCTTCAAGTGGTCCTTTGGACAAACAGCCCCCTGCAAGCCATAAAGAACAGGTTGAGAGGATGCTGAAGGTTGCGAAAGATGTCACAATAGGCACATGTTCATCACATCCCCTTTTTAATTGCATGGGCCACACAGGTATCCTCTGAACTGGCCCTTTGGGTGTTGGGTTCTTCTCTCTGCAGGTATTTCTTTTAGATTTTGTTTTGTCCTGAAACTGTGGTGCTCTGTTATATTTAGTGGATTTTGCACTTGGTATAATTTAAACATTTCCTGGTGGATAAAAGAACATAGCCTTATTAAATTCTGCCTATATATCTGTTGACATATTGGACAGTTATATTTGAAAGTAATGGATGCATTTTGAAAAGTTCAGAACAATTGTTTTGCAAACTAAGGCTGAAATTCTGCTAGCATTATGTGGTAAGCTGCTATGTCTGTGTAAAACCGCCCTGAGCCATTTTTGGAAGGGCGGTATAGAAATTGAATTATTAATTAATAATCATTAATTAATTAATTAATATTAGGATTTTTGCTCTCCCTTTGATCTCCCATCCTATGCCCTTTTCAGAAACATGAAAGCATTAGTTTGCTATTTTCTTTTATTCAGACTATAGGAAAAGTAGTTCATAATCTACTTAAATTTATTTAATTCATATATATATATATATATATATGAAATTTCTTTGAATTGTAATATTGGGGTGTTTGTTTGTGTGTTTGTGTGTGTGTATACACACACACACCCCCCAATATTACAATTCAAAGAAAAAACCCAAATAAAAACAAACTTTTGATCAATGTCAATCCACAACATCAATCATTCTTAAACAAATACATCTTTCCAAACTTGAATAAACTGACAATCCCTTATCACCATAGTTTTTATTATTAAAAAATAATAATACATTGTGCCAAATCGTAAAGAGATAAAGATGGAATTATAGCTTTTCGAATATTTAAAAAATATGTTGATTTTTCAGATGTTGCTATATACCAGGCATCCCCAAACTGCGGCCCTCCAGATGTTGCTGAACTACAACTTCCAGCATACCCAGCCACAAAAAATTATCTCTAGGGATGCTGGGAGTTGTAGTTCAGCAACATCTGGAGGGCCGCAGTTTGGGGATGCCTGCTATATACCAAAGTTGATTATACCAATCCTCTAAATATACAATATTTTATTGCCACCCTGTATGTAATGCAAATTAACAGAGCATGGAAGTAATCACTAGGAAGACAGAGAGCAGTCCCTTGAGCAATTTAAAATTTTAATACTGGGTTTTAAATGTGTTAAATATTTTTTTAATGTTTTCAATGTTTTTCATTGTAAGCCGCCCAGAAACACAGGTTCTAGGCAGTATAGAAATATTTTAAATAAAATAAATAAAATTTAAATTAAAAAATAAATTTCATATTGTATTGATAAGCAAACTATTTGTGATAACTACTGCAGATGTAATCAAACTTGCTAGGAGAAATTATATTTGTACCATTAAAATAAAATTCCTCCTTGTTAAAGAGCAACTTAACACACAATAAGAAGGTTGATCTGAGAAAAAGAGTTCCTGTTTGAAACCCTATAATGGAAGAAGTGCAAGTGCAGTCATTAGAAACAAGAAGAAATCTTTTCTTTATGTGTGTGTGTTTTTAATTTCACTCATAGTAAGACATCAAAAATAGCAATACACTGAACTATGCAAATGCTTGGCTACAATAAAAGCTATTAAATGCAGTCAAGTTATATCAGGAGTTTGTGTTAATCAGACTATCAGAAACATTTTACAATACAGTCTGTCAACACCATCCTCCATTTATTTTCATTATTCAGTCCTCAATCTGTGGCAGTACGCTGCACACCGAATACATATTTCAGATTTGAACTTTAATAAACCTCTCCCATTGCTATAGGAAAAACAGATATAATTCAAGGAACAAACATATTGTCACAGTTCCATTATAAAGATGAGGCTGGGACTGTGATTAACAATGTGATGTCCAGAGAGAAGAGGTTTATCTGTTCTTGTTTACCTGCCACATCCCAGCTACACAATATACGAACAAGTTGCGCACCTGTAACTATTGATCTGGAAGCAATCCGTTGCAGTCGTAAGAGTGGGTTCTGTGCCTATGCAGGGCCATTCAGGCAGAATTGACTAGCTCCTTGAAGCACTTAGCCCTGCCCCTGAACATGGTACACTTCGTTGGTTTGGGCAGGCTAGCGTTTCTCACCTCAGTTCCAGTTGAATGCAATCATTGTATGGAAACAGACCACAGTACAATAAGTTAAGTTGCCTGAAATACTCTCGTAAACATGTTTTTTCACTTTGTATAGGGGATAACAATGCCAAATGCTTAAAGTTCGCTCACCCACCGAGTTGAAGTTATGGCCAACAGGAATTCTGTCTTCAGTGTCACAGATTTAGGAACGGCCATGGCCATGGGCTCAAAGGGAGATTCCATCAGAGCTGATAGAACAAGGGACAGGTTCCATTGCTCAGCAGGTCATCGGATAGGCAGATAAAGGTTGTTTAAGACCTTTCAGGAATCTTTTTTACTCTGGATGAGAGAAAACTGTCTTTCCATCCAATCCAGGATGATGAGCAGAAATAGCAGCCAAATGGAAACACTGGCCAATTTCTGTTGCTTCAGGTTCCTAAGCTATAGCAAAACGGAGTGAATAATAGCAACCTAAGATGGGAAGGCATGCTTCTGTGCATACATCCTGTACTGCTTCCATTTGTTATTGTAGTTAACCAGTGTAGACTTCTTCCTGTCATTGAGAAGGATGTAATTTAACAGCCTATCCTCGAAGCAGTCAAGTTGAGGGTTTTCAGGTAGGGATGGTGGAGCCTTCTGCCCTCCTGTAACAGAAGATCCTCTCGTTGAGGCAACTGTCTGTGGCAACCCTTCAACAGTCTGAGTGCTTGCTGAAACCAGGGCTGTCGCGGCCACCATGGACCAATCAATATGCAATTTGCGGATTCTTGCAGGACCTTTTCCAGCACCCTGTTTAACAGAGAGTGTGGAGAAATGCATAGAAACCTATGACCCCAACGGTATTGGAAGGCATCGCCTCTGGAGTTGTGGCTGATGCCGGCCCTTGAACAGTACTGGGAGCACTTCTTTGTAGAGACTGCGAGCAAGCTGATGTCTGGGGTCCCCTAGACTCTGAACAGCGACTGGAGATATGTCAGATTGAGCTCTCATATATTTTGTTGTAGATAAAGGCTCGACCTGCTGAGACGGCTCTGCCAAGGTGTTGTCTACACCCTTGATGTGAATGGCGGTCAGCATCATCCGTTGAACTATGGCCCAATTCCAAATTTGTAGGCTCAGCATGCAAGGAGAGTGGGGCACACATACACCCCGCCCGTGGTTCAGATATGCAGTCACCATGGTGTTGTCTAGGATCTGGAGAACCTTGCCAGTCAGAGAGGGCTGGAAGGACTTGAGCGCCTGAAAGACTGTCAACAGTTCTTAAAAGTTTATGTGCAGTTGGTGCTGGTGTGGAAACCATTGTCCTTGTGCTTTGAGTTCCCTGCAAGGGGCTACCCAGCCCTTTAGGGAAGCGTCCATTGTGACCTTGGTGGCTGGTTGGGAAACCTAGAAGGAGACCCTTGATAGCATGTTGACTTCCTTGGTCCACCACTGGAGGGAAAGCAGGATCGGGTATGGGATTATCAGTAGCATGCGAAGGCTGTCTACATTTGGCTGGAATACAGAGAGAAATCAGAGCTGAAGACAAAGCAGTTGAAGCTTGGTGAACTGTACAGTGGAAGTGCACGAAGCCATAAGGCCCAACAGTTTTTGTACCCTGTGTCCTTTCTGTTTGGGTTGGGCCACGAAGGCGGCTCTCAGAGTCTTAATGAGCAAGAAACATTCCTCTGGCAGAATTCCTCTGGTGTATACATTGTGCTTGTTCATCGAAGACCACTCTGATGTAGTCTGTGTGCATCACTGGCTGGAGCCTGGACTTTGCCCAACTGACCTGGACACCGAGATTCTTGAGCAAGCTCAGGACCATCGAGACCTGTGAAGCTAACTGTTCTTTGCTTCTTCCTGCCAGGAGCCAGTCGTTGAGAAATGGAAAAATCGTCAGCCCCAGTGACCAAAGGTGCTCTATGATCATGGCCATACATTTTGTAAACACACAAGGAGCCGTTGCCAGACCAAACTGAAGCACATTATACTGGTAGATCTGGTGCCCCACCATGAACCAGAGATATTGACTGTGGATGAGCTGGATCCTGATATGGAAGTATGCGTCTCGGAGATCTAAAGTTACAAACCACTCCTCTCCGTGAAGAAGAGGAAGGATGCTCAGCAATGTCACCATATGAAACTTGCACAGATCCATGTAATGGTTCAGCCATTGTAGATCTATGATTGGACGTAGGCCGCCATCCCGCTTGGGGACTTGGAAATAGTGGGAGTACAATCTCCATCATTGATCTGTCTACCGAACAGGCAATATCGCACCCTTATCCAAAAGAGTTCGGGCATTATCAGAACATTATCAGAGGAGAAGCAGGTATGTACTTGATCCCATTGAACAAGGGCAGGACCACGAATTCTATTGTATAGCCCATCTGGACTATCCGAAGGCCCAACAGTCCAATGTTATGTTGTGCCATGCTAAGGCATGACTTGCCAGCCTGATATTGGGGACGGCTATGATGGAAGGTATGGGGAGCGTTGATGGTAGTAGCTCCTGGACGAGGTGACTTGGTGGACTGATCTCGTGATCAAACATGTTGCTTGACTGACTCAGGTGCGGTCCTTGTGAGGATCTGGACTTCTGGCCAAACGACTTCCTATTGAAGCTTGGTAAGACTTGCGGAAGTCCCACTTGTCAGACTGCCTGTAGGAGTATTGCCTCCTGCCATAGGTATGGTATTTAGAAGAGTAAGCTTGTGAGAGAGCCGTAAAAGTCTTAGCAGTAAACTTAGATTTTTTGATGCTCCATCGTGGAGTCTGTGGTCTCAAAGAGGCCATTTCTTTCAAAAGGAAGGTTTTCCACTTGCTCCTTCATGTCCAGTTAAAGAGCAGTGCATCTCAGCCATGTGTGCCGTCTCAGAGAAACAGCAGCTGCGAGAGCGCATGACTTGGTTTCTGCCAGATGTTTGGCATTGCTAAGTTGCTGTCTGATGAGAAGAGTCACTTCTGCATGGACGTCATTAAACCTAGTCAGAAATTCTTCTGCAGACAGGTCAGCCTGTTCAGTGAAGAGGCTGACCCACAGAGAATGGGTATACTTGGTGAAACAGGTGGTGCAATTCACAATCTTCAGTGCGAGACAAGAGGTGGAGTAAACCTTCTGACTCCACATGTTGAGTTTGCGGCCCTTTTTGTCCCCAGGAGTCATGTGTGTCCTGCCAGTTTTTGAGGAAGAAGAGGAAGAGGCACAATTAACCACCACAGAGTTGGAGGATGGGTGCTTCAACAACAACAAAAAGCCATTTCCCTCCTCCTGGATATGATATAGGTACTTCAAACATTTAGAAGTTAGGGCGGACGTTTGAAGGACTTCCCATACGGATCTGGCGGCTTTGGAAATCACTAGGAGCATGGGTACATGTACAGGTTGAGTGGTAGCAGCAGAGTTGAAGAAATTATAGACAGCATCATCAACATCCTTTAGGGCACTGTATTTCTTGTCTGGTGGGAGAAAGTTAAGCAAATCTTACACACAGATGTGTTATGCTCCTCTCCCAAACATAGAAGGCAAAGTTTGTGGTCCTCCGCTGAGGGATGTTTAGTATTACAGTGGAGACAGCGTTTGAAAGACTTCTTTTTATTCATAGCAAACAAGTATAGAAAAAGGGATACCCAAGCACTTAGAGGAGGAGCCAGGAAGAACAGTCCAACAAGCAGTAGTTGTAGCCTAAAGTTCCATCCATTTGTCACAAAATAATAAAGTCTCTTTAAAAAAAAATAGATGTTAAGAATTTAAGCAATCAGTTTGCTTTTTCCACAGAAGAAACTGTTCCTAACCAAGGAGCTCACTGTCCAAGGTTCTGACACAATGGTGGTTAGAAAGGAACTGAGGAGAAAACTGCTAGCCTGCCCAAACCAACAACCGCACCACGTGCAGGGAACAGGGCTAAGTGCTTCGATAAGCTAGTCAATTCTGCCCGAATGATTCCACACAGGCACAGAACCCACTCTTATTACTGCAACGGATCACGATCCAGATAACTATGTTATCAAATTAGACATCTCTGAATGCACTCTTCTACTTATCCCTGCTTTACCATGGTTTAGCAAACATATCATATGGTTCAGAAGAGAGGGTTGACTCTGTAAGCAGACACGAGAAACTCAAATAACCAATGTCACTGCTCTCTCAATTGACCAGAGAGGTGTCTTAAATTTATAAACAGGAAGAGTACAAGCCTTGCCAGGAATGCCTTATTTTTCATTTTCCTCCGCTGTCTCCTGTATCAACCTACTTTGCTTCATTAGCACTATTGAAACCATAGGCTGGTAAGCAACAAAGCATTAAGGCTCAAAGACAATTAGAAATGTTTTTGGATATGAAAGCTTTTAAAATGAGCGAGAAATATAATCATACTAGACATCGTATGAATTGTGTTATAAAGAGCTTCCATTTAACTACTGTAATTCTAGATGCCTGGTTAGCTTAGCTTAAGTGTTACTGCAAAGGTTTGTAAAGACATATTTATCTCTCAGGATTGCACAGTCCTTTTTTAGGACAAAGGAGCGAAACTACTTCCATTTAAGAAAGGACTCTTTTTGATACAACCCAAAATATCTAAGGCCAAACCAGTATAGTACAACCCACACCCAAATAATTTAGAAAATTCTGTCCTGAAACACAACCAAAACAGCGCTATCAGTCCTGGGACACCTTTTTACAGAAACACCTGGAAATCTAATAAAATGGAAATTCTGTTTCACACAAAAAACCAACAAAACATATATGGGCATCTATCTAACCAAAGTAAATGACGAAGTACGTATAACCCTTTCTCTTTGTATCTTTTTCCTGGTGAAAACTGCCTCCAAAAACTTCAATTTGCCCATTTTTTGTTTTTGTTTTTTAAACTGGACCAACACTAGTTTCAATAAGTAATTTTCATCATTCAGACAGTGTAGGGCAAAGAGTCAGAGCCCTCTCTACTATATGGGTCTCAAGCCCTAGAACTGTTATCTGAAAATCTTTAAACAAGTTAAATAGATTGTCAGGATCTCCATCCCAAGGGGTCAACAAATGGGTGCATAGAGTTCTAGCAATGACCAAGGGACATGGTCTGTATGATCAAAAAAAGCAGATCTTTTTTTTATTATTATTATTTAGCATATTTCTATACTGCCCAAAATGCAAGTTCTCTGGGCACAAGTTCTCAGTGATCTATTGCTAAACACAGGGGAGGCAAATTAACTGGTTAGGGCTTCAGCCTGAAGGCTTCAACCTAGTTCTTTTAGTTTGCCAGGTAACTCATTCCTCCACAGCCCTTCAATACACATCTTCTGAACAGCCTTAGTGGGAGTTTCTTGAATAGTTTTTCTTCAAGTGCCTTATGGCCTCCCGGCAATCTCCCTCTGAACACCAAGGTCCACATCTACCAGCCCCAGCTCTCTCACACATCCTATACACAGCAGCAGGATACCCATGTCTGGCAGGCCCAACCCCGATCTGCTCCATTCTGCTCCAGGTGTGCTGCACTTAGAGAGCAAGGATCTCTGAGTCTTAGCACCCTATCCCTCTACTGGGGCAGCACCAGGCTGTCATTACCATGAGAGCCACAGACAACCTAAGGCAAAACACAGTGTTAGAGATGCCCTCCTGTGCTCCTTCAATGCTGTAAGTAGATAACAGTGATGGTATCTTGGGGGTCCATGGCCCTGTGGAGGCCATAGGGCAGTTTGCCCCTCCTTTCTGCACCTGTTATTTTGTCATGTGGCATTCCCATCTCATCCAGTGTAGGCCTTGCACATCTCCATTATGATGTGTCATTTGGCCTTGAGAACTAGCACTAAAAATAGTTTCCTGTGGTAATTTAAACTCGGGAATACTGAATAAACAATTTTAATCTCATAATCTGTGAGGCTATTGTACAAGTAGCTCTTTAGCTGCATTCTTATTGTAAAAAGATTGTCCTTGAAAACACAGTCACCCTCCTACTTGTGGAAAAGAACTGCATCAACCACTGAAAAATCCCAACAATTAGTTCCTCTATGATGCAATCAAGAATTTTCTAGAAGCATTTGAAGATTCTTTTATTTTGACTCATCTATATGGTATTAATAATCCTGGTATGGAGGCTTTAGGGAGTTTCCTGATTGGTACCTTAATTCTAAACATTTGCACTCGTGTATTTGCTTTGTGATGTTATATGCTCATATGCATCTTTGAATCAACTAATTAGTACAGCTGAAATCAGCAGGACTAAATTGTTAACGCCAAGAATTATAGTTTAACTGATATGAAAATCCTAGCCTTTGTTAGCAGTCTTTACTTGGGCTTCTAGTTTGAAAAAAGCTTCTTGTTTCAGATCTGAGCATGTTTTCAAGATTTCAATCAAGACTGTATCTCCTTTAAAAGTAGAGAGCCTTCTACTACATTTATTGAATAAAACATAAGTTTTAAAATAGTTTATTTCAACCAACTGAAAATGCAATCAGAAGTCCTTATTGTGTTTAATGATTTACTCCCAGTTAAGTGTGAACAGGACTACAGGTTTAGAGTAGGGTTTTTTTCTAGCCTATATCTCATGTTTATTACATAGACAACATGCATGTCAGAATCCTTTATGTACCTCTGATATCATCACCTGCATCCTCTTACCTACTAAACCTACTCTTACCTCTTACCTACACACTCACCTTGGTGGTAAAGCAGCTGTGACCATAGCTGGAGAAATCAGTTCTGACTTTGGTTACCCATGCACTGCTTTCACCCAGAATGGATTACTGTAATGCACTCAATGTGGGATTTGTCTTTGAAGATAGCTCAGAATGCTTCTGTCAAGAGGCTTGTGGGCACTGGTTGCTACACAAGCTTTATACCTATCTTGCAGCAGCTTCATTGGTTGCCAGTTGGCTTCCAGGAAACATTAAAAGTGCTGGTTTTTACCTACAAAGCCCTACATAGCTTGAGACTGAGATATCTATGTGACATCATTTATATATGAATCTGCCAGGGTTCTTCCTTACTATACTGCCCAAAACCTGAGAGAACTTGTGTTTTGGGTGCTATGAAAATGTGCTAAATAAATAAATATTCACAAGCCCTGCTCTCAGCCTCTCTGACACAGATCTGATTGGCAGGGACAGGATAGGAGCTTTTCAATAGTAGCCTTCTATCTTTACTGTGCCCTCCCCGAGGAACTTCCCCAATCTCCTTCTGCCCTACCCAAAAGGCATTTTAAATCCGGTTTTAAATATAGGACTTGACTGCTTTCTTGACACATGAAAGGATATTTGAAGGCACCTGTTACCACCAGCTGAATACTTATATTAACTTCACAAAAAGTGACCCATCTTTTGGCTCTGTATAATTCTGTAACCTACAAAGTTATCTGTTTTATTATTTCTGATCCTGTTTTCATCCTTCGAGCATTTTGCCATCAAAACAAGAGTGATAACTCTGATATTTATTTGATATATCTTCATCATCTCCTCTGGCCAAGTTGAAGCCCCACTTCCCGGTGCCTGAGATGATACAGCGAGATGCCACGCTCCATCACCAGAACAGGCTGTGGCCCAAACCTCACTATTCAGTTAACTGGTCTCCCCACCAGCAGCATGCAAATTTCTACTACTCCCACCCAGATGTACTCTCACGCATATGCACACCAGTGTTCCCATTCCCAGCCTCTCTCTTTCTCCCACCTTCTCTTTATCTGGCAGCAGCCAGTCACCTGAATTGCCACTCTTGTTCCCACTCTCCCTGCCTTTTGGAAAGACAGAGCATGGGGAATAGTGCAGAAGCAAGCATTCTACTTTGATCCCTGCACCTACCTTGTAGGGAGGAAAGAACAAGTGGGAGGAGGAAGAGCAATGCAGTAGCACGTGGAGCACCAATGCTACCACCATCAACAGGTAGGAGACCTGCTTGCTTAACAGGGTTGTTGGTAAAGCAGACAACTGGATGTGGGGCAAGCAGCTCAATCTGCTACTTTATCATCAGGTTAGTCAGATATTTCTAATCTAAAATTATGTTAATGCCCACTATGGTAATAGTCATGAACAAAGGGAACAACTTCTAGTTCAACCTGTATGTTCCACATATTCCTTTTATTAGCATGCAAGCATCATATATGATTGATTCCCTCACCTAGGAAAAAAATTCATTTCAACTATGATGCTCATACATCCTTACTCTCTTATCCAGTATATTTCTGTTTCTAGAAGGACCCATCTTTTAAAAAGACAGTTTCAAAGTTTAAATCACCCTATGGTTACATTTAGACAATATACATCCAACTTTCTTTTTCACCAAGAAAGAGTAAATCAAAATTAAAAAATCAGACCCACAGCATGGATTTATCTACACTCAGGTTTATCAGTGTAGATATTTATTTTTCGGCAAGCAGTTTCTTGCTCCAAAAGATGGCAGCTAATGTCAAAATGCAGGAAACTAGTTAATTTAAAAAGCAACTTGATGACTTTCCAGATAGGTTTCTCTCAAGCTTCCTCAAGTAATCAATTGCTAATAATTTCAACACAATGGTGTAAAGTTATGGCTTGACTTTTCTGTAATGAGACTTTACCTGTCATTAATAATCCAGTTCAGACAGAGATTGAGGGAAGTAAGGTTTCTGCATCTCTTTACTATTTCCATCACTGTTTCATTATCCAGTTCTGTGATATGACGTAGATCCAAGCTGGAAAGGTTTCTTAGCTATTAAGATAAATACAATGGTAAGTAATTTATATATCAGTATTGAACTATTTATAGAATTATTTGCAAATTTCATCTACTTGAACACTGTCTTGTGAAAATTAAACTTCTCTGCTTATTCCAAGAGAAAGATGAAGAAACAATTTGCATTTCAATAGGAGATTTAAACTCTAGCTGAATTTAAAACTTGCTTTACATTTTAAAGTATTTCAAACATTCTTTTTAACAAATAAACTGAATGTAAAATATTTCATAGCCTATGTTTTACACTTCTGAAATGAAAACACCAATTAAAATGTCCTCATGAAAATGTTAAATACTCTTTCAGCAGTCTGTTCCAACAGGAATGATACATGGCAATTAAAAAAACCTTGACATATTTACTATATGAAAAAACCACTTTGCTCACATCTAATCACTGTATTCAGAGGGCTGATTTACAGAAGAATCATATGATACAGTCCTCTTAAGACTATTCCATTTCAGAAAAAAGATGGAGAATGCATGTCTGAATGCAACCCCAACTAGCACATCTGGAAGACGGCTAGGCTGCAATTTTTCACATTGAAATGGCTTTCTGTAGACAGGGAGTGGGGGGGGGGGGGTTGTGTGTGTTTTAATGTAGAGAAACAAAGTTTTGAGGCAATTTTTCTGCCAGGCAGCAGTAACTATGATGCTGAAGAGCCTTAGTTTCAGACTGAAACTGTCTGTTATGGTACCAAAAGGCAGACAATCCATTTTAAAAATGTTGGGCATAGACACGTGGACAAATTTGTTGGTACCCTTACAACTCATTGAAAAAGTGTTTTATGCCTCCTGAAAAGCGATTAAATGAACAGCAATTGTCCCATGTATACCTGCATGCCTTTGATATATAATCGAGTAAAGCAAAGCAAATGTGAAAAGAGATAAAGTATTGCTTATTCTACAAAGATATTCTAAAGTGGCCTGGACACCTTTGTTGGTACCCCTAGAAAAGATCATAAATAATTGGATTAGAGTGATTTTTCAAATTAGCTGTTTTCATTCATTAGTATCACACATGTCTCCAATCGTGCGATCAGTCATTCAGCCTACTGAAATGGAGAAAAGTAGTCACTCTGCTGTTTGGTATCATCGTGTGTCCCACAATGAACATGGACTAGAGAAAGCTAAGGAGAGAGTTGTCTGAGGAGATCATAAAGAAAATGATAGACAAGCATGTTAAAGGCAAAGGCTATAAGACCATCTCCAAGCAGTTTGACGTTCCTGTGACAACAGTTGCAAATATTATTAAGAAGTTCAAAGTCCATGGGACTGTAGCCAACTGGATGCAGCCGCAAGAGGAAAACCAACCCCAGAATGGGCAGAAGGATAGTGAGAATGGTAGACAAAAAGCCAAGGACAACGTCCAAAGAGATACAAGCTGAACTCCAAGATCAAGGTCCATCAGTGTTTGATCGCACCATCCGTCGCTTTTTGAGTGACAGTGGTCTCAATGGAAGAAGACCCAGGAGGACTCCACTGTTGAAAGAAAAACATTAAAAAGACAGACTGAAATTTGCTAAAATGCATATTGATAAGCCACAATGCTTCTGGGACAATGTCCTTTGGACAGATGAGACAAAACTGGATCTTTTGGGCAAGTCACATCAGTTCTATGTCCACAGATGAAAAAATAAAGCTTTCAAAGAAAAGAACACCATACCTACTGTAAAACATGGAGGAGGCTCGGTTATGTTTTGGGGCTGCGTCTGGCACGGGGTGCCTTGAGTCTGTGCAGGGAACAATGAAATCTCAAGACTATCAAGACATTCTGGAGCGAAAAGTACTGCCCAGTGTCGGAAAGCTCTGTCTTAGTCGCAGGTCATGGATCCTCCAACAGGATAATGACTGAAAACACAGAGCTAAAATTACCCAAGAATGGCTAAGAACAAAACATTGGACTATTCTGAAGTGGCCTTCTATGAGCCCTGATTTGAATTCTATTGAACATCTATGGAAAGAACTGAAACATGCATTCTGGAGAAGGAACCCTTCAAACCTGACACAGCTGGAGCAGTTTGCTCACTATTGCCTCTAAAGGTTGTGCAACAAAATATTAGGTTAAGGGTCCCATCATTTTTGTCCATGCCATTTTCATTTGTGCTATTATTTGAAATATTCTGTTGCATCAAAACTCTAAAGCAAAGTCTGATTTTTGTTAGATGCGGAATAAACAATGATAGGTGCCAATTACTTTTGTCAGTTTCAAGTTATTTCAGTGACAATTGTGGGTTCTTCTTTTTTCATGGAGGGGTACCAACACATTTGTCCACATGTGTATTCGATCTCAAAGCTATAAACACAGAATTAATGGGAAGTTACATTAATCTAAACTGAACTTGAGATTTAAATCAAAAGCTGTACACAATTTGAAAGCTACACTTTGAAACCAGAACCAGTGTAAGACAATAAAGAATTATCTTGCATAAGCAATGCAAAACAAACAATAACATTGTAGGACATACAGAGGTAAATCTCAAATGTATCCAGCAAACCATATTAGCAGTAACACAAAAATATTAGATAACATCATTTTACATAAAAGTTTGTAATACAAAATGGACTTCTTTTGAGAAATGTCAATAGTGCAGTGACCAAATCTTGCAAAGACTAGCCGTTACCCAGCCAGAGGGCCTCCTTTCCCTCAGGGTTCCAGGAACATTCCCTTGTTCAATTGCAGCTATGCTCCTTATTCCAAGCCTAATCTGAACTCAACCACTGCAGCCAGGAATCTTTCTCAACCCTCTCTTGGAGAAGCCAGGGGGGAGAAATTTAAACCTCTTGATCTTCCCAGTGAGGCTCCATCCCCTGAGGGGAATATCTTACAGTGCTCACACTTCTAGTCTCCCATTCATATGCAACCAGGGCACACCCTGCTTAGCTAAAGTCGTACTTGCTACCACAAGACCAGCTCTCCTCTCCTTTTTGTAGGATTATTTATTTATTTATTTATTATTTTAACATGGAGAGACACTTCACACGTGTAATGAACAAACAAATGGACATAGTTTTGAGATTGGGGAAGCTAAGTTGGAAAAAAAAATGCTTGATATAATTCTGGCCATGCAGTCAATTCAGTTATAGTGTAAAGAGGTCTTCTCAGCAATATAAACTAATGGAGAGAGAGAAATAAAACTCTTTCATGCATGTGTAGCCCAAATACATATTCTTTCTTCAGATGTCAGCCATCAGCTCTAGACATTGTCTTCAGGCATCAAAATACAGGTGGACCTCGATCCAGTTCTGCTATTTGAGGTTTCGTGCATCCACAATCCACAAATAGCCATCCAAGCTAGGCATATGCAGGTGTACAAAGGGTTAATACCCACATATCTGCAGTTGCTAGGTGGCTGGGAAATGACCTCCGGTGTCGTTTCCAGCCACCATTTTTACACAAAATGGTGGCTGGAAACGACACCGGAGGTCATTTCCCAGCCACCTAGCAACTGCAGATATGTGGGTATATATGTGGGACTTGCATTTTGAGCAGTATAAAAATATGTTAAATAAAATAAATAAAATAAATCAAAGAGCCATTTTGTGGTTCATCTGTTGAAGGGGGCAGATTCCTCCCCCCCCCCAGTTTTTGCTGGAAAACTGGGGGGACAGTGCTGGACAGATGGAGACCTGTAGAGCACAGTACGGCACACACGTTCAAGTAATTTTTCCTTTTTTTCACTGTTTTTTGGACTTGCTCGCCCCCCACAGCAAACTAACCCGCCAGTAAATGTTCCCTGTAATAGGAATTCCCAGATGTTGTTGACTACAACTCCTCAAATGCTCAGCCAAAGGCCATTGCAGATGGGAATGCTGCGAGCTGTAGTCAACAACATCTAAGAATCCCTGTTACAGGGAACACTGCCCCCAATTCCCATAGTTGAAATTATTCCTTATCCATGGTTTCATTACTCACGGTTGTAGGCGAGGAACAGAACCCCCATGAACAACAAGGTATGCCTGTATGATCTTTCTTCCATCTCTGAGTTGCTACATATTCCTTATTCCTTGATACATACTCTTAACCAGTGCTGATGGTATCAGACAGGTGTGCTCAAAAGCTTATCAAAGTTATGTCTGAATTAAGTTTGAATAGCATTAATACACTGAGATATTTAGAGTATTTGTTTTAAAATACCTCCTCTACATTTCCTTATTTATACCCCTGCTTTTATTATTAAAACACTCATTTCTGCTTACAAAAATTAAGATATAACACAATCATCAATAAAAATGAAACAATACATACAAGAGGCATATAATACAAACCATACAAAATATACAAGGCAGCTTAAAGGCCTGCTGGAAAAAAATTAACAGAGAAAGGGTACTATGAAGCTCCCTAAGATGTGAGTTCCAGCGTTTGGGCATAATGAGAGTGAAGGCTGTCTCCCACATCCCAAGTAGATGACCATCAGATCTAGGTGGGACATAAAGTCCCATATATGGGACATAAAGAAGGGCCTCTCCAGAAAATCTAACCATTTGGACAAGTTTATATTACTTCTTCTCAAGAACGGCCTCCAACAGGACAAGTATGTGTTGTGGAAAATATATAATTTCTGTTACTTCTTCTCAAATATGGTAATCGTGTAATACTATCCTTATTGAAACTGTCTACAGGAAACCTTGTTACTTAGTGCACTTACATTGGTGAGGTGTATGACTCCTTTAGATGTAACAGAACATCCCATGAATCCAACATACTGCAGCTCAGGACAGTGTTCAGCAAATGCTTTAACAGATTGATCTGTCACCTGTATAGAAAAAGAAAAAAGCAATTTAAGGTGACACTGAATACTCCAGTACAGTGAAGTCTAGGAGGCATTCTGCAGTCTTGTTAAGTTCAATAGTTCCTTTTGTCTTAACAGCATGAGGCAGAAAGTAAAAAGTGTGCCTAAAAGGTCTTTGGGTAAGAAAGAACAAGATGAAAAATATCCCTCTTCCTCTCCCCCAGCAAATAAAGCAAGTATCAGATGAGAACAAAAATATAAGTATTGAATGCATCTACGGGGTTAAAAAAATCTATTTTAAGTATCATTTTTGTTAAATGCAGTTTAATTTGTTAATTTTTTTTGTTAAATACCAACTTAAATTAAAATAATAACCCAAGGGTGCATCTGTTCACCTAAGTATTCAGGGAGTATGTGACAAAGTTATATTTTGACTAGTTTTAGCTAGTTTTTTTAATTTCAAAACATTCTAAAAGCAATGCACACGTTTCCCCCAAAGCGTACAATTCAATTTCTCAGGCAAGTAGAACAAGAGTACTGCATATAGCCTCTGCACGAGACTAATATTGAAATGGTATAATTTTGTTCTTCAAATATTGGTTCTGTCAAATATACGTGTGTACTGTTAATTTTGTTAAATAGCCATATACTTATGTTTAAACTTTATTTATATCACTGTTTATGCATGTGGCAAGATGTAGTATCTAAATATTCCAATACCTCCAATATCTTCAAGGAAAACACCTGTTTCCCTGGAACATTGTTGTAAAGATAATTATGGATTAGCTCCAAAGAACAATGCACAGAAGGAAAACAGCTAGAAGTATTCTGCAAGCACTTGAGCATAAGCTTATGAAATAAGGACATCAAGTAAGTTCTTGCACAAGTCAAAGACACCTGTATTTCACATTGCTCAAGAAATACTCTTGTGCTGATATAAAACACCACTTCTGTGAGAGGAGCAGCCTTTCATAAGCATAACTGAACTTTTGGGTTCAACCTATTATCTTGCAGCTTCCCCCATAATTTAGAGATGCTGCCAAACAAACCAGTCTGAAATATGTGTTCAGGGGACATTGCAAAAGTAATAAAGAAATTTAATATATCAAAATTTTCACATCCTGAAGACAGTAAAAGTGGCACCTTAATACCAACAGTCATAATATTTGCAGGTTTCTGGCTAGCAGTATACTGAAATATTCTAGATCATCGCCATCTGAAAGGCAGCAAAAAACAAAAAACAAAAAAACACCTCCCAAAAAACCAACATACATCTGGATGCAACAACAGACTGTAAGTTCTTTCCTAATACTGTCAAGAGATAATTCACTGTTGACTCATTGCAATATTAAAGTAAAACAAAGCAGCAGCAGAACTTTTGAGAACTGAGACTGCAGCAAAGAGAAAATGCTTGGACTTTTTATACTCAGAGAGGCAGTTACAATATATAGGTTTCACTGGGAAAAGTTGAAGCAAAGAGAATAAGAGGACGACCAGCAGCAAGGTGGATGGGCTTGATTATGGCAGCAATGAATGCACCACCGAGATACCTTAAAGGACAAGTTGAAGACAGATCATCCTGGACAGATCATCCTATTCTTAATCGAGCCTTTAACATCTTAGTGTTCAGTTAAGACCTTCAGCCACCTAGGGCAAACTCCTCTGCCCCAATACAGAAAACCTTACTAGCAAAATTATTATTCAATTTGTTATAGTCTCTTTGCAATCTAACAAGAACTGTTTGCAACAATATGCCTCTAAGCAACATTACTTTGATGCTACACTTGCAAGAATGCATTCAATAAGAAAATATGGGGAGCAGCAGTGTAAGTACAAGCCATTTCCCCCACCCCCTTGCTGCAGCCCCCCCCAACCCATTACTATGGGTCAAGAGACCCTTGTAAAGAGCACAAATGCACTGTGTGTCTGCCCAGATTCTGGGGATTCCCTTTCCTCATGCAGCATCACCACAATATAGGTATGTCGTGGAGATAATGTAAATTATTACTCATTAACAACTTAATAGATTACTGCTATTGAAACAAACAAACTCTAACCTAAGAGCAACTCACCACACTCAGCCATGTACGACCTGGCTAAATCAATCCAAATTGAGCAAAGAATATACTATACTTTTGCTAAAAATGAACCCTTGTCAATGAGGGCACAGATAATCACAACTAATCACTTTACAAATGTCCATTAGTGTTCACTGAAGAATCTGTAATAATTTGATTGCCTGTTTGACCTTCACTGACTTTATTTCATTCTGCCTTGCATTATGTTAGCCTTGCTTTGAAAAAGTCATATAAGCTGATGAAAAGAGATTTATAAGCTATGCACAAAAGCACTGTAAGGGGAAAGACATCAGCCTGGAACTAATGGTACAGATATTAGACACCCAATAAAAAAAATCTATCATGAGTATGGCCATTTTCCTTAAGTATATTTGACTAGTTTGTTATTGCAACTTTGGATTACATTATTGAAACTCAGTATTCTGGAGATTGAACTTTTTCTTTTCTCTCCCCCCCCCCCTTTCCCCCAATTTTACTGAAACATAAGCAAAAGAAAAGAAAAAGAGATTGAACTTTTTCGTTCTGTGTATTAGTTACCCAAAAGAACTTTGATTAAGTAAATGTAATGGTATAGACCAAGATAGCTTTTGAAATAATCTATAAGCAATGAGGTGAAATAAGCATTTCCTCAGGATACCGCTGTTCAATTACTATCTTGAAAAGATGGTAGTGCAAAATATGACTGTTTCATCACGTACAGAAACTACTAAAAATCTCCCCCCACCAAAAAAAAGATTCTTATATCCAGCCAGTAAGAAGACAGATTGCTTACCTGTAACAGTAGTTATTCTAATGGCCCGTTGTCAATTCACATTCTAGGTGTCTGTGCACGTGCAGAACTCATCTCGGAACCTTCCAGACCTAAAAAAAAATCCTTTGGCAGAAGCCCCAGCCGTTTTTAGCTCGTCTATTCACTCTGCTTGAAGAACAGAAAAAGAATAGAACTTGTCTATTCACTCTGCTTCCTGCCTCTTACCTCAGTAACTGACCGCCACAATGCACCTGTACAGGTGACTGTTACAGTGGGGAGAAGGAAGGATCATGTGAATGAACAAAGGGCCACTAGAAGAACTACCGTTACAGGTAAGCAACCTGACTTTCTTCATAGTGGCCATTGTCATTCACAATCTAGGCCAGTGGTTCCCAAACTAGGAGTGCTCTGTGGCACAGAGGGGCAAGTCTGGGCAAGGGTTGGTAGAAATGAAGATGGTCTAACAGATCCAGTGTAGTCGGCAAATGATAGCCTAGTTCTGTTTTCACTACTAGGAGCCTGTTGTTGAGGTATGGGAAGAGCCGAATGGACTGCTTTCTCAGATGGGCCACCATGACAGCCATACACTTCGAGAAGACCTGTGAGGTGGATGACAGGCCAAAAGGTTATACTGTGTATTTGGTAAATCTTGTTGCCCACACAAAATCACAGGTACTTTCTGTGGGAGTGGCAAATAGAAATATGGAAGTAGTCAATGGCAATGAAGCAAGCATTGTGGAAGAGAAGCTGTAGGATGCTGGTCAGGGTAATCATCTGAAATTTGTGACAGCAAAGTCGTTGAGATCCTGCAAATCTAGAATGAGGGACAGTCCGCCATTCCACTTGGTAACGGCCAAGTTCCTGGAGTAAAATCCCGAAGCAACAGCGTGCCACACTTGTTGAATAGTGTTTTTCTGCAGAAGGTGGTAAATCTCCTGCAGTGCCTGTGTTGGAGCAGTTCTCTATATTCCTAAGAAGGGTGGCAGACTGACATATTCTAGGGTATATCTCATTCTTACCATATTTAAGACTCAGATGTCTGTCATTATTTCCTTCCAAACACCCACAAGAGGAAGTAATCGGGAACCCAGGTCTCATGTGGAATCATGTCCTTTTGTAAAAGTTTGACATGGGTTTCTGAGTAAGAAATTATCTCTGGAAGGTTCCGAATGCATTCTGCACAAGCACAGACACCTAGAGTGTGAATTACAACTGTCACTCCAAAAACGTAGAAATAGAAAACCAAAGTTATTATGTAACACTGTCTCTACCATTCAATAGACACATAATTGATGAAAGGGTATTTAATGTATTATTTAGGCTGCGATCCAGAAGCTTCTTAGGGTCATGCAAGAAGCTTGTGCCTTGACAAATTTTATTTGGAATTGAGCACCAGCTGAAACGTTTAGAAGTCAGACAATGGACACTGGATAAAACTGGACTTAGTGACAGACATTATGAAGGGGGGGGGATAAATGAGCTTCTCTTTATCCACTTTATACTTGTAACACTTATAACAAGGGAAAGGGCTGTTTCAGACAATAAAGACGTTATTAAATAACTGTGCCTCTAAAGACCCTTGTCTAGGTGCCACAGTTAAATTTTTAGGTGCCATATCTCTCAGGCAGCTGGGATTGTGTCACACCCTGTGCTAACCCAATAGCATTTTTTAACACTATTTGCTTGAATATCTGAATTCTATGCCATATCACAAATTGCTTTTGAGACTTTCATCAGTTTCAAAAGCAGTTTGTCATGTGGTTCAGAAGCTGACTGCTCAAGAAAAACAGTACACACTGAGCTCACATAAAGTCAATGGTTCTTTGAATAACGACCTTAATATAAGCTCATTCAGGTACATCCAAGCATGTACAAAGTTTTAAAAAATAATATTTTGCTTCAAAAACTGGTTTAAATTAGGGATGTGCATGGACCGCGGTTCGGGTTGCCGTCCGAATTTGCCTGGTCGTTGTTTCAGCAAACCAGTTCAGTCCAGTTTGGCCAAACTGTGAACTGGTCCAGTGGTTCAAGATGGCACCAGCAAGCTGCACCATTAAAAAGTAAAGCAACAGGTCCTTAACAGCATGAATGCTGTTCCATACAGATTCCTGCTGTGGCAGCACTCCCTCAAGCAGCCTGCATGCTGCAGCAGGGCAGCTCTGTCACTTACCTGGCTTCTGTGCACGCACAGAGGCCAGGTGAGTGATGTAGCCATGCTGCCGTAGGAGAAATCTTCCTGGAATGGTAGTCGTGCTGGTAAGGACCTGTCGCTGTACTTTTAAAAGGTGTCAATTGCCAGCCCACCCCATGCTGCCTCAAACCTCCAGACCGGTTCATGGTTTGGCCGAACCAGACCAAACCGCTGCATGGTGGACCAGTCCAAATTTGGAGAACAACCCAAACCGTGTTCCGTGCACACCCCAATTGCTTATGCCACAAAAGAAGCAGAGGATGTATGAACAGTAAAAGCAGATAATACAACAACAACAAAGCAACATATAGTCAAAAGCGTTTGATTTCTCTGGAAAGTACTGCTGAACTGGATATCACAAAAAAGCAGTGCTTATGATACCTGTTAGATATATACTTATTTAATTCCAATTTAATTGAACATCATGATGCTTATTTTAGGACACTGGAAAACAACTGCAGTCAGAAAAAACTGATACGGCCTTGATCAATATGGAGTTTTGTTTTGATTTTTTCCACAGATAACCTACTAGATTATAATCCAAAACTCTTGCCTTTTAAAATACTAATCTGAAAATAAGGCTTCTTTTAAAAAACACATGTTACTTGTCATTCTGATTACAGTTTAAGGCAAAGTAAATTAACTTTTAACAAATTGCAATTAAATTGTTACAATTTTTAACAATAATGCATTCAGTTTATTAGCAAGAAAAAAGTTGTTAAAAAACACATGTTACTTGTCATTCTGATTACAGTTTAAGGCAAAGTAAATTAACTTTCAACAAATTGCAATTAAATTGTTACAATTTTTAACAATAATGCATTCAGTTTATTAGCAAAAAAAAGTTGCTAACGATAAAACTTCACTGTATAAGTGTTCTAGAATTTTAAAATATGTAGTCTAGTCCTATATATGTCTACTAAGAAGTACTACACTGAGTTCAATGTGTTTTACCTACTTTACTGAATTCTAATTTTCATATATTAGAATGAATTCTTAATTTTACAAAATTATCCCGCCCACACACAGTGTTCTTTACAAAAACACTGGAAAATTGGTGATGCCCCCACCAAATGATTAACATAGCATTGCAAAAACTAGTAAATTTAAAATGTCATGAAAATCCAAAATTAGCCACCGCATATCAAAACAATACTCGACACTTTACTCAATAATACCACTACACCATCTTGAAGTATTGTATATAGAAGATAAAGAGTTCTGGAATGAACTTAATTTATTAAGATATTGCTTTTATGCCAAATTATTCCTGTCAAAATACTGTTTATTGTAGATTGTTTTAAAAAGTGCTTTAAAGGCATAATATTAAAGCTCCCTTAGAGTACAATTATAGAGAAACCTGCTAACTTTTAGAACTGTAGAAAATTTGTTTTAAAATTAAATTGCAGGTGGCTGGCAGTGCTGCGTTCAAAATGATCTGCAGAGATTTGCAAGCTAGGTACATGATTTATTCACTATGGACTTGGGGGATCTGATGTTTTGCAAAGTGACTGCCTTAGTTAACTAAAGTACTCTGTAGATATATTAAAATAGTACACCCTTGTTTTGAGTATTGTAAGTCACAGTTTTGCTTACACAGAGGAAAAATACAAGTATGTCAAAAATGAAATATTCTCTAATGGTTATTTTTCCAGTTTAAATCATTTACTCCTAGATATATGAATATATCATGTTGCCATACATTCTGAGAGTTCAAATGTTATATGCAAGCAATAACAATGTCTGTTAAAAACCCACGAGATTTTGTCCCCTCACTACACCCCATATCAAACACTCATGAAACTGAAAAAGAATTCTAAACAAGTGCTTTACCTAAACTTTCACAAATGTTATCACTGCAAGTAGAATATATATATATATATATATATATATATATATATATATATATATATATATATATATATGAGGGTGCCCACATCCACAGCTACATCCTGTTTAAAAGGGCTAGCACTATAAGATCGGAGAAAATAGCTGGCATTGTTTTGTCCAAAGTAGCTGCTGTCATATGGAGTAATAGCAGGAAATGGGGAGAGTGACTACAATAAAGCAACATATGCAGGATTATAAGATGTACATATGGCAAATGAGAGGCAAGAGAGATTCAAAGAGTTCAAAGGGAAGAAAGACCTCTCACTGATTGCTTGCTAAAACTAAGAGCAAAGTGAATCTTTCAGTGGTAAAGAAGGCATTCACAGGAGCATTTCATTATATGTCACAGAACCCAGAAAGTGAGGATTGCAATTCTGTGCACGCGCACAATATTAAAAAATTCTATTTGCCAGATAGACTTGCAAGATGAACTTGCAAAGTCTGAAGCCTGATACGTACACAATTGCTATTATCTTCTAAATATACTTCTAACAAAAATGAGTCACGGTCTCATTCTGAAATTAACTCTTTTGAAGTTATCAATTGCCTGACAACTATTTTTTAATACAGCAGTTACCCTGTGGCTTGAGACTCTTTCTTTTTTGCATTTCAAATGGACAGCTTCCCTTACCTTTCAATCAGCATTACTGTAACTAACCATGTAGGAAAGTTAAGATTGCACTAACAAGTTGGTGTTGGCTCCTGACAACCACAGACCCATGTGATTTTCTTGGTACACTACAGGAGTGGTTTACCATTGCCTTTCTCCCATGCAGTATGAGATGATGCCTTTTGCCATTGTCACTGAAGTGAGCATTCACCTCCAGCACCTTCCTATATTGCTGCTGCCTGATATACAGTAGGTGTCCACAAATATATATTTACTAGGCACAGTCTGGGAAGCACATGCCATGGATTTGAACTAACAGGCTCTTGCTCCCTAGGCATGCTGCTTCCACTCTGCACCACTGCAGGTGATAACTATGTAAACACTACATAATCAATTCTATATTTTATTTATTTATTTAACATATTTATGTAGCGCCCAAAACACAAGTCTCTGGGTAGTTTACAACAATACAACAAAACAAATAAAAAGTTTAAAACATTACAACAATTTAAATTTTAAAACAATGTTAAAAAACATCAAACCATTAAAACAGTATCTAATTAAAAGCCTGGGTGAACAAATGCGTCTTGACTGCCTTATTAAACGTTGTAAAAGGTGGGGAGGCTCTTATTTCAGCAGGGAGTGCGTTCCAAAGCCTAAGGGCAGCAATGGAGAATGCCCGTCCCTGAGTAGCCACCAGACGAGCTTGCACAATCCAGTGGGAGAGTTTCTGTCTTGATATCTGGTAGCCTTTCATGTTACCTTTGTAACGTACAAAAAGCATTTTTGTCTTTCTGTAGGTTCGCTTCAAGTAGAAGAGGAGAGCACGTCTCACATCCAGGGAATGCAATGAATGCGCGAGAGTTGTCATGGGATTCCAGAGGAAGATAGGTAAAACCACGTGGCTATTACCATGGAAGTCAGTGATTACTTTAGGTCTGAATTTGGGGTCCAAGCGAAGCATCACTTTGTCCTTATGAAACTTAGCATAGTGGGTATCTATCCGGAGAGCATTTAGCTCACTGACATTATGGCTAATAAAAAGGTGTGGGGTGGGATAATTAAAAGATAGTTTTCAATGTTACCAGCTTAGGAGATGCCCTAGCCATGGGCTCAAATGGAGGCTCCATCAGGGCCGATAGGATGAGGGACAGACTCCATTGATCAGTGGGCTGCTGATTAGGTGGGTAAAGGTTGTTTTTAACCCCTTCAGGAATCTTTTGGAGTCTGGATGACAGAAGATGGTCTTCCCGTCCCATCCGGGATGGCGAGCAGAAATAGCTGCCAGTTGAACCTTGATAGAAACTTTGGCCAGGTTACAGTGCTTCAGAGAAGTGAAGTAAAGCAATACCTCCCGGGAGGTAGCCTTATGAAGTAGTAAGCCATGTTCCTGAGCATAAAGTCTGAACCGTTTCCACTTGCTGTTGTAGTTGATATTAGTGGATTTCTTCCTGTCATTAAGGAGCATGTCTTTCAGAAGCCTCCATGCGGTTAAGTTCAGAGTCCTTAGGTCGGGATGGTGGAGCCTTCCGTTCTCTTGCAGGAGAAGATCTTCGCATTGAAGCAGATGCCTGTGGCCACCCTTCGACATTCTGAGTGTTTGCTGAAACCATGGCTACCGGGGCCACCATGGAGCAATCAAAATGCAGTTTGCAGATTCCTGCAGGATTTTCACTAGAACTCTGTTCAACAGAGGATAAAGGCAGAAAAATATATAGAAACCTTCAACCCCAGTTGAACTGCAAAGCATCCTCTCTAGAGCCAATGCCAGTCGTTGAGCAGTACTGGGGGAACTTCTTGTGAGCATAGCAAACAGGGTGATCTGTGGTGGACCCCAGACCTGGAACAACTGATCAAGGCATTGGAGATTGACCTCCCATTCGTGTTGCTGCCAATAAAAAGAGGACCTACTGGGATGGTCTGCCAAGATATTGTCCACTCCTATGTGAATTGCGACCAGGCCTATTTGTTGTGCTATTGCCCAGTTCCAAATCTGCAGATGGAGCATGCAAAGGGAGCGGGAGACCATCCCTCGATGATTTAAGTAAGCAATTGCAATAATATTGTCCAGACTGACTTGGAGGAGCTTGCCTGTTAGGGTCGGCTGGAAGGATTTGAGAGCCTGAAACACCGCCAGGAGTTCTAAGAAGTGTATCTGCATCTGGTGTTGGTTAAGTGACCACAGGCCTTGAGCTTTAAGATCCCTGCAATGGGCTCCCCAGATTCATAAGGATGTATCCATCATCAACCAGGCCAATGGTTGGGGTACCCAGAAGGGGACTTCAGGTTGTTCTGTTTTGTCCACCATTGTATGGACACAAGGATTGTCGGTGGAATTGTTAAGTGAATCTGCACATTGTCCACATTCGGATGAAATACAGACAGAAACCAAAGTTGAAGAGGACAGAGACATAGTTTAGCGAAGTGCACAGTGGAGTTGCATAACACCATCAGACCAAGTAATTTCTGAACTTCATGGGATTTTTGTCTGGGTTACATCACAAAGGACGTCATTAGTGCTTTAATGCAGAGGAAACATTCCTCGGGTAAAAATGCACGTTGCAACTGTGCATTGAGGACTGCTCCTATGTAGTCTATGTACTTGACAGGTTCCAGCCTGGACTTTGTCCAATTTACCTGAATGCCCAGATCCTTGAGTAAGCTCAGGACTGCAAAGACTTGCAAAACTAATTCATCTTTTTTTCTTCCTTCCAGGAGCCAATCGAGGTACAGAAAAATGGTTAGGCCCTGTGCCTGAAAGTGAGCCATGATGACAGCCATACATTTTGTAAATACACGGGGTACTGTCGCCAGTCTAAATGGCATGACATTGTACTGGTAGATGTGGTGTCCCACTGTAAACCTTAGAAACTGTCTGTGGTTGGATTGGATTCCGATGTGGAGTATACGTCCGGGAGATCCAATGTTGTGAACCATTCCTCCTCGTGGAGAAGAGGAAGGGTGCTCTGCAGTGTTACCATGTGAAACCTGCACACATCCAGATGATGGTTCAGCCACTGCAGGTCCATGATTGGTCTTAGTCTCTCATCTCATTTGGGGACCTGAATGTAGTGGGAGTAAAAACCCTGCCACTGATCTGTCCACCGAACAGGCGATATCACCCGCTTGTCCAAGATAGTCTGAACTTTTTCCATCAGTAACGAGGATGCAGGCATGTACTTGATCCCACTGAATGCCAGTAAGGTCTCAAACTCTATGGCACAGCCCGTTTGGACTATGCAGAGAACTCAACAGTCTGATGTTATGTTGCGCCATGCAAAGGCGTGATTTGCCAGGCTGATGTTGGAGGTGGCTACTAGGATGGTAGTTTGGAGAGAAGTCAATGGTGATGACTCTTGGGTGAAGTGAATCGATGGACTGACCCCCTGAACCAAGATGCTGTTGGTTGGAGTCAGCAAGTTTGGGGTGCTGGCACTGCGAGGCCCTAGACCTTTGGCTGAAAGGCTTCCTTCCAAAGCGTTGGTTATCAACTAAACTATTTTTATTCTTTTTTTTTACACAGAAATTATTTCAGTCCGAGGAACTCACTGTCTGAGGTGCCAACACAATGGCAGTCAGAAAGGAACTACGGAGAAAACGCTAGCCCACCCAATCTGAGGAAACACACAATGTGCAAGGGGCGAGGCTAAGCGCTTCGAGGAGCTAGTCAATTCTGCCCGAATGGTCCCGCACAGGTGCAGAACCCACTCTTCTGAGTGCAACAGATCATGATCCAAATCATAATATGCCACAATAAATCTGTTTCTCATAGGTGCCACTATACTCTTTTTCCTGCTGTAATAGAAAACTGCTGACACTCTGGAACGTATATGATAGATGGCTCATACACAATTATAACTTCAGGATTTATTTTTTATTTTTTTTAAACCTCCTAGATTTAAACCTTGTATCTGAGTATATGGCAAAATGTGACTCCTTATAGTATAACTAGTAATGATTTTAAACAAGTCAGCCTAAATCGAAGTGTTCACTAGTCCAATAGTAAATGAAAGGTGGTGTGTTTCCAGTTTTATTAAAATTTCCAGTTTTATTAAAGACATTCTTACTAAAATAGATCACTATGGTAGGCATCCTTTCACTTGGGAAATTCAAACTAAAAAGGGAAAAGAGACTAACCTTTCATAGACCAAGAACAGCTGATTTATTTACTGTACATTACTAATGGATAAGGTTTAAGACTTTGATACACCCCTTCTACTCACTTTGATGTCAGCCATGAAAAATAACAGTTCCTTTTGTGCCCAGTCTTAAACATATATTTTTAATGCCTTTTTGACAGCACAAGTAGTTCTGAGTTTTCATGTTAGATGATGTTAAGTTATAGGATATATGTAGAACTGTATTTATTAACACTGCTTTGTTTAAAAAAAAATTGAAAATCACATTCACCAAAGTAATTTTAAGTTACTTTATTATCCCCAACAATATGAGATAAGTTAGCTTAAATGATATTTTAAGCTAATTGGAGACACATGAAACAAATCTTCATGTATAAAACATTGGGAACGATTTTTAAAAGTTACTGTTGTTTCCTATTCTCAGCCTCTTTTCAGCAAAAAAGGAAGCAACAGAGTAACAACCTTTTCTAACAGTATTGTGGACACCATGCAACTGATTAAATGGTACTTGCCTTCATTGAGGAAAGGAGCTTGCTTTTTCCATTACTAATAAACTGCAGAACTTCAACATCTCTATTTTGAAAAAAACTTTTGTCCTCTTAATTTAAAATGTCATCCATATGATTAATTACTTTTCACCAAACAAGGTTTCATCATCTACATTTTAGAAAAGTCACATATAAGTATAACAACATAGGAGAGCTGGTCTTGTGGTAGCAAGCATGACTTGTCCCCATAGCTAAGCAGGGTCTGCCCTGGTAGCATATGAATGCAAGATATTCTCCTCAGGGGATGAAGCCACTCTGGGAAGAGCAGAAGATTTCAAGTTCCCTCCCTGGCTTCTCCAAGATAGGGCTGAGAGAGATTCCTGCCTGCAACCTTGGAGAAGCTGCTGCCAGTCTGTGAAGACAATACTGAGCTAGATAGACCAATGGTCTGACTCAGTATATGGCAGCTTCCTATGTTCCTAAGCATGCATGGATGCTAATGTGCATGCTTATGAAAAATAAGCATCTTATTTTATATAAGATATAAAATATAAACAGATAAAATATCTGCTTATAATAAAAGGAAGAGAGAAAACATTATAGCAACATCAAGTTGCAGCATTACATTTAGTCACTCACTGAAGATCACAGAAATAAAATCACAGAAATTTAGAATTAAAGCCATTGAAGAATTGAAGAATAGAACAATATCGGACCTCTGAAAAGTATACAGTGTACTGTGCTTGATTGGCCAGCAAACCCGCCTGACCTGACCCCATAGAGAATCTATGGGGCATTGCCAAGAGAAGGGTGAGAGACATGAGACCAAACAATGCAGAATTGCTGAAGGCCGCTAATGAAGCATCCTGCTCTTCCATAATACCTCATCAGTGCCACAGGCTGATAGCATCCATGCCACGCCGCATTGAGGCAGTAATTGCTGCAAAAGGGACCCAAACCAAGTACTGAATACATATGCATGCTTATACTTTTCAGAGGTCCGATATTGTTCTATTCTTCAATCCTTGTCTTCTTGGTTCCATGTAATATTCTAATTTTCTGAGATTGTGGATTTGGGGTTTTCATGAGCTGTACGCCATGATCATCACAATTATAACAAATTAAGGCTTGACTTATCTCGCTTTGCATGTAATGCGTCTGTCTCATATATCAGTTTCACCTTTTAATTTGCATTACTGAAATTAATGGACTTTTGCACGATATTCTAATTTTCCGAGTTTCACCTGTAAATGAACTTTTTAAAAATCTCACTGGTCATGCCCAAGCTCTTTGGATCCCAGACAATGTCTTCCTTCAATGTTGTCAAATTAAAAATCAACTAGTTAACCAGTTACTTGTATGACAACTAACGGATATAAATTCCCAAAGAAAAGACATGTCTGCAGCAGAAAAAGACATGCCATGGCCCCTTAAAGACTAAATGGTTTACTGTGACATAGAATATAAAGAACACCAGCAATGACCTCCCCCCAACCACCGCAAAGGAGAAACTCAAACCAGAGAAGTCTGTGTTCCATGCAATCCTCCCATTGTTAAAATTCTGATACCTCAAACAGAATGAATTGATCAATATTTACACAGTGCTTTCAAAACATAAAGTACTAACAGCCCAGATTACCTCATAAAGGTCACAGTGGGTCACAGAAATTCCTAGCCATGAAATTGCAGGTCCTTTCATTTTCTAGATCTGGGCATGCTCAGGATTGCATGAAAGCAGAATCTTTGGCCAGGCCACTAGAAGCTGTTGCAACATAAGAAGCCAAGAAAATATATCTGTTCCATTTCCCAGGTCTTTATTTCTATTAAACTGGATAAGCCCAACTCCTCCAGGGGCAGATGGGGAAAAGGGGGGATAGGAGAGACACATTGGATGGACAAGTGAGAAGGAAAAAGACAGCTGGATGATGATACACTAAGAGGGACTAGAGGAAGACTAACTTGTTCATAATAATATAGTTTTAAATAATCATTATAGTTCTGATTTTAATTAACTGGTTTTAATTGTTTTTATTCTGTTGTGAACTGCCCTGAGCCATTTTGGAAGGGCGGTATATAAATCAAATAAATAAATAATAAAAAGTCAAATGTCTAGGGATGGCATACACTTATGATAGTGAATTTAAAGTCACTAAACAGTAACTTTAAAAAAATGGCTTTTACTATATTATCCATATCAATCAATAAGGAATTTCTTCTATAAACTTGAACTTTACTACAGAAATGTAATGGAAACATGATATTGCAGCTCTTTAGTCATGATGATTATAAGAGCTTTATTGCAATGCTTTATAGATCTTGTGAGGCAGATTACCACGCTACAATTTAAACTGTGAGCACTGTTTGTGAAAACTAGAAGTTCCATGTTTGTTAGAAATCAATTTGTATCATCAATAACACAAGCAAATGTACATAAGCAGTTTGGGGGGGGACTTAAGGTACCTATCATTAAAGAATAAACCATAATAAAATTCTCTGCATTAAATTGTTTGTTTGAAATGTTATTTGAACTAACCTACCTATATTCAGTCATCTTTGTTCAGTGTTTTGTTGTAAACAAAACCACCCAGAGACATAATTTTGGGGTGGTATGTTAGATTGATAGATAGATAGATAGATAGATAGATAGATAGATAGATAGATAGATAGATAGACAGATAGATATTTTTATTGTACACCTATGTGTTTATATACTATGAAATATTCAAACCTACTTGCAACATAAATCCAGCTAAAACATATAAAATTATGAAATATCTGCATCAAGTATCAACCTGTTAAACAGCAAGGTTTGATTATAAAAATCACCGGTAAAGTTCAAAAGCAGTATTAAAAACTGGAGAAGGCTTTTTGAAATAGATACCTGCTGGCAGAATGACACCAGGCACTTTTTAAATGTGCAAGAGTAAATGTTAGCACATCTGTTAATATACTGTACTGCTAACTGTTAACGGATATGTGGATAGGCAGGGTCAAAAATGTTAGTTTGGGGTAATAAGTTTGGAACTCCTCCCCCACCTCCACCTAAAAAACACTGTCTAATAAGCATTTGTGGCCATGAAATGCTCAGACAAAGGTTCCAAAAGGAGGTTCTTCTCCACCTGTCAATCAACAGGACACAGTCAATAATGGTGGAAGTTTGGGGGAAGGCGTGCGAGAAAGAATTGCAAGAGAGTGGAGGAAAGGAACAATGAAAACCACTGAAAGCTTGTGATAACAGTTATACAAGACAAGATTACATAAAGACAAAGGGGGGGGGGAATATATCAAGCACAAAAATAACAAGATGTCCTAAAAACAAAACCAACCTTAAATAAAGTGACAGCAACAAAATACTAAAACAAAGAAACAAAAGAAACTGTTCAGATAAGACCCCCAACTCTACATTTTACCTTCCTGCTGCCCATCAGTACCCTAATTCTGTCCCCTCCTCATCAATATAACACATCAGATTTCAGATTTGATGCTACATTGTTACCATGGGTTCCAATTGATTAGAATATTTTAAGTTACTTTTTTATTTTTAAATAATCAGTATATATTTTTAAAACTGCATGCAAATGTATTATATTTGCAGAAGATATGGATGCCACATTTAAAAAGTAAAATTTTATGTGCTGAACTAATGCAAAATTTTGACCAACGAAAAACTTGAAAAGCCATTTATCAGCAAATTAGTAAATGCACGAATAATCATCAAGCCCATCCGCATATGGGCTAAGAATACATGTGCAGGTAAGAGGAGGGGCTCAACTTCTCATACCATTTCCAAGAGGTTGGAGAAGAGCAGGGAGGGGTGATAAATCAGTTTCAAGGCATCTTCTGGATTCTGCAATTAATGCAGAGGCCCACATTCAGCCAGTTTACTTAGCATCTTTGTATTCTTCCCTAGACCTTGGAACACAACTTGGTAAGTCTTCGAGCAAAAGGTGCATAAGGCCTGGCATACCTCTACAGCAAGCTATATCCTGCATGGACCCAAACCCTATTTAACACTCTAGTCTAAGCAGTATAGTCCTGCCACAAGTTTTTTGTGAACAGGGAGTGCTCAATGGATGGTGTACTCAGCCTCACAAAGGTCAAAGTTAGGGCTATGCACACAGACTAGTTCACTGTCAAACCAATCCGTCACGAACCGAAGCAGTTTGACCAGCCCAGCTGGTCCATCTGACCAAAGCAGTTTGTGGAGGGGTGGTTCAGTTTGAATTTGAATCTAACTACTGCATTTGGTCTGTGCACACCCCTATTCAAATTATCCGTCATAAGAAATCCCACCTCCTCGCCAATTTATGTGCTCTCTAGGATGTTTCATTAATATTTTTGTCTTTTCACTGTTGAGTCCAGCATTCCGGCTTTTCACTTCTGCCTCCAAGGAGGATGTGAAACTACTAAGTTGAAAGCAAAGCAATAAAAATGCAACATGATATTAAAACATTTTCCTGAGCTTTTGAGTAATATAAATACACATCTAGGTGCACAGATAAAGGCTGGAAAGGCATTCTTTTCAATTTGCTGCTAAATGGCACAGAACCAAAGTGCCATAACCAAAATGAAATGTATTGCAGTTTTAGTAAGAATGCAATCTTTTGTATACTTTGAAGGACCAAATATGTAAAAGTAGCTCAATTCAAGGACATGAATGTTAAAAAGATACTTGTATAGATTTTGAATTCTACAATGCAGCCATCAAGATAAAGCCATACATCATTACGTACAACATGACAAGCTTCACCAACGATCAATTCAGAATGATAGTAATATTAATCATTTTCTTATTTTTAAAAATGTGAATCATTAAAATTAAGTACAGCAACTATACAGAATAATGCAGTCTTGGATTCTAAAGTCCAGTGTTCTTATTAAGCAACATATCACAAACAACATCACTAGCAGTGAAAAATGCAGTGCTTATCTTGTCTTAATAATATATAGACAATTGTTTAAATGCTAGTGAAAATTTAATCAGTTAATAACTGTCCAAAATGAACTATCCCTTCTTTACTCTGTTTTCATAGAAAAACCAATTGCCAAAAAAACTAAAGCCACAATGAACCATCAAAGAGTTACTAGTTTTATTTATTTGTATTTGTTTGTTTACCACTCTTCCCAAAAAAATGGCTCAGGAACATTTACATCAAAATAAAAACTATTAAAATCAATTAACAATTAAATTCAATAGATAGATAGATAGATAGATAGATAGATAGATAGATAGATAGATAGATAGACGGATGGACTTCCTGGCAAACTTATGCAGCAATGGAATGTGAAAGGCTAGTTTCAATTTATTTTATATTTAAACAAAATCTCTTTACAAATATCTAATCCTTAGAATTAGAGGGGAAAGGTTGTGGAGTAGGAGAATAGATAAGGAATAATCGTGATAGCATAACTGTTACACTATAACGCAAGTTACAGTCACTAAAATAAGACAAAGTATTGAAAATTTGTGACATGTTGAGGTTCAGAAAGATGGATGCCTGCACTTTTCTATACAGCTAACTACAATATCATAATATATTAATCTGAAACCCCACACAATAGTATTTCCAATGTAACTGACTACTAATGGACATATTTTGTAAATTAATTACTATCCATTTCATACTAACCTGAACACCATTGCTGTAATTTTTTAATATTTCTATAAGATAAAGAATTTTTGTTCCTATCTCAAAACAGTAATGTGTCATGTCATCCTGACAGTAAAATATGTGCACTCCAACATGCCATTATAGCATTACTTCTATATAAAATGAAGATGCTCTAAAGATAAAACAATTCAATTTATAAGCAAACAAAAAAGCCTGATAATAACTGAGATGTAAACAAAGATCTGATAGCTTGCATATGAAGTGTGTTCTGCACTGTTTCTGTAAAGGAACATAGGAAGCTGCCTTATATCAAGTCAAATCATTGGCCCATATAGTTCAATGTTGTCTAGCAGCAGCACCCCAAGGTTTCAGGCAGGAGCTTTTCCCAGCCCTATTTGCCAATGCCAGGGATTGAACCCAGTTCTTTCTGCATGAAAATCAGATGCTCTGCTACTGCGCTATGGCCACATCTTCTAAGTGGCTCCTCTTCATTAATAACCAAATACAGAAGTAAAAATGCAATTTTCCATTTGGGTTGAAAACACTTGTTAGTTTTAAGAAAAAACAGAGCACTTTTCAACCCAAGTATTTCTCAAAGTTCCAAAATGGCCCACAATCAATTTTAAAAATTTAACAAAATCCCAATGTTAAAAAATTCTGAACCAATTTTTCAACATGGATAGAATTGTCAATTTTAATCTTTCTATTTACTCTTTCTGTTTAGAACCCTATGTTACTATCATGTCAACTGTGATGCAATAAAAACCTTACACCAGTGGGAGCATATTAAAAGTTGCAACTATTTATTAACATAATTGAACAGGCAATTTTAGCAAGATATAAATTGTTTTATTTCAGTAAACTCCACTAGCTGAAATTAAATAACATCAGATGTTCAACTGAGACATGCATCAATTTATGAGTCAGGTATTAAGAATATGACTAATGCAAATGTGTACATCCCTAACAATTACTTTACTTCATATCTAGTGGAAACAGAGTGAATACAAAATGTTTTTAATTTCTATGTGCGAAGAATATCCCAACACATGAACAGCCTACAGTCTGTTTAAACAGTCTTTAAAACTAGTGACTCTTTTCTGCTCATTAAGACATACAATCAAATTGTTTAGTAGACAGATTATTTGAACTTTCATGCATGTTAAAATATAAAATAGCATTTAGGCTAATTCAGCTATTGCAGAGCCTGAAACACTAATATTCCATAAAGTAGACTTTTACACACTTTGAAATTTGAGATCAACATATACACAATCATTGGTTCATGATGCTTGCACTGAAATCATACGACATTAGGAAAAGTACATAAGCATCTATATCTAATACGAAGATCAAATATTGCTTGTATTGTCACTATAATAGTGACGATTGATTGATCAAGAGCTGTCAAGTCGGTGTTGACTCTTAGCAACCACATAGATAGATTCTCTTCTAACTAACAATTAGTTAGGATCATTATATTATTTTAAATCCAACATTTAATTAAAAATGATTTTATATCAAACATTTAATGAAATATCTGTTCTATTCATTTATCTTCAAAAATAAACAAAAATAGGTTTAAAGGATATTTTGCATTATCGAAATCAGGTTCCGGTCAGATACTAACATTCTAGATGTGGTTTCCAGGTTTGAGCTTCATTTTTTCTTTGTAAGGAATTTTATAGTTATTTAATGTTTTGCTACAGCAACCCAGCTGTAGATGGATGATAACAATAACACAAAGTCTTTATATCTCAACAACTAATTTCTATTTTACACCTCTAGTCTTATTCAAAATATTGTGTTTACAATCAAAAGCTTAAATACAAAAAAGGAAAATTTCCCCAATGTTTTATAGATTCAAAAATACTGTGAAACAGCCACAATACAATCACCAATGCTGTAAGCACAGAAAATAACATTCTATATCATGTAGACCTCAACAAATGTCGACACAAACATGGTTGGAATCTGTTTTTTCCCCTGAAAGTAAATCACTAAGAATATACACTATACTATTTAATTGAAATTGAATTAATTTTAATTTAATTTATACTACTTAACTGAAAAATTTTAATGGTAATTTTAAACGGTTGGGTTTTTTTTTTAAAAATGTCATCTTGACCCATAAAACGTACTACTCACATTTAGGTGGCACTCTATACAAAAGTTCCTTTTTTTTCTTAAACAATTCTCTTTTGGTAACTGTATTAAGGCAGTACAATCCAAGTAAAAATACAGACTTTGTGGGTTTTTAAGTCTTATCAAATATGAAGTTGGAATTGTTAAACAGAGACCCAAATTCTTGCCAGTCCTATAACGCAACTAGGATTGGCAACCATTTCTAAGTCACTAGTGAAAACAAAACTAAATATTTTAATGACTTTGGGGCGAGTTGCACTTAATAGAAAGAAAATGAGGTTGCTGGTTTCCCCCCACAAAATCATGCATTTTAAGCATAAATACACAACTCATCTGGCCTCATGGCTGTTTACTAAAAAGTAATAAACTAATAAGCAAAGTAACTATATAATTAAGTACAAAGGCCAGTGCAATCACATTTTGTCCACTGAAGATCTCTTCACATAATTATATGCCAAACACGAGAATTTCAATCACCTGAGGCTAAATTAGAGACATCTATTATTAACTTCCAAGACTTTTAAAACATTTAGAAGAAAAATATTATACTAAACTCTGCTTCTGAAAACAGGCACAAGGCAAAAAACATGATGCAACATGAGAAACAGCACTTTGTTTAAAAAAAAAAAAGCCTTGAGTCCTATTGCACTGAGTTTCTGAAATGGCTCTCCACTCATCTGGCAAATCAAAATTAATACCATAGACTGCAGATTTGAAAAAAGGCAACTGCAACCTAATTGCTCTCCTACACACATACATTACTATCTATTCTTTCCATTTACTGACAGCTCTTATTTTAGTGAGTCTGCCTTGCTGTTCACCATTCTATAGCTCTGAATTAGCTTCAAATTTATCTTCTCCTCACCCTGATATATGCTCTGACACCATGTCTCCATGATGCAAGGAATGTTTTGATTTTACAGCATAATAAATATAAATCCACAGGAAGAGTATACTTCTGCACTGCACAAGTGTGGTGATGACAGCCAATAAATGACAAGTTATCAAGTTTAAAGTAATGAATCAGTTACTTAGAGTTTCAAAAAGATCAATGCTGAAAGCTATTTAAAACTAAGTTGCTTTCCACATAGTCATGGAAAGGTAATACTGAAATGAATGACAGTATTTCCTAGTTAAATGCATTTTATATAAATGTTTAAAAAGTTGAGCGCATGTCTTCAAACAGCTGTTAAGTATAACCAACTAAAATAGGGAAAGAAGTATTTGTTTTAAATGTAACTTACTTGGTATGGTTATGCAACACAAATTATTTTAATATAAATAACTTATCAATAGAAAGCTACAAACAATGAACAACTCTCAATTCCACACCACTGTTTTCTGAATATTGATGGCTTTTTAATCACACACTCAACATGAATTTTTATTTAACCACAGGGGGGAAAGTATTGATTTCCCAATCTATCACTTCCTCATGGAATATGAAAATGCTAAACTGCAGCTACAAATCTGTGCTTATTTTTATCTGTTTAAAAGTTTAAAATGTCCCTGTATCAAATATGTCTCTTAGTGGCAACATTTGTGAACATGTACACTCATCAGATTCTCAGCTGAAGCATGATTGTGGAATGAGAACAACTATTTCTAGTATATAAGCATTCTAGATTTTATACCTGCTATTATGTAAATGAAGACCAATAATACAGTACTGGCTTAATACAGATTCTTTTTTCTTGAAAGCAGCACTGAAGAATAAACCTACATCTCATTAATGGGGCCAAAGATGTAATACACCAAAAAGCATATTTCTTACATTGCATGCTTACATTAATCTATGACACCATATTTAAACAAGGTTAAGAAGAAAGTTAGTTAGCAATATATACAGCCAATACAAGACATATGCTTCTGAAGTTACACTTCAGAAAGCTTTCCACTAAAGCTGATACTGTCCTGTATAAATGTAGTTAGAAATGCTAATCTTCTAAAGTGAATCCTAGTCAACAATGCTGGTAGAAAGCTAGCTGAAATTATAGCTGTGGGCTATATTCTATGTTGAAAACTGCCATATTAGGTCTGAAATAATGCACACATGTGCACAGATATAATGTTCATAGAAAAATATTTGTGAGCTTAGTAAAAAGCATTTCTAAGCTTCATAATTATTTACCAAGTTTATATTATTTTCAGTATGTATATCTATATCTATCTATAATATACATTAGTTTTATAGTACTGTAAAATTCTATATTCACATTAGAAACCTTCCAGAGCCCATTATTTACTCTAATTTATTTTATAATATTCATACCTTTTTGTTTTTCTCATTGCCTTTTTTCCTTTTCAACTATTTTCATTTGCCGCTTTCCTTCACTTAACAGTATGCAAGTTATGAAGTGGATGGCCTGTTAAGCCTGGCTAAAGAATGGCAACATTGTTATAAAATCTAGTTATCAGCTACAGCAGAGGTGCACTGCAGACCGTGGGGAGGGGGGGCGCTACAGCTCAATAGGAAGTGTTCCCATTAACCAGCAGCTATATCATCTCATACACATACAGCCTTGAAATCTATCCAGAAACATTTCTCTCCCATCTTTCCTCTGGCGTCCAAAGGAAGCAATAAGGAATTTACACACAAATCAAAAATGTAGCATATCTCAGGGGACTTTGAAATTTGAGTACCATCTATAAATTGAGTCTTCAAGTAAACTGAAGATACTGAGGTGCTATTTTGAACCTCACAAGGCTTTAAAGAACTGTTTTTCCTGACTGGTTTATGATGTTTTGAGTAAGATCCATTTCTTCCATTATTATGTATATTATAGCAGATTTGATTTCTACTTCACTCTTATTGTTCTATAAAATTGTTCTCCAATGCATAATTGCTGCTAGGGTGATTTTAACTTTTTTCCAGTCAGTATTTATTACCCACAGCTTATAACAAAAGAAAAGCTTAAGCTTACAAAGTAAGTTAATCCATAGTTCCTTTACACTGGACAACAGGAAATCAAAAGCAGAGCATTAGAAGTCATAACAGCAATATATATGTTTAGTGACAATATGAGAACACCAAAGGCAGAAATTGGGCATTTATGCTGCTATTGTAGTAGTGTAATTTAGAGTACTCTACTATATGGGAACATTACATTTAAATATTGCCTCAGTAGCTTCCTGCTATTCAATATAGCATTCTAATTTTCCACTGTTATAAATGTAATAATGCTAGCCAATCATGCAACAAAGATGACATATCCTGACACTGGCTGATATAGCATCGGTACAGCACCAGTGCTTCTGAAGAGGAGGAGGCAGGACGAGAGAGAGCGAGAGACGACATTAAAAAATTCAGTGACCTCCCCTTCCTTGGAAACCCTCTATGCTACCTCAAAATTTGTCCCAAAGGGCTGTGCAACACTCAAGGACATGTTTTCAGGTGGCACAGAGGGCTTCCCAGAGAAGAGAAGATCAGTGAAATTTGCCCAACCCACCAAGCCAGCAGTGTGGTTGAGACAGCTGAGCAATTCAAAAACAGCAAGCTTTTACTAGTCAGTATGTCAGACATTCAGCCGTCCCCAAGTAGAATAGGCTGGGTTGTTACATTATTCTGAAAGTGGGGGGACTACAATAACATTGCTGCTTTCCACATAACTAGATAACATAAGCAGCCCAGCAGCAGCCCACATTCAGCTTTTCCCACATCAGCATTAACAACTCAGTTGCTTAGGTGTTTACATTGCTATGGAAAAGCATCACAAAAAAGATTGTTCCCATATGGTCCAAGACCATGGTATTATTATTAGGTCTGTCTTTTCATTTCAAAACACCCCACACAGCAGGGGGGGCGGGGGGGGAGAGAGATTGCCAGACCCCTTTCATTCATACTTTAAATTATTTTGCACCCTGCCTTCTCTGTGGCTGCCCCAGGGCTCTGGAATATGCCCCCTCTTGAAATAAGAGCATATCCTTCTCTGCTTGTTTTTAGGAAGAACCTCAAGACGTACCCATTCTCCAAGGTTTTTAACTGAAATTGTAAAAAATATTTAATGTTTTTATTTTTTGAGATTGTTTTTACTTGCGTCATTTTGTGAACTGTAGGTGTTTTATAGTGTTGTACATTCATTATGTTTGAACTTTGTACACCGCCTAGCGAAATCTATATCAGGTGGTATAAAAATATGATAAATAGATAAATGAATATCAATACCCTGCTATGAAAAAAAAAAACAGCCCTTCTGGATCAGGCCCGTGGCCTCCCTACTCTAGTCCAGCATCCTGATTCACACAGTAGCCTACCAGATACCTCTGAGAAGCCCACAAGCAAGAGGCAAGGACATGCCCTCTCTCTTGCTGTTGCTCCCCTGCAACTGGTATTTAGAGGCATTTTGTATCTGAGGCTGGAGGTGGCCTATAGCAACCAGATTAGTAGCCACTGACAGACTTGTCTTCCATGAATTTGTCTCAGCCCCTTTTAAAGCCATCCAAGCTAGCGGCCATCCCCATATCCAGTGGCACAAAATCCCATAGATTAATTATGCACTGTGTGCAAAAGTACTTCCTTTTATTGGTTCTAAATTTCCTGACCTTATGTTTCTTGGGATGACCCCCAGTTCTAGTATTGTGAAAGGAAGAAAAATTCTCCCTCTCTTTACTCCATGCATAACTGTATACACCTCTATCATGTCACCCTATAGCTGCTAAAAAGCCTCAGATGCTGTAGTCTTGCCTCATAAGGAAGGTGCTCCAGACCTGATCACTTTGGTTCCCTCCAAGGTGCAGAGATCTGCATATCATCACAGGATTATTTTCACATTGTCCCTGGTTTGCATCTGATTCCAGCCATTGAATTCTATGACCTACTGTGTTAGTGCAGCTGCTTAAAATAATAACATTTCACCTATGCAGCCATCTTTTTGCCCATCTTTCAAACTTCATTTCTCTTATGGTGAATTAAAATGGTTTTACATTTTAAACCAACCTTTTAATTAAATTCACAAAATGTACTAGTGTGCAAAACGTTTTCCTAGACTCCTTATAAACAGAACAGCAAAAATTTGATGCAATTTGCATGAAGTGAGAGGTTTCTCCCCAGGTCCACGTTGGGTAGTTTGTGGGAGGAATCCCTACAAACCTCCAAGGTTTTTAAGGCAGAGTTACCTTAGTAGCTATTTGGCAACAATGGCAGGTGTCACTAATGATAGTTTCTTCTCTTTCATTTGTTTACATAATGCCACTGTTGGCAGTGATAAATTCAGCAGCACTTGATGCTGATATTTTCCCAGCAGCCAACTTCCGTTGATCACTTAAAAAAAAAAAAAAAGACCATTTCAAAGGTTTTACAGTGTTTATGTAATATTTAAATGTTTTACAATTCAAATAGTGAAATAAAAGCTGAATACATGAGTAACCATAACTAACCTGCATAATAATGGGTAGCATCCAGTGTTGTGCTTGAGCAACAGCAGGAGTGCAAGCGAGTGCACTTTCCCCACAGAAGCAATCTCCACCCAGTTTTCCCAACAGAAGCTATCTCCGGTTTTCTGGCAATACCCCCTTCCCCTGCTGTCACAAGTGCTGCATGCAGTGCCATTGCCAAGGGTCCCTTGAACCACAGAAACTGCTTTTAGGAAGCTACAACAATGAGGGGGTGGAGAAAATGGCTTCATTAAGTGCCATTTTGGATGCTATCCAATATCTGTAGATATTGTCTAAGATCCAGACTAACACTCTGCCAATATGCTAGGATTTTTCAACATGCAAGAGACAGACATGATTGGTGATCCTCACCCCCGCATTGCCCTACAGCCATTTGTACCTCCTGAATATATGTCCCTCAGTACCCTCCAACTCTCAGCAAGATACCTGAGAGGCAAAAGGTTGCTACAGAGGGAAATCACCAAATGACAACACAGAATGACACCCAAACATGACAGAAAACCCTGGCATCAATGCAGCATTAGTCTGGAAATTGGCCATTAGATGCAAAATGTTATCAGCAATGCAAAGCAAAAGCTAAAAATTGATCTATCCATTTACAAATTCAACTTTCCAACAACCTGCAATAAATACACACACACACACACACACACACACACACACTTCCTTTAAGAGTACTATTCAATGATGAAGATAGGTTAAGCATGTTGGGGAATGCACTTAGAAAATTTAACACTAAATTTGAATGAAACAGTGGGAAATTGTTTCATTCATTCTCTAAATGTACCCAACTCTAGCGGTTGTATAGGCAAGTAGAACGCAAGTGGAGGAGAACTCGGTTTGAATCTGAGAGGATGCAGCATGTGACCCATCTGAAGACTTATGCGATGGCGGTGCATGCAGCGAAAAAGAGATTATGGTCTGCACGCATTGCGACTGCAGGTTCGCACTCAGCAGAGCTATCCTGGGTTGTGAGGAGTTTAGCTTCTGCTCCTTCTACTTCAAATAAATTCCCGGAGTCATTCTGTTGTGATGCTTTTAATGGGTTCTTTGAGAAGAAGATCTCCTGTATTTGGGCCAACTTGGACTCCCCTATTTCTGCAAGGTCTATGGAGGAAGTGTCCAGCAACCCCTCTTGCAGTATTAGATTGGATCAGTTTCAATCTGTGACTCCTGAGGATGTGGACAAGCTGCTTGGGGCGGTGCGGCCTACCACCTGTTCTCTGGATCCTTGCCTGACTTGGCTGCTTCTGTCTAGCAGGGAGATAGTTGGAGGCAACCTAGTTAATATCATAAATGCATTCCTGAGGGAGGGTAGGGTGCCTCCTTGTCTGGAGGAGACAATGATTAGACCACTCCTTAAGAAGCCTTCCCTGGACCCCTTAGCAATGGATAGTTATAGGCCAATCTCCAATCTCCCTTGGTTGGGCAAGGTGATTGAGAGGATGGTGGCCAACCAGCTCCAGGCAGTGTGGGAGGGAGGGAGTGTGACTCTGCTGGTTCTTCTGGATCTCTTGGAGAGATCCAGAAGAGAGAGACGTTTGATACCATCGACCATGGTATCCTTCTGGATCACCTGGGGGAGTTGGGGATAGGGGGCACTGCTTTGCAGTGGTTCCACTCCTATCTCTCTGGTAGATTCCAGATGGTGGAGCTTGGTAACAGATGCTCCTCAAAATGAGAGCTGTTATATGGAGTCCCTCAGGGCTCCATTCTGTCACCAATGCTTTTCAATATCTACATGAAACCGCTGGGTGAGGTCATCAGGAGATTTGGTGCTGGGTGTTATCAGTATGCTGATGACACCCAAATCTACTTCTCCTTTTCATCTTCAGGAAATGGCACTCATTCTCTAAATGCCTGCCTACAGGCAGTAATGGGCTGGATGAGAGAGAACAAACTGAAGCTGAATCCAAGCAAGATGGAGGTGCTCATTGTGGGGGCTCAGAATCTGAGGGGTGAGTTAGATCTTCCTGTGCTGGATGGGGTTACACACTCCCCCAGAAGAAGCAGGTGCGCACCTTGGTAGTATTCCTGGACCCAGGCCTCTCCCTGGTATCTCAGGTGGAGGCCACGGCCAGGAGTGCTTTCTATCAGCTTTGGCTGATTTGACAGCTGCGCCCATTCCTTGAAGAGGATGACCTCAAAACAGTGGTGCATCAGCTGGTAACCTCCTGGCTTGACTATTGCTATGCGCTCTACGTGGGGCTGCCTTTGTACGTATTTCAGAAACTTCAGTTAGTTCAAAATACGGCAGCCAGATTGGTCTCTTGGGTAACCCATAGAGACCATATTATGCCTGTCCTGAAACAGTTACACTGGCTGCTAATATGTTTCCAGGCAAAAAACAAAGTGCTGGTTATTACCTTTAAAGCCCTGAACAGCTTAGGTCTGAGTTATCTTAGAGTGCCCCTTCTTCTGCATGATCCCCACCACACGTTAAGGTCATCTGAGGAGGTTCATCTCCAGTTACCACCAGCTCATCTAGTAGCAACTCAGAGGCAGGCTTTCTCTGTAGCTGCTCCTGGGCTGTGGAATGCACTCCCAGCAGAAATCCATAATTTGAGTTCATTACTGTCTTTCAGGAGAGCCCTTAAAACCTATCTGTTTGGCCTGGCCTTCCAGGGTTTTTAAATTACTGTAAACTGTTTTAAATTGTTTTAAATGGTTGCCCTGGTTTTCCAGGGTTTTTAGCTGTTTGAATTTGGTTTAATTGGTTTTATTCTGTTTATATAGTTTTGATTTTAATTGTTAACTGGTTTTAAAATTGTTAACTGGTTTACATTGTTTTTATCCTGTTGTAAACTACCCTGAGCCATTTTGAAATAAACAAACAAAAACATATATGCTAACATTTATATGCATTCCAAATTAAGAAAAAACCAAGCTTCCATAAGTATATTCATGAATAGAACTCAAGTTTACAACATTTTGTATTAAAGGCATCTGCACTTCTCTTTTAGTTTACAACATTAGACACTAAACAAAAATATGATTACAGCTAAGACAATACAGAATTTGGTGGCTTATATGGGCACATATACTGTATTAACATGACACTGATTAGGTACTCAGTTACTTTTGAATTTCACACATATATTATATATTGTTAAGCAGAATATATGCTGGAAGGACTATATTCTAAAAAACATTTTGGTAAAATATCACCAATATCTTCTACTTTAGCATTTTGAGTACAGTCCAATATGTAATGCTAAAGTAAGCCAAAAGTTCTGAGATGGACCTGTGTAAGCAAAGATTTTCCAAATCCTGTATTAGCCTTGTCAAGACAATTCTACAAGGACCTTCTTTTCTAGTGTAGTTCAAAGTAATGTCTCACAAAAGAAGGATGCTAAGTATACATTCAGTCTTTAAAATGCATGTATATTTCAGTCACAACAGTGTGTACAATTGCCTTTTTAGCTAACATATGATGCCCAAGATGGAACATTTCACACTTTATTGAAGGGACATTTACAAATCTTCCAACAGGAGCGGAGCCAGCAACCGTGTCATATAACAAAAGCGCATTTAATTGCTCCAAAAGAAATAGGAAATCAAAATCTTCCTGTCTCCAACTCAGTTTCCATCTTTTCCCATTCACTGTACATCAAAGAGAATCAGCTCCACCTGACACACAAGGCACATTTCCCCCACTGATGAGGCAGGTGTCAAGGCCAGAAAGCAAGCCTATTTTCCACAGCCCCTTTACCTTGTTTGATCACTGGTTACTTTTGATCTGACATTGCCCTCACTCGAGTAATGACTTCCACCTCATAGAACGTACCTCACATCTGTCAGAAAGAATAAAGGACCTCAAACTGAGTCCTGACAAGGCCTATGGGCCATGAGCTGCACTGCCAATGGAACGTTCCCCAGCTCCCACAATTTCCAATTCAGTTTCTTTTGTTCTGGTGGGTAGAGGGGTTAGGGTACCATTGAGAGCATGAAGGATTATACACACACTGTGAAGCCAAGTCTTCATGAATTACTATCTTTTCATGTCAGCTTCTTCATCCCTTAAACTCTGAGAACATTGTGGTAGTTACTATGAAACACAGATACAACAAATACTGTTGGAAAGTTTGTTTAAACCTTATTTCAGATTCTGAATGTTCTATAGCTGAACTATGGGACTTTTTTCGGTTTGCAAACTGGTACAATATTTTGTCACGAAATATGCTGGCAGATATTACTGAATGGATCATTTTAAAGAATAAAATTCAATAAAAATCCAGCTTTAAAACACTTCCTTTTTGAATTATGATTATGGTTACTATTATAAACTAAATAGCTTATGAAAGAGCAGGTAGTCTAAGCTTCTTATTTTGACTTAATAACCTTTCCATTTCAAGTAATCATTTCATTTTCAGGAACTACCATAATAAAAAGCAAATGTTTAAGCACAGTGGAAATGTTTAATCACACATTCTCCGCAAATTTTTTTTAAAAGTATTGGGTAAGATATCTACAGTAATTGTTTATAGTACAACTACTTTTAAAACCATGACAGAAAAACTCTTAGCAATATTGTGAACACTGCACTACAACCATTCAGGTAGCAAGTTTTTTAAAAAAGAGAGAGCACTCTTTAATATACCAGAAAATATTACAAATCCCATTGAAATTATAATGCTCCAGGCTTCATGCATTCTTGTTTAATCATCTTAGAGATTCTAAAACCTCTTGAAGCTCATGCTACTATCATCCCAAGAGACCAAACATTTTTCAAGTACATCTCAAAAGTAAACGTTAGTGAGTGCCACTTTTAAAACCACATAGTGACTTTTGTCTCTTGCAGGCAGACAATTGCAAGCAAAAGCGTTACTGTGAACAATTTGCTACACATGAAATGTCCCTTCTTTGCATTGTAGGTACAGTCCTGGTGCATTCAGGACAATGCAGGAGGAGCAGTGTTATAATATTATCCTTTACATAGCCTTAACAACAAATAAAGTGGAATTTCATTTCAGGGGCAAGTCTTCAACCAGCAACTCAATCTTTAATTTGTCCTTTATGCATGCACATTATCTTTCAGTTAAAACAGTGTTTCCTTAAAACAAATAATTTTTAAAAGTATAATTCAAGGAAGCACCATTACATTATCAATTTGAACTAGAAGGCCAGAAACACTGAGCCCTAAAGGGTAAGGGGAGTGGGGGACCGTGAAGAAATAAAAACGCAAACAGAGAGCAGACAAAACTAAAATTAAAAGCACTCTGGCTTTTACCCCCAGCTCAGAGCAATTCAAAGACGTGTCGATCTGTTGGTGGATGAAGAAAGACTGAGGAGGACCACTGGGACATATGCATACTGCTCCATAGGGGCAGGGCCACCAACCATTTGATAGAAAACAGCTTGGAAAGAATCTGACAAGGTCTCTGCGCAGGAGCAAAACCCAATCATGTTGAGCACAGAGACCACATTGAAGAACCAGTACTTTACAGATCCATGGCAAAAGGCTAGCTGTTTTTGCTTGGCAAGAGCAACTACTTGTATTGTTAGGTGGGAAAAATGAAGTGCAGCTTGCAGTGAAAGGAGCAGCCATTCTGTTTTGGATCACTAAATGCTAATCCAGATTAACAGTTTTCAATCTCTTACCTCCCCCCTCCTCCTTCTGTGCAAGTTTCCCTCTTCCTTTTCTGTTCATCATTAACCATGGTGCACCATTAATTCTACACAAACACCAATCACAGTTAGTTTGAAACCAGAATTTGAACCCGGTTTTGAAACTATAGTTAAAGATAACAGTGGTTAGTTTTAATATTCGTAAAACACATTATTATATCAATTTATTTTACACACACACACTTTTCTTATTTTTCTTCTTCCAAAAACAATGTAATCGTGTCCCATCAGTCCCATTCCTGCAGAGCACAAAAATGGCATGGCCTGTTTATATTCAAAACATGAGACAAACTGAACAGAAAATACACAAGGGACACACACACACCAGTAACACGTAAGACAAATACAAGATGTGCTCACACGCATGCCAGCATATACAAAGGCATCCGTTCCACAGGCCTATTCAGGAGCAGGAAGAATCAAGACTCAGTACAGACCCTAGATTGGGACCCAGCCAAGTCCAAGAATAGGTAGGGCTCAGCAAGGCACATACAGGGTGTAACAGTTACAGTATACAGCAGGATCTCCTCTACCCAGTTCTCAGCCTTGATCCTTTCTGTGCTTCCATTCCCAGCACTCTGCCTCTGCCTTCCTGCTCTTCATTTTCAGTCTGCCATTCATTCCTGTTGCTCCTGCTTCAGTCTCCAGGGCCATCCTTGGGACAGGGCCCTGCACTGGGACAGGTCCCGCACTGGTGCAGCTTGCCATCCAAAATTTATCTTCCTCCCCCACACACCTGACCAACCAACCTGTACCTGTAGGAGATGTGCACAGACCTGCCTGCTAATGGAAAGGTTCCCTGAAGCCATGCTGCTTCAGTGCCCTCTCTGCTCCAACTCTCAGCTGTTTGGCAGGTGGGCAGGGCTCTCTGAGGCCTAACTTCTGGTGCAGGTCTCCCTGAAGCTCTCCCCAAGTCCCCAGTCCACGACCCTGCCTGAAGCTCTCCAGCCTGGACTGGAGGCAAAGTGGTCAGCCCTGCTGCCCACCAGAACACTGTGCACACCCACTGCCATCCCTGCCCTGCAGCCCTGGGCTGTCCTGAAAGCCTGTGCCTTCCTCCTCCTCAGAGCCAACAATGGAAAGTATGGGATTTCCCTTTTTTCATTATCTGCCCCCACTTCATATATTTATGGAATGACAGAGCATAGGGCTTTGATACTGGGACCAGATGTATAGCGGGCTCTAAATACTGAATTTGAAATGGATTGGACAAATTATTAATTTTTAATATATTTTTTATTTTTAAAAAAATCAAAGAAAATCCAAAAAATGGCTTGTTTCATAGCAGAAAATTACAAACACAGCCCCCCACCACACCCCACACACCCTGACCATCATTCAAGCCCCATGTGGAGGGATCTGCCCTTTGCCTTCATAAAAAAGGGTACAGCACCCTGCTTTTTGCCCCACCCTTTAGATCACCTAGAATGACTGGGCATAGGGCTTTGATATTGAGCAGATGTAGGGCGGGGTGGGAAGGCTCTGATTATTGAATTTGAAATGGAGTGGAAAACTTACTGATTTTTAATTATTTTCCCTACTGCAGCAAAGTTGCCAGAAAAAGTTCTTTCTATTCATAGAGTACTTAACACCTAGTCAAAGTGGGACTAACTGTAAGAAAGTGAATAAACTACATTTTATTTGTAAATGCACTATGCTCAAGTTGGTTTGCAATCCAGAATATCTGAGTGAGAACTGTGAAGCAAGGGGCATGGGTTCTGCTTTTAACTTTTCCCCATACAAACACATTATGTGTCCAAGCTGGTTAGATATGTACAAAAACTTCACTCTCTCACACTATTCACACAGTATGTCATCAGTCAGTATGATTTTGTAATCCTATGAAATATTAAGGGGGCCCGCACATGCTGATTCATCCCCGGCCCCACACCCCCTAGGGACGGCCCTGCCAGCCTCAATCAGGCACTAGGTACGGACACTTCAGAACCAGAGTTTGCAAACCAACCTCAAATCCTGGTTAGTTTCCATGCAGATGTAATGATAATGCCATAATTAAAGCTGTGAAGGAATGTCATTTTATGTTTTGTACTTACCTTGACCACTACAAGCTGTGTAAACGTTAAAAGTGTTGCTTCCTCTGACAAGCAGCTCTGAGGTAAACATTGTCAGCTGCAGAATTTTGGAGAGGAAGTTGTAAACTGTTACTATTGGTTGTCTCCAGGCAGAGAAAGGAACATTGGTCTTACCTGTGAAGGGTTCTTTTTCCCTGTAGCTGGATCTCATTATGGAATCAGTCACTGAGCATGCTCAAGACAAGCCGAAAATAATTAAACTGTAGTTCCTCTAGCTAGAGGGCGCTATCCCCAGTTCCAGGACTGAAGCAAAGAGTGGTGCAGCAGTTTGAGGCCTTGCTAAAAAAAAAAACCAAACTAAAAAACGAAAGTGTCAAAAACAACTCCCCAACAAATGAGGAAAAAACAAGAAAAGTTAGGGAAAGAGACAGAGACGGCGGCAGGAAAATAAAACTATAACCCTGGAAGCTTCCTCCTCCCAAAAATGACCTAGCCCTTCCAACTATATACAAGAGGCGAATAGCCAAGGTACCCCAAGAGAAAACATCCGGGAGGGCCTGATGAGCTCCAGGGAAAAATAACCCTTCACAGGTAAGACCAATTCCCCCTGTACTGGAGTTCATCAGTATGGGACATGCCCAAGCAGTATCTCTGAAGACCGGGGGGGGGGGGAGAGGATGTTTTAGACCACCTGTTGTAGAACCCTATGGCCAAAGGCCGCCTGAGAAGAAGCAAATGAAGCAATCTTGTAGTGACGGATAAAGCAAGTGGATGAGCTCCATGTTGCCGCCCTGCAAATATCAGCCAGCAGTGCTTGGGTAGAGAATGCTGAGGACGACTTAGTGCTACGGGTGGAGTGGGCTGTAATACCCACCGGGGGGAGCAGGTTCTGAGACTCATACGCGAGCCTAATGCATGCCCTAATGCAGACTGCCAAAGAGGATTCTGACACCTTCTGGCCTAGATTATGAGATTGGAAAGGTACAAAAAGGGCATCTGATCACCTGGTATCCTTGGTGCATCGGATGTAGAAACGCAAGGCGCAACAGACATCTAGCTTGTGCCAGAGCTTTTCTTTGTGATGGAAGGATTGGGGCAGAAGGAGGGTAAGATGACATCCTGAGAGCAATGGGAAAGTATATTAACCTTTGGTTAAAAGGTCAGGTCCAACTGGAGAACAACCTCATCAGGCTGGAAGATGCACAGTTCCTTGCGGACCGAGAGAGCCCCTAGCTCCAAAACCCTGTGGGCCGATGTGATGGCCACCAGGAAAAGGGTTTTATAAGACAGAAAGAATCCTCAGAGGAATGGAACTCAGGGGATTGAAGGGTGGCAAGGTGAGGGCGCTCAGCACCTTGTTGAGGTTCCATGAGGGGAAGCGAGGCACCAGTGGTGGAGCCAAATTGGAAGCTCCCCTGAGGAAACAAGAGATATGCGGGTGCAAGGACTGCGTCCCAGGATCTGAAATATCCAGAACCAAAGCCAAGGCGGAAACTTGTCTTTTCAAGGTGGACAGTTTTAAACATAACTCCAGACCGGATTGGAGGAAAAGCAGGACTTCGGGAACCCCTGCCACAATGGGGTTGATGCCCTTCTTATGGGCCCATCTAGACAATGCCCAGGTGGCTTGGTAGATGTGTTGAGTAGCTGGGCGGCAAGATGCTAGGATGGTATCCAGAACCTGTTGTGAATATCCTTCGCTGCCTAGCTTGTGGCGCTCAATCTCCAGGTGCAAAGTTGGAGCCACCTGGGGTGCAGATAAAATATGGGCCCTTGCGACAGAAGGTCCGGGCAAAGTAGGAGACGCCATGGTGGGGAGACTGACATGTTGACCAGGTCTTCGAACCACGCCCACCTTGGCCAGTGGGGGCCATGAGTATAATCTCCGCTATTTCTAGACGCAGTTTCCTGACTACCTTTGGAAGAATAGGTGTTGGGGGAAATGCATAAAGCAACCCTTGAGGCCATGGCAATGCAAGAGCATCTGTGGCTTCCACTTGCTGGGGCAGAAACCTTGAGACAGGCCTTGGCACTTGGGCATTGAAAGGAGACGCGAAGAGATCTACAAGAGAAGTGCCTAGGCACTTGGAGATCTGAAAAAAAAATCTGAGGATGTAGCTTACATTCCGAGGGGTCAGCCAACTGATGGCTTAGCCAATCAACCTGCTGGTTGTCCACTCCACTGAGATGTTCTGCGGTTATGGACAGGAGGTGCCTTTCGGCCCAGGCAAAGAGGAGATCGGACCTTTGGAACGAGTGCCCCCCAAGCAACTGATGTGGACTTAGGTGATGGTATTGTCTGTCCAGACAAGGACATGCTTGCCTTGAATCAAATTCTGAAAATGTAGAAGGGCTAGTCTGGCTGCCCTGAGCTCCAGTCGGTTGATGTTCCATTTCTTTTCTGATGCGGACCAGAGACCCTGTGCTGGGCAGTCCTTGCAGAATGCCGCCCCCCGCCCAGCTCATGAGGGCTGGTGTCCATTGTGATCAGGATCCTCTGTGGATCCTCTGCGGCCCTTCTCCAGCACCGAGAAGAGCCACCAAAGGAAGGAATTCTTGACCCGGTCGAGAGGGGTACTGAAATGTGAGTCACAGCCATAATGGCTTCCTGGAATGGGAGAAGCCATTGAAGGGGCTGCGAATGCCACCTGGCCCAGGGAGTACATTACATGGCGGCGAACATCAGCCCCAGAATCTGAGCTAAAAGCATCAGGTCCGCTGATGTGGTATGACATGGGGGGAGATGGCGGATCTTGTCTTCCTTTCTGTAGGAAGTGTCAGCATCACTGGAATGGTGTGAAACACCGCTCCTAATTGCTGAAGCAATTGCAAAGCGAGTAGGTGACTCTTGTCTAGATTCACAATGAAGCCATGATCCTTGAGAAACTTCAGTGTGAGCTGCACGTGCTCTAGAGATACTGGGAAGGAAGAAGCCCCGATATGGAGGTCATCCAGAAACAGATAGATGTACACCCCCTGTAGTCGGAGGTGAGCTGTGAGGGCCGCCACAATCTTCGCGAACACCCGTGGTGCCAAAGCTAGGCCAAACGGGAAAGCCCAATATTGATAATGGCAGTTGTTGAGGAAGAAGCGGAGGAATTTCCTGTGTTCCGGGAGGACAGAAATATGCAGGTACGTCTCAGAGGTTCACTGACATGAGAAAATCATTTGGAAGAACTGCCTGCTTGAAGGACCATAGGGACTCTATTCTGAATTACCTCTTCTTGATGAACCTCTGTTGAGATGTTTGAGATTTAGGACCGCCCTCCAGGACACGTCCTTCTTGGGCACCAGGAAAAGTAGCAAGTAAACATCTGAACATCTTAGCATCCAAGAAACGGGTTTGATCGACTGAGTCTTCAGAAGATGTTGGATCACCTCAGTTATCAGCTGGGAGCACGGGGTAGCATAGAAGAAATTGTGAGGTATGAGAGACAGATCCTGTGAATAACCTTTGGATACCATGTCCAATACCCATTGATCCTAGGTTGTGGACAGCCATGTGAGGGTAAACTGCTGAAGCCTACCTCCTATGGGTACATAGTCATTGTCATTTATTATAGTGGGCAGCCACATTAGGAGCTCTATTGCCCTGTGGTCTGGAAGACCCCCTGCCTTGTGGTCTCCACTGGTACCTTCCAGCGCCTCTAAAGTTGGTTTGCCTGACATCTCCTGCATGGAAGGAAGATGAGTTGTGAAACTGTCTTTGGTTACGAAAGGAGCTACCTGGGTTGCGAAATCTTCTGCAGTGATCTTTTCTGGTGGTAGGCATAGCTTTCTTTTTATCCTTAGTCTCCACCAGAACCGGATCTAAGGAAGGGCCAAAAAAGTTAGTACCCGAGTAGGGAGAGGCTGTTAATGTGATCTTAGATTTAGAATCCACCTGCCATCCCTTGAGCCACAGCGATCAGCACAGAACTACCCCAGAGGCCAAGACTCTCGAAGGCTGTTGGACACAGTCTAGAATGGAGTCTGCCATAAAGGCCACAGCCTTAGCCATTTTATTAATGCCCTGTCTTAATCTGGAGTTTCCTGGGAGGCATTAAAGGTGCCAATTGCTTAGCCCATAAAATGGAAGCTCTGGCAAAAATTGAGTTAGCTGTGGCTACCCTAATGACTATGGAAGAGGCCTCACGGGCCTTTTTTAGCAACAGATCACACTTTTTGTCCTCTAGGAATGTGCACAGACCAGTTCGGAGGCCATTCTAAAGGCCTCCAGACCTGTCCGGTCACGGGGTGGTTTTGGTTCGGGTGGGGAGTTTGGGGGGTTCCATTAAGGGCAGGGGGGGGGCTTTACTTACCCCTCCCGCGCTTTCCACACACTGCCGCCGTAATTATTGAAAAAAATGCTCCTCCGATGGCTGTTCTGATTAAAAAAAATGGCTGCCCCCTTGAAGCCCTGGCTGCTGCCTTGAAGCCCCCTCCCGCCCCCTTAAATCTCGCCCCGGGCCCTTAAATCTCGCCCCGATAACTCTTGAGAAGCGGGCGGGCAGTGGGGAGATGTCCTCCCGCCCCCTTCCCTGCTAGGCTGCAAAAGACTTTAGGAAGGCTTCTGCGCGTGTGGGATGGTACCCTGGGTTCCTGAGGGTATTTGGGAGGCCTCTGCTCAATATCTGAGCCAGATGAGGACACTGGAAGCCGCCTCTTGTGTGTAAGCCTAGGTGGCTTGAGGGCAAACCGCCCATGCTCCAATAGGGGAATCGCCTCCCTCCTTGCACTAGAATCTGGGGAGGACGAAGATAGGCGTCTGTTAGGCCGGAAAGGCTGACTGGGGCAGCCAGAGACCTCAGGGAGAGGGCAGGAAGGTTGCAAAGAGGCTGGAAGAGGCCTCAATTGTGGTTGAGCAATGAGTGGCAGACACTCCTCTGGCAAAGAAATCCTTTAGTCACATAGCCATATTGAGTGGGAAAGGAGGAAGAGTCAGCCCCATTGAAGGGGGAGAGACATTACCTGAAGGCCCCCTGGCCTCTGCGGTGTGCACAGCACCTGTCCCAGCACCACCCTTGTTCGTCCAAGCCCGCAGGCTCCTTAGGCTCTCCGCTCTTTGTCAGTTGGTTGGGGTGGTGTGCAGGAAAACTGCGTGGGCCAACCGGTTCCCCCTTGACAACAACTACAGGGGAAGTACTAAAGGACGCCATTGAGACACCCACCGGTTGATGGTCATCCTTCCCCTTCTTAGCTCTCTGCTCCTTGGTGCGCCGCTTGGACCACTTGCAAACAGCTTGGATGAGCCAACGCTCACTGAGGCGCACAGACTCCAACAGTTTTTTAATCTTCTTAAGCTTGTTTCTGTTCCCCTCCTTACTGTGTTTGCTTTTCTTGGCCGCCTTGCGGGGTTTAGGGAGGAGGACTGGAACAGGTGACTCCGCCGGGTGGGAATGGCTGCAGCCATAGCGAGAGCTGCCGACGTGGACAGGATGGGATGCATCACCTCCTTAATCTGATCGGGGCCAATAGACCCCTCAAAGAGAGAGCCTCCTAGTAGCTCTTTGGCGTGGGCAAGCTTCATAACCGAGGCAAAAAGCCTAGCAGTGGCTTAGTTCAAAAAGAAACAATAAACATGAAAGTAAAACACCAATCAGCAGAATTTTAGAAAGAAAAAATTGTTTGGGGTGTTTAAAAAAAAAAAAAGAAATGGCCTAAGGCAAGTTCCTTCCTGCCCTTGCACACTTTAAGGCAGAGAAAGCAGGTCAGGAAAATGAGGTCTGAAGAAAAAACCAAGTTTCAGCAGAGCAAAAACTCTCAGCGTGCGAGCCTCGAGCAGACAGGACCGGAACTGGGAATGGCGCCCTCTAGCAGGAGGAACCATTTAATTATTTCTGGCCTGTCTCAAGCATGCTGTGACTGATCCCATACTGATGAGCTCCAGTACAGGGAGAAAAGAAGGTTCTATCTGCCTGAGGTAACCAACTCTCTCATTGGCCAAGGTATCCCTTTAGAACTGAAAAGAGAGCCGGGGGCGGTGGGGGGGGGAGCAAGAAGAGAGCTGAGAGAGAGAAGAGTTCTGTTAGATTGTTTGCTGTTGACTGTTGTACGAGTCAGAAGGCTAGAACACTAGCAGTATAACATCGGGCTGAAACTGCTAGGCAAGTTAGTAGTGAGGGGGATGGTCTTACTGAAGCCTGCTAGGCCTTGTGACAGAAGGCTAGCAAGTTCGCTTGTTTGTATTTTGTAATTTTTGTATTCTTGCCAACCTAATCTTTCATCTGCTGTTCTGTACTGAATTTTTGCATTCTTAAAACCTTTGTATCACAAGTTTTTGTTTAATACATTTTAAACAGTGTCTATCAGTTATTTTAGTCCCACCTCATGCTTACCTGCCCCTTTTACCACTTGTGAGCCAAGCCCTCACAAAAGCCAACAATGGCAGAGAGGGGAGAGGATTCACACTGCAGTGGGGTGATAGGAACACAAGTTTCCAAGGTTGACTCCTCATGCATTCTATCTATACCAAAAAGACACAGTTTTAAAAAGCACACACATTTTTACAATCCAAATTTGTTATGCTGTTACGTATAGTGTTACATAACTCTTTACATGTGACACCACTTAAGTGCAATTTCAATGTTTTGGCAATAACAGACACAGGGTGTCAACAACCCAAGTCCACACACGCTCCCAATTTCCAACTGAAATTGCAGTCTGCTTAAATCACAGCTCTGTGGGTTCTTTGAACTCAAAACTTTACCTTAACTGCAGTTTGCACTACAGTTAAACTAGTTTTCAACATCAAAATTCAACTCTGGCTTCAAATGCTAGTTTAGTCATGGTTCGTAAACTATAGTTGGAGTTCACCTTTGGGTTTGGACAAACCATTGAACTGTGGTTTAAACAAACCACAATATCAACATCATGGCTCAGAAATAAGAGTCTCAGAGACAAGGTGGCGAGATGAGGAGAAGGAAGCACATGGGCAGGTTCACAATCAAATAAGTCACTGTGTCTGACTCAAATTCAAAATGACTACTGTGTGATCTTCTCATATGCTTTTTCCTGTAAGATTTAAGATTTATTTTACTGTAAGATTCTAGACAATATAGACAATAACTGACTTAATAATGGCTTAGTGCTACATCTAAAGTCATAGTTTGTTACTAGTAGATGATTCAGACTCACATGTGAAGGAAGACCATTTTATGCTTCTGTTAATGTTTTAAAAGAAACCAGGCATATGAACCTGGCAACCTTTGGTTTGTTCTAACTATGGTTAGAATAAACCAGGATTTGCTGGGTTTGTATACAATGACAAATCCTTGTTATACACTGGAAATAGAGGCAGTGGATTTCTGAAGCTCAAGCTAATACTAAACTATTGTCTGATCATGACTTAGCAATACTTCTGAAGCCAGGCAGTGATGTATTAAGTAATGAATAAAAAGAAACAGTATTGTAAACTAAATGTAAATATACCAGTGTTCTCCCTCAGACCCATCTACTCTTCACACTTTTAAGAGTAGTTAAACTGAAACCAATAACTGAATAACTGAAACCAAGTTCAGATAGAACTAGTATTAAAGACAGAACATCAAACACTTAAACAGCTGGAGTTATAATTGCCCCACAGCTATAAGCAAAGGAAAATGTGCTAATTTGTTTAGCCTTTTAGCAGTGATACATGCAAAATAATTCTAACACATTGTTTAGAGTACAGCATAAGCACATACTTAGACAAAAGTAATATGAATTTGGCAATAGAACAATGAACAAATATTAGAGAACACTTGTTACTCATACTTCACACTTGATTTTTTTTAAAAAATATGCTCAAAAGTTTAATTCCTAAAAAGCATTATCTTCAGTCAATGGTCATAAAAATGCATTCCAGACCAAAGTGAATATGAGCATCTACTACCAAAAGCATATCTTATAAAGGATTTCTTTAATTTAAGGAATCCTTGGTACTTATCCATCAAAGCAATTACACAGTGAGATTACCAGGAACTTTAAGGAGACATTTAATCAGAGTTTACAAAGTAAACCAGCTTGGATCCAAATTTAACTTAAAAGACCTACTTTCTTTACCTACTATATAAGCAGACACACTAACAAAGCAATCCTATTGTTAATATTATTTATTCAGTAATTATTTATGTGATGTGTCAACAATATGCTCCATTCCATATTATTTATTATAATTAATAGACCAATTCTGTGATTGATTTTTAAATTGTTAGTTTTTAATTGTTTTTATGTTTTTTAATATGTGCTTTTAACTGTTTTATCATTGTGAACCACCCAGAGACACGATTGTGGGGCAGCGTAAACGTGTAAATAAATAAAATAAATAATTTTTCACACTACTGAGGAAAATCTTAAAATGCCTATTTTAAAATGGTGAAAATACACTATTCAAGCTGAAAATACAATCAGTCTATTTTAGTTTTCTAATTTGTATCATCCGAAATGTTCTACACAATTATCCCCTTAAAGGAAAAAGGGCAGCAAAGCTCCTTAAATATTATGAACTATACAAATAGTTTCAAACTCCTTACCTTCAAGAGTTATTTCAGCATCTATTTATCTGTCAAGCAACCTCCACACATTTGTCACAAAACCCCAGCATATAGCAGAGGATATAGTTGTTTTATGGTACAGACTCCATTCACATGGAGTACTGTCCAGGCCTCTCAACTGCATGACCTGAACTGAGGGTGTGACCTAAAACACATCCATTCTCCTGCCATTGCACCTAACCAGTTAAGGACAGCAGTGGTCAGCAAGCCTTTCTAGAAAGCTTGCGCACAATTACTGATCTTCTCATGAATGAACTCAAGACTTCCAGCAGCAAAATATGAAAACCACAGTAATACATTATATTTTCAAAACTATCAGATATGAGCTCAGTCATAAGTACCAACAGCCAGCTCAAACCAAACCAAGCATCCAAACCATTGGTGCTTGGATTGGGCTCCCCCCTCCCCAAGACAGGAACATCTCCACAGGAACATCTGTGGAGAAAATATCAGAAACCCCTTTCCTTGCACACCTATTTCATACAGATTTGATGTACAGGTAGATAATTCAGGGATACATTCAGTAGATCTGAAAGAGAAGTCACAAAGGAGAGGGAAATCCCTTTAAAAGTTCCAGGGTCCAATTGATTTAGGATTCTATTGGTTATACACAAGATATGTACAAACCAATACTGAATAAAGAGAAGCTTCCAAAAGGAGATGAGCCGGTCTTGTGATAGCAAGCATTAATTATCCCCTTTGCTAAGCACAGTTCTCCTTCATTTGAATTTGGAAGGGTGAATGCATGTGAGCAATGTCTGCTGTAAAATATTCCCCGAGGGGATGGTTGAACAACAATTCGTGGTTGAACATCTGATTTACATGCACAAGGTTCCAGGGTCAATCCAGGTAGGGCTTGGAAAGACTTCTAACAATAACAAAAAAAACCCTGTGCCAGACAAAAAGGGATATGTCTGAAACTTCTGACAATCTGTGAATCTGTAGAGTGCAGAATAGTACACATATAACCCAATATAGGGAAATTGATTGCCCCTGAAATACCAATTAGTATGAACAAGAATATTTGCTACATGAACCAAAATCAAATAGGAAATGGTTCCAACTCTATAAAGAATAAAAATGAATTATATGTAAATGAAAATCCTAAAGATAACCAATAAAGGATAAAACAATGAAAAAGTGAATGAATGAATGAACAAAACCCATATATACACCTGTATCAAAATACGTATGTATTAGAATTCTGAAAAAATGTTAATAGGCAAAGCTAATGTCCATGAAAATACAAAGTATAAGAATGCTCACAAAATAATACCCAAAGTTAATGTCCATGAATGTCCATACTAAAGAAGTGCTGGGAAGATGACCACATGTGGATGAATGGCATCTGAAAATAAATCACGCTGTACTGTATCCAGATGTCTGCTCCCCCGATGTGGGTGTGTAGAGATATCAAAAGTGGAAATGCCAGCCAATACCTCTGATATAGGCAGATAACAGTAGATGAAAATACCAAAAATTAGACCTCTGCCTGAAATCTTGGAGAGCCACTGCCAGTCAGACAATACTGAGCTAGATGGACCAATGATCTAACTTGGTATAAGGCAGCTTTCTATGTTCCTAAGTTGAAGGGGGTTGGGAGAGAGGCACATCTGATAAGCCCAAGAGCTTTATAAATATAAATTCTAAAGATTAAAAGAAAGATGGTACAATAATCAAGGGAGATTTGCCTTGAAAACAAGTGGTCCAGGACAACAATTGAGAGAGTAATACTCACAATTCAAGGTATAATAGGGGGCATTAAATATATTCTTAGGTGTAGGGACATACGGGGAATAAAATAAACTGGATATGTAACATGGAAGTGCAACTGAAATAGCACTGCAAGTCTGCAGTTCCTTAAAGTATATAATAATGCCTATGGTAATTAACAGATGTGAACCTGAACAGATGTGAACCCAGTCATTTAAAGGGCAGTTTTCTCCATATCATTTCATTACAGCCACCTGTAATATGCCCACAAACCAAACAGATTTTGCACAAGAAGAGAGAGAAAACAAGTTTGCCAAAATTTTGCAGCAGTAGTCACATTCCAAGTGGCATGGAGAGAGAACATGAGTTTTGTTCATGATTCTGGTGATGAATATAAGGCAAATTAGCCTTACCATCTCCCCAATCAAAAGCAATAAGGATTCTCCTACTGAAAAACAAATTATTTGTGAAGAGACAGAAAACTAGCTTTATTTGACTAAATCAAGGCACAGATATAACTATAGTGCATCATAAACGGCTGAAATATGGACACCTGAAGGAAAGAAGTTAGAAGAATGACTATTAATCGATCTAGAATTGACTAGGCTTTCTTTTATTTCATGTAAAGCTATGTTTTATGAAAATACCTATTTTAAAATATACTTAGTTACTGAATATAGCAGTAACTTCTTCACAGATCTGTGTTCCGCTGCTTGAGGAACTCTAGACACTGAGCTGCTGGTTTTAAAAAATAAAGCAGCTTTGCATCCGAAATTAAGAAGCACATTGAGCCTGTAGGCTGAAGCACTGATTATTTCCCTCCCAGCTTTCATGTGTACAGATGGACACAATATCTATTCAGACTAGCAACACCTCCCTAATGTATTCAGCAGGTGTTTTCCCTATCTTACAAAGACAACCACAGGGCTCTGTGGTCTCCAGGAGTCGACACCGACTCAAGAGGGCCCACTTTACCTTTACTACTAAAGATCCTTTAAGAGAGATACTGGAGATTTAATCTAGGACTACCATTAAGCCACCTAATGGCACAGCGGGGAAATAACTTGACTAGCTAGCCAGAGGTTGCCTGTTTGAATCCCGGCTGGTATGTTTCCCAGACTATGGGAAACACCTATATCGGGCAGTAGTGATATAGGAAAGTGCTGAAAGGCATCATCTCATACTGTGCCCTAGATGGCAATGGTAAACCCCTCTTGTATTCTACCAAAGACAACCACAGGGCTCTGTGGTCGCCAGGAGTCAACACGGACTCGATGGCACACTTTACCTTACCATTGCATTACAGTCACCTGTGCCTACATCTGGGAGAAGTGCTATATGGGAAGCACCACATAGGTGGATTATATTCATGTATTTCACATTAATCTGGAATCAATAAGGCCTATAGCTTGTGTACTTCCAATCAGTCTTCACGCTCTCCCCCACTCTAAAGTATAACAGCATTTAAGAATGACCAGGTAAGCTAATTTTCATTAAATGATCTTTGAGCAAGTGAGAAGTGGGAATCCTAGCTCACAGGAGTAATTATGTGTATTAAATGTTGGTACATTGGCTATGTTGGATTCTCTAATACAGAAAGAAAGAATGCGATCTTGACTCTGCAGGATTACCACAAACCACACTACACAGTGATATACTAGAGTATACATACACAAGATCTTCAAATAAGAATTTAAAGAACTAGCCCATAGAGACTTTGCCTGAAAGATGGGGCTGATAAATGCATAGGGTAGGAGAGCATTGTGTTGCCAAGACAGGTGTAGTGTGGCATAGTCACAGCATCGCAGGAAGGACCTCCATATTCTCCCTATACTTGGGATTAGAGCAGGGCAAACTCATTGACTTCCAGCATAGATACAAGTACTGGTATGATGCAGGAACACTAGGCATTTTATATTTTTTAAAGCTGTTTTGGTCGACAGAACTATTTAAAAAGCCCAGAGACACAAGTTTTGGGCGGAATAGAAGTATGTTAAGTAAAATAAATAAAAAGTAAGAACCTAACAGAAATTATATTATACGGTTTGCATACTCCACCATTTCTTAGACTCCTTTTTTCTCATTACTGCTTCAGAGTGTTGATACATAGGAACCAACACACTGAACCAACATTAGACTCACAAAGAGAAAGTGTTTGAACTAACTAGTACTTAGACTTGAGCTTTTGATCTGGAGATATTCTATAACTGTTTCCCCACAATTATAAATAAAGCAAATAAAGGTCATTCCTATCTAGCTTATGCTATCTTTATACACATACTTAATTCCTCCTTTTCACTCTGGTCTTGATGGACCATGTGAGGTTTCCAGATTGAAAAATGTACAGCAATACTTGCACTATTTACTCACTTAGGTTCAACTGTGCTTTCATATAAAAATGCAACTACTCAACAACTTAAAGTTGCAAGCACTACATTGGGACCAGCTATGTGAATGAAAGGTGTTCCAACTGTGCAAGGAGAGGAAGGGGTATTTTCATTACGCCCCACACCCCACTGCAGCCCCCTTTACTTCCCAAAACTGCCCCTAAGTTGGGGAACATTTTGGGGAGCACAGTGAAGAGGGAATTGGTACTCCTCCCTCTTGCACAGACAGAACTTCTTTATCTGGATGCTGACCATTAAGAACAGAATTGAAATGCTGTCATATACTACAGTTAGTGAACCGTTTACAGTAAAAATGGTTGTGCGTTATTACATTTCTATTTTTAAACAAGTTGAGAGAAGTTAGTGAGTCCATGCAAGAATACATACAGTTCTATTTTTAATAAACTTTAGGGTTAGTATAAAGCATACTTAGCAAGAATAGCCGTTTCTGGTTCAGATGTTTTATTAAACATTTCCAACAGTTACATTACAGTGCTGTATGACATTAACAGGGAACAGGAGACCCAATGACTAGGGATGTGCATGAGGTTCAGCGCCTCCTCTGGGAAGAGCTGAACTGGCTCAGGTGCCGACATCCAAACCGGTTTGGCAGGGCAGGGAGCGGTTCCCTTAAAAAGCAGGTAATAAGCTCCTTACCTGCTCACCCCCGCCCCACCGCTTTTGCGCAAGTGGCATCTTCAAAAGGCCATACAGAGACTTCAGGAAACACCACCACAACTGTGAGCAGCCTTTTGAAGAACAGGTGCTACATGCAGAAAAGCAGCAGGGCAGAAGACAAGCAGGTAAGGAGCTGCTTACCTGCTTTTTAAGGGAACTGCTGTCCGATCCATCCATGCATATTCCTACCATTGACATCTAGCCATTGTGCAGTCTTCAACTCTTCAGCGTATGTACGCGCACACACACAGAGCACTTCAACCTTGGTCTCTTCAGACAAGAAGATAACTTGCCAGATCCACATAGATTACACCACTCAACTATTTCTGAAGACAAACTATGTTGAATACTCCTTGCCGGAATTCAGTGGGGGTAAAGCACCAGGATACAAAGATTTGAATATGTACTTCACTACCATCCCAATTCTAACATATTATGTTACCTCATTCTTATAGCAAAGATGGAGTCTCCTTGGGCTAGCATAATCCGAAGAACTGAGGTTGACAGGTCTTACCATATGTTTAATAAAAGAAGATGAAGATCAGGTAAGAGAATGTAGTTTAGTTTAAAGTCTTTAATCCAAAGTCCTCTGTTGCAGAAAAATGGGGAGAAGGTAGGGATTGATGCCCCATTATGCGTTAGGAAGAGGGAGACTGTGATATCAGGTTTAGGGGAAATGGGGCATAAGTGTCGTGATTAACAGGGAAGGAACCAAAACAAAGAAGCAGCAGAGATAACCACTGGGATGAGCAAGTAGGGTGGACACATACAGGAATGATACTTCTTCCGTTACCTTTGCAGTCTAAAGACTGATGAAGGCTCTTACATCAATAGCTTCTATTTATGGCAGAAGAGGAAGGCTGTTTTATTTAGCCCCTCTGTAAGGCTCTAAAGCTGGTTGAAGTCCATGTATGTTACAGAGGTTTGTTGATTTGAGGTTTTTTTAACTGATAAATTATGAGAGGCTTGAGATCACTTATATTTAACATCCTAAGTCTCCCATATGTACATTTCAATTTCTCACCTCCAGAATATTTCCTTGCATTTCCCCCAAATAAGAGACCCAGTAACAGGGACAGTCAAAGGAAAAACAACCTGCATCCTACCCTCTATACTAAGTTTATATAAGAAACCCATATTGAGGCCAACCACTACCATAATGGTAGAAAAACTGAAAATGCAGACACCTTTGGAATATAAATCCAAAACAATATGAAATGAACAAATTAATAACAGTATTCATTAATATTTGTTTCACAGTAACTTGAGTTTTCAAAAGCAATTTATGCTTAAATGATATCAGGTAGTACGCAACATTTAATTTGGAATTTGTGGAGTACATTTACAATTAGTCCGACATATTGCTTAGAGTAAAAATCTTAAGTAGAAATAACCAAGTTGCAATACATTAACATACATGATTACGTTCTCAGTATATGTATTTAAGAGCTAGATCTATCAGCCAAGTAACCATTTAGAACATTATACATATAAAAGAACATAGTGCAATACTGGCTTTCAATATCCCTTTAAATTAAAGCAGCCATTTTACTCTTGCACTCAATTGAAACATATAAAACGAACCAAGTATTTAAACTACTATCATACAATGCAGTATTAAAGTATCTTAAACCTATCATTACAATGTTGGAATTTAGACTTAAGGGACTGGAAGTCAGAGTCCTTCATCACCTCTATGTTGGCAATTCAAGTGTGGTCTAACTTCAGTGAAGGAAGCTATGACCATCTGACAGATGTTCAGAGATGAATGGATGATTACAGCCCTCTGAGATTTGGGAAGGGCACACTTATCCACTTATAGCACATGAATGTATTTCCTGAAAAGGTCCATTCCAGGACAGGGGTTGCAGCATTGTACCTGAGGAGGGGATAGGGTAGTGAAGGAGCTGGCACTGTAGTTGTTCATGCTGTACCTGATTAGTAAACAAAAAAGGACTTCAGTTTTCACTGCACTCAAAACCAGGGTATCTCACAAGTACAAAATATAACCTGTGACTTTACAACGGACCAGCCAACATAGCTTTTCAGGGCAGAGCAACTGATCAAGGCTGCATTCTTGTAGTAATTTCTTCTTCTGTAAGGGGACTTTGAAATAATCTCTACAAGCCTACACTTTGCACTGGTTTATAGCACAATTAGAACTAGAAACGATGTCCAACTCATTTAAGAGCTGAGCATTCCAAGTTAAAAGGCATTTATTAATGATTGCAGATATACAAAGCTAGTAGGCCATTATCCTGAAAAACATATTATTCTTCAAATACAGAAATGCATGTTCTTTTAATTATGTAAACACTGCAGTGTGTTAAAAGTATTAAAAACAGCAGTATGGTACAGCTGACATGTTATGAAGATACATGCTGACTGTTGTAAATAAGAAAGTGATAGCAGCATAGTATTGTTGTTACTGTACTTGCAATCTACTGTTTACAGGCATTTCATTGCTGTACCAAGGACACAAAGGCATATTACTTGCATCTCTAAAGTCAATACTGCCACCTAAAGGTCAACAGAGCAAGAAACATTTCTCCAATAAAGATAGCAATTAACACTTGGCATTTAAAATAAAACCAAAAAACCCACATATTGTACCTTTTAGAGGTGGTTGCTAAGTAAGATAAAAAAGGTTTGAAGAGAAACATTTTAGGAAACTTTTATAATCAATATATTAGCATTTGGGAAAGCCAGAAGAACCAGATGGTAACTACTAGTAGCACTAATCCTAGCAGCTATGATACTGGACTTATTTTATTAGATTATTTTCCCACAACATTTTTAGTAATAGTAGTCATATTTTGTTGTTGCTTGTTGAATCAGAACTAGACTACCAGAAAAATTCCAAGTACCAATTCAATTAGGTGCAGTAAGATAAATAGAACGCAGCTTGCAAGACTAATTTGGACACTGAAGTAACGGGCAAACATAGTAACTCATTATTATTAAACATTTGTTTTCCTAACCTTCCAAAGTTCCCGACTCTTACTTTGCGTGGACTACCACAGCTAGAGAAGATGCAGATGCTCAGAGGGGTACAGAGAAAAGAACTAGGAGAAGACACTGCCAGTCTGTGTAAACAATACTGAGCTAGATGGAACAATGGTCTGACTCAGTATAAGGCAGCTTCCTACGTTCCTAACTACTGCAGAAACTGGCTAATCTATCCCATAACTTTACCGAATCAATAAGTAGTGCCCATTATAACCCAAGCTGCACTGTATTAAAGTTGCACAAAAAGGCCAAACCAATCACTCTGGACAGTAATGGGGAAAGATCGTTCCAATTGCAGAGATAGACGCAGATATCAATCCAACCCCTTCACATTACCAAAAACTGCTTTTGCCTCATCATGATTTCAAAAAACAGATATAAAGCAGATAACACTGGAGTAGGAGAATGTTTTATACAACTGGGATACTGTAGAATAGTACAAGGCATGGGGGTGGGGGGTGGGAAGAGAGTGCGCTCCAGACACACAAGTACAAAAATCAGAAAGAATGAATAGCACCCTAGATAGCCAATATCAGAAATTTTCAATCAAGAGTTTAATAGGAAAAAATACATTACATTGCTCTGTTTTTGTGTGGAAATCTTATCCAAAACAAACAGGTTTGTTTTTAAAGTGCCATATACAAATGTTTAAAAAAACATTCATTGGACAGGATGTTAGTCTAACATCCATTTTGGTAATTTGGTCTTTCATTTCAAGTGAGACAGAAAGAATAAACAAAATTGAAATCAAAGTCAGATGGCACCACAGCGATTCCTTAGAATTACCTTCTACAAACACATTCTTCATGTGCGATATACAAATCTGAACAACATACTGGTAAGCCTCCCAGAATAAACTAAACACAAAATATTTTGTATAAGTCCTTACACATAGAAAATGAAAGCAGAAAATGAGAACAATTATAAAATTTTCTGTATAATGAATTTGCTGTTCTGGAATACCAGTCTCAAACATTCTGTGACATTTTACGACTGATTCACAAGTTGTACACAGTGCTATCCGGCTTGCACAACTATTCTTCTCAGGATGCATCTACAATGCTTTCTGCAATAGACTGCTATGAGTATACATCCCTAGGTACATGATCTCTCTCTCTCTCTCTCTCTCTCTCTCTCTCTCTCTCTCTCTATATATATATATATATATATATGAGATGGATGATTGGTTGGGGATAGTTGTTATTCAGGAAAATGCTGTTACTCAGCTTTATGTTTTGTCTACTATACTGTGCAGAATGACAGATATGAATGTTATTAATTTCCAAAAATTTAACTATTTGAATGGACCAAGATCAAGCTTGGGACAAGCTGGCTAAAATCCAGGAACAGCTGCAGCTTCGACAAGTTTTAGCCAGACATAAGTCTCGTAATGATGAGCAAGAAATCTGGCAACGAGTGAGATTCTAAATGTTTCAAAGCCCAAGTTTCTACCTCGAAGAATCCAGACACACTTATTTTATGCTAAAATTCGAAATATTTTTTGATAGTAAAAGAACTTGTTTTAAGATACAGAATTGGGGTCATGGTTCTAGATAGTTCACTGCACTCATAACTGAGACCAACGTGCTGTGCTGTCTGTGATGACTCAGCTGGAAGATGTTGCTGAAGCAGAGTGCCCTCAGGCCTTAAAAAAGCTGATAAATCATTGTGAACTGCACACTTTCCTAGCAGCTGGATATGAATACTTGTTTTATGACAGTTATATCTTGCTGCAACCTCCAGGCTAAAAACCTGTGAGCCTTTATGACATGTCAGGATCAAGCCATTGCATCATTATATACATACACTTTTCTATGCCACAAGCATAGCATAAAAATCATTCACTAGTGTCAAGCAGTAGCAGCATAAACATCAGTATGGAAAACAGTCAAAAGGATCACTGACTGCACAGTGGAATGCAAGACTGCATAGTTTTAATGGTTAGGGCCAAGCTAACTGAAGGAACATCTACTCCCAAATAGTTCTGTCCAGCACATGGGATCATGCAGGGGCTCTCGAGTATCCCACCACCTTCTGAAGCATGGGTGTCAATGATGTGTGGGCAAGCCTTCTCAGTGATGGCCCTGGCTCTCTGGAACTCACTGCCCCCTTGATCAAAGGCTTACTCTCTCCCTGTTCAATTTCAGCGAGCTTTCCCCTAACTATACAGATTTCTATCAATTACTGCCCTGTTGTAATCATTTTTATTGCTGCATTTATATGTTTTATTGTGTTTATATTGTGTTTTAATTTTCTGTTGTAAGCTGCCACAAACTCATATATAAAGGATAACAGCATATGAAATACTTGAAATAAATATCCTTTTACAACCCCCCACAAAGCTAGGCCTGTATTATCCCATAATGCAAATAATTTTTAGCATTCCCCCAAAATTCAAGTCCATAATAGACTAGTGCTTTTTGCTGGTTTGAAAAACATCAATCTAGTGATTTTTGAGTAATTATTGTTTGAAATCCCAATAATAAAAAGGGAAATAACTAAAGAAAAGTGAGCTAAGAGCATAACTGAGTCTGCCCACTAAGAATTCTGAATCCAAAGTTGGGAGGGGCAAGTCCTAACAACAACCATTCCTCTCCCTCCATTTCCTTTCATGGGCTTGTTTTCTCCCTCTTCCCCCTTTCTCTTACCCTCACCAAAGGGGGGAAGCAAAGCTTGGAGTAAATTATTAGAAAGTAAGCCCACTGATTCCACTGGATCTTACTTCTGAGTAAACATGCACAGGAATTAGGAACAGCAGAGATCCTAGGCAAGATTTGGGGCTCTCTTATTTTTCCCCTTCTCTCAGCCCCTAAGTAAAGCACAGAAGCAGAAGAACCACATTTATTTATCCGGGCTTACTTCTGAGTAAAAACGTGTAAGACCAAGGACCCCATGCTAGGAAGTTCCGAAGAAGGTACTTCAAAGAAATTCCAGAAACCATTCCCATCCAGCACCAAGAAACCATCATTCAGATATAGACTGCTCTTGAACATGGAGGTTCTACATCAGAGCCAAACTACCTCTGAATATGGAAGCTTCTTCATCTGACCATACTTAAGAAATGAAGCCTCCATATTCACAGGCAGTTTAGCTCCCATGTAGAACCGCCATGTTCAAGGGCAATCGACACCACAATAATAGTTTGACAACACTGGATGGGAATTGTTCCTGGGAGTTCCTTGATGCACTTCTTTGAAGCTTTCTGCAAGCATGTACCTGAGCACCATAAGAAAGAGGATGCTGGGCTGAAGTACACATGTCTTTTCCAGCAGCATTTTTATAACTGAACTTGCAATTCTATGTGCAAACTTAGAAGGAAGTAAACTCAATTAAACTCAGTGGGACTTGCTTCCAAATAATGATGAACAGTTAAACAATCCCTGAAAATTGGACTTGGAGGAGGCGAGACTAATTGAAAGGTCCTTTTAAAAATGTGAGTGGAAAACAATGTAAAAATCCTGTGAAGTAGGCTAGCTGAGAGAGAAGTGACTGGCCCAGAGTCACCCAGCTAGTATTATGGCTGAATGGGGATTTGAACTCGAGTCTCCCCGGTCCTAGTCCAGCACTCTAACCACTACACCACGCTGGTGTAGTGGTTCATACAGGTTTCCATCCCTTAAGAGCTGGGGTTTCAACAACTGGGGCGCTTTTGTTCTCTATGTGTCATAAGGCAGAGTATGCATCACTATATATGCTTTAAAAGGTTCAATTCAGAGTGTTAAGGCCTACTATTTCAGGCAACCCTATTCCAGAGGGTTAAGGCCTGCTCTTTCAGGAGACAGCATTGCTGATAACATTATCCTGAAGGGAATTAAATCAAGCAGGATAAATGTGAGGTTTGTGGAAAATTTCTGGGAAGATAATCTGTAGTTTTGGAAACAGAGTCTAAAGCAGTTTTTATTTTTAATGTCCAGAGTATAGGTGTGCGTGAGAGAGAATGAGGAGGGGGAAATGAAGTACAGCTTGAAAGAGAATACAGATTCCTGCTTCTTGTTGTGTCATTCATTGCTGAATAATCATGAGGTGGGATCACACTGCCACTATTACTAAATCCACTAAGTTCATTTAATTGTGTTTTTTCTGGGGGAGGAGTGTGACTTTATCTAAATTAAAGGTGTTGTGAAAATTTTGGTGTTCAACATCAGGAAGTTCTTCATTGTGGTTTGATCTCATATGATTTAATTATTTAGCAGACAACTTATAGAACTTCAGTCAAAACAGAACTTTGAAAGCTTTACTATTTGGATCCTGAACTCTGTTGGGCTGAGTGGAGTGCTGCCAAGTGTGCAAATTTAAAATATTCTTTAATAATTATGTGTTGTCAGAAAAAGAGAGATATCTTATCACCTCATCCTAAAGTGGGGGTGGTATTCTGCAAGTATGAAGTTCAATTCTGTGCCCAGCCCAGTTATTGAGGCCTGTAATGCTTTTTGTCTGGAAAGGCTTGGGTAGTAACTTCTGCCAAACAAGGCTTAAGATACTACAAGACCCTCTAAAGAATACTGATCAAAATCAGCAGTTTTTCAATAGAAAGGAAGATTTATCCTCCAGCTGCAGAGGGAGCTTCTATGGTGAAGAAAACTCTTACCAAAAAACTTTTACTTATGTCACAACTCTGCTAATATAATTAAGATGCAGGAGTTGTTTCAGCAATCTAACATTATACGCCCTGAATAGTCTCTTTGTGACAAAATCTAAATTGTCTCCCCAATCTGCCTGAAAGTTTGCAGGCATCAACTAGAGGATCCTCAACGGTGGGCCCCCAGATGTTCTTGGACTTCAACTCCCATAATCCCTAGCCAAAGGCCACTGGGCCTGGGGATTATGGGAGTTGAAGTCCAAGAACATCTGGGGGCCCAGCGTTGAGGATCCCTGAGTAGAGGACACCACCCCTTTAGATCTGGTGCAGAAAGTAGCTAAGACACAACAGTTTAAAAACTGACCTTTAAACGCTAGATAACAAGTGTTGGGTAACAGGGTTGTTCACTGAGTGTTGCATTTCCAATGCGAACACACACAGGGACATTGGGAAAGCACATGGGGACATCTGGGAAGTGCACTTCTCCCCAGCTCTATTTCCATGGCTGTGGGAGAGTGGTATATGAACTTAGGGAATGAAAGGGGGTGGCAATGGGCTGGGAAGAGAACTCAAGGTAGGGTGAATGCTTATGAGGAAGCATAAGCTGGTAGCAAGGTAACAGGGGTCCTTACAGTATGAGTCAGCGGGAGCAGGGTGGTGAATGGACTTGTGAAGGCACATATGGCAACAATGTGGTGGCAATTGTGCTTACCAGGAAATGCAAGGCAGAAGCAAGATGACTGGGGACTTGCAGTGGCATTTAAGATGGTGGCAGACCGCCTTTGAACACAGAGGTTTTACATCAGAGCTATACTGCATAAGAATGGAAAGATTCTACTTAAAGCAGCAGGGGTAAGCTCTTACCCATAATGTCTAATCAGATTTTCCTTTTAAAAATTCAGTAATCCAAAAACATTTGCTTTAAGATGAGGGTTAAGATGCTTTACATTTTCACTCATGCTCTAAAAAGAATGGAAATTGATCATTAAGGTGCCCATCTTATTTCCACACCATATAAGCTGTAGAGACTTTATTCAGTCTGGTATATGATGGTCTTAGCAATGACGCTCCATGAACCCATGCTATGCCTTGGTCTTTTAGTTGGACACTGGGCTGCGGAGGGATTTATCCAGGCATACACTTAACAGGTGTGGCTTCCCCAATCACTTCCCAGAGATGCCCCTAATGAATTTCTGCCGGATGCATCTCTGACCAAGGCAAAGTGTGGGTGCATGGAGCCTTCTTTCTAAAGCCATCATATACCAGACTGTACCAAGACTTTACAGCTTATATAGCACCCAAGTTAAAGATGGGCACCTTAATTTGCAGTTTCCATTCTTTTTAGAGCACGAGTGGAAATGTAAAGCATCTTATCTCTCACCTTAAACCAAAGGTTTTTGGATTACTGAATCTCCATAGGCTAGCGAGATTGCTGTTTCTTAGCTAATTAGATTTAGAGTAAGCAAGGATATCATACCATATTTGGGAGTTGCTTAAATACTCAATTTTTGGCCCTTCTGAAAGCTGAATACAGTGCTTCTAATTTCTAAAGAGTAATAACAAGATTAGGCTACCATGGCTACCACACAGCTCTTAAACCTTAGGTAATAACATCTCTTGGCTTAGAGACAAACCAAGTTTCTCTCATCCAATTCTGTTCATGAACAGGAGAAGGAGATTTCTATACTTGTGGTATAGTCTGCATTCTTAGAAAATTTATAAAGTATTAAACATCCTCAGAACACCTGAAATGCATTACATTAGCTTGTTTCCCAGGAACCAAGCTGGTGATAGTAACACCAAATCCCACATGGAGTCATTAGTATATTCCTAGGTTGGTTGCAAATAATGCATTCTTCTCATTAAAAGCCAAATTTGATTCTCTGTTCCTCAAGGTATCTGAACAGTTCAAGAAATTCTGAGTAAATTCACTCATCTTCCCTATAAGAATTGTAAGCTACATTTAATGTACAGTACAGGTGGCCCTCATTATTTGCACGAGTTCCATTATCACCTATAGGAGCAAATACGGAAACCATGAATAATGAAACCTTGAGTCAATGGGAATTGGAGGGTTAAGTTTCTAACCAAAAATATAGGACCAAAAAAGCAAGGGGGGCAGAAACTGTTGCACATTATTATCATTAATTCGATTTCTATACCACCCTTCCAAAAATGGCTCAGGGCAGTTTACACAGAAATAACAATCTAAAAATACATATTCTTCTTTACTGTAAATTCCATTTATACCTTAGGGAATGTCTTATTGCTCCTTTAATATGTAAACTGGTAGGTCAATCCGATGGAAATCTTGTTAAATATCTGCTCTCAGATAAAGATGCTTCAATTTCTATTTATGTAGCTAAGTTTAGTTATATTGCTTTTAAGAGGTATAATGGAACATCATCCTAATTGTAAACTGTACATATATATATTTTTATGTTTACTAGTTTTTATTTTCTGTTTGGTCTAATGACCATAAATAAAATTACAATTACAAAATCACAATTACAGAAGGACAGTACTGTATTCTCCAAATTTCCAGCAATGCCCCCAAAGCCCTGGAAATGATCAAATACTGGCCAAAAAAAAGCGCCACCCAATGGCTCTCTGCTGGAAAATGGCAGCTGGAAACGTAATCGGAAGTCATTTTCAGCCACTCAAAAGCATGGATAGGTGAATTTCACCTATTTTTCTACCTACGGATAACGAAACTGCGTCTTTAAGACCCAATCATGGATACACAAAATGGCAGATACAGACTCCATGGATAACCAGGGTCACCTGTATATTTCCAGTGTCTTGATAGTTACATATGATGTTTATTAGAGTCATTAAGACATGGAGCTGCAAAGTTCTCCAACATGGCTGAAGCAAAGGTGATTTACAGTAATTCCAATTCTGACAACTTCTGTAATCTGACATACTACAAACAGCACACTGGGCAAACAGTTATTTTGTCTTTTCAAACGTGTTTCAGTGTTTCAGCAGCATCCTGTTTTCTACAGTGCTGATGTACTTGCCTCAGACTACCTTTTCATTAGCTCACACCAAGTTATTTGAATGCACTGAATTTTGTCTTGTCAGATTCAAAGGCTCACTAAAAATATAAATCTCAAATTCACTAGAAAGAGAAAGTAACCCAAATAGTTTCTTTCACTGAAGAGCTCTGGAATGATTTCTACTGAAAAGCACACCTGAAAAAAATTTTCATCAGAATGTCCATGAGAATTTTCCTTTGCATGCTATTTTTTATTTTATTTTAGTTTATTTACAGTCCATGACTAAATTACAGCACAGAACAAGTTAAAATGCTAATAAAATTGTTAAATACAAGGTATCATTATTAAAACATAATATAACGGAGAAAAGGGAAATACTTAAAATAAAGAGAGAGGAAAAGAGTGATTATACATATAAAAAGAAAAAAAACTAGTTTGTTCCTTATCTTTATAACTGCTGCGCAGAATCTTGCCATAGACCCAGTGATTCCCTTGTGCCGGTCTGACAAAACATAGGCAACATAATACTCATCAGAGTAACCCGGATATTTTTTCAGATAGGGTTCAATCCAGTTGGAACGGATAGATTTGTAGAAGGGGCAATAGAGGAAGACATGAGCTACTGTCTCAACCACTCCTGTGCCACAAGGGCATAGGTGATTCCTCAAGAGAACTCTCTTATATCTTCCCTCCAAGACCGCAGAGGGCAAAACATTAAACCGAGCTTGCGAAAAAGCTCTCCTCTGGCTTAGGACTGACAAGTGCGTAAGGTAAGCTGCCGGCATGGGGTAATTTAGAAAGTTACCACAGTTAATTCCAAGGGAGGCCGCACTTAGATCTCTTTGTTTTTCTATGTCCAGAACCCTCTGTTTCAAGGTCTTTTTAGCTACACAGAGCCCAGGGAACATAAAAACTGATCTGAGAAACCACAATTGCCCAGGATGGTCTGGACATTCTTTGTCCAAGACAACTGATATTCATCTTTTAAAAGCCATGAGATGAGGCCTAAACTATGAGAGTGGATTTTGAGCCAATAAATAATCGTATGTAGCCAAGGCCACAATCCTAATTAGTCCTGCTTCCAAATGTAGGGCCGCATTCGAAACACAACGAGGGAGTAAGAAGATGGTTAATAGAAATCTCGCCTGTACCGCCTCAAGCGGTTGCAAATTGCCTGTCAACAAGACCTGAATTCCATACAGCATCTGAGCTAAGATTTTGGCTTGGAAAACCTTAAGTGCGGCAGGAATATAATAAGCACCCTTGGTATAAAAATTTTTAGCACTGCTGTAACCATGTTCTGCATACTTGTGACCACGTACTCACAATGGGGTCTGCATGAAATACGTTCATGAAATACAAGGCCTAGATATTTATACGTTTTGACCTGTTGGGCGCTATTACCATTAATGACTCATTTATGTTTTTTTAGTCTCTTACTAAATACCATCACCTTCGATTTCTGGGTGTTAATAGCCAGAGACGACTCAGTGCAGAACTGCGCGAGTGTTCTCAGTGCCTTCCTCATGCCGACAAGCGTGGTAGATATTATAGACGTGTCGTCAGCATACAGTAAGATAGAAACAGCTCTTCCTGCTAATTTGGGCTGATGAAAGATAGGATCATCCAAAAGGGGGATTAAAAAATTGATATATAAATTAAATAAGAAGGGTGCCAAAATGCACCCGTTAACCCCTTTCAGTACTAGGACGGAGTCCGATAAATGCCCATCATTATCCTACTTAACCCTCAATAACGTATTTTCGTACACTATAAGAATGAGGAAGAGTAGGCGGGGAGAGGTCCTTGCAAATTTATTCCAGAGGCGTGTCCTTGAAATTGAATTGAAGGTGGCCTTAAGGTCAATAAAGGCCACATATAGTGAGGAGTTTTTGATGAAATACTTTTCCGCAAGATGGGATAAAACCAAGGCCTGGTCCAATGTGGAGCAGCCAGAGCGGAAGCCAACCTGTTCCTCTCTAAGAATGGAATCCTGTTCAGCCCAATCAATAAGTCTATGGTACAAGTGCCTTACATATAATTTACTAATTATAGACAATAGGCTTATTGAGCAGTAATTGGAGGGATGAGAATGCTGTCCTCCCTTAAAGATTGGCACTATAATGGCCGTATTCCAATCCTCAGGGATACATCCCACCCTATCAATGTAAGTAAAGAGCTTAGCTAGAACAGGGGTCCACCAGTCTATTTCCACCTTCAAAAGCTCCCCTGGGATCATATACTTACCAGAGGCCTTACCTGATGGCAATTGAGATAGCAAACTAATGATTTCTTGAACTGAGACCGGAGTCCAAGGGGGGAGGCAGTCTAGATGATATGCACAAGGAGAGGGCCTGGACTCATCAGCCTCATATAATACCCTAAAATGAGCTGCCCAGGTATCTGCAGCAATATGATCTCCCAAACTAGGAGAGGCCCCCTTGAGACTACCTGACACAATTCTCCAAAATGATCTAGTATCTTTCAGCTTGGCTGCAGCAAGAAGCCGATCCCAGGCTTCCTTCATCGCTGCATTCTTTTCTTTCCTAATTAATCACTTATATTTTTTCTTCAGTTCCAGGGCTTCTCGAGCCAAATCGTTATTTGGATTAGACCTAAGAAGATTGAATTTGGTAACCAATGTTCTTTTAGCTATTTGGCACTCTTGATCAAACCATCTGGAAGAACTATTCCTCTTGCATGTGCCTCCTTTAGCCGACTGTCTCAGGCAGTGCTGTAGTCTCCTAAGATAGAAGCATGGAGTGAGGAGATTGCCTCAGAGGCTAAGTGATCGCTAATTTGATACTCTAAATCTAGGGACCATCTAACCCTAATATACTGTGAACCCCAGAATGGAGTGGCCTGTGAGGGTTTCACAACAGCTCTCTCTCCTTCCGGTAGGCCTAGAATGAGGGTTAATGGAAGATGGTCACTCTCAATGCGCCCTTCTATTCTGAATTGATTCAACCATTCAAGGACCTGCCTCGAAACATAAACATAATCCAGCACGCTTGCTCTCAGTCTTGACCAGTGTGTGAATTCACCCTCCAAACTCTCTGCCATTGCCCCATTTAAGCCAAACAGATCTAGGGTAACCATTGATCATGCCAATAATAAACCCGCTAAATTACATCCCTTGTCTTTAGAGTGTCGCTGAAGCAGGGGTTTCGGAACATCTCATTCTGAGGGATAACTTTGATAAAATGAATAAAGATAACTATCACTAGGCCCCAACCTGGCATTAAAATCACGCCCCACTATACAAGAAGCCTTTGGAAATTGGGTCTGTAACGAGGCCAGATTATCTCTAAGGCCCAACCAAATCTCTTTAAGATTACTAGATCGCTTCTGCATGCTATGTTTCTACTCCATCTAAAGGAATTATTCCAAAGATCACCGTTCAGGCAAAACTGTTACATCAGAACCAGATTTTAGTGCCCTTAGAACAACTGCAGCAAAATTAGCAGCTTAAGAATGGTTAAGGACCACACTCATGTAAAAGAAAAAACAGGACATAAAAAAAAAAAAGTAAGAAAGTTGTAGTTCTCTAGTTACATTTATTGTGCTATCGTTGATAATGTTCCACTGGTTCAAGCAGCATCTCTTTAATGTGTATTCTTTACATCACAAGTGATCATGCTGCACAAGTGATCATGAAAAACAAATCAAAGCTAAAATGTGCTTTTGTTGTACTGTTGCAACTAGTATAAACTTAAGGATTGCCTTGATGAACGACATGGAGTCATTAGTACAATCCTTCTGGTTGAAAGAATGCATCATCCCCTGCCAACTTGGCAAAGAAGCACCTTTTAACATGGTGATTCTCTTTATTTAGCAGGGGAAGAGTAACTGGCCCTATTCACCCCCAGCACAGTACCTCCAGTGACTGTTGCTGGTGTCTATCTTATGTTTCTTTTTAGATTGTGAGTCCTCTGGGGACAGGGATCCATCTTATTTATTTATTATATCTCTGTGTAAACTGCCCTGAGCTATTTTTGGAAGGGCAGTATAGAAATTGAATAAATAAATAAAATCAATCAATCATCAAACAGAAATTAACTCCACTTGGAAAAGTCTAGTCTAGCACTCTGAGTCTAATAGTAGCCAGCTAGATGTACTTTGGATGCCAACAAGTAGAGCATGGTTTCAAGAGTCATCTCCTGTTTGTGCCCAAGCATTTGGTCCAGAGGGATACAGGTTTTGAACATGCACATTCAATTTAGCTATATCATCAATTTTTATTACAGCCATTGGCCAGCAGAAATTTAGCTATAGACAGAGATACATGAAGGAGAAATTCTCTCCTCCTTTTTTTTTAAGGTCATCTAATCTAGTGGCCAACATAATATCCTGAAATCATATAAGCCAGGGGTTCCCAAACTATACACTCACTGTTCCCTCTAAGTTGTGCGCATGTGCTCACAAGTTTTTGGATGTCCGCTCAGTTTGTTTTAGATCCCACTCAGGTTGAATCAGGAAGGCCCCATTCTGAATGCACATGCACACACACTGCCTTGATACTGCCTCCTAGAACAAAACTCATTCCGCACAGAGATGGAAAAAAATTATGAGGGACCACTGCTCCAGATATTGCTGAACTACAGCTTCCATAATCCCCATTCCCAATTTACCATGGCTGGGGATGACGGGAGTTGTAGTTCAGCGACATCTGCGGTACCACAGGTTAGAAACTCCCTGATGTAAGCCAACTGACACAAATAAGATCAACACAGACATACCCATTTGTGAGATGACTGAGTTAGTGCAAATCAACTATAACAACATACTGCAATTTGAAAACTGTATATTTTTCAGGGAATATTGGGTGTCCATCAGAATGCTTCCTTGCAGGGACACACTTTATACTATCAGGGTAGCAGAACATGTGAAGTTTATATTAATTACTGAAACAATGCACAAGAACAGTTCTGCAGTTATCTTGAGCATCCAGTTATCCAAACAATTTTTGGCTTATAGGGATCTAAAAACTAAGTATAGTTCAGAGATGAATGCTAAAAAGCAACAAGAGTGAACACACCATTGAACAATTTGTCAGTATGGACCAAGTGTTGAGATCCAATTTTAAATCACTATTTGTATTGCAGGTTAACTTAAGCTTCTAAGTGGTTTACCATCCAAAAACCAGTTAATGCCACACTGATAAACTGCTTTAGGGAATAAGCAACATTGGAAGAATTTGCAGGCCTTTTAAAACATATGTAGACACAGACACACCTCCACCAGTACTTACCAGTTTGTTTTCTTGCATATATATTCTTTGTAACTTTAGACATCCTTTAGCTATAATGATCATTCCTTCATCTGATATCTTGTAACACTGTCCAAAATGAATATCTTTCAGTTCTCTGCACTCTGAGCCCAGCTGCAAATTAAGTCAATATCTGCATAAATATAGTAATGTGTTCTTGCATTCAAGCTAATAAGTATTGCATAGCTACAAAATGAATTTAGGTTTTAATTATGAACTCAAGGCAATATTACCCTCAAAACACAGAACTGCATAGCAGTGTTAAGATTTCAGCAGCCCAGGAAGTCATATTACAGGCTTGCTTCCCCCATTTTATTTTCTGGCATTATCAGGTGAACTACCCTTGTTCAATTTAGCCTCATTAACATTTACAAAGTAATTAGAAACCATCTATTTTTATTATGTACATCAGAAGTTCACAGTCCCAATTATCATCCCCTATTTAGTAAACAAGTCTTGTCTTTCAAAGCTGAAAATTTTAAGATGCAGATTTTGTTGTTGCAACAATGCAATTACCCGTCAGTTTTAACAGGTGCCAAATTAACCACAGATGGAAAATGAGTGAGAGTTATTTTAGTTAGCTGTTAACAGCAGCAGCTTGCTTACTGCAGGATACCAGTCACTTAATCTATTTGCTTTCTTCTTCTTCTTCAAGTACTAAGTGAGCAGGGTAGAAACATAGCAACTCACTGACCAAGCTGCTATGTCATGGTATATTCAGATATTCCAATTATCAAGCAGGAGAACAGCACAAAATACTCAGTAAGTTGAGTAGCTAAAAGGGGTATAGGAATCTGTTTAGGGCAGTTAGGTTTTCACAGGTGACATGACATGGGGCTGTTGGTCAAGAAGCCAGGAGAAGGAAAACTCTCATTTAGAATCCAGGGAAGAGGGGGCAACATGAGCCACTGAAGGGGGAAAAATGGCACAAGGCACTGGGAAAAACACTCAAAAATTTGATGGTCAGATCTCTAACAAGCATATATTGCTATCCAGAAATATTGGATGCAGCACCACAAGTGGGTACTATGGAATGTTGCTCAGAATGCAGTTAAGATGGTTCTCCTTACCTGCCATAAAAGTGGCAAAAGACCGTTTGAGTGCTAAAACTGGGACTTATCCAGGGCAAAAAAAGTAGTTTTTAGTTATGACCATTGACATAACCAGCTACTTTTTGGTTATTGCTCTCAATAAGTAACAGCCTAACCTACTTCACAGGGTTGCTGTGAGGAGAAACTTACGTATGTAGTACACCGTTCTGGGCTCCTTGGAGGAAGAGCAGGATATAAAATGTAACACACACACAAACACACACACGTTCAACACAGAAACTTTGTGCTGACCCCTGTTAAGGGTCTCTTTGGAGCTAATCTTTGCTTTTAACCTTTCTGTTGTACTTTTAATATTATACATCACTTTGATAGGCTTTGGGCAGAGAGGATATTGATAAGTGTATTAGCACGCTCTTCTATATTTTTATTCAGAAGCAAGTCTCACCAAGTTCAACTAGGGATGTGCACGGAACAGGTGGTTCCGCTGGTCCGACGCAGGGGCAGGTGGCTCTTTAAGGGCGAGGAAAGGTGCACTTACCCCTCCCGCTGCTTTTCCCCCGCCAGCACTCCATTATTTTCCAAAATCCATTGGGCAGCAGCATACCTCCCTGCCGCCCCTTTCCCCGTTGTTGGCCGGAAAAGCAGAAGTATAGTCTGCACGTGCACCTACTGTCGTGCGCGCCCACTGCATGTGCACGTCACACATGCGTTGTGTGTGCACGGCGGGCACACACGCAGACTATACTTCCGCCTTTCTGGCCAACAAGGGGGGAAGGGACAGCATGGAGGTACAATGCCACCCCATGGATTTTGGAAAATAACATGAGCGCCAGTGGGGGGAAAGCGGCAGGAGAGGTAAGTGTACCCTACCCCACCCTTAAAGAGCGTCACACCGCAGCTCCGCAGTTCCATGCACATGCCTAAGTTCAACTAGGCTTACTCCCACGTAAGTGATCAAAGGCTTAAAGCTTAAATGAATTAAGATAACAGCATTCAGACTATAAGCAATGAAATAAATTAGACTTAAGTTACTCATAACTTGGCACATTGATTTCAATGCTACCTAATTATGATTAACTAGTCTGGATATTACCCACATACATTGATATTACAAATAAGTACCTTTACAAATATTTAAAGTTTCTTACCTGCTTAAGTCCTTCATCAGTAAGTCTATCTTGGTTGCCCACATGTACTTTCTGCAGTTGAGGGCATTGTGAGGCCACTGCAATTAGAGATGTATCAGACAGCTGTTTACATCTGTAGGCAGTATACCTTAGAAGTCCCGGACACTTAGATGCTAAAACACATACTCCTGTATCAGATACATTGCGACAATCTGAAATATTGATTTCAGTTATATTCTGACTTCTTGATGCAATTTTTTCCAGTAACTCATCGGTGACCTGTCAAACAAAATTCAATTTGTGACATTATTATTCCCGTAGCTTATTCATTTTTTCCCAAGACAAAAATACCCTACATTAACAGAACCAAAGTATGTCAAAAAATCCTATACACTCATGACTTCACTAATGAACATCAGCTGCATTTTGACTTAACTTTAGAAATTTGACTTAACTTTAGAGCAGCTTTGCTACAAGTCTGGTCTCCCATGCTGACCTGCCCAACTTGAATATTAAAAACCTCCTACCACTAACCATTCCAAATTGCAGCACTCTGTGCAACACAATAGATACTGGACCGTTCCAATAGCCTTACCTCCCATTCCCCAAGATGCGCTCATATTCTCATCTGCCTCTACCTCCCCTTCTGACACTCAAAGAAAACATCCCCTATTAAATACAGCTACTACATCTATGCCAAGACAAAACTCAGTGATAACATAAAGCTAAGGTCTCAAGCCCCAACCCTCCTAAAGATGATGACCTACAACTCCTATCATCCCTATGCTACTGACCACTGTGATCAGGGATGATGGGGATTTTGTCCAACAGCTGGAGGGCTGCCGTTTGAAACCCATGGCATAAAGAAATGGCAATTCCATTGTGAAACAGACAGATATTGTGAAAATACACATATTGCTAAACCAGTGAGTGGAGCATCAATCTCCAAGCTTTATTAGCCTGGGTTGTGCCATTTCATAATCCTCCCTTATATTATATGCAAGTATTAAATCACAGCGTCCAACATACTGAGCAAGACTTGTGCATAGGCAATGTTCCTGGGCATCCATGCAAAGAGAGGTTATTTTCTACTATCCACTCTGTAGTCACCTGTTTCTCCTGACAATATTCCAAGTGTTCTGCAACCCAGAGGGAGTATTTAACTGTATGAGTTTGTGTGTTAACTGAATACTTTTAAGATGAGGCTTAAAGAGAGATTTCAAGTAGCAGGCCTAGGAAAGACCTCTGCCTGCGTCAGTGGAGAACCATTGCTAGTCAGAGCAGACAGTAGACAGTACTTGGCTGGACAGACCAATAATTCTAAGTCAGTGTGAGGCAGCTTCATATATTCATACAGTTTTTTGAGGAGAGTTCATCATTTTGATATAATGAACTCTGTCTAAAACTAAGCATAAGAACTCTCATCCCATTTCCCATAAGAGAACTTAGCAAAATGGAAGTTATCAAAATATCACTATTATCAAAAGATAAAGAATTAGTTTTCAATTGGCCAAGAGCATTCCTTTTTCTATAAAGCTTCCTTCATACCTGCTGACGACTACTGAGATCCAGTTGCTTCCAAAACTGGAAATCTAAACAGAGGTCACGCCAATATTTACAAACTAATGATGCTGAAAGACACCGCTCATTCAGGGATAAGTTGGAAAATATCTAAGGGGAAAAAGGAAAACACAGTTGAGAAAGTCAGATGCCACAGTTCTTCCTAAAGATATGTCCTTCTGATCACCTTGACACTTTCCTTTATTAAGATTTCAGTTCTTTTTTAAAACTTTAGACAGCAATTTTTCTTTTTAAAACTTAACACCCATAATTTCTTCTCTGTTCCACTGTTCTTCAACATTCCCTGAACTACATTCCCTAAACTACCTATTGTAATAAGCATTCAACTTGCATAGCTACAAACAAAGCTATGTATTAGCTAACTCAGCAGTCCAGTGCAGACAAGCAACATCATTTGAACAGAGGAGCTTAGGGCCTTCGTCAGTGGCTAGTTGTACTGGAGGTCAGCACTTCCATCCACATCTCACATCACCCTGCCAACAGGTTCTGTTACCCAAAGCACCATTTTCACCTGATCCCATTTTCCTCCAGTTTGGCAGCATTCTTTAGAAGGCCAGATTTGGACCAATGGCCTCTAGTTGCCTAGTCCTGGGCTCTCCTTTCAACAAATTCCCTCAGGCTTTGCACCTCTCCAGTTATTCCACAGATTTTCAAGCTTCAACTGTGTGCATGTGAGATGAGTGCAGCATATTTTAAACAGACACATCAAGGCCTAGTTGAGAAGTTACATGGAACCATGGATTAACCCAGCTTCAATTTTAGTTTCATATCCTGGCTTGTTCCTAAACTAAAGATTGGCTGGATTTCAACATCATAGCTAGTTTGTTCTAAACTGTGATCTGAAGAATAAATCTTCCTCCCCTTACAAATCAAGGGGAAGAGGAAACCAACAAGCCCAAGGCTCAGAGACATCATGAAGAATCAGGATTAAATTATGGTTCCACATGATACCTGAACCAGGCCAAAGACTAAAACTATTACACAAATTTGTATGATTCTCTGTTTATAAATGCAAGGCATATCTGCCCTTGAAAAATGCTTTGGATTGGACTTTGTATTTGGCACAGCTCACTGACTCCTGGGCTTTTGATTGGCGAGCTAACCATCCTCCCCATCATGTAGATATACTTCACGTTGTGCCTTCCACAATATCCTCTATCCCCTTTCCACAGTGGCTCATTTCTCTAATCATCTGTAACCCTCTTCAGATGTGATGTAACCATGTGCATGTTACTACACCAACAGGAGAACAATGGCATGTTCCACTGGCAACCCAATCCCTGCACACACCCCAATACACTCTGTAGACCTATCGCCCATTCTCCATGGACTCAGAGGTAAGCACTATCATTATTATTATTATACATTTTATATCCCGCTCTTCCTCCAAGGAGCCCAGAGCAGTTTCTCCTCACAATAACCCTGTGAAGTAGGTTAGGCTGATCCATCTATGGACTGAGGAACAGGACTACAGAGAGCATTGGTGTGTGTATGGGGCAGGGGGGGTTGCCGACAAGCTCTTGTTAGTATTGCAACTTTAAACAGTGTATACTATTACATAACACCTGAAGAGGCCTGTGTCATTTGGCTTTGCTTCTGATATGGACTGTCAGTTAGTGCAGGGACTGAAAATGTCCCCAGGATATAGCAGCGCAACTGAGGACAGTACATCCCTAGAGGAGAGGCCCTTTTCATTTTCAGGCCTTCTCACAGCTCTTGGGGATATTTCTGTTAATTTATATTTAACTGTTCGTCCTGTGATCAAAGCAACTTACAGTAAAAAATAAAAATACACAAACCAAAAAAAAACCAAAACAGAAGACAACAAAACAACAAAGCCAGCATGACAGTCGAACCAATCATCACCACGACAAAGCCAACTTCAGCAACTCAGCCAACTTCAAAACCTTTACAAAAAAAATTATGGCACCTGAAATAATAATGTAACGGCCTGATTGGTTACCAAGAAAAAGTGTTCCAAAGCATCAAAGCCACCAATGACAAGGCTCCGCTCCTCATGGTTGCCCACCTAACCCTAGAAGGTAAAGGCATCTAGATGTAGGGCCTCAAGATATTTTTAAAGAATTATATCACATCTTTCATAAGAATCCCAAAGCAGCTTACAAGAGGCAGGTTCACACTATCACTGCCAAGTCAAAAAGTGTGTGCTCTTGGCAAGCATGTCATGTAAACCTGCCACGCACCAGTCCCTGCACTGGACGTCCTGAGATTCACCCAACTTCCATATTCGAGATTTGAAGATCGGCAGAGACTGTCAAATCACAGTGACCCAGTGTGGGAACCAGTGGAGGGCAGCTTCACATGACACACCTGCCAGGAGGGTACACTTGTTGGGAATCAGAGGCTTACTGCTCAACAGATCGTGAGAACCCACCCAACTGTGTGCATGAATGGAGCATGCAGGAAGGTACATACAGGCAAAAACAGTCCAAAAATAACTCATTAGGCCTGTGCAAATCTTATTCTGACTAATATGTACACCCCCCACTCAGTGTCGTGTGGAAGTGGACTCTCCCAGCATGGACAGCTCCACACAGTACTTACCACTTCCAGAGCCAGGGAAGAAGATTTTGCTATTGAACCAAAGTGTTGGAAGGAACTACAGTTCCCAGTGTCCCCAGGTGCACTGGTTCTGTAGAAGAGCACTCCCCCAAGTGCTAGAAATGGCAGGTACTGTGCCGAGCTGACTTCACTTGCCAATGTGTGGTACACATTTGTTGAAACTGGAGTGTTAGGTACAGACTATTATTCAGGTCCCTGTTGATTTAGGGCTTTTGAGAATTAACACCTTGAATTAGGCCCAAAACCAATAGGGTACCAATGCAGATCAAACAAAGCTGGGGTAATATCGTCCCCATGAGCAGTTCTGGAATCTGGCAGCAGCATTTTGTATCCATTCAAATTCTCAAGTACCCTTTCAAGATTCCACACATAACATGTTACAGAAATTCAATTGGGAAATGACATGGGCCTGTACAACTTTATCTAGATCAGACCTTTTCAGGAATGATAGCAGCTGGTACACCATACAAAGTTAGTTAAAATTATTCTTTGAACACTTATTCCCAGATTGGCTGTACCTGCAATGAACAGCACCTCCCCCAAGAATAAGATGGTTCCTTGTCCACACAAAAGGTCTCATCATTAAAAAAGAAATATCAACAGCCACTAGGGAGACATTATGCAAAGTTGAAAAGTCACAGCTAATATCCCATTAAAGAAAACAACCACTTTAAAAAGATGTCTCTTTATCAGCCATTAGAGAGGAAGATGTCATCAACAAATTAATGACTCTTCCACTCAAATTTCTGAGTTTCACCCAGCAGTTTCTTGTAGACGTTAAAAAGTAAAAGAGACAAAGATACAGCCTTGAAATATCCCATAGTCCACAGGTCAAGAGGCAAGGCAGAATTTCCCTAGCACCGACTCCTCCATCCAGGAATAAGCACTGCCATCTGCACAAAAAATAGTTGAGATGATAATGATGTTAATTGTTTAGGAAGGCCATTATGTCAAAGTTACAGTAAATTAGAGTTCCATAGCCTTTTACTCATGAAAGACTGAATTCTATGAGTACTCGCAGTTCTTGCAAATTAAGAAATCAATACGATTAGTTCTACTTGTATAGTCCTGATGTGCCAAAGTTTGCCTACAATCATGTGTGGCTTTGCATGGCTTGAAAAAGCATGCCTCTAGTAACAGGAAGCAAGTGCAACTGAGCTAACTGCAATGAGGCAAAATGATGTATTTAAAATGTCCCTTTTTTCATAGGCTTGTGTTTTTTTCCTTGACAGCTTCATATGTTTGGTGTTGTTTAGTTTGGAGTATACCATGACTGTTGGTGAAAAGTATTAGAAGCTTGCTGAATTTTTGGAGAAGATTGCGTTTTGTTTAGTTATTTATGGTGTTACCAGAACATTTGCACCTTATGGAATCACTTGAGAATATAACATCTAGATATTTATTTCTCCTAGGCATACCCATCACTAATCCCATGCGTGGCAGATCTCGCGAGAAGCTGCCGCACTAGCAACGGGACACGGAGAAAACAGCCGCCAGGATGAGGCAGTGGCGGCAGGCGGGAACGGGCTGGCTTGAAAGCCAGCCAGAAACCATGGTGGGGAGGGGGGAAGAAGCAGGCTAGGCAGGCCATCAGAGGCTTATTCTTTGTTTTAGGGATGTGCACAGAACTGCAGAGGTGGTCTGCCACCAGAGGGGGTCTCCCTTTTAAGGGTGGGGGGTTGCATTTACCCCTCCCGCAATTTTTTTGAAATGTTTTTGGGGCAGCAGCGTTTCTTCCTGCCGCCCCTGCCCGTTGTGGCCCGAAAATACCAGAAGTAGTGACTGCATGTGTGCCCGCCACCACACACCTGCCACACACGTCACACACACAGCGTGCAGTGTGTGTGGCAGGCACACGCACAGCGGTGAACACACACAATCGCTACTTCCGGTATTTCCGGGCAACAACGGGTCGAGGGGCAGCAGGGAGGAACGCTGCCGCCCCAAAACATTTCAAAAAAACGGAGCGTTGGCGGGGGGAAAGTGGCGGGAGGGTTGAGTGCAAACCCCCCCCATAAAGAACCACACACCCCCGGCGCCGGACCGGCAGACCGGGCCACGTTTGAACCAGTTCGGAGGCTTCTATAATGGCCTCCGGACCGGTTCATGCACATCCCTACTTTGTTTGCATTCCTAGTACCTAAATTAATGGAGAATTTTATCATGTTGTCTTCCCAGCTAGAAGTACGCTACTGGTGTAAGGGGTTTTAGCTGAACACTTGCTGAGTGTATGCAGCCAGGTTTGATGTGCCTGCTATTTGCCTCTGAGCAAAATTTCCTAGAAAAATTGCCATTTTGTTCAGCAATGGTAATACAGTTGCAGAAGATGGTTGTTCATCCATCCATCATGTGGGTTCTGCCCCCTTCCTCTCCTATAACTGACAGGTTGGCAACCTCTTCAGTGTGGCATGCCAAATCCTGAGACAGCTCCAGTGTTCCCTCTAAGGCGCACACTCATAAGTTTTTTGATGTCCACTCAGTTAATTTTAGATCCCACTCAGGTTGAATCAGGAGAGCCCCACTCTGAATGCATGTATGCAAACATGGGCTTGATACTGTCACCCAGAACAAAACTCATTCTGCACATAGATGAAAAAAATGTCTGCCCTGGTTGCATATGAATGGGAGACTTAAAATATTCCCCTTAGGAGATGGGCCACTTTGGGAACAGCATCTGCATGCTTACATGCAGAAGGTTCCAAGTTCCCTCCCTGGAATCTCCAAGATAGGGCTGAGAAAGACTCCTGCCTGCAACCTTGGAGAAACCACTGCCAGTCTGTGTAGATAATGCTGAGCTAGATAAAACAAATGGTCTGACTAGGTATAAAGCAGATTCCTATGTTCCTAACTGGATTACAGTTTAGTGTCCTTTGTGAGCAAGTCACAGCTTTATCAGTATCTCTTTTTTTTATCCATAAGTTACACAGAACTTTCTGCCACAAAACAGATACTTGTGCAACTGGCTCAGTGCCAGTCAGAAGCATGAGCAGAAGATTTTTAAAAAACCATTATGTCGTGTTCTCACATCTTTCCCCACAGCTGATCCAAAACTGCACTTGAATTACACCTTGATGATAACCATCATTCCTGCAGATATCCAAGAATCCCAGAAAGTTGTGTTCTTATTTACTCTCTTATAACCAGCTCTAAAAACCACAGGGCTTTGTGGTCGCCAGGAGTCGACACCAATCTGACGGCATACTACCTTTTACAGAAAAGGTACACGCAAGAGGGCCTGATGGAAATGATGCAGCAACAGGCGTCAACAAGGCATACCTGGGGAACCCGACAGGGGTCACCTGGCAGTGCAAACGGGGCTCTCCGCCCCTTCCAAACCCACCTTGAGCAGGATGGACGGCGGCAGCTGATTGATGTCCGGCGAAGGCGGCTGCGGCTCTCGCAGGCAGTCTCCAGGGTTCTCGGGGGGCTCCTCGCAGTCCGGCTCGCGGGGCTCCTGCGTCTCCCTACCCCCGAGCTCCGGTGGCAGCTGCTGATGCTGCTGCTGTTGCGACGACGGAGAGCCTGGCGGCGCCGGCCCCTTCCCATCCGCGTTTTGTCCCGCGGGCTCTTTCGACGAGACTTCTTCCCGGGCACAAGCCGAGGCGCAAGGCAGCGCGCAGAGGTGTTGCTCGGGCAGCGCGCTCTGCTGACGGGCCTCGGGCGGCGGCGACGAGCTCCCGCCGGTCCCCGTGCCGGGGCCGCAGCGGGGCTGCTTGCAGGGCGGGCAAGCGGGCAGCCCGACCCCTTTGCGCTTGCACACCATCTCCGGGGGGGCCTCCCCGCCCTGCAGCGCGGGCCCCAGGAAACCCCGGCGCGCCGGGAGCGAGAAGACCAGGCCGGAGAGCAGCCACCGGCGGCAGCGGCGGCAGCGCTCTTCGCAGGCGGCGGCCACGGGCGACAGGCGCAGGAGGCGGCGGGCGGCGCGCTCCCCCTCGGGGGCCCTCAGAGCCGCGTAGAGCAGCGGCGAGTCCCGCTGGGAGGGCAGCTGAGGCGGCTCCTCGGCGGCGGGCGGGCTGGCGCTGCTGTGGACCAGGAAGCAGAGCATGCAGGGCCCGCGCAGGAAGCAGCTCCGGCTCCTCGGCGGCTGCACCTTCCCCCCGAGGGGGCGACTGCGACGGCGGCGACTCCTCTCCGCGTTCAGGCGGCTTCCCTTCCGCGAGAGAAAGTGGCCCATATAGGAAGCAGAGCCGCCGCCCTGCCCGGGTGTCGCTTCCCGCGGGGACCCCGGCGGTGGCGGCGTCAGCTGCGGCGCACAAACCTCATAACGCTCCGCGCAGCTCCCGAAACGCGGCGTCGGGCCGGTGGAAACTCTGAGGCGAGATCCGAGATCCACAACACGGCGAGTTCCGGGACGTCGAAGCGGCTGAGACTTCCGCTACCGCCCCCTGGCCAAGAGACACGGGGGAGAGAAAGCAAAACAACCAGCACCCAACCGAGAATCCCTCACAGACATCACTTCCGCTTCCGAGGGGAAGCCTCCATGTGCGGGGCAAGAGTGGTGGGGTGGGAGTACATAGGAGAGGCTCGCAGAGATCGGCAATGAATGTGCGGCTCTCCAGAAGTTGCTGAACTACAACTCCCATCATCACTATCACCACCATTTATTACAGCTGGGGATAATGGGAGTTGTAGTACAACAGCTGGAAAGTCTCAGATTGGCCACCTCGGTCTCTAATAGGCTAGCGAAGAACACGGAAAGACTCTTGGGCACCTTCAAAGCTATGAGGCGAACAAACATAGCATAAGCTTTCATGGACCACACTTCAGGAAGGAAAGAATCAATGCAAACATTTAAATAAATAAGACTGGGAGCATCTTATTTGCCATGACTGTGCAAGCTTTGCAATAATTTGCCCTGCACAAAAAGGTCCTGTGGATCAGTTGAGGATTCTCACACTGGCATAGAAAGGAGAAGCAGCGAAAGTTAAGCAGGCGACACGCATCACCACTACGTCTCTGCCTGTTAAACTGCTGCTTGTCACATTTTAAAACGTCATCTTTCGTGTAAAAAGGAGGACATGATTATGTCAAAGCACTGCAACGAAAGAAAGTCTATCTGTTTTGTATGAGGTTTACATGAGTAGGAATTCTGGTGCTTTTACCCCGCACATGGAGGATACTACCGTCTGGAATCAGGAACCGAATGTCTTCTAAAAAGAACTATTAAGACTGTATCTCTTGGACTTGAACAAACTGTTGCCAAGGCGACGGATTGCCGACGTTCTCTATTTAAGAGAGAGGGATGATGCTGTTGCTGAGATTCCTACACGGTGTGCGGCACGGCGGAGGAGCTGTATGCATCCTCTGTCCTTGGCTGAGATGAAAAGAAATGGTCTTAAGAGTTTTAGATACCTTCCGCAGCCTAAGGGACATGTATTACATTCTTTGGATGCAAAATATGGACGGCAAAGGGAAATTAGTAAGGGGGGAATGGCAAACACACAGCAGAGGAATGAAATTACACAGGCACACATCAAGGTTATCCCATCGTTTAATCAACGGACAAGCATTCCTTCCTTACACCCAAATTATGGACTCCACGATACCACCAGTGCAGTCCCACTCTCTCACACACAAATCCCCCAATCTCACTCAGTCTCAACAGCAACAATGCAGCACAAAATCAGACAGTTTTTCTTAAGGGGGCGATGCTAGATTGTGACTGTATCATCAGAGTCACAGAGACATTAATTTGCCTTGCATCTGACCAACTGCAACAGGATGGCACACAAAAGCTTAGTATTAACCCATCTCTCTCTGAGTTCTTGAAGAGAGTGTGTATGAAAAGTCCTGACAGTAAAAAATTGCAATATATATTCGGTTGTAGACATAAAAACAAGCAAGACCAGGCTGAAGCTGAGTCCTGGGTGCGAGTTCCTTATTCCACACAGAGTGCTTTCCTAGTAGCTATGAAGGATGGAGTCTGGCACTTTTTCATCTTGTCTTCTAACACCCTTTTATTTTTCTCTTCCCCACCCCTCTCACTTTATGCTTAACCTCCTTAACAGTTTACATTTCTATACCTCGTGTCGCTAGGCAATATATACAAAAAATACAACTTAAATGTAAACAAAACATTTTAAAACAATTTAAAATTTTAACTAAAGCCTTTTTACAAGTCAGAGAAGAAGCATGTTTCAAAGTCTCAGGGTGGCAACCTATATTTATTTATTTATTTATTTATCAAATTTATACACCACCCCAAACTTTCATCTCTGGGCAGTTAACAATAGCATAAAACATTAAAATATATACAAAAACATAAAATAATTTAACAATTTAAAAATCATACTTCTATATTCTATATTCTAATCTAGACCTATATTTATGTGAAGTAACTTGTGCTGATGTGATTCTTCCTCGCCTATTTCCTCCAAATCCCCTTTCAAGATCAACCTTCATAAAACCTTAGACTACTGTAACTAAGCCTGAGTATGTGTTCCTAAAATAATGGTATATTCTTCCCTTATTTTCTCTGGCCTCTATTATCCTCTCCCTCCTCTGCTGTCTGATATCGAGATTGTAAGATATCAGAATAAAATACAATAAATCTGTTAGTGTAGGGAAGCAAGTTGGAGAAGCTCTGCTTAACAAGCCCTACTCAGCCATGCCCCCTGGCCACGAAACAAAACAAAAACCCATCGTCATCCCAGATAAAAAAATTATCCTGCAAAAAAAAATTCTGTTTGGCAGAGGTTCTCATATATGAGGGCAAGGAGCTGTCCTTTCATGCTTTGTAAAGTACCATGGACATGAATGGTGATATATTAATTAAAATAAAATGAAATAATAAAATAATAAAAATTAAAATTAAAAAATAGGGTTGATTAACATAACAAATATAATGGACATCATATTATTATATTATATATTATAACGCCCATTATATTTCTGTTATGTTAATCAACAATAAATTTAGGGCAGGATTATTTTTGAACTATAAAAATTATGGTAAGGAGGGGACAACCCAATTCATTTAAAATTGGAAAGAGGTATTTGTTTAAGAACAACCTTGACATTGTAGAATGTTATGTGTTTAATCTTTTGTAGTCATAAGATTGGGCTTCTTCTTTTTTCTTTTTAATGATGGATTTTATAAATATATTGTAATAGTATCTGGTGATTTTAAATAAAATTAATATTTAAAAAAAAACAAATAAATTTATACTATTCTTTTTATTAACTCATCCTTCTTGGATCCCTCCCTCCCTTTCTGTATATATTTATTAAAATATATGACTTTATGACTTCATACATAACTCCAAACTGGAGGTAAGCAAACCCACAGTTTCAGTTTGAAACTCCAAATCACAATGCAGACGTCCGTCTAACAGTGTCCTGCCAAACTCCAATTCCAGGAGAAGAGAGCCCTTCCCTGCTGCTCAGCCTCCCGAGGCAGATCCCAGCAAGATCCATGGCCAGACTGTGGGCAAAGCATCACCACCTCACGAGCATCCATGATTGGCCACAATCTCAAAGGGGGCGTGCCAAGCGTGATTGTGCATTTTCAGAGCACTCCTCCCACCCTTGGCATGGAAAGGGCATGTAAATCCATTTAAATGTCCTGCCATGCCATGCCATGGCAAGTTCTTCTGCAAGCAATGGTACTGCCACCCCCCAAGGAGCCTCACACCCTTGTAGTCCCACACAAGCATGAATTCTGGGGTGTGCGGGAGGGTTGGTATTCCACTGTTACTAAGGAAGGGGAGGGGGACATGGAGACGTCCTAGGAGGGGATATGTAGATGAGGGAAGGCAAAAATTTCTGTCCCACCATAACCTGAAAGAGGTTGCAAGGGGTAACCCCAGCAGAGCAGGCCATGCAGATCAAACAGAAATCCTGCTGTCTGACAGCTTGTTGCCAAGTGGGCTTGCCCTCTCATGAGGGGACCAGTCTGCTGGAGAAGTCTATGCCCTTGTAAAGGTGCTGCCCCACCCATGGACTGCAAGCTCACGAGTTGATTCAGCCCAACAACCCAAAGGGGCTCCACTTGTATGGCCTCAACTCTCAAAGGTAAAAGATAGAACAGATCCCCCTAAACCTCCCCACCCTCATTCCCTATGGAGACTTTTATGCAGCCAGAGCACATCTAGGTGCTCCATGTCCCGCCGTGCAGCTGCCAAGACAGGGAAAGCAGTCTCCAGGGTACCCCTCCCCATGGCTTCCCTCCACACAGCAACCTTGCTCAGTATAGTGCTGAGCCCCAGTGGCTTGTCACTCCCGTGAGGATGGAAGAAGAATGGGCGAATTGGTGGAAGCAGGAGATATTTTGCCGTCAGGCATCATGACTGAATTTGCTTGGCAATTCTCTCTCTTCCTTTCTGATGGCTCTTCTCCTGAGCTGAAAGGGTGTGTCCTCATGGCCATTTACTCTCATTATTGAACAGTGCACTCCTGGTCAGGTGGCCCTACATTCTCAGCAGTAGTGCACTTCCCACATATTGGAGCACTACTAACCCTGGTGACCAGCCCTGTTCATGAGTAGGCCTAGGGAATGCAACCCACAAAGGGGAACAGGGTGGAACACACACACACACCTTTTGGTATGAAAAATAGAACATTGATGATCAAGTGTCCCTACAGCTGCCCTTTACACCCAGCCATGAGCATCCACCCCACAAAGCAGTTGCACTGATGGGGGAGACACCGGCTTCAGGGACAGACCTTTAAGCCCATTCAAAATTCCCAGGTTCAGTCCGACATAGCACCATATACAGATCTGCGGGCACGTGGATTTGTGGGAGAGGGAAGCCCCGGGTTCCAGCTGCCCCTTTGGGGGTGAGGGCAAGGGTGCACATGTCCACATGGGTGGATGGGCTGACAGGAAGTACATTTCTTCAGCAGCTCTGTGACAGCCACCAAGACAAGGAAAGCAGTCTCTGGGGTACCCCTCCCCATGACTTCCCTCCAGGCAGCAGTCTGGCTCTTCTCATGAGTTGTGTGGGGGTGTCCCCATTGACTGGCACTCTCTTGAGCAAGTGCGGTCCACCCTGGGTCAGCATCCATCCTCATTACATAGGAGGACTCACTCCTTTCACTGGAGCAATGCTGATTCTGCTGCCCAGCCCTGCTCATGAGTAAGCCTAGGGAGTGAATATCCCCCACCCAGGGAAGGGGCTGGACCCTTTTATTTGAAAAACATTGGACTTGGCATTTCCACAATCCTTGCTTGCTGAAACCCGGACAGGAGTGCTCCCTCAAACCATTTGCTCCACACCTGGAAAGGGGGTGCCCTGTACATGTTGGCTATCCCTGTCATGAGGGGGACATGTGTCAGGACAGTGGAGACAGCAGGTTCCTTGACGTTCCTTAATATCCATTCAAAATTCCCAGGTCCAGCAGAGCGCTGTGCTGTATGCAGATCTTCTGGCATGGGGATTAGCAGGAGAGGGGAGCCCCACTTTACAGCAGCCCCAGGACAGTACGGTTACCATTTGGGGCCATGGGCAAGGATGAACATCTCGGCATGGATGCATGGGATGCCAGGGTGCATGGTTTGACAGCTACTGGGCCGCAGTTTCCAAGACAGTGATAGCAGTTGCCTGAGAACCCATCCCCATGGCTTCTCTGCATAGAGCATTCATGCTCAATATCGAGTCCCCAAGGTCTGCCACTGTCGTGAGAAAGAGGTCCATGGGAGTAGGGTCATGCTACAAGGGCATTTCAGAGTACACTCTCCTTTTTCCTTCCAGACGGCCCTTTTCATGAGCAAGCCTAGGGACCTATAACCCCCAAGGGGAAGGGGCTGGGGCCCCCTTCCCCAACTTTTCTGTTTTGTTTTTTTAAAAAAATAGACTTTGGCTGCTTGAGAATCCGTGCCTGTTGCTGCCTTTTGGAGCCAACCCCAGGCATCCCCCATGCCCTATGCTCCCCTCCCAGTGCTGTGATGGGGTGCCCTGCTTATGTTTTTGCTTGTGAGCAAAGAACTTAGTACCTGTCCTGTCATCCCGTCCCCTTTCCCTCCTGCTTACCAGATGGGGGGAGCAAGGGACAGAATTGGGACAAGAAATGCCCATTGAGAGGATAACAAGGCTGCAATGAGGCATCGCAGAATCCCTGCTGCCTGGTAACTCCATAGCTGCATAGCTGATAGGAGGGGCAGGGCTGGTTGTCCAAGAGGTGGCCAGCAAGAAGCGCCGAAGGCATGGAGCAGCCATGTCACCTCAGGCAGGTCTGCACCACCACCTCTATGATTGTAGTTTGGAAATCAGCACAAAACCGCAGTTATGGCCGTGTCTGGAGTCGGATGTAATGCCTCAGTGGCCAAATCTTAGGTCTCAGCGATTAACCTTTGTGTAAACTGAAGGTTCATATTGGAGTTTGGTGAGGCAAACTGGAGATCGCTTTCGGCCCCAAACCATGGCTTTGCGTTTTCTGATGTACTGCAGTTCTAACTTCTGCCCCATTTAACTCTAGTTTGGCATTATGTATGAACCCAGCCTATGTTTCTGGCAGTGTGCTGCACTACCCAACCCAAGTTACAGTGCAGACAAGCCCTGACAGAATTTGATCCAGTTCATGAGATTATCCTCCTTTGCTATTTGATGTATTTTCATCTTGAGGAGAATGCCTCAAGAGGGCAGCAGAGTACCTAGAAAGCAACCTGTAAGCTAAATACAGCTGCTCCTTTCTATGTATAGTATTGAGACACCCAAGTGACAGACTTGTCCACAGAAAGCAGGAGGGTGGGAAGATAGGTGGTGCATGTTTCAAAGTATTTCTGACCTGTCATGATTTTTCACTGTTGCTTTCTCTGCTAAACAGTTTCTGAGACTGAAGTGAGATCACCACCAGACGACATTACCAAACATCTCATTTTCTAGGTATCTGACGTTTTTATATTCTTCAGAATGTCTTATTTCCAAGAAAGAGCAATCACATTTGTCTAAGCAGTAAGCACACTAATATCAAACCATTATGTCCTACAAAAAACACCCAAAGAAAACAGAATGGTTTTTGCATATCTGGGATGATGATGTCGTCTTTTTTGCTGGGGAGCATGGCTGAGTAAGGCTTATAAAGCAGGGGTTTTCCAACTTGCATTCCCCAGCTGTTGCTGGACTACAACTCCCATTCTTCCCTTCCATAAGGTGTCAAAGAACACTTTGTTTTTATTGTCACAGGGTATCATATTTACTTTTCTAGAATGTATCCCAGAGAATTGTGTCAGACATGGAACTAAACACCTCTCCCCGCCCCCACCCCCCGCACCCTGCCCAATTCCTCAAACCTATTTGTTTGGTTATTCATGCATAATATTTGTTCCTTGCATTTTTCTCCCTTTCTCTCTTGCATTTATATACCACCTTATATAAAATCCCAGGGCTGTTTGCAATCTAAAAAAAAAAAAACAGCAGCTAAAACCCCAAAATCATATAAAAGATTAAAATTAGTGTAAACAAAACTTTAAAACATCATAAAATAAAAGCCTGATGAAACAGGTGTGTTTTCAAAAGGTTATTTAAAAACAACCAGAGATGGGGAGATTCTAATTTCATTTGGGAGTATGTTTCAGAGCCTTGGGGCAACTCTAGAGAGGGCCCAGTTTGGGGTTGCCACCAAGCAAGTCGATAGCAACCAGAACCAGACCTCCCCCTGATGAGCTTATTAGGCAGAGGGGTTCATGAAGAAGGCACTCTCTTAAATACCCTTGGCCCAAGCCATTCAGGGATTTATAGGTAATTACCAGCACTTTGTATTTTGCCTGGAAACTAATTGGCAGCCAGTGTAGCTCTTTTAAAATAAGAGTAATGTGATCTCTATGGGTAGCCCCAGAGACCAACCTGGCTGCTATCACCAAATGGCTTGAAGGTGGTTTACATCAAATTAGAACACACTTAAAAACAAAGGTTAAAAGTAACATAATAGAAGGTCATAAAAGATATACTTAAACCAGCAGATAGATGTTCAGATAAGACACCAGAAAAGGAGCACAAAACAATGAAAAGGGTTGCAGATGATTTAAAAGCTACAAAAGACACCAGAGAACAGGGCAGACATAGGTTAGCACTTACAAGATAGCAAGGAAGGATTCAGACACCCTTGTTCTAGAATCTAATCATTATCACAGAAAAGGTTCTTCTCTCCAGCAGCCACTGATTTACCCTCTGACGGTAGGGGAACCTGAAGGCACCCTTCTGAAGCAGATGTCAGTTACTGGACAGGTTCATGTGCAGAAAGTCTGTCCTTTTATTTGTTCCCCTTCACAACTTACTACCTGTGTATGCTTCATCTTTCCACAAGTATTCTTGCCTCTTCTTCCTTTCTATGCATATTCACAAGAACATTTAAAAACATGTTTAGGACTCTGTTCAGGATTGTTGATTAGGATATTCTTTTGATTGGGTTTCAAAACAATGAAGCTTTAAAAATGTCTAAGACAATATCCATGATTGGGATGGGGATTAATAAAATGTCTTTGTGGTTTTATAGTGCCAAGTGCGTGAAATAGTTTTCATATATGAAGATGTAAAGCAAACAGTTTCCAAATGGAGGAGCTTTACTTTCACTTTGTAGACAATTTCCTTTTATGTCCTGCCATTTATTTTGTAATTCATCGACATGAAGGAAATGGAGTTCTAATTAAGATACAGAAGGGAAATAAAATCAACCAACGTTTCTTTTTTCTTCTGTATTTGGTTTGACATGATTTTAATAGTCACTACAAAAGAGAATCACTCCTCTAAGTTTCCAAGAAGGTCTAGTTCTAATCTAACACATAATTCACAGTTCACTTCATTTCTGCTTGAGTAAGTTTGGGAATGACAGTCAGTGAAAGAATGATTACTGTCCGTAATAACTGCAACTTCAAAAACAATAACTTCAATAACTCCATCTCCTCAGAGTACAAGAAACCCTCCATCCATGTTCTTTTACTGAAAAGAGAGTGTGTCTCTAGGTTTTAATATAGAAAGATAACTATGTTTGCAATAATGGTTTATCCTAAAATAGATGCAAACAATAGATTCCCCCTTTTTAAAAAATGGCAGTGAAGTACTACATTTAACACCAATACAATTCAGTTTATTGATAACAATATTTTGTGAAATCTAGTGCGTGTGCTAATATTTAGATTACACAACTACTACAGGCAAATCTCATTATCTGCATTTTGCGTATCCGCGACTGGAAAATAGGCACCCGACCTCGGCATACATGATAAAATACCCCATGGAAATCCGCAGTTTGGGGTGGCAGCAGAGGCAACTTTTAAAACTGCTGTTGGGCGGTAAAGATGGCTTTGGGGATGGCAGCGGAGGCAGCAGGAGGGCCTCCTCCCTCCTTTTAAAACCACCTTAAAAACCTTTAAAAAACCTTTTAAACCACCTTTTAAACCCACCGCTGTGAGGCAGGGATGGCTTTGGCGGTGGCCGCAGCAGCGGGGATGGTGACGGAGGCAGCAGCATGGAACCCTTCTCCCTCCCCGTTACCTTTTAAAACTGCCACTGAGCAGCGGGGATGGCTTTGGAGGTGGCCACAGAGGCAACAGTGGGAACTCCTTCTCCCTCCCCTTTAAAGACTGCCACTGGGTGGCGGGGATGGTGCCGGAGGCAGCAACGGGGACTCCTCCTTTCTCCCAGCCTCCCTCCTGATTTACCATGCACGCTGGTCCAGATGCCATTTTGGGCCTCTCTGAGCACGCAGAGGCCCAAAATGGGATGCAGACCAGCTTGCATGATCAGATGGGAGGGAGGTTGGGAGGGAGAAGGAGTCCATGCTGCTGCCTCCACCACCATCACCACCATCCGCACTGCTGCTGCCGCCTCCACAGCCACCTACGTCGCATATCGGTTTTAAAAGGAAAGGGAGAAGGAGTCCCCACTGCTGCCTCCGCCGCCATCCCCGATGCTGCGGCCGCCTCCACGGCCATCCTGTCAAGGGCTCACACTCCCGCAATAAATCAAAGCAACAGCTGGAATGCATGGGATTAGAGCTTTTACTAGCAGCAAAGTGGAAGCGAGTGTACGTAGGACAAAGTCCATGGAAATTACCACATTTGACTCGTCAGCCCATAAATCATAGTCGAATGCCAAGTCCAATATGGGTCAATGCCAGGAGAGGGGCTGGTTGCCAGTTCCATAGTCCTGGGGGCTTCTGAAAAGGGTCACAAGTCAATAGCCAGGCAAAGGGTCAGGTTCCCAGGAGCAAACAGGAGCAAGGTACTCAAGAGCAGGGATCTGGAAATGTGCGCCAAAGCGATCAGTTGAAACCAGCGTGGTGCAGAGTGAGCAGTTTGAATTCATAGCCCTTCAAGGCTAAATGCCTGGTGAAGCCAATTAAGGCCCTGCCTGCCTTCAGGCCTACAGATTCAGACACCTACCTGGTCAGACTTTGCTGCCAAATGGCTGCTTCTTCTCTGCAGTCACGCTGATGCTCCACGCAGCTCACTGGACTGCTGCTTGGTCCCGGGTCCTCCCCATCTGAAGAGGGCAATGGCTCCCCGGCAGCCTCCTGCTGTTCCACAATAGGTAAGCTCTCCATCCAGGGGGGCTTCCTCGTCAGCGTCCTGCAGCAGGACCATATCAGGGGACAGTAATGGACTGGGAAGAAAAATATGCCCTGACATGAGGTGGGGTTTTTTTTCCCTTTTGTGACGCCACAATTTTCAGGTGTTACTGATTTTTTTTGCCCCCCTAAATCACCCCATCAGAGACAGAAGGTAGCCCCAATAGCAACACTCACCCTGACAGCCATACCCTGTAGCCATGCCCATGCCAGCCATATGGGGCTGCCCTTGTATGTAGTCCGGAAACTACAGTTGGTCCAGAATGCGGCAGCCAGGTTTGTCTCTGGGTCATCTAGGAGAGGCCATTACATTGGCTGCCAATGTGTTTCTGTGCAAAATTCAAGGTGCTGGTTATAACCTATAAAGCCCTAAACAGCTTGAGCCCTGGGTATTTAAGAGAACGTCTTCTTCGTCATGAACCCCACCGCCCATTGAGATCATCAGGAGAGGTCCGTCTGCATTTGCCACTGGCTCGTCTGGTGGCCACTCAGGGACGGGTCTTCTCCACTACTGCCCCAAGGCTTTGGAATGCGCTCCCTAGTGAAATAAGAGCCTCCCCATCTCTGACAACTTTTAAAAAGTCTTTAAAGACACATCTGTTCACCCAGGCTTTTAATTAGTAGTGTTTTGATTATTTTAATGCTGTTTTAAAATATTGTTTTAAAATTTTAAATTGTGTTTTAAATTTCTTGCTTTTAAATTTTTGTTTTGTTTTTAAATTAATGTTTTACTTTTTAATCTTTGTAAACCGCCCAGAGAAATAGGTTTTGGGTGGTATAAAAATAGGTTAAATAAATAATAAATTAAAAATAAATAAATAAATAAATAAATAAATAAATATCCCCACAGTCACACACCCCAGGGAACTGTGGGTCATGCAGTTCCTCCTCAGAGTCTTCTGAATTGGACCACGGCCTGACACATCCCACAGAGGTTTCAAGAAGTATCAGGGAGGGAGAAGGAGTTCCTGCTGCTGCCTCCGCCGCCACCCCCGCCCCTGTGGCCGCCTACAAAGCCATCCCCACCGCACAGCAGTGGTTTTAAAAGGTACCCCTTTCGCCTCTGGGAACCTAACCCCATAATCCCCAGTGCCCCAATGAACCTATATAGGCAGATTCCGTATCCGTGGTTGCAGAGTGGAACAGAACCCCCATGAATAATGAGGTTTTCCTGGGTGCTTTCCAGGTAGCGAGCTTTACACCAGCAGAAAGTGGTGTAAGCTGCGATGACTTGTGGTGCCATATTCAAACTGCAGTCAAATCATGTTAATGGTCCGTGGTAAGCTGGCAGCCATTTGTATACTGTCACCCATTGCAATGTTTTTTCGCAGGAGGAACTGTTCATATATTCCGCTTAAAACATATTCTCCGCTCCCTCTTCCTGCCCCGTTTTGGCCAATGGGGTTGCAGAGAGGGATGACATGGTGGGGTTTAAAAAAAAAAAAAATCTCTAGGCAGTTTTGCACAAAACCACCACCAGGGGGATCACCAAGGCACAAACTACAATTCCTTGATTGCCTCTCTGTATTAAGGAAATAGAAAGGGGATTGTGCCATTGTGCAAGAATCTGAGCGGGGGGCGGGGATTAATATACAGAAACGGGCTTTAGATATCAACAAATCTTCGAACTGCAGAATGAGCCCTCCACACCGCATCACATTGAGAACAGTTTGCAGTCTTGCTGGTAAAATGATTCAGTTGCCTTGCAGTAAACAAATGGGATTGCACAGAAGTTAAAGATTCAGTTCAATGGGCTTCCTCTTAAGTAAGTGACCAGTCTCTCTTCCTGCCATGGACTGCTCATTGCCTTGTAGTAAACAAATAGGATTGCACACAGAAGTAAATGCTTTAGTTCAATGGGCTTCCTCTTCCATAAAAGTGAAAGGGTAAAGGCTAGATTCAGAAATCCGCTCAGTCTCTGGCCAAAGCAGCAAATTAAAAGGGGATTGTACAAGAACCCCAGTGGGGGGAGGGGGGATTTATCTGGGGAAAGGGGTTTTACATATCAACACCACCTCAAATTGCGGAACAAGTCCTCCACACCACACCACACTAAAATGAGGAGACAGCAGGGATATCAATCAGATCAAAAACAAAAGCAGAAAGCAAAAATCAGTTTGCACCATTGCGGAAGAACTTGAGCAGAAAACATCAACATAAAAATTATTTCATGAACAGAAAGGGGCTCTAGAAATTAACAGATCATTGCACTGCAATTTGAACCGTCCACACGACACCACATTGCAATGCACAAACGATGGGGCAAGCCTCCTACAACGGGAAAATACAGCTATTTTTTGCCATGTGCATGTGGCGTTATAAGGTTGTTAACAAAACAATAAAACCCCAAAGAAAGCATCGGAAATGTGAATGGCACCTTCCTGACAGTTGAGGGACTGCGATGTCGAAACACAGGTGGTTCGGAAGCACACTTAAGGGACACATCATGACACTGTGGTAGCATGCAATCTGGAAAGCACCCAGTATTACTATTATATACCGTGTTTCAAGAAAAAGTTCTCAAAGCAGTTTACTAATAATAATAATATGGTAGCCTATTCACAAAGAGTTCACAGTCTAAGAGGTAACACAAGGAAGACACCAGTAACAGCCAGGGGGGCATGCTATGCTGTAGTTTGTGAGGGGATCCTGGGGGCAGGGGCAGAGGGAGGTGCTGGTCAGGGCCCGACTCTGAGTAAGCCCCAATCCCTGCAGGCCTTCTCGGTCCTGGAAGGACTCCCAGGGGGGCGTTGGCACTCCAGTGTGGCCGATACCCCAGACTGCCCTGAACGGCAAGCAGGCAAGATTTTGCCTAAGAATGGCAAGATCTCGTGAAGGCTCAGGGAGCTCTTGAGAGATCTCAGACTGAAGTCTTGCAGCTGGCTGAGATCCCATGAGAGTTGCCCTGGTTGCAGTGAGGAATTTAAAGAACTACTGGGGTGATGAGAGGCCAATATACAATGAGGGCTTGAGCTGGTAAGGGCCCTGGGATTCACGGGATGGCTAGAGGTCGTGCTTCCAAAAGGGTCTGTGGAGTTAACAGGCTCTGGCTGCAGAAGCGCTCTTCACATCTCCAGATGTGAACTCTGAGGCCAGGTGGGATCACCCAGTTCACCACCAGTGGGTAGCCATATCGAAGGGGGAGCCTTACAAATGGTGCTGAAAACCGGGACATCAGATTGACAGGGAAGTACGTTTGTTTCACCCCTTGTTCTTGTTTTTGTTATAATGGAGACTGACTTAATGCAGTTCAGATAATGGTTAGTGAAGAAGCAGGCCTCTTTTACCAGGGACTTAATCCAACACCTGGCACAGGCTGACTTAGTCAAGGGGTGTATGTGAAGGTCTGGCTGCTCATATACTGACCCCTGTAGTGGCCGGTCGGGTTGAAGGAAGGGGGTGGGGCCACACCAGTGTTTCATCCAACTAAATTAGCTGCTGAAGACAATATGGAGGCATTTTTGGTGATTTCCAAAGGGACAGCTGAGGCAGCTCAGTGGCCTCGACCCCAATGGGCGACTATCTTAGGCCCATATCTGACGGGCCCCGCTCAGGCTGTGGTATGAGTCGTCCCGGCTCATGACCTAACAGACCATGACGTGGTCAAGCAGGCCATATTTTATCATTATTAAATAACTGAGGAGACTGAGGTTTCAGGACTTACAGTTCCATAAGAGGGACCAGCCTCAGATTCTAGATACAGAACTGAAGGAGTCCACTAGGGATGTGCACAAATAATTTTTTTGATTTGATTTGTGCCCAAAATAAATCATCCCTGATTTGTTTTGTATCCAAACCTACCCCTTCCAAATCACCCCAGATTCGATTTGTATTTGTATTGATTCAATTTGGATTCAGACTGATTCGGACCACCTATCAAGGTCCTAGGGGCACCAAATTTGGGTGATGGGTAAGGCCCCATGGGTGCCACCTACCACCCAAATTTCAAGGAAGTGTGACACCTGGTTGATTTTTAATGATTTTTTTTTTTAGTTTTTAATGATTTTGAACATTTCTGCCATAGGAAACAATGGGGATTAGAAGCTGCCATATCCTAACCATAACACAGATCCCCAGATTTCATTTAGAAAAAAAGCTAAGTTCTAGCCCTTGTAGAAGTGCAGTTATGGAGCAGCATGTGTAAAAAATTTCAGTGTTTGGATGCTTTGGTGTATAATAACTTTTCCTCATCAATGAATCCCAATGAGGATTCATTACACACCTTAATTTCTTCTGTTCATTTTAACTGTCGCTGGACAGTGCCAACTGTCAACAGCCATGTGCCAACTACATCACACACACACACACACACCTGCAAGGCAGTGGGGTACACATTTAATTTTTCTGAATATTGAAATGTTTAGATTCTTTGGTGTCTAATAACTTTTCCTCATAATGAATCCATTATACGCCTTTGTTTCTTCTGTTCATTTTGACTGTCATTGGACAGTGCCAACTGTCAACTGCCATGTGTCAACTACACCCCCCCAACACACACACACACACACACACACACACACACAGAGGGATACTCAGTTTATTTTTTAAGGTATTTTTTGAAGTGTTTAGATTCTTTGGTGTAATCATTACAGACCTTCATTTCTTCTGTTCATTTTGACCCCACTGCTTTGCAGGTTGGGGTGGGGAATCAGTGGCATCTCATGTTACAACTACCTTACAACCCACAAACCACTGGCTACTCAGTTTATATTTTGGGAATTTTTGAGGTGTTTAGACTCTGGTGTGTAATGAATCATCATATGGATTCATTATGAGGAAAGGTTATTAGACACCAAAGAGCCTAAACACTTGAAAAAAAATCCTAGAACATAAACTGAGTAGTACCCCACTGCCTTGTGGGTGGGTGTGGGGTGTAGTTGGCACATGGCAGTTGACAGTTGGCACTGTCAAAAATACAGTTTAAATGAACAGAAGAAATTAAGGTGTGTAATGAATCCTCATAGGGATTCATTGAGGGAAATTATTATATACCAAAGAATCTAAACACTTGAAAACTAGTGACCACACATTTTGCTAACCATAACTGCACTTCTACAAGCGCTAGAGCTTAGTTTTTTTTTTTTTTTAATGAAAGTTGGGAATCTGGGGGAATTAATAGGAGGGATACGAATCTCGGACAGATTAGAATCGAATCAGGTGCAATTCAATTTGTACCTGAATCTAGCCAATGGACCACAGGGGTGATTTGTTTTGTCTCCAAATAACCCGAATCAGCTAGATTTGAGTACAAATTGATTTGTACCTGAACCAATTTGCACATCCTTAGAGGCCACTTTGAAATGGCTCAAGCCCCAAACAGAGGATGAGACAAGGATAGTGGACAGGTTGGTGGTGGAACAGATGTTACATGTTATACCTTCAGAGGCCCATGCATGGGTGGCCTGGATCAAGCCAGCCACATTAAAGGCAGCTGTTGGAAAATTTTCTGGCCACTGAAACAGAAGAATCAAGGAGAAAGAGAGAGGGGGGGGGCAGGGGGACACTGGAGGGGAGGGAGGATTGTTCAACCTGGCTCACCCCCTTACTGTAAAAAGGGGGGGCTATTCACCTCCAAGCTGGGCCCTTCCCGCCCTATGGGGAATGGCAGGGCACAGTCGGGATACCGAGAGAGGAGGATCCCCAACCCCCATTCAGGTGCTCCACCAGACACTACACACATTCGACAGTATGGGGAATGAGAAGAGACTCTCGGAAACTTCTGGATGCCCTGGGAAGGGACCTCAGATGGGGTGGGTGCACGGGTCTGAGGACCGAGTTATTTATGTGGACAGATGGGATATTTCCAGAGGGAGTGTCCCCAAATGGAATGTGACTGGCAGGACTGGGTGGCTTGGGTTAAAGGACACCTTGGAAAAGACAAAGAGTCTCTGTGGATACCAGCCATGGTGGCTCATGTGCCAGTGCAAGCATTGATGGACTCTTGCAGCTCCATCACAATGGTACGAGAGGACCACGTCCCCCATCAAACACGCCTGCAATGGGCAGGCAAATGGCCTGTGTGCACTTGCACAAAAGGCAATTGGGAATAGTGTGCATATCTGTGAACCTAAGAGGGAAGGCTTACAACTTGTAATTAATGGTCATGCCTGATCTGCCATGTGCACTGTTCCTGGGAAGGGACATGCTGGGCTTCCAGGCAATGATGCATCCAGCTACAGCACCCAGAGCCCTCTCTGTGCTAGCTGTAGACACCATGGAGGCTTCACCAGTGCTTGACCCACCAGAGGATCCAGGGGAAGGCCTGGCCCCATGTGCACTCTGACCCTAGCCTCTGATCCTAGCTTTTGGAAAGCCCAAGAATAAGATGCCTCTCTACAGGCCCTGCACGACCAAGTGGCCATAAAGAATGGGGAGATGGTGGAACCACGGCTTACTAACAGGGTCCCACGTATTGAACAATGGCAAGGGGTGATGTGGAGGATTACAAAAACCATCGCCAAAGGTCCTGAGGTGGCACAATTGATAGTCTCAGAAGGATATAGACAGCAAATACTAAGCTACACACACAATTCACTGTGGGCAGGCCACCAAGGTCCCTGAGGTACGATGGCCCAGGTGTTAGTAGCCTTGTTTTGGACACTGGTATGTGAGGAAGCATGTACCTATTGCCGATCATGCCCGGAGTGCCAGAAGACCACTAATGGCCCCCGGCCCAAGCACCCTTATGACCACTTCCAGTGATCAAGTCCCCTTTTGACAGGATCGCCATGGACTTTATTGGTGCTTTGCCCTGGACATTGCATGGCATTATCGTCTTGGTGATAATGGATTATGTGATCTGATACCCAGAGGCAATACCCCTAAAAACCCTGGCTGTGCCTATGGTAGCAAAGGCCTTAATGTCCTTTTTCACGAAACTGGGGTTACCATGTGAGATCCTGTCAGATCAAGGGATCACCTTCCAATCTGCTGTGCTATGGCAACTGTGCTGTCCTTTGGGTATAGGGCAACTATTTACGTCTGGGTACCATCTGCAAATGGACAGTTCATTAGAGCACCAGAACCAGACGCTGTAGCAGAAGCTTGCTCAGCTTCAGGGCACTGGAGGAAGCAGGCTTGATGGCCAAACCAAAGAAAACAAAGTTGGGGGCTCAGGAGTTGAAGTACTTGGGGTATATCATGGGACAGAAGGTAATTAGACCCTAACAGAAAAAGTGGAAGCCCTCCAGTGGATAGGACAATCGCAAACAAAACTTCAGTTGCGTCAGTTTGGGGGGTTGATAGGCTCCTGTCAGACATTCATAGAGATATGTACCATAACTGTACATTAGTTTCCTTGGAGCAGATAAAGCAAAAATTGTCAGATTTCAATCTCACTTGGCTAGATTTGTGGAAAATATCAAAGCAGCCAAAATGCAACTTACTAAATTTCAAAAATCAATATTAGATATTTACACATCAACTAAAGGGCTAACATCCAAACTTTATGCCATTTTGTTGGAATATAAGATCTCACCATTGGGTGTATTAAAATCAGTTTGGGAAAATGATTTACAAATGGTTATTGATGAAGGGGATTGGAATAGGATTTTGTTTTCTAAACCTATATTTTCATCTTCTGCTCAAATTAGAGAAATTTTAAAATAATTTATAGGTGGTACATGACTCCTGTGAAATTGGCATACATTACTAATAATAAATATGTGCTCTGTTGGAACAACTGAAATGAGAAGGGCACATATTTTCATCTATGGTGTATGTGCCCAAGGATGAGAACCTTTGGGGACTTGGTATTTGCAGAAATGGGTAAAACCATTAATCAGGAAATTAAAAGAGATCCTCAGCTAGCACTGTTGGGAATATTTACTGAAGATAATAAAGTAATAAAATATAAACAGCTAGTGAATTATATGTTGATTACGGCCAGAATGGCGATAACTGAAAATTGGAAGCATGGAATACTATCTTTAGGTGACTGGTACAATAACCTTTGGTTTATAGCTACGGCCGATAAATTAACCTATTTGTTGCATCTTTGAACAGGACAATCAAAACCATATTCTTATTTTTTTGCAGTCTAGCATGATTTAATAGTTTTTAATCATTAAAAGAAATTATGGTAGAGTATTGCCTGCTTGTTATACTAAGATATGGAAAGATGTATGTTATTCATAAAATGTTCATTCTTGTTTGGGTTAATGTTTTGGATTGGTAACATCTATAATGATAATAGAGACCTGATCTCTAGGAAGCTAAAGGGTGTGAGTTGTTATGCATTCTGAGATCTGTAATAGGGGCGGAGCCACCATTGGGCAAACAGGTTCAAAGAACCCAGGCCGCCACCAATCATGGGCTGCAAGCATAGCCACAGACACGCCTCCTGCATCTGATGTCAAACCCTGTTTGGAACCCAAATCGGCCCATGCTGCGTTGGCTTCCTACAGTGGCTCCCTGTCCCCAGAGGGCTCACAATTTTTAAAAAGAAGCATAAGGTAGACACCAGCAACCGCCACTGGAGGGATGCTGTGCAGGGGATGGATAGTGCCAGTTGCTCTCCCCCTGCTCAATAAAGAGAATCACCACTTTACAAAGGCGCCTCTTTGCAATCACTGGTGGAAATACACTGTCTCAGAAAATATAGAGTCCCTCGTTTCTTGAGTAAGAAGAGTAAGAAGAGGGATTATATTTTGAAAATCAGGATGCTATAAAATACAGTCATCCAAGTCTGGAATTTGTGTTATTAAACTACGTATCCTTTTAAGTTACCATTTAAATTTAAAGTAACTAGGAAAACCAGTCTTTTTCCTTTAACTGAGATTCAGATTTTATGGCTGCCTTCTTTTGTTTTTTCAAAGGATTAAAAGTACTAATGAGGTTGTCTTGTCCCATTAAGTCAACACCATGAACTTTGAATGGAGACAGTGAGATGCTGACCTCCATTACACCATGCCAACATTACTAATGGCTTTTGTCTCCAAGTGGAGAAGCTGCTGGGATACAACAAATTATGTGGCACCTTTTGCTGAACGACTAGTGGTTACCTTGTCAGTTCCAGTGTTCCTGGCCATTAGGCAGAAACACCAAATAATATACTATTTATAGCCTGCACTGGTCTTTCCCCCCAGGAGTCTTTTCTTAGTAAAGAATTGCTCTTCCACACACTTCCCCATCCCATTTGATAGATGACATCTCAGGTTATTTAACATCTATTCTACTTTCAGGTTTGTTTGCTTTTAATAAAACAATTATTATGCTGATAGCTTTTAAAGCTCACTATATTTTTAGAGACAGACATAGGCCATAAAACATTTTAGCAATTTGACCTGCTGGATCATTACGAAAGTTCCTCAAATCTAGTACTCCAAGAGAGGGAAATCAGACACCCTAGGATGCTCACCAGCATGGCCTAACAGCAGTAAATGTCCTTTCTGATTTGTCCCAGTCTCTGGAATTTAGAGGTATACAGTGGCCCTTGTTATCCGCAGACTCTGTATCTGTGGTTTCGCATATCTGTGATTGCATCTTAGAGACACAGTTTCATTATCCTCGGGCAGAAAAATAGGTGAAATTCACCTATCCATGGTTTTGAGTGGTTGGAAATGACCCAGAAATGACTTCCAATGCCATTGCTGACTGCCATTTTCCAGCAGAGAGCCATTTTGTGGCTCTTTTAAAAATATGCCTGCCTACCTACCTACCTACATACATACAGTGAATATTTGACCATTTGGAGGGTTTTAGGGGGTGTTGCTGAAGAGCAGGATACCTGGAGAATAAGGTGCTGTCATTCCCTTATTTCTGCTCCCCTTGCTTTTTTGGCCCTTTTGTTGTCGTTGTTGTTTGGGACAACCTCAATTCCCATTGACGCAAAGTTTCACTATTCGCGGTTTCCGTATCTGCATCAATAGGCAAGAACAGAACCCTTGCAATAATTGAGAGCCATCTGTACTTCCAATGATTGTGGATGTACTATTTTTCCTCTATCACAGATATGTAAGCTATTGATTAGAGCCACCATGGTGTAATGGTTAGAGTGTTGGACTAGGACTGGGAAGACCTGAGTTCAAATCCCTGTTCAGCCATGAAATCACTGGGTAGCTCTGAGCTAGTCCCTTGTCTCTCAGCCTAAGCTACTTCACATGGATGTTTTGAGGATAAATATAACATAATAATCCTATGTTTCTCCAACCAAATTAAACACACACACATACCTCTATGCCAGTCATTGGTGCCTCAAGTCCTCTATGCACCTGGGCCACAGGACCAAATACCACCCCCATTGTGTGCACCCTCCTCTCCTTCTCACCCCCCTTTAAAAAAGGTAGGGGGAGGAGAACATCTTACCACCTCACTGGTGGTAATCTACCATCTGAGGTGATCGCCTCACCTTGCCTCATGGAACAAAGATCCCTCATGCCAGTGGTCGTCATCATCACGTCTTGTGGCAATGAGTTTTACTTTAAAAATATGTGTTGCATTAAGCAGTAGTATAGAGAGGAGAGCTGGTCTTGTGGTAGCAAGCATAACATGTCCCCTTAGCTAAGCAGGGTCCACCCTAGTTGCATACGAATGGGAGACTTGTAAGATATTTCCCTTGGGGATGGAGCCGCTCTGGGAAGAGCGGAAGGTTCCGAGTTCCCTCCCCGGCATCTCCAAGATAGGGCTGAGAGAGATTCCTGCCTGCAGCCTTGGAGAAGCTTCTGCCAGTCTGTGCAGACAATACTGAGATAGATAGAACAATGGTCTGACTCAATATATGGCAGCTTCCTATGTTCATAGTATTGCCTTTTTGTCCAAACCTTGTGCCAATCAGTTTACACTGAGGGTATCATGGTTTACCTGAGCTGGGGCTCTTTATTTTGCTAGGAAAATGCTCTTGTGGCAACCACCTGCACTTCAGCTGCCCTGTGGGATCAAGTAGTGGCTCCCTTTACAGCAGGAAGGCTACAAATAACTTCCTGAAGCAAGCATTGCCTTTGTTTCAAGGTCTCCTTGAAATGTGTGTCATGTTTTCTCTTGCTTGAAGTCTGAACTTAGCAAAGCAGCTGAAGGCACAAGTTCTCAAAGGGAGCTGTTGAATCAGCCAAAGGCTGGTGCCAGTTGACGGTGTTAATAGTTGGCAAGAGTCCTACCCCTTCCTGGATTCTCATGCCAGCCCTACTCTAGAGGAGATACTCCTAATCTCCCCCTCCTCCTGATTAGGTTTATAAGGAAGGAGGCCCCGAGTAGCCAAGTGTGCATTCTGCCTTTGGAGCTGGAACTCAGCTGGACTATGGCACCACCTCTGCTCCTGGGCAACTGGGGATGATAGTATTATGAATTTAGTTTGTATCAGACTGTAAATGCAAAAATTATTAGAGGGCACACAAGTCACCAGGCGGTATGGGGAGACACACAGACCCTCAAGCCATTCCCTGGGATAGATGGTCTGGCCTGAATCAGGGTTATATCTGATCACTATACAAGTGGTTCTATGGGTAATGCAAATAAAGAGATGAAAGAGGGGAACCTTGCCTTATGCCATGATTTAATTTCACTGGTGTCAGATGTGAACTTAGCAAAAGTCTAGCAACCAGCAAATGACATATTGATTATATACATTGTACTACATTGGATGAATATCAAAAAGTCTGTAGCACTTTAAATATATGCCACCATTCAACCCAGCCAAAAGCTTTAGCAACATTCAGGAACAGAAGTACAATCAGGTTATAATGTATTTTTATTATTATTTATTATTTATAATGTTAAGCAACATGAATGTTCAGCAATGTTCTTATATTGGTTGCAAAGTATTCACCTCTAATAAAATCAGTCCGGTCAATATGCATGCATTTAATATAAATAAGTAACAGTAGTAGTAGCAGTTACTTAAGATCTTATTTAATCTGGCAGCCAAAATACCCACATATCTTTTATATACAAAATATAAAATCTAATAGGCCTATCAAATTCTATGTTAGCTGGGTCTTTCAATTCCTTTGCAATTAATATAATTTATGCCTGTTATCAGGACAGGGTTGTTCTTATCAGTCTGGAATATTTCTAACATAACTGGAATTGGTTAGAAGAAGCTAGCTTGAAAAAGTTCTGAGACAAAACCATCAGGACTAGGACCCTTATTATGTTTAAGATTATTAATTTGTGCACCTATTCCCACAAAGTAAAGAGTTGAATCAAATTCTGATTTTCTTCCCGAGAAACTTATGTCCAAAAAAAAATTTGATTTAAAAAAAATCCACATCCTCCAACTAATTGGATCTCATAAGATATTGATTCAAAACCTCCTGTTAATAATGCAGGTTTTTAAAAGATGTGTCATGCAAGAAATTTATCAGCTCTTGCTGCTTTGTCATGATATACCGAAAATCCGGTTCTTTGTCTGGGTGGTATCGATGCCAATAATTGATGCCACACGGCAGAAAAGTGTAAAAGATTTTACTGCTGCAGCAAGTAAGGCAAAGGGGCGATACAGAGCCCAAATTAAATGCAAGTTCTACAGAGTTTCACGTAACTATTTATACATTTCTAAGTTCTTTGTTCTGCATATCTATGACATAGCAATATATCGAAAGAAGACACTTTAGCAACTACATACGTAGATCAATCTCCATCAGCATCAAACAACAAGCAATTGACACAGCATTGACATACAACAGTCTCCAGAACTCTGTAATTCACAGTTTGTCCTGCCCCTTTTGTTTAGTTCTTTGGCCTTATCTCGCCCAAGTGACAACTGGTTTGTTATTGGAGAATGCTGGGGCCTCATAGGGCCTCTGTACATTGTTATCTTCCAAGGCTAAGATGTGCCTCCTTGGAGGAGTGAAACTAGCAATTTTAATTTACATTCTAAAGGTTCAGAGAGAGTTCTGGTGTGAAGAAGGAAGTGAAAGGAGGGCCTGTGGGCAGGGGCGTAGCTATAATTGAGCGAAAGGGTTCAAAGAACACGGGCCCCCAGCTCCTGAGGGCCCTCCAGGCCCACCCCTCCCTATTTTCTTCATTATCTCCCTCACTTTGGGGGGCCACCAGAGAGAGGGATGAACACGGGCCCCCTCTCCCCTAGCTACGCCCCTGCCTGTGGGCCCAACTATATTCTAAAGGTAACTTAAGAGTTCAATATTTGGTCACGAAATGGTTGTGCTTAGCTTCAGGCCTTGGGCCTGTATGTAGTGTTGTTCTGTGTTAAATGTAGTTTTTATGGGAATTGGGGTCCTGGGTTATATCAGTCAAGATATAATTGTTTCAAGTAGACCAGTGATCTTTCTGCTTTATCCAGTATTTTTCAAGTAATTAATAACCACATATAAAGGTAGCCATAAATAGAGAACAACTATCTGCTTTTTGCAGGCATTCAAGTGATTTAATGTTAATAATGTCTTTCTTCCACCACCGTCTTCCTGTCTTGAAAAGAAACAGTATTGATAAATGAGCCTCTAATTACAGTTTTAAATTTATTCTAAAGTATCATAACATTACCCATCATGCATTATTGATTAAGTACTCTTGTATATACTTTTACATGTGGATCTATAATTTCAGTAAATCTAGTTTCCATGCCATCACTTCTTGTCCTTTTGGCTAAGATCAAGTGCAGTGTTTCCATGCCTTTATTTTCTTATTTAGCCAGCCCCTCTCCATATAAAATCCTATTGCAGCATCCAGTAAACTGAAATATTTGCAGACCATCTTTGAAAAGAAGGGGTGACCCAAACAAATCAATACAAGACTATGAATTATGTTGGAATGAATTTTTAAAAAGTATATCTAATGCCTATTCAAAGATAATACCACATGCCTTCTGTCTCCCAGTGTCTCGGCCAATTGCAAAAATCCTTGAGTAAAATTCCTGACCTAATTATTATTATTTTTATTATTATTTTTACATGTTATATCCCATTCTTCCTCCAAGGAGCCCAGAGCGTTGTACTACATACTTAAGTTTCTCCTCACAACAACCCTGTGAAGAGGGTTAGACTGAGAGAGAAGTGACTGGCCCAGAGTCACCCAGCAAATATCATGGCTGAATGGAGATTTGAACTTGGGTCTCCCCGGTCGTAGTCCAGCACTCTAACCACTACACCACACTGGCTTTCTCACTTATAAATGACCTAAGATTTATAAGTGGAAGGGGTGGCAACCATATTCAAATCTCCAGCAATAAGACGTTCTGCAGATCTTAATTTGGAGGGGTTCTTTTTAATTAAGATCTCACAAAAGTGTGTGAATATTTTGATCTGGGGCAAAGACAGAAACCAAAGTGACATATTATCCAAAGTTCCCTTTATATACCTGCCTTCTCTGTCACTCAGTTTGGAAGGAAACATCTTCCCATTAAAAATTCTTTGAAGAAAATCGCTTCCCAAACGAAGTAAATGTGTTTCCTGCATAAAATGTATTGTGATTTGTTTCATGATGCAGCTTGGAACTTTCCTACATTGTAGGGAGGTCAGATCATTAACATTCTATGACAATTTTGTACCACACATAGTGCCTTGCATGACTCTTAGGTATAAAATATGGGATAGTTTGGGAAATGCCTTTTAAAAAATGGCCTTCTATGTTGTCTCCAGGTCATGGGTTGCTTGTCCTTGTAATGAAAACCCACTTTGTCACCACAGTGGAAAACTGGAAACTTATGGAACACTGCCAACTGACATTTGGAGAAAGACAGATGCAATTGTTCAGTTTGACATGAATATGCTACAGAGGTGGTTTCACTCAGCCAGTGAGTTTTTGTTATTGCCATATATCATTTTGGGACTGTTGGTGTAGCTCTTAATTTATTCAATCAAGCTAAGCTGCGATGAATAATCACATCCCCTGGAGTGCCTTCAGTCCATAGGAGGATCAATCAAGCTCAGTCAAAATTTTGCTGAAGGGAAACTCTGTGAGAAATATGACATTAGTAAACTTTTATGATTCCTTACACTGCATTTCATCTTTACGATGTGGGCTCTGGGTGAATTCAAGCTGCAAAACAAGAAGCCATTTTTCTTGTGACTCCAGTGGCAGAGTGAAAATGGCCTAGGACAAGGGCTCCTTGTTTTCGTCTCCGGCCCTTGCCAAGATCTGAGAATGCAGGTGAAGAATTTGAACTCGCTTCCTGATGGCAACTGATGCTAATGATTCCTTCATGCTAAATCAAAAGCTTGTTGGAAAAATGATACTCACAAATCACTTCTCTAATAAACAGCGTATTGATTTTGTTTTTCAAAATCCCTGCGGTTGGAGCCATCACACATATATAAAATATTAATGCAACAGACCATAACTGCCTGCTTCTGTCTCTTAAGTAAACAAGTGAGATACTAAAAATGTCTGATGCACAGCATACAGTCAACATTCATTTTATTATAGCTACTGAGCTGAAGAATTAAAAAAACACAGCATCTCTTCTAAGAGATACAACTGCATCATATTGGATTTAATATGCATCATCATATTATGATTAGCTGCCTGCTAGTAGAGGCTCCAAGCCTCTAATAGGCAAGAGGAGAAATGTGTCATTGTATTTACATCTTTTGGAATGCTTTTAAAAATAGCAACTGCAGGGGCTACAATACGGATCAAAACTGCTGCGGCACCAATGGGGGTAATCCCCCCACCCACTGTGCTATTTTACAATGAACTTCCCCCATGTCCTATTTGCCTGGCAGGAAAAATATCCAGGTGACAATGGCCGACTTAGGACATAACCCCAAACTGGAGGTAAACATTTATTTATTTATTTATTTATTTATTTATTGTTAGATTTATATACTGCCTTTCACTAAAAACAACCCCAAGGCAGTTGTTTTCCAGAGATTTGAGTTTGTGTCTGTCCGAATGTGTGAAACCATGGTTTTGCCACCCAATCGCAGGTCAGTTTTCAACCCCAAACCTGAATTTGAACCTTCAGTTTGTAGTGCGTTTTGCGACTGAAAGCTCAGGTTTGAAGGCAGCATCATGCTGTCTGAATTCTGCCACTGCTGATTTTGTGCATAAGCTCCTCCCACTACCATAGAGAGGCCGGCTCAGAGCAGCCCAGAAATGTGTCGGTTCTAGGGCAGCCGTGGTTCTTGTTGGCCATCTTTGGAGCTGACACTCCTCATTCCGCTGTCTGCACACTCCTCCTACAATTGTCTGGCAGTACATATGCCACCTCTCTGGCTTCAGTGCATTTAAAGGGGGAGAACAACACAGGAGAAAGCCCTTTTTCCACTGCATCTTATGGTCCCCCCTTGTCAATCCACACAAAAAGGGTGGGATGGCAAGATCAACACAGCAAGAGAGGTCTGCAGAAATTCAGGACTGCAGAAATGTGTGCACAAAGACATTGAGCACCGGTGATACTGGAAACAGGGCAACTCTGTTTTTCCCAGCAAAGGGCACATATGCCAGGGGAGTGATGTGACATTGCTTGGCAGAAATACCAGTGCGCTGACCAGTGCATACAGAAACCCACAGAAACCCCGGCCATGGAAACCTTCCTGTTGTCCAGTCATATAAATAAAGAGACGACACGTAGCCCCCAAAACCTGGTGTCTGTCTCTGTTCATTTGCTCGTATTGCTTTAGCAACCAGCAACACACACCTGGGCTTATTGCCTGGGATGCTGGACCTTTAATTGGAATTAGCATACAAAATGTTTTGACGGCTTCCATCTGGGGAAGGGGAGGGGGCATATGCGCAAGGAACCCTTTCATTAATAACACACCTGATCAAGTGCAGCTGTCCAACAAGGCATCCTTTCAAAGGTTTTGTGTGTGCTGTCTGGTTGGGCAGCAGGGCACTGATTTCCCTGGATGCCTAGCGAGTGTCTGTATTTGTAAAGTTCCTGTGGATAGTGCTGCCCCTTCCAACTGTATAGAGGGGGTGCCATCAACTCATATCTCTCTCTGTGTTTCCACATGTTCAGCCTTGGCCCCTCTGGCTTGGAGGTACCCCAACCTGGTGTGGAGTCATACATCCCGGCAAAGGAAAACATGACGGGCATAAGCCAAAGTTTGGGTTAAAGGAAAGCCCCGAGGTTGCTGTTCTATGTTGCTGTTTTTAGTACCAGTTTCTAGGGGAAGGTGGGGGAGCCCCTTCCCTTTGGGTGCAAGCAAGCAGTCTAAGCCATAACTCATGTGTGGGAACCTTCCAAAGGGAATCAGAGATGGGCTCAAGAGGCCAGTGTGACAACAAGATGTGCAATAGGTGTACTTTCCCTTCTCCTAAGGGCCGCTCTCTCATGAAAGTGCCTGGCCGTTGAGACACACATGCGGGGCCAGAGGGCTGTTGCCTCCCAGCCCAGTTGCTAAATTCATGCAAGTCCTGGGGGAGGGTATCCTGGAAACACCTTTCCTGGTCCCAGCAACTGCTGTGAAGCAGGAGTCCAAGCACTCCCTCTGACAGTCTAAAACATTTTCATGGTGGTTTTTTGCCCTGAATGGCCACATGGCTTGCCAGGGATCACTAAAATCTATGAATGCACTGCCCCACGATGCCCTGTGGTGACTGATTTACATACATCGTAATGCCAGTCCCAGCCCGACCGGTCTGGTTGTGGATGAGGGATCCATCCCCTGTCTTTCCCACCTCTGCCTGCCTGAAACTACTCGGAAGCAGACTGAACTCTTTGGAAGTCTGGAAGGGTTGAGTGGAGATGGGAAGGTATGAAGTATGAGTTCTATTATTAATCAGAGATACTGGGGCCCCCACATCAGTAGCCACCCCCCCCAATAGTTGGATGGCCTACCTCATGAGAATGCAGTCCAATGGAGACCCAAAGCTCATGTTGCTTCTGGGTCTTCCCAGTGGATTGGCCCTCTCATGAGAGGGCTAATCTCCGGTCAGCAAGCCAACACGTAGGTAGGTAGTGTGTTGAGGCTCCCTGTACTGCTTGGCCCGGGTCTGCGAGTCCAAGAGCATCCTTTGTCACAGTGGACCAAACCCCAGGATCCTTTACTTGCCTTCATTAGTCACCACGGGGCATCTTGGGGCAGGGCACTCATTGATTTTATTATATCATATACATGTTCCCTCCTAGGAAGTCATCATGATCCTTTCCCAAAGTCACAGAAATCTAGTGCATCTCTCCATCCCTCAGTACCACTAATTTTGCTTGTGCAAGACTGTATGGCTGCAAGACTCTTGTAAGGGCAGTGGTGCAAGTGGTATGAGGAAAAGGTTAAAGTGCCTTTTCCCTGCTGAGGGCAGATGATCAGTGCTTAAAAGGCACAATCACACTGGGCACAACCCCTCAAAAATTGTGACCAATGGTTGGTGACTGACGTCCTGATGCCTTGCCCGGAGTCTGGCTATCCGAGCAGCATGGAGCTTGCTGGGGTGCAGCCTCGGCAGACCAAGAAGAGGGAGGGGTCCCTCTGGAAGACAGAGGTTGCAAAACCATGGCTGGACAATAATCTGCAGAATGATGCCCAGTTTCATAGATTAACCACAGGTCCATCTACCTGAGGTTTTACGCTATGTCCGAAGGCACCCCATGTGTCTTTCTCCCTGAGGTAAATGGCCATTTAGGTATGGTTATCAGGAAAACAGTATGAGAGAATGGGTTAAAAAGAGTCTCCAGTGATCCTGATTGGGAGGCCTGGCAGTGCTCTTTTTTAAAAGTACAAAAAGATTGACAATGAATTACACATTTCCCATGTTTTCTGGCTTGGCCATCAGAGTGGTGTAGTGGGCAACGTGACCTTGGTCCCAGTGTTCCCTCAGCTGTGAAAATCATGGGTGATCTTTGGCTAGTCACTAGCTCTCAGCCTAACCTACTTCATAGCTTTGGGTCAGTTTGGATGATACTTGCCCCACAGAACATGCCCACTCAATTAAGAAGGGGTGTGTGCTGATAGCACACCCATCCTAATGCCATTCCTGTATATCCTGACATCCTCCCAGTATGTGCCCAGTATGCATGTAGAGCGACAATTCAGACCTCCCCACGGTTAAGGAATGTGTCAGAGGATGTCAGGACATCCTGAAAAGACTTTGGGATGGGTGCTCTCTTGACACAACCCCACCCTTAACTGTGGGCCTTTTGTGGGGAAGGGACAGGGAGAAAAGAAGTACTACTGGAAATGGCCCTTTGTAAGGATAGAAAGGAGAGGAAAGAGCAGTAATTACGTATGCTTCTCTGAACTCCTTGGAGTAAGTAACAGAAATGCAGGAGCCTACATTTTCAGAAGCTTCTTCTTCTTCTTCTTCTTCTGCTTCTGCTTCTGCTTCTCCTCCTCTTCCTCCTTCTTTTTGTGGGGAATTTCCAAAGGTTCTCCAACTGGGTGAATAACCAGCCTGAATTCCTGGAGATACTATGATGGTGGACCAAACAAGGCAGAACGAGGTTGCCAGGGTGGAGGGAGGATAGCAGGAACAAGCTGTATCTGTGGCTCACTATTCTCCAGCCCGCCCATATGGATTGTTCCTTCCGAGAGGACTACTCTGAATAAGTTATCTGACAACTGAAACCATATTCATTAAACCTGCTTATCTGGTTGAGAGGAGTCAAGACTAACATCATAGGCACTTTGGGAATATTAGTGAAATTTTTCCTTCAATTTGCTTGCAAACTAATCTTAGGCTGCAATTCTATGCATCCTTAGCTGGGAGTAAGTTCAACTGAATTCAGTGGCTGATATCCTGGTTAGCACTGCATTTGCACAAGCGCTTTGTGCTAGCAGAAAGCCATTGCACAATCTACTTGTGCACAGTCTGGAGTTTGCATTCCAGACACATGTTGCACTAGCACAATCACATTTTCACTTCCACAACCAAGTTTGCAACGTGCAGCATGCCTCATATGTTTTGCAGGGAACTTTGCACAATTCCCAAAAAATCCTTTGATTTAGCCCAGCTATGCAATCTTTTTGCACCAGCACAACATTTGTCAGAAAGCTGACCGTGAGGATTTATTTATAATTAAACATGCATAGGACTGGGCTCTTAGTTAAGGTGTAATGCATAATGTTTTCATGCATAAATGAAATGTAAATGTCTTTTACAAATGAGAGGTCACATTATTATAAAAGGATAAACTCATTAGCAGAGTTCTTAATAATGATTCTGTAACAGTTTTCATGAATACTGGCTCAAGATTTTATCCATGTCTAATTTATCCATGTCTGGTATTCTGCCGCCCTCCCCCCACCCACCAACCCCCCCCCCCAAAAAAAACCTTTCAGGTTTGGTAGTATTCCTTCCTGACATTTTAGGTTTAGCAGGAGGTTAATTAGACTCGGTTTCAGTACTGCTGAGATGCTTTAGGGCACAGCACAACAGACCAGTTTTTAAATGTCTGTATTTTAGAAACCCCGGGAGATACCAGCACGAAACCTGGAGCAGATTGAAACCACAGCTTCTTCTGCACAAATGTATTGAGCAGAATAGAATTTAGTTTCCTAGTATAAACTCTAATTGGACAAAGTTGTACTAATGATGTGCTCCTGAAGGGCATAATGAAAAATCTGACTTTGCAAGTGTGGCTTTGTTTTTAATATTGTGGCTTTCAGGCACAATGCAAATGTCTGTATCCAGATGTCTGTATCCAACAGGGATCAAAGGTTTTCATGCTGAATACAGGTTGCTGGCCATCCTGCTTCCTACAACTCAGTTTCTATGCTTACATTTGGACACTTTTAAAAATACAGAGTGAAGATCAAAGAACAATGTCACTCTGCCATACTAATTTGGGGTTTTGTAGGAACATTTTTAGTACTTTAACTCCAAGGCAGAAAGATCATAAATCAAGCTACCATCTTGCGATAAGTCTAACGATGATTTCTCCTATGAAAAAGAGAAGAAGGGGGGTTCATTTGACTGCTTCATTTTTCCTACAGCCCAATTATCCAGAAGGCATGTTCACTAGGGTGGCAAAAGAGAGGAAGGACTCCTGTGCCTTGAATAATTCTTAGGATCCCCGACTCATATATTTGCCAAGGCTGGCATTACCCTCGTGGCAGAGGAGTGAACTCAGCACCCTTGTATGTATATCCAGGGTGACTTGGGCACTCCACATGGATGCCTGATGGAGGATGATGCAGAGAGCTAACACATGGTGGCTTGGTAGTCTGGGTAACAGAGAAGCTTGCAGACATCTAATAACGCAAAATATAATAACTCAAGTCTTTAATCTGGCTTCTGTGGCTGCAAGTTCAGCAATAAGCTTGCATACATTCAGCAATATATCAGGCCTTTCTGCTCCAGGGCTTTCCTTCTACAGTTTGTGTAAACATCTCTGAGATCCTCAAACTATTAATAGTGATTCTCCATGTCAACTATGATCTCCCACTGGTGCTTCACCAGCCCTCAGAGTCCTGCTCCCAGGCCTGATCCAGAATGGGATCATGGCATGGGAGGAGAAGGGTTTTAACTACTTATGCCCCACCACTGTGTACCCTGAAAAGCATCACCTGTTGACTTTAAGCCACAGTTGCATGAGAAAGCCAGGCTGCTGCTGGGTGTTTTTTCTGACTGTTTGGCACTCCTATCAATAATAATTCATAAATGGGCTATTCTAGAGTTTTTCTTGGAACTGCTTTCCACAGCAGAAGCCATATAATAAACTATTAAATACATCAGAAGCATCATACGCTGCTCTGAACACACACACAGTCACAAATGGTAAGAAAACTGAGTCTCTTTTTGTTAAATCTCCCCTTTTCTGGAGCAGCAACATGTTTTTATATGGACTGTAATGTATATATTGTCTGACGGAATATAAGATATTCCGTCAGCTTTCAGCTTTTAAGACTAAAAATGGCCTTTAGATGAGTAATCCTCATCTAAACTGTTGTTGTGTGTGTGTGTGTGTGTGTATATTCTTTAAAATTATATGTTAAAAATACTTCACCTTTTGTGTTTAAGCCAGAAAGCAAATGTTTATAATCAAATCCAATCAAATCCAGTTCAGCTTTATGTGTGCCCACAGCCCTCCCACATGTGATATGGAGAAACCAATGCATTTATCATCTGAACCGCCCGTTCCTAATCATTTGTGTTCCACCTTTTCTCCTACTTACACAGGAGCTTAGGAAGCTGCCTTATACCGAGTCAGACCATTGGTCCATCTAACTCAGTATTGCCCACACAGATGGGCAGCAGCATCTCCAAGGTTGCAGGCAGGAGTCTCCCTCAGCCCTATCTTGGAGATGTCAGGGAGGGAACTTGAGACAGATGCTCTTCCCAAAGCAGCTCCATCCCCTAAGGGGAATATCTTACAGTGCTCACATGTAGTCTCCTATTCATATGCGAACCAGGATGGACCCTGCTTAGCAAAGGGGACCATTCATGCTTGCTGCCCTAAGATCAGCTCTCCTTCTTGGAGCAGCATACATGTCTAGCCCAAACTCACCCCTCATTCCTAAGGCTGAAATGGCACCATCTGCCCAGGTTAACATTAGTACAGCTTTCTATTTCTACTACAACCAATATTTAGATACTATTTCCCAACAAAAGTCCTGAAAGTGGTTTACAGAGAATAAATAAATAAATAAATAAATAAATAAATAAAAGTAACTTTTATTATTTATTTATTCTCTGTAAACCACTTTCTAGCAGCAAGGCCGCTGGGGGCGCCTCTTTGCTTGCATGTGTCCACAACTCAGCAGATTCCTTAAGTCCAGTACCGGAATCATGGAGGTCAAGCAGAGGAAACTCTTTTCTTTAAAATGTAAGGCTAAACGTTCCTTACAACTCATCGCATCTAAATGGAGACCTTAGCTTCATCCTGAAAGGGAATAGTTGACATGATGAGCAAAATTACTCAAAGTAAACCCATTGAGTTTTAAAAAGCAAAGTTAGGAATTAATTTCAGTGGGACTACTTGAGCAATTTTCCTCAACCTGTCAGCTAACTAACACTCAGAGAATGGCAGAGATTTTGGTTGTATTCTAGAGGAAAGTGGTTAGGTACTGTGGAGGTGCCACCTTAAGTGGCACAGCGGGGAAATGCCTGACTAACAAGCTGAAGGTTGCTGGTTCGAACCCTGCTGGTACTATATCGGGCAGCAGCAATATAGGAAGATGCTGAAAGGCATAATCTCATACTGCACTGGAGGAGGCAATGGTAAACCCCTCCTGTATTCTACCAAAGAAAACCACAGGGCTCTGTGGGCGCCAGCTGTGGAGGTATTTACTTTGAGGTCATCTCTTCAGAGTGAACAGTATAGGAATAACACAGGAAGCTGCCTTATACCAAGTCAGATCATCGGTCCATCTAGCTCAGAATTGTCTACACTGACTGGAAACAGCTCTCCAAGGTTTCAAGCAGGAGTCTTGCACTATCTAGAGATTCGAGGAATTGAACCTGGGACCTGCATGCAAAGTAGAATTACGCTCTTTCATTGAGCTTAAGGCCCCATCCCCATACCAGATTATGCCTGTATTATGTATAATTCTATCATTTGCTTTAGGTGTATCTGGACTTTACTGTCTCTTTTGCACAAGGAACCCATACATTTCCTTATGTTCTTTCTGCCTTACCACAATGCAAAGTCGCCCACCCAATGTGGCTATTTGTCCTCAGTGTAGCTGTTTGCTTCAAATAGCTGCTGGTGGCAGGGTGGCAGTGGCTGGTTTTCAATGGAAAGGCAATGCAGGGGGAAATAGTTAAATTCCTTTTTCCTCACCCCACCCCATGGTCTCAGTATGGATCAGGGTCTCTGTGGCTGTGATTTTAAAGCAACAGTCCAAAGAGGTGGAAATGTGATTATGTATGTCATATCTCATCTAGGTGGACCATGAGAGAAGATTCAAAAGTGGTTGGTTGGTTTATTTGTTTGTTTGTTCTGTTTAACCAGATTTAATTTAATTTAATTTAATTTAATTTAATTTAATTTAATTACTTTAAACCAGATTTAAATTAATTAAAATTAAAACTAGACATCAATAAAAACCAGGCTAAAAAGATGGGTCTTTAAGGCTCTCCTGAAAGCCTCCAAGGAAGATAATCCTCTTATATCCACAGGGAGCACATTCCACAACCTAGGGGATGACAACTGAGATGGCCCATGTTTATGACATGACATAACATAGGACATAGGAAACATAGGAAGCTGCCATATACTGAGTCAGACCGTTGGTCTATCTAGCTCAGTATTGTCTACACAGACTGGCAGAGGCTTCTCCAAGGTTGCAGGCAGGAATCTCTCTCAGCCCTATCTTGGAGATGCCAGAGAGGGAACTTGGAACCTTCTGCTCTTCCCAGAGCGGCTCCATCCCCTGAGGGGAATACCTTACAGTCTCCCTTTCATATGCAACCAGGGTGGACCCTGCTTAGCTAAGGGGACAAGTCATGCTTGCAACCACAAGACCTGCAGGCCTGCACAACATAAGGCCCGTGGGCCATATCTGGCCCATGGGGACTTTTTTGCTGGGCTCCAGAGTCCAGATAGGAATATCCTGCAGCAACACCAGGAGCCATGAAGAGTTCTTGGCTTGTCCCACTGACCAACAGCAGTGGCTCAGTGCAGTTGGTCACTTGAGATCTGATGAGATGCATGTGACAAGCAAGTAAGGAGCAATGGATGGTGTGGGCTGGAACAGCAGCAACAGCATCAGCATCAGGCAGGCACAGGTAGAGCACACCCCAGAAAGGCGGAGGGTCACTCTTTTGATCAGTTCTCTCTTCACTGGGTGGGGGAAGACATCCTCTGTCATCTCGAGAAGCTGCCTTAATTTCCCATGATGTACAACTTGGTATACCCAAGTAAGCATGCTGAGGATTGTAGCCTGAAAACAACAGTGGCTTAGGGAGGGGTGAGAGAACATGGCATTTGTTTGGGGCTGGCATACGGTCCAGGTGTCCCTGACTGAGCAGGGACAGGGGCGGGCTTGTTTTATGGCCATGATCCTTGGTTCAAATTACGAGTCCCTTGACCAGGGAGGGGGAGGGAGAGAGATCCACAAGTAGCTCATAATTGCTTTTATTAATATTGTTAATAAATTATGATGTAATAATTAATGAGCTGAACATTATCCTCAGCCCCTGCACACCAAGTAATGGCTGATTCCGGCCCACTAGGCCATTTAAGTTGTGTACCCCTGGATAGGGGGTCTTTTGTTTAAGGTGGGGCGGAGTCCAACATTCAACTGGGCTAGCACAATGATGTATAACTTTCCTTAAGCAATAGTGAAGGAAGCTTCCTTTCAAATGCTTCCTTTCAGTATCCTCCTTTCAAATTCTCTTTGCCATTACTGTAGCAATACACAGTTAAGCCAGTCTGTTCTTTGCTGCTGATACTCTTGAGATAGCATCTTCAAGATCAGGGGCGTATCTAGGGTAGGGCAGGCAGGGCACGTGCCCCGGGTGCCACTTGAAGGGGGCGCCATTTTAAAAAATTATTTTAAAAGGCCACCAAAAACAAAATGGCCACTACACATGCTCAAATGACCTCTGTGAGGCCCTAGGCCATGTCAGGCCTTACAGAGGCCATTTGAGCATGCATGGTGGCCATTTTGTTTTCAGCGGCCATTATATATATATATATATATATATATATATATATATATATATATATATATATATAAATATATATATATAAATATAAAATTTATTTTAAAAAATTACCACTGCACATGCTCAAATGATCCTTGTGAGGCCCTAGAGGCCAGTGGGGGGAGGGGGAACCTTTGCAGACCCCCCAAGGCCTTTTGGAAGCCCCCCGAAAAGGCTACAGTTAAAATGTTTTTTTAAAAAATTAATATAAGTCACTGTACACATATTCAGTTTGGCACTATGTATAGAGAGTTTCTTGCTCTCTTTCTCTTATTTTAACTGACTTTCTGAAATACTAGAATATATTCCAAGCAGTGACACAGTTTACTCTGCATATCCTTTAATTATTTTCAGAGTATCTGGGGAAAGGCAAATTCTCCATTTATTTTTAAAACTTATGTAATAGTGAGGCTACAATGCATAGTAGATATTTAGACAGGCACTTCTGTTTAGTTTTCCAAGTACACCTCCACATAGTAGTTGGGTATTTCATGGCCCCAGCATACTGAAATTTGTAGTTTTCCAGCATTTTTTGGTCTGGCTACATACGCTGCTAAAGTTTTTGAAATATTAAAAGATGAACAAGCTTGACTTGTATTTTTCAGCTGATATGGTAAAGTTATCTGAAAGATGGGTGTCAGATGTTTGGACAGGGGGCGCAATTTCAGTGCTTGCCCTAGGCGCTATTTTCCCTAGATACGCCTCTGTTCAAGATGCAGCAAGCAACCCATACTGTTTACATGTTTCAGGGTTGTGCTTTGGATTACCCAGTTTCAAACGCTCTATTTGGATTTTCCCCAGTGAGTGCTCTGCCACGGATTTTCCCCAGTGAGTGCTCTGCCACAAAATTAATAATCAACTTTGCACAATGCCATAACGATTCCTGTGATGGAATGGAGACTACCAGGCAGGAAGCATTCCTCCACTTAAAAAAAGGCACACTACCTACATTTCAGAATGTGTATAATATTAATACTAATCAGTGTTTATTAAGATTCAGACAAGTTCACAACTGTTCTAACAGCTGAGTGCCTGTAAGCTAAATTGATTTAAGCCCTTAGACACCCATTAACAGCTCTGCTTCCCATTTAGATAATGGAGTACAGTTGTTTAGGGGTGTTTATGAAATGACATTCATTTGATTTATGGCTGACCTTGACTGAATAAGGCTGGATGCATGCTAGAATTTAAACACACAGAATCTTGTTTGATTATCAGTGGTGAATTTGAAACATAACCAAGTATGGAATTTCTCAGTTGTTCCATCAGAGGTATGATTGGCAGGTTTACATCTTGAGAGCCAGTGCTGTGGAGTCGATAGAGCTGTAGAGGGGTACTCCAGATTCATGCTCCCTTACGTCATCCATGAAGCTCACTGGGTGACTTTGGGCCAGGAGAGGAGAAGCCTACCTTAATTCAGAAGCTGTGTGCTCCTGTTGGCCAGTCATCTGTCAATCAAAATCAAGGTCAGGGGCATCATCTGTGCTCGTGTGCCAAGCAGCAGCTGCATTGGAGGGATTTTCATCCTATCTCATTCAAACAGCTGGGTACAGCTGCTGAGTATGAAGGAGTCCTCTCTGACCCAGCTGTTGCTTAGCACACGAGCACAGAAGGTACAGCTGACCTACAACCAGGTCAGAATGAGCATTTCTTTGAATCCTGCTCTAGCAAACTTTTCAGAATAATCATAAGCTGCAAAATCAAATGATGTCTTCCTCCAAACAGCTCAGGTTGGCACACATAAATGCTGCTCTCGCGACCAGGCCTACCTGGATAGGGCAGTGCTCACCTGGTTAGGGGTGGTCATGAGAACTGATGGGATCGCTCCCAATCCAAGCACTCCTCTGCCGGGTAGCCTGGGTTTGAAACCTATGCTAAAGTGAGGTAGGAGGATGTCTGTGTGTGCCTCCTGCCATACTGCCTGGTCATGTGCACCATTGGGGTTCTACAAACAACCACTGTGAGCAGTAGCCATAGAGACCTGACTGCAGCACTGCCAGGGAGAGAGCCATGATGCATTGCGGAAATCTGCCTCTCTGCTGCCCGTGTGATGCACTGTGGGATGTAGCAGGACTTTCTCCTCCCAATTCTACAACAGCCAACAGCTGCTGCCCAAGTTGTGTGGGTGTGCGAGTGGTGTCACCCCAAAGAGGTGAAGATCGCAGGGCAGGGCGTAGGTATGATCCTGCCTTCCTCCCGACACCAACCATCGTGTGACTAACCTTATCATCTGCTTCCCCTCCACAAAGAGCCTGTAAAATAATTTAGGCTGAGAGGTGGTAGGGCAGCTCACACGCTCATTAGGTTGGGAGAAGTCTCCCATCTTAATTTGGAGGCTGTGCATGCTCCCATTTTGCTAGAGCAGGATTCAGTGAAATGCTCATTTTAGTAATTCATCAACCACTCCTAAACATCAGCTGCGCGCTCCTGATTGCAAGGATTGTATAGAAGGTTTGTAATTACATACAATTATTTAGGAAACTGGGGGGAAACCCACCGACGTCTCTTATACAGTATCAGAGGAACGGCAGCCCATCCCAGCCATAATGCTTTTCAGTGTTGTGTTCGCTGTTAAATAATGAATGAAGCCACAAACTAAATAATTAACAAGATGTTTGTTTAAGATTAAAAAAGAAAATTCTGCCAGGATATCTTTGTCACATCCTAGCAGGAGCAATTTCTTTCTTTCTTGATGTGTATATTGACAAGACTCTCTGAACACAGACATTCCAGGGCAAAGATGGTAAAGTGGTTTTTTGGAGGCGGGATGCCAAAAATTGTACACAGAAATGTAAATATTTACAGTATCCAGAGAGGCCCACTGTTGCACAATGGGCTGAAGTATACGCTTTCCTTAATGGAGAACTATTCAGGCCACTGCCTGACATCCTGAGCACATTTACGAGAGGAAGCACTGCTCAAATTTAGTAGTCCTTTATAGTACCTCCTGGGTAGTACTACTGAGTAACTTTAGATGCAGGGATGTAGCTATAATTGAGCTGATGGGTTGAACCCGGAGGGCCCAAGTTCCTGAGGGCCGCCCAGCTCCACCCCTCCCTATTTCCTTCATTATCTCCCTCACTCCGAGGGGCTGCCAGGCAGAGGGGTGAACATGGGTCCCCTCTCCCCTAGCTACACCCCTGTTTGGATGTCAGCCACTGTGTCCAGCCAACCCTGCTCCCCTAAGAGAGCACTCAACTCAGTTCTTTTGTTTTGCTCAGGAAATATCCTGTCATCCTCCTCACTATGGATCTGAAAATGTCTTAGGCCCTGGAAATAAATGCCACCAACACTGATGTAGCTCATTTCCAAGCAAGATCTCAGGGTCTTTGCTCGTACCCAAAATGCCTGCAGTTCTCAACTGCATCTAGAAATCTTGTGAACAACTGAGATCAATACCATCTGCTCAGATTGTGGGCCCATGGGTTAATGGGCATGAGAGGAAATAATGCATCTGAGAATTCAACTCTTATTTATGTATGTATGTATGTATTCATTCATTCAATCAATCATTCATTCATTCATTCATTAGCTGGGCTGGGCACAGAGCATCTGTACCTCTATCTGCCTGTCTTGCCCCCGCTCCCCCCCAACCCACCATTTCCCCCATTGCCATTGTTTTCTCTCTCACCCACCCCGCCCGCCTGGCTTCTTCTTTCTCCTGCCCACTGGCTGGTCGTCATTGCCGCCTTCTTCCCTGGTCACTGTCATCGCCATTTTGCCCACCCGTCCTTTTGCATGGCATGCAGCACACCACTGTTTTGTTCTCCTGCTTGTCTTGCTGCCGGCCAGCTGGCTGCCCACCCACTGCAGTTTTCTTCAGCTCCTGCTGCTGCCACCTTTCCCCCCTCTCCCACTGGTCCCATGGCTAGCCTATCTGGCAGCTCTCCAAACTCTCGTGAGAGCTGCCACGCATGGGATTAGCCACGAGTATGCCTTAGAGAACTAAATATATAGATTTATTTTATTTTATTTTATTTATTTCTATATCACCCTTTCATAGGTGGCTCAGGGTGGTTTACAAAATCAAAAACCAATAATAAGCAGATTAAAATTACAATTAAAACTAGAAAAACATTACAGCTAAACATCTTTAAATGCTAGGCCAAAAAGATGGGTCTTTAAGGCTCTCCTGAAGGCCTCCAACAAAGACAATCCTCTTACATTCATGGGGAGCGTGTTCCACAACCTAGGGGTGACAGCAGAGAAGGTCCTATCCCAGGTTGCCATCAGATGAAATGGTGGCACCTGAAGACGGACCCCTCCTCCTCCTCCTCTTCTCCTTCTCCTCAATTGTATTCATTTATTTAAGAAAGAAAATTACAGAAGAGAAAGAAAGGAAAAAGAAAAATAGAAAAAATCATCACACAATTACAGTAACTCATGATATGTACAGTAATGCATATCTCCAATAGCTCATATATATCAACCAGGATTTCAACTCTCTATCAAATCTCCTTGTTCTATCTGCTCTTATCTTGATTTAATCTGTTAGCCTCCATTTAAAAATGTTTAAATAACTTAGGGATCAAAATTAATCATTAATAAAATTAAAAACTTTTCACAAACTTGTTTGCAAGGAGAATCCAAATCTCGGATGAGGTATCCGACCTTGTGACAAATTGTATCGTACAAATTGTTCCCAAATACATTCAAGTTTATCCGCGGATCCCTCTGATTATCTCAATGAGCAGTGGGGATCTTGTAGAGAAAGGCATTCTCTCAGGTAACCCAGACCTAAGCCATTCAGGGCTTTAAAAAGTAATAACCAGCACTTTATACTTTGCCCAGAAACATATCGGCAGCCAGTGCAACCGTTTGAGAACAGGCATGATGTGGTCTTTCTGGGATACCTCAGAGACCAATCTGGCTGCTGCATTTTGAGCTAACTGAAGTTTCTGAAATACATATGACGTGAAGTGGCTAACGCTTGTCCAAGTGGTACAGTTGTACAAAGAGCTTAAACCCAGTCAGGTGCCCCTAGGTTTTAGCAATAGCTACATTGCTCCGGCAGCCTCCAAAGTGGGACACAATAGATAATTCTTCAGGGGCACTGGTATAGTCATCTGGCAGAGGGAAAAGACAGAAGTTCAAAAGATCAGGCTACAGAAAGTGGCTGACATCCAGTCTAAATTTACTGGAGGAAGTCCTATTCAAATAGACTGCAGGCCTGCTCAACTTAGCCCCCCCCCAGCTGTTTCTGAACTACAACTCCCACAATCCCTAGACACAGTGGCCAATAGCCAGAGATAATGGGAATTGTAAGCCAACATCTGCAGGAGGGCCAAAGTTGAGCAGCCCTGAATAGAGTAACTCCTGAATACTACTGAATACTACTACTGAGTAATTTGCTCCTGAATACTGCTATTGAATAAGTCAGCCAGTGTTAATGTAGACTGGCTGGTTTCTAATTTGGACTAATTTGGTTTCAGACCATAATAAAAAAGACATTGGGCATCAATGTTTTTGTGAAAGTACCATCCATTGTAATATGACTTGTACATTATAACCTGACACAGAATTTAGCTATAGGCCTGGTGAGACTTGCAGTAATACCGTTCACATGGCAGGGACCATTACCAGGCCTTGCGAGGGTGTGAGCATCTTTCACTATGTGAAATACTTCATGTACAGAACGCGGAAGGGTCATCCAAGTGAATTGTGCACACATTTGTATGTGCAGTCACTTGGCTCACAGAAGATCTTAATTTTATGGTGTGAGGAACATATGGTCCTGAGCCCCGGTCCCTGTCTCCACCATGCAAAGGTCATGATCATGGGGCCCAGTATCTGAACTGAGTTGCAGAATGTTCAAAGCTTTCTAAATAACCTAAACCTAATCCCATGACCTTTGCAATTTAGGATATTATATCTGGGGGAATGAAGCTGTGCCACTTTGTGAGACAGGATGCTGGACTGGATAGGCTGATCTTACAGGACCGTTCTTAAGATCATTCTTATTTATTTGTGATTTCTCTGTGTGAACCGCCCTGAGCCATTTTTGGAAGGTCCGTATAGAAATCGAATGAATGAATGAATGAATATATCAAATTGCCCCCATACGTATGCCTGAATTAGTACTAAAACTGCAGTATTTGAAAGCTGAGAAACTCAAAGAACTGTGTGTTGGAGGGGAAGAAAGGATTGGCTGAAATACATTGGGACGATTCACACAAGCAGGCAAAACTGGGCTAGAAGCCCCGCCCGGTTTTGCTGGTGTGTGTGAACTGCTGGAAGCTGCACTGCACTGCACAGCTCCCGGTGGCAGAGCAGCAGCAAACCTGCTTAGGGAGCCCTCAGCTTAAGTCTGCCTTGAGGGAGAAACATTTAAGCTTTTGATTGTTTTGGCTATCTCCAAGAGGGGAGAGTTAACCCCTAACTAATTGGTAGTTATACAGTACTATTTTGTATTAACTAGAGTTAAGTGAGGGGAGGGACTCTTGAGGTTGCTGTTTCCAGCATGCTAGTTTAGCTTTGTTAGCTGAGACCAGGCTGCATGGCTCCTGGGAATGTGCAGACTTCACCACGATGCAAGCTTTTGTTCTCTGAACTGCAATTTGAGACCTAAGAGCGACCAAGCCTCTTGTCTAACACCAGATAGGAAGCAAGGTATCTCACTTGTGTATGTTTACCATTTTGCTTTGGTTGGCTATGAACTGTTATACTACTTATAGCTCCTTAAATAAACTAGCTTTTGATTGTTTTAAACGTGATCTGGCTGGAAGCATGCTCCATTCTGTCTCCCTATGTGCCTGCTCTGGCTACATGCTTCAAAGCGGTTTTAAGGCATTTTGGCTTTAATCTTTGAAAAACTTGTATTGCTTAAAGGAAATGGAAACAAGTTTGGATAAGTAATGAACCTCTCAAAATTGTTTCTTTTTTTCAGGCATTGTATTTTGTATTTTAAGATGAATACTATTTTGTATTTTATTGGTTGTTTACCAAGTATTTTGTATCTAAAATACATTTTTTCAGGTATTAGGTATTTTTTTAAAATCTAAAATACTTTTTCTGAACATTTTGCCCATCTCTGCTGTGATGTGACCACACAAGAAGCTAACACCCATATCTAATCCAACAGCAGATGGCTTTGAACTGCCAGCACCAACATCTTGTCACCTTGAATCACACTTACTTCAGGACTGTCACTTTTAAGTTATTGTGATGGAAGCAGAGTGATGGCTGCTTGACAAATAAGCTGTGTTGCTGTTTGGAAGGGTGAATTTTACATTGCTAACTGCAATGCATTGAGGGGAAAACAAGTAGAAAGGCACACTAGAATTTCTTGGCTTATTTTACCAGTCATGTTCATACATCTAATAACTGGAAGAAATATGCATATCAACATATTCCCTCTGTAGCTCTGCTCACCTTAGCAAACTAGCAGATCCAAAACAGCTTGTGAAGAAAACTCAGGTTAGAGGAAGTCAGTCAGAATGAAAGAGAAGCTTTGTTCAAGGTTTGCTTGATCTGAAGAAAACTCATCAGGGTGCTTTCCAGATTAGACCCTGCAATGGAGTCACATCATATCTCGGAAGTGTGCTTCCACATTTCCTATGTTGTTACACCACAGTCCCTAAGCGGACAGCAGGGTGCTGTTCACATTTCCAATGCCTTGTGAATTTAATCACTGCAATATAGAGCTAGGACGTCGCATATCTGGCATTAAAAAGTCGTAGTGTTTCCAGGTTGTTAGTTTCTGTGAGACTGCTCCCCCTGCTGTTTACGTTTTGAATGCGACTCGCCTGAACGGAGGCATTTTGCTGCTATTGAGCAGCTAGACTGAAAAGTGCCCAGGTTAATATTGTTGGCTGCCTTAATTACAGTGCACAAGGGATCAGAGATGGAACATTCCTTTGTCTGTTTAATTACAGTGGGTTGTTCCTTGAATGATCCATTCACCTGCAGGGGTAGGGGTAAGTGCTCTGCAGGTATGTTTGCGTGTACATGTAAAAAGCAGCTGCTTGGAATTTGAATGGACATTGAGAAAGAGGGCCAGATTGGATGATACATCTCCTCCAATCCAGCATATTACATGGAGAAGAGCCTGTGTGCACCACTCCCATATGGTGCCTTGTCCCTGGCTCCATGTACATGTTGGAAAACAAATCGAAATGCCTCCTAATCATATGGTTGATTTACTACACTGAAAGAATGGAATCAGCCATGCAATTAGGCAGCAGGTAGGAGCTATGCAAACTGGCTCCTCTCAAAGTGATCGGCTGGAATATCTAATCTGGTCCAGCAGCAGAGAGAAAGGGATCTGGCGCTAGCTAATAGGGATGTGCATGGAACCGGGCGGGGGAGGCTCAAAGGTGGGTATGTGTGTGCTGCTTTAAAGGCGACAGAGGGTGCACTTACCCCTCCAGCCGCTTTCCCCTCACCGGCGCTCCATTTTTGGCAAAGTCCATGGGGCGGCAGCATACCTCCCTGCCACCCCATTGCCTTAGTTTAGCGGAACTAACCAGAGGTATCTGATGCACCTGCATGCACTGGTGCATCAGATATTTCCAGTTAGTTCTACTAAATGGGGGCAACAGGGCAGCAGGGAGGTATGCTGCCACCCCATGGACTTTGCCAAAAACAGAGCGCTGGTGGGGGGAAAGCGGTGGGAGGGGTAACCGCACCCTCCCCTGCCTGTGAAGCAGAACCCCCACTTTTAAACTGGAAGAACCACCTGCCATTTGAACTGGTTCAGAGGCCCATGAAGGGCCTCTGAATCGGTTCCATGCACATACCTACTAGCTAAAATGGGGGTGCAGCCTGGTGTATGTGTAAGTAAGTTGCTCTCTGGAATTTTTCCTATCGTCTTTGTTTGTATATTTGTAAATTTAAAAAATAGTTCAAAATACTATAAGCCTCCAAAACTTTTTCATCCAAAATAAAATAGTCAAGTATAATGGGTATCCTTTGCAACCTGGGAATGCATACATCTGGAACTACTCACCTCTTAAAAACATAAGAGCATCAGAACAGCCCTGCTGGGTCAGGCCCAAGGCCCATCTAGTCCAGCATCCTGTTGCACACAGTGGCCCACCAGATGCTGCTGGAAGCCTACAGGCAGGAGTTGAGGCCTCTTAGAAAAGTGAGGAGCATGTAACAGTATCTGGACGATGCTGGGAGATGGCTGCAAGATGGAACTATTGCACCTCATAATGCACACCCTGAAATGAATCTGCTAGAATTTTATTTTATTTATTTTATGTATTGTTAGATATTTATACCACCTTTCATTAAAACTATATCAAGGTGGTTTACAAATTTAAAATGTAAAACTAAAAATAGTTACACAATAAAAATGTTAAATTGGAATATAAAAATACAAATCCAATTAATTAAAAAAAAATCATACACAGTGTTTTCCTCTGTTCCCTCTGACCCTCTCTCTGCCCCTCTGTTCCCTCTGCCCCTCCCCAAAACTTGGATTGGGATATTAAGGTGAATTCTTGTTTTTCTAGCCTTATACATGTTCACACAAGCAAGGAACTTCTTTGTGGGTGAAGTCGATAATGTCTCAATGCCCTATTCAAACATTGTGTTGTACATACACACATATTTTTGTGTGAACGACTCTGTCATTTGCAAGGGAAAGCTGTACCCAGTTCATGTTTAAAATTCATTTCATATTCATTTTAAATTCATATTAATTTTAAAAGTGAATTTGGTATGGGTACAGATCCCATGAATTGCAGGATACAGATAGGAAATGCACTACTACACATGCATTTGACATAATGTGTGTAGAGATCTGTACTTGTGTACACTGTATCATATACAGATTATAGATGTGTTGAACATATCCCTGCTAACTGGAAAAAAGTTGCCTTTCAAAATGTTTTGTTTTGCTGGGGGAGAACAAGTTTCCCTAATCCCAGCTCAGCATTCTGCCAATGGCTGTTGCTGGTGTCTACCTTGTGCTTCTTTTTGGAATATGAGCCCTGTGGGGACAGGGAACCATTTATTTAATTTATTTGTTATCATTATTATTACTACATGTAAACTGCTTTGAAAACTTTTTGATTGAAAAGCAGTATTTACAAGTAATATTTTCTGAACAGGGCCTTAAGTCTCTTGCAATACATAAGCACTTAAATTTGTATGAGATTTTGTGAGACTGTAGAGGGTAGTTATCAATCAGAGATCATCAGTAAGGGTTAATAACCATAGAATAAAGCAAAATATGTTAAAACAAATGAAAAACAAAACTGATCTATAAACTTTGGTTATCATTAATTCCCACAAGAATTTTCAAATCTAAATCCATTTGTTAAGCAGCTGGACCCAAGTATCTAGAGGGTTTTGTAAACCAGGATCCACATATTTCTCTTATTATTAGACAATGAAATCTTCTGGGGCAGGTATTTGCATCTATACATCTTCAGCTGGTGAGGAATAATAGAAAACGCCAAGCACATTTGACTCCTATGAATTTTCTGTACGTTGCTCGTCAGTCTCCAACAGCCTTTTTTCTTCTCTGCACAATTTTAATGACTCTATGTCTTCAAGAATGAGTATAGCCACTTATTTAGTCTCACCAAGGCCAGAGAAAAGAATGCTGCCGTTTATTTCCTTGCCTGCATTAAACAGATTAGTTTTTCTCCTGTAGTTATTGGAGGTAGGTGGGAATGGGGGTAACAGTAAAAATATGCTCAGAAGGCAATCTGTTAAGAAATTGCATGTTTCTTAATGGAAATTCCTGAGTGTTTGCTGGAATTCTTGGATCCATCCCTCCAAAAACACTCGAGGATCCTAAAGGTTTTTCCATATACAGTATTTCAGTTTGTAATAAAACCAGGGCCAGACTGGGGGCACTGAGAGGGCGCCGGAATGTATGTGGGGAGGGCGCCAGGTTTTGAGCAGAATAGGTAATTAAGGGTGGGAGTTGGGGCGCAGGGGCACCGCATGGGTGGGGCACACCGGGAATATGCCCTGTTGCCCTGTGGGCCAGTCCGAGCCTGAATACAACACTGTTTTTGTATTATGCTTAGGCTCTGTTGAGTTTCAACTCACTGGTGTGTATTTGTGCAGAGCAAATGCATATGTGTCTTTTATTCTCTTCCAGTGTTTTTTATTCTCTAATAAAAAAGAAAATTGGAGGTGTTCTTTCTTTATGATGAATATTGCCTTTCCTCACAGACACTTAAGGGAATTGTTTATGAAGCTAGGGAGGCTGATTGTAGAGATGTTAATGGGAGATTTGGTGTTGATCCTCAAAGTGTCCGTTTTATCTCTTATTTCTTGTTTGGACAAGAAAGGAGGCTCAGTGTCATAGTCTGAGCAGGCCTCTGCTGCCAACTTGGTCACTGGCTTTGTCAAGCCACTGCAGTGTCAAAGAAGGAGCAAATAACACAAGAAGCTCTAGCCATTATTTATTTATTTGATTTGATTTCTATACTGCCCTTCCAAAAAAGGCTCAGGGCAGTTCACACAGAGAAATAACAAACAAATAAGATGGCTCCCTGTCCCCAAAGGGCTCACAATCTAAAAAGAAACACAAGATGGACAACAACAACAGTCACTGGAGGTACTGTGCTGGGGTGCAATAGGGCCAGTTACTCTCCCTCTGCTAAATATAAGAGAATCACCACTTTAAAAGGTGCCTCTTGCCAAGTTAGCAGGGGTTTCTTTGCCAAGTTAGCAGGGGTCTTGCACTTTGTATGAATGTTCTCCCAGAGTCAGGAATGTTGCATTTGGCTCCGAAGTACACAATATGTACACGTGCAGAAGGGGAAGCAGGGGAGTAGTCGTAATCTGGAAATGTATCTCCTTTTGAAATATACAGAAGGTGTTACTAAAAGGGTTCCACTGCTTTATTTCATTTCCTATATATATACCTTAGCAATTCAAACCATTTTTCATAAAAGCGTCCATTAACAACCCATGATGTTGATTTCAAGCACTGTCCTGACACATTCAGGAGAGTTTGAATCTATAGCAACAATTTCTATGGATAAAAGGATGACCAGTCATCAAGTGTTATTAATGCTACAGATTTTCATATGAAACAACAATAAAAACTCAAAGTGTCCATTGTCAATTTCCTCTTTACTCTGCTCCCTTTATTTAAAACAACACAGGAAAACGATAGAATATTTATAGCACCTGCCCTGGACCCCTTTTAGTGTTGACTGGGAAGTGGGTATTTGCAGATATTTTTCAGTGGGCCTCTGTGGTACATTGTTGGAAAATGTTGCGTTAGGACATTTTAAATATTTATTTATTTTAAGATAATTTTATATCTGACCTTTTCTGGCCCGTGGCTGGCGCAAGGTAAGTAACAGAATAGAATAAACATACATAAATAAAATAAAATAGTCTTTAAACAATACTGAATCCAGCAGGAAAAGTTTGAGCCAGTATGTCACACCGTGCTGCCTCCATGTGTCACAGCAGGGTCTCAACCAGCCCCGTGGTTTTTAAGTGTAACCGCTGCCACCAAGTAGACTTTTCGGCTTTCTCTGGCTGAGTCTACTAAAAACAGCCTTCCAGCTTCTGTTGTATTAAAATTAAGTAGTGTGGTAAAGCTTTAAGCGTGGGGTGGAGAAAACAGACAGAAGCTACCGATTTTTAAATGCAAACAAGAAATTTTACTTTGAAAACAGTTCAATTTAAAACAGTTCCTTTGGAAAATTTAGTACCATGACAGCAACCGAATGAGCACAAGGAAGAAATAAAATGTGATCAAAACTCATCCAAACTGACCTGTCTAATACTGGACCCTAACTTCAGAATCCTTACCCAGAGTCTTCTGCAATCACCCCAGCTCCTCCAGCAAACCCAGGTTGTCCCTTGTTTAGCCTTAGGTACTGCTCTTACTTTCAAGGTTCTAGGGTTTCAATCCCAGATTGCTGGTGAGTGATTCAGCTCTCCAGAGAGATAGACTCTCTCCTAGTGATTTTTCAGCCCTCTCAGCAACTCTTTTCAGTTCTTCTTTTCGCATTCCAGCTCTGGAGCTCTTTACAGCTCTGATGTCCACTTGATTTTCACTCTGACTCCTTCTGACTCTTCAGTTCTCCAACTTGTACTGCACTAAAACTCTGCTGAAGGCAGCCTCCTTATATTTTCTTTCCCCCTCCAATTGTTTCAAATAAACGAACCAATCCATACAACTCAAGTTTCCTCCATTATTTTAAAACCTACCCAGTCAAATAAAACACTCTCTTCCCTCTGAAATCAAACCAATATAATTCATCTTCCTCCAAAACCAAATTGTAGAACATGAGCTGTGAACTTTTGACCCCTGCACAGCTTTTTAAACACAGGGAATATGCAAAGTAATAGCAACATAAAATCTTATATACAAGAAGAGGAGGTTCAGGCCTCATTCTTTCACACAGCATTATTAGCCCCATATTATAGATAAATGCTGGGATGAGAGATGATTTGTCTAAAACCTCCTCATGATTTTATGACTGAGGCACAGTTAGAGCTGGAGACGTCTTGGCTCAATCTCTGAAGCCTACATTCTCTGAAACACTTTGCTATAAGAACGGTGAAAAACAACAATCAATCTCTTTCAGGTTATCTTATGTAGCAATATAATTTGTCTTGAACACAAGTCACCTTGAACATATTGGGCTGGGAGAGGTGTTCTCTGAAATATGAGAACAAATAAATACATTATGTGCTGAAGTTGCTTTGAATTTGGATTTTAAGGAGCAATGTTGCTGTTGGCCACAAGGTGGCGATAATGCATTGCAAAGCCTGCCAAGGATTTACAAAAATGACTAACATAACATAACATACTTGAAGTCACACCCTGCCCAAAACACTCCTGCAGATTGTGCTAGAAGAACCATAAGAAAGAAAGTATGTGTAACACGTTATCAGTATAGAAAGGAAATGACAATATGATACAATTATAAATATTTATATCTCACCTTTCTGTGTGTTTTTAAATGCCCAAGGCAACTCATATTTGAAATAATAATAAAACCAACCAATAATTAAACGGTCAAAACCAGAATAAAAGCATGTTACATTAATATCAGTAGGAAAAAATGCCATTCCATCAGCATCCATAGTCATAAAACCAGATAAATTAAACAGCAGTTAAACAGCAAATAGCCACCTAATGGCGCAGTGGGGAAGTAACTTGCCTAGAGAGTAGGAGGCTGTTGGTTCGAATCCCCACTGGTGTGTTTCCTAGAATATGGGAAACTCCTATATCAGGCAGCAGTGATGTAGGAAGGTGCTGAAAGGCATCATCTCATACTGTGAGGGAGATGGCAATGGTAAACCCATCCTATATTCTACCAAGAAAACCAGATGGCTCTGTGGCCTCCAGGAGTTGACACTGACTCGACGGCACAACCAACCTAAACAGCCGATAGATTAAAAGCCTGAAAGAATGGGGGTGGGTGATATCTACATGGCAGTGGAAAGCCCCTGAAAAGTGAGGCATGCTTTCCTTGGCAGGGAACTCCTGTGCTGGAGGCAGTCACAGAGAAGGCCTTCTCCTGTGTCACAACCAAACACACATTAGAGGCTGGCAGAACACACGACCTATTCAGACATTAAGTTGTATCTGTGTTCAGACGCCTGAACACTTGTACATGTTTTTGTGTGAGACGAAGCATCATTCAGACACTGAGGTGCTTCACATGACCCATGTGAAGGGCCAGATGGGGTTTGGCAGGGAGAGTGGGGTTAGCCTGCTCTCCCCACACACGATCAAACCCCAAACCCCGATCAAGCCAGATCGGCCACCCACATGACTACTGGTTCCATCACGGAACCAGTGAGGATGCCCTGCATGGGGCATTCTGGGGTAGCTGCCTTGGAGCCACCGGGCTTGCCCATGAACCTGGAGGTTCTAACAATCACTAGAAAACAGGCTAGGCTCCCTTAGCCCGCTTTCTAGTGATCGTGGCAATAGCTTCATTGTTAAGAAGGAATGCATCAGAGTACAGCTGTCTCATTTCATGTACGGCTTCCAAAATCTTAGCCGAAGTCCTGCCTGACACGTCATGCATCTATCATTTGATTCTCCCATATGCTTACAGTGTTTGTCTGAAGAGGTGACTGCTGTAATTCTGATGGCAGGTGCTTTCTTGAGCGCGAGAGCTGGGTTCCCATCTCTCTTGCTCACAGAAGCTCTTGCTATCACACTTACAGTGTTTGCCCCTTCAGAAGAATGAGGCAAGTGTGTGCAGCGTGTCTGGAGAGTTGAATGACTGCCTCAGGTGGGACTCATGGTAAGCTTTCAGAGGCTGTACTCGGGTACAACCTCCTTTTAAATAATGTCTGAATAAGATACAGACTTGACTGTATCTGCATTCATTTTTTAACAAAACCTGGGCAGTGTTGTCTCTATTTTTTTCCATCTCTGTGCGGAATGGGTTTTGTTCTGGGTGGCAGCATCAAGGCAGTGTGTGTGCACATGCATTCAGAGGGAGGCCTTCCTCATTCAACCTGAGCGGGAACTACAATTAACTAAGCAGACATTAAAAAAACATGCACACATGCACACGTCTTAGAGGCAACATTGAACCGGGGAACAGGGCCCTCAAATGCATGGTACAAACAGGAAGTGTATTGCACACATAACATGCGAATAACTGAACCTGTGTACACTGAAGCCCTATTCAGACATGCAAAAGATGGCAGGCTTCATCCTGGTGCTGATGCACTGAGAGCCTCCTGCTGCTGTCTTTCCACACTCACAGTGTTTGTCTGAAGCGGCAGACACCCTAAGCTTGACAGTGGTTGGGTGCCCTAGGAATCTAGGAACCTTGGAAACAACCACCATCACACTTATGGCATTTGCCTCTTTAAATAAGCATGGAGAGTGTGATACTTCTTTAATGTGTCAGTGCTGGGGAGCGACTTCCAGGAGCATTCTTTTAATTTTTTTTTTAATGGCCAAACAGGGCTAGATTGTACAACTGCTGAATATAACATGTGAAAAGAGGAGAATCCCTGCTAACTTGGCAAAGAGGCACGTTTGAACGTGGTGATTCTCTTTATTTAGCAGGAGGAGAGTAACTGGCCCTATCCACCCCCAGCACAGTACCTCCAGTGAATGTTGCTGGTGTCTAACTTGTGTTTCTTTTTAGATTGCGAGCATTTTGGGGACAGGGATCCGTCTTATATATTTATTATTTCTCTGTGTAAACTGCCCTGAGCCATTTTTGGAAGGGTGGTATAGAAATTGAATGAATGAATAAATGAATGAATGAAAGAACCTCTCAAGCAGATCATTATTCAGGCAGATTAATATGGGGAAATATAATCTGTCTTGCAGTTCAGGTGAAAATGTGTTTGTCTCCACTGGGCTAGGTCATTTTAATATGCTTGTGTATCTAGTGCACAGATATGATTTGGTCTTTTAAATACTGACAAATAAGACAGTGCCTTTGGTGAATGTTTTCCTATGAGGGGCATATGAGCACAAGGATCTAGAATACTGCTATCCAAATGACCTGCTTTTATCTATGTTTTCCTACCATCGCTGCTCAGAGAGCCTTGCTCTACTAATTCTCAGCTGGCATATGGGTCCCTTGTAGATTTCAGCCAGCCCAGCCCGTGTTAAGTTAGAATCCCAACTCATGCCTGTCCTAATAATGTGGCCAAAGACAGTTAGTTAATGAATCTGGTGTTTATAACTGGCTGGCTGCCCAAGTGCCAGCGCACATGAGAATCTGCTCCCAGAAGTGTACACACAGACTAACTTTGCAAGAGAAATCTGCAATAGCTTAGTATTTCCCGACCCTCATTTCTTCTTGTTGTTTTCTATTAACGAAAGGCACAGTGACCAATTGGAAAAGAATTTCTTGGCAGATAATGCTAGGATCAGGATCCAAGGCAAATGCAGCCATTTCAGATGGTCACTTTCTGCCAGGAAATAACTGACCCTGATGTCACTGTTTCTGGAAAGGGTGTGTGTGTGTGTGTGTGTGTGTGTGTGTGTGTGTGTTTTATACGCGAGGTTCCCAAGTCTAATAATGGCTGTCAATCACCTCCTGCAAATTATCACTTCTGACCATGGCAAAATGAATTCCCTGTATTAGGCCCAGAAAACTAGACTTCCTGCCTGATGTTATGTTGCCTTGTATTAGTAAGAAGCACTTCTCTCCTTAAACCTGAATTGAGTACATAAGGCTTTTCCAATTAAATCAGGAGGAAAACACAGTTATCTTAGAAGTCACAATTTGGGAAGATTTCTCTGTGTCTGTGGGTTTGAAAAACAATGTGATGTTCAGAAGGATAGTTGTCATAACTTATCTTAGAAAGCTTGCAAATGCTCCTTTTAATTAAAGCCCTTAATTTTAAGTACATTTTATAGCTTATACCTGTGGAGCTGTGCTGCATAGCTTATTACATTTGAGATTGTTGTGCTGAGCTAAACAGGCTCAATTATTCTTTAGAAGTGAAACATAAAGACAAAATAGAAATGCATCTAACTATAGATTTATGAGTTAAATGTCCTCACAAATCAGCAGTGAGACTGGAAGGAAAGAGGTGCTATAAAACATTGAAACATGATTGAATACAATACTTACATATCTTCTCTTTCTCTATATCTGATTTCCTGGTTCAGTGAAGACTGGTATCCTGGAAAATGGTATCCATCACACTGACACTATAGCAAAATAGTAATCATGGACCACATTTCATAGATCTTCAAAACAACAATAATAAATGCTATTGAATACAATGAGAACTGTGCATGAATAAAGGACATAAAGTGTAATGGTTGTATTCTTGTAACTGTTGTGAACACACATAATCAGGGCCAAAGGGGAGAGGACTGGGATGTTCACAACATAACCATGTCCCATGATTGTGCAAAATGGCCTCTGCCATTTAGCCACAAAAACCATGCAAAACAACATGTTTTGAATTGTGTTTAGTATGAAAATGGAGTTCAGAAGGCCACAGTAAACATGATTCAAAACACTAAACATGATTCATGTTGTTTGGCCCTGCATGGTTTTTGTGGTTTAATGGTAGCTGCAGAAGGCCCAATCCAGATCAGTAATGTGGTGGTGGGGATTTTAGCTTCCCCCGCCCCCCACTGTGGTCCCAGTCCGGGACCTCCTATTTGCTCTCTGAGGGAAGCAGCCATTGGCATTTAAAACACAAACCAACCCTACAACAGGACATACAAGGCTAGAACAACTGGTTTGAAAGTGGTGTCCAGCTTGGCCTTTATCACATGACTACTTTACATGCAGATTTATGTATTGTATTATGAGAAAGTATTATGTATCCCACCATTCCATCACAACCGATGCTCAAGGTGGCTTACAGACAAGACAAATAATAACTGAAAACCAAAAACAGTGGCAGTTAGTTAAAATACTTTAGAACAGCTGGGTTAAATGTTCTGTTTCCTTACAGGTTAAAATCCTGCTGGAACAAGGCAACAGAAAGACAACAAGAAGGAAACTCCCTAGGGGGCAGGAGTTCCAGATGCTTCAATATTTTAAAAGCTGCTTTGAGCACAGAGATAAGGCAATGTGGGTTATGCTTCAGAGCCCTTCATCTCCCCTCCACCACCGCAAATATCCTATCTTAGTGCTGGCAACTAGTCCAGTATCTTCCAAACAACAATTGACCCCCTTCTTTCTAGTTTTATCAAGGCTAAAAGCAGACTGGCAGGGATGCTGAATTACCTCTTCCCAAAATACATTTCTATCACTATTTTCTTTTCCTTTTTAAAAAAAGGGCAATGTATTATAGGGCATCTGCTGCTGAATGGCAGTTTTTTTCTTTAGACCATGAAAAATATCCACCACTCAATTTTAGTCTGCTTTCAATGATAAATTAACAATGGAGTGCAAAACAAAATGTAAACCATATAATGTATTCTACAATGTCTCATTTCTTTACAGAACATCAGCCATCGTGACCCAAGAGGCAATGTTCAGGCTTGCTGAGAGCTATAGATAGGTTGGTAACTAGCAGACACAACTCTTGCTGGTACAATCAACAATTACCGCCTCTGCGGGTGACAGAGTTTGAAAGAATCTTTTGTCAGCTGGTGGTGATATATTTTGAACGTCCCTACCAAAATGGTGAAATTTTCAGGTCAGGATGACACAAGCAGCCATTCACTGTATATCTTCAAATGCAATGGGAGAAATGTTTGCAAATTAGATGTTTTATATATTTGCTTAATTTTTATATCAACATTAAAGCTGCTTGGCACATGCAATAGACAGCCTGAGAGGCTCTCAAAAACATCATCTGTAAGAAAGAACAGCAATCGCAGAGCATCTGAATCAGCCAGTCCAGCCTACTACTAAAAAAGCAGCCAGCACTAATGCACACAACAAAACATCCCAGTAACGCTCACAAATAGCCACCACTCTAATAGAAAGTCTTTTTCACAGGGAGGCCACAAACAGTGACAATCTGAGCAATTTCAAAATCAGGGCGAAGTTTGTTCTGCAAATTCTAAAGTCAAATGTCTCTCCAGCAAACAGCCTTGCAGAAATGGCCACTCTCATAACAACAGTAATTACTTCGCAATCATACAGCCCTTTTCATCCAAAGATTTCCAGGCAAACTCACTTTACAAAACTGAACATCCAAAAAGCATTGCTCCCATTCTACAATTTGCAACAGAGTGGACTTGTATGTAAAAACTTAAGAGGTGGGAAACGGCATATATTGAGTTTAGAGCCGCTAATGTGGGGTTGTGCCTTGGGGTGAATTGGAATAGAGACATATTTCACCTCCAACGACTCCTTTACAAACATGCCTATTGTGTTCCTTCACTTGCTATTCTGCGTTTTCAGAGCTATGTGAATGCAAGCAGCGGCCTTAGACTGAGTCAGACCAACAGCAATAGTGTCCATAGACTTTCACTGGCGGCAGCAGGACTCCAAACCCTACGCAGAGGTCATTGGGCAAAAGTGCACCTTGTGCTAAGCCTGTTCTTAGTGCTGACATGCTGTTTTCCTCCTCAGTAAATAGCACATGTCCAGGCCAGATTGGGATCACAGCATGGGAGCCTATAACCCTCTGCAGGAATGGGAAGGAGATTTTAACCCAGTGTTAACAACGGGAACTTTCTTTCTGTACACAACAGGAAATATTCCTCAGCCAATGGAACCAGATGAGTTGAGAGGATCAGGAATAAAAATTACATGCATACAATGCCTGTATTAATAATTATCCATGCAGAACTAAATATGAACATTAAAATCCAAATAAATAATGGTCCACAAAATGTCTACCCACATAAATGACCATAGGTGTTCTTATAGTATCCCTGAAATTTAAAACATAAGTATAAAGTATTTAAAACATAAACTATCTAGTTCATTGTTATCTAAAATGATATCGCAGGCTTACAATCATAAATCCGTTTTTTCTCATACATTTTAGAAGAAAGGATTTACAGTACAGCCAAGACAATTTGTGAATATGGGGTGGTTGGGTGTTGGACATTATGAGATATTTATAATTATAAGCCAGATATAACATTTTATTGATTGGTTGATTCTATTTGATTTGATTTATATACCGCCCTTCCAAAATGGCTCAGGGCAGTTTACAACAGGATAAAAACAATTAAAACCAGTTAACAATTAAAATCAAAACTATAAAAACAGAATAAAACCAATTTAAACATTCAAACAGCTAAAAAACCCTGGAAAACCAGGGCAACCATTTAAAACAATTTAAAAACCCTGGAAGGCCAGGCCAAACAGATCGGTTTTAGGGGCTCTCCTGAAAGACAGTAATGAACTCAAATTATGGACTTCTGCTGGGAGTGCATTCCATAGCCTATGAGCAGCTACAGAGAAGGCCCGCCTCTGAGTTGCCACCAGACGAACCGGTGGTAACTGGAGACGGACCTCCTCAGATGACCTTAACGTGCAGCGGGGATCATGCAGAAGAAGGTGCTCTCTAAGATTACAAAAATCTAATTTTAGATATGAATGAGTTAGATTGTTGGACTGTATACTTACGTTTTAAATTTCTGGGATACTGTAAAATACCTATAGTCATTTATGCATTTGATCATCAAAATGAATTTTATGAATGTAATATTTACTCCTGATCCTCTCACCAATGCATAACAACATCTATAGTCCTGAACTATGCTACAGATGTTTAGGTGCCATGTCACAGAATGTATGTAACAGTGCAACACTGCAGCCAATGTATCTTGTGCTGAAGACTTCTTTACTGATGCCATTTACTTAAAGTATCTTCAGAAGCATCATGTCTGATTCACACATGGCAATTTGCTGCATTCATTTTACTTTCATATTAGAAGAAGAGCAGGAAATTAAGTAACCCAAAAACCTTCGGTTTAAGAGGAGATGATTTATATTTTCACTCGTGCTCTCAAAATAATGGAAATTGCAAGTTAAAGTAGCCATCTTAACATCTGCACCATATAAGCTGTAAAGACTTTGTACAGTCTGGTATATGATGATGGCTTTAGAAATGAGGCTCTATGCACCCACACTTTGCCTTGATCAGAGATGCATCAGGCAGAAATTTATCAGGGGCATCTCTAGGAATGGATTAGGGAATGTCTAAATACCTGTTAAATGTCTGCCTGGAAGCATCCTCCCCAGCCCAATGCCCAAGTGAAAGACCAAGGCAAAGTGTGGGTTCATGGAGACACACACACACACACACACACACACACACACACACACACACACACACACGACTGCAGCCATAGAGGCACACTGCATCCTAGAGGAGCCCTTCAGAGCCCTTCACAGCCTAGCTAAACTGAGTGCATCTCCTCCTCCTTGCCTCCTGCTTTCACCCAGCTGCACAGAGCCGCATGCTGGTTTGGGCTGGAAGTTGAGACAAAATGCATGTGGTTTTGAGGAACCAATGATCATGGAGTGGAGTAAGTAACTGACAACTGAAGTTGAAAAGTGCTTTTTCTAAGGCAAAGGAGCAGTATTAAAAGGTATAGCTGTAGTGGGGGAAGGAAAGAAGAGGGCAAAAAAGGAAACTGAAGGGATGTGCTCCTAAGGCTCAAACAGGGAAAGAGCGGACCACCATACTGGCTGTGGGCAATGCTGTGGGAACCACAGCTTCAGTAGGTCTACTGCATGGACTCTTTTAGCAGTAAAGATGCATTTTCCAATCTCTTAAAACACAGCTTTGATCAATTGTGAAATAACCATCAATTGGCTCCCAGAGGGATATACAAAAGACACTTTTCTGGCATGCAGTCTAAAGGCTGAAATGATGCAAATGGACTACCAAATCATTTAAACACCACTTCCTCATTTCGAAAGAATGTCGCCAACCCTTTAAACCTCTGTTCAAAAGATAAAAACTTTAAACAACAACAAAAAATATTTATATACCACTTTTTAACAAAAGTGTTCAAAGCGGTTTACATAGAGAAATAAATGAATGAATGAATGAATGAACAAACAATAAGATGGGTCCCTGTCCCCAAAGAGATCACAATCTAAAAAGAAACATAAGATAGTCACCAGCAACAGTCACTAGAGGGATACTGTGCTGGGGGTCGATAGGGCCAGTTGCTCTTCCCCTGATAAAAAAAAGCGAATCACCATGTTAAAAAGGTGCCTCTTTAACCCCTATTTAGTAGGGATTCATGTTAACTGCACTATCTAAGCCATTTTTAAATGGATCTTCACCAAATCTTCAGGGAAGGTGTCTCTTGTCACCTTGTATGTGCGCTGAGGGCCAGGCAGCTCGGACAAATTATTTTGATTTTGTAAGCAGTAGAATGCCCAGAGCTTATAATGGTGGAATGTTTTGTTTTTTAAATAAAATCATAATTTCCCCCTTAAAAATACAATGGCAAGTCGGTATCATATTATGGGATAACAATGACACATATTTATAACATCAATTCTTGTTAAAAAAAATTCTTGTTTTTGTTTTTAACTAATATTTTAATGTTTTATCTTGTTGTAAACTGCCCAGAGACATAGGTTTTGGGTGGTATAAAAATATGTAAAATAAATAAAATAAATAAACTCCCCCTGCATCGTTCAATTAAATTAACCAGTTTTGAACATACAGAGTAGTGTCAGCTGGTTTCTACAAATGAACACTCACTTTCACCAAGAGTAAATGTAGTTTAGAGCATTAGGGTCATGCATTGGGTCCTTACCGTCTTCTATATATTTCCAGGAGGGCTCCCACCTGACATAGTACAGTGCACTTAAGTTTTTATCAGTATCATTTTTCAGCAGTAAAGAAATTTTTTCCATAACCATTGCAGACCACATTCTGTTGAACCATGCTCTAACTGAAATGTGCCCTTTTATCTTGCATTGTGAGGCGATGACAAATTTTGCTGATTTAGTTAGGAGGCGAAAGAGTTCTTTGCTTGAAGTGGTGAGTTGAGACTGTAGCAGTAAGTCCAGAAGATAATTCAGTGGACTTAACTCTAGGTCTATGTTTAATATTGCTTTAAATATGTTTGTGTACTTGTAGCCAAAAATTTGTATATAAGTGAACAAGACCGCCATTGGTGATAGAAAGAAACTTTTTCCCTGCAGCCTTTCCAACACAAGTGGGACATATCTGGATTTGTCGCAGATAAATCTGAGGGGGAAAGGTGCCATTTGGTTAATATTTTATAAATTTCCTCTTCGATGTTTAGAGAAGAAAATATTGAGTAGGACTTTCAGATATTTTTCCATTGATTGTTAGTGATTTCTTGGTCCAAGTCTTGTGCCCATCTCTTTTTATATAATAAGCTGCAGTTCCATTTTTCATTTAATAATACATCATATATTTGAAAAAGTAGTCCTTTGTTATATGCAGTGTTCATTATTTTTTCAAAAAATGTTATAGAATGAGTAAGATTTTTGAGTATGGGTGTTATCATGTGCCTTATTTGAATATATTCATACCAAGGGAGATGGGGATCTTTTGTTTTGGCAATCAATTCTTGTTTTGAGATTATCTTGTTTCCACTAACATAATTATATAATTCTGTAAGTCCATGTTTTCTCCAGTACTGAAGAGATGTAACTTCCACTCCAGGTTAAAAAGAAAAGAAAAGGTTGACCATGAATCAGGGTTATAGGTGAGGGGATATGATGCCATTTGGTCCCATATTACAATAGCGTTTAATAAGTATGGATTATCTTTGCACATCGATGGTCTGCTTTCCCAGATTTGCCATAATATTTCTTCAATGTTGTACGGATAGCAAACTGAGTCTCCAAGTTTGCCCATTTTTGGTCATCATGAGACAATATAAGTTTAGGTAAGCAAGAAAGTATTGTGGAGTCATAGTATAGTTGTAAATCTGGATATTTTAAACCTCCATTATTTGTTTGTTGTTTTAGTATTGGTCTTTGTTTCTTTGTTTTTTTATAACTCCAGATAAACTTGTCCAGTATCTGCTGCCATTGTAAGACCTGGGCTTTAGAGACAGGACATGGAATAGTCTGAAATAAAAATAGGATTTTTTGACAAAATTATCATTTTTATTACATGAATTTGTTGTAGCCATGATAACTTTAAAGAATTTCAGTTACAGAGATCTTGTTCAATCTTCTGAAAAAGTGGTACAGGGTTAATCCCAATGAATGAGGCGCCATGAGTAGGTATCCAAATACCTAATGACTTCCACTTTTCTTTTGCCCCTTTGAGTTGTGTCTCATTTTGTAGCCATAAAATTTCTTCCACTAAAAAATTACAATTGGCAATTATGGATTTACTGATATTGATACTAAAACCTGATGCCTTCTTAAAGTCTTCTAAGATACTTTTTATACAAGACTTCTTAGTCTGAATTGGTCAGGTATAGAATGATGTCATCTGCATGGAGACTAATCTTATGTTCTATGTCTTTAATTTTAAATCCTTTAATTTTTACTGATGATCTCATTGCATTTGCCAAGGGTTCGATGGAAAGGGCGAATATAAGCCGGGATAATGAGCAGCCTTGTCTAGTTCCCCCTCTGAATTTTGAAGTCTTTTGAGTATAGACCATTACCTTGGCTGTTGGGTTATCATATAAAGAGTGGGTAAAAAACAACAACAACAAACTGGTTCAAATTCAAGTTTGCCCAATAGGTGTTGTAGGTAATTAGGTTCTTGCTTGTCAAAAACCTTTTCAGCATCCAAAGCCAATATAGTGAGAGGAATTTTGTTCCTTTTAGCATAGTGTATAATATTCTTGTGTTTTCCTTCTTTTAAGGATAAATCCAGATTGGTCAGGATGTATATAATGCCCAATTTAAAGTTGTTCAGTCTTTTAGCTAATATTGTGAATAATTTTGCATCTTGATTTAACGGTGATATTGGTCTAAAAGATCCGAGATTTGTAAGATCCTTATCTGGCTTGGGAATTACCATTATATGGCCTTCTTTACAGGTTTGTGGAATTTTGCCATGATTTAAGGAATCATTAAATAATATAGTAAGAGGTTTGGTGAGTTTGTCTTAAAATGTTTTGTAAAAGTCTATTGGGAAGCCATCTAGTCCTGGACATTTGCCCAGTTTAGTGGATGTTCTAGCTTGAGCAATTTCTATTTCTGAGATAGAAATTATTTTACCTTGCAAAGATGTTATTTTAGTATGAAGATGCATATGTACAAATGTAAGAATATTGTCTGGTTGTGGAGATTCTGAAGTATATAGATTTTCATAGAATTTGGTAAGTTCCTCCAAGATATCTGTAAGTAAGTGTGCCGTTGAGTCGGTGTCGACTCCTGGTGACCATGGAGCCCTGTGGTTGTCTTTGGTAGCATACAGGATGGGTTTACCATTGCCATCTCCTTCAAAGTATGAGATGATGCCTTTCAGCATCTTCCTATATTGCTGCTGCCCGATATAGGTGTTTCCCATAGTCTGGGAAACATACCAGCTGGGATTCGAACAGGCAACCTCTGGTTTGCTAGTCAAGTCATTTCCCTGCTGCGCCATTATGTGGCTTCATTCGTTTTTGTTAAATTCCTATGGTCTTTGGGTGTAAGTTGTCTGAGTGTTTTGGACTGAATTTTATTATTTATTCTTCTAGCTAGGTATTTACTTGCTCTAGCACCTTTTTCATAATAGTTTTGTCTTAAAAATAATATCTGTTTCTGAATTACATGAGAGTCTAAGAAGTCCCATTTTGATCTAGCTTTTTGGAGTTAACTGTATATTTTTAACTTCCTGTCTTCTTGTGTTCAGATTCTAGATTTTTAATAATTTGTATAAGTTTTTCTCTTTCAGAGGCCCTGTATTTCAAGGCCTCTGATGCTTGGCTTATACATTCATCTCAAAGCGTGGCTTTAAATGCTTCCCAGATTGTTTGTTGATTTATTCCACAATCTGCGTTAAATTCAAAGAATGCTTGGATTTTGTTTTCTAATTGTTTTACAATGTTTATTGTTTAATAAAGATTTGTTTAATTTCCATAAGTTTCTTTTCCTTTCCTTTCCTTCAAATTGTAGCCACCCTGTTATCCAGTTATGATCTGACCAAATTTTATCTCCAATAAAGGCTTTATGTAAATATAGCCGCAGAGGGGCTGAGATATAAATACAATCCATTCTGGAGTATGTTCGATGTCTGTTTGAATAAAATGTATAGTTTCTTTCCAATGGATGAGGTTCTCTCCATGTGCAATTGCATTAACATAGTTTTGCCTTGGTGTTGAGTATGTTCTCTTTCTTTATTGGAGGTGTCCAGAATTGAATTTGTTAATGTGTAAAAATCTCCTCCTATAATCCAGTTCTTAATTTTTCTTTTTTGTAATTTTTAAAAAGTGGTTTGAGGAAGAAGTGTTGTTTGGTTTTAGGGGCATAAATTGAGCCCAGTAACACAGATTTAACAAATAATGTCCCCTCTATAAAGATTTAACATCCTGCTGGGTCAGCATACATCTTAGAAGGTTTAAAAGGACAGTCTTTAGAGATTAATATGGCTACACCTCTTGATTTAGATGTTCCTGATGCAATATATTGTTGTGGGAAATTGGAATAACTGAACAGTTTTAAAGATGGTTTCTTTGTGTGCGTTTCTTGAAGGAATACAACATTGGCTTGTTGTTTACACAGAGTTTTAAATACTTTGGAGTGTCTGACACATGACCCCAAGCCATTACAAGTAACAGAAAGGATTTTTAAAGCATCCACCATTGTGCATTATCAAAAATGTATTCATTATGCAGATAATGGTGGAACGTTGAAACTACTCTCTGTCTTAACTATACTGGCATGTCTGTGCCAGTATAATACACTCTTAGATGTAATGGTTTCATGCACAATTGTTTTCCAATGTGGTATCCATGAAGAAATATGGTAATTAGACAGAATAGTCATATTGTTCTGATATTTATTGATCAACAACTTTCATCATCATCAATCATCAACATCATCAATCATTACCCACAACAAACACCACTACCATCATCAACCACCACCACCCATCATCATCATCAACCCACAATGACCCCTACCATCATCATCAACCCACAACAACCACCACCATCAACCCACCACCAATCAACCATTACCACCACCAGCAACAACAACAACCATCATCATCATCAACCCACAATGACCCCTACCATCATCATCAACCCACCACCAATCAACCATTACCACCACCAGCAACAACAACAACCATCACCATCATCAACCCACAATGACCACCACCATCATCATCAACCCACAACAACCACCTGCCACCACCACCCCATCACCAACCAACCATTACCACCACTAACCACCACCAACATTATAACCAACCAACCACCACCATCAACCCCCACAACCATCAACCCCCACTATCAACCAACCATGACCACCCCTACCATCAACCAGTGAATAACCCCACCACCACCACCATCAACCCACAATCACCTCCATCATTAACTACCATTATCATAAACTCTCAAGAACCGTCACCACCATGATCAAACCACCACCACCATAAACAAACCACTATAAACAAACCACTACCATCACCAACCGACCACCATCATCAATCCACAACCATCATTATGAATCACCAGCACCACCAACCACCACTACTATAATCATCATCATCAAAGCATAACCATCATCAAACTACCACAACCTTCAATATGAATCAACCACAACCACGACCACCAGCATCAATGTGAATCAAGCACCACCAGCATCATCCCACAACAACCACCAACCACCACCATCATAAATACACAGCCAGCACTACCACGAACCACCACCACCACTATCAACAAGCAACCACTGCCACCATCAACAAACCAACCACCACCACTATCAACCAACCACAGCCATCATAATCAACCACCACAAACCCACAAGCACCACCACCATCAACCAACCTCCACCACCACTATCAATCAATAACTACCATGATCATTAACCATGACCACCACCACCATCAACCAACAACCATCACTGTCATCAACCAATGAACACCACCAGCAACCACCACCACCACCACCCCACAACAACCACAACCATCATCAACCCACATAATCAACCACCACCATCATCCGCAACCACCACCATTAACCCACATCAACCACCACCACCACCACCACCATCATCACCAGCCAGCATCATCATCATCAACTAACTACTGCTATCACCACCATCACATCAACCATCCACCATTACCATCAACAACCACAAACTAACTGACCACCACCACCCAACCACCACAACCATTACCAACTATCAATCAACATTAACCAGCACTACCATCAACCACCCACCACCGGAATCAACCACCACCATCAACCACCACCACTACCAACCACCAACAGCAACAACCAACCACAACCACCAAGCAGCATAATCACCAACCCACAATCACCACCAACCACTACCACCACCAACCAACCACCACTACCAACCACTACCACCAACCACCACCACAAACAGCAATAACCAGCCACCAACAGCAACCAACCAACCACCACAGCCACCATCAACTGACCACAACCATGTTCATCTTCTTTTTCTTCACCTTATTTTTTGCTCTAGAAGGATGTATTCTTTTAGCAATCAACAAAAGCAACATAATATATTTGAATAATGGCTGCTCAGAAAATGGGAGCTCTGAGAAGTTAGCTAGTGGAATTCCACTCTAGTGGAATGTCTTTCTTGAGTCATGTTTTTTCAGATAGATTTTTTAAATTGTAGGTCAAGTCTGTGGAGTGCTCAAGTGTTTGAAAGTGAGAAATCTCAAGTCTGTTTACTTCAGTATTGGGGAAAATTGCCCACAGCTTCCAAACTCTCTGGACAGTAGTGTGCTGGAGGGGTGGGGTTTATATATTTTAATTACTATATCTGTCACATACTTATATAGGAACATAGGAAGCTGCCATATACTGAGTCAGACCGTTGGTCTATCTAGCTCAGTATTGTCTTCACAGACTGGTAGTGGCTTCTCCAAGCTTGCAGGCAGAAATCTCTCTCAGCCCTATCTTGGAGAAGCTAGGGAGGGAACTTGGAACCTAGATGCTCTTAATAACTTAAGAGCAACCACAAGTTAAGTTATTAACTTAACTTAATAACATGCAGCACAATTCTGTATATGTTTATTTAGATGAAGGTCGCACTGTGTTCAATGGAGTTTACTCCCAGTTAAATATGTATAGGATTGCTCCCTTAAAAGACTATTTTGGATTTCATTTTTAATTCTGAAGTAAACATTATAAAGCAGCTTAAATTCTATACTTCTCAACTGATATGGGAACGTCCTTTGTTTCCTAAGGCAATTTAGATTCAAAGAGCAAATTTTACAGGGCACTTCTAGATGCTGGACAAAATAGCAAGTATTGTATTGTTAGCTTCTCTATTATTAAATAAAAAAATCTAGAAGACATGATTAGTTATTCTTAGCTCAGATTTGGCAGTATTCATAGTTATTGCTTATAAGCTTGAAAAAAAGTAAAAGATTTAATGCATAATAGGAATGTACTGCATTAATTCTGCAAACATGAGGCAGATTTAAGTTAAATTTCACTTTCTACTTCCTCGGGTCTTCCTAAAGCCATGCATTTGATTTATATGAAAAAGTAATGGAATTATTGCTTGTTCTATGAGAAAATAGCAGAGGTGCTGCAATTTTTAAGATGTGGGTTGATGACAAGGCTTCTAATTTTTTAAAATCTCTGTGCGGAGTGAGATTTGTTCTGGGTGGCAGTATCAAGGCACTGTGTGCGCACATATATTCAGAATGGGACCTTCCTGATTCAGTCTGAGTGGGATCAAATATAACTGAGTGGACATTTTAAAAACTTGTGTGTGCGCACACATGCATACGCCTTAGAGGGAACACTATTGCTGACTGCTTTAAACTTTTTATTCCCTACTGCCAATTAAATCTGTAGTATTTCTTAGGCTAAAGCTAAACAATGCTTTCACTGTTCTCATTATTTTTCATCTGTATCTCTTGATATAATATTTCATTCAGAGCACTCCATGGCCACTAGTATCTTTCAGCTGCTTCAAAGTAATTAATGAAAACTCCAACCTTGAAAAATATGTCATAAAATCTAAGTTGTCTTAGAGGAATTGTAAAAAGCTTTGTACCCAGGAAGTAGTTCACAATTTGCATTTTAAGGCTCAACACCAATTATCTAAATGAAGATAATCTGGACCAATCCAATGACAAGATTCAAGATTAAAGAAATCAAGAATACATTTCCACATGTGATGGTATCTATTTCCCCTATAACCTATCAAGTGAATTTAGATTTATGGATGAATGTGACTTTGCAGTTGGCACCAAAATTATATAGGATTCCCTGTAGTGCCATCTTCTCACAGCTGGCCTTATGCAAAAATGAGGCTGGATTGTTAACTATGCACACAAAAAGAATGAATGTGGAATACCATGTATAGAGCATACTGTTGCATAAGGAAGCAAAACATGCATCAATTGAAAATATAGGCTTATACATTTGGGTCCAGCCAATCTCAGAATGGTTTGGGGCGTTTGAGTTCGGGGCACTGTACAAACAAACAAACAAACTTACCAATCTGTGTTTTGGTTTGACAGAACATATACTGTACAGACTGAATAGCGCTATTCAGACATGTCCAACTCTTGTACAAGTGTGCCATGTACACAGATGCCTTTTTTCACACATTGCTGAACACAGGTACAGTAGTACACTTCCTATCTATACATATGTTTGAGGGGCTTGTGTCCAGGTTCACTTATAAAACAAAAGCAGGTACAGTCATTCAAACATATGTATGAGTGTACAGACACCTGTACACCCATACAACATAATGAGGCTCTCCACATGAGCAGTGTGGAGAGCCTTACTGGGCTCTGTGGGAAGAGCGGACTTAGCCCAAATCGGCCACCCACACAACTACCGTCTCTGTCATGGAGGTTGTAGGGGCGGCGGGGATCGGGGGCCACCTGGCCCCTGGAAGTCCCAGGATGCCCCAAGCAAGGATACGCCTGAGATCAGGAGGCTTGTGTTAGCCTCTGGTTGGGGGTCTCTTTGTGAGTCGTCACGGCATGGAGCCACGCTGTGCATCTCACGACCAGACGAAGGGGGTTAGCGGAGTGCTCCCTCCGCTAACCTCGTTTAAGGGGAGAGGGGCTTACTGTGGTTTGCTGCTGGGAGGACTTAGCCTGCTTCCCTGCTGTCGTGAGAATCGCCTCAATGTCTGAATTTGATGAGTGGTATGTATTGGATGGAAACCAAATGCACGTGTTGCAGTTTGACCCTGGAGGCAAGGAAAATGTTATGTGGTATTTTGATCGATTTTCTTGGAAGAGGAAACTTGTCAGAAACAGCCTGGCATGCTTGACGGGCATGTTAACATATGCAACTGAAATCAGGTTTTTCTCACATTGGTCTGAGTGTGAACACAAACTCTGTACACACTACCATTGATTCAGTATCTCTTCATCTCTCTCCTGTTGAACATTTAAATGAGAAAGACTAAAAAAAAAAAAGTACTGTTACCCTTGCATATGAAAACAGTCTGGGCTTGTTAGGTCTTCCTTACTCAGTCCTTTGGGGAATTGTTAGTATTGCCGTTGCTTGATTATGCCTTGCCTGTGCTAGCTGGTATTTTTCTACGATTCCTTCTGAAGCCACAAACATGTATATTGATTTTCACTGAGACACTTAAGACTTGAGTTATTTCGGATTCGGAGAATAGTCCTGTGAGGGTTGACCTGAACCTCTCAGTACAAATGTTGTATACCATGTGGATGATATTCTGCCACCCTGACAACAATAAAAATGGAGTTCTGCATAGTCCCCTGCCTTATAGGTTTTGGAAGGGTTATGTCCCACTTTACTGGGACTTCTAAACCCCATTAAAACATCATGTTCAATGCATACACATGTACAGATCTGAACACAGTACTTAGGGACTATGTTCAATGCATGTACAGCACCTCCTTTCTGTACTGTGCATTTGAAGGAGCCTGTACTCAGACTCACTTTTAAAGTGAACACATGTACAGTTATTCGCACAAACACATGTATGTGTGCACAGACACCTATATGCATGTACAACATGATGTCTGGACAGCGCTCTGTGAGTAAGAAACATAGTAATTCTGAACACTGAAGGGCAGATGCAGCTGTGATGGAAGAGGAAGCAATCATCATGACATGGGGAAGTCTATACAGTTTGCAAAGTGTGTCACTCACTTGATACCACAGGCAACTGAATATACTTGCTTAATAATAAAGCCAGACTTGGGAGAGAGGGAAGCAACCTGAATTAGTGCTTGTGCTGTTGCAGGTTAGGGAAACTGTGACATGCAAGAAGGGTAGTTTCCTCAAAATGTACACCTATAGATTTGGAGGTGAAAATTGCTCTGGCCCAAGGCTGGCAGCTATAGCAGCTTACTGTGTTTATATTCCATAATTGTTACCTTTTTGATGGCTGCAGGGCAGGCAGGTGTCATGTTGTGATCAAGATTTTGGAAGACCTGAGCCTTTCCCACACAGACACTCCAATTCCCTTTGTCTAGACCAGGAAGGAAGCCTCATTCCTTCCTGGTCATATCTCAGGTACTGGAATCCCCTCCTTTTACTGAGTTGCAGGGGATGCACAATCAGCAGCTGGGTTGGCCCCATGCCGGTCCATGCATGCATTTCTTGCCTGCTGCCCATCTTCACTAGGTGCACTTTGTACAGCTTGCAAGTGGTTCTGAGCAAGAACTGCCGGTTGCTAACATAAGGCTGCATATCATATTAGAAGTGCACATTTTAATACATGGCTTAGCAAAGTACCCTGACAACTAAGGGAAAAATTGTCATCTCTTGACTGAGCACTCCAAGGATTGCAATTTCCTGTTGAAGGTTTGAGAGATTACTATTTCAGGGTATGTATTAATGAGCTTATTATCTTTTACCCCCCATAAGAATTTGTGCCTGAAATCATTTTTTTTGCCATCTCTAATAACTCCCCTATATTGCTGCCATGTGCATAATAGCATTCTTTAGTATATCTAAGAGGTTATTTTATGTAGGAATTTGCAGTGTCTGGAGGTTTGCTTCACCAGCTTGGAGGAGCGATAATGAGGCGCACTGGCTCTTACATTTCTACTCCCCTTCCAGGCATGTAATTTTCTTCAAAAGTTGATATTATTCTCCTAGCAAACTGTTTCCCCCCATGCTGGAATGCAAAACAGTGATCTGCCCTCCAACTAACGTTATGCTTTCTCAGCAAGAGGATTAATTCTGTGCAGCAGATACAGCAACTTGAATTTGAGAATTTAACACAATGAAGTGGAAATAAGGCATGAGATAAAGAACAGAAAGGATTTAAAATTAAACAACAATGCTGGATGAAGTACATATCTGGCAATGAACCAGATAGGAAAACAGTATGAGGAGGAGGAGAGGGAGGAAAACCAACCTGCATTTCTTGAAAGTGCTGAGCAGAAAGACACCTAGAGCTTGTTTACACTATAGCCTTCAACCTTGTTAGCCATTCCTTCTCCCCAGGGAACATATGATGTATTATTTCTGTGTAAAGCGCCCTGAGCCATTTTTGGAAGGGCGGTATAGAAATCAAATAAATAAATAAATAAATAAAACATTGCCTTCTAGTGAGTTAGAGTCAGACCATTGCTCCATCTAACACAGTCCGTTTATACTGACTGGCAGCAGCTTCTAGAGTTTCACACAGTGATTTTTCTGAAGATGCCTAGAGTTGAAGCTAGAATCTCCTGGTTGCAAAAGCATTTTGCCTTGTCACTAAGCTATGGCTCTGCATTCTGTGAGGGGAGAGGAGGCAATCAAAAGGGAACTATCAAAACTCTCTGAGAGTTTTGAGTACCCTCCTAAACTACGATTCCCAGAATTTTTCAGGATAAAAACTTGGTATAACACTGATATAACTTTATAGTTTATATAGACAAGCAGTAGTTTTTAGAAGTGCTGAAGAAGATCCAGTATTGCCACAGTTGCCCATGGTGTGCACTTATTTCTTTTGTTCCACAATTACAGGTGAAACTCGGAAAATTAGAATATCGTGCAAAAGTCCATTAATTTCAGTAATGCAAATTAAAAGGTGAAACTGATATATGAGACAGACGCATTACATGCAAAGTGAGATAAGTCAAGCCTTAATTTGTTATAATTGTGATGATCATGGCGTACAGCTCATGAAAACCCCAAATCCACAATCCCAGAAAATTAGAATATTACATGGAACCAAGAAGACAAGGATTGTAGAATAGAACAATATCGGACCTCTGAAAAGTATACAGTGTACTGTGCTTGATTGGCCAGCAAACTCGCCTGACCTGACCCCATAGAGAATCTATGGGGCATTGCCAAGAGAAGGATGAGAGACATGAGACCAAACAATGCAGAAGAGCTGAAGGCCGCTAATGAAGCATCCTGGTCTTCCATAACACCTCATCAGTGCCACAGGCTGATAGCATCCATGCCACGCCGCATTGAGGCAGTAATTGCTGCAAAAGGGGCCCAAACCAAGTACTGAATACATATGCATGCTTATACTTTTCAGAGGTCCGATCACAATTATAACAAATTAAGGCTTGACTTATCTCGCTTTGCATGTAATGCGTCTATCTCATATATCAGTTTCACCTTTTAATTTGCATTACTGAAATTAATGGACTTTTGCACGATATTCTAATTTTCCGAGTTTCACCTGTATATCTAGTCAAACAGATTCTTGAAGTACCACAGACTCCAGGACTATAGGTTGCCTCTAGGAGTGTTTGAGCCGAACCAGCCCCATAAAGAATGAGGCCAGTTTGAGTTCAAGCTGAGCCCAGTTTGATTGAGCTGGCTCGAATGTGGCTTGAGTGGCCATTTCGTGGGTGCCAAGTGGCAGTGCCACTGCCTTGATCGGCCAGCTGTAGCCGCTGAACTGGGTGGCTTGCCATCATGTTCATTGTCGTGGCAACTATGGAATAATGGGGATGTGAAATGGCCCCATAATTCCCCAGGGGTAGTGGCTAGGGACACCAAAATAGGTTTGTAGTAGGGCCCCATGGGGCGACCACTCAACCCACAAGGCAGTCGGGCACTCAGGTAATTTTAAAGAGATTTGTATGTACCATAGATTATCAGTTGTGAAATAACTCATAACCAAGAATCTACAATATATAAAAATTCCTTTAAAATTACCTGAGTGTCCTACTGCCTTGTGGCCTAGGTGGTAGTTGGCACCTAAGCAGCCCTACCACACAACCCATTTTGCTGTCCATAGGTGCTCCCCATGGGGAATTATGGGCTGGTCTGAATCCTCATTATTCCCTACAGATGAACCTTTAAAACCAACTTGAGCATATTTTGAGCTCAAGCTGAACCACAGGTTGACTCTACAGTACAGTACGTGAGCTGGGGGATCTGGCTCAAGCCTGGTTTGACTGTAAACCAAACCGGGCAAACTGGTTTTATGCACACCTCTAGCCACCTAGAGATTAATAAAGTAGACTAATTTCTACTCCTAACCTAGTAGGCCCTGCTTGGACAAAGGATTTGGCCTGGGTGAGATGTGAGCTTGAGTATAATGAAGGAGTTTTGATGCAGTTCAGGACAGAATGGTTTTGAGCAGAGATAATCTGTGCCACAAAACATTTCAGAAACACCTTCTGCTAGTGGTAATAAAGTGCTGACAACATGAAGTAGGCCAGCCAAATAATCATATTGCTTATTATACTGATGCTGAAGAGACTTGTATGTTTATCTTAAGTTACGTATCAATATGGTTTTTACATACATAATTCTTTTTGGCACTGTTATGCCAAACACATGATTAACATATATTGTTAAAGACTTCCACCACATTCCTGGTTCATAATGGAAATCACTCCAGGTCGATTCCCATGTGGAAGAGGACCACAGCAACTTCCATAGCCCAATATTTTGCCCCGCATGTGCTTGCACTTGTAGTGTACTGAAGAGGGCTTTCTGTGTGGGAATGCTCTCAGTTAGTTACAAGACAGACCCACATCCTGACATTTGATTCTTACAAGAACAAATGTGTTAATTTAGACTTGTCTAGCAATCAGTGTGTCAGTTCTCTGGATGGTGTGAAAATGCCTTAATATTTTGAGTACTGTTTAGAGCAGTATTTCTAAATAACATGTTTTTAAAAACACACAGCCCCTAACTTCTGGAAAATGTAAATACACCTCCATTTCAAAGTCATTTTTATAGTTACAGAAATGTGTGCCAAATGTTGGAAGAAGGGCTGTGCATATAAGGCTGTGCTGTGATATGACAGATGTCCGATCTAGTGTGGATAGAGTTGTTACCTTTTACACCAGAAGTGTACAATTTGAGCATGTACCTGGACTAGGGGTGATGTTGATCAAAGCTAAGTGGGTTGACCCCAGTGCTGTGCAAAGTGCAGACTGCCAAATCATCACTGGGAAATATAAAGCATTGCACAGTGCACCAATTTCTTTGCCACTGTTTTGAGGGAAGGGGCAAGATAGATGTGAAAAGAGGGTGAGAGAGACTACTTCTAGCTCATTATGTATTAGCAAACCGGCATTCTTCTCTCAGATGCGCAAATGAGCAATATTCAGATTCACTAGTGGAAAACCAAAAGAACTACTCCATGCAGTTACACTAGCCAGCATCTTACAGTGCATGAGAACATGGTATGGGAAAAACAACACACATTTAAAGATACCAGTATGTGCTACCAAGTTCCATGGAAGAGGGTTACAAAGCATACTGCTAGCTCTACCTTCTTTTGTTCTCATCCAAGAGGTAATACAGTGGTCTCATACAATTGGAAATACCTCTTTTCTTAGTATTTGTAAGATATTTAAGGTACAGGCAATGCACACTTTTTAGGACTGTGCCACTGAACACAGTGGGACTGACTTCTGAGTAAATATGCATAGGATTATTCTTTGTCAGTTGTACAGCATATTTATAACTTTTCTAAGCTGGTACTATTTGCATGGCCACCGAATGGCACAGAAGTAACCTGCCTAGAGAGAAGGAGACCATTGGTCTGAATCCCCACTGGTGTGTTTCCCAGACTATGGGAAACTCCTATATCGGGCAGTAGCGATATAGGAAGATGCTGAAAGGAATCATCTCATACGGTGCAGGGGGAGGCAATGTTAAACTCCTTCTGTATTCTACCAAGAAAACCACATGGCACTGTGGTCACCAGGAGTCCACGGCACAAGCAAAGGGGAAGCAACTTGCAATAAGGAGCAAGAGGCTGCCAGTTTGAATCCCCGCTGGTATGTTTCCCAGACTATGGGGAACATCTATATTGGGAAACAACAACATAGGAAAGAGCTGAAAGGCATCATTTCATACTGACGGGAGATGGCAATGGTAAATCTCTCCTGTATTCTATCAACATGGTTCTGTGCTCGCCAGGCGACGGGACAATCTTTCCTTTCTTTTTACTGTTTATTAATACCAGCAGAAATGGATGGATATTGTGTTAACCCACAGTTAAATTCCTTGGTTTCTTCTGGCGTTGCTACAAAACTCTTTCGATTAACGTTCAAACCAGTTTCTTAAATCAAGATGGAATGTGAAAGGGCACTGGAGAACTGCATAAGTTTTTCAAGCAAGTTCACAAAAGTTTACTCCACAGCAAAGATCCAGGACACAGCAAGACAAACAATGGAAAAAACTTTTATTAAATAATGCTCTTATTTCAAAAGTTTCAATAAGTCCCGTTCTTTTGCCTCAATCCAATCTCCGATGCACTTCGGCTCCTAAGACCCACTTTTCAGGGACAACTAAGAAGGCAGCCTTACGCACACTTACCTGGGTGGAAGTTGTCTTACCGGAGCCACTTGTTTCCTAGGAAGCGTTCCTAGGATCGGGCTGCACTGCTATGGCCGCTCTCTATGCACGAGCACATGTTTACTTGAGAATAAAGTCGAGTTCAACGGGGCTTACTCCCAAGTAGGCATGCACCGCCGTAGAACCTTCACTTGAGTCCTATTGAAATCAGTGGGATTTTCTTCCGAAGGGACAAGCACAACGCCCAGAGAGAAGCTGCTAGCTTCCCATTGTGCGTAAGGATCAGGAAGAGGAGGCGACTCCACGACGTAGGCTGCTACTACAGCAATTCCTTTCCTTTCCTTTCCTTGCCGGGACGCAACCAGGATACAGACCCACCTGCCTCCTCAATGAAAGGAAGTCGACGCCCTCTCCCTACTCCTTGTCCCTTCCCAACCGCGGGATCCATCCAATGGCCTTGCCGAGAGTAGGAGCGGCACTTTGCTTCTCGCCCCTCATTGGTGGTCGGCCAAGTTGTCCTCGCGAGGCAGGGCAGAGCATGCGCCGGATTGGCTGCCGGCGGAAAGAGAGGCCGGAGCGGATTCGCCGCGGGGTCCTCACGTGACGCAGGCGGGGCCGGTGACGGCGTATTGTGGTGGAGGGGCTTTGCTGCTCAGGTAGGTGGATGCCGCGCTCGGGGTGGCGGTGGTAGAGCTTGCAGCGTGGTGGCAGGGGCAGGGCGGCGCGCGCTCGGGGCAGGTGGGGCACGGGAGGGGCCGGCCGGCCGGAGGGCGACGGGGCGCCCGGTGGGGCTGCGGCGCCTAGGCCCGAGGGGCGAGCGGGGCGGGGGCGGTGCCGGAGTGTTGCTTGTAGGGATAAAGGAGAAAGAGGCGCTCCCGGTTCTCGCTGGGACGGATGGCTCGACTGTGTGTCGTAGGAGGTCACCGCCTCGTGTGGGCGCTGGGTCGCTGGCTCCCCTGCCGCGATCTGGCCGTGCTCTGTTCCTTTCACCGCCTCCGTGGTCAGTTTGGAAGGTTGCCCGCGGGAAAGGGGGCGGAACTTGGGCAGGCATGGGTCGTGTTCACACGCCTGAAGAGGTTTTGGGTGTCCACTTTCCCCTGTGCCTTCCCCCACCTGGGGTGGCTGATTTAGACGCGGGATGCTTGAACCTGTGCAGAAGACCCTGTGGACAGTGCAGAGTACAGTGCAGTTGGATTTCCCAGGCTGTCAGCAGTCAGTATGGACAAGTGGGGGCGGATGGCAGGGTAGGGCTAAGAGTAGTGAGGGACCTTGTTGTGGGTAGGTCTTGGAAGTGACAGGTTGGGCTCCAAACAGGTTTCTGGGTGACTTGTGTTCATGTGGTCCTGTGAACTCTATAGATCTAGATACAATCTGGATCCCATTGCTGCTGTTGAAGCCAGTTGCTTGGGATCATAGTAGACATACGGTATTGGAGAAGCTTACTTCCCCTAGAGATGTTGGCAGAGATTTATCCATGGTAAGGCTTTCACTAGTTAAAAACTGGTTCAGTGATGGGCAGAATCCTGAAGGGGAAAAATGTATAGGAGGAACTTCTTGTCTGTGTTTCTAATACAGGTCTATGGTACTTTTAGAGCATCTTTGAGAAGTGTGATCCAGGTAAAGGTGGGAAGCTGCTTCCATTGCTACCAGCTGTGTATTGTATACATACATAGAGGGGAAATGGCTATACTATAGTGGAAGAGGGCAAACCTAAAGAGAGGCAAAGCAGGAAGGTGCACTTGGAAGATGTAAAATAAGAACTTGGAACTCTTTGTCCATAGCCCAAGTTTCTAAGAGTTTCAAAAAGAGGCTGCTGGGTGTAATCTGCTTTTGCACACAAAAACAGTAGGCAACTTTGTGCTTCAGTAGTAGATCCGGTAAGACAAGTTTAGTGTCTTGTGCTTGGATTTGATTTAGATAAATGGAACACAACTCTTGTAATACTGGCCATTTAGGTCTCTGTGTTTGTAGCAATACTTTCTCCTTTGGTATTGCTGCACAAGTTTGGTGGACAGGACTAACTAGTTAAGCAGGCAGAGTAGACTTTCACACAGTGGTAATATGACTTGTCCACTTAACTTTTGTGTTGTTTCTCTTCAGTGTATTGTATGGGAAAGTACTGAAAGTACTTGATGTAATACCGTACTCAGTAAAATATAAAACATTTAACTGCTATGAAGAAGTTGTGAATGTCAAAATAATAAAATGCTTCATCTTGTTAGCTGTGTCATTTTTTGGGGGGGGGATGGATTTGGTGGTGTTAGGGAAAATAATAAATGATGCAGCAAGTGAGTGGAAAATGTTTTTAATTATTGCTGGAACAATATTCTTATTAATGGATTTTTTTCTGCAGAACATGTCTTTGACTGGTAACTTGCATTGATCTCCTAAAATATGACCTGATATGAAAATATGACAAGTAAATAATAAATATGAACTTTGCCATGCTACATTTCAGAAGGTGCTCTTATGATTCAGAAATATAATATTGTTTTTTATATGCCATGTTTTCATCTGCAGCATGTGCCTGTTAACATCAGCCTACTTAATACAAGCTATATCTTTGTGACAGCTTGAGTTTGGGCTCTTGGATTCCTAAAAACATTGCATTATTGCCTGTCCTCAGGTGTCACAGGCTCCTATTAGGTGTAAATCTGCCTCTTACATTCCCCCTGAAAGATCAGGTGCTTAGCTTGGGAGTGCTCCTGGACCCAAAGCTCTCCCTGGTTTCTCAGGTTGGCAGTGGCCAGGAGCACTTTTTTTATCAGTTTTGGCTTATATGTCAGCTGCGTCCATTTCTAGAGGTGAATGACCTTAAAACAGTGGTACATATGCTGGTAATCTCCGGGCTTGACTACTGCAATGTACTCTTTGTGGGGCTGCCGTTGTACGTAGTTCGGAAACTACAATTGGTACAGAATGCGACAGCCAGATTGGTTTCTGCGACAACATGAAGGGACCACATAACACTGGTTTTAAAAGAACTGTACTGGCTGCCTATAGGTTTCCGGGTGAAATACAAAATGCTGGTTATTACCTATAAAGCCCTAAATGGCTTGGGTCCAGGCTATTTAAGAGATCGCCTCCTTTGTTATAAACCCTGCCCCCTGTTACGATCCTCTCTCTGGAGAGGTCCAGTTACGGTTGCCATCGGTCCATTTGGTGGTGACCCAGGACTGGGCTTTCTCTGTGGTTGCCACAGAGCTTTGGAATATGCTCCCTGATGAAATAAAAGTGTATCCTTTATTTGTTTTCAGGAAGACCCTCAAGACTCACCTGTTCTCACAGGCTTTTAATTAGTATTAATTTTAATAATTTGTTTTAAAAAATTGTTATGCTACTGTTCTTATTGTGCTTCTCTTTTTATGCTGCTGTTTTCATTACTTCATGTATTTTAATCTGTGATTTTTAAATATTTTAAATTTTGTACACTGCCTAGAGAGGTGCATATCAGACGGTATAAAAATATGATAAATAAATAATAAATAAATGGAAGTGCACTTTAGCTGACCCACTTTAACTGCATGAGAAGCTTCTAGTAGATCTGCTCTTCTTGTACATCTATGATTTGAGGTCATTCTGACATTTCCCAATGGCAGGGACTGAACAGACCACTCATTTCCTAGTGAGATGAGAGATAAGGTGAGATAGGATTACATGCTGAAGGTCATTTTGTATTTCTTGTGGTTGAATTGGGATATTGAACCAACCTTTTCTTCACACCTAAACCTGGTACTGTCTACTTCATAACATGCATAGCCTTTACAATGGGTAACTAGCTAACTTTTAAAGTGTTCTTGAAAAGCAAGCCACTGAGGTAGATCCCCCCCACCCCCCGCTGACAACTGCAGACATAGAGGGGGAGATATGGTATTTTTGTAGGAAGGGGGAGAGATGGAATGAATTTACAAGGAAGTCAATACATGATGTAACAAGTGTGAGGAAAATGTCCTTAATCCCCCACCACCACCTTTAGTAGTAAACATACAGTATTGGATAGCCTTATTGGAATGTTGGGCAAGCCCTCTGTATTGGATCTCTTGTGAAAAGAGATCTGAAAGATGTAAAATACTTCAACTGCATTAGCTCATCTTAAAGGAAATGCCGTAAGTGAAATGCTTCTAGTATTGAGGGAAGATTGGCAGGTTATTTTGAAATTGTGTAAATATAAGTTTCTTGCTTCTGCAGGTATTAACTAAAGTGGTAGTTACTAGAACTAGTGCATTGGATTGTGTATCGGATTAAATCCGAGGTGGTGTATCGGATTAAATCCGAGGTGGTGTATCGGATTAGTACAACCCATAGCAAGTTAATGAGCACCATCTTACTTTCATATTTAATGACTATAAATTGCTTAATTTGGTGGGTGGATGTTGTTGTTTATTCGATTTCTATACTGCCCTTCCAAAAATGGCTCAGGGTGGTTTACACAGAGAAATAACAAACAAATAAGATGGGTCCCTGTCCCCAAAGGGCTCACAATCTAAAAAGAAACATAAGATAGACACCAGCATCAGTCACTGGAGGTACTGTGCTGGGGGTGGATAGGGCCAGTTCCTCTCCCCCTGCTAAATAAAGAGAATCGCCACGTTAAAATGTGCCTCTTTGCCAAGTTAGCAGGGGTAGAGAGCCATCTCAGATCTTATTCCTTTATAAAACTCTGGTAGAGAGGCCCAGTTATTTTGCAACTCAGTATCTACAAGACGTTGTCTCACTGCTCTTTTAGCATTTGCCTGGCCCAACTCTAACAGTTGTTCAGGAACTATTCCTAAAGAGGTAAGCTTATTGCTTACCACCAAACACCAAATCGTCTGAGAAACAGCCGATAGGAACTCTGGAATTAATCCAGTCAGCCGCAAGTGTACTCTCAGCCAAAAATAAATAATTAAGAGCCAAGCACGTGATTCAATTTTTAGAAAACTAGCCTCCATATGCAGGACCACATTTGGATTGCATCTTGGGGTACCAAATAAAGTTTGATTTTTTCCTAACATATCAAAATTTGAGTATGTACCCAATTGAATTCCATGCAATAACTGAGGGATTACTTTGGCAGAATATAACTTTAAGGCTGTGGGGATAAAACTTGCGCGTTGCGTTCTAAAGAATCTATTAATTACCGCCACACTGCATTTTGCCGACTCGGCTACCATTCTCATATGCGCGGATTTCCTGGCATTTTGTTGAAAAACTACCCTGGGTGTTCTGCTTCCTGTACGAGAAAACCTTTGTTTTCATCTGTGGATGCCATTTCTGCTTTGTATTGTCATTGGCAATGATATGTAAGTAGGTGGCAAACTCAATCAAGCTTTGTTGGCAACAACAAAAGTGAAAGTTTGATTTTCCAGTGTTCTGTGTCAGCAACTCCAATATGAGATTGGACAAAACCAATGAAAAAGGATAAAGTGACACACAAAGTATTCCAACTACATTAGGGGAAATGGGCAACAATTACTGTTGATCATAACAAACTTCAAATTCTAGTGTGAAAATATATTAAGTCAAGAAAATAAAATCATAAAATAAAACATATGTCAGTACAAATAAAGACCACTCCTGGGATATATTTTTGGTAGGAACAAAGGGGTACAGAGGGAAGGGGGGGGTTGGCAAAAAGCACCTCCTTCATTGTGCATATGAAATGTTACTCTGTACACAAAATGTTAATTGGATGTTGGCCATTATAATTTAAAATCTACATTCTAAGATCTAAGTCAGGAAAATAGTATAGCTTCCTTGTGGGGAAAGGGACGAACTAGCAATAAAACTGCAAAATATTTATACAAATACAAATGTGAAACTCAAAGTAGCAGCTCCCAATTCCTCAGTGAACTCAGTTTTCCTTCCAGTGTTGAAATGCATACTCTATTGACAAGAATCTTTAGTATGTTTATGTGTCCTGGTGCAGTGTCTCCAAGATCTTCATAGTTATTTCAAATGCCTGATGGGATGTTGGTCAGTAGTTCTATTTTGCATATCCTTATTTATAATATTCAAAGTCAAAACAAGAATTAGAGAGGATGATTTGGCTCCCCTGCAGCATCAAGTCACAACATTAAACCTGTAAATAATACTATTTTAAGTATATACATCTCCTTAGAGTGAAAACACTCAGTTCATGCAAGGACTACAGTTGTTAGGAGAATAAAATGCACCTGTTAAAACCACACTTCTTCATTTCTCTGAATATTGTGGCTTCTCATGGAGGTGTTGGTCATTAAAAATACTTCTGATATGTTTCAATCTGAGTCAACCCACACTTAACCCCCCCCCCCCCCAAAAAAACACCAATTGCAACTATGACCTGCAATAAAATATATTCTATCCCTGTTGTGCATGGTGAAAAAGAGCTGGAAATGCTGGGACATTGTCAAATAAAAATATCTGAATCTACTCAGTATGGATAACATTGCCACAAGGTATTGTTCACCAGCCCAATATATTATTCATCCATTTCTAATTTACACGTGTATATACCACCTTTTGTCCTGGATCTCCAGGGCTGTAAAAGTGTTATGAAAACAATAACTGAAACATAATAATCCACTTCACACCTGTGTATTTCTGAGAGGGAAGGAGTCTGATGCATTTAAGTTCTTGGTGTGTAGGTTCCCCCTCCCACAACATAAGAACAAGAGAGGAAGTGTGTACATACACACATACTCCTGAATGACAGAAGGGGAAATAGTGTGCACTGAATCTGTTAATCTCTTCTTTGATGCTAACTTTTGCTTTCTAACCTGGCATCCTCTCCCTTCACAATTTGTCCCCTGCATATCCTCTCTCATACCTGACTGTCTTTATATTTCTCAACACCTTCTTCCTCTCTTTTATTATTCTGTTTTTAAAACACCCTTTCTTATTACTTTTTTGAAAACTAACTAGCTCTCTGTTCTGGGGGGCCTCCTGCTGCCCACTCCCACTGCACCGCTCCTCTCAATTTTCGCCACTGCCGTGTGCATGGCTACGGTGTGTGTGTGAGCTGAGCAGGCCTTGGCCTTCTCTGTGGTGGTGGCAGCGGTGGATGCAACGGCTGGTGGGCCTGTCTGTCTGGGCCTTGAGTGCGCCTGCACTCCCTTCCCTCCTGCCTCCCTGTCCCCACCACTCAGTTGCTGTTTCTCAGCAGCCCATCCAGGAACCGGAGGGTGCTCCAGAAGGGCAATTCCAAGGCTCCCTCTTCCCACCTTGCCGCTGAGCTTTGCCTCCCCTGGGCAAGCACTTTTCCAGCCAGCTTATACCACTAGGGACTGAAGTGCCCCCTCCCCTGCAATTTCCACCTCCCTTCCTCCTGGGGATGCCCGCCAACACCATGGGGGAGGCCAAGGCTTGCTTGGCTCACCTTCACCCTCCGGCTGCGCACATGACAGCGGCGGAAATGGAGGTGCGGTGAGGCAGCGGCGGGGCGGCAGGAGGCTCCCCAGGACACTTGGAGGCCCCCCGGGACTCAGGAGGCCATGGACTGGGGCCCCAAGATCCGGGGGTAAGAGCGCCTCTGCCTTTTTTAGCTGCTGTCCAGGTTGTACAGATTCTTTTTATCTGACCAAAATGACTTGAGATTTTATAATGTGGCTAAGTTATGTTTAGTAGCCAGTACAATTCACAGGAGTTCATTATGAATCATTGTTAACTGATCTTTATGTTTACCGATGTGCTTAACTACCCTGTAGGTTATGTAGGGGTTTTTGTTGTTGTTGGACTTCTGTTTGTAAACTGTGTTGGTGTGTGACTGTAATAAAGGGATTGATTGACTTTGGGCTTGTGTGTGTGTGTGTGTGTGTGTGTGGTTTTTGCCCCTTAGGTTTTTTCCCTTTAGAGTTTTGTGAAACTGATTTAGCTGTGGGTTACTCTGAGTCCCCTGTTACCTCCCTCTTGCTTGCAGTGCTCTCCTTATGATCCATAAGGATCATAACATTTCCAGCTATTATTGAACTAGATATGATTGACAGGTTATATTGTGGGGGAGGGGGATCCAGATTTCATCAATTTTAATATCAGACTGGAACATTTTAGTGGGGAATTCATTCACACCCATTGTTGCCAATTTCTTTGTCTTGGATAGAAGAGAGACTTATTCTTGATATGTAAACACTTGTCTATTTCATAAATTATGTAGTATATGATCACAGGTTTAGAGAGGTGAGACACTTAGACATGTCAACACCTCCTTTATATAAGTTGCAGTTTGTATCACCACTAGTAGAGATCGAGCCTTTTGAGAAATCCACCCATACTTGTGTGTTTGTGTAGACACACACCTGATAGACTAAAGTGAATCTTGTTTAGTTGAATGTATACTTTGCTCCTTTGCTATAAAAGTGTTGACTTGGATCTTTAACAGAAGATTGTAAAGAATATCTGTTGGATAACCACTGTGATTTTTACATATTTGTACTGACACGATAGAAGAATATCCTTGTGCTATTTCATTAACAGTTTAAAAATTAATAGTGTTTTGCTTTTAACTTTGAAGCTTTTCTTATCACCGGATTTTGCTAGCAAGCCCTTTCCTCCTGCCCACTTTTCTTGTCAGAAGCTCAAGCCAGAGGGCAGGCTTAGCTGGGGTAGTGGTGGTAGTGCTATAAGGGCTGTGCATCCAATTGGAGCAATGCTTATTTCCAATTTGATAGAGCCTATATCATATGGTTTTTGTATCATACTGTGTCCAATGCAGATTTATTAATAGTAAGCCCCTTCCAATTGGAAAAAAAAATCCAGGCAATGGTTTTTATTATTGGAGGACAGCTCCCGCTCCCCCATAGTTTTGTTCTAAAGCTTGTATCTTTTTGAAACTAGTGGTGATTCATATCTGGGAAACATGGAGGGAGGGAGAGGAGTTGATGGGATTGATCTCTCTTGCTGGCCATTGCCTGAATGTCTTCACAGGCTTGTGACTGCTGAAAGCATGCTGCAATTGGTTTAACTGCGTCTATTCTTTTCCAGTCACAGTGCCAGGCCTGTAGCCAGCCTCAATTTTTTTGTGGGGGTGGGTGGGCGGCGGGGCGGATTGTAGAAGGTTATAAAATGTTCAGTGAAAACACTCAGTGAGGCTGGGGAGGAAAGAGAATGTTTTGGTGTGGCAGGTACACACCATGCTACCAGCCGACTATGGGCCTGCACAGTGCTTTGAGGGAGGGATGCAAAGATAATATATTAGACTCTGTCCCATGCGAAACCCTGCTGTTTTGTAGTGACTTAGGAGGAATGTTTGAAAGGTGCAAAACATGCAAGCAACACAGAAATGTGAAAAGGGTTTGTGTGTCTCCTTCCCAGAAATTATAGCACATACTAGCCTGCACTTTGGGGGACAAGATACTCCAGGAATATAAGAACAGCCCTGCTGGATCAGGCCCAAGGCCCATCTAGTCCAGCATCCTGTTTCACACAGTGGCCCACCAGATGCCTTTGGAAAGTCCACAGGCAAGAGCTGAGGGCACGCCTTCTCTCCTGGTGTTACTCCTCTGCAACTGGTACTCAGAGGCACCTTGCCTCTGAGGCTGGAGGTGGCCTATAGCCCTCAGACTAGTAGCCATTGATAGACCTGTCCTCCATGAATCTATCTAAACACCTCTTAAAGCCATCCAGGCTGGTGGCTGTTACCACATCGTGTGGCAGAGAATTCTATAGGTTAATCATGTGTTGTATGAAAAAGTACTTCTTTATGTAAAGTTGGGTTTTTTTGCCCAAATATGCATCACTTTATATTTGCAAACATGGAACCACATCTGCCATTTTGTTGCCCTCTAACCCAGTTTGGAGAGATCCATTTGGAGCTCCTTACAATCTGTTTTGGATTTCACGACCCTAAATTTATTATTTATTGATTCAATGTATCGACTGCTTGATTCCAAAGGCTCTAGGCGGTTCACAAAAATAAACCTCACAAAAACAAAGCAAGAAACTGTTAAAACACTTTAAAACAATTTAAAACATTCAAATATTACTAATAGCTTGGCTAAAAAATGTGTCTTAAGGGCTCTTTTAAAGGCTGGTAAAGATGTTGTTTTTGCTGTTGTTGTTGTTATTACATTTATATCCTGCTCTTCCTCCAAGGAGCCCAGAGCAGTTTACTACGTGCTTAAGTTTCCCTTTCACAATAACCCTGTGAAGTAGGCTAGGCTGAGAGAGAAGTGACTGGCCCAGAGTCACCCAGCTAGTATCATGGCTGAATGGGGGGTTGAACTCAGGTCTCCCCGGTCCTAGTCCAGCACTCTAACCACTTCATCATGCTGGCGTATAGGGAGTTTATAGTTTGGTGTCATCTGCAAATTTGGCCACCTCGCTTCTTACCCCAACTTCTAGATCATTTATGAACAAGTTAGAAAGCACTGGTCCCAATACAGATCCCTGGCTGGGGGACCCCACTTCTTACTTCCCTCCATTTAGATAACTGTCAAACATAGGAACATAGGAAGCTGCCATATACTGAGTCAGACCTTTGGTCTATCTAGCTCACTATTGTCTTCACAGACTGGCAGCGGCTTCTCCAAGCTTGCAGGCAGGAATCTCTCTCAGCCCTATCTTGGATAAGCCCCTTTGAACAATACTTGACACGATCTGAGATCTAAGGAACAAATGCCTACTATTCTATTGCCTCGCTTCTACGTGAACAGCGACTCTTTGTCTGAATGGGTCCATGCCTTACACATAACACCCTCCTATCATGGGTTGTCGGGCCAATTCTTATAACATACTTACATGGAATGTTAATTGATTAAGGTCACCAAATCGTAGGCAAGAGATCCTACACTTTTTAACAAAATGAAACTATCACATCTATGTTCTGCAAGAGACCCATTTTGAAAATGAGAGCCACCGCTTTTCGGCGCAACAGCAATGGACAGTGGGCCCATCCTTCTGGTCCTACGATGGGAGTGGCAATGCAGGGGTAGCGATATTGTTTAAAGACAGACTTGATCTCAAAATCGAGAGGGTATTGGAAATTGATCAGGGCAGACTTATGTATGTAGATTTTACTGTCAGGGGTGACCCAAGCTCGGCAACCACTCTAAGGCTTGACCGAGCCTTTAGACTTGGCGCCATATATGCCCCGGTACAATCACACCTTAGGAAGGCTCTTTGGGCTAAACTAAAAGATATATATGACACCAAGCGCCACCTCCTGATCGCGGGGGATTTTAATAACAGAGCCCAACTGAGCGACAGGAAAGCCTTTTCGGGAGGCCTCCCAGTCTCCCCCTCAAGTCCCTCTCTAACGAATGAGGAAAAAGCTCTCCAACGTTTTCTGAGTCAGACTCTGGGTTTAGATGATAAGGCCTTGGGGGTATATAATGATTTGGATTTTCCCCCAATCCGTCACGAAGAGAACTTTAAATCGCAGTATAGACATAAATTTAAAACCAGAGTCAAATTTACATATTACCACCTGAGATCAGCTAGCTGGCTAGATAGACTCTGGGCTCCCCCTTCTTTTGAAGTCTACAGGTGTAAACTAGTACTTACCCCATGGTCAGACCATGCGGCTGTGGGATTTATTTGTAATCTTTCTGAGGTAATTCCACATGGTAAGCCCTTGTGGCGATTACACCCAAAAATGTTAAGTGATGAATATCTCAAAGGTGTCCTTTTATCAGAACTGAGGCGACAGATCCCTTGGCTATTAGAGGCAGAAGATGATCTTTTGGGAGCCTGAGAGACACTTAAAATGAGGGTGGGCTGCCGTACTAGGGCAGTGACCAGCCGGACATATAAGAGAGGGGTCAAAAATGATCAGAAAGTGATCACCCAACATCTGAGGATTGTTGATAAGATGAACAGGGGAGAAGCCTTCGATATGGAATCATGCCGCCGCTACAAAGAGACAATCAGGACATTTCAAAATGAGCTGCAGCACAGGCATTTAGAAAATAAGTGGTATCGCTTCAAAGGGTCTGTAGTTGAAAAAGGGGAGTGGGCAAAGGACAAGATGCATGCATCTAGTTTGACATTCCAAGGCCTGCGATCGGATGGAAGTAGCCCACTAATGGCCGACCCCCACGATATGTTAAAGATCATGGCCCAGTTTTATACAAACGTATGCATTGAAGGATATTTCTGTAAAGGATATTCAATCCTATCTAGATAGGTTCTGCAGTCTGAATGAATATGGTCTTGGCTATTTCCTCACTGAGGGGGGAAAAAGCTCTTTGACCCATCCTGTAACGATAGAAGAGGTCAGAGCAGTTATCTCAGCGGGAAAGAACACATCGGCCCCGGGGCCTGATGGTCTGACATGGCATAAGATTTACGCAGACCAGCTACTACCAGTTTTAGTAAAATTATTTAATTTTGTCCTAGACAATAGGCGTTTAAATAGGTCCTTTGGGGACGGCCTCTTAATTTTCCCCAAGAAAGGTGACACCACTTTACCACAAAACTGGAGACCGATAACGCTCACAAATATCTATTACAGAATCTTTGCCAAAATCCTAAATAATAGATTAGTGAAAGTGGCCCCTAAATTGGTCCACAGCTTGCAGACAAGTGCTATCTCGGGAAGAAAGATGACAGACTCATTGTGTCTGCTGAGAGAACTTTTTTACTCTATACAGAATGAAAGTTGGAAAGGTCACCTCCTCTTATTGGATCAAGTTAAGGCCTTTGACAAAGTGAACCACAATTATCTGTGGACATTGTTGAAAGCTAAAGGCATACCACCCCTATTTGTTACTTGGATACAGCTGCTCTATACGAATGCAAAGGTGACACCACAGATTAATGGATGGCGGGGCGACCCGATCATTTTGCATTCGGGTGTCCGCCAAGGTTGCCCACTGAGCCCATTACTTTATGTTTTTGCCCTGGATCCGATCCTGATCAGGAGTCAGAGAGAACCCCATCTGCAAGGACTCTTGGTCTCTATCCCTCCGCCCAGCGAGATCTTCCCAGGAGGGAGGAGGAGGGAGAGTGAGGGGATAGCCGAACCACCTGTCCACTCAGAACCACATTCTGAGTTTAGAGTAAAATTTGTAGCTCATGCCGATGATGTTACATTACTGTTATCAAATGAAAATGAAATCTCTGTAATACTAGACCTCTTCTGGGAATATGGCAAGATCTCGGGCTCAGAATTAAATGCTGACAAAAGTGTATTTGTTAAAATGGACCCCGGACGCCAACAACTCCCGTGCCTACCCATCTCTGAATGGGCTTTTGCGAAGGGGCCCCAGAGTCCAAACTGAAGTGGGTAGATACAGTAAACATTTTGGGGATTGAATATGGGATTAAGGAAAAAGTCTGGGGGAAAGAGAGCTGGTCTTGTAGCAAGTATGACTTGTCCCCTTAAGCTAAGCAGGATCCACCCTGGTTGCATACGAAAGGGAGACTAGAAGTGTGAATGCTGTAAGATATTCCCCTTAGGGGATGGAGCCACTCTGGGAAGAGCATCTAGGCTCCAAGTTCCTTCCCTGGCATCTCCAAGATAGGGCTGAGAGAGATTCCTGCCTGTAACCTTGGAGAAGCTGCTGCCAGTCTGTGTAGACAATACTGAGCGAGATGGACCTATGGTCTGACTCAGTATATGGCAGCTTCCTATGTTCCTAAAAATTGGACAGATTGGGAAGAAAAAGTAATGCTTAAAATCACCATATGGAGAAAATGGAGCCTCGCCATGTACCAGAAAACGGTTTACATCTGGACTTACCTGATACCCCCGGTGCATAACCTGGTGGTAGTCTATCATCCCCCGCTCGATCTCCTTCGGAGAGTTGAAAGCCAGATCTTCCGTCTAGTATGGCACACAGCGTCCTTCCCTTTGGCCCATGCGGTAGCATTTAAGGAGGTTGAGCGGGGAGGCCTAGCCCTACCTGCCCTGCAACCCTATTTTGTAACTGAATTAATGTCCTCCAATTTTGGAAACTGGATTTTCGTGAATGTCCATAATATGTCCAACCTTCTGCAAAAAACCTGGGTCTCACTTTTCGCTCTGCGTTGGCGCAAGTCAGCATGGGGCATAGCATGGTGGGGGAAAGGATCTTTCAATGGTAATATCACACAAGTATTAAGAAGAGAACACCCGGACTACTTGAGAGATTTGTTATTCACACTTAAAAAATGGGAGGTTGAACCGGATCTATTTAAAGGATCCTCCTCAGTTAAGCAGCTAAGGAAAACAATTTATGGAGAGATTCTAGAAGTGGGTTTCTTAAAACCTGATTTAGAATGTAAACACTACAAACACCGCACTTCACAGTACTTGTTGCAACCCGATCACCCTGTCGCTCTCTTTAAGGAGAAAAAAGTCCCTTTCCATTTATGGGAAACAAGGTGGCGCTTATACCATCAAGTACTACCACTTAATGCGGCTAAGCCATGGCTCCCAGAAGACCAGCAAGAGTGCCCTAAAATCACCTGCAAACAGAAAGCTAGTGAGCTAGGTAAAACATTCAGGGAAACCCACTCACATTTCTTAAAAGAGTGTGTGGTAGCCAAAAGAGTGTGGCAGGGAGTAAGCAAGCTGTTAGAGTGGCCTGATTTGGAAAAACAGACTTGGGAAGAAATAACCTCGGGTTTGAGCGATAGAACCTCCTTTCGAGGTCCCAGAAAGAAACCTTCAAGGAAACGGGACGGAACGGGTGCCCTCATACTAGGGAATTGGAATGTTCCCCTTCTCATAATCGGGTTAGTAAACCTGTATGTCATTTATGCAATGCTCCTCTATAGGAATAGGGAGGGAAGACGCGACCAAGAGGTTCACGCAGATGAGACAGTAAATCTCTTCTGGGAAAGTTTGTATGGTTATGTGCAAAGAGACAAGTGTATCTCTTCTAAACAGCAATGGGACAAATTGTGGGAATGGACGTCGGACATAACCCCCCCGATTACCGGATGTGGCTTGTAATCCCCCACCCCCAAGTTACAGTACTACCTGCATAGACTTCATAACCTTGTGGGTTTCCAAATCCTTGTGTGTAAATCTTTGTAGATATATCATGTACAAACAACCACTTTGTATATAATTGTGCTTTGGCAACGTCCTGTATGCTTTGGTAGTTTGTTGGTTCAATAAAAAAATCTTGTCCTATAAAAAAAATCTTGTTCTATCTTGGAGAAGCTAGGGAGGAAACTTTGAACCTTCTGCTCTTCCCAGAGCGGCTCCATCCCCTGAGGGGAACATCTTGCAATGCTCACGCATCAAGTCTCCCATTCAGATGCAACCAGGGTAGACTCTGCTTAGCTAAGGGAACAAGTCATGCTTGCTACCACAAGACCAGCTCTCCTCCCAATTTATATCTACTCTTTGTTTCCTTTTACTTCAACCCGTTATATGAATCCACACATGAACCTAGCCCCTTATCCCATGACTGCTAAGTTTTCTCAAGAGTTTTTGATGAGGAACTTTTTGAAAGCTTTTTGCAAGTCAACTGCATCACCTTTATCCACACTCATGTTGGCACTCTCAAGGAACATCAAAAGGTTGGTGAGGCAAGCTTTACCTTTGCAGAAACCATGCTGGTTTTCCTTCAGCAAGTCCTGTTTTTCTACGGTAGGGCAGCTCAGTTTTGGCCCTCTAGCTGCTTTTGGACTAGAACTTCCATAATTCTCAACCACAGTGGCCCATAGCCAGGTATTATGGGAGTTGTAGGCCAACATCTGCAGGAGAGCTGAAGTTGAGCAGCCTTGCTCTACAATATATGCTTAACAATTTTATCTTTGAGAATGCTTTCCATCAACTTGCCTGGAACAGATGTTAAGCTAACCGGCCTGTAATTTCCCAGACCCCTTTGGATCCCTTTTTGAAAATTGGTGTTATATTGGCTGCTTTCTAGTGTTCTGTAACAGAACCTGATTGTAGGAATAGGTTATATATTTTAGCAGGGAGTTTGACAATTTCACATTTGAGCTCTTTAAGGACTCTTGGGTGGATGCCACCTGGCCCTGGCGATTTGTGAATTGTTTGTTTTAGAACGTCATCTCTCATCACCTCTATCTGACTCAGTTATTTAGCCTCTGTCGCTGAGAAGGTTGGTTCAGACACAGGTATATACTCAGTATCCTCTGTCGTGAAGACAGATAGGGGCTACCAGTGCCTCTAAGCATCCAAGTAAAGGAATAAACCAAGCAAAAGTAGAAAAATGTGTGAAACTCCTGTTTCCAATGTGCAAAACAGGATACTGGACTAGATGGGCCTTGGGCCTGATCCAGAGGGGCTGTTCTTATGTTCTTAATATGAAAAGGTGTGCGTGCATGCCTCTTTCTTGGGAACCCTAGCACATACTTTGGTGGGCAAAATCTTTAAAGAAGGGCTTCCAGTGCCTCCAGACATCCAAGGAAAATAAGGATCCAAGTATCTATGCAAAGCATAAATGTGAAAAGAGGTGGTGTACCTGTTTCTCAGAGACTCTGTCACCTCTACATGAAACAGGGTGGTATCAAGCCCAGGAAGGGTCCACCATCAATCCTAAAAATAGCTTACTATCCCTAGATGTTTTATCCTATTCTGCCTTAAAGTTGTAAATATATAGGCATTTTGGTGGTTTACCATTATTTCCTATGGGACAATGCATTGTTCTGATACGATGCATTGGATCAATTTGATCCAGGCTGCATTTTTCTTGGAAGAACAGTACAATAATATTTTTGAATGAATTAGGATCAGATTGGATCTGATATTTTGGTCTGTGTGCAGCTCTAGTGGCGATACTAGTCTGGTGTCAAAGAGGAAGTACCTGGTGCTTCCCACCACTTGTTGGTCAGATTGAGGGAAATTGGACTGTATGATTGTGGGTTGAGGAGTGAGCATCTCAGTTAGAAGTGTTTGCAAGTCCCTTCTCTGACTGATAGCTCTGGTGGCTGCTTTAAACAGGATATTTTGGTATCTGAACCATAGGTTGTCTGGGTCAAGTCTTGCATTTCTTATATTGTTTGCCAGCTAGATTATGTCATTCTTGTTTTATAGGGCTAGAAGGAATTGAAAAGACGGACGGGTTGGAAGAGTTGAGCTAAGGACCAGGGCACGAGTGTTAAAACACATTTGTGGGAAGAAAACCTTTTTCAAGGTAAGCATCCTTAAATTTGGGGGAGGGGGGCGTCTAGCTGGAAAAGATCACTGTGCCGTCAGTTGTTACTAATGGTGCGTCCCATTCAGGTGTTTATCAGCAGTTGTTTGTGAATAAATGAAGATATTTCTTTTTCAAAAACACATGTTTTGTACAGAGTATCATTTCAGTTACATTTAATTTCAGTCACTCCCTGTGCTGATACAAATCCTTGTGTTTCTTTATCAATATGTGCTTCTTCCTTCCAGAATTGTGTGAGATAATTTTTTCTTATAAAGGTTCCATAATTTCTGTTGCTTTTGCTTTTGCTTTGCTTTGCTTTCCTTGCTTGTTTTAGTTTTAATAACACAGAGACTTATGTTGCAAATCCTAAATGTTGGTAAGTAGTCCACTGCGAGAAATATTGCATTTCTGCAGCTGGAGAAATATTTACTGTATATGCTAACTGAGCAGTCAGCTGGGTTTGGAATTGCACTTTTGAATTGGAAGTTGTTGCATCTATTGCTCCTTTTTGTGGAAGTGGACGGGGATCTATTTTTAAGAATTATTTATTTATTTATTTATTTATTTCTAGAAAGTTGTAAAGCTTGACCAATTGGCAACTTTGTATGCTCCAAGATGTTTTGGCTTCTCCATACTCTGGAAGCTGTCCTATTTTGAACTTGTAGGCTAAACACATGGTTGACTGTGCTCACGAGCAAACTTTTAGTTACTTTGGAATAGCGTAGCTGCATTGCTCTCAAAAACTGCAGGGCTTGGAGAATATTATTGATGACACTTATAGCTCACTCACATGGCACAGCTTTTGGTAATTTGGAGATATTTCTCAGTTGATCATCTATATATAACTACTTCTTATTTCTTACTTTAAGTGCACAGTGTTATACAGAACTTTGCAGAGAAAAGATAACGCTTTTTCAGCATATGCATCGTTCCTCTTTCAACATATGTGCCATTGTTCTGTCTGCAGATGTGCTGACTAGAAGAATCTCTCACTAGTCGTCCTTGGTAAATCTAGTGCCTTATAAAAGATGGGGTTTGGAAGTGATCTGAAGTATTCTCATGAAGCTTTGCTAAAACTTCAAGATTGGGAGTTACGGCTGCTTGAAACTGTGAAGAAATTTATGGCCATGAGAATAAAAAGTGACAAAGAATATGCATCTACTTTACAGAATCTTTGTAATCAGGTTGATAAAGAGAACACTTCAGAATTGGATTATGTTAGCAATGTATCTAAGGTAAGAAAACAATGTAGAACTGGACAAACTTTTAAAATTGTGTGTGTAGTGAATTGCAAATAAATAACTTTATGGTGAAGTGACACTGATGTTTAAATCCTGGAGTCGTTAAACTACTTAATGTCTCAGGGTAAATGTTCTTGGAGTGGTGGTATGATTTATTTGGGGACTGATCAGATGAGTCATTCTGCCCACACATTCTGTTTGATTGTTGGTCCAATTACTCATGTTCCTTTAGTGTTTGACTAATTGCTGTTTAGATAAATGTGGGCCTAATGAAGTAGAATTGAAATTAGTATTGTAAGCTGTTTGATGGCACAGAGAGCTGAAGGTCAAGTTTGTTTAACTTCTCTAGAACTAAGAATTTGTGTCCCCCCCCCCCCAATATCTCATTTGGATTTCTCATATAAACAAATTTGAGTTGGTTGAGTTTGAGTTTGATTTGTGTGCATTTCTTTTTTATTGGTAAGCTATTAGTAAGGTCTCCTCCCACCGCCCCTTTACAGAATAGTTTTAAATGTTGCCGAGACTCTATGACAAAAACGGGGGTGGGGAATGCAGAGCCAATGTTGATGGTTTTTACCAATACATAGTGTACATAGAGCACAAAGAGTGTAAGGCTTTCATAATTATAATTCTGGATTTCTTTGCAAGACTGCCTCCCTTTCTCTTTTAACATTTCATTGCATGTTTTATATGATCACTTTTATTGCATGTTTTATATGATCACTTTTACTTAAGTTAGACAACAGATGAAAATATCTTGCTGCTTGTGAAACTTTTTATCATTGTAGCAAGATCTGAAAAATGTTTGTGTGAAGGGGAGAGAGAAAAAGATCACAAAGCAATATGAGTGGGACATTGGGTAAAAAGTGGTGGGTAAAAAGTGGGGAGATGCTATGTCACTATAAATTTTAAGCAGCCTTAATTTCTTTTAATCAATTTTCAGTTTTTAAAATTACTTAAGTTAACTCTCAGTTCCTGGGTGCACCTGCAGACTGTGATACTTACCATCTGCTCTTGATTAACAGTTCTGTTGTCTTGTCTCAGCAGTCTTTCCCACTCAGATCCAACAAGAGGATCAAGATCATAAAAAATGCCAGCCCCTGACAAAGCTATGGCTATAGTTGCTTACAGTCACAGTGTGGTGGCTAAGAAAAAATACAAAAGAGTTCATGTTGGTGTTTTGTGCTTTCTGTTTTGGGTGTGTCGTAGGGCCATTCCTAGTCTCAAGGAGGCACAGAAGTACCTGATAACAAATCTATTTGTTCTCCATTTTGAAGACTTCTGTCTCTAATTTTATCCTTCAAGTGTTGAAGGATATCTGTCTATCTTGCTGCTTCTGACCAATATCCTGGCCATAGCACAGCATAATAGGATAGCTGGTATAGTAGAGTGACTAAGAGACCAAGCTGTATGTCAGGACTTCCCCAGTTTTAATCTTGTCCTTGCCACGGCCTTCTTCAGTGGCTTTAAGCAAAGAACTTCTTCTCAGCCTCCCTCCCTCCACATCTGCAAGATGTTGATGTTGATACTGGCTTTAAACGTTGGTTGTAAGCATTGCAGCAGGACAATGTGCAAAATGCTTTCATGCTAAAAAAGTGTTATCTAGATTTCCTAAGAGTAGGTGTTGTCTTCTGCCTCAGAGTCTTCCTTTGCATTTGTCTAGAAAGTCCCTTCAGGGTGTTAGTGTGGCGTAACTTGGTTAAGCAATGTGGGCTGGATTATGTTAGAGCAGGGATCAATAACATATGGCATGTGAAATAATTTTGAGTGACACTCACACTGTTAGGAAGACCAGAGACCATATCACTCCTATCTTAAAGCATCTACATTGACTGCTGGTACGTTTCCGAGCAGAGTACAAGGTTTTGGTTATAACCTATAAAGCCCTAAACAGCTTGGGCCCTGGGAGTTTAAGAGAACGTCTTCTTTGCTATAAATCACACCGCCCATTGAGATCATCTGGAGAGGTTTGTCTGCAGTTGCCACCGGCTTGTCTGGTGGCTACTCGGGGACGGGCCTTCTCCATTGCTGCCCCAAGGCTTTGGAACACACTTCCTGCTGTAATGAGCCTCCCTATCTCTTACAACTTTTAAAAGGGCAGTCAAGATGCATTTGTTCACCCAGGCTTTTAATTAGATACTGTTTTAATTGTGTTTTAATAGTTTTAACTTTTAAATTTTAATTGTTGAAATGTTTTAATCTTTTATTGGCTATTTTTATTGTTTTGTAAACCACCCAGAGAACTTGTGTTTTGGGTAGTATAGAAATGTAGTAAATAAATAAATAAATAAATAAATTTTTTGTGGTTGAATCACTTGAATCAACCACATTTGAATCAATTTGACCTCAAAATTATTCATACATCCCTGATTCTTGATATCCACTGCCTGCTACAGCAAGCAGTGGCATGTGGGGTTGAGGCAGGTAGTGAGCATCATAACTGCTCTTCCTCACACATGCAGCAACTAACATCTGTGTTTTATTCACCTCCGAAATGGAGGAGTGTAATTTTATTTTTCCGAGGAATGGGGAGGGCATCCTAACTTGATGGGTTGTCAGCCTTCTCATGCTTCAAGACAGGGCCAATCAGATTTCAGATCTGTATATACTATGCTGCTCCAGCCACGCCCAAGACCCAGCCCAGTTCCGGTCCCGTCTCGCTTCAAGACAGTCCACAAGCTGCCTGTTCTCTTCTAGCTGCCTTAGGCTTGTTTTTCCTCGGCTATCCTCTAACTTTTTGGTTTCTGTCTCCCCACTTGTTCCCCTCATGGAGCTTTCACATTGTGGCGACATGCTGAAGGTCACCCTTCAGGAGGGTCCCCTCTCAGAGGCTATGTTGGCACCCGCCTCTGCGGTGTCTGGGACCACTGCCGTGTGTGCTGCTGGGCTTTCTGAGGGAACGATTGCTAAAAGCTCTGAGATGGCTCCGTGCCTAGAGCCCTTTCCACCCCGAAAAGTGGCAAAGACCAAATACTTAAAGGTCCCAGACGTGACCTAAAAGAAAAAGGAATGCAAGCTGGCCTCCGGCGGGGCTCCGCTTTGTGAGAGGCTTCAGCTACAGGCAGTACAGGTGCAGCTATCACCAACGAAAGTCTCTGAGATTCCCGCCAAAACCATGGCGGCCATTATGGTCTCTCCTCAGCCCGTGCCTGTTTCTAAGGCTTCGCCTTTGGTTTTGCCGCTCGCTGCTTCTGCACTCCTACAGGGGGTGCGCTCAGAAATGCCTGAGACTATTACTGGCCCTAACAATGAGGCTTTTTCAGCCGGTGAGTTGCAGTGGTTGGGGGACTTTGTTAATAAACAATGTTTGTCCCTGGTGTCTCCTTTGTTGGAACAGTTGGGTTCTTCAGGGCAGGTAGCTGACAACCCAATACAGTTCTATGATAACCTTTATTGAGCTTTTAAATAACAGGCCTGAGCTTCAGTGTTCCCTTTAATTTTTTTCATCAGTGAGCAGAATGAGTTTTGTTATGTGCATTATTATATGCCACTATATATATCATACACACAAGCACACACACACCATGAATATGGAAGGAAAAAGAAGTGTATTTTACTATTCTACTCTTTTTTTATTATGAAGTGTAATAAAAACAAGGCAGTACTTCAACAAACAGTTATTGGAAGTGATAATACTTCAATATTCAAATTAGTGTGGTAGAAATACTATTATCCCACCACACTACCTTCCTGCTACGGAATCATGGGCTATATCAACTTTTAAAAACATGGAGCTGGATATTTTCCAGATTCTAAATCTAGAACAGAATCAGGATTCACTTTCAATGTGCCAGCCAGAGATGTTCGCTCCTTGCTTTTTTCCTGAGTCGTTTGCTCTACATCACGAGTTCCTCTCAGATTGTTGGTCCAATTGCTCATCCTCTCAGACTCTAGTGTTGGTGGCGTGGCTTCTTTTTACTGCAAGAATACAGTAAACTAAGCCATCCTAATACTTAACTTGTTCAGTAATTCTGATGAGTTTGAGGTTCAAATTATTACAGCTTAGGCTTCAAAAAAGGCATCAGGAGCAATCTGTTGCATTCAGATGTCAGAATAAAAATATTTAGGGACATGGGATGGGTTAGTATAATACATGTTTTGGACAGACACATTTTTCTCTCATAATTATTTGACTCATAAAATGATATTTCTTTTAATTGAATAAAAACACAGCTAAAAAACCGGTATCTCAGAAGTGATCATAAATAACAACTCCAGTAGGTGCAATTAATGTTCTAAAGAAACCTCCAAATGTAGCTGAAGTGATGACAAAAGGAGACACTATAATGAAACTATCATTTTTTTAGAACAGATTTGTGTATTTTTACAGATGTATTGCAATTTACTATAAACTTCTGCGTATAGATAATTTGCTACTGAACTGCTAGGTCAACTGTCTGTACTTTTGAGTCTGAGATTGCAGTGACATATATTTAACACTACTATGCAGTTATTAGTATACCTTAGCTCCTAATAACATATAATACTTAAAAACATCTCTTAAACAATGTATGCACTATTCTTTCATTTCCAAGCCTGTAACAGTTTTCTCTGTCTTCTTTCTTCAAGTCATGGCTGCTCATTGTACAGCAGACAGAACAGCTTAGCAAGATCATGAAGACACATGCAGAAGATTTGAATGCTGGACCATTACATAGGCTTACTATGATGATTAAAGACAAGCAGCAGATAAAGAAGAGTTACATAGGTGTTCATCAGCAAATTGAAGCAGAGATGCTCAAGGTATCTGAGTCGATCACTGTTTAATTCTTTAAATTACTCGTAGAACAAAATTAGGATTCAAAACTGCCCACTACTACTTTGCCAGAAAAGACGTATTATGGATTGATGGACCTGTTCTTCATTGATTGCTGAAATCCAGAGCAATCCAAGTAGTTAAAATGTGAGGGCATTTCTGAGAATAAAATCTTTGAATGGATTTGGAATTGTCAGATTTTTGAGAAGGCGCTTTATTGTTGCCCTTCATATTAAAACTGTCTAAATATAGCTGTGAACTTTGAATTTGGGCAGTGGTCAAAGGCTCACAGCTCATGTTCTACAGTTTGGTTTTGGAGGAAGATGAATTGTACTGGTTTGATTTTGGAGGGAAGAGAGGGTTTGATTTTATTGGTTATGTTCTAAAAACGGAGCGAACTTAAGTTGTTTTGATGGGGTGGTTTGGAAAAAGTGAAAGGAAGTTAAAGAATATAAGGAGGTTGCCTTCAGCAGAGTTTTAGTGTAGTTCAGGTTGGAGAACTGAAGAGTCAGTCAGAAGAGAGTGAAGATCAAGTGGACCTCGGATCTGGAAGGAGTTGCAGAGCTGGAGTGAGAAAGAAGAACTGAAAAGAGTTGCTGAGAATAAGGGCTGAAAAATCACTAGGAGAGAGTCATTTCCCAAGGTATGGGGAGGGCATCCACAACGTGACAGATGTTGGGGTACCAAATTTGGAATCGTACTTCTTTGGGACCAAGAACAGTAAGGGGAATATGCTGGCACATGTCTCTGTCGACAGAACTGGCTCTATACCCTGTATTTCCAGAAGGTGCTGGATAGCTTGGGCCATTAAGGCCCTTTTTGCGTGGATTTTGGACACCGGAGTTTTGAAAAAGAAATCGGGGGGCGGGGGGGGGGGGTGAGACAGTAAGTCTATTTTGTACCCTTGAGTCACTGTCTGAATCACCCATTGGTCTGACGTGCTCTCCTGTCAAATAGAAGAAAACCCTTGCAGTCTGCCCCCCACTGGAATTGAGTCACTGCTTACAGTTTCGTCCGTCCGGTGGGCTTGAAAAGGTTCCGGCTCTGTTTCTGAGGTTCCCTTTATTCTTGTTAACCCATGCTTGACGCCAAGGCTGTCTGAATGAGGCTCCACGTTGGTCTCTATCCTGGAAGGCATTTCTGAATCCGACATTGGGAAATCGGTTAAAGTTCCTAAAAGAACGAAAGGAACTCTGGTTAAAAGTGTTCCCTCGAAATGGCCGCCTCAGTTCCCCGCGACCCACTGGCATGGCCTTCTTTTTATCACGGGTGTCTATAAGGTTCTGCTCCAAAGAGTCCCCAAATAGCTCCCCCCCTAAGGGAGTTGCTGCCAGTGCTGATTTTGACTTGGAGTCCACCCTCCAGTGTTTCAGCCACAATCCCCTTCGCACTGCCACCCTGGCTGCCATGGCTCTGGATGCGTGCTGTATACAATCAACACTCGAATCAGCCATTACAGCGCATGCCCTGGCAATTTTGTTTAATCCTTGACGCAACTTAACGTGCTCCGGTGGCACCAACTTAACCAGTTCCTTGGTCCATAAAATGGATGCCCTAGTGAATACCGAATTGGTCGTCGCTGCCCTAATGACCATTGCGGAGGCCTCGTGTCCCTTTTGCAGAAGGTGGTTGGTCTTTTCCTCCTCTGGTGCCCTCAGGAATTCTTCACCTTCTTTGCTCACCAAGGCACCCGTTACCAATTGGGCCATAGGCACATCGACATAATATCAGGCGGCAGTGAGTAAAGCCTTTTAGGAAAAGACAGTGCGGTTTTGATTGCAACTGGCATGCCCCACTCTGCTAGCATAACTTCCTTAAACAGGGAGGGAAACAGAACCGTAGCCGCTGAGACAGGGGTAGATGGAAAAACCTCCTGGTCCAGTCCCAAACCCTGAGGAGTATCAACAGTGGGTGCCACATCCTTAATAGCTCTTTTAACCTTGGTTAACAGGAGTTCAAATTCTGAGTTTGAAAATAGTCTAATTGTACTGGGCTTTTCAGGTAACTCCTGTTCCTCTGACAATTCTCCTTCCTCTTTTTCCTCATCTGAAGAAGAAGATTGATTAGGGGCATGTTTAGGGCCAGACGGATGTATTTCTGAATCCAGAGTAGTCACTGGAGCAGTAGCAACCGTAATGTCAGACAAAAACGGGGTTGGACGCTTTGGAGGCTGCACTGCCTCATCCGAGGAATAATGTGCCAAGGACCCCCTTTTTTGATGGCGCCTTGTATATCGCCTTTTGAACATCACCCTTTCCCCTGAGGGAATGGCCCGCCTAACTGGGCTGGAGTCAGGGGAGGATGAAAACGAGGGGCGCCTACGTCTATGCACCGTGGGGATAGGTACAGCAGAGCTGCCTGGTTCAACAGCCAATGTAATGGCTGAGATAGCAGAAGTGCCTGTATTATGCATCCCTGATTGTACTGCCATATTAGTAGTGCCTGCATTATGCACCCCAGGTTGTGTGGGATGACCGAATAGATTCAGGCACTGTTTCTTAACAAATTCCCCCAGCCAAAGTAATTCATTAGAGGACATACGTCCCTCAATAGATTCCAAATTTGGTACTCCTTCAACATCCGTCACATTGTGGATGCCCTCCCCATACCAGAAAAAGAACCCTTCATGTTAAGTCTACCAATGTTTCTATCTCTCTGGAGAGCTGAATCACTCACCAGCAGTCTGGGATTGAAACCCTAGAACCCTGAAGTAAGAGCAGCACCTAAGGCTAAAAAAGGAACAAGCTGGGTTTGTTGGAGGAGCTGAGGTGATTGCAGAAGACTCTGGGTAACGACTTTGAAGTTAGGGCCCAGTGTTAGACAGGTCAGTTTGGATGTGTTTTGATCACATTTTATTTCTTCCTTGTGCTCATTCAGTTGCTGTCATGGTACTAAATTTTCCAAAGGAACTATTGTTTTAAATTGAACTGTTTTCAAAATAAAATTTCTTGTTTGCATTTAAAAATTGGTAGCTTCTGTCCGTTTTCTCCACTTCACATCTAAAGCCTTTACCACACTACTTAATTTTGATACAACAAAAGTTGGAAGTCTGTTTTCAGTAGACTCAGCCAGAGAGAGCCGAAAAGTCTACTTGGTGGCAGCGGTTACACCTAAAAACCATGGGGCTGGTTGAGACCATGTGGTGGCAGCACAGTGTGATTCGTGACAACATGGATAAATTCATTTTTCTCTGGAGAGAGAGAGAGACAGACAGATAGACATTGAGACTGTCCTATTAAATGAATGTGTTTGTCCTTTATTCTGTCTCAAAGAGATTATTCTAGAACTGAGTCATGTATGGAGACTGCCAAAAACACTTCTGCTTGATAGTGCGCCACATATAAGTACTGTAACATTTGCACACCAGTTATTGTGTTGATGAGCCCAGTTACTAGAAAAGTCTCTGCACTCTTGCTGCAAATTTCTGATGTCTCCTCTACTCAGGAGGAGTGTCTTAATGCCTCTCCTGTTTGTTTTCTTGATAGGTAACAAAAACGGAATTGGAAAAATTAAAATCTAGCTATAGACAATTAATTAAGGAAGTAAATTCTGCTAAAGAGAAGTACAAGGAAGCACTGGCTAAAGGTAGGTTCTTCAAGACAAATAGCAGTACTGTTGGATCTGCATTAATTCTGTAACAGTACAGGTCGAGTATCCCTTATCCGGACATCCAAAATCTGGAATACTACAAAATCCGGACACCACGCCATAACAACAAAAACAAAAAAGCCTCAGCTCACTTTAAAAATGCAGTCAAGTGGCCTTCCTCAGGGCCAGGGACATTCTGCCGCTGCCTCCCTCAGGGCCAGGCCAGGTTGTCCTGCCTCCACCCCACCCCCCAACTGCCACCAGCACCTCCTGCCTCCTCCGCTCGCCTCTTTATCCATCCACCTCCTTGCTGCCACCATTATTTCTCACCTGCTGGAACTTTTGCACACTCTTGCGAGAGTTCTGGCTTGCATTCCAGACCCCCGTCTACCCTGTATAGAAGATTCCCAAATCTGGAAAAGTCCGAAATCCTGAACACTGCTGGTCCCAGGTAGTCTGGATAAGGGGTACTCGACCTGTATACCCCAGTGGTTCCCAAACTGGGAGCCTCCAGATGTTGCTGAACTACAGCTCCCATCATCCCCAGTAAATAATAGCTGGGGCTGGTGGGAGTTGTAGTTCAGCAACATCTGGAGGCTCCCAGTTTGGAAACCATTGGTATACCCAAATAAGTGTGCAAAATAAACCTTGGTAGTACTGCTACTTGGTAGTAGCAGTAAGATGTGATGGTCAAAATAATTGATTAGATAGTTTTGTGTCCAGAGTGTATACTGAATAAACACAGCTACTCTCCAAATATCTGGATTTATGGAGAGAACTTTCAGACATTCTCATCCCTTGGCACTTCTCTTTTTAGAAATTAATCACCGTTGAAGAGGAAAGAGAAAAGAATGAATTCTCCAACAAGGCCATTAAATAAGGAGCTCTAGACACTGACTGTCATATTTACAAATCCAGAAACTTGCTTTCTTATATACTGTATATGTTGTTGTATATGAAAAAAGTGCATATAATGTAGTGACAGGTTCATGATATAATGTGTAGTGTAGTGACAGGTTGTTGAGATCAAACTACACGCTTGTGTGGCTGCTTTTAAATTATATTATGCACACTTCTCAGGTATAGATAGGAATTCCCAGGAATGATGAAGTAACTTAAATGTACTTGATTTGGCTGATATGGTTCATTACAAGTGGCTCTGTATGTAGCCCTGGTCAACAGACTGACCCACCAGGCTAATCTAGTCCTAAACTAGATTAGGTAGTCAGAATATTGGCCCACTTGCTCCTTGTGGTACAATGAGCAGCTTCTGCACTTGTGGTGGTGGGGAGAGACAGGAGTTGCTGCTGCTCCGGTTGCATCTCCATGCCTTTAATCAGACAGACAATGGCCTAACTGCTAGTTGGCTTTTCTGCTCAGTAGTTTTAGAAATGGTGGGCAACATCCAGATTAGTTAGTCACCCCTGAAATCAATGAGTAGTGCTACTACTACTATATTTATGTACCCCCTTTTCAACTGAGTCATTACTGATTTGTCCTGGTAGTTTCAATAGGCTTTAGTCATGATTAACTTAGTCTAAATGTTGCCTGGTTATTTTTGTATGAAAAGGGAATGGGAAATGGGTGGAATCATATGTGTGATTATGAACAACTGTACAACCATCTCTGATCCAGAAGCAATAGGTGGTGTTTGCTTAGCAGACACAGTTTGTTCTGCCTGTTTTCCCTTTCCTCCCATCTGAGAGCAATCTTTTTTTTTTTTAAAGCCATCTGGCATTCAGCTGTATGGAAAATTGTGCTGCCATTCCTAGACCCCACCCTTACCTTTATTTTAAGCTGTTATTGGGACATTTTGCCTGAGGACTGCCAGTTGTTGGTCCCTGATATGCAGTATTCTATGGGTGTTACTTGTGTTACGGATTATTGAAGCTTATTCCCAGCTCAGGAGTCACTGGGGTTCTGCACCTAGCAGCCTTAGCTGCAAAACAGACAAGTTCTGTAAGAGACCTGCGGTGCCCAGCTTTTATGTGTAAATTTGAAATAGTTCTTCCCAGTGTTGATGCAGCACACACAAGTATTACTTGTTGGTTTACTCAGGCTTCTGCTATCTTGATTGTGGTTCTTCTTTAGAACTTCTGTTCTTGGGTGCATTAGGTATTTATGGTGGAAATTTTTTTGCAGTACAGAAAATTCTGCATTGTGACATTAGTAAAGTTTGGGTTTGTCTGTCATTTAAAATGCAGCATTTGATTTGCTTAATTTCTTCACAATGTAAATGCACTAAAGACACCCTTCAGTTTTTAATGTCATTTGAAAACACAGTTGTGCTATATCTAACACATTTCAGTATAATTTGTGAATCCAGTGATAACTCTCAGTATTATTATTTAGCTGAAGCAGCCTTGTGAGTTGTTAACTTTACTTGCCTATTGCTTTTTTATCTGTATACTCTAGGTGTTTGGTATGCTGAAGTCTATGTAAAGCTTTTTAGTTAACCTAACTTGCCTTTCGGAAGAGTGCTCACATTTAGAATTATTAGGAAGACAAAAAGAAGAACTTAAAACTACTCAGTCTTGCAGATGCAGTATCTCTGTAAACAGAGAAGTTGAACATAGTTCTCATGCTATTTCTGGAACTGATTTTTTTTTTTGGACTTCTGGCTTTGCCTTTTGCTTTACTGTAAAGGCTTCAGAAAATTAGCTTACCTCCAACTGTTAAGGAAGGAGCCAGTGGTGTAGTGTAGAGTGCTGGATTATTTCATCCTAATTTATTTATTTATTTCATTTCATTTCATTTCATTTCATTTCATTTCATATCCCGCTCTTCCTCCAAGGAACCCAGAGCGGTGTACTACATACTTAAGTTTCTTCTTAGGCTGAGAGAGAAGTGACTGGCCCAGAGTCACCCTGCAAGTATCATGGCTGGATGTGGATTTGAACTCAGGTCTCCCCAGTCCTAGTCCAGCACTCTAATCATTACATCATGCTGGATTAGGACAGGTTCAAATCTCCTCTCAATTGAAGCTCACTAGATGACACTGGACCAATCACTTTCTCTCAGCCTGACATTTCTCAGAGGGTTAAAGTAAGGATAAAATGGGGAGAGAATCTTGTATACCATTCCAAGTTCATTGGTGTAAAAGTGGGATAGACATTTAGCTAAAAATAACTGCACAGTGGCATGAACTCATGGTTTGGCTCAAGACTCTTTTGTGAATGCATGTGTCTAGAGAGATGGCTTGACAGTGGCTGATATCTGTGGTTGGTGTCAGTGACTGGTAATTTAATGGGCAAATGGTAAAAAACAAAACCTCACTACTAATGAATACGAAAATGTCTCTTCAGTAGGTACATGTGCACACTTCATAAATACCTTTTGCTTCTACTTTTGCTGGATCTCATCCTGTGCATGATAGATGGAATGCCTGACTTCTTCAACAATTTTTTAAGCACTTGAGCTTCTCAGATTTGCGTAATTGAATTTGTCAGCTTATAATGGTGCTTATGGCCTTGCGTACTGTGCACAGCCCATTGCCATAAACATTTAACAAGAAGTGGTGACAGTAGAGTTATAATTAGATCATTCGGTGAATAGCATTACCAAAAAAGAGAGAGAGAGAGAGAGAAATTGGTTGTTTTTGTCTCTCTTAATTGATAACTTGAACATGTGTGGCACCCTGCTTGATGTATTTAATTCTGTTGAAAAAAAATAAAAAAAAGAAGTCAAATTGTAGCACTGAGAGAATTCTGACGCTGACAATAAATATGCTCTTCATTGTGCTCCTTTGTGTTTAAATTGCTAAATAAAAGCCTAATAGTAGTTTGATGGGGTTTATAGTATTGTAACACAGAATAAGTGCTGGAATTGATTTCTTGGAGGGAGAAATCAGCATTAACATTAAAAGGAGGGAAAAGTCATTTATTTCTGAAGAAACAGAAATGTTTATAGATGTGCCATAGAACAGTTTGTCACTGAACCAACTAGAGAGAAGGCAACCTTGGACTTAATCCTGAGTGGTACCCAGGTCCTGGTGTGAGATGTCAGCGTTGCAGAACCATTGGAGAATAGTGACCATAGTGTGATCCAATTCAGTTTATATGTGAGTGGAGCATTGCCAAGGAAGTCCAACACAGATGGGTTGGACTTCAGAAGAACGGCCTGGTAAAAAAGAAGCTGAAAAGGGAAGTCAGGAGGGTCAAATCACTCCAGGAAGCATGGAGCTTACTCAAAACCACAATAATAGAAGCTCAGTTGGAATGTATACCACAAAGGTACCACCAAGCTCAGGAGGACACCAGTGTGGCTGAGAAGTAGAAACAGGAAAGCTCTAAAAGGGAAACAGACTTTCTTCAGAAAATGGAAGTCCTGCCCAAATGAAGAGAACAGAAAGGAACATAAACTCGGGCAAAATAAATGCAAGGAGACAATAATGGATGCAAAAATAGAGTTTGAGGAGCATATAGTTCAAGTGTCAAGGGGAATAACATAAACCTCTTTAAATATATCAGAAGCAGAAAACATGCCAGGGATGTGATTGGACCCTTAGATGATGAGGGTGTGAAAGGGGTTATTAAGTAGTCATGTGCACGGACCGGTTCGGAGGCCATTCTAAAGGCCTCCAGACCGGTCCGGTCACGGGGTGGTTTTGGTTCGGGTGGGGAGTTCCACTTAAAAGGGGGGGGGCTTTACTCACCCCTTCCAGCAAAGTAACATATGTTATGTAGTAATCGGGCGGCTGGGTGCCGCCCGCTTCAATCTCCGCTGCTCGGGCTCTAGTCATTTGTAGATAGTCATAATCGGGCGGCAGGATCGCTCCCAGTCCCTGCCACCCTCTTCAGGCTAAGCAAGCCCCCCTCGGCTGGTGGCCGCCCCCTGCACCTATCAAGGGGTTCCCCGCTGCCCCCTTCTTGTGAAATAGCCCCCATTACAAGAGGACGGCAGGAGAACTCCCCTGCCGTCCTTTTCCCTTTGCCGGCTTGGCTTGAAATGGCTTCTAGGAAGCCTTTCGCACGCGTGCGCGCGCAAAAGGCTTCCTAGAAGCCATTTCAAGCCAAGCCGGCAAAGCGAGCGGACGGCAGGGAGTTCTCCCGCCGCCCGCCCGCTAGCCCGATTATGACTATCTACAAAGGACTGGAGCCCGAGCAGCGGAGATTGAAGCAGGCGGCACCCTGCCGCCCAATTACTACATAACATATGTTACTTTGCTGGAAGGGGTGAGTAAAGCCCCCCCCCTTTTTAAGTGGAACTCCCCACCCCAGTGCCGGACTGGTTCCGTGCACAGCCCTATTATTAAGGAGGATAAGGAGACTGTAGAGAAGCTGAATGACTTGTTTGCATCTGTTCTAATGGTGGAGGATACTGACCGTATACCCGCTCTGGAACTGAGCTGCTCATGCTTGGAGGCTGAAGAACTGGGCCAGTGTGAGGTGATGAGAGAGAATGTTTTAAGTGTCTTGACGAACTAAAAATTAACAAATTGCCAGGGCCAGATGATATGCACCCAAGAATTCTGAAGGTGCTCTTGCAAAAATATGTAACTTGTCCCTACAATCAGACTATGTACCAGAGGATTGGAAAGTAGTTAATGTGACTCGCATTTTCAAAAAGGAATCCAGGGGTTTCCAGGAAAATACAGGCTGGTTATTTTAACTTCTGTGCCAGGTAAATTGATGGAAAGCATACTTAAGGACAAAATTGCCAAACATATAGAAGAATAGGCCTTGCTTAAAGAGAACCAGCATAGTTTCTGCAAGGGCAAGTATTGCCTCACCAACCTTTTGGAGTTCCTTGAGAGTGTCAACAGGCATGTGGATAAACGTGATCCTTTTGACATAGTATACTTAGACTTCAAAAAAGCTTTTGATAAACCTCCCCACCAAAGGCTCTTGAGTAAACTTACAGTAGCAGTCATGGGATGAAAGGACAGGCTCATGTGTGGATCGGTAACTGGTTGAAGGAGAGGAAACAGAGTGTAGGAATAAATAGACAGTTTTTACAATGGAGACAACTAAGAGGTTGGGTCCCCCAGTGATCTGTATTGGGACCAGTGCTCTTTAACTTGTCCATAAATAGTATAGAAGTTGGGGTAACGAGTGAAGTGGCCAGGTTTGCAGATGACACTAAACTATTAAGGGTAGTGAAATCCAAAATTGATTGTGAGGAGCTACAAAAAGATCTCTCTAAACTTCAGATTCAGTGTAAGTAAGTATAAAGTGATCCATATTGGGGCAAAAAAACCCAACTTCACATATATGCTGATGGGGGTCTAAACTGTCAGTGACTGACCAGGAATGAGATCTTGGAGTCATGGTGGAGAGCTTGTTGAAAGTGTCGGCTCAGTGTGTGGCAGCTGTGAAAAAGACAAATTCCATGCTAGGGATCATTAAGAAAGGGATTGCAAATAAAAATGCTATTATAATAATGTCCTTATACAAATCTATGGTTTGGCCACATTTGTAGTACTACATACAGTTTGGGTCATTGAATGTTTAGAAGGACATTGTAGAATTGGAAAAGGTGCAGAAGAAGGCAACCAAGATGAACAGAGGCCTGGAACACCTTACTTATGAGGCAGGACTACAGCATCTGGGGCTTTTTAGTTTGGAAAAGAGGTGACTATGGGGAGACATGATAGAGGTGCATACAATTATGCATGGAGTAGACAGAGTGGGCAGAAAGAAATTTTTCTTCCTCTCTCACAACACTAGAACCGGGGGACATCCCATGAAAATGAAGGCCAGGAAATTTAGGACCAACAAAAGGATGTACTTTTCCACACAACATATAATTAATCTATAGAATTTGCTGCCATGGAATGTGGTGATGGCCACTAGCTTGGATGGTTTTAAAAGGTGCTTAGAAACATTAATGGAGGACAGGTCTGTCAATGTCTACTAGTCTGGTGGCTATAGGTCACCTCCAGCCCCAGATGCAAGTTGCTTCTAAATACCAGTTACAGGGGAGTAACATCAAGAGAGAGGTCATGGCCTCACCTCTTGCCTGTGAGCCTCTCAGAGCCATCTGGTGGGCTACTGTGTGAAGCAGGATGCTGGACTAGATAGACCTTGGGACTGATCCAGCAGGGCTGTTCTTATGTTGATTAATTTAGTGTGATCTCTCCAACAAGCAGGTGACTGGCAGCAGTCCCAAGGCCTGGCAGCAGTTGTGGGCATTCAAGAAGGTCATCCCTCAGGACTGTCACAGAAGGGAAATGGAGCAAAGGCAGATCAATGGCAATCTTTGTTGGGCTCTGTTGTGTGGTGGCTTTGGGTCCTTTGGATCTTAGAAAAAACTCAGACTTGAAGGAAGCAGAGATGAGCAGAATCAGAAGTTCAGATGACAAGGAGGAAGGCAGAAGCAGGCCTCAGAAAATGAGAAGTGAGATGTGGTTTGATGAGCTCCCTGATTAGGTATTGCAGCTCGACTGATGATGGACATGCTGGAGAGAGTCATGCAATAATGCCTTTCCTTCCTGATGTAACTAGCAGGAGGAAGAAGGCGCAAGACTCTTCTGTGATTGGATATGGCTAGGGAGATGGCTTGAGAGTGGCTGATCTCTCATAAGGGGATTGAAAATAAAAATGCCATTATGATGCAATTATACAAATCTGCACCACTTGCAGGAGAGCAACAGTGAGAGAGAGGGCATGCCCCCACCTCTTGCCTGTGGGCTTCCCAGAGGCATTTTGTGGGCCGTTGTGGGAAGCAGGATGCTGGACTAGATTGGCCTTGGGCCTGATCCAGCAGGGCTGTTCTTAACACAAATGGAAGGGGGCATATTGCCCTCTTTCCCCAGCTTGTGGGTTTCCCAGATGCACCTGTTTGGCCACTGCATGAGGCAGGATGCTGGTCTAGTTGGGCTTTGTCCTGATCCGTTAGGGCTTGTCTTAGGTTTTTAAGAAAACTCTGCCCCCCGCCCCCCTTAAAGAAAGTATAATTGTAAATGTTTCTGTAAGCTGCTCATAGCATTGTGGTCATAGCAGGATAAAATATAAACTACCAAGTCCTGGGTATTTTTCGAATACCAATTCCCATGTGATCCCTGTGTTCAGGTCTTCATATGAAGACCTGCTTCAGGCTCCAGATTTGTGGCTATAATCTGCAGGATTCTTTCAAGAGTTACAGAGCTCCCTTCTTTGAAAGACTTGCTAGGCCCACTTCCTTCATGTATTTATAAGGCTGCCTAACTTTATTTTATTTTTTAAATTCCTCAAGCATTTGGGGTTGGCCAGGTGAAGATTTTAAAGCATAGCAGTTGGCAATACATTTAATTATAGTTTATATTAGATTCTATTGTATCCTTTGCTTTGTGTTATTTATTGTAAGCCTTCTTGAAGACGACCTTTGGTCAAAAGGTGGCATAGCAATTTAAAAAATAACTTGTAAGAGATTTCTAATTAATAACAGGGTAAAGATCTCCTAGAAGACCTAGAACTTCAGGGAATGGAAGGATGATTTGTGTAGCGGGCAAGACATGGGTAGATCTTTGTGAATGTACAGGCCACAATTATGAGTAAATGCACAGAGCTGGGAGCGAATGAACGAAATATTGGGAAGGCACTGCAGACATTGCAGATTGTGAGAAGGATGCAGCGGTTGTAGAAGAGCAGCAGTGGAAATAGTGTGGGGCAAGATCTCAAACTCCAGAATATTATTTTAAGGACATCATTGAAATAATTGGAAAAATGTAGTAACTGACATAAATATTGTAATGGGTAGATTAAATTGATAGTTTAAATATCAGTGTACAGATGTTCTAGAACTTACACCATTGCAGTCTCGAAAAATAATTCAGTTTATTGATTTCTGAAAGATTTTAACTGAAGGCAACTGTTTTTGTAGTTTTAAAATGATGACTTTTAAAGGGTTTGGAAAAGCAACAGAAAGACATTTGAGTAAAATGATGATAATTTTGGAGTTCTTTTAATTTAGTGCAGTTGAGACTAATTTGCAAGTTGACCATAATTTATTGCAAACAGCACCCGCCCCCGCTTCTTTGATGATCCAAAGGAAAGGTTCTTTAAAAATAAATGCAGATATTACAAGTGCAACTCTGTTTTGTAAGACATGCTTCAAAGGAATATTAACTAGTTTCCTTTTAGGATGTATCATCATGAAAAATGTGCTCTATTTCTCCCTATGTAGTCAAATATTGAAAAATTGCATGAACAGCAGATTCCAAAGGATTTGTATTTCTGATAATGGAAGTGATTACCTAGTTGAAATATTTTTTTTAATGGCCTTTGTTAATTAAAAAGAAATTAGCAAAAATATCGTTACTTTTGTTTGGGGAATATTTTTAAGTATTTTGTACCTGAGAAAACTGGTTCAGTAATGTTCAGTTGAGGTTAGTGACAGAGGGAATATGCTTTACCTCATAGGTAGAGCTGGTGTTTAATAAATTAATCATTTAGATTTATTGATTTAAAAACCTTTCAGCTTGTTTTAAGAGGTGACCCTGATCTAGTGATCAGAAGGTTTTTTTAAAAAAAGTATAAACTTCTTAGAAAAGCTGCATTGTGCATACGTTTCATTCTATCTCACACAGGAAGGAATGGAATATTTTCTCAGATGTTGGTTGAAATAAATCCATATATAATCTAACAAGAAAGATAGTATACTTCTTCCTTCAGAACTGTTTTTTGTTATTCCTGTGCAAAGGTTTTCAGATTTAATTAATAGATTAAAACTGTTATTATTGATAAACTACTTCTTTTTATCAAGTGACAGTCCTATTAGTATGACATGGGTAATTGAATTTTCTGTATTTTGGCATTCTGATGATAGGTCTTAGTGTGGAATCCAAAATAACCTGCACTATTATCAGCAGTAGCTCACACACTTCGGACTGCCCACGGATGTGCAGGACACCCTGGCCACACCCATTCTAACTGGCCATGACCCCTGGCATTGCTGCTAGCAGCATCAGGGGCAAATCCAGGCCCACCTCTCTGTGACCCCTCTCCATCTTGTGCCTTCTGGGAAGGGAAAACTGCTTTTGTTTGAAAGTAGAATGAATCCTGTAGAGGCAGTAGCTGTGAGAAGCAACTTTTAACATATGGTGCTTCACTAGTTGGCTTGTTCTCCATCCAGTCTCTTTCTCTCCTGTTCCTGTCCTACTGCTTTCACCTAGAGACTTGTGTGCTTTGCTCCATTTTGGAAGGAGGGAAGTACAGTTCTCAACCTCTTTGTGGAAGGAGCAGGGCAGTGAAGGGAAAGATGGAGAGTGGATAAAGAACAAGTATAGTGATGATTGATTGATTGATTGATTTGATTTCTATACCGCCCTTCCAAAAATGGCTCAGGAAGGTTTACACAGAGAAAAAATAAATAAATAAGATGGCTCCCTGTCCCCAAAGGCTCACAATCTAAAAAGAAAGAGGAGATAGACACCAGCAACAGTCACTGGAGGTACTGTGCTGGGGATGGATAGGGCCAGTTACTCTCCCCCTGCTAAATAAAGAGAATCACCATGTTAAAAGGTGCCTCTTTGCCAAGTTAGCAGGGGTTGATGATAGTGATAGTAAGGCTTTAGAGGAGGAAGTAGAAGTAGTTCTTTTATTGCAGCCATAGGCCAAACAGAACTTTAGGGGAGGACTAGGCTTCACTTAGAGCAACTGCTGGGAGGGTGGGCCTTTCCTAATAAATGGGAAAGCCTGGGAAAATCAAAACAAAAGGACCTGTCCAGAGGACTGGGCAGGAACTACACATACTGCCACCTACTGAAGAAGAGAAAACTTTGTTGTTGTTGTTTGGTCTGCCCCAAGAGTGCCCTGAGAAAGCAGCGGGCTGAGAAGCTGCTGGCGAATTGGGGCCCCGGAAGGAAGGTCCAACAGTGAGTAGTAGAAGAATAGGGACCAGTTTAGTTAGACACGTGAGGGGAGTTATTTTCCTTTATTGTATGGCTTGGATCTGTATGTATCTGTATTGTATGGCTTGGATCTGAATTGTCTGGTTAGTGAAATAATCTAACTCTCTTACAGTCTGATTTATGAAGAGACTATTGTTCTTATTGCATACTCTTGTTTTTCTTCTAATATAATAATAAACCCTTGTTGGTGAAGTGTGCTACGCTTCATTTGGGGTCAAACTTAGTCTCACACCTTTGAAGGCCTAGGACTGCTCAGCCCCTTTAAGGGTGGGTTTTGCCACTTTACATCCCGCCCCCCGCCGGCTATGGTAGGAGCTATGACAGTAAGCCCCTGTCATTATCAAGCGGCAACTGCTATGCCTCTTGAACATAAAAGCAACAAATATTTATATACCGCTTTTCAACAAAAGTTTCCAAAGCATTTTACATAGAGAAATAACAAATAGGATGGATCTCTGTCCCCAAAGGGCTCACAATCTAAAAAGAAACATAAGATAGACACTAACAACAGTCACTGGAGGTACTGTGCTGGGGGTGGATAGGGCCAGTTACTCTCCCCCTGCTAAATAAAGAAAATCACCACATTAAAAAAGTGCCAAGTTAGCAGGGGTAACACACAGGCTGCATTCTTTCCCCAGCAGCTGTGAGAGAGGCTGCAGAGACAAGAGAGGTGGGGCTGCCTCCGTTCCTGGTACTAATGGCAATGTCAGGGTGTGTGGCCAGGTTGCAAGGTGGAGTGGGGAGAGAAAGAAATGTGACACTGTGCTTGGGGGGCATTAGCAGCCGAAGGCCAGGTGAAGTTACACCTGCAGGGGTGGGTAGGATGCCCACACTTGCTGCCCCAGGGCACAGGCACCTCCTGAGGTAAGTGCTTTGCCTTATTGATGACCCACCCCTTGCTAGTATGTATGTATAGAAAGACACACATCTTGATAGCTGTATCTCACTTCATTTGCAGGAAAAGTTACATGCTAAAACACCTCAAAACCTTCCTCCATGTGGTTTGTATACCATATTTTCAGTCTTCGTCTCATGAAGAGCTGGGCAGTTCTTGCTCACCTGTTGTGAAAAGGCCCAGGGAGACTAGCCAGTGTGCCAGCACACCTTCCAATCTGTTCTTCATGATCCTGATCCTTAGTTTGTGAGCAGGGGAAAAAGTCCCAACTATTTTGTTCACCTAGGATGACTTAGCAAAATGTGTTCCTTCCAATACAAAGAGAATTTGAGGCTCTTATTAACTATACACTCTGTTAGATGCCACATATGCAAATAGATATGATGGCTGGGGTCCAAAGAACCAATCAACAACCCTTTTATCTTTAGGCTTCTGTTTTTCAGGCATTAGGCACCCCATGTCTCATGGCAGACTGCTTTTGAACTGGGTGACCTTGGGTATGTCTAAGCATTTCTTTGGATCCTGGCCAACATTCATTTTTATCCAAATATATCATCGTTAGTCAAATTAGAAGCATGATCCATTTAAAGTCCTGTTCAGTTTTATGGGAGGGGATTAAGTCACCTATCTACCTTTCCCACTTAAATCAATAGCACTTTTAAAATGTTTGTGTTTTGATCATCTTGCCCAGATGCCTTTGGTTGCTATCCTGTAAAATTATAATGGATTTATTTCTCTCCCCCCCCCACTTTTCCTTTTCTAGGAAAGGAGACTGAGAAAACCAAAGATCGTTATGATAAAGCCACTATGAAACTCCACATGTTACACAATCAATATGTGTTGGCACTTAAAGGAGCCCAGTTACACCAGCACCAGTATTATGATACTACGCTCCCTCTGTTCCTTGACTCCTTACAAAAGATGGAGGAAGAAATGCTAAAAGCACTGTAAGACACACTATTATTTTGTGAAAGCATGTTTAGTTCACCTAATTTAACACATTAAACTGTTAGTTTAAAAACAGTGATCTGTACTATCATACATTGCTCGTTTGGGCTTCTAGCACAGCTCTGTAACAGCAGCTGGGGATAGAAACATAAATGCAGGCTTATAAAGCCATATACAAAATGTAATCAGGGTTATCTAAAGAACCCCCTTCACACGTATTATCCTGCCCATTTGTGAAGTCAAAGACCTTGTCCTAGTTGTCAGTGCCTTCAGGAGCGAGGCAGGTGGTGACAGGAGACAGCTTCTTCAGACGAGTCACCCAAATCTTGGAATATTCTCTCCAGGGATCTGTTTTTATGTCACCAGATGAAAATAGTTTTATCCTTCTAAACTGATATAGGGAAGGACGGTTATCCTTCTGTTTAATGGATATCTCTGTTGCTTGTTTTTATGGTTATGGTTGCTTTCATTTCTGTCTTCAACTGCTGTTGTGTGTTTTTTTAAATTGCTGGTGAAGTATATATAAAATATAGTAAGCCATCTTGGAAGCTTTAGCTGAAACCTGGCCCAGAAAGCTTTTAACAGATAAATGGATAGCCTTTAAGCCCACTGTTGACCATAAAGCATGACTGCCTGTGTTTTCATCATTGACTCTGTCTGTCGTCTCTGGGAGGGTGGGTGGGTGGGTGGGTGGGTGGGTTTAGACTACAGAAGGAACTCGTTACTTTAATTTAGGTTTATTTAACAAACCTAGATTGGCACTACAGGCAATTACACACCATGGGTTTGTTTTGCCATATTGTGGTTGGTTCAGGCCCCACCCCTTCTTTTTGCATTTGATGGAGTCTCCAGCTTCAGTCCCAGGCTGCTTGGCTCTGCACTACTGCTACGCCTTGTCCACTACTCTCTAGCTCGTGGTCGCAGTTGTGGTGTGCAAGCCCAGCACAAGCTTCTTCTGAGTGCTTGCTCATGGAGCACTTTGACAGCTCTTGGCACACTAAGCAAACAAAAAGAGCAGTTCTGACCTTAGCTACCCCTGCTCCAATCAGTTGGCTCATGAAGCGTAGTTGACTATTTCCTACTCACTTTCTTGTGTCCAAGTCTACTTTTAAGCTGTAACTTGCTGTTACACATGTTACTTCTTAAGAATCACTTTAACACCACCCAGAACTCTGTTCCATACACTCACACAATTCCTATGTTTCAGACCTCATCTGTTGGATTTCTATAAACTTTTTCCACTGCACCCACAGTCTCCATCCATTTCTGGTTTGGCGAAATAAATACACAGGAATTTGTTTAAACGTACTTTGCTAGGCATGATTTTAAAAACAGGTAATAGATGTGTATTTTAATTCAGAAGTCTGTTATATAAGGGGAATGGGAGTAACACTTGAAAGAGGGACTACTGTGACTTCGCCACCACTTGCTCCAGTCACTCTTCCTCTGCAATCTATGGTTCACACAGCTGGGACAGGTCTGGGTGGCCCTCCAGTAGAACATCCCCTTTAGACTCACAGATGTTTCAGCATGCCATGAAAATGGTCTGCCATTATTCTTCTCCACATCAAGCAAAGCATACAGTGTCTGCTGTCCAGATTTCAGCCTTCCAGTTGCCCTCTCTACCACTATCCTGCTCCTGCTGTGGTAGTAATTCAAGTTGTATTCCATGGCACTATGAAGAGCACTGTACAAGGCGATGACTCACGTTTGAAAGCTATCTGGTCTACAAAATTCATTGGCTTTACTAGAATATTGCTCACCTCTGTGAGGAATGCAGTGACAAAAGTTTCAGTCTCCGGGTTGTTGGCAAGCGTTGAAGTTCAGAAGGTGGCTGCAGTGGCTTCCTCATAAACATTTGCATATATGTCCATTAAGCTGTCAATGGAATCTGCCACAGATTGCAAGACCATGCTTTAGTCCTGCAAGTCTAAATAAGTTTCCTTGACACCTCAGCACCATTCTAATGATAATTATTGCATAGCTGCTTCAGAACCCTGTAAACGTTTTCAGCACTGCAAAATATAACATGTATGTTCATTAACCCAGTATTCTGATAGGTCTTCTTTTAGACAATAGGTGTTAAGCATCACTCAGTCTCACTGAAGACTGAGTCTCAATTTCCACCATTCAGTCTCTCAGACTGAATGTTAAGCACCATGCAGATTAACTATTTCTTGTTGTAGTACATTGTCCCTCTGCCTGCTCTATACTGGAGTGAGTCTGATGTGTATGGAATCCAAAGATCTAACCATAGACAGAAATGCCATCTCCTTGAACCCATTCATCACTTTCTGGTTTTGATTATTTGCTCCAAAACAGCCAATTCCTGAAGCTTTTGTGAAAGTGCTGATTATCCAGCTCATCAGGATTCATCATGTTTACCCAGGTGTCATCATGTCGTGGCAGCACTTGTCTTCTCCGCTCTTAGGTGTGCTGTGCAGATGTTTGTGTTGTAATATTGGATCTCCTCGGCCTTTTGGACAGTTGTACTGCACTACTGAAAATGACTTTTTACTCTGGGTATATACTCTGCAATGTGTGCTGCTTTTTCAGAGTAGACATGGTAGCCTTAGGGGCAGTACTTGCCAATACAATTGAACCTCTATCTGTGGATTCGTGTATCCATGGTTGGGTAGTAGACCTCCGATCTTGACATATGTAGAAAAGTGGGGGACACGCGTCGTTCTCATGTATCCGCAGGTTGGATATGGCTAGAAATGACTGCGGCAGTCATTTCCAGATGCTATTTTGTGTTTCAGAGCCTCAAAATGGCTCCGTTAAAAAAAAGAAAGAAAGAAAGAAAAGAAAAAACCAGTGATTTTGGGCCAATTTGGGGGCATTCCGGGGCATGGCAGAACTCAGGAGGAGCAACCTAAGTGTGGTAGGCAGCTTCCCCATGAAATTTGATGTTTTAGAGATTTCCCCCACCACTGTTCCTTCTAAGGCATGCACACGTGCATGCACTCACAAGTTTTTTGATGTACAGTCAGTAAATTTTAGATTTCGCTCAGGTTGAATCAGGAAGGCCCCACTCTGAATGTATTTGTGTGCACACATGGCCTTGATACTGCTGCCCAGAACAAAATTCATTCCCCACACAGATGAAAAAAATTAGAGAGAACACTTTCCCCCACCCCTGACCGGGAACCTAACTCCCAATTCCCCATTGCTGCAATAACTTGATATTCATGGTTTCCAGATTCGCTGTTGTACCATGGAATGGAACCCCCGCCAATATCATGGTTCTCCTGTATGCACAATGTGTCCCTTCTGTGCTCCAGCCTTCTCTTCATGGCCTTCTCCATAGTAGATATTGATGAGTGGATGGCTGCAAGTGTGTTATCCAACAATTTCTGACCTCCCCAATTCTCTGCCATGGTACTTTGCTTGAAAGGAGCCACCCTTTACAAGTACACAAAGGAATCTTTTTGGGGTGGGGCTTAACGCATGACAATATGTTGCAGGGTAATCTGGTCCTTTGCCAGTTAGCTGGGTGAGGGGGCTAGAGCTAATGCTAGGAAAAGTACTGAGAACAAAAGGAGTATGAGATTCTTGGAGAATTTGGGTGGGTGGGGAAATCACCCTTTTTTGTTAATTGGCACCTCTGTCTGTAGTGGGACGGGCGCAGGATGGCTTGTTGCTGTCAGGGATGAGACTGTACTCTGATTGGGAGTGGGGTGCATATTGCTATAACTAGATTTGGACTCTGCCTTTGCCCAACTTTTTTCTTTTAAAGTGGGTTTTAGTAGAGGAAGGGAATAAAGATACATATGCCTAATTCTAACTGTTTTTCAACCTCTTTCTGTAATCGGTTGTTGATTGAAAGATTGTGTACACAGTGACTAAGTAATGTGTGGGTTTGGATGCATTAGCTAGAAGAATATTCTTTACTTAGATTCCATCCTCCATCTGTATTTGAATCATAGGTTAAAGTTTCTTATCTTGTGCTTGATTTTTTAAATCCATTTCTTGAAGGAATGCAAACTTTCTTCAGAGTTTCTTAGTATCACCTCAAAACTTAGAAGCCATGTATTGAGTTTACATACTCTGATTCTTCCAACTCTGGCAGCTTCCCAGCTGATTAAATGGGAAAGGTATTTGTTGGAGGGAAGGGAAAAGAGACTTGGAGAGTTTTAATTACTGTTATGTTTACTTCCCTTCCATCCCACCATACCATTATTAAATTCCACATTAAGAACTTGAAAATTTGACTATTCCATGCTTTGACTATTTCTTGAGGCAGAAGCAGCCACTGGACACCCCGCCCCCAACTTTAATTTTCCTTCCCTCCATCCTTTTTTCTTCCCATTACTTGTAGTTTGTAATCCTAAAAACATATCTTCAGGGTACTATATTTTAAGCACACATCTTGTAGATCTGAGGCTATGAAGAATCTTGCACCCCATTTTATTTGAAGTTTCCCCATTTTTCTGCCATGAATATATGACCTTGCAGGATAATATGACCTTGCAGGATAAAAATAATCATGTGCACAGCTCTGAGCTCCTCAGAAAGAAAGTGGGATATAAATATAAAAAAATAAAAATAAACTATGCACCTTATTTCCCCCGTTTCTGTATTTCCTGCTGGGCTTTGCTGAGTGTCTTTACCATCACCCTACCCCTTTCAAAAGGCATGTCTTGGAGCTTCAAGGCAAGCCTGTTAATCTAACACCATGTCAGTATCTACATCAGGGCCTGTCTCAACACCGCAAAAACGCTTCTGTGTAACAACACAGAACTGTACCCTTTTGAAATTGATATGTTTTAAACAATAACTTTTAGATTATTTTTTTTGCTATATTTGTACACGGCCCCAAACTTCCATCCCTGGGCGATTTACACAAACATAAACAAATTAAAACAGAAATTAAAACAATTTAAAACCACAAGAGTAGTTAGAAATCTTGGGTGAATAAATGTGTGTTTAAAGACTTTTAAAAAGTTTTCAGGGATGGGGAGGCTCTTATTTCAGCATGGAGCACATTTCAGAGTCTTGGGGCAGCAACAGAAAAGACCCATCCCTGTGTAGCCAACAGGCGAGCTGATAGCAACTGCAGACAAACTTCTCTAGATAATCTCAATGGGCAATGGGGCTCATAATGAAAAAGACATTCTCTTAAATACCCAGGGCCTGAGTTGTTTAGGGATTTATAGGTTATCAACACTTTGTATTTTGCCCAGAAACTTAATGCTAGCCAGTGTAGTTATTAATATAGAAGTAATATGGTCTCTTCGAAATGACCCAGAGACCAACCTGGCTGCCGCATTCTGTACCAACTGCAGTTTCCAGACTACATACAAAGGCAGTCCCTCATAGGGAGCATTGCAGTAGCCTACTCTGGAGGTTACCAGCATATGTACCAATGTTTTGAGGTCATTTATCTCAATAAACGGATGCAACTAGTGTATCAGCCGAAGCTGATAGCAAGCACCTCTGGCCACTGCCTCAGCCTGAGACACAGGGAGAGGTTTGGATCCAGAAACACTCCCAGAATGAGTACCCGTTCCTTCTGGGGAAGTGTGACCCCATCCAGAACTAGCAGATCATCTCCGAGTTCTGATCCTGCACATTAAGTACCTCCATCTTACTTGGATTCAGCCTCAGTTTGTTATCCCTCGTCCAGTCCATCACTGCCTCCAGGCAGGCATTTAGGGTGGTTATGCCTTCACTTGATGATGCTGACATGGAGAAATAGATTTGGGTGTCATTGACATACTGATACCACCCTGCACCAAATCCCCTGATGAGCTCTCTCTGCAGTTTCATATACAGTGGTCCCTCGACTTACGAACTACTCGACATAAGTATTTTTCAAGTTACAAACGGCAGTTTTAGATCCGGTTTTAGATGCGGTTTTTTCGACTGCGGTTTTTTTTTTTAGATGCGGCCACTGTGTCATTCTCCAAATTTGCTGGCATAGTTTGGTTAGAGCCTTGACTGATTCGTCTTCTTTTGTCTGCCATATTTCTGTAGCTATTCCACCAATTTCTGTAGCCTTCCAACTTGGTAATGACTGGAGTGCTGACCTAACTTCATCTTCCTGTACTAGAGGTTCTTAAAGGAGGACATATCTTCTAGAGTATCTTGGATGTTGACGTCCCTGCTGTACAGATTTTCAGTATACTCTTTCCATCTCTGTTTGATCTTCTCTGAATCAGTTCCTATCTGTCCTTTGGCATCCCTTAACATACCAATCTGAGGTTGGAACCTCCTTCTGAGTTCAGAGATCTTTGGGAAAACTTTTCTTGTTTTTCTGTGTCTATTTCTATCCTCAAGGTCTTTACAGATGTCATTGTGATACTGCTCCTTGTCTCTTCTAACAGCTTTCTGGAATTCCCTATTAAGTTCCTTCCTGAGGTCTTTATCTTTCTTGACTTTGGCTTCTCTCCTCTTCTTGGCACTTTCCATCGTCTCTTCTGACATCCAAGTTTGAATCTGTTTAAAACTGATTCACACAAGTAAGAATCAAGCAAAGGGCATCAGTATTACTCATAGTTTTCTCATTTAAATTATTTGTACTCTGTTTGCACACTAATCCAAAATTCAGGAAGAGACATTGTTGAGAACTTAAAGCAAAGTGCTGCTCTGACTTCTCCAAAGCATAGGGCGGTGAAGAGGGGAAGGAGCCGGAAACCACCCAGCTCCTCTGCTGCTCACAGAGCCAAGGGCAGCAATGGCAGTTCTTTATCCACTCACTAGATAAGTTCTAGTGATTGAGATGATCATTACGATTAACAAAAAGCGGGCTAAGGGAGCCTAGCCCGCTTTTTGTTGATTGTTTGCTGCCACGGGAGCTGCGCGGCTCCTGGCAGAAAACTCCCCTAATTCCCCCTCCCCTTAACTGAGGTTAGTGGAGCTAACCCCGTCGTTTTAATCGTATTGCCATGGCAACTCATGAGAGACCCCCAGTGGGGAGGCTAAATGCAGCCTCCCAGCTCGGGGGTCTCTCCAGCATGCCCTACACGCTCGCACAGGGCATGCTGGAACTTCTGGGAGCCGCGCGGCCCCTGAACTCCTCAATCCCAGCTGGCTCCGTAACGGAGCCGGCAGTCGTATGGGCAGCTGGTTCAGCTGCCTGCAGCCGACAGACGGGTCATCTGCGAGGAGAGCGGGCTAAGTCTGCTCTCCTCGCAAACCCCATCTTGGTGGTTCCCACTGATCATGGGAACCGCCTCAGTTTCTCTTGAGAGGGAACTTTCCCCTGGCCTGTCAGCCAAAGAGGTGCCAGTGGCATGTCTGACCTTGGTTTTGTGAGTGGCAGAGGAGCCAAGTAGTTGTTGGCTTCTTTTTTCTGTCTTTCTCCCATCATCCCTAACCATCTTCACACCTTGGAGATGTTGGATGAGGCTTCTGCTCTCCTCAGAGCTCCCTCCTGAGTTGTTTGTGATTCCCCTTTTAAAGTTGTCTGGGACCCCCAGGGCAGGAGTGCACAACTCAAGGAACCAACCATGACTTGGTGTGCGGTGGCCGAGGTCCATGTAACTTAACAATTTTAATGAAAACAATTAGCAGCTACTTGTGGATTGTCCCCCACCTGCATCAACGGATCCACAATTTTAACCAAGGTTAGTGACCAGAAAATAGGTCCTGTCTCCGCTTAATCAATAGGGCACCTGGAGTGCATGCCAGCTCCAAACAAATGTCACGTCGTGTCTTCTCCCTGAACTGCTCTTCGTTCCAGGCTGCAATCCTAGGCATGCTTAACTGGGAGTAAGTCTTATGGGGTACACTCTGAGTAAATAGTCATAGGATGGCATTATAAGGCAGTTTCTGGAGAGGGCATAGGGAACTGACTGAAAGCATGATCTCCTGCCTTTCTGAGGGGTGCTCTGCCTGTTCCCACCTGATGCTGCTGCTGTTCCAGCCCACTCCATCCATCACTGCTCTGCTCAAGCAGCAGCAACTGGTTCACTTGTTCATCAGCCCATCACTACTGCATGCATCTCATCTGGTCTCAAGTGCCCAACTGCACTGAGCTGCTGCTTGTCAATGGAACAAGCCAAGAGCTCTTTGTGGCTACTGCTGTTGTTGCAGAATATTCCTATCTGGGGTTCAGGAAAAAGGTCCCCGTTGGCCAGATCTGACCCCTTTGCCTTAGGTTGTGCAAGCCTGCACTAGGGGATCCTGAACCCCCCAGTTTGAGAACCCCAGTGTAAGGTGTAGCTATGCAAACTGAGGACAAGTAAATATTTCAAGTTAGCCACTTGCAGCCTTGAGTGACTATATTTTTGTTATTCTAGGTTAGTATCTCTCTACATGAAAGCCCTGTGAGGGCAGAGTTAAGCAAATGAAGAAAGACTAAACCAAGATTTGTGGTTTGTATTTTGGGCCAGGCCACAATTATGGCAAACCAAGGTTGACAAAACAATTCTAAACCTGGGGTACGGCTCCTGGTTCGACCGCACAAAATAAATTGCACTTAGTTGATTGGTGTGGTTCTGGACACACAAACTAACCATAATTAGGGGAAATAAATCATGGCTCTGTGTAACATCTTACGTTCCCTTTGTCTATCTGTTGCTCTATTTTTGGTAAGGTGATTTTTGTAAAGGGTATTTTAAGGTAAATGGAACTGCATTTTGGTTTGGTTCCTCTAATTTTTTTCATCTCTGTGCAGAATGAGTTTTGTTCTGAGCGGCAGTATCAAGGCAGTGTGTGCGCACCTGCATTCAGAATGGGGCCTTCCTGATTCAACCTGAGTGGGATTTAAAATGAACTGAGCGGACATCCAAAAACTTGTGAGCGTGTGCATGCCTTAGAGGGAACAGTGGTTTGGGGTATTTATTTTTTTAGTGTAACTGCTTGTGTAGACATTCTAAAACCAGGTTATTCCCTCTTCAAACAACTGATGAAATATTAATAGGCCTTTTGAGGCAAACACAGATTGCATTTTTTAATCTTTGAAGTAAATTATTAAATTGGAACCCATATTTGCCATTCCCAAAGCAGCTGACCCTGTTCTTTATGTTGTGACTTCTGCTTCTTTCTCATTTCAGAAACAGTGAGTACTGTTAGTTCTCTCACCAGAAAACTGGGTCTTTGTGCCCTTATCTATTCAGTGCTTTGGATTTGCTTAGGTCTCTAGGGAGCAATTTGTTACATTAATACTTCTCTTTGCTTATCAGACTTATTCAGATGAGCCAAATAAAAAGCAGACACCTCCTTGTATAATTTTTTATTTCTGTATAGCCTTGATCATTCTGAACGTTGTTTGGCTCTTCAGAAGCTATCTCCAAATTGCTGGGATGCAAAATGACTCTGAATGGATCCTGTTCTTGGCTTACTCAGTTTTATGAGTATTGCACTGAATGTTTGGCATGTTGTAGACCAAAGTTTTATGCTCAGATTGATTAATTTCATTTTTTAAAGTTTTGAAAAACCTTCGTTAACTAATCTGTTGTAGCATGCTGAGTGCAATTCAGCTTGTTGGTTGCATTTTATCAAGTTGTCCTGCTTAGTTGAACAGTGAGGTCCACAAAGTCTGGTTCTGATAAGTAGATTATACTGGATAGATGATTATGACCAGAACGTAAGAGTTAAGGGGCTTCACATTTGTCCATTTCAGTTCATCTGAAACAGCAGGCAGAAGAAGGGAGATAAGGAAGTAGTGTGTTGGTTTGGCTCACTTCTCTCTCTGGCTTGAAAATTAGATAAGAAGGGAAAGGAAACAGATGTAGTTGTGCCTTTTTCACCAAACTTCTCCTTCCCCTGAGCAGTCTGAAAGAAGGAAAGGAAGGAGTGGAAGTGGGGTTGCTTGTGCTTCTCTCTCCCCCCTTTCCTGTTGCATTCTAGAAGCAGGTGAAGAATAAGGCCACATACTGTCAGACATAACTTCAGTAGTCAGCCCATTGTGGAAGCCTGCTTGCTACCAGACACACACACACACACACACACACACACACACCCTTCTTGCTCATATCGGGACTGGGGTGGGGTTTCTTCAGCTTTTTGGCAGAAGCCAGACTTGCACAGTTGCACAGATAAAAATAAATCTAATTTTTAGAAAAAGCATCCCAATATTTGGATAAACACTTGGCACTTGAGGGGGAAAGCCCAGCAAAAACAAAATGGACTGCCCTTCTGAAGCATATGGGAAGGGGTGAATAGGAAGAGGAAACTAGAATTTGATCCACAGGTTGAATGAAGGGTGGGTGGAGAAAACAAAAACTTTCTCAGCAGCCCCCAAGCCTGCTTTTGGTCACAGGCATGTCTGTCTGGAGAGACAGAAATGTTACTCTTCACAGCTTCTTCATATATAACATTTGGGAGCCACTTTAAAAGTTTGAATTCGAAGGTGTAATTGTCCAATGAGAAATTGAAGTGTTGTTGTGTAAACCCCCCCCATGTATTTTTTTAGTGTGTAAATTATTAAAATATGTTCTGGATTTGCTAATAAAGAATTCTGTTTTTCTTCAGAAAAGGAATCCTTGATGAATACAGTCAGATCACCAGCCTTGTAACAGAAGAAATAATGAATGTTCATAAAGAGATCCAGTCTTCTGTCGAACAGTTAGACCCAAGTTTGGAGTACAGTAATTTCATAGAAGGTCACAGGTAAACTGTAATTATGTTGTTGTCTTTTCTAGATATAAACTGTAAGATAGTCTGACAGGGATTGTGCCTGCATGAGTGGCCATCTGTAGCACAACTTGCAAGGGTGATGGTGTGGTTAAAATTGTCTGACTGTCATAGGGAGCCCCTTCTTACACAAATGATTTACCATGTGTAGTTGCATCAGAAGCATTTACCTTTATGGGTAGCTGAATGTGTGAACCATCCTTCCTTGGCAGTCATTTCATCTACTGATAGGGAGTTTCTGTGTAGCTGGACAGGGCTAGAAGTCTCCTACTGACCTAAAACCTGTCTCAGGCAAAGAGGATGAGAAGAACAGGGACTGGAACACTTGGGCAAAGGTAATTGCCAGCCATTAATGCATGGCTCATAAAATAACCTTCTGGAAAGACAAAATATTCAACAAAATTTTCAATGAGCTCTGCAACTCTTAGGATTTGTATATACATATATCAATCAATCAATATCTATTTTTCAGTCAATGACCAATACAGAAAAAGAAATACATATAGGAGCCCAACAAAATAAATTAAAAAGATAAAATACATAATAGAATTTTTTTTAAAAATCAAATTAGAAAGTTCATAATGAGCTCCTGGCGAATTTTACTGGCTATCAAACAAAACCTAGCCACATTATATATTCTATAATTTTGATAAAGTAGATGGTAATTAAGATAAAAGGAATCAGTACGATCTGGAGGGGAATTTATAGAAGTTATATTTATGCTGCAGTTCTTGATAAAATTGGCAACAGAAAAACACATGAGCCATGGTTTCAATGGCTCCCGAATTACAGTGCCAGAGATGTTCTTTATATGGGAAAATTTACATTTGTGGGATATTTACAGTTGTATACTTTCTACCTGCTTAAGTCTTAAACAAGTGCCCCCCCCTTTAAAAAAATAAAATCTAGTGCCCCCAAAGGCCAATCATTTTCATGATTGCTAAAGTTTTTGTTCACTAGCAGAATAATTTATTTATACTGTATGTTCACAAATGTTTTATATTCAGTTGAAGTACATAGAAATCATGCAGGATGGATTGTGATATAGGATGTGTCATAAACATTTCCAGCAAGAATGGGATGCTATATCAGTTTGCTGTTGTTTAAAGATCGCTTCCCTTCTGTCCTTGAAATTCCATGCTACATTGTGCCTCCCCCTCCCCTGGCGCCCCTAGTTTTCACAACATGCAGAAGGACTAGGAAGAAACAGCAGACTGAGAATTGCTAAAATCAATGCAGTGAGAGTTGTAAGACCATAGTGCCATGTAGCAGCTGGTTTCTTGAGTCCTGAGAAACCTAGACTATGATCCATTCTGGCAGGCTGAGGCACAGAAAATTGGATCCCTATCAAGTGTGCTTTGATGTAATTTCTAAAGCTGTGACAGTTTGGGGGCTAGTCCATAGTCTCAGGTCAGGAGGATGTGAGAGCATACAGCAGCCCTCTTGTGATAACTCATTTATTTCCAACAGCTCTTTGGAATAGCCCCTGAATTACTTTGATTGGTAGAAAAACAATCCTAGAAAACAAATGAGCAAAACTTATTTGTGGACTGTCTTCAGTTACTAGTGCATCTAGGTCTAAGACTGTTAAGGCCTCTGAGCAGATCATACAGGCCCAACTATTCACACAGGTTTCTACTTCAAAAATGTTCCCCCAGTCCTCTTATATGTCCTCCTCATCCTGAGGCCTTCTGGCTTGCATCTTAGAGAAGCAGTATGCAACAGGTAAAAGACTGGTAAATGTGCAAGTCATGCAAATAAGGATAATTAATTAATTAATTAACATATTTTTATATGGCCCAAAACTTGTGTCTCTTGGCGGTTTACAATAGAACAAAATAAATGACAACAGAAAAAGTTAAAATAAAATGACAACAGAAAAAGTAAAAACATTTCAACTATTTAAAATTTAAAACAATGTTTAAACTATTAAAACAGTATTTCATTAAAAGCCTGGGTGAACAGATGTGTCTTTAAAGACTTTTTAAAAGGGTTAGAGATGGGGAGGCTCTTATTTCAGCAGGGAGCGCATTCCAAAGCTTCGGGGCAGGAGTGGAGAAGGCCCATCCCGAGTAGCCACCAGATGAGCTGGTGGCAACTGCATATGGACCTCTTCTGATTATCTCAATGGCCGGTGGGGTTCAGGATGAACAAGACATTCTCTTAAATACCCAAGGCCTAAGCTGTTTAGGGCTTTATAGGTTATAACTAGCACCTTGTATTTTGCCCGTACATTTATTGGCAGCCAGTGTAGTTCTTTCAATATGGGAGTAATATGGTGTCTCCGAGATGACCCAGAGACCAACCTGGCTGCGGCATTCTGGACCAACTGTAGTTTCCAGTCTACATACAAAGGCAGCCCCACATAGAGTGCATTGCAGTAATCCAGTCTGGAGTGTACGAGCATATGAATATGACCAATATTTATGTACGGTTTTCCTTACTTACTTACTTACTTTCTTATTTATTTAACACATTTGTATACTGCCCAAAATGCAAGTCTCTTTTCAACAAGAGTTCCCAAAGTGGTTTACATAGATATAATTAAATTACATTAAATTAATGTTTCCCTGTCAACAAAGGGCTCACAATCTAAAAAAGAAACATAAGACAGACACCAGCAACAGCCACTGGAGGGATTCTGTGCTGGGGATGAATAGGGCTAGTTGCTCTCCCCCTGCTAAACTTTAGGCATTCACCAACAAAAGGTGCCTCTTTGCTCAGTTAGCAGGGGACATGAGAGCTATGGATTAGGCAAGAGAGCTGGGCATAGAAGGGATAGAAAATGATAGAATACCAGGGTAAAAAATAGAACACGGTATGTGATGAGCTGTTCTGTGATGTGACAGAAGCCTGTTTGTTAGACTAAAGAGCATTGTGTGACCTTATAAGGTGAGAGCTAATGGTAACAAGAGTTATCTTATTTTGTTAGACGAATCTTATGCTTTTACAAGTGCAGATGGAAGCCTTGTTATCCTGAAACTGTTCAGCCTGTTGTGGTAGCAGTGTAGCTCATGTCTACTTCAACAGCATCAAGGCTAAAAGTTCGTTACCTCCTGTAGATACAGTTTCTGATAACTACTTGTCTTGTGGTAGCAAGCATGACTTGTCCCGTTTGTTAAGCAAGGTCCACCCTGGTTGCATATGAATGGAGACTACATGCGTGAGCACTGTAAGATACTCTCTTTAAGGTATGGAGCCACTCTGGGAAGAGCATTTGCATGCTTAGAGTTCCAAATTCCCTCCCTGGCATCTCCAGGATAGGGCTGGGATTTCTCCTGCAACCTTGGAGAAACCACTGCCAGTCTGTGTAGACAATACTGAGTTAGATGGACCAATGGTCTAACTTGGTATATGGCTGCTTTCTATGTTCAGACACTTGGCAATAGCCTTTGGCGATACCTAGAGAATGGGTGGTCCTAATAGTTCAAATGAAATCTTTCTTCTTTTGATCTTTATTCTGAAAAGGACCAGAATGTGACTGTGTTTAGAGTGCAGATTCTTTTTTTATTAAATGCAGTCAGATACATAATTTAGCAAAGAGAGATTGTACATTTGTGTGAAGTGTTTTTATGGGAAATCAGTTGCTTTGCATTTTTAAAGGACACCAGATGTTGTACAACAAGAAATAGAGTTTGATACCTCTTTGTTGGAAGAAAATGAAAATCTTCAAGCTAATGAGATCATGTGGAATAATTTGACAGCTGAAAGTTTGCAAGCCATGTAAGTAATTTAAAACGTCTCCTTTCTCTTCTGCAAGAAGAATTAATTATACAAATTTGCAGACATGTACGTGTTCTATAAAAATTTGGTTTGCTTCTAATTTAAAGGTTTGCAAAGAATTTGGGGTTTTCTTTTATTAGCAAAGAACTCATTGGAGAGGAAACTAGCAAGGGGATTTGAGATTTCATGGCCAGTACAGTTTGGTGAGCATGGGATAGTAGTTCTCAGAGAGAAAAGAAACAATTATCCATACTTACAAGCAGGCCTGTCCTTAGGGCAGGGCGACTGGTGCGATTGCACCAGGCCCTGCGCTTGGACAGGCCCCATGCTGACGGCAGTGCTACCGCCGCAAGCAGTGAGCATGCGCTCACTCTCAGCACAGCAGCCTTGCACCATGTGCTGCCGTTGGCTCCAAGCGGTGCAGCAACCAGCTGCCATGTGTGCTTGTGGGTGGAGGAGCAATGGCGGCACAGTGCACCAGCAGTGACTCAGTGAGCAGTGAGCTGCCTGCCTCTCCCCTCACTCAGCAGCCTTGCGCTGTGTGCCCGCCTCGGCTCTTGGCAGCACTGCAGCAGCAGCAGCCATGTGTGCTGGCTGCGGGGAGGGGGAGGGAGTGGGCATCTTGCATAGCAGACTCTGCCTGCCTAGCTGCCATCGGAGACTCGGCCTGCCTAACAAGCAAGGATCACCTCACCACACCTCAAAGATCTGGGTTGGGGTGGGGTGGGTCACAGCAGGCAAGAGCCTGCAAGAGATGAAGGTGGCACTCTCCCACTTGCCCAATTCACTCGCAGTCCCAGCAGCCACCCCCCATTGGGCATCTCCCCTGAGCTGGGATCTGTCAACCCCTCTGCTTATCATAGGAGGTGGTTCTCCAAGAGTCCAGCATCCACTCGTGGATGTGTTGACACTCAGTGGGCTGAGAAAAGCACCCTGCAAAAAGTAGCTCTGTTGTGTTAAACTGTGTATGTTTTGTTGCTTGGTTTTACATAAATAAAATATAGATTTATTTATTTTTTTGAAATGTTAAGGGGCCCCGCACCCTCCTAGGGACAGCCTTGCTTAAACGTGTTCTGTAAAGTTTATTTAGCTCCTGCTCTCTGCCTCTATTAGCCTTACATGGGAAGCACCGAAATGGCATGAAACTTTTTGTAAATCATCAGACAAAATGATTGCACATGTATCTCTGTGTACATGTGCTGGAAAGCTGTGATTAGCCATAGTTTTTTTTTAGTGAATACACATTATATGCATGCACCTTAAACAAACAAACAAACAAACAAACAAACAAACAAACAAACATAATAAAAGCTGAAAAATCCAGGATGCCCTACTCTACCCTCTGTATTATAGCCACATAATATAATTATGTGGTGATAATAATAATAATATAATTATAATAATACTAATTATTATTATTTCTTGTTTACACAGTCAGACAGGTGTTATTGACTGGTTTGTTTTATCCAGACATTCAGTCCTTCCCAAGGACCTGGGATGGCTGAATTTTATTATCAATATCATTTTTGTTATTATTATAGATATCGTTGTAGAATATAGGCTGTTCCCAGTAAAGTTGCTTTTTGTAATTGACTGATGGTGATTTCTGTGGCCCCTATGTATTATTATAATTATACTTATAATAATATATTATAGAATTAATTTTATATTTATTTATATATATATATATATATATGTGTGTGTGTGTGTATGTATATATATATATATATATATATATATATATATATATATATATATATATATATATATATTACTGATGATGATGATGTCCTGTGTAATACAGTGTTCAACTGGTTCAAATGTAATGCAGTTCTGTAGTGATAGTAAGGCTTTAGGAGAGGACTAGGTAGGCCTCACTTAGAGTAACTGCTTGGAGGTAAGGCCTTTCCTAATAAGGAAGAAAGCTGGGGAAAATCAAAACTAAAGGATCAATCCAGAGTGAGGGGCATGGTTTACTGGACAACAGCTTTTAGAGGAGTTAAAAAAGTTTCTGTTCTAGAGTCAGTTCTTCCCTGGAGGCCTCTAAATGAGCAGCAGGTTCAGAAGCAGCTGAGGGGAAAGGGAGTCCAATAGCCCTGTCTGGGAATCAACTGGGAATTCCTTACCTAGGAGTAAGTAGGAAGGATAGGGACCAGTTTAGCCAGATGCGTCAGGGAATTATGTTTGTTTAAGTGCTTAGATCTGTGTTGTAGCTTTATTGTAGTTCTTTTGGGGGGGGGGGTTGTCTGAAAGGAGGATGGTTTTGCTGAAGCCTCCTTACCATTGTATTTTTAAAAATAAATTCTTCTTGTTATTGAATGTCACTCCTCATTGGATTCTGCCTAGTCATATATCTTTGAAGGCCTAAGACTGCTCAGTCTTACTTGTAAGGCAGAGGTTTTCCACTTTACACTCCCAGGATATCCACTTAGAGGGGTGAATCTTCCTGCCTGGAAAAGTGGATGGTAGCAGCCTACCTGAGAACTCCCTGCAGCTCAAGGATTTCCCCCTTGATCACCACAGGACCCATGGTTAAGCCTAGTCCTGTGCAGTGTCCTCAAAGCTCATGAGTACGTGTGTGTCTACTTCTGATTTAGTTTAGAATTATCCTGACTGTCTGATCTCCGTTCGTTTTAGCCTTACTTTAAGTAGATTGCGATCTGTACCCAAGGTTTGAAATAAGTTACAGATCACAGTTTATTTCAAGTAAATAGGCTAGAATAAACCAAGATCATTTGATTCAGATGTCATGGCTGATCTTGGTTTATTGTAACCTACATCAGAAGTAAGACGTGTGAACATAAAAGTGGAGGAAAGCGGGTGTGTGTGTGTGTGTGTGTGCTCTTGAGCCTCAAGGGACAAAGCACAGGACCAGTGCTTTAATTGTAGTCCCACAATATGTCTGAACCAGCACATTTCTTGTGCTACATACTTGGGTTTTTCATACAGTGACTGGCCAGTTCGCATTTTTACATCAGCGTTTTAAGTTAAACCACACTGCTGTAGCTGCAGCTAAGGAAGCACCGGTAGTCTTGCACAGGCATGCAAATATTGACACTTTGGAAGCACAGCTTGCATTGTTTATTTTTAAATTTTATTTATTTATTTATTTATTTATTTATTTATTCATTCATTCATTCATTCATTCATTCAATTCCTTCAAGTTTGTCATGCAAGTTGCGTTTCTGAAGTGTGGGTGCACAACTTTAAGTATTTTCTCACTTGTACTCTTGTGGAAGACCACTGGAGCTTTCTTAGACACCTGCAGCAGCGTAATCCAATTGGAAACTGATATAAGATAATGGTGTGCATGGAACTGGTGACTGCCAGTTTGAAGGGGGAAGTACTCTTGAAGTACTCTTGAAGGGGTAAGTACTCTTACTTCCCCCCCCCTGCTGTGTTTCCCCAGTTGACTCTGTGTCTAAAATGGCCTCATGGGGTGGCAGCAAGCTCAAGCACCGGGCACTTCTGGGTACTTCCGGTCCAACGTACACTGAGGCAACAAGGAGGTACGCTGCTGCCCCACAGGACCATTTTTGGACACCACATTGGTTGGGGGGAAATGCAGTGTGTGTGGGGGGGTAAGAGTACCCCCCCTGACCTTAAAGCTATCCCACCCACCTTTGAACTGGCCAAACCGCCAGACTTACAAACCAGTTTGGAGATCCATAAAAGGGCTTCCATAGTGGTTTGTGGACATCCCTAATATAAAACTCTGCAGCAAGTCAGCCAGTATGCTTAGAATGATGCAGTTTGTGTGGGACACCAGTGTGGATTTCCCCCCTCAATCTGCCAGAAATACGACATTAGATGAGGTGCAGAAACAAGTCTTTCAAAGACTTAGCAAATATAGAGAACATTACTTAGTTAAGGCATGATTGAAGAAAGAAGGCACAGATGTATGTGTCCTCTGTGAAGACCAAGTAGAAAAGTGAAAACATTTGAATTATTTATTTATGTACAGTATTTACTTGTTGGTTTTTATATACCAGCTTATATAAAAACTCAGGGCAGTTAACAATCCAAACAACCACCAAAACCTAAAAATGTCATTTAAAGACAACCAGAGATGGGGACATGTTGACTTCATGTGGGAGTGCATTCCAGAGTATCGGGCAATCCAGGAGAAGGCCTTGTTTTGGGTTCCCACCAAGTGAGTTGGTGGCAACCACAACGAGACTGAAGATTATCAGGGTACCCCAGGCAGCTTGTGTTGTCACGAGCTCTTGGAGTAGAGGGCTCCTGGCTGTTCTAGTGGAGTGTTGCCTGACTTTTTAACCTGTGTTTTACTGCGGTAAAATGATCCTGGGGTTTGTTGTACCTCGGTAGGTGATTGTGTTGCCCCCAGGTAAAAAGGCTTCTACCGGGTCCACTGCCATTTCCAGCAGGGAGCTGGGGCAGGGGGGAGAGCAGCTGTGCCAAGCATTATGGCTGCTCTAATGAGAGCAGTTGCTGCACCCAGAGACATTCTGACCCCTGGACCTTGGGGCCCTGGTCCGTGGCCTCCAAGGTCTGGGAGGCCCTCCAAAGGTCCAGGGGGGCCTCTGGGGGGACCTTAGGCTGTAGCAGCGGTGGGCAGAGTAGCCACTGGGCCTGCCCATCTGGCCCAGTGGCCTTTGAAAACTACAAGGTGCTCCAGCATGACTGCAGGCAGGCCCAGCGGGTGCTCCACCCACCGCTGCCATGGGGCAGGGGGGAATCCTATTCAGCTCACCCCCACCCCCAGCCGCACACCTTGGTGGCTAAAATTGAGGTAAATTTTGGCCAGGTGGTATGGCAGGGTGGGTGCAGGGTGGTGGCAGGACCCCCCCAATGCAGGGGGGCCTCGTGGTGGGGGACCTCACGGCGGGCGTGGAGTGGCTGCAGGAGCCCCCCATAAATGCAGGGGGCCTCACAGCGGGGGTGGTTTGGGCACCAAAATTATCTAGGTGCACCACTGGCTGCACCCGTGTTGCAGAGCACTTTGGGATGCAGGAGGAGGAAGTTCTCCTGCTCCCAGCTTTTGCTTTTGCCACACCAACATATGTGTGGGTACATGGCACAGCAAAGGCAAAGATACTGCCACTTGTCTGCCAAGGAAGGCAGACAAGCTCCTGCCTTCCCCCCAGACCTTCCCATCAGTGGCGTGAGATCATGAGAATGACCTCTATGTATATTTTATGGGTGAGTGTGTTTTCTTATTCAATTGTGAAGTATGGTAGATTGTAAGTGACTAAAAATTTATTGCAGGGGGATTTTTTTGGGGGTAGACATCTGCCAGAACAGATGCTGATTCACTGTTTAATATATTCTGAAGAATTCCCAATTATACTTCTTAAATACCCCCTTCCTAACTCAACAGGTTTTTTGTAAGGGAAATTACCCTTTTGATAGCCATCTTTCCATACTGAGCATCACAATATCACACCCATTCTTTATATTTAGTAAAGAATTTTCCCCTTTGCTGCTTTATGAAACATTGCTGGGTTGACAAACTTATTAGAGATACATGAATACATTGCTAGTTTTTTTAAAAATGTAAGAATCAGATTGTTTACTTATTCTGAAGCCTTGCTGATAGGGCAGTTTTAATACAAACAAGCCCAAAAGTGGCTCAAAGAGAGTATTCCAAATGCAAATGGGAGAATGAAGAAAACAATTTCAGTAAACTCAAGAAAATTACTATCTCTTAGTGCGACATACCAACAACCATTGCTTCTCCCAAAGAAAGAACATATCATTGTGTTCTTGTGCCCTATCATGTCTATTAAGAAATTGTTAGAGGGAAGGGGGCGTTTTACATTTACCTTAAAATTCCTTACTCTCTTCAGTACATTACATTTAAAAATAGAGAAGATACATAGCATGTTCTTCATTCCATTCTTTACCTTCTGTAGGTTAAATTTGCCTTGTTCCTTCAGCCCTTCCTTATAACAACTGTCTTGTGGATCCATTACTGTCCACTGCTCTAGGGAATTTTTTCTAGCTTGTCAACATTGGCCACAGCTTTGAGTACTCTCTAGGACTTCTCACCCACCATGGCATATTACAAGCTGTTTTTCAGATGTTTCCAATTTTCTAAAACTATTTGCCATATACTGTGAAGGCTTCTGCTTGAAAAACAGGTTAAATGTTATTTTGAGTATGTGGGCCTAATGCAGTTCTTTGGGTTGTAGCTATTTTTTAAATAAATGGTAAAAAAATTGATTACTGTATTGAGGTCCTAATAGTGTTAAAAAGAACAGTGCAGTCTACCTTTCAGACCTGTTTTGCTGTGTAAGGAGGATACGTTTGTTTAACTCAGCACGGTTATCCTCAGAATCATTTGGCTAGTGGGCACATTGGCAGTATCCTTCATAAGCTCCTAGGAAAAAATCCTCATGTCTGGATTAAGCAGGATTGCTAAAATTTTCCCTCAAATTAAGTTTCAAAATTATTTGTCATTAGCATCCTCCTCTCCCCACCCAGCATAAATGAATCCTCACTGCCCATCTGCCTCCACCTGCTCCTTGCATTCCTAAGAGTTCTCCAGTATTGATCCTGCAAGAGCCCTTCCCAAAACTATATTGTCATGATTTCTGTTGGAGGTGTGTTGGCTTTGTCCTGGGATCCTGTGTGAAGCTCCTTGCTATGCTGGTAAGCTCTGCTCATGAGCAGCTTCATGAAAGCCTCTGTTTCCCCTCTCAGACACTTCTGGAGGAAGTGTACTTCTGGAACCTTAGAAATATTGTTTCTGCTTATGTGTCCTAAAATTGTGTTTATATCACAACATGACATTGTAGATTTGGTTGAGTAATCTTCAAGTTTTGCTGTCTAGACAGTTATTTCTCTAGTTTAGACGTTGATCCAGCTCTTATGATAGCCTCTGTCATTCCCACATCTGAGTATGTGTGTTATGATATGTGTATCCCTAAGCGGTGTATATAATTTAAATATAACAAATGTAAAAACATAATAAAAACAGTTTAAAATGAATTTTAATTAAAAGCCTGAGAAAACAGGGTGCTTCTTGAAGGTCTTTTAAAAAGCAATCAGAGATTGAGAAGCTCTTATTTTGACAGGGAGGGTATATAGCAAATTCCTGGGGGCGGAAATCACAACCACTGCAAGGTTACTTCTTGTGTATTTGAATAGCTATAATAAGATCACAGACAGGAAGTCTTTGGCAACCTATAAAATAGTTCCCTGTATTAAGAGAATACTTGTAATGTACATGGTTTCCTAGACTTATTATCTATCCAACTTGGGCCTTATTACATGTATGGGATTACAGTATAATCTGTTATTACGAATAGCCTGTTTGAAGGGGGGAAATAAACCCATTCAATATTTCAATTTCTCTCCCAATATGCTTAGCAAAAGTGCGTCTTATGGAAATATAGTAGATTGCTATCAAAATTATAAATCTACATTGCTTTTTTTTTGTTTTGCATTTTTATCACTATTCAGAAAAAAAATGGAAATTATGTTTAGGATATAAAAAATTATGTGCTTCTTTTGATTGAACCCATAGGTTAAAAACAGTAGTAGAAGAGCTGATGCAGACACAGCAGACACTTCAAAACAAGGAGGAGCGTGTACTGGAATTAGAAAAGAAGATAGAAGAGTCTTCTACGATCTGTGAAAGGAAATCTGAGTGAGTAGAAGAAAGACCAAGAAGGCCGTTGCTCGTGCGCAGAGTCCAGAAAGACTGCCATTTTGGAATTGAAAATGTGCCCAGAAAGCTCTGGCAGAATGGGGTCGTTCAGGTGGAACAGCTGGCTCAACTAGTTGTTACGGTGGAATGTTTAGCGCATTTTGCGTTCCATCTCAAACTTGGAATGGAATGTAAAATGTGCTTCACATATACCCCATTCTGTCATCCTCCCCACCCTTCCATTCTTCTTTCAGTCCTTCTCCTTTCCATCTTCTGAGACCTACTGAGATCTGTAGTGTCATGACAGAAATACTAAATTTTTGTTCTCCTTGCTTTCTTCTGTATGACGGACTCTGGAATCTTAACTTTTTTTTTTTTTTTGGCTTTTAAGCCCAGGGTCAGAAAAAGTAGTTTAAACTGAAGGGTCTTGGGCCACATCAGGATGACATTTGTGTACATGTGCCAGTTGGTAGCAAATGCACTGTTTGTTTCTTTTTAAATAAATGGCTGTCACGGAGGTATTGAAGTGTGAGTCCATAACTCACATGTGAACGGAAGAAAATATAATACTAGTGATGGGTGCTGCTCTTCTGCTGGATTTCGAATTGGCCCTGGTGAACCAAGATATGCTCCCTCTTTTACACACATCCCTTCAAAACTGGAAAATGGTTTGGTTAATTTGAAGTCAAATTTGGACTCTATTCTGCTTGTAATGACAACACTGAGAAGGTGATTGTATCCACATCCCTCTTGCCAGCCTTCCTGTGAGCCTCCAAGACCCTTAAAATAGAATCAAGGTGCATTATTCAACATGATTTTGAAAACAAAAGGAAAATTTATTTTATTTTTTGAACTGCTTTCAAAATTAATTGTGTCTCCATCTTTTTCAGTGTTGTGTTACTGCTAAGCCAGAAGCAGACCCTGGAAGAACTGAAGCAAGCAGTTCAGCAACTGAGATGTACTGAAGTAAAGTTTGCAGCCCAAAAAGAACTTCTGGAACAAAAAATGCAAGAAAATGAAGGGAAGGAGCCTCCACCTGTTGTAAACTATGAGGAAGATGCCAGATCAGTTTCTTCTATGGTAAATTTTATGCTTATTATGCTGTAACAGCATTCATGTTGAACCATATGGAGTCTCATGTAGTGATGCTGCTGCCCAGGGAAATCGTACAACCGCAAACTGTCTTGTGACAGTTCAGAGTTACCTGAACAATACTTTTTCTCCCTTTTTTTGGAGGATCTTGACCAATAGTATAGCTGGCTTTAAAAACTGATTTTAAAAAAAGATAGCTTTCTCAGTGCCTATTATGCATGAAAGCGAAGAATATAATTTTCTTGTGCAGAATTGGTATTACCAGATGGTACAATAGACTGGGATGATCATCACCATTATTTCCAGCCTGTTTGCTTCTGGCCAGGGACATCTTGCTCGCCATGCCATTGTTGGACTATATGTACTTACGGGATTTTGTTAAGGTAACAGTTTTTACATTAATACCATAGATTAGAACTATGCTTGCCCATATTTAGAGGCCATTTATGATTTATTTATTTATTTAGACTAAACCAGTGACGTATATAGTATACCAAACAAGCTAATCAACGCGTAAGTCTCCTCTAAAACACCTGCAGTGTAAATTAGGCACAATGCAACAGAAAAATTGATAGTAATCAAATAGGAAAAGAAGAAAATATTAGGGTTGCATGCTGTACTTCATCTGAAGATAAGCTTGTTTGGTGCATATTGCCAGAGCCTGCCTAACTACAGAGATAAATCAGGTAGCTACTTGGGGTGCCAAAATTCCAGCAGCACCTGCCACTGTTATAGAAATGACTCTAGTCAGATAAGCCATTCTATAAGTAGAGAGAGCCACTGTCTGGGCTTTTGGAGGAAGCCCAAGAAGTAGTTTAGCTGCTTGACAGCTTGGTGGTACTGTAGCGGTACAAGCATAGTGTGTGCTGTATCTACTAAAAATATAAACTCATGACAAGTAAACACAAATAAATTTGTATACAAAAGCAATTATGATGATGAATGACTGGAAACATATTCAAAAGCTTCTCTGACCAGTTTGCTTTTGATCTTTTGTTTCTTGACACTAGTAGGAATGTGGTCTTGAGAAATAGTGCCTAAGAAGCATCTCCACCTCTTGAACTTATTGTAGGAGCTGTTGTAGATGCTGCGTGTACGTTTTCAGATTCATTTGTACAACTAGAAACTGTACATTTGTACAGTTTGTACAATTTGTACAACATTTGTACAACAATTATAAACTGACGAAAGCTCGGATTCTGAAGAATTCTGTTTCTGTAACAGATAGCACATAGAATTCAAGAAGGCCGAAGAGCCCTGATTGTTACAGTGCTACTTTGGACAGTAGTAGAGTACTAAGGTGAAGGGAATCCTTGGAAGATGATCTTCCTTTGACTGTCCTGAATTGAGCAGAATAGTGATCCTTTGCTTAGCTTTGGAGCCCTTAATAAAACAATTAAAAATCTCTGGACATGCAGACCAAGTTGCATTTCATTTTTTCTCCATTACTTTTTTTCAGTGTACAAAGTACTTCAATACAGTAACTAATTCTAACAGCAGTTCTAAGAGCTTAGGCTACAAAACAAAAGTGGCTTGCTCAAAAACTGTCTATTGAGCTTTGTCTCTAAGCAGGGATTTGAACCTGGGTCTTCAACCAAACCAAATTCTCTTTATGCTATGCCACAGATTCCCCCCTGCAACTCCATACTTGGCATTATTTCTACCTCATGATGGTGTGAAGAAGTCTCCACGCTACTGTGATACGACAAGGGGGTAGCTGATTGGTGGTTGATCTGCCCCTTATCCTATCACATGCAGCCGATAGGCTGCCTCAATGTTCGTTTCTGAGATTCATGGGTAATTCTGGAGAAGGAAAGATGAGACACACACACTCTCTTGCAACTGTGAGTTTTAATGGGCTTTATTAAGGCTAATAATTACAAGTGTAGGTGATTAGGTATGTAGGCAAGTAGTTATCCATTTCATTTTTCTGTGATTATAGTGTAGTGTTCAGTAACAGCTAAAAGCATTCCTAAAATCATTTCACCCCTTTTGTCAAAATGCAGAGCTGCTAGCTAGGAAAGAGTTTTTGGCCTCAGCAAGAAACAGGCAGTTGCGTTATCAGCCAGCTGTGCAAGAGCACCTTATCTTGCTGTTACGTAGCACCAAGTCAAAACAATTCCCCAACCTGGTAATCAGTGTTTCCCCTTTAATTTGGTCTAATAATTTCTATGATAATTAACTCATACCATTAATAAATGCAAGGCATCTTTGACTCTTAACAGAAAAAGTATTTCTTTCTAACCCTTCTACTAAATGCTGAATAGTTTAAAACAGTTTCATTTCATTAAGTAGCTGAAGGCCTTTTGCCATCTCCTGATTGTTCCCAAAGCAATCCTAGAAGCTGTGTTGGCAGAGAGGAAAAGGCTAAAGTGCAATTTCTAGGGAGGGAGGGAGGTCGACAAGAGGAATGTCCATTAAGACAACTTAAGAAGAGGGGAGGAGGAAGGGCTGGAAGGATGGGGAGAGAGATAGACGCCGTTTCCTGCCACCTGGCAAATGATGGCTGCGGCAGTGGCTTCACTGGAGCTCAGTATAGGTAAGAGAGAGAGATCCAGGGACAGAGAGGAAAAGAGGGAGGGTGGGGGGAAAGGTGTGAGTCAGAAGTGGCTGGTTCATGGAGGCATGGCTCTGGGCAATATTTACCAGTTTCCAGGTACGCTGGAACGAGATCTCTGCTGGCTTCTCTGGTGGGAGGGTGACTGGCTCTGAAGATACAGGGAGGGGCTACATGGTGCCTCTTCCATGAAGAAGCCCATGCCTATCCTCCCCTATGAATGGCTGTCTGCAGCTTTTTATACCTTTTTGGCCACCTCTCAAAGCCAAAATAATCACTTCATCTACTCAGAGTGTCTCTTCTTTGATAAACAAATTCTGGCCTGGCTCCCCAAATTCCTCTCTCCCCTTGCAGGGAGGAGCCAATCAGGAGCCTGGCCTGGCTCTTTGAGTATTCAAGATAGAGACACTTTTTTATGTCCAGCTGGTCCTGGCTTGTAACCATTTTGGTCTTAGTTGATGTTCTTCAGCCCGGAGAAATATGTTGGAAGGATAGAGAATATTACATAAGCAAGAGGGGGATCTCAGTGTTATATGAATATAATGTCCCCTATAATACAGCGTAAGCGTTATCATCTCTATGTGGTTTCTTATAATTTCCTAAATTAGCTAGATATGATTATGCTTGACATGTCAAACTAGTTCTCATGATTGGTTTTAGCAAGTCACGAGTGGCCCAAGGCTTTTTGCAAGGCAGTAAACAGCTTCAAGACTGGGAGCGAGTGTGAGGGAAAATTTCCCTTCTTTCCCAGACTGTCAAGAATAGCATTTCTGTTCACTGGCTTGGCTTAGAGGGGGAACAATCAAAGTCAGGCTTCAGCTTCCTGACAAAATGACAATTCAGATGCAGGCCTCAATCTAGCTTTTTGGCTTTTTGGAGTCCTCAGAGCAGGCCCTGGTTCTAAAAAGGGGTCCACGCACCTGTTCATATAAACTATTCTTTCATGTTGCCAATGGAGTACGAATTAGGAATGTTCATGAACCAGTTCAGCAGTCCTTTTCTGGACCACCAGACCGGTTCGGAGGTCTGGCGTTCAACTGGTTCGGCAGCGGGGGGTTACCTTTAAGGATCAGGGAGGGTGTGTCCCCCCCCCCCCGCTGAGCATTCAATTAAAACTTACAGCAGTAAACTATTTTGTCCTTGTTGTTTCAAGTACTTGAAAATATATTATGCAAAGCTTCTGCTACTATATGCAGTTCAAGGTTTAGAAGTGAAGTATCTGTAAAGTTATTCCACAATAAGAGAAATGAACTGCATTTGTCATTTTTCTTCAGTAAGAATGTTGTAGTGCACTTAGTTTCTAAAAAGACTACATATAATTTTGGAACATTTTTGAAGGGCTCTTTGCTTTGTTCATAAACTAGTCAAGCCAGAGCCCTTGGTTTTCTGCTTGCTTAAAACATTTGATTTGCATGAGTATAAATTATGTGTAGTAGGGGGTCTCAGCTAAATTGTTCCTTCGATCCCAGGATGGTACCTTCGTGATACTGGGAATAGGTCTCCAAAATTTATGTTCTCTTCCTCATTCTTATGCCCACAGTATAAGCTCCCTATAAGAAAATGCAGGACTTCCCATGGTTTTCCTGTACCTTTTCCTCACAGTAAGCAGAGTGTGAGGATGGACTGTGTGAACCTGAGATTCATCTTGAAAACCACATAACAGCTGAATATGCTCTGATTTGCCAGGTGGTCTGTCTTCATCCTTTCATTGCATTTTTATGGAATTTAGACAGACGTGTCATCTCTATTTTATAATTCTCCAGATATGCTAGTATGGTACAGTTCACTAGTTTTCATCTGATGGGATGAGACTTGCAACTCAGTCACAGCTTTACTTAAGGTGTAGTGCACTAGTTGCATTATACCCATATACCAGGGATGCGGGGGGGGGGGGGGAGAAATGATTCCTATAATGCAAATTTGGACTAAAAGTGGATCCAGGGTCTGAAAAGGTTGAAAAACTACTAGTGCAGCAGTAGGGGTATGCACGGAACTGGCTGGTCCGGTTCGAGTCCAAACTGTACCGGTCCAGTTTGGTTCAGCACCCCCTCCACACCCCACCGCCCGTTCGTGGGTCCACGAGTTTTTTAAAAAATATATTTTTTACACTTACCCCTCCGGGGCAGTTGTCTGAGGCAGTGGGGGGGGGGCAGTCCACAGAGGTTCCCCCTCACCTGCCGGGCTTCCTTACTTAAGAATCGGCCATTCAGCTGTACTTCAGCCTTCCCCCCTCGGCTCAGCGGCCATTTCAGAAGCTGCCACCCCTGTGCAATTCACCTCTGTGTGGCCTGGGTCAACGTAAAAAGTAGTTGTGGTATTTTTAGTACTTATTAGGCTTCAGAGCAAGTGCCTTGTGAAAGAAAGAAATTATTCTATAAATCTCTCATCCTCATTCATGATTGCATGATAAAATGTAATTTGAAGTTCTCTGCTGCTGGATGAGAACACCTCTTGTGAGTTATCCTTCCCGTGTTCTCCAGGAGGCAGGACTGTTCTAATTAGGTTAAAAAGAGCTTAAATAGCCCAGGAAGGAGAACCTTCCTAGTACTTATAGTCCTGCATTCAGCGTCAGAGGCAGCTTTTCTCTTCAGTCGAAGCTTTTCTTTCGCTTTTGTTTTTGATCTAAGCCGTCCAAAAGATTAAATAAGTCAAAAGGCCATAAGAAAAACAAGGGGACTGCGATTCGCCATCCCACTCATCTGCTATTTCAGGGTACAAATCCCCAGATATCTGCCCTAAAGGGCCTGAAATGAATCCATGGGATCCAGAGCCCATTTTTGTATTGGACACCCCTGAAGCTGTCCCAGATGACCCTGAGGACCCCATACTAGGGACAGAGGACCTAGATGTGGAGGGAGACTCTAGGAGGGAGGGTGAATGGTCAGATGATCAGAATTCAGAACCTCTCTCTAGGTCTCTATGCCTTTCCTACCAGATGATTTCTCACAATTGTTTCACAAGGCCATTAATTCCCTGGGGTTCCAACATGCTACAGCACAGGAGCATGCTCCTCCTTCTAGGGAAGAGCTGGTGTTTCCTATGCCTGAATAGCATGACCTGCTTTTCCCCTTCTTTGCTTTCTTCTCTGACACAGTAAAACAGGAATGGGAAACCCCAGCTGCAAACAGGAAACTCACACCTCTTGTGAACAAATTTTATAGCCTAAGCCAAGAGGCCACAAATGTTCCAGGTTTCTCCCACAGATGCTCCTGTGGAAGCCTTACTCTCTGATACCATACTACCTAGGGTCAGTGACACCTCCCTGAGAGACCCTAACGAGCATAAGATTGAGTCGGCCCTTAAGAAGAGCAACTTCCCCGTCTGTGATCAACATTCTCCAGTTGATCAACAAGGTGAGTGCTTTACCTACAGCACTGCTCTTTACTCTGGCCAGACTTCTGGGCCTGATGGTGGAAGTTCAGTGGGCCTGCTTTCACCTGCGCCCACTTCATTGGTTTCTCCTACCATATCAGAACAACATTGCGGGTTGGAGACACACCAGGATCACGCTTCCTCTGCATGTGGTGGACTTGCTCTTTCTGCTGGTGGACTTGTTCTTCCCACCTTTCCCACAGCTAGACCTTCCTAGACCACCCCAGGGTGATACTCATGATGGATGTGAGTCTCTCCAGTTTGGGGGCACACTAAAAGCATTCAGTGCAGGGAATGTGGACTCTACAAGAACAGGCACACATCATAAATTGGCTGGAGCTAAGGGCCATTTGCTTGGCCCTGCAATCCAGCAGATACTACAGCATTGGAACCAGCATGGTGTAGTGGCTAGAGTGCTGGACTAGGACCAGGGAGACCCGAGTTCAAATCCCCATTCAGCCACTTGCTGGGTGACTCTGGGCCAGTCACTTCTCTCTCAGCCTAACCTACGTCACAGTGTTGTTGTGAGGAGTAACTTAAGTATGTACTCTGGGCTCCTTGGAGGAAGAATGGGATATAAAATGCAATAAATAAATAAACAATTGGCATGTTCTGGTCTGGACAGAAAATATAACCATGAAAACACACACAAATCAGCAAGGGAGCACCAGGTCCAAATCACTGCTTCAGGAAGCCTTGCTTCCTGACAGTATCTCATGTAGCCTTGCTGACAGCACATGTCAGAGGGGTTCGCAACACATGAGTGGACTGGCAAAGCAGGAAGGAGCTCCAGAGAGCAGAATGGAGCATCAGTTCTCATGTCTTCACCCTGATGACCCAAGCCCTGGTCACTCCACAGGTAGACCTCTTTGCCTTGGTGGTCAGCACAAAACGTGCCCTGTTCTTCTCCCACTTTCCATGTGAGGGCACAGAAGTGGTGGACATTCTATCAGCTCCGTGGTCTCCAGGCCTATTGCACCTCTACCGGTCTTCAGCTGCCGCCTCCTCCACAGGATTCTGATCTTCTAGGTTCAAGTACTGCTTGTGGCAACAAACAGGCCCCAAAGACCATGGTGCGCAAAAATCCTACACCTGGCAATGGAGGGCCCATGGTTCCTTCCAGTAACAGGACCTGCTCCACTAAGGCCCTGTCCTTCACCATGACCCAGCGTGGTTCAAGCTTGTCATGTGGCAACTGAAGAGAACATGCTGAGTCGCCATGGGTATACTCAAAAAGTGATGGACACTATCCTAGTTTAGGTGGATGTCGACTAATCACACTTAACAATCCAAATGGCAGGTTTTTCTTCGGTGGTGTAGACATAATGCATTCTCATGGGACAACTGCCATCTGCCAGAACAACTCAATTTTCTTCAAGAGGGCCTTGAGAAGGGTCTCTGAGCGATCATGCTCAAGTGACAGGCAGCTTCATTGGCTAACCTCTTGTCTGTCTTCTCTGCAAAAGGGCTACATTCACATCTAAAATGATTTTTCAAATGCACTTCTTTGAGCTTTCTGCCAGCAGTTCACAGATCTTCTTTCTGGGATCTGCACAAATCACCATCTGAGCCCATTTTCTATTCCACTTTGGCTTCTTTCCTTCAGACTTGTTTTCCTGGTGGCAATCACATAAGCCAGACATATTTCCGAATTGTGTGCATTATCAGCAAATTCTAACTTCTGGACCTTCACTGGATTCTGTGCGCCTGATTCCGGATACCTCTTTTTTACCTAAAGTGGCCTTGATCTTTCACTGGTTAGGGATGTGCACGGAACTGGCGGGGAGGGTGTGGTTCAAAGGCAGGGGGACTGGGGAGAGTGCACTCAACCCCCGCCGTGTTTCCTCCATCAGTGCTGCAGTTTAACAGAGTCCAGCGAGGTGGCAGCGTATCTCCCTGCTGCCCTTTTGCCTCCTCAGACTGGAAGTACTCAGCATGTGTGTGCACGTCAGGTGGTAGGTATCATTGACTACTATCACCAGATGGATCAAAGCGTGTATAACCCTGGCATATGAAGTACAAAACTTGCGGACTCCACTTAACATTATGTCACACTCTATCAAGTCTATGGCAACATCAGCGGCCTTCTTAACAAATGCCCCTCTGGCAGAAATCTGCAAAGAAATCTGCACTTGGACGTCTTCATCCACATTCACACGCCACTGCAAACTCAATTTCCATCACTCTTCCTAAGCAGCCTTTGGCAGACGAGTCCTCCAACACGTTTTTCCACCCCAGTAGATACAAATGCTCCCACCCTGGTTTCTTAGCTGTGGCATGTTCCACATGAGATGTCCCCATCCAGCAGGAGAGAAAGAAGCTTTGGTTACTCACCATGAAGGATTTGCTGCTGGATTTGAGGACATCTCAGCCCACCCATCCGGGCATCTGAGTCATGTCTTCTCTTTTTTTCTTATCTCTTGCTTTATCTCTTATCTCTGTATCTTGGACCTGGCTATTATGAACTGGGAGGGTTCTCCTTCCCAGGCTATTGAAGCTCTTTTAAACCTAATTAGAATAGTCCTTCCTACTGGAACATGTGGGAAGGATAGTCCATTTGAGACGTCTTCCAATCCAGCAGCAAGAAGAAGCCTTCATGGTGAGTAACGAATGATCTTTTTCTTACTAAAATCTTTGTTATTCCCTTTCACTCTCCTTCTTGTATCATTAGGCTTTTAAATTACAGATAGGAGACGAATCATTTTTGGTTTTCAGGTACAGGTTTAAAATACAGGAATAACCTGATGTTTACCTTTTTTATTTTTTAAAAAAATAGAAACCAGTTCACTCAAACTGATCTTTTGAATTTTTGCATATTTCTATCTATTTAAATACTGAATATACTTTAAATGAACCAAATGAAGTCAAAATTGTTGTTTAGTAGTAATTAATAGGTTGGTTACTAATAATTGTTGGTTAATAATAATAATGAGAGAAAAGGCTAATCTCAAAATTGCTAGTAAACATGTTGACATGTTTCTTTCATTAAAAATAATAAAAGTGAAATCCTAAAATGTTTGTGATTGAAGTGAAAAATGAAAATATTAGCTTTCAATGCTGTATTTTCAAAGTATTCATCTGGTCTAGCCTTTGAAAAACATAATACATTTCTGCTGGATCAGGCCCAGAGCCTGTCTAATCCAGCATTCTGTTTCCCACAGTGACTCATCAGATGCCTCTGAGAAGCCCACAGGCAAGAGATGAGGGCATTCCCTCTTTCCTGCTGTTGCTCCCCTGCAAAAGATATTTAGAGGCATCTTGCCTCTGAGGCTAGAGATGGCCTATATCCATCAGACTAGTAGCCAGACTAGTGGCCATCACCGCATCCCATGGGAGCGAATTCAATAGATTTATTATGTGCAGTGTGAAAAAGTACAGCCTGTTGTTGGTCCTAAATTTCCTGGCCTTCAGTTTCATGGGATGAACCTGGTTCTAGTGTTATGAGAGAAGGAGAAATGTTTTTCTCTATCCACTCTCTCTGATTCATGAATAATTTTATAGACCTCTATCATTTCTCCCTATAGTCACCTCTTTTCCAGATTAAAAAGCCCGAGATGCTGTAGCTTTGTTTCATAAGGAAGATTGAATGTTATGATTGAATGTAATATTACTGCATAATATGTAATGGAGATTATCACGTCTCGTATCTTTTTTCATCAAAAGGTCCCATGCATGGGACTGGCACTTTACCATGGCCAGGAAGTATGGGAGAACCTGGCCTTGGCCTGGAAGTCCATTACTATGAGGAAAAAGGTCTCACAAATGGAGATAATTAAATTTAGAACCAAACACATTGAAATAAAATATCATTCTGTGCGGGATGCACAGGAAAATGAACTTGTAAAATTAATGTATTGTCCAAGTGAACAAATGATAGCAGATGTGCTAATTAAGCCATTGACAAGGGATAGTTTCAAAACCTTGTGAGAGAAGTTGGGATTTATAGACAGCAGCACGAGCCGATGAGAAGAAGTGTTGGAACTAGGACCCTGGCAGCATCAGCTCTCAGCTGCAATGTCTCATAGTGACCACTGGGGGGTTTTAAGGGTCATGGATAAAAGTGCTTGACTCCTTCTCTCTTTGTTCTTCCCGTGTTAGTCTCTATTTTGTCTCTCCAGAGATGGCTGGCTGTTTTGGTTTCTGTCTCCCCTTTCAGCCTTACGCTCAGCTTTCCTATACTTTTGTAACTTCTAAATACATCCTTGTTCTTCTTCCAACTTAAAGAACTGTCTCCAGACCATTTGTTTGGCTGAATTTCCCCCAAACTGGCTTTGTTCTGCTAATGGGAGTTGGACTGCTCTTCTCCTACAGTTTTGGACAAGACAGGATGATTACCTCTGTCCCTTTTAGGGCAGGTGTAGGCAACCTTGGCTCTCCAGCTATTGTTAAGCCATAGTAAATTGTGGCTGATGGGATTGTAGATCAACAAGAGCTGGAGAGCCAAGGTTGCCAATCCCTGTCCTAGGGCTATGTTGTGGACTTCAACTTACATTTTCTGCCTTTGGCCACAGGGCTTGCCTAATGACATAATGAGTGGGGGCACTTCCTTGTTAATGCTGCTGGCCAAGAGCTGAATCAATTGTACCAGCCACAAGCTAATAATTCATATTTGGACTAATGGAGTAGTCTGATGTTTTTCATTTCTTATATTCATGGTTTATATACTTTGATATTGTTTAGTATAATTTGGCAAGAATGGTAAAAATACTAAATGGTGACTAGCTAATGTGAAATAAAGTGCACAAGACCCAGCCAAAGACAAGTGTTTAAAACAACAAGGACAACACCCATTGATGATATAACACATTCAAGAGAAACCTGTTTTAAGAGTGTTGGTGTTGTGGCTATAATTTATGTAATCTGTGCAAGTATATTTTTCAGTGAAATTCTTGCTCTATCGTGGCATAAATGTTATACTGCTTTTTGCCTTAATACATCTAGGAAGATAAATTTTAATTCTTTTTATATTAAAAAAGAGTTACTTGAATCTGCAACTGTTTGAATATTTGTACTTGTGTCCTGAAATGTGGTACTTTTACTAGTATCAGTTTGTATGATCAACACAAGGTAATAGTGCAAGATCCAATAAATTGAAAGCTTGTGTTAGAATGTCTGGTTCAATTTGTCAGTAGGTGGAGCTCATTGCTAGCTAAGAGGTATACTTTGAAGATGCATGGTGATTTGACCAAAAGGTATCTGGACCACTTTTGTTGTACCTTAGTAGATAGTGTTGTGATAAGATCAAACTGAAAGACCATCACAGAACCTGTTATCTTTCTAGTTCCATATTCTGCATCCTTTTCCAGCTAAGAAACAAACTACATGTGATGATAATAAACCCATAATTAGAAGACCAGCTTAACAAAATGGACTTGAAGCAGCATCTTTAAAAAAAATTATGTATGGGACCCTGATCCAGGCTGGGAGCCTGGCAGACAGCAATTGGAAGCCAACATTTTCTGCGATGACATTTTCATTGCAAAAATCCTTCTAAAATTGACACAGTAGTCAATACCGAAACTGGTGATTTGCTGGCAACGTAATATGTAGTTCGGCCCTGACATCGGCTGATGACGATTGCATGTTATAGTGGTGCCTGGTTGGGAGGATAATTTTACTTGTGAGTGGCATTTAAATAGGTTTGGTGATGTATTGTTCCCCAGTGTGCAGTGTGGAAACAGAAAATAAAAACACTCTCTAGACCTGAGTAATTTTGTTTTATAAAATGAAGCATGCTAGTTTATCTCAAGCCACCTAATGGTGCAGCAGGGAAATGACTTGACTAGCAAGCCAGAGGTTGCCGGTTTGAATCCCCGCTGATATGTTTCTATGGGAAACACCTATATCGGGCAGCAGCGATATAGGAAGATGCTGAAAGGCATAATCTCATACTGCGCAGGAGATGGCAGTGCTAACCCCCCTTTCCCCTCTGGCCCCTGTATTTTACCAAAGACAACCACAGGGCTCTGTGGTCACCAGGAGTCAACACCAACTCGATGGCACACTTTACTTTTAGTTTATCCCAGGTTTTCAGTTAAAACAAAAATAAATTAAAAATCAGCCAATGGATTTACAATTAATGGTTCATTAGATGGACTAAGTGAAAAAACAAGTTTGCAAGTTTTTATTTAAATGATAAATTTAGTTTCTCTCCTAAACCTAAATTTGAGTTAACCATGTTTAAATGATAAAGACACTGTGGTTTCATTGTACGCTTGGGATTTTTGTGGGAATTAAGATAACAAACAATGGTTGGGTTTTGAAGTGCTCAAGTTTGCACCAAACTTAGTGCTAAAGTACTCAATATAAACAATATTTTTGCTAGGGCCTTGTGCCATCCTTATGGATGATTTCTGCCTTATATACATAGAGGAAAGAAGGGGGGTTTATTTGATTGCAGATAAAAACCAATTACCTAAAACAAAGTGGAATTTTACATTTTAAGTTGGATTTTTAATTTTAAAGAAAAAGGGGTCCCACTTTTAAAAGGGGGAAATGCATGGTTTAAAAAGATATGGGTTCACGCAGTGAAATATATTAACGGGACCTATTTTAGGGAAGCATAGGCAGCTAGAGAGGAGGGGAATAGATGAAAAATCACCCCTCCCATCCATGCACATGCACAAGTGTTTGCGATGCACAGCTCCTACTCAACATTTCAGACTGTACTTGGAACTGTGGGCTTCCTACTAGATTTGGAGGTTAGCAGTTTTTTGCAGCTGATCAGGCAATGGGGTTCAGCCTGTTCTGGATGAGATAACGGGGGGGGGGGGGGCAGGTGTACAGTATGGGGGAGTTTTACTTCAGTATGGGGGAGTTTTACCCAGTTTTACTTCTGGAGGTAGATGCCATAGCCAGGGGCACTTTTGTTCAGCTTTGGCTTGTGCACCAGCTGAGACTCTGCTGAGAAAGCAGATGTGGCTATTGTCATGCATGTATTGGTCATGAAATGTTTGGTTTATTGCAATGTGCTTTGTGGGGTTGCCCATGGAGAACATTTGAAAAATGCAACTGGTCCCAAATGCTGTGGCAAGACTTCTGATGGGAGCCACTAGGTTGGAAAACACAACACCAATCCTGTATGAATTGCCTAGGCTTTAAGTTTAATTCAAGATGACAGTAGCTGATTTTAAAGCCCTGTATGATTTAGGTCTTCAGTATCTGAAGACCATCTACTCTCATGCGATTCTGCCTGCCCACTAAAAAATTCAGGTGGGATTCTGCTCCATGATCGGTTATTGGTTGAAGCTTGGCCGACATGCATGCAGGTTAGGGCCTTTTCCGTGGCTGTCCCTGGTTTTTGGCATGTCTTTGTGGATTTGGACTGCCTTGTCCTTTCCAGGTAGTCGTTAGAAACTTACCTCTTCTGTCCAGTGTATGCGATGTGATTTTGAAATGTTGCTGCTTGGTCCTGTGTCTGGTATTTTTCTCTTATGGTTGTGCCCACCCCCCACCCCCCCGCGCTTAGGGAATTTCCCCTGAATTGGGGCATTTGGTGGAAAGCATGATATAAAAATAAAATACATAAATGCATAAATAAATTACATCCACTAGGATTCAGTAGATGCTACTAGCCGTATTCAGACTTGGAAGTGGGTCCAGAAGGCCCACCCCAGTGTGTCACTCAACCTCTCACCTCACTGCTCATCGTTATGGTGGCATTTGCAAAGGGAAATGCTGTAACTGTGATGACAGGTGCTTCCATGGCTGGCATCTCTGATTGCCTCAGGCTGCCAGCCATGGAAGTACCAGAATGGTGTTTCCCTGTTCAGACAAATGCGGCCATAACCATGAGTGCCGATTGACACACCTGGGTGAAATTCCAGCACCGCTTTTCGCACTTGTAAACATGTTGGTTAAGGTTTGGTTTTTTAAAAAGTCTGTACAGGGCTATTCTCTCCCCAGTATTGTCAGTAGAGCCTGTATGGGTGATTTTCTATTCCTAGAACCAGTAAGTGCATCTAAGAGGCACCTCTTCTTTCATAAAGACCATTGGTCTTGGGGATCTACTCCTGATTTGGGGCCAGTATGACTGGGTAGGGAAGTTTAAGTCTTTCCCATTCTGTTGGCAAATAGTGTTGTGGGGGTGATTTTGGGGGAAGAACAACTCTGGGGGAAAATGTTAATGCTTCTCTTTTCACACACTGTGTTACTGATCGGAACTAGGGCTCTCACACAACTCTTATAAGAGAGAAAAGGAGCTCTAGGTTTTAAGCATGTCTCTATAAAATGCATTTAGGTTAACATGAGTTTTGGCTCCTATTTTATTCCTTCCAACAACCTGAGTCTAGCAGTGGGGTCCATTCTCAAATTGTTATAGCTCTATCAAGCAACATGTGCCTCAACAATGCATTGAGAAGCACTGTTTCCCCCAGTAACTACCAGTCTTTGCTTCTAGAAGCTTCTGGAGAGTTATAGCCTGATCCTTGTCTGTATGTTCAGAAGTAAGCTGTATTTTGCTCAGTGAGATTTGCTTCCAGTGTGTGTGTAGGATTTCAGCCTTGGCTTTCAAGAAAATGATGCCGCTTGATATCCTTGTATGTGTACAAAGAGCACCAGTCTCTTGTCTTGAAACAGATGTAATTATGCAGCACATGAGGCATGTGACCAAAGATTTTTGATTCTGCTCCTTGGTTGTATAAAGGCTCTATTTAGTTGCAAACCAATATGTTTAGTCTTTATAGCAACAAGTTAGGGTTTATGTTTGAAATCTATGAATTTCAAAATGGGGAACTTGATTTAAATCAGTCTTTTTTTCTTAGTAACTTAAATAACCTTAGCTGTATTTACATGCAATGTTCAATGCACGAACAATCGACATATTGTTTGTATGTTTATTCGATTTATATACCGCCCTTCCAAAAATGGCTAAGGGTGTTTTACATCAAAATAAAAACAATTAAAATAAGTTAACAATTAAAATCAAAATTATAAAAACAGCATAAAACCAAGTAACAGTTTAAATATTTAAACAGTTAAAAAGCCTGAAGAACCAGGCTGTACAACAGTTTAAAAACCCTGGAAGGCCAGGTCAAACAGATAGGTTTCAAAGGTTCTCCTGAAGGTTAATAATGAACTCAGATTATGGATTTCTGCCGGGAGTGCATTCCACAGCCCAGGAGCAGCTACAGAGAAGACCTGCCTTTGAGTCGCCACCAGACGAACTGGTGGTAACTGGAGACGGACCTCCTCAGATGACCTTAATGTGCGGTGGGGATCATGCAGAAGAAGGTGCTCTCTAAGATACATGTAAGATATGTGTATGCATTTCCAGATCTGTACATAGACATAATTTTCAACATTCATAGAGCTGTACAGTCCCTATCTGTACCCTGCATTTGAGAGTGTCTATACCCATGTTCACTGTTCGCTCTAAGGCGTGCGCACATGTGCATGCTCACAAGTTTTCTGATATCCATTCAGTTAATTTTAGATCCCACTCAGGTTGAATTAGGAAGGTCCCACTCTGTTTGAATGTGCGCACACAATGCCTTGATACTGCCACCCAAAAGAAAACGCATTCTGTACAGAGATGAAAAAAAATTAGAGGGACAACTGCCCATGTTAACTTTTAACATGAGTACATGTACAGTTCCCATAAAACATGTATATGTGTACATACATCTGCGCGCGCGCACCCCCCCCCCATAATGTCTGGGTAAGGCTCTTGAGTTAATTCACCGTGGGCCAGTATGTCATTGGGCCATTATCTTTTTAAAGATGAATTATTTGAAATTTGCTTGGCAATATTCCTATGATCTTCATCAGCTGCTGTTCAGACCCATGAATATCGCTGTGCTGCAGCTGCTGCACAAACAAGATCCAGATACTCTAATGATTGCTATCTTGGCAGTCACTCTTCTCTCCTGTCCTGTGGCTTTGTCACTGAACCTTAAATTACTTGTGATGTCTTCAAACTATCTTAGCTGCATTGTGGCACAGAATTAGGAAGGCCCCAAGTGTACTGCCCATAGTCCCTGCCGAGCTTTGTGGCTGGCGTGAAACACACCAGCCAGGATTAGCAGGCTAAGATATGCTTTCAGTTCTGTTAGGTCAAAGTGCTTACATCGGAACATAGGAAGCTGCTGCCTATTGAGGCAGACGGTTGGACCATCTAGAACAGCATTGTCTTCTCTGACTGGCAGTGGTTCTCCAAGACGTCACTCAGTGTTTGGATTCCTCCCTCAAGGTGCATGATGGTCTTCTCTCTCTCTCTCTCTCTCTCCTTGGCTGTCTATTAGGGATATGCACGGAACCAGTTCAGAGGTCCTTTTACAGACCTCCAAACCGATTCGAATGTCCGGCGGTTACACTGGTTTGAAGGTGGGGGGATACCTTTAAGGACCGGGGAGGGTGCTCTTCCCGCCATGCTCCCACCGTGTTTACCCTGCCAGTGCTGTCATTACAATTGGTCCTGCGGGGCGGCATCATACCTCCTTGCCACCCCAGTACGTCATGGACTGGAAGTGGCCTGAAGTGGCCACTGCGCATGTGCACTTTGTGGCGGACGCTTCTAGCCACTTCAGGTCAAGGTATGCTACCGCCCTGCAGGACTGATTTTAATGACAGCGCCAGCAAGGGAAATGTGGTGGGGGGAGGGTAAGAGCACTCTCCCCAGTCCTTAAAGGTATCGCCCCACCTTTGAACTGGCATTCGCCGTTTCTGTGCACACCACTACTGTCTATCTCTCTGTCTCAGCTTGCAGGGGAGGGAGTTGCTTCACTTAGTACCTCCTTCTGCTGGACTAGAGTTCTCTTGGTCTGGCCTCTCACTGGAAGATTCAGAATTCACATCAGTGCTGTGCATTGGGCAATTGATAGACTGGTTTTAGACCACCTTCTGTCATTTCTGCTTGTCAAGTAACCCATTATCTCAGTAGCTTCATTGGCAGGTGAATGAGGTTCAGCAGACCGTTCAGTGCCACACATCCCACCTCTACATTTTCTTGCTCTCTCCACCTGGAACCAAGTTCCAGCCCTCACCCCCATCTCCTTCGGGGCGGTATTCCATTAGGAGAAATGGGAAAAGACCAGAGAAGTACTACAGCTGGTTGGTTCACTCATGCCAGGCTTACTGAAGCTGACGATGTGGTTGCTACTGTTATCCTTTTGGCTTTGTTTCAGTGGCTAAAATCCATGCTTCCGTGAAGTCAGATGCTTCTGAAGGAGTTACCTGTTCCAAACACTAGATCTGACCAATGTTCCCTCTTACAGGGGTTTCCAGATGTTTTTGACTACAACATCCATAATCCCCAAGCAAAGGCTATTGTAGCTGGGGATGCTGGGAATTGTAGTCAACATCTGGGAATCCCTGTTAGAGGGAACACTGGGTCTGACATTGTGGGAGGGACTGGTTTCATTTGCCCTAACTTGGTAGCATAGAACTATTCAGTGCCTCAAACTAGTTTTGAGACTCTGTCATAATCAGAGGAAACAAAACTGAAGTTTTCAAAGAGGAACAGGGTGTTCTCCCTCATCCCAAATGGCTTCATGGGAACAGGATAGACCCCACCCCACCATAGGGAGCCCATTTTTGAGGTAGTTTTCTACCCTGTTACATATTTATATTCATAACCTGAATATAATAAGTAGTGAAGAGCCATGCATATTTGGGAGCACAGTTGTTTGCTTGTTTACACACCTTTACACAGCTAGGGGTGGAAATCTATCCCAAAATCCAGATGAGGGTTAAAAAACCTTTTGCCAACCTTGATTCTGGTGATTGAATATTTCCCGTACCATACTATATTCTGTGGTACTACAGCATAGCTCATCACAGCAGAAGACATGCCAGTGTTCCAAGTGACAAAGTGTTCCAAGTGACAAAGCCTTTGTCAGCTTATGGAACATTCTATTACCTCAGTAACTGGAAGCTAAAGAGTGGAGGCTGAGACAACTGCACTCTTCTTAGCAAAATGGAAGCATTTTAGTGTTAAAAACTACCAGAGAGTTCCTTTGTAATTTCAGAATGGATTTCAATTGCTGCTAATTTGTATTGTAAGAGGGGCCATGGAGAACCTATAAATAAGTGGAGCAAATTACTGTGCCCTTTTGCAGTATTTGTTATATGGTGAGGAATGCCTGTCAACATAGAGGATCTGAGATAACCTGGGTTGTGTTAAGATTTTGGCACTTGCTTTTTAGTATTTTAGACACAGCAGAGGAAACAATCTTGTTACAATAGGGTTAAATATACAGTATATCTGCTGATTCTTAAGTGCCTTAAGAATCTCAACAACATTAGTTTGATATTCCAGATTGCTGATGCACATCTAGATATTATCTAATTTGTCGCCTACTTTATTTAGCATACTGGCCTCCATTATGGAGCGGAAATGCAGGAGATGTTTGGTTTCTCCTGCAACTCACAATAGTGATTTGTGTGCATCATGTATGATGAGTCATCCTTCTTTCACACATCCTTTACATCCATCGGCCACAAAAGTTAAGGTAAGGTGAATATTGAAAGGGCTTGCTACAAGGGAATGATTTGTATTTTGTTACATAATTTAGGATAAATCTTGGCAGTATGTAGCATTTTTCTTACTCTGTTCCCAATGGACGAAATTGTAGTGTATGAATCTGGATTTATATTCATGTTGTATTTCATCTCAAAGGCTTTTGATCTGTTAAGCTGGCTGTCTAGTTGGACTGTCAGAAAAGGCATCCAAGATGCTGAATGTGGTGTTTTGTGAAGCATGAAAGGGCTATTGTCTGTATAGTCAGTGACTTCGTTCAGACATCATGTGGAAGCAGGATTAAACCATGGTTCTGCATGATGTGTTTGAACCTTGGGCTCACACACTCCCTTATCATTGCATGGCAAGGGAGAAAGAATTGTACTTTTGATCCTGGTTTAAAACAAACTAGAATTTGCCAGGATATCCAAACCTGGAAAATTCTGCTTGTTCTAGGTCAAGTCTGAAAGCAAGTTAGGATATTGCCCTTTATGAAACTGGGTAATATCTTTACATGCTTTCAAATGTTGGCTAGAATTTAGCAGTCAACATTTAGCAATCTAAAGGTTGGTTCATGTCCTCTCATCTCAGATATGAATGTGCACCAATTCCAACAGCAGCAGATTGACTAATAAAACTAATCTATGCTTTACTAAGTGGCAGCTCAATATAAGATTGAACTCTAAAGCCTCTTCCAGACATTATGAAAAAGCCCAGCGGGGCAAAGGGGGAGGAAGTTCCATTCTGCTGTGTCCCTCAACCATGCGCCCCTCCGCTCATGGTTATGATGGGACTTGAAGATCCCTCCCACTCTGAAGATCCCTCCCAATCTGAAGATCCCTCCCACTGATGGCTGGCACTTTCTCAATTGCAAGTTGGTCTACCCTTGCAATCATGGATGTGCCTGCCATCATGGGAAGGGCTTTTCCCTCTTCAGACAAGCCCCTTCATACCCATGAGTGGTGAGGTGCGAGGGTGAGTGATGTGGCAGAGTGGAACTTCCTCACCCTTTGCCTTGCTTTGAACATTTGTAGAAATTTTGAGAAGGAAATCAGTTAATGCACCTTTTCTTTATTAGGATATGTTGTTATAATATACCGTATTTAGACACTCCAAGGTTTTGGTATTGTTTTTGGAAAAATGAAAATTCCATATTTTAAAATCTTCTGTGCTTCTATGAGCAAGTAGTGATTTAATAGCCAGTTTAAACAAATTATTGATAAGCTGTGTAAGCTGGTGACAATATAAAATTCTAGGAATTTTATATTGCCGATGGTATAAAATTAGCATATCTTAAAGTATTGCTCATGTAGTCACTAAAAATAGCTGTCATGGACCTGTTGACTGAATATTTATAGTTGTGCTGATTGTCAGGCAGAAATAGCCACTTGGTTTTAATCTATTCAGACTGTGCATATTTTTGTTTCAGCTTATGAATGGCTAAGATTTATCCCTTAATACATTTAATGTAAAAGCTAAACTGGTTAAGAGTATATTTTCTTCCCCATCTCACCAAAAACTGATCAGGGTTAATTCCATCAGGCTTCTGTTTTAGTGAGATAAAGAATTTTCAGTATCTCTCAACATGAGTTTCTGAGCAGAGTGTGGAGCTACTAGACAAGTCATATCTAACCAATATTTTAATAACCTTCTTGCTTATGAACATTGAGGTGCAGAAACATTCACAGGGCACGTGGTAATTTTAGGTAGCTCGGAGGCATAATGTTTGCAATGGCATCTTAACTGAAGGTAGCTTATGTTGAAAATATAGGTTTAAAACTCAGTCTAGTACATATGCTATAGATTTTTCTAGCATTCATATTCTGTAGTATAATGAATCATGAAGTATCTTGAATACTTAATTATATATGTTAGTAGTGCTAAGAAACTTGGCTAAATTGTGTCAATTTTTGTGCCATTTTTTGCTACTAATCTACATATATTTAAATTGCAAGAGGAAAATGTAAACAAAAGCTATTCGTTTATCACTTGTTAGTTAATGCCTGTAGTTTCTTGGTAATGTCAATAAAGTAGTTGATTTGTTAACTTGTGATCAAGATACTTTACTTGTGATCAAGAAAAGAAAAAGTATTGCTAAGTGAACAACATTTTTAAATTTCACAGAAGTAGGCTATTCCACAAGCTAAGCGGAATATATTAATAGATGGAAATTGTTGTCCTCCTATGGAAGTACAGCTGCGCAGTGTTTTTGTGTCAGTCACTGTGTGTGTACATGTATATAATTATAATTATATAAATAAAATTATACTTATGTACATTTATATTAATAGTACTATGACAATAGTACTATGACATTACATCGGCCTTTCTAGTTTCTGCTGGATTTAAAAGAAATTCATGACTGAAGTCAAAATACTATTCTCTGAAGCTTGCCAGTGGTCTGATAGATAACATTAAACATAATTGGCCATATTTTAGAGACCTGTGCCAACTAGCTTTGCATCCCAACATATCCTTTGATTTTTGTTTCTTGTACAGCATCCCTTATGCCATATGGACAATTTCAATTTAGAAACCAGTTTGATACAGCATGGGCATTTAAAAAGCAGTTTGATATGACATGGGAGTCTTCTGTTTAAAGGGAAAGGAAAAAGCTTGGCTTGGTATCAGAAGTTCCCTGAAATATGGCCCAAAAGATCTTGAGAATTACAATTAAGATAGTGAAAAACTGTATCTGCTTTTTAATTTTTTTTAATGGACATAATGATGTGGTTCCAGTTTAGAATTTAATTAGCCTTCATTTCCCTTTCCAAGTAGCCACTGACATGTCTGATGCTGATAGTGCCCATTCACTCTCATCCCTGGAGAATGACTAGAGCATTTCTGTTAAGGCAACGTCAAGGTAGTGTTGGTGGGAGTGACCAAAAGAGACAAGGAGACCGAAGCATAGCCAACCCTTGAGTTTTAAAGTCCTAGGCAAAGTTTGACTTCGGTGCACCCCAAACGAGAAGTGTGGAACCCTGACTTTAACTTGAGCCGCGCAGGCTGCTCAGTCACTAGGATGGCAAACAGTTCAAGATGGGAGAGAAAGTGAAACAACGCAAGGCAAGATTGGCTTTGCTCATATGCTCTCTTTCTCTCGCTCCTCTGCTCTTCCAGTCCCCATCCAGAAAGGAGAGTGAATGGGCAATCTTGGCATCAGACATATCAGTGACTGCTGGGAAAGGGAAAGGAAGGCTTGTAGCATCCCCCAAGAATTGGTAAACTAGACAGCTGCCTTGGTCTGCCTAGTGGACAGGCCAGCCTCTGACAGAAGTGTGCACAGGGAAGGGAAGACATCTCATCTTAATTAGTGCCTTTCTCTAAAAGCCATGAAAGGATCACTTGGTGCTATTTCAAGACCTATTTGTAGGTAGCTCATTTCAACACTATGAGCCTGTTCACACAACCGAAAACTAGGTAGGACAAATGTCCTACCCAGGTTTGGGAGCTGTGCCACGCTCCCAATTTCCGGTTGTGTGGCAGCAAACAACTGGGTAGGAGGAGGGATAAGTGATTGTGTGGGAGTCAGGAACTGGGTAGGCCAGCTTTTCTTCCTACCTTGGTCAAATGCTGGGCAGTGCTGCCCTAACCAGCTCATATCTTCCACACAATCGCTTCTTCCTTCTCCTACCCAGTTGTTTGCTCCCACACAACTGAAAAATGGGAGCACTCAGAACTCCCAAACCTGGGTAGGACACTTGTTTCAGTTGTGTGAACTGCCTCTATGTCTGGTTCTAGCAATGTGCAAATCTACTCTTGGTGTTTATGATTTACTTAATCAACTTTTGTAGTTAAAAGCTTTTGTAGTTAAAAGCATTTGACATTAATTGAGAAATTGTGAACTGGGAAATGTTGCCAAATTAGCTATGACATTTTAAATAAAAAGGTGGACTAATTAACTACAGCACCCCTTGTCTGAGCAATTTTTGTCTTATCAGGGAAACAGATCATTAGGTTAATTGGATATAAAGACTGGGAAGTGAAGTTGAAGTTAAATTTGATGCTGTTGTGTTTACTGTGCTAGTCCTGCAAGCGATCAACTGGTTTAATGTGTTTATAAAAAGTTTGGTTCTTCAGGAGCCATTTTGATACATACAGTAGATGCCAGCCTTATAGGATGATGTTTTTATTGCATTATTACAGTTCTTTGCCATGATTGCTATGATTGTGACAAAGTATTTTGCTGCTAAAAGTTCTTATTTAATTTGCAAGATAAAATTTATTCAATTGGATTTAACTTGTGAATCCTGTTCCTTTTTAGCTTTTTTTAAATTTAAAAAAACACATTTATTTGGCTTTATGCATTTCATTAAATTTGAAGATAGCCTTCCTTAGATCTTGCATAATGTTTCCAATTAATTTATTTCATTATCGCTTGATAGATCATCCATTCTTACTATACTACCTTACATTCTTAAGATACTCCAACTGTTATGACACCTTTGGTATTTTTAAAGGTACCTTAACAAGTTTGCATTAAGGCAAATTTTTAACGTTAACTGTGTACTTCTTATAGTTGTTTAAATTCAGATTTCATGGTTCCTGTGATGTATGACATCAATGTGTCCCAAATGGCATCTGATCTATCTATCTTTTTATTTTTATTTTTTGCAGGTGCTTCTCTTGGTACTCTAGATATTTAAATTACTCTTAAGTATGTAGAGGATTTTGAAAATGTAGAATGAAGGCTGAGACAGCCCAGTGGGATTTGGGGTTTTAGTTCATTGTACAACAGAACCATATGCCATATCACAAACTACTGTTCAAACTCTTTTGAGTTCCCAACAAAGTAAAGTAGCCTGCTTGGGTTAAATATCCAGTGAGTTTCAAGGAAAGCTAAGATAATTTCAAGAGGATTGGTTTTAGAAAGTTGTACATCCCAAACTGGTAGTTATTGCTTTGGAATATGTTTTATATCTGTGTTGTTTTGGCCCTCTTCTCAGCTAGGTGGTGTTAATGAAACTGCTCCGGGGTAATTCGCGAACACCCCTAAACCTATGTTTGGGCTTACGTGGGGAAATTAGCTCAGAAAGGACAGTTTCACATCGATATTAAATTTGCGCAAAGTTGTGGACTCAGGAAATGACTGGACTGAGACAAGATTTAAGTTCCAAAATTAAAAGAAGACATTTATTGTAGGGAGGGGTACGGTGGAAAGAAATGTGTGGTTAAAGCAGTATTACTATCAAAAACACGTTTAACTGCAAGGAGGCATTTTAGCATAAAGTCCTAATTGTGTAAGTTCCCAGGTGGGCAAGAGAAAGAGGCTTCTTAGAGAGGGAGATGGTTGGATTTAAGAGAGGAGAACAGAGATAGAGTTTGGGCCCAGTGAGGGGCAAACAATCATATCACTTAATCTAGACCAGGGCTGCTCAACTTCGGCCCTCCTGCAGATGTTGGCCTACAACTCCCATAACCCCTAGCTATGGGCCATGGTGACTGGGGATTATGGGAGTTGTAGTCCAAAAACAGCTGGAGGGCCTACGTTTAGCAGGCCTAATCTAGACAAAGAGACCTCTGGACTCCTGGAGCAACCGGAGTACCTTGTTCCTCAGGGACTGCTCAGGTCAAGGCGGGTGCAAGAAGGTTGGAGGAATTAGCTGGTAAAGGTGAATCCACGAGGTTGCTTCCTCCATGGAACCAGCTTCCTATATTAGTGAGGAAGACTGGGTAAATCAGGCTGGTCAAAAAAGCTGATCTGAAAAGTGGCTCAGAGTACTGAATACAGCCTTGTGTGTGTTGGACTGTGGACAGTATATCGCCCCAAAAGCTGCTGGTAATTCCAAAGTAGCTGGTGCATAAAGGGCATGAGGATTGCAAGGAGCAGACTGGATGATGTAATTGGGACTTTTTATACCCAAAAACGTATCCTTGGGGCACATTCCAAGTGACCTTTATTGTTGGACAGGTGTTTGGGGTAGAACCGGCAAGGATTCCATTGTGGTTGATCTCTCTTCCTGCCGGTAACAATGTGGAAATTGTATGCCAAGGCTTTTGTCATGAAAACAGAGTGCATTGACCTGAGAAGGGAAATCTGCATGGATGGAAGGCCCAGTAACCCAATCAGTACTTTTAATGGGTGCATTTCTAGTCCTTATCACTGACCAGCCTCTTTGTGACGGGGGAGATTTACCTCTTCAAGCCTTATCTGTATTATTCCTGTTGAGTTAATTGGCACTTTAGCTGGCTTTTTCCTATCCTTTGCAAAAGGAGAGGAGGGGGAGGTGGTTCATTCTGGTGGCAGAGTGGCCTTGGCAGAGAGTTAATCTGCTTTTAGTTAACTTCTGGGGTCTCCTTTTCAGCTCTCCTTTTCAATTTGCTTGTTAGGAGCCAAAGCTAGGGGAGACTGGCCCACTGTCACTAAATGACCTGTCCCTATATGCCATAAACAGAGAACTCACGATACTGTGAGGCTCCTGAGCATATCTAGAGTGAGATCTCCAGGCCTGGAGACAGGGGCATAGCTAGGGGAGAGGGGGCCCGTGTTCATCCCTCTCTTGGGCAGCCCCCCATAGTGAGGGAGACAATGCAGAAAATAGGGAGGGATGGAGCTGGAGGGCCCCCAGGAGCTGGGGGCCCGTGTTCTTTGAACCCTTTCGTTCAATTATAGCTACGCCCCTGCCTGGAGACCAAAACACCAACGAGGGAGTTCCTGGGAGCCAACAGAAAAGCATTGCTAGCAACAGTGGGGAAGAAACACCTTCCCTCTGTTAGCTTCTGTGATTCCTGTATCAACACTAATAGCTAGTGCTACATGGAACAGTTAACAGTGGAAAGTGTTGAATATATTTATAGCTGTATTTTAATGCAGTATAGCAGATGGAAATAGGAAGAAATTGAACATTATATCAACCAGTTTTCTGAGACCAACATATGTTTTCAGGTCTGAGAGTTTGAGAACAGCTTTTTGCTAGAGGTTGGTGGAAGGCAAATGAAATGATTGAGCATAGTACACTGTGGGATTGATAGATGAACAACCAAAACTCAAGAATATTTGGTTAATTACACTGTGGTTCGTGAATGCTATCTACTTCTACTACTACTACTATTATTTACATACTGCTTTTCAACAACAACGTTCTGAAAGTGATTTCCATAGAAATAATGAGATTGCCTGTCCTGAAAGTGTCTAAAAAGAAACACAAATGTAGACACTGGCAACAACCACTGCTGTTGGATTCCGTCCCCCCGGGGAAAGAACCATCTACACCCTGTTGTGACCACTTAGCAGATAAAGTCACTCCATACCAGGGATTCTTAACGTTGGGTCCCCAGACCTTATTGGACTTAAACTCCCATAATCCCCAACCAAAGGCCACTAGGGCTGGGGATTATGGGAGTTGAAGTCCAATAAGAGCTGGGCACCCAGCATTGAGAATCACTGCTCCATACTGACTTGGATGCCAGGGTTTTGGCAGTTGCAGAAGACTTGCCTTGGGCATCACCATCTAGTGTGGATTTGTTTCAGTTAGTACAGTCTGAGGAAGTAGACAAGAGCATGGGCAATGTTTGAGTAGTATCGTGTGCTCTAGACCCTTGCCCTCCATGGCTAATAAAAAGGGAAGAAACAGGGAAGAAACACGAAGGTGTTTGGAAGTTTTTATTTTATTGTTATGAACCTCCTTATCAGGGGCGGAGCCACCATTGGGCCAACGAGTTCAAAGAACCCGGGCTGTGCCCAGTCAGGGGCCATGCCTCGCGGCCCTGACACCGCCCCCGCGTCTGATGTCAGAGGCGGGGGTGCAGGTTTAGCTCCTGAGCGGCGGCTGCGTGTCCCTTCAGGAGTTAAAAGGCTGGCACTGCGTTCGCAGCACAGCCAGGAGCGGTTCTTCCCTGCAGGGAAGAGCCACTCCTGTCTGCACTGCGAAAGCAACGCCAGCCTTAGTTTAGTTCCCGAGCGGGGGCCTTGTGGTCCCTTTGGGAGTTAAACACCAACTCCTGAACGGGAGCCTCAAGGCTCCGTGTGGGAGCCAGACCACGCCCCCTGCATCTGATGTCAGACGTCGGGGTCGGGGGGCCACCGCTGCACACAGGCCACCGGTGATCAGGCTCCACCAGTGCTCCTTATGACTTTTAATGAAAGGTGGGATATAAATTTATATGTAAATTTAACAGTAAAAAGGGCCAGTGGTTCTCCCTTTGCCTAATATAAAGAGAATTACCACTTTGAAAGGCATCTCTTCACCCAGTTCGTAGGGATATCTAGAATGAGGCTGCCAGATCTTGACTTATTAGCTGAATACTACCTCCACCCAAGCTCTTTGAGAGTGTGTGGGTGGGTTGATTGGCTTGACTGAGTCATCTGTATGTTCCCTCTTGTACAAATGTTCCTGATTTGGGGGGATAGCTTAGAAGTATAAATAAGCCTTAACTATTAACTATAACTGCTCTTTCAAGAAATTGAAGGGTGGCGTAGAGTCAGAGTAAAATTTAATACCTGGAGACTTTAGCAGAAAAGAATAGTGTTTCAGTAATTAAGGGTAAATGACATATTTGCAAGGCAATATGATTCAAATTGAAATCCGTTTGCTTTGTTGTAAGTTGACAAATATTAGGAAAAATGATTAAACTGAGGTGTTCAGATTTTAGACCCTTGTTGATTTGGAAAGATATATTTTAAGGCTTGCCATGAATTTAAACTTCGTATTTCATTTCATCATTCTGTCACTTTCCCTTAGTTCTAGGAGAAAGAATGTCTTGAGGTTAATCAGTTGCAGTGGTTATCTGGACAGATTTCTGCAACTGGATCACTAATTAGCAACACTAATGGTTTTTCTTGTACTTGCCATACCAAATAGTAACCAAGGTTTTTGTAAGACATCTATATGGAATGATGAGGGAAAGCTCTGAACTGTTTTGGTTTTAAACTATTGTGAGTGGAGAAAAATGACATTTTCTTTACATAGAAGATATTTTTTACTATATTTTTTTACTGTCAATATCTAACTGCCATATTGTATGTTTTAAATTATTGCTTTAAATTTGATACTCAGTCTGAACTTTGAAAATATGCTGCAGCATACATGGCTTGTCCAGAATTGTAATGAGCCACTGCCTTTGTAGTGGATAGGCTTCTTTTGAGATTATGTTATCTGTTTCTCCCACTACGCTCGCACGAAGCTTATATTGTAAAGGGGAACTTCATTTCTTTCTGTAGACGAAAAGGCTGTCCCTATTTAGTCTACATAGGCATTTCTATTTTCTGCTTCTCTGGAGGGCAACGGAGAGTCCTAAGTAATATCATACAATTCATATTCATTGTGGGTGAAGCAATGGATATGACAAAACAAAATCCCAAATAATTGAAACACAATCTGAGGATTTGATTCCATCCTTGTTCACATTAATTGGGCATAGGAGCAAAGCAAGCCTGTAAATTAGTTACTAAGAGAGGTCATAGCCGTTGTTCTGATTTATATCAGAACAGTTTGCTTACTGACAAGATATAAGAACTCTCATGAATAGATGGTGCTCTGGAGTGATGGTTCAAAGTATCTGATCTTTCTCCAACTGTCTTAAAAATATCTAAGGTTATCCTTGAGAAGATATTGTTTACAAAATACTAGGAGTGCATCTACATATCACTTTAGCATTAAATGGTTTGTGTATAGCTAACATTCAGAATTGTTGTTGACATTTATATTTCACGTTATCTTCACACAAGATGGCATGCATTACATTATCCTGTTTTTCCTCACCAAAGTCCCATAGATTATTTATCTATCATATTTATATATCGCCTGAAGTGTGTATCCCTAGGTGATGTACGTCCATTACTGACCCAGCAGTAAAACCCATCTGAGAAATGTGGTGCAAAGAAAGGGGTTGCTGTGCTGCTCCCCCACCCACCCATGCCTTCACACCTTGACTCTGCCTGCCTCCCCTGCTGAAGTACTCACTCATCTTCGTGCAGTGTGCTGTGCTCGCTGAGGGGCAGCGGCGGGACATGAGCTTTGCCACCCCCACAATTTCAGGCAGGCTGACAAAGCTCAAAACAAAGTGGCAACATAGCCCCCAGGTCTCTGCCTCCATCATCCCAAGAGAGCCCCTCGCTCTCACAGCTCCAGCACGCCCATTGGGCCGCCTCCATGCCGGCGTGGCATCACATGCTACTACTGCTGTTGCTCTGCCTACCGGAAGCAGCATGCAGCAGCACAGGAAGGGGCAGGGTGTGACTGTCAGAATTGGAGTCAGGCGTACCAAGCAGTTGCACTGCGTCCAAGTCAGCGAGAGAGAGCAACTTGCTTGGGGCAGATGCACTGGGGCTGGGTATGTGCTGGGGCTTGGTGGATGGTTTGAGGGATCCCCAGAGACAGTGGGGGCTCTGGGGTCATATACCTTCACCCCTTAGTCTGGGGGGAAGGACACCTCTGCTCCTTCCTAGGTCCATCTGTGATGTTGAGTTTCTTTCCTTCATAGTAGGATTATAGCCGGGGGAGAGCATAATATTGGCTTCCACAGAGACCAGGACTGGTCTGGGAGGAGTGTTGAGGCAGCCCATTCCCCACCTTCCCAGGAGTACTGAAAAGCCTGTGTGCCCTGAGAGGAAGGTAAGAAACGAGATGCCCAGTTCTTGTCCTTGGCTCCTGAAAAAGACCATTAAAGGACTTGCATCGTCCACAATTTACAAAACCTTAAAAAAAATAATTTAGGCTGATGTTCTGTTGTGGCACATAGGTTATATACATATACATATGCATATATGTACGTACGTGTGTGTGTGCGTGCATAAAACTATGCTTTTTGTTACCACTTTTCAGCCTCATTTAAGATTTCTTTACTTCATGAGCTGAGCATCAGTGAGTGGGGGGAGGGGGATTTTAAAATCTTGTCTCTGGGCCCACTCCAACCTTGCTACGCCCTTACTTTGAAAAGTGCCTCTTTGCTGCTGCAGACTGAATTGAAACTTAGTCAGCTTTCTACCACAACTCCAAGATCTTTTTCCTGGATAATCATAGCAATTTATCAGTTCAGCTTCTTTAGAGTATTTATTTCTGGACTAAGAAGCTGTATGTTTTGCCAAGAATGTTCCTTAGTTTTAAAAATGCTGTTTTAAAAAGAAACTAACAGTTGGCTTTCAGGAACACAGTCTTCTCAACACCCCGAATGTGTTTGGTGACTCAGCTCTTGGAGTTTTGGAATGATTGCCACCTGGAAACTTATTGAAAAACTGTGCTGCTTTCTCATAATGTTGGTATAAATTAAGGTGTATACTATTAAAGTTGAATGAAGTACTTGAGTGTTAACAAATGGGAGTTTTTAATTGTGGCACTGGAGTTTGGAATGAGGAAGTGGGGTTCAAACATGAATTCCCCTTGTTTGGAAACTCTAAACCTATTTTGAGCTGAGCTCCAGCCAGAGTTCTGTCTCAGCTCTTAATCGACTCTCCTCCTGCCAGCCCTCATGACTGCTAACCAGCACCCCCCCTTCTGTTTCCTTCCTGTCCTCAAACTTAACCTTGCAATTAAGAGCTGATGGTGGAAGCTTCATCTTTGAAACCTGGACATGCTCACAGAGTATACATAAATGCCAGGGAACACTGGATCCCTGTGCCCCCAGCATAAAGAATTGAACCAGAAGATACTAGAGAGTGCTTCCCATTTTTCCTAGTGGCTATGGACTCTGAGTGAGGATCCAGTCATAAATATAAGATCTACACTTATGCCTCCAGCCCTTCCAGTGGCTTTGCTGTTGTCACCAACCTTCCTTGTCACTGATTTTCTCCCTGTTTCTGCAAGAACAGATATTGGGAATGGGAGGGACCAATGAACAAGGAGGATGGAGAGCTCTCTGGATTATCATGTTCTGATGTTAGAAGCTTGAAGAGAACACTCAGAAAATCCCGAGCTTTCTCTGAAAATTCTCTAAGAGAAGTTGAAAAGGGCAAGCTAGTTACAAACTCAGCCAAGGAGAGTTTCCCCATGGGTACAGTTTTAATATTGAATCCCAGTTAAACTATCAGGAGGTAGAACTTTATCCCGTAAGTACCTTGGCGGTATCGATGGGGAGGAATCCTAAAGAGGCACAAGAGATTGCATAACATCTCATTTGAAGTAATTAAATGTGCAGTACATTTAGTGGGTAGTCACTTTAAGTGGCGCAGCAGGGAAATGCTTGACTAACAAGCAGAAGGTTGCCGGTTTGAATCCCTGCTGCTACTATATCGGGCAGCTGTGATATAGGAAGATGCTGAAAGGCATCATCTCATACTACATGGGAGGAGGCAATAGTAAACTTCTCCTGTATTCTACCAAAGAAAACCACAGGGCTCTGTGAGCACTAGGATCCGAAATCGACTTGATAGCATATGTTACCACTTTGCATTTAGTGGGTGATGTTTCTCTGCTGGTGTCAGGAACTTCTGTCTTTGCTTGGTTAATGGGAAGGGGGAAAGAGTGGGGATTGGGAGGGAGCCAAAATCCTACTCTAGAAACTTGGGACTTCAGCCCATCTGGAATTTACCTTACTCCCTGGTAGAACTGGTTTGGTACCATCTAATTTATATGCCAAAGCATGTAATAAATTCCAGTGATCTCTTCTGATAGGCAAGTGTGCTTCAGGAGGGGCAACCTGTAGTCAAGAACTGGTGTTGGGAGGAAATCCAGACACACGTTTTGTTAGGTAAAGCATGCTTCCCCATTACAACTGACCATTGTGTTTTTTTAGACAGGAGCTTCTATTGTTGCCATGGCAGCTGAGTTCTTTTTCAGGATGAGGAATATGGTGATCCACCTGTGCATTTATTCTGGAACCTGGTTTGACTGCTACTTAGAAATTCTGCCTGGATAGACCCTTTAATTGGGTAGTTAACAACTGATTTCATCCTTAATACAGTTAGTGCCTGTTGAGTCAATTTAAGCTAGTTTCTGATTTTCTCCCCCAGCAAGAATGCCGGGCAGCTGGAGTTGAGGAAATATATGATACATGATGTTGTAGTGATCAGCCTTCCCTCCCTCTAAAGAGTTAACCAGAAGTTAACCCTTGCCTTGACTGACAGGCTGGTGAACTCCAAGGCTTAGCCAATCAGCACACCAAGTGGGTGGGACCTAGAGAACTGTTGCCAGGAAGAAGGGAGTTCTTTGTTAGAGAAGCTAGGCTGGAGGTGCACAGGACGACATGTGGCCATGGAGGTTGGCTGCAGGAGGATAACAGTAAAACCTGGGAAGACAGGATTACAGGAAGCTTGAAGTCTCATCAGGAGTTAGGTGAGTTCAAGGAAAAGGGAAGTTTAGTCTAGGGAAAGGTTTGTTTAGTCAGACTTTACGTTAGGGGTGTTATATTTCTTTGGGGTGTGTGCTCTGCATATTCTGGATACTGTTCTAATATAGTTTACCTGCAACATAATTGAAATAAGAAACACAAGCCTATGTTCAATACACCTTGGTCATTGCAAAAGACATTATAAACATTTAAGCGTGCATTAAGACAATCTATTTTTGTAATCCTACTAAGTATCCTTTACAGTATCTAAAAACTGAGAGAGCCTCAGATGGAAGCAGTCAATAGTAACTGAATAAAACTGGTTTTTGTTTTTGTTCTTTTCTTTTTACAAACCTCTCAGAGTTAGTTTTTAACTCAGGAAAAGGGGCTGCGGCGAAGGGGGATTTTTCTGGTGCAAACACGTCCTCAAATGTTCGGCATCTATCAGTTTTCTCACCATGTGTAGGCTTGCATGTGAAAGATTTTTGTACTTATCCAATAGAAGAATAAAGAGAGTTTCCCCTGGGATTCCATTCCAAGCCCAGGGAGGTTCAAGCTCTGGCGATAAAAGGGATAGTGGTGGCAGCATTCTGAAACTACCAATAATACAGAAATAGTTTTAGGAGAAGCCTAGCCAGGCAGCTCAATAGGGATTTTTCAGCATTTCTTTCCCTCATGTGAGCTTGCTTTGAGACAAAGGCTTTAATTCACTACACATGATAATATATATCTCTGGGGATTGGGGTCACTTTTCCCTCTAAGGCATGTGCATGTGCACGCGCTCACAAGTTTTTGGATGTCCGCTCGGTTCATTTTAGATCCCACTCAGGTTGAATCGAGAAGACCCCACTCTGAATGCAGGTGTGCACACACTGCCTTGATACTGATGCCCAGAACAAAACTCCTTCCGCACAGAGATGAAAAAAAATAGAGGGACCACTGATTGGGGTGTGTGCGGTGGGGTTCCTGAACATTGGGGGAAAGCTTGTGCTTTTTTATCAGGTAATTTGTCAAGAGTTGTTTGGCAGCATGCTGGGAAGTACAAGCTCTTTGCTTTTTGTTAGGTTGCTCTGTTTTCTATAGAACTTTTGTTTTGTACTTTTTCGTTTTATGACTTTCTTCCTTGACGTGATTTATGGTTACCAAGGGACACTGCGAAACAGATGTCTTGTACAGAGTTCTATATGCTCTCTATTTCCTCCCATGATTGCTTCTGAGCAAATGTTAAACTTGCACCTGCTATGTTTGACTTGCATTACACACCACTTGTTTTCCCACACTATTGTATTCTATTGTATGATAAACTGTTGACTAGACTGCTTGGTTTGGATTGTAAAGTTTTTCTCAGATGTTGTGGGTTAGTTGCGTCATTTACTTGTGCCTTTATTAACACATGGAATATGGCCTTTTACTTTCAAGTGTTAGGTCTCTCGATGGCTTTAATGCAAACATGCATAACTCAAATACCTTGTGGGCCAGAACCCACCATGAGGCCAAGGTCTGTTTTCACCACATTAATTATGTAAAAGTAATAAAGCAATTATTAAACATATATAATTTAAGAAAGACAAAGAAACAGACATTTAATGGAAGTATCAGAACATCTGTACAATACAAATGTAAAATTATTGTAAAATTTAATTCATAAAATTTAATTGCATTAACATAAAAACAGTAAAACATATAATTTAATGGCAGTACCATAAAATAAATAAAATAACCTCATTTTTAAAATTTTGTAAATAATAATGTAAAATTTAATTGCAATACTATAAAATCAATATGCAGCTGTATGCAACATACAGATGCACAAGGGAGTGTGAAACATAAAGGACAATGTCTCATGCAGGAGCTTTTCACACAGTGCATGTGAGGAAAATTCCTGCATGTGACATTCTCCTTTATGTTTTTACATGTGATGCACTCCCTTGTGCATTTGTTTGTTGCATGTTGCTGCATGTTAGTGCATGTGTTTCCATTTGCGAAATAGAAAGCTCACCTCTGATAAGCATGATCAGAAATGTTTTAAAAGGCTTTTTGTGTTCAAGCAGTTTTTTCAAGGTGGTGCAAAACGTTGCAGGGGGACAGGCTGAACAGAACTCAGAACCAGGCACCGTCCAGGAAGTCACAGTGAGCTGGCAGCAGTGTAGCCATTGGAGCAAAGGCGAGCTCCTGAGTTTTTCCAAATTCCTGTCCGCCTGCTCCCTGTGGCTGACACCCAAGCAAGCCAAGCCAAGGGATATAAATCTGCAGTGGGAACAAGGTGGGAGAGAAGCTGCCGCTGTTCGGGCAGCTGTGCCAAGCCAAGGCGCAGATGGGGGATTCGTTTGTTGCTAGATTCTGCCCATAACAAAAGAAAATCAGACAGATCAGAGCTGGGGTGGGGAGTTCCTGCTGCAAATGCTGAAACACTACCCCCCCACCTGTGTCCCAGGGAGAGTTTCCTACCTGCTGCCCCCTTGAAGGGGAGAGGGTCCAATTTGGGCTGGATGGGCAAGAGGGGCTTCAGGAGCAAGAGGTTGTGGTGCCTTTGCTTGGCCATGGTAGGGTGTGCGGCGGTGGCAGCAGCAGGAAAGCTGAGCTAATCATGGATCCTGGTGAGTTGCCATCCCCTCTTTCTAAACCCTGCACCTGGAGGCTTTTATAGATTCCAGTGAGCCTCAGGAGGAGGCGAGCAGTGCACTGCCTTGCCAACACTCCTGCTGCTTGCAGGCTCCCAGGCCCTCTGACTCCGTCAGGTCTGGGAGTGGGCTCTGAATGAGGACACGCATGTATCATGGATCTCCTTCAGGGTGCATGCATGCCCTCATTTCCAAAAGGTTCCTAGCCCTGACAGCAGCTGAGGCTCTTGGGAGCTGGAGGAAGGAAAGTAAGTGGGGAGAAAGTGAGCCACATGGACAATTCAGGAGTTAGGCAAGGCAAGTGTCAGTGATGGCCCTGTGGGCCAAGAAAAAAGGCCTCATGGGCCATATATTGTGCAGGCCTGCTTAAATGCTATGAGTGCTCAAATGAAGGTGAGGAATGTTCTGACCTTGCTAGTCCACATTGTAATACCTGGCCTAGCTTGGTCACACATGGTAATAATCTGTTTCATGTGTAATCACTAATCTTATTCTTCCTACACTGACAAAAAAGAGACACAAACATGCTGTACTCAGGGTGGGATCTCCTTGGTGATTAGGAAATTCTCTAACCATGGCAGGAATCCTCCCCAAGTGTAGCATTAGTCCAAATGCTGTACTCATGGTGATGGTGGTGGTGGGGTGATGATGTCGCATGTAGACTTACAAGGGATGGGGGCCATATAGCTCAGTGGTAGAACATCTGTTTTGCATCCAGGAAATTCCCAGGTTCAATCTCTGGCATCTCCAGATAGGTCTGGGAAAGACTGCATAAACTTTGGAGAGCCACTGCCAGTCAGTGTAGACAATACTGAGCTACAGTAGATGGACCAGTGGTCTGACTTGTTGTAAGGCAACTTTCTGTGTTCTTATGCAAGGTTTGTAACTGTGTATATTATGCACATGGTTACTGAATGCCTGAATAGGACTGCTGTTTTTCATTTCAGCAGCAGCTTTTCCTGAGCTCTGTGTTACATGGAGATCTTGTAACTTGTCTTCCTTTGACAATTTCCCTGCTTACTATTGTTGACAATATTGAAGTGGTTGAATTTAATAGCTTTTTAGGAAGTATCTAAGAACTTCAGGCAAAATTCTGAGAAGAGCTAGGTATGTTGTAAGGAGACAATTGTCATGGATTTGCAAAGGTGTCTTTGGAACTAAAGTGTTAATGTAGAATTAAGGCATTACTTGATATTTGTAGGAAAACTCACCAGGATGCACACATCATTTCTTGAACCTTTCCCGCTCAGTGGTATGAGAAGCAGCCATTTGGCTGCTAATCTCCATGACTCACTTTTCTGAAGAAGACCCTTTATCTTGTCATTACCTGAGTTGCATGAAATGAACTGATCATCTCAAATCCTTGCAGGCCTAGAAGCAAAATTAGGCACTGTATCTATGGTAATACAGTTAGCAGGTTTTTTTTTTAAAGTAGCCATTTAATCCGTTGATATAAAATCGACCTGCCAGTGGACTCAGAGCAGCCTGTTTTATTATCGGGACAGATTGTAATCTAAAATTGATATGTTGTCTTGTGTAGACATGGGACTGGTAAAAGGAGTCAAACATTTTATTTGTGAGTGTCTTTAATACAGATGGAAGAGATATTAGTTACAAGATCACATACCGTTAACTCTTGTCTCAAGATGACTACAGAAGTTAAATTTACACCTGTTCTTTGTTACTGCTGCTGGTTTTTTGTATGCTATAACATCAGAGTTCTATAGCGGAACCTTTTTAATACATCTGATGAGGACTATTTCAGCCTTTCAGGTAAACTTCTGAATAGTACACCATGGAGAATTAGGAATGGGGAGAATGCCCCTTGTTTGGCACACAATCAGTTTGGTTTCTGCAAACATTCCCTTCCGATACTGACAAAAGCTTGAAGGCTTTTGTGAATACTCCAAAAGAATGCTAACAAAAATACAATTGTTTCCCACCTGCAAAGTAAGCTGATGGGGGAAGGAAAAAAAACTTTGTTTTTTGCAAGGGTAGGAGTGCTGGTGAGGTGGGAGCCCATTTTCTCACTCATCAGGCAGTCTGTGACCTCCCTGCTCAGCTGCTGAAATGGAAATGATGCATCTGAGCATGCTTAGAAATGTTATTCCCTGCTGGAATCATGGACATTGATTTTTTCTTATTACACATGAAAGGCCATATTTACACTTTAATGTATCAAGAAGAAGAGATATAGAGTGTATATTGAAGTTTCTTTGGCCAAGACACAGGATATACATCTAAGAAATATTAATAACGTATACTGTAAAATACTCAAAGCATGTATAAAAGATTCTTGTAGTCATAACAGCATTCTTAGCTGTTGTTATTCAGATGCTTTCAGTTCCACAGAGGAGTTCTTAATAAATCGGTTTGTCTTCCACTTGTCTTGCTTCTTCTGTTGATAGCTATTGCAACTCATTTTGGTTCTGTACTTGCCTTAGGACACTTGCAGTGAGATACAAAAAGGGCAAAATTAGTTATGCTTAGGAACTAATAATGCCCACATATATGTTTTATTCACTGAAGTCCTGATCCAGAGAAGTGTGCTAACAGGACCTTTATTTCATACTGTACCATCTTGCTTGCAAGATGTAGTTGTTCCCTTCCCTGTGTATCTATTTATTTGTTTTATAACCTGGCTTTCTCCAAATTTTAAAGTGTTTTTAACATGTTTTAATCTTATTTTTATTTTATGGGTTTTAAACTGTGGTGTTGTTTAATTGTTCTATGGTATTTTATATTTTAATTGTTGATTGATTATAACTGTCTTTGTTTTATTTGTAAACTGCCCTGAGCCAATTTTGTACAGCGGTATAAAAATTGAATATCAATCAATCAATCAATCAATCAATCAAGGTTCCATTGTGAGTTGCAAAACTAAATGTCCAAAAAGCCAATAATAACAATAAAATACAGTAAGATAGCACAAAATCTAACAACTCAAGATTCATTCTGCTCCATAGGTCTGTTGAACTATAAATATTTTTAAAGGTCTCTTAAAGCTGTCCAGTGTTTGAGCAGAGAGAGCTTTCTCTTCTGAGGTATTCCACAGATGTGGTGCCATCACTCAAGGTGCTCTGCTCTTGAAGTTACAAACCTGCTACTGATGGTGGACAAAAACTGAGCAAAGTCTCCTTGGCAGATATAAAGGGACAAGGGGGTCCATATGCTAAATGACTCTAAAATCTTTGCTTGTCATCAATGCCTTATGGTAATTTTTAAAAAGACACTGGTTTTTAAAAAGACTGCGCTGCTATGGGGCTCTAAAACACGCAGCCAAACTGCTGAACAAGAGGGCAGTACTGGGACTGCTGTCTCTTGTGCAGTCTCACATTGAGACTTCTGTTTCTTCCAAGAGGCAGTTCTGGTACTGACTCTTGTGCAGAAGAGTGGCTGTGTGCTTTATAACAGGCAAGTCGGGCACCACCTGCATTTTGCTGTGGGGTATGTATGCTGTTCTGGTTAGCGACTGTGTATGTCTTGAAGGACTAGTAACCAGTAAACCTTGATAGTTCAGACCTGTTGCCTAGTTGTCAATTTTTATTTCTTTTGAACAGTTATTAAAGTTTGGGGCTAAACCAGGAGTTAGTGCAAGCAAGTTGGCAATTTCATTTGAGATACTCAACTTTGATAATTATTTTTACCTAATACATTTGATGGTCTGCCTGGAGAGTGGGAGGCTGTTGGTTCGGGTCCCCACTGGTTTCCCAGAGTGTGGGAGGCTCCTATATTGGGCAGCAGTAATAAAGGAGGGTGCTCAAAGGCGTCATCTTGTACTGCATGGGAGAAGGCAATGGTAAACCAGTCCTGTATTCTACCAAGCAAAACATATGGCTCTGTAGTCGCCAGGAGTCAACACTGACTCAACAGCACAACCCAACCTAACCCAATGCATTTGATAAAGCAAAACCCCCATGTAGCACTGAGTAATTAATCATTCATTCATTCATTCATTCAGTTTCTATACCGCCCTTCCAAAAATGCTCATGACCCAGAGAAATAATAAATGAAAATAAGATGGCTCCCTGTCCCCAAAGGGCTCACAATCTAAAAAGAAACATAAAATAGACACCAGCAACAGTCACTGGAGGTACTGTGCTGGGGGTGAATTGGACCAGTTAATCTCCTCCTGCTAAATAGAGAGAATCACCAAGTTAAAAGGTGCCCCTTTTACAAAGGATCATTATTTTAATTTTCATTGTCTTCCCTCCCACCCTTATTCTCTAGGATAAGAAAGATAAAGTTTCCAGATTTGATAACCTTCGGCACTCTATTGCTGGAATGATTAGGTCTCCAAAGTCAATGCTGGGCTCTTCATCGGTAAGTGCACAATCCATATTGCATTCTTACTCTTCTTTTTGTTTTTTTAAGGACCAAACTAGGTATTTCAACTAACTCTGAGTTTGTTAAATACAGGAGGGCCTTGTTATCCACATATTCGTGTATCTGCGGTTGGGTAAAAGACACCTTGACCATGGAAAAAAGGAAAGGAAAAAAACACATTGATCCCTCAAATCTGTGGGTCAGAGTGGCCAGAAATGATGGTGGAGGTCATTTCTGGCCACCATATTGTGTTTAGGAACCTCAAAATGGTTCTGCCAAAAAAAAAAAAAGGAAGAAAAGAAAAAGCTGGCGATTTTGGTCTGATTTTCAGCTGATTTAGGAGCATTCCAGCACAACTTGGGAGAGCAGCAAAGCATGGAAGGGAGCTCCCCCCACCCACCCAATTTGGCCAATTTCCGGTAATTTTTGATTATTTCCCCGACTACTGGGAACCTAAGGCCCGCAATCCCAAAGCCCCACAATCCCCCCAGTGACTCAATATTCGTGGTTACCGTATCGACTGTTGCAGCTGGGAATGGAACAACCACAATATTGAGGTCCTCCATTCATCTATAAAATGAGTGGAAAACATGTGTTAATACCCAAAGAAGTGTGCAGGGAAGGAGACTGAAACCCTCTCCTACCCTGATGCTTTAAGCATTTCTCTCTCTGCCTGGATCACTTGTTTGAAAAAGACTTCAAAGCAGTGGAGTGTGGTGATTTAACGTGGGGGAGGGATAACTTTCATTCTCCTTACCCCTACATCCCTTTTGTAATGTTTACCTTTGCCCTAAGACAAATAGTTTTCTTGTACTATAATCATTCATAATTTCCTGGTAGCTGTTGCAGGATTATTAATATTTGGCTTTTTAATATAATCATTGGTTGCATTTCTCTCCCACTCTTCCTCCAATGAGCTTTGGTTGGCTTACAACATTCTCTCCCTTTTTTATCCTCACAGCAAGTCTGGGAGGTAAGAGGCTGAGAGTTAATGACTGGCCCAAGGGTCACCCTGTGGCAGAATGGGGATTTGAAAACTGGTCTCCTTAGTTCCCCTCAGGAGTGGCCTTAGAGAGCCTTGACAGGGTGTGGGGCCTGGGTCAAATCAGCCAGTGTGAGGCCCCTTTCCAGTTAATTTTAATGGCAACAAATGCTTGTCCTGCCCTAAGGACAGCCCTGCCCTTCTAACCACTGCATCAAATTGGTTTGATTAACCTAGATCAGGAGTTCTTGCCCAGGGTCTATGGACCTCCCGAGGGTCCAAGGGATAGGTCTGCGTGGTCCATGGAAAAATCTTTGCTGCACTGAATTGACTTTCAGTAAGCCAGAATATTTACAGGAGGCTTATAAAAATATATTATATAATAGTGTGGGGGGCAGCGGCCGCATGTTCCATAGTAGTACTTGAGGACCTGGGGGAGGGGAGGCATGTACAAAAATGTTATGAATCCTGACCTAGATAGTTTTCTGCCCCAGCACAGCTATATTGAAGATAAAGATACAGACAGATGATGAAGCCCAAGAAGTGGTTAACATGCTGTACAGTGAAACACTGGCATTCCTGAATTGCTGGAGCTGCTGTGCACATAACAGGCAGCTCTGGTGGTGTTGCACAAGAGTGTGCTTGCTCAACTACCTAAAATGCATGAACAGATGTGTAAATAATGAAAGTAGTGCTGGCCAAGTGCATACGTTCTGTTTTAGGTAGCAGTGCAAGTGTACTCTTGATGAATACCTTCAGGGCTGCCTAGTGAGCCCCAGTGGGTCAGGAATGCTAGTGTTTCACTGCACAGCATGTTGGCCAGTGTTCATATCAGAACCTATAAGAATAGAATGGCTGTGCCCAACATCCTGAAGATATTTTACATGTGATCGAATGCTGAGGTGGCCAAATCAATTTCTGCTTTTTTCACTCATATACTGGCACTAAGAGGTTGAAAGTTTTAAAAGGTAACTTTTAGAATTTATTTCCCATTTTGGGTTTTGGAGTTTAAGTGCTCTTAGATAATTAATTCTATTTTTTCATCATGGCTTTCAAATGAGCGAGCTATCCTATAGTTACCATCAGCATTTCTTTATCTGTCTAGTCAGTGTTGAATCTACCTGATGGTGACCAGTCGTGCTAGAGGACATACCAGAGTACAAGTTGAGTACTTGTGTGCAATATTTGAATAGGCTTAATCAAGAATATTGTTGTGTAGGTGGAGCTCTTCTGTTGTTCATCTTGGATCATATATGTTTGAAGCCATACATAATTAGCATTAAATGTGGCTCTTCTTCAGGCAATTATTTACCTTAATTGGAAGGAAAACTATGGTTTGAAACACAGAAAAACAGGTAGTATAAGAAGAGAACTTTTGCTTCTGTACAGGAGAATCTCTATTGGTTGGCGCTTCTAAAGTTTTTATTCTGTAGAACAATGAGAGCTCTTCAGCTTAAATATATATAACTGGCAAGAGAATAATGGACCAGTTTGGATAATACCGTATTTTATGGACTATAAGACGCTACGGACTGTAAGACTCACCTTAATTTTAATCCAGTTTTTCAGAGTTTTAACATATTAAACTGTTAATTCCTCTTTCAATTGCTCCTACTCCACTCCTTGTTTTCTCTTCAACCTCGCTTCTGACCCTATTAAAAAAACAAAACTCTTTCGTTTTCGAGCTTTCCTTCTCCTCTCGCCTCCATCTCCCCTCCAAGTCCTCCCACCGCGCCCCGCTTTGTCCTTTCCCTCTTTCTGCCATGGAGCAGAGCAGAGTGCCTTGTTTGCAGGGCCTTAGGCCCAGAACGGAGAAAGCGAGGGCGCAAACGGCGAAAGCGGACCGCTCCGCTGTGAGCGCGGCCGCCGCCAAGCATGCCTCAGCCGCGCTAAAGACCACTGCGTCCCCCCCGGGCGAAGGGCCATCCACGGCAATGCTCCTCACTGCGGGAGTGAGCGCCTCGAAGAAGGGCCGCGGCGGTGCGTGCGGGCGCGCACAGCGATGGCCGCCATTTTGACTCGGCCTTTGAGGCCGACGCAGACCAGGCAAGGGCCCGGTGGCAGCGCAGGAGGGCCCAGGTGCTGGAAACTTTTGCGGCGGCACGATCCTCGGAGGCCACCAGCTCATCGGGGGAGGAGGAGGAGTCCACGGCCCAAGCGGCGGAGGGTAAGCTGGAGCGGCAGTCCCCAGGCAGCACAGGGTTAATAGAGGGTCGCCCCCAACCCCCTCCTTTAGCATTGGTACAGGCTTTGCCGGGGGATAGCCCCCCCCCTCGAACCTGTTGGGCAGGCTTACAAGTATAAGACGCAGTTACGAATATAAGACGCACCTGAATTTTGGCGGATATTTTTTGAGGGGAAAAGTGCGTCTTATAGTCCATAAAATACGTACTCCCTCCTTGGTCACAGGCACATGTGATTAAGAGTGTGCACATCTCAATGTATTTCCCAGACATCTTTATGTCTTTTCAGCATGTTTCTGGGGAGGAAGAAAAGAGGTTAACTTAGTATTTGGGTCACATGTAGAGTGGAAGCTCAGATGAACTGCTCCCCCATACACATAAAGAGCACACTGGAAGGATGTCAGAGAACGTAGGAAAAGTGATGGGATGGGCACACTCATGGCACATCACGTCCCCTTTTTTAATTATGTGAGCTGGTTTAGATTTTATTTTTGTAGTTTGTTCACCAGTCATTTTGTAACTGGGTTGAAATTTATAAAGGGTTAGTTCAGACAGTATGTCCAAACCAGCTTCCATCCACATATAATTAGGGATGTGTACTAGCGTGGGCCCCTTGCTTACATGCCTTCCTCCTTGTCCTAATTGTGTGTGGGGTGGGTGTGGGTGAGAGGGGAGCATTGTTATAAATTCTGCATGCTTTAACATGTCCTGTTGATCCTTCTGGTTCACCTTTCGTCTTCCGCCTTCTCCTAAATGCATGTAGAGAGTGATTCAGCTGTACTGCCTGTTCACACATGATACAGTTACTGCATGCAATATTCAATGTATTGTGATCATTTGTGCGAGGGCAGATCGGATGTAGTATTTAGATCATGTTTGAGGAGATGGTTCATGGTTAGAAGAAATGGGAAGGTGCACCAGGAGTAGTAGTGAATTGTGCTAGTTTATGTTCTTAGTCACATGGTGGGTAGGCCAGCTTGGACATATCGTCCAAATGGGCCATGGGATGACTATGAAGCTTTTTAGTTCTCTTTGAATAAAAATAGACAAAGCAAGGTGCTGTTTTTCTAGGTTAACAAGTATTTTATATTGGAATTGATAAACTGCAAACAAACTGAAATAAAATCCTTGCTTTACATAAGCAGACCAAATAGACTGAGACAGCTGAGTAATCAAACAGCAAGGAGAAGTCAAATCAGTATATTTTGGATTTGTTTTATACACTGATTAGAGTGCTATAAGGGTAGAAATTTCTGCAAGATAATTTGATTTTGTATCTTTTCCTTCATTTTATATAAAGATGGAAGGAGAAAAATATCTTCAAAGCAGCTTTTAATATTTTTCTCTCTTTCTGAACATAATTTAGCCTATTCTGCTATTTTCCAGCATTTGTAATGCTGACTATGAAAAATACTAAGTAGCCTGAAGAACCCTTATGGTCCATATTTAGGATTCTGAGTTTAGTGAATCCTGAGACTATAGTAAAGGAAAGTTGTGCCATCGACTCAGTGTCAACTCATTGTGAGCACAGAGCCATGTGGTTTTCTTTGGTAGAATATAGGAGGAGTTTACCATTGCCATCTCCTGTGCAGTATGAGATGACGCCTTTCAGCATCTTCCTATATCGCTGCTGCCTGATAATAGGTGTTTCCCATAGTCTGTGAAACATACCAGGGGGATTCGAGCCAGCAATCTCTTGCTGCCTAGGCAAGTTACTTCCCCGCTGCGCCGTTAGATGGCTTGAGGCTTTAGTACTTGCTAATGAATAAGATTTACAACTATTTGCATTTTAGAAATGGTTTGTGGGTTAAGAAGTAGAAAGAAAGAAAAAGTGCTAACTAGTGGTACACTCCTAAGATATTTTATGTAATGAACTTGAGGTTTTCCTTTAAGACTTAGTATTTAGCTGATTATCTTATCGGTAAGGATTTGATTTGATTTTGATCTGATCATTTTAAGAATTTAGATAATTAGCTTCTCACATTATGATCTTTTTTGTTGTTTTGTTTTGAAGATTATGGAGAAAAGGAGGGAAGGCAACTGTATGGCAACAGTAGGAGGGACAAGCTCTAAGGTGCACTAGAAATGTATTACTTATTAGGCCCAAGAGATAGCTCCCCCCTCAAGCCCCCCTCCCCCAACACTGTGGTTTGGATCCAAAGAAGAATGAACAAAAAGAGAAAACGACTTAGTGCTGTTCCTTGCTAGTAAAAGGCTTCAGGCAACGCAGAGCCTCAGTGTATCAGAGGTTGCATTAAAGTACGAGAAACATGTTGAATAAGGAAGATTTAGATCGGAAAACATGTTATTTTGTTTTTACTGAATTTGGGGTCCTGTTAACATCTACGGGTCAGATTATTTGTCCATCCAGCTCAGTTTTGTTTGACTGACAGTGGCTCTCCAGGCTTTCAGGCAGGGGTCTTTCCTAGCCCTACCTGGAGATGCCAGGAATTAAACCTGGGATTTTCTGCCTACAAAGCATTTGCTCTGCGACTGAGCAACAGGCCCTCCCCTCATAAAATCTTTTGCTTAAGTTGGAAACAATTTTTCCATGGGGCAAAAACAGTTTTCTGCTAGTGGAACAGTGTCTTTGGATCCAAACCTGTGTTTCTAATTTATATAGCAGAGTTATTTGTAGTGTATGGTACAGCTTGCTGGTTTGAATTTTGCTTAGCCTTTCATTTATCTTATGGACACTGTGTTGTCCTATAATGTATTTGTTTTAAATATTTATATTCTTATATTTATATTCTGTCATATATTTATATGACATATATTTGTATTTATATTCTGTCAAGAGATGAGTCTTACATGAGGCAAGGTGAAGTGATAGCCTAAAATTTATTTCTTTATTATTTCTCTGTGTAAACTGCCCTGAGCCATTTTTGGAAGGGTGGTATAGAAATTGAACAACAGCAACAACATTAAACTATAACATTATAAAAACTCATCTCATAATGAAACATTATAACATTATAAAAACTCATCTCATAATGAAAGACCCAGAAAAAGGAGCAGTTCCGAGTAATTATAGACCGATAACCTGCCTGCCAACCATGTTCAAATTATGAACTGGAATAATAGTAGATGAAGTAATGCAACACTTATTAACTAACAAACAGCTGCCAGTTGAACAGAAAGGAAATTGCCCAAACACCAGAGGCACAAAAGACCAGCTGCTGATTGACAAAATGATTTTAGAAAATTGCAAGAGAAGAAAAACCAATCTAAGTGTTGCATGGATTGACTACAAGAAAGCCTTCGATTCATTGCCTCACACATGGATACTAATATGTTTAGAAACAACTGGTGTCAGCAAAAACATTCAGATAATTATTTAAAAAGCAATGAGCATTTGGAGTACACAGTTAACAATCAATGGCGAGACACTTGGACAGGTTAGCATTAGAAGAAGCATTTTCCAAGGGGACTCACTATCCCCTCTGTTGTTTGTAATCACCATGACTCCACTTTCACAAATACTAAACAAAACAGACCTTGGATACCAAACATCTAGTCAAATCAACCATCTGCTGTAAATGGACGATCTGAAGTTGTATGGAAAGTCCCAGTCAGAAATCGAATCACTGCTAAACACTGTCCATATATTCAGTAGTGATATAACAGTGGAGTTTGGACTAGACAAGTGTGCTGCATTAATAAAGAACAGAGGAAAAATAACAAAAACAGAAGGAATAGAACTGCCCAATGGAATCAACATCAAAAATTTGGAAGAGAAAGAAACTTACAAATACTTGGGCATTCTCAAGGCTGATAACATTGCACACACTGAAGTTAAAAGAAAAATTGGAAGTGAATACTACAGGAGAATTAGAAAAATCCTCAAGTCCAAACTCAATGGCAGGAACACCATACACACTATAAACACCTGGGCTATACTGTACCTGTTATCAGATACACTGCAGGAATAATAGACTGGACCCAGGCAGAGCTAGAGACGCTAGATCGTAAGACCAGAAAAATCATGACCATCAATCATGCTCTGAACTCCCGCAGTGATGTAGATAGGCTATACCACCCTTGCAGCTCAGGTGGAAGAGCAATGCTGCAAGTCCATCAAACAGTAGAGGAGGAGAAAAGAGGCCTTGAAGGACAGTGAAGAAGATGCACTTAAAAATAACGAGAAACTATTCAACACCAATGAAAGAAAGCAGGCCTACAAGAAAGAACAAGTCAAGAACTGAGCAGAAAAATGGAAAAATAAGCCACTGCATGGTCAATCCCATCATATTTTTGCATCTTGCACAATATAAGTGGAAAATCAGACAGAACCAAGACTTGGCAATGGCTTAAGAATGGCAACTTGAAGAAAGAAACAGAGGGTTTAATACTGGCTGCACAAGAACAGGCACTAAGAACAAATGCAATAAGAGCAAAAGTAGAAAAGTCAACAACAAACAGCAAGTGCCGCCTTTGTAAAGAAGCAGATGAAACAGTGGACCACCTAATCAGCTGTTGTAAAAAGATCGCACAGACTGACTACAAACAAAGGCATGACAAGGTAGCAGGGATGATACACTGGAACATCTGCAAAAAATACAAGCTACCTGTAGCCAAAAATTGGTGGGACCATAAAATTGAAAAAGTTGAAGAAAATGAAGATGTAAAAATATTATGGGACTTCCGACTACAAACAGACAAACATCTGCCACACAATACACCAGATATAACTGTAGTCGAGAAGAAAGAAAAACAAGTTAAAATAATCGACATAGCAATACCAGGGGATAGCAGAATAGAAGAAAAAGAAATAGAAAAAAATCACCAAATACAAAGATCTACAAATTGAAATTGAAAGGCTGTGGCAGAAAAAGACCCAAATAATCCCAGTGGTAATTGGTGCCCTGGGTGCAGTTCCAAAAGACCTTGAAGAGCACCTCAACACCATAGGGGCCACAGAAATCACCATCAGCCAGTTTCAAAAAGCAGCTTTACTGGGAACAGCCTATATTCTGGAACGATATCTATAACAATTGACAATAAAATTCAGCCATCCCAGGTCCTTGGGAAGGACTTGATGTCTGGATAAAACAAACCAGTCAATAACACCTGTCTGACTGTGTAAACAAGAAATAACAACAACAACAACTGCCTCCCCCTGCTGAGCCCAGTCATCCAAGCAACTCTTTGCTAAGCCATTCCTCTCTTCCTGACTACTTCCTCCTCCTCCTCCTCCTCCTTATCCTCCTCCTCCTCTTCCCCTTTACTGCCTCCTCCCTTGTTTGTTATTGGCCTGATAATGAAAAGAGAGGAACAGTGGAAGAGGAAATGAGGAAGGGGCATCAGAGCATCTGTAGAGCATCTATAGTACTCTATTGTTGTTGTTTACTATATTTTTATACTGCATCTCAAGAAACACACTTTCAAAGTTGTTGACATAGAAAAGGAATAAGATGGTTCTCTAAAACCATCCCCAGAGCACCCATAATCTAAAAACAAGCACTATGTAGACACCAGCAACAGTCACTGGAAAAGTCCTTGGCTGGGGTTGGATAGGGACAGTTATTTCCCCCGCCCCACTAAAAATAAGATATTCACCACTTTAAAGGGTGTCTACCTGACAGTACTCTAATGCCCTTTCCTCTTCTGCTTCTTGCCGCTTATTATCAGTTCAGTGGCAAATGAGGAAGGAGGTTGTTCAGGGCGAGTACTGCTGCTTCAAAGGTGGTGATGGCAGAGGGTACTGTGTGCATTTGCAGGAATATGCAGAAACTCAGGAAGCAGCCACTATCACTTGAAAAAAGAGGAGGCAGCATTTAGTGCTCTGCCTCAGGCACAAAGAGATCTTGGGCCATGACTAACTCTGTCTATCAACATGGTTCTCAAAGTGTCTTCCATAATAATTAAAACAATATGTTACAGATAAAACTATGAAATAAAAACAGAGCAATAAAAATGAATACTAGCACTGTGCTTTGGCATGTCTGAAGCCGAATAATTTGCACTACCCCTTTGAAACTGGATGGGGGCACCACTCTACACACAGTGTTCTCTGCACCATACTGTGCACTTTATAAGAAGCAGAACCCCAGACTGCCTCAGCAATGGCTGGAGTGGTGCACAGGTTGTGGCAGGAGGTGTACGCGGAGAGTGATGGGAGTGGTAGTCCATTCAGTGCTTTCCCCATAGAACTCTTTGGTGAAAAGACTACTGCTATGCGTACACACCTCCTGTCACAACCCATGTGTACCCAGACATTGCTGGGGCAGTATAGGGCTTTACTTCCTGTAAAGGAGTCCCCCTGCACCAAAAGTGTGCAGTACTATGTGGAGATGACTGTATAGGGATCAGCTCCCTCTGGGTGGTTCTAAAGGTGTGGGGCAGGTTATTCCGCTCCGGACACACACAAAGCCAACCCTGATAAATAATAATAGAGTCCTATAGAGTTGGAAGGGACCTTTGCAACTTTCTAGTTCAAGTTCTACCTGATTGAAAACTGAATCACGGTTAAAATAAGCAGCCAATGAAGCTAGAGAGTGCTTAGAGCTGTCTGGGCAAACAAAAAATTCTCACCTCACGCTTAAAAACAGGGACAACCCTTCCACGAGGCAAGGTGAGGCAGTCATCTCATGCTCGGTGTGGGGAGAGTGCAGGGGGCAGAAAGTGTTGCACCCCATTACCACAGATGCCACTCCACTGGCCACTGCTGCCATCTTTCTAAGGACTTAGCAACTGGCGCAAGTGATCTTTCAGATACCCTGTGGTCTCAGACTTTTTAGGGTTTAGGGCAAAATCATTAAATTTTCAGTCGCTTATCATCTTTGCTTTTTAAGTACTTAGAATTTTGATGCCATGAGTTATTTTATTCAGAACATTTGGATATAAAGAATTAACAGCACTGTTGTGATCACTGAACACTTAAGTACCAATAGACAAATTATCTTATTCAGAAAGAAAGAGTATTTTAAACTGCACTAGTAAAATTTTGTTGTTGTTGTGTGGGTTTTTTTGCTTTTTTTTTGGTATTTGTATGTGTTAAACCAGTTTCTGTTTCATGGATCTTTTCTCAATTTTTTATTAATGCGTAACTCTGCTGTTTTCTTTTAAAGTAAATATTTAAGAAAAGGAACTTGCCCAGTTTGATAACTGGTTGGTTATATTCCCTTTAGTTCACTACATAACTAATGTACAGTTTTGAGAGAGGCTCTAAAATAGTTGTTCTCAATTGTACTTTAAATGAAAATTTAATTAACAGAAAACTCTATTTACTAATTTTCACTTTTTCGTATATTTTTCCTAAGTTCTTTGATGTAATATCGACCAGCGAAAAACCACTATCAGAGCAAGATTGGTATCATGGTGCAATCCCGAGAATAGAAGCTCAAGAGCTGTTAAACCATCAAGGAGACTTCTTGGTGCGAGAGAGTCATGGGAAGCCTGGTGAATATGTCCTTTCTGTGTTTTCAGATGGACAACGGAGGCACTTCATCATACAGTATGCTCATGCTGATGTATGTTTAAGATTGTACTGAATTTTTTAAATTAAATAATTATTGTTAAATTATTGGGTATGCCAGTTAGTTAGAGATAGCTGTGCTGTATATAGCATTCCTGATTTTTACTAATCATGTGGGCAATAATTATAAATATGTATTTGTGTTGCAAAAAGAACTACAAGTATCATCTTGGGATTTATTAATAAAACCATTATGTGCAGAATGTGGGAACTGATAGTACTGCTCTAAAGGTTTCTGGGTAGCCTTCAGATGTATTATGTTCATGTTTTCAATACCAAATTTTAAGATGGATACAGTGAAATTGGAAGAGAGCCAGAGAGCTGGTAGTCTTCAGAATGCATAACATACAAAGAAAGACTGAAATTACTAGGTGTGTAAAGTTGAGAATATTGAAGTGGGTGTCTCATATTTAAGATCGTTAGCCAATATGTTGTGTAAGGCATTGTCAATGTTTCTGACCCTCTGGGGCTGCTGTGCATGTGGAAGGCAGCTTTGGTGGTATAGGGCAAGAGCACCCGCTTGAAACAGCATCTGCACAGCATTACTTCCATTGTTTCCAAGCTGCTTCCACATATGCAGCAGCCCTGGCAGGTTGGAAACAGTAGTGTTACCTTGTGCAACATGTTCTACACTTATTTCTACTCAAAGCCTGAGTAGTAAAAGGAACGGAAGGCATTTCCCCCCTTTTCAGTAGTTATGGGTAAAGTGGGAATTCTGATCTCCATTACTGAATGTGACATGGGGTGGTATTTTCTTTAAAGTGCCAAACTAAATGTGAAAGTAAGAGGGCCATTACTGCAGGGGCATAGCAATGCTGGTGGTTGCCTGTGTCCAAGCCTTTTGGCAAGTCACCACAGTGCCACTCGCAAAGATCTCCACTAGCCTCAGCTCATCTGCTGTTGCCTTGCAGAGACTGGCCACCTGCCTGGCCTCTGCCCCCTGCCAAATATTGCTGCTGCTACCGCCACAGACCACCCATTCACTTGGCCTTTGTGGCTTCTGTTAAAAGCTGCTTTCACCAGCTGCGATGCAATTATATCACCAACTGGTGCCTGTTATCCCTGGAATAACAGGTGCTGGGTGGTAGCATCATTATACTGTGCCGTGGCCGGCGTCAGTGATGTTTAACGGGGCCGTGAAGGCCATGTAGGTGGCTGGTGTGCAGTGGCAGCAGTAATAAATAGTGGGGTGGGCGAAGGAAGCAAATGGTGATACCTCACAACAGGGCCCCTGGTGGCCTGGCAGCCCGTGTTCATAAAACACGGGTGAACACTGGTAGATACACCCCTGCATTATTGAATCTGCTGCTGTTTTTTGAAAATGTTGAGCAGCTCTTTGTGTGTGTGTGTTCGCGCACACATGCACGCACACACCCCTCTGTTGCTCAGATTATATTTGCCTTGTGGAACAAAACATAGAACTAGCATATAGTTGTGTTGTCCACAGGGCCAATAGCAGCTTAAGGGGATTTTCTTTGGGACAGTTGCAGGGGGAAGGGTTAAATCTCTTCACCACCAACACTGTAGTCCCAGTCCCTCAGTGTCTGCTGTTCAGTTGTGTAAGAACAGTGGAGGATCTTATCACAGTTTGCTTTTTGTCACAAATAGTTACAACCTTTGTTAAGCAATATACAAAAGCACAGCAAGGAAACACTCCCTCTTGGAAGAATGAATGACCAGTTGAGTTTGGCCAGCTCAGTTTGAATCTGGACCTTCAAACTGACCCCGCCTGGTCAGCTTGCGTGCCAGCTCGGGGGTTATACTTGTAAAGGGGATATAGATAGATAGATAGATAGGCTTGAGAAACTTCTTGAAAGTACTTTTATGCTAAATTTCATTAGCTGGAGGTCTACAATATTTATTCTATTTATCAAAAAATTTTACCGCCCCAAACTTCCCCCTCTGGATGGTTTACAACAACATAAAACAAGTTAAAGCACAGAAAATAAAAACCTTAAAACAACTGAAAGATTTTGGAACAGTTACCCATGCGCCACAGAACAGGAGTGATTTTTTTTTAACCTATGATCAGCAATAATCTCAGAGATTACATCCGTGAAAGAATTTGACTGAGCTGCAGTTCAAAATGTTAGTACTGTATAACGTTTCAACAGAAAAAGGTAATATTTCTTGGTGAGAACTATTGTTAAAGGCATGTTTTCTGTATAATGATACACTTGCCCTGTTTGAGACCTTCTCTACATTTTTCTTTTATAATTTATATTATGTACATAAAAAGGGACTTCTGAAAATAGTTATGAGACACATCCCTCAAGTTTTGATTTAGATTTTGGTGGCAAGAGAAGCCTTCACGTTTTCTTTGATCTTTTAGTTCCCCATGACTCACCACTATGTGTTTCCAAGGATCACTGAACTATTAAATATCTCACTAGTCCTTTTACCCAACTGCTCTGCTTAATAAAAAGATTAAAGGCAAAGCTGTCCTCTTTGATTATATTTCCAATTTGCTAAACACCACATGTGGACATTATCCAATGACATCTTGTTAGAGCAGCACGATATTAGAAGAGATATATTCCATAGATGTTTCAAAGGAGAAATTTGGTTTAAAAGAACAAATAATTGAAATGTATTCTCTGGGAAAGAAAAACTATAGTCGCCCCACTCCTTTGGGCAATATCCATATTAAGTCAGTTATGACTAAGTCCCATGAAATTAATATGAGTTTAGTTAGTTATGAGTAATTTGTCTGGATACTGCCCTTTTCTTATTCTTCTGTATCAGGGCTTAGGAACACAGGACCTTACTCAACTTTGAATAATACAGGTGGCCCTCATTAACCATGGTGATTCTGTTCCTGCCAATTTCTGTGGATAATGAGGCAATGGGAATTGTGGGGTTAGGTTCCTGGAGGTGGGAAAAGGGCATAAATAATAGAAATAAAGTGCTTTACTGCGCTCTGCAGGTGTTCAGCAATGCCCTCCAAAACCCCTAATTCAGATGATTTTCAGCAGAAAATTGCAGGATTATTTTTAAAGCAAAAGAGCCACAAAACGGCTCTGTTTAGCAAAATGGTGGTCAGAAATGAACTTGGAGGTTATTTCCAGCCACCTTGAAACTATGGATAGGTGAATTCCTAATATTTTGTTGAAGCGTGTATATCGAAGTCGAATCTCCATTGCCTGACCATGGATATGTGAAACTGTGGTGTTGTTACCACGTGTGACATGGGCCATCTGTAGTGTTTTCCTTCCAGAAGTGTGTTACTCCAAAGCCCTGGTTCAGCTGTAACAGGAAACTATGATTTCCTGCTGCGTGAATGAGCCCCAGAATATTTCTGGCATATGTGCTCCCCCATTTCTCCTCTCTCATGCAAGAAGAGGAAAGGGAAACTTTTCAAAAAAAATTGTTTTGAAATTAGCTACAGCTCTGTATTGGGTCTTGGACTGTGATTTGCTTCACATCACAGTTAGGAAAAAACAGACAAAGGTCAAATTGTGGTTCCTGATTCTTGTTTGTTCCTTAATGGTAGTTGAAGTAAGCTGCAGTTCCTGTATTTACAAAGAATGTGAAACTTTGGTTAACTTCAAAACTAAAGTAAAGTATTTCCCTCTCCTCAATCCCTGCCTAAAAGAGGCCAAAGTTATGGCTTTCCAGGGGTAGGGCGCATAGTGGCAAACTATGTTTTCCCGTACCAGGCCAATACATACGGTAGTTTTTAATTATCACTGAACAATAGTCATGCCTTCTGTTGTTTATTTCTAAGGGCCAGTTCAGATTAATGCCACCCAGCACATGAGATAAGGTCAGTGGCATACTGAGATTGCGCCTGCCCTGACATCAGAGGAGGATGTCCTGACGCGTTCTTGGATGTCCCTAAATTGTGTGAGGGGGATGTTTATCTGAATTGCCCTTCTGAATTTGCTACAGAGCTCTTGTTTAAACAGGGTTCTGGAGCATGAGTAGCAGGGTGATTCAGATGAATGCCCCTCCCTGCAATTAAGAGGTTTCCCAACAGCATGTCAGGACATCCTCCCGTGATGTAAGAGCAGTCACACTCTCAGTACAACTCTGCTCTGATTACACGCTGTGGCTGGCATTAACCTGAACTGGCCCTATGTCTTGTTATTCAGGTGTTAAGAACCTAAAGAAGTTAAACTTTCTACTTATCCCTTTCTCTTACGTATGCCCCTATTAAATTGATATTGCATTGTAATTATTGGCTGATGTTTTAAGAAAATCATCTTATTTCATGTAGCCTTAGATTATCAACTGCTACCTATACCAGAAAAAGTCCTTCATGTAATAATACAACTTTCAGTCACTGTAATTGTTTTTCTCAAAATGGAGTAAAAATGTAGAAATAATTGTTATTCACTGAGAAAATTACATTATATATTATTTGTTCTGACACCAAAATAAGTGAGATTTAGTTTATCCCCATATTTCAATGTATTATTGTAATTCAGAAGTTGCAAATAATATAACTTCATGGTGTTTGGAGGTGGTTTAAAAGACCAACCACCATAAGAATAAAATGAAAGTCAGACCATTTCACTTATCTATGGTAATAGATTGCATTTTTAAAAACTGTTGTGTTTCCTCTTCAATTTTTCCCTTATAGAATCAGTATCGATTTGAAGGAACAGGGTTTTCAACAATTCCTCAGCTAATAGAACATCATTACACAACAAAACAAGTAATTACCAAGAAATCGGGTGTTGTTCTGCTGAATCCTGTTATGAAGGTATATGTTGCGAAATTCTTTCCTAATTGGTTTGCTGGTCAATGACCGAATAAACTTATAACTAAAATCTTTCCTAATTGGTTGGACAGATCACTGTAACATCTTACATTTTCTGTTCACTATTTGAATATTTTTTAAAAATTTTAATACTAAATTGTATTGCCATTTCAGAGTCAGTGTCTTGAAAACTCAAACAATGTTTTCACTATTTTCTGCAGTCAGGAAAGTGGGTATGTGGGGTTGGGGAGTTATTTTTATATTTGTTGATCTCCATCTGCCTTGCTTCTCTTTCCAGGGAAGCCCAAGGCTGATCATGATCCTTTATCCCCCGCCCCCAATTGACAGGTGCCAAATATTGAGCAATAAATAGGCTTGTATATTAATTGTTATAGGAAAATATATTGTTGATCTATCTAATTTTTGAAATCTATAGATACTTAAAAATATTTTTATGAGGCCAAATTATGTGAAAGATGGCTGAATGTAAGAGTTCTAAAAGCACTCTTAAAACCCTGTATTTTCTGCCACCTTTAATTTATTCATTCATTCATTTACTTACTTGTCATATTTGTAGACCGCCTGATATATTGTTTATTTGTTTGTTATTTCTCTTTGTAAACCGCCCTGAGCCATTTTTGGAAGGGCGGTATAGAAATTGAAATAATAATAATAATAATAATAAATAATCAAAAAGCAGCTTTACTGGGAACAGCCTATATTTTGCGACGATATCTATAATAACCAACAATATTGAAGATAAAATTCAGCCACCCCAGGTCCTTGGGAAGGACTCGATGTCTGGATTGACAAACCAGTCAATAACACCTGTCTGACTGTGTAAACAAGAAATAATAATAATAATAATAATATGACTCTTTAGGCAGTATACATTGTTTGAAAATAAAGCAACAATAAAAACCGAATAAAAACCAAACAGTTTTAAAACGTTTGTAGTTAAAAGCCTGTGAAAACAGGTGTGTCTTAAGGGTCTTTTTAAAGGCAGCCAGAGATGAAGAAGCTCTTGTTTTGACAGGGAATACATTCCAAAGCTCTGGGGCAGCCATAGAGGATAATTCCTTTATGAATTGTGTTCAGTCTTACAGCCCCAGTAAGAATAATCAGGGAGCTAGTGTTCACGTTGTTATGGGGCATCAAATATATCTTCTGGCATTTATAATTTTAGAAGTAGCTTGCTGCCTTTGACGCATAGTACACGGAGGGTTTATTTTATTTTACCCACCACACAATCTACATTTGATCTCTCGTTTGAAACTCATACGAAATCTTGACAGGAATCTTCTCCATTCATCCACTTAGAGCAATAAAGCAATTTATGACATTTTAATCTTTTTATGCAAAATTACATCCCTATAATAACCCATTTAGTAAGTGGAAGTGAAATATGAAAGATCATCGGACATTATGCTATGTAACAAACAAATGGAATCATAAGCATTTAGCTTATTAACTAAAGAAGTGTTCACCTTCTCCTTCTTTACCCTTCAAGGAAACAATTTTAATTATGCCACAAAGAACTATTCCACATTGTGTTATATGTAAACCAAATATGCATGCTAAGAATTTTTTAAAATCTGAAAAATAATATAATTTAAAGGGCTAAGGACATTAAAAATGTGTGCATATATTGTTTTTTAAAGGAAAATAATCTCCTGTGTATATATAATTTTTGGAGGTAATGGCTCTTGTTAGTATGCTAACATCTTCATACTGGAGTATAGATATACCCATGGATTTAAATAATGAAAGGTCTGTTGCAAGCATTTCTATGTCTTTATTCTTAAGAACTGCTTGGACTTTACAAGGTTAAGTGTATTGAAATTTGCCTGCTTATGTTTTGCAGGCTACTATTACTACACTTTAGTACATTTCTAAATGTCTTTTAATTTTTTGGTTTCTTTATTTTTGATATGCACACAATCAAGGCTCCTAAAATCAGTTGTATGGAACACCTGATCCTTATTCAGACATTATACTGTAAATGTGTACATGTGTTTGTACAGTTGTACTTGTTTTTGTGTGAATGATTGTTCATGCATAGGATAGGACCTGTGCATGCTTGTGAGATAGAGGACCAATTCAAACATTGCTCCTTCCTGTTCACACATGCTGCCAGGCTGTATTGTTTGAACCAGCCCAGAGTTTATTTGTGAACCTGCAAACAGCATCTCTAATTAAGCTGACACAACTGGTTACAGAGTTGATGTTGGAGTTGCCCAGGCTTTTGGTGTTGGGATAACTTCAGTGCTCACTTTGGAGATAGCTTGTCTGGTGCAGCTCAGGAGTTCATAGTGGCTGTGACAGCTATGGGCCTATCCCAACGGGTTGTAGGGCCAACACATACAGCTGGTAACACCCCCGATTTCATTTTTTGCTCAGATCAGGGTGGTGTTGCATGGGTGGGGACTTGTAGAGTGTCTCCATTGTCATGGACAGTCCACCATCTAGCTAAAGTTGGTTTCATGGCCACAACCCACCAATGCAGGGGTGCAGGACCTATTAGGCTAGTCCGCCTGAGAAGGCTGTTGGATCCCATAGAATTCCAAGAGGACTGGAAATTTTTTGAGCTGGTTCTGCCAGTTATTCTGTTGATGTCCTGGTTGAGACCTGGAATAGGGAACTTACAGGGCAGTAGACACAATTGCCCCTAAGTGTTCTCTCCATTCCTTACCGAAATTGGCCCCATGGTATACAGAACAGCTACTGTAGCTGAAGCTGCAATTGAGAAGACTGGAGCACAAGTGGAGGAGAACTTGACTTGAACCTGACAAGATATGACATAAAGCCCATTTAAAGGCTTATACTGTGGCAATATGTGCAACATGGAAGCAATTATATTCTGCATGTATTGCATCCGCAAGTTAAAGTCCATTGGAGTTCAGAATTGTGAAGGGATCCCCTTCTCTCTGAACTTGAGTTTGGAGTCTTCATCATCTTTCTGTGATGTCCTTGATAACTTTGTTGCAGATAAAATCTCTTGGATTCAGGCGAACTTGGACTCTACCATAATAAATGGTAGGGGTGTCCTGTAACTCCTCTTTCTTAATTAGAATAGATTGTTTTCAATTTGTGATTCCTGAGGCTATGGACAAGCTTTTCAGAGGTGTTGGGCCTACCACCTGTCCTTTGGATCCATGCCCAATATGGCTTATACATCTAGTAGGGAGGCTGTTAGAGATGCCTCACTGAGGGAGTGCATTATGCCTCCATGTTTGAAAGAGGCAATTGTGAGAGGAGGCAGATGGTGATGAGGAGGCAAAAGTGTGCATTGCAGATTTTACTTAAGAAGCCTGCCCTAGAGCCCTCAGTGATGGATAATTATAGGTTGGTCTCCAGTCGGTTGGGCAAGGTGATTGAGAGGGTGGTGGCTGAGGATACTGATTATTTAGACCCATTTCAACTGGCTTTAGAGCAGGCTATGGGGTTGAGACAGCCTTGGTCGGCCTGATGAATGGTCTATACCAATTAATCGACAAAGGGAGTGTGATTCTGTTGGTTCTTTTAAATCTTTCTGCCACTTTCGATACCATCAACCATGGTATCCTTCTGAATGGGCTGAGGGTTTGGGAATAGGGGGTTATGCTTTGCAATGGTTCCATTCCTATCTCTCAGGCAGATTTCAGATGGTGTCACTGTGAAACAAGAGCTGTTGTATGGTGTCGCTCAGGGCTCCATCTGATCCCCCATGCTTTTTAACATCTGCATGAAACCGCTGGGTGAGATCATCAGGATTTGGAGCATGGTGTTATCAACTGCCTAAAGCCTTTGGAGTAAGGCGGTATGATAGATAGATAGATAGATAGATAGATAGATAGATAGATAGATAGATAGATAAGCAATATGTTGATGACACCCAAATCTATTTATTTATGACATCATCATCAGGAAATGGCATAGCTCCCCTAAATGCCTCCAGGCAGTAATGGGATGGATGAGGGGTAATAGATTGAAGCTGAATCCAAACAAGATGGAGATATTAATCGTGAGGGGTAATAATTTGAGGAATTCCTGTTCTGGATGGGGTTGTCCTTCCCCTAAAGGAACAGGTACGTTGCTTCGGAGTGCTTTTGGACCCAGGCCTCACCCTGTGTCTCAGGTGGAGGCTATAGCCAGGAGTGCTTTCTATCAACTTTGGTTCCTTAAAGATAATGATCTCAAAGCTGTGATGCGCACACTGGTAACCTCTTGACTTGACTACTGCAATGCTTTCTACATGGAGCTGCCTTTGTATGTTGTTCAGAAACTTATTTTTGTTCAAAATGCATCAGCCAGATTGGTTTCTTGGAGAGACCATATTATGCCTGTTTTAAAACAGCTGCACTGGTTGCTGATATGTTCCCGGGGGAAATGCAAAGTTCTGGTAATTACCTTTAAATCCTTAAACGGCTTAGGACCATTTAGTCCTAAAATGGGTTACCTGGGAGAGCGCCTTCTTCAGTATGATTCCCACCACACTTTAAGGTCATCAGGAGAGGTCCGTTTCTGGCTGTTGCCAGCTCTCCTGGTGGTGATTCGGTATCAGGCCTTCTCTGTAGCTGCACCTGGAATGTATTCCCTATGTATATTAGAGGCTTAAGAGTTTTAGCAGCCTTTAAATGAGGCCTAAACAATATCTTTTTAGCCTAGACTTTAGTGAGTACTGAAATGATTTTAAACTGATTTTAATTTTGTTTTAATGAGTTACTTATTTGTTTGTAAATTGCCTAGAGCCATCTGGCGGTATATAAATCTAATAAAAAACAAATAACTAGGCAGAAGGGACTTGGAAGTTGCTGCCTGTGACCTCTTTGATCTCCAGTTTTACTTACAAGAATTGCTCCCTCTCTGATTTTTTTACTGTCATTAATTGGCTGAGTACACACCAACTTAGACTTTTCAGTCGCAGCCAGTGATGGCTACAGTAGATGTGCCCTCAAGACTGAATTTCTCTTTATTATTTATTTAGTTAACGTATCGGTATAGCACCCACAACTGAAGTCTCTAGGCGGTTTACAACAATAAAACAAACCAGGAAATTATAATACCTAAACTACCAAATAGCTAAAAGGTTTGGCTGAAGAGATGTGTCTCTATCTATCTATCTATCTATCTATCTATCTATCTATCTATCTATCTATCTAAAATATTTCTATACTGCCCAAAACGTAGGTCTCTGGATGGTTTACAATTAAAATCATTTAAAACATTAAAAACATTTAAAACCCAGTATTAACTTTTTAAAAACTATAAATCTAATTAAAAGCCTGGGTGAATAAATGTGTCTTCAGTGACTTTTTAAAAGTTGCCAGAGATGGGGAGGCTCTTATTTCAGCAGACCGTGCATTCAAAAGTCCAGGGGCAGCAACAGAGAAGGCCCATTCCCAAGTAGCTGCCAAACAAGTTGTTGGCAACTGCAGACAAACCTCTCCAGATGATCTTAACAGGCGGTGGGGCTTATGGCGAAGAAGACGTTCTCTTAAATACCCAGAACCTAAGCTGTTTAGGGCTTTATAGGTAATAACCAGCACCTTGTATTTTGCCTGGAAACGTATCCGCAGCCAGTGTATTTCTTTCAACACAGGAGTGATATGGTCTCTCCTAGATGACCCAGAGACCAACCTGGCAGCCGCATTCTGAACCAACTGCAGTTTCCAGACTACATACAAAGGCAGCCCCACATAGAGCGCATTGCAGTAATCCAGCCTAGAGGTTACCAGCATGGTGTCATGGCTCAGACTTCTGACTCAGACGCCTGCTAGTGAAGGCTCAGAGGCACAGCAACAGGATTTGGTAGGGAGACCAGACTCTGGAGCTGAGGATTCACAACAGCTGCCAGACGTGATTTCTGATGGGGAGGAGCCTGGGATTTCACCTGTCTTGAGAAGACGTCTCAAGAGGCAAGCTCAGTGGGAGTCACGCAGGCGCAGAAGATAACAAGAGAGGAAGCAGAAGTGCTGACTCAGGGAAGCCTGATTGGCTGCTGGTTCTCTTGAACCATATATATTTAGCAGTCTGTCAATTGCTCAGATGCTGTTAGCAACGTCGCTGACCGCAGTCCATGTGCTATCCTGAATTCCTAACTTTTCCGAATTCAGTTTGCCCTTGTTTATGATTTCCTGCTTTGTTCCGATAATTCCTTGTTTCTGGTGTCCTTCGCTCTTTTCATTCTTTGCTCTGTGTTTTCTTTTTAGTTATTACTCAGTTATTGTTAGAGGGGGGTACCTAGTTCAGTTCAGGGGGACTTAATTCATTTACTATTTTCTTTGTGAGCCTTTTGTTTTCTTTCGCGTAGCTTCGCTGTTACTTTCTGTTAATTCACAGGGGGAGTGCTAAAGGGGGTTGTAAATCCTCTTGGGTGAGCCGAGCTAACAGATTTACGACACATATGTACCACCATTTTGAGGTCATTCTGAGGTTCTTTAGCTGTTCCCTAAAAGCGGACAGGGATGGAGCAGCTCTAATCTCATCAGGTAGTGCATTCCAAAGCTCTGGTGCAACTACAGAGAAGGCTCTCTTTTTGACGAGCCTTCGGCACCCTCAGACAAACCTCCCCTGAAGATCTTAATAGGCAGTGGGGTTCATAAAGAACCACACTGTTTGTCGTGTTTGAGGTAACTCCATCCTGAAAGGTCAGCAAACTTCCATCATTAAAATATGAACAGTTTTTCTCGAGAAAGTGGGGTCCTATATCTGGGACCACAGTTCCATCCCAGAATGATATATAATGGCCATGCCAGACAGTATACTGCCCTGCAGTCCTCCTTTCCTGATGTGAAGGGCAAGATGACAGCCGGGGGCATAGCTAGGGGAGAGGGGGCCCATGTTTGCACCTCTCCTCAGCATCCCCTCGAAATGAAGGAGATAATGAAGAAAATAGGGAGGGGTGGAGCTTGGGGGCCCAGGTTCTTGAACCCTTCTGCTCAATTATAGTTACACCCCTGATGGCATCCCATCTCTCTCAACAGGCCATATCAAATAGTTTAGGAGGTCAAAGGGGCTGTTTGTGTGCTACAGTATCCCTAAGCTTGCACAGAAATTCTCATAGGGTTCTGTAGAGACAATTTGCCTGTATTATCTGCTCTGCCTCTTCAAGCCCATTCCACGAGAGCGCGAGCATCTTTAGTAGCAGTGAAGGAAGCAACAACTGTACAGTACTGGAAGTGAGTAAAACAGCAAGTTGATCTCCAACTTGTTTATTTTATTAATTGTTTATGTGTTGGATGTTCATTGCAGCCTCAGTGCTTATGTTAGAGTTATAGTTCTCCAAAATCTTGTTCAGAAGCACGAGCCCTCAATATCTACCTTGCAAGCAGAACTTCCAAATGTTGAGTTGCAACTCTGTAATAGAGGATAGATTTGTGTACATGTGACTATTGTTAAACCAGTGATATTTCACACAAGTACTTTCTGACAGCTGTCTCTAAGGCAGTCAGGAGTAAACTGGGTGGGAAGGTGCTTGCTCTGCTGTCTGGCACATGCACAACATGGGCTTGTCTGCCAGGAGAGCAAGTACACAAACATCTGCCTATTTTAGAGACGTGTCCCACATTTAGGCCTGTGCATGCAACCACACAAATGTGTGTCACTTTTTAATGTCACACATAAGGTGGAGGCTGTAGTTATTGGTAAGAAATTTACATTTTGTTTGTAAACGGCATGGGAGGGGGAGTGTCTGTGTGTCTGTATGTGTGTGTGCGAATATATATATTATATTATACTAGCCAACCCCACACAGAGCATCTGTGCGCTGGCTGTTCCCCCCTCCCTCTTCCTCGTGCCCCGGTCTTTCCTCTCTTCCCCTTCCCCCAGCCTGCGCTCTCCAGCCCTCCTCCCCTCCCGTTCCTCCCTCCCAGCCTGCTGCCCGCCGCTGCCTTTCTCTCCCCCCGCCCACTGCCCACTGCCGCCTTTCCCCTTGCTCGCTGCCACCTTTCCTCCTTTCTCCACCCGCCAGCCGGCCAGCAGCCACTGCCGGCACTTTCTTCCACCTCTCCTCCTCAGTCCTCACTTCGGAACTCTAGCAGCCTGTTGAGACTTCTGCTGCCAAATCCTGGGCACACATGTCCCACTCACCCCCTCTGGTGCCAGGCCAGGGCCAGTCCTTCCCACTGCCTCCCACCTCCCAGTCCAAGCTGCAGCCCCTCCTCACAACCAGCGCCCAGCCAATCAAGCGCCTCCATCGGCCAAACAGAGCTCAGCCAATCAGGCGCCTCCATCGGCCAAACAGAGCACAGCCAATCAGGTGCCTCCCTCGCTGGCACGCATTGCCTCCGCTTTTTAGCCTGCTTGTGTTTTCCTTGCTGGCTGTTGCCACCTCCTCCTTCCTCCAGTCTCTGGTGTCGGGCAGCCAAGCGTTCAGCCGGCTCCTTCCTGCATGGCCCTCTCTCTAGAGAGCATCTTCCAAAGCAGTCAGCCGTTTCTGTGTCTCTGCCCAGCCAGGCTCCTTCGCTTTCTCTCCCCTTAGCTTAGGAACATAGGAAACTGCCATATACTGAGTCAGACTATTGGTCTATCTAGCTCAGTATTGTCTTCACAGACTGGCAGCGGCTTCTCCAAGGCTGTAGGCAGGAATCTTTCTCAGCCCTATCTTGGAGAAGCCAGGGAGGGAACTTGAAACCTTCTGCTCTTCCCAGAGCGGCTTCATCCCCTGAGGGGAATATCTTGCAGTGCTCACACATCAAGTTTCCCATTCATATGCAACCAGGGCAGACCCTGCTCAGCTATGGGGACAAGTCATGCTTGCTACCACAAGACCAGCTCTCCTCTCCTCCCTTCTGCTCCAGTCCGTTCAGTTCTCCTCTCCACTTGCCCGCTTTCCTTCCTTTCCTTTCCTCCCCAAGCGGCCACTTCCCTATGCAGCCAACTGCTACCTGGCCAATCCTGCACCTCCACGGCTCAGCCAATCCGCTGGGTTGCCGGGACGCATCCCCACAGAAGCACATCTACGAGAATTATTATATTATATTATATTATATTATATTATATTATATTATATTATATTATATTATATTATATTATATTATATTATATTATATTATATTTAGAGAGAATGACATACATGCAATGAAACAAACTGAAGAATTAACTTGTAGGTGCACTGTATTTGAAAATTCAGTATTGATATTCTTGCTTTGGAACTGGCATTAGAGCCCTGAGCCTCGTAATCTGGATTGAACAATAGCTTTCCAATTGTGCTTTTACAAAGAATTGTGCACTATTACACCCTATGTTCTTTTAATATGGAATATAGAATAATGTTGCGGAAACAATAGAGCCAGGCAAGTAAAGTGTTTGCTTTTGATTTGCACTTGAAATTGCCTTATTTTTAACCTGACAAAGACACTGTTGTAATACCTTTGTTAATAGCCCGCTGTTATGTTCCCGTTGAATGTACAATAGACCTGAACATTTTGATAGTTTGATTTGGCAACTTAAAATAAAATAGAATATATTGAGACATATTATCACTATAGTTTCAAGAGACATTTCCAGAATCTCAGAAAGGTTATCAAATAAATGTCTTGCCTATGAAATAAAAGGTGTTGCATTCATCAGTACGTTATTTTTTTTAACAAGTTGTTCGAGTAAGAACTAATCAGCCTACTTTCCTTTCATTGTCTCTACACCTGGACTAAATTTGGTTCAAATTGAGGTCCACAAGTTAGATCTCTTGCACTTCAAATGTTGATACATCCACCATTTTGGATCGGGGTGGATGACATCACGGACTATGTATGCCATTGAGGTGTCCCTGTGCGTCCCTACAGCTGTACCAAATTTGTGTCCCTACAACTGTACCCGATTTGTTTCATATTGATCCAGGCATTGTGAAGTTGATGGGCGTGGTGGGATGCATGGACACACACACAGAATGCCGGGTGATCTCATAAGCCTCCTGGAAAGTAGGCTAAAAAAGGGATCTTTGGAGCAAAGGACTTGTTCAGATACTATTTTGTCCTAGGATTGTAGCCTGGAGTTAGTTTGGGAGTGACTGTCATGTTGTCATGTTTCCCTATCAGTGATAGATGCTAAACAGTGGAGTGAGAGATAGACTTAATGTAGATTTGCTGAGCCATTAATTTCCCAGCCCTCAATTGCAATTTGCAAACACAATGGCCAGAAAATGAAGATTTTGTCTCTTTCACCTTTTTAAAGAATGGTAACAAGGGAGGGTGGGGCTTATATGCTGTATTTGGTGAGTTGATGCCCATCACTTGCCTGCAGGTGTTGTATACATCCCCATTTAACCACCACCAATTTTATGTTAAAATTGGCATTGTGAAGCTTTGGGGCAGGATATCCAAAATCATGTCAATTGCCATGCTGTGGCTCACAAATGTAATGTCTTATGCGATGAAAAGGCTCGAAATCTTGGTTGCAGTCCAAACGCTTGGGCAGTGAACTCCACTTATGCAGCATGACTTCTGGATTTCTTTCCCCCTCAACAGCAGCTCTACATGCTACTTGCATTTTAAAAGTGGTGTCTGATTCTGCAGCATAGATTCTCTGGTGTTACCTGGGGTGGATGGGGGTGGGAATGATAATTCCTAGTGCATGCAGATACTTGCACCAATGTGGGGTTTTTTGGATCCTGATCCATATTTTTTGAGACTTGTGTAATGTGAGCTCAGAACAATGTTAATGGAAGCTAGTAAACACAAATTTTGCTTCTATAACTAAAAAGCAATATTCTGCCTTTAATCACTTCAGTTTACTTCAGAATGATTATTTATTTATTTATTGAATTTATATACCACCTAATATTGAAATCCCTAGGCACTGTACAGAATTAAAACATAATATAAAATATTATATTAAAATTTTAAAATTCATTAAAAGATAACTCATAATAGAGAAAAACACATTGAGGCTCTTCTCACGATTAGTGAGAGGAGCCTGGGGAAGGTTAGCGGGGAGAGTGGGCTTAGCCCGCTCTCCCCGCACACGAGCAGCAGTCTTCTCCAGGCAGCTGAAGTGGCCGCCCACACGACTGCCGGCTTTGTTATGGAGGCGGTGTGGGCTGGGAGGATCAGGGGCCACGTGGTCCCCGGAAGCTCCAGCATGCCCTGCGTGAGTGCGCAGGGCATGCTGGAGAGACCCCCGAGCTGGGAGGCTGCTTTTCAGCCTCCCGGTCGGGGATCTGCTCGTGAGTTGCTGCAGCGTGGAGCTGTGCCATGGCAACTCACGATCCGCTAACCCTGGTTAGTGGGGCGCTGCTAACCTGGCCTAAGGGGTGGGCTACTCAAGTGGGCTAGCCACTTGTAAGCCACTGGTGGTTTACACGAGCAGCAAAAATTGGGCTAGGCTCTCCTAGCCTGATTTTTTTCTGCTCGTGGGAATAGCCTCATTAAAAATTAAAAACTTGGTCTCAGTTGGTTTTTCAACTTCCCTCAGCCTGGGTAAATAGGTACATCTTCAGAGTCCTCCTAAAAACAAATGGAGGAGCAGATGCTCTTATTTCAGTAGGGAGCCTGTTCCAAAGCCCTGGGACAGCCACAGAGAAGGTCTAGTCCCGAGTTGCCACCAAATGAGTTGGCGGCGACCATAACTGGACCTTTCCAGATGATCTCAATAGGCAACAGGGTCCATGACAGAGAAGGCGCTCTCTTAAGTACCTTGGACCTAAGCCATTAAGGACTTTATAGGTAATAAAAAGTACTTTGTATTTCGTTCGGAAACATATCAGCATTGATATGTTTAATCATGGATTGTCTTAGACAGTTTCAAAAAAGTTTTCCAAAGTTCAAACTCTTCTTATATTCTATACCAATACCAGGGATGTTTTGAGTTTTTTTAAAAAAGAGCGTTCAGTAACTAGTCAAGGAATAATCTAAGTCCTTTAAGACACATTGGCCATCAGTCAGTAAACCATGCAGCATGTGCACACACACAGCCCAAGCCACTTCAGGCAGATTGGTGTGCCACCGCCCTCCAATTCATGGCACTCAGTGCACCATGGTGCAGTTTCCTGACTCCTACCCACCTGGACCCTCCCCCCATCTCTCCCAACATACAGCTGCTTCTCCATGGTATGATGAATGCACCATGGAAGCATTTCCCATCCACCCTAACTTGACCTTCTCCCCCCACTCTGCCCCATCCTTCTGCCATTCACCCCCTTCGTGATAGTTTATTTCCCTTTACTTTCTAGGTGAGGAGACAGCATCAACTGCTACTGTAACTTTTTTTCCCAATTGCTGACCTCTTGCTCTTCTTATCTTTTGAAAAGGCAAGAGGTGGGAACTTGATTAGCAGGAAGTGTGAACTCACAATTCCTGCTGCTTTGTTCCTTAGTCTCTGCCTTTTAAAAAGGTCAGTGTGGACATTAGAAGTTGCAGGGCAAATAGGTGAAAAGAAGCCCAGTGAGGCTGTGGTGGTAGATTGTCTGATTTGCCACCTGAGGCTCCCACCTCACCATGCATCATTGTTGTGCCAGCACTGCATGCATGGTGTCATTTTGACACATTTGTTGCTTGCTAGATCACAGCCATTGTCTCACTTTTCTTTAACGTGCTTCTTTCATATTTAACATATGAAAGAATATTGGCGTAGTTCTGTAACTTAATATTCCTGACCATTGCTTCCTTTTGCTTGTGTAGGAGGCAAGATACAATTTAGACGTTATTTGTCTTTTTATGATACTGAAAACTGTATGCTTTCTGCTTCATTAGTTTTGTTCTTTCGGAATACTAACAATTCCTCTCCAAATTTAAATTCTGCTGCACCTGTGTGCTTGGGAAAGTTGTTTTGCTACATTCTGCTTATGTCATATTTGTATATTGACATTATAGAACTATGATGAAGCAAAAGCCAAAGGCAGCTTTCAGGATATCCATATAGGACAAATGCAATCAATCCCATATAAAATATGATATCCATCAAGCCCACTCAAACAAAACATATTCTAAAAAACACCAAGAAAAGCCTCTTGAATGCATAAGCTCTGCCTTTGTAGGAAGGCTTCCCATAGGAGGGTTACCTCTGGGAGTGTTACTAGCACCAAGAACACCCTGTCTTCTCATAGATACCATAGCCAGGCAGAACCGGCAGTAGAGCCTCTCCTGTAGATCTGAGTGCTCAATTTTTCATTTACTTGCTAAATGGTGATAGGTAATATTTAAAGCTTGAGTCCCTCAAGGAAAGATCAGAAATAACTAATGGGGCATATACACTACTACTTGATGAAATGTTTGTGTAGAGAATGCTAAGTATTCCTAGCATCTTCTAGCATTCCATAGATTGTTGCCTCAAAATGTGTGTTTTCCTGGTATTTGTTTTGTTGGTATTTGTAGCAAACTATACATAGGACACCGTAGATTTAGTTAATTAAGAGTTGTGGATTATTAGGGAGGATAAATAAGAATCATTTGTGTCCTCATTTCATTTAACTGTTGGATGACTAGGGGTTTTTCTTGTATGCAATGCATCTTAAAGTTGCATATCAAAATACTGTAAATAAAATAAGAACAGCCCTACTGGATCAGGTTTAAGGCCTTAAGGAGGCAATTATTAGATCACTTCGGAAGAAGCCTACCTTAGATCCCTCGGACTTGAACAGCTACTGGCCTGTCTCCAACCTTCCATGGCTGGGCAAGGTAATTGAGAGGGTGGTGGCCTCCCAGCTCCAGACAGTCTTGGAGGAAACTGATTATCTAGACCCATTTCAAACTGGCTTTCGGGCTGGCTATGTGGTGGAGACTGCCTTGGTCGGCCTGATGGATGATTTTCAATTGGGAGTGGACAGAAGAAGTGTGACTCTGTTGGTCCTTGTGGACCTCTCGGCGGCTTTTGATACTATCGACCATAGTATCCCTCAGGATTGTCTGAGGGGGTTGGGAGTTGGAGGCACTGCTCTGCGGTGGTTCTGCTAACTCTCAGGCATGTTGCAGACGATGTCCCTTGGAGACTGCTGTTCTTCAAAATCTGAACTCCTGTATGGTGTCCCTCAGGGCTCCGTATTGTCTCCAATGTTGTTTAACATCTGCATGAAACTGCTGGGAGAGATCTTCAGGAGATTTGATGCAGGGTGTTATCAGTATGCTGATGACACCCAAATCTATTTCTCCATGTCAGCATGATCGGGAGAGGGCATAACCTCCCTAAATGCCTGCCTGGAGTCGGTGATGGGCTGGTTGAGGGATAACAAACTGAGACTGAATCCAGATAAGACGGAGGTACTCATTGTGCCGGGTCGGAACTCGAGAAACTATTTTGATCTGCCTGTTCTGGATGGGGTCACACTTCCCCGGAAGGAACAGGTACGCAGTCTAGGGGTGCTTCTGGATCCGAGCCTCTCCCTGGTCTCCCAGGTTGAGGCGGTGGCCAGAAGTGCCTTCTATCAGCTTCGGCTGATACACCAGCTGCGTCCATTTTTTTGAGGTGAACGACCTCAAAACAGTGGTACATCTGCTGGTCACCTCCAGACTGGATCACTGCAATGCACTCTATGTGGGGCTGCCCATGTATGTAGTCTGGAAACTACAGTTGGTCCAGAATGCGGCAGCCAGGTTGGTCTCTGGGTCATCTTAGAGAAACCATATAACTCCTGTATTGAAGGAGCTACACTGGCTGCCTATAGGTTTCCGGGCAAAATACAAGGTGCTGGTTATAACCTATAAAGCCCTAAACAGCTTGGGCCCTGGGTATTTAAGAGAATGCCTTCTTCGGCATGAACCCCACCGCCCACTGAGATCCGCTGGAGAGGTCTGTCTGTAGTTGCCACCGGCTCATCTGGTGGCTACTCATGGACGGGCCTTCGCTGCTTCCCTGAGGCTTTGGAATGCACTCCCCAGTGAAATAAGAGCCTCCCCCTCTCTGACAGCTTTTAAAAAGTCTTTAAAGACACATCTGTTCACCCAGGCTGTTAATTAATATTGTTTTAATGCTTTTAATGCCGTTTTAAAATATTATTTTAAACATTTTAAATTGTTGTAATGTTTTAACTTATCATTTTTGTTTTAACAAATGTTTTACTTTGTTTTTATTTTGTTGTAAACCACCCAGAGATGTAAGTTTTGGGTGATATGAAAATATGTTAGTTAGATAGATAGATAGATAGATAGATAGATAGATGCCCATCTATTCCAGTATCCTGTTTCACACAATGGCCCACCAGATATCTCTGGGAAGCTCATGGGCAAGAGATGAAGGCATGCAACCTTTCTCTTGCTGTTGCTCCCCTGCAACTGGTGTATAGAGCATCTTGCTTCTGGGGCTGGAGATGGCCTATAACCATCAGACTAGTAGCCATTGATAGTCCTGTCATCCATGAATTTGTCTAAGCCCCTTTTAAAGCCACCCAGGTAGGTGGTCATCACCACATCATGTGGCAGAGAATTCCATAGGTTAACTATGTGCTGTGTGAAAAACTGCTTCCTTTTCTCAGTCTTTAAAAAGTTCTCTTTAAACAACTTTCTGTCAATCAGTTTCATGGGGTGACTCCTGGTTCTAGAATTGTGAGAGAAGGAGAAAATTTTCTATCTCTCTCGACGCCATGCATAATCTTGTAGACTTATATCATGTCTCCCCTTAGTCAACTTTTTTCTAAGCTAAAAAGCTCCTGGTGTTGTAGCCTTGTCTCATAAGAATGGTGCTATTACCCCCTGATAATCTTGGCTGCCTTCTTCCATCCCTTTTGAGATATGGTGACCATAAATGTACACAGTACTCCAAATGTGGCTGCACTATAGATTTTTACAAGGGAATAATAATAATAATAATTATAATTATAATTCGATTTAGATACCACCCTTCCAAAACTGGCTCAGGGCGGTTTACACAGAGAAATAATAAATAAATAAGATGGATCCCTGTCCCCAAAGGGCTCACAATCTAAAAGAAACATAAGATAGACACCAGCAACAGTCACTGGAAGTACTGTGCTGGGGTTGGATAGGGCCAGTTACTCTTCCCCCTGCTAAATAATGATAGTAGTAGTTTTATTTTGAGTCCCTTTCATAATGATTCAGAGCACTGAATTTGCCTTTTTCATAGCTGCCACACACTGAGTCAACACTTCCAATGAGGTGTCCACCACAACCCCAAGATCCCTCTCCTGTTTAGTTCCCTCTCTGATAGCTAAGACCCTATGGGTATGAGAGCCGGCTTGGTTCGAGCCGAGCTTGGTGTCAGACCACTCGGCTCAATAGGTCTGGGGTCAGACAGGACTGGCCTCTGCCCATCCGAGTTCGAACTGAACCAGTTTGGGGCTCTACTGGTAAAGGGGAGTCTGGTGATTTTAAAATGTCCTCCACCTGTGCTCAGAGGCCCGAACTGCTGCTGGCCCTGGCTACTCTGGGAGAGGTTGGCAAAGGGAGGGAGGCGCAGCCTGCAGCTGCCACCAATGGGACTTTTAAGTAATAATGGACTCCCCTCCCACCCGCTCTACCCTTAGGGAAGCCCCCCTGCCCTTTTACTGGTAAAGGGGAATCCTCACTGGATTCCTCTTTATCCGTATAGCTCTGAACTGATTCAGCGGTCAGACTGGGTCCGGTTCAACCAGAACCAAAACCAGGTTGAGTTGGTTTGAATCTGGTTCCGATTCAAACCTAGCCAGCAAAACTGGTTTTGTGCACATCCTTATCAGACCCCATCAGCGTATATGTCATCTTCTGGTTTTTTTGCCCCAATATGCATCACTTAACTCTTGCTTACTTTGTATCTCATTTGTTATTTTGTTGCCCAGTCTCCCAGTTTGGAGAGATCCTTTTGGAGCTCCTCACAATCTGTTTTGGATTTCACTGTCCTTAATAGTTTTATGTCAACTGTTAAGATTTTTGTCTCTGTTTATTTGATTGAGACAAAGAGACTCCTGTTTCCACTCTCAAAAGCTTAAAAACACTTTACAGAGATGATGGCAATAGCCTTGATTATGATGATAATGCAGAACTGTTTTTGCTATAGTTTTCCCATTCCGGGCAGAATTATTATTCCAAGAGTCATTGAAATCCGCCCCCCACGCCCAGCCAATGAATCCTCCTAAATAACGTACATACATTTTAATGAAATCTTTCCTGCTATCTACCTTTATTTCTGTACTTCATCTGAAAGATTTCAGACATGGAGCTTTATGATTAGAGGTAGTACTGTAGGTGGCATCAAAAATAGTTTCCCTAACAAGATCATTTCTTATTTCCACCGTAACAGACTATATCAACAGGTACACATCTGTTACTTGCCTTCATTTCTTTCTGTTTCAGCAAGTTTTGACAAATGGTATTTGAATACCTGCTTTTGATGAGGAATAGTGTGCCTTCATGGTTTTGATGTCCATAAAAAAAGCATTACTTGTAATTGCCTTCAATATTGAAATTAGAAGATTGACTTTTCTGTTTTCTATCATTATTCAATATTTTCCTCATGTCCCTACAATAATTTCTTTTTCCTGTTACTTTCCAGTGGATGGTGAAAACAAATACCTTCTTTCAATGTATTTCTCTGTAGCCATTTAAAAAAAATCTTTATTTATTTAACACATTTTTATACCGCCCAAAACGCAAGTTCTCTGGGTGGTTTACAACAAAACAATAAAAACAACCAATAAAAAGATTAAAACATTTCAACAATTAAAATTTAAAATGTTAAAACTATTAAAACACAATTTAAACACTATCTAATTAAAAGCCTTGACTGCCTTTTAAAAAGTTGTAAGAGATGGGGAGGCTCTTATTTCAGCAGGAAGTGTGTTCCAAAGCCTCAGGGCAGCAATGGAGAAGGCCTGTCCCCGAGTAGCCACCAGATGAGCCAGTGGCAACTGCAGATGAACATCTCCAGATAATCTCAACAGGTGGTGTGGTTCATAGCAAAGAAGGCGTTGTCTTAAATACCCAGGGCTCAAGCTGTTTAGGGCTTTATAGGTTACTAGTATTTTTAAGCCCATTAAAATAACGGGCGCTAGTAGACCTTTGGGGCCAGCCTCCTCCTCTTCCATACCTTCTCCGCCACCTCCACCCGGCCGGGCCCACCGCCTCCTCTGGCCCCACACTCTTGCCTCTCTTCCCCTCCCTCCCACCCCAATCTCTTGCCCTCCCTCCCCCTCCTCTCACCCTCCCCTCCCTCTCAGCCTCCTGCCCCAGCACCTCCTGCCCTCCCCTGCCCCACTCCCACTTGCCCTCCCCCTCCCCCGCCTCACTCCCTCTTGCCCCTCCCCCTCCCCCTGCCCCACTCCCTCTTGCCCCTCCCCTTCCCCCTGCCCCACTCCCTCTTGCCCCTCCCCCTCCCCCTGCCCCACTCCCTCTTGCCCCTCCCCCTCCCCCTGCCCCACTCCCTCTTGCCCCTCCCCCTCCCCCTGCCCCACTCCCTCTTGCCCCTCCCCCCTGCCCCACTCCCTCTTGCCCCTCCCCCCTGCCCCACTCCCTCTTGCCCCTCCCCCCTGCCCCACTCCCTCTTGCCCTTGTCCCTCCCCCCTGCCCCACTCCCTCTTGCCCTTGTCCCTCCCCCCTGCCCCACTCCCTCTTGCCCTTTCCCCTCCCCCTGCATTTTTAAAAGTTGGCTGCTATCGAGGAAATGGAGGGCTTTAGGGCCCAGCGGACGCAGGCAGCCGAAGGCGCTTAAAAAAATAGAGGAACTTGGCTGGGGCGGCCAGCGGTGCCTCTTGAGAGCCGCTACAGCCTCCGCGGCTCCCTCTTCGCTCGCTGTGCTTTTGCACCTGGGGAGGGTCGCCGCCCTTGCAGGAGCCGCCGCTGCCATGCGGGAGACGCTGTTCAAGGACCACTTCTGGGTGAGGCTGCGGCGCGGGTGTCAGTCCGGCGGACAGCCACCACTCCTCCCATTCCCACCTTCTGCCCCGGTATTGGGGCCCACTGCGGGCTGCCCGCCCGCTGCTGGGCCAGCCCTGCAACCACCACCCTTTTCCGCGGTCGCCGCCACCATCACCCCCCCGCCGCCCCACCACGGTAGGGCCGGTTCCGCTGCTGCCGCCTCTGCCCTCCCCTCAGCCCGTCCGGTCCCGGCCCCAACATGGCCGCCTGGTGCTTGCGGCCGTTTCTCCCTTGGTCCGGTCCGTCCGGTCCGGCTTCTTCTCGGCTCGCCGCTCTCCTGTGGCCTCAGCGGCTGGGCCAGGCCCGCCACTGTCTCTGTTCCCTGCCCCAGTCTCTGGCCAGGCTGCCTCTGTCCCCCCGTGATTTCTCCTCCTGGCCCTGTCTCCTTCTCCTGGTCCCAACATGGCCGCCTGGTGCCTGCGGCCGTTTCTTCCTCGGCCATTCTGCGCATGGCTCTCCTACTGACCAACAGTACCTCCATCTTATCCAGATTCAATTTCAGTTTATTAGCCCACATCTGACCCATCATGGTCTCCAGCCCCTGATTCAGGACATCCACCGCCTCCCTAGGATCATGTGACAAGGAGAGATAGAGCTGAGTGTCATTCGCATGTTGCTGACAACTCAGTCCAAGTCCCCAGTTGACCTCTCCCAGTGGTTTCATGTAGATGTTAAACAGCATGGGGGACAAGACCGAACCCTGCGGGACCCCACAGGTCAATGGCCATGGAGCCGAGCAGTAGTTCCCCAGCACCACCTTCTGGACCCTTCCTCCAAGAAAGGACTGGAAACACTGCAATGCAGTACCTCCTATTCCCATACTCGAGAGGTGGCCCAGAAGGATACCATGGTCGATGGTATGGAACGCCGCTGAGAGGTCCAGCAGAACCAACAGGGACGCACTCCCCCTGTCTAGTTCCCGGCGTAGGTCATCCACTAGAGCGACCAAGGCAGTCTCAGTCCCATATCCGGGGCGGAAGCCAGATTGAAAAGGGTCCAGATAATCCATATCATCGAAGACCCTCTGCAGCTGGGACGCCACCACACGCTCCATCACCTTGCCCAAAAAGGGCAGGTTAGAGACCGGTCTATAGTTGTCCAGGTTGGAGGAATCAAGGGAGGGCTTTTTAAATAATGGTCTTACCATCACCTCCTTGAGGCACGATGGCATCTTGCCCTCCCTTAATGAGGCATTGATAATCACCTCCAACCATCTACCTGCCCCCTCCCTGGCAGCTTTTATTAGCCATGAAGGACAAGGGTCAAGAGCACACGATGTCGCCCGCACACTGCCCAGGATCTTATCCACATCCTCAGGCTGCACCAACTGAGAAGAATCCAACACAGTAGGACCAGATGGTACCAGAGGCACGTCTGCTGGAACTGCCAAAACTCTGGAGTCCAAATCAGCACGGATGCGAGCGACTTTATCCGCAAAGTGACATGCAAATTGATCACAGCGAGCTGTGGATGGTTCTTCCCCCATTACCTGGGGGGATGTGTGCAGCAATGTCTTAGCTACATGAAACAGCTCCGCCAGTCTGCACTGAGCAGAAGCAATGGAAGTGGAGAAAAAGCATTTCTTCGCCTCCCCCACCGCCACAGAGTAGTCCCTAAAATGGGCTCTAGCCCGTGTTCGGTCGGATTCGTCACGACTCTTCCTCCAGTGTCGTTCCAGCCATCGCCCAAGTTGTTTCATCACCCTAAGCTCTGAGGAAAACCAAGGAGCCGAACGGGCTCCACCAAACCGGAGAGGGCGTTTAGGAGCAACCGTGTCAACAGCCTGGGCCATCTCTCAATTCCAGAGATCAACTAGGGCCTCGACAGGGTCACCAGCTCTGGACACTGGAAACACCCCGAGGGCCTTCTGGAATTCAAGCGGATCCATAAGCCTCCTGTGGCGGACCATTCTAATCCGTCCACGAACCCTGCAGAGGGGCAGACAGAGCAGTCAGACTAAACCCCACCAGATGATGATCTGTCCATGACAAGGGAGTTATCTCAAACTCTTCCAACTCCAGATCATTTATTCCCTGGTCGGCAAAAACCAGATCCAGAGTATGTCCCGCCATGTGGGTAGGGCCCGATAACAATTGAGACAGGCCCATGGTTGCCATGGAGGCCATGAAATCCTGAGCCGCACCCACTAGGGGGGCCTCAGCGTGGACATTGAAATCCCCCAAGACAATAAGCTTGGGGGAACCCAAGACCACCTCCGAGATCACTCCCACCAGCTCAGGGAGGGAGACTGAAGTGCAGCAGGGTGGTCGGCACACCAACAGAATACCCAGCCTATTTCGGAGGCCCACCCTCAAGGACAAACACTCGAAATTCTGAGATTGCCTGACCGGGCACCTGGAAATGGGGAGGGTCTCTTGATAGATGACCGCAACGCCCCCTCCCCGACCCTCCAGGTGGGGCTGCTGCACAATCAGGAAATCTGGAGGACAAAGCTGAGAGAGACCAACCCATGTATCACTGGTGTTGAGTCCTGCTGGCTTTGTGGAGCAGAAAATGCAGCAAATAACCAATTCACAGTTCTTCAGGGGTGTGTGTGTGTGTGTTTAAAGAAGGGATTCTGTTCTCATGTACCGTGTCTTGGGAGCCCTGAAGCCCTGCTGATGCACTCTGAAGCCCCACCTGCCTGCTGTCCATGCTGACATCATTTGTTGTCCCAGCCTTCCAATCATGGAAATAATCCATAAATAGTGACATTCTTCAGACAAATGCTGTTAAGTGTCAATAGCATGGGTGTGTCTTTGGATCACTAGGACTGCAGAATGCTCTCTCAGGCTGTTGTACATAAGTACCACCTGTCTGCTTTTTTAAACATCCGAAGAGGGCTTATGAAGCTGCTCCTATATATACTTGATACTTTTACAGTGCTCTAATGTATTAAGGCACTCTTCTCTGGGTAGGGCAGTCAGATTACGGTGTGCTGTGAGAGATTTCTGCACCTTAGTCACTGTAGGTTGATCAGGATGTATATATGTTATATTTTGAATGTGCCAGGTGGCACTTGTTGCAACAGTCTTTATTGCTTAGGATGGAAGCACATAATGTTTTGTAGTCAGTGAAGATGTTTTGTGCTCTTAAAATGAATGAATGAATGAATGAATAAAGGAAACAATCCCTATAAAACTTTAAAAGTTACTCTGTTTTCAGCTGATTCTTCTCTTATTGCTTCATTATTATTTCCAGTGGGGCAATCTTCTCTTCTCCCATTTCCTTCCTGTTGGGTTCTTGAAGATTCAGGTCTTGGTACCTTCTGTTCTCATTCTATGCATGTTCCTGGGTGACCTAATTAAATTCAATGGTTTTTAGTATCAGCTATATGCCGAGTACTGTAATTCTCTTCCCAGATCTCCCCCCCTCCATTGAGTCCTGCATCTCTAATTGCCTGTCTGATATTCCACTGTTGCAGAATCAATATGTCCAAGACTGAACTTTTCATCTTCTCCCACAAGCTGCCACATGCTTAATTGCTCTCCATGTCAGTTGACATCACAGCTTTGGCTTTATCTTCCTATCTCTTCTTTGCTTCCTTTTATTCAGTCTGTTGTTGCCAATACATGTTGTGTTTCCCTAAGCAGTATTATGAAAATCCATCCGTCTTATTGGCTAGCTAAAATGCTGGGTTATTTTCTGGTCACCTTCTATCTAGACTACTGCAACCATCTTCTTTCTAGTCCTTCTTTGTTGTTCCTGAGTACTTTTATTTCTGTCAAGGGTATTGCTGTTTAAGACACTCCAAGGAGCACCTATCCGAGCCCTTTTCCTTTTCATTGTATTGAGAGAAAATAGGAGATTCTGTCTGATGAGTCAACAAGAGAATATTAAAGGGGACAGTGGAAATGTGAATATTAAAACAGACATAGGAAATGTGGAAAACCAACATTTTCTGTGATGGGGACTAGGTAAAGACAGATGGGCTCTATGTTCCTCCTGTTTTGAAAGAACGATTAAGTGCCTACTACTAAAGCTTCCTGTGTTTCGGCGCATAATATTAGCAATGTACTACACTGATATGCCACCTTAACATTTCTCTAGTCCTACAGTATCCATCATGCCTACAATGTCTGCCACATTCTGGGGAGAAGAGTTGATCTGGATGTAGTGAGCATGAATTGTCCCCTTTACTAATCAGGGTCTGCCCTGGTTTGTATTTGGATGGGTGACTATATGTGAGCACTGCCTGCTCTAAGGGTTGAGGCTATAGCTCAGTGGTAGAGTATCTGCTTTGTTTGCAGAAGGTCCCATGTTTAATCCTGGCATCTACAGGTAGGACTGGGAAAGACTTCTGCCTGAAACCTTGGAGAGCTGCTGCCAGTTCAATGTAGACAATACGGAGCTAGATGGACCAATGGTCTGACTTGGGTATAAGGCAGCTTCCTAATTTCTACCTCTCACTTTCAGTTCTTGTTTGTTGTACCCTTTCAATGGTCTCTTTTTCCTCCTTAATGATTGGTTTTGTTATAATTGCCTATATGTTCCCTCACAATAAGAACTTGTCACAGACCAGATGGAGAAATAAATTGTTTGACTAATGATGGGCAATTATGTGTGCTTCTCTGTCAACTAGAAGATGATGAAAATGAAGGGTGACATAATTTAGTGCATGATCTAGCTTATGCTCAGTTCTGGGATTCAAATAACACCTTATGGCTGAACTAAACCTTTTAAAATAATAAACTTGATAATGTTGGTTTATGGGAGGGAAATGGTAAGACTGCAAAAAGAGCTTTGTATTTAGAATAGGTAATTATTTTGATTAACGTCTATTAGTTATGGTTCAAGAAGGGATATTATTATGTTGTCGTAGGCAAACAGATGTACTTTTAAAGGAAAAATAAGACTACACTGTAATTTTGTGCATCTAAAATTGATCCTTGCATATAAATCCTTCATACACAGGCATCCTATTCATGACAACTCATGGATAATGGAATTAATTTAGGGACCATTTAAGTAGCATTCCGTTACTGATGGTTTATGAAGCTGTCTTTAACAAGGCAGGAACATTTGCATATGCACGTCGATAAAGACTTTTTTAAAAGCACTACTGGAGAATCGGATGAAATTTTGAATAATCCTTTGAGACTGAAGTATTTGTTCAGGCTGAACATTTTGACTGGAACCAATGTGTAAAACCTTGTACAATAAAGCAGTCTGACTGAAAGGCCTGCAAAACGAAGAAAAACACAGGTAGTGATTAATGTGCTAATATAAATAGTGGCAACACCCTCTGACAGCTGATTTGATTGCAGTTTATAGTGCCATTTTGCTTAATTATTCATCTGAAGGATTATAGATCCGATATATTCTTCATAAACAAGTCTTTGAAATGCCATGTTGTTGGTATTTTTAAAAAGGCATTCATTGAAGGCTTAAAATGTGGAAATGTATGAAAATCCATTAACTTTTATTTCAGTGCATTTTTGCTTGTCACAATTTTTGTTTCCAGTTCTAAGAGATCATCAGGTTAACACTTCAAGAAAATATTGCCGTTTCTTTTCAAGAGAGTTATGCTGCTGCTTTTTGGCATTAGAATTTTTGTCAATGTGATGTAGCAACACGTACACTGAGTAATTGCTATAAAAGATGATGTAATTGATGGGATCCTTCCATGTTCTATCTCTGAAATAGATGCAGTCTGCTGCTCAGTGCAGAAGTTTAGATTCTTTAGAAGTTTTTTAGATTGTGAGCCCTTTGTGGTCAGGGAGCCTATTTATTTATTTATGTATCTATATTATTAATTCATGCATGGTGACGTGGTAGAAAGGACAAGGGTGGCTGACAGAGTTTGCAAGCAGAAGCACCTGATTGGGCAGTGGGGATTCCATATGCAGATAGGGAGAAGGAGCCTGTGAGAGCAGAAGCACCATGGTGATTGGGCAGTGGGGATTAGGGATGGGTCTGGACCGGTCCGGAGGCCATTGTAAAGGCCTCCGGACCAGTTCGGACCTGGCCGGTCTGGTCCAGGTGGAGGGGGTTCCCTTAAGGGTGGGGAGGGTTTACTTACCCCTCCCGCCGCTTTGCCCCCTCCAGCTCTCGTAATTACTGTAGAAATTGGGGCGGCAGGATACCTCCCTGCCGCCCCTTCTTGCTGCTCAATGGAAAAGGCTCCGACAAGCCTTCTGCACACGCCGCGCGCGAGATTCACGTCTCCCGGAGGCCCGGTCTACCCGGCCTTGGCCCCTGTCGGCGGGTAGACCGGGCCGGCGGAGGCCTGGTCTACCCGCTGGCAGGGGCCGAGGTCGGGTAGACCGGGCCTCCGGGAGACGTGAATCTCGTGCGTGGCGTGCGCGTGTGCAGAAGGCTTTTCGGAGCCTTTTCCATTTAGCAGCAAGAATGGGCGGCAGGGAGGTATCCTGCCGCCCCAATTTCTACAGTAATTACGAGAGCTGGAGGGGGCAAAGCGGTGGGAGGGGTAAGTAAACCCTCCCCGCCCTTAAGTGAACCCCCTCCACAGTGCCGGACCGCAGCTGTGTGGTTCCGTGCACACCCGTAGTGGGGATTCCATATGCAGATAGGGAGGAGGAGCCTGTGGCACTGGGGTGATTGGCAAGTGGGGATTCCCTATGCAGATAAGGAGGAGGAGGCTGTGATGGTTAAGGTCAGTTAGAATGCAACTGTTACTGGTTGGAAGATGTTCTTGATTGTAGAGGAGAGGACACTATTCTCTCTAATAAAAGCCTTGGTGTCCGTCCGTGGACGGACACCAAGGCGTGTGTTCGTGCCTCCGATGGTCGCTCTGGGCATGCGCGAAGCAGGGAGGGCAGAGAGACACAACCGCCGGCACCTGGCGGCCATGTTGGGCGGCCAAGCGGCCGCCCAGAAGAAGCCGGGAAGGTGCGGCGGAGAAAATTGGCCGAGGCAGCGGCAGAGCCGCCGCCACGGCCAAAAGAGACAGAGACTGGGCCGGTGGGGGGCCGGAGTGGAGGCCGGCGGTAGCGGGCAGCCCTGGCCCGGGCGGGGAGACCGGCGGTGGCACGGAGGCCGAAAGCGAAGGGCCCGCGCTGGCCAAAAACTCCAAAGACGGCGGCGCCCGGCCCCGGGGTCCTTGCCGCGGCATGGAGGCAGGCGGGCATGGAGGCAGGCGGGGGCGGGAGGGAGAATGGTGGCGGCGGGCCCGGAGCCCAGAGGGAAACTGGATGGGGGGGAAAAAAATTAGAAGGGGCAAGGGAGAGGAAAGAGGCAAGGGGGGGGGGAGGGGGGGAGGGAAGGGAAGGCTAGCGCCCGTTATTGTAACGGGCTAAAAAATACTAGTCTATATATAAAAGGATAGTGGGCAGGGGTCTGTGAAGAGAGGAGTCATGAGGGAGGAAAGAGCCCCTTCAGGAGAAGGAGGCTGCCGTTGTGTGAATTAGATGAGGAAACGAGCTGAACAAGATCTGTTCACTCAGGGAGAGGGAGAGAGAGAGAGAACATGAAGTGAGGGTAGGAAGAGTGGGGAAGAGTGAGTGGAGGAGAGAGAAAGCGAAAAAGAAGGGAGGGGGAAGAGAGACAGAAGGAAGGGCAAGGGACAGGCCTGAGCCTGTCAGCCGCCTGAGGGGAATGAGCAGCCATGGCAGCACTAGCAGCAAGGAAGGGCCCAGTCAACCACTGCTGCTGTTTGGGGCTACCGAGGCCATTGTCAGAGGGAGGCAGGCAGGTAGGCAAGGGATGGGCCCGGGCCTGTTAGCGGCCTGAGGGGAATGAGCAGCCATGGTGGTGGTAGCAGCGAGGAATGGCCCAGTCAACCACTGCTGCTGCTCCTGGAGGGAGGAGCAGGAGCGGGGTTCCGGTGAGGGTGGGGAGGTCTCAGGGGATAGGGGGCTGCAGCTTGGCCAATAAGTGGCAGCAATGCTGCAGCCACGACCAAGAAGGGCGAGGGGGATGGAAGCAATGGGATGGAGGAGGAGCAGGAGTGCAGCTCAGGTAAAGGTGGGGAGATCTCTGAGGTGAGGGGAGCAATCAAGTACTAACACGCAGATGCTCTAGAGTGTGCAAGAGTTCTAGCATTGAAGCGGAGAGAAATAATGGTGGCGGTCAGGATGCAGAGGTGGAGGGCTGGCAGGCGAAGCCCCTCCGGCCAGAAGAGGTGGGTGGATGGCAGGCAAAGACCCATTGGCCAGTAAGAGGAGGAGGTGGTGGGGAGAAATAATGGCAGCAGCGAGGAGGTGGGCAGACGGCAGGCAAAGCCCTACCAGCCGGGAGGAGGAGGTGGGAGGCGACGGCGGGATGGGGAGAGCTGCGCGTGGGGGAGAGCTGTGGGGGGAGAGAGCGAGTGAGTGAGTGGTGGGGGGAGAGAGCGAGCGGGTTGCGGGGGAATGCCACAGGCTCAGTGCACAACTGCACAGATGCTCTGTGCGGGGTTAGCTAGTATCTATATAAACTGCTTTGGGAACTTTTTGTTGGAAATTCTCTGTGAATTGTATAGGCAGTATTATGGACCCAGAAAATCTTTGGTCACCTTTGGTTGGAGATTTTACTTTTTTTGTTTCAATTAAATGTTTGTTCCTCACTCCACTTCAGAGGTGAAGAAGAACTAGTAATGAAATAAATGTTTCATATTAAACATGGTAGATTTCTTCATGCAAAACAATGCATCGCTCTTTGTGTCCTCTGTATGTCCTGAATCCAGCATCATCACACAGCACTCTAATTATCTCAGATTGAACTGTAACAACAAAAAAGCAGAGTGTTAAGCTTCAGTTGTCAACCTGGCTCAAAGAGAGTTATAATTCTCCCCTTACGTACACAGTGGTATGGTGAAGAAACATGATCAAATGTAATGCATGAGCCCAGTATATCAAATGTAATGCATAAGCTCTTGCCACCTCCCATCTGAAGTCCATATATGATGTTAACTGAAGATGTTTAAGGAATATCCTTAAACAAGAGTGATGTTCAGTAATTCCAGAGGAAATGTAGTAAAAAATTTTTTACAAAATCCTTCTAATTAGGTAGGGAAGGGGGATACTCAATTTCCCTTCCAGAATAGTTGCTCACAATTAGCTTTTTTGAGACGGGTTTCCATGTGCACAGTCCTGGCTGTTGGATCAGGAAAGGGAGACCACACATGCAGGACATGTTTACTCATGCAGTTCCTCATTCAGCTAGAGATAAGTGCATGGAAGCCTGCTTCCAGCAATGCCATGCCATTAGCTAGATAGGGGTGGTTTTGAATTCAGTTCATCCTAATAGTACTGATTTTTCAGAAGGTTTTGAAATTTTTTATTCATTACTTTTTGGCATTCTCTGAGCATTTCTCTCTTCCAATAAAAACCCAATGACGTAGTATCTTCTGCTGCAAAGCATGTGTTCTCAGTCAATGCAGACAGTACTGAACTTGGGGCACCAGTGGTCTGACTTGGTACAAGGCTGACCCTTGTACAATCCAGATGGGACCATAGCTCAGTGGTCAAGCACATGGTGTTTTGTTTTTGTTTTTAATTCAGAAGATCCAGGGTTCAATCTTCGACATTTCTAAGTAGGGCCAGGAGAGCCCCTGCCAGAAACCTTAGAGAGCCCCTGCTGGTCAGTGTAGATAAAACTGAGCTAGGTGAGGAGTGCTCAGGCTTACTATAAGGTAGCTTTATATGTAGCCATTGGATCCACAAAGTAAATATGCCCTAGGTGATTTATTGTTGTGTATTTTCAAGAAATAGAGGTTGGTTTTCCTTCCTCTGATCAGAAGTAGCCAAGGAAGGAAAACTCAGAAAATGTTTCTGAGATATTGCTGTGGGGCTGAGTGGCCAGATTTGGCTTTTTAAAAGCCAAATTCTGGCTTACAGCCCATTTGACCCACGAGTATACCCCTTAGGTTCTGGCAGCCTTGCGGGGTAAAGTAGCCTTGCATTACTATTTTTTCCCTTTTATAATAACTGCATAGTGATTAGTGGATAGGTACACATCCCTTACCTGTTGTAAAAAAACCACACTTTTAAGACCTGTTCTGAGTGTAGAGATATGTGATTATGCATATTATTTCCTACCAGTGTTGTGTAGGAAACACTACAATATTTTTCTTTTTTAAGAGCTACATTATAATTATGTATGGACACTCATCCAGATAAGTGGGTATGCACTTTTTAAAACGGTGCTATAATGAGGGTTCCACCAGATGTAAGAGAACTTTAAAAACTGTTGTGGGGATGTGGGAGCATGGAAGTGTGTCACTTATTGCCACTGATGTCAGTTGATGTCAGTTGATGTCAACAGCAGCTATACATACTTCTGTTGCAGCAGTGTTAGCCATGCTTTTCAAAGCTTGCTTTTTAAATTTTCACTGATGCTATTTATTTTATCTATCACTACTTATTTTACTTATTGCTACTAATTCTACGCTGATAGCATTGCACTCCCAGCCCCAATGACGGCAGGGCATGCTTAGTTGGAGTAAAATAGGGCCACTTTATTAATGTACAGCAGAATAAGACATGCAATGAGGTACCTAACTAACCACAGTGTGGGTATTCCTCCCGTGTGAGACCGCCTCCTAGGGAGGGCCATCCCACACCAGGTTGAAGGGCCAGGTACTGATTCGGTTAGGCACCAGATCCTGACTTCCTCTCACCATGAGGCTTTCCCCCACTGGGGGGGGGGGCAACCCAACCTACGGCCAAACTCTGAGTTGGTGAGTCAAGCCATCTCTCTGAGTGGGGGCCATTCCCACCCACCCTGGCTGCAAAAGCCCTGAAGGGCTGTTCTTTGGCCCCCCTCACCCCAAATGGCCCTACAGCCAAACACAGTTAATCAGTCTATGTACCCAACACCCACACTCTCTTGCCACAAAAGTGGGGCAAACATCTGTTTAGCCCTGCTTACCCCACCCCACTAGTGCTTCCTGAATACCTTGCTGCAAGAACCAGAGGAACAGTTCATTCCCCTGATCAGTCAAGTGTACCCCATTTTCCCTGTACAGCAAATCATCCTGAACCCGAATGCCAGGATGTGGAATCAAAGCTTTGCCCCCACAAGCCAATGTAATTGTCCCCCAGGCGAATGACCAGGCGGTGTCATTGCTCCCCCCCGAGGTGTATGACTAGGCGGTATCATTGCCCCCCCGAGGTGAATGATTAGGCGGTGTCATTGCCCCCCCTGAGGTGAATGACTAGGCGGTGTCATTGCCCCGCCCCAAGGTGAATGACTAGGCGGTGTCATTGCCCCCCCCCCCCCCGAGGTGAATGGCTAGGCGGTGTCATTGCCCCCCCCCCCCGAGGTGAATGGCTAGGTGGTGTCATTGCCCCCCCCTGAGGTGAATGACTAGGCGGTGTCATTGCCCCCCCCCCCCGAGGTGAATGACTAGGCGGTGTCGTTGCCCTCCCTGAGGTGAATGACTAGCACAAGCTGATGTCATCACCCCCCAGGTGAATGATGAGGAGTACCAAGGCCTTGCCCCGTAGCAAGCCAATGTCATTGCTCCCCAGGCAAATGACTAGTAATCATCCAGCAGTGGTAGGAAAAGGTGCCACACGTTCCTTGGCTCCACAGCTTTCCTCAAAGCCCCCAGCCAGTCCTTCTCTGCAGCCAGTCCATCTCCGCATCCACCTGAAGAGGGGAAGGAGGCTGCCCGTGGTCTGCAAAACAAAGGCAAGTTAGCATACCCATTCGGGAAGCCTCCCTTACTGACGTAGCAGATGTATGTAGCTGTGCCCACAGAATCCCTGCCATTGCCTCTGAAGAAGCCACCCTGATCCTGAAGGAGTGGGGACCATAGTCTACCGGGCTGAGTCCCGCCCTCCGCAATGCCTGGGTTAAAGAGAAGCATGACTTGTTTATGGCTGCCGCTTTAAACAAGGGTGGGTTGTTTGTATTGGACTCGACAAGGAACGAACAATCTAGCGTGCTCACTGTAATATGAAAGAGACTCCTGTGCTTGTGAAGAGGGAATTAATCAAAGGCTTTAAAATACAGCCATTCAGATGGGCTGCATCCAGATGCGACTGTTGCCTTCATGCTAAAGGTGTGGAGCCTACTTCACATAAAAGAGAGGAGAAAGCATCACAGCACTCCCAACCTGTGGAGCCCTCCTTCAACAAGAGAGAGAAAGAGTTGCAATGCCCCTTAGGAGTGATTCACAGTGAACATTGTGAGCTGCTGGAAGAAAGTCAGGCCCCACATACTCACTTTTATTGATGTTCAAAGAGTATGTTGCACTGGCCAGTAACAAATTTGGAAGAAAGCCTTAGAGACTAAAGTCCAGCAATGTTGGTGAGCACACGTCAACGACATGAGCATATTCCTGAAGGGATGGGATTGAATATGAGACTACGCCCCCATACCAGAATTGAATGGTGTGGCTGAGGGGAGGTTCAGCAAACAAGTTTTGCGGAGAAACCGTGAGGACTGCAACTAGTGCTACTGAAATTTGCAATGTGCAGACTTGCAAAGATAGCCATGCAGACTTGCATATATCTCATGCCAGCCAGCGAACCTGATCCAGCACCAGTTTCAGAAAGGGTTGCACAGCCTGAAATGGCCTGAAAATGGGATTCCACCCAAAAGACCCTCACTCATTATTGGGAGTGAAAGATTATCGGAAGCAGTTAGTGTGGCTATGCTTATCCTTTAATAATGTTAGGAGATGGGTCCTATAAATATAGGTATAAATGCATGCAAGAGTGTATTGTTGCATCACTCAGATTAACCTAATCCACTCAAACTAGAGAGTCTTGTTTAGTGAACCATGAGGTCAATTAAGAAATGTGAATGGACTCTTATCAATCAAGGAAAAATTGGATCACTATATGTATCTCATATGTGGTGCCCCGTTACAGGTGCAAAGCTTCCTATTCTCCTGGTCCACTAGGCTTACCCCATGCATCCCATCGTGCAGCCTCTAGTGAACGTACCAAAAAGGATAACTCTGCTCATGGTAAGCCCCAAAGCTGATAAAAGGAGGAAAGCCTCAAAGAAGAAACTGAATCCTTGCACCAGAACAAGACCTGTGCCACTGGGGAACTACCTGTTGGAAGAAAGACTGTAGGATGCACGTGGGTCTTTAAAACCAAACAAGATGCAGATTGGGGTGTCCAGCTCTATAAGACAAGGCTAGTAGCCAAAGGATACAGTACTCTCAAATATATGGTGAAGACTCCGGTGCTATGTCCATGCCAGTCGTGAAACACAGGTCCCTCAGGACACTACCGATCAGAGCAGCAGCCAAGCAGCCAGAAAGAAGCACATTGACTGCTTGGATGTAAAGGCTGCCTTCCTACCTGGAGAAATGGAGGAAGAACTACATGGAAAAAAGGCGGAAGAACATTAAGAACATGGAGGAAGAAGAACATGAAGAACATGGAAAAGAGAGGCTTGTGGAAAGAGAGACTTGTGTACCAACTTCAAAAGAGCTTCTATAGCTTAGAACAAGCTGCTAAAGCATGGAGTGAAAAGCTAAACCAAATGCTGTTCACACAAGGACAAGCTGCCCCCCGCCATTACTCACAGTTCAGGGATAATCGATAGACTCACGTCTGGATTCATGTTGATGACCTGATTATTGTATATGAGGGAACAAGACAGCCATGAGATTGAGCAACTGCCCAGAATGGAGGCAGCTGGGATCCAGTCAGCCCACTTCCTTCCCTCATTGGCCTACTCCTGCCACGTAGAGCGGCGCGGGGGGGGGGGGAGCAAGATGGCACCCGTACCTGCCTCATGTGACGGGGGCAACACCCCACCCCTGCCTTATTGCACTGGTGCAGCGGCAGGGACCGACATTGTAGAAACCTTCAAAATTGTTTTACCATAGTGCATCACAGAGCAAATGAATGAATGTGTGTATTGTGTGCAATGATAGCTCTGCAATACTATCTCTGAGTCTCTCAAGCATTATTGTCAGCACATAGCCTTCAACTGAGGACTGTTCTGGTTTATCCTCATGTCAGTTCACTAGCACCTTCCTAGGCTATTTATGTCATTCCAGGAATAATCTCTGTGCTTTCAGCCTGCAATCTTTTCCCTACAAGAAAAGTCTCTATCTTTTCTCACAGAGAACTTTATGCTTCTTTTCTGCCCAATACCAAGCGTAATGAATCTTACTCTTCCTTTCTTCCTGGCAGAGAGTGACTTTGAGACAATATTTCTACACAGAGAGGAAGGTGAACACTCTTCTCATAGTAACTCCTCCTCTCCGAAACATTTAATTAAAAGTAGATAACCTCTCCTATGTGTAACATTTCTGATGAGATGATTGATGCAGAGTGGCAGCTCTTTAAGAATCATTCCCTTGGGATGACTTCTTTGTCTGCTTATAATTTCCTGAAGGTTGAATGGGATAAGTTGGCATTGCATCCAAAGTTTATTCTGACATTTAGTTTTTGTCTAGATTTAGCTCTAATGCCATAGTAGAAAAGGATTCATAATTCTTTTTTAAAAAGATTCTCTGTCTAAGATCCCATCTATATATTGGTGTGCTGCCTTGCCTTGAGCTGCAAGGCAAATTGCTTCAGACTGACATGTGACTGTGAGTAGTTCTGCACTGCCAGTGTTGCTTCAGGTGTCTAAACCAACCCTGACGCTGTTATGTTAGGGCGCTCTTGTGCTGATATATAAAAATGCACCAACATGCTTGCACAACACTATGGCAACATAGTGTTACACATAGCCGATTCAAAATAATGGCTGTAGTGGCACGCAAGCGCAGTTGTAAAATTGTATATATTTCTGCAAGAATGCTCCTGTTCAGCAGTGCTAGTGTCCACAGAAGCATGAGCAGCACAGAACTTCCTGCAGTATTCTGTGCGTCATGTCAGCCAGTGTCACTAAGGATTGTGGAGGCAGCTTTTGCTTATTCACTTAGTTTTAACCTGGATATGACCCACAAGGTAGCTGACAATCAAGAAAATGCAATGGTACTGAATGCAGCAGCCAGACTGGTCTCCGAGACAACCCGAAGGGACCATATAACACCAATATTAAAAAAAAACCTGCACTGGCTGCTGCTATGTTTCTGAGCAAAATACAAAGTACTGGTTATTACTTATAAAACCCTGCCACACTGGCTTGGGTCCAGGGTAGTAAAGAGAGCGCGTCTTTTGTCATGAACCCTGCCATCTATTAAGATTATCTGGGGAGGTCCATTTATGGCTGCCACTGGCTCTTCTGGTGACGTCTCGGGACCTGGCCTTCTCTGTGGCTGTTCCATGGTTTTAGAATATGCTGCCTGTCCAAATAAGAACTTCTCCATCTATGATATTTTTTAAGAACAACCTTAAGACATGCCTGTTTTCTCAGGTCAAACTATTTTTTAATTATGTGAAATTGTTTTTTTATTGTTTTTATTCTGTTTTATATTTGTATATTGGACTATGTACACTGTCTAGAGGTACATATATCAGGTAATATAAAATATAAGTAAAGAAATATGAACCATAAAATATTAAAACCACAATAAAACAACAATCGTAATACAAAATAAAATTCAAATTGAATATTAAAAGTCAGAAGTACTAAAATCTTCAGCCACCTTTGTAAGTAAATGTGTTTTCACCTGAATGCCAGCAGTAATGGGACCGGGCACAGATGTCCGAAGGAGGAGAATTCCAAATAATAGGTGCTACCAGCCGCCTAACTGCACAGTGGGGAAATGACTTGACTAGCAAGCCAAAGGTTGCCGGTTTGAATAGTTGCTGGTATGTTTCCCAGATTATGGGAAACACCTAAATCAGGCAGCCATGATATAGGAAGGTGCTGAAAGGCATCATCTCATACTGCTTGAGAGAAGGCAATGGTAAATCACTCCTGTATTCTACCAGAGACAACCACATGGCTCTGTGGTCGCCAGGAGTCGACACCAGCTCGAGGGCACAACTTTACCAGTAAGGAAGTCTAGCTTCTTGTCCCCACTATTTTAATTTCTGATGGCTGTGGCATTTGGAATAGGGACCTGTAAGGTGATCTAAGTACAGTGGTGGTGGTGGAGCTCATATAGGAGAAAGATGCTCAAGGTATCTTAGTCCCAGGCTACTTAGGAGTTTAAACATAGGAACATTAATTGTGCCTAGTAACTAACTAGCAACCACTGAAGTTATTTTAAATCTGGAAGAATGCATCTTAAAGCAGCTAGTCAGAAGCTTGCCTGCCAATTATGAATTAGTTGCAGCTTCTGATGGTCTTAGAGGGGAATTCCACCACAATAAGCATTGCAGTAGTACACAACTGAGTTTACATGTGTAACCATGGTCAGAATGTGTTTTCCCAGGAGAGAGTGAAGCTGGAAACCAGCTGAAACTGGTAAAAGGCAGCCCAAGCAACAAATGTGATCTGTGCATCCAGATGCAACACTCCTACTTGTGAGCCTGATATGTCAGTGGCAGCATGATCCCCTTCCAGAATAGGCAACCCATCTACTTCTAGGTTTACTGTGTAAATCACTCTACCTGGTTTGTATTAAGCTTAAGCTTGTTCACCCTCATTCAGACGTTATCAATTCCAAACACTGATTCAGGGAATTGCTTTACCTGAGTTAGCAGAGAAGGAGAATTGGCCAACCAATTGATGTTGCCTCGCCTCAAATCCCCTCACAATTTCACCTAGCAGTTTCATGTAGATGTTAAATAGTATGTGAGGCAAGATAGATCCCTGTGGCATCCCACAGAATAATTATCTTGGGGATAAGTAATGGTCTCCCAGCACCAGCACCTGGAATTATCCAGCTAGGTGGGCGTGGAGTCACTGTAGTGCAGTGCCACGTACCCATGAAGTGGACAGCTGACCCAGAAGGATATAACGGTTGATGGTAATGAAAGCTGCTGAGAAGTCATTGCATTGTGATGCACTTGGCCATATAGTCCTTTCTGGATGTCAGAAGAATGAGCTATTTTGAAAACTTAAACCCTTAAGATGTGGCGAGAGTAATTTGATAAGGAAATATCTACCTTGATAGTTTGCCATTAGAGCAAAATTGTTGGAAGGCACTAAATGATTGATAATCCAAATATCTATTCATAGAATGATACAACTGTTTTGTAGGGATGTGCACAAAACTGATTTTGTGATTCGCTTTGAGCTAGAAATGAAATGTAGATGCCTGGATTATTTCGTCAAACCAACTCATTGAGCTGATTGTTCTGACAAAATGAGTTTGGAATGTTTCAGGTGTTCCAAGCGCCATTTTGGAGAGCTGGTCTACTGATTGGCATCAGTGGGTAGACCAGGCCTCCACCCCGGATTTGGCAAGTTGGTCCACCTCGTACTGCTCTGCCCAGTAGATCAGTCCCCCAAGACAGGCTGATACACTAAGTCCAGGTCAGAGGTCTGGTCTACCTGATCTCACATGGTGAGTAGACCAGCCCTCCAAGGTGGGCACGGAGGCCTGGTCTCACATGATCCCAATCAGAAGGCCAGCTCTTCTCAGAAAAACAGCCCTCCAAAATGGTGCTTGGAACACTTGAAACATTTCAACTCAAAATGGGGTTGTTCCGTTCGAAACAGGCCTTTCATTTGAAGGGCGTTTTGTTTCAAGTTTGGAATGCTCAAAACAGCCTGTCGAAACGTTTTTCACATCTCTACTGTGATATCTGTTCTGGTTACTGCTAAATTATATTTGTCTAGGAAATATTGTGTTATCACCTGCAAATGGAGAATTGTACACATTATTTTTTACTGGTTTTATAAATTATGCTCTGATAGTAAACCAACAAAACCCAATTTCTATTCAATTGATTGACCAGATATAATTTGACTGAAGCATCCCTTTTAGGTCTCTTTCTACTAGCTCATACACATTATAGCCCACTTTATGATACAATAAGAGAAGAAATGCAGGTCCAGATTATTGATAAATTCACGGGCTCTGAAGCTGTTTAATGTTTAAACTACCTGTTGGATGTGATTTCTTATGTCAGTTATCAAGTGGCCATTTCTACTTCGTTGTTTTTTAAACTTGGAAGGAGAATTGCACCTGCTAAACTTTCTAGACATCTGGTTAAGTTGTAGTTTTAGGGTTAGCCTTATCCTGTTTATTGTATCTATTAGAGTTGTAACAACAGTTAAGCATTTAAGATTATCCTGATTTTTATTTGCATTTTATTAATTAGCTGCTTTTTCCTGCATTATGTTTTATGACCTGTGGTTACAACAGTAAACTTAGTATTCCGGATATGTTATAGGAAATGCAGTCTGTTTGTTTATTTTTTGTTTGTTTTATGCTCTGAACCGTCTAGAGGCTTTGGTAGTAAATAATAAAATAAATAAACATTGATGTGTTTTTTTGCTTCAGGATAAGAAATGGATTCTGAAACATGAAGATGTCACACTGGGAGAATTGCTTGGCAAAGTAAGTACTTAACTGATCTAAATGAGATGGGGAGAAAGCTTCATCTGAGTCCAAAATATATCATTATCAATGAGAAACGTAGGATCTCTCTTCTTCTACCAAAATGTAACATTTCTTCGTAACAAACACAGAGATTGGTTAACTTGAAATTTTCATCCTAAAAATGCAGGCAAGGTTAAGGATCTTTGAGGTCCATTAATTTTGATGAGAAAGATTGAAACATTCTCCTGTTGAAATTATTGGGACATAAAAGTGCTTAACTTTGTTGGGATTGTGCCCTAAGTGTGTGTTAACTCTACAATTGCTCTGTGTTAGAATGTAATGTTAACATCTAGGAAAACTATTTTAGTCTTAAGTGTGATATGCAACAGTTAACTTTGTTGGAATTCTTTGTAAACAATTAACTCTCAAACTTTTTTTGGGAAATTACAGTACTTGTTTCTTCATTTGTCCACATTTCTATTGCTACCGGTATTATAGCTTTGTCATTCCCACCGCTGATCTAGGTTTTCCCCCTTTCATTCCCTACTTGCTTTGTGCAACATGCAAGTAATTCATGTATGTGCCTGTACACTTGGGGCCAGTTCACCAATGAGTTGTGGTGAGATGACGGCCGCAGGTGGTAGACTGAACCAGCCAGAGGCGCCCCACTGCTCCTCACTTCACCCTACCACTGCTAATCTCCACACTTCCCATGCCTTTTCAAAAGACAGGGGGCAGGGAATGGAGCAGCAGGAAGTGTGAGTGCATATTTCCTGTTACAGTTCTTTGCTTCTGCCTTTTCAAAAGACAAGGAGAGCTTGTCACTGCTATCACAACAAGATAAGAAGGAGAATAAGAGGAGGTGGGGGTTGTCTAAAGGGACTTGTGTTGAGGGAAAGGAGGAGAAATGTCCTTGTGTTTCCTCCTTGCCTGCCACAAGTATAGGAATGAGTGGCAGCTCATCTTAGAATATAAGAACAGCCCTGCTGGATCAGGCCCAATGCCCATCTAGTCCAGCATCCTGTTTCACACAGTGGCCCACCAGATGCTGTTCACCAAGCACATTTCTCCCCAGTACAGCTCATTTCCAGTATTAGAGATGGACTGGGAGCAAGGTGCTTGAAGCAACTGAGCACAGTTAGGTGAGGCAGGGGAAATGTTTAGCTTCTCTTATTTACACACTCCTTTTAATGTTAAAAAATAGATACCCCCTTCACTTTATACATGAACAAGAAAGATGTGTATAAATACTCTCAAGGCTCATAAGATACTCATAAGAGTATCAGGGATCTTTTATAGCTGCAACTGCCTAAAAAAATCTAATCTAGTCTAGATGTTAACTAAAAGGGTTCTTCCTCATAGTCCTTCTCTAATATAAAACTGGGTACAATCTCCTCGGGTAGAGGGGGAACAAGAATACACAAGCTGACCCCATCCCTGCACCAACATGCTTTGTTGGTATGCCCCTTTGGGCATCCCCATTCCCCAGGCTCAACACTTGTCTGAGGAGGACAGCTCTAAAACTGAGTACATTAACTTTCCTACATTAACGTTTGCGACATTCTTACATTTTTCTAAATTCCTACATTAACTTTTGAACCCTGGAATGCCGAGCTTCTAAACTGGATGGACAGTGTCTTCTGGATTCAGCATTACCTTCTCAGGCAAGCACTGAGTCCTGGGAGCACTTTGAAGACATCTATAAAGAGTGTGTCAGTGCAGGGGGTTAGGCTAGATGGCACATTCATGTTCTCCATCTACCCGGGTACATTGTACCCAGTTTTAGAATGCCCAAACTGAGCTATTTACTTCTGGTTACATCTTCCCGAAGCAGATGGGTGATGTGCTATGACATTCAGTATATCCTATTCTGTATCACTGACTTGGCTGCGGCATTTGAACACTGGGGCCTCTGAGAAAATGCTGAATGCATTGACATTATATTACATATCTGCTTCAGCTAGATGTTACTGGGAGACACAAGGAAAAATGTGGATTGGGAATGTTCATCTGTTTCAAGTAATGTCTAGTTTGACCATTGGATGATGAGAGTGACAGAAGAACATTTTCATTCAAAATATGCATACTTAAAATAGGCTGTATTCTTTAAGTTAAAGGTGATACCCTTTAGGTTCCTGATACATTGTTTACTGCGTATGACTTCTTATAAATTTCTGTATGGCTTATATTATCAACCATATAGTTGGCTGTAGGAACTCATTCTTGTTCTGCAAACTACAGTAAACATATAGCTAGTTGTGTGGTGCCAAGCAATTATATAAGGCTTTTCATATCTCTCTTAACAAAGTGATAATAAATGAACTGTCAGCCCATAGTCAAGGAAGAAAATGCATAATGATTGCAATACTTTACATATTTCCTCTGAAAACCTAACAGATCCCCACATCTAAAGGCACCTGCTGATGAATTATATGGAGATCTTGTTGTGAATCTATCCAGTCCCTGTGTCCCACTGAAGTCAGTAGTACTTATTAAAGAGAGTGCTTAGTCTGAGCCAGCAATACAAATTACTCTGAACAACATATCTTTTATATCCAATTCCTTTTAGAGGAAAAGCCCTCTGTGTGGAGGTCAACAGATTGCAAAACGCAGAATGAATAGCTGGACAAATAGTACCTGCCCCACAAGGACAAAGATGGCTTGATGGGAGAGATATTATGGTTCAAAGATAAAAGATCCAGAAATGTGAATATAAAATTAAAAACTAGTTAAAGAGTCAAGATTTTGAATTGGTTTATGAAAACTGAGCTGTTCCACAAAGAACAGTCAGATAATTTAAGTCGAAAATGTGTGTCTCCCACCTTGACACTGGTAAAATTAATTGAATTAAAATGCATCTCTGGAGATCCCAGTAGTTCCAAAGAAAATTGCTGCTGTTTTTGTTTGTAACATAAAAGCATATACTTCATATGTGCCACTGCATGAGAGCAGCGAGTTACAAAGGAAGCAAGATTTCTCTTTCCTTCAAAGAGAAAAATTTCTGATTAAAGGTTGTTCCTATTAGGTGCTCACGGTTTCATCTTGATATTTAAAGCTGTGGATAGAACAGTATGAACTAACAATAAAATAAACATGAACTTAATACTGTGTGGCAGATAGTATAAGCAAGAAAAGTAACACTTTATGTTAAAAAGTGTCAAGCCCAAATCTCTTCTTCAGAAGATTTTTTTTCATAACCAGCATGACCATATTGGTGAAATGATATTTTTGGTTCCAGAAGCTCAAAGAAGAAATGAGTCCTTCCTCAGTCTTGTGGCTTCAGAGCACAGCTGCTATATCTTTTCTGCAAGTCAGGATGGGAAGGGTCCAATTTGCAGAAACGTAGCAGGCAGGAAGAGGATGCTGAACTTTCTTGCCATTTGACAGTTTTCTTCTGCAAACACTCGCACTTCTCAGGTTCCAGACCTGTGTTTGTGATGGAAATGTGGTTCTGAAATCCCTGCTGTGGGAAAGAACTGTCAGGTGGGGAGAAGGGTTAAGCTTTTTCTTTCTGCCTCCCGTATTTAATAATTCTCTGCCTCGTGCTTCTTCACTGAACATCGTATCTCCTAACCCCATTTTACAGTGGAGAAGCAGCAGCCAGGGCTTCAAAACAGGAGAAAGAGAGAGAAAATAAGCAAAGTAGGACCTTGTATAAATGAAACTGTCTCTATGGAAGCATATGCAAGCTCTAAAGTTTCATACAAGGCTAGTGAATACCTCCTGTATATTAGCCATGTTCCTACTTATTGCCTGAAATATAGAACATGTCACTTTCAGGAGGGAACATTACCCAGGAAAATAAGCTGCCTTATACTGAGTCACACTGTTGGTCTATCTAGCTCAGTACTGACTACACTGACTGGCAGTGGCTGTCCAATTTTTCAGGCAGGAGTCTTTCCCAGCCTTACTTGAAGATAGCAGGGATTGCGCCTGAAACTTTCTGCAAGCAAAGCAGATGCCCCACCCCTGAGCTCTTGCTCACTGTTGGGTTCTTGCTCACTTATGGAAAACAAATGAGAGGCCTTGTTTTTTTGGTTTTTGTTTTTTTTAAACTATTTTCTTCCTGGAAGATGCAAAGTAATGGAGGAGTTGGGGAGGCCAGCAGCCCCCATCAAACAGCACAGCTCAGTGAGATCTTTGTGGCAGTACAGGTGAGATCTCTGCAGACTCCCCAACCACTGTGGTTCAGTTATCCTGCAGTCTCCTCTAAGTGAAGGAAGAACCTGCAGCCCTCTTGTGGATGTTAGGTTGTATGACAGGATCATGACCGGGCACAACTCTTCAAGTCTATGGCTTGACACTTTTTTGGCTTGCTCCTCTGTGCACCTTGGACGAAACAGGCTATGGTTTGACAGTTTGAAATACAGGGCTGGAGAGGTGTGGATCCTGTGTGCAAAAACTGCTTTAACATGAGAGCCCAGGTTTTTGGGTGGTTCAGGAGCAGCAAAGTGTCTTCCTTGCTTTGCCAGGTTGAACATGAACAAAATAATGGTAGAAGTTTGGACATATATTGTATGAGTGTATTGGGGCAGACATGCATGGATACTCCTAGCTGGCTCCCAGCATGTAGGGGCACATATGGAACCTCCATATTGAAGGATAGGATCATTTCCTCTGTGCATAGCTGGATCATTCCCTCTGTTTCCCACTTATTATTTTAAACACATTGTAAACACTGGGAATGCACTCCAGAGACCATTAGATGAACCTATATTCCACTGAAATAAATTGGATTTAAGCATATAAATATGGGCTTAAATCCCATTGGTCTCAGTACTAGTTAGAGATGCCTAACGTCCTTGAGATTGAGCTGTGTAGAAGTTCAGGAACTGTTCCTGAACTTTCCACACTCTTTTCTGTGCAAGCAGAATGCGGGAAACACATTGTGCATGCACTGCAGCTTCCTTTTTAAAGTTCCAAGCCTTTTCTTTCCCACAGAAGAAACTGGGATGTGTACCTCTGCATGTGTAAGATGTTTCAAACTTCTTTCTGTGGACATAATTTCAATTTGGTGGGTATAATTTCAACACATAGATCCAATATGTTGTTGATGATGATGATGATGATGATGATGATGATGATACATATGGAGACTTGGAACCTCTCCTCTCCACCCAAAGCCTTTTTTCTAGGGGATCAGTAGAAGTGGGCCTTGGGGTCCTCTTGCATGCCTCCCAGCCCATCTCCCATGACTCAAAATGCAAAGAGGGGTGATCAGCTCAAGCAGTATCTCCCACGTCCACATAAATGTGGTTTCTCTTGGTTTGCCAGTTTACTTCTCTGTATGGTGGCATGGAAGATGAGTGTACAGAGGAGAATGTGAATCCAAGGTCTGTGCAGAACACAGCTGCTAGGTTATTGTCTGGGGCCACTCAGGTAGACCATAATATCCCAGTTTTAAAAGAACAGCACTAGCTGTTGATTCATTTCTGAGTTCAATGGAAGGTGATGGTTTTGACATTTAAATCCCTAAATAACGTGTGTCTTGGTATCTTAAGGGCTACCTGCTTCCAAATGAATCTACCCACGTTACAGATCATTCCGGGGGGGGGGGGGGGGTGGCAGATGGGGAGGCTTGGCTTCTTGTGCCATTGTTGGTTGAAGCCTGACTTTCATGCACATGGAAGATTTTTCATGCATGCCTTCTGCCTGGTTGTCTCCAAAGTGTGGAACTCCATCCCCGTGGAGACTGCTCTCACATTGTCCTCATGGCCCTCTGTAAATAGGATAAAGCTGCCCTTTTTATTCAGGCTTTTGGGCCATGAGGGGATCTTTGGTGAATTTTTAAACTGCTGCTGAAGGTACTGTTCTATCTGCCTTTATCTGTTCTATCTGCCTCTCTCTGCCTACTTTTTTTTCATCTGGTATTTTAGTTTTTATTATATTAATTCAGATATTAAACTAATAATCTTAAGGTGTCTTTTCTGCAAGCCACCTTGGGGCCATAGATAAAAGGCAGTCTAAAAATATAATCAGTCTGCCATTCAGTATTTCCTGGGTGCAATCCTAGGAATGAATAAGTGCAAGTCACCCCTGTTCAGATGGTATTTCCTCCCTAGGATCTTCTGAACAAGAGTGACTTACACTTATTATTTCAACTCAATGCTGCATTAAGTTGCTTGCAGGTGTGTATTGTATTGCTGCAGTTGTGTATTGTAGGCAGCACCTGAAGCAAGGTACAAATACCAAGTCTAAAAAGTAGTAATAAAAACATAGAACAGCATAGACAACCAGGCAGAAGGCATGCCAGCATAGAACATAGAACAAATTCTGAAACATGCATGTTTTCACCTGCTGGTGAAATATTATCAGAGTGAGGGCCAGACAGGCCTCACCTGGAAACACTTTATAGTGACAGAACATGACATGCAATTCGAGAACACTTGCTTGAAAGAAAAGGCATGGAACAGAGTTTCTTCAGCAGATGTTAAAGGACATAGATATATGGAGGAGGCTTTTTTTTTCTTTTGGGACCCAGAGCCTTTATAAATCACATTCTACATTATTTTTAAATATGACATTTGGGGTGTGTGTGTGTGTGTGTGTGTGTGGTCACCAAAAATAAACTGAGAGTGCTTCCTTAAATCTATTAGTACTGCTATCATGTATCTATTAGTTTTCTCTTCCTCTTACGACTTTTGTCTCTCTTGTGTTTTCTGCTTTCCATATTAGTCTGTGTGTTCATGTGCAGGTATGTGTGGTGATAATTTAAAAGTGCTTTGTTTATTTTCCAAAAGAAGCTTTTCCTGCATGCTTCGAATGTACATATTGGTTTTTATATACATCCTAACTTAAGACAAGATTTCCATACTATTATTATTATTATTACTACTACTACTACTACTACATTTATATCTCGCTCTTCCTCCAAGGAGCCCAGAGTACTACATACTTGCGTTTCTCCTCACAGCAACCCTGTGAAGTAGGTTAGGCTGAGAGAGAAGTGACTGGCCCAGAGTCACCCAGCTAGTATCATGGCTGAATGGGGATTTGAACTAGGGTCTCCCCGGTCCTAGTCCAGCACTCTAGCCACTACACCACGCTGGCTCTCTAGTATTCTCTCTATTGCATATAGAGTTGCATCAGGGACAGCTTTAAAATGTAGTCACATGTACTATTGCAGTAATAAAAATAGCCAGAAGACCTGTCATCTCTAGGCTTCATTTTCCTGGTGCTGGTTTTGTGGCTTTGTGGGAAGTTTATAAGCTTTAGGCCCAGTGTCCATGTTGTTCTGGTGTGGGAGTCACAACCACACTGCTCCTTCTTACACCACCAAGGTAATGTGAGATGCCCATGCCCACATATGAATAGACTATGCTGTAACTCCTCTCCATGCCAGAGTTAGCCTCCCTATGGGTTTTTTTAAACATTAACATGGAAAGGAACTGTGCTGTGGGCTCCTCCTGCAAGGTCTGGGTCTTCTTAAATTATCCCAGTGGAGTCATATGAATCTTAGGCCAAAGCAGTGGAATATAAGAAATTTTTAAAATCCATGGACACATAGGAAGCTGCCTTATACCAAGTTAGACTATTGGTCCATCTAGCTCCGATTATCTACACTGACTGGCAGCAGCTCTCGCAAGGTTTCAGGCAGGAGGCTCTCCCAGATGTACCTGGAGATGACAGGGATTCAACCTGGGATCTTCTGCATGAAAGCAGATGCTCTACCACTTAGCTATGGCCCCATATCTCCCAGCAAAAATCACTCACATGTAGTCACCCATTCAAATGCAAACCAGGGCAGACTCTACTTAGCAAAGTGAATAATTCATGAGCTCTCCTCCTCATCCTCAGCTCTTGTCCTTTTTTTCATTTGCTGCTGCTTCAGCCTTGGAGAAAACTGGATCCTATAATTTGAAGTTAGAATTGCCTTGCTTTAAAGTTGTTTAGTAGTGTGATTATATTAATTTAGGTTCTATTATTTCTGCTCTCCTATCTAATTATTCTATATCCTGTGGCAAATCTCATGAAAAATAGATTGACCAGACTGAAAACCTTAAAAATCAAGTTATTTTTGAAAGTCCTATTCCTGCCTTACTGTAGGCCCATCACCTAGACTTAGGTAATAAAGTGCAATGTGCAGTGCAGGTGAAAAGCCATTAATGGCAAAACTGGTGCATCTTTCATATCACTCCCTCTCTCCCCACTTCTGCAGAAGTTATATAATTGTCCAAGAAGTGAGCCAAGGAAATTGCAGGTGGCCAATAACTCGTGTTTTGCGTCAATGTAGATCAGGAACCCCCAGTTGTAGCATCTCCCAAACGTATAACACCTGGGGCATATTATTTGCCTTGCTTTTAATTGGTGGTAGACCCTACTTTGGCCACCAACAAATGTAGGTATGTGGTACGTCTGACAGAGATGGAAAGCATAAATATTAAAGATGCTTGGTTCCTGTTTTGCCATTAGTATTAGTATAAGGATTATTAGAACAGCTCTTAAAATATATTAATGCTTTATAGCACAGTAAAACAAACAACAAACTTCTGCACAAAGCCTTGCAGTACTAATCAGTAGTGGCCAACCTGCAGCTCTCCAGCTGTTGTTGGACTACAACTCCCAAATAAATTGTTAATGGAGATTATGGGAGTTGTGGTCCTAGAGAGTCTCAGGTTGGCTACCCTGGTCTAAATAGAGGAGACCCAAGAAGGAAAAGAGGAGATGAGGGCTGTGACCAGCCAACTGAGGCTGGATGGCTCCCCTTTCTACACAGCAACAGGAAACTCCTCCTGTTCCTTTCTTTTATCATGCAATGAAAAGCCTACTTTCCTGACTGAAAGTATTTTCAGTCTACTGTTTTCCTGACTACTTTTCCTAGGCTGAGGCTAGATCTACGCTTCCTTTCTGGGATCATGAAAAGGAGGTTTTGCTGGCCTGTATGTTCAGCTGGTTACAGAGAAGGAGGAATGATGAAAGGAGGAAGGGAAGAGAAGCAGAAGGAGATGGCATGATACAGGCACATTTCTCCCACTTTTGTGGCAGTCTCTTTATAAAACATTCCTATATAGCCTCTTTTTCTGGTGGGTAGATACAGTGAAGAAAAGTAAGTATAAAATCAACTGTGTGCTCAGACTACAAGAGATTAATCCTTTATTAAATAAAGGCAGTATTTGACTCCCTGCTCTTGATTTTGTGTCCTTAAAAAAAAAAAGTGAGAACTGCATTTCTTTTGTAAGTTAAAATGATTATCTATTTCTTCTGTAAAGTATAAAATTAAAATAATATTGGTAATTGTTGCCATTGTTTGTGATACTTTGTGATATTTTCGACATTGTGTTTCTTGCTTTTGATAACGATACTGTTTTATATTTGTATACTGATTATTATATAATCTGCAATTTCAGGGTAATTTTGGTGAAGTATATAAGGGAACATTAAAAGACAAAACTCCTGTTGCTGTAAAAACTTGCAAAGAAGACCTTCCTCAGGAACTGAAAATAAAGTTTTTATCAGAGGCCAGGTGAGTGGTGAAAAATGAAATAAAATACAGCATTAAGATCCATTAGATACTAAATGTAGAAATAGTTTGAAAATAGATCTTGCTCACTAGATTGACTGAAACTCCACAAAACTAATTTCAAATTAGCAGTGGTGTTGATGTCACATGGATGTTGAAGGACACCCACACGAATAATATTTTCTTTTGGAAGGAGTATAATGTATGAAGTAAATCAAATAATTATCAAAGTGAAAAGAGGTATGAACTGTTGATAATATATACAGATGAGTATGTATGCCCTGTAAAATAAGTTTGCAATCCTCTGTATGCTCATGGGGATTAAAGCCCCTTTAAACATGGGAACTTACTTCTGAGTAGACATGTATAGGATTGTGCTGCAAGTTAGATTTCTTTGTTGCTAGAAATAATAGTGGATACAATGTCATTGTTGCAATCATAGTTGGGATTAGGAATCCCTTTTCTTCCTTGATGTGGTCTCTGCTTTTATACAAATGGGTTTTGTGCATGCGTGTAGACCACCTTGATATCTTCCAAACTTCTGCTCTCTTGTATTGGCGGGAACCCCACCCCAACCGCTAAATGTGGCTGCACCACTCCATATGCCCTCAGGCCAGGGAAAAAACCACAGAACTTCTTTGGCATTGTGGGAGCAAGTGCTGCACTCCTCCCAAAACTTCAACAGCACCATGAATGCTGCTAAAATGTCCAGCAACAATGCCTCAATTTCTGTGACTCCAGACACTGAAATGGCAACCCAGCTCTCGTAAGACTCAATCAGTACTGACAGCTCAGGTACCGAAACTGTCAACAACTTTGATGCTGGCTATTCTATCATCATCTTCAGCATCGTTACTGCTGACCCCTATGCCATCAAGGATAACACCAAAGACCTTGGCTCCGAAATCTTCGGTACCCACAGCAACAACAGGCTTGATACTGGCATTGCCTGTGAAAAAGAATAAGGCATTACAGCTACAACCACCTTTGCCAGCAGGCCAATCCCAACTCTGCAATCCAAAAAGTAAACAGCCGCTGGGTGCTGAGGCAGGGCCAGTGAAGGCAAAGAAGAAAAATAAACTTCAGGAGGGCGCTAGACCTCTCTGATTGCAGCCGTTAACCCAGAGCAAGGATGCTCCGGGCACGAGAGTGTCAGACTCCACGTAAATGGATGCAAAGGAGAAAGCACCATTAACACCAGCCTCGACAGGCGTAGAAGCTTCCCTGGACTACAGGACAACATGGTCATACTCTCCAGATGAACAAGTTGACAATGATCCAGATTACCCCTTTATAGACACAAGCAATTACATTCCCAATGATTGGGACAGTACCCCTCTGCCATTGAGACCGAGACCACCATCCAAAGAATTTTCTGTCTGAGATTGTACGGTGTATTGTTGGGATCAAGACACCTCCAGTGGGCCCTCTATTCCCCCCCACCCCATCTCTGGGCGGTAGTACCAAGGCACTGTGTGCATACATGCATTCAGAGTGGGGCCTTTCTAATGCAACCTGAGCAGGATCTAAAATTAACTGAACAGACATCAGAAAACTTGTGAGTGCGCACAAATGTGCACGCCTTAGAGGGAACAGTGGACACCTCTTCAGATTAAAATTGAGCTCGCAACTGGGATAGATACGCTTGCCAATATGTAGATGGTCAGAGGGAACATTCACCAAGTGACTCGCTCTATTCGGAATGACTTAGGGAGGACCTTCTTTGGGATTGGGACCATGGCCATCATGCTTACGGCTACTACAATCAAAACTACAAGACCAGGGACTTGTATGATAGATAACACCCTGGTTAGGGCTCCAGCTGGCATCAGGACTATCGGTACAGAGATGACATATACAACTGGGATCATATGGACCAATGTGGTCCAATATGAGAATTTCTGTCGGACCCGGTCTCAATCTCGATCCTGTTGTTTAGATCACGGAACTAGCCCATGACTCAGCAGACACTTGGAGCAACAAATCCCTCCATGTCCACATGAGGACCTGGCTGCCAAGACCCTACATGTGACTGGGAAGGAGACGCCTTCCGAAGTCGTAGATTCGCCAGTGCTCCATGCCCCATATGCCCATTTGGTACTGGCAAAGCTGCAGACAGAACCCAACAGTCCCAGATGTAATAGAACCCATCGAACCCGAGCACTTGATTTCAAACCAAGATGAGGATACTGAGGAAGAGGAAACACAATCTCCACTTGCTGAATTGACTTCTGTGGGGTCTTCCCTAAAAGATCTCCTGACAGAATCAAAGCCAGTTTCACCTTCGGAGGACTTAAAACTATACTCTGACTATGTCATTAGAATGGCTACAATGTTGGGTGTCAGCTTGGATCAACAGAAGGGTAAGCTGAACCCCTTGTTTGGGGTGATAGATGCTGATGCACATGTTCCAGTCTCTTTACCTATGAATATGGCCCTCCTGGAAATTGTCAAGAGCTACTGGAAGAAGCCCTCACGGTTGCCCCAGCATACTAGACAGCTTGACAACTCTTACAGAGTTCAAATAGAAGAGGAATAATCAGCCTTCCTACATTGACATCCTACCTCAAATTCTATAGTCATGGAGTCCACTTTAATGAAGACCCAGGGAAGATCTACAGCCAACTTGGGTGACAGTGAAGGAAGAACATTGGACACATTTGGCAGGTGCCTATATTTAGGTGCCTGCACCTAAAGATTGCTAACTATCAAGCATAAAATGCCCACTGCAACCACTTGCTTTGAGAGAAGATTACACAGTTTATTGAGCAACTCTCCCCACCACCTGATAAAAGAGAACTGGCAAAAGTTTTAGTGAAGGAAAAGGCACAGCTAGCAAAGCAGGAACTATATTCTGAAAGTCATTCTGTGGAATGTGCTGCCAAGGTCATGGCAACATTGGTAGACATGCGTGAATCAGGTCCTAGGGTCTGACATTCGAAGCATGCTCCGGGACAGAGGACTTGCTCTTTGAAGATGAGGCCCTCTTTGGGGACAAGACGAATGAAATCCTCATTTGAAATCCATCATTTTTATGTGCTAATTAGCACAAATTTATGTCTTTCCATTTACTACATCTATAGCGCCAAAGCAGAGCAAGTGGCTGAACTACCAGTCCTCCCACCCGTCCTCCAAGCAGACCTCATCAGACCGCTCCTTTCATCCCTTGTTTTCCACCTAGACCAAAGCCACCCTTCAGAATCGGAAAGCCAGTTCCCCAGAAGCAGAGACCCTCATGTTAGCAAAAGGGAAAAAAAAATACTTCACATCTTGACCAACAGGCACCTACCTAGCCCCGTTTTGCTTGGATTGGGACAACATCACTTTGGACCAATGAGACCTCACCATAATTCGCCTTGGTTATGCTTTGGAATTTGTTCACAAATGGTCTCACTCCCAAGTACTTATGACACCTCCAACTTCTGTCCTAGAGAAGGAGGTCAAGGCCCTCCTACTAAAAGATGTAATAGAGGAAGTACCTGCAACTGCAATACAGAAGAACCTCAGTATTCATGGAGGTTCTGTTCTGGGCCGTAGCCATGGATATGGAAACCGCTAATATCGAGTCATTGGGGGCTATGGGATTGTGGGAGTTATGTTTCTGGCTGGCTGAAAACGACCAAAAATCTGTGGTGGGGGGGAGCTTCTTATCATGCTCTGCTGTTCCCTCTGAGTTTTGCCATGCCCCCAAATCAGCCAAAAAATCTGCAGGTTTTTTTTTTCCTTTCTATTTTTTTTAAACAAAGACAGGAGCCATTTTGTGGATCTGTTGAAGAAAATGGCAGCCAGAATTTTTTTTAAAAAATATATTTATAACCCGTTCCTACAGTACATTACTGCTTGGGGCAGCTCACAACATTTATAACATAGTTACAATATAAAGTCAGACTAATAAAATTAACCAAATTAAACAAGTTAAAAATCCAAGCTAAAGCCACAATCATAATCAGATTTTAAAATGTCATATTATATTCTTTTAAAAAACAAAAAACTAAGAATTATAAAAACTAAAGAACCTACCAGATATGAGCAACAGGTGAAACATTAAAAAGCCTCTTTAAAAATATGTTTAAAGTTGTTTTTTTTAAAAAAAAAACACTGAGATGAGGGAGCATGGTGAAGCTCTTCAGGGAGCCAAAGCCAAGGGGCCACAGCCGAAAAGGCCCTGTCTCTAGTCCCTGCTAGCAAGATCTCTGTTAGTTGCAGGGCCATGAGCAGGGCCTGAAATGATGAGAGGAGGGCCCTGACAGGTTCATATGGGCGAATGCGGTCTGACAGGTACCCCAGCCACAAGCCGTGTAGAGCTTTAAAGTTCAAGACCAGCACCTTGAATCTAGCCCGGAAGCAGACTGTTAACTAATGAAGCTGCCGCAGGATGGATGTGATACTCATGCAACGACTTAAACCCATGAGCATCCTTTGGGCAGCATTCTGAACCAGCTGTGGCTTCCAAACTGTCTTCAAGGGCAGTTCCATGTAGAACGCATCACAGTCTGTGTTCCCTCTAAGATGTGCGCATGTGTGCACACTCACACAGTTTTTGATGTCCACTCAGTTAATTTTAGATCCTGCTCAATTTGAATCAGGAAGGTCCCACTCTGAATGCATATGCACACACACTGCCTTAATACTGCCGCCAAGAACAAAACTCTTTCAACACAGAGACCACAAAAAATAGAGAGAATATTGATTGCAGTAGTCCAATTTGGAGTGACTGAGTTCAGGTCCGACTTCTCCAAGTAGGGTCGCAGCTGGCGCACTAGCTGTAGCTGGTAAAAGGCACTTCTGCACACCACCGTGTTGGGTCCGCAAGCACGCCCAAGCTGTGGACTTTGTCTTTCAGAGGGAGTGTGACCCCATCCAAGACCAGATTTACCTCACTACTTGGATAATCAGTTTTACCAACCCAGAGCACTTCCGGCTTATCTGGATTAAGTTTCAGTTTGTTTGCCCCCATCCAGTCCAGAATAGCCTCCAGACCATGGTTCAGAGCATCCACTGCCTCCCTGGTGTCTGCTGACTTAAAAGATAGTCCACGGTCATTTCTGGCCACCTCTGACCTGCGGATATGCGAGGTTGGCATGTTTGTCGTCCCCCCGCCCCGGCGTATGCCGAGGTTGGGTGTCTTTTTCCTGACTGTGGATACACGAATCCGTGGATATCAAATTTGTGGATAACGAGGTCCATTTGTACAGGGTTTTTATTCCTGTTATTTTACAATCCCACAGCACGACAGAGGCCTCCGACCTATCTTAGACATCAGCTGATAAAAAGCACTCCTGGCCACAGCCTCAACCGGAGAAACCAGGGAGAGTTTGGGATCCAGGAGCACTCCCAGACTACAAACCTGATCTCTTAGGGGGAGTGTAACCCCATCCAGAACAGGCAGATCTATACCATCTCTTGGATCCCAACACCCTACAGACAGTACCTCAGTACCTCCAATTTTCTTCTTTGGTCACCAGAGCACAACTGAGCATCAACTGGTGAATGCATCTAAGCAACCTGTTGTATGGCAACTGATTTCATCCGCCCTTCCCAAAATGGGGGATCACCATAGATGCTTCTGAGAAGTTTTGGGGCACACATAATGGGAGCTTGCATCTGAACGGCTACTGGACTACTGCAGAGCACCACAGGCACATAAACTATTTAGGGCCTCCTGGCAATTTTCCATGCTCAGAAGGGATTTCAGACATCCAAACAGACAGTGGGAGAGGGCCAATTGTATTTTAGTAGCACTATGGTGTCCCCGGAGAACATGGTTTCCCTGACTATGGCAGATGGCCACAGAGTTAATTCATATCCCAATGCATATGCACCTTCTCTCTCAAGCCAGGAAAAATTCTACATCAGATGGATGAGTCCCTCCATCTGAGCGTGTGGAGGATCTTGACTCCTTTCCCAAAGATTTGCAAGAGGTCCTTTGGGCAGCCAGAAAGCCTGCAAACACAGACTCTTACTCACACAAGTAGAAGAGGTTCTGTGCCTTTGCAAATCAACATATGTTTAATGCTTATTCCTTAACAGTTCAACAAGTTAGTTCCTACTTTTTATACCTGAAACGCTCAGGCTTGAAGTTATCCTCATGAAGTTCACCTTGTGGCAATCGGCGCAAACACACCAAAGACCGAATGCTCCTGGTTCCATAATCCTACAGTCAAATAATTTCTCAAGGGACTAGCTCATGTCCTCCTTGGTGACCATTTCATGGCCCCTGCACAGGATCTCCCTTTGGTCTTGGCCTGTTTGTTGAGCCCCCCATTTGTACCTCTATCCATGGCAGACGTTGCCTACTTAGCTGAAAGGTTGCACTTCTGGTAGTGATCACTTCTGTGTGCAGAGTAAGCAAACTCCGTGCATTAAGAGTGGCTGCTCCCTCCCTCCCTATCCTCCCTACCTGACTTTTTCCACTTGGACAAGGTGATTCTGCAACCAGACGTTCAGTTCTTACCAAAGGTGGTCTCTGCATTCCCCCGTTCACAGCCAATTAACTCACTTACTCTATCTATCTATCATATTTTTATACTCCCTGATATGTACATCTCTAGGCACTGTACAAAATTTAAAATATTTATAAGTCAAAACAGATTAAAATACATGACATAAAAACAGCATAAAACAGTTATTAATTTTTAATAATTTTAACAATTTGTTATTAAAACAAATTGTTAAAATTATCAAAAATTCTAATAAAAAGCCAGTGAAAACAGGAAACTAATTAAAAGCCTGCAAAAACTTACCTGCATTCTTCCAAAACCCATCTACACCAACGAAGCATCGGCTACACCTTCTAGATGTATGGTGTGAGCCTTGGCCTTTGACCTTTAGCAGTCCATAGCCTGGAGGCAATCCAAATCCCTTTTCATGTCCTATGAAGGCCAAAGGAGGGGTTGCCAGATCTCCACACAAACCTCATCAAAGTGGAGAGTTTACACAATCAAACTGTTAGAAGTTGGCACGTAAAAAGCTCCCACCTACTATCAAAGCATACTCCACCATGAAAATGGAATCATTTGTTGACTTTGAAAGAGCAATACTGCTAGAAACTATCTGCCAGGCAGCCACTTGGGCATCACTGCATTCCTTCATCCAGCATTATGCCATCAATTCCTGGGCTCATAGGGATGCTGCTTTTGGCAGAGTTCCCTGCTAACTGGGCAAAGAGGCACCTTTTAAACATGGTGATTCTCTTTATTTAGCAGTGGGAGAGTAGTTGGCCCTATCCACCTCCAGCACAGTACCTCCAGTGACTGTTGCTGGTGTCTGTCTTATGTTTCTTTTTGGAATGTGAGCCCTTTGGGGACAGGGATCCATTTTATTTTTTATTTCTCTATGTGAATCACTTTGGAAACTTTTGTTGAAAAGCAGTATATAAATATTGGTTGTTGTTCAGTCTATTTTGAACTAGGCCCATCGCCAGGTAAGACAGCTTGCTAGACTCCCATTTGTGTAAAAGACAGATACCACCTTGAAGAATGCCAGGTTGCTTACCTGTAACTTTGGTCTTTCTAGTGGTCATCAGTCATTTTACATGCCCCCCCCCCCAACCCCAGTCCTCCCTGCAGGGATCTTTTTAAGGTGGAATCCTTGACTGAAGGGATGAGGAGTGGCACAACAGCATATAGCTGTTGGGGGCGGGGTTCCTCTTTCCCGCCAAAAGAGGAGATCAGCAGCTTGGAAGATACTGATGTGGTCTCCATGCATATGCAAAGCCCATTTGTGTAAAAGGACAGATGACCACTAAAGAACCAAAGTTACAGGTAAGCAGCCTGTCAATCTTTGGTACTACTTACATTATGATGCCTTTGCTCTACCAAATTACACGCTGCACTTTCAGCCTCTAAGTACATGCGGAAGGCAACCACGGTTCCTTACCACAACAGATATATTTATTTATTTATTTGTCAAATTTGTACACCACCCCAAATGTCCATCTCTGGGTGGTTAACAACACAAGACAAGTTAAAACATACGGAAGAATCTTAAAACAATTTAGACAATCCAAAAATTAAAAACAGATTAAAACTTAAAAATTAAAAAAAAACCTGAGAAAGCTTGCATGAAGAGATAGGTTTTCGAGTGTTTTTTAAAAAATGTCAGAGATGGAGAGGATCATATTTCAGTAGGGAGCACATTCCACAGTCACGGGGCAGCAACCGAGAAGGCCTGTCCCCATGTGGCTACCAGCCGAGCTGGCGACAACTGGAGATGGACCTCAGTGGGCAGTGGGGCTCATAATGACGAAGACATTCTCTAAAATACCCAGGGCATAAGCCATTTTGGGCTTTATATTTATATTAGGGATTAGTAAAGCAAAGACTCTCTGTCTTCTGCTAGGGTATCCAGCAGTCCTGGTCCTTCTGTATAGGCTGTTCCTCATAGTCTGTGGTTGGTGTAAAAATACAACCTGCCAAGGAAAAGGGGGAAAAAGAAAAGAAAAACACCTTCTATTTTGTTTTAAAAACCAGGAACAATTCATTGAAATTCAACCAGATAGTTGAGAATTCCTCTTCTTCACCTTTCTGTCGGAAGAAAACCCAATTCAGATGCTGACAAGGAACACATATCAATTACCCAAAGTTGCAATTTAGCAGTGAATTTGTCATTCCAGTGCTGTATTATGTTCCTTTTGGCAACCTCCCCAAGCATGAAGAATCCACAATTCTTGATGTAATGCTAGATTCTATATGCTGGGGATGTGTCCAACTAAATATGAACCTCCTTGACAAGCAATTATTGCTGCAAAATCATATTAACAATCTTATGGATTTCAAGCAAAAATGGAACAATAACTGGACTGGACCAAACCATATGCGTAAGTGTACCCTCATACAAATTAAACCTCCAACATCTAGAAGCCTGAAACCAGCCCCTATTAAACATTCTCTGAGATGTCCAATAAGCACGAAATAAAAGTTTCTTCTGTATTAGCCTCATTTTAAGATCAAAAGAGGCACATTTCATTGCCTTCAAAGATAGCTGCCATTGGTTTAATAGAATAGTGTATTCAAGATCATTATTGCAAAGATCTTGGATATAATCAATGTTGATCTTATCAGTGTCTTTAAGCTTCTGCTAAAGCAGGGTTACAGGGTTAGGTGCATCCAATAGATGTTCCAGATCTAATAAGAGAGTTTTGGAAGCTGCAATTGCATCAGGAGCAAAAAGCCATGATAATAGATGTTTCAGTGGAATAAACTGCCATTTAAACTGACATTTAGAGATCAAACTCTGCTCTCAAGGTGTCAAAAGATTTGCAAACAGCTTCAGAAGAAATAAACTGATCTAATGTAATGACATTATGGGAGGCCTAGTTGAGCCCCCAAATTATTTACAAGCAATCTTTAAACAGGGATTCTTCCATAGTGAACATAAAGAGAACATGTTTTCTGTATGGCCTATGGCTGTAATAAATTGATTCATTCATTCAACCATAGTGTGAACTTCCCATGCAGGAAGGGGTCAAAACTGTGTCTACAACCCTCAAATTCTCCATATATGCCTTTTGGCATATATGACAAAGATCAATGGAACAAATGATGAGCCCAGCACCTGCCAAGATTTCAGTGGGGTCAGATAATAACTTTCGAGCTGTGCCCAAAGTGTAGCCACCTGAGACTAATTGTTCCACTCTAGGACTGAAGATAGAATAAATGCCCAATGATAAGCTTGAAAATGTGGAAAGTTAAACCCAGTGCCTTCAATGAGTAGTTGGCGTTGATTAAGTGAAAATCTAGGTGGGTGTCCTTGCAATAAGAAGTCATTTACTAATTTATACACTTGCTTAAAATATGACGAAGGTACAAGAATTGGAAGGCCTCTTAAAATATATATGAACCTCGTTGTTATATTAATCTTAATCACATGTATTTTACCCCAAATACTCAATGGAATCATAGACCACCAATCTAAGTAATTTTTAATTTGAACCAAAAATTTGGAAAAGTTGAAATTAACTAATTGAGAAAGCATCCTAGAAGCATCCACTACTTCTAAATACAGAAGTGGTGCAGCGGGGAAATGCTTGACTAACAAGCAGAAGGTTGCTGGTTCGAATCCCTGCTGGTGTGTTTCCCAGACTATGGGAAACATCTATATCAGGCAGCAGCAATACAGGAAGATGCTGAAAGGCATCATCTCAGACTGTGAGGGAGGAGGCAATGGTAAATCCCTCTTGTATTCTGCCAGAGAAAACCACAGGTCTCTGTGGGCACCAGGAGTCGAAATAGACTTGACAGCACACTTTAAATACACAAGAGAATCTGGGCACCCCCTAAAACGCCCAAACTTTACAATCATTAGCAAATTCTGTAGCAATTAAAGGGAGTAAGGGATTTTTTAAATTACCTGTTTTTCTTCTTCAGTTATACGCACACATAATTGTTATCCTTGATTGTGTTATATGTATTGCTATAATCTTACTTGAAATAAAAGAACTTTTTTAAAAAAAAGAATAATCAGTGGTTGGTACAATCTCAGGACTGAGTGGGGACCTGTTTGGTGGAGCCCCTGCAGACGGCAAGGGGGTGTCATGCTAGAGGGGATACTCCAAGAAAGAAATGAATTTCTCAATCCTAGTAGTTGTTGTACACTTAATAGTCCATGCCCCAGAGACTAGCAGAAAACAAGAAAGGGTTACACAAATAACCCTGTGATCCCTGTGATCACACATCTTAGAGGTGAAGAAAGGCCTGATGGTCCATATGTGTTTGGTCCACTGAAATGCCAGTTTTGCTCCTGGGCCTTCTGCCCATTCTAAAGTTGTGACAATTTGCCTTTCCACAAATTTTGCCTGCATCTTCTCATATCTGATAGCTGTTACTGAGAGAAAAGTCAGAAATGGCACTTGCCTTGTTAGGGGGAGATTATTGTATTTAAATTGTGCAGTGACTGTTTTTGTGTTTTAATGAAATATATTTGTTTGACTGATATACAGATTTTAAAAATGTGTTTTCTCTGTATAAATAAAACAAGGTTTATATAATGAAATATACTGATGTGATGAACCTTTTGTACCCTTTGCAGAATACTCAAACAGTATGACCATCCAAATATTGTAAAGCTTATAGGAGTATGCACTCAAAGGCAGCCTATTTACATTGTTATGGAGCTTGTTCCAGGTAATATTATTAACTTACAATACTCAATTATCTATTTCTTTGTGGTTTTGTTTGCTTTGTGCTTTTCATACACACACACACACACACACACACACACACACGTGCGTGTGCTCGGAATAGTTCGCAAAATACATTCTGTGCACACACCTAACACACACACACATATGCACAAACACACACAGTTTTTAAAAAAATGCTCTTTATGGCTAAATAGCAGAATCTCTATTATTCCTGTGCTATCAGAATCAAAGGATTATTTTATTTTTGCCAGCAGGTGGAGACAGTATCAAAGTGATGGCTGCTATGTATTTTCCATTGTAAATCTGACCAGATCACAGGATGTATTCAGTCTCTGCTATTCAGTATATAAATAGCAATATAGCTATTGAGCGCAAAAAAGGGAGGGAAATCATTAACCATAGCATCTGTTAAATGAATAAAGAAATGGTAAGCAATATGCCGCCACCACCTAATGGCGCAGCAGGGAAATAACTTGCCTAGTGAGCAGGAGGTTGCCAGTTCGAATCGCTGCTGGTATGTTCCCCAGACAATGGGAAACACCTGTATTGGGCAGCAGCGATATAGGAAGATGCTGAAAGGCATCATCTCATACTGTGCAGGAGATGGCAATCGTAAACCCCTCCTGTATTCTACAACACACCCCCCCCCCCCGAACAAACACATGGCTCTGAGGTCACCAGCAGTCGACATCGACTCGTCGGCACAACTTTACTTTTAAGCAATATGCCACTATCAGGTAAAAGAGACAGGGAGATTTTTGTTAAGGATGAATCTTGAACTGTAAAAAGTTGCTTACTGATATATTCCATGTGGTCCCGCCCCCCGCCCCCATGGATGAATGATAACTAAATGATAACTTAGTTTAACTAATCTGACTTTGTAACATTGTTTTCATTTTGTGGGACACACATTGTTAGATGTTATGGGGGGCAAAGTCCATTGCTTTTCCTCTGGTGATCATTACTGAATCTTGTGGCCCTGTTGCGAACCCAAATCAGATTCATGCAGAGAGAGCTAGGGAGAGTGTGTTTTATTCCATTCTTGCTAAGTTCTCTAAGTATTTTAGGTGAATTCTAGGGGGAAAGCATTCTTCAGTCCAAACATAGAACCTTTTAACTCTCAAGATGAATATTTCCCGAATGTAAAACCTATGTTATAGTTATAATACACGGTAAGCACTTATATGATTTGATTGTACCAACCTCTGGTTGTCATTGGTAGATCTTAATGAATATAAAATGTAGAAACTGCCAACAGCTTTTCATATTCCTGAATCTCATTCTACTGATACAAATGGAACTGGGAGTCTAGTAAAAACATTTAAATTACTAATAGAAGCATGGAGGCCAGTGTAAGAGTTAAGCACCTTGTCATTTACAATTATCAGTTGTACTGTGGTGAATTGTATTGTACTTGTGGTGATGAAGTTTCTGACACCGATTGGCTGAGCTGGTTAATTGCTCAAGGAACTAAACAGTTTGCAAAACAGCTTCTGTCAAGAGCAAGTTGTCATATTGGCTGAATTAAAATCATGCATGGGGACAAACTGAGAACTAGAAGAGATCCTCAAATGTGGGGAAGCTATGGAATTGGATGTCTAGTCTCTTAAGGAAGGTCGCAGAGTAGGGAATGACTAAGAAAAAGAAACCTGAAGGAATGATAGATGGCTTATTAAAAAGGCCAGATAGGGAATTAAGGCAAGGATAGATTAGGACTAAATTAAGAGAACTCTTAGATGATTTCATCAACTCATCTTGTTGTTTGCCTGACCCTAATTGGGTATTTCTCCTCCCAGACTAGGACACAGCACCTGAGGTCCCTGAATTATCACCACTTTGTCCTACTTACACTTGTAGCTTCCCATCTCAAACATATACCAGTTAGCAGACCAAATATCACAGGGAATGAATAATGTAGAAATTATCCATAACAGTGTTTAATAATATCAGGTTCATAAAGTAATAAAACTGCAAAGCAATAAATAGATTGGCTTTTGCCCTCTGTAAGAGCCTAGCTGTGTGGATTGTTTTCTGTTAAGGGTGAGTAGAAAATACTGGTGGGACAAGACTATGGTAATGCAGCGGTTCAGATGAGGAGGCCAGATCCTAGAAGATCAGGCTCAGGCAAATGAAAAGGAAAGTGGTAAAGCTGCTGTGTGATTATACATTGTCAAAAATATCAACACCAAAGGATCAGTCCTTGAAGAAAGTCTGCGAGATCAGATAGGATTTGGATAGGCCGAAGACAGAAGCAGGAAGGGCTAAACAGGATTCTAGGTAGGTTAGAAAAGAAACAAGGAGTGCCTAGCAAGGTGAACCAGAAAGCAAGAGCCAATTGCCAAGAAAGTTGCTGTTTCAACATGCAAAGGAGAAAAGCCTGGCCTGAAACAAAGCTGCTCAGCTTTAAGCCCTGTTTTAAAATAGCCAAAAGTGTGGTTAGCAAAGTGCTAATCCAAAAGTCCTGATTTTCCAGATGGGCCACCGAGAGGCATTCTTACCCCTGGACCTTGGGGCCCCGGTCTGTGGCCTCCAAGGTCTGGGGGGGTCCTCCAAAGGCCCGGGGTTCTCCTCCTCTGCTGTGAGCAACCACAAGGCCAAACCACTGATCTTACAAGTAATTCTAGCCACCATGTGCGCAGCCAGGGGTGGGGGTGGCAGATGAGTTGAGCAGGCATCCCCCGTGGTGGCAGCGGCAGGCAGAGCACGAGCAGCCACTGGGCCTGGCCGTTTGGCCCAGCGGCCCTTGAGAACTGCAAGGCGCTCCAGCACACCTGTGCAGTTTAAATAGAGCCTATTCACACTGTGCAGGTGATCTGCTCACAGTTCTCAAGGGCCACTGGGCCAAATGGCCAGGCCCAGTGGCTGCTCCTGCTCCACCTGCCGCTGCCACCACGGGGAATGCCTGCTCAACTCATCTGCCACCCCCCACCCCCCACTTTGCACATGGCGGCTAGAATTACTGGTAAGATTGGCTGTTCGGCCTCATGGTGGCAGGTGGCCTCGCGGCGGGCGTGGTCTGAGCGCCCAAACTACCTAGTGTGCCACTGAGGCCACCTCCCAGCCAATGTGAGCTCAGTTGTTTCTACACTTAATACCTCTGTTCCAGAATAATATGCACAGAACTGCTTTGTTTGTAATAGCTGCTTCCCCCACATTACTTCTGGGAAGCAGATCATCCCAATCGTTTTCTCAAAGTAAAATCTGCCATTTTATTCACTGCTATGACCATAAACATGGGTTAAGTGATGGCAGGCAAAATTACGGCTTCTACACATGGTGAATGACTCAAGTGATCTTTCAGAGCTTCAGCTGCCGCAGAGTGTTCCTATCAGGCAGCTATGAGATTCTGCAGCTGTTGTTGGATTACAACTCCGCTCATCAACAGTGGCAATAAATTGTGGCTGGGGATGGTGCAATGTTGTCGTCCTGTAGTGTCTGGAGAGCCTCAGGTTGGCCACCCCTGATGTAAGGTCATAATGTTGTAGAGGGGTTCATGTGAATTGGGGACTTTCACCACAAATTAGTGTTTTTACTTCCCTTTATTATGATGTACTCTAAAAAGAAGTTAAATATTTCTAAGGGGGACTGGTCAAAAAAGTTACTTTATTTCAAAAAGTGGGGGTGGGAAACACCTAACTGAAATATTTTAGGCTCCACATTTTAATGTCCTGTTTATCCCCTACTATGCTCATAGCTAGGAACAAATAGCATAATTCACTTCTTAATTTGTTGCTTTTAAATGTGTATGGTTTCCATAAGGTTTACTATAGATTATAGTCTTACTAAATCACTGGCTTGTTTTTTAGTGTCAGCATATAGCTATAAAATTCATGCCAGTGTGCTTTTTATGACTTTAATATTTCAAACCTTATTCCTTTTGATTTCATCCATCAAAATACTGCTGATGCAGCATTAGGCATTTGTGGGTACTTTAAAATGGCATTCCATAATGCGTTATGTTTGGTTGCTCTAATGTTTCATTTGGTGCTTAATATTGCAAAACAAATGAGGATGGGAGAGTATAAGATGACCACTTATTATCACTATGAATACACATTAATCGTTCAAAATGGGAGCCACGTCCTTTAATTTGCACATTATATAAGTTCAAAGCCTGTTAGCATACTGCATAAGAAACTGTACTGACACTTTTATCATTCTCTTCTGGCTAGGCTATTAGATTATACCACAACTTATTTTTCCTTAGAGGATAGAGTTAAAAAAAAATTAAAACCCTGAACTTAAAAACAACAACCCCTGTTCCATTTCAAGAGTTTATTTTTCATATACGAACCAAAACTTAACTAGACTTGTAGTACAGATAGCTTTTGCAATAAACAAGGAAAAGTGGAAGCCACAAAGGGTTTTGAGAGATAGTTTATTCTCAATGCAGGCTTTTGCAACCTCTGTGCAATCGCACTTTGAGAGACTCCACATGTGGAAACCCAGCCTTGGACACTTCTCAAGTTCTCAAATGAGCATGAGGTGTTTCCCCCCTCCCCACAGCTAATGGCTTTTACCTGGGCAATTCCAAGGGTAACAGAATCGGGCACGTTCCCACTTTTTCAGTGACTGTAGCTGTAAGTAGGTTTTCAAGCTGATATTATATATACCCACTGGCAAGAGAACATATCCTCCTATAAGGCCATATTTTTATAACCTCTTAAACATTACAGATACTGTATATAGGGCAGCAGTGATATAGGAAGATGCTGAAAGGCATCATTTCATACTGCACAGAAGATGGCAATGGTCAACTCCTCCTGTATTCTATCAAAGACAACCACATGGCTCTGTGGTCACCAGGAGTCAACACCAACTCAGTGGCACAATTTTACTTTAAGCAGTACACAGTGTTAAGTAACTTGAAGAGATTATTGTAATTGTTTTGTAGCTGCAGGCAGCACTAGGTCAATAGTATATATAGTCTCTCCTAGAGTAAACATAAGATCTGCATTTTCTCTCTGTATATTGTTTAAAACCTTTTCCACAAAACAATCAGTTCAGGCAGTGATTGGTATTTTATTTGAACATACCAATTTTGTGAACTGAATGTTAATATAGATGGGATGTCAACATATGCTACTAGTTTTCTCTTTTGTTTAATTCTAGTGGCTAACCCATTCATTTGTGTTAAGGAATGGAGCATGACTGGTCAATGAGGGCAATAGGATCTGTTCCTCTTCCAAACAACCTTCCAAAAACTGGCACTGAGCAGCAGGTGCCATGGACATTTTTTCCCCATTGTAGCTGAAGTGTGATCTGGTTCCCTGTAGTCAGTAGAACCCAAATAAATTTAATCAGGGATTGCAGTGGATAAAGTGAGCCACATTCTGAAGAGCTGTAGTCTCCAGGGACTCCCATTTGCAACAGTGTCCCAGCTCTGGTACACCAACAACAGGAGCACCATTTCCAAGTAAAACTCCCCTTTCTGGGTGTTTTGTGTGTATATGTGTACACACATGTGCACTAAACAAGAGAGATAATAGGGGCAAGACTTTTTTTGTTAATGTAAACATTGTACATTATTTATATGAATGTTCTTATTATGTAGATAGAGTTCCTAGGATCCAGCTGTGTTCGTTAAAAGGTACCTTTATGCAGAATTGTAGTGCTAAGTGTCTCGGAACTACTCCGTCACTTTTGGACTTCTTCTTAATACCTTCAGACTCACAACACAAACTCAGAAGCTGTTTCTCCTATCTTTCCTCCCTTCTGTCTGCAGCAGATTGCTGGAAGACCCAACTGCTTCAGAAAATGTCATTATGTTAATAGGAATAGCTTTGAGGTTTTCATCTACAAATGAGGAGTCAGGGAGGGAAGTGGAGTTAGAACTCTACCAGATTTCTGTAATAATGTTGTTGGATTGCATTTTGCATCTCTGCCTTGTTTATACTATGGACAGATGAGAGCAGAAGCAGTAAGAGGAAGTATGTGTGGTTAGTGAGAGAGAATTCCCCAACATAGCCTTTATTCTCTATGTGTTCCCATTGTTCTACCTATCAAGCCCTCTAGATATTGAAGCTAATTGTCTACTATCTCTCTGTCTTACACACACACACACACACACACACACACACACACACACGCACATTCTAGAGGTGTGCATGAATCAGATTCTGCTATTCGGTTTGAGCATGAATTAAATTGCACAATCATCAGATTGATTCATCGAAAATAGCTGCCTTGGCTAGCTGCCTCAATGAATCACCCTCAAATTACTCAAATTGATATGGTTGATTTGAGCACCCTTTTGAGGCCCATTATTCCGGAGAGAGCTAGAAAAATGGGCCTCAAAGTGATGGAGTTTTTCCAGGGATTGACTGTCTACCAATTGGGATCAGCAAGTAGAGCAGCCCTCCACTGTGGATGAAATGCATCAGCCAACCTCGGAGGGTTGGTCTACCAGATAGACCAGTCCTCTGATGCAGGCTGACATGCTAAGTCCGGAGCAGAGGACTGGTCTACTCACCAATCCCAATTGGTAGACCAGCTTTCCATGAAAAAAAGCACCATTTTGAGGCTTATTTTTCCAGCTCTCAGAAAAATGGGCCTCAAAATGTCACTCAAATAACCTGAATAAATTCTGATCAAATCAGGGGTGATTCTCTTGGACCCCCGAATTGGGCCCTTTATTTTGAGGGTGATTCAATTCAAGGTCGAATCACCGAATTGCCCCTGATTCAGCCCGAATCAATTTGAGGTCGAATCGTATTGTACATCCCTAATTAATGCAAACACTGAATTCTTGCTGTCTTCTGTGAAGTAATACAAAGTAGTTTTGTTTACCTTCTCAGCAGTGAGGTGCCCCCAACCCCCCCCCAAAAAAAACCCCACCACTTGGGTTTTACAGGGCAACTCCTGAACAGCTGGACATTAATGTCTACGTGAAGTGGAGTTATTGACTGTTCAGAAATCTAGAGTTTAAAAGACTTGTTTCCCCAGAAGAAATATTTCCAGTTTTGAAGAATTAATTAAGAGTAAATACAGTAATTCAGGGGTTGATTCAATCCCCTGTTCTTATTTATGAGTCAAGGTTTATAGAACAAAGTCAAGAGAGATGTTCCATTGGGTGGCATTTCACTGCAAGTTATGCCAAAGCCTACATGCCTATTAAGGGAATTTCTGATACACTTTACAGAGGAAATAAAATATAGATGTTATTGTTCTGACAGACAAATAGTACTGGCTGTTGCACTCATTGACTCACTTTCCCCCACAAGAAATGAAGCTGTCATATGATTTGGTGTTGTGCATTTCACATGAAATGTTCCAGCAATGTGTAATACTAAGGCACTTAAATGACATTTCTGATGCCCATGCTAACTAACTTATGCTATTAATAATATAAAAAGCAAAAACACATACTAAGACAATAGAGAGAAATAATAACACAGATAGCCTCCTCCTCCTCCTTGGTGTGTAATTAAATCTCCATTACAGCACTCAGAGGCTTGAGAGCAGCTGAAGTTCATATTCCTGTCTGAAAAGAAATGTGCAATCCTGCTGAGGGAGATTTTCTTTGTACTCTGTCAAAGAACACTACAGGTCAGGCAGAACACGAGAAGAGCACTCTGGAGCATTTTTAGTGCATTATTTGTTTCAAATACAAGATTATCTGTTATAGCTAGGCAGAGTGAAACTCCATGAATCATTGTACTGTTTGATAGGGTGTTAAAAAGACATACTTAACACATCAAGCAGACTGAAACATGGGAAACATTATTAAAATGGAGATATTAGTTGGGTCAAAATTAAGTTTCTCTTCTGCTCAGAGAATATTGAATACTTAGAATGGATGATCACATTTTCCCCAGAAAGCTGGCATGTTCCAATGGATAAGGCATAGTCTTTGAAGCAAGGACACCCTTGTCCGGGCCTAATAACTATACTTTCTTTTAGAGGGGATCCTAATTAAAACGAGGGTCAGTCATAATCCCACAAATGGTAGCTTTGCACTTTTGACTCTTCAGATCTTGCTTGTACAGTCATCCCTCACCAACTGCTAGGGTTCCGTTCCTGCGGAACCCTGTGGCTGGCAAATTTGCGGTCGGTAAGGCATTGAAACCAATGGAAAACAGGGCTTAGGGGAACCACGACTACAAAATCTCCTAAAAATCCAGGGGAGCATGTTAAAAACAAAACAAAACCCCAGACTCCCTAAATATCAACAGAATCTGCAAGAGTTACCAGGAGTCACTAAGAGGAATGAGCAGATTGAGCCCCTTGAAAATTCCTGAAACTTCCCCCCCCCCACACACACACACCACTCAAATGCACTTTAAAATCATAAGAAACCACAGAACACAAGAAATCTTAATGAGAAGCTTTTCCTACATGATAGTCAGGATGCCGAGGAGGAGGGGTAGGTGGGATGTAGTGGGTTTCAATCAGGGAGGTGTGGGTGGGGTGAGGAGGAGTGGGGTTGCTCAGATTTTAAAGGGGAAAGGGGGCATACCAGCACCCTTCTCCTCCTCCTCTGATGACGAAGTGTCCTCTGTTGCAGGCAGTTCACAGCTGCTCCCCAAAGTGCCAGGCTGCTCTGAAGTGCCAGGTTATGCTCTCTTGAAAAAGCTCAGCAAGGTCGGCTGTGCCATCTTCTTCCTGAGGTCTTTTTGGACCTCTGCATAGGGCTGAATCAGTTCATTCAGTCCCCACCTGAATGTTAGGTTGCACTGTATAAAGGGGTCCATGTCTGCTGCCTCATCTGCCAGCTCTGAGGAATGTTTGAGGAACCTGTTGATCTTTTCAAGGATCAACTTTGCTGTGGCCCTTCAGTCTTCCTCTACTTCACCAGCTTCTTTCCTGATCACTGGAGGGTTTGATCAGGGCCTCCAGGTCTTTCTCTGTGTGCTCCTCAGAGTGTGACTCCCGGAGCTCAGCATCTTCATCCAGCTGGATGTCCTCAAAGCCGTCACCACCAAGTTGCCTGGCAGAAGCCACTATCCTCCCAGTCTATTCCTTCACAGCTGGCACACAAGTGTTGTCTCTCACAGCCTCCTTCCACAGCTTCCTCCAACAGGCATTCAGGGTGCTCCTCCTGAGCTCATCCATCCCCTCCTTGATAAAAGGCATGGGTGATGTTGTAGCCCTTCCAGGCTTACTCCAGAGTTCCTCCAGAACTCTCCACTAGGTGCCTGTAGATCCTCTGCTCCTTGATGCAGATCATGCAGGTGCTGAGAGGACCTTTTTTTCTGTGCTTGGTCCTCCAGCCAGATGTTTAGGGTCTTCTCCATCTTCTCAATATCTGCTTCTCTACCTCTTCCTAAAAAGCAGTGAAGACACAGACACCATTACAGCCCCCCAGCACATGCAGGCTTCCCCCAGCAACGAAGAGTGCAACATTGCAGTGAAGACATAGTAGCCATGCAGCCTCCCAGCACATGCTGACTCCCTGCCAGCAGCAAACAGTGAAATGCAGGCTCCCCCCAGCAGCAGTGAAAGTACAGCCCCCAATATTGTACAGTTTCCACACATCTCACATCCACCTCTCCCAATCTCTCTGTTTACTCCACCTCTTCAATGCCTCTCCAATACTCCAACACCTCTCCAACCCTCCGCCAACTCTCCACAACACTCCTCCATTCTTCCCTTCGGAAAATCATGCCAACAAAATCCCTCAAGAATTGCATATACTCAAGTCACGGTTGGTGAGACCTGCCACAATTTTCTAGTCACGAACACTCAGAACCATGATTGGGGAAACTGGTTGGTGAGGGATGACTGTATTTGTTGCTGTCTAAGCCCCCTGCATTAAGATTTGATTTGTTCTGTGGTGCTCTCTTATTGTGCAAGCTTCTCTTCCATCTGAAATTTCAGAGGGCCAGTTATAAAATACCTACAGTGCTCACAACATTACTAGATAGGTCAGGGTGATGTTTCTTTGAGTGCTAACTGCATAAAAGGAAACACTACTTTGTGACATCAGAGACACAGTTTTAGGTTGGTTTGCAGGGGATACATTTCCTTAGAACTTCCTCTAAAATGATTATTCTCAAAGCTGCACACAATTTCTTTTCATATTACAGACATTCCAATATTTACGGCATGTACTGCATAATTACATCACATAGATCAGTGTTTTTTAAACTTTTAGGAAACACTTGCCATGTTGTCTTGTCTACTGAAAAACCTTTGAGTTGTTACGGAACTCCATGCATTGTGCAGAGGATTCTGGGACAAGTTGTAGCCTGCACATTCAGGTTACAAAGAATGCTCACAAGTTTCTTGGATCTCACTGTTGACCCATGAGAAGCACAGCCTCGATCACATCCAACACGCCTGTGATTGCTTGTTGCAAGGAAAGATCAGTAATAATGGGGAAGTTGACCTTAAGGAAAGCTTTTCTGCCCGTGCTGACATTGAGGAACTCTTAGAAAAACTCCTAAAAGGCTTGTAAGAAATCCCAGGCTTCCCTGCAACACAATTTCAAAACGTCTGACTCAGTCAATCATTACACATTATATTACGAGAATCACCATTACCAGTATTATTGCATGACGTTGGAAGTAATTGAGTTTTTGGTTTGGTTGTCTCCTTGCCCTGGTAGTAAATATGTGGTCAGCAACTCTTGTGCTTTCACTGAAATGGCATGTTGAGATGCCTTTTCTGTCAATAAAAGAAATATGTTCTCATTGCTAAAGTCCTTCCCTTACACATTTTCAGAGTAGAAGCATTCTCCATTTTTAGTGGAGACTTCTGGTTTCAACAAGCTTAAGGTTAAGCTAGAGCCAATAAGGTTTTCCAGAAGTTGAAGGTTTTGGATGTTTTTCAAAAGTTAAAGGTTTTATACACAAATCTTTTAGGGGTTAGGCTTATTTGTTTTTGCCATAGGCCACAACAAAAGCAAAATACAATAAGAACCGGGGGGTGGGGGTGGGGACAATAGCAGCAGCTAATACAAACTACATAGTTTTCTTCTCATACAACAAACCCTAGTAGACATACTTCATGATAATCTAAGTAACATTCAAGCTCATTAACTAATGTTAATAAAATGTTGATATGAAAAACATAGAGAGATGTGTTTCATAAAACTGTAATATGTAAAGGTTGCAGAAGGCAATTTGGAGAGACTTTTTAAAAAATAAGAATTTATTTTTATGTATTTATTTATTACATTTATAAACTGCCTAACACATGAGTCTCAAAGTGGTGTACACAACAATAAATAAAACACAATAAAAACAATTTTAAAATGATAAAATTAAAAAAATAGTTTTAACAAAAGCATTTTAGAACAAGTAAGAACTAATCAGCCTACTTTCGTTTCACTGTCACAACCTCTGGACTAAATTTGCTGCAAATCGAGGTCCACAAGTTAGATCTCTTGTGCCTCAAAAGTTTATGTATCCACCATCTTGGATCGGGGTGGGTGACATCTTCACTCCAAAGTCCACCATTGGGGCATCACTATGTGTCCATTCAGCTGTAGCAAATTTGGTTCAAATTGCTTAGACTGTCCACAAGTTAGTGCACTTGCGCCTCCAAAGTTTACATGTCCACCATCTTGAATTGAGGTGGATAACATCATCACAATCTTTGCCATTGAGGTGTCCCTATGTGTCCCTATAGCTGCAGCAAATTTGGTACAAATTGGTTAAGTGGTTCACAAGTTAGCCCACTTGTACCTCAAAAGTTTGTGTCTGCCATCTTGAATCGGGGTGGATGACATCATCACAAGCTATGCCATTATGGTGTCTGTGTGTGTGTGTGTGTGTGTGTCACTCACTGCCACTGTATCCAATTTGGTTCAAATAGCTTAGGCACTCCACAAGTTAGCCCACTTGCACCTCAAAGCTTTATGTGTCTACCATCTTGGACTGGGGTGGATGACATAATCACAAATTACGTCGTTGAGGTGTTCTTATGTGTCACTCACTGCAACTGTACCTAATTTGGTTTAAATAGGCTAGATAGTTCACAAATTACCCTGCTTGCACCTCAGATGTTCACATGGCCGCCATCTTGAATTGGAGTGGATGACATCACCATACACCACACCCTTTGGGCATCCCTCTGTGTCCCTACATCTGTAGCAAATTTGCTTCAGATCGGTTAGGCGGTTCACAAGTTAGCCCGCTTGTGCCTCAAAAGTTTACATGTCCGCCATCTTGGATCGGGGTGGGTGATATCATCACAAACTATGCCGTTGAGGTGTCCCTACAGCTGTACCCGATTTGGTTCATATTGGTCCAGGCATTGTGAAGTTGATAGGTGGGGACACACGGATATACACACAGAATGCCTGGTGATCTTATAAGCCTACTGGAAAGTAGGCTAAAAATAGTTTAAACAGCTTAGGCCCAGAGTATTTAAAAGGACATCTTCTTCACTATGAACCCCATTGCCCATTGGGGTCATCTAGAAAGGTTTGTCTGCAGTTGTCACCATCTTGTCTAGTGGCTACACAGGGACAGGCCTTCTCTATGGCCGGCTCGAGACTCTGGAATGCACTCCCTGCTGAAATAAGAGCCTCCCCATCTCTGATAACTTTTAAAAAGTCACTAAAGACACATGTATTCACCAAGCTTTTTAATGAGACTTGTGGTTTTAAATTGTTTTAAGCTTTTAATTTCTGCTTTAACTTGTTTTATGTTGCTGTAAACTGCCCAGAGATGCATGTTTGGGGTGGTGTACAAGTATAATAAACAAACAAAGGCCCGAGAACATAGGTGTGTCTTAAGTGATTTTTTTAAAGGTAGCCAGAAATGGAAAAGCTCTTCTCTTGACAAGGAGAACATTCCAAAGCCCTGTGGCTGCCACAGAGAACGCCTGGTCCTGGGTCACCACCAAATGAGCCAGTGGCAGCTGTAACTGAACCTCCCCATGAGATGCCAGTAAGTGGCAGGGTTGATGACAAAGAAGGTGCTATCTTAAATACCCTGGACCCAAGCCATGAAGGGCTTTATAGGTAACAAACAACACTTTGTATTTATCTTGGAAACATCGGCAACCAGTGCAGTTATTTTAGAATTGGTGTTATATGGTGTCTTCAAGACACCCTGAGACCAGTCTAGCTGCTGGATTCTGCTCCAGTTGCAGTTTCTGAACTATTTACAAAGGCTGCCCCATGTACAGTGCATTACAGAAGTTGAGCGTGGATATGCACTACTGTTTTGAGATCGTTTATCTCTAGAAATGGGCATAGTTGGCATAGAAATGATAGAAAGCACTCCTGGGCACTGCATCAGTCTGAGGATCCAGAAAGAGCTTTGGATCCAGGAGTGCTCCCAAACTGCATACCTGTTTTTTCCGGGGGGTGTAACTCCTTCAAGAACAAGCAGATCTAAACCATCTCCTGAGTCCTGACTCTCCACCATCAGTACCTCTATCTTATCTGAATTCAACCTCAGTTTGTTATCCCTTATCCAGCCCATTACCACTCCCCGGTAGGCATGTTGGGAAGATATGCCACTTCCTAATGAGGTAGATCTGGAGAAATAGATTTCTGTATCTTCATCATATTGGTTACACCTCCACCAAATCCCCTGACGATCTCTCCCAGCAGTTTCATGTAGATGTTAAAAAGCTTTGGAGACAATAATGGTAGCTTGTGGGACTCCATAGGTAGCTCTCGCTTTGAAGAGCAACAGTCTCCAATATGGAATCATCTGGAATCTGCTCAAGGAGCGGAACCACTGTAAAACAGCAGCAGAACCACCATAAAACCCTCCTAATCCTAATTTCCTAAGGCGACCCAATATGATACCATGGCTGATTGTATCAAAAGCCTCCTAAGAGGACCAAGAGAGTCACACTCCTTCTGTCAATTCCCAGTTGAAGATCATTCATCAGGCCAACCAAGGCAGTCTCAACCCCATAGCCCACCTGAAAGCCAATTTGAAATGGGTCTCAATAATCAGTTTTCTCCAAGATTGTCTGGAGCTGAGAGGCCACCATCCTCTCTATCAGCTTGTCCAACCAAAGAAATTTCTCAAAAATGAGGGGACTGATAAAAAGGAACCTTAAAGGGAGAGTCAGGTGGGTCAAATAACTCCAGAAAGTATGGAACTTATTTAAAATCGCAATAATAGAAGCTCATTGGGAATGTATACCAAAAAGGAGGAAAGGTACCACCAAATTTGGGAGGATGCCAGCATGGCTAACAAGTAGAGTCAGGGAAGCTCTAAAATGGAAGAAGACTTCCTTCAGAAAATGGAAGTCCTGCCCAAATGAAGAGAACAGAAAGAAACATAAACTTAGGCAAAAGGAATACAAGGAAACAATAAGGGATGCAAAAAAGAGAGTTTGAGGAGCATATTACTAGAAATATCAAGGAGAATAACAAAAACTTGTTTCAATATATCAGAAGTAGAAAACCTGCCAGAGAAGCGGGTGGCCCCTTAGATGATGAGGGTGTGAAAGGGATTATTAAGGAGGATAAGGAGATTGCAGAGAAGCTGGATTTGTATCTGTCTTCACAACGGAGAATACTGACCATGTACCCTCTCCAAAACTGAGTTTCTCAGACTCTGAGGCTGAAGAACTGGGCCAGTTTGAGGTGATGAGGGAAGATGTTCTAAACTGTCTTGAAAAACTCAAATAACCAGGGCCAGTTGGCACCCACCCAAGAGTTGGTGGATGCCATCTGGTCTTGTGGTAGCACACATGATTTGTCCCCTTTGCTGAGCAGGGTCTGCCCAGGTGCATTTGAACGGGACACTACATATGAGCACTGTAAGAAATTCCCCTTAGGGGATGGAGTCTCTCTGGGAAGAGCATGTCCCAAGCTAGGTTGCCAGATTTGGCTTTTAAAAAGCCAAATTCTGGCTTACAGCCCATTTGACCCATGAGTATACCCCTTAGGTTCTGGCAACTCTGGCCCAAGTTCTCTCCCTGGCATCTCCAAGGTAGGGCTGAGAGAGATTCCTTTCTGCAACCTTGGAGAAGCTGCTGCTGGTCTGGGTAGAAAATACTGAGCTAGATGAACCAATGGTCTGACTTTGTATATGGCATCTGCCTCTGTGCCTAAGAGTTCTGAAGGCACTCAAATGTAAAATTGATGATCTCATCACAAAAATATGTCACTTGTCCCTACAATCAGGCTCTATATCAGAGGATAGGAAAGTAACTCATGTGACTCTGATTTTCAAAAAGAGGTCTAGCGGGGAATCCAGGAAAAGACAGGCTAGTTAGCTTAGTGTCTGTGCTGGGCAAATTGATGGGAAACATATTTAAAGACAAAATTGTTAAACATATAGAAGAACAGGCCTTACTGAAGGAGAACCAGCACGGCTTCTGCAAGGGCAAGTCTTGCTTCACTAATCTTTTTGAGTTGAGGATAGCAACCGGCATGTGGACAAAGGTGATCTGGTTGACGTAGTTTACATAGTATACTTCCAAAAACCCTTTGACAAAGTTCCCCACCCAGAGGTGTAGCTAGGGGAGAGGGGGCCTGTGTTCACCCCTCTCTCCGCTGGTCCCTTGGAGTGAGGGAGATAATGAAGAAAATAGGAAGGGGGGGGGAGCTGCGGGGCCCGGGTCCTTTGAACCCATTCACTCAATTATAGCTACACCCCTGTCCCCACCAAAGCCTGGCCAAACTGGATTCTACAATTAGGGAAGAATTTGTTATGGAGATATCCAGCAACTCTTCTTATGGGATCAGACTGGATCACCTTTAGCTTGTGACTCCTGAGGATGTTGTCAAGCTGCTTCAGACTGTGTGCCCTACCACCTGTTCTCTTGACCCTTGCCCAACTTGGCTTATTTTATCCAACAATCAGATTATTAGAGAAGGTCTGGTAAACATCATAAGTGCTTCTCTGAAGGAGGGCAGGATGCCTCTTTGACTTAAGGAGAATATCATTAGACTATACTTGGGGGGGGGGACCTACATTGTACACCTCAGAGTGAGACAAGTATAGAACCATCTATAGAACTATAGACCCTAACTCCCATGGTTACATAAGAACAGCCCAGGCCCATCTAGTCCAGCATCCTGTTTAGCACATGGCCCACCTCTGAGGCTGGGGGGCCTATAGCCATCAAACTAGTAGCCACTGATAGACCTGTCATCCGTTACTTTGTTTCAGCCCCTTTTAAAACCATCCAAGCTAGTGGCCATCACCACATCCTGTGGCAGAGAATTCCATAAGTTATGTCCACTACTCCATGCATAATTTTATACACCTATATCATGTCTCCCCGTAGTCACCTCTTTTACAAACTAAAAAGCCCCATATGCTGTAACTTTGACTCATAAGGAAGGTGCTCCAGTCCCGATAGTTTTTGTTGCCCTCTTCTGCACCTTTTCCAGTTCTACAATGTCCTTCTTAAGATCTGGTGACCAGAACTGATCACAGTACTCCAAACGTGGCTGCAACATAGATGTTTATAAGGGCATTATAACACTAGCATTTTTATTTTCAGTCCCAATCCTAATGATCCCTGGCATGGAGTTTGCTTTTTTCCACAGCTGCCATGTGGTGAGGACACTTTCAATGAGCTGTCCACCACAACCCCAAGATTCCTCTCCTGGTCAGTCACCGATAGCAAAGATCCCATCAGCATATATGTGAAGTTGGGGCAGGGGGAGTGTTTTGCCCCAATATGCATCACTTGCTTACACTGAATTGCATTTGCCATTTTACATCCCATTCCACCAGTTTGGAGATATCTTTTTGGAGTGTCTCACAATCTGCTTTGGATTTCACTACCCTAAATAGTTTAGTGTCGTCTGCAAGTTTTGCCACTTCGCTACTTACCCCAACATCCAGGTAATTTATGAACAAGTTAAAAGAGCACTGGTCTAAGTACAGATGCTTGGGGAACCACAATTCTTACTTCCCTCCACTGTGAAAACTGTCCATTTATTCCCACCCTCTGTTTCCTGTCCTTCAACCAGTTACCGATCCATGCATGAACCTGTACCCTTATCCCATGGCTGCTAAGATAGCAATCATGGGATAAGGGGATAGGTTCATGTGGAAAAAAAATTGGCTGCTCATATCCTTGCAGCATATTCACTTCGTTGTCATTTGGAACTGTGATTGCCAGTTCACTTGAGAGGGTTAAATTTATGGCTTGTGGTGGACTTGTTCATTATTTCTATCTTTATGGGTCTTTATGGGTCACTCTATAACACAACTGTTGATATTATGCTGAAGGATCCTCTAAAGATGTGGAATGTGCTAGATTAAAGTACCCAATAGAGCAGATATGTGCAGGCATTTGTCTTACACTTTTGTAGGTAGCTGTTGAGTTTATTATGAATTAGAGAACAATTGAGTTGCATTTCTTTTGATGTCTTCATTAAGACTGTAAAGTTCCGTTTCTTTCATAATAATGCATGAGATAGATTGGCTTGGCTGGGCTAAGATGTGTTTCTGCAGGAAAAAATTGACTAGAAATGAGATTTTAATCCATAAGGGCTGTGTTGCATATTTTATGGATTGCTAAAACCATGTTTTATAATTTTATTAAAACTGATGCTGTTGTCATTTTGCTGAAAGTCACAAGCATACTAAACTAACTCTCATTCTTTAATCTTAATTAAATCAAAGATACAGAATACTGCAGTTCAAATAGGTTAGTTCAGTACCAGTTTCTAGGAAGAATTTGTACCTATAATGTTTATGGGTGGTATGCACTTCTTAGCAATAGCAACTTGATCTCTCACTCATGTGGTGGTGGTGTGGAGAGGGAGCCGAGGAGGAGGGTTTTTGTTTCATTTTGTTCTTATTTCCAGGCATATATTGTTTAGCCTGAATAAAGAGTATACTTTATTACTCCAGTGTGAGGGTTGAATGTACCCCAAATAAATCACAGAAAAAATAACATAGGTAGATTGCAATGAGCTGCAAAGAAGAAGAAAAATACTCTAGGTTTCATTAAGTATTTCTTTTTGGCAGTGGAAAACAGAAGCATTAAATAGTGGGGTCAATATGGCATAATAGTCAAGGAGCCAGCATGGTATAGTGGTTAGAGTGCTGGACTAGGACTGGGGAGGCCTGAGTTCAAATCCCCATTCAGCCATGCTTGTTGTGTGACTCTGGGCCAGTCACTTCTCTCTCAGCCTAACCTACTTCACAGGGTTGTTGTGAGGAGAAACGTAAGTATGTAGTACTTAAGTAGTCTGGGCTCCTTGAAGGTCTGGGCTCCTTGTAGTCTGGGCTCCTTAGAGGAAGAGTGGGATATAAATTGCATATAAACAAACAAACAAATAATAGTGATGTTTATGTATAAAAGTGAAACTTAACAGGTAAATGTTGGTTTCCGTTTTCTATTCTGTGTAAGTAAGGAGAAGATGACCTCAACACCCTTAAAGGAGTCGGTATCCTTGGTAGAATACAGGAGGGGTTTACCATTGCCATCTCCTGTGCAGTATGAGATGATGCCTTTCAGCATCTTTCCTATATCATTGCTGCCCGATATAGGTGTTTACCATATGTATATACTGCAACTTACCAAAAATTAGAAGGGGGCAAAAGCATGAAAACAACAAAAGTGAACCAACTTAATTAAGATTGAGTAAAACATGGAATTACAGAATGGTTTAAGCCAAATGTTTATTAATTTGTATACTTTAGGTTAATTTGACTGCATCATTTGGGCAAAGCATAATAGATAAAATTATGGCTATTTTTTCCCCCAAAGCCAAAATGCATTCAAAGTGAATGACATTTGCAAATGGTTAGCTTACTTTGAATTCAGTTTTTAAAAATTTATTTGTTTATTTTTAACATATGTATATACCACCCAAAACCTGTGTCTCTGGGCACTGAAATTAATAATTTTCCTGAATATTGTTTTTTTAACATTGCATCGTTCTCTTAACCTCTTTAGGCAACTTCTTTCACTAAAATCCATAAACTTCATTGAGCTATTTTACCTGTTTTAACAATAATTGTGTGTGTGGGGTGGGGGGTAGACTTTTTAAAAACAAAACAAACAAACTTCCTTATGTTTACACAAATAGAATTTCATTGAATGCCAAATTATATTAAGGGTTGTATTGGAGCAGGCAACAGATCAATACCAGAGGAATAAAAATATGGCACATGGAGAAAAGCAATTTTTTTCAGCATGTCTAGACTTTATTGTTTGTGATATGATATAGCATACAGTTACCTGCTTATAATTGTCTGGGAAATGATCCTCAGATACTATTCCAGTACATTCCCCCTTCATTTAAAAGTGTGTATTGAAGCCTTATGTAACTTTAAAAATCAGTTTTTCCTCCTGTTAAAAATAAATGCAGAGGTGATGGAAAACAGAGAGGGCATTTCAAATTGCTTTGTAAACCCCATCCCCCAAAAGCATTTGGAATGACTGACTGTTCTGTGCAGGGACACTCATCCTGAGACTCTCCAGCCCTTATAGGTCTACAGCTCCCCAGTACTCCTGCACAATTCCTGCCATTTTGAACTGCAGCCCATTGGGATGATTGGGAAGGCGTAAGAGACCCCTGGGAAGCATACTTCCATCATGGAGAAATCAGCGTTCTAGAGGGCCTTCCCAGCTGTCCCTGCATGTCTTCTTAATGTCCCTGTGGGCTCCTTGGCAAAACTGCACAATGTGATCCCAGCCACAAATCTAAATGAATGAAGATTCCAGCTTAGAGATCTTTCTTTTGGATCCACAGTAGCAATGAGTTTGGGACATCATGCCTGCGTTGGGAGGCAGTGTGGGGTGCCTGCACTCACTGACCCATGACATCCTCTCTGTTTGAGGCCATCTGAGGGAAGTGGGGGGCAAGGAGAGAAAGCTGAGGATGGGGCGGCAGTGTAGATGAGGCACGAGCAGTGGCAGCAGGCAGATGGGTGATGGTTGTGGCAGGGGGCAGGGAGGGATGCCAGCGCCCCATGGCAGGCCAGGCAGGACAAGACAAAAGCGTTGTGAAAAGTCTGAATGACAGTATAAGAGACACAGTCACAGAACTAGAGTCAAATGCTACTGAACAGATCATCTGAAACTTGAATAATCGAAGTTTCAGGAAGAGGTCTCCTCATGAGGCAGAGGGGTCCCCGCGGGAGGAGGAGACCAGAGCATATACAGCTGGAGTGGATGAGACTGAATAGTACCAGGAAAGGGGTGGAAGTCTTCCTGACTACTATGTAACCACCACAGTTGTAGCCATCTGTTGCTGGATCAAGAGGCCTTTCAGACTCTCCCAGCTCTGTATCCTGGTTCCCTCACCAAGCTTCTTTGAGCCCTTTCCCCACCAGCCAGTGCCTGTTTGGGCTTCGGTCCCTGCCTGCTGTAACCAGCACCCCACAGGCTGAACTCAGCACCAACCTATTCAAATAAAGCTTTGGCTGAAGAAAAATGGTATAGGTCGTGATAAGTGTGAGCTCTGTGGACACTGCAGGTGGCTGAGGGATGCTTTTATCATTAACATTCTAATGTCACATGGTAATTTGAGCACCACACTACTCAGTCAAAAAGTCCTTTTTAGTCAGTCCCAGTTCTACATATTATGTATTTTTTCAGACCAAAATAATTAGTTTAATGATACGTAGCCATGGAACCCAGATAGCCCAGCTCTTTCTTTACTGTTGGAACTGCTGGTGTGAAACTCATTTTCTGGTTGTGTTATATCTCATGTTGTGTCTAATAACTGCAGTGAGGAAAAACCCAGAATATTGAATTCAGGTTGTGATAGATGTCATTAGTTTCCTGTTAGCAAGTTACTTAGTTGTATTTCAAAACTAATATAGTGTCTTATTCCCTATAAATAGGCTATTTCAAATTCTTACTGCTTGCTATTATACTGTATTATACTGTAGATGGTATTTTCACAACATGTATCCCAAATAAATGTAATAAGATGGCAATATTAAAACTTGTTTTTCAGAAGGAGGTAAAGAAATCGCACAGCTAGAGATAGGAACTGAAAGGGCTGAAGAGAAATCCTCTTAGCTTAGCTTTGAAGCATTTATGTGGTCTGTTCCTTATGAACATGAATTGCTGGAACTTTTGCTACAAATGATATAAATTTATGAATTTGCCAGTGAAATAATCCCCTGTTTATTAAAGGGGAGGCAATTAAGTGTTAATTAATATCACAGTGATTAGAATAAGCAGGGTCTAATAGGAAATGGCATCATGTCTTTTACTCGGCATTTTAGTGATGCAAATTACCTTTTACTTCCCTAAGTCCAAATTGTGGTTGAACAGAATAAATAACGTTCTGCATATTGCAACATAAAGGTTCAGAAATCATGTTTCAAGAGACAAATACATCAATTAAACATTTTAGAACGAATGTTGAGGGGAAAAATAAGTTTAAATACTTTGCTTGCTAAGATTGCCTTCTGTGCTAGCTATAAGAAGAATTCAGTGGCGTCTAGTGGTTCCTGGGACTGTGGGAGCACTAGGCAGGGCAAGTGATGGCTGGAACCACAGGTACTAAGAGGTGGAGCCAACTGTGGGCAGCTGCGGAGGTGGAGCCAGAACTAGGCAGGTGCCTTAGCAATAACTGGCAAAGTGTGGATTTGTAGCAAATGAGTGATTTCAAAATACAAACACACAATTGCTCATCAGCAGAGTTACAGAGAAATATGAAAAACATCAGTTGCTTTGTAGTGCTTAATAAGACTACAGTAGTGTGTAGATTTATATCTAACATGGCTGGATCAAACACAAGCACACACACAGGAAAAGAACTGTACAAGCCATACGTAAAGCATAGACCAGTTACAAAAGGCTGCTTCTATGGAGAGTAAATGCATTCTGAAGTCACCAAGGCAGCTCTGTCTGCCTGATTATTTAAAAAATGAAAAGTAATAAACAACAACAACAAGAAAAAAGTCTGAGCCAGAGTTGTACAGTGGTTAGTGTGCTGGACTAGATTGGGGAAATTCAAGTTCAAATCCCCATTCAGCCATGAAACTCACTGGGTGACTCTGAGACAGTCACTTATTTCTCAACATAACCTTCCTCATAGAGCTGTTGGGAGTGTAAATATAACCACATGCACCACTCTGGGCTTCATGGAGGAAGCACAGGCTATACAGTATGTGTAAAAGTAAATAAATCTATATAAGCCACAGATAAAGCAGAGACCAGCTCCAAAAGTGGAGAACAAATGCATTCTGAAGTTACAATGGCAGCTCTGCCTACCTATTTCAAGAATGCACACATAAATAATAGAAAAATCACAGGTTGTTCAATGATGCTTGCTGCAGCTGTGAACCATCTCCTGTAACTTAGAAGGCACTATTGGAAGCAAAGATGCACGGGGACACCCTCTCCCTACTCCATTCCTATTGAACACTTAGGTGCCATTCTCTGCCCGCCTTAGGTGCCCACCACTTAGCCTGGGTGTCCATCCTAGCAAGCAACAAATGGTTTTTTAAATAGAGATCACTTGCTTAATTCTTACTCAATGAACCATAACCACCAGTAAACATATTAATGTTACAGATATTGGCCATAATCCAGAGAAAAACCTGGTTAGCTCTCTGCATAGTAAACAGATTTTTAAAATTATTTTACTCCCAATAGAATCCATTCCTTCTCTACATAAGCACACCCACATGGAAAGCCACTTCTGCCATTATTTTACAAGTGGTTTGGACTCAGAAATCCATGCATATGCCCCAAAAGAATTTTCTGGCTTCTTATGCCAGTTTCTAATCTAATTAGGCCAGTCATACAGTTTGCTGTTCCTTTCAGTGTTTTATGGCATCTCATTTTGGGAATGGACCTTAATACTTTGCATACAGATTAGATCAGAGAGCAAGGGAGAGACAGGAGAGATTGCATTCCTCCCCTCCAAAAAGACACAAACAAAGAAGCCAGCAAAAGATTAGACCTGCTGCCAGCCAGCCTGCCTGCCTACCTGCTCTCTAACCAATATGGTGATTGGATTCTTCTGAGTAGTGTAGTATAGCTGCTTCTCTCATATACACACAAGGAAATCTTAAGTAGATTCAACTAAAGGTTTATTCAGCAACAACTCCATTTTCTCCTTCCCTTTCCCTCCATTTTCCCTTGATTCCTCCCTTGAACTCTCTACAGGATCCCCCTTGGGATAAATGTACAAACAAACAAACTGCAAAACATTACTGAATAGAATACAAGACGTAGCTAAAAGAAAAAGACTTCCCCATCTCTGAGCACTCTGATTGGCTTCCTGAGTCATCAATCAGTATGATTGCTTCTGATTGGTTTTTTGAGCTCCACAGACCTTCCGAACATAGGCAGTCCTTGTAATTGGCTCCTGCCTCATTAATATTCAAATTTGAACAACTCTGTGTGTTTCTATTGGTGTTTATAAAATTCTGGTACTGTCGCCCACCCTACATACACACTGGGGCCAGGCTGCCAGCAGGAAAGAGGCACAGGCAGGAAGGCAGACAGAGAAATGGCTACAGAAGACAGACAGAGGAGGTAACATGGCTGATATATTTTTAGGTTGACGCCGCCAAATCTACCTTTAGATAAGAGCCACCACTGGAAGTATTCATACAATTAGTGTGCATCCAATAAAACGCTGTTTTCCTAGGGCACAATGCTGTCCTAGGAAAGAGATTATCTGATGTGAAACTGAAAAGCTTCTATAATGTAATCTGATACAGAGGCATGTGATAAAGAGAGAAAAATATGCCTGCTCCATTAATTTCATGAATGCTGTCTGGGCGCTTTCCAGACTAGCTGCTCAGCAGCAGTAAAATGCATCCGTTCGAGCAAGTCGCATTCAAAACCTAAACAGTGAGGGGAGCAGTCTCGCTGCAACTAACAGCCTGAAAAAACAGCACCTTTTTCACGCCAGATATACATTGTCCTAGTCTATAGCACAGCGATTAAATTCTAAACAAGGCACTGGAAATGTGAACGGTACCCTGCTGTCTGCGTATGGACTGCAGTGTCACGGCTCAAGAAGTGTGGAAGCACACTCCCAAGATACGTCCTGACCCCATTGTAGGGTCTAGTCTGGAAAGCGCCCTGGTAAATAAGAAGCCAGGGTGACTCCTACTTTCCTAAGCTTCCCCATTCATCTTCACACATGCACGCACAGACACACACCTCTCATCCTCATGGCCCTATTTGCTTCCTTCTTTTAGTCAGACAAAAGGGATCTGGGACAGGTAGTATTTCCACAGTGCAATTCTAGAGAGCTTTTCTTGTCACCTAAGATTGACTTAAGATTGATTATTCACTTCTGCCTTGCATGAACCCAGGAGCCCAGGCAGGGCTGATCATTATGCTGGCTTACCTCCCACATGGAAAAGGCAGATATGCTGACTGATTTCCCTGATGCCATATTGTCTGGATCCAGCAGCTCAGGCAAGGTGCGGCTGAAGATGAGTAATTGTGTTCACTGGCAGCAGGACTATACTCACAGGGACTAATTCCCAGTGCTGTTCCCTTTGGGTCCAAGAGCCGTAGGGAGTAGCAACAATTGCCATGCTGCCATTTCATGTGCACATTGCTTCCTACCTCTCCAATAACTTAGTCTAAGCCAATCTTAAGGCACAGGGAAATGGAGAGTCGTGTATGCAGCCTGATATGCCATCAGTTCTGTTTTTCAGTTCAGATTTGCCAGTTGTACGTGCAATTCTGCTTCTGGAGCACAGTGCACCTGGTGCTTTCCTATCAGCAGTTTTGCCCCTGTGCTTATATAAAAGGTTTTACCTTTTTAAAAAGTGGCAGAAATACAACTTCGTTATTGTGATGGTTGGGATATACGCAAAATGTGCATCTATCCTGTTTCAGTACAAATCACCATCTTCCTCTGTGTGTCTAAATGTATGAGAATACAATGCAAATCTACAGCAGACAGTTGTAGATAGTTGTACACCATTTTTCAAGTGAGGGCATTCAGTGTGAGAACCACACTGACTATTGAAATTTAAATCAACACATTGCTTGTTGCCCCTTAATGATGTAATGTTACAGAGTGACTCTTGTAATTAAAACAAAGTCTGCTTGTGCTGCTCTGTCACAATAATGTGACAAGAAGTGCTTTGAAGTTTTATTGTTATGAATAGCAGCGAATGCAATTTTGCCTTAGGATCAATGTTATGCATCCTGCAGCTCTCTTCTTGCCCAGATGATTCCCTTGCTAACTGGGCGAGGAGGCACCTTTTTAAAGTAATGGCTCTCTTATATTTGGTGAGCGGGGGCAGGGGGACTGTTGACCCTATTAAGCCCAGCATAGCTTCATTCCAGTGGCTGTTGCTGGTGGTTTTTTATTTTTTATTTTTAGCATTTTGGGGACAGGGAACCATCTTCTGTTTTCTTTTCATGTATAAACCACCTTGTGAACTCAACTTCGTTGTTGTAAAGTAGAATATAGTAATTAGCAAATATCCTCAATCCTCTTCTTTTATCAGGAAAAAGATCAGGCACAATCACACTTCTCCTATTGTAGTCTATCATCCATCACTGCTGTCCCACCCGCTGCAAATCTTTGTCCATGCACAAACATAACATTTCACATTTCAGAAAAACAATTGGGTTTTTACTTAAATAATGTCAACCCAAATTATGAAAAATGAGGTGTCCCATGGGCATCTTAAGTGTCTTGTGCTCAGAAAGGGAAGTTACCGGGTTTACTCAGCACTCAAGTCCTCTTCCCCACAGACTCACTTCTCTTGGCCTCTGCAGCTGGCCTCTGCCTCCCACTGGCTTTATTATCTCCCTTCCCACAGATGTTGTCATAAGAGTCTTCTCTCCCCAGAGCCCTCAAGATCAGAGGCGTAACTATAGGGGGGCAGGGGGGGGCACGTGCCCCGGGCGCCATCTTTTCTGGTCACATGGGGGGCGCCGCCATGACCAAATTTTTAATTTTTTTTTAAAAAAATTTGTTAATACAAATGTTTCCTGCTCAGTGCAGCAGTGCTGCAGCGGTCAAGGGAGCGCGTCGGTGCCCCCTTCCCCACGAGCGGTCCCTTCCGCACCACCTGCGCCCCCCCATTGCTTTGCTGGTGCCTGGCGGCCAGTCAGTGGCCTGGCTTGGTGGTGGCGGTGGGTGCTTGTGAGGAAAAACCTAAGGGGGGGCACGGTGGGGGGGCGCCATTTCAGTGCTTGCCCCGGGCGCCGTTTTCCCTAGTTACGCCTCTGCTCAAGATATATTCTTGGCATGTCCCCTGGACATGCGCTGCTGCTTCAGCACATTATCCAGTTCTGTGGCTGCTGTGGGCGAGCTGTGTGTAGGATCAGTGGAAGCTGCTACTGGCTCATGGGCCACACACTGAAGAGCTGTGCTCTGCCCAGTTGCATGCATTCTTCTCGCAGGTTGAGGATAGAGAAATTGTATAGCAAGGTATTGCATGAACCAACATACGTCAATCCCAGTTTTACCATGAAAATCCTTGTAGAGAACAGATTGTTATGTTGCCACTCCCCCAGACTATTCATTAACAAAAATGGGTAGAAGGATTCACAGTAAATTATGTTGTGGTTAAACACAAATTGATCTGGTAAAGAGTGGGAGAGGAACTTGGGCATTACAATAGATTGCTAATCTTCAAGGATCCCTCTGCCACACTTCAAAGATCCCTTTTCCACAGGCAGCTCCTTTCTGAAGGGGGGCACTTAATTTCTAGTGGAGGTGGGAATTTATTCAAATAATTCTGTGACAAATATACTAGCTATCAATTCATTGTTGGGCACAGTTGGGTGACTTCTGCCCTGTTCACTTTGGGTTACACTGAAATGAGTTCTTCCATTAGAAAGAATTCAGAGCAGTTTTGAACCAATCCAAAGCCTTCTCCTCCCCACCAGTGCTGCACCCTCCCCGCTCAAAACACACTCCCTCTGCCAGTTTTGTCTCTCTCCTATCACCTTTCACAGTGCACCAGGCAGGAAGAAGGCAGCAGCATGCTGGGAGTGGGGTGTGTTTCTCTCCTCCTTTGCCCATTCATCATCCTCAACATGCTTAGTAGGTAAGGTGTGGAAGATTCCAAGGGGCCATGATGCCCATCTTCCTGGTGTGCAGAGGTCAACAAAGGAGGGGAAGAATAAAACCCTCCCCACATGCCACTGCCACCAGTTTCCTCTTGCCTACAATTTTGTTAGGGCTTATGCAGGGGAAGGAACAAAGGCCTTGCCACATCCTTTGTGCTGCTGCTGTTGCCACTGGACCAATATCTATAGGACAGGGGTGTTAAAAGGGTAGGCTGGATAGGAGAGATGTGAAAGCCACTGTTCAAGCTCAGGCCCAGAAAAAAGGCTTTGGGGAAAGTTCGCCAGCACAATAAATTGTGGCTCAGGATGCTGGGTGTTGTAGTTCAGCAACATCTGGAGGGCCGCAGTTTGGGGAAGCCTGAGCTAGATGGACCATGGTCTGACTCAGAATATGGCAGCTTCCTATGTTCCTAAGATATGTTGAACACAGGTACAGCTGTGCACTTTCCAGGTTCACCTTTAAAATGAATAGTCATTTATACAAAAACATGTACTTGTGTACGGACTTCTGTACACTCATCCTATATAATAAAACCCTAAGGTACCTGCGTCCGTGTCTCTTGCGGGTGTTTTGCGCATGCGTGGCGCAGAGGTGCGGTGGCGGGCCGGGCCCGGCCGCGGGGAGGCCAGAGGTGGCGGTGGCGGGCCCGCTTGAGGCACAGATGTTCACAACTCTTCTAGCGCCCGTTAATGTAACGGGCTTAACAGTCAGTAGTACAACATAATGTATGAACAGGAGTAAAGTTTACTGAAGCGGCCCTACTCAGAATCTCACTTGCTTCAAGATTTGTCACGGGATAGAGCAGGGTCTTTTCTATTGAAGCCTTGACACGGTGGAACACCTTGCTTAGCGCGGCCTTCCTGAGCCCCTGTCTACAGAATATTCCACTTTCTGGCACTCTTTCCTGTCTCTCCTTTTCTTTTATGGCCAGAACATGCGAGCGGTTTTGAGTTGTCTGATGATTTAGGAGACCTCTCTGACTCTACATCCTTGAGATTTATCTTCTTTTCACTAGACGGTATTTGTAGGGATAGTGTTCTGTTTTAATTAAAACACTTGACTCCACTTTAGACCATAATATTCAACCCCTTCAGTGCTTTGCCCACCTTTTCCAAGAAATGTAATTTTCTCTGGTTGCTTGCTCTGGGGATTGTGTTTCTATGTTGGAGCTCATTTAATTTTTAATCTCTGTTTTTATGAAAACAGACACTTCTAAAGCAAGCTGCGTGTTCTGAGGAAAAACATCTCTCTTAACAAGCCATAGTTCATTAGAAGATAATCTCTAACCTATGGTTTCCTAAAGGGATCAGAAAAAGTTGAACATAACAAGATTTGCATTTTATTATTTTATTGTTGTTCCTCCCCCACCCAAAATGTGCTAGTTATTGTACTGAGCAAATCAAACAATAGTTTCTGCTAAAAAGCCTTTTAGAACTGAAATAAGCAATGATGTATGAGTACCTTTTGAAATGAACTAAAAAAAATTGATTTTAACTGCCTTTCTATAGCCATGGTTTGTGATAGTCACTTTTGTGGTGCAAAGATTGTATAGCCATTTTTGCTATACATTCTGCTATATTTGAATCATCTTTATTCTTGAACCTTTTAAAAAGCTGTGTTCTGCAGAAATATTCAGTGCTGTTTGCTCTGGCAAGCTCAAAAGTGTTTACCGTAATTAGAGGAACCCAGTTCTGACTTTTAAACTTTCCCCCACCCTCACCTCCGCTGCCCTGAGTGCTTTTCAGGAGCATATGTGGTTCCCTCAGGGAGCAGAGTGCCAAGTAGTTTTCAAAATTGTGTGCAGTATGGCACTTTAGATTGCTTTTTCCCCAATGGAGGAGCCAGAATAGGACAGGCAGGTAAAAGAAAGTACTTCTTCACACAACACATAATTAATTTATGGAATTCTCTGCCACAAGATGTTGCAATAGCCACTGGCCTAGATGGTTCTAAAAGAGATTTATATAAGTTCATGGAGGACAAATCCATCAGTGACTAGTGTTCATGATTTTATTTACTCATTTATTTGAAATATGGAGGATTGCTGGTCTTGTGCGAGCAAGCATTAATTTCCCCTTTGCTAAGCAGGGTCCATCCTGGTTTGCATTTGAATGGGAGACTACATGTGTGAACACTGTAAGATATTCCCCTTAGGGGATGGAGCCTCTCTGGAAAGAGCAGCTGCATGCTTGCATGCAAAAGGTTCCAAGTTCCCTCCATGGCATCTCCAAAATAGGGCTGAGAGAGACTCTGGCCTGAAACCTTGGAGAAGGCATGCTAGTCTGTGTAGACAATACTGAGCTAGATAGACCAGTGGTCTGACTCAGTATAAGACAGCTTTCTATGTTCCAATACTCCACCTTCCTTTATGCTCAAGGCCGTGTGCAACATCTGTTTAAAAACCATATATTGTTAAAATACCACCAAAAGAAAGCTAATAAAATTGGAGAGGCCACTTTGAAAACAGCAGCAGATCAGTAATACAATCCAGGGAGCACAGATCATCATGACTAATTGAAGGTTGCTTTAAATAAATGGTGCCAGAAACAAGGGACTGAGGGGTCAACATGGATCTATCCCAGATTACAGAATTCTACAGTCTGGGTGCTGCTAATGAGACAACTATCTTCCCTGTGCTGTGTCTTCAGAGGTGGAGGAACACACAGAAAAACCTCCCCAGCTGACCTCAAGTGAGTACAATAAGCCTTCTCCAGGTTCAGATGCAGTATGCCTCTGGAAATTTGTTGCTGGAAAGCAGAAACAGTAGAAGAAGACTCTTTGCATACATGTTTCACTTCTGGGCTTCCCAGAGGCATCTGGTTGGTCACTGTGAGAAGCAAGATGTGGACTAGATGGACCTTTGGTCTGAGCCAGCAGAACGCTTCTTGTGCTCAGAAAGCATCTGGGAAGCTTTAGCAGAGGGTACTGTGTGCCATCAATTGGCTAAGCAGTGGTTTTGACAGCACAATCCTCCTGACCCTTGAGCCCTGCTTAAACTTCTCAGAACTTACTCCAACACCTCCAAGAGGTGTAAGCACCAGTTACAAAGCAATAGTATTGCTTGGCAAATTACAACTATTTAAAAATACAAATACTGTTGTCCCTTGCCAGAAAACCTCGCATTTGGCGAATTCACAGTTTGGAGAGCCATTGAAAGCAATGGCAAATGAGGTTAGGAGAATTGCAGTTGAGAAAAGATTGCAAAATATAGTAGAAAATAGATAGAAATGACCCCCTGGCTGCCAGAAATGACCACCTGACCCCGGAAATTCCCTCCCCCAAACCACCAATTTAAAAAAAAAAAAAAAAAACTTGCCAAACTGCAGATACTCAGGTCGCAGTTGGCAAGGGCGGTCATTTCCCAGTCATGGATAACCAAATCAGTGATTGGGGAAACTGCAGTTGGCGAGGGACGACTGTATGGAACTGCTGTGAAACCTGGGTTGGGCTGCTCATGTGGAGTGCCGGGATTGAGGCCAATCTTGGCACTGCCCCCACCTCAAGCCCAACTTTGGAGCCCAACCCTTTGCTCCCTCTAACCCTCTAATCCCAGGGTTAGAGGGAGCAACCATGCCCTGAACCCCGGGGCTGGGTCTTGTGTCTGCTCAGTCTGCATGCAGCCCTAATGCACACAGAGCTGGGCAGCAAGGGTGCCTGGCTCTGGGGAAATCCCTCAAGGCATTGCGCTCCTGATGCAGTGCATTGAGGTATGCCAGAGGACTTCATGTGCTGCGTGAGCAGCAGAGCTGTTCTGAGTGATCTGCTCGTGTGCAGGGAGGCAGGTAGGAGCCTGCTGCTCCCCTCTCCACCAGTTGCTCCCCCCCACCTGCATTTTTGGTCGTGTGCATGAACTCACAGTCATCTTCAACCTCGATTACTTTGTTCTGTTCATATTGCATTTTGTGCTCTTTATCTTTCATCTAAACTGAGTTTTAAATGCAGCCAACTCATGATGATGCGTTGTCATTTCCATTTTTAATGTGGTAACTTGGATAGCCCAAATTGTGTTGACGACTAGGTCTGAATCTTACAAGCAGGGTGCTTAAAAGCATTTTCAAGTCATAAGTGGTAAGTGTCCATGGCTAGCTCCCTCGGCATCCTCTCTTCATAGGCTGTATAGAATAATATGGGATGCAAAATTGCTAGCCAGCTACACCAGATCTCTCCGACATCATCATTTTTTTCCTATCATTTTCATAACACTTCACTACTGTTGTTTATCTTTGGGGGTAAATACTTTTTATACACAAATATACACATACTTTCTGGGTATATGCTTTCCCACCTGCACGTGTCTTGGTGATATTTGTTGAAAGCTCCTCTCTGGAGCCCCTGCCTTTTGAAATTAGGTGAGTGGCCCTCAGAGATGGCCTTTTTGACATAATACTCCAGGTATGGAATATTCTCCCCAGCAACACTTGCCTAACCCCGACCTTTAAGATTTTTTTCAATGCCAAGCAAATTACGATTTGTTTTCCCAGGCCTTTAAAAATGTGGATTGAATTTTTTTACCAGATCCTGTGGACATTGTGTCTTTTGAACCTGGTTGTGCTGTTTTAACTAGCTGACATCAGAGCACTCTAACATAGGCACTCTGCACATCCCTACACTGCTGCATGCTCTTTGTGCAGCAAATACTTTTCAGAGCTCATCCATACTCTGGAAGTGCTCTTTTAGACCAAAACCATGTTGCTGATAGTCAAGCAATGTGTTCCTGGTTTTACAGAGCACTTCTGGAGCACAGGCAAGCTCCAAAAAGATGATCCACACTTCAGAGCAAACGTGCAACAGCACACCTCCTTAAGCTACTCTGGATGTCAGCCATTGTTTGATTTTATCATTTCATTATTTACATTGTTTTGATGTGTTTGTAATTTCACCTATGAGTATTGTTGTGGAACACGCAAGTTGTATATAATATTTATAAATAGATGTGACCAAACTCTACAGGCTAATAGCCCAGGACAAAGTTTCTTCAAAAGGAACCAATGACAGGAGAGGCGATTGGGAATCTCTCTCCAGCTTATGGAATGAGATACCTGCCAGAACTTGAAGAAGATGAGATCCCTAGAGCTGGTAGTGGGGAGAAAGACAGCAAAAAAGGGATTTGCAATTTTGGAGAGAGGAAGGGACACACACACACACACACACACACACACACACACACACTAGGATTTAGCTAAAAATGATTGTTGCCTTGTGTAAGACTGTATGCACAAGCACTGAATGCAGAAAGAGAGAGAAAGGGCCATGGCGCACATTAGTGTGGAGGGGTGTAGTTGGCCAGGGTACTCCAATTCCTCCTCTACTTGGAGAGATACTACCCAGAATTATGAATAGGGCTACCATGTCTCCAGGGTGCTCATCGAAGGGAAAGCAAACCTGGAATGTTGTCCCTGGAATGTGTTACTGTTCAGAAGTGAGGAGAGTGTGACTGTATTGTATGGAGAAGACCTTCAGGTTCCACAGAAATCAAGGTGTGGCTGCTGGACGTAGACCTATGTGAGAAAACAAGTGTTATTTAGACTTGAAGAAAGGACAACTTGTGCAGTTGAACAAATGCCATATGGCTAGGTATCAGTAGAATCCCAAATAGTCCCACAAATGCTTTCTTCGCAGGGATTTCCCTCTAATCATATTTGAGGCTATTGAAGCTACTGAGCTACATAAAATGCATGTAACATTTTATGTAAATGTAATCTATGCAGCTATAAAATAGTAATTTTCACATCTGTTTTCAATGTAAGTACATCATAATTATGCACTCAAGATCATGTATAAGAACCTCTTGAAAAATTTAGATTATTTAAGGGACTAATGATGAACTGAATATTTTTTTTAGCTATTTTGAGGTTTTTGTAAAATGTGAGAATGCATTAAGATTCTAGTAAAATCCGCTTCAGAACTATGATAGCACTAATCAGAGTTGGTTATCATTTGGTGGGAACACCTTTGTGCAGAGTGGGATGGGGCACAGGAAGAGGAAGTGGCACCTACACTGTAGCCATATTGCCCATGGGTCTTTTGCCACTTGGCCACCTGCTGGTCTGGTCTCATCTAAGTACCAGCTGGGAAAGTGGTGGGGCTTGCCCAGGAAGACCAGAGGGAAAACTCCATTCCTCTGATCCTTTCCTGGGCTATTTAAAGAAGGTATGTGTTTGGCAGGTCGGGGTGTGGGGAACCCTTAGGTGAGGAAACAACCAAAGGGTTAGGCAGGATGGTTTGTTTTCCAGAAAGAAATAATAAAAGAACATGCAATTAAGTTGTCACCTCCTGAGTCTTTCTTTCTGAAGAAGCCCAGCTCTTTGGAAGTCTTGGTAAAAAGCTTAGCAGTTGGAAGTTAAAATGCTAATCGCTCTCACAAAAATGCCAGCTTAAAAGATAAAAGGAATTTGAGTCAGCTGTTTAAGAAACATATCCTTTCATGATTTCTTACTTTAGACTTATAATATGACACATACAAAATCTGTTCTGAAACATTGCATATAGGAATGCCTATCTGTAAAACTAAGAAAGTCCATATATGTAAAGTCACCTGGAAAAATACAATGAAATTAGGTATGGTATAGAATCATACATCTGCAGTATCTCTTACAGCCTGTGTGTTTTGAGACATGAAATGCTATATGGTTGTTTTTGCATCTGCTTGCAATGAAATTCATTGTGAAATAGACTCATCAAGATAAAGCTCTATTGGGTAATCCTCATCTTTCTCCCTCCCTCCCTTTCATCTAAATAAGCTTTTCAGAAAGAACTGGATAAAAATGTAAATAAATACCTAGTCCGAGATCCAAAGAGGTACTTTAGAGACACTCAAGACCAACCCCATTGCTTGTTTTTTTTAACTTTCCCTCCCTTTGAGCGGAAGGCCCCCATACCATGTTACACACTGCTTTTGAAAGTTACTTGAGTTTCAAAAAGGGTTTCCAAAAAGGTCAAGTAAACTACTATTCAAGAAACAAAAGCTTAAAGCCCACTTAATATTAAGCACGTGGAAGAAACTAGTTGTACAGTTCTTTGTATTAATATGTTTTACTAATGCATAACTAGATTAACCCATGCAGAGCATCTGCACACTAGTACTTGATTGCTCCCCTCAACTCCTGCCACAGCCCTGCACTCCTGCACAGAAGCACTCCTGCTTCTTCTCCTCCGTCCCATTGCTTCTTTGCCCCTCTTGGTCACTACTCTATCCCTTTACTCCATCCCCCTCACCCCCTTGGTTGAGGCTGCAGCGTTGCAGCACCTATTGGCCAGCTGCAGCCCCCTATCCCCAGAGACCTCCCCACACTCATCGAGCCCTGCTCCTGCTCCGCCCCACAGGAGAAGGAGGAAGAGCAGCAGCAGTTGACTGGGCCCTTTCTTGCTGCTGCCACCGCCATGACCACTCATTCCCCTCAGGCCACTGACAGGCTCGTGCCCATCCCTCTCCCTTCTTTCTCTCTTCCCCTCCCTTCTTTCCCTCTCTTTCTCCTCCACTCGCTCTTCCTGTCTTTCTTACCCTCCCTTCTCTCTCTCTCTCCCCCCTTCCTTCCTAAGTTAACAGATCTTCTTCATCTTGTTTCCTCATCTTATTCACACAGTGGCAGCCTCATTCTCCTGAAGGGGTACTTTCCTCCCTCACGACTCTCTCTTCACAGACCCCTGCCCACTATATCTATCTATCTATCTATCTATCTATCTATCTATCTATCTATCTATCTATCTATCTATCTATCTACATACATCTCTTCTACAGTCTTTGGAATATCTTCCGACTATTAACAGTTGCATTCTAACTTACCTTAACCATCACAGGCTCCTCCTCCCTATCTCCATACGGAATCCCCACTGCCCCAATCACCACTTCTGCTCACAAACTCTCACGAGAGCTGCCACACACAGCATTAGCCATGGGTAAACCTTAGATAATTATATATATATAGATGTTTAGGACTGAGATCTGAACTTCCCAGCTAGTATGGTAACGTTCATAGTTTTTAAGTGAGGAGAGCTGGTCCTGTGGTAGTAAGCATGACTTGTCCCCTTAGCTAAGCAGCTCTGGGAGTCTACATTGTGAGCACTGTAAGATAATCCCTTTAAGGGATGAAGCCGCTCTGGGAAGAGCATCTAGGTTCAAAGTTCCCTCCCTGGCATCTCCAAGATAGGGCTGAGAGACACTCCTGCCTGAAACCTTGGAGAAGCCGCTGCCAGTCTGTGTAGACAATACTGAGCTAGATGGACCAGTGGTCTCTCAGTATATGGCAGCTTCCTTTGTGCCTATGTAAGCGGTCCAGGTATTGATTTGTGTGCTTTTCCTCTTACTTCATGAAAAGCACACACCCCTTTTCATCCATAAATCAGATTTATGCACAAGAGATGTGCAAAGAAGTAGCATACTATACAAATATAGATTGGCCTCATTATCACAGTGCAATACACAGTTTTCACTTTATTTAAGGAAGTAATATTTTAAGGAAGCTGGATATTGTTGGAAATATTAGCTTTGCATTTTCTTTTTTCTTTTTTATCCTAGCCTCCAAAAAATTGGCTGAAAAGCACAGCTGAAAATGTAATACCTCTTGTTCAGTCAGGCACTGCTAATGAGAGATAAATGAGAATATCATCCCTGTCATGTCTCATTGTCCATCTGTCTCTTTCTCTAGGAGGTGATTTCCTCTCCTATTTAAGGAAGAAGAAGGATGAACTAAAAACCAAGCAGCTAGTGAAATTTGCATTAGATGTTGCTGCTGGAATGGCATATCTTGAATCCAAAAACTGTATACACAGGTAAGATGAGTGCAAATGTTCTGTATACTACAGTTTTGATCATTTGAATATCTACATAAATGGGGGAATATCTAAGTTGTATCTTAAGTGGGTAGCTTAAAGATAAAGCAGACTTATATCTTTGACAGCAGTCTGTGTCTTAATAACCAATATATTTTGTTCTGTGTTTTTCTGTTGTTTGTTATGTAAGGCTGAATGGCTCAGTTAAGGCAATAAATCAAAGCATAATTTGTTCTAACCATAGTAAAGAAGCAAAACCATGATTCGGATTTTTAATGTATGACATGCAAACCTTGGCTTATTGCTATTCATCTGCTTTTATTTTCAATCTGCTCAGTATTCAGATTAATAAATTTAGTCCTGTCTTTGTAGTGCAATAGCCATAATCTATGATTTGACCATTTAGACATCATGTCAATCCATAGTTAGCAAAACCATGGCTTGCAAGCCCCTTTCAAACCATTGTTTCTGTGTCTGGTTTTCTGGCAACATTTGCAAACCATGGTTTGTCCATACCTTCACCATGGTTTAGCATGATGTCTAAATTGAGCCTATAATATTTATATTTCTTTGTCAGCTGGGAGGGCAAGTTATTCCTCACATTGATTCATATATTAAGAATCCAGTTTCAAGGGTGGCAAGGGATTATGGGCCAAAAATTGATCAATTACAACTATCTGAAGTTGAGGCATAGCTGGAAGATAAATTGTGATTTTTTTGTTTCTGTATGTTAGATCACAATGTGGTCAATAATTTAATTCATGTCTATTTTGCTTAAGATATGTAGTTTGAATATATATTCAATATTTTAGTATGTTGAGGGTTAAAAAAAAATTTTTTTTTAAGCCTGGGCTAGTGGCCCAGTCTGGTCCTAGCTTCTCCCTATAGGATATTCTGTTGTGGAGCAGGTGAGAGGACATGGCAGGGAGGTGGAGTGGCTGTGGTTTATAAGAACAGCATGTCCCTTACTAGGGTCCCTCTCAGAGCACCTGCCTATATTGAATGTGTGTACTTGAGTCTTGGAACCAGGGATAGATTGGGACTTCTTTTGGTGTACCGATCACCCCACTGCCCAACAGAATCCCTAACCAAGCTATCAGACTTGGTTGCAGAGTTGGCATTGGAGATGCCCAGCTTTGTGGTGGTGGGTTACTTCAATGTCCACTTTGGGATTGAACTGTCAGGAGCAGCTCGGGAGTTCATAGTGGCCATGACAACTATGGGCCATGGCCAAGTGGTCTCAGGGCCGACACATGTTTCTGGTTACATGCTTGATTTGGTGTTTTGCTCAGATCAGGGAAGTGTTCCATGGATGGGGACAGCAATGATTTCCCCATTGTCATGGATGGACCATCACCTGGTGAAGGTACAATTTGCAGCCACTAGTCATTTCTGCAGGGGCAAAGGGCCTATAGGATGGTCTGCCTGAGGAGGCTATTGGATCCAATAGGATTCCGAGAAACCTTGGAGGGCTTTAATGTTGTCTTTAATGTGATACTCGATCGCTCTTAAGTGTCCTCCTCCACCCGCTTCTGAATTAGTTCCATGGTATATGGAAGAACTACGGGAGCTGAAGCGACTAGGTAGATGACTAGAGTGCAAGTAGAGAAGGACTCATTTCGAATCTGACAGATTACAGCACAAAGCACAATTGAAGACCAATTATTATTATTATTATTATTATTATTATTATTATTATTATTATTATTATTTGATTTCTATACCGCCCTTCCAAAAATGGCTCAGAGCGGTTTACACAGAAAATAACAAACAAATAAGATGGAACCCTGTCCCCAAAGGGCTCACATTCTAAAAAGAAACATCAGATAGACACCAGCAACAGTCACTGGAAGTACTGTGTGGGGGGTGGATAGGGCCAGTTACTCTCCCCCTGCTAAATGAAGAGAATCACCACGGTAAAAGGTGCCTCTTTGCTCAGTTAGCAGGGGTAACTGGGGTATGCTCTGACAATACGTGGGGCAAAGAAGCAATTCTTTGCTACACATATTGCGTCTGCAGATTTGTGTCCAGCAGAATTGATGAGAGTGGTGATGGAACTTATACAAGTCCCTTCCACTCTGGCTTTGAAACCATCAGTTAGCCACTGTGAAGTTTTTAATTAGGTTTTTGTGTGGACAAAATCTCTTGTATTAGAGCTGACCTGGATTCCACTCTTGATGCAGTGTCTTTAGCGGGGTGTGGAAGAAAACGTAGTCTTCACGATATGTTTATTATAATCCAAGTATTGATTTATTGATCAAGACAGATTCAGCTGGAAATGGGTCAGAGAGAGCCAGTGCAGGTTACAAACCTGACCAGATTCAAAGACCCCTTGAAAAGTTTAGAACACAGTCTTATCTTGTCAAAAGAGAAAATTACATAATTGTTTCAAGTTATTTAAACATTTCAGTCAGTTAGCTGGATAATTTGCATGCATCTATTAAAACAAGGAAGTTACAGTGACAAAGCCATATTGATCCTGCATGATCAGATTACTGCAGACAGGGTCGTGCAAAGTATTAGCTTCTGTCATTGTCTACGAAAGCATTATTCAAATCTCCATAGATCTTTTCCCGTAATCTATTTCTAGCCAAACCTCAAACTTGGCTTTTTTCTGCTTTCCAACTAAGCTGCTTGTCTTTTTCTTCTTGCAAAGTGTTTCTGCTCATACAATTCTAGCATCAAGCTAACAAAATGGCTCCAGTTTGATCAAATGAACAAAGCAATGTCCCACAGGTGGTATCCAGTAACTCTTCTTGTGCAGTTATATTAGATCAGTTTAAGTTTGTGACTACTGAGGACATGAACAAGCTGTTTGGAACTGTGCGTTCTACCACCTGTTCTTTTGACCCTTGTCTGACATGGCTTATATTATCAACAATCAGAAAGATTGTTGGAGAGGGCCTGGTTGAGATAATAAATGCTTCTCTGAAGGAAGGTATTAGACCTCTTTTAAAGAAGCCTATACTGGATCCCTCAGAGTTAGGCAATTATAGGCCTGTCTCCAATTTCCCATGGATGGCCAAGGTGATTGAGAAGGTGGTGGCCTTTCAACTCCAGACAGTCTTGGATGAAACAGATTATCTAGACCCATTTCAAACTGACTTTTGGGCAGGTTATGGGGTGGAGACTGCTTTGGTCGGCCCTAGATGATCTGCAAAGGGGAATTGACAGAGGGGGTGTAACTCTATTGGTCCTTTTGGATCTCTCAGCAGCTTTTGCCTGCGGGGATTGGGTGTAGGAGGCACTGCTTTGCAATGGTTTCACTCATACCTCTCGTGCAGATATCAGAAGGTGTTACTTGGAGACTGCTGCTCTTCGAAGCGAGAGCTTTTGTTTGGTGTCCCCTCAGGGCTTCATTCTGTCTCCAATGCTTTTTAACATCTTCATGAAACTGCTGGGAGAGATCATCCGAGGATTTGGTGAAGGGAGTTATCAGCATGCTGATGACTACCAAATCTACTTCTCCATATCAGCTTCATCAAGCAATGGCATAACTTCCCTAAATGCCTGGCTCAAGGCAGTAATGGGCTGGATGAGGGAGAACAAACTGAGACTGAATCCAAACAAGATGGGAGTGCTCAATGTAGGAAACCTCAGTTCATGAAATGGGATAAATCTGACTGTTCTGGATGGGGTTACACTCCCCCAGAAGAAAAATGTTCGCAGTTTGGGAGTACTTCTGGACCCAACCCTCTCTCTGATACCTCAGGTGGAGGCAGTGGCCAGGAGTGCTATCTATCAGCTTTGGCGGGTTCTCCAACTGCGCCCTTTCCTGGAAGTAAGTGACCTTAAGACAGTGGAGCACATGCTGGTAACTTCCAGACTTGACTACTGCAGTGCACTCTACGTGGGGCTGCTTTTGTACATAGTCCAGCAGCTGCAATTGGTGCAGAATGCTGCTGCCAGATTGGTCTCTGGGATGACCTGTAGAGACCATATTACTCCAATTCTAAAAGATCTACACTGGCTACCGACAGGTTTCCAGGCAAAATACAAAGTGCTGGTTATTACCTATAAAGTCCTTAATGGCTTGGGCCCATGGTATTTAAGAAAATGCCTTAAAATATTGCCATTTATATACCATACATTTCTTGTATAATATTTGGCATGCATTTTTTAGGTATAAATTAAAGACTGGGAAAGATTGTTGTTTTCATTAACTACAACAATAATACAAATGCCTATCTCCCCACCGCCTCCAACTGCCCTGGAACACTTCGTCGTATCTCAAACCACTTCTCTTCCACTTACAAAAGCTTCTCTTCCTAGTCACCTGAAACCAAAAATCTCTTGCCCGAGGAACCCAGTGGAGTAACTATTTAGAAGTTTGCACTTATGGCATCCTTTCAGCTTTTATTGTCATCTTCTATATTCTTAAGTTTAGTATTGCTGGATGTAGTGAAAATAAAATATCCTTTTAAAGATGTGAGTAGAACTGTTTATAATATTCCAAGTCTTGTTGTGCTATAGATATGTTTAAGGACATTACGGTATTGGCAGTTTTTATATTCAATTCCTTTCTTAATTATCCCTAACATTCAATTTGCCTTTTTCACAGTTCTTGCATGCTGGGTTGATTGTTTTCATTGAGCTATCCATCACAAACCCAAGGTCTCTATCTTGGTAGAGTCACTGTCAGTTCAGACCCTACTCAGTGTATATATGAAACTGAGATTATTTGCTCCAATTTGCATCCGTTTATAAAGGTGGCCTTCATTATTCACAGGGGTTCTGTTCCCATCTGTAGGCATGAATACAGGGGTGGGGGAGGAATAATGAAGCCTTGCCCCTATAGGAATCCAGTGGTTAGGTTTTTAAAAGTTTTTAAAAAGCTTTTAAAAGGGGCCAAAAAGGCAGAAATAATGGGGATAAAGCACAGTACCTTGCTCTCCAGGCCTCCAGCTCTCCAGCAAGCCCCCCCCCCCGCCGCAACCCACAAATCTTCCAAATTTTTACTGACTTTTTTCCAAACATCTATGTTGTTGTTTTTCTAAGGAGCCACAAGATGGCTCCATGTTCAAAATGGTGGGCAGAAATGACAACAGACATCATTTTTGGCCACCCAGGAACTGTGGATAGGCAAATTTTGCCTATTTTTAAAACCATGAATTAAGAAACTGGATCTTTTGGACTCAACCATGCATACGTGAGACTGCGGATAACAAGGGCCACCTGAACATTTGCCATTTTGTTGCCCGTTCACTCTGGAAAGATCCTCCTAGAGTTGTCCACAATGTGCTCTGATTCTCACCACCCTGAATGTTTTGATATAATCCACAGACTTGGTCACCTCACTCTTCACCTCTTATTTCAGATCATCATCATTTATGAATAAGTTTAAAAGCACTGGTTCCAGCACTGATCCTTATGGGACCCCCTTTTTGCTTCTCTCCATTATGAGTATTCTCCATTTATTCCTACTCTTTGCTTCCTGTTCTTTAACCATTTACTAATCCATAAGAAGGCCTATCCTCTTATCCTATATCTACTAAGTTTACTCAAGAATCTTTGGTGAGAGTCTTTTGTTAAACATTTTTTGAAAACCAAGTACATAATGCTCTCTTTATGCTCATTGACACTTTCAGAGAACTACAAGAAATTAGTAAGACAGGACCAGGAACCATGCTGATTCTCCTTTAGCAAAACTTGATCTTCTCTATACTTGTTCATTTTATTAGCCTACTTTGCTTAAGGAAAGTAAGCTTATGAGGTCACCCAGCTTTCTGTGTGTGTGTTTGTGTGTGTGTTCATCAGCTTCGCAATGCCTGGACCAATTTGAACCAAATTTGCTACAGCTGTAGCAACACATAGAGAGACCTCAGTAGCATAGTTTATAATGATGTCATCCACCCCAATAACAGATGGCAGAGGTATGAATGTTTGAGGTGCAAGTGAGCTAGCTTGTGAACCATCTAACCAATTTGAACCAAATTTAGTACAGTTGTAGTGAGTGACACATAAAGACACCTCACTGGTGTAGTTTGTGGTGATGTCTTCCATCTCAATTCCGGATGGCAGACGCATGAACATTTGAGGTGCAAGTGGAACTGATTTGAACTCAATTTGGTACTTAGGGACACCTCAATAGCATTGTTTGTGATGATGTAATCCAACCCAATTCAAGATGCTGGACATGCAATAATTTGAGGCACCAGTGGGAATCAATTTGGACCAAATTTAGTACAGTTGTAGGGACATATAGGGACACCTCAACGGCTTAGTTTGTGATGACGTCATCCACAGCAATTCAAGATGGTGGACATGTGAGTGTATGAGGCAGAAGTTGGTAATTATCAATTAAGATTATAGTGAAATGAAAGTAGTCAGATTAGTTCATATCAGAACTTCTTGTTTTTAATGCTTTCCACCAATTTTCCCAGATCAGACATTAATCTAACTGCCCTGTGATTCCCACCAGACTCCATAGACCTCTTGTCGTTTGGGAAAATTCCACAGAGCTCTTGGAAAACTTAGTTTTCAAACTGTTTCCTGTACCTTGATGCATATTAAACAGAATGCTCTTTTCATAGTGACATCTGTCATCCACCAAGGGTCATAGACAGGTGAATATATTGTGTTTCATTCCATTTGTTATGGCCTCATCAATGCTGTTGATGAGGCTTTTTATGTCTTGGCAAAAGGCTTTTGTTTATAATAAGTTGCCAAATGTTAATTTTTAACATACAGTTAAACATAACTTTTCAGAACAACATTGGTTTTACCACTCAATAAGCTAAACATTTAACTGTGTCTTTCCACTTCCTTCTCCTCTCTGTCTCAACTCTTGCTCTTTGGTTATTTATGTAAATATTATGTGAGAGAGTTGTTTCTGTTAATGCAGTTCTAGTGGTGCTTAGTTCCCCACCATTTAAGTCAGTGAGAGAGCAAAATAGTATCTGATCATTAATAAGCAATTTTAATCCTCTGGAGTGAAATTTTCTTTTCCTCCCCCTTTCTTCTCTCTTGAATATGGGAAGTCATTTCTTTTATAAATTACATGAACAGGCAGATCTGCCATTATCATATCTGCCATTTGAATCATTAAAAAACCCCTTGGGCTGTGAAAATCCATAATGGAGATCCATAGCTAAATAAAAATATGTTTGGTACATAAATATATATCTTATGCAAGTTTTATTCTCCATAATCCATTATGTAGTAACATGAATCATTAAATCATATTATAGTTTCAGAAATAAATACAGCAATAGTAAAAGCATATTTCATTGTTTTACAACTATTTCTATATGGTCTAAAGTTAAATTGTTAACTGAACTTTCTCTGAATTCAGTTAAAGTGGAAGCTGTTTATATAATAAAGCCACTGCACGATTAGGTCTTATTTTTTTCATAGCAGCATTTAAAAAAAAAATTAGTAACCTTATTATTCCTACTTAGAGAAGTGTGTTAGTTTTATGTGCATTTGAGAGTTCCCCACCAACCGGCTCAGTTGCCTCTACCTCTTAGTTACATCATGATTCAAAGTTGATTAAAAGCAAGACTGTTCTAGATATATATGACCAGCCCAATTTCATCATCAAATTCCGGTCAAACTACATGTTAGACTTATCACATGACAGCAGCATTCTGAGTATAATGGCTAAAATAAATGACTACCAAAAAAATCCCCCAACTTCCCATTTACCCTGTAATGGCTTATACCACTCAATGAAGGGGCAGAGTTGTTTTTTCCACAAGAGTTGTGCTTTCCCATATATTTTGTTTCATCTCTGGCCTAACACTTCTGTTGGCTTTTTAAAAAATAATTTGTCACTTTTTAAATAGAGTGCACAATCCTGCCAAAATCAGACAGATTTTGATGGGAGAGTTAAACATATATCTAATCTTCTTCCATTAAAATCATTGGGGCTGAGCAGTACTTAACTCTGACTGGAAGAATGTGCACATCATATTTCTTTCCCTGCATCATAAAGTCTTTGCTGTGGTCATATATACATATAAGTATAAACCAGACTGCTGATTTGCAGATCAAATATATAATTGTAACTCACAAATTTAGGTTGTGGTACAGATGTACTCTAGTATAGAAAATATAGGAATTAATCTTTAAGAAGTCATCTGTTCCATTACATTGTATTAAGACAGCTTTTGTCAGGTACAAAACCTAATTGAATTGTCATCTAATTATCAGCAGCTAATACTGTTGGTTGAAAATTAGTTGGGTAAGATGATTGAGAAAATGGTGGATGACAAGCTCCAAGCGGTCTTGGAGGAAACTGATTATCTAGACTCATTTCAAACTGGCTTTAGAGTGGGTTATGGGGTTGAGACAGCCTTGGTTGGCCTGATAAATTACCTTTGCCAGATAATTGACAGAGGGTGTGTGACTGCTGGTTCTTTTAGATCTCTCAGTGGCTTTCAATTCTATCGACCATAATATCTTTCTGGATCACCTGAGGGATTTGGGAATAGGAGGCACTATTTTACAGTGGTTCCGCTTCTATGTCTTGGGTAGATTTCAGATAGTGGCGCTTAGTGACAAAATGGGAGGTGCGATATGGAGGCCTGCAGGGCTCCATTCTGTCACCAATGCTTTTTAACATCTACCTGAAACCTCTGGCTGAGGTCATCGGGATTTGATGCCAGGTGTTATCAATATGCTGATGACAACCAAATCTTTTTCTCCTTGTTATCGATATCAGGAAATTGAATTAGTCACTTAAATACCAGCTTACAGGCAGTAATGGGCTGGATGAGGGATAATAAAGTATTATTTATTATTTGAACAATAAAAGCTGAATCCAAGCAAGACGGAGGTGCTCATTGTTGGAGGCCGTAATCTTCAAGATGGGAAAAAAACTTCCTGTTCTGGTTACACTCCACCAGAAAGAACAGGTTCTTAGCTTGGGAGTGCTCTTGGATCCAGGTCTCATCCTCATGCCTCAGATTGAGGCTGTGGCCAGGAGTGCTTTTTACCAACTGCAACTGATTTGATAACTCCTCCCATTCCTTGAGGAGAATTGCCTGAAAATAGTGATACACCAGCTGGTAACCTCCAGGTTAGACTTCAATGTTCTCTATGTAGCACTGCCTTTATACATAGTTCAGAAACTGTAGTTGGTCCAAAACGTGGCAACCAGATTTGTCTCTGGGGTATCCTGGAGAGACCACATTATGCCTGTTCTTAAACAGTTGCCCTGGCTGCCAATATGTTTCTGGGCAAAATACAAAGTGCTGGTTATTACCTTTAAAGCCCTGAATGGCTTAGGTCCTGGTTACCTAAGAGAGCTCCTTTCTCTACAAGATCCCCACCACTCATTAAGATCATCAGGAGAGGTCTATCTTTGGGTGCCACCAGTTCATCGGATGCCAACCTGGGATCGGGCCTTCTCATTTGTTGCACCTAGGTTGTGAAATGTGCTCCCCATGGATATAAGAGGAGTCACTTCCTTGGAGGCCTTCAGGATAGTCTTAAAAACCCATCTTTTTAGCCTGGCTTTTAATGATATGTTGTGTTAATTTTAATTAGTTTTAATCTGGTTTAAATGGGTTTTTTATTTTAACTGTTTTATTGTTTGTTTTTTATTTTAATGTAAACCACCCTGAGCCACTTTAGGAAGGGTGGTATGTAGAATGAATGAATGAATAATAAATAAATAAATATGGTACAGTGTTTGCTTGGGACAAGAGATATCAGCATTCAAATCCTTGCCTGTGCATGTAGTGTACATAAGGGGTTTTTTTAGATTCTGTAATTTTATTTAAAGCACTATCAGCAAAATTCAAAAGAATCAAAGTATACAATTCAGAGTACTAAAAAATATTTTTAAAATATGTTCACGGGCTTGTCTAGTATTATAGTTGCTTCCATGTGACATAAATTTCATTCAACAGTTATTGAAAGCTTCGATATCTACTGTACTTTCTGACTTGTTGCATTAATGATCAGAATAGATGTATTGATTTTAGCAATATACCAAACTTTTTCTAACCTGTCCTTGCAGGTTTAGATCTTAATTTCACACTTCCTTTATTTTATTCTTATGAGTTATTCAAATAAAGTTAATTATGACTAAGCACAATTGAAGTTTATGAGGCAATTTAGTCATGACTAACTGAGCTCTCGTTAATTTCACTGAGATTTAGTCATAACCCAACTTTTCAGAGGTCCTAACAAAACCATTATTCAGGTTATTTTCGGCTCTATACTCCAGAATCTGATACATCACTTCCAAAACTTCTCAGTGGCTGACATGCAACTTGTGTCATGCTAGTGCAAAAAGAGAAGTTGCATACACTTAAGAAATGTGCAGAACTGCACAAAGTTGTGCTACCAGAAATTGTGCAACTAGAAGTGTCACCAGAGTGCTTGCACCACAAAGGTGGTGAAACAGGCTATGCAACATTTTGCGCAAGCACCACACTAGTTTGAAAGAGAAGTTCCCATTGTTGCGGAACTACCTTGTGCAACATCTTTGCTCTAGTGCAATGTGTTTTCAGTGGCAGTTTGGATCTTGGCAGGTATTTTGTGTTGGTGGGTGAACCTGCATTGATGAGATAACAGTTGACATGATGAGGAAAATTACTCAAAGCTAGGCAGTGGGGTGGAGAGCCAGTCCTGCAGTAGTGAGTATGAACTGTCTCATTTCCTAAGCAGAGTTCACTTTGGTTTTCATTTGTATGGTTGACTAAATTTGAGCATTGTCTGCTGTAAGATATTCCCCTTAAGGGATGGGGTCATTCCTCATTGGGTAGAGCTTTTGCTTGCATACAGAAAGTCCAAGGTTCAGTCCTTGGCATCTCCAGGTATAGCTGGGAAAGACTCCTGCCTGAACTCTTGAAGAGCCACTGCCAATCAGTGTAGGCACTACTAAGTTAGATGGATCAATGGTCTTACTCAGTAGAAGTCCGGTTCCTATGTTCATGATGCCTAACTAATCCTTTTAATTTCAATGAGACTACTTTGAACAAGTTTCCTCATTTCAGCCAACGTGTTTAGCATCCTAATGCATTCATTTTAAATATGATACTTTTTCAGTGTCATACCATTGATGGATAATCTTATGATGACATTTTTCAGGTTTTAATGTCATAAAAAGGTATTCACCATTTCAATAATGTAATCCCATTTTTGTGTTTATTCTGTCCCAATACAATGTACCATTTTTTAAAAGCTCCCCTTTTGTAGTAGTTCTCCTTTTATTCATCCCAATCCCTTTGTGACCTTTACTGGCAGTTTTCTTTTTTTAACCACTTAATCTTCATTGGAGACTGTTACTATAAAATTAAATGGAAGCCAGTTCTTCTGTTATACTATGAGGATGCAGACTTCTGTCATTCTCGAGCCACAGTTAAATCTCTGGGAGGAAAAACACTCTAGCCATCTGATGTACAAACCACAGTTTAAATTGAGGCAGCTAAAGCAGATCCATAGAATTAGGTTGCCAGATAAAGACAACAACACAAAACTGATTAGACATAAGCATTCCTTTCAGATTAGTTTTTTTTTGAAAGCTTGATTTATAAAAGGTCCATTCCTTTTATAAATAATGAACTCATGCATTCTGTATTCATAGCAGGCTCCTTGATTGTAGGCTGACACCATATTTCAAGATAATTGTTACTAATCTAGTATGATTACGTATATACAAAATAATTACATTACATTTTTCCTTTGGGATGCTACTGCCTTTGAATAAAGACAAGTACACAGTTCAAGTAAAGGTGAATGCTTGCCTAAGCATATTATTTTATTTTATTCCTGTTCAAAATGTTTATCAGAAAGAGAAGAGACTAAAGTGGGTATGAATAATAAGATGTATTTCTATATATAATCATGTTTTAAAGGTCAGAGAACAGGAGATGGATAGAGTCTCTAGGTGTGTGATAAAAGATTTACTTGCTTTGCTTTATTATAAATGTCGCAGCTCGTGGAAGAGAATCTATTACGAGACATTTTGTCTAGACTCTTTGATTTCACAAATCTGTTTAAAAGCCTTAAAAAATAAAGAGTTTAACTAAGCACCATGAGTTCTTTCTCAAAGATTATATATTAAACCCATTGCTACCACAGTATTGCAATATCTTTTTTCTTTCAAGGCATTTGTGACATTGTAGGGCATTAGTGACTTACACCCTATTTAGGCATTCTGTAGCTGTGTACAGTGTACATGGTTTCATTGCCAACTGCAGTCCCCATGCTGATGTATCCTGCACGCACGCACGCGCACATGCACACACACACACACACACACACACACACACACACCATTGACCATGAGTTCATCAATTGTCTCTGCAGACAAATATTATATTCATGGTCAACAAGTGAGGGGAGGGCTACAGAGTACATTGGTGAGTGAATGGGGGGCTTGCAGTTGGCATTCTTACTGTGGGTACTATATATGGCTACAGAATGCCTGAAAAGGGCTTTAATGACATCACTTTCCACCTCACTTTTGTTGCCTTTTGCTGCAATCCAAGTACTCCTGATATGACAAAGGGGTGGCTGATTAGTGGTTGATTAGTGCCCCTTATCCTATCATATGCAGCCGACAGGCTGCCTCAATGTTCGTTTCTGAGATTCATGGGTGATTCTGGAGAAGGAAGGATGATGACACACATGGACACTCAAAACTGTGAATTTAAATGGGCTTTATTAAGGCTAATGATTACAAGTGTAGGGGATTAGGCATATAGGCAAGTAGTTATCCATTTCATTTTTCTATGATTGTAGTGCAGTGTTCAGTAACAGCTAAAAGCATTTCTAAAATCATTTCCCCCCTTTTGTCAAAATGCAGAGCTGCTAGCTAGGAAAGAGTTTTGGCCTCGGCAAGAAACAGGCAGTCGTGTTATCAGCCAGCTGTGCAAGAGCGCCTTATCTTGCTGTTACGTAGCAACAAGTCACAACAATTTCCCAACCTGGCAATCAGTGTTTCCCCTTTAATTTGGTCTAATAATTTCTATGACAATTAACCAGTACCACCAATAAATGCAAGGCATCTTTGATTCTTAACAGAAAAGGCATTTCTTTCTAACCCTTCTACTAAATGCTGAATAGTTTAAAACAGTTTCATTTCTTTCAGAGCAAGTGGCGGAAGGCCTTTTGCTATCTCCTGATTGTTCCCAAAACAACCCTAGAAGCTGTGTTGGCAGAGAGGAAAAGGCTAAAGTGCAGTTTCTAGGGAGGGAGACCGGCAACAGAAATGTCTATTAAGGCAGCTTAGGAAGAGGGGAGGAGGAGGAACCAGAAGGAGGGGGGAAAGACAGGCACCGTTTCCTGCCACCTGGCAAATAATGGCTGCAGCAGGGGCTTCGCTGGAGCTCAGGATAGGTAAGAGTGAAGATCCAGGGACAGAGGGGGAAAGAGGAGGGGGGAATGTGTTAGTCAGAAGCGGCTGGTTCATGGAGGCATGGATCTAGGTGATAACTACCAGTTTCCAGGTACGCTGGAACGAGATCTCTGCTGGTTTCTCCGGTGGGAGGGTGACTGGCTCTGAAGATACAGGGAGGGGCTACATGGTTCCTTTTCCATGAAGAAGCCCATGCTTACCTTTCCCCCATGAATGGCTGTCTACAGCTTTTTATACCTTTTTGGCCACCTCACCAAATCAAAATAATAACCTCATCTACTCAGAGTGTCTCTTCTTTGATAAACAGATTCTGGCCCGGCTCCCCAAATTCCTCTCGCCCTTCAGGGAGGAGCCAATCAGGAGCTTGGCCTGGCTCTTTGATCAAATTCAGGATAGAGACACTTTCCCTTGTTTTATCAAGCTGGCCCTGGCTTGTGGTCATTTTGGTCTTGTTGATGTTATTCAGCCCAGAGAAATATGTTAGAAGGATTGTTACATAAGCGGGAGAGGGATCTCAGTGTTATATGTATGTGTTAGCCCCCATAGCACGGCATAGGCATTATCATCTCTATGTGGTTTCTTATAATTTCCTAAATCAGCTAGATATGATTATGCTTGACCTATGTCAAACTAGTTCTCATGACTGGTTTTTAGGACAACAACATACTACCCAAGGCTCTTTGCAATGTAGCAAACAGCTTCAAGGCTAGGAACGAGAGTAAGGGGGAAATTCCCCTTCTTTCCCAGACCCCCACCTCCACCCACCTGTTCATATCACTCCAAAGTACTGACTACCTCACTTCAATCTGATTCTCAGCAGTACCATCTTAAACTGTTTCAGAAGGGGAACCAAACTAATGACCCTGGCAGAGCAGATTGAGGCGCCTAGTCTAGGCTAGTCGGAATGAAGCATTTCCAATAGCATCTTTATTTATCCCAAGCTGCCCTGTTTATGTTCTAAGCATGTAAATTAGGGCATAAAGAGAAGCCCATTTTCCCTCCCCTTCCACAATGTCTGCCACTAACCGCCCAGAGAACTTCCGTTTTGGGTGGTATAAAAATGAGATAGATAGATAGATAGATAGATGAGTCCAGATAGATAGATGAGTCCAGTAATTAACAAGAGCTGGGATGTCAGACTTTTATTGCCACTGTACAGACATTCAAACCATTTGACAAGGCAGAAACCAAAAAAGACGTTAGCATAGCTGAAATGTGAGAAAGGAAAATGCAACTTATGCCTCTGTCCAGCCCCCTTATCCCTACAAAGTGGGATGCATTATTTCCCTCATGTTGGTAAACCTACCAAGGTCAGATATTATGTTAGGAAGAAAGTGAAACAAATACTGCTTCCCTTTGTCCCCTTCTTTGGGTATAGCATCTTATCTCCCTCTCTATTAGCACAACTGGTTTGGATGTGTTTCGTCCTGAGGCTTCTTAAGGAAGGATCATAAATTGAGGATCACAGTTGCTCTTCTCTGTTTACCTCCTAAAAAGCTTGAGTTCTAGCCTAATCTAAAATACTGTCCAGAGATATGAGTGACAATGAGCCGTAAGACATCAATATCCTATTCCCCTGCAAGTTCACTGTGCCACAAACAGATTTGTGCCTGCAAGACCAATCAGAAGATCTGGCAAAAGTTCCTCTCCAGCCATGTCGATCAGCATTCAGCTTCAGTCCCCAGCAATGCTTCTACTCAGAACTTCCCATCTTTAGGACAGGTGAGAAAGGAAAGTGCAACTTATGCCTCTGTCCAGCCCCCTTATCCCTACAAAGTGGGATGCATTATTTCCAGTCTACCTCACCCGGCCCTTCATTTTTCTCTAGTTCTTGGATATTGTTGCCTGGGCAGGAAACCTCAGTCATGATGTTGCTGGAGTGCCAGCTCACACTGCTCTCCACCCAGCCTGCCAGGCACCATCTCACCCCTTCTTAAGGGCAGCAGCATCCATGTTAAGACTACCTTTATGGGTAAATCTGCTCTGTTCTATAACCAGTCCATTTTTAGAATCCTTTCAAGCTGGAAAAGCCCCCTGCTGGGGATCTCAGCATTTCTTCCTGGGGATCTCAGCATTTTGGAAATTTTGCACTATAACATATAAATGCATTGGGGTGGGGGGTGGGGGTTCTGCCTTGACATCCCCATGCTGAACTTTTTGCATTAAAAGTCTCAATTCTGGTATTTATAAGCCTTTTTAAGTCTGTACTTCCTCAGCAGTACTTGAATTATTTTAACGCTGAATGAATGGTGCACTCATGTACTGCAGAAAATGTACTGCAGACCATCATCTCACTTTGGCAAGGAGGTGAACTAGAATAAATGGATATTCTCAGTTTCTTTCTAGTGTTGCTATCCAGCAGGTATAGCCTTTGTGTGTGTGTGATTTATATATTGATTCATAATGGACACCTCTACCAGGTACTGTTTAATACACTTGTTTGTTAACAACTTGGTAAAGTTGCAGTAATGCAAATCCTTAATCCTTGTTTTCAGCTTCTGTGAAAAAGAATGTATCTAGTGAAAATGACAGTGCTTTTGCCCCAACTACAATAAAAAGTTGCAGCAATGCAAATCCTTAATCCTTGTTTTCAGCTTCTGTGAACAAGAATGTATCTAGTGAAAATGACAGTGCTTTTGCCCCAACTACAATAAAAATTCAGTGAACTGCAGAGAGATTTGTAAGAGATTTAAAAAGGAACTTTATGGCTGAAAAAGGCTGAGAGATAATGAGAAACGCTGAAGGATTTGAGTAATGTAGCAATGTTTCCCCATTACCTGCTTGGTGTACTGTAGTCACATGATACATCTTTTCTTGTTTATTAGTACCTTGGCCTATACTTGGAAAAATACAGGATGGTAGTAAATAGCAAGAGGCACATTTCTATGTTTGCTGAAAACATCTCAAATGATGGTAGCTGTCTCCTCATTCACATCAAGGTGACCTCTCCTTCAAATCCCTTTTCAAATCTGGTTCTCAATAAAGCCTTTCCTCCAGCCTCAACACTTCTGCACATTTTATGCCAGTTACCTGGATGGTTGTTGTCTTGTACATCCATCTTCCAGCCCAATACTACAATGCAATTTTAGCTTTTGCTGTGCACAGCAGCCAAAGCATCATTTAATAATTCTTATGCAGATACCTCTACTCAGCTCTTGCCAAATAATGATTGAAATCCCTGTTTAGAAAAAACCACAAACCCAGAAAACTCAGAAAACTCAGAAAAACCCAGATGTGTGGCTATATAGGAAAACTCATTCCTGGGCTACTCAACCTTCCTTTCTTCCTGTCAATTTGTATGCAGCTCTTTTTCCTTGGAGTTCGGAGGGGCGTATGTGGAATTTTACACACACACACACACACACACACACACACACACACACCCATCATAACAACCCAATTCATAAATAAGGCCAGAAGATAATAATGTGGGCTTCATAGCTGATCAGCCATTGGAGCCCAAGTGTCCCCAGTTCAAAACCAACCCTTGATTTACTACCCTACACTGGCCCTCCCTTTAGAACATTGGATTATGTAGGCAGGAAGAAAACATTGGCACACTAGTTCCAGTGGCTCTGGTTGCACTAGCCATGGGTAGCAGCTTTGGGTAGAAGGGCGCCAGATATGCAATAAAGTCTTACGTTTTCTGGCAAAGGCCATGTTGTTTTAGTTTTCTGTACATTCCATCAGCCTAATATTCCCATTGGCTAAGCATCAACAAAAAGTAGAAGGCAGAGTGGAAGGCAAAGTATACCTGTAGCACTCAGTTAAAATTCCTGCAGCTGCTTAGCATCCCGTGCGACCAACCATCAACTGGCTGACGTGCTAGCCTTTAAGTGATAACTCACTTAATGCTCATTATATTCAAACACTTATTTTATGCTACAGTCAGTAGTGTGCACATTGCATGTTACAGTGAAAACAATACACCCGATTTCAAATAGGACTGATTCTTAAGTAATCTTAGGGATGTAGTTTGCACCTCATATAACTTTGGTAATGTATGCAGTGGGAAACACTATGTGGATGGATTGTATGATATGGGTACTTCCCACATCAACCAATCTATGTTACCCCTAGTATTTATTTGGTTTCTAATACCAGGCAGAGGTGGGGTGGGGGGAGTTTATAATTAGCTTAAGCTTCACTTTTTAAAGGTTCTAATGAATTAATGTTTAATATTAATTTTGACAGTATTTGGCCAGTATTAGATCACACAATTATCTAAGTATTTGCAGCAATTATTTATAATATCACACAGCAGTAGGATAGAAGTTGAAGAAGCAAAATTGTGAAAGGTCCCTCTAAAGCATGTGCACATGTGTGCGCTCACAAATTTTTGGATGTCTGCTCAGTTAATTTTAGATCCTGCTGAGGTTGAATCAGGAAGTCCCCAGTCTGAATGCATGTGTGCACACACTGCTTTGATACTGCCACCTAGAACAAAACTCATTCCATTCACAGATGGAAAAAAAAAAGAGGGAACACTGGTCACGTATCATTTAGAGAATAACTGAACCATGCCAAAGCTTTGGATACGGTATACTGAAACATTAGTGTTAAAACAGAGTACTTGTTTTTGTATATGTTTCTGAAAACTGACTTAAAATAGACAGGTTGCAGTTTAATATATCATCACTGTCTAGCTAAAACAAGGAGCAAGAATTTGGACTGTTCCTTCCATACAGAGAGTCAGATTGGTAAAACAGGATATAACAGAATGCATCGATGTCTTTTTTAAAAATGGAGAAAACATTCATATTCCATCAGTCAATCTCCTTTCTAATCCAAGACCTTGATGCTATTCAGTCCAGTTAAAGTAACTTTGAATTGATATTTTGGCTGTTTGTTCTGCTTGTGGTGAAACATTTTCATTCTTCACTCAATAATTTCTTCATTAAAAAGCTTCCAGGAGTGTGTATTTGGAAATAGTTCGTGTCAGCACACTAATCCACTAAATGGAAATGAAGAAAAAAAGTATTGATTAACTTGTTGACCCCAGAATTTGAAAGTCATTTGCAGATGTTCCTGTCACTAGAGTGACGTTTTTCAAACCAGCAAAAGGCACCAGTCCTGTATGGACATGAATTTGGGGGGAATGCTAAAGAAACATTGAAATTTTCAAAATATACTTTATCTGTGGTGAAAAAAGGTCACCGAAACTTTATAGGAGTTCAGCACTTAAACTGTTGTATCTCAGCCATTTTGCAATGGATTTGCACGAAATCCAGAGGGGTGGTGTCTCTAGTCCCCTAGTTGATGTGTGCACGATTTCAGAGGGATTGGATGGATAATTTTGACTTTATAAGCAATAACATGTTGAGGGTTTATAACGGCAGAATGTTGAAAACACTACTCATCTTGACTATAGTGGCACGACTGTGCCAGTATAATTCTGGAATTTGTTTACTGTGCTGAAAGAAAATGAGGATATCATAATGCTAGCTGGGATTGGAGTGTGCCACTTAAAAGGTTACAAGAGCCTCGGTTTCATGATGGAGATGAGATTATCTAGTACCAGTGAGCATTTTCTGTGGTAGGATAGAGAACTACAGAAAATTACTTCACCGAGTTGTTTTGCTGTCCATACCAGCTGAACACTGGCTGGAATCCAAAAGTGCCCTTCATTTATTAAGCCTTGTTTATTAAGCCTTCCAAAGGCAGAAAGCCTCTTCTGCCTTTGAAAGACTTAGCAAAAGAACATGGTGTGGAAAAGGTTCCTGCAGATCCAGATTTCCACAGGTCCAGAGCCCAACAAGGTGCAAGGCCATCTTCCAAGGAAGGATAGTGACTGGGCACAGCAGTCCGGGCTCGAGCAGGGAACAACGGTTGATCAGGAACAGCCAGAAACTCCAAGCCAGCACAAAGCTGGAATCCTTCAGAGTCAAAGGCTGGGGTTGAAGCAAGCTTCAGGAACAACACATTGCTTCCAGCAATACAAGTCAAGCTCGTTAATCTTTTAATATTTCAAAAACTATTTAGCAGTGGACATAGCCAGACCAAAAAATGCTGGAAAACTACAAATTTCAGTATGCTGGGGCTCATGAAATACCCAAATACTATGTGGAGGTGTACTTGGAAAACTAATGTCTAATTCTAGCATCATCTAGCATAATTGTAGCATCACTATTACATAAGTTTTAAAAATAAATGGAGAATTTGCCTTTTCCCAGATACTCTGAAAATAATTAAAGGATATGCAGAGTAAACTGTGTCACTGCTTGGAATATATTGTAGTATTCCAGAAAGACACATTTAACTCACTTATCACAAGAAGCAAAGTAAGAGCAAATGAATACAATCCTAGCTCATAAGCTTCAGCTCATTATTCACAAGCCCTGATTCTCTGTACAGAGTGCCAAACTGAATATGTGTACAGTGAATTATATTATATTTAAAAAATTTTTAAAAATACCTGTAGCCCCTCTGGGGGCTTCCTAAAGGCTGTGGGGTGGGTCTACAAAGGTTCCCCCTCCCCTCAATGGCCTCTAGGGCTTTGCAGGGACCATTTGAGCATGTGCTGTGGCCATTTATATATATATATATACATATATATATATATATATATACACACACACCAAAATGGCAGTTGAAAACAAAATGGCTGCCGTGCATGCTCAAATGGCCTCTGCGAGGCCTGGCATGGCCTAGGGCCTCACAGAGGCCATTTGAGCATGCACAGTGGCCATTTTGTTTTTGGTGGCCATTGTTTAAAAAAAAATTAAAAATTAATTTTAAAAAATGGCGCCCCTTCAAGTGGCGCCCGGGGCACGTGCCCTGCCTGCCCTACCCTAGATATGCCCCTGAGAAGCACTTAGTGGGCACTTAGCAAAACTGTTGTGGTGTGCAATTTGGAAAGCCCTCTGCAGCAAAGATACAGGGAGGGAGAAGGGGCCAGGGACTCATCTTCACTTCTGTTCCCAGGGCCCACTCTGTCTACTCTGCCCCTGCTCCAGATATATGCAGTTTTCATGTGGAAACTAATTTCTGAATATAGAACTGCAGTTTTCCTTTGTCTATTCTTCTCACATAAACAGCTTGTATGAGGAAACAGTTTGCTTTATAATAGCTTTTTAATATATTTCACATTTCAACTCAAATTCATTTGTTTGCGTTAGAGTTTACACTGGGCTTAAGTAACACAGCATGCAATGATAATGAAGAAATAATCTACAAAGAGGACAAATTGGAACTGGATAAAAAGAAATGCTTAAGTGAAAAGATATAAAATCGATTGGGAGCATAAAAGTAAATATGCATTTCCCCTGTTGAACAATAAGTCTCCTAGGATGAGAACATTTATTACTGACCTCAAAAAAAAAAAAAAAAAAAAAAGCTGATAGCTTTAGGTTGTATGTATCAAAAGAGATAAAAAGGAAACAGTCTTGTTTAGTGGAAAACAAAGAAAATGCGATTGAAGGAAATGCTAAAAGAAAAAAGGTTGTAATCTTCTGTTTAGCTAAACTGTGGCATAGCAAACATCTGATATGACTTCTAGACTCTGATGATGATGTTTGTTGTACAATATCATGATTACGTCCAAATATTTACTGTTTCTGCTTAGGGAATTATGCTGCTTGTGAAGAATCTGGGTCTTGAGACTGCAGTTTCTCCTGAAGATTGTACTAGGAAGGGAGAATATAAGTGGGCTCGCTCACTCGCTCTCCAATGAAGAAGACATAAGCTGCCTTGCTAAGTGCAATATTCCACTGATAAGCAGCTTTACATATAGGGAAAATGTTCCTAATGGTTAATCTCAATCTATATCATTGTAATTTGTTCTGTACCCTGCCCTTAGTGTAGCTATCATGAATAATTTTTCCTTACATGCTCTTTAATGCTCTTGATGTACATGAGTCCCCCCTCCCTCGGCCCAATCTTGCCTTCTATAAATAATGGTATCTAATTTTTTCAGACGAGAAGAATGCACATGTTAATGTTTATAATGATAAACAGAAATTCTATATGCTTTCCATTTAATTATTTTGCTGGTCAAACATACTTTCCATGTATGATTATTCTCATTAAAACCCTGCACTCAGATCAGGGCCTGTCCTTTCATGAGATGAATGGAACCAGTCATCTCAAGTAGCGGATTGGTGGGGCACCAGCAGCAAGATGCCCCCCACTGCCTTCCTCTGCCATCCACCACCATTGGAGGAGCTCTTTGCCTAGCAATGGCACTGATCTCTTCCCCTTCCTCCTTCTCCTGGCCTGGCATACACCCTCCTATCTACCTTACATACCCCTTCCAGGATTCCTCAAAATAAACTGAAATCTGAAATTGACTTCAAATCTTCGCTTGAGATCTTGGTTTATTTCAACAAATTTTGTTAGAATAATCCAAAAATGATTGTTCAGACATCGTGACTGATCTTGGGTCTCCACCCCCACACTCAGAATCAGAAGTAGAAATCTTCTGAAGTTTGCTTGTGCGAGGAAGGGGCTGAGCACATTCTTGACATTCAGGGATGGAACCATGGTTCCATGTTACGTCTGAACCAGCCCATTGGCTGGTTTTTGTAGAGAACCATCCTCAGGTTGTTCGCTTCTGTGAAATAAGATATTTTGCTCTGGTTGCTGATATAGTTTTGCTTTATCTGTTTTATTAACCTACCAGTATGTAACCATGATCCCTCCGTGCTTTGCATTGAGGCTGGCCTTTTATTGTGATTTGAGATGCTTTCATCATATTGATTGATTTTTATAAAGCATTTTTTTTTTTTACTTTTCAACCATCTGCGCAATGTTTTATAGTTCTCAGGTAGAATTTGTGCTTTCAAATATGTATCTAATCTTCCCTTCATATCCATCTAGATCTTATCAGTGTGCAGTGGAGTTAGTTAAATAATTCTTGCCAATGTAATAGTAAGAAGATGTGTTGGTTCACAGGAAACTGTCTTTCATCATAGGAACATAGGAAGCTGCCATATACTGAGTCAGACCATTGGTCTATCTAGCTCAGTGATGTCTTCACAGACTGGCAGCGGCTTCTCCAAGGTTGCAGGCAGGAATCTCTCTCAGCCCTTTCTTGGAGATGCCAAGGAGGGAACTTGAAGTCTTCTGCTCTTCCCAGAGCGGCTCCATCCCTTAAGGGGAATATCTTACAGTGCTCACACATCAAGTCTCCCATTCATATGCAACTAGGGTGGACCCTGCTTAGCTAAGGGGACAAGTCATGCTTGCTACCACAAGACCAGCTCTCTTCATCAAGAAAGACTATTGGTTCATCTAGCCCAGAATTGCCTACTTTGACTGTCATTGCTCTCCAGGGTCTCAGGAAAAGGTCTTTCCCAGTTGTGCTTCTTGAGATCCTTTTTACTGGAAGTGTCAGAGACTTAAGCTGGGACCTTATGTATGCAAAACTACAGCACCAAATTCCCTGCACCAGCTTGCAGGATAGCTGGTGGTGATGTGTAACAGGAAAGCTGCTGCAGAGCCATGCCTGAGCCTCCTGATGCTGCCATGGCCACACCCTCTCAGTCTCTCTCAGGTATTCACACATTACACCTGCTGGCTGTTGCTGGCAGCTGCATCCTTTAGTCTAGACCAGGGATTCTCAACGTTGGGTCCCTAGATGTAATTGGACTTCAACTCCCAGAATCCCCAACCAAGGCCACTGGGGCTGGGCATTGTGGGAGTTGAAGTCCAATAACATCTGGGGACCCAACGTTGAGAATCCCTGGTCTAGACTGTGCAGTGCTGAGATACCAGCTGATTCAGCAGCGGTTGCGGGGATCCGGGCAGGCATACAGTTGGCTCAGGGCAAGCAAACAACATCCAGGCTGACACTGGGTTGATGCCACTGCCACCATACTGACCAACCTGCCACAACATCATATAGCTGCTGCAAGTTGAGGCTCCCGCTACCACTCTGAGCATTGGCTGCAGGGGACCTTGGCCATTCCGTTTGCTGTTGCAGCCACTTCTCCCCAAATCTATTGCTAAAAGTCTATTTAGTGCAAAACCTATTGCAAAAATTGCCAGATTCAGCGGTCATGCCACACACTATACAGAACATACCATGCACAATGTATACATGCACAAGTCAAATTCCAGCAAATAAATGGTTGAACCTAGAGCAGGGGTGAGGGAGGAAACAGTTTCCTGCATTTAAAAGAAAAGAAAAAAATATCTGGCAAGCAGCCCAAGATAAGGCAAAATGTCCATGCTGGTAAAAAGAAAAGGGGTAGGGCAGCTGACAGTCCTATCTCTGTTGTATTTCTGTGGCATGTTTATAATGCAACCTTTGAATATTATGGTACCTAAATATAATTTGAAGTTATGTTGGATATTTAGAAAGAGTTTGATCACCCTTGATGCAATTTGGTTTTAATTTATAATCTTTTTCAAAATTACTGAGTATTATCAGTGTACTTTAGCATCTCAACTCTTAAACCTTCACTTGAGCATTCTAATAAATCTATGTTGAGGAGATAACAGGCTTTTGTTAACAAATTATTTGAAATGATGATTAGCAAGGAATATAGTTAATGAGCTTCCACTGTGTTTCCTTAATCCTATTTCACTAGCTGCTGCTGCTGCTGCTGCACCATGATTTATTTACATTTGTTCAAAAGTCCTACTTTTGAGTGATGTATTTTGATCAGCTTCAGATTTTTCTGCATGTTTATTGCATTGTTCTTCCTCCTAGTTGTTTGGAACATTATAGTGCAGGTGTTTACCTCTGCATTTTCCAGTATTCCTAAAAAAAACCCTTTTTGGCATTATTTGTTCCTTGCATTTTAGAAGACTGGAATTGCCTAACCCTTTTCTCACTCATCTCTTGTTCAGTTTTTATATCAAGTAGGTATACCAGTGATCAGGCCCAACTCTCAGATCCATATGAGAATGGTAGAGCATCCAGCTGACTAACTTTTGCAAATCTAGTCCCCATTTACTTGATGGGCTGGAGGTTAGACTCTCAGACACAGTGTTTAGAATTGTCGTAAAACTGCCTACATATTTATTTTATTGATTCATTTATCAGATTTGTACACCACCCCAAACTTTAGTCTCTGAGCAGTTAACAATAATATAAAAACAAGTTTAAAACATACACAAAAACTTAAAACAATTTAGATAATTTAAAATCAAATGCAATTCAAAACCTAAAAATTAGCTGAAAAAGCTTGGGTGAAGAGGTGGGTTTATATTAAGCTGTAAGTCCCCTATTTGAAATCATGGGAATATTATTAGAATGTCTTATCCCTTTGCATTTCATTTGTCTTATGTATGGTTTCAAAAGCTTTCTGTCTCAAAAATCTTTTGCCCAGAGCTTTACAGGACTCTTCCTGCCCCCAAAGTAAGTAGGCATATACATAAATGAAAGTAATGTAGAGTAAGATTTTTTTTAAAAAAAAACCTCTGTTAAATTCCTTATAAACTTAATTCTTTGAAGTACAGCCAAGGCAACAATACAAGCACTTTTTCTGATGTACAGTCAGGCCCAGCCCAAGACCCTGAGGTGGTGTGATATGCTGTAATCTCCAGCCTCACAGTGTGCAGAGTGTGCTGCACAATAATCCCCCCCTTGGCCTAAGTCTCCACCCATCCTTTCCCCATGTTGTGCAGATTTTCCCTCCCACTCAGCCGCTGCAGCCACTGCCAGGTGAGATTTGGGGTTGCAGTGAGCTGACAGCAGCTGGCAGGCAATCCGCAACCTCAAACAGCCTTATCATTAGTGGGTCAGCTGTGTACACAGATGATTCCACTGGCATCTGCTATTGCATGTTGGGGCTTTTGTTTGCTAAGGGGCTTTCTCACATCTTGGTTGTACTTGCATCCCAGTGGACAGAAATCTTCTGCCACTGCAACATATGAGCTCTTACACCCAAAGCTAACTATTTTATATCTACTGTGTTTTTTGTTTTTTTGTTTGCTTCTTGTAGAGAGAGGAAAAGGAGAGAAGAGTCAACTTGTATGATGATTGTTGTGAATCTGTGAACTTATTTTAGGTGTTTCCCTCAAACTTCCTTTGACTTGGGACTCTCCCACTCTTTCCAAATTACATTCTGGGAAAATGTTAAAACTCGAATGTTGTTTGTGTATCGTAGACACAGTATAGGTCTCTAACAATTCTTCAACTTTAGAATAGTTCCATCTTTTGAATGTAGGAAACCAAAGCTTCTGCTTTCATCTTTTGGTAGTGTGAGTGTTGGTACCTGTATTTCCCTCCTGATGTTAAACTGAGCCTCTCTGAGCTTCTGTATCAATGGCTTGTCATTGCTGAATGAATGTTTTTGTCATTGCTGGAATAGACTTTCTACCTGGTTATCATCAAGCCACTGAGCAATGTTAAACCAGGGTTTGAGTATTCCTAATAGACCTGAGCTCTGTACTAGTCAAAGACTGTAATAAGATCTGTCTATCTATCTGTCTATCTATCTATCTATCTATCTATCTAATAACCTGAGCTATCTTTAGGTGTACTTGGGGAAAATACAAAGAATGGACAATTAGCTTTCAAACACTGTCATTGTTTAAGTAAAATATAAAAAGCTGGCTTGCCTGTAGGAACTGGCAAAAACAATTATTTTTGTAGCCAGTTGCATTTCTCCATAGCATTGCTAACATAGCATCCAAATATACTGTTGCCTAAGAAAAAATATTTAACCATACAGTCAGCAATAGTAAGAAATCATATTTCAGACCCCCTGGTGTCTACATCAGGGCTGTCAAAGTCCTGGACAAGATGGATGCAGCCCGTGCAGCCCCACTGTCTGACCCCCAAGTCCTGAGCCATTGCTGTTGCCACCACCATGGCCAACTGGCTATTACTACTGAGAAGTGGCACAGGTGAGAAGTTCTACCCGCAGCAAGAAGCTGCTGCGGACCAGAAGCTGCAGCTGCAGCAGGACTAGCAGCAGGCTGGCAAGGGCAGCATCCCATTGCTGCCGCTGGCCAAGAAGCACCACCCACAGCAAGAAGCTGTCAGGGGCCAGAAGCTTCAGCCGCAGCGGGGCTGGCAAGGCCAGTATCCATCTTGGCAAAAAGCCGAGAAGCAGCCAGTAAGTGCTGGAAAGTGCGGCAGGCATGGCGAGGGAGAGCAAGTGGATGCACCAGGAGCAGGAAGAGGTAAAGCTGCAGCTTACTTATAGCGGGTCAGACATATATAAAGGGATCTTTGCCCCCCCCCATCAGTGCCACGTTTCTCCCCCCTCACACCACCTTCCCCTTCACTCACTCAATCAGCCACCCTGTTCCTATTCCCTCCCTCCCTCCCTCTATCACTCACTCATAAGAACAGCCCTTCTGGGTCAAGCCCAAGGCCTATGTAGTCCAGCATCCTGTCTCATACAGTGGCAACCCCACAGAAGCCCACAGGCAAGATGTGGATGAGGGCATGCCATCTCTCCTGCCATTGTTCCCCTGCAACTGGTATTTAGAGTAATCTCGCCTCTAAGGCTGGAGGTGGCCTATAGCCACCAAATTAGTAGCCATTGATAGGCCTGTCCTCCATGAATTTGTCCAAGCACCATTTAATGTCATCCAAGCTAGTGGCCATCACCACATCCCATGACAGATAATTCCATAGATTAATTACACGCTGTGTGAAAAAGTTTTTCCTTTTGTCGGTCTAAATTTCCTGGCATTCAGTTTCATGACCCCTGGTTCAAGTGTTGTGAGAGGCAGAAAATTTCTCTCTCTACTCCATGTATAATTGTAAACACCTTGATCATGTCTCCTTGTACTTGCCTCTTTTCCAAACTAAAAAGCCCCAGATGCTGTAGCCTTGCCTCCAGGCCTGACGTTAGGGTGGGGTGACCAGGGTGGTAGCCCCAGGCCCCAAGTTTGGAGGTGCCCTGCTGTGCTAGCAAGCAGCGGGCAGCCTCACAGACTGCCCACGCGCTTGACTCCTGGCAGTGGCATGTGCGGCTTGCACCACTGCAGCCACCCGCTGCCACCATGTGTGTTTGCCTGAGGGAGGAAGGGTAAGCAAGCCCCGCACCCCCTGCGCCTGATGCAGGGGCACAGCTTCACTCGGTAACGGAGCCACACGCTCTGTTTCAGAGCAAATACCAGCAGTGCTGCATTTGCAGAGCAGCTCCCAGAAACACTGCATACGCAGCGCTGGCTGGCATTTGCTGTGCAGGAAATCCAGATACACTGGAGTGCAATTCAGCAAGGCAGGCTGCAGCAGTCAGTAGGTCAGAATCCTGCCCGACACCCTTTACTAAAATAAAGCTCATCTTTCATAGCACATTGTGGGAAAGATGTGAAAACAGCTATGGCTACCAGATGCATGCGAACACTTTGGAACTATAATTGCAAAAATAAATTAATATAAAAATTCAAAGCTCAGGCTGCGAGCTGGAAGGAGGCAAAGTCTACATAAAAGTGCTGGACTAGGACCGAGGAGACCCGAGTTCAAATCCCCATTCAGCCATGAAACTAGCTGGATTACTCTGGGCCAGTCACTTCTTTCTCAGCCTAACCTACTTCACAGGGCTGTTGTGAAAGAGAAACTCAATAATGTAGTACAGTGCTCTGGGCTCCTTGGAGGAAGAACAGGATATAAATGTAAAAATAACAACAACAACCATGAGTCTCAATGGTGTTTGTGTTATGGTTGAGAGAAGTGACAGCTGTGCCATGGGCATGCTTGTGCTTTAACTTGGCAAATGATGGCATTGTAAGACCTCATAACTCGCTCCCCACAACCCGCTCCCCACAGTTGCCATTTTGCTCCGTGGTTCACTGGGATGGGGCAGGAGGGGAAGGCGAGCTAGGATAACAGCGATGTGGGCTCTAGCCATTTCGAGTCAAACAGATCTTCTCCTGACAAAACCAAGGGGCAGGTGGGCATGAGGAGAGCAGGGAGGCTCTCTGTCTAAAGCAGAAGGGGCTCACAGAGAGCCCTCCCTGCAGCTTCTGCTCGGCAGACAACACATCTCCCTCCCCACCTGCTCCCTCCACATGCCTGTCCTGTCACTTTCGCTTTCAATTCAGCGCAGGCAGCACTGCCGCTGCAGGCTTCCTGCCCTCCAATTGTTCGTTTGCAACAAACACTGTTCTGTGTAAGAAAACTCAGTTGTGTGTAAAGGTTTTGCAGGCTTTCTCTAGGGGGCAGGGGGCTAGCTGGCTGGCTGGCTGGCTTCCTCTCGCTTCCCTCCCACTTGTTCCCTCCAGATCAAAAGCCAGAGTGACAGGATGGGCTTGCGAGGGGGGGGGGTTTGCATTGTCGCTTATCAAATAGCTTAATAAAATGGTTTTTTTTATTTTTTACTATTGCATTTTTGTCATTTCTCCAGATTGCTCATAAGAACAGCCCTGCTGGCTCAGGCCCAAGGCCCATCTAGTCCAGCATCCTGTTTCGCACAGTGGCCCACCAAATGCCGCTGGAAGCCACAGGCAGGATTTGAGGGAATGCCCTCTCTTCTGCTGTTACTCCCCTGCAACTGGTACTCAGAGGCATCCTGCCTTTGAGGCTGGAGGTGGCCCACAGCCCTCCAACTAGTAGCCAGGTATACACAAGCAGAAACAGGTCTAGGACAGTCCAGCTTGGTGACAAATAGTTCAGATTGGTGACAAATATGAAAAAGGGGCTATTTTGATCCAGTATGGCGTTGGGGTCATAATACTGCTCAGGAGTCAGTAACAATTATACTGTGGACTTGCAGAAATCTAGAAGCCTGAGCATTTATACACTTATCCAAGCTCTGGCAGTTGTACAGGGCTGGGCCCAGAAACAGAGTAGGGAAATTGATCCGCACCAGACATTTCAATTCTCATGAGGTACAACCCCACATGTAGGAATGCAGAGGGATTCTTAGACAGTCTAACACCACACCAAATACAAGCATGTTTTGACAATTGCGTGGTTATTTTGAAACCCCACAGTGTCCAACAAGAGGCTGTGTTCTTTATGGGGAGGATGCTAGGAGATATGCCAGTTTTCAACATGTGGATAATGAAGCCCAGATGAGATGAGTGATATGGGGAGGATGCTAGGTGATATACCAGTTTTCAACATGCAGATAATGCAGCCCAGACTACAGCCCAGTCTCTTGTTCATGCAAGAATAAATTAATAGATAAAAGCCTAACAGTCTATACAATCCTGCAGAGTGAATGATTGGCATGGCATCTTGACATCTTCTCTGCCATGTAAGCAGTTTTATGCTGGGCCATAGGGTGCAGTGAGTTGTACTTTCCTGTAGAGAATTTAAAAAAACAACAATACAACATGCACACACACACCTTGGCCAGGAAATCTCCTCCTAAGAGTTTTGCTAACCAATTCAAAATGCAACTACACACCAGATCCCCCAAGTGTTCTGTTAATATCCCTGGGATACACATGAGGTAGTCTGCTTTAATAAGAAAACTCAGCAGCAAGGTCTGCTGCTGCTTTGGGGAGACCCGCAAAGGGGCAATATGAGGAGGAAAATGGCAGCTTGCCTACTCTAAAGTTCTGGTGCAGACTTTGCACCTTACATTTCACTTCTCATGAGGGCACAACCCCACAGGTAGAAATGCAGAGAGATTCCTCTTTCCACTGCAGAACGTGAAAGACATGCTTTGGTGGGTGATAGGTGAAAATTTAGCTTCCTCTCGCCTCCTTCCTGCTTGTCTCCTCCAGATCGAAAGCCAAAGTGACAGGACAGGCTTGCGGGGCGGGGGGGGGGAGTTGTGTTGTTCCCTGCGGCAGGTTGGCCATGGTGAGTTGTCCCATTCCTGGCAGGAGATACGTTTTAACAATCATTACCTGGTCACCTCTCACCCCCTGTGAACAGCGGCGCCCTGCCTGGCATCTTGCGTCAAGGCTGCCCTGCCTAAAGCCATGCAAATGGCTGCCATGTGTGCACAGAGACCAGAAGAGCTCTGTAGGCAGGGCGTCCTCTGCGTGAGATTCTGGGTGGGGTGCCGCTGCTTGCAGGGGTTGAGTGGTAACCAAGTAATGAGTCTTGAAGGTACCTCCTGCCACCCCTCACCTTTCACCCTGGCGCCGCCCTCCCAGACTGTAGCACTCAGTACGTTCCGACTTGGAACATTCTGAGGATTTGCGTTCTGTTCTGAACTCAGAACAGAATGGAAATCCCGTTCCATGCAGATCTCCCAAAGGTAAGCACCAGCGCTTTGAAACGTGCTGCAAAACAGACTGATAATCACTGTACCTGCTTCAAAATAGGAAAGAGATATTTAGTGTAACTGGCAACAGTAATATTTCTGCCTCATTATGTTCTAACTGATGTTTCTGAGAAGTCTTCAAAGGCAGCTCCATGTAGAGTATGTTGCCGTAGTTTAATCTTAAAGATTAGACATTAATTATCCTAATTCAATTCCATTTAAAGAAATCCTTCTTTAATATTAGCTGTATCTTGAGTTCTGCATGAGTTCTGGTTCTCTATCTTTAGAAAGATACTGTCAAACTTGAATGTAAAGGCAAGGGCAAAACCATCACAGCTTTTCATTTAGCACAGCAATTATAAGGTGGTGATATCCCAGAAATACATATTAATTAAGTTTATTAAGAAGGAACAGCTGTTTATCCTGTAGCATTAAAAAAACTTGAGAGTATCACTATCATGTCACAAATTTAAAATGAATATTGCAATGTTTTTATGTTTGTTTATTTAACATACTTACTTTATTTATTTACGGTCAGTGACCAAAAGAGAAATGTACAGTCATTAATAACTCAAAATCACATAAAATCCTTAAAATAAGAGTGTGTGTGTGTGTATATATATATATATATATCTCTCTCTAAAAATGGCAGTTTTTTAAAAAAAGAATACCCTCATGAGTTTAAGGTTCTTATTTAAAAAAACCACATAACAGTACTTAGCAACTGTTCTGGAGATTACTGAATCTTCATCAGCTAATAAGTACCTTAAAAGAAGATCCCCGGTTTTCCCCTTCAAATTATTTAGCAAGGGATGGATTAATTGCTGCCTTGCATCCTGGTAAAGTGGGCACTTTAATAAAATATGGGCCATTGACTCGATCTCCTGGCCGCAAGGACATATGCGCTTTTCATTGGGCAATTTGTTATACTTCCCATATAAAAGCGCTAAAGGGAAGGCGTTAAACCTCGCCCTAGAGAAAGCCCATCTATGATTGCATTGAGTAATCGTAAACAAGTAGGTAGCTGGGCTTAAGTCTGTCTTTAGCTGTACAGATTTGTAAAATTGTGGCAAAATAGCCCTCTCATTTTGTATTTCTATATCGACCAGTCTTTGCTGCACCAATTTGCGAGCTGTAGTCGCACCAGCCTCCAACAGTAAAGCGGGAGATAATCCGCAGCAGGAAAGCTTGTGCGTTATTTCCTTGCACCAGGATGCTTGTGGCTCTGCTGCCATTAATTTGGGGATTAATCCTGTTGGGGAAAGATGCAGTTTTATCCAATAGTTGATTGATAACATCCAGGCTTTGGATTCCAGTTTGAGAATGCCCGCCTCTGAGCGGATCACCGCGTTGGACACACAGTTGGGGGCGCCAAATAGCTTCCTCAAGAAACCCGTTTTGATTTTTTCTAGTTCGCCAAATTTTGCATGCATCCCCAATTGGGCTCCATAAAGTATTTGGGGAACCACCTTGATTTTGTAAAGTTTGATTGCTGCCAGGATATAATTCCCCCCGTTAGATCAGAAAAATCTCATTATTGCTGCAATATTGCACTTAGCCACTTCGGCCATTGAACTAATGTGCGCATTCTTGAAGCCATTAGACTGGAAGGTCATCCCTAAATATTTAAATTGTTTGACCTGGTCTATTTTGTGACCATCAATTGACCAATTATAACTCCGATTACCTTTACCAAAATGAACTATTTTCGTTTTAGTATAGTTTATTACTATCTGTTCTTCTTTACAAAAACCAACCATCACATCCAAGGCTTTCTTCAAGCCTATTCTACTCTGAGACAGAATCACTGCGTCATCAGCGTACATTAGGATTGGTATGCGTCTATCTGATAGTTTGGGCGCATGAATATCTGTTTGTTGTAGACGCTGGATTAAATTGTTCACATAAAAGTTAAATAAAAATGGCGCTAAAATGCAGCCCTGTCTGACTCCCTTATTTGTTGGAATCTTATTTGAGAGAAGACCAGCAGGGCTGAGGACGCAGAGAGTTGAGTTTATTTAACATATTTGTATACCACCCAAAACGCAAGTCTCTGAGTGGTTACGTAATTCTCTGGGCAGCTGAAAGACAGACATGTAGCAATTGCTGATGGGTGCAGTAAAAATGTAGCTTACAATATCAAGTAATTATCTTGCATCCTAACTGTCTTGTGGACCATTTTCTTATAAAGCAAGTCATGCTGTTATTGGGAAATCTGTAAGATTTGTTCAGAAAAATTACAATGGCTGGCTTTGGATTGAATATTCATTCATTCATTTATTCATTCATTTGAAACATTAAATATACTGCCCACTCCAAAGACTCCGGGAGGTGTACAAAAACATGTAAATAAGACAACATTAAAGATTGCATTGGAAAACAAATAAAGTAAACTACAGGGCAAAAGCCTGTCATGGCTCAGACCTCTGACTCAGAGGAGGAACGGGAGGATTCAGTTGGGAGTGAGGGCTCAGAGGTACAGCAACAGGATTTGGCAGGGAGAACAGACTCTGGAGCTGAGGAATCGCAACAGCTGCGACACAGGAGGGCTGAGGAGGCTGATCAGGAGGAGGCGGGGATTTCGCCTGTCTTGAGAAGACGTCTCAAGAGGAAGGCTCAGTGGGAGACACGCAGGCGCAAGATATCACAGGAGAGGAAGTAGAAGTGCTCAGGAAAGCCTGATTGGCTGCCGGTTATCTTGAGCCCTATATTAAGCAGTCTGTTAGTTGCACAGATTGCTGTTAGCAACTTTCACTTACCGCAGACCATGTTCCTATTTAGAATTCCTCAACCTTTCGAGTTCCACTTTGCCCTTGTTCTGTTCTTTCCTGCTCTGTTGTTTCTTGTTCTGTTAATTCCTTGCTCTGGAGTCCTTTGTTCTATTCATTCCTTGCTCTGTTGTTTTCTTTTCAGTTATTACTCAGTTGTCATAGAGGGGGGTACCTAGTTTAGTTCAGGGGACTTTATTTCATTTACTACTATTTTTCTTTGTGAGTCTTTCATTTTCCTTCATGCAGCTTCGCTGCTACTTTCTGTTTAACTCACAGGGGGAGAGCTGAAGGGGTTGTAAATCCTGTTGGGTTAGCCAAGCTAACAGATTTACGACAAAGCCTGGCGAAAAAGAAAAGTCTTCAGTAGAGATTTGAAGATCAGTAAGGAATGGGCTAAATGAATCTGGAGGGGAAGAGAGTTCCAAAGAAGTGGGGCAGCAACCGAAAAGGCCCTTTTGCGGGTCCTAGAACTCTGAACCTCTCGAAAAACAGGGACCGACAAAAGGGCCATCTGAGATGATCTAACAGGATGGGATGTAACAAGGCGGTTCTGTAGGTAAACAGGTGCCAAGCCCTGCAAGGCTTTGAAGGTAAGAACCAGGACTTTAAATTGATTTCAGAAGCAAATGGGTAACCAGTGCAGCGACTGCAGGAGAGGTGTTACCCTGTCATATTTTCTGGCACCCATGAGTAGGCGAGCCACTGTATTCTGGACCCATTGTAGCTTCCTGATCGTCTTCAAAGTTAACCCTAGATAAAGCGCATTACAATAATGTAAGCGGGAGATATCAAGGGCATGAGTCACATTAGTGCCTGCCAATCAAGGTAAGGGCGTAATTGGCGGACCAGATGAAGCTTGGCAAAAGCACTTCTGGCCGCAGCCTCCACCTGCTGTCCAAGCAGGAGGCACGAGTCCAAAAGAACCCCCAAATCATGAACAAGCTCCTTTGGGGTCAGCGCCACCCCATCTAAAAAAAAGGTTCACATCCAACTGTTGGCTGGTACGAGGGCTGAATAAAAGTAGTTCAGTCTTAGTGGGGTTTAGTCTGAGCTTGTTTTGAGTCATCCAGACCTTAACAGCTTCCAGGCATCGAGTAAGCACAGAAACAGCATCCCTAGAATGGTCTGGGATGGCAATATACAACTGAGTATCATCAACGTATTGATGAAATCTCACCCCAAACTGGCAAATGACTCGACCCAGCAGCTTCATATAGATGTTAAAAAGGACAGGGGCAAGAACTGAACGCTGGGGGACTCCATAAAGGAGTGGCCATGGGTCAGAGCACCTGTCCTCAATGCATGCCGACTGGACACGCCTGCTAAGGTAAGAATGGAACCACTGTAAAACAGTGCCCCCGATACTCAACCCATGCAGTATCACAAACTAGCACTACTTTCCCTGTCAAAGACAGCTCTAATTTCAAACTGATAATCAGAATATCTGATAACGTCATGTGTCTGTCTGCCAGCAGCAAAATAATTAGTCTAATGCTCTGATCAGATCAGTGAGTACTATGAGCATATGAAGCAACGTGTCATGAGCAGAAGGCAAAATAATAAACCTAAATGTAAAACAAATGCTAATGAGTACATAAAGCTTCAGAATGCAGGACTGAATTGTTTAGTAATGAGCTTACCAGGTAAACAAAAACTTCAGCTTGCATCACCACAGAGAGGACAATCTGCCATATCTGAGATTGGGTCTTAATGTAATACCACTGGAAATAAAGTCTTATCAAGCACAGTACTGAATTATTGAAATTGGACAAAGGTAAGGTGTGTTTTCCAACTGTGGAAAGGAAATATGTTGAGACAGAAAAGAAATTGAATTGCAGACCTTTGTTTCAAGATATAAATGAATTATAGAAAAAAGGTCTGTATTCATAACGTAGTCTCATATTTCTATCCAGCACATTGAAACAATCATAAGGGCAGAAGAAATTTATTGTAAAGTCAACAGGGATATCACTGCATGGATATATATAAACAAAAAAAAATCATATTATAGATTGAAATAGGAGTGATAAAAATTCCATCAAAACAACCTGAAAATCACTGTTTAAGATTCATTCCCTCAAGCTGCCTAATTCATACAATTTCTGTAAATTTCAGGAATATATTTTAGAATGCTTTCCTTAAATATTCTTAGTCTAACCACGATCTCTACTGTACCTTTTCACTACATATACAAGACCTTGTCTAACTGCTCCAGATGTTATTGGTCCAATTTTTTGGTTCATAATTACATTCTGATCAGAATCTCTTCTCTAGCCTTAAGCATGTATTTGAAGAAGTGGGAGGAAGTCTAACTTTTTTAAAGCTGTTGAGTGATCCTGATTTTGAGTACAATAGGTTAAAAGGGTGTGAAGGGCATAACTAGACTGTATGTCTAGCTGTCTTGGACTGTCAGAATCTATCACTTGGAGTAATCACCAGGAGCATTTACAGATGGGGCTTTTAACTCACTTCTTCCCTAGAATGGAGGATGTGCATTCACATATCAGCCAGATTTACTTGGAAGTCCCTACAAGCTGTCAGGCAGCACTCCAGACACAATTTGGGTTTTTCATTGTGTGTTAGAGCGTAGCCCGATTTATGGTTAAAAAAAAAATAAACCCACTTTTTGTTTTGGTTTTTGGGGGGCAAATTTGAACTTGCAGTAAGCCTGCTGTCTGGAAATGCTCCGGGAGCAAGAGACTCCAAGCCTCTACAGTCTTTCTCACATGTACATTCATTGGGTAGTGTCATTTGTGTATGTTTATGTTATGTTAGATGTACAAGCACCACCACATCTGCACTCACATTAGGTACTGTAGAAGAATTACTATGCTGCGAATAATCTCAACACTAAAGATTATGCCTTCCTTATTGTGTGTCAGGGGTGTAGCTATAATTGAACAAGGTGGGGAGCAGATGTTTCTAGGCCCCTGAGTAAGGGGGCCCACTGGCTGGGCGACATCTCTCTTTTTCTCCCGTTCCCTGACTCATTGGTACTCTGTTGGCTCCTAATAGGAAGATTCTTCTCCTTTTCAAAAAAGCTGAGCCTTCTCCATGTGTCTATGTACATATGTAAATGTATGTATATTTCTAAACCAAGGGAATGCACACGTGCAAGTGTGTGCGAAAGTGTCTGTTTGCACGGGGAGTGTGTGGTATTATTTGCATAGGAGTGAGAGAAAGGACACGCCAAGAATGTTATGTTTTCACCATGTTCTCAGACTTCTGCAGCTTAGACATGAGGGGAGGCATCTTCACTTTTGAACCAGGGCCCACTCCAGCCTTGCTGTGTCCCTGTTGTGTGTATCATTCTTTGAGACCAGTACAGGTCTGGAACCCAGGCTAGGAGAAATTGGCTACACTAGGGGAAAGGTTTCAGGGGGGAAGTGGCAGGGAGGTGGACACCCCTCCACTCACCTGTTGCTTCTGCCCTGGAAGTCACCCATGCAGCAAAGAAGCAGTGTCTGTGGCTTCCAAACTCATAAGAACATAAGATCAGGCCCAAGGCCCATCTAGTCCAGAATCCTGTTTCACACAGTGGCCCATGAGATGCCGCTGGAAGCCTACAGGGGCAGGAGTTGAGGGCATGCCCTTTCTCCTACTGTTACTCCCCTGCAACTGGTACGCAGAAGCATCCTGCGTTTGAGGCTGGAGGTAGCCTGTAGACCAGTAGCGGATGATAGACCTCTCTTCCATGAAGTTATCCAAACCCCTCTTAAAGCCATCCAGGTTGTTCGCTGTCACCACATCTTGTGGCAGAGAATTCCACAAGTTGATTATGTGTTGTGTAAAAAAGTATCTCTGTTTGTTGGTCCTAGATTTCCTGGCAATCAATTTCATGGGATGACCCCTGGTTCTAGTGTTATGGGAGAGGGAGAAGAATTTCTCTCTATCCACTTTCTCCACACCATGCATGATTTTATAGATCTCTATCAGGTCTCCCTGCAGTCATCTTTTTTCTAAACTAAATAGCCCCAGGTGTTGTATCGTTGCCTCATAAGAAAGGTGCTCTAGGCCCCCGATCATCTTGGTTGCCCTCTTCTGCACCTTTTCCAGTTCTACAATGTAACTTTTTAGATGTGGTGACCAGAATTGTACGCAGTACTCCAGGTGTGGCCGCACCATAGTTTTGTATAAGGGCATTATAATATTAGCAGTTTTATTTTCAATCCCCTTCCTAATGATCCCTAGCATGGAATTGGCCCTTTTCACAGCTGCTGCATATTGAGTTGACAGTTTCAACAAACTGTCCACCATGACCCCAAGATCCCTCTCCTGGTCAGTCACAGCTCAGATCTCATCCACGTATACTTGAAGTTGGGGGTTTTCGTCCCAGTGTGCATCACATTACACTTGCCAACACTGAACTGCATTTGCCATTTTGTCGCCCACCCACCCCACCCCAGTTTGGAGAGATCCTTTTGGAGCTCCTCACAATCTGTTTGGGATTTCACTACCTGAAAGAGTTTGGTATCATTTGCAAATTTGGCCACCTCACTGTTTACCCCTGATTCTAGATCATTTATGAATAAATTAAAAAGCACCGGTCCCAGTACAGATCCCTGGGGAACCCCACTTCTTACTTCCCTCCATTGTGAAAACTCTTCATTTATACCTACCCTCTGTTTCCTGTCTTTCAGAACGTTCACAATCCACACATGTATTTGTCCCCTTATCCCATGACTGATAGGTTTCCTCAGGAGTCTTTGATGAGGAACTTTGACAAAAGCTTTTTGGAAGTCCAGGTATACTATGTCAACTGGATCACCTTGATCCACACACTTGTTGACTCTCTCAAAGAACTCCAAAAGGTTTATGAAGCAAGGTTTACCTTTGCAAAAGCCATGCTGGTTCTCTCCCAGCTTGGCCTGTTGTTCTATGTGCCTTACAGTTTTATCCTTGAGGATGTTTTCCATCAATTTGCCTGGAATGGACATTAAGCTAACCGGCCTGTAATTTCCCAGATCTTCCCTAGATCCCTTTTTGAAAATCTGTGTTACGTTTGCTACTTTCCAGTCCTCCGGTACAGAGCCTGATTGCAGGGATAAGTTATATATTTTAGCGAGGAGGTCAGCAGTTTCACATTTGAGTTCTTTGAGGACTCTTGGATGGATGCCATCTGGCCCTGGCGATTTGTTAGTTTTCCGTTTTTCCAGACAGTTTAGACCATCATTTCTTGTCACTTCTATCTGACTCAGTTCTTTTAGCCTCCATCCTCGAGAAGCCTGGTTCAGGAACAGGTATATGCTCAGTATCCTCTGCCGTGAAGACGGATGCAAAGAACTCATTCCGTTTCTCTGCAACCTTCATATCCTCCTTAATAATTCCTTTCACTCTCTCATTGTTTAATGGTCCAACCACCTCCTTGGCAGGTTTCTTGCTTCTGATGTATTTAAAGAAGTTTTTGTTATTCCCCTTGACACTTTTTGCTAAATGTTCCTCAAACTCTCTCTTCACCTTCCTTATTGTCACCTTGCATTTCTTTTGCCAGAGTTTGTGTTCCTTTCTCTTCTCTTCATTTGGACAAGCCTTCCAGTTTCGGAAGGAAGTTTTCTTCCCTGTTGTTGCTTCCTTGACATTACCTGTTAGCCATGCTGGCATCCTCCTGGACTTAGTGATACCTTTCCTTCTTTTGGGTATACAATCTAACTGGGCTTCTAATATTGTGGTTTTGAGTATAAACTTCATGAATTCTGGAGTGAAGTGACTCTCCTGATTTTCTCTTTTAGCTTTCTTTTCACCATACTCCTCATTTTGGAGAAGTTTTTTCTTCTGAAATTCAAAATGTCTGTGTTAAACTTCCTTGGTGAGTCTCTCCCTGTATGTATGCTGAATTTGATCGCACTATGGTCACTGTTCCATAAAGGGTCGATGACACTGACATAATGCACCAGGTCCTGGGTGCCACTCAGGATTAAGTCCAAGGTCACCTTCTCTCTGGTTGGTTCCAAGACCAACTGTTCTAGGGCACAGTCATTCAGCGTATCTAGAAATTTGACCTCTTTGTCATGACCTGACTGTGAATTTACCCAGTCTATGTGTGGGTAATTGAAGTCACCCATTATTACAGCCCTGCCTCTCCTTGACGCCTCCCTGATTTCCTCCTGCAACTCCCAGTCACTGTCAGCATTTTGATCCGGAGGGCAATAGCATGTTCCCGGTAGCACATTTCCTTTCAGACCTTTTATTGTCACCCACAGGGTTTCTGTGGAGGACTCCAGTCCACTAAGGTTTTCTACCTTGTTAGACTCTATCCCTAACATACGGTGCTACTCCACCTCCAAGGCACCCCCCTCCCCGTCCTTTCTATAGAGTTTCTATCCAGGTTTAACAGTGTCCCACTGGTTCTCACTGTTCCACCATGTTTCTGTTATGCCCACTATATCTATTTCTGTGTTAGCAACCAAACACTCCAGCTCACCCATCTTGGCTCAGAGGCTTCTGGCATTGGCATATAAGAACCTGTACGCTGAGTCTTTCACCTGGTATATGCTATCTTTCTTTGGACTTCTTCTGTCTGCTCTTTATGTGGTTCTGCTCTGTCCCCTTTGGTTTTATCTGAATCTTTTGCACCCTCGCACTTTAAAGGATGGCATTTGCCAAACTGGATACTGCCCAGCTCCTGTTGGCTATTCCCCAGGAGTCATTTTAAAAGTTGCTCTGCAACTTTTTTGATTTTAAGCACCAGCAGTCTGGTTCCATCTTGGTTCAAGTCCAGCTCGTCTCTTTTGTACAGACCTTACTTGTCCCAAAATGTATCCCAGTGCCTAACAAAACTAAACCCCTCCTCCCGGCACCAACATCTCTTCCACACATTGAAACCCCTCAGCTCTGCCTGTCTCACTGTACCTGCGTGTGGAACAGGTAGCATTTCTGAGAATGCTACCTTGGGGGTCCTGGACTTCAATACGCTACCTATCAGCCTAAATTTGACTTCCAGGACCTCCCGTCTTCATTTCCCCACATTGTTGGTGCTGACGTGCACCATGACAGCTGTCTCCTCCCCAGCATTGCCTAAGTTTGGATTGGATCAGTTTCAATCTGTGATGACTGATGACGTGGACGAGCTGCTTGGGGCGGTGCGGCCTACCACTTGCTCTCTGGATCCTTGACCAACTTGGCTGCTTTTATCTAGCAGAGAGATTGTTGGGGATCGCATAATTAATATCATTAACTCATCACTGAGGGAGGGTAGGATGCCTCCTTGTTTGAAGGAGGCAATGATTAGACCACTTCTTAAGAAGCCTTCCCTAGATCCCTCAGGGATGAACAGTTATAGGCCGGTCTCCAATCTCATGGTTGGGCAAGGTGATTCAGAGACTGGTGACTAACCAGCTCCAGGTAGTTTTGGAGGAAACCGAATATCTAGACCCATTTCAAACTGGCTTTAGAGCGGGATATGATGCTGAGTCTGCCTTGGTCGGCCTGATGGATGTCCTTTACTGGGGAATCGATAGTGACTCTGCTGGTTCTTTTGGATCTCTCGGCGGCGTTCGATACCATCGACCATGTTATCCTTCTTGATCAGCTGGGCAAATTGGGGATAGGAGGCACTGCTTTGCAGTGGTTCCACTCTTATCTCTCAGGCAGATTCCAGATGGTGGAACTTGGTGACAGTTCCTCCGGGAGCTATTATATGGAGTCCCGCAGGGCTCCATTCTGTCACCTATGCTTTTTAATATTTACATGAAACCACTGGGTGAGGTCATCAAGAGATTTAGTGCAGGGTGTTATCAGTATGCTGATGACACCCAAATCTATTTTTCATCATCATCATCATCATCATCATCATGAAATGGCATTCACTCCCTAAATGCCTGCCTACAGGCATTAATGGGCTGGATGAGGGATAACAAATTGAAGCTGAATCCAAACAAGACAGAGGTGCTCATTGTGGGGGATCGGATTTAAGGGATGAGTTAGATCTTCCTGTGCTGGATGGGGTTACACTCCCTAGAAGGAACAGGTACACAGCTTGGGAGTGCTCTTGAATCCAGGCCTCACCATGGTATCTCAGGTGGAGGCTATGTCCAGGAACGCTTTCTATCAGCTTTGGCTGATTCGACAGCTGCGTCCATTCTTTGAAGAGAACGATCTCAAAACAGTGGTGCATCAGCTGGTAATCTCCAGGCTTGACTATTGCAATGTGTTGTACGTGGGGCTGCCTTTGTACGTAGTTCAGAAACTTCAGTTAGTTCAAAATGTGGCAGCCAGATTGGTCTCTGGGGTAACCTGGAGAGACCATATTATGCCTGTCTTAAAACAGCTGCACTGGCTGCCAATATGTTTCCGGGCGAAATACAAAGTGCTGGTTTATTACCTTTAAAGCTCTGAACGGCATGGGTCTGGGTTACCTTCGAGAGCGCCTTCTTTGGTATGATCCACATCGCTCGTTGAGGTCATCTGGAGAGGTCCATCTCCAGTTACCACTGGTACGTCTGGTCGCAACTTGGAACCGGGGCTTTTCTGTAGCTGCTCCTGGTCTATGGAATGCACTCCCGGTAGATATCAGCAGTTTAGGCTGTGTGTCGGCCTTTAAGAGAGCCCTAAAAACCTATTTGTTTGTCCTGGCCTTCCAAGGCTTGTAAAGTGTTGTTGGTTTTTAAAAGTATTTTAATTGGTTTTAATTGGTATTTTAATTGGTTTTAAATTGTTTTAATCGTTTTTGAATTGTTTTTATATTGTTTTTAGCATTGTGTTTGAATTGTGGGTTTTATGTCTTTTTAAAAAGTTGTACACTGCCCAGAGCCTCTGGATGGGACAGTTTATAAATGTGATGAATGAATGAATGAATAAATCCTATCTAGACGCTACGTGATGTCTGCAACCTTCACACCAGGCAGGCATGTCACTGTGCGGTCAACACGCAGGTCACAAACCCATCTCTCTATACCTCTAATGATTGAATCACCCACTACAAGGAGGCCCCCACCCCCCGGAAGAGTATCCCCTGTGCAAGAGGATATAGGCTCATCTTCCACAGAAGGGGTCCCTTCTAAAAGAGCATTTCCCTCTTCCTCAGACCGATGTCCTCCTTGCCGGAGACCTTCATTCGTTCTGACAGCAGAGCTGCTATCAGCCCTGGAGTGGGATGCCTCTACCAGGTCCCTGAATATCTTGTCCTCATGCCTCACTGTCTCTCTGAGCTTCTCCAGATCCGCCACCTTGGTCTCAAGGGAATGAATTTGCTCCCTGAGAGCCAGGAGCTCCTTGCACCAAGCACACACCCATGATTTATGCCCATGAGACAAATAGTCATACATGTGGCACTCTGTGTAATACACTGGAAAGTGCCCCCTCCCCTGCTGACTTTCTATATTCATACTGGTTTTGTTGGCTGTTTCCTGTATTTAGAGGTAGTTTATTAGAAAAATAGGTCTCAGCTGTAATGGTCAGCTATTTAACTGTCCAAACAGCCTTTCTCAAGAATATGAGGAAGTGATTTGTACTTGCCTTCTCTGCTCCATCGGGCTCTTTGTGATCACAGGAGCTTGTTCCAGGCTCCCCCGAACACTTCCCGCTAAACTCCCGCTAAACTCCCACATCCTGTTTGCTATGCTCTCAGGCTTATGCAGAGAATAGGCTTCAAACTGAGACACAGGATGTGAGTCAAAGGAATGTCAAAAGAATGTGAGGCCTCCCCAGCCCTAGCTGACTCCACCCTCTCCAGGCAGGGACAAACTAAAACACTGGAGTTTGGTAGCCCTGGCAAATAACACACACAGACTAGGACTTATCCCTTAAAGAGAAACCAGCCCCTCAAGATCTCCCCTCCTCCTGTTAGTTTGAAGGGGGGAAAGACTAGATGTTGTTCTGTTCAGAAAAGCTTCATCGCCTCCTCAAGCTGTTTCTGCTCTTCCCAGAGTAGGCTTCAAACTGAGCCTTTGTCAACTCATGTTGACTAAGGAGGATGTGGTTCTATCCTGGGTGCTCCAGTCTAAACAATGGTGCCAGAGCCCCTGCTTATGACATGGAGTGAACATAAGCATCCATCCTGCCCCCAGCCTCCTAAGACAAGATAGGCTCAGAGCCCATCTCACAGCCAGTTATCAGCTTTGGCTTTGGTAGGCATGTACCACTGATGGAGTAGCAGAGCTCACCTTTTTGGTGCTTGAGCCCAGTTCTGGATACTGTAGAAGCAGGGACAATTGAACAAGGTGGGCAATTGTCCCTGGGCCCCATGAGAGACAGGGTGTGGCTGGTGGCTGGAAAACACCCTGCTTTTAGCTCTCTTCCTGCCTTCCTGACTCATTGTCAGTCTGCTGGCTCCTGATCAGAATGTGGAGAATGTTGTTGTGCACATAGGAGTGAGAGAAAGAGCATTCCAAAAATGTTTTTCACCATGTCCGTATAGTTCTTCTGCAACAAAGCCATGAGGTGGAGGAGGAGGAGAAGGCGAGGGGCCCAGGGGCCCATCTTCACTTCTTGTCCCAGGGCCCACTTTAACTTTGCTATATCTCTGTGTAGAAACCATATGCCCCATTCTCTTCTGCATGTGAGACTTGCATGCACATCTGCCATTCTCCCGCCTGATGGTAGCAGCCCCTCTCCCAGTCACCTAAGAGGGGCCATCTTTAGTACTGATACTATCCCACATGCATGATGATGTTACACAAGAGTGCCTGGTTTTTTTCCTTGCAGTTCTTCGCTTTGAGTCTTGTGTTCTAGTCATTGGGCCTGTCAAGAAGTCTTCCTCTAAGTAGGCAATTTGCTTTTCCATAGTACCCACAAGATTGCATTCTTACAACCATGAGATGTACATCAATAATGCATTTATTTAAAATGTGCATACTTGTTGACCTGATTATAATTTTGTACCCACATGAGTCTAGTATGATTCTATCACCTGTCAATAGAAAAACTTCAGCTTTACACCCAAGGAAGAGTAGCAGTAGTAGGTCTCTGGGTTCAACCCAGCTTGCATATAAATAACTTTCTATTTAAAAGCCTGTATAATTTATAATCTTAATAATCCTTAAAGAAATCTTAATAATCCTCCAAGACACAATTCATTACTTATGCATAGCAACCTGTCTGTTAGCAAATTATCTGTCTGTGCTGAAAGCAAATGGCAAACTGTTCGCAAATCCTTTTCTCAGGAATGACTGCTAATGCTATAATGGCAATTCTCTACATTAAATGCCTGTGTTCAAAGAGTTTAACATTATTTTTCCTTTGGACAGCTGTGCTCATAAACCATTGGGAATATAAGCTCTTTTATTATGCTTTTAGGAGTGTTGGGGTTGCTGAGAGTCTCTATACTGCAGGATGGCTCTAACTGAGTCTTGCTGCCTCTGTGTTTCAGAGTTTTGGAGTTCTGTGTTTCAGCAGCACAGTCCTCGAAGCATTTGCACCAAGGAGAGCTGCTATACCGTGATAAGGACTTGAGCTTGCCAGGTTCTGATGTTAAAATGCTTTCTTTGCTGCAGCCCTAGATCACAATCCAGAGGAACACATGACTGATTCAGTGTACCCTGTGGAGCTTTAAAAATGTAACAGGAAATGCCACTCCTTCCCTCATTTCAAAGCAAGCTGCTTTCAAATAAAGGAGAGTTTTGAAAGCAGTTTGCAGTACAGCATGGGAGGCTGCTGTTGTGGTACCCCATCTCAAGACATTTTATTTATTTATTTTATTACATTTTTATACTGTCCCATCCAAAGGCTCTGGATGGTGCACAACAACAAAACCAAACCCCGCAAACAATCACTTAAAACAAATCAACTTAAAACAATACAAAAACAAATTTAAAAATAGGTTAAAACCATTTAAACAGAAACATTTAAAAACAATTTTAAAACTGGAAGGCCAAACCAAACAAATAGGTTTTAAGGGCTCTCTTGAAGGCCAACAATGATTCCAAACTATGAATTCCTGTCAGGAGTGCATTCCACAATCCAGGAGCTAGGGGTGTGCAAACTGGCTCAACGTCAAACAAGTTCAATGTCGAAACGGTTTGGTTTGATGGTCTGGGGTCGAACCAAACCACCCCCTGTTTTGTCTGACCCTGGACCGAACTGTTGGAGGGTTCGCAATTTTTTAACAAAATAATAATAAAATTTGTTTAACTGTATCCCCTTCGGAGGAATTCCTTGGGGTGGCAGGGTGGTCCGCTGAAGTTCCCCCTCCCCCCACCTGCCCCATTATCACCCCCAGCTGCCCATTTGGCTGGTTTTTTGGCCCATTCGGGCCTTTGAACTTCATCACAGCTAGCCCAGTTTTCTACAATCGTGTGAATAGCCTCAGAGAGTGTGTGATTGTGTTGATTCTCCTGGACCTCTCAGTGGTGGTCAAGAACATCAACTAGGATACCTTCTAAATAGCCTGCCTAGAATGGGTGTTGGATGCACCATCCTCCAATGGCTCCATTCTTTCTTGGTGGGATTATGCTGAAGGTGGTGATAGGGCATTTCTGCTTTGCCCGATGAGAATTATGCTACAGAGTGCCACATAATTCAGTCCTGCCACCCTTGCTTTTTAGCATCTGCATGAAACTGCTGGTAGGTGTGATGTTTGCAGATCTGAAGTGAAGTATTGTCAGGATACTGATAGCACCCAAATCTGTTTCTGCTTTTCATCTAATCAAATGGCATTGGATGTTCTGAACTAGTTCCTGAAATCAGTAAGGGACTCAATTATGACTAAGAACCTGAAACTCAGTTCAGATGAGATGTTATTGATAGGTGGTTCACCATGGAGAAGCTAATGGGTGTTGAGCCTGTTTTGGCTAGGGTTGCACTCTCACTTGAAAGATCAGGTTTGAAATGCTATTAGATCGGGTCTTGCTGATGAATGATCAGCTACTTTTGTTGCTTAGAGCAATGTTCGTTTGGTATGCAGTAGAGATGTGCAAATTGATTCAAGTCTAATTGATTTGAGCTCAAATTGGTGTGATTTGAGTGATTTGAACTCGAATCGAATTGCCTCAGAATATAGGGCCTGATTAGAGTTTGAATTGAATCAGCTAGGGATGTGCTAAAATGTGCTAAAATTGAAGGTGCTATGTGCAACAGCCCCGACACAGCCTCCCTACATAGAGGGCACCGCCAACCTACTGAAGGTGGTGTGTGAGGGGATGTTGGAGTTAGGAGCAAGCTGTCAGAGCAGCTGGTGGAGCTAGCGTTCACCACCTGGAATGGCTGGTTGTCCAACGTGGTCATCTCGCCAATGGCCTGGGTAGGTTCTGGGTGACCAGATCACTTGCCCACCAACTGCATCCACCTCACAAGCAACTTCCCCTGCTTGAGAGGAGGAGCAGATGCCTTGCCGCTAGTCAAGGACAAACCAGGCCTATTGCTGCCAGCAGGAGCATGGACTCCCAGGTGATGCCATTGCAGGTGCTGCAGAATCTCTGTCATAAGATGCTGTGAGTCCTTACCTCTGCTGACCTGTGTCCTGCAGTGGATACAGGCAGCATGGTATGGGTCACCATGGCCGATCTCAAAGTGGTCCCATACCAGGCTGCTGTTGGGGCAAGGCACCTGCTCCTCCTCTCAAGCAGGGGAAGTTGCTTGTGAGGTGGGTGCAGTTGGTGGGCAAGTGGTCTGGTCACCCAGAACCTACCCAGGCCATTGGAGAGATGATCACTTTGGCTGGCTTCATTTAAAGAAGCCGGCTTTTTTTGCGGGGAGGGTGCTTTTTTTTTTTTAAAGGAAACAAGACAACAGTGGGGCAGGTCTAAGTGAAAGGAAGGCAAAGAAGGGCAGGGGGTTACTGTGGTCTCTATCTAACCCACCTTCCTGTCCCACAGTCCTGCTACTGAATCCCTCCCTTCCCCAAACTAGGCCCTAATTAAAGAACTCTTACGTTCTAATAACCTGACCAAGGCGAGGGGTGGGTGGGTGTCTCTCACCTTCCGGCGTTTTTGTTGGGGGCGTCCGGCGTCTTCAGCTGGATTCTGCTCTTAGAGACACTTTGGGGCTGAGAGACACCGGGATCTGACAGCTGGGGGTAGGGCAGGTGGGCACCAGTCAGGCACCCACCCACCCATTCCATCAATAAAAAAAAACCCCAACCCAAAAAAGGTAAACAGAGGGAGCCTGGCAGGCTGGGCACCACACACCAGCCTACAAAACCAAAAATGAATACACCGGGCACACAGACAGCAGCAGCAAAGGTGCAGCTTGGGGCTATAAAAAGTGGGAAGCACAGCACCAAGCTACTGGGGGCTAAAAGCAAGAAAGAAAATGACGCACACAAGGGGAAAAAATTCAAAGCAGCACTCAGTTAAATCCACTGGGGTATGCTAATACAATTTTTTTTTAAATCAGCACAGTACCACAGGTATCATAGCCACCAGGGGCTGGATACAAGCAAGAATAAAAAAATCGGGGCGGGGGCGAGAAAAAAATCCAAGCAGCACCCAGTTAAAGCCACTGGGGGTCTTGTTACAATTTTTAAAAAAATAGAAGATAAAATAAAAATAAAAGCAGTTGTTGGTAGTAGAAATTAAAATAAGAAAGAGAGAGAGAGAGAAGCCAGCAGGCACTCTCTGTTTCCACTCACTGGGCCAGACAGGCAGACAGGCCCAAACCACCACCACCAGTCTCTGCTCTCAGTGATGTTGCTGCTGCAGTCTCTCTCTGTGATCCTTCTCTTATGAGGCACAATTGGCTCTCTGGCTCTCTGCTGCCAAGCATCCCTTTAAATAGGAGAAAATAAATGGAGCTGCTTTTATCACTTTTACCTGCCATTTATTTTGTTGCTATTTTTGTCTGTAATACTTTGATTTTAGTTTTAGTTTTGTTCTAAAAAAATTCTGGAAGTTTTATTCCTGAATTGTCTGAACATTCATATATAAGTCATCTTGAAGACCTTGGAAAGGTGGTGTGTTAGATAGACAGATGAAAAAAAATCAAAAGGCATGCTGATTTGGGGCACACCTAAAAATACTTCCTGAGTTTTAGCTTTTGTTTTAGCTTCTCAAACATGTTGTTCAAATTTTGTAATTTCACTAGCCATAATGGTCCCACAAAATGATAAAGTACATCTGGAACATTCTACTAATTCAAGCATAAGTGTCCAGAGCAAAAATGGGAATAAAACTGATCTTGTTAAATGTCCACTCCACTAGCATAGATCACCCAGAGGTGAGAGCAGACTATGGTGATTCATTTTGCAAATAGCTGGTTCAGAGAAAATGTCATAGTTTTTTTAAAAAAATAGTGTCATTAAAAATATAACAATCTAAGAGAGTATGACATTTCTCCTCGTCTAGTACTCTAACTTGAGCATATAGATCCCTTTATAAGGCAGGAAACCTATAAAACCATAAATAGTATGTATGGGTGCAATCCCTGCTCAGTCGTGAAGCTTGCTTGGTGACCTTAGTCCAGTTACTGTCTCTGAGGGTCAACCTAGACCTGTGGCAGAGATGCATGAATACATCTCCATCTCTTTAAATTGTTTACAAATAATAGCTGTGGGGAGGTGATGGGTTTAATGCTTCCCTCTCACATGCCCCAAAGGAAATGCCCTGCACAGAAGCTGCTATTTGTCACAGTAGGAGAACCCATACCAGGGAAAATAGTGGCTTGGCAGAGAGTAAAGAAACAATTTTCATCAGAAAAGAATGTGAGGGAAAGGGTTGTTAAACACAGCATGGTCTTGATCTAGAATGGTCCTGATCTAGATTTTCACATCTAGTTTGACCCTCTGGCTAATGCACCTACCAGAGTTGTGCGGATATATATACATTTTATTTATTTATTTATTATTTTTTACATGTTATATCCCGCTCTTCCTCCAAGGAGCCCAGAGCGGTGTACTACATACTTGAGTTTCTCCTCACAACAACCCTGTGAAGTAGGTTAGGCTGAGAGAGAAGTGACTGGCCCAGAGCCACCCAGCAAGTCTCATGGCTGAATGGGGATTTGAACTTGGGTCTCCCCGGTCCTAGTCCAGCACTAGGTAAAATACAAATGTAGTAATAATAAGAAATTCTTCCATAGTGATTGTCTATATATTTATTCCTATGGATTTTGGTGGCCAGCATCCTATCAAATTCCATCCTGTGGATGGAATCAACTAACTCAGCACCAGCACTTGTACAAGGGGAGACAAATTTCAACAACCACCATCATTCCCCAGAAACTCTTTGTGTCACCTGAAAATATGTTCCTGAAGGTCAAGCAGCTCTTGAGGACGTATTTTCAGTTGACACAGACAATGCCCCAGGTAAGTGTTTTGAAATCTGTGTCCCCCACCCCATGAATGCCAGCACTGTATTTAGTCTGGAACTCACCTGTACCGCAAATGTATTTTATGAAGTACCAGCACTTAGATAAGGAGTGATTCATGCTCGAATAAATAAGATGCAGAATTACACTCTGGGTTTGGCATAAGTTTCAATGGTCATTGTACTGAAGCTGTTCTTTCCCTGCCCTAGCATGTACTGTATATATTCCCATGGTTTGTTAATTAATTAAGCCAAGGTTTGTTTGTTTTTCACTAGAACATAATAAAGTGCGTTATCGCAATTTCTCTAACCAACAGTTAAACCAACTGTTTTATTAATGAATATATATTTGATATCTTTTTGAGTCATATTTGATATATTGCTTAATAAACTTGAGACAACCAGCAATATTATTTGATGAACTAAATTTATTTAATTTATTTTATTCATTAATAAATGGTTAATTTTATTGTTTCTGAGACTCCAGCTTTTTTCTGGTATATATCATGTTCTATTCAGTATCATAAAGTCTTAGGCAAAATACAAAGATGCAGCATTCCAGTAGGAACATTGAGAGATAAATAGCTTGGACTTAGAGCTTCAAATTGTATATGAATTATTTATCTTCTACATTTGTTAATTGTGATAATAAGGCTTTGTATTCAAGGTGTGCTATTTTCCAGCATCAAATCTGGCTTTTTGGTCTGCATTATCCTGGAAATAACAACCTTCAAGGGCCATGTGGTCAAGTACGCTGCTGCTTGAATGTGCTTGTTTTACTAATTTAGAAAAAATACATTTTCCAGGATCTGTTATCCATTGTGCAGCTTACATGTGTTCCTGCCCAAGCTAATTAAAATAGATTTTGAATAAGAAAATGCACAATTCTGCTGTAACCTCTGGTTTGTTAAAAACTGCTGTATCTTTTCCTCCAACACAGGGACCTTGCTGCAAGAAACTGTCTAGTAGGTGAAAATCACATGTTGAAAATCAGCGACTTTGGAATGTCTCGTCAAGAAGATGATGGAGTATATTCATCTTCCGGCTTAAAGCAGATTCCCATCAAATGGACAGCTCCAGAGGCTTTAAACTATGGTAAGGAAGTAATTGTTGGAGCTAGGACCCTAGCAGCACCAGCTCTTAGCTGCAATGTCTCATAGTGACCACGGGGGGGGGGAGTTAGGGTCATGGATAAAAGTGCTGGACTCTTCCCCTCTTTGTTCTTCCAGTGTTAGTCTCCATTTTATTTTTCCAGAGATGGTTGTTTGTTTGATCTCTCTCTTCAGCCATGAGCTACAGCTGAAATTAAGCTGCAGGCTTTTTCACATTTCTTTGTAACGAATAAATCTTTAAATAAATCCTTGTAGTTCTTCAATACTAAAGAACTGTCTCAAGACCTCTTGCTTTGCTGCTTTCTCACCAAACTAGTTTTACTTTGCTATTTGGGGACTGAACTGCCATTCTTCCGCTACAGTTATATTGGTGCCTGTTCTGTGTATATAGTCTAACATAAAAAACAATCTGACAATTGTCTGAGATATTGTCTGACATCTGATACATATATGCAAATACCTGCATTTTTTGCAAAATTTCTCAGAGCAAAATAAGATGTCTATATTTCTATATTCTATATTAAAAAAGAATTCTTTCTACAGAAAAGTCAGCATAATACTTTTACATATGAATTACATTTTTAATGTGTTTTAATTAAAAAATTATTTGTGGCTAGATCATTACAGTAGATTTTCTTGGACATTGATTCAGATGATAATAATTAAGAAACTGTTAGGAGCAAGTATGTAACAGCAGAAGGTTCTCCAGAATGTTGGTGATGTGTGTGGTTTTTCCCCCTTCAGACTTGAATTGTGTAAAAGACTAGGTAGTTATAACACCCAAAAGAATGCAGTTCATAAACCATGATAGGAAAAGGAAGTAATGGATCCTCCCTAAGCGTTTTGGAGTTATTTACACAACAGTTTTATGCATCCTCCTGCCACTGTCTTTGACTTTTTTCTTTTAAGTGTGCTATTTATGGTTAGGGGGAAATGGCCTATAATAAGTTGGATTCATCACACAAACGATATGTGAGACTGTTCATTTTTATATTTATGAATAGAGCTGTCTAGAGTGCTCTAATAAGTACAAGAGCAATTGAGAAACAATACGTGGGCTTCAGTTTTGTAAATAAGATAATATACGTGAACTTGAATTTTTTATTTTTTATTTTTAAACCTTTTTGCCAGTTACCCAACGTTGGTTTACTGTAGGATTCTCATATGTATAGGAACACAGTCCTACCATTTGGTTGTTCTCTATTTAGTTAATATTTTCAAATAACTTTAATAAGTTATTTTCCGAAAGAGAGTTTATATTTTAAGAATGTGCTTTTCCATCTATAAAACTAGCCGTAAATGCATCAAGAGTATTAGCCAGTTTCTCAGTGATGTTGTGGTATAACCATAGCAGATTACACAACCCAAGTTCATTCCACTTGGAATCAATACGCACAGAATAAAATCACTTTCTTGCTGCATGTACTGCCACAGCATAGACCTTCAAATGGGCTCTATGCTACGTTTTATCAAATTCAAGATAAATCCTCCATTTGCACTACAGGCATCTACCTGTTGCATTGTTCTTCCATGTGGTCTCTGTGCTCAACAGGATTGGGTTTTGCGCCTACGCAGAGACTGCATCAGAATTTCTCCAAGCTGAAAGACTTCTCTCTGAAATGGGCAGTAGCCCTGCCCCCTCTGGTGTAGTACGCATGTGTCCCAGCAGTCCTCCTCAGTCTTTCTTTGTCCACCAACAGATTGATACCTCCGTGAGTTGCTCTGAGCTATTTTTTAAAACACCCTTCTGTTACCCTCTGTTTTTACTTCTCTCTTTCTTTTCTTTAGTTAAGTTCATCTACCTTTCCCCTTTGAGTTTTCATTTCTTACCCACATCCCCCCCTTGCCCTCCCCCCCCCACTTTCTTGGCCTTTTGTTTTTCACTTATGGCCAGGAAGGTTACTTTAAAGTTTTGTGTCCGGTGCAGGGCTAAACTCCCCTCCACTGACGCACACAGCCATTGTTTATTTTGCCTCGGCGAGTCTCATAAGACTGACGCTTGTTCCTACTAAGGATGCCCACAGAACCGGCTGGCCCAGTTCAGTTCAAGCCCGGACTGAATCCGAACCTGACCAGACCAGTTCGGTCCGGCATCTCTTAGAAACACCCCCCGCTGGTCCAGTCCAGTCCGGGGTGGGTGGGTGTCACAAAGGGGTTTTTTTTAATTAAAAAAATGTATTACCTTTAGCCCCTTCGGGGGGCTTCCTCTAGGTAATTAAAACAATTATTATTATTTATTTATTTTAAAAAATCGCAAACACCCCCCCCCCAATTGGGTGGGGGATGTCAGTCCGAGGTCGGACCAAACTGGGGTGGGTTCAGTCCGACCCCAAACAGTCGAACTGAACCGGTACAACCTCGAACAGGTTCAGGGTTGAACCTGTTTGCACATCCCTAGCTCCCACTGCTCAAAATTCACCAAGCAAGCTAGAAAAAAAAGTGTCTCGCGCCTTCGTTCCTAGCTCTGGGAACAAGCATTTAAGTCTTCTCAGACGGCTCAAGGCCTTCCTACTACCCCAGGGATGCAGACTGCACTAAGCTCCCCACAACAGGACTCAGGCTTACAGCCCCCTTCTTCTTCTGCCTCTAATGGGGACGTGGCTGCTCCTGCTCCCAGGCAGCTTACACAGCCTATGGCTCTTAAAATGGCCACCTCGGCCCTGATGACCTCCGCTATCCCTGCTACGAGCTCCACTGCTCCTGACCTCTCGGGTTCGAGCTCTTCCTCTTCTCTAATAAAGAAGAAGAAAAAGAAGCCTCGGCATACGCTGGATCCTCCACCCATTAAGAAGCAGCTTGCAGCCCAGGAACCCGATTCTAGACTGAAAAAGAAACAGAAAGTCGCCTTCCAGTCCAACCCTTTACTACACCAATCAGACTTGATTCTCAATACCGAGCACATTTTCGAACCTGAGGGACAGGCAGACTGCCTGTGCATTGCACTCACCCTCGATACTGAGACAGCATTCGATGCCAACCAAGATCCTGAGGGCATCAAACCGAACTACAATCCCTACATCCTCGAACCCGAGGCTGACTCCTATGATCCCAAATATCCATTGGATGACCAACAACAGGACGCTTACAAATCTGCTTATGAACCTGATTTCTAGTCTGAATTTGAGGACCCTTATCCAAGACCTAGGCTATCTCCAGTCCATTCACGGCCTTCTAGCTTCTATTTGGCTACCTGTAGGCAACCAGCCTACATGGACCGGCATTACTCGGACTGGCAATATAGGCCTGCCTACCATTCTTACCAGCTGGAGCCCTCATACCACTACAGACAATGAGACTCCTATGACACTGACTGGCGACAGCTCCAGAGAGCCTTTTCCCAGGACAGGTCCCAGCCCAACCGGTGGGACTATGCTCCTAGCCAGAGAGACTGCTGTTGTTCTCCTCGTCCCTCTGCTATGGTGCCCAGACACCCCAATAGAATGCAATCACTACCTTCCACTACTAAACCCTCTTCTACTACACAAATGCCTACCACTCTACCACCACCCAGTGTACCTCCACCAAAGCACAGGCCCAACCTCTTCAACAACTCGAGGACGTTACAGTAGACCTAACATTAGACCAACCACCTGTGGAAGAATCCTCTGATCCTGAGGAAGAATACAAGGACCCTTCTCCTTACTCTGATTTGGCATCACTGGGATCTACTCCTCCAGATCTCCTTTCCAACCAAAAACCAGGCTCTCCTTCGGAGGACTATAGACATTATGCAGACTATGTCTCACACATGGCCTCGTCCCTTGGGGTACAATTTCCACAACAGAATAAGTCAGACCCGGACCCCTTATTCACCCTCATTGAAGAGCATTCCCATGCCCCGGTTTCACTCCCTTTGAATTCATCCTTCTTAAACATCACAAAATCTTGCAGGACAAAACAGTCTTCTCTACCTGAACCTCCTAAATGTCTACAGAATTTCTACCGCATCCATATGAAGCCACCCATCACATCAACTACCTCGAGCTTCTAGCTATCTTCAAGGCCCTCCAAGGTTTCCTTCTGCTTCTCTCCCATTCTACAGTCACTATTCAAATGGACAACACCACTGCGAAGTCCTACCTCAACAGACAGCGTGGCACAACTTCAACATCCCTTCTCCATCTCACCATGGACCTCTGGCACTGGTGCATCTCCCACTCCATCATGCCCAAAGCAATTCATATCCGCGGCATCACCAACACTCGAGCAGACGCCCTCAGCAGAACAGGTGTCACCTCCCACGAATGGCAGCTGCACCGCCGAACTCTCAAGGCTCTCTTTCACAGCTGGTTCCACCCAGACATGGACCTCTTTGCATCCCCACTGAATGCTCAATGCCACGTTTACTACTCCAGGGCAGGCATAGGCCCCCAGTCCCTGGAGGATGCCTTCGCTATCTCTTGGACGGAACTCTCAGCGTACGCATTTCCCCCTATTCCTCTGATTCCCAGAATCCTGCTGAAGATCCTGCAGGAACAGCCGGAATGCATCCTCATCGCCCCATGGTGGCACAGGAGACCATGGTTCACTCGCCTCCTAAACCTATCTGCTCGCAGGTACCACCGCTTTCCTCCACTCCCCCACCTTCTTTCGCAGCAGTCAGGCCAACTGCTACATCCGGATGTCCTCTGCCTCACGATGTGGTGGATCAAACTTCCTTTCCACCAGAACTCCAACTTATCTTAACGGCTTCACGTAAGCCTGCTACAATAAAGTCCTACCAACATAAATGGACGCACTTCCTTCACTTCCTTACCGCTAACGGACTATCCCCAGTCTTACTCGACTAAACACATCTGTTCCTATCTCCCCTCCATGAAGGAAACAGGCTTGAAACTATCCTCATTCAGAGTCCATTTGGCTGCCATCGTTGCCCACTCTCCTCCCACTTCTAAGCCTTGGTTCAGAGACCCCACCATTAAACGCTTCTTAAAAGGCCTCTCTGACCTCTACCCTGATGCCCCAATTGTAGCTTCCTTGTGCGATCTCTCCCTCGTACTCACCTGCTTGATGGGGCCCCCATTCGAACCCATGGCTTCCTCATCCAGTGATCTCCTTTCCTGCAAGGTGGCCTTCTTGGTGGCGATCACTTCTGCGCAATGGGTTAATGAACTCCGAGCTCTCCAAATGGATCTCCCCTACTTGACTTTCCATAGGGACAAGGTGGTCCTTCGTACAGACATCTACTTTTTGCCCAAGGTGGTCTCTTCTTTTCATCGTTCCCAACCACTGACCCTGCCTGTTTTCTTCTTGAATCCTTTGGATGATGCTCAACGCTGCCTACATATGCTTGACGTCCGGAGAGCTCTGGCTTACTATGTTGATAGGACCTCTGGCTGACGCTCCTCTCCCTCATCATTCCTCTGCCACCGTGGCTCTTAGGCCTCTGCACAGTCTATTTCCCATTGGGTTACCTGGACCATTTCGTTGTGCTACCAGCTTGCAAAGAAACGGCTATCCCCTTCTCTAAAGGCTCACTCCACTAGGGCCATGGCGGCCTCTGTTACCTTTGACAAATCCATCCCACTAATGTTATCTGCCAAGCTGCTACATGGGCGACACCTCACTCCTTTATGCAGCCCTATGCCTTGGACATCCACTCTCACCGGGATGCTGCCTTTGGCACTGCAGTTTTACAATCACTCTTCACATGAAGTCCTGCCTCCAGGTAAGGTTTGCACAGGGTGCAGCTTGCTATGCACCCAATCGTGTTGAGCACAGAGACCACGTCGAAGAACAACAGGTTGCTTACCTGTAACTTTAATTCTTCTAGTGGTCATCTGTGCTCTTACACGCCCACCCATCCTCCCCTCTTTAGTCTCTTAGGTCAACGGACTCAGTGACTGAGGAGGACTGCTGGGACACATGTGTACTACACCAGAGGGGGCAGGGCTACCACCAGTTCTAGAGAGAAATCTTTCAGCTTGGAGAAACTCTTATGAGGTCTCTGCGAAGGCACATAGCCCAATCGTGTAAGAGCACAGATGACCACTAGAAGAACTAGTTGGAGGTAAGCCTGTTTTTACTTTTATTTTGGAATTACATGGCTAAAATTTTATGCACACTTGCACAGAGTTGTTTTTGAGATTTTTAAAATAAAATCACATCTATGCTCCTGCATTTTGTGTAGTTGCATATGTGCTCCTGAGAGAACCTTGATACCTTTGTTCATTATGGGATTCAGTGTAGCCTTTTCAGTTCTCTATTTCCCTGATACATATTATGCATGTATACGATCAGCATGCTTTGGGACTGCCCTGATATTATGCTGAGAAAAGTAATTGACTTTGCATAACTTGTAGTTACTTAAGAAATGAATTACTTCTAACTGGCATCTCTGAATGTTTCAAATGAAAGGTGTTAAATTACTAGATGCCAAGTTCTGAAAGGTCTGAAGATATGCAGATTTAGGAAAGTAATCATACTGCGAGCAGCATAGTGAATGTCCATAATTGCTCTCTACCAACCAGGCAGCCCAATTTAAAGCAGTATGAAATGATATTTATTTGAAGTGCTAACATAACTTTCTGAAGTCAGAATAGTTAGCATAACCTCGGCGGTCGATATCAATGATGCATATTTTGCTTAGGCTGGTATTGAACAGTACATCCCATGTTTAAAATGATTACATATTTTGCAGTAGAAAACATTACTATGACGCTGGTAAATGTCAGTGCTAGAACTGGAGGTGAAGAAGATAATTCTAAAGATAAACACAGAAAATATTTTTGAAAATATTTGGGATTACTTGGGCTGGTTATCCAGGGTTTAAAAAAACCTGTTTTAATTGTTTTGATAAT